>NC_057927.1:17500000-20000000 GCF_017639315.1 Drosophila ananassae | reverse complement strand
TATCCCCTATTTAATTTCCAGTAACAAAGCACAAATCTTGACAACCAATTATTTTTCGAGTATTTGTCATGTATTTGAGTGGCCAATGGAGCCAAGAATTAGATGGACTTACCCGAGTATCACCAGTTCTCCATAGCGCAATCGCGGTTTGTCGTGCCCGTCGCCTCCGTCCTCGGCCAGTATGGGGGACTCTGTGCCGTCGGTGCTGTAAGTGCAAATGGGGAAAATGAAAATTAAATATTTAATGTAGATGCATTCTCATCCAGCATATAGTTATAGTTTTATTTCAGTTTTCTTTCTTGTTTTTTTTTTTTTGGTAATTTAGACAAAGAAATATTCGCCTGCATGAAAACTGCTGCTGGTACTTGTTCGTTGTTGGCCCATTATGTTGGCCAAGAAAAGGAAAACAATAAAGGAAAAGTTTTCCACTAGCAAGTAGGAATAAGGGAGGGAATAGCTGAAGCTAAAGCTAAAGCAAAACAATTTCAAAGTAAATGCCAAAGAAATTGCTCATTTTCAACATCTCTATTTCGCCCTTTTCTCAACCATATACACTCGTATAATTCTGCAACTTTTGCATGGCTTTCTTGGCTTTCTAGAATTTCAAATGAGGAAGTGTGCGAGAGATGGCTCCGCTCTGCCTCCGCTCTGCCAAGTGCACTTTTTCCGAAGGTTCCTGGCCCCAAAGCCCTAGCAGTGTCACAGCCTATCCTGACTCGCCTCGAGTTACTTGCGTAATTATAGAGATAATTATTTCACAAATTAGTTGCAAGACCGTCTTCGATTCCCCATTACCATGGATGACGAGGCAGACCTGATTCTATTTTTATTACATCTTAATACCAGTCTTGTTATTGGGAATTTCGGGTACATCATAAACTTATTTACGGCAATCTAATAAACCAGCTTGGCGCCGGTCCACGCCCACCCGTACATACACATGCCAACATAGCAAATGGATTTTTTAAATGTACTTCTCGCTGGGAACGAGGAGCGGGCTAGAAGGGGGCCTGCATTGATTTTTGCTCGTTGCATTTAAACTTGCTCCCCTTTCGGTGTGATGGTTGCGTGGACTGAATGGGCCCCAGCCCCAGTCTCAGTCCCAGAACCGACACATCAAGCGAGGGGCGGGTCTGGGGTGCTGTGGCACTTGAAATTGTGCAGCGCAGACAGAATTTCAGCCCACAAAAGCTGGCGGAGATGGGTGGTTGTGCTCGGTTGGGTTGCACCACATCAGACTCTGGGCGGGTGCAAGGTGAAAAGGCAAAAGGCCCACCACCACCACCACCACCACCCGCTCATTATCTGTCCCTGTCACTCCGTCTGTTTGCAGGCTTCAAATTAGCGCTGCAACTTTGTTTAGATATGTACAGACATATCTGAGCTGATGTACAGTCCTGTCAATGGCTATAAACAAGGACGTGCACATGAGCCAGCCAGTCCTGCTAGTCCTGCCAGGCATTAGTGTTGAATAACTGAAACTTAAAGCCAGGCAAGGCTATGAATCTTAAGCAACGAGATGACAATAAGATTCTCCAGTAATTATGCTTAGCAATTACGGACAATATGAGGTTACTGGTGCCCCGCACATCCTTAATTAGACAAAGAGACCAGACCACCTACTCGGCGTCAGCTTCGGCGTAAACTGGGTTAAATTGATTAAGACTAGCATGATTAATAATAATAGAAGTTTGTCAGCAGCAACCCCAGAGCTTGTCATTTGACTGCCACCCAAATTGAATTCAATTAAAAGGCAAACTGAGAAACAAAAAAGCAAGAATCGAAGTAAATATTTACACAATATGCGTGTGAGCTTCATGGGGATCTGCAATCCATTATTAAGCTAAGGCCATCATGTTGCTCAACATCCCAATTGAAACGGTTCTGGTTTAAAAGCTTAAATTATACCCAAGCGGGCTGGCTGGGCCAAGAATTCATTAGCAGATCGCATAAATCTTGATTATTTGGAAACGACAAAAAATTGGAAACAATTTCGAGGGCTTCCCACCACTGCGTGACTATTTCACATGCAATCAGCTGTTGTGCCACCATATTCTGCCACCGACAAGGAATTTATCGATTTTCAAAGGCAGCAGCATGCCACTATTTGCATACATTTCAATTTTGGAACTAACCCAGGCCCAGGCAAAAAATTGGAAACATTGTGAGCTATAAAAAAATATACAACAACGTTGTGCTGCCACATCGAGGGGGTGGAAGAGATACAGATACTAAAAGGGGCATCCATGAGATACGATATCTTTGATGGCATGGTTCTGGGCTCTGAGTTCTGCTTTCTGCTGTTTGTGTTGGCATTCGTATACATATTGGAGTTCCTCTACTGGTATTGGGAGTTTATGTTTGTATTTGTATTTGTGTTTGTGTTTGGGGCTGTGGTGTAGCCGGCTTTGTACTTTTGCTGTTGCCGTCTGTTGTTTAGGGAAATCAATTTTCGTGTCTGTGTGTTTGGGTTTAGGGAGCTGGTATTTGTGCGGGCCAAAGGCAGAGGGCCTCTGCCTCCGTCTCCGCCTCCGCCACTGTTTGTTGTGTAAAAGAGTATTTCATTATAGGCCACCAACTACCACCTCGTCGTTGCATGACAATGCTCGCAAAGCATCGATTTTCCTCGTTGTGGCCGCCGTGCATGCATCGCATGCCACACCAGAACCAGAGCCAGAGTCAGCCCAGAACCTGAACCAGAACGAGACCCACAACAGACCGACCCAATCGCATTACAATAAATTTTCAAACTAACACAAAGGGCAAACATGTCCCTGGCCCTACTCCAGTCCTCTACTCCCCCTCTCTGCGATTGCATGCCACAAACTGCAGCAGGACTCCATCAGCCAGCCAACTACTCTAGGATCGGGCCCTGAAATCGGGGCATCCGCTCTGACCGTAGGCCATCGCTGGTTTTCCGCAGCGGTTTAATGTCACGGGGTCGCCGCAGCCGTGGCTTATGCAAATTAATTTGATTATTACACGTAAGTAAGCGAGGTATTCATTGCATTCATTTGATTAGTCCGCAGCCCCACCTGACCGCCTCTCTGTTGCTAAATGGGGTCTTGCAAGGCTTTTAGCGTCTCGCTGCACCTCTAATTGAGTTTAAACAACGCGGGGGAGGTGCTGGTGGTGGTGGTGGTGGTGGATGTGTGAAGCAGCAACAAGCAGCAAGAGTCGAAAGGTCAGTTGGGGCAGCTCAACCTCTGTGGAAAAAATAAATTTAAATTCCATTTCCTTTCAAACTTTAACGAAATTTCAAAACTAAAAATATATAGTAAATCAAGTTGATCCCATTTTTTACATCATCATTATGATGCAGATGCCACAAAGGTTGTGTGGCACGACCAAAGTTTAAAAATAACACTTCCACGGGTAAACTTTTCGACGAAATTCTGGTCCGGTGCTTTCGGCCCAAATGGCAGCTGCAGCTAGGACTTCTTCTTCGTTTGCTCCAGTTTCGGTAGCATCGGGAGACATACATACATAGCTCACTATATTTATAACTTTCATAAATCTTTCGAGTTTGCCTGTCAGCGGCAAAAGTTGGAATAGCCAGCTAGCTACAAAGTGGGGGCGACAAAATGCTGTGTGCCTGGATGGCTGGCTGGCTGGCTGGCTCTATTTACATGCGGCGACAGCAAAGAAATATATTTGAGCGACCCCAGAACGAACTGGAAGCGAGTAGATAGTTCCCACTGCTTGTTTATTTCTGCAATTCTGAAATTTGAGCCGGGCCGGGCCGGACTCAGAACTGCAGTGTCGCCCCTCGCTCCTCGCTCCTGGCCCCTGACATGCCAAATAAATGCAAAGACCAGCAAAGTGCAATGGCAGATTAAACAATAAACAAGAGGGGGTAACAATGGGCCCTAGGGGGTGAGAGGGGAAGACAGACGACACTTTTTTTTTTTTAGGGGGTAACCCCTCAGGTATATACATACAGGCAGGTAGGAGCAGGTGTTTCGTTACCATATTTTATGGTTAAATTTGCGGTTTGTGCTTGGCTTAGCTGATGGGCAAAGACTCGGCTCTTCGCATGCTTCCCATGCCCATTCATATGCTCTGGCTGTTTGCTCATGTATCTGTATCTCAGTGTATCTGTATCTGTGCACATGTCTGTGCCACACAGCTGTTTGCATTTCAAGAATGAAACTCTCATTGAGACAACTTCAAAAGCCATCCACGAAAAAAACTCGTTTTGCCAGCGAAATTTAAGCAAAAAGAACATGGCCAGAAGAGAACATCAAAGTGGCGAAGCATAAAAAAAGAAGCAAAGTAAGGGAATTAAACCTCAAAGATACACATACTATACACTCTGTATTCTCGATCAAGAAACAATCCAGCGCTAAAGCTCTGAGATATTGCAATCGAGGAGTGACAGGGTCACAGAGTTTGTGGGTTTGGGCTGGGTTGTTTAGGCCTTGTTAGCGGCAAGCCACTAATTCCGTTTATGCAAATCGCTGCCTGTCAATTTCTTAACAACTTTTCTTTGTACTGGCCACAAAGGTAGTATCTTTCCTTGTCGCTCTCTGGCTGGCTGGCTTTCTCAGCTCGTTACATAATCGCCAGAAATTTCATTAAAAGCTTGTTTGGTATAGTTTATTTTTTATTTTTTTTTATATTTTTTGAACGAAACATTTGTCTATACCGAACAATGGCAGTTTAGTCTGTGTTGTTGGTTGCTCCCTGATCTTGCCACTTTTTGTTTGCCTATGCAGCGGCACGTCGCTAACAATATTTTTGCTTTTGGTTTGGCGGTGGCTTGTCTTTTTCCAGCTGCTTTTTGGCAAACAAATTTGCACTGGCACTACGCCACTACACCACTACACCACTACCGACCAGGGCGACCGAAACCCACCAAGCTGACTAAATTTAAACAAACAAACAGACGGCAAAAAGCGTATTTAGTTTACTTGCCAAGAGCAAAGAAAAAAAGTCCGAGCTGCTCTTGAGCACGTTTCTTCAAAAAGAGTTTCTGTGCGAAATGCGGTTTGTGGCGGAATATCTTCAAGATATTTGTCACCCGAGAATTTATAAATAAATGCCATATCTCGGCTTCCAAGCTCCATAGATTCCAAGTCTCTCAAAGACTACAATATATTACCCAACAATAATCCTCTTTTATTTTTATATTTTAATGGACTAGGAAGAGTATCTCGGAAAGCCTTTGATCATTGTCTGGCCGAACATTAGGTTTCTATGTTTATGGATTTTTCTAAGCCGCCTGACAGTTTTCGTTTTTCGGTTTTTTGCTGAGCAGCAGCGGCGGTTCGTGCCTCTTTTCTCCTCGTTTATGGCTAAAAATAAAAGGAACTAGGACCCCAACAGATGGGGGGACTAAGGCAACCCATTTCCGTGCTAATAGTTTCGCTTTTCATTCGTGGAGTGTTTCTATTTTCGCAGCCAAGTTGTCTGGGGTCTAATTCGGAGCCAAGAGTAGGGATGCAGTTTGTCATCTTAACTGCGAGCGTGGCGGTTAATGAAAGCATGAATATGATAATTTATCAGCTTTTTTTTATTGCTTAACGTCATCGGGAATGGCACCACAGCACTATCGTTGCTTTCAGCAATTTTAATAAACAAATGCCAAGTGCTGGGTTGAGCTGGGCACGACTTCCACTTCTTTCTAGCATTCGCGCCTGTATGCGTGATTATGAAACTAATGACAAGCTTAGCAGTGAGCAGTGAGTGAGAGAAGGGGTCCACAATGAACCATTCTGCCATCATCGCCAGCAACTAGTTTCCAAGCTTCCTCAATACGATGGCGTTTAATTAATTTCCCCCCTCAAATGGTGCATAATCTGAAAGTAATGCATATGCTACAAAAATTCAATTATTTCACTTTTATGATGTCATTTTTAAGCTGTTGTGGTTTCTGGTATCAGAAGACGATAACAAGTTCTTGTTTTGATAATAAACTCTCAACTCTCGCCTTCTTGGAGTGAAACGCAAAAAGGGGCAATTGTGAAATGGACTGTTTTCAATCTCCAGTTGATTCACCTCCGCACTCTGACTAATGCATCGACTCGGTATTCCCTGTACACTTCCCCAAAACCATTTTCAATTCAAATTTCTCGTCGAATATGGCCCCGCGGGTTGTTAAACTCATTAGCACCCAAAAAATAATAGACGAGAGGAATAAATCAGCCGCTAAGAGAAAACGGGTTCGAGTTCGAATAGGATGGAATGGCAGTTTCGGCAGTAAATTACTCAAAAAATATAATAAACATTGCGAATACCTTGCCTTTTTATTCAAACAAATAAAAATGGTAATCTTATTTGTGGTTTAAAAAATCAACTAACTGCCTTGAGGTGGAAAGTAAAAACTTAACCATATAATTTCTTTTTTGAGCATACCCCACCACCTCTAAATTCCAGGGTATTTGCATCTGCAGGCCAAAATGCGAACCAAAATCGCAGCTAGCTGAATGAGGCATTAAGCTATTTCTACTGCCGGGTGTAGGCGGTTCGCCAGCGGCCCGTAGTTGGTCGGAAAGCGCTTAATTATGTAGGCTCCGGGCCTCATTCCGGCTTCGGTCCGGGCCAAAAACCAACAGCACGCCCCGGCCTAATGAGCAAACGGAAATTGAAACTTTTTGGCGCTCTTTAAATAAACATTTAAACAAAAAGTGACATAATTTGGGCAGCAGCAAGTGAGCAGGGAGGCCCAGGCCTCGAAGTTACACTGCAGGTGCCGAAGAAAAGCAAAACTATGAAGAAAAAGTTATTAAAATAGTCGACACAAGGTGCGTGACTGAAGACGTTACGACACAATAAACACATGTACTAAAAGACAAAGGCGAAACAGCCAACACTTAACGCAGATTTTATAATAATAAATAAAGCACATCGTCATGTTGGCTTAGTTTTCAGACCAGTTCGTAACTCCCATGGGTAAACGAAATCAGTGGAACCCACAACTCAAGATATACATGCTTTTTCGATTTGTGGTGAGGGCCCTGGTTTCAGTAAATTGGAAAAAAGGGAAAAACTGGAACAACAATTATCTGACAAGCCATTATCAATCGAAGTTCTTTCTGGCCGGCGATCGTCAGTCTATTGACCCATTTAAGTGGCTCGGTTCGGTTCGGATCGATTGGGTTCCTATCCGAAACCCCATCCCTCAGCTCCAAAAAAAGAACCTCCATTTGCTCAACTAATCGTCGATCAATCATTAGAGCGGCAAAGACCTTTCTATACCCTTACTCTGTGGCATTACAACTAAGTAGTGGCGATAAGGTAATTCTCCAAATGGAGGAAGGAGAGCTGAACTGAATCTATGGGCTTACATGGGGTATACCATCCGATATTGTTGTGATACCAGAAATATAGATAACTTATCTAGATAAACTATCCTACCGGCACACGTTTCCCCACCAGTCTAAAGTTCATTAAGTGTTGGATTTTATTTCGAAAATAATTTAAAGAGGAGACATCCGACAATAAGTCAGTCGAGATGTAAAGTAAAATAGTGCAGTCCCGCTTCTCTGACATTTTATTCTCCCCTCGGTATCAATCACCTTTAATGCCGGCACTTTTATGAACTCCCAAATCGCTGCCGGAGAGTATCACTAGATCGGCCTCCTATAAATAGTTTCTGTATTCCATTCTTCGGAGTGCAGTCTAGTACCTTCCTTCCACCAGAACACTCTAGCGATTGCTTTGTTGTCTGCATGTGTGTGGCAGTTGGTTATTTTTGGTCTTTATCGGCTTGGTTGTTGCTCTTTTCGGCTTTGTTGCTCTCGACCAGCCAGCCATGCATCCATCCATTCGATTGAATCGAAACGTATCAACGAGTCCATTCCATTTGGTTCCCTTTGGAGAAAAAAAAGAATGACTCTATTTTTGGCAGCACTCTAAGATTTATGATCAAACGTCTGCCACTCTGACAGTCGATTCAGCTCAGTTTGGTTTGGTTCGGCTCAGTCAGCCATGTTTACACACTTTAATTGGCAGGCGGTGGAAGTGGTAGAGGTAGTAGCGGTGGCCAGAAGACCGAGGCACGACAGGAAATACTCCGGCGGTTGAGGTTGAAAATTGGTTTTTATTTTTTTTTTTCTCTCGTCTCTGGCACGGATGCTCCCGCCCAAGTCAACTGGCCGTGGTCTGAAGCCCGAAAGCGCTCTGAGCACTGGCTGACTGCCCGGCTGGCCATAATCAAGCCAATTTAATAATATGTTACGGCTGCACACAATTTCACCTGCAAGCGCATCAGCCAGTCGAGGCAAGCAACCAGAGGAGGAGTAGCCTTCTCCGGCCGGCGATCTTTCTTCTGACAGCCACGAAAATTGCAATTTGATTTAAAAATTATGCTCGTCTGTATGCGGAGAGTGTTGTGCGTAAAGTCAGAACACACGAGAGTACACGAAACGATATAAGAAATAAAAGCAACAGTCTAACCGGGCACCGGGAAATCAATAAAATTTTGGCCATGATGTACGTGACACTTGAAGTGGCGGGATGTTGACGAGCTCAAAGCTCCCAGTTCCAAGCTCAAAGAGAATCTGATTTTTTTGCGCATTAGAGAACAGTTTTTGAGCCAGAAACGAGCAGGAACGAGAAAAAAAAATGGGTAGATTTAGGAGCCGGCAGCTGCACAAAGGGCAACCGGGCCACACTTGGCCATGTTGGCTCTTAGCTCTTGGCTGTTGGGTAGCAATTTTGCACGTAATTCGTCACGTAGCGAAAATGTTGTTGATGATTTTGTTGTTGTTGTTGTTATTGTTGTTGTTGTTGATTATGCATTGAAAAAGTTCCAGCCAGCCACAATCTGCATGGCCAAAACGCAGACACAATCGACTCACTCGAGCATGAGAGGGAGGAGAAGGGCAAGGGGAGGTGCAACAACACATTGAAAAATTTCCTATTCACATTTTAAAGTACCTTGTTCCTTTTTGGATTTTGCACTTTTTTTTAAAATACCCTTTTCTGGCAGTGCAGGTGGTGAGAGCCGAGCCAGTGAGCGGTAGAGATGATGGCAGCTGCTTGTTGATTGCCAGCCTTCGGGGGAAACTATGAAAATGCAACAATAACAATAACAATAACAACAGTGCAGTAAAAGCAACAATGAACATTCACATTCACCAATTAAAGCCAAATTGAAATGAAGCCATAAAATGGCCAAGGCAAGAGGCCTGGTCACGCCTAGACACAGACGAAGGCCTACAAGCCAAAGCCAGGCCTTATCGGCGGTTCATTGGCATTTGCCAGCATTCGATTGACATTTGGCCATAATCGATATTATAATCTTTGCGAGAAAATGCTACGATTTCAAATGTATTATGTCAATCAACTCGGATGTCAAAGGTCGCAGACCAAATCACAAGTAACGGGTCGGAAAACGTGCAGTTTTGGGTCAGACACGGAACGACCTCAAATCTCCAATTCCAATTCCAATTCCAGCGAACTGAATCGTCGGAATCGGAAAATTCCTGTGTGCGCGTGAATATTGATTGGTAGTGGGTCGGGTCGATCCCTCTAACCCTCTAATAGGGGTACAAGGATACCACACAGGGATTACCCAACAAACAATGAGCGAGCGGTGATACCGATAGCCCGGGAAGGGCGTCATTATCTTGATGGCCGGTCATCGATACTCCTGTGATACAAATTACCAGTCAGTTGTCGGAATCATGGTCAGAGGCTCCAATTATGGGTATCATGGACGCCGAATACCAAGAACTCGTAAACGCTATGCAAATAATTAATATGAAATTGTTGCCAGGCGACTCAACTTCGGCCAAAAGGCACAATTTTCTCTGGCAGAGTATCGAGAAAATGTAACATTCGTCATCGGAAGTCGGCAAACACAGGCGTACGCACTGGCCCCTAGTCGGGAATACATAAGTATATATGTTTATTTTAATATCAAGAGGGCCGAGGACCGAGGAACTCGGGGTTCCTCTTACCTTTCCGCTCTCAGCTGGCTCTTCTGTAACAACAGGCGTTGGCAAAACAGTTGTTGCCAGGCCAACTGTGCCGATTATGTCACCGAGCCAGCCAGCCAGTCAGTCAGCCAGCATGGGTTAAAGAACAGGCCCCCTTACAGCCTGCCCCCAAGTGCCAGCCGCCTCGTACCACTCTTGCCACTTCTTGCATCCCGCGTTTATCATCATTACGTGTTCTGTGGCATTTGTCGTCTGGTTTCTTGGCTCTTGGCCCGGTCGGTCGGTCGGTCTGCATGTAAGCTGGCTTATTTCAGCTAACATGTCAGGAGACTTAATGCTCGTAAACGCCACCATGTTAGCTGTCGATCCAACTGATCGGCCAAATAATTATTCTGACATCTTTGTAAGACCTCGCTTTTTGCAACTTTTGAGAAATGGTTGTGTTTGCGAGCTGTCAGAACCGTTAATCATGAAATTCTGGGGTTAATGGCAAGACAGCCTCCTCCCTCCGATGCAAATGTCAAAGGGCAGCACTCACTAAGCTCGGAAATTTAATTGTTGGGAAACGCTGTTCACTCCCCCTGCCCTTATTTTCGTGAAATGTGGCTCGACCACGACCTCATTCCGAGTGCTGCCCTTGTTTAGCATACACATGTGAGTGTGTGTTGTGTGTCGCTCCATTGTTGCTCTTGTTGGTATTTCAATTTTGCTAATGCAACAAACGTCGCTTACCGCCTTTGAAATGCTCAGTTTTCAGTTCTCAGTTCCGTTCTAGTTTCCAAAGGGGGTGGTGCCAGGCAGCAGGCAGACCTCCCCAAACTTCAAATGATTTACGAAATGCCAGAAATTTGTCGATTCGATTACGTTGAGTGAGTGCCCAAAGGTTATCCATCAGAAAACCCATCGAGTGTGGGGTTTGGAAAGCAGGAAAAGCAGAAAAGAACCCATTAGTAAAATTTACCTTGCCGCACTTTCAATTTTAGTTTTTAGACCAGTTATTGGGAACGGATACCGACTTTTATTGCTCAGACTTGTGCATACGGATACCTAAAAATAAGTATTTGTATTTATTTAGCCGTAAACTTGGGCAAGAGTCGTCCGCAGTCATAAAATCGTGGCGGGGTTTCTATTCCGTTTCCGTTCCACGCCCAGCACGTAGGACCTTATCAACGGAAGTACGAAAAGAAACACGAGTGCCGCTAAAAAGTGACTTGTTTTCTAGTAATTGACGGTGCTGACCTTCGCACATTCATAGCCAAGGCCGACCAGTTTGACCGAATTATCTCCCACAGTGGTAATGCGGTCTTTAAGAAGCTTGGCTTGGAGATTGGCAGCTTTATAACACCTACCTTTGTATGTGTATAGAATTTAAATCTTTATAGAAAAATATACACTCCTCCCATGTAGTTAAAGTCAGCATTATAATGAAGAAAAATCCATTTATCACAGCTTGATAAAACTGCCATATAACTGAAATGCAATCCCATATATTCCCACCACTTTTCATGAGCACCACCCCCACCCCAAATTGCCATATCTTGATATTTGTTCAATGAATTCTCAAATCGCCAAAGCGTGCAGATAATTTTTATTTAATTGCAGCAGCACGAAAGCAAAAACAACAAGCAAAAGATGAACGACAACAAAAAAAAAAACATTTTTCATGGATTTTTAATGCAAATGCTATATGCCTCATATGGCCAAGTCCGGTTGTTCGATGTTCAATGTTCGATGGCCAGTGGCCAGTGGCCACACACACGCACTTTGGATACACAATATATGCATATACATAGGTGGTATCCCCGGTGGCAAGAGCAGCTTCCATAATGCCACAATGGGGAGCGGAGTGGAGTGGCGAGATAGAAACAAAACCACAAATTGCGTTGACAAGTGCAGTGCACACACAACGAGCACCTTGACGTCGTTGCCTGGGATTTATGGATACGGCTGGGATGGCTGGCTATATGGGGTATGGTCAGAGGTGGAGGTACACCAGGCAGCAGGCATGTCAACAACACTGTGACAACCGCCGGCTTCGTCAATAATCAGACGCTGAACCCAAAAGACGCACCAGACGTTGTCGTCTCAAGGCGACAATGACAGACAGCAGCAGGAAAAACAACATCAAAGGGGGGCTCAGGTCTCAGGTTAGCGAATAAATAAATACCCTGCGGAAGGGATCTCTATAGAGTCTAAAGAATCAACCTATGATACAGTCTGGTAAAGGTATGTGATTCAAGAAGATTCACTTGAAATGTGTCACTCTGAGAAAGTGAATGAGCAAGGGAGTCACCATATCATGGGTTATTTGAATGATGAATAATTTTCAACAATGATATGCGATTGAGAACATACTTCATACTTTTATATATTTAATTTTAAATATATTTTTAAACAAATATAACTAATCTTATACCCAGAACCTCATGAGAAGTGTATCATTCAAGGAGCTGCATTTCTTGTCATTACTTTTGTTTGGCTATGACTATTGCGTCGGGCTTTTATTTTCTTTTCTTTGACTTTTTATGGAGCTCTTTACTCCGCATTGTTTGCAGTGACAATTGCAATTGCAATTGCCATAATCAGTGCAAAGGCAGACGCCGCCGAGCGACGCGACGCTACTAAAGACAAAGGCCAAGCAGCACACTCACTTTCGTGCCGCGGCGAGAGGCAAAGGTGCAAAAAGAAAAGCTGGTCAGCGACATTGCCACATTGCCTCATCGATGGAGCGAACAGAGCTCCCAGCTCCCAAGCCCCCAAGCTCCCAAGCCCCCAGTCGAACCAGTTTTACTTCCATCTGTGACGCATGCATCGAGTTTTCTTTCTTGAGCTTTTTGCGCAGCGAACCGATGATTTAATCTGTTTGGACTGGCCGGGCAAACAATTGCTGATCTTCAGCTTCATTAGAGGAGGGAGAAAAAGTGCCACCATGTTTGCATACCCTTGAAGTAGCTATCTACTGTGCCACTACTATATAGTCGCTTGATTCCAGCGAAAACCAATCATTGTTCGCATTATCTGTAGGAGTACATACTCGTATTTATAGATTCAATGGAATTGTTAAGCACTAGAGCGTTGAGCTCTTCAGGGACAACAGCCTATACTCCAATAGCCGCTTGTAAATATAAAGATTAAGTTCTACACTCGAGTCGGAAAATAGTCCGCACAGTATAGGTATAGAATTACAAATGGAATTCAGAAATTATCTTCCCCCGATAACTGACCTCAGACACGTAACTCAATTGATCTCTCTTTTCAATTAAATGGAGGGCTTCTAACACGATCTCTCTAACGAGATGATCAAATAGTCATTTCTCTTCAAGTATAGCTTCTATGACATAAACATTACTCATATATGTTTGGAATTAAATCAAAAGTACAATTTCCAGGGCCAAATGGGTCTTCCTCGAGTTGATATTGACAAGCCAAAGTTCGACCAGTCGACCTACTGGGGCAGGTTCCAGCACTTCTTCCTGCTCTGCAACCCACTCAACATTCTTGCCTCCGATGCGGAACTGGACAGGGCCCGCGACATCGTCATCCGGTACCGGGACGGCAAGGATGTGCCCGAGTGCAAGACCATTGACGATGTGTGGCAGGCCAAGTACCTGTACGACTCCGCCTTCCATCCCGACACGGGCGAGAAGCAAATCATCGTTGGGCGGATGTCCGCGCAGATGCCCGTGAACACGATCATCACGGGATGCATGTTGATTTTTTACAAGAGTACGAAGGCGGTGGTCTTCTGGCAGTGGTTCAACCAGACCTTCAACGCCATCGTGAACTTCACGAACCGCTCAGGTGCCTCCTCGATTAGCTATCCCCAGCTGGGGCTGTCCTACTGCCTCGCAACGGGGGGAGCTCTGGGCACGGCCCTGTCGATGAACCGGGCGGTGAGGCACATGAACCCGCTCTTCAGTCGACTGGTTCCGTTTGTGGCTGCCGCCGCTGGCAACGGCATCAACATTCCCGTAATGCGAAGCCAAGAGCTGATCGAGGGGGTGGCTCTGCTGGACGAGAAGAACATGGAGCTCGGGAGGTCCAAGAAGGCGGCCGCCATTGGCATCTTCACCGTCGTCATGAGTCGCGTGGCCATGGCGGTGCCCACAATGACCCTAACTCCGGTGCTGATGAATCACATGGAACGCAAGGGCTTCCTTGCCAAAGATTCCAAAATGTCTGCTCCCCTCCAAGTGCTAATCATCGGCTTCATCCTGATCTTCTCCACTCCAGCAGGCTGTGCTCTGTTCCCGCAGCGGTTTGGCATTTCGGTGAATAGTTTGGAGCCGGAGGTGCGGGATAGCATCAAGAAGCTGCGCCCCGACCGTTTGGTACAACAAGGGACTCTGAGTCGGTTTTGAATTCTTTTCGGGGAAAAATTGCAGAAGTGTCGGACTTATCTGTCATTTACTTTCTGGACGTCAGCTTGCCAAATCGCCTGTTTTTTTTACTCGGATTTAATACATTTCTATTATGCTGCGATCTGCTCCAACAAGCTGTCGGTTAATTGCTGTAATTTCACGGTGTTTCAGCCTCTTAATTGCCAGCAGATTTCAAGGGGGTGTGGCCCCATCTCAGCTACAACTCGCACCAAGGAGAGGAATCATAAAGTGCCTGGCAAATACCTGGCAAAAGCAAAAAACGATGATTCAAAGTGCATAGTTGATGTCATCGAACAGGTGCTATGGAATATCTGAAATGTGTGTCAGGGAAAAGGTATTGGATTACAAGGGAAGCAGGTCTCTGAATTAGATCTTTGATCTCTGAACTCTGAGCTCTTAATCCTCTTAATAAGAGATCACAATAGGCCATCGTATAACTCCCTACCTATCTTATCGGAATGCTAATCCCAGAAAACCCCTCCAGGTAACTGGACCGGAGTGAACTTGTTTTGCAGAAGATAAGTTTCTGCAGCGAAAACATTGACCCGCAATTAGGTTTATCAGGGCATTATTATCTTAATTTTATGCTGTTCCGCCAACAATCTCATTGTGATTTAATATTCCAATTTGTGAAGTGATTCTCCACTTTTTTTTTGGCCAACGAGCTGGGAGTCACGACCGCCTCTTGGCTGATCCAAAGAACCAAAACAATGCTTATCAGAGAAATGGGGGATTGTTATTCTGGGAGTTGAGATGAGGACATGGCAGATAATAGCAATTACCTTAAGTTATTTATTTCATACTAAGTTAAGAGAGCATCTGACAGATGCCATGTCACTCTCATTCATGAATAATACTCGTAATGACACCTCTGGAGTTACTTTTCAATCTAAGCTTGTGAGCTTGGGGATTTGTATCCCTGCTCCAGTTGTTCTGTCTGGTTAGCAGCATAAACTGCGCAACATATTGGCAGAAATGTGGGTCAACAGCACAACCACAACAATAACACCCAATAAATGCCACAATTGTGTGCCAAGAATGTATCTGCCAGAGTGTGCTGCAATTGCAGTTACAAATCAAAGTGCCAGACCTACATAGTTCCACACCCAGCCCCCGACTATAGAGAACTGAAACGAAGGCGCGCCCGCCTTAACCACCACCACGATCATCATCATGGAGTAATCGCAGCAGTTTGTTCATCAATTTTAGGTGGTTAGCTATTTGAAAATTGCGCGAAAAGTTATGCCAACACGGCACACGCAAATGCATGGTCTATTAGCACTCCAACTAATGCAATTACGCACTAACTAACGTGGAAATTATGCAAGTAAACAGTTTAATTGGGTCGCGAAATGGGCGCAATGGTGGTGTTGCGGGAGAGGGCGGGCCATGCCACCTCCGGGAAATGGCAGAACGGCTATGTGCAACATGGCCAACTTAATCTGTGCGGCAATGTCGCTGTTGGCCAGGAAACTGGAGCACTCGCGGCATATAGATAAAGTAGCTCCTTCTAAGCTCCCCCTCTAGATACTATTTCCATTAAAATTTAGGAACTAGTACTTAAGTTGTTCTCTCACAACCCGTAGACTGTTGAAGATCAAGTAGCACTATTTATTTATTTATTATTTATAACTCTTCTGATTAAACTCAATTTTAATTACAAATAATAACCATTTCGCCTAATGATTTCTACTTAATTCTAGGAAGGCAGTTACCATCTTATTCTCAAGTCATTTTCGTTTGTGGGAAGCTGTTATAATTCTAAAATTCTATACCTTGAGTTAATTTCTGCCAATTAAAGTTGGCTCATCTGAGAGTTGGCAGTTCTGAGAACGGATTTGCCAGCCCACAAGGCCCATAACTGTACCAGCCAACGCCTAAGCAGGAGCTAAGCTAACAAGGCTAACAAGCCCCTCGCCACTTTAGCCGCTGAATCTTGAAACTCTGAAACTCCAACCCACGCCATTTTCAACTGTTAACTAAGATACATATTTATGTGGAGCCAACAATAACTGAGGAATTTCCCATTTCTGGTCTTTGTGATTTTTGCAATTTCTGTGTCTCCGCCGTGTGTGGGAAATCAATTGTTCACAAAAACTAAAAGCGTTTCAGCCGGGCGGTGTAATTATTTCAAATGAGTTCACAAAACCACACAGAAACCTCAAATAAATAAAGTATCAAAGCCATGCCATTCCGGGCCAATCCAATCCAATCCACCTCCAGGTCTTGGCCAAAGTCAAGTGGGGATGCTGTGGGGGCAGCATCCGCATCAGCAGCAGCTTAGCAGCAAAAAATGTTTCCAATTGCCTTAAAAACGTTTTTGGATTTTGTAAAAAGTTTTCGGGCCAAAAACTTACCTGAAAAAGAAAAGAAGACAAATTATAAGTAAAAAAATGTATATTGAGGAAAAGTTTTCGAAGGGGACTGGGGGAAAATGGATGAGATGGCCGGAACAGCAGCTTGGTGGCAAGCCAATGACCTAAGTGCAAAAAAACACATGCAGGCACACACACACACACACTGAGACACACTCGTACTGGGGGAGCAATATCCTCTATCCTTTGTGGCAAGCAGTCTGGCACACGCTCACTTTCCTGCGGGCTTATTGTGCGAGGAAACTCGAACTAAGCCAACTTGCAGACAAAGGATGTGGCTCTCTGTCTGAGTCTCAGGCTCTCTCTCTCACTTCTGTGGGATTCTCCTGTCCACTTGAAGCCAGGCAGCAGCCCACCATCATGTTTCAAAGGACAGGCGGCGGCGGGCGGGCTTAGCCCGGCTTCTCATCTTCCTCTCGCTTAGCGTCTTCACACAACAAATCGGAAATGCCCGACAAAACAAAGAAGAAAAGCTGCCACTGGAGGAGGCGAGTGAGGGCCGCAAACAAGGTTCAGAACGCGCTTAAAGGAGCAGTTGCGTTTAAAGTGCAATGTGCCAGGGAATTAAGGTCAAATCGTATACAAAGGCCCCTCGAGAGGGGAATGCAAATGTATATCTCTGGCAGTAGCTCCCAACCAGCTTGTCTCGCTTTCAGCAGTGTCTGTGGTCTGGGATCCGGAATCGGGGATCTGCTACCCATTACTTCTATAAAACTCTTAGGGTATACTCTTAGCATTCCAAGTAAACAACAGACTATCAATCATAGGTTTAGTGCTTTAGAGTTCAAAATATTAAAAGAAAATAAAACATATATCCTTGATAAGCCCTTCCTTACTGGGTGTCCTCGTGGTCGTTCACCCTTGACTTCCTCCTTGCTGATTCATGTGACAATGTCGCCACTTTTTTCTGTTTTATTAAACATTGTTTCATTTTTTGCGCCCCAGGATGTGTTGGCTAGTTTCCACTGCAGCTGCAACTCAGCGACATGCATATCCTGCCCATACAGGATACGACGCTGGGCTGAAATGGACAATGCACCGGTGGTGTCGTATCCATGTTACAGCCATCACACCACACCACACCACAAGCCCGTCGTCAGTCACGCCTCACTGCCATCGCTCACATCGCTTTTCACATCAACTTCACACATCCAAATCAGAGTTAAACGCGCTCATTAGGCAATTTTCATTTTCACTTTCATATTTTTCACACCACAGCCCGAAAATTTCAACAGGCCCAATGCAAATTTGTCGTAAATTGTTGAAAATTACTCAAGCCAGCCCCCGTCAGCCAGAGAAGAGGAAACTTTCACTCGACCAGGCCAGCAAATCGGAGGACCAGAGACACTACGCGGGTAGAGGGTAATGGGTAATGGGAGGAGTGTTCCTTATGTGGGTCAGCAGCCGGGAGCATCAAACTCTGCCTCCCAGTTTGTGCCTCGGTTTTCGGGTAATCTCAAACGATTTCGTGCTTTTGACACTTTGAGTTCAAATGCCAATGATCGGAATGGCAATTTCGGTTGCTATCCCAGTGCCCCCCGTTCCTCTCTCAATTGATAAGCATCATGAACTTTGAACCCGACGCCTCCAAGCAATCAACTTAGATGGTTACCTTCCAGAAGCCATAAAGCTTAAAGATGGAAGGAATATTTTGCAGAAGTCTAAGAGGTTTCAGGACAAAAGTTAAGAGAGCAGAGCAGGGGTCAAGGATACTTTATGGATTGCCTCGCAGTTCGTTCTAATTAAAATATAAACAGTCCAGTCCACGACAGTACTGGAACCTTGAGAGCAACGCTCCCCAGCTCGGTCAGCAGTAAATATTACAGTTGAAATAGGCTATACCGGGGGAAAAGGGAGTAGGAGTGTAGGAGTAACTCCCATGAGCTGGGGGACCTCGGTGAGGTTGTTGATACCGATGGGCGCCTCTTTGTGCTCCGAAACAGACTGGATTTAATGCAAAGAGCTCAGTAGTCAGAGCAGTCGTGATTAGTACGAAAAGTTATTTTATTTAGTTTATTTATCCAGCAAGCCCATGTGGTTTGTGTGTTTTGTCTGTTTGGATTCCACGCTTGACATTTTCCGCCAGTGCTCTTATCAGAGAACAGCACACACATGGACCCAAATGCGCTCCTAATTAAGGCTTGCTTCAAAAATCCAGGTCACGTGTATTTGCTTGCCTGATTATAGTTTGTTTTTTCTGTTTTTCTGTTCTGTGGCGGCGTCAGCTGCATTCAACTAATCAGATTCTTTTCATGCCCCGGCTGATAAGAGGGTCTGTCCCCCGGGTCTCCCTTATCGCTGCACTTTGTATCTGGCAGACACAAAGCCCAAACAAAAGTGAAATGATAAGCAAGGGCAACTGCAAAATGCAGCAACCAGTAGTAGGGTAGCAGCAGAAGACTCAAAATGTGGCAACTGGCAGTGTCTAACTGGCAGCTCGCTAATCCGCCTCCGACAGACAGCTTTTCAGCAAAAAAGAGTGAAAGTAATGGAGAGATGGAGAGAGCGTCAGGAATTCCCTGGCACCATTTCCATTATTTAGTTTGAAATTTTAATTTCGGTTTATTAAAGTTTCAGTTTCGGTTCAGGCAACTGTCAAGGTTGAACAGGAAGGCCGCTTGTCCAGCTTTGACAAAATAAGCTTCTAAAATTTCGAAAAAAAAAATCTGGGAAAATGATAAACCATAAAAGATTAAATTTTAAGTAGAAAAACTATAAGAAAACATTGTAAATTATTCAAAGAATAAAACTGTCCATAATATAAGACATTTTATGATAATAAAAATAAACTTTAACCCCAAAAAGATACATTTTTCTTTATTTTTTAAGCAAGAATTGGTCTAATTCTTAAGATATTTTATTTTTAGAATGAATCTTTGTATCTTTATGGCAGAAAATGTAATGAAAAATATAACCCTTGACCAAAAACCCCTAACAAACCCCCATTTGCTGGAGTCATGAGCATGAATAATGAGAGTTAATTATGTTCATTGCGGATGAGTACCTATCTGATTATGATTCAGACAAAGTTTTGGCCTGAAAGTGAGTATGCAGTGCGATTTCCATTAATAAATTAGCACTTAACAAATAAGCAGAGTAAGCAACGTAAGCAACATAAACAAATTGTTACTAAGCAGAGCAACAGGCTGCACTTCCGAGGGGAGTTTTGAATCGAGGGAGGGCCTCCGCCATCAGCAACTAGGAAGTCGTGAAAACAAAGCCATGCTCAATGAAAGAGAAGAGCCCTGCGCCGACAGACAAGAACAAACAGCGGCAGGCCCAGAGCCAGAGCCAGCAGAACAGCGAAATTAAATTTTAATTTTAATCGCCAAAAACGAATAAACACAAGAGCAGTATGTATGTGGTGGGGAGGCGAGAGAAAGAGACTGGGGGCCCATCCAGAAGAACACAAGGAAGCGAATTATTCACACATACTCATACTCATATACTCACACTCATATACTCATGTACTCATACTTATTCCCAGCCAGAAGGCAAACGGCCGCTGTGCAGGAAGACAAGCAAGGCTGAAAGAATAGCATTTAAGAAATGAATTTTGTATCTCAGGCAGTCGAATATACAATATATTTTGTTGGGAATGTCCATAGGTCCTCCATATGTCTCGTTAAGAGGGCTGCTACTCTACTCCTCGAGTATTCCGAAATCCCTGACCACGCCCTGGAATGCTATTTAAACGATCTCGGCTGTGGGATATGTACGCATCGAATTTAATAAACACTGGAACGGGCACTGGGCACTGGGCACTGGAAACAGACAGTGGAATATGCATGAAGGCTGGGGATTTGTACATAAATCCCTGCCAGACGATCGCCAGAACCTCAATAATAACAATACCAACAACAACAACAAGAAGAAGAGTATTCTGTAGAACCCAAACAACAACAACAAGTTGAACAGGTCGCGGACTTTTCAGGTAAAAAATAATAAAAAGCAGACACCAGGAGGCAGGAAGTGTATAGGTGCGAGAGAGAGGCAGAGACTCGATAAGGCCTCGATATTGTTGGCCGATAAATATCGCCACAAAATAGGAGAAATACGAGAATTCTACGCGAAAGGGAAGAAAAATCTGGGAAATGGAGCGGAGTGGGGCGAGGGCGGACAACATACCAAAAAATGTAGTAAAAAAAAAAGGTAAACAACAACAAGGTAGAAAACATCAACAAACTAATACAACTGTAAAATATGCAACAAGAAGAACCTGCTTTTGAGTGCAACAACAACAAACAGCGAATGCAGGAAAAAGGCAACAAGAACACGAAAAACATAGATACAAAGTAATGGAAAAAATAGTTAGAGGCAAAGTCTAAAATTAAAATAAGCGAGATGGGAGACACGGAGGGATAGAAATAGAAAATGCAACGTATGCAGTTTACAGTTAATAAATAAATGCAATAAGGCGATCCTTTTTGTTTTTAAATAAAAATAAATAATTTATTAAACAAAAGATTAAATATCACTCTTTTTTAACATAAACGTTTATTAAGCGTAAATTTAAATTCGAAAATCATTTTTGAATTAAAAATCGTCCCTATTTTCATTTCCAACACTGTTTTTGGAGATGCTATTTTGGAGGCCCGCAGATGGAAACTCGGAAAATCGTGTAGAAAATCAAATTGCAAAGAAAAACTTCACTTGGAGGTACTTTGTTTTTGTTTTTATTTATTTGATTTTTATTTTTATTGTTGTTTTCGTTTCTGCAGTCGTGACGTCAAAGCGCATGCGTTGAAACGAATACCGCTTTTCTACTGCTATTTGGCTGTCATTTCAATGATGTTATGGCTTATCCTTTAGACCCCTTTTAAGGGGTATCCTCGTTCAGTGGCAGAGCTGGTAACATTCTTGAAGTGCTTTTCGACTCAAATGCTCCGAACTTGAGGAGGATAACAAAAAACCAGTATCTGAAACTATTTATCTGGTAATCCAACTGGAAAAAGGATATTTGAACTCATTTTAAGGGTGTTTTTTAGATTAGTTCTCACAAAGCTCTAGTTTAAAGAAAGTATAGAAGAAAGCCCAGAGTATCTAAAAATCCTAACTCAACATTGTAAACCTTTCCGCCTCATATCCTTGTTATTTTTTTTTTTTGTCCTGTTTGGGGCAAAACGCACATGAAATTTATTCGAAATGTTCGGTGGTGCGGTGGTGGCTGCTGCACCAGAGGGGTGTTTTTCTCAGCTGGGGGTTGGTTGCTGGTGGAGCTGGGGTCGCGACAGAAACCCTGGCCCTGCTCTGGCGGCAGTGACAAAATGCGCACGAAAATAGAATCAGCTATCTTGCATTGCGACGTAGAAGCGATTAACCGAAAACACACAAGGAACACAATTATAAATTGCGTTATATTTTGTACGATATGGCGCTGTGGCGGTGTGGATGTTTATCAGCCAGCCGTTTTCGCCGTCTTGGAGTTCAATAGACCTGCCCAGCCCCAAACAAATGCATCGCAAATCCGATTTCTATATGCCAGCACACGGCAATAAACAGTAACAAGTCTGTGACGGCAATGGACGATAATTGGTTTATAAAATGGGTTAACGACACCGATATTGGGATCAGGAGGGATCTAACTGATAGGGATGATATATATTATAAAGATTTGTAAAGTATTTCGTCAAAATCTTACCGTTTCACCATTTTGTTGGTTACTCCCGAGTTGTTTTCCTGCTGAGTGCCAATATCAACGGATCTGTTATAATCCAGTTTTGATGTAAAGATTTTAATGCGACGGAAATTAATTTTGGCGATCTTTTCGTAAAACCTTTAAATTGATATATAGATTTTTATTTGATTTTTATATATTAAAATATTAAGCACTTGTTACAGATACTAGATAGAAGTGGTAAGAATATTTAGCGGCGTTGGCAGCACAGCAGGAGTCCAATTGGGAAACAAAGCGGCCAGGAAAACAACAAACAAGTTGGAAACGAGAGAGAGGGCTACAATGAAATTAAACTTTATTTATATTTCACATTGCAGACGGGTTAATCATGCGCATGAAAGATCGTTCTGACGCCGTTCTGCTGCTTTTCATTATTATTTTTCCCCCCATTTGTGTTTTTCGTTTATCGCTGGGTTTCCACGCTGCTGCTGCTACTGCTGCTGCGGCTGCCTTATTTTTAGCCAGTTTTTAGTTTAGTTAAGTGCATTCGGGTGCACTTGGGTGAAAAATCACTTTATTGATCCGCTTTCGCCGTAATTATTCACGTTTCTGGTTGGAGCGGAAAACGGTGGAGATTAGCACGCAATATGAATGCACTTTAATATTATTTATTCCCTGGCCATTTTTATTTTCTTCTCTCCATTTTCTTGGTAAACACACACGCTCTGTACGATATACACACTCGGCCAACGATTTTACCTCCGGGATGCGATTTATTCAGCAACCTGCGTCGGATTTTTGTATAGCCCTCGATGCACTGGCTGCTCATCAACACGAAATCAAAGGGATTCCTTCTCTTCTGTTATTTTCTACATAAACACACATAAACAAAGCCGCAGTGTTTGGCTTTTCCGCATCTCGCGCGCGTCTCCTCACAGTTTCGTTATCTGGCTAATATCGGATGGCTGGGAAGTACCGGTCGTTTAAGCCAAGTTTATTTCGATTTATGGATTGTTAACTAAACTCCAAATTAAAAGCGGAGAGAGAAAAACCGATTGTTTAAGTATAGGGTAATCCGTGACAGAGCGGCCGTCTGTACCGCGCGCCCTCTACTTTTTTTTTGAGAGTTATTGATATTTGATACCCTACCCTAGCTGCCCACTGCTGGGCACACTGAATTCTGGTATTCCCACATAAATCTCTAACGGTCGCACCTAAAATTCAGCTATAGCTAGATTTCTAGTATTTTTTCTTAAATTGGCAGCACTGGTGGGGAGAAATGTCAGCTGTTTAAACGGTTAACCGTTTTCCATAATTTAAAATCAAACTTTTTTACCTTTTAGATTTAAGCTTGTTTGTAAAATAAGAGGGAAAAGTAAACATTGTGGCTTTAATATAAATATTGCACAACCTTTTTCTAAAAGCATGGTTTTTTTGCGATGGCAATATCTCTATTATTCGTTCTGCCTATTTTCAACTAGTTTTTTTTTTTTAAATTAGTTATGCATTGTTTTTTTACGAATTTGTTAATACTCAAAACTGCCCTAAAATTCACATTTTTGGATCATACAAATTTTTAAGAATATTAGTATTTATATATTTTGGAGCAATGTTGGTAAACGCTGTTTGACATCCGATACCCGATAGTTGGTCAAAAATTTAAATGCAAGTTATTAAATTTAAATAATGAATGTCATTTAACATCTAACAATTTGATTAAAACCGTTCGTCATACATATCAAATGCTTTTTTGATATGTGGGAAAAAATCTGGTTGGGAGGTAACTTATAAATGACTAAACGAAAAGTCCAGGAATTTATTAATTCCATAACCCCAGTAGCTCGTATAACTGTAACAATCTTTCAAAATAAGTCACAAAGAGACTAATATCTGCTTAAGCCTCATGGTAAGCTACTTTTCGACATACATATGTATGGTTATTCCAAGTACCTCTTGATGTACATAAAATTTGGGTCGGAAAACACTCCCAACTACCTGTTACTCATATGTATTTCATGAGCAACTGTCAATACACAAAATGTTCAATGACTTATGTAGCTGAAAACTCAGATTATCAGATTGAACTATGAATAACAGTGTATTTTTTGCAATGCTTCCTCTACATCACACGGTCGGCGGTCAGGGCACGGCCAGCTTATCAGCTAAGAACCTTAATTCTACATAAATGTTTTTCAGGACACTCTATCAGTGATCAGAACTCGCCGCTCTTGCCATCACAGGCCACGATCTTCACCTTGTCCACCTTGACGAACTCGTGCACCTCGCGGAACTCCACATCGTTCAGCATCAGAGTCCAGACATTGTCGCAGAAGCGGTAGGTGTTCAGTTTGCCGGCCTTGAAAGTGACCCGGGCCTTGACCCTCTGGTTGAGGGCATTGTTAATGCTCTTGTCGAACTGCAGCAGCACTTTGAAAGCCAAATTGGGCGTGATCTGACCATACTGTGGGACGGGAATCCATAATTACTTTGCAAAATGTACTTGGTTGGGTTTCATCCGGTACTCACCTGAATCAACTCGTCCAGGCTCTCCTGCAGGGTGTTGCCCAGAGTGGTGTTGCGGTACAGTTGGTAGGACATCTCAGGTTGAGTTTATGGTGTTCGATGTGTAGATTTTATTCTTGATTGAAATTTTGCAGCTGCGTTTCTGTTTTTCTGCATCAGTGTGACCAAAGATAAAGAAGTAGCGCCAGCTGTGGCATTTTTCCACAAAATTAAATACTAAACATATTATTTTTTAATTTTTTACTAATACTTCTTAATAAAACTAAAATTAGAATTGGAATTTTATTTATACCTAATATATTATTTTATCTAAGATAATCTTCCTAAGATATAAAATTTTATATTTAAAGAAACATATCTCCATAACGTAATTTTTGTTAAAAAAAACTTGTATATACGTTTTTTTGAATAAAATTTCAACAATTTCTAAATAATTGTATCAAACTATGGTAATAAATTAAAAATTTCACGATGAATACGTCTTTCAACTTTTCAAACAAGAATTTAAAAGGATATATTGGTATACAATGGGAAGGTACCAAATTCTGCCGCTAGAGGCTCTACTGTTAGGCGCCTAAATTTAAACTGGTTGTTCACCGTCTCCTGGGAAATAATAGAAAAAAAAGGGAATTGTTGTATAATTCTATAATTACATAACATATAAGAAACATAGTCACAAAACATGGTAAAATGAGGATAACAACAGATGAGGGTTCCTCTTAATAAAAACAGTTAAAACAATTAACGATTCATTTTTTTCCTATTATCATCGATAGACTCAAGGCGATTGTGGATAGCAGAACTCAGGGAATGCCTGATTCGAGCACTCGTTTCCGGTAGCTCCGGTATGTCCACTGGCGATTGTAATTTCGGACTCTCGGCTATTGGCGATTTAATGGACTTGGACTGTTTCTCTTCCTGTAATTTTTTCTCTTTGGCTTCCACCACGGATCGGGCATGCTCCTTGGCCTTGGCTATTAGGTCCCTGCATTTGGGCAGCCTTCGTTCAAAGATCTCATTCGACTTCTTCACAGAGACCTTTACCAAGTTATCGTCAGGAAAACAGCGCAACGCATTCTGGAACATCTTTCGTACGGAGAACACGAAAGTGTCTATATTTTCAAATTGGTCCGAGCTTAGACGCTCTTCTAGCACTCTCCAATCGAGAAGCTCCTCTTGATCATGGTCGTAGTCCGGAGTTTGGGAGTACCGGGGCCAGTAGTCGGCCCTGTTGAAGGCCCAGGTGAATTGGCGACGCTTCCTCTTCACCATTGTCTTAATCAAGTAAACGGCGTGGCTCTTTTCGATCAGTCTATCCAGCTCCTTGTAACAAATAATGGGCGGAAGGATCTCCGGCGGTGGTGGAGTTGGAGACTTTCGTGGTTCGTCCGGTACTGGAGGCGCTGTAGGCTGGGCATACTCAGTTATGGGCGGAGTTGATGGTGTCGGTGGTGATGGGGGCATATGAACTGGACCACGAGTCAGGGAGGGTGGTAGCCCACACAGGGGGTTCAAAATCGGAGGTGATTTCGTAATACGCGGCCTAATTTCTTGACGTTCCTTGACCAGCGTCATCGAGGATATATTGCTGAATTGCATATATGAGTTAAGAGGATTAATTAAGGTATCAGGCATAAACGAAGGCGTCACATTCGGCATTAGACTGGAAAGCGGTGGCATTGCATGAGGTATGAGCGAAGGGCCCACTCGGAGGGCCTGTGGAAAGGGAAAAGGTGGAACCATCGGCTGCATAACGTTTTGCATTGGGGGAGGCGTCGACACGGACATTGGCATTGACATGGGAGCCGAAGCTGGAGGCGGAGGAGGAGCCGGAGCCGGTGACGAGAACAGATCCTCTACAGCTTTTCTCTTTCGCTTATCCAGCTTGGGCTTAAGCTCCTCCTCATTAGACAAATCAATAGTGGCCAGACGGTTGTAGAAGGCGTTTTTTAGCTCCTTCCCCGCTTGGTAGACCGGTGTGCCCTCCATGTTGTAGTGCATGCAGTTGTCGAAAACCAAGTCAAAATCCTGCAAAGCCTCTTCAGCTTCCCAGTAATAATTGTTTTGTAATCGCTTCTTAATCGTGTTGAGGTCCATAGGTCGTTTGACGATGGTATGGTAATCAGGCACTCCTAAGTTGATCGCATCTACGGGATTCCGAAAGTGATATGACCAGCGACTACGCCAAATGTAGTTCAATACAGTCTTCAGATCCTCCAGCACATTGGTCCTCCGGCCTGGTCGGTTTGGGGGCGGTATCACCGGCGGCTGAACAATCCCATTCACAGGCTGGATATACGGCTCATTCCGTGGGGGAGCCCCCTGTTTCTCTTTCCTGGAGCCTTCCATCAAAGCTCTTCTAAAGATATATGCACACAAATTACAAAGTACCGAATATCCAAAAAAAAACAAATAAATTTTAATTTTATAATTTACTTTTTTTTTGTATTTACGGCTCGAGATCCTCACGAATACTGAGCTATGCCTTACGTAAAGCATATTTAGAGCTACTTGACGTTATAAGCAAGGAGCTTTGGTTTTAATTTTGGATCTCTAACCAATAGAAACTATTTTCTTGTAAAAACCTTATCTATCTTATCTTATCTATCTACCAAATATTTTGGATTTGTTTCCACGATGGATCCCTACACCAGCAAGTATTCTCCCAACTCTTAAAATAAATGGTTCCAAATACAATGGCCTACTTAGATGAAGATCCAAGCCTACTTAGATGAATTTAACTTTGGATAAACCAAAATCACTGTCTTTTATGACGGAGCATTCCTAAAAGGATAGGACATTAGTCAATCTATGTTTTAAAATAAATAATAACCATTTTTGTTTGATAACAAACTCTTGGTTTTTTAATAAAAAATAAATAAAACTAAAAAAATAATCATTATTATTTGATAAAAAAATAAAAGTCAGTTGTTCTTTATTGAATATACAATAAAAATAAAAAATTGTGGTGGAAATGCATAGATTATTCTTCAAGGAGAAAATGATATGATTCAAGCTCTTTTATGAATTGTCTAAACTAATGATTATTTCGATTGAAAATAATAAATATACATTATTTGCAGTCCCTGATTAAAAAACTCCAGTAGTATTAACAACAGCCTACTGTTTTTATAGTTAAGAGCGTATATTCTGTCAAATAGGTGACATTAAAAATCTATAATTAAATTATTTGACTTCATGAAAATGCCCAGCCTGAGAAGAAAAGGGCTTGGAACATACAGCATCATCTCGATTTAAAATATTCAGGTTTCTAAAATGACGTTAAAATTCTATACTCTGATACTCCAGGTGTTCTGGGTATGTATACTCTCGATTCTACGGAATATTAATAAAAAGTTAATAAAAAAAACTGTCGTTTCTGATCGTATAGAGTATATTTATTTCACCGTCAGCTTCAACTTCATTACAAAATCAATTTTTCATAGTTAGTAATAAGCATAAATAAATCTTCCATGATGTATGCATTCAGTTTCTGCAATGAACCCCAGCTGGTTGATTTTTCTTTTCGGCTTGGCGACTGCATTAAAGAAAATGCGCTTTGCCACATCGACACACGAAATGGCGAAGCTGCTGCAACTCGAAGACGATTTAATCCTGGATATGAGGCAATATGTGGAAGCCCTTCAGCTTAAAATTAATACAATGAGATTGTAAGTTGACAAATAACTTATATCGTAAAGTACTTAAAGACATCGGAATCTTAAGGTTTCAAAAAGAATGGGAGAATCGACTAGATCAGGCAGACGAAAATCCAACAACTCATGTTGCGAATCCACTCGTAAGTTTTCCTCTCGTTCGACGAATGCATATGGACACCCCAAAGTTGTTTAAATTTGCTAGAGAGGATGTAAGCTATGGTAGTGTTATCCTAACTATAACTTTATCAACTATAATTTAATTGAAAAACGTTTTTGCAGAGAAATTTTTGGGCCATAATTTGGACCATATTAATTTAATGGAACTTCAAGAAGCTGCTGATGGGTTTTTCCAATTTCTCAACATTTATAGCCTAAATGAAAATGAGGTGGCTAATGGAAAATTATATGGCAAGCAGTATAAGTAAGTTCTTTCAATCGTTTTAATATTTTTCATATTCGAGCAGATTTTTCCTCAGTGTTAGATTAAGTGCAGCCGATTGCTTTGCTTTGGGAAACCACTTGGAGCGCCTCAAACTAGGCAACCAGGCTGTCAAATGGTTTAATATATCCCTTGAGCAGTATGACGATAGTTTGGATCCTGTCTATAAGATATTAGAATCAAGTCGTTCTCAAATTTGGCAGTATATGGGACTAACGTTAGTAAAAATGCGTAAGTCACTGAAATAAAATTGTTTTATTTCTCTTTTAAATCATATGAAACTGATGTTTTAAAAGAAAAACTGCCAGAGTCACATGCAGCTTTCAAAAAATCCTTAGAACTAACCGCAGAAGATGATCACGTCTGGTCGGTTAACCACTTGGCTAATAATTTGGGCCACATGTTTATTCATTTGGAGACGTGTCGTGGTAGGAATACGGTTCCAAAAAAATTTTATTTGCGTTGCCGCTACTTCACAGAAGGAGACCCTTTCCTTCAATTGGCTCCTCTTAAGCTAGAGCAGCTTAATCTGGATCCTTTTATTGGGATTTTTCATGATGTAATTTCCATAGGCGAGCAGAAGAATTTAATTAATCTTACAAGAAATCGATTAAGACTACAAAATCCGCAAAGAGCGGTTATGGAAGCCGAAGTTGAATTGAATGCTTCGAAAGAGGTTGAAAGGATTCATCGAAGGATTGAGGACATGACTGGACTTAATTTGGAAGAAAGTCCGCCACTGACTATCTTAAATTATGGTATAGGAGGTCAGCACCCTATTCATTTGGATTGTGAGCAATTTATGGTGTGGTAATATATTCTTAAATCCTAAAAACATTTAATTTTTATAATCCTTTTTGACAGGATTTCGGAGAGCCCCAACCCCAATCGTATACTTCGGCCAAGGTTCTATTTTATGTAAGTTTTTAAATGTATTTTATAATTTTCTTACAATATATATAATTATTTTTATCTTCCACAGCTGAGTGATGTGCAAATGGGCGGTTATGCCTCCTTTCCGGAACTTGGCTTTGGCTTCAAGCCCTCTAGAGGTTCCGCTTTGGTAGTTCACAACATGGATAACGCTGCTAATTGCGACATTCGCAGCTTGCAGGCTACCTGTCCTGTGCTTCTTGGAACCCACTGGGGTAAGTACATCATCGATTTTCCCCCCTTTCTTACCGAATAATGGCCAACAATCCGCCCAACAGTGGCCAGCAAGTGGATCAGTGGGTCAGGACAATGGCGCAGGAAGCCCTGTCGGATGTAAAGATAAATGCGATTTTCCATTTGGTTTTTCTTTTTCCACTTTGCGATAATTTATTCAATAATTTTGTCGGTATTTATATTATGATAATAAATTTTATGCACTATTTTATAGTATTCATATTTAATTTATATGCAATGTAACATTATTTTGGGGCTTGGTTTGGGGCCAAAGGAAGGGTTCTCATCCAATTGTCCACTTTTGATATCCTGTTTTTCGTATCCTTTTTAGGAGGGGAATGGGAAGGGAGGGGTGGGGTAGGGCAGTGGAGGGAGAGTTGCGCGGGTGGGAACAACGCGTTTCCTGATACGTATGCAAATGATATTTCTGAGGCAGCGGAGGTGCCTCCGGCAATATGTATGTGTGTGTTTGTGCTTATTTGTGTGTGCGCTATAAGGAGTCGGGAGACAGAACCGGAAACGGAAATGAATAACAAGAACGCAGGCGAGAGAGAGAGATGTCGATGTCGGTATCCGAGGGAATCTGTAGGAATACTTGATTGCCGGCTCTTCTTCTCTCAGTTTTGATATCACGCTCCCCCAGCTCTTAGGTTAGTCCTCATCCACAGAAGCAGCAGGAGTGTTGCAAGCAGAGGATGCCACCTCGTGTGTCTCCTGCAGGCTGCATTTCGTGCCTCCTCGAGACCTGGAATAAAATGAAGAAAAGACGGAATATGTAAGCTTGATTAGAATATGTAATTAGGGTTCATGATATATACTTAAATAAATAAATTTCTGATAAAAGAATTATCCATTAGACTAGCCATTAGACTAAAGCATAAGATATATTTTTTTAAGAAGGATTTTTTTTTTAGCAATCTGGCAATCTAAATAACCATTTTTTACTGGCTATCTTGGAAGGATTTATTAAATCGATAAAATCTAAATGAAAATGAAGTATCTAATGAAAAGTCAAAGCAAATAATAAAAGAAGATATTCTTAAATTAAAGATAAAATTTTTCTCGATGTAAAGTATTTGATTTTATTTTTCCTTTATAGACTCACCTCCGATATAGTTCAGATGATCATCGTTGCTGGCAGAGGCGCCCGGATGAAGCTTGATTTCTGCAACACACAACCGACAAAAGCACACACCCATATACGGACACACACACACAGAGACAATGTGGAAGAGAAATACATGCAGAAGCAAAACAAATTAAAAACAGTGAGCCGGTGAGATGGCGGAGCAGAGATTGCGTATACGCACCGTATAACCGCAATGTGCCCTCGGCACGGCCCAGCGAGTTTGTGCTGACGCAGTGATAGGTGCCCACGTCGGAGGGCGAGAAGGAACGCACCACCAGCAGCATGACGCCCCGATAGCCATCGCGCCGCTCTGTTATCCCGTACTTGGGCCTGCAGCAGAGATGGGTCCGTGGAAAGCGATGGAGGAATGGCGGTGTTTACAGATGGTTAAAGATATGCCTGGACGATGGAATTTCGTGAAACTCACCCGTCGAGTAGCATTTCGGGACCCGGCGAACCGGATTCCAAGCTGGCCGCCGAGACGCTGGCGAATCCATTCGAAGTTCGCGCTCCCTTTAGCCAGTAGGACACAGGTGACGGGGAGGCCTCCACCTGGCATTCCAGCTGAACGTCAGAGCCCAGCGGGGTGCCCAGTAGCTGGCTGGGGGCCCTTACCATCGGAGCAACTGGGGAATTCAATCGATTGGAGGATTAAAGCACAGGCAGGTAACCAGGTGGAAAAAATTAAATAGTTTAATCATTCCGTTGTGAGGACCGCTAACAGTCTTCTGTCTGATACTGTCATTTATTGTAATTTACTGATTTGTTTGATTAATTGAACGATATTTTAAATTTACATTTAAGAACTTACACTGCACGCTGAGCGACACACGTTTGCTGACCGCCGGCGGAACATCGTTGGAGGCTATACACAAATAGGCTCCCATTTGGCGTCTCTCCAGACGTAGCAACCTTAGCGAGGATCCATTATATGACTCTACTATAGTAAAAGGGAATAAGGGTTCAGAAAAACATAAATATATATTTTTGTAACTAACCTTTCATTAGTTCACGACTTCCTGGCTTGCGTATGAGTATCATTTCACCATCTTCCCGACGCCAAATGACGCGCGGCTGGGGATTTCCCGTAGCCTTGCATGTGAGCGTGGCATCCTCGCCCTCCTGCACAGCCAAATCGGCGGAAGACTCCTCATTAATAATATCCGGTGGAACTGTTTAGATGAATATTATTTTTATTACGGATTTTAAGCCATTAGCTTTTCGTCTCATACCTTGCACATCGATGCAACCGACTTGCTTTTTCATGGGACTCGTATTTATTTGGCACATGTAGCATCCACGATCACTTTCTCGCAGTTTGCTTATTTTTAGTTTCCAGCTAGGTATTAAAATAACAACTATTATGTATTTCATCTAGAGCTTATAAACATAAGAACTTACGTATGCATGTCCTGGTGCATGACACTGATTCTAGCATTATGGGTAACCACACGTCCTTGAAGGGCCAATACTGTTTGATCTGAGGCTCTAAGCCAGCCGACCTTTAAAAGAAATGTAAATGAAATCATATATGTATTACATAATACAAGTTTTCAGAAAAAAATTAGACATAATTTAATATAGGTTAATATCATGAATCTTTACAGTTGCATTGAAAACAACTACAAATTATTGTAAACAAAAAGTAATGTTGATCACTCCTTCTCCTCCTCAACTGAATTTTCATAAAATATATGAAAAAATATAAAAAATAATTTGTTCCTAGATTTTGATGCAGATTAAGGAAATCGATAAAGGTATTCCGCTTGAGAATCGGATGCATATTGGCAAAGACATAGCCTTCGCTGGGTGCCGTATTGGCACTCCCATGCACTTTTTCATTTTTGATACCCTTCATAAAATTTGATAAAAAATCGAAAAAATAATTTGTTCTAAGGTTTTGATGCAGATTGGTGAAGAATCGGCGTAGAAATCGATTATGGTATTCCGCTTGAGAATCGGATGAATATTGGCAAAGATATAGCCTTCGCTGTGTGCCGTATTGGCACTCCCATGCACTTTTTCATTTTTAAAGGGGATCCCCCATAAAATTTGATAAAAAATCGAAAAAATAATTTGTTCCAAGGTTTTGATGCAGATTGGTGGAGAATCGATGTAGAAATCGATTAAGGTATTCCGCTTGAGAATCGGATGAATATTGGCAAAGATATAGCCTTCGCTGGGGGCCATATTGGCACTCCCATGCACTTATTCATTTTTAAAGGGGATCCCCCATAAAATTTGATAAAAAATCGAAAAAATAATTTGTTCCAAGGTTTCCCAAGAAGGGCCAATACTGTTTGATCTGAGGCTCTAAGCCAGCCGACCTTTAAAAGAAATGTAAATGAAATCATATATGTATTACATAATACAAGTTTTCAGAAAAAAATTAGACATAGGTTAATATCATGAATCTTTACAGTTGCATTGAAAACAACTACAAATTATTGTAAACAAAAAGTAATGTTGATCACTCCTTCTCCTCCTCAACTGAATTTTCATAAAATATATGAAAAAATATAAAAAATAATTTGTTCCTAGATTTTGATGCAGATTAAGGAAATCGATAAAGGTATTCCGCTTGAGAATCGGATGCATATTGGCAAAGACATAGCCTTCGCTGGGTGCCGTATTGGCACTCCCATGCACTTTTTCATTTTTGATACCCTTCATAAAATTTGATAAAAAATCGAAAAAATAATTTGTTCTAAGGTTTTGATGCAGATTGGTGAAGAATCGGCGTAGAAATCGATTAAGGTATTCCGCTTGAGAATCGGATGAATATTGGCAAAGATATAGCCTTCGCTGTGCGCCGTATTGGCACTCCCATGCACTTTTTCATTTTTGAAGGGGATCCCCCATAAAATTTGATAAAAAATCGAAAAAATAATTTGTTCCAAGGTTTTGATGCAGATTGGTGGAGAATCGATGTAGAAATCGATTAAGGTATTCCGCTTGAGAATCGGATGAATATTGGCAAAGATATAGCCTTCGCTGTGCGCCGTATTGGCACTCCCATGCACTTTTTCATTTTTGAAGGGGATCCCCCATAAAATTTGATAAAAAATCGAAAAAATAATTTGTTCCAAGGTTTTGATGCAGATTGGTGAAGAATCGACGTAGAAATCGATTAAGGTATTCCGCTTGAGAATCGGATGAATATTGGCAAAGATATAGCCTTCGCTGTGCGCCGTATTGGCACTCCCATGCACTTTTTCATTTTTGAAGGGGATCCCCCATAAAATTTGATAAAAAATCGAAAAAATAATTTGTTCCAAGGTTTTGATGCAGATTGGTGGAGAATCGATGTAGAAATCGATTAAGGTATTCCGCTTGAGAATCGGATGAATATTGGCAAAGATATAGCCTTCGCTGGGGGCCATATTGGCACTCCCATGCACTTATTCATTTTTGAAGGGGATCTCCCATAAAATTTGATAAAAAATCGAAAAAATAAATTGTTCCAAGGTTTTGATGCAGATTGGTGGAGAATCGATGTAGAAATCGATTAAGGTATTCCGCTTGAGAATCGGATGAATATTGGCAAAGATATAGCCTTTGCTGGGGGCCATATTGGCACTCCCATGCACTTATTCATTTTTGAAGGGGATCCCCCATAAAATTTGATAAAAAATCGAAAAAATAAATTGTTCCAAGGTTTTGATGCAGATTGGTGGAGAATCGATGTAGAAATCGATTAAGGTATTCCGCTTGAGAATCGGATGAATATTGGCAAAGATATAGCCTTCGCTGTGTGCCGTATTGGCACTCCCATGCACTTTTTCATTTTTGAAGGGGATCCCCCATAAAATTTGATAAAAAATCGAAAAAATAATTTGTTCCAAGGTTTTGATGCAGATTGGTGGAGAATCGATGTAGAAATCGATTAAGGTATTCCGCTTGAGAATCGGATGAATATTGGCAAAGATATAGCCTTCGCTGGGGGCCATATTGGCACTCCCATGCACTTATTCATTTTTAAAGGGGATCCCCCATAAAATTTGATAAAAAATCGAAAAAATAATTTGTTCCAAGGTTTTAATGCAGATTGGTGGAGAATCGATGTAGAAATCGATTAAGGTATTCCGCTTGAGAATCGGATGAATATTGGCAAAGATATAGCCTTCGCTGGGGGCCATATTGGCACTCCCATGCACTTATTCATTTTTGAAGGGGATCCCCCATAAAATTTGATAAAAAATCGAAAAAATAATTTGTTCCAAGGTTTTGATGCAGATTGGTGGAGAATCGACGTAGAAATCGATTATGGTATTCCGCTTGAGAATCGGATGAATATTGGCAAAGATATAGCCTTCGCTGTGTGCCGTATTGGCACTCCCATGCACTTTTTCATTTTTGAAGGGGATCCCCCATAAAATTTGATAAAAAATCGAAAAAATAATTTGTTCCAAGGTTTTGATGCAGATTGGTGGAGAATCGATGTAGAAATCGATTAAGGTATTCCGCTTGAGAATCGGATGAATATTGGCAAAGATATAGCCTTCGCTGGGGGCCATATTGACCCTCCCATGCACTTTTTCATTTTTAAAGGGGATCCCCCATAAAATTTGATAAAAAATCGAAAAAATTATTTGTTCCAACGTTTTGATGCAGATTGGTGGAGAATCGACGTAGAAATCGATTAAGGTATTCCGCTTGAGAATCGGATGAATATTGGCAAAGATATAGCCTTCGCTGGGGGCCATATTGGCACTCCCATGCACTTATTCATTTTTGAAGGGGATCCCCCATAAAATTTGATAAAAAATCGAAAAAATAATTTGTTCCAAGGTTTTGATGCAGATTGGTGGAGAATCGATGTAGAAATCGATTAAGGTATTCCGCTTGAGAATCGGATGAATATTGGCAAAGATATAGCCTTCGCTGGGGGCCATATTGGCACTCCCATGCACTTATTCATTTTTGAAGGGGATCCCCCATAAAATTTGATAAAAAAATCGAAAAAATAATTTGTTCCAAGGTTTTGATGCAGATTGGTGGAGAATCGATGTAGAAATCGATTAAGGTATTCCGCTTGAGAATCGGATGAATATTGGCGAAGATATAGCCTTCGCTGGGGGCCATATTGACACTCCCATGCACTTATTCATTTTTAAAGGGGATGCCCCATAAAATTTGATAAAAAAACGAAAAAATAATTTGTTCCAAGGTTTTGATGCAGATTGGTGGAGAATCGACGTAGAAATCGATTAAGGTATTCCGCTTGAGAATCGGATGAATATTGGCAAAGATATAGCCTTCGCTGGGGGCCATATTGACACTCCCATGCACTTTTTCATTTTTGAAAGGGATCCCCCATAAAATTGAAGAGAAAATCGAAAAAATAATTTGTTCCTAGATTTTGATGCAGATTAGCGGAGAATCGATGTACCAATCGATTAAGGTATTCCGCTTGAAAATCGGATTAATATTGGCAAAGATATACCTTCGCTGTTGGTCATAATGTCCTTTCCAAAATTAAAAAGAAAAAAGAATCGAACAATCTTTTTTAGGGCAATTTCGATTGGGGAATAAAAAAATAATACAACTAATAAAATGCTTTTAATGAATGCAATTTGTTACAGTTTAAACTTTAAACATATATATATTGAAGAATTTTAAAGTTGTTTGTTACCTTATTCTTGCCCAGGTTTCGGACCGAGCATGCCAGGATGGCCTCGCGTCCTGCAGGATATGTGACGTTGTTGATGAACCCGATAAATTCTGGATCGGGATCCAGCTGGGAATTGCTTTCTGTGGTATGAATATAAATACAATATATTGAGACCTTTAGCTCCTTTTTTGATCATTCTGAAACCACTTACCGTGATGCTGGCTCTGGGCCGTGCCACTGCCGCATTTTGTGGCCATTATCAGGATGACAAACAGCGTCGATTGCAGCAGCTTCTCCATATTGTTGATGTCCTTGTTGCTATCGTTGTTGTTGCTGTTGCACTTGTTTTTGTTGCAGCAGTTGTTGCTGCTGTTGCGGTTCTTTTATTTGCTGCAGCAGCTGTTTCTGTGGCACTTTTTGTTTTTCTATTATTTTATGGGTATTTTAGTTGCTATTTTCAGTTTTGTTTTTTTGTATAGTTTTTGTTGTTTTTTTGTTGTTTTTTTCTTCTTCTTCTATTGGGACTCTCGTGGCAATTTCTATTTCTATTTGCATTTGAATTTGAATGCGAATTTCTATTTCAATTCCGATTCCGATTGCGATTTCTATTTACCGCGTGTTTGTGCCAATTGGGCTTTGATTTTCAGCTGCCTCGGTTCACTGCTCTGTCCCCCTGCCACGTCCATTGACATCTGCAAGTAAACAAGAAATGCGAGAAAAACATCAGAAACACAATCCAAAGCGGCATCATCGGTTTAAATTTATTTCGCGACCAGCGATAAAGCGGAAAACGCAGAAAAAACGAAAATACAGGAATCCGGCACAAAAGGCTGTTCAATTTAAGAGTGTACTGAAATGGGTGGGGTTAGTGAGGTGGCCTGCAACGGGGGGCGTAAATGGGCGTGGAGGCCGACAACCATCATCCGTCGCCCATCGCTAACTTGATTATCAAGCGTTGCAACAAATTTGACGTTGCCTGCTTTTAGGGGCATCCAATATGGCTGCCGGGCAAGCTCAATCTCTCCGGGGATAACCCGCCCCACCGCCCACCGCCCACCACCGACCACCCAACATCCATCCCCACCATTTTGGGGATCCCTGGCTCAGCCTCGACACAAAGTAAAAGGCAAATGCAATTTTCAACACAAACAAAAATTTATGACTCGACAGCATCCTTGGTCCATCCAGCATCCAGTAGAAGAAGCAGCAGCAGCACCACCACCATCCTGGCGCTGCAGAACTTGCAATAAAAGAAGGCGAACGAAAAAGCGGTTAAAAAGGCGAAAGGTGCAAAATATGAATGTAAATATTAAAAAAGTTTTGAGGCTCGCAAACTAACGAGGTGTTCGCTCATTTGCCGCTACCTGGTGGCAAGAAAGAACGCGCCACAACTGTAAGGTATTTGTTGGGTATGTGCTTGCCTCAATCCTTCCATATCCTTGAACCTACGCTCTACGCCCCACGCCCCACATCGCCATGCGCTGTAATTTAATTCCGGTGTGAAATTGAGCGCTCTCCTAATAGTGAATTTGCACTAAACCAGTTAGCAAGTCGCCTGGCGCGATGTCTTCTCCGGCCAACTTCTGACGAGGTGTCAATGCGATGCCCCGGGAACTTGTTCCGGGCTCCGCTTTCAAAACTCCACCGGAGTTGCCAAGGTGCACTGGTGTGGTATGGCGACATTCAAAAGGCGGAAATGTGATTTACTTATTAAATTAGAGTTTCAGAAGGCAGTGGGAGTTAGATTAAAGACTGGGTGGCACATGCCATGCACTTGAGCTTGAAGGGGGGCGATAGTTGCTCCGGGGGATGCAAAATCGTTAAGGGCTGGCTGGTCAGGGTGGGGAATCAATCTGCTTCCCTGCTAAGTGGATTAACTTATGGCTATTAAATTTAATTGTTTTCCCCCACCTTACCATACCCATTGAATTTATGGCTTTCTTCTGAGATAATAAAGGCATCCATTGTTATTTTAAGAAGGCATTCTCTTATCTAAGGCTTAAAGTTAATCTATCTGGATTTAATATTCATAATAAGTAATAAGTCATTGGAAGTCCAATTGTATTTCACACACAAACTTCAAAGATTCCTGAGAATCGGTTAATAAATTCATTGAATAATAGCAATGGAATGACTCAAATATAAACACAAAAATAGCATTGCTATTTCTCACCTATCTGCTTAATTCCTAGGAATCTATGTTTAAATTTTTGAAATATTTATTCACCAGATAAATGCAAATTTCGCACTTCTTCTTGCAAGTCAATTAAATGAAATCTCTTCCAATTGATTGTCATTTTTAGAAGATTCAGGGAAAAATCTCAGCTATCTTAGCTGCTCGTTTCCGCTGCTGATGGCGGGAAATTCCCGAGGCCACCTAGGCCACCATCCCTCCCCCGGATGTCCTGGCAGTGCAAGTGCAACCCATTCCGCTGATTGCCCGCCCAGCAGACAACATTTGCATTAGCACTCAAAAGACGGAATATTTAAGAGCGTCCCACAGTGCGAAAATAAATAAATTTGCTGTGTAAACAGAAGAGAGCGCAAAGCGAGCAGTTGCAAAAACTGAACTGAGCAAAGAGAAGAATGAATGGGATGAAAAAAAAAAATAAAATTGTATAAAAAACATGACAAAAAACTGCGCCCATCAAATGAAAAGAAGAAACTGCAAATCAGCGCAGTTGCAGCAAAGGTAAACTTTGGGCCTGGCCAAAAGCGAGTCCCGAGGGGGGGAAGTGTGTGTGTTCTGGTGTGTAAGGGGGCGGAGTAGGGGCCGAGTGGAAGGAGCAACTCGACAAGTGGCAGCAAGAGGTCGGCGGTGCAAGTGAAAGGAGCAAAAGGCGACAGCAAAGGGAACTAACACAGCGGAAAAGCCTTTTGAAGTTTCTCTGCTAACAACAAACTCTACAAAAACAACAGCGCCAGCAGCGTGAAAAACAAAAAAAAAAAAACTAAAAAACTTCAAAACAAAAACACAGTTTAGCTTAGAAGTCCGCGGATTTGAATACCCTGTTCTTGAAATTCAATTTCAAATTGTGGTAAAGTTTATTTAAAGTTACTCTAAAACATCTCATATATTTATGTTTTAATAATCTTATCAATTCTATTTCAACGCTTATATTAATTGACCTTTTCCCCAACCAGACTTGCCACAAAATGTAGGTCTAAAGCAAACAACTATTTGTTTGATTTGAATTGGTCAAATAAACAAAAAATATTAATAATGGTTTTCAAATTAAAATGTCATCACCATATTTGCAAATAACTAGTGGCTATTTAAATTCAATAAAATAAGTAAAGTAAATAATAAAATATTTCTCCAAAAATTGGTTTCCGAAAAAAGCAAAGTTGAAAGAAAAAATGTGGCTTAAAATACAGACCATAGTGCAAACAAGCAAACATCCCTCACTTATTCACAATTATTGGTTGTTTAATTTGATTCTTAAAATAAATAATTAATTATTTTTTTTTAAATTAATTTATGTTGACCAAGTTCAAATAAACCCATCCTATAAGGTATTCCCGGGGAGACCCCGGGTAGGCTGACGATTAAGTTTTGGCCAAACTGGAAACACCCTTAGACAGGATCCCAAAGCAAGTGCAACAAGAACAACAGCAAACACTTGAGATTGGGCTGGAGAGGCTGGAGAGCGATGACGACGCAATGGAAAGTGGAAAAGCGGGAAAAGCTGGCTAACAGAGGAACGCTGGGTCGGAGGGTCGAGGTCAGTCGTGCAGGCAAATGGCAAAATGTTCGGCAAAGCAATTTGACTTAAAAATGCTTAGCACTTGCATATCCTGGCAGATCCTGGCAATAGCTCCGCTCGTCCTTCAGAGCCAGCTCAGCTAAATAAGGATAACAAAAGGAGACGACAGCGACAGGATAGGACAGGACAGCGAGTGCCACTGCGATTCCCGGACAAGGACAAATAAAATAAGGAGTGGGCGTAGAGCCTTAAAGGATCACGAGCTGTGAGTGCGCTTAAGCTCATTTATTTAAATTAAAACAAACACTGCAGGCGCAAAGGCAGCGCAGGCAGCACAGGACACTCCACTGCACCGGTTGCCTTGCCAGATGGGAGACGTGGAGGGGGGAGGTCCTGCTTTTGGGGGCAGAGTGAGCTTGGCTAAGCCGCCAAAGCCTCGCCTCAGTGCATACATTGTGCATGTCCTTTTGCCTCGCTTTTTGTCTGCATTTGCCATCCTGTGTGTGTTTGTGTGAGTGTGCCTGGGGGCATATGAGTATTTGTTTGAGAGTGTGCGTCAGAACTTTGGCAACATTTCCGATTGCCAGCACCAGTACCAGTACCAGTAGCAGGCACGTGGCACTAGCAAAATATTTTGTGCCATTTGTCCTTTTTAGTCCTTTTTGTCATTTGTCCGGTGGCACAAACACGGCAAATTGTTTGCAATAATGCGCGTCCCAGCCGGAGTGCGGCACTCTGCATTCTACATTTTGCAGGTGCGATGCCAGGTGCTCCTGCCAGGTGAGTGTTGCCGTGTTCCAGGGCCCACCGCTGTGCCGGCCAAATGAATTTCCCTCGCATTTGTAAGTGCCATCGAATAACAATAAAAACAAGAGCCGGCGAAAAAAGAAACACCAGCAATAAGTGGGATTGGTTTTACACGCCTGCCCGTTTAATGTTTTTGCGTGAGCATGTTCTGGGGGATTGTAATTAACAGGTGAAAAAAGGATACCATAAGACGCCCACCGTAAAGGAACAAATTGTATCAGAATTTTCGTAAAAAATATAATTTATTGCCTGCTAAGAAGTAAGGCTCTGAGTTATTACCCATATGATATCCCGTAATATTACTATAAAGCGGAAAGTGGTTTAATAAAATTAAATATATTTTTTATTTTTTAACCTTCTTTGCCCGAATCAATTAAAAAGCCATTAATTCATCATTTTATTATTTGGTTAATATGTTTCATATAAAAGTCTCTTCAATGTTAGGTCTCACATTAAAAATAAATTTGAATTGCATTTGCGTAATGAAGCCTACTTCAAGTTGGAATTAAAGCGGAAATAAATCCGTTTTGATCAACAGCAAGCCATTGAATTGCAATTATCGTTTTCTGCGGCAAACAAACATCTATTATGCACTTGCAACAAAGGCAGTTGCAACGCCAACAAAGATGACAAAATGCAATAATTTGTGTTGCTGCAAAGTTGAAGCGGAAAATCGCAAAATGAAAATGTTAATTGATTCTCTCGTTTTTTTTTTTGTTCCACCTACTTTTTGCGCACAGCAGTGGTGTTGTTTCTTTTGCAGCTTTTATTTGTTGTAGTTGGCAGAAAAGTTTTGTCAATGGCATTTTTTATTGCAGTCTGTAAAAGTTTTTATGTGCCACCATTAGTAGCCAATTATTGGTGACTTAAGCAGTGGGTGGCGAGCAGTGATGGGGCATTGCAAATTTATATTCCATGTCAGCGGCTTTCGACTGCAACTGGGGGCAAAATAATCAAAAAAAAAAAAAAAATAACAAAGAACTCTAGAAAAAGACAAGCCGGAATGACCGATAATGAGCATCTAATAACTCAATTTGGGCCAAGTCAAGGATAAGAACGAGGACGAGGGCGAGGACGAGGAGAGCGCGACACTAATTAAAACCGCTGCAAATGGGAAATGGCTGCAGTTGTCGGCGCTTCTCTTAGCTTAATTAAACATTGCCGCTTGACTTTTAATTGATTGTGAACAAACTGAAAAGCTTGCAGCAGACAAATAAACAATTTAACTAAATGCGCCGCAAAGTAGGCAACCAGTCAGGCACCAGTAACAGCGGGTTTTTATGGCCTGTGAGGGAGGATCTAAAAAATGGGGTGGTTGCATGGCCTTACCACTGAGAAAAATGTTTCAATAATTTACTATTAAGTTAAGCTTTCTCAAGAGAAATAATAAAGTTTTTAAATATAAAAACTAAAAAATATTCACAGATTTAATTTATATTTTTAGACACCAATCCTTTCATTTTTTTCTCTGTGACTCTCTAAGCCAGAAGGACTACGAACTGCCAAGTGGCAAGTGGCATGGAAATGGAAATGATGCCTGCCGTCGCCGGCTGTTGGCTGCTGGCTGCTGGTTGTTGCCTGTTGGCTGCTGGCTGGCTGGCTGCTGCCAAGAGTGTAAATGTAAACACAGCTCAGCAACAAAAGCCAGCAAGGCGTCAGAGCAGGAACAATGCGTAAGTCGAATGAATGCCTTCCATCCCATCGCCCCTTACCCTTACCCCTTACCCCTTATTACTAAAATCTCGTACCGTCCATGGAGGAGGTCCTGAATGAATGAATGAACAAATGCTGATGGCTTAGGCCGGCTGCTATGACTTGGCCTCGTCGCTCGTCTGCTTTGAGTGAGTGAATGAGTGCTGGGGACAATTGCGATAATTGCCGTTGTCTCACACCTAGCCGGGTGTATCTAGAGGGGTGAGTGGGTTAGACTATAGGGACTGGGAGTTGTGAGTTGGGGGGCAGGAAAAAGGAAGTGTGTGGGTGCAGAGTCGTGAAATGATGACAAGAAAAAGCTTTTCCGCCGGCAGTATACCTCCCTCCCATAAACCCCATTTATTCAACAATTTTCTACAATTTTATTGTTTACATTTATGTTCAAACTCACACATGAGTAGCGTGTTCGGGGGTGGGGTGTGTTTGAGTTCCTCATCTTTGGCCAAAAGTTTTTCTTGGCCTGGTCTTTCGTTATTTCCAACTCTAAACTCGGGGTTTTGCCAGCTCATGTTCGCTTCTACAATTTTTTTTTGTTGCTCCTCGTTTTTTTCGCGCACAATTTGCATGCGAATTTGCCGCTGTCTGTGTCCACCCCTCGGTCGTGCCCCGACTCCTGCTCTAGCTCCTGCTCCTGCCCAGCTGCTCCTTCGTCCACCAAAGACTGCGCGTGCCTTTTCCCTTTTCCTGCACGACTGCAGGATGCCCCTTGCCACTTGGCCTCCCCCCTTGTGGCCCCTAGCCGTGCCATCTCATCCTGCCATCTGTTTGCACGTTTTTTTTTTGCTCCCCGCTCCTTGTTCATTTTTTATGCCCCGTTAACAACTTTTGCTCGGTTTACTTTTCCCGTGTCGGGCGGCGGCAGCAGCGACGTCTTTGAAAGTTTAATTGTTGTTGCATGTCTTTTTGCGTCGCCTCCAACTGTAGCTGGTAGACTCTGGTTCCCACCCCTCTTCTCTGTTTTCTCAGCTCTCATGATCCTGTCTCATGGTCGGGTTCCTCCCGCTCCTGTCCATGCTCCCTGCGTCGCTGCGTTGTGTAAATTGTACGCCGCACGTTTTTACGCCTGCAGCGACTCAAGGATAATGGAGGCGCAGGAAGGCCGAGCGGTGAAGAAGCAGGACCAGAACCAGAAGAAGACGCGCTGACGAGTTGGTGAGTCTGCATTCCGTCCCATATGCATATGCGTCTGTCTTAAGATGACAGTTGTGGTCACATCCCTAGAGCTTTTAGGATATACAATAAAAGATTAACCTGTGCCATGTCCTGTAAAGAATCCTGTAAAGATCTATATCTTGCACTTTTTTTTATTTTTATTCCCCACACTCTTCTTTAGAGGAATCTGTAATCTACATTTTAAATCTGTCATATTTTCTGAAGAAAGGATACTATTTTTTTGACGGAAACTGTATAGCCATAGGTGGACGGGCATCCCCCAAAGTCCTCCTGCTCGTCGGAAGTGTGAAACTGAAATTGAGCAACTAAAGGACTAAAAGGCTGTTGCCTACTTCCTGTCGCTGCCGCTGGTGCGTTCATTGCCAACGTCTGCTACTGTTAAGTGTGTGTGCGTGGGGCATGTGAGTGTGCCAGAGTGTGGCAGTGTGTGGACGGATGTGCGTGCCTTCGACTTTATTTGGTTTACGTAGCGCCTGGCATTTATTTGCCCACAGTGAGACACTCGCAGCCAAACTGGGAAAACTTCCAAAGACCCCCCCTCTTTTTTTCGCACAAGAGACCAAAAAAAATCTTCAAAAAATATCGCGAATATATACGTATGTATATATTTTGGGGAATTGCTTGGGGGAGTTTTTAAAACCCATTGTGCTCAGCGATAACTCCATTGAACTGGGCGAAAGTGCTGTTCCCTCTTCCCCACCACTCACAATTCCCCTAACCTCCCTTATTCCCCTTTTTTTTTTTTTGGTTTTTTGCATGTGTCCAGAGTTGGTAGCTCGAAGCTTGTAAACGGAAGCGATAAGATAACACACACACACATGCATATGATTTTTACACGCTCGTCCTGGTTCCAAGGGTTTTTCGGTTTTGTTTTGCTTTTCTTTTTTTTTCGAGCATTTTTTCCCCGGTTGCCCGTGTTTGCTCGGTGTCGTGTGTTATCTGTTATCTAATAGTCGTGATTGCTCAATCATTTGACAAATTTGATTGTAATTGAAAAGCTGAGCTACGAGCTTGACACATCGGATGGGCCACGATTGAATCAAATGCAAATGTGAGCATTCAGTTCAGCCAAGAGCGAATGGCGAAAGGGTTAAGTGGCTTTTGAGTGGGGTTACTTTGCCATTTCATTTAGTTTGGCTTTCAATTAGAATACTTAAATAAATGTTTAAGACCTGCAGTTATACATATGTCTTTTAATAGATTTTTAAGGTTTTCAATCTTATATCCTCCTAAAAACGAATGTTCAAAGAACTCCAAATGCCACATTTATGGTGTCTCACTTTAAATTCTTCAGCCTGGAACTCCTTGGGGATCGTATAATTGGCTCTGCTCCGGAGCCAAGGCTGAACGTCTTTAGAAAAATTCCTAGAATGCCAGAAGGAGGGAAATGCGCCGCATAATCGACGCTGCTAGCCGCATTTGTAGCCATAATTGCTGTTGGCTTAATTTCAACAGGCAACTTCCGTGACGGCAACTTGAATTGCTTCTGCTTGTGCTTGTGCTTCGGCTTCTGGTTGTGGTGCAACTCCTCCGCCAGCGACAAGGACTACATGGAAATCCATTTGAGTCCACAAGCTTGCCATGTTGCAGCAAATATACATTCTCATGCCTCGGCAGAGGCTCGCCGAATGTGTACGTGTGTGTATACACTGGAAGAAAATATTGAGCCCAGTGGAATTTAGCTGATTAGAGTCTAATTCGGTTTGCTTTATCTCTTTCTTTAAATTATTTTTACTTTTATTTGATATTACTCATACGCAGTGTTGTCTTCTAAATAAAATATAACTCATACGCAGTGTTGTCATGAACAGAATTTAATTTTTAAAGCTGTTTATTCCTGTATATTTTTTTGGAGTGCACATGTTGCTGCTCATTTGGTTTTGGCTTTCCATCCGTCTGCAGCTCCTTTCTTCTTCTCGCCACCACCGCATCCCACTCCTTGCAGCTGCCACTTTCCTCTCGCTTTGTTATTTTTATTGCAGTTTGCTTGGCTCCTCAGCTCCTAGTGTGTATCCTGTGTGCATGTGTGAGTGCGTCCTGTGTCTTGAAATCGTTTGTCCGGCACCTAGCCCTTCTGGCGTCTGCTCATCAACGCCACATTTGTGTGCTCCTGCTCCTGCTCCTGCTACTGCCACTGCTACTGCTCCCGTGCCTGATCCTTCTCCGTTTCATTCTCTTCCAAGTCCGGGCACTCCTTTCACGAGCATGTCCTTCCGTGTGTGTCCGTTTCAACTGCGCATTTGTCTGGTCGCTTGAGCAGCCTTTCAGCTGTGCCTGCCCTCCACCATCTACCCTCCCCCCCTCCATTCGCAGGACCCTCTTGCATTTTCCATTTTGATCCTGCCTCCCCCATTCCCCCGACACTGTTTGCATAAATGACTGCGCCTGTGTATTTGGCATGACTCTTGAATTAATTTTGCAACATTTTAAATTGAGCGCAATTAATTGCAAAAATGTTTTATTTTTCCACTTGCACTCGTTTCTCACATTGCATATAAAATGCCATTTATACATACACACACTCACTGTATGTACATATATGGGTGCAAGTGTGTGTTTGGGTTTGCTGTGCATTTGGTTGCCATTTTATTTTGCGCGAACACGCGCATTCAAGCATATGCACGTCGCCAGCGCGCTTTCTATACACTCACATACACACATACATGCACCCATTTACAAACACATACATATATACATATCCATTCACTTACATTCATACATATGGCCATCTATATGGTCGGTTTTTGTTGGTAGCCCATCGTTTGGACGTGATGCCTCTTTTGCCACTCATTTCATAGTTGCCGTTTCTTTCTTTACACCCTGGGAGCTCGTATGGCTAAAGGGTATATTCTACTCCGGGGGCATTTTGCATTTTTTTGGCTAAACTTCAAAGACTCGGAATCAGAAAACAATCAGTGTGATTAAAGGATCAACTTTTTCCACTCATTTCTATTTAATTCAAGTAATTTAAATTATAAATTATAAACTAAGTCTTAAAACCTTAAAGTTTCTTATCTAAAAACCTCATATAGGGTAAGAAAATTGCAAATATACCCTACAGCCTACATATTTAATGTAAAGGCTAGGCCAACGGTACGTATGAGTAATAAACTTTAAAGCTATTGCAAAGTCATTAAAAGCATTTCTCCTTCCATTATTTTTAAGAACATATATGTATATTCAATGCAAAATATTAAAGTGAGCTTAAAGATGCGTATGCCTTAAGCTTAAAAGAGAATATACTCTTAACTAGTTGTTACTAAAAGGTACATTAAATTCGAAAATATTTGCTAGTCTATTGTTTGGTTTTTGTTGGTTTTTGCCGACGCTGTCCTACCCAATTTTCTTCGCTCGTTCGCTTTTTGCGAGTCTGTTTAGTTTTTTCGGTGGCGTATTTTATGCATTGCTTTTATCGCGTTTTCTAGGCTTCCACACAACCATACATGCTTGCACATTGAGGCCGCCGCCGGCATCGCATAACACGCATCGCCTAAAAGTATGCAGCGTGCATTGAAAGGCTTTTACATGACACTCCACTTTCCCCCACACTCTCTCTCTCTCTCTCTCTCGCTCTTTCTCTCCTCCCCCAATCCCCTTACTGTATAGGATCCTCGACAGGATGCGCTTCTCCGCTTTCTGTTTCATTTTGGGCATTGTTGTCGCTGCTGTTGCTGTTAATTTTTTGGCGCTGCTGTTGCATTTTTGTCAGCTCCGCTTCCATCCGTGTCACTTTACATCTCTTTGCATGCGTGCCACACCGTCGTATGGCGTATGGGTGAGGGTGTGTATGTGAGTGTGTGTGAGCGTTGCTATGTCGCTTATTTATATCCAATTGTTCATTTGTCTTTGGTTTATGTTACGCATACGTCATTTTTGCCCATATTTTATGCTCCCCGCACATACATCAGAGTGATTGTGTGAGCGAGCAAGATGCCAGGATATGGCGGATTAAGGGGGCGAGGGAGAACAGAGTCCTGCGAGTGGTGCACCACAATGTAAAATATTTTTTCGTTATATTTATGTATATTTGCATTGTGCTGGGACATGTTTTCCTTTTTGTTATTCCTCTCCAATTTACAAAACTCAGGATGTTGCCTACGTGGATACGCGGATTTGTCAGGACTCTACCGAAAGTGATCAATGAGCCGAGGGGAAACAAAAAAAAATAATAATAACCATAAATTGTAAATTTACTGATCAGGTAATCGGAACTTGTGAATTCCAGTATCATAGTCAGAGTGGAACCACCAATTTATCATTTTTGATAAAATATGTGTGAAAATGTATTTGGTTTCAAAGGGGACGGAACAAATTGAGTTTTTTTTAAAGTATTTGCTGTTTGGAAATCCATCCCCTTGTTCACTGATATCATAATTAATAAAATGAAAAGTTTTGTTAAACAAAAGCGTAGAGATATCGAATGCTCTTTCTGTTTTGAAAAACGAAACAATTCTCAAAGTTCTTGAATTCTTGCACGGGAAGCTCTATTTTCAGCAGAATGGAGACGAAACTTGTCCACAAATCGCACTCGAATCAGTCTGAAGCATTGCTCGATGATGTCCTGGCAGTGCCAGAAGGATATCCGCTTTAACTTTTGCCGCAATTGAACTGAGAATTCGCTATGTGAATTTGCTTTTATTTGTTTGTGCCTTTGTGTTTGATTTATATATATTTGTGCTTGTGTGCTTTCAGGATTTCTCCACTTCTGCCATAAGAAGAAAGCGATTTTTCTTATTTATTTCTTTATTTTTGCTTCAAATTGTATCAGAATTTTTTCATCGTTTTCTTGCCTGCAATTGGTTTTTTCCATTGCCATTATTCCCCATCCTTTGCTCCTGCTCCTGCTACCCTGAAGATTTCCTTTCGCCATCTCTCTTCGTGCCTGCCACTTTTCTGCTTGTGTTGTTGCCTCATTGCTCAAATGTATTTTGCATTTTTTATGGAACTTGCAATGCCAATACAATAACAACAACAACAACAACAAGTAATAACAAATTTGTCTATATGCCAGAACGAGATGGAGTTGCAAGGACCAAGCAACAAGGAACGAGGAAAAACTTTTATTTCACTCTCCTTTGGCTGTCACATTTTCTTATTGTAGTTGATAAACTTGCCGTTCGTGCTCGGGCCATGTCCAAGTGTCTATGACTGTTTATGGCCCAGTCTGTCAGTCTTCCACTGAAGCTTCAGCACCCCCCTCCCACCACCTCCCTCTGGGGAGCTCGGGACTGTCCAAGGATGTGTGAGTCGGACTGACTGTCAGTGTGCGAATGTTTTGGTTGCTTTTTTATTATTCAGTAAATCAAATCAGTTGCCTAACAACTCAATCCAAACACTTGCAGCACGCGCCATGGACATGGACATGGCCAGTGCCAGTGCCTGTGAGGCTGTAGCGCTCCCACTCAGACACTGCAAAAAAATGTGAAAGGTTATGAGAAATGTTATCTGCAGTAGCTCTGAAAACGACTAAGCTTTTCTAAAATAAACATAACTTTTTGTCAGTGTTGTTACATATTCCCTCCCAAAACCCCTTCGGGCTGTCTCCTGTCGTGGCCTCATCTTTTTCATCTTGCTCATCTGTCTGCTGTGTCCTGGGCTTCGTCTTGCTGTTATTTTTACAGTTAAGTCAATATGCAGCCGTCAAAAACAACACTTGATACTTTTGTGAGTTGCTTCTGTCGAGTTTTGCCCCCCAAAAGTCCTCCCACGCCCTGGTTCTAGAAGCCCTTAAAGCCGAATCTTTTCCCTCTCTGCCACTTGGTCTATATCTTTTCCTATCTGTCATCCTGGCCATTGTGAGTTTTCCCTTCAAAGTTTTGCACGAAAATAAACAACACATCCAATGCCCTACCGCCCGGCCAGCCCGGCCAGCCCGGCCAGCCCGGAGAAGTTGGCAATGAAGCAGCGCAGCAAATTTATGGTCATATCAACAACAGAGAGATACCAACACAGACACATGCTGTAATGCACAGGCGGGGATAGTCCGATGCACACAGTTACAGTTAGTTTGTTTCACTTTTAACAATGCATATGCATGATCTGAGGGCGACCATAAGCGACTTACGTGCATAAGCCATAGCAAAAAGCTTGAGCTATCATCCTAACAAGCGAGCAGTCCTATGGTTCTCTACTCCCGTAGTCCTGTAGTCCGTCATTTTGTCAGTTTGTCAATCAACCAATCAGCCAGTCACTCATACACACATACCCGCACCCACTCAAAACATACACAGTCGCACACACCCACAACCGAAGTCAGCTGATGCGAGTGGCAGGTGGGGCATTGGCAAGTTCGGATTCCAAATCGTGTGAAAGCGGATTGTTATCAATTCAGATGTCGATTCGCCTTCATGCTCGGGCTGCGAGCTCAGGGCAAATCTAATGGCCCAGATGCGATAATCCCGGATATATCCTACCTGCATAGGATGTCTGGAGCCGCTCTGATAAGCTTTCAGCTTGCGTAGATTTACGTTCTGCAAAGTGGTTCGATTCGTATGGCTTAAAACCGCAATTCAGTAAAATAAAAATAAATGGAAAGCGAGGGACTTAACATTTTAAAGGGACTCTGGGAAAGTAACTAGGAAGCAAACCAAAATAAATGGATTAAAATGGAATGGAAATACGTAAATATTTTGTAACAATCCCAATGATTTCTTACCCTTTTGATCAATTCAATTTTCCCATACCGCTTAGCTCCCTCGGAAAACCGACATGGAAAACTTGGCCAAAACATTTTCGAGTCATTCATCATTCGGAATCATTTTCGGCCATCAATGTTTGATCGTTTCAATCGCTTTAAGGACCATTTTCATAATCCGAAAGCCCTATGCCCGGCCGCCCACGTCCACGTCCATGTCCATGGCCAAGTCGAAAAGGAAACTTATTTGGGGAAATCTCATAGACACGTATGCTCGCGTTGTGTGCCTTTGGCCATTACCAATTCGCAGGGAACCTTTTTTTACGATTTACGTGCCACATCCCCTGGGATCGCACCACCCCCTATCGCTCTATCCTTGAACACCATAGTCCTGAGTGCCAGGAGCTCACATAGACACTTACACCTGGCACTCTGGTCATCCACACGGCCCGGTCTCGGTCTCGGTCTGGGTCTCGGGCTTTTAATATTTCTCATATTTTTATGGCGCTTACTCCGGAGTGGTGTTGGCCGGATTGGGATAAGAGTCTGGGTGGAGAGGGTCATCATATTTTGTGAGATTTTCTCTTTTTTTTTATTTGCCCCGGAAACTTTTGCCACTGAAATTAACAAGTCTCCACCCACAGTCACACACCCACCGACATACACACGTCCAGGTACACCATACAGATATGGAATATTTGCGTATATATACGTGTATGTGTATATATGCTTTTGACAAACATTTTGGTGTTTGTTCATTTGTAATTTGGTTGTCGGCATTTGCATTCGAGTTCGTATTCGCTTTAGCCAAATTGGAATTGAATCATACGATTGCCGCGGGACATTTGCCGTTAATAAAGCCATTCAATTTTAATCATTGCCATTCAATGCAAAGCATTTTGCAAACCAACTATGAGGGACACGATAAAAAATCGAATAACACGGCAAACAGGCTGGCAAAAAACAAACAATACGTCCAAGTATTTGCCCGGAACAAATTTACCGCAATCGGGTAGCATTGTTGACACATTTTGTTTGGCGGTCTTTTGGCAATTCAATTTGATATTTGATTAAACTAAAATTCGCTCGAAGGACCCAGGAACTTCGAACTCAGAGCGACTCAGAGCGACCCCATCAACCTGCCAGGCTCATTTGCTCGACTCTTGCATATTTAATGTCAAATTTTTATTATCCTTTGGCTGCTGCTGGTGATGCTGATGCTTCTGCTCCTGCTGCTGGTAGTGTCGTGTTGGCCAAAAAGGAAAACAATGCGGAACGTGAAGTGAGGAGCCAACAAAAGTTGGAAGCAAAGTTTTCCAAGTCAAGCCAAATTCAGCTCATCTCAGTTCAGCTCAGTTTGGTTAAGTTCGGTTCGGATGTCAGGAGCCCCATCAGGAGCAGTCAGCTAGGGAGTTGTCACTGTCCTGTAGATGCTCCCAATCCCAATTCCAATCCCTATCTCCTGCACATCCTGTGGCCCATTTGGCGCTTACTGTGGCAACTGAGGCGTCATCATCGAGCTCGGGATCCATTGTTGTTGTCCTAGCAGGTCGAAAGGGAACTTTCAGTTTTTCTCTTTTCATTTTTTTTTGTTTTCGCCTTTTATTTTTTTTTGGTAAAAATGAAGTTTTTCCCGTTCTTTCGTCATGAATTGATAATGTACACATGCTCATAAGGGGATGCGTGTGGCAGGAGGGTGGCATAGAGGCGAAGGACCAAGAGGAGGAGCCGAAGGGACTGTTGCTATTTGCATACGTATGTGGATGTTTATCTGTATCTATAATACTGAATGCACATCAGCTCCTGTATGTATGAATTTGAAGATTATTTAGCCAAAAGTTGAAAGGTATTTCGAGCAAACTAAAAAACAAAGACCGACTCACACACAAATCCACACTCGAAAATTGACAAACACGCGCACACCCACACACAGTATTATATATAGGAGAGGAAACACAACAGAAGAACCCCAAAAACTTTTATTAAGTTGGAAGATATTTTGTTGAAATTTATACACATTTGCTTTCTTCTCAGACCACTTTGGCGCACGACTCGCCCCTTTCCAGCTTAGAGCTCACTTTTGTTTTGTTGTTGCTCATCTTTTTTTTTTTTTTTGTTTTTTTGCAAGCTTTTTCTATATGTTTTCTTTCCGTTTTTTGGCCCATTTTTTTGCCTGGCCGTTAAAAAACTACAACCAAATGGTTCGGCACAAAATTCGGCACTCGTTCTGTCTCTATTCCTTTGTCTTCCGTGCCTTAGGTTTGTTTGTTTTTTCGTAGCCGGGCTATTTTTTTCCGGGAACTCCTTCAACTGCGTCTTCAGCTTCTACGGCTTGCATTCCGCTTCATGGGGATTTATATTTTTTAATGGAAAGTTAAGCTCATAATAAACTGTAAAGAAAATGGAGCGTCTTAGTTTCGTTGCTCGTTAGTTTTGCGAAAGTAAACAAAATCTGCTGACTGTTCTGACCGTCCCTGCCATCCCATCCTTCCCATTCTACGCGTATGGTTTTGTTTTTGTTCCAATGGATTTGCCACAAAACTTTGAGGGATTTCGAATATCTTGAGGTAGGAGGGTACCAGAAGCTTACCTGTGGTCTGTGGCTGCGGCCCGTTTGACCCAAAACAAAGGATTCGGGATGTGCCAGGCTTAAACGGGAAGTCGTGATCGCTGTGGTCGGATTTTGTATCAATTATAATAATGCATCTAATAATGAATTCGTAGCATTTAATAGCTTTTTCGCTGGCATGTCCTGTCAAAAGCTGGGATTAACCTTACCAAAGGCACCGCCGACAGGGCCATACATAAAGCTAAACATCTAAATCGGGGCCTACCGGCGCCCATTCATCAGGAATACAATTTGCATGATTATCCTGTGCGGGCCGGGGCTAAAAATCGATAATGAATTGGCGAAAACTATTATAAAATTTAACGATTCAATGGCGGGAGTGCTGGTGGGCGGATGCCATGCAGTATGTACTTATGTCATTTGACTAACATATTTATAAATAATTTCCATGCTAATATGCATTTTATGTAATTAGCGGTTAAAATAATAAATACACTACATAATTATCGCTCATTGGCTGACCGCACAGAAGCAGCGACAGAAATGAACTATCCGAGTGGAAGTGTGGGATTGCCATTATTTTCCGTGAATGTGAATGTGAATGTGTGTACTTATGGAGCTGGTCACTTATCGCTGCTTTGGCAGGTGTGTGTGTGTCTGTGTTTGAGTGTTCTATGGAGGGGCGTGGCATTAAGGCATTAGCACCGCAAAAACATCAACTAATTGTGCATTTTAGCGATAATAAACACAACCATCGGCTATGGCCAAGAGTTTATTATTTCAGGATTCGGCCACGTGGCAATATCACAGATAAATAAGTTAAAGGAGGGAGAGGTGCGGTTCCCGGTTACCAGTTACCGATTGCGGGGCGGCGGTTTCTCCAAAAACCACACATATGTGACAAAAAGTTTGACATTCCCAAAGGGCAACGGTGCCCTTTCGCCTGACTTTCCCACTGAAATTAATAAGCGTCGCATTTATTAGCAGTCAAATAAAGTGATCAAAATGTCACTCATACGCACCGTATGCCGCCATCTGATGCTGCGGCAACAGTAGAATATTTCAATGTGTTCACGTGCGTGTTGGTGAGTGTGTGTGTGTGGTGTGGGTATGGGTATGGGTGGGGGTGTGTGTGCAACAGTCAAGCCAACAAACAAAGCCACACTGCCACGCCTCCACAACGTTAAATATTTCAAATAGTTAAGCGCATTAGCGGCACTTTCAGTTTGGGTTCGGTTCGCTGGCTGGCTGCCTGGCTGATTCGAGAACGGGCTGAAGTGGGTCGCTTTTGGGCTGGAAAGCAGACAGCTGCCACTTTTCGAACAACCCACCACACTGGCGCTACTACCGCTGCCACTGCCACTGCCACGGCCTCCGTTTCTGTCCCCCACTACGGCCGTGCAACAAATCCTTTTGCATATGCCGAGAGCTATCGCATATCAAGCATACGCAGCATGCGCCGCAGCCAATTAAAGTTTTTAATTCCCGCACACCGCGCCAGCGTCCCATCCAGCCAACTGCCAGAAGCAGGATGATGATGGTAGTAGGACGCCAGGACGCCAGGACGCCTGGATGGCAGGATGACTGGGTGGCAGGCTGGTTGGTTGGTTAGTTGGTAGACAGGAGCTGGGAAAACAGTAACAGAGCGGTGCGGAGCGAAGTACTTATCCATTATCCATGACAATTGTTAAATGAACTTTACGCTCTAATGAGCTCATGGTACATGAATTAAAAATTGCCCAACTTTGGCCGCATCTCGCGCTGACTTTCATTTAAGCAAATCACTGGAACCCCTTCCGTTTCGTCTCTTGGGGCGGGCTCGCTTGAAAAACTTGGCTTCAAATATTAATGTCATGTCAAACAGCAATTATGCCATGTAACAACAAGAACAGCAACAGTAACAAGGATAACAACAATAGCTATAAATCCAGGCTCTTCATTCTTTGCATATGCACACAGTACACACATACATATACATACATTCATACATACATATATGTATCTTTGTTTGTATGTGTATGCATATATGTATGTGCATATTTATACACATTTGTACACTTGAGCAATTTGGCAAATAAATCATTATTATTTCATCAAATTTGTCATTGATAATGTTACGAGAATGTTGCCAGCCATTTATGTGTGGCTCTGCCTCCGTTCCATTTGTGTGATTTCATGTGTCTCCGGGTGCCTGCTGATACTGGTTGTGTGTGTCCTGTTTGTGTGTTACTGTGTGGCCCAGTTGAACTGCAAAGGATTTTAAAGCTGCCCAAAGACAAAACACACTGCAGAGCCGAGCGAACAATCGGGTTGACATCTAGCCTGTTTGTTGAGGCAAAGTTTATGGCAGGAAACAGCAACATAAATTCACTTGAAGCTTAAATTCACAGGCTATAGTCGGAGGATGTTTTAAAAATGTTAAGAAATGAAAAATTATTTAATTAAGTGTTTTTCAAGATTACTGCAATAGACTTTAAATTCTTTGAGGCATCTTCCTGAAGTGACCTTCCTTGAAGTATTATTTCAGTATCTCTCAAATATTGAATTATTTACCTTTATTGAGAAAACGCTTCTGATTACTGAACTTTCAGGGCTTCAAGGCTTTGGTTGATAGACCGAAATTAATATTGCAATTCACTTCTTCTTGGAAATGAGACGACGACATCTTAATATTCCCAATTCCCAGCAAGCACTAATCAATGTAAGTCAATCATCTTAGGGTCAGCATAGCAATAGCTTCCAAGTAGACGGATGAGGGATAATTAAAGCTAGGAATGATGTCAAGGATCTCGAGCTATTTAATACATGTTCTGATACCAATATAAGGTTTCTTTTCCCCCTCCAGACGAAATAGGAATGGTAGATTCGATGGCTACATTCGGTATGGGTTTTGGGATATTTTCACACACAATCGAGCATCATTATCAATCATAAATTTTCGTAAATTGCACTTAAACTGTAAAATGTTGGTTGGCATAATTCTGAATTACATTAGTTGTATTTATGTGTGTAGGAGGAGGAGGCTGCAGGAGTGTAGTAATGCAGCCGGAACGCATATGAATGTGCATAGATAGCAGTGTGCAATCAACGGCAAATGGTTATTAAATTTACATTCCACAAGAGACAGGAGCAGGACTGGGACATACATAGATGCTATATGGCTTTTCAGATGGCTTCCATTAGTTGATTTCATTTCGGTTAATTCGCCCAAATATATTTTGCCTTCATTACTCAACTATTTGACAAGCTGGTTGAGTGCATAATCACCCGGATCCCGGATCCTGGTTTCCCCGCTTCCGGCTTCCTGTTTCGACTTTGCAAGGATGCAGTTCCAATAAGAAGATTAAATGTATTTTCCTTTAAATGAATTAAAAACCTCAAAGACTCTTCGATTTTAAATAGATGTCATGACTAACCGGAAAAGGGTCGAAACTAATTGAGGTGCCTAAACAGATTTATGAGAATTAAGTTTATTATAGGCCCGGCCCGAGGTGGTGGTGGGGCTTGGAGACTATAAATCTGGAAAATTCCTCTGATTAAATGACTGACTTCGTTTTAGTTTCGGTTTCAGTTTCAGTTTCATTTTAATGCAAAAAGGAAACATACACGGTCATGATTTATTAGTTATTCAAGCAGTTATCTTGATTTATGATTTATTGATTTATACATTTCTCGTTTATTATTTTTTTATTCTGGGCTTCGTTTGTTTAATAAAGCTTTCAGAAAAGTTTTCCGGGTCCACGTGATTTGCATAATTCAATAATTGCCCAAGCGCGGAATCGGCAAACAAACAAACAAACAATGGCCAACGGAAGCGATTCCTTTTCGAGAGGGAATCCATGGCGATGGCGATGCCGATGCCGAAGCCGATGGATTCCCTCGATGGCGGTCTTGAGAATTAATAACAATTTGTATTCATTTGTGAATATTACAAAAGGATTATTCAAAATTAATTAAAATTTACACTGCCAAATTGCTTTTGGTAGCGTTTGGGGAGTCGTTCGAGGAAGACCGTGGGAGGATGGCATAGCGATTGATGCCACCTAAATCGAGCTTAAGCACATTGATGAGCATCAATTAATCATGCCACAAATGACACTCGCCCCAGTTGGCCTAAGCCGATGAAAGCCCCCAAATTACGCATACGACACGTATGCCTCAAAGCATCCAACAGCCCGCTAAACCACCAAAGCCCAATTGCCAATTAAAAATTGAGCCCGACGAAGAGTTGCCAATTACGGTGGCAGCTCGGAGTACGGTGGCAGCAGTTGGAAACCAAAGACATTGACATTGACGCTGATGTTGCTGGTGCTGTTGATATTGAGACTGCTTAAAGCACTCAATAAACGGAATCGTTTCGGACTGGTTAATGCTGAAACTTAAAGAATGCTCTCCGACCACAAACCTACAGACAGACAGGTGGGGCCATCTTCCCAAACTTACACAATCGCATTCTCAAACACATACGTGGTACACCTGTCAGGCAAGATGGCGGGCAGACAAATACACAAACAAACATGTCATTATCATAATGCCAAAAGAGACCTCGTTGTAGAAACGTCTCAGAGAGACATTGTGTCACACGCAGCACAAGGACAGCGATATGGAATTTGGGGGGCTGTGGTGGTGTTAGGTTAGGTTGTGGGTGGCTTGCTTCGGAGTGGGTCGGAGGATTGGTGGTGTTAAGCGCCATTGGGCGGGATAGAATGAGACATTCCCATTCTGCTTCAGTGAAGCATGCGAAATGGCGACAGTTTGTGTGCGCATAACTGAGCATAATCGACGCCTTTTGGTTATAATTAACTCATTAAAGTGAAACGGCAGCCGCAGGATGCTCGCTAAATGCGCTGCTCAGCCATCAAAGTGCACACATGTTCTCTTCCGTGTAATCCGAGCCACTCATAAGACATCCACACTCCACACAGCACACACTCTGCACACACATTCACGAATCAACCGCTAACCCCAATAGAGCCAAACCAAACCAAACCAAACCAAGCGACGGCAAACAAGATTCCCTCGTTACAACCACCCACCCACTCACTGCCCAACCCACAAACATTGGCCTGTCTAACCGCAGGCTCGTAAATAAGAAATGAAATCAAAGTTAACATTTTATAAATCTGATTTTTATAACTTTTCTTGCACCATACCACACACCATGCTATGCCATGCCAATACCGCACAAAACTCACACAAACTCGCACAAAAGCTGTTGGGCAATTCCCATGTGAAATTGCAATTAAATTAATGTCACGCATACGCCGCGTATGGCAAACACACACGCTTCCTGCCTTCTATTCGCCAAAAGTGGGAATGAAGAATGGCAGCAGCGGCAGCGACAATGGGAATGGAAGTGGCAACAGCAACGGGAATAGCTACATACATATATGGGAGCGGGAATGTCAGCAAGCGGGACGGCAACGGAACAGGAACAACGGGCCACATAGCTCAGGTTTTATTGCTCGGCCGCAAACAATAACAACACAGTGGCAGGAACAGCAGCAGGAACAGGACCTGAAACAGAAGCAGTAGCAGTAGCAGGAACAGCGACAACAGCGGCGACGACAACAACAACAGCAGGAATAGCAACATCAGTGCTCACAATTAGTGCGTGTTGCCAGCCAGCAGTGGCAACAAGAACAAAAACGGTGGCAACAACTTTTACAGCAACCATTTGGTGGAAGAACCACAGGTCGCATTTTTCAGACTATAAGATACCCTTTGCTAATTAGGCTTAATTAATTTTTATATGGCTTTTATTAAAACAAAAAGGTGGCTTATGTGGTTCTGCTTTTTAGAAAGTTATTTGTTTTTAGTTTTAAGGTTTAAAGGAGAAAGTTATAATTTATAATTTGTTGTGTAAAACTGGTACTAAGGTATAGATGAGTGTTTCGAAAAAGAGTTTTCAATCTTATTTAGATTTAGATTAGTTCAAGCTTATCTTGAACGTTTCTTAGATATTTCTGTATGAAAATCTGATGGTAAGTTATAATTTAAAGCTTAATTTTTGCAAAACACTTATGGAACACTATTAAATATTTAATATAACCTTAGGACCAGGTCCTAATTCCTTGCCAACCAGCAACCAACAACAACTGCAATGGTGGCAACACCACCGGCAGCTGCTGCCTTGGCGGTCAAAGTTGCGGATGCTTGGCGGACATGACCGGTGGTGGCCGAGGGATGGCATTTGTGCTCTGCATATAAATCGATGCTGATGTTGATGCTGTGAAAATTTGCTAAAATAACTACACACACCGCCATACTCACGCACACTCACATACTCGCAGCACATACTTGGGCAAAAGCAATTAAACTGCTAAAACCACATTTTGTGCGAGAAATAATTGCGAAAATGCCAAAACATAAAGCCAAACAACAAACATAACCAAGCCGCGCCAAAAAAAATTGTGTTCAGCCTAAAGCAGCCAACAACAAACTCGCATCGCAGCATCAATTACAATGCCAGTGGGCGGCGGCGGTGGGAGGTGGCTTTTGATGGGTGGCATGGGCTGGCTGAGCGGCCCCAAGAGGGATGACATGGCCCGGCTTCGGTGATCGAAGCCCAACCAGCAAAAAGTCAAACCCAAAGCAGCAACAAAAAAAAAGGTGGAGGAAGGACTGAGCCGAAAAAAAAAGTGCCCAAATGGCAACAACAAATCAAATATATTATAACGCACAAAAACAAACCAAACTCAAATGCCAGCTTCAATAACAATAACACGGGCGGGTGGAGCCGGAGGCGTGGCCCTGGCGGGTGGCAACGGAGTACGGAAGCCAGAGGGTGGAGGGAGGGGGACAGGCTAACAGTAACGAGCACTGACAGAATTCGGTTGCGGCGGTTTTGTGTTTACACTTTACAATAGGATTGCCGAGGCTTTGGCGGAATTTGAAATTTTTGCCAGGGCTTTCTAATGAAATCTCCAAAGGCAACAAATTAGTTTTCGCTGTCCCCAAAATGGGTTCTCAGAAATGGAGCTGGGTGGATTGTACGGAACTTCCTAATGGCGATATAGAGTAAATATTTGCCCTTCTCCCCGTTCCGAATAAAGTAAGTCGTCAAGGAGAGTGGTTGTCGGAGTGGTCTTTTTCGTAGCATACTTTTCAGCGCATGGTTTGGTATTAAATTTATTATTTACATTGTTTCATACATTGTTCAATACTTTTTATAAATTAAACTTTATTATTTTATATTTCCAATAAAGTACCTCCCATTCACAATTAAAAAAACTTCCGGAAACGTCTAAGGCGATCACTTTCCAATGAAATCACAGGCAAACTTTGCCCAAATTGATTCTTTTCGAATAAGGAGACAGCCTATATAAAGTCAAAGGACGAACTTTTCGCCCGTTTAAAACTTTCTTCATACAGTTCCCGATCATAAACACATCCAGGCATCCGAAAAAATGGAAGAAAATAGGCAACAGATGCGAATCGACTCGTCCTGTGGGTTAGGAGGGAGCCGCAAATGCAAAATCCAGGATGCGTAAACATTGCCAGGATAGCGAAAACAAAAACAAACGGGCAGCCAGGACAAACAAAATGAATGGCAGTCGCGGTTGAGACGCTGCCAGTGGCGCGAGTGAAAGACAAATTAAGATTATAAAAAAAAGGGAAATAAATATAATAACAAAAATAACACATAGCAGGAGAGGCAGGAGAGAAAACGAGACAGGATGCCAAGTAGAAAAAAAACGCGAATTGATTGATTGATTTATCAAATATCTGCCATGGCAATGGGAAGGTGTGTGTGTGTGTGTGTTTTTGAGAGGAGGGGCTTGAACACAAAGAGGCGGAAGGCGGGAGCCGGAGGTGGAAGCATTGAGCTTGTGGCATAGGCAGCTGGGGCACGGCTCTGTCCATATCTTTGTCTGCGAATGCGGCGCGTTTGTGATTTGACAGACAAACTGACAACAAGACGTGCCCAGCGACAGGCGGTCCACGGGCGGCGGCTGAAAAGGGGGCAAGTCGATCGAGGAGAGGGCCACGCCGAGGCAGGCGATGTCTGCCTGTCGGCGTTTATGTATGCGCGTAATTCCTGGCCTGGGGTTCCTCTGCCAGGATATAGCCAGAAATCCAGAACGGGAAAGATGGAGTGAACTGAACTGAATTGGAGCGAATGGAAGGGAAGTGCGTAGGTGTATTGGTATGAGTCTGCCTGTCTCTCCGATTGTCTGTGTCTGCGTCTGTGTGTGTGTGCGACACGTAGCACATTTTATTTTCCAAGTAATAAATCAATTTTCCGCACCACTAAAAATGAAAACGAATAACGAAAAGCGACCGAACCGAGCTGAAGTTGACGCTGACGCTTCTATCGAGTGGCGGAGCCAAGATGCGGATTCCGTTTTTGGGGGGTTGGATAGTAAAAGTCGCCGAGTCGCAGTCCCAGCTGCTTGGCCAGGGGATGGGGCATGGTATGCCTGGAGGTGGGGAAAACAGTTGGCGCACCTGGGCAGAGCGTAAATTAAAGTCACTAAATCAAAAAATTCCCAAAAACACAGGGCACAGGATGGGGAGCGTAGCGAACGGGAAAGTTAACATTTGTTTACGTGGTTGGACGATTGCGGACGTCTTGGACGTGAAGCTGTACCTATCCTATGGTTCTCTATGTCTACCTGGGAGCACGGCAAGTTTCTTAGTCATTTATTGGCCAGAAAAGTTGGTCCCGAAACGGAGAGCAATAGGATTGGCAAAGGGAATGGGAATGGGAGTGGGTCGGAATGGCAGCAGCAGCAAATGAGCAACTTGGCGCAAAACAAAAAGTAAGTAAAACAATTTGTTGTTTTTACACTTGCCATCCATTAAGGTAAAGGGTATATACGGCTAGATTTGGTTCTTGGGTGTCCTGAAATAAGGGTAAATTACCAAAACTTTGTCTGAAAGTCTGTACATTTCTTTATTACCTCCAGACATTGGAGTGTGAATGGGAGTTTCTGCTTTTCATAACAACTAGACAAATTGGAATTGTTGGTTAATAGTGAGGCAATATGAATATTTGGCTCTTTAAAGCCCAAACTATTTATGATCCATTTTAAATTTTTAGTGAAAACAGAAGCTTGTTGAACCAAACAGTTCAATGAATTCCACACTTCATTTTTTTAACACATGTGGGATGAAAAAAATGCGGGGATGAAATGCATCGAATTTCAGGTATTTCTATATGTGCATTTTTAATATATGTTTATAAAATAAACTGTATATGTTTATTTGTATTATTTACAATAAGTTTATTCATAGAAATATAAGAACGCGATAATTTAAATATCTTCCTACCGATCGACAAACTGCTTTAATATTCCCATAATGAAGAAACAATTTTTAAAACTACTTCAAGCAGGATTCTATGGACTATAAATGAACTATTTTCAACGTTTTAAACTTCTAGCACCACCTTAAACTTCAATATCTTGTTCCTACAGATTCCCTTCGCCTATATTTAATGAAATATCCTGCAATAGTCCATTATGTTGCTTTTGGGAGCGTATAAATGGCATCACTTAGTCGAATCACTTCCGTGTGGCGCATACCGACTTGATTTTTTGTTTTCCTTGGCCAGTGTGGCAATTTGTTTTGAGTGGGGTCGATGGGGCCAGGGGGACAATGGGTGGCTGGGGCTCTGGCCTAGCTGGGAAGCCAATGGTTCTAGCTATGGTGGTGAGGTGGAGCGGTTCTCGGGTGCGGTGGAGCGGCGTCAAAGGCAGAAAAACAAATCAAGTCAACAATCAACGGAACGCACAAAACACACGCACAGCGCTTACTCACACAATCACAACCTGGCAAACAAACAACCGGATGTGGAGCCACGGGGGGCTGCGCCAAGGGGGTGAAGGGGGAAGGGAGGAGGGGTAGCCGAGGGTAGGGACATTGGAGCAGACACCCTGTAAAAGTTAATGTAACGGCGCATTTAATTGCACGCACGGAATGAATTCCACTCTGGCACTCGGCCGAATGCCACGCCCTCACTGCTGATCCCGCCCCCTATCAGAATCTCCCCAGAGTGGACAAGCGTAACTTTTTTCATTGCACAAAACGGACAGACGAACGGACTCACGGACAAACTTGGCTTTTTGGCCTCACACAGTTTTGGGCCAGGTGAGAAGCGGCAGTGAAGTAAGTAAAAATGGCTATTAGCCAAAGCATTTTATGTGGCTCCTTTTACCCGGGACACGCCCGCTTGGCTTCCATGCAGGACATGGTGCCTTGGCAGCTCCTGCTGCTGCTGCTCCTTTTTGCCCCTTTGCCACTTTGGCCCCTTCGCCTTGTAACCTCTTGGTACTCTCGTTTCCCTCTTGCCTTCCGTCTGCCATCCTTTTGTTGCCTAATGCGCTTTGCTATTTTTTAATTATAACGCAAGTTACCTGCAAATGAAAAGTAAAAGGGCTGCCAAGACGACGACGAGGACGTCCGCATCCTGTCTCAGGAAGTGGCTGCGGCCAAGACACGAACTACCGGGGGATAACAGACGCAGGGGCAACAGCAGACGATGAAGAAGCCGAAACAGAAGAGGCAGAAGTTGGCAAGAGGCATCCCTGGCCTCCCCTTTTTATTTTTCTGCTATGGCCTTTATTTTTTGTAGCTGCAACGATGCTGGAAAATTCGCTGGCAACAATTTTAATTGCGTAAACTGTGCAGTTTCTTGAGCCTTCTCTTTCCCACTGTCTAGCTTGCTCTCCTTCTAGCTATTGTCTTGCTGTCTCTATCTATCTCTCTTGCTTTCTCTTTCTATCTTTCTGGTGCAATCACTATCTTCCTCCGGCATTCCTGACCAGTTCTAGTAACAAAGGCCAAACTGTGGCAAAATTAAATTACTCATACGCTCAGTTGGCCAGGATTCTATATATCTTAATCACTCTTTTGCCGCTGCTGCTGCTGCTGCTTCTGTTACTGTTGCGGCTGCGACGGATTTATTGTTAATTGGAAATGAGGCATGCCCCGACTGTTTGATGCGGACAGAACAAGATTTCCGCCACTCAGCCGAAGAGCTGTGGAGACTTCTGGTAAGGAGACCCATTCGCCCACAACGGCCCAAAGCATGAAAAAAACGCTGACAAATAGCACGCGTAATTAGAAATTAAGTTCCTCGTACTCGTACTTGGAGTTGGTGAACAGTGTACACCATCCACTCGAGCCATCCCGGCCCCCAATCCGCCGGAGTGATTAGTACAATGACAATCTGAATGGGCAAAACTGGAAACCGCGCGAGACTCTGGCTCGGATCTCTGGAAAGGAATGGCGAGCTGGCTGCTTGGCTGGCAATGACAGAAACTGCTTCCGTGCCGGGCTAATTTATTACGAATGCTCGCCGGCATCTTCTGGTGGCCGTCCTCCCTGCTCCTCTGTCTGGCTTCCTTTAATGAAGGTCTTTCAATTATTTTCTAGTTATGCACTTACCAACATCACGGCGCCACGGAACGAGCTCCAAACTAAATTTAGTCATTTCTCCGCAAACTTTGCACTGATTCATGGGAGAGGACATCTTGATCTTCTGACATCTTACAGTAATTTTATTCAACTATTAAGTTCTTTAATGCATTTGCTTTAAAGCTTAATTAAACCTATCATATTTTCTAATCCAATCATTGTCTGAAACAAATTTGAAATTCCACTCCAATCTCTATTCAAATATCATAAGCTCAAGAAGTGGGGCTGAAGTAATCTCGAGAACCTAAACAGGATAACCTCAATCTAGGACTCTCGAATAAAATCCGTTGAGCCTTGTAGAACAGGGAAACCAATTTTCGAGCACATAACTGACTTCAGGAGTTCAGGACTACAGAGTAAAGTCTTTGGCTATGAAACGACCAAGCTTCAAGCCGTTTACTTCTTCAATTATCCCACACCAAAATACAGCCAAACACACAGACAGGCACACCCCCATATACACACAGATCCACCCTCGACTGGAAACTCGTGCATATGTATAAAGCATCAAATTAGAATGGCTAATTGCAAAGTCCTCACATCAGGACCACATTTTCTTTTGTTAACTTGCCCGAAAAACTTGCCTTCAGCAATCATCACAACTGCCAGCAAGCGGTATGGCGATTCGGGGGCTTGTGCGGCGTCGTCCTGTAGACAGGATAGTTGTGAGGAACTGGCAACTATTGCATGCTGTCCATGCTGGCTACTGGCTCCTGGCTGCTGGCTGGAAGCTAGCTGGGAAGCAGTTAAATTACTTCTCGTTTATTTTAAATTGTGAAAAATATGTGCAAATGCTCGGCAGCCAGCAGACATTACACAATGATACCTAACAAGACCGAACACGAAGGAGCAACCCTTCCTTCCTAGCTGGCAATCCTACCAGAAAAAGAAATAACACACACAGACACATATATAGGGAGGGAGAGAAAGACTCCAGCAAGGACGACTAGGATTCGGTAGGACAAAATGGGACAGGCAGGCAAGGACGATGGGTGTGGGAGCCAATGCAAAAACATGGGGCAAAACTCTTCTGCAATTTGCAGTGAAAATCGCATCGCACGCGCTGTATTTTCAAATAATGCGAAAAGTTTTCCGCCTATGTTTTCCCGCAGAAGAACACGAGTGCACGTAGAAGAAGTGGATGAGTTGGTGGGTCGCTGCTAGTCGCGACTACCCAGGATAACCATAGCCAGAGCAGCCCAACCGAACTCAACTGAACTGAACTGAACCATCCCAGAGCCGAGATCCCAGGATTCAGAAACAGCAGAAGCAGAAGCGCACCATCAGAGGCAGGCGGGCAGGCAGCAGCATCACAACTCCAATATACTTTTGTTTCTTTGCCTCCATTGTAGTTGCACCACATCGCCCGCTCCTCGCCCCACCACTCCTGGCTGCGTGAAATGCAATTTCTCATATTTGCATAACTGCAGACAGCAGATAGCTCAAAATAAAGTTGAAATTTTCGCTGCGGTGGCGGCAACAACAAAGCAGCAACTACAGCAACAACTTTAATATTGCCTGGCCGGGCTGCGTAATTGCCCCTCCCTGTCCAAAGAGCCCCCCACATCCCCCACGTCTTTAGTTTCGATCAGCCACAAGTTCACTGAGAGGAAAAAAAGTAAGTTTATTTATTTTTATTTATAGTTTCTTAGTTAACCCTTACAATTTCTAATGACTGATGGCTAAAAGAATATTCTTACAATAAAGGATTATTTTCAAAGAAAAGGATTTAAATAAATGATCAATATTTCTCAAAAATATATAATAGTATGAAAGCTGTTTAATCATATTTAGTTATTATTGATAATATTTTAGGACCTAATCGAAATGAAAACATCTATAACAATTTGTAGCAGTGTACAGGATTGAGAGATGCCATAAAGCGCTTAAGTTGTCTGGGAATAAAGTTGTTATTCTTCTTAAATCTTTTATGTCAAGCTTCCTCACAGCAGCCATAATAAATTTCCAGATATGAATTAATTGTCCAACTTTAAAATAATAAGCAGAAAAGGGATCGAACGCGATTCAATGACGTATTTAAGAGGATCCAGTGACTGCCAATTATACACTTTGGCAGCTGTCAACAGGTGAGTTGGCCTGTTATCCTGCAGTTGGCCTGAAATTTCGCTAAGTGTCTTGTGGTAGCAGCGGCTCCAACAGCGGAATCCCTTCCGCTTGGCGCCACTACGTAGTCCGTTGGTTTCCGCCAACTGTGCGCTCGATTTTACAAAACAATACGGCAATGGAATGTTGCAGGGCACAGCGGCAGCCAAATCATCGGAGTTACGCGCACAACAAACACACGGTCGCGGATACGGACAAGGTTCCCCATAGAAAGGGAGGTTGGATAGTTTACAAACACACATGCACGCTGTGCATAAGACAAAGCATACTTTCGGGCGCAAATAACCAGCGCTGCGAACGGAAACCGAAATTGAGCGTCTTTCGTCCGTTCGCAATGCAACGCCACAGAGCCACCGACACAACGGTTCAGGACCTAAAAGGAAGCGCCATGACAGCGGGATGGAGCGTGTTGGTCCTATTCTATTAGGATAAACACAAATCACAGATGGGCGGGGTTAGATGGCAGATGCTGCTGTTGCCAGATGGACGCTGGACGCTGGCCAGGTCCAGTTGGCCCAGCAGAAATTTCACGCACAAACAAAGCAAACAATGTCGATGGCCGAAAGCAAACATAATTGATATCGTAATCAATTCAAAAATCTGGGAAAAACTAAAAACAGCAAATGCTGTGAAAACAACAATGTGGACATGGGACAAGAATGTCCCAGTTCCAGCCTCATTCCGCTGTAGCCGCAGGCATCCTATATCCTATATACATATACCTATCACACAAAAAACCCCTCCAAGCCCCTCGTAACCCATCGAAAGGACCGCCCGAAACCACTTTTCCCATCAGACATATGTGCTTGCCAGTGCGTGCCACTCAATCAACTCTGAAAAAGTCTACAAATATTAGCCCCTAATACCATTGAGACCGGAATGAAGGACGAGGACGAGGAGAGGGCCAGCGGCGTGGAGCAGAACTGCACGCACGCCCCCCTGTCCGCCACCCCGTCCACGCCCATAAAAAACTGGAATTGTGTATAAAAATGAAGCAGAAGCAGCAGCCGAGAGCAACAAAAAGTGGCAGCTTCAAATAAAATTGTTGCGACAAAGGCGAAGGAGCAGCTGAAGGAGCAGTCCTGGCACAACGATAACATTAAGACGAAGTATCGAAAAAATGTGTAGTTCCACTGGCACACACAAGCTCACTCGCCTCGCACCGTCTGAGGCGACGGCAAGAACACAAAAGCCGAATAACAACACAATCAAGCGAGCATCCTGCCAGCCGGTGGGTGTGGGGGAGGGGCGAGCGTGTCTGGGCATAGGCAGCAGCGCTGCATAAGTTGCCAGCGCCAGGCGCAAGCGGCACGTAATAACATTTTTCTAAAGAAAGCAGCGGCAGCAACAAGAAAAGCAACAAATACACTCGCCAAAACAGGGGGCTAATATAACTTTCAAATACTTTCTTTTTAGGAATTAAGAGACTATAAGGATAACAAAACAAAATCATTTTGTATTAGATGTAGTTTTTTTTTAGTTATTATTTATAAAATGGTTTATACATTTTAATATACTTAAAAAGCATATATATATATATATATATGAGAATGATAATTTAAATAGTATTATAATAATAGTAATTTAATAATTCATAATTCTAAGTTTAAAGGATATATTAATTTCTTTAAAACAATATACATTTTAGAACTTATGGGCTTTAGAAATGTATTTAAAATATAAAATCAATATTATATCTTTAAAGAAATCCTTTTTCCAGCCAAATTTTTTCTCAGTGACCAGCCAGGACAACAAAATACCGTAACAGAGTGGCAAACGAAGATGTCAAGCGAAGGAGCAGCCGAAGTTGGGGCAGCGAAAAAGAAGCGAAAAATACGGAAAGCGAAACACAGCAGCCGAAAAAAAAGGCAGAAAACGGAAAAAAGGAAGAAATGTGCGTGGCGTGTCCTGGCTCTTGTGGAATGCTGTCAGGAGACAAGTTATTGTTTTTGATTTCATTTTTCTTGCGTTTTCCCAGCCCCCTCACTCCAAACCACTCCACGCCACTCCACTTTACGAGCCAGGATGCCAGTTCATACATATGTGCGTTTTAGGGGGCTTATTTCCATATAGGGAGATGCCGGGGCAGGAGCCGGGGCTAACCCCCGAATTGGTTAGTTCGGCTAATCGAGGAATTTGGGATCCTTGGGGCCTGGGACTTCAGGATTTGCCTTGCTCGACTTTTTTACGAGAGCTAAGAAGATTGGTGCTGGCTGCCTTGTTATTATTATTATTATTATTACGTTTATAAAAAGTTGCCCTAATCCGAGTGGGTAATTCATTTCTGAGAGCTAGACGAGCTCCGGAAGATGCCGGGAAACTATGACGGAAATCTTAACACTAAAGAACCCTTATGGGAATTTCAAATGTGGATGCAGTAAGCCAGCTTTTTCTTCTCAGTTCCCCCAACAATAGTTTGCTGTGGCACACGTAAGCTTCGGGGGCGGAGCATTATTTATTCAAGGCGGTTCACCATGTTTCTTTTTACACCGTTGTAATTTAATTATAATAATAATGGATCATCTCGTGTGTATGTGAGTGGCATAGCGAGCTCTCACTCGCTTTCACCTTACAGATGCAGAACTTCAATTTGGATTTGATTTTCCTCATTTTGCATTTCAAACGAATTAAAAGCTGCCTACTTAAATGGGCGAAGGACATTAACAGCTGTAAGAAAAGCTGTTAATTAACGTTACCATAAGGTACTTATTTCAAAAAGATTAACAGGATAATCCGGCTTCCTTAATGAGAATATATATTGTTCAGATTACAGCAGAAATCTTATTAAAACTTAAATCAGTCAAGGGAGTTTATTCAGTAAAGGAATACGAAATTCAATTAAATTGGTTTCTTTATAGAAAGGACCTCACAGAGATCCACCAGATTTGTGTTGGAAAACTGTGCAAATAATTGAATCCCTGCCAAAGTCAAAGTTCACAACATTTTCAAAACTCCGATCATTAGGTAAAGTTTTCTTATCAAGTCTTAGCCACACTCCTCCGAAGGAATCATCAAGTGGTACGGCAGGAGATGCCTCGGCGAGATGAAAAAAAAATAAAATAAAATAGAATAGAATAGAATAGAATAAAATAAGGACGAGGAACAGAGGCGAGGGGATGCAAACGATGTGAAAATGTGAATAAACCAGGAATGACAATCAATCATTCAGTTAGTTGCAGTGGCAAACTTCAGCAATTTGCTTCAGGCCCTCCTCCGTTCCTCCTGTTTTTTTTTTTTTTGTGATGTTCTAAGGCCAATGGGAAGAGGAGGGCTGGGTAGAGAGGGGAGGTCATTAGGCCCCCACAGCCACAATTCTGGTCTGTTTCACTCGCAAACTAACTTTCGGGTAAACTTTCTAATAAAATAGCCCTCTATGTGCGCCTCGAGGTCCAGGGAATCTGGAGAAGTTGCTACTGCTACTGCTGCTGCTGTTCCTATACTTCGTGGTTATCCTCCTGAAAAAAGGATTCTCGTGGCCCAGTAGCAAGGACCCGGGCGCCGGGAGCAAGAAGCCCTGAGCCAGAAGCCGACCAGAACCGCAACAACTGCAGCTGCCGAGCACCCAAAGAATACAATTCACAATGCATTCGCCGGAGTAACGAGAGAAAGCTTTTTCAAACAACTCTCGCTCTCTTTCGCTCTCGTCCTTTCTCTTCCATTTCCACTTGTTCCGCTGTTCTTCCGCATGCGAGTGTGCATGTGAGTGGATGTGGATATGTGTGTGTGTGTGTGTGTGTACATGGCCGCAACATCCGTTACAATTTTTTACGACTGCGGCGCTGACGTTGATGTTGATGTGCTTTTCAGTATTAGTATGTGTGTGTGTGGTGTGTGTGTGTGGAGGGGCATGCCGCATTTAAGGATTGAGGAAATTTTTGTGGCCTCCTCCAGTAATGATATGGAATGTGTTGGAATTTCAAGAAGTTACTTCAGATTTCTTTATTTATTTAAATGAGCAGCCAAAGCAACGGGAATGCCGCAGACCGCGTGCCTGTCTATCTATGTATGTGTGTGTGTCTGTATGAGAGTGTCGGTGTGTGCCTGTGCATCCTTGTGGTGGTGGTCGTGGCCAGCCAACCAGCATCTTCAATTGACTGACTCTCTGCCTCAGCCTGACTAAATGACTAACTGACTGAGTGACTCACTGACTCACTGACTGACTGACTGACTGACTGACTGGCTGGGTGGGTGAGTGAGTGAGTGAGCATACAACTAAATGAGCGTTGTTATCGGTCTCCGCCGCTCCCTTGGCGAATGTCTGTCTGCCTCTGCCTCTGGTCCTCTGCTCCATACACTGCCCGAAATCAATTGGATATGCAAATCAACTTGAATCATTTATATTGGCTCCACAGCGAGTGAATCCAGCAAATACCTTTAAATTGTTTACTGATGGGAGCAGCTTAGCTTTCAATTAACAATCGATATTCGATTGGGAGCCTAAAGGAAGCACAATACAGGGATTATAAGGTATTAGATTTATAGTTCCTAATTATTTTCTGCAGACAGACCAATCTAGTAAGCTGACTACTGAGTATTACATTTCCGCTTTCTTTTCCACTTAAACCAAAATTCAGCTTCCAATTCCAATTTGCATTGAAATCCTCCCGTTTTTTCCCAAGTGCACTGGGTGTGTGACTGTGCGTATAATTGTGAGGCCAACCTGCTGGCGGCAGCAGTCACGGCGGACGGAGACGGAGGCGGAGGTGGGCACAGAGCACAGAGCAGGCTGGAGCGCTGAGCCAGCAGCAGTCAAGGATGGGGAAGGACGAGCAACGAAAGACAGCAGGGGGAAACCCGCAATCCACAGGCAACCAGCAACGTCATTGAAATTTATGCACGTTGTACTTTCGTGTAGTGATATTTGTATTGGGAATTAAAACTATGCCCTCGGGATTATATCCTAATTTTTGGCGCTGTTCTGCTTCTGCCGGCTGCCTGCTGCCCTCCACTTCACTCCACTCCTCTGTCCTTGCCCGGCATCCAATGTCTTATTTGGATGCCAGACCCTCCTCATTCCCCAACTGACTACCAACTGTCTGCCGGCCTGTCTGTCTGTGTGTCGGTCGGTGGGTCTGCCTGTCTTCCCATTGCCATTTTTACTTTTCATTGCTTTTGTTTTTCGTGTAATTAAAATAAAGGCGTGGAGTAATTGCTGAGGTCAGTGAGCAGCGGCAAACATCGCGTTGGAGTACTTCCCTCCTCGGCCATCTATACGTATACGTAATGTTAACTAAGCTCACCGAGCTCCCCTGAAATTAACACTTTTTTTCGGACTATGTTAGTTCTGCTCTCTGCTGGTGTGGCTGGATTTTTTTTTCGGTACGGTTTTCGGTTTTTTTCAACCGGAGGAGGTGGCAGGAGTGTATTCCTTGGAGCCCAGAGCTGTGAATTACCGAACAGCAGATAAAATTCTCAGTTTAACACTTTGTTAAAATGCTACCCATACGGATACGCTTACGTTTCGTTTACGTTTACGTATACGCCATGTGGCGCGTCCGCCCATAAAGTGTGCCAACATTCAGCCACCTCCTCAGGACCCTCAACCCACTTAACTGGACTTTGGTCACGTTGCCAGTGGTGTTGTTGCCACTGCCACTGGTATTGCTGCTGCTACGGCTGCTTATGGTTGCTGTTCTCGATTGTTGTTGTGCGCCTGCGGTAAATTTCATTTTGCAGGGCATCATTAGACTGAGACTGTGCCAGTGCGACGGCGACGGCGACGGCGATTGCGACTGCGAGACCTAGAGACCTACATTTCCATGCTAATTGGATTCGCAATAAGAGCAACCGAAGAGCAGCCGGAGCAGCGGAGATCGAGGGACCAATTCAAGGAAGAATTCCAGTCTTCTTGCGCCAGAGAATTTGAAGAAAAATTAAATTCCCCAGTCAACATGAATGTTTCATCTGCCACATATTTGCAAATGAGTTATGACCGCAAAGAATTTCGCCAGACCCAGACCCAGACGACCCGCCCAGCCAGCCAGCCAGTCAGCCACAAAAAAATGAAAACCAAATAAATTATTAAGACCGAACTTGATGAATGGAGTTGGATGTCAGTGTATGTATGCTCGCACAAATGGGATAAGATTCTTTGCTCTTTGAGAAAAGGTTGCCAACATTTGATACGAGACCGTCTAAGGGCAGGTTAACCCTCTTGCGGGCCAACAAGGCACTTGAAATAAACTGGGAAAAACTTTGACTGGGAACTCCACTTAAATGGACTGCTTCGAAGCCCGAAGGCCCTACCACTAAGAGCCACTTTAAATTTTCTCGGCCAACCCCAATTTCTGTCGCCTCCACTATGTGACTCTAATCAGCGCTTAATTATGCATGCTTGCCAGGGCAAGAGTCCCCCCATTAATCAAGTTCATTTATTGCCGAGCAAGCTGCTCGAATTCAAACTCGAATTGAATTTCAAGCCATGGCAGGAGCAGAAACAACGAGGCATCAGCCAGGGGCAAAGGCACAGGCAGTTTTGAGGTGGAACGGTGGCCCCAAATGGCCAAGAGAAACCCAGTGGCAGGACAACAAACAACTGCCAACTAAGCCAAATTGTACGCTCAAGTGCCATAAAGCAATCAAAGTTGATATCAAAGTACCACACTGCTAACTTATGCTCTCATGTATTCAATTAGGACAGCTTTTCGAATGCCCTGTCTGGCCCTGTCCTGGCTTCGTTCATTTAAAAGAATTAAGCACTTTTCTGCAGTGCCACCGCAGTTAAGGAGATGAAGAAATTGCTACAACTCCTGGCATTGAAAGTACGGTTTCGGCTCCCGTTCCTGTTCATGGAGCTCCTTCAGGAACTTTCAACAACTTCCTATGCCCAAAGTTTCCACAAATTAGTTATGCAAATTATGTGAGTCGCCTTCACCTCACTGGGCTCCATCTCACTGACATCTTCTTCCGAAAGTCCCCCGTCCAAGCCAACCGCCTCCAATCTCCTTCTAACTCCAGCCCCCCTGTCGAGATCCGCATTTAAAACAATGGCTGGCGACCGACCCTTGGATGTGAAAATGCTCCCAAAAGTGAGCCAGTCCTTCGAGCTGAAGACCGGGCCCGATTAGGACGCATAACAAAGTAGAATTTGTGTAAGTTCGTATTTAACATGCTTTATGCATTCCTCAATTATAAATAGATTAAAGTCCCGAATAGACTAAAGTTAAATGTTAACTTTCCGGCCAAGGCGGACACCATTCACAAAGCAATTAACGCAGCACACCCTTCACCTCCTCCCCTACCCCCTTTAGTTATAGGCCCGAAAAAGGAAAGGCAGGAACCCAATTTAACTGACTGCCAACTTTCCACAATCACTGCCCATCATCAATTTCAGATTTTGTTGTATGTTTTATGAAGCAGTCAAGGCACAGGACAGCCGCCCGTCAACCAGACACTTGGACAGACAAACAGACAGGCCGAGAGACAGTGGGTGGTGTGGGTTGAGGGGTATATATAGGTGGGTGGTGTTCGTTGGAAAGTGAAAACAATGCCAAGCCACAAACGGTTGGGCAATGTCTGTCCAGGGAGACGACCGCCTGCCGAGTGTGCGACTGGATGTGGCTGTGGAAGTGGAGGTGGAGGTGGCCTTTGGATGCTTCTTGCTGAGTGTTTACTTAACCGTAAGCCTGACCCACCGACCCCTGGTGATGGGCTGAACTTGAACCACATAGCAGTAGCAGTAGGAGTAGTAGCAGCAACAGCAGAAACAACAAAAGACGAGCGAACAGATAAACCAGCGACGGGGAAAAAAGGGTTGGTCGGCCGTCTTAAGGGATTGCTCAAGTTGGCCAAAACCAATATGTAAATGTGCGTGTTGTGATTAAGCACAAAAGCAGAGTAAGCCAGATACAAAAACGAAGAAGCGGACAGTTGAACCGACCGATGGACTATAGGACCGACTGACGGACAGATTGGCGGACAGGCGGACGGGCGGACGGAAGAGTTTTCTTGTCCGAGGCAACGAAAGCCAAAATCTCCAACCACACCGCACACACATAATGTGGGCCGAAGCACAGCCAAGCAAAAACGCAGTCTTGGCTAACTTTACACACCTCAAGTGTTTGTTTAGGTTGCTTTGCTTTCTTTGGGGTTTTGGTTTTTGCAGACCATGGCCAGAGTTTGGGGGAAAACACTCGGGGAAAATTACCCCAAGAAAAAAACGTTAAAACGCTTAAAAACTAGATCCATGGAAAGCATCCTAAAGCTTTAAAAACTTATGGAATATTTTAAACAAAGTAAGTAGTTAATTTGGAGAAGATATTTAACATTTCTATAAAATATATTTGATTTTTAAGGTCAACTTCGAGTCAAAGTAATTAAAATACATACTATCCTATCAAGATAATCAAGAAAATCTAATCTGCCAACCCATTAAGAATAACTTTCAGGCCGGAAACTTAATGATCTAATTATAATAAATTAATTTTCATTAGGATTTCATTTCGATTACAATTTGCTTGAGTGTAGTTAGAGGTTTGGCCGGCGGCATTATAAATCCTGCCCGCAAGATCCTCGTTACCCAATCATTTCTCCCTGCTAGCAAAGACAATGCCTTGGAACCTATTAGCGTAGAGCGTTCTCCTCGACTTGCCCCCATCTCGGCCTCCGCCCCCGCAGATTGTGTGAAGTTTTAAGGGGACCGCCCATAAATTGCAACCAGGTGAGCCAGGTGGGGCGTCGGTCTGCGCGAGGCTAATGGGTCACTCCTTGATGTATCACACAAACAGACACAAATGATATTTATGCTGGAGCTGTTCCTTCGGCTCTGGCTCTGGCTATGGCTCCGGCTGCCGTCTACCGGCGCTGCTCCTTGGGAAAGGAGGGTACCCGTGAGGCTTCTTACGGACAGCAACCGCGCACTGGATGGTGCTTGGTGTAATAAAAACTAAAATCCGCACAACAATATGTGCGAGGATAATGCCATTTCCGTTTTATGGGAAATCCTGTTAGTCCTGACTGTGTATGTGTGTGTGTGAGAGTAGCGCTCGCATTTGCGGCTTCCTCAAGGAGCCCCAAATCTGGGCGAACGAGTTACGACTACACCGAGCAAAACAAATAAAATAAAAAAAGAAGAATTGCGGTCGCCATGGCGGTGATGGGCTGCGATAGGATTTCTGCCAGGAGGCGAAGGTATGCGTGCCATTCCGGAATAAATGGATCAGGGATCAAATTTTATGGATTGCCCGGCCATACATACATATTATATGTAGGCGTCCGCACCTCCACTCAAATAATAATGAAGTCAGAACTAAGAAATAAATTCCACGAATTTCATTAGCAGTCACAGGGAAGATTTTTTGGCATAAAAGATGCAAGGACTCCAATAAAAAAGGGAGAACTTAGATTAATGGGTGGAAAAAAGGTTTTTTTTGCGAAACGATGTGTAAATTGATGTGGTTAGGTGATCTTAAATTGAATTATTCAGCATTAGGAGGCATTAAAAGTCAGATTCAAAAGTTATGGGTATTTCTGTTCAAAAAGAACTTGCCATGAAGAATATCTATACTTTGATTGAAAATGTGGATTATGATTCCCAATAGTGCCAAGAGTAACATGTTCTGGTAATAAAAACCATGAGAGATTAGACAAATGTCCTTGCAACTTCAGGACTTCACCATCCCATCGCCGACTTACAATCAGTTAATCTGTCTTACATATTTGCATATCGTCCTTGCTGCAGCGTGGATTACGACGGTTATTCATTAGCCGCAGTCCTGGCCAGCCCTGGGCCAACATCAAGGACCCTAGCTGCGGTTAGCCGCAGGACTTTCACCCGTTTTCTTCTGTCTCTTCTTTTTTTTTTGATACAAAGTTGGGCAAAAATCTTTTTGCTCAGTGTTCGTGCGAGGAGCGGCAGGAAAAACAAACGTCCGACTAGTATATGTGTGTATGTAAAAAGCGCAACCGGAGCAGAGACGGATGGACAGAAGTGAAGGAAGGAGAATAAGGATATGGGGGAGATGGGGGAAAAAAGAAATGCGGAAAGTAGGAGCGTAAGAAAAACCATAACTAAATCCATTGCCATGGCAAAATCCAAAGCAAAGTCTGCGATGCAAATAGTAGAGATTATGGGACTGCAGATGTATGAAGAACGAGACGGAGATGGAGCTGGAGCTGGAGCTAGAACCCAAGAGGAAAGGTTGAAGGAAGCGGGTTAGGTTAGACGAAGGACTCCGCTCCGGCTGAAGGTGTTAGGTGTACGTGTGTATGGGTATATGGGTGTACGGTTGTGACCGGGTGTGTGAGGCACAATAAATCTTGCAAGGGTGCCGAATGGCCAGGCACGAGCCTTGAGGCCTCAAGCTTTGGCATTTCCATGGATTTGAGCCGGGACGTTACACCCCCGTTCCCCTCTTCTTATCCAACAGACCTTGGCTCTAACCCGCGTCCCGTCAGTGAAAACCAAAACCAAATAAAACTGACATTATGCGAAAAGCGAAAGCCATAACTAAAAGTTGGATAACGTGGCCATGATGGAGCCCGGAGAAGTACGGGTACGGATACGGGGTATGGGTATGGGTCCGGGGACGGAGCAGCCGTAAAGTTGATACTAAAGCAAAGAGCAGTGCAAAAAACAAATCGGATATTCTATTGTCAAGTGTTATAGACCAGCAAGTACCTCGCAAATCCTGAGAACTATAAGTTGGTTGCGGTTTTGGAAAAGGATAAGTAACTAAAGCCTGTTAGTAATTGTTATTTAAACTCTTTTTTACATCTATATTTTGTAATATAAATATTTTAATTTAATATAAGCTTACCACATTTATATGAGATATTTTAGTCATCTTGGAAATAAAATATTTTAAAAAGGATTTAAGGCGACGGATGAGGCAAAGGATACTCCGCGAAAACGCATTTTTTACCTTCATTGTTTCCAATTATAGATGAACATAAACGATGTAATTTAATATTCTCCTTATTAAAACCCATTGAAATTGATTGGAAAACAATTGAAAGTAATTAACTCGAAAATATGAAATTAAAACGAAGCCAACAGGTATCAAAGTGCATGGTACATGTGAGGCTTTCCGCAAAACTCTCCCTAAGATCATTAAATTATGAGGAGGTGCTCCAAAAAGCCTGAGCCGACTGGATTGTGCTCACGATTTGTGCCCAGGAAAGCAAATTTTGTACTTTAATCGTTTACAAAACCACCCAGTGCCAGCACCCAGCACCCAGGCGAATCGAAACCAACTGTGAATGCACCACAATGGATTTTCCGCAGCCAACTCCAGCACGAGCTGAATATTCTCTGATTTTACCCTTTTTCGCTTTGGGTAGGGGGCTGGGAACTCGGTGGGGGATACAGATATCGGGTATGAAAAACAGAAACAGGAAAATAGAAATGATAGCAAAGTTGTAGAGCTGGAAGGACGAGGGGGTATCACGGGATGGGGATGGGGATGGGGATGGGGAAGTTGCCTGAAACGGAAATCGACTTTGGTAAGGAGTTTTTCTCGTACCTGTGAATCGGAATCTGAACGCTGGCGTTGCACTAAAGTTATGCAAATGTGAAGTTGTTCGTGCCTGCTTCTGCGGCAGGACCTTCGCTTCCTTCTCCTGCTATAGCTACTGCTTCTTCTCCTACTCCTTCTCCTCTGGCTCCTGTCAATCGAAGGCGATGTCGCGGCGAGTGCTAATGACGTTTGCTTTGATTGTGCCCCGCATGCGAAGCCAACAATTTTGTACCACAACTCACAATTGTCATTTTCGCAGCTCAATATATATAGGGAGGAGGTTCTCTAGTAATATCTATGTCCCGCTATTGAGATGTATATTTTCCGGAGTGTCTATCTCAGCTGTGGATGCTTACTGCTGCTACTGCTTCTGCCTTGGCTCCTTCGTCCTTTGGTGGGATGTCTATTTATTTAATTTGCATGCAATTTTCAATTTTTATGCGAAATACTTGGCATTGACAGCAAACGATGCGCACATTCCGCATCGGCAATGCACAATAGAAATTGAATTGCAAAAAATTTGTTTGCCCGTCTAGGGCAGCAGGCAAATGGATTGCGAATACAGTTGAAATAGCGGATTTTGAGGGCTCTTCACGTCGCCCGAACGGAAAAGAGCTCCAGCTCCAGCTTCAGCTCCAGCTCCAGAGCCTTCAATGCTCCAAAAGTGGGAAAAAGAAGGAATCGCACAATTTGGCGGCGAAGATGTCAAGTATTCGCAATGGCACGGTGGCTGCTGCAATTACAATGCCACCAACAACAATTGCTGCCACAAGATGTGCCTTGCCATGCCGGCTTCTTCCCTTTCGCAGACAGACAGACAGGATACGCGGAGTTGTAGCCACACACACACACACTACCTTAAAGACAAATACAAATACACATACACTCCAAAGGAGTCAGCCAGAAGACAGGAGACAGTTCCTAGGGTTGCCCGCCACGAGGGCACACACGCACACCAATGTAAAAATTCGCGCGAAATTTTTGCGAAAATCAAAACAAAACAAGAGTTTCTAATTTGTGGTCCTTTTGGCAGCACAAGCTCCTTAAACGCTGCAACCGAACGCTTCGAAACTGAATTCGTGACTGAACCAAAGGACACAAAGGATGCTGCCATCTGGAGCCGATGGCCAAGGATGTGACGATGTGCCGATGTTCCGATGTCCCGAATGATGCCGCCGATGCTTTCCGACCGCCTCGGATGCTGTCGTCCTTGCCAAAAGAGAGGGAGAAAGCTCTCTTTAGGGGCAAGAGAGAGCGAGTGGCAGAGCGGCACAGCATTGGCGACGTGTGACTTCGTTAAATTTCTGCGGCGACAGCACACAAAACGGATTCGGAAGCGGAAGTAGCAAGTAAGCGAGCAAGGAGCGCTCCGCTTTGGTTGCATGTGTGCCTCTGTGTCTGTGGCATGCCTGTGGATGGTCGGAGGGGGTGGCCGGAGGGGAAGCCTGTGGAAGGCCGCCTGAGTGGGTGGAGTGGCGGTAAAGTGGGCGAAGTAGCACCAAGTGGCTGGCTAAAGTCGAGTCGCGGAGCACGACTAGAATGAAAGTTTTGTGTTTGTGTTTTGCAATGCCAACTAAACACACACTCACACACATGCACCCCCACCATACATACTTACGTATGTGCATACATACTTACATATTTATGTACATAATCGCACATACAGACTTATGCGATGCCACGGCATCAATATTCACATTCGCACTTGTGCGAGTATTTTCTGATTTGCTGCAATCGCGTCTGCCAACAACAAACTTGGCTAACAACAACAGCTTCGGGGAGCGGTGGTGTGGGTTATTTTCCATCGGATGTTTGGTAAATCTTTGGCGCCGGATACCAGCTCTGTCTTTCCCCTCCCTTTCCGCCATCATCACTGGATCCACCAAATTTAATACATATCCCCCCGTGAGACACGGACTTTTGACTTTTGTACATCTCGACCTCGCGGCTTATACACCAAAAGAAACGGAAAAAAACAGAAATAATTAAATTAAATATTTTATTTTAGACATATAGTATAGGTTATAGTTAGTAATTAATATTTTTGAGCTTATAATCTGCATTTAAATGTTGGTATTTAAATGTTTTTAAGCTTCCTTGAGACCAACTACCATTCTCCGATGACCACAACTTGGCCAATTCTTTTCCGATCGACGAACGGTATGCCTTCCCGATCTTGTATCTTCGAGAAGTATCATTCTCAATCAAAACCTGGCCAAGAAAAATTCGAGCCCATTTTTGAAAATTTCCAAAGGGGTAACATCATGATTTTGGCCAAAAATCGAGCCAAAATTTTATTTAGCTATGGGGACTATATTTTGATGCAGATCGACGGTCCTTAGTTCCCTGATTTGTAAATGGTATTCCTTTTTCAAATCCGATACGAATTGGCCTAAATATTGACTAAAAAGTGTCTCAAAAGTTTCCATTTTAGCCACCCAAGTATCTTAACTTAGCCAACATGGCCTCCCCATCGATTTCTTTCAGGAAATAGTCCACAACTTTCGTGAAAATGGTCCGATCGGCGAATGTTATACCTTCCCGATCTTAGATTTTCGAGAACAATCATTTTCAATCAAAACCTAACCAACTAAAATCTGACCCCATTTTCGAAAATTTTCAAAGGGGTAACATCATGATTTTGGCCAAAAATCGAGCCAAAATTTCATTTCGCGTTGGGGACAATATTTTGATGCAGATCGACGGCTCTTAGTTCCCTGATTTGTAAATGGTATTTCTTTTTCAAATCCGATGCGAATTGGTCAAAATATTGTCACCGCAAATGGTGAAAACATTGGCAACCAGGCCTTCCGCCCCATTTGTCTTAAATATTTACTTTAATAACATCAAAAATCTACAATTTTTTGTTAGTGTAAGATGCAAGTATCGAGAACTAATAAAAGCATTACATTTATGTTAGAGACCGTCCATGGTCTCCCCTCTGATTTTCCCGACCCGATTCGCCCTGAGCAATAATTCAGTTTTCATTTCTCTGTTTTCCTTATTTTCTCATTTTCATTTTGCAGTCGTTGCATGTGTGCCCTTTTCCACCGCCCACGCCCCACGCTGAACCACTCAGTTTCTTGCCACACTAACACAGTCATGGCCAACTAATTTGAGGCACTTTTTTGGACCCCTTTGTTTTTGTGGCTGCATATAGAGAGGCGGACGCTGGTGTCCCGTTTGGCTGCCAATTGCTTAGTTGATTTTCATTGTCTGCCAAACCTTTGAAACAGCATTACAGGTGGCAAAAAGGGGTGGCAAGGAATGCGGCGGTGGGGGCTGTCTGGTTGCCACACTGGGTTGTAAGTGAAACGATAAACGCTGTAGCGCGCTGTCATTAATTGGCTGCCGGCTGATGTTTATGTCGTTAGCTCTTCGTTACTGAAAACATGGGGATTCGAGGTTGTGTTTAATAATCATTTCCAGTTTCCACTTTGACTCTGATTTTCCCGAGCTTCCGCTCTGCATTCAATTAAGTTTTCCACCATCCCGGATTCAGGATGTATCTAAGCAAGGTCTGGCAAGGACAGCCTCCTGAATGTTAATTAATAATGTTTATGTTTATATACTCTTATCTCTAAATGTATCTGGCTGGCCGTGGCTGATATTTCATTTCCTCGCTTCATTGCCAAGTCGCAGGCAGCTATCTTCCCGCATCCTAAATCCTGCGTCTGTCTTCGTCTTCTTTTAGGACTTGGCCGGGCTGTTAGCTGCACCTGAGTCGTCTGCTGTTTGTGTCAGGCAGCTGTGAGGGCGAAAAGAAAATATCCGGTTTTCAACCGCAAACTGCACTTTTCTACCCATTGTGCAGTACCATTCGTTATCCTGCTGAGTGGCTTACACAAACACACACACATAGAGGAGCACAACTAAAGCCACACAGAGACAGCCGGCCGGGAGGAAAGGATAGACGGACACACTTTCGGGACATTGAATTTGTTTTAGGTTTTGATTTTTCGATTTCAGATTGCACGTTTGAATGGCCACGACTAGCCAGGAGCAGGAGCAGGAACAGGAGCAGGAAAAGCACCAAGACCAGAACCTAACCTCGACAAATTCCAAGTCCTGGCTGAAGTGTTGACTGCCACATTTATCGCAGCTGCATGTGCATGAAAATATTCGAATTGATTGCCAAGTGCTGCCTGGATGGGTGACTGGCCGGGTGGTTGGGTGGCCATTCAATAAACTAATTAAATAGAAGTGACGTATAATTAATTTGTAGTCAGGAGCACACCCGGATGGATGCCGGAGCGATACCAATAGTGATTTGACAGGGATATCCGTTGAATTGAATTTTTGTTTATGCCACTACCTCCTTACTAATTAAATTTGCCAGTCTCGTAGGAGAGTCTCCTTGGCTCTAAAATTCCAAGTATTGTTGCTCAAATTTGATGAATTTTCAGCTCGATTCGCTTTCGCTTCAAGCATTCAAATTGTATTTGCATACTCGATTTCTCATATTTCTCATATTTCAGCCTCGCCTCTTGTTTGCATTGGCCAAATGGAAAAATGCTCTGCATCTCCACCATTCGAAATCTTCTCAGTTTCAGTTTCTGTTTCAGTTTCAGTTATAGCTTCAATTGAACAAAGAACAAAGGAAATTGAGTTAATTTTTCAGTCACACTTCCCGGAAGCTGGCTTTAATAAATATTTGAGTTCGATACCAGTAATCGGCTAATGAATCGGCCAGCTATTTCATTTGCAATGCAGTTTGATAGATGCAGCAGGATCAGGCATTGTGTGAATAGAAAGCCTTTATCCTCTTAGTTCTCCACTAATGCACAGAGATTGCCGTTGAAGATTGCAGCTGGGGGAACTGAGCTCATCAAACTCGCATGCATGGCCTGGCCACATAATTGCAAATGACACCGCAAATGGAATGCCCCGCCCAGTGCCCGCCACTGTCTTCTCAGGTAAATGTTTCAAGTCTACTTCCCTGCTGTGTTTTTTTCACTATTTTCCTCTATTTTTTTCCAGCTTTGTCCTTTGAACTGGTCCTCTCTGATCCTGGCTCTTTGACTATGGCTATAACTGTAACTGCAACGACTGCTGCACCTGGCAGCGCTCACCGCTTTGCACTTGTTTACCACTTTTTGTTCCGGCCTTGGCTTAGCTTTCTGCCATTGTTGTTGGTCGTTTGTTGCTTGTTTGTTGCATATCAGGGAATAAGTATTTCTGGCATTATGGCTATATGAGTGCACGACACACCATACCACACACATACTATACAGAGGATTGAGAGCTGAAATAAGCCGAGAATGGAGGAGAACTCTAATGCACTTAACCCTCCAGCTCTGGCCCAGAGGAAGATGTTTTGTGAATACTTTCTGATTTCTTTTTGATTGATTATTTCAAATCAACTGGGAGTGCAAATGAAAAAGTCTTGAAAGGGTTACAATCATGGCTCCTGACTCAAAGCTATCTAGTTTAGATCAGACTCCTTTAAAATCTTTCTTTTTCTGATCTCACTCAGTTCGAGCTAATTCTTCCTTAAATTGTGATGAAAGTTCTTTAATTTCCCTTTCGATTCGAGAAATACTGAATGGCCGGAAAGTCAAGGAGCCAAACTTCATCTGGACATCTGAAAATGAAGTGAAGAGGTCAATCAAAGTTCACCAAAGTATCCAAATCATCCATTGGCCCAAAAGGGGTTAAACTGCTGCGCAGGGAGCCCTTGGGGGAAGAGCTGGCGGGTTAAGCCTTTCGCACTCCGCCAGAAAGCCCACACTTCTTCCACGGTAAGGGATAATAGGAATTGAACCGGCAAAGGATGTCTCAACTTCTGCAGCTAAAAACTCGTTCTGCAGCTTCGGTTCCATCTCCATCTCCTGGCCAAAGCTCCTGCAACATTTGTTGGCCATATTCCCCCATCCTGGCTCCTCCTATTTTCTGCTTTTATCCTGCGTTGTTTACCAAGTTTTTGCGCTGCCACGCCACTCGGCGACTTTTGTGCTCTTTCCTAAAGCCGAGCCAAGCTTGTTTGTTTGTTTGTTCGTTCGTTTGCAGCCGACTGGCTGCGACTCCTGTATCCTTGCTCCTTACTCCTGACTCCATGCTGCTGCCTGGTAGCTGGTGGCTGCCACAATCTGCGTTATCGAGTTGATTGATATTTTTAAATTATGTGCCGCAGTCGGCATAAATTTAAAATTTTCGGCTACCGCCGCTTCCAAGATGTTGATGCTCTTAATCCGCCCGCCGTCCGCCGTGTCAAAATGCCAATCGAGTATCGAGAGGCAAAGGGGAGAGGCTGGCAGTCGGTACCGATTTTTCCCCGTTTTCCCCCGTTTTCCCCCGTTTTCCCCCGTTTTCCCCACTGCCTCGATGCCTGGATGCCGATGATGATGATGTTGATGATGCTGATGTTGTTGATGTTGATTGGTACGGCCGCTCAGCTCTGCGGTGCTGGCCTCATTTTCCTCCATCGGAAAATCGTAGGCCGTAGACCGCTCCGAGGCGGCTTTAGCATAAAATTAACATTAATTTACTTGCGGTCTTTGAAGTTATTGTTGGCCGCCTGGTCGTCGACGTGTTTTTTCTCTTTTTTTTGTTCTTGTGTTTTTTTGAATTATGGTGGACGGTCTCTAGATATTGGGCCGAGATCTCGGAACAATACACCGGCCCGGTCTGGCCATGGGATTTTGGGTTGTGCCGACGCTTATCGAAGCGTGGCACAAATGTTATCGGCCATTTCCATTAATGAGGCGGCCGTTTAATGAATTCTAAAGTGTGAGCAGGATGTACTGCCAGGACCAAACCGGAGCCAAACCCAAAGCCAGAGCCAGAGCTGGTCCGTAGCTGTAGCCGGTGAAGGATGTGCGAGGCTCTTTGAAAAGATTTTCGATTTCGGCTTTTCAATTGTTCGCACGGCAGCGCCGCGGCCCAAAACTAATTTGCGGGCAACGTTTTAGGGTACCGGAAATGGCTAAGGCCATTAGGCCCTGCCGAGTAGAGTCGATCCGATCCCAGACTATACAGTTTCTGAGTTGGCATCAGCCACCACCCAACATCCACCTATCCGTCCACGCCCTAATTCGCTCTCCTGGTGAAAAGTCATCAAATGGCTTATGTGGCCCTCCCCCTACACATGACGATTTTGGCACTTCGATAAGCCGGCGTAACAAATTTAAGCCCACACTCTTGTCACCCTTGGCATTGATTAACTATTTCAATCGTCGGCTACCCGCCCCGGAATGTAGGCAACATTTTTTCAATTCGTTTTTATTTTTTCTGCTTTGTTTTCGTTCTTCAGCCGGAGACTTGATTATTGTGATGGATTTCGGTCATTAGGGATTATGGAGATGTTGACTAACAGTTGGGCTCCAAAACAAATAACCATAAAATGGGTCTCGTTGAGAGTGTTGATTACACTGCGTATACGTAATATTTTTGTAGAATTTCAAACTCGGTAAGGACTCACTAATTGGATGTGAAACTGAAACTTTAAAAAAACTTCCATGTCAAAAGGAATTACTAAAAAAAGTAATGAACAATTTAAACGAGTTTTTTATTAATATTTACAAATATTATAATTTTTATAATTTTTTAATTATGTATTTTTCAAATTAAAGAGCTTTCAATGATGTAAACTATATCAACGGAATGGATACATATGTGGTCTGTTATTCATTGCAATGCAAAACCATTTTGCCCGCTCATTAGTGACTAATAGGAGATCCTTTGGTTATGAGCCATTTTCAGGGGAGTTGCCACGAAACTTAATCAGGCCACATAATGCATGCAAATGCGAAATCAAATTTAACACTCATCCCGCACATTAATGAAAAGGGTTCGCCACTTACTTATTTAAATCAACTAAATGAACATCAGCCACAGGAGCAGCAGCAACAGGAGCGGCAACAGCAACAGCAACACCAACATCAAAACACCCCAACACCAACAACTCCAACAACACCCGCAACACCCGCAACAAACAGTAGCAACAACACCAACACCAGCAACGAGTCCTGGCCAAAAGCATTTAAATCAAGGAGCTCACACACACTCGACTCCCCAGACTTATTAAATGGATTAAAATGTGCTCAAAAGCGGCTGGCGAGGGTTCTCGGAAATCGGATGGCCCCGAAGGGTCCTTCAGCCAAAGGATTAACTGAATTGGCCGGGCAAATAATTGAAATTGCTTTCCATATTGCATTCTGAATTCCAAATAATATTTACTCGACGCAATTCAAACTTTTGCCCCGAAATGTTTGCCTGCCGCCGAGAGGCCAGAAGGCCGAAACACTAAGAGGCCAAGAGGCAGCAAACAAACGCACAGTTCAAAAGCGATTTGAAAATAATGCCAAAGACAAATAATATTACCTTTTACACACACACACACTAAGAGAGTGAGACACAAAAACACTCACAAATACCATCACCCAAGGCCGAATAGAACAATGAGTGGCAGGTTGGGGGTATTGGGTGGTTGGGCGGTTGGGGGTGAAGAAAACACGCACAGCCTGGGGCGCTATCGGTTTATTTATTTAATCAACACTCCACAGTTGGCTTAGTGGGTGCTTCCTTTTTTTGGTTGCCTTTAAGCCAAATAAAGTGCGGCGCTTAATCTTTGCCACATTTTATCAATTTAATTATTTCAATTTGAGCGTAAGCAGCAGAAGCTGAGCCAGAAGCAGAAGCAACAGCAGCAGACAACCACCGACAATTTCAGCTGCAGACACCAACCACCCACACTCACACCCCATACATATACACACACTCGCAAGGACCTCCGGTATCCTGCCTCGATTCCTGGTTCCTCCTGGCTAAAATGCGCGCAATCTGCGCATCAATAAACGCTTTAATCTCTGCTCTGCCTGCCATGTTGCTGCCGTTTCTGCTGCTGTTGCTGACTTGTTTGCTTCCTCCTTGTTGCCTCAGTCCCCTCGGCCAGCGGCACCTGCCCCTGCCCCTGCCCCAAGCCCTTGACGCTGTTGTCTGCCCGAGTTGGTCGGGATTGGTTTTGGGGCCCAGCCTGTAGTGTTCCGCGCCGTGCCGTGCCGTGCCGTGCCGTTCTGGTCTGGGCCTGCCGTTGAGCTTTGACCTAAAGCGATTCAATAATCAACTGCCAACAATTTTACCGTACTTTACTTTATTTTCACGCTAAACTATCTCAAAGATGCGAGCGCATAGATACGCTACAACGATTTTTTGTGCGGATTGCAGACACACTCCGACACACCCAGAGACAGCCATTCATACATATATATACATCTGTAGGATTCTCTCTCTCTGTGTGTGTGTGTGTGTGTGTGTGTGTGTCTAGCCTTAGGCCAAAAGTTACCATACTAACTTGTTTTTAGTTTCGAGTTCGTACGACATCATTTTACTTTAAGCACTTAAATATACTTTGCCCCACCGCCACACAACCAACCGAATCGAGTTGAGTCGGGCGGAGAGCCCAAGGCAGGACAACCCTCCTTGGTTGTGCCCGCCCCCCAATCGCCCTTATCCGCCTCTCGTCATCCTCCAGCGGCTAAGCTAGAAGTATATTCTATTTTATTCCTCCATCTATGGGCGGGTGGTGGCCACTCGAGCAGTCCACACTTTTTATATCGGCAAACTTTTGTTGCGCTGCGAGTTGTTTGTGTTTTTCTTTTGCAGTTTTTCAGCTTGTGTTTCTCTTTCTCTGCCACTGCCCCTGCTATCTCTGTCTCTCCATCGCTTTGGTTTCCGACGGAGCCCGAGATTTCTTTAGGCGGCCATGTCCACCTAAAGACCGCACCGCATAGGCTTCATCCGGATTCCGGACCAGTGTTGCCGGCTATCGTTTACCGGAAAGGAAGCACGCCGCATTTCTGAATATTTCTGAATGGAAAATAAAATTATCTTTTGCAAAATATCCTTTTACAACATACAAATATCCTATTAACGTGGCTTTCTTTTAAGAAATACAAAGATATTTCTTAATTGGGTGGGAAACTTTTATAATTGATAGTTTAAAGTTAAAGATAAGTTAAATATATTTTATTAATTGTATTTGTTTTTAAATCATAATAGAAAATGACTGATTAAGGTTAAATTATTTAAGAAATATTTAATCAAAAATGGGACTCATAAAATTGAAGTATTTATTTTAATTACCTTTTTCAGTGAAGTCCCAAGCCATATCCCAAGTCCTTGGCTTAATATAGCCATCCTGACAACACTGTGTCGCCACTCGCACTCCTTTGACGCATTTATGGAGCTCTTCGCCAAGCCGTCCCCCTCCCCCACTTAATATACCCCAATCCAAGTTCCAAAATCCGAGGCCCAAGCCTTCACCCCTCCGTTCGGTATTGAAAAGCAGCATTGGCATCAAAATCGCATTTGAATTTAGTCGCCCTATTGTCCCCGCTGACTTGTTGTTGTTCTTCTTCTTGCTCCACTCCTTGTTGCCATTGCCTACTGCTCCTGGCTCCTGGCCACTGCTCCTTAGGGGAGAATTTAGGTTTAGCGGCAAAATCCGAGGGGGATGAGGGTTCTCACTTCGAGCGGCGCGTAAAGTCAGGCGACCCTTTTAGACTATGCGGCGCATATAAATTTCAGCCATTGGCTGAGGGGGGAGCTGAGGGGGTGGGTCATCACGGCCCTCGCTATATCTTGAGTTGTTTTTGTTGTTATTTGTTGTGTTGTTGGCGACATCGGCAGCGTCGTTGTCGGCCTTGTGGGGCATTAAGGCAAATCGGGTTTAATTGAAAATAAAAATTCTTAATGGTCTTTAACCCAAGATTATGGTCCTGTATTGCTGGCGTCTTTTAGTGGCCTCTTTTATTAAATGGATGTGTGTGTGTGTATTGTCCTGAATAAAAAATATATGTGCGTATGTTGGTGTGTTGGCTGAAAACCCTTTTGGCCGAATAACCTCGCCTTCGTCTTCGTTTGGCCTGCGCCATTTTTATGTCGCCGGAAGTGGCGTGTAATCGTTTTTATTTTGTAATTGTTTTAGTGCCACTTCCTTTCGTGTTTTTTATGTGCTCCCCATCCTTCCTGCTTCCCTTTTCGGTTTTCGGTTTCAGTCTCGGTCGCGGTCCTTTCTCGACCAGGATTTTTTGCGACCATCTCCTTTTTCGGTTATCCATCGCCGGGGCGACCAACGTCCATGCTTTTATGTTTCAGGCGCCGCGCCGCATCGCGCCGCGCACTTCTGGGGCCAAATAGGTGGCCTCATAAATCAAATATGTCACAGCAATTTAGGTGTCAGAAATTTTATTTTTTATTTTTATAACATTTTCCCTGCCGAAAAAGGAAATGTCCAATGGCCCGACCTCTCTACAACCGCCCCGCCCCTCCCTTAAAATGCGTAAAAACCCGCAAAAAATATTTAGAGCCCGGTTCTCAATGGACAGCCCCGAGTCGCCTTGGGTCTAAGTTAATGGCGCTACCAAAGGGTGGCCGGTGGGGTCAAATATTTTTAAGGGACTCGAACTCCCACTCCCACTCCGACTCCCATTCCCTCTTCCACTCCATACCGACTGAATCGCCCTCAAGAAAACGCAAAATTTAATGAAAAAAGTTTCATAAATATGGCAATGAATTTAATTAAGGCCAACATCGGCAGAAGCATCAGTTCAAAACATAACAGCAAGAGCCACAGGACCTAAACAAAAAAAAAGTTGAAAACGGTCGGGGCAAAAACAGCAAAAAACGGGCAGAAAAATGTCGGAACACTAATTACGCGAATTAAACGTCAAATTACAAAAACAATTTGTTTGCAGTCATTCAGCAAAGGAGAAATCATAAAGGGGGAGTCGGCGAAGGACGTAATGACGCCGCCATTATGCGTATGAGGATATTAACAAGAGGTAAGGTAATGAAAACTTAATGGGGGTTCAGAAAAAGTCATGTTTTATTTTAGGTTTTAAAGAGCTAAGTTCAAAAAAAAAAGGGATAGTCCCCGGCATCTCTCCAAAAAAAATCAGCACTAACAATAAGTCATAAAATTAACAAGTGGTAATTAAGTGAGAGGGTTCTACTCTGATCTATTTAATTGCCTACTAATTTGATAATTATCACATAACAAGCAATATTTTATTGTTTTTATTTCGAGTTTCATCCTGGTTGTGTTTGATACCTTGATCAAGTGTTAAGTAAGACAATTAACCACCAATTATCTGCAATTATTGTACAATAGCCTGGTATTTCACAACCACACCTAGCTAGCTACTTTAGGCCTAATTCTCAATTATCCCTCCTCAATCCTTTGGACATGTGTAAATTAGTCAGGCCAGTGTTAACATCCTCCTTATTAATTGCTTCCTTCTGCCAAAGTTTTCATAGTTTGGGGGAAAGTTCTCTGTTGTGATGGGGATGGAAACCCGTTTAAGTCATTTTTTCCCATGTTCAACAGGCATCAGAGAGAGAGATAACATCCTTCTAAGCACTTTATTAGGGTAATGTGTGCGCTCTAATATGCCACAGAATATTCTCCATGGCCATAAAATCATACAGTTCATAATGAGCCATAAGCTAATAATGAATTCAATTTCTATTAAGCTCAGACTTAATTGAAATCCGACCGGAAAAAAGAAAAAACCCGAAACATAGAAACTGTTGACTGCTGACTGTCGAATGTCAGCGAATTAAATCTAATTATGTTCGAGTCTGGAGCGATGATGAAAAATGTTTTGGCACACGCTGTCAACGTGGGTGAAAGTTTGGCAAAGACTAGGGGACAGACTAGAGGGTGTACAGAGAGGGGAGAGGGTGGGAAGCGCATCAAAAGCAGCCGCATCATCGAAAACGCGATAGAGATTCATTAAACGAACTCCGGGCCGGGGTCGGAAGCCTCTCCTTCTCCATCCGTTTCATGGTCAAATGTTAATGAATCCATCGGCTGCCTGCCAGAAAATAAGGGGGACTCTATTGGAGGAGGGGCTGCTGGCAGGGAGTACATCATTGTAATTGAGTGTTCATTAGTGGGACGGGACGGCCAGTCAGCTAGTCGAAAAGCTGGAGAGGCAGGCAGCCGGCCAGGACCCGGCTTATTGGCTGCTTCGAATGCGGCTATCAAATCATCGGTACAACGCCATTAACATGCCCGCCAATGAAGCAGTCAAGCCGAAAGCTAAAAGCCCACAATCCTGCCGCTGCCCCCTTCTCCAATCACTTGGCAGGACTCCCTTCTTTTCTCCCTTCTAACCCAACCCACAAGCTACCCCCCACACATTCTCATTATCGTCATGAAATCATCATCTTTATGCGCTAATATTTGTGATGTGCTCGCCAAGTTTCGCCAATTTCATTGTACATTAAAGACGGAAGAGGGCAGGGGTGATGTTATGGGCTCTCGGAACCAGGAGTGGGGCTTAGGGCGGCTGGGGGTGACGCCACCAGGAATCAGTGAAGGGCCATTCGCTGCCGGTAAGCGAAGTTTACAAATATAATTTTGTAAATGTGCGTTATGGCAATGGAATGGAAGAAAGGGGGACGCGCCGGCGAACTCTTTTGCGAAAGTGTGTGCCACACTAGAGGGGGAGAGGGTGGGAGCGTCAGGAGCTAGGGGTCTGGGGCAAAATCAGAAGCTTGAGGCAAGCTGAACGAATGCCAAGGATAACAACAAATTGCTGTCGGTGTTGTTGTGCTTAAGTTTTTTGGCAGCGCGAAACATCTGACTGGGATTTGATTAATTCTGAAGTCGGTTTAACGTCTAAGAGGGGAAGCTGCCATCCGAAAAAGGGGCCAGACATGGAGGGGGCACAGCTTATTCATTTCGCTGCGGCTTCTGACTGTCGGGTTAAAGTTTGATGAGAAGCGCGAGCGAGCGAGGGCGGACGGCGGACAGCATCCGGCAGACGTTAAATCAAAAGTGGCTCAAGTAACAAGTTTGATTACAAAATGCAACAACTGTAAATGTTATGATGGCGGAAATTTGTGGCAAGGCCGAGAAACTTAGGGGAGGTAACAGGGGGAAACTTAGAGCTTTGTGTTTGCTGCACTGTTGGCTAAGAGAAACTCTGCCGGACAATAAAATATTTATGAATAAGGATCTTTAAATTACGACCACTGACTGTGGACAGCCTTAAGACGCGTCAATCAAACTTAATATTGCCGATGTTTAATGGGCGATTATCTTTTCAAAAATTTTGATTGCCTACTTTTGTGGGCAGATCAAAGGCGGCTTAATTGGCGCCCGAACTGGACAGTTGTCTTGGCGTGTGCTGAAATGTGTGCAAATAAATTGTGTCACTTGCCAAAGGACTTTGTCACTCCTAGCAAAGCGACACATAATCAAAGATGGCTTTGCAACTTGTTCCGTGTGGCAAAGTGCGTGTTCGCTTGTGTGCCTGTGCCAGTGTCTGTTTCTGTGTCTGTGTGTTTTTCGTATCTAGTTGAGTGACAGTCAGCTCTTAACTCTCAACTCCCAGATCCCCCAAAACACCACTTCGGTTGCCTCTCCGGCTCCGACTGATAGTTAATTTCTGTCATTCACTGGAGACGGTAGTAGAAGCCAAATGCCAGAAAGGGATCCGAGTTCTGGTCCTGTTTCTGGTCCTAGTCCTAGTCCTGGTATTGGAGTGTTGGAGCGAGTGAGAAAATCCTCCGGCTGAGTGCATTTGTAGTCTTTGCTGTTGCAACTTGAATTATGTGCATGTCATTGTCTAACTACACTCGCATAAAACTCATTTTCCATTTCGAGAATAGTCTTCTATTTTCTCCCCCGTTCGTCCTTAACCACTTGCCCTGATTTTGTCCTGGTCTCTGGATGCAGGAGCATCGTTATTATCATTCAACTATCCAACTGCGACAACGATCAAACAAACAAAAATGCCGAAAAATCCAAATAAAACAAAAAAAAAAAATAGCCAGAATATTTCCCCCTTTTACTGCAAACACAAAATAAATTAGAATTGAAATAATTCCGGGACGAAAGTTTGTTCCTCCTCATCCTCATCCTTCTTCTCATTTTTATTTTCATTTTTTTGGTAGTTTTTAATAAAGCAAACGCCGTTGTGCAAACTTTTGACCAGCGGCAACGCTGCGTATGGGCAATATGCAAAAATGCCAGCGGACCCAACTCAACTACCCGCCCCGCCTGTCCTCTCACCCTTCGCCCCTCAGACCAACAGCTTTTGCGGTCGGACTTGTGGCAAACAAGCAAACAAACAAACAAAGCAATAAGGAGCAAAGCCAGGAACAGGACTAGGACTAGCAGAAAGAGAGAGAGTCAGCCTGGAAGACTGGCGGCGAGGGGGCAGGCAGCCTGATATAAATAAATAAAAGTTCAAGGATGCGTGCGCTTTTATCTTCTTGGTCTTTTGCCGCTGATTCCACTTGCTTTGCTTTCGTTTTTCATTTTCATTTTCAGTTTTTTTTTTTTAGCCGTTTGCCTCATTCACGTTTTCATATTTTGTAAATAGCTGAGCAAAAATGTTCTCGTCCGTCGCAAACTTTTTGCGGCAATTTAAACTAATGATTTAACATTTTGTGCGCCTTTGTGTGTCTTGTTGTTGTCGTTGTTGTTGCTGCTGCTGTTGGAGGACATTCGCATTCATTCGATTCAGTGTTAGCCCCGCCTACCATCGCCTCCGACTTCCCTCTTCCTGACTGTCCTTTCATTCATGTCCTGTCGAGACGACGCAGTCGAGGGTCGGTCAGCAAAACCGCAATTTGAATATATAAATATATTTTAATGATGTCGCCGCTCATTAATCATAATCTATTCATTAATTTTAGCCTCCTAGTCTGACATGTAAAGGGGGGAGCGGCCAAAAATAAGAAGGTCCTGCCCGACCTGGCCTAGTCCTGGAGTGGGAAAAGTGGATAGGATGTTTTACAAACAAGTGAAATGTGTAGAAACTTTTGTGCCTTTACCTTTGTCCCACGCAGAGTGCAGATAGCATCGCGAACACCGGCAGCGGCAACGGCAGCGAATCTAACATGACATCGCAGCTAATTAACGTAAATATCTTTACCCAAACCCACAACGACCACCTGGCCAATTAGTGCCGGGGATGAGGAAAAGCGCCGCTTTCCCTAATGACAAATTTTTTCGTACATATAAATTATGCATTAGCCAAGTCAGGCCACGGCAGAGTAAGGAGCAGAGCAAGGTTCGGTGTGAAAATCTGTTAAATATTTGAAAAATATTTAGCGTTAAGCTTTCAGCTGGGCCCAAGCTAAACAGAGATCTGAGATTTCAAATAGGCGACAGTTGGCGCTTTTTTTGGTGGGGCAGAGAGGCAGGGGCGTGGCTCTTTGCCCGGGGGCGTGCCAGTTACACAAAATGTGTCCCATTAGCCCGTTTTTATTAAATTCAAGTCACAGTTGTCCGGTTCGACGGGGCCCGGTTGTTAGCCAGTACAGTGCCAGTGCTGGGCCACTACAGCGTGGATGGATGGAGTCTCGGAGAAATCGAAGCAGGATAATTTGTCACCGGGATAGACGTAAAAAGAGATGGAAAGGGAGCGTGGAGAGGGGCCTGCGCCTGGCAAAATGGTAAAACATTAAATTTGGCAAATAAATGGACACTTGTTTGTCATAACGCTGCAAATGCGCCCAAATAAAATGGAAAATGAAAATGAAAAACCAAAGAGGAGAAGCGAACGAATCGACGGTGTGATGGTGTGACGGCAACGGCGACGATGTAATCCAAACAAACAAAAAAAATTGGACGGAGGCGTGGACGGTGAGAAGGTGAAGGTTGGCAAAAAATGTAAAAAATGAAAAACAAGACCATTACCATTGGTGCAATAAAGTAGAAAACATCCAGCACAACTATCATTTCATCCAAGAAGTAAAGACCCAGGGGATACCGAGCATTTGATTGGAAGTATAATTGAAGTTTCAAGAATTAAATGCAATCGGGGGACTAGGCGAATTTCAAACTCAATTAGAAAATGGACACGGTCCTCAATATTTAATATTTTAATGAATTCAAGATAATTGGTTTCGATTGGTTTAAGAAATAATTGTTGACTGAAGAGAAATTGTTTCTAAAATTACTAAAAATATAATCTATTTTCCCAATATCAATTGATTTTATTTAATGTAAGCTATAAGAGTCTTTGATTTTTATTTATTTATTTTCCTTGATTGAATATTATTTTCAATAAAAAATATTATAAAACTATAACTCGATCTCCTAATCCCCAAGCACTTGCCCAATTCCTAGATCCGATTCCATTATGACCTTATCGGTACATTGAATCCGATGCTGTCAAATCAATAAGGCAAATACTTTAGTGCCCTTCCATTCCAATATGCCTCAATTTGTTGCTGCACCGCATCTCGGTCGTCGAAGAAGCAGCACAAGCTGGGCGAAACGAAAGAAGCAAAGCTCTAGAAAGGGGTAGAAAGTAACGGGAAAGGACCTAGAGACGGGCCAAGCGGCAAATACAACGACACGAGGAAACGGCAAATGGCAATGGCAAAAAGTAAATAAATCGCTTCAAATTTTCGCATGGATTGCGGGCTAGAGGGGTGGTCGCCAGACAGGGGATGGGTTCGAAAAGGGGGATTGGGGCTTGGATAGGGATGGGCACAGGGGGAATTGGAACCCAAAAACTGCTGAGCTCAAAGCTGAGAATCAGCAGCAGAAATAGCAGCAGCAGAAGGCGACAGAGGAGAAGGAATAGCAGCAGCAGCAGCAGCTGAAGCAGTTGAAGGCAAAGTTGCAGTTGCCCACCGATAGAGGGCGCCTTTTTGCTTCTTTATTGTTTTTGTTGGCCAGGTTGTTGTTGCTGTTACTGCTGTTATTATTGTTGTTTGCTGGTTTTGTTGGTGTCGTAGGTTGTTAAAGGTTCTATGCCCTTCTCCCCTCCAAGGATACCAGCCAAGGGACACTTTCTGCGTTGCGTGGCATGTACCAGGTGCAATCTATCGATTCGCTGTTTCACTCTGTGCCACAGTCCCCCCACAGTCCCCACTCCCTCCTTTACCAATTCCCAATCTTCAACCCCCAAGCTCCAGAATCTCATTCCTTTCATACTCCTTCTCGCCTTGTCGCCTGCTATCCTACTATCCTGCTCCTTGTTTGCTATTTGTGCTCGTTATGGTTGCTGAAGCTGCCTGAATGTTGTTGCCGCCGCTGTTCGCATTGCTGTTGTTGCAGTTGAAATATTTACGACGTACGTTGGACTATTCCACTATTTGTAACACCCTGAGATGGGGCCTCGACACACGCACAAATGTTACCCGGAAATGCCGTAAGACTGAAGGGGTATACCCGTTCCCCCAGACAGGTGGCTTCAGGAGCCACCGCTCTCTTTGATTTAATTTGTTTCATCTTAATAAGGAACTCAATATTCTTGATTGATATTTAAATATATACAATTTAAAAGCCATTATTTAAGCCATACAATTTACTAACAGTTTGTTTCCTTTAGCTTTTTTAACAGCCATTCAATATTACTTTTCTCTGGACTTTTAGTAAACAAAAAATTGCATTGTAATATAGTTTTTACTTAGCTCCAAATTTTATGCAGAAAGCGGTTTTTATTATCGCCAGCCAGATAAATGTGATTGGGCTAAAATTTTATTTTTATTCACAAATATTGAGATTGTCTTTACAGATTTTTTCCTCATTCGTTTATCATTGAATTTATTTTGGCAAATTTAAATGATTTTATGAAGTGCACTACAACCATTTTGAATCAATTTGTGAAAGATAATTAAACAGGAATCTGGGAAAATTTTTATTAAATTAAATAAGTAAATAGTATATTATATTTTCAACCGGAGTACTGGAGTCCTGGAGTATCTGCAAGCTGAAAAATTCTTGCAACATCTTTTTCATCTTGCCCCTTGCCTAGTCCATAGTGGCTGGCTGTGCATCAGTTTTGTATTTTTGTGTTTTTCGGTTCTCATTGTTGGGGGGCTGGTTGCCGCCTGGTGGCTGGCTGGGTGGGATGGCTTTGCTGGGACGAAAGCGAAACCAAAGGGGAATACACAGTAATAAAATAACAAAATAACAAAAAATAAAAAGGAAAGTAAGGAAAAACCAAACAAGACGCGTCCTGCTTTCATTTATAATTTTATTTATTTTTTCAATGCATTTGGCGTAAATAAAGAAATAAAGCGTTGGCAAAAATACAAAATGCGAAAAACAAGACAGGACTTGGTGCTGCTGGATGGGGGAAGGGGAGGGGCAGGACCTAAAGGGGGTACGGAAACGGGAGCGGGCTGGCGGAAAAGCGAAGCAGGGCCTGAGCCGAGGAAGCAGCAGTGGAATAATTTGTGCAAATTTTATGTGCGGCACTTTTCATTATTTGCAAGAACAAAAATGCTAAAGAAAAAATAAGAAGGCATAGAGTCAGACAAGTGATAGCAAAGGCGATGGCGAAGGCGAAGAGTTGGAGGAGTATTTAAATAAAACCCGTATAAAGGGAATATAACTGGGAGGTGGATGCTGGGCTGTGGGGTTGTGGAATGGGGGACACACGCATAGATTTTCATAAAGGCAAAGAAAGCAATTGAGTTGCGTTGAAGTGGCATAAAGTAGTGGCAAGTGGCGGTTGGGAAGTTGTTGCTGCTGTTGTTGTTGGCCTGGCTTGGCTTGCCTCGACTCCGGTCGGCTCGGCTTGGCTTGCTTTTTAACCATTTTTGTTTGGTTGTGGCGCTCACCGCTCACCGTTCAGCGTTCTCCCTTTAGACCCAAAGACCCGCAGACCCAGACGACCGCACACACACAATAATGGAAAATAAAATACAAGCTGGCAATGCAATTAATTTTTAAAAATTAATTTGTGACAAGTAAAACATGCACTACCTAATAATTACCATAGTCATTTAACAATACATTTTAAAATGTTGAATGCTTGTTAATTAAACGAAACAATAACGCCATTCAAATGATTTTTAACCAAAACATGATGAAGAGTTGTACAAAATTAACCATTTCTTTAATTGGTAGTTGGAGGTAAGAATTCCAGACAGTCCTAAAGAACCATCCACCAACGTACGATGAGTAAAGAGAGGCAGGTAGATCCTGAACCGGCGGAGAGCTCCTCCTGGGTTGTAATGGGAAATGAAATGAATGAATGAGCATAAGCACTTTTTTGTTTGTCTGTTTGTCCCTGTGTTTGTTTGTCGGTGGCTTCCTTGGTGAATGCGTGTACGTGTGTGCCGGAGTGTGCGCTGGTTGGTGTGCAGACTGAGGTAGAACTGAAATGATGAACTTCAAATTAAAATGCGAATGCAAGCGAAAACTTCAAAAGAAGCACTAGAACAGAAAACAGAAGCGCAAACGAGATACTAATAGACAATGCCAAATGCTCGGGGATCTCTATATAGTTTTCACCCCTGTGTGAGTGTGTGTTTGTTTGTGTTTGTCTGTTTGTGAGTCATCAGAAAGGGGCGCTGGTCTTTGGTGGGCGTGGTTTCTTCATTGAATGGAAGGACCACCACAAACACACTAACACACTGTCCCAGCGAAAGTGTCGCCTTCTAAGTGTGCTTGGTTAAGTGTGTGTATGTGTTTCTATGCATTCACCGAAGGATAAAGTTAGCGACGATGATGAAACAGGACATGGAATCGTACTGTCAGCCTAGCGACGAATTTTAAATTTAGAAATAAATCAAACTTCAAACTAAATCATTTAATTTCAACTTTAAAAGCCATAGAACAAAAAAGACCAAGCGCTTAAACAAATAATACATTTCTTCATGCGAAACTAAAGTCAATGATGTGAATTTTTTTATCTATAATAAAAAAATGATGTGTTAAATAAAATACTTTGTATTGAATCAGCATCAGGTGTAGCGTTTATATGCATTTTTTAAGCGTCTATTTAAATGAGCTCGTCACACCTGTCGGATACGTAATATTAAGAAAATTAACTTTTATCTAACAAAGTTGCATTAAATTTGAATGGTCTTGTTTTCAATTAAATTGCAATTTTATTAACCATTGGGAATGGCTGGTCTAGTGATCTTGTCCAACTAGTCGTATACGTAATATTAGAAGTATCAGGCAATATGCCATGAAAAATAATCTACTCTTATTTACGATTAATATATTAACAACTACATTGTAGTGAACGAGACAGAAATAATAACAAAATAAAGTGATCTAGCTAGGTAAACGTATAAAAAGTTCGTTTACGACAGACAACTAGTCGTATACGTAATAAATTCATTGATTTATAATTTTTGTTTTTTCTGATATCAAAAAACTAGCTTAGAAAACGTTGAACAATAAAAATAAGCAATATCTTTAGTTTAATTAAAATGTATTGTTTAAATACCACAAAAACTTTCCAAAATTGATTAGGAAAATCTGAAACCAAGCCAGACTGAAGACAATCATCAGAATCGTTTCAAATCACTCGGAATCCGTGCTTCGATTCAATTTCGATTCGGCTCGATTCGATCACGTTCTCAGGCACGAACGAGGTCACGCGCCCATCCCTAATACAAATGCACTTTGGACGTGGCCGACGCGCGCTAAATTCGCCTTAATTCACTTTTCATACAAAACAGGAGCAGCACAAAAGCACGCCCCACACGCACACCCTCGCAGACCCCAACACACACACACACCCACACAGAAGCATGGAGCGCGGGAGACACAGACACAGACAGGCGCATACACAGAGAAGCAAATGCATGTTTGTTGTAATTAATTTAAAATATTATTATAAGAGCGCGCGCGAGTGCTAAACTAAAGAAGAAAGCAGAAACAGGAGCCGAGGTGGCAGCAGGAAAAAGGATGCCCTCCTGCCGACGAGACAGCGGCGGGGAGCTGGGGGGGGGGGAACGCACAGGAGCAGACAGTGACAAGGCAACGTTAAATAATTATAGCCCAAGCGAACTGCAAACAGAAAGCAAACAAACACAGTGCCAGCAAACAGCACGAGACCGAGGGGGATGTGGCTAAATAACCGTATGCTGTAAGTTTTATACACACATATGTCAGTATGTGTGCCAGGGGGTAAGTAGGGGTAAGTGTGTGTGTGCCTGGGAACTAAAAGTCCCTAACCGAAACCAACTTTATTTTTAATTGACGCGACAGTAAGCAGGAACAGCAAATCAACAAGCCGAAGAAGAAAAAAATGCCACATAGCCGTTGAAACACGAAGGAAAAAATAACGAAAAACCAAATTGAAAAAATAAGTAGAAAAAAAACAACAACGAGGCAAGAAAGTAATAAACGTAAAGCTATTACAAAATCTGATAATGGTCCGAGGGCATGGCAATGAGGCAGGCAAATAAACGCAAGCCGGCTAACACGCACACACACTGTCGCATGCCAGCGAAGGGAAACTCGTTAGAAGAGAAGCCCCAAAACAGATAGGCAGAGCGGGGAATGAGTGGCAATGGAACAGGACAATAATGCAGGCCATCGAAACCGTAACAAAGTGCAGAGCGCACAGAGCTGCGGCACATAAAACCCGTTACAATATGTCCCGCCACAGCAGCAACTCGGCAGGATAACAGCAACAACAGCGCCAGGAGCAACATAAACATTGAGGCGCGCGTGCTGCGACGTCTGCCGCAATATTAATTTTACGAATGAACAACCCTTGAATAAGCATGCACTTCATGTCCTTTAAGAGTCTCATCTGGCCCATACTCTCTCTCTCTCAGTATGGCTGACTCTCTTTAAAGAGAGAGTAGCCCTTAACTCTCTCTTTGCTGTCAAAGCTTTTGCCCTTCGTTTAACTTCGTTTATTTAGACGATGTTTAGTTGACGTGTGTGTGTGAGTCTGTGTGCGTGAAGGGTAATTGCGTGAGTGTGTGTACGTGGGCTTGAGGCCAGTTGCTTTTTCATTGTGCATTTCCCAGAGGTGCATTTTTCTGAAAATCTAATTTGAGAGATTGAGATTGTTTGGTCTTTCAATGTTCGTGTTGCGACGCTTGCAATTTCTGGCCACCAACAACAATGAAGGCATTCCCCACACACACACACACACACACATACTCACACACATATTATATTGTATTCTATACAAATACATATTGGACCCTAAGAGTGTCCTGTGTGTGAGTGTGTGTGCCCATATATTTATGCAGCAGAGCATATTGTGGAGTTATGGCCTTGTCTGGGAAATTCACCAAGTCACAGTCACACGCTCACTTTAATTGGTAGAGCGCAACGTCGCAACGCTGCGGCAATTTCTGTTGAAAAATCTACATGGGAGATTTGCTAGTTGCGAGTGTAATGCCAAGAGCAGCGGAAAACGCAGAAAAAGCAGCAGTTGCAACAACAGTAGCAGTAGCAGTAGCATCCACATGGCAGCGACTTCAATCATTGCGCGCCACGCTCGCTGCGGTTTGACAAACATTTTTCACAGAATGTGCGAAGGCGAACCACCAAGCGCCGCACGACCCAACCACCCATTTCACTTGTTTGATGGGACACAGCCAAAAAAAATATTATTCAGTTGCTAAAGGACTTAAATCTAGATATTATAAAATGCAAATATTAATCATTTCTTAAAGTGGGAAGTAATAGGATAAGTATCGGGTATCATACTGTCAAAAGAATGCCTAGTTTTCACAGTTTTTAAAACTTTTAAACTAAAATATTTAACTTTTAAGCTAAATACTATACAAATTCAAATTAAAACAATACTTTTTCCCGTGCATTGAAGCAAAGTTCCCAACTCCTTGGCCCTCACCCGTCCCTTACTTATTCGTATATGTTTGATGGGTATGTGAGAGTTTTATGGCTGTATTGGGAATGAGCTGTGAGCAGAGGCAGGATGTTGTGTGCCATGGCACAGGGGGAAAGTGGGGATGAACGAATCAGGATCAGAAGCAGGCGTCAGGCTTTAACTTTGGCTTCAGCTTGGCGCCTCTTCTCAAAGGGGAGGAGGCTGTGGAGGCTGATTGGGTTATGCTGTGATTTTAATTTTGAAATCATACGAATGCGAGCGCTGCAATGCAAAGCGATACGATACATGAGCGGATTTATTTATGCACACATACAGTCGAACATAAAAAAATGTATCTGTGTGCGAGCGTAAAGCGATAAAGCGCCTTACAGGATTTTGCATTGGACTGCTGCTGTTCGCAATTTGATAAGCTACCTCTGGGCATTATTTTTACGACTTTGTTCCTCTTCATACAAATACACGCATTTATATGCATACACCAGACGCCGGGAAATATGCAATAAAATATTCCGGATTTTAAGCTGGTGTGTAAATCAAACGAATCTTATTGTTTTCAATTTGTACTCATTCCGGTTTCGACTCTCTTTCCCTCTATTTTTTAACAAGTCTCAGTCCTGGCTTAGACACCTCCTTCGACCCCTGACCCACGACGACTCAGACAGACATTGCAGAAGTGTGTTTCAACCGTCAGGTGGTATGAAGTTGAAGGTTACTCTTTAAGGAGACTTTCCTGGAATCTGACAAGTACTCGTACGAATTTCGAGTCGGAAAACATTTATTATGTATTCGCCCGGGTGAACAATTTGAACGCTCATTTAAAACGAAGGACCAGTAAAGTTCAAACCAAATTAAACAGGACATTTGCTGGACAAACTTAAAGCTTGGTGAGAAAAACACATGAGTTATCCCAAACAATATGTGAAGCAGTATTTATTGTGCTCGTAATCAATCATCTACATCCATAGTACACAATAAAATAGAGCGAATTTACATTTACAGACGTACGTAAAAACTAAGCTATACAAGATTCGGATAAAGCGTTTCAAACATATGACTTTGGGGCATATGGATATGATAAAAACATACATACAACTACAACTAACAACTATTGTGGAGGCGGAAATGTTAAGGCTTTACACTGAAAGATTGGAAGATAGTTTAAGTTGAAAGACATGCCCTAAAATGGTTATAAAGGTTAAATAGACTAAAAGCGTCTCATAAGAAGAGCTTGACGAGGGCAAAGAGCGCCCAGGCTGCTAACGAATAGAAAACAGCCAGTGTCGTGTAGTGCAGAACCTTCAATCTGAAAGGAAAAATAAATAATTTTTAGTCCAGTCCAGGCTCGGGCAGTATCAGACTTACCTCTCATAGCGCTTAATGGATTCGGGAATATTACTGGGATCATCCTTGACCACATAGAGACGCAGTCCATAGAGGCTAACCCGGAAGAGATTGGTCCAGTCCAGATCACGCATATCGAAGGCGAAGAGCCTCTTATCCCGGTCGTCCAACTTTTCTGTTAGCTTTCTCACATTATCATTGTCAAAGCGGAACTCGTTTGAACTGAAGTATTTAAGGACGTTGCTCAGCTTGTGAATCTTCCGGTAGATTTTCATCATTCTAATGATAAAATAAAAAATAAATTTAAAACACACTTTCACAAAGAAAATCAAGAAAACCTACCTTGGCTTTTTGCCTATAAGAACCATAATGGTATCCATGACCAGGGCGGGCAACGTGTGGTAGAGGAAGCACAGAATGTGGTACTGCCACATGTGTGGCACAATCGTGAATCGCGGATACCAGATGGATTTTCGCATGGGAATGTCGCAGCCGTACTCGAAGCCATCTTCCATGTAACGCCGCCAGCTGACCATGTTCTCCTGATCCGGGACATAGTTGTAAATCGGTGGCGTTTCGTACCTAAAACAAAAAAGAATAATGGTCAATTGCCTTTGGCAATTATGGGAAACAAGACTCACTTGTTGCGCGCTATATCCCAAGCACTGGCCAGCAGTGCATTCACACACATGTCCACCGGAACGATATGCGCCTTGTTGTCCATGTCGCCGGTGAAAACCCGAAGGACTCCCGAACCAATGCCCACAATAACGCCGCAAGGACCATACATGTTGTCAATCCAGCCAGTAACCGGTTCACGGTAGGTAGTAATTACTGTGAAGTAACAGGTAATTAAAAATCATTGTTTAACGATACGTATTTTAAAAATTTATTTAAAAACCTGCTTGAGCAAACGATAAAATCGGGAATTTGGAATAATTGATTTAAAATGCAATTCAAAATAATTTTAAAAGTCGTTAAAAAGTACTATAATTCTAACCAACGACAAGCCAAAGATCATCACCTCGAAATACCATTGCTAAAACAACAATTAAAATAAACCTGATTTCACTCACCGATTCCGGGTCTGAAGATTGTGACTGGCAGATTCTGGGCGCTCTGTTGCACAACATTTTCGGCCAGGACTTTGGTAAAAGTATACGTATTCGGATATCCCTTGATGATGGTTGGAGTTAGGGTATTCAGAGTGTGCTCGTCGAGGCACTCGCTCAGCTTAAAAGCATTTTCCCCGGTCATGGTGCCGCTGTAGAATCTCTCCTGAATGTGGCGCATGTTGCAATGGGCAAATGCAGTGGAGACATGGACGAGTGCCTACACAATTATTTAAGAGTTTTTAATTAGTCAAAAAATCAAAAAATCGTTCGTAGGTTTTGATGCAGAGTTGTGGAGAATCGATGTACATATCGTTTAAGGTATTCCGCTTGAGAATCGGATCAATAATGCCAAAGATATAGTCTTCACTGGGGGCCATATTGGCGCTTCCACGCATCTTTCGCTTTTTGAAGGGGACACCCCATAAAATTTCAGAAAAAATCGAAAAAATAATTTGTTTCTAGGTTTTGATGCAGATTTGTGGAGAATCGATGTACAAATCTATTAAGGTATTCCGCTTGAGAATCGGATCAATAATGCCAAAGATATAGCCTTCACTGGGGGCCATGTTGGTGTTCCCATGGATTTTTTTACTTTTTGAAGGGGATCCCCAATAAAATTTTAGAAAATATTGGAAAAATAATTTTTTTCTAGGTGTTGATGCAGATTTGTGGAGAATCGATGTACAAATCGATGAAGGTATTCCGCTTGAGAATCGGATCAATAATGGCAAAGATATAGTCTTCACTGGGGGCCATATTGGCGCACCCACGCATTTTTCACTTTTTGAAGGGGATCCCCATAAAATTTCAGAAAAAATCGAAAAAATAATTTGTTTCTAGGTTTTGATGCAGATTTGTGGAGAATCGATGTACAAATCGATTAAGGTATTCCGCTTGAGAATCGGATCAATAATGGCAAAGATATAGTCTTCACTGGGGGCCATATTGGCGCTCCCACGCATTTTTCGTTTTTTGAAGGGGACCCCCATAAAGTTTCAGAAAAAATCGAAAAAATAATTTGTTTCTAGGTTTTGATGCAGATTTGTGGAGAATCGATGTACAAATCGATTAAGGTATTCCGCTTGAGAATCGGATCAATAATGGCAAAGATATAGTCTTCACTGGGGGCCATATTGGCGCTCCCACGCATTTTTCGTTTTTTGAAGGGGACACCCCATAAAATTTCAGAAAAAATCGAAAAAATAATTTGTTTCTAGGTTTTGAAGCAGATTTCTGGAGAATCGATGTACAAATCGTTTAAGGTATTCCGCGTGAGAATCGGATCAATAATGGCAAAGATATAGCCTTCGCAGGGAGCTATATTGGCGCTCCCATGCATTTTTTACTTTTTTAATAAAATTTTCTAGATTATCTAGATTTTTAAGCGGTTATTCCGATAAGGAATTGGATGATTAATGTCAAAGATACAGCTTTCGCTAAAGTCACCATATAAGAAGACTACAGTCTGAAAGATAAGTGTAAGATATATGTTTAGGTAGACTTAGGTAGAGATATGGGAATATAAAATATGGGTCTTAAATAAATCATTTTTTACCTTTAGATTCACAACTTCTTTGGCCAGCTTGATGATTTCCTTGGTGCCGTGGACATTGATGGCGATGGCCATTTTGAGCTTCTCGTCAAATCGAACGGTGGCGGCGCTGTGCAGGACTATGTTGACGTTCTCCAGGATCGTTTCGCGCTCGTCGGGTGAAATGCCCAAGCCAGGCAGGGAGCAATCCCCACTGATGATGGTTAGCTGGCAGCGGTACTTTGGGTTCACCTGCTTCATCTTGTCGAAGACCTAAGGACCAAGAATAAATTATTTTATGTTGTGATAAGTTAAGGAAATTATTTTTTTTCACTTACCGGATCATTAAACAGATCCTCGATGCGGGCAAAAGCATCCTTGCCCTTCTTGGTGCGTATCAGCAAATAGATTTGTCCCACCTCTGTGACGCGCAACAATTTCTCGATGATAACTGGAGGAGACAGGGCCAGACAGGACAAAAAAGGACGAGACAGATGGAGAGGAAAATGGCGTGTAAGTATGTGGGCGAAATTCCAGTCACGTACTTGGGAGTCAAGTGGAACTTACTTTTGCCAAAGAATCCTGTGCCGCCGGTGAGGAAGACGCCCTTGTCCTTGTAGAACATTTGCATGGGCGACTCGTCTGAGGGAAGAGATCAATGCAAACAGTCATTAAACAATTAGCCAATTTGATGCGCATCATTGATGGGCTCGGTGAATCCCCCACATCCGCCCCGGCACTCGCCCCCATTTGCTTCCCCCAATCTGTTGACTGTTTGTTCGGTTTTGGTTCGGTTTGGTTTGTTTGCCACCAACTTGAAGCGCCGTCACGAATTTAAATGCGCATCAAATGCCACTTGAATTGCGCATAATTCACGCCACACACACGCACCCGCATACCCATCTACACCCACACATATTCAAAATCGCACACCAGCAACCAGAATAGTTGAGGGGTCACGAGGTTAGCTCCTGCCTGCATTTTTGCCAAAGTGCCAAAACGGCAACAACACTTGACGTTTCAACGTTGCCTGCCAATGGATCTGTATGCCCCACCCTCCCTTTATCCGGCCACAGGGTCTCGAAACATCACCCTCCAGCCTCACACTCTGCTCCCCTCTTGGCAGCCCATCCATCTCTGGCCCACATTGTTGTTTGCGGCATCGGTTGCCTCCGTTGCCTGCCACTTGCTGGGCCACTCATAAATATTTGCAAGTTAGCAGCTCGTCGAGCCATTCATCTATTGTCTAAAACGCACACACGCCTAAAATACCCACACTCGCACACGGGCACAGTTGCATATGCCACACGTTTGCTGCCACATGCACTCGAAAAAATATATATTCCCATTTAATTACTCTGATTTGGGATGTGGATTGGTATTGAAGTTTTTGATTTGGGAATTTGTCTGTTTGGTTGGTTAGAGTTTCTATTTTGGTGAACTACTAAAAGGAGCTTTTAGCCTATAGTTAGGCTCTTAACTCGAAAGATTCAGATAGAGACAACCCAGTAGACAATAAAATATTTACATAAACAATTGTTGTTAATTTTTAGCAAAGAAACTAGCTATTAGCACTGGAATTCCAATTCAGGAAGTGCTTAAAATAACTTGGTAAATATTAAAACAAATATAAGCAACTATTAATAAATCTCCTAACCTTGATATTTCTAGCTTCAAGCTCATAATCATTTCTCCCACTGTAAGGCCTTTAAACATTCCTCAATTGAATGGCATCCCGTCTTGAGATGCTCCGTTTCGCCTTCGTCTGCCTCTGTTCCGAGAGATGCCTAATTGCCAATCGTCGACGTAAATCACTGTCAGTCCTAGGACTGAGAGCCTCGTTCATTCACATCCAGCCAGACAGCCCGTGCACAATTGCCACTTGATAATTGCATAATAAATGCAACATTGTTGAGAAGGATGTAATGGCCCCGGCCCTCCCAGGGTACCCCTCTAGTGCAGGGATAGCAAACACATTCATACAAATACGTCTTGACACCTAGAGCTGACACCAGCAACAGCTCCTGTCCAATGGGAAGCCGCCGTTATGGTATGGCCCACCCCAAGTAGCCTCCTTGTAGGAAATTCCTGCCCCGAGGCCGCACTCAACCACAAGCACTTGGCTGGCTCACTCAAATGTTTTGTTTACCTATGCTAATTGGCTTAAATGCAACTCAAGCGCACTTCGCATCGCCTCGCGCCGAAACAGCAACTGAAAATGTGCCAGCACTCGCAGACAATCTCCCCGGGTGGGAGGCACTGATACCTCCATCCCTACCTCTAACCAACCACCCACCCGAAACAAAAACCCATCATTGTTCGTGGACGCAACGAAATTGAGCCGCTCACTTGGAGACTGGAGTGTGGAGTACGGAGTGCGGAGTGCCGCTGTAGAGCTGGAGTGACTCGAGTGGAGTGCGGCGTTTAAAGCATTTTCGAGCGCTTTGGGGCATTTGTTTAACGCTAACTCCAACACCCTCCCAAACGCCTCCAACCAGAGCCGGAGCCATGGCAGCAGCATCCAAATCCCCAACAACAAGGGGCACCCACTTTGAGTGAATTGTCAACAATTGTTTTTGGCTCTTTGGATTTTGTGGGCGCACCGCACCGCACCGCGACACACCACGCCACACTGCGGCAGACAAAAGTCTGTCACATAATTTGTCAATTTCAACAAATTTTTGTTTCTGGCCCCCCTTTCTGTTGTTTTCCTTTGGGCACCACCCCCGCTAATGTAATATTTCACATAAATGCCTTTTATTTTTCCAGATTTTTTGGTTGGGAAGCTTGATCTTGGAGGGGCTCGGTATTATTTTTTTTGGTGGTCACTCACCCTTGACGTCATTTATGAGCTGACAATGATCTTCCCGTGTCTTCATGCCGTTCATGATGTTCATTATTTTGGGATCATCCATCTTAGCCACGTAAGTACTTCCTAATTATCTGTTGGCGAGTAAAGATAAAAAAAAATAAAATTTGAAATTATTATGAAACCAGGAATTTCGGGTATTTCATTCAAAATATTCACATGCATATGAGGTTAATTAATCATCTTTAATTAGAATCTTTTGTGAGGTTTTGTGAAAAATACTAATCAGCTTACAAAGGGGGCGTCCATCTCCGCTAATTTAAGTTAAGATGGGAGAACTGCGGAACGACAAAGATAATCCTTTAATTGAATATCTGGTCACCCATTCACTTCACCGCACTGGCGACTGGCTAGCAGAGAGAAGTTTTCGAAATTATTCCTTTAATTCGAGCCAGATGAATGGGAAGCTGAAACCATAAAGCCAATTACAAGCGCCCCAAAGCGGTAGCCATGCGACTGTTTCTTGGCTACTAAAAATCAAATATATATATACCTAATACGTATATATATGTAAGTAAAATTCTCTCCAGTAAAGCTCAAAATTTAATTAAAACTTTGCTCCTTGCTGCAGGACTGGTGGACCAGAGAAAGGACGATCCCAGAACAGAAAGAGAGTCGACGCGAACTGAAATTTCTAATGAAGTGCCAGACGCACCTGTTGACGCAGCAGCCAAAAAACACGGAAAGCAAAAACAAAACGATATGAAACCGAAAAGCCCAAAATGAGACTCTCAACTCAAATAAAATTTAATAAAATTCAAATTTTCGGTAACCAAATAATGCAGCCCAGTTTGCGGAGGTGAACGAAACTATGCAAAAGTTGCGATAGCGAATACGAATGAATTACAGAATTTTTGGAACTCGTTTCATTCCCCAGCAAGGTGCATATCCAAACTGGAATGCCAAATTAAATGAACTCGTTCCCCAGCATAGCCATTACAAAGTGCAGTCTCACTGTGAATTGACATTAGACAGTTGAGCAAATATTTTAAAAAATATTTCATCAGAAAATCGAAATGACAATATCAGGATATGGGCTGACTAATTCTGTACATTACTTGGCCAAGCTAAGAGTGATAATCACAGTTCCCTTTAAGATGTCAGGTTCCAAGAGTTAATGAAAAAGTAATCAAAGCGGTGAGGTACCAGTTCCCCGTCATATATCTCATTAAACAAAGGCTTTCGGCAATCAGAAGCTAATAACTACGTATGTAAATACAGTGCTATTCATAATTAAATAAAATACCAGTTTAAAGGTACGAATTGGGTGTCTATAATTAGCCTGAATTACTGGTAGCGTAATGAACTCAAGAGTACTAAGTTATATAAATAGGTGACCCGACTGGATCATTAAACTTAAGTGCATAGCGATAAGGGTGTAAAATAAACCGCCACTTAGAATAATGGCGCAACTTTGTTTGGTTATTACACTTATTTGAATATTAAGCATGAATGTCAGTCATAGCTTTCATTAGTAGGAAGACCTTTTGTATTTCACTACTCTTTTTTTGATAAAATATACTTTTAAGGAGCAATACTTTTATCCTGCAGTGTTCTCCTGCAGGGCCACGAACAATGCCGGAAATCACAAAAGGAACCCTGTAGAGATATTGAGACAAAGGAATTCCAGAACATTTCGCATCCAATGTGAAAATTAAAATTAAATATTATATTATCGCGAAAGTCAAAGAGTCAGACAATTAACCCACATTTTCCATATTTGAAAATGAAAACAGACACCCGAAATTCTGCACCACCTACCAGCCCCACTTCTGGCCTTTCCAGTAGCCTGCTGCTTTTGCTGCTGCGGCTCGGCGGCAGTGAGGCAGTGGCGTGTTGCATTTCACACCAATTGAGGAGCTTTTACACCACTCGCGCTTGAGTCGGCGCTCACTCAGTCGAATGAATGACGAAAGCAACGCAATGCAATCCAATGACAGCCGCGGTGGGTGACGGGTTGGTCGGTGGGGTTGGTGCACTATGGAATGGAAAAGTGGGATGGCAAAAGGTGCGGCACAAAACAGACAGGGACACTTGGTTAGCCGGGCAGCCTGCAAGCCCGCTTCATCCGACTGACTGACTGAGTCACTTTCTGACTGCCTTCTCCCTGTGTTTTTCTCTGGCTAACTGACTAGATGGCTAACTGGCAGTGTCGGCCAAAAAGCCACTGCAGCTGATTGCACCACGCCGGTGACCACAAAGCCGCACCGGAAAAAATACATTTCGCAATTCATTTTCTTTTCTTTACATAAATAGTCCGGATATGAACATTTCAAACTTTAAATAAGGCAGTTTTTTAAACCAGGATCATCACGTTATCGTTCAAGTCCTTTGAAATTTATTAAGGCCAATATTTATGGTAATAGTTTATTTCCAGTGCATAGAAGCCAATGTTAAGTCCATCCAACTACCATTGGAAGAGCTTCGGAAGGTACTATACGCACTGAGTGAACCACTGATGCACATGCCACTGGGTCTGCAAGGGGCAAGGGGCAGTGGCCGGGGTCGGGGCATCGGCAACAGACTTTGTAGACGAATTTATACATTGTTTAAGTATCAGCCGCAGATACTGAGCCCCCCAAACGGCGCCCCTGTGTCCACTCAGTTGTCGACACCGAAACTCCATCGTCAATGCACATCGAAGCGCAGCTAATTGAAACAGTTGGGAACAGTGGGCTCTAATACTGGGAAAAGTGGTAGGGAATTATGGATTATGATTTAAGAAGAGTTTAAATAGAATGTGGGATATTTTTAAAGAAATATTTTGAAGGTAGCAGCCACTCCAGCAGTTCTGTCTATTATTCCTTAAATTAAACTATTAATCTTCAACTTCATTGAGGATTAAAAATTAGTTCTTAACCATCATTTAAGCCATATTTAGGCCACGGTTTTAACTCCATCCGATGTTGCCAATTCTGGTACTTCTTCTACTATTGGCGCTTGTTTGCGTGCGGGGCACGATACTGCTGCCTGTAGTTGCAGCTTTCTGCAGCAGCAGCGGCAGCAGCAACAATAAAAACAAGACAAAACTTTTTGGGGCAACAATGGGCCGAAAAACAAAAGAATGAACCACGACAATAACACAATTTCAGAAGGGGTGCTGGGGGCAGCTTTGTTAGCAATGCAACAACATTGCAACAACTGCACCACTTCGCATATTTTTGAATGGCGGCCCAGACCGCACTGGCCCAGACCGGCCAAAATGCGATCCCCAAAAGCCCACCCGCCATTGAGGTCCTTTCCTTTTTCCTTTTCCCGGGCCCATAGCCCAGGACATAGCCATAGCCTCTCGTCGAACACTTTTGACGAGACTCATTCGCTTTGAATTTTATTTAATGGCTTTGTAATAAAGTGTAAAATGGTGAAAAAGTCCAAACAACGGAGAAATGCAAAGGAGTGGAAAGTGCGAAGGGTGCATAATATCAGCAACAACGTAATCATCATCATCATCGTCGTCGTCAGGATGCAGCGGGAGCAGAACCGAACAGAAGGACCTGAAGCTGAATAAGTAAGAACTGCGGCCAACACCAGTGGCCACATTAAAAGAAGAAGAAATAATTAACAGCAACAGTTTGAAAGTCCATAAAATGAAAATGGCCAGGCATTGGCTTGTTGCAGCTACCACCCAACCACCCAATAGTCCCACCACCTACTGGAAACCTACACTCCAGCCTGCATCACCATTACCGGGAATGGTGCACGGACGCTGTTGCCATCGCAACCGCCGCGGCCACCACCGCATGTGCCATACAACTTCCGACTTCCGTTTCTGGCTTTGCCCTGTCTGAGATCTGGAGGCTCGGACTACGACTGGGTGTTCTGGACTGAACCGATCCCATGGCATAATGTACAGCTGCACCAGCACTTGTTTGTCATACCCTTTGCGATAAGTGGCCATGACTATGCAATCGATTTGGCTGCAAGCTGCTGCTGCGTCTACGACAATTACAGTGCAAATAAGGTAATGGGCAAACAAAATGATTTAATAGAATATGCAAATGATTCTAAATTATAGACACACTATCTCTAATGGTAAATAATATTGTATAACTCTGGAGTATGGAGGGAAAATTCCAGAGAAATTCCCAAGCTCTACTTTGTATTCATGGAGCTTTCGGGGAGATAGGATATAAGAATTGGAATTGAAAAATATATACATAGATTGTATAGATATATATTTATAGATTTTTTTAATAGTATAAACCCAATAATTATACCAATATTAATAAAAAGACTATCCATAATCTTTTAGCTTTTAAACAATGGTAATTAATATTAAGAGAGCATTATCCTTTCGCTATAATATTAATGCATTTTTCACTTTCAGATTTCGTTCTTTGCTATTTGTTGATGATGCTCCCGCTGGTGTTGCAATGGTTGTTGCCTTTGTTGCTGTTGTCACTGGGTTGACACACAAGCAAAGAGTCGGTGCGAAAAATGTTCGTTAAATCTATTAAAAGATAATTACGTGAAGACAAATGGACGGGAGGCAGGAGAGAGACACCACAGGGTGTCTGGCGTATCTTTGTGCCTCGCCGGCTATCGAGTGTCCAGTGGCGGTGTCCGTATCCGTGGCTCTGTCCGTGCCTGTTGTCCGTGTCCGTGTCCGTAGCTGTAGCCATGCTTGCCACTGCGGTAGTCAACATTCATTCATACATACGTACGTACATATATCCCATACATATGCACGTTATTATTATTCGAGTTCGTTGATACGATAACGCTAATGGATATGGATATTGATTATAGTTTTTATGTCGCTTATGCATCGTTGCTGTTGCGGTTGCCAGCTTCTCGCCCAGCCCCGCCCAGCCCCCCCCCCCCCCCCCTTTCACCCCATTTGCCATTTCCGTTTCCCATTCGCTGGCAGGACTCCTTTTCCCAGGCTACTCAGTGCTCGGCGCTCAGAGCTGTGGTGGTAATGATAATTTTGATTATATTGATGCGTCATTTTATGAGCCGCAATGGTATTGAAATTGAGTGGTCTGTGACAGCTCCTAGTTTATAGCGACCATAATGGCAGGCCATCCTCATTCCTCCCACCCATTGAATTCCAATTAACAGCTGCTCTAATGAAATCCCCCTGTGGGATCTAATGAAAGAAGTCCGTTCTTTCAGACTCAATTAAGCAGGGATTTGCGCGCTGGGGTTTCTCGGGAGTTCCCGAACCGACCCCATCCGGATCCGAACATTGGCACTTTGTGGGTTTAATAATTGCATTCAATGAGAAACTGCGAAGTTTAGCTATTGTTGGCAAAACGACTTTGAATTTGCACGATGTCTTAACGACTTTTATCTAACGTCCGATGTTTGCATTGAGCCAACTGCAGGTTCTTGACACTCTCCCCCCGCCGCCCACTCGCCCACTCGCAAAAATGCTAATTACACGTATCTTTCTGGCAGAACGTGTGCGAACTGGTAATATCTAATTACGTATCTTGCACACACAAGTGACAAACATTTGTGGCAATTAAATATACGAAACTTTTGCAAAGCTACGTGTCGCCGATCTTGTAATTTCTTTTGTTGGAATATACGTACTTCAATCTCATCGGATAATATCTTTCCAGTTGAAGGGGTTGCGCATGCGTCAAAAACACGAAAACCAAAAAAATAACTATCCAACAAATATTCTCCCCTCCCGTTTAGAGATGCCCATTCAAAGAGCCGCACCTGAGCTGTCGGCCAACTCGAGCGTTTAACCAAATAGTTTTTACCGTGCCTGTGGCGCGAGGGGGCTGGCTGGCCATAACGTTTATGTATTGGCTGGGCAAATATTGCCAAGCAATTGCCTCACATTCGCATCGGCATGGCCATAACAGCAATCAAAGCGAAATTGAATAGGCAAATTACCAATCTTCATCGACACGCAACCAGAGCTGCCACTTGATAATAGCTTTTGCTGCAATATGCTCAACAAAAAAATGTTTTCGCGCTTCAACTGATGGTTTCAGTTCAGGACTTTAAAGAGCTTTGGTTAAGCCAAAATATTAATTAAAATTTGAACAATTCAATGACTCAATTAAAAATAGGAATAATCATTTTTTTAGGCATATTCCAACATGACAAACAAATCCAGCAACATCATAAGCCATAGCTAATACCTCTCAATGGGTATGAGTTGTTGTTAATTAAATTCATTTATTTTTGTCATGATTTATATTAATTTGATTGTTTGCATTAAATGAATATCTAAAGTTAATCTTCGTTCTCCACAATAAACAAAAAAACAGGCGCCATTGTGAATAATTTCTAAATCAATTTCCAATTGTTTGTTGCACCATTATTACACCTGTTTATTTATGGCCAGTTTTTCAAAATCCATAGAAAAACAGCGGAGCTTACTGACTCACCCACCCCCTCACACACAATTACAAATTATAATTACATAATTCGCTCATTATCAATGACAACAAATATTACACCAATACGACATTACAAAATTGGCCATAAAACAAAAAACAAAAAAAAATTACTGAGAAAGAAACTAACGAGAAGCCACGAGGCAATGAAATATAAAAACAAAAACTAAATAAATTAAATGGGCTCTGCTATAATTTATATTAATTAATCGGTTTATTTTTTCATGTTTCGCGATTTTGTTGCTGCCATAATCGAGGAAATCGTGGCAAAAATCAATGCAACAACAATCGGTGGCATGTAAAGCCGCACATGCGGCTGCGGCAGCCCGGCAGGCAGGCAGGGGGAAAAAAATATTGGCTTTACAAAAACAAATTTATGCGCTAATAAATAAGCAAACATTTAAATCGTTTTCAATTGCTATCTCCCTAGCCCCATTTTTTATTTTGGTTCTTTGCTGCAATTTGTGTAATTTATAATTGAATATAATTTAAATATTTTTTTGGCTGTTTATATCTAGTATTTATTCAATAAAACATGGCATTTAAAGTTTTTGAATTTTATAGGAAACCCCATTTAAAAAGGTTTAAATAGCCAATTAAACTAAGAAATAGTTTATTTTACTTTCTTTGAAGGCATCATGAAAGTCTAAGCCATCTAATTATTCAATTTTAATTTCGATTAAGACATAACTTATGCGACCCTCTCTTTTAATCCATTCCTTAACGAGGGTGAGAAATCATAATGGAAATTCTTGGGCAAATTGAAATTGCAGCCCCTTGAGCTGGAAGTGGCATGCGACATGCCCGCCGCTCAAAGCTAAGCGGAGGCGTGGCAGCTCTCGACCCACTTCGAGTGGGGGGCTGGAAGGCTGGATGGGGTGGGTAAACGGTTAAGAAATCACGTCATAAACGCGCCGAGCACGAATTATTTACAAAGCACCCGAAAGCCTAAAAGAAGGCCCTCCCCAATAAAATAACAATAAACTATGCCCCATAGCTCAGGCGGGTGGACGGCGGTGGGTGGTGTTTGGGGTGGCTTCTTGGCCTGGTGGGTCATAAAAACGAAACAACAAAGCTAACGGAAACAACAAGCCGCAGTGGCATAAACAATTGTGTTACAAATACGACTACAAATGCATAAAGCAGCGGCCAAGGAATCCAGCAACAAAACGGAGCAACAAATGTCGTCTCTTATAGACGATTATTTATTGTTAACGATTTATATTTGTTGTTTGTGTTGCTACTGCTGCCACTGATGCTGATGTTGCTCGGGAAAAGCTTGAATTTCGTAGCTTCGTCCCTTGTACGTGCAAATGTGTGAGTGCGGGCCACAGATTGCAAGCCCCGTTCCGTTTTGGTCTCAGCGATTGAGCCTGATTGCCGGCTCAAGTGTCGGTCGCGTCACACGGGGCGTATGCGTGTCGGACGGCCAAGGATCGGAGGGCGTGGTCTGAAGTGGGCGGCGGGCTGAGGACTTCTGTGGGTGTGGCAGAACGGTTTAGTGCTGAGCCAACAGAGATAAAAATATATAGTGCCTATTTTTTGTGATTCCCTCAGTAATTTTGTACTTTTATTGCAACCGTTTCAAGTGTTTTTTGGGTTAGGTGACTTTTTGTTACCACGATTGTATATTATTAAAGTGTTACTGTTTAATATATTATATATTTTCTGATTTATTTTTATCTTAAACTGCAATTTAATGCAATCGGGCTCACACGTCGTATGAGTAATCTTTCATACATAACTTTTTTGTAGGCTATGGTTTCATATTTTCTATTTTAATAATCTTCCTTGGATATTTACATTATTTTCATAAAATTTATACACGTTTAAATTAATTCAAGCTTAAATTAATATTAAACATCTTACAGGCCAACATGTCGTATACGTAATATATTTTGGAATCTACTCCTGCCGACTATTTTTTGGAGTATGTATATATATACAACTATATTTTGGAGTAGTTTGACATTTGTTTGGCCGATCTGAGGAAATTCAGGAATGGGCATCTCTGGCCGGAGGGAGCCATCAGCCGCAAGTGTTGCAGCTCGCTTTCCCACACGTCGCGGGCAACATTCTTCTTCGTCAACTGTGCGGCATGTTTGACAGCAATGAGTGCTTAACACGTACGAGAGCTTTTGTTCGATACTCACTGATGATGCTGTTTCTGAAGCCGATGTTGTTGTTACCATTGTTGCTCTTACTGGCGGCGTTGTTGTTAATGTTGCCGTTGCCGTTGTCCGTTGTTGGTGTTGCTCATTTGCCACTTTATCTCGGCATTGTGCATGTTATTTACTGCTGCCCCGCCAGCTTCCTTCGATCGGGTGCCTCTTTTATGCATGAACTTATGTATATACATTTGTATTGTATATCTGCGGACTGTCAAAGTATCTATATCTCTGTAACTGTAGCTCAAACTGAAGCAGTTGCTGTTCCTGTTGCTATTGTTGTATCTGTATCTGTGCCAGTATTCGGATCTCTGGCTGTGTGAGTCGGTCGGTCTGTGCGTGTACATTGTTTTCTGTGTGTGACAAATTTTCGTAGGAAATCATTTGCTATGCTCTGTTAAACGATGACTTCTTTGCCCGACTGTTTCGTGTGACGCCCAATTCATTGAGACTACAGCCTTAGGGTTTAGTTGCCCCCCATCCCCCATCCCATCCCGGCTGCCCCACGCCCCCAAATAAACCAATTTGGAAAGAACAAGACGAAGGGCGGAGAACAATAACCGACCCACTGACCCACACAAAGTAGCACAAAGATGTTTTACGATATTTTTGTTGTTCTCATTGTTGTTGTAACAATTTGTTCATTACTTTTTATCACTTGAAGAGCAATGGAGGGCGAGGGGTGGTAATGACCTTTGCCCTAGGAGCAAAATGGTTGCCCCTTTTTTTTTGCGAAACATTTTTGTTTATGTTGCTGCTCATCCATTGTACTTGTATAGCTTTTGCAGTGATTTTTCCCCATTGTTAATTCCTCTGATTGTCGATGTTGCTGGTGCTGGTGGTGCTGCTGATGCTGATACTGCACCCACAACGTGAGTCAGTCTGGAAAAGCAAACTATAGAAAAAAAAACGAGAAAAAAGACACCAACGCCGAGGCACGCAATATTGCAAAATTGTGTCTGGTCGTGGCTAAAAGCAAAAAGTTTTTCCCCCAAAACATATAATTATGTATTGTGGATAATACCAAAGCCACACATGCACTCAACTCACTCAACTCAAATCCTAACCCAAGCCTAACCCAACTCCCCGCCATGGTCTGCATATCGAAAAAAGCATAATCTGGCCCTTGGGCTAAGTATGTATGTATTTTGGCTCATTTTTATGCTGGCCACAAATTGCATTCAATTTATTTTGCTTGTTGCAAATCAAAAATCTCCATAAAGCAAAATGCTTCCTCCGCAATGTTTGCGGGCTGCATAAAAATGTTAAACATCGCATAAAAGTTATTACTTCATTTATTTCAAATGCAAACATTGTTCTCAACCGACGAGTCCCCATTTTGGTGAAAAGTTATGGGCCAGAGTGGAAGGATGAAGTGGAAGGATACATTTGTTTATTGCATTTAAATCGAGTAATGTTTCCATGGACCATGGATGATTTTTGGGGAAGGAAGTTACAAAGGTAGTCAACGGAGTGACGACTTTTTGGAAATTACAGCATGCCAATTAAAAAGTTTCAGATTCTTTTTTATGTTATTTTTTAAATGGACTTTCAATGTTCTGTCCACTAATTACTTTTGCTTATTTTGGCTTAAATTATCTCTTTTTTGTGGCTATAAAATATTTCGGTACGAGTTCGTCTTGTATTTGTTCCAAAACAATTACTTTTGTGGAATATTTACTCCTGACTACATTCAGATTACTCCTATTGGAAAATATTAATTAAACTAGTCTCCCCAAAACTACTTTCGCCACACAAATCCACTCTGAAAGAGCTTTGTACTTATATCCACAATATCTAGATGTAAATGCGGCAAATGATATGGAAATTCTCGGAATATTATGTTTATCAAGTGGCAGCTTTTGTTTATGGCCAGGCACTTTAAAACCATCTGCAATCTGCAATCTCCATTGTAACGCAATAAACTGCTACGACGTGTGGTAATAGAGAGAGACGGGTAGAGGCTATGAAACAGAGACAGGGATAGTTGGCCAGACCGAAAGTGAAATAAAGTAGTTAACTTTTTTTAGTTCAGCGTGGAACTATATAGGAAAACTAAAAACAATTTCAGAGAGGGCTCAGATCAGATCAATTCAAATACCATGAGTTTTATTTTTAATAAATACTTAAGCATAAACCGGATATTTGAGTATCCTGCCCAGTGGCGCTAACTCAGGCACAGGAACAGGGGCTGGGGCAGGGATATATGTATATTGTAATGTGTATGTGTTGGCTTGCAGACAGGGTAAGAATGGAAAATGCTCTGGCGTATTTGCATAAGAAAAACTAAGTTGAACCAAAATCAATGGTTGTACACTAGGAGCGGCACGCCCCCGAGTTCCTCAAGCCGCCTCTGAAACAACCAACGCTGCCCAGGATCGGGAGGCTGGTTGGGTGGAGTAGAAGTAGGGGCTGGTCGCTTTTATATTATTACTTTATGGTTGCCTCCAGTTATGCATACTATAACCATAAATATGCTCCAATGGAGCCAAAGTCAGCCACCAACAAAATCAGACCGAAGCTAAAAACAACAAGAACAATAGCAGGAGGGATAATATTTTGTGTTTGTATTAATGCAGCTCGTATACATACATATATTTATACTATAACTCGGAACAATAAATAGTAAAAGCTGGATTATGATTAAATCGATTACATGGGGAGCTAACGTTGGCCAAACATTCGTTAAGCCCTAAGTATGTGTTTGTGTGTGTGTGTGCAATTCGCCCAAGGATATGCCACGCCCTCGGGCATGTTGCTTTATCGATGGCAGCCCCAAAATAAAAAAATATTGAAAATCTGGTGGATGGGGGGGAATATAAAAAACAGGAGGAGAAACGCAATGGAAATAAAGAAGTAAACAAGAAAACCCATAAAAATGAGTCTATGACGGGATACATATTCATAAATGCAAACAAATTTGTGTGTGTTACACCCCCTCACACACACACACACATACACTCACATACAGCAGGGTGTCCTGACGCACACAGACACAGAAATAAATACGCAGCACTTGGTTTTCATAACTGAATTGCATGCCCGATTGAATGACGAATGGAAATTGAATGAATCCCCCAGCCAAATGCAATTGAAGATGGAAATGGAAATGGACACGAACATGGACATCGACATGGCCCTGGACATATCCAGCCCAGTTCCAATCGGCCAGTGGATTGCCCACTCCACCCTCCTGGAAATGTCCCTTGCGCTCCCCGGGTGACCGTTTTTAAAGCTGATATATTAACTTTATTCCCATTCAGCGTTTATTCGCAGTAGCAACAGCAGTAGCATCACCCCAGATATGTATAAATTTGCTTTTTAAAGCCATCGAATATTCATTTCCGCCAACTCCACGGAAGAGTGCATTTCTGAAGAGGTTATAAAAGCCTCCTGATGAGTCTGAGCCAAGTCCTTTGGCGGAGTTCTGTGATAAACGAATAATCTATTAAGTTGGAAATGGGTCCCATTATCCATAAATAGGCATCATAAAAAATATAGCAAAAATATAAATTAATTATGACCTGGCTATGAAAGGTAATCGCTTGTTCGTGATTACGATTCACAGGCAGTCTGGCTAAAAAATGTATAATTTAGGAGTTACTTGTTAAACTAATTTGTGCTAATTAATATGATTCATTTAATAAAGATTATTAATCGAAACCCAATAAATTCTTTTGATTAAAAATCATTTAAATCGTATGATACTCTAGGAATAAAATCTCAATTAAAAAAGTAAACAATTTAATATCAATTCTTTAACCTTGATATTCCAATTAATCAAATATAAGATATTTCATGGACAATAATCCATTGACAAAGTGAGATCTTCACTGGAACTATCTAAACGGCAGCGTGCAACCTCTAGACTGGCCTCAAGACTCCTAATCATTTTCAATGTTCTTCGGCAAGTACTTCGGAAGATGCTAACCTGCCCCAAAAAAGGCTGATGGGGAGACAGAACGTGATTGGGAGTCGGTCAGGTGTTAATTGGAGCAGAGCGACTCAAGAGCAACTAAGCAAAGTTCAATGTTAAGGCACTTAATAGTTGTTAATTGCAACCTCACAGTCCCCTTACAGTCCCCTGACTTGGCCAGTTAGTTAGTTAGTGGCTCGATTCACTGGACCATTAATAGAATATCGGACAAGAAATTTACCAATTAAAAGTCATGATGAACTGGCACCACCATTGGAACTAGTTAATCATCATCGGCTCAAGCCCAGTCCCGGGAATAATCATTATCGCCATCGTTGTCGGTGCTGTTGTCGTTTCGGTTGCCAACTTTTCTCACTTGGCCAAACTTCCGCTGAAGGCGAACGGAAACTTTCATTGAACAAGAGTCTTTGGCATCGACTCGAGGCGAGTTGAAAAACTTCAATTAGCATTAATCTTGTTGACAAAATTTGTTTGTGCAAATCAACAGAACAACATGGCCAAAAAGCACCACCAACAATCTCGGCTCGGCTCGAGACTTCAAAGCCAAAAGCAATTCGAATACATAACTATTATATATTTTTAGAATGCTGCCATTAAAGCATCACGGTTAGATACTTGTCTTGGCAAACTCGAATGTTTTTCAATATCCTTTCACCAAAAGCCAAACACCACCAATGGCCTTGTGGCATGTTCCTCATATAGTGGCAGCAGTAGCAGTAGCTCCCTCTGGTCACTGGCTTTTCTGTTTTTTTATGTTTCTCCCTTTTTGGTTTTTGCGGTCCTCCCTGAACCCTTTGATTTTATGATTTTCCATCATGCTCGCAATATGGCATGTCTGCATGCATTACTTTCAATACTCTAAGAAGGATATATCTCCTTATTAAGTGCAAGGATTCTTTAAAATTCTTAAAAAGAACTAAAGTTTGACACCAAGTCTTTTTTCTTTGTCGGTTTTCATTTAAATTCTAAATCGAACTACATAACTTTTATTAGAGTATTCATAATTTCCCTGTATGATGACTCCTGATTCTGTTCAATGTTTTTGTTTGATTTTATTTTATTCCATTTTATATTATTTTATTCGAACTTCTTTTTTGCAGCTGCCATGATGGTGGAATCAGAGCACCCGAGGCACTTTGCATACCGATATGATCGGCTTGTTATCCGCTCTGACCATGGCTTTGGCTTTGGCTTTGGACGGGAGCTGGGAACTGCTGCTGTATAACTTTGGCTTCGGGGGCTTGCATTTCCCCGACCAACTGGTCCAGCGATTCTGACCCTGATTCTTGGCTCCGAAATTACTGCAACTGGGCCAAAGGCAACTCTGGTGTAATGACTTAATCGTTTGCATCCATCAATTATGTCAAACAAGAATAGAGGCGAAGAGAAAGGACGGACTCCAAAGCTGACTAATGAATAATCCAAAGCATTACCTAACAGTTGGTTAACTGCCAGAATCATTGCTCGACAAGGCAATTAAAATGGCCAATAAAAAGGTGTCTTAACTTTAGGAAGTAAACTTAAGCTAAAGCAAAACACACTTAATATGATGAGTAGCTAAGACAATGGGCTTTCTAAACACACACTTCCATTTTATTTTTTGGACAGAAGGTCGCACACCAAATGCTATCACGTAGGGTGTTGAAAAATATCGAACGATTTCGAAACTGGAAACTGGGACTGGGTCGCAATTGGTAACCGTGACACAGGAACCGAATCCCCACACACGTCCCATTTTTGGGTTGGGTGCGTAATGCATATAAATGTCAAGTACGGCGAATCGAATTCGGATTGGATCGAATCGGTTTCGGAATCATAATTACTTGGATCTATAACCAGATCGGTGGCCGGACACGTATGCGGAATCCGTTAGGAATCTCCGATCGGTGGGCCATAATTTCACCTGTTCCTCATTTTATTTTGGTCAAATACTTTTTTGTTGCCATGAGAATCTGGTTAAGGGAACCAGATACCCAACAAGCAACAAACAACCCATACCACACCTCGTAAACTTGTATCATACTCATAGTACAAACAACTTTTATTTTCACATCTATCTGTTAGATACCACGTACAAGTGGCCTGCGTACGTGCGTTTTGATATTTTAAACAAATATTTAAAACAAATTACCGCAACACAAAAAAGACTTACGGATATGTTTGCGAGCAGGCAAGAAGCTCTCCGATACAGTGGTTTTTAGACAAAGGGTTCTATCTCTTAAGAAAGAATTTAAAAAATATTCTTACTTTAAGGAAATTATAAATTTTAAACAAAAAAAAACTCACTCAATTTTTGTAATTACTGTATAAATTTTTCAATAACTTTTTTAATATTTTATGGGCCACTGTACCCGGCACTCGATTCAGTTAAGAGGGGGTCGTTGGTAGCGACTTTTTGGCTTTTAGTTGGTATCGAAGCTACCGCTCTCCCCTAAGCCCCGTCTTTTCTTTGGCCTTACCCTGGTCATTCCGTTTTTTTGGTCAGTGTGGCCAAAATACGGGCACAGAGAAGCGTTAAGCTTGGGTTTAGAAATTGGGAAGCAATACGGAAAGTGAGACGGCGGCCGGTGGTTGGTATGTGCGTCTAACAGAGGGGTAGCTGGAATCCAGAGTTGTGCAAACAAACCGAAACCGAAAATCCCCCACAACGCCGCCAACTAGCGACAAAGTAAAGCAGCCAGCAGTGTAAACTGCTTCACGTTTGAGCCATGTATCTATGCATCTATGAGATACAAATAGCAAATGCCCGGCGGGCCAAGCAACCAAGCCGAGACCCGAAATTGCAACTGGAACTGCGTATGTGGAATGGACTCGGGATGGAAACGGTTGTCCAGTTTATCAACGTCTGGAAACTTGTCCCCGTCGCGAGTCCCCGATACCTCTCCACCCCAGATGGCCCCTGGTCTCCTCAAAGGAGACTCTAATTGTCAGATTGGCAACATTTCGCGAGGCAGCTAAAATTATGTCAAACCTGTTTGATTGAAACACTGAAAATTGTCTGCAAATTGTTTTTTACAGCATCGGCCACAATGGTGCAACCACCGGGGGGGCCACAGCAGGACTGGCACCAGGAGGGAGGGTGGTGGTTTGGTGGTGCCTCAGCCTCACGTAACCAAACCCAATTGCTCTAATGCTGGCTCATTACAAATGCATAACATCAACATTATCGGCAACAACAAAGGATGTCAGGCTTTCAACCGATTTCAATTTATATTTGACATAATACAAAAATATTGGGTTAGTGGGGGGAAATGTGACTCGATCGCAGAGTGTATGGGAAGTACATAGAGTGCCTTATACGATTGGAGTAATTGAATGTGCAGTGCGATATTACGCAAGGAGAAACTTAAGAAATAGTCATGATTTCTACTACGTGTAATGACTGATAATACAAGTAGGCCTGGTGACATGACATGTTTCATATTAAAACACAAATTAAATATGAATGAAAAGAGAGAAAAGCAAATCTACATAGATATTAGTTTTTAGCTCGAGTGAACCAATCTAATATTGCAAAACTGAAACTGATACCAAGCATCATATAAAATATGCATCTTTATTGCCAATAACATTTATGCACCTCCCACTATTCAACAGTTTCAATGAGAATCCGTATTTGTGTATTTGCAAGGCACTTTTCAAAGAGTGTTCCATCAAAGAAGATTCCCTGGCAGGTATATATTTCAGTTTTGTTTCCTGAAATCTTCGAGTGGGCTTCTCCGTGCGGCCCACTGAGAGGCCAGAAGCAAACCGACAGGGTGATATATATTGCATCGATATGTTGGTAGATATTAAATGTATGCAAACTGCATAAATGCTTCCTGAATCGAATTTAATTGTATCTGGTGTCTGCAGTCTGTACTGCTATCTGCTTTATGTATCTGTATCCGCAACTGAGCGATGTTGCCTATCCATCTCGTGGATTCAACAGCTCCACCACATCACAGCCCCTCCCTTCATTCTGTGCAACTGTTCACTGGCAACGTTGTGGCTTTCTGGTTTAATTGGCTGCGGGAATATTCCATGTGATTACTTAATGAGCCCCAACTTATGTTTACTACGCGAAACATCGGTTTGCTTCGGTCGGTTCGGTTCGCTTGCTGAACTCCACAAAAGTTAAAAGGTTAACACAAAAAAACACAAAAATAGCGAGAAAACAGAGAACTGAAACCCAAATGGATTCCACAACAGAACAACAATTGTGGCACACTCACTCATATCCCATCGCCACGAACAATCAGATGGGGGCGTGTGCACACGTAGTTTATTATTCAATTATGCATTCATTAAGGTACATAATTAATAATTTAATTAAAGGTAGCACTGGGCAGTGCTTCAATTTGTGGCAATGTTTCCTTTATTACTCATTTTCACGCACTCTGACTCGCATTACGATTTCGAATGCGATTCCGATTCTTATTTCGATTCGGATTCAGACTCCAATTCCGATTCCGAAGAATTTCCACTCCATGACTCACGTCAGTGGGGCGAAAGGGGGCAGGGGAGGTCAAAAGGGTTACGCTCGATCGCAGTTCGAGGAAGTTGCCAGCAATCCGAGACACTGGCTGCGGCATGCGTGATTTCCGATTGAAATTGAATAGCAAATCTTACAGTTTATTGCCTGCCAAATGATGCAAATCATTGTTCAATATCTGTAACTCGAGAGAGATGACTTGCCAAAAAAACTTTGCCGGAATATTCCACTCAAGAAATCAAGCGTCGATTGCAGTAATTCAATTAGTTTTGAGGTGGAATGTCATCGGAAAACAGTAGCTCAGATACCATTAAGCGGATGTAACTAAGAACTTACTATCTTAAGCTTAAATTGTGACAATTTTTCATACCGCTTTCACTCTAAATAACTTAATATAGCATGTCCTTTGCTCCTAAGAACCCAGGTAAGAACGAACTTAAGAAGCTGCTTAGAAATTCCAAGCCTGTGCCCACAGAAAGGTCAAGAGGTGTTCCCGGTAACCCCCTAAATAGAAGCCAGCAAATGCCATGTCTAAGCCACCAGGAGCCACCGTCTTCATCGACTCTGGGCCAAAGTCTAATTTATGGCTTTATGGCACATTACATTCAAGACAATTCACTTGCTTTATAACCTGTTGGAGTAAGTCTTTTACGGCCACATCAGGAGAGGGCATTTGGCCCGGAGACCAAAGCCAGGCCATGGTAATGACCCAGTTGAGTGCGACGGTAAACCTTTTAGCCGGGCCACCGATGATTTCATAGCGACATGAATAATTAAAAAGCCGTTACAGGATGCACACGGCCAGTGTTTACGTTTATATGGCCAATGGCCAATGGCCAAAGTTATGGAGGCCGACTTAATTGGGCCGAAACGTTGACAAACATTCGTTCGGTGGCTTGCCAACTATACGTGCAGAGTTTTGGCCCACGTTCACGTTCAATGCCATCAAAAGAGTTAACCTTTCAATTGGCCGTGTTTAGTGGCCAATAAGTGGCTGGCTTCAGAGGAGTGAAGATTCTGTGCCAACCAGAAAGCCTTGCCGGCAAGCCAAACTGGCCGAGCCCAGACTCGGTTTTGGCCCAAGCTCAAGCTCGCTGTCAAGGCGGTCAGGTGCATTTATTGCAATTAAACACTCGCTGCTGTTGCTGCCGAAGCTGCAACCGCAAAAACAACGCCACATCTAACAAGAAGCGAGGCAAGATTAATACGTGTATTACGGCCTGGCCACGATTCGACAATCGACAGTTCAGCAGCAGCAGCAATTCCATAGAATTCGACGAACCGAGTTACGAGAGCCAACAGCATTGCGATTTGTTTAGAATGCGACACAACCCCCGGTCTGGGTACGGGCCCCAAATAAAAGCCAAAGTGCCAAGTGACCTTGTAGGTGGCTATTGCAACTAATACTAATGGTATTGCCGCTGAATCTCGAGTGGTTTTCCTTGTGTTTGATTTTCAATTTTTGCATCACAAAGCGAGCATTCGCATTCGCAGTCGCATTCGAACACTAGAACTGACACACACACGACGATTTGCAATTGCCCACAAAACATTTATTAATGGTTCATCCATGGTTGGCCAACATTTTGAATTTCCACCAAATGTCTTTCAAAATTAACCACACACAATGGTTGGCACTTTTAGATTATGTATGGCAGCACTCGTTAAATAATTAATAATTGTAATGTTGCAATGCAATTGCGCAGATATAATTACTCTAATTAAATGATAAAATTCACAATCTAATATTGAAATGTTTTGGGAGACAGTTGAGTATTTTCTGCATAAATTTGGGCTTGGTATTATGAACAAATATTTTCTAAATATTTTACTTTCCTTTGAGGAACTGTACATTGGGTATCACTCTTTGAAAGTTACATCTCCTTTTTAGTATTATTATGTAATTACTAACAGAATCCTTTTTTCAGTTTGTATTTTAATTGGTAGGTGAAATAAGACACTTTATCTTTTTTTAAGAATAACATTTATTTATATTTGTGGGCCAAATAATATTATTTTCCGTTTTAAAATAAATAAATATTCTTATTTGGCTTTCGTTTTAGTAAAAATGAAAATAAAAACCTGCAAAATATATTGTTCACTGAGGGATATAGAATAAGAAAGGAATATAAAATATAGAAAGAAAGAATAAAAATCCTTTCGATTGTCTAAAAATAAATGGGGAAGCTCCCAGTGGGAAGCAAATGGATTAAACTCCGCTTATGTCCATAAAACACTCGTGACTGCCAGCACAATGAAAACTTGATCGCACACTTGACTTGGCTACTAAACAATTTAACAATTTAAATGAAGATGTTCCCAATTGAATTCATGGTCAGGCGGTCATTGTTGAGTTATTTATGCATATTTTACACGGCTGGCAAATGTTAAGCGAAGAGCGGTCGAGTGGGTGCTCGCTTGGCGAAGGCTACTTTGGCTACTAATTCGCAGCAGAAGCAACATTCGCACATTTATCGATTACAAATCAATTTCGTCCAAATGCACATCTCACGTAACTTTGGCTCTTGGCCCGGCCGAGGCTCTGGCTCTGACGTTGGCCTGGTGCTGGCTACTGGTGCTCTGGTCCGTGTGCAATGCATCGTCGCTGCCGGATTACCCCCCCGATTAATGCTGCTTGCATACAAATTGGCGCATTTACGTTTCGCCTTCACCCACAGTACAGCTCCACAGAGGAGCTGAGGGGGAGCTGAGCTCAGCTGAGCCATCCACAAGATACAGACACGCGCCTGCACTCGTTAGCGCAGAGTCGGGCGGGATACCTGGGCATTTGCTTTCTTTTGGCATTCACAAGGCGACTCGAAAATTGCATAAACAACAAGCGAAATGAAAACTGCTACTACGATCGGTTCCGGTCGTGGTGGGGTAAGGTAAGGTGCGAAATATAAATTACACCGCGATAGATGCATGCAAATTCAGTTTTTGATTTTCGCATGCAAATGTCTATAACGACTACATACATTGTCGAACCCAGAAAAGTACTCGATACGCTGCGACAGGCAAGTGAGACTGAGGCTCAGACTTCCACTGTGACTACTGTCTTCCGGCAAATCCTAATCAGTATGACTGGCACTGGGCCAGTCAAAGCACCAACAATCCCAGTTAACCCATGTCCTCGAAAACCGAAAGAAAAACCGGCTGGAAAAAAAGAGTAAACCCAAAAAAGAACAAGGACCTGCTCCCAGAGAGGTGACAACATAAGCAGACTTTTCGCGGGATTTGTCAAATATTTGCGCTACGCTTTCCTCATCCAAAAAATAAAAAGGAAAAAATTGTGAGGACGACCCCAAAAACTGCAGCGTAGAATCCCATAACCCAAGTCTCCTCCCCCATCACCATTTTTTTTATAATCTTTTTTTTTGTGAACGCTTTCACGCCTCTCGGAAGGCGGGAAAAACTTTTATTATTATTTCATTTTTTGCCCCGCCTCGCAAGTTCAAAAAGTTTAATGCTATTTGACTTTGATTCAATGTTTGCATTGTGCCCGGGCACATCATCGATTATTTTCCACTTGACGCCCCTCACAAACTCATTCAAACCCGTCCATCCATCCATCCATCTGCCCACGCTCTGGACCCTGCATCTGGACCCTGGAGCCTCATACCCGAGACCCAGTCCTCATCCGGGTTGTTTGTGGTGGACAAATGAAATATGTTTGGTTGGCCGAATCAAAGCCCTGGCATTGACAATGCCTGGGTACGAGCATTTTGATAAATTGCGAATTAATTGAATTGCTATGACACGAAATTTAGCACTATTTTTTTGTGCAATAATTAAAGAGTTGTCTGCCTGCCACCGAATGACTGTCTAGTACTATTTTTAGCAAAAATCTTGAGAGTCTTTAATATTTAGTTAGTCTATGGAATCCTTGAAAGCTTAAAAGTAATATCAAAAAACTTTTACATATGATATCACAATTTTTTACTGTATTATCTATTTAAATAGTTGTATTTCTGACAGTAACTATCAGAACTCAAATAACCAATTATCCATACATCCGTGAGACGAAATTTAACAACCAAAATGTCACATTTTTCAATCAATTTTGTTGTCAGAAATTCCCGGAGTGCTAACCAATAATTTAAATATTGCTTAAAATAAACTTGAGTCATGACCCCACATGAATCGGTCGTTCGGTATTTTCCCCCAAATAAATCGATCATTTTTGTGGGTTTGGCCAATCCAGCATAGTTTCATTTATATTTGAGTGGGGAAATTACGTTTGAAACATAATAATCCACTTGATGATTATCGATTCTTGGAGCCGTAACTCTCGTTGCAATGGCAAAACAATGAATTATTTCCCAATTGCTGTGTTTGTGGATAAAATTTGGGAAATTCAATGAAATTTCACACATTTTTTGTGTGAATGGCAGTGTGTGCTCTGCTCCAAGTTTTTTGTTGGACGCTCCTGCTCCGAACCGAATTCAACTCGTTTCGAGTATTTAATTTTTTTAGAAAGCCACACTGCTATTTGGCGTACGTAATGGCATTTGTCATACGAGTAGACCAGAGCAGATTGGCTATAATCCCAGGTAATTCAAGACTCACCGCTCTGCTGGCTGCACAGATCCCACGCCCACAGATTGGATGAGGAGTGGATTTCGACAAAGTGTTTTTTGTTTCCCTCTTATTTTTTGTTTTGGCAAATTACAGGCCTCGTTAATCTGCCACACGAATCTTCCTTTCAGTTTCGATTTCAGCGCTAACCACACAGGAATATCCTATTCGAACGTTTTATTCTTTATTGGTCACTTTCGAAATTTTATACTTCTTTTTTTTATTTTTTTTTGGAAAATACTTTTACGCGCTTTTTATGCCGCACGCAATGTTGCACAATCGAGTATCGAAAAGCGCGATTCCAAAATTGTCGGACACAATTATTACAACAGGTTGATTGGAGGGGAAGCTCGACCAGCGATCGACGCGATCCGGACCGATACCAAAAACCGAATAGAGTCCCGAGTTTGAAAAGTGATTTTTCCGAGACGAGGCGATCGTTACGCGTTCCAGAACCGCGCTGCCAGGCAGACGAAAACAGACTCAGCTCGAGTGCGGCTCGCAAAAACCACAACACCTGATGAGCGGCTCAACGTCTCAACGGCACAGCGGCTCAGTAGCTTGGTAGTTCGGCGGTTCCAGCAGTGGCTCAATGATTTGGCTGCGACGGCGCCGTTGACTGCGCAGTCGACTGCAGCGCAATCGCGGCGTTTTGTGGGCGGTAAGACCAGCGACCAGCTCAAGTCCAGCTAAGCAGCGCCCCAACGAAAAAAAAAAGCCAAATTGAGTGGCGCAGTTTTTGACGGTGGATTGAAGTATGTATGTAACTAACCGCACCTGAGCTCTACCTCTTGGCCAGCGGGAATATTATGGTCCAATTTTATGAGGCGTAAATGCAAAGCTCTCTGGAATAGAGATAAACATCGTACTCTATTGAAATAGGAAAATAAATTCGTACTAAAACACATGGCTTTCAAACCTAGCAGCTTAATAAGCGATTGGCTTGAATGTTTCCTGGCATTTACCAAAGGAATTTTAATATGCAAATTAAGTTAAACTTATAAAATATAAAATTAAGTCGCAATTTGTTAAGCTTTCGCCAAACTCTTTACAATAAATAGACATCAAACATAACACATAAATATCACTCATACGCAATGTTGGTTGTAAGTTCATAAATCTCAACAATCCACCTGAACTTTGCCTGCCATAATTTATTTTCGTGATAAACAGATTGGATAATTTCTATATATTTTTTTAAATTATAGTTATCATTTGCTTAGCACTCGCCACCCGTGTAATATAAAGTGGCGGGAAATAGTTAACCTGGACCCTAGTTCAGGACTTCAGGACCCCTTACAAACTGATCTGCTGGGTTGAACTTTCAAAGACCCCCTCGGATGACTCATTGGCTGGTGCAATCCACATCCGTTCAGAATCAGTCTCCATCCAAATCCCCATCCCGATAGGAATCCCAACCCATTTTGTATGCCTGCACCGTCCGCCCGGAGAAGTCGTTCGACGTAGTTCGCTCATAAATTTTGCATTTGCTGTGTGATTTTCCTTTTTAGACGCGACAAGATTTCACTGATTTCGTATATGTGTATATATAATGTATTCGTACGAGCATTCTATACTGAGTATATGCGAATTCGGTTCTCTCGTTCAATCATTTTTATTTTATTTTGTTTAGTGGTAATCGCAGATCCGCCATCAATCACGTAATTCCCAGCATGTTTTGTCGCCGTTTCCATCTGTATCTCGACTCCGCATCTTCTCACACCAAACAAAGCCAGACGGAGAGTCGAATCCCCGGCAAACACGAGTCTATAAACCGAAATATCTCTGGCATAAATGCTTCGCCGAAACAAAAGGCCCATTAACGACAAATGAAAAATAACAAAATAATAAAGCAATATTTGCGAATCCGTCATTGCATATTAATGGTGCCCTCATCAAAAGGCACTCAAGTGCACACTTCTGTGGGTATAATCCGATCTTATTCGGATTCTCTTCGAACACTTGACACTGGCAAGTCTCGATTTTGATACGTAATGGCTTTATTTCGGTTACCAGATTGGTTTAGCTTTTAATTAATGTAAAGAGGTATACTCTGAGTTATGAGATATACTTGTAATCAGCAAGTCTTTTTTATTTTACTTAGAAATTAGAGAGACTTTGCTTTTTGAACTTTTGTTTGTTTAACTTTACAAGTGATAGGTTAATAGCAAGTGAGCGATAAACAAATATTGTCTATTATAATTAAACAGGGAAAATGGAAAACTATGATGTATAGGCCTAAAAGGTGGCAAGATACTCTAGCTTGACCCTTCATTAGCTTGAAGCTTCATTTAAAAGATATTATTTTATTATTACTTTTCTTTAAAGATAAGATCTTAAGGTCCCAAAACCCATTACCTCCCAGGAATTCCTATGTTTAATTTATGCATTCCCAAAAACATGAAACTCTAAATTGCATTGCAGAACCAGATCTTATCATGAATCATTATAGGAATTGGCCAAAGAGTCGCTGTGGCCAAAGAGACACAAACGTGATTTTAAGAACCCTATAAAAGAGGTGATAAAAAAAAACTAAAGCGAAAGTGACCTTGCCGACCACCTCACCTCGCTCAAGATTCCGGTACAAAGTCTCCAATCCATCTAAATGGTTGCACCCCCGAAACCGAAACCGGCCAGCACCATCATCGTGATAATGGCCTAAACAAATCGCCAAGTCATTCGGGTTTTTGCCATACGCGATTCTGGCAAATCAACAAACAAATAACACCAGACAAACACAGAAAAAAAAAAAATAATAACAACAGCAAAGAAATCAAAGTCAAAGTCAAAGTCTAGAAGCTGCAGATCCGAAAGGTAATTGCCAGGGCTAATTCGGATTATGGAGATGGGGCGGCTTAGAAAAATCGACGCGTCACGGCATAATTATTCGGAGGAGTCTCCCAATGATGAGAGGGCTAGTGTCGGATAATTTGCCATTTCTGCCGTGATTTACTATTGACTCTGGTGTCGGACTGGACTCCTTGATTTATTTTATGACTCAACGTATCACAGAGTGCGCCCACGCTTTCGAAAACGTTCTTATAATTCTTGTTGAAGGAGCTGAGAGGAGAATACCCTAACTGAATAAGGATTATATTTCTTCTTTTAGATAACATAGAAATGAATTAAGAACACGTTCTTCAAACGGGAGGTAATATGATTTTTAAGTGTATCATAAAGAAAAATTCAAAAATACTACAATTTTATAATCTCCTTGACTTGTTGACAACTTTGTTCCTTACGTTCTGTACGTTTCCATGATCTCTGTCAAAATAGAATTCTTCCAAGGAGAGTATAAAAACATCAGTCTCTGAAGAACACAAATGGCTGCCAGTGTGTGAGTGCATACACACACACTCCAACAGAGACACACCAGCACACACATGGACGTGGACATGGATGAACGGAACCCATTGAAATTCAGAGCGGGTTCAAAGACGGTCGGCCACGGCAACAAATCGTGCAAACAACAACTCGCCGAATTGCATAGAGCAACATCTTCATGGCAAATAGCGATGCGGCTATAGGGGTAGCGGGAGCAGGTGGGATCTGGGAAATACTAGTGGCTGGAATGGCGATAAAGTCGCAGTCACCAAAGCGGTTCAGCTAAATGCATTCGAGTGGTTTATTGATTGCGTTTCGTGTGCGCAGAGAACGCAAAAATGTATGAAAATCTATTAATTCTACTCGGGGATAAGCAAATGCATCTCAAGTGGCTCGGACCTCATCTCCTTGGAATGGGGCAAGGGCAGGGACAGAGGCGGTGGAGGTGGGTGGGCCTGGGACAGTGACAGGCCAAGTGGCTGACGTCGGATATGGCTTTGGCCCGTTGACAGGTGTTGAGTGAACTACGAGCCGATAGTCAGGCTATTGATGAAAACAAGTACGAGCAACTATTAAACAATAGATTAACTTCCAGACTATGAGATACCCGTTCAATTGTATCTTTAAGTCTTTATGGAAAATATTGACGTCAACTCTTTTGCATGTTTTATTTATAAAATGCTAACTATTCTTTCTGACATTTCTGATTAAAACTTATTTGTTTATCTCTGAAAAATCTAATATCCCCCTGAGATACAATAGTAATTTGTTTATAAACTCAATGATGTATGGCTATCAATCTATTTGATGCTAGAGTTGCCCGAAGGGTCCACTTAACTTCCGACTTTGACTTTAAAGGTGTTATTTAATTGTGTTTGCTTTATTAATATACCTAGAAGCGTTTAAATTCCATTAATATGCCAATATACGCGAAAAGATCAGATATTCAAAAAGCATATAAACAAGATGCGGAAAATCCTTTTCCTCATCAGAGCCAAAGTGCAGACAATAAACAACAAGTCGAGACTTGGACGTGCGACACTAAAAGCCAAGTTAATGCACTGTGAAGCACAGAGCTCTTAAATAATAATTACGCTCTGGCTGCCCCCAAAGGTCAGCCCCAAATACTCGCTCAAGGTGGTTATTAATATTATGAAATGGCACTGTGTGGGACTATGAATAAATAATAAAAGGAGGAGGAATGCTTATCAAATGTAATACTTATGTTACATTTTGTAGAGTTTTCAAAATGCTTAAAATATAACAATAACATTTAGACAGTGTAGGGTATGGGTGGGTTAACGAGACAGAAATTGATTGATTACCCGCAAATGCTTTTGTACATTTACCTATAATTATATAATTATTCTATTGTGCTAACACGTGAATGTAATTTGTGTCAGACAGAAATAAATCCATTTTACCCTCAAATATGTGTCACTTTTCCATCGACGGTCATGAAGAGAGTTTTCGCAATTTGGTTCTTGCTTCTGCCCTTGGAGCATTTTCAAAGTGTATAAATACTACCATCTAGATTCTAGAAACACCCTGATTTAGTGCCTTTCTATTTCAGGGAGCGGTGACCTTCAAAATGACGAATGCTGTGTGCGAGTCCTACAACAAAACTTGGGTAGAGTTTGGTCTTTGTCGCCTGAGAGCTGTGAATCGGAATAAGGTTTCTCCACAAAATCCAATATTTAAAAATAATGCTTACTCCTTATACTTGTAAAGGTTTGCCTAAATGTGAATGCCACATTGCACTATCCAGTTAACAATGTTGTAGTAAAGGCCCAGTTAATGAAGCGGGCCAATGGGTACAAGCCCTGGCTTTACAGCGTTAGCTTCGACGGTTGTCAGTTCATACGAAGAAGAAATAATGCTTTGATTCGCTTAGTTTGGGAGCTTTTCAAGGAATACTCTACAATTAATCACACCTGTCCCTATGTGGTGAGAATTGAAAGAAAGTCAATACAAAAAGCATTACAAATTTCAAATTTCAGGGTCTTCAAAGAGTCAAAGATTTTTATCTAAGATCTGAGAAACTGCCGACACCTATACCCACAGGCGACTACTTGTTACTCATTGATTGGGTTTTCAATAAGAAACCTCAAGCTGCCACGAATGTATATTTCACATTTGTAGAAGATCTAAAAACCGCTTAGTAAATGTTGTTCACTATTTAAAAGGGATCCCCCCTAAAATTCCAAAAAAAGTCCTAATAAATAATTTGGTCCTGAATTTTGGTGCAAATTGGGGAATCGGTGCACAAATCGTTTATATTCCGCTTGAGAATCGCATAAATAATAGCAAAGATATGGCCATATTGTCCTTCCAATCCCCCATTAATTTTAGGAAATAATCGAAATAATAATTTGTTCCTAGATTTTGATGCAGATTTGTGGAGAATCGATGTACAAATCGATTAAGGTATTCCGCTTGAGAATCGGATCAATAATGCCAAAGATATAGTCTTCACTGGGGGCCATATTGGCGCTCCCACGCATCTTTCGTTTTTTGAAGGGGACACCCCATAAAATTTCAGAAAAAATCGAAAAAATAATTCGTTTCTAGGTTTTGAAGCAGATTTGTGGAGAATCGATGTACAAATCGATTAAGGTATTCCGCTTGAGAATCGGATCAATAATGCCAAAGATATAGTCTTCACTGGGGGCCATATTGGCGCTCCCACGCATCTTTCGCTTTTTGAAGGGGACACCCCATAAAATTTCAGAAAAAATCGAAAAAATAATTCGTTTCTAGGTTTTGAAGCAGATTTGTGGAGAATCGATGTACAAATCATTAATGTATTCCGCTTGAGAATCGGATCAATAATGGCAAAGAAATAGCCTTCTAGGGGGGCCATATTGGCGCTCCTACGCATCTTTCGCTTTTTGAAGGGGACACCCCATAAAATTTCAGAAAAAATCGAAAAAATAATTCGTTTCTAGGTTTTGAAGCAGATTTGTGGAGAATCGATGTACAAATCGATTAAGGTATTCCGCTTGAGAATCGGATCAATAATGCCAAAGATATAGTCTTCACTGGGGGCCATATTGGCGCTCCCACGCATCTTTCGTTTTTTGAAGGGGACACCCCATAAAATTTCAGAAAAAATCGAAAAAATAATTCGTTTCTAGGTTTTGAAGCAGATTTGTGGAGAATCGATGTACAAATCGATTAAGGTATTCCGCTTGAGAATCGGATCAATAATGCCAAAGATATAGTCTTCACTGGGGGCCATATTGGCGCTCCCACGCATCTTTCGCTTTTTGAAGGGGACACCCCATAAAATTTCAGAAAAAATCAAAAAAAAATAATTTGTTTCTAGGTTTTGATGCAGATTTGTGGAGAATCGATGTACAAATCGATTAAGGCATTCCGCTTGAGAATCGGATCAATAATGCCAAAGATATAGTCTTCACTGGGGGCCATATTGGAGCTCCCACGCATCTTTCGCTTTTTGAAGGGGACACCCCATAAAATTTCAGAAAAAATCAAAAAAATAATTCGTTTCTAGGTTTTGAAGCAGATTTGTGGAGAATCGATGTACAAATCGATTAAGGTATTCCGCTTGAGAATCGGATCAATAATGCCAAAGATATAGTCTTCACTGGGGGCCATATTGGCGCTCCCACGCATCTTTCGCTTTTTGAAGGGGACACCCCATAAAATTTCAGAAAAAATCGAAAAAATAATTCGTTTCTAGGTTTTGAAGCAGATTTGTGGAGAATCGATTTACAAATCGATTAAGGTATTTCGCTTGAGAATCGGATCAATAATGCCAAAGATATAGTCTTCACTGGGGGCCATATTGGCGCTCCCACGCATCTTTCGCTTTTTGAAGGGCACACCCCATAAAATTTCAGAAAAAATCGAAAAAATAATTCGTTTCTAGTTTTGAAGCAGATTTGTGGAGAATCGATGTACAAATCGATTAATGTATTCCGCTTGAGAATCGGATCAATAATGGCAAAGAAATAGCCTTCTAGGGGGGCCATATTGGCGCTCCCACGCATCTTTCGCTTTTTGAAGGGGACACCCCATAAAATTTCAGAAAAATTCGAAAAAATAATTCGTTTCTAGGTTTTGAAGCAGATTTGTGGAGAATCGATGTACAAATCGATTAAGGTATTCCGCTTGAGAATCGGATCAATAATGCCAAAGATATAGTCTTCACTGGGGGCCATATTGGCGCTCCCACACATCTTTCGTTTTTTGAAGGGGACACCCCATAAAATTTCAGAAAAAATCGAAAAAATAATTCGTTTCTAGGTTTTGAAGCAGATTTGTGGAGAATCGATGTACAAATCGATTGAGGTATTCCGCTTGAGAATCGGATCAATAATGCCAAAGATATAGTCTTCACTGGGGGCCATATTGGAGCTCCCACGCATCTTTCGCTTTTTGAAGGGGACACCCCATAAAATTTCAGAAAAAATCAAAAAAAAATAATTTGTTTCTAGGTTTTGATGCAGATTTGTGGAGAATCGATGTACAAATCGATTAAGGTATTCCGCTTGAGAATCGGATCAATAATGCCAAAGATATAGTCTTCACTGGGGGCCATATTGGCGCTCCCACGCATCTTTCGCTTTTTGAAGGGGACACCCCATAAAATTTCAGAAAAAATCGAAAAAATAATTCGTTTCTAGGTTTTGAAGCAGATTTGTGGAGAATCGATTTACAAATCGATTAAGGTATTCCGCTTGAGAATCGGATCAATAATGCCAAAGATATAGTCTTCACTGGGGGCCATATTGGCGCTCCCACGCATCTTTCGCTTTTTGAAGGGGACACCCCATAAAATTTCAGAAAAAATCGAAAAAATAATTCGTTTCTAGGTTTTGATGCAGATTTGTGGAGAATCGATGTACAAATCGATTAAGGTATTCCGCTTGAGAATCGGATCAATAATGCCAAAGATATAGTCTTCACTGGGGGCCATATTGGCGCTCCCACGCATCTTTCGCTTTTTGAAGGGGACACCCCATAAAATTTCAGAAAATATCGAAAAAATTATTTGTTTCTAGGTTTTGATGCAGATTTGTGGAGAATCGATGTACAAATCGATTAAGGTATTCCGCTTGAGAATCGGATGAATAATGACAAAGATATAGCCTTTATTGAAAGGGTGTGAAGAATCTTTAAGATTGGAAGTCCCCAAGAGCCTCCAAAAGCCTACAATGTTATGGGTGGTTGTTATTCATAGTGTTTACTTGTTCCTTATGTTTTAATATAATCAGTAAACAAAGAAAAGGAATGTTATGAAACCGATTTGACCAATATTAAGATACTTTTCTATTCCAAACGCTGCCAAACGATTGAAAACTTATCTGTGGAATACAAATTTGATTATTAAATCTTTGTTGTGAGACCACCAAGGGAAGCACTGAGACCACCAGCGTAATATCAATATACATATATTTAAACAAAAATAAAAATTACCTATTAAGCCTTTTTTTATTTGTATACAAATTGCGTGACAAAAACAATAAATTTGTTGAAGACAAAACCGCCATTTCAATATTTAAAAAAGTAAGCACTTTGCAACACTGCATATTTGCTGGTATTTATTTGGATTGAAGTATTTTTTATTTAATTAATTGTTTTTGATTTAACAAAATAATTACGTTTCTAGAACGATCGTGACATCTTTTTATGTTTTGAAGATACTCTTAAAATATGCGTAGTTTCAAAAAAAATATAAGTTCATGCTCCACAACGGGTATTTAGTAAGACCGTATAAGTTTTTACTTGAAATTACCAAAGTTAAGGGGGGGGCACACGCCCACTCTAGCAATATTGATTACTAACAAAAATAATTTTGCACTGACTTGTGGGTTCGCAGGTGCAATCTCCCACCAGGATGGATATGATAAACAAATTTTACTCGACAGCCGTGCAGACGGTGTCCACTCTGTCCGGTGTGCTGCCAGGAAACAATGTGACCCGCGAGTACGAGGTACTGGACCAAGTGTGCACTGCCGGAGTTGGTGAGTTTTTGAAGCCCCCGGAAGGAGTTTGTACCATATTGAAATCCTAATGTTGTCCCTTAGGTCTCATGTGGAAGGTATACAATGGTTATAAGAAGAGCACCAAACAGGAAGTTTCGGTTTTCGTCTTTGAGAAAAAATCCCTGGAGCGATGGTCCAAAGACGACAGGGAAACAATGCTGGAAACACTTCGTCGAGGAGTGCAACAACTGACCAAAATTCGTCATCCCCATGTCCTCACTGTACAGCACCCGTTGGAGGAGAGCCGCGATTCGCTGGCCTTTGCCACAGAGCCGGTTTTTGCCTCACTGGCCAATGTAGTTGGAGATTCTGTGCGATCTGACAAGAAGCTCTACGACGTGGAAATACGTCACGGTCTGCTTCAGCTTTTTGATGGCTTGCAGTTCCTTCACCAAGATGCCAAGATCGTGCATCGTAATATCAGCGCGGAGACGATTGTGATCAATAAAAATCGCAGCTGGAAACTGTTCGGCTTTGACTTTTGCATCGCCAACCAGCCAGCAACAGATGGAACTCCCCATTGGCCCTTTCGAGAGTACACGACCTCACTGCATGTCCTGGCACAACCTAGTCTAGAATACACAGCACCGGAGTTGGCCTTAAATAGCATCAATACGCCGGACAGTGATCTGTTTTCATTGGGTATATTCTACATAATTCTTCTAAAAAATAATGCAACGTTATATAATATTTTACCCTTTTTCAGGTGTTCTAATTTTTACGATTTACTCCGGTAAACCATTAAAAATGTTCGGCAGCGATTACAGTGGCTTTCGACGCTATGCCAATGAACTGAATCAGCGCAAATACCCGCCCATGAACGCCGTGCCTGGGGAGCTAACCGAAAGCCTCAAGGCTCTTCTGCATCCTAGCGCCAGCTTGCGCCCGAAACTGCACGAGCTGAAGCAGATCACCTACTTCCAGGACGTGGGAGTGAAGACGCTGACCTATCTAGACTCTCTGTACCAGTGGGACAACCTGCAGAAGTCGAAGTTCTACAAGGGCCTTCCGCAAATTATTCCCACGCTGCCACATCGCGTTAATCTACACTCGATCCTGCCGTATTTGGTCAAGGAGTTCGTCAACTCACCAATGATACCGTTTGTGCTGCCCAATGTTCTGCTCATCGCAGAAATGAGCAGCCAAAAGGAGTACTGCGATCACATCCTACCCCATCTCAAACCGATCTTCAAACTGACGGATCCCATTCAGATACTGCTGATCTTCATGCAGAAAATGGATCTTTTGTTAAAACTCACACCAGCGGAGGAGGTGAAGCAGAGCGTGCTGCCACTATTGTATCGATCTCTGGAGTGCGATATGCCCCAGATCCAGGATCTCTGCCTGGCAGTGCTGCCGACTTTTTCCACACTAATAGACTACAATGCCATGAAGAACTCGGTGTTGCCGCGCATCAAGAAACTGTGCCTGCAGAGCAGCAATGTGTCTGTAAAAGTAAACTGTCTTATATCCATTGGGAAGCTGCTGGAAAACCTAGACAAGTGGCTGGTGCTGGACGAGATTCTGCCTTTCCTGCAGCAAATTCAGAGCCGCGAACCAGCTATTATAATGGGAATCATAGGTGAGTTTATAAAATTCAATTTTAGCGCCATTTTTCCAATATTACTTGGTGTTAGGCATCTACAAGATTGCAATGACCAACACAAAGCTGGGAATAACCAAGGATGTGATGGCCCACAAATGTATTCCCTACCTAGTCCCGTTGAGTGTGGAAAATGGTCTGACCATCGCTCAATTTAACACAATTGTAGCCCTTATAAAAGAAATGCTAGGCCGTGTGGAGTTGGAGCAGCGGGAAAAACTGCAGCAGCTGTCCACCATTCAAAGAGACAATAAGTAAGTCAGTCTCAAGAATTTCATCATGAGTACTTACCTTTGTTCTTTCCAATAAGACCTAAAGATGCTTCCGAAATATTGGCCAATGAGCTCGAGACCACTACACTATCCTCCAGCGGTGCCAGCAATGGTAATAAGGCCACCGATGACATGTTCTCCGGGTTTTCTGTGGGCCAGCCGAAGGCGAACACCACCACACTGGCTCCCGTCAAAGCCAAGGAACAGCTCAAGTAGGGACTCATCAAGCTGGATTCAAAAACAAGAAGATGACACTCAAGAAACCTTTTGTTATTCCAGAATAACGCACACAGCAGCCAAGCCCGACATTCTCTCGTCCATGATGCAGAGCAACCTTACTGGCCTGGGAACGTCGACGGTATCATCAGTTCCTCCTCCATCTGCAACTCCTGTGCAAGTACAAAGCAATAACGGCTGGCACAGCGCCAATCCGTTGGTGATGAACCATCAACTAGCATCCCCTCAGTCGAGCAACAACAACTTTTCCTCGCTAGACGACCTGGATCCCTTCGGTGGTGGTGGCAACAGTGCCGGAGCAGCGAAGCCAAGCAATGTCAACGGTGCCAACATGTATACGGTTCAACAGCCGACTGTGAACTACATTTACCCAACCAACTACAGTCTAAACAACATCCAACAGCAGCAGCAACAGCAGAAACTGAGTATGGGAAATCCAAGTCAAGCTCTCCCGCTTATGCCCCAGACAAAACCACTGCAGCCGACGGATAATCAGAACCTCAACGCACTCTCCCAGCAAGACATCCTTAACTTTTTAAACTAGACGCAGTCGTAGCCAATAACCGATAGAAATGAATATTCCATATACATAAAATATACAAGGCAACTAATATACACTAGTGTGAGTCGATTTGTAGAACCTGGAATCGAAGAAACTGAAAAACAAATGGGAGTATTAGCACAAATTTCCCATGTTTTAGTTCCAACATTTTTACCTCACAAATCGGCTCAATCTAATATTCGCATATGCATATATAAAATTATATATAAATGTATTTATACAAGAGTGTGACTGTCCCGTTTAAGTGTGTGCGTGTTTGTTAGACATGTTTTAAATTAAATTATGTAGATTTTAACAAAATCCCTCGTTGACACATTCCGCAACCGATATCAGATGTGAAACGATACGAATGCATCTAGTTATATAGAATATGTATTATTGTTAGCTAGAGAAAAAGCCAACCAACCATGTTCTGTGCATTGTGCAATTGCTCCTTACTTAAATTTTACAAAATATATCAATCAAAGACAGCTACATCCGTGTTAGCCATTGATCATGGGATTATTGGTTAAGTTATCTTTGTTTTTAAATTCTAAGACCAAGCAAATTTATTAAACTTTCTGTTTATTTGTAGACTTATCATCAGTTTCCGGCAATTTCACTTGGATTATATAAGGATTGAATGGCGAGCCCAGGTATAAGTGCCCATTGTATTCCACGGCATGCGATATTCCAGCTGCTGATCTATCAAATCCGTGAAAGGCTTTCACAATGTTTCCATTCCAATCCACCCGTAGCACTGTGGAGCGGTTTGGCGACAAGCTGCTGAACCAAGACGTTGCTGAGTGAAACAGGTGGGCAGCAAAATTGTTGGGATACACGCTATTGAAGAATTGAAAAGGAGCTTGAATCAGAGCCACTACACGGGAAAGGAAGAACCGCAACTTGGGGTGTGGCGACAATTTGGCAAACACATTAGGATTCTCAGAGTCTACGGACAAGCCTAAGGGCACCCAAATTCCCTCCGAGTCCGGGGTAAGATTATCCGGTAAGCCGGGCAGACCGTCTACAAAAACTTCGGTTTGACCGGCTCGGGATCCTTTAAGATAATACTTCAACAATCGCATGGCTGCCGTTTCGACCACGACAACAAAATCTTCATTCGGGCTTAAAGCTACTCCGTTGGCAAAGGCAAGTCCGTCCAAGAGTACTTCGTTGGTCCGCCTTTCCCGATCGTATCTGAAAAGACTATAAAATATGTTATATAAAATACTGTTATTATTTGAGGATTATTTGTAAACCATACCGCCCCGAGGGATTGGCAAACAAAACCAAAGCTACATCATCAGATAGGGAATCAGTCCAATAAATGTCCCCATTCCGGGCAACTGCCACACTGTTAAATAGTTGAGCAGGACGATCAACTCTTGTGCCTGGGAGAATCTCCTTCGGGGACACCAACTGAGTCTTCTTATTCGATTTTATGTTGACTTCCCATAATCCATGATAGGCATCACCCACAATCAGATTGTTCCCCTTTGTGTCCAGAGCCAAACCCACAGGATATCCGCACTTTTTATCGTCGAACATATAATCTGTTTAAAAATAGCTATGTAATAAGTGACAAGTAATATTCTATGTATGTATAATCTTACCACAAGGCTCTCCCACTTTTGTTATAGTTTCAAGAAGCTCCTTTTCCACATTCAACTGTACGACCTCTCCTCCATGAATACCCGTGTATAGGCCCTCTTTTCCGCGTAGAAGGTTCTCCGGGCCAAACACTTGACCCTTAAATAAATGTTTCGCTCCGTCAAGATGAGTATTCAGTTGGAGCACCCCAGTTAGCTCCCTTGGGGGTTTAATCCTAAAGGCAACACTTTACTATAAGTTTAAAATGAAAAATAGGCACCTTACACATATTCTTTAAACTGAAAAGTCGTGTTGGGCGGTAATCCAGGAAGGAAAAATATAGCGCCAAGAAATATGACAAAATAAACACATTTTTTAAGGAAAGACTGAATGAAACCCATTTTTAGCGTCAATAGTCAACTGAAAGTGCTCATTGAACCCTCGATAAGCCGCGAGCTGCTGGGCGTTTGCTGCTGGTGATGATAGTCATGATTACGAGTAAGTTTACCTCTTCCAACTAAACAAACTGCGATCAATCGATTCAATGCAACACTAGTTTGAATTTGAAACTTTTTACTATTGAATTCCTCCATAATATAAAATACACACAATAAAATATAACCATTTCCAAAACCCACAAACAGAAGACTTCAATTTGAAATCATTTATTAGTGATAAACGCAGAAAGTGCTCAAGATATCTTTGGCGATATCTATATTCTCTGAGATCTTTCCCTTGTGTTTTTTATCCTCCCGAACTTTTAGCTTAGTCTAGTGAGTGAGATATACATATATCACGAGCAAATCGGAACGCATTGTCTAAGGCTGCTGTTAATCCATTGCTAAGCTAAGGTGCACCAAAATCTTTGGCTACAAAAACAATTGGCCTACAAGCTAGATAACAAATACTGGTATCACCCTCAGGTCTCCACCAGGACATGAGTGAATAGACTGTGCATGCGGCGTTCTACCTCCTTGTAGACGAGAGAGTTGAGTCCGTCAGAGTGCTGGCGAAGTGCGGCTGCCCTAAGCAGGGCCACCCGGTTTTCGTTGGGTCGCTCCGGCTTGTGTTTTAACATGGTGTACTCGCTAAACTCCGGCGCAAAGCGACATATATCGATGCCCATCGCTAGTAGGCGCTCGTACAGATCATCGTCCTCACCGCCCCAACCATGGTACAGATTTGACATCCCGTTTATCTGCTGGAACTGGACGGTGTTGATGGACACCACGCCGCCGAATAGTCCGCGATAAGGTAGCCGAAAGCGCCAGTGATCCAGAGCCGAACACATGTGTCGCGGTAGCTCTGTGCAAGCATACATTTGACCCGAGTTAAGCGGGAGCAAGTCCACGTCGTGGAGCACCAAGCAGGGGAAGCCATATTCAGCCGCCACCTGGGCCCCAATATTGAAGAGCATCGCCCGGTTGAAAGGTTTATGGTCGAATTGCTCAATCAGAAAAATCCGATAATGGATCAGCTGCTGGCGCAAATAGTTGTGCATGTAGGTGAGGAAGGCGTGCAGTTGCTCCTCTCGTTGCCTATAGGGAACAATGATGGCAGTGCTATAACGGGCCTGACACTGCTCTGGCCGGAACTCGCCACCTGGACGAATCTCCTCCTGCCGATGAACAGCCTCATGGTAGTGAGCAAGATTGTACACAAATCGGTTCTCCTCGAGTATCTCTACGTATCTGCACTCGAACACCTCCTGAAGGGATATATTTCGGGTGACTTGCGGAATTAATGCCGCCTCAATCCGTGATCCATCGATGTACTCGTAGTGAGACGCGAATCGGAAGGGCAGTGCTAGGTAAACTATGAGCGTAATCAGCAATCCAATGGCGAGAAGGTCGTGGATGTAGAAGCTCCGATGCCAGAGTCGCACGAACATCGTTTGGCGGGAGCACTAGTTCTCAGGAAGATCGGGATCGAGTCCGAAATCGAGAAAAACTCCTCATCCTCTCGATGGTGACAAGCGTGAGTGAATCGCGGGCTATTGGTAAGCAAACAGCTGATTACCAAGGCTGGAAGATAAAACGCTCCCTCCGCCGCAATACATCGGCGCGGCTATGTACAGTAAGGCCTTTATGTGAAAGTTACTATATATTTTGTAATAATTTTAAAAGTTTTGTTATAAATTAATTAAATTTCATTTATTTTCTTTTTTTTTAAATAATGATTTATTAAAAATATCATAAGATTACACAAATAATATTAGGCTCAAAAAATCAGATTCTTCAATAAGGAAGTCCACTTCAGTTCAAAGATAGATAAGAGGCAGTATATCTTATCATAGATTATGCAAATATTTTATGAGTTAAATGAAATCAAGTAATTTATCGTAAATATGGCTACCAAACCCCTTTCAAATGAGACTCTGGAAACCCTTTTAAACGAATATAAGAGATTATTTTTGTTCGCAAAATTTAACTTATTTTATGTGGAACCATGTACTGTAAAAAATAAATTATTCATCAATAAAAAGATGAAAGAAAATTGTATGTTTATTCCATTGGTGTCCACTGTATGAAGAGAACAGACTTTCGGAAACTGTCTGGTAACACTGTCACTGTTTACTTTCCATCCCTGGACCGGCAGCCGCGTTTAAAGAATCGAAAGTTTTAAGCATTTTTATAATTTACAGATGTATAGATAGTAGAGCTTCGAAATGACTTCAATTATAAAGCTACACACCATATCGGGGGCTATGGACGAGTCCCCGCCATGCTACATTCTCCAGATCGACGACGTGAGGATTCTGCTCGACTGCGGATGGGACGAGAAGTTCGATCCCAACTTTATTAAGGAGTTGAAAAGGTAAATAAAAAAACAAAACAGCGAATGATTCAACATTGTTCTTACTTCTAGACAAGTCCATACGTTAGATGCCGTGCTGCTCTCCCACCCAGACGCCTATCACCTGGGTGCTCTTCCCTATCTGGTGGGCAAATTGGGTCTCAATTGCCCCATTTACGCCACCATTCCTGTGTTCAAGATGGGTCAAATGTTCATGTACGATCTGTATATGTCTCACTTCAACATGGGAGACTTTGATCTCTTCTCACTGGACGACGTGGACACAGCCTTCGAAAAGATCACCCAACTAAAGTACAACCAAACTGTTTCTCTCAAGGGAAAGGGCTACGGCATATCCATAACTCCTCTGAATGCTGGACACATGATCGGCGGCACTATCTGGAAGATTGTCAAGGTTGGTGAGGAGGACATTGTGTATGCCACTGACTTCAATCACAAGAAAGAGCGCCACCTGAGCGGATGTGAGCTGGACCGTCTGCAGAGACCGTCGCTTCTTATCACGGACGCATACAATGCGCAGTACCAGCAGGCGAGGCGAAGGGCCCGCGATGAGAAGCTGATGACCAACATCCTTCAGACGGTCCGAAACAATGGCAATGTTCTGATTGCTGTAGACACTGCTGGAAGAGTTCTGGAGTTGGCCCACATGCTGGATCAATTGTGGAAAAACAAGGAGTCGGGGCTGATGGCCTACTCGCTGGCGTTACTGAATAATGTTAGTTACAATGTGATCGAGTTTGCCAAATCGCAAATCGAGTGGATGAGCGACAAGCTGACCAAAGCTTTCGAAGGAGCCCGCAACAATCCCTTCCAGTTCAAACACATCCAGCTTTGCCATTCCCTGGCGGATATCTACAAGCTGCCAGCGGGCCCAAAAGTTGTGTTGGCCAGTACTCCGGACCTGGAAAGTGGATTCACCAGAGACCTCTTCGTTCAGTGGGCCAGCAACTCCAACAACAGCATTATTCTAACCACTCGCACCTCTCCTGGAACTTTGGCGATGGAATTGGTGGAAAACTGCACTCCGGGAAGACAAATTGAGCTGGACATCAGGCGAAGGGTGGAACTAGAGGGCGCCGAGTTGGATGAATACCTGCGGACTCAAGGAGAAAAGCTTAACCCACTGATAGTAAAGCCCGACGTGGAAGAGGAAAGTAGCTCCGAATCCGAGGATGACATAGAGATGAGCGTGATCACAGGAAAGCATGACATTGTTGTCCGCCCGGAGGGTCGTCACCATTCGGGTTTCTTCAAGTCCAATAAGCGCCACCATGTGATGTTCCCTTATCACGAGGAGAAAGTCAAGTACGATGAGTACGGAGAGATCATTAACCTGGACGACTACCGCATCGCAGATACCAGTGGCTACGATTTCGTACCCATGGAAGAGCAGAACAAGGAGAACGTCAAAAAGGAGGAGCCGGGGTCGGGTATAGACCATCAGACAAACGGCACCATAGGCGATACCGATGTCCAGCTACTGGAAAAGCCCACTAAACTGATTAACCAGCGAAAGACTATAGAGGTGAACGCCCAAATTCAAAGAATCGACTTTGAAGGTCGCTCCGATGGTGAGTCTATGTTGAAGATTCTATCGCAACTGCGACCACGCCGGGTAATTGTCATCCACGGAACTGCTGAGGGCACCCAGGTGGTGGCCAAGCATTGTGAGCAGAACGTTGGAGCTCGTGTCTTCACGCCCCAAAAAGGTGAGATCATCGATGTGACTACGGAGATTCATATCTACCAGGTCCGCCTCACCGAGGGACTCGTCTCGCAGTTGCAGTTTCAGAAGGGCAAGGACGCGGAAGTGGCCTGGGTGGACGGTCGCTTGGGCATGCGTCTGAAAGCAATCGATGCTGCAATGGATGTGACTGCTGAACAGGACAATAGTGCGCAAGAGGCCAAAACATTGACGCTAGAGACGTTGGCCGAGGACGAGATCCCCGTCCACAACTCTGTGCTCATAAACGAGCTGAAACTCTCAGATTTCAAGCAGATTCTCATGCGAAACAACATCAACTCTGAATTCTCTGGAGGTGTATTGTGGTGCAGCAATGGCACCCTGGCTCTGAGACGTGTTGATGCCGGCAAGGTGGCCATGGAAGGCTGCCTTTCGGAAGAATACTATAAGATCAGGGAGCTGCTTTACGAACAGTACGCGATAGTTTAATATTAAAGATGTTTCTTTACAATATCATAAAATTTATTAATTTTAATAGATGTTCTACATAAATTGCAGCATGGGATCTTCTGCACGCGGACGCTTCTTTTTCCACTCTTCGATTTCGTCTTCGGTCGGTGCCTTCACATCGTACATGCTGTTGTAAGGTCGCTTGCGGTCGTCCAGCTCCTCTGAAATGATTTTTTTCTTTTCCTTTGACCTTTCCTTTTCCTTGTGTTTTTCTTCTTTGTGCTTTCGCTGCTCCTTGGCCTTTTTCTTCTTTTCGCGCTTCTTCGATTTCTTCTTAGACTTCTTTTTCTCAGGCTTCTCCTCCTCCTCAGATGAAGAGGATTCCGAACTCGGCGCGGAGTCTACTTCGGAGGCGGGCTTTTCGTGCGAATTTTCTGGTAATCTAGGAGGAATATGAGTAGGCTCTGCTGCAGCTACCGATGTGGAGCTAGTGGGATGGGCTTCGGAATAACCCTCTGGCTCCTGCATGCCCACACAGTAAGAGTTCTTGATGAAGGACTTGCAGCATTTGTAGCCCCAACGACCGGCGTTCCAGAAGCTTCCCCAAACTGTGGTGTGGTTGTTGATGTACACATCCTCTTCGTAGATACTACGCGCTTTTGGTTTCTCCACTCCCTTTATTACCTTGCCACTGCGCGAATACTCGATATACTCCTCCGTCTGTGCGAGCAGAAGCGATTTGGGCGGTACTTGCAGATGCTCCTCACCGCCGTATTTCTCCACAATGTGGGTTTTTGTCTAAAAAGAAATGGTCGGTTGTTTTATTTTAGCCATAAAAGATTTGTAATGGCTACTTACACTAGACTTGAATTGTTCCTTCTTCTGCTCATACTCTTTCTGGAGCAACTCCAACTTGGTGGGTTCTGCCAGCAGATGTACATCGACTCCCTTACCATGCGCTTCCCAGGCAAACAGTTGGGCTGTCGCCTGCGCTGTGGTGTCTCCTGAGAAACGAACAAAGTTTTCGCCAGCAAACTCAGCCCTGGAATGGCACAGACGTTAATTTTATGAACTGATTTTATTAACTAAATGTTGCTTACTCTTCGGCAGGAACCTGAGGATTGGGATTATCGCGCATGGAGCGCGTTTTGGGATCGTAGTATGCAGAGTTGGGGTCCAAGTTTCTTAAATATTTCGCTGTGTCTTCGCGAATTCGCAAGTTTCTCACTGTGATACGCTGCTTGGAGTCCACCTTTGTTCCAGGCATATCAACCTCGTCGACATACTTGTCCTCGTTACCATCCTCATCTGATATTTCGGCGTCCGGATCTGTGGAAACCCAATTGTTGGTAATATATAATTCCGATTGGGTAAACGACATTGAGGACCTACCGTTCTTGAGTTTTTCGGCCTTAAGCTGGCGTTTGGCCTCCTCCACCTTCTCGTACTCTTCGATGATCTCCCGGTGGTTAGCTGGATCGTAGCTGCTCCAGCGATCACGCTTTTCATCGTAGTTAACAGCTGCATCATTAACCAGATGCTCGTCGTGCACAAGGATAGACTCTGCGTATTTAGCCTGCACCTTGCGGGGTCTCTCCAAGCAATCCTTCCGCTTGTGCGTGAGAGCACCACAGTTCTCGCAAGCACCTTTCCTGAACTTGGTAACAATCCGGGTGGTGTCCAGACCCTTCGGTCCCCGGTTGTCAAGCTGCCCCCGTTCATCTTCATGCTGTGGCCGCTGGTGCTTCAGTGTTGGTCCCTGGGAGCCGTAGTACCATGGGGCATTAGATATATATTGAGGAATGTGCGGATTGATGTCGCGACCCTCTTCGTCCACGGCGGCTGGAGCTGTTCCTGCCTTCCGGGCCTCCTCTAGCTCCTTAGCCTTGCGCCAGTCCTCGCGCGACTTCTTCTTGGGCTCCTCGTCGGCATCCTGATCATCCTTGTTGTGAATGATCTGCGAGACGGGCGTGCGCATGGCCCCCGAACTCATTTTGTGGCGATTATTTATTTACTTTTCCGAAATTGGATGAATTCTTCTTCTTCTTTGGTCAACAACTTAGTGTTGGTAAACGCAAGGAAGAATAAAGGGCTGCCACATTGACGAACTCTTGTTGACATTTTTTTTCGTTGCAACAAGGTAGAATCCCGATTTTAAATTTTATTCACTGCCGACACGTTTATCCACCCGAAATTCAATTCTATATACGATTCGCAAATCGGTTTCTCGTTCCCCCACATTTAAATTTTAGCAAGGACTCAAACCTCAAAGGCTAGTATTGAAAAGTGCAGAAGTTGTGTTCCACAAGACTGATCCTAAGTTAACAGTTGTTTTAACAGCTGTTATCTGTGCCCTGTTAGAAAACGACTTTTGCAACACTGTTTGTAAAAATGAAAATTTATTCAATGTGACCGTTTTTATACGAATTCGCGCAAGTGGAAAAGCTGCTTTTCTTTGGGGTGGTGAAAACTTTCGTTTTTAGAAAAGATAGATTGAATATAAATATTGGCAGCTATGCAACGGAAAATGCTGGAGACTGTGATTTTGTGAAACAATTCGAGTTCGTCAAAGAACAAGGAAATTCCTCTAGATACCAATCAATTGAAACGCTGTGCAAACAGGGTGCGTGTATCTGTGTGCGTGTGTGTATAGTATTCTAGCTGAAACACTTTTTTCTCTAATATATCAGCTTCTGCGCGCCTCGCCTCAACATTTTTTCTCTATATACCAACAATTGGGAGAGCGAGAATGGAAAAAGTGCACACACATAAAAAAACATAAACAAGACTTAACAAATTTTGTTGTTTACATCTTTTTTAACAATTTCCTTATACAAAAAAAAAAAACAATTTTCTGTGAATAAATTCTGTGTGACTTTTTAAAAGGGGAAATCCCACCCAATCCCCTGACCGCAAATAAATTAAACATCTGATAAATAGAAAAAGGGATTTAAAAAGTTTTACGCAAACCGCCAACCACCCACGACTCGTTACCAACACTGGTCCCGTTGGCAGCACTCATTAGTGTCAAACTGACAGCTGGAAGGCCTTCGTTTTCACCAATTAGAAAATTACAAATTTTCCAATTGGATTTATTATAGTCCAACTTTTAGTTAATTGGGCGCACTTAGTTGCGTTTTTTAAAGTGTTCTTAGTGGCGTGCGTGAGAAAGGAGCCTCGCGAGTGGATTGGTGGGTGGCAGGAGATGAGTGTGTTCTTGGGGAGGCAGCATTAGAATTGCTTGTTATTCCCTCTTTGTTGTTTTATCTGCGAAAAAAAAACCTGGGCTCCAATGTTTGTGTGTGTATGTGCACACCATACATGCACACCAGAAATTTGCATACAAAAAATGAGCAAGCAGTCATTATGATATGTAATCAAAGGCTAAATGACAATGAAAAGTTCTCTATTTGTGTAAGAGTGTGTGGGGGTGGAGGTGGAGGTGGGGGTGGCAAATGGTCGCCACTTGTTTCCATTAGATTCTCAAATTAGAAAATTCTTTTGTACACCAATTGCTGAGCGGATTAGGATGCAAATTTGGCGCAGTGTACACTGTACACACACAATCATCAGTGTGGGAATTGCGAAGCAAGCTAAGTTGCACTCCTTGGAATGATTTATATGCCAGAAATATTACCAGACCAGATGATGGTCGTGTACTATTTTCGATTTTCTGTTTCACGGACTGTTGTCGTTTGAGCGATTGCCTAATGGCCCCATCTTAGTACACACACACATCTATACAGGGGCACAATTATGGCCAAAATACTAGTGGTTCTATTGGAGTTTAAATAAAATGTAAAAATTAGACATTAAAATAGTTTAAAATAAAAATTATCATTTATAAATCTTAAATTTATTAGATTTATTATTAAATTTATATGAACCTTGACTTGTCAAACCACTCTCATCCTGACCGCAAATTTTGTATCTTCTATGTGGATAAATTCCAACGATTCGGGGGGCTGGCGACCTTGAGAGTGAATCGAGTGTACCGCATACGCCATTCATGGGTGTCAATGACCTACACTAACATTGCCCCACAGAGAAAGCGAGCACCCAGCAAGCCAGCGCCACTCGACCATTTCATTAATAAATTCTCAACCGATCTTGTCGTCGCCACAGATCACCATCCCACCGCACACACCGCAAACCACAAGCACAGCTGAGTAGTGCCATCACTGCTCCCGTCAGCATACACCCCTTAACTTAACACATAATCCCACAAACGCGGAGCTGAACACACCAGGGAACGGGAGCAGTTGGATCAAGGAGCAGGCGCACGGGGACTCGATTCTAGAGGCGGGAGCACCAAGGGCAACGCGCGACCATGTTTACGGGAAAGCTGCAGATCAAGGTGTGCGAGGCGAGTGGCCTGCGGCCCACAGATTTCCAGAAGCGCCACAACCTTACCTTTGGCAAATTAGCCGACGAGCAGCTCATAGATCCCTATGTCACCATAGACGTCGACGACAGTCATTTCGGTGAGAGAGTTCTATTAAAATCTATTTAGTTTGAAGGTAATCTTAATGATATTGTCTCTATTCAGATCGTGCCACCACCCGGCCAAAGACCTTCGACCCTGTTTGGAATGAGCAGTTCGTCCACGACGTGAACAATGCTCGGAACATAAACTTGACCGTTTTCCACGATGCCGCTCTGCCGCCAGATGACTTTGTTGCCAATTGCATCATCTCGTTCGAGGATCTCATGCAGAGCGAGACGGCTGTGCAAGATCTATGGGTGTGTTACGAATTATTCAATTACTTTATGGCCTAACAAACAGATTTTATGAATCACTGTGTTGTATTTTCAAATTAATAACTTCAAATATTGCTTATTTTTCATCTTGAAGGTTAATTTGGAGCCTCAGGGCAAGATTCATGTTATAATCGAGCTAAAAAATCGCAATGGTATGTAAAAATATAAATAATTTTCAATAATTTACATAATAATCACATTTTTCACATCCTTTAAGATCAAGCCAAAGCCGAGGCCGAGGTGGAGCACACCGTGGCCGTCAATAAGGAGTTCAAAGAGCGCGCTGGCTTCAATCGCCGCCGCGGTGCCATGCGACGTCGAGTGCACCAGGTAAGTTACTTTAATTCCCTCCATAAGATTTTTATCTAAAATTTTTTGAATTTCCAGGTAAATGGTCACAAGTTCATGGCAACGTTTTTGCGTCAACCCACCTTCTGTTCGCACTGTCGCGAGTTTATCTGGTAAGTGAACTCCAGAACACACACATACGTACTCACAGCCGGGTTGAACATCTCCGTACATCCCTAAGTTGTATCCTGCAGTGATTAATCTAAACATGCATTTAGTTTCGGGACTTTACTCTACACATCTCTCTCACCATCTGAATCTATTTTTGATTTTATTTGATTGATTATTTGGTTGATCGAATTCGACTCGGCTCGATCGATCGGCTGCCTTTATGTTTTTAATGTATCCACTCCACTATCATCTAATCACTCATCGCCCTTCACTCAAATGACTCATAATTCTGCTCTTATTTGTGGGTGGCTCACTATTAGCAAGTTATTATTTCCCTAGTTTGCATCGGCATTTAACTGGTTATTTCTCTTATGCGGGTCTCATCCTTTTGGGTTGCTCTATTCGCTGGCTTGGGTCGCGGGGTCATCGGTATCATGCTTGGATTTACTTTCCAATGGGCTTCCTTCCATCGGCGGTTCCATCATTCATCCACAAAACACACCACACAATAAAAACACACAATTCATTCAGTTTCAAAATATATATACATACAATAGCCATGGAATTTCTTGCCTTTTTGCAGGGGAATTGGTAAACAAGGCTATCAATGTCAAGGTATGTGTTTTGCTTCAGACTAAATGGAAAACCAGAGCAGCTCAGCTCTGGCGCTCTGGCGCTTCGGAGCTCCAGGAGCCTCGGAGCCCCTGACAAGCTATCAATCCAAAATTCATATCACTTTGCATTTGCTTGTTTCGTTCTTTCGTTGTTCTTGATGTTGTTCGTTGTTCGTTGTTCGCTGTGGTTGCCATTGAGTTTCTCTTAGGGAAACGAAAGCATTCGGTTGCAAGTCTTAAGTCTGTCCTTTATATTTTTTTTAAATTACAAAGTGGCATGGAATGAATCTCTGCCAACATTTGTGAAGTCTTCCGCATTTGCCCAATGCATCTATCACCTTGCTCGTTCCATGCTTGAGTCATGATTCTTCGGAAACAGTCTAGTGTCCTGGCACAGGTCCTCTCCTCACTGCACCACTAATCAAAAAGGACGAGCCCAGTTCTCGTTTCCATCACATGAAACTTCACAATTAATTAAATGGAATGAACATCTCAATTTACTAATTAATAATCGGAAAAGTGTGAAATGTTCTTTTTCTAATTTAAAAAACCTACTTTTGTCCGTCTGTCTTTTAAAAAAAATGAGTATTTTTGAACCATTATGCATGTTTTGGGTATAACATTTAAAGTCTTAAGAGTATAACGATTTTTGAACCAGATTTAGGAAATTTTCAAACTTATGATAATTAAAAAAAATATAACCAAATAAAGAAGTTTTAAATTAGTTTTGTTTTGTAAAAGAGGTTCCCATTTATATATCCTGAATAGAGGCTATATTTTGATGTTTTTCATATCTTTTAGCGATTTTTTCTCTCTCATAAAGTAGTTCTTGTTTCAAAATCTGGCACGAAACATATACTTAAGTGTTGTGTTTAAAACTTGGTGTACACCGAAAAACTAATTAGAGCACAGACCAAGCACAAAACTCAACTAAACTCCACTGATCAACATGTGAATAATTACACTGCACAGAAAACAAACAAATCTAAAACTGTCGAAAGTTTTTTTTTTAACAATTCGTGGTCCTCCAATTGTGATGCCACTTTGTGTCTAACCCTGAATGTTTCAAGCTTGAGCTAAACGATATCCTGTAAATATACACATTCGTATGTCTAGAGTTTTAGTTATGAAAAGAAATTGTCATACTTTTATCGGTATTATCTATTTTAATTTTTTTAAAACAAATTTTGAGATAATCTCTATAATATAATAATATGACAATCTCTTTTCTGGAGTGCTTAGTTGCCATAGATTTTTTATATTTTGCCTTGCACTCTGTCATCAAAGATCTGAGAAGCGCCAAACTCAAAGTGTGATTATTAATCGTATTGCTTTGGTTTCTCTCCCTCCCCCGGAAACACAAACAAATAAAAACATCTAGTCTGCACGTTAGTTGTACATAAGAAATGCCATACGTCCGTGGTGTCCAAGTGTCCGGGCATGCGAGATGAGGTAAGTCGTTGGCTACTCTTAACCCCAGGCGACCAATTATTAATTATTCATTTTTTTGCAATCACAGCAAGCCAAAGTGGAGGTGGTGCCGGCGGGCCAAAGGTTCAATGTGAACATGCCGCACCGCTTCGTGGTGCACAGCTACAAGCGGTTCACATTCTGCGACCACTGCGGGTCCCTGCTTTATGGGCTGATAAAGCAGGGCCTGCAGTGCGAGACCTGCGGCATGAACGTGCACAAGCGCTGCCAAAAGAACGTGGCCAACACCTGTGGCATCAACACCAAGCAGATGGCCGAGATTCTCAGTTCGCTGGGCATTTCACCCGACAAGCAGCAGCCGCGACGCTCCAAGTATCTTAACCAGCAGGGCGGCGAGGACAATTACGGCGCATCGCTGGGAGCCGATGGGGAAGCTGGTCCGGGCCAGTCCTTCCGCAGTGGCACGCTCTCGGCGGACAGTTTGGCCACCTCCACCTCGACCCTGACCAGTGGCTACAACAGCAGCAGTTGCATGAGCCTGGCGGTGGGCGGTGGTGTGGCCGGCGGCGGTGGGGGCGGCGCCACTGGGGAGACCCGGCCGGGCAAGTGCTCCCTACTGGACTTCAACTTTATCAAAGTACTGGGCAAGGGCTCCTTCGGCAAGGTGATGCTGGCCGAAAAGAAGGGCACCGACGAGATCTACGCCATCAAGGTGCTGAAGAAGGACGCGATCATCCAGGACGACGACGTCGACTGCACCATGACGGAGAAGCGCATATTGGCGCTGGCCGCCAATCATCCCTTCCTGACTGCGTTACATTCCTGTTTCCAGACCCCGGACCGGCTATTCTTCGTTATGGAGTATGTCAACGGTGGCGATCTTATGTTCCAGATCCAGAAGGCGCGTCGCTTCGAAGCCGCTCGGGCGGCCTTCTATGCGGCGGAGGTGACACTCGCGTTGCAGTTCCTCCACGCCCACGGCGTCATCTATCGCGACCTGAAGCTGGATAACATATTGCTCGACCAGGAGGGTCACTGCAAGCTGGCCGACTTCGGTATGTGTAAGGAGGGCATTATGAATGGCATGTTGACCACCACGTTCTGCGGCACGCCCGACTACATTGCCCCGGAGATCCTCAAGGAGCAGGAGTACGGCGCATCTGTCGACTGGTGGGCGCTGGGTGTGCTCATGTACGAGATGATGGCCGGACAGCCGCCATTCGAGGCGGACAATGAAGACGAGCTTTTCGACTCGATCATGCACGATGACGTCCTGTATCCCGTTTGGCTATCTCGCGAGGCCGTCTCCATCCTAAAGGGTAAGAAGTTGCAGATCCTTTTGATTTCATTTTGAGTAATTCTTTTTTTTTGGGGCAGGCTTTTTAACCAAGAATCCGGAACAGCGACTGGGCTGTACGGGCGATGAAAACGAAATACGGAAGCATCCATTTTTCAACAAGCTCGACTGGAAGGAGCTTGAGAAGCGCAATATAAAGCCGCCATTCCGACCGAAAATGGTAAGTTTCCAAAAAGGAACAATCTTAAAATAATAAAAATTTAATTAAATCAAATAAACTCGTAGAAAAATCCGCGTGATGCCAATAATTTTGATGCGGAGTTCACCAAGGAGGATCCGGTGCTGACACCGATTGGCAACGATGTCATACGCTGCATCAATCAGGACGAATTCGCCGGCTTCTCGTTTGTCAATCCCAAGTTTGGACCGGAGCGAAAAGTCTACTAAGAGGCCCCAACGATCGCAGTTCATGTTCACCCCCGTCACTTTGATTGTTCGCGATCCGGTCTGAGCCACTGCCTATTGGTGGCTATTAGTGGATCTCCCAGACCAGATCGATTGGAGCTGTCGTTCAGCATGTAGCACATACTCTAGCACAAGCTGAATAGTATTTTTATTTATCTCCTCCCCTTTCCCCGTGAACGCTTATTTGTTGTCTGTTTCCAGCGGATCGGTTCAGATCGGATCAGATCAGTCATCCCACATCCACAACTACCAGTGCCAATTGTCGTGGGCAGTGCGAAACTGCTGAAATTGCTAAGCTTCGACATGAATATTGCAAACGCATATGGACACGAATTGTTAGGCCCTTGTTAACCAAAACACTTCCCCCCGAAATCCTTAACCTTCAAGCTTCAAGCCTTTTCCTATATACACTTATTTATGTTGTTTGCCAGCCCAAAAAGCAAAAAAAAAAAAAAATGAAAAAATGAAAAAAGAAATTAAGTAGCCCCACCCCCATCTAGTCAATGCCCAGTGGCTGAGTGCATTTTGTTATTAGTTATTTATTGATTGTTTGAAGTTGACGTGTCGAATCTCATGTTTCGCACTCACAGACCGACAGCATCTATTTTTCTGGAGGCGAGGCACTTGCTCCAAAGCGAATCTCAAGGGAATTTCTAACACAATAGCCGCAATGTGCCGTCTGTACCATACACACACACACACAAAAAAAAAACACAAAACACACAATACAATATACATCCATCCACTATGTATTTTTGGATGCAAAAATTAATTATTTTTATTTTGTTAAATGTATTTTAAAAACAAATTTGCACAACTTCCTTCTCAAGTATTAAAGCGATATTATTTTTAAATTACATTATTGTTACGCATAAATATTTATAAAAATGAAAAATGAAAGAAAAGAACAATTTCAAGCCAAACACCTAATACAAATTGCATACAATTTACCAACAATGGGAATGTTACGCTAATTAATCATAGTAAAAAGCTATAACAATGAGAATGTCTAAAGAAAATCATATTAATTTTATGCTAAACAAATTATGAATACAAACCAATGTGTTTAGTCTGTAAGCCGATGGAGAGGAGGTCAAACAAATTATATATATATACACATGTATGAACCATATAAAATGTGAAACTAAAGGCATATATAATACACATAAAAACACACAAAAAAACAAGAAAAAACAAACAAAATCCAACAAATGAAACACTTAGCGTAATGAGGGAAAGCAGTGGAAAGTTATAAGAAATTATGTCGACTAGGATGAATAGGAGATAAAACAATATTAATGTTTATGTGTTGATTTTAAAGCCAAAGACTCAAAGCAAAATCCTATATATGAACTAACCAACCGAATGCAAATTTTAGCATAACGCATCGAAATTTGATCAGTATCCTTTTATTGTTATTACTATGATTATTATTTATTTAATAACTAATTTGTGTGGCTTACTGATTTGTTTCTGTTACTGATTTCATCCAACCACAGCAGAAGAAATCAATATATGATTAATAAATAAATCACTAGAATGAAGAAGATTGAAGGATAACAGAAAATTTATTAACTATAAGCAGCGTTATAGTTATTTAAAAGTTAACCCAAAGTATTTTCAAGAACGCATTTTACCAAAAAAAAAAAAATAAAAATAAAAAAACAAAAACAAAAAAAAAAACTAAACGAGAACCAGAAGGAGAAGCATTAAAACCAAAATAACAAAATTTAAGGACTAATGTTGAAGAAACATAGACAAACATGTTCAAAGTGCAAGAAATTAATTTTTTAAACAATGAGCTCAACTCGCCAGTCGATTGAGGCCGTTGAAAGTACAGTGGCGATTATTCAATTATAAATAAAGGATAAACTAAAATGAATAAAGCAGCAAAACCTCTCAAAATATACACAAATCGCATCCAGCCAGTAAGATGAACTCACATAAACATAGTCTTTTGAATACGACCAGGAATAGGCAGGAATAAATATTAAAGTTTGCGGGTTGTTATTAAAAGTGTTACCAGAGAGAGAGATAGAGGGAATTAAAGGATAATAGAAACGGATCAGGAGAGAAACAGGAAAGTTTAATATAAAAACACACAAAAATCGCTTAAAACCGTAACCTGAATAAAAAGCAAAAGCTATAGGAAACTGTGCAACAAATGTAGATGTAAGTCCACTTGAAATAAGCAAAGTTGAACGCTCCCCGCCCGCTGTTGTCTTCATCTACTAACTAAACACGAAATATTTATTGAGAATTTTCCATTGCTTCAAAAAAGGGTTCTTGAACTAAACTTTGAATGTACTCACTCGATCAGCTTAGCTAACTTTTTTCTGGAGCCATGCAGCTCCAACTCCACTCAACTCAACTCAACTCACTCTAATGAAGAAACTTACATACATATGTGCAACTTTTTCATGTACCTTTTGCATCTTAGATACTTAAAGAGAAATTACACTCGAAGGATTATTAATGGAAGCCCCAAAAATTGTTAACTGATCTAAGGAGAACTACAGAAACTACTAAGAGGAGATATTGAATTATTTATTGAAAGGCGTTATTTATTGACAAAACTAAAGCGCGAAAAACTGAGGAGTAGAAAAATTGCGGAACCATAGCATGATTAATAATCGTAAACAGAAAGTATTCAGAAATAAAAACACACACAAAGCACCCACAAATCAGAGGAAAACCAACCTAAAACTGAGAAAAAAAGCATAAATAAAATATAAGTTACGTTTAAACCAGAGATAAATAACTATAAAGGTAAAGTCGAAAGTCAACAGTTGATATGTTGTAAAAAAGCTATTAAAGAAAAATATGGTATGGAATGATTTACCAAGGAGGCAAAGTGAGTGTTAAAACTAAATGATTGGTAAATTCAGATGTGCAAAGATAACCAAAGAAAGCAACTTGAAAACCAGAAAAATTGATTTATAACATTAAGTGAAAACTAATTAATAAATAAAGAGGTAACACCTATGAAAATGTAACGGAAATTTGTGAATCTTTTTCAAATGTGTGGTCTGGCGGGAATGTTAATGGAGATCCTATTGGGGATTTATTAAAGTATATTCTAATTTTGCATTTATATTTTATTATATTAATATTTCTTAAATTATATTTCATTACTCTTTTAAACTTTTTAAAACAAGAAGCAATGTTTTTAAATATTTCTTTAAAATTCTTTTCTGTTATTGCTTAGCAAAAAAGTTATCGGCGTTATCGGTCCATCTCTAGTTTCTGTTAACTAACAGTGCACATGTTGCCTTCAACTAACAAGAAGCAGAGTCAAAACAAATCTTTTTTGTAGAATATTTTAAATTTTTTAAAAATTAAACTACCAGCTACTCAAAATGCCGAAGGTGAAAACAGAAAAGAAAACTCGCATCCACACCGAGGTGCAAAAGCAAGGTGATTATTTGAGAAATCCTTCTACAAGAATCATCTAGTTACTTTGTTATGTTCCCTCAGGTATCGTTTTCAACAAGGACTTCGGACAGCACATATTGAAGAATCCTTTGGTGATAACGAGCATGTTGGAGAAGGCAGCCCTGCGTCCTACTGACGTGGTGCTGGAAATTGGTCCAGGTACTGGTAACATGACTGTTCGTATGTTGGAGAAGGCAAAGAAGGTTATTGCCTGCGAAATCGACACCCGCCTAGCAGCCGAGCTGCAAAAACGTGTCCAGGCCACCCCACTGCAACCCAAGCTTCAGGTGCTAATCGGAGACTTCTTGAAGGCAGAGCTGCCCTTTTTCGATCTGTGCATTGCCAACGTGCCCTACCAGATCAGTTCGCCACTGATCTTCAAACTGCTCCTACACCGGCCGCTCTTCCGCTGCGCCGTTCTTATGTTCCAGCGCGAGTTTGCCCAACGTCTTGTGGCCAAGCCGGGTGACAAGTTGTACTGCCGCCTCAGCATAAACACCCAGCTGTTGGCCCGCGTCGACATGCTGATGAAGGTGGGCAAAAACAATTTCAAGCCGCCACCAAAGGTGGAGTCTAGCGTGGTGCGTCTGGAGCCCAAGAATCCTCCTCCGCCTGTCAATTTCACCGAGTGGGACGGTCTGACTAGAATAGCCTTCCTCCGTAAAAACAAAACCCTAGCGGCTACCTTTAAGGTATCCTCCGTGATCGAGATGCTCGAAAAGAACTACAAGTTGTATCGCTCACTGAGAAATGAGGTAAGTCTTATAATAATTCTTTCTTAATTTTCTATTACTCTCTAACTCAATTTTTATTATTTCCCTAGCCCGTTGAGGATGACTTCAATATGCAAGAGAAAGTAATTGGCATCTTAGAAGAACTGAACATGGCCACCAACCGTGCGAGATCCATGGACATTGACGACTTTATGCGACTCCTGTTGGCCTTCAATTCAGCGGGAATACACTTTAATTAGTCCTATTTATATATTAGATCGTTAAACTTTGTATCATAGAAACAACATTAATATAAATGTTAAGCCAACGTTTATTTATCAGTAACATATAGTCTTTCCTGAGCTATATATACTATATATAGCATCAGCTGATGGAGAGCGGGATTAGCGAAGATCGAAGCTTCGTTAAACTGCGCACTTGAAAACTAGTTGATTAACTTGGATTCGATCAGTCGCGAGGCGATCGTATTCCCCGTCAGTTCATTTATCAATAGCATGTTGCGGTTGATCTTTCTGCTGGTTTCGCTAGCCAGCAATCTTGTTCTTGGCCAAGGCCCTGATCCTGCGGTTCAAAAAGGTGAGGTTAAATAAATAGTCTTTTGAAGAGTGGGTTCTATTTTGTTTACCTTAGCGTGCACTCTATTTAAACAAAAAGTTTTCGAGGAACGAGTGGCCATTAGCTTCTTGTTTCCCAATGCACCAATCACATGGGAGACGCTTGATTCTTGCCATGGATCTCGGCCATTAATTGTGGATGGAGATCCGGCCGAGTCCAAGGAATTTCCTCATGCTGCTCGCCTTGGCCACCGGAATGAGAAAAATGAAACCAAATGGTTCTGTGGTGGCACATTGATTAGCAATCGTCTGGTTCTCACGGCTGCCCATTGTTTCTATACCGAATTGTAAGTCCTACAATGCTAATTTCTAGGGGATTTCATAGAATCCGTATTGGTCTTTCAGTGGAGCAGTCAATGTCGTTCGATTGGGAGAACTCTGGTTCGACACCGATGAGGACGACGCCGAGCCGGAGGATTTTGGTGTACTGCGCTCCATAGAGCATCCGGAATTCAAGGAGCCGGCCCTTTATAACGACATCGCTATGGTGCGTTTAGACCGTGCTGTTAACTTCAGCCTGTATAAGCACCCCGCCTGTTTGCCATTCGACGACGGAGAAATCCACGATAAGTTCATTGCCATAGGTTGGGGTCAGAAGGCGCTGGCCCAGGCAGAGTCCAAGAAGCTGCTAAAAGTGGAGCTGCGGAACTACCATCAACGCTGTCTAGTCACTACGGAAAAGAACGAGGACCTGCCTGAAGGATTCAATGCCACCAGTCAAATGTGCATTGGATCGCCCGATAGCAAGGACACCTGCAACGGAGATTCTGGAGGTCCGGTGCTAGTCTACCATAAGGATTTTCCATGCATGCAACATGTAATTGGGGTAACATCCACGGGAATAAGCTGCGATACCCCGGATGTGCCTAGTGTCTACACAAGGGTCAACCACTATCTTAAGTGGATCAAAGCGGAAATGGCCAAAGTAACGTGAATTTTGTAATTATTATTACTAAGCGTAGAATTCTTAGAAAAGATTTAATTACAAGCGTTTTAAAAATAACTCCTATTAATTTGCATTTGTTTATCGGAAAGGCAGTCGCTAAATTTATTTAAACACTGCCAACCGGTTTCCGTGTAATGTCAAAGCGTAAAAATTTAAGTTTAGATTTTCCGCATGGGTCTGTTCCTGAATATTTCATAAATTTCCAATTTTCCGAACTTTGAGCTGATTAAAAATTCAGTTTAGTACAGAATTTCTTATCAATAAGGTGACGGATTTTCCCAGGGCTTAATACCTCTCCTGGAGAGATTACGCTGCACTTGAGATCTCTCAAAGATCAGCTTTGTGACTTTTATAGCTCAGTAGCTAGCTGATCGTGACAACAATCGGACGATGCAAGCTGTGTTTTCTGAGAAGCTGTTTCAACTGAAAGTAATCTTGTGGCTTCTAACCGCATGCTGGGTGGTTGCTCAAGATGAGGATATTGTAAGAAGTGGGTGAACTAATAAAATAAAATATCTTCAACCTTCAACCTTATCCGATTTTTTCTAATAGCTTGTACTGACTACAAAACAAGCCTGTTTGTGGAAACCCAAGAATTCAGCCTGCTTTACGAGGGGGCACCGATTATCAGGAAGACCCGGGACAAGTGCAAAGCCTATGCACCCGTAATCATTGGTGGGGCACCTGCTATTCCCAAGGAATTTCCTCATGCCGCCAGACTGGGACATCGTGACGATGAAGGCAAAGTTAACTGGTTTTGTGGTGGAACACTTATTAGTAACCGGCACATTCTAACGGCAGCACATTGCGTCTTAAGTTTTGAGTAAGTAATTTCGTTTTAACGTTTATTTATTAATTTCATTCATATAAAATTGATTCTAGAACTGATTGATGTAAAATTCGACTATAGAAATTTTTGTGCCTTTAAATTATAAAATTAAATTATCAACAAACACTTTAGTCTAAGATAATTATAACACTTTGGCTTAAAGAAATCAAATCCTCCAATCAATATATATTATAGTTCATTAATGAAATCGTATATTTTGCAGGGGAACTATTAACATTGTCCGTCTAGGAGAACTGGAGTTCGATAACAATAAGGATGATGCCCAACCTGAGGATTTTGGCGTCCAATCCCGGATTGTACATCCCGGATATGATCATCCGGTCATCTATGACGACATCGCCATATTGAAGCTGGATAGAAATGTGACTTTTAATGAGTACAAGCACCCGGCGTGTTTGCCCTTTACGGATGGACGAAAGAGTTCCAGCTTTATCGCCATTGGTTGGGGACAGACCGCGTTGGTGCCACGTCGTGGCTCTGAGAGTAGCAAAATATTGAAAAAAGTTAAACTATTCAACTTTAACACTCGCTGCAAGCTTACGGCGGAGATAAACGAGGAACTGCCAAATGGCTATAATGCTTCTAGCCAAATTTGCATTGGATCCCATGAGTCAAGCCAAGATACTTGTAACGGAGATTCCGGAGGGCCGGTTCTGACCATTCACAAGCAATATCCTTGTATGTACCACGTAGAGGGGATTACCTCTGTTGCCGTGGCCTGCGACACTCCCGATTTCCCGGGGATGTACACCAGGGTTCATTATTATCTGGACTGGATCAAGAAGGAGATGGCCAAGCCGTAATAAATAATGGTGAACTATATCATTAAAATTCCAATTATAGATTAGATTAGAACAAGGGCTTAGAACTTTTTATGAAAATAAATAATCCGACAAAGTTGCATATAAACATTAGATATTATCGTGCTTGGTTCTCATTCATAATCGTCATTTAATTTGCATAACTATAAACAAAAGAGTGAACAAATCAGTTTTATGGTGGGTTAATTGTTTTCGCTGAACTCGCTTGATTCTGGGGATTTCTGATAGCTTTTACCCGCTTGGACCTCGACGCCGCCCCACTGGGGCCAAGCCCATCCAATCGATCGTTCTCCTATTGGGAGCAAAACCCGTTCAGATCGGCTGTTAAGCCTCAGTCGATTGGCGAACGTCTCTAAATCTGGGGTGAAGATGTCTCAGGGACTGATAGCTGCCGTATTGGCCGCAATTCTAGCAAGTACTTTTGGCCAGCACCCGGATGTAGCCAAGTGTAAGTGCCCAGTCATGATCTGGTCAGTGAATTTAAAATCTTTCATAATCCGATCCAGCCTGCAAAAGGTACAAACAGCAAATATTTGAGGAGACAGTGCAGTATAGTTTCTTGTTTGCCGGAGCTGCCATTGAAACCTTCACCATCGGCAATTGTCGGAGCTATACGCCATTGATAGTCGGTGGCCATCCGGCACAGCCTCGGGAGTTTCCGCACATGGCGAGGTTAGGACGCCGCATTGGAAATGCAGGACAGATTAATTGGTTCTGCGGAGGTGTCCTGATTAGTGCCCGATTTGTCCTTACTGCTGCCCATTGCTTGGAATCGGATCAGTAAGTTTTTGCCAGGAAACTGAATCTATTGTAGAATTAATTTTTTATTTTTATTTTCATATCCTTTATTAGAGGCGAAGTGAATGTTGTACGACTGGGGGAATTAGATTTCGAGTCTGGGGAGGATGATGCCTCCCCCAGGGATTATAATGTAGCTGAATATATCATCCATCCTGGCTATGAAGACCCAAAGTTTTACCACGATATTGGGTTGATAATGTTGGGGGAAAAAGTTGTCTTCGACCTATACAAACATCCTGCTTGCCTCCCATCCCAGGACGAGCGAAGTGCAGACTCCTTCATAGCTGTGGGATGGGGCAGCACAGGACTAGTGGGAACTCCTTCATCGATGCTGCAAAAAGTAATGCTGGATCGCTACGGAAATGGAGTAAGTCCACCTATACATGTTGAACGTTTAAATCTCTATCGCTCACTCCCGCAGGTGTGTCAGAAACTACTGTCTCGTCAGCTTGAGGAATTCCCGGAAGGATTTAACGCCAAAACCCAGCTCTGTGTGGGCTCCGAAATGGCGAGGGATACTTGCAACGGCGACTCCGGTGGACCTTTGCTGATGTACCACAAAGACTTTCCCTGCATGTATAATGTTATAGGTATTACATCGGCAGGTCTATCATGCGGTACTCCGGGAATTCCAGGAGTTTACACGCGGGTATTCCCATATCTCGATTGGATAACACAAACATTGTCCAAGTATTAGTTAATAATTAATAACTTTGCTTTATACACAGTTAACTATCAAGTCGTTTTATTGAAAAAGTTATATGCTTTTCACATTTATAAGTATAGCGTAGGCTCCAGCTAGCGGCTATAATTAGTATTCCAATGCATTCCTATTTGAAAGGCTTCATCCAGAAAATTCAACAATATATTAAAATATAAAAGATTGATGGAGAATCGATCTACAAATCGTTTCAGGTATTAGAATCTGATGATTATTGGCAAAGATATAGCCATCTAAGGGGGTCAGATAGGCGGCCCCACGCATTTTCAACATTTTGAAGGGGACAGCCCACAAAATTGAACAAAAAATTTAAAAAATATTTTGTTCCTAGATTTTGATGCAGATTGATGGAGAATCGACCTACAAATCGTTTAAGGTATTCCGCATAGGAATCTGATGATTATTGGGAAACATATAGCGATCTCCAGGGGCATTTGAATCATAGATATAGATATAGATATCATAGATATAGGCTTTGGTTGGGACCTACTGCTAATCCAATGCAAATTTCAAATCCTAAATATGTTTCAATAAATTTGAAAATTCCTTTTGAAAAATATTTTTAAAAATTTGAAATTACAAGAGTTCTTAAAATATCGTTATAAACCTAAAAATGACGAGTGTCGGAGCCCTGATTCATCGATAACCTCAAAACTATCGGTCTATACATCGATAGTTGTTTACCTTTTTCCCACAAAAAAAATAAAACATTTACAAAACAAAAGTATTTGGTCAATTCCAAATGGCAAATACTGTCTGTTAAACTGTAATAAAATGTAAGCGTGAATCCTGTGGAAAGTATCGAAGCAATCTCGCCAATCCCCCCTTTCCAATCAGCGAGTTTGGTGCTCCCGCATAATTGCCAATTGTGCCGGACGCACCATGGAGCAGGACGAGGAGCCGTCGCCGGAGCAGCCCATGGCCAAGGAGCAGGAGATGGATCAGTCCACAGCGGATGTGGCGCAGTCTTATATAACACGGGCTAAGATGAATCCGGCCAAAAAGGACAATGAGAAGCGTAGACGGAAGGATGCCATGCGAAGGGTAATTAGTGTGCGCTAGTGTGTGTGCGCACACTGTCTCTATATTTGCGTATTTAACCCCTTGCAAGAGCTTATTAAGTTTGTAGTTATAATAAGACGCCGTAAATATCTTAATAATCTTTTTGTGAGGGTTAATATCTGGCCAATTATGTCTGAACAGGTTAATTAAAGAAAGATTTACTTCCAGGTTTCGATGATAATGAGAAAATGCGACTCTTTGCGCTCGGCGGACGATCGGCAGTTCCTGGAGAAGCATCCTGACATGGTAAAGGCCACCAAGAAGCGCAAGGAACGCGTTGAGATATACAAAGAGCGGGTGGTGGAGCGTGAGGATGCGGCACATGTAATCGAGGCCAAGGTGGAGCAGCTAGCCAACATCATTTCGCAAGCCAAGCACCTCGTATGCTACACGGGAGCTGGAATTAGCACGGCAGCCCTCATTCCGGACTATCGGGGTAGCCAAGGCATCTGGACATTGCTGCAGAAGGGACAGGAGATTGGCGAGCACGATCTGTCTAGCGCGAATCCCACCTACACGCATATGGCGTTATATGAGTTGCACCGCCGGCGCATCCTTCATCATGTGGTGTCCCAAAACTGTGATGGCCTGCACTTAAGATCCGGTTTGCCGCGGCAATCGCTGTCTGAAATTCATGGGAACATGTACGTCGAGGTGTGCAAGAGCTGCCGGCCAAATGGTATATATTGGCGGCAGTTTGACACCACGGAGATGACGGCCCGCTACTGCCACAAGACCCACCGCCTGTGTCACAGATGCTCGGAACCCTTGTACGACACCATTGTCCACTTTGGGGAGCGGGGTAATCTAAAGTGGCCCTTGAACTGGGCTGGCGCAACCGCTAATGCCGATCGCGCCGATGTAATTCTCTGCCTAGGATCAAGTCTGAAAGTACTTAAAAAGTACACATGGTTGTGGCAGATGGATCGACCTGCTCGACAACGCGCCAAGATATGTGTGGTGAACTTGCAGTGGACACCAAAGGACTCAATTGCTAGCATCAAGATAAACGGAAAATGCGACCGGGTAATGGCCCAGTTGATGCACCTGCTTCACATTTCAGTGCCAGTTTATACAAAGGAGAAAGATCCCATTTTTGCCCATGCCTCGCTCTTAATGCCCGAGGAGTTGCACACACTAACGCAACCACTGCTGAAGAATGCTGACGAGGATGAAACCTTCACCACCACCACAGAAGAAACTCAAGACTCGACCATTTCCAGCGAAAGCTGCAGTCTCAACTACAGCGATTTGCCCATCGGAAAGGGACCTCGCATTCGGACGCCCATCAAGAACGGTAGAAGGATCAAGACCAACTTGGAGGTGCGCCAGAAATTTAAAGTTGAGGAGGAGATCACAGTAGAGCAGATGGTGGCTAATGGGGCGATAACAACAGAGACTGGGTCTATCCTAGAGGTGGAGGAAAAATCGATTAAAATAGAGACTGAAGTTAAATTGGAAGAGATTGAAATTAAGGAGACGGTGGTGAAGCAGGAACTGCATCTCTTAGAGCTTCTGCCGAAGTTGGAACCGCTTTCCCTAAAAGAAGAATCGGATGAAATGATACAACTGCCCAAGCTAGTCGCCATACAGAAAACCCAAGTGGAAGTGGAAGACAGCGTCACTCCTTCAATAGAGATGAAGTTGGAGCCACTGCAGCTACCACCGTTGGTACCTATCGGAGCACCTCTTTCCACGCCGTTCGTGGAACCAAAGCCTACTTTTCACTCCCTAAAAATGCAGATCCAGAGCGATGATGGTTCCAGCACAGAGAACGAGAACGACGATCAGGACGAGGAAGAAGAAAGCGAGCTGGCCCAAGTCGATTTGCTGCGGTTAAACAATGACGAGGAGCTTCTGCGCCAGCTACCCACTTGGCATGATGCTAAGTATGCGTATTCCGGCCTCCACAGTATACTGATACCTCCTCCGGCCGATCTCAACATTTGGAACTCGCAGGTGGTGCCGAACTTTGCGATGAACCGATCCGCCGCCAGTTGCGATTTCTGTTTCGATCACTATGCTGAGCTGGACTGCCAGTTCTACCGGCGATGGAACCTCAACCAGAGGAAGCACAAGAAACGGGCAAGGAGCGGCCGGTTTGTGGTCTGCGAATGCTGTCCCACCTCCGACGATGACGATGACTATGATGAGAATATATCCCTGGCGCACATAGCAGCAGCCGAAACTGCTAAACGGAGACAGCAACTGAGTACGAGCTTTCCGCGGAAACTGGCCCGCACTCAAGCCGGTTGGTATGGTAAAGGATACAAAAAAGGTCGGAAACGCCGGTGAATCACAGCATCTCTATCTTAAAAGTCAAAACGGCCGTGATCCTACCCCAAAACATTGAGTGGGTCGATACATAAAATTTATATTCAAGTCGAACCACAAACTTGGAAGTCATGGAACAAGTCGACCCGCTCTAACCGAGATTAAAAGCTCGCTTCGATAGTATTTTTTAGCTGTAGAATGATAAGTCATAGCATAGATGGTAGTGCCAGCTAGAATAGGGTAGGGATCCGTTTTTTATCTTAATTAAGAGTTTTTTAAAGTGTCACATCCTTGTTTCTATGTCATTGAATGTATTTTTTACGTAATTGTCCATGTCATTGAGTGTCCTTTTTTACGTAATTGTCCATCAACGTTATTTATTAAGTCATCCAAGTTTCTGTAGTTTAAGTTATGTATTTATGTCATTTTTGTCACAATTTTAATGGTATTTTTGCCTTTTTTTAGTCTCGTCATTGGTAACATTGTAAACTTTTTGTATTTTTTATTTTAAGCAAATTATTGGTTCATTTTTAAAATGTGTTTTAAAGCTTACTTCCGCCCTTTACACTTTAAGTCAATAAACAAGACAAGCAGTACGCTTCAAAAACGAATGGTTTCGGTTTTCTTTTTCCCATAAACTGGGATAGTTTTTAATGTAAATAAAATTTAAATCGATGCCGTTTTCATCTGTGTAGAACCAAGTTTATTATTTAACTTAAACTTAAAAGTATTGCTATTTTATATATAGTTTTTCGAACGCTTGTGTGAGTGTTTGTATGTGAGATAGGCATTCCATGTTGTCCTGGGAGTGACCAGGGAAGAAGTGTTCAACTTCAGGAGGTTTTAATCCCTGCGAGTGTGTGTTTATGTGTGTGCTTGAGAGTCTTACATGGAACATTGCAAAATACCCAAGAATCAACAGAAGACCAGACAACGGAAACAAACATAGAGGGAGGACTACACACATGGAACACAGTAAGTTGATTAGATTAACGCTATCGATCGGTAATGGTTTTGGGGGGCATGAGCGTAGGCATAGGGATTTGAGGGGGCCACATGGCCAGGGCAATATAAAAAAAAAACTTTTGACAAATACAAATACAGAGAGGGGAATACATAAATACAAATGTGAATACAATAAGTGAGGGCCAATCGAGATGTGGGTCTTATAAATGCTCTTAGGACGCAATGTCAGCAACAAATCACGTTTCCATATAATACAATTATCCAATTCCACAGATAGGTTTAGGTCGCGTGCTTTGAGCACGTCGGCATTGAGATTAAAATCGCCGCGGCGATATGTTTTTTTAGGGGTAGCATGTAAGGGGATAGAAATGGGAATGATTGCAGAGACGGGACTGAGACTAGATCCGGTATCAGCAGCAGGGCTTTAGGCCACGTAGATGAACATGTTAATGTCGTCATCGTCGCGCCTCATATACTTGTGCTCGATAAGCCATTCTAGTTGCTCTTTGATCATCTTCTTGGACGGCAGGAACATGTTCTTTAGTATGTCAATGAGTTCACCCTGCGGAAAAGAGAGAAATTATTTCCAAACCCAATTTTGTTTAAAACTTCCCACTCACCTGCAGTGCTGCGTTGTTCATCCGTTTACGGACTTTCATGATTTTAATGATGGCTTCTTGGGTGCGCAGGATGCGCAACTGAACGATAGACTGATTGTCTTCTTGCTGTGACCGTTCCGTGCTCAGCTGCAGACGCCCGATAAGATTGAGCTGGAATAAAGTTTAAATTAGCGACTTATCTGGGGTAAACAGTAATGAATTAAAACTTACCTTGCCACGGCGCTGCGACTTTCCGTTCTTCACAATTGCAAACTCTTGATTGATGTAGAACATTGTGTTCTCAGTGAAGTCCTTCGGTGATGCGATAGCGGTCGGCTCCATTAGCAAGATTTGCTTCTTGATCTTGGGAAAAGCTACCAGGGACCATAAAGTTCTCCTCAGCTCGGGATCTAAAGGAATAGCTGTTAGTCTCTAGGCTTCTTTAACAAAATAACAAACACAGACCTGGCAGTTCGGTGGCTAGGCGCAGATTCTCGTAGGAAATTTTGTCGTGTTGCCGCTGATTCCACGCGAAGAGTACGGCCATTTGAAAAGTGGTAACGTCCAGGTCGTAGCGGCCAAAGTTGTTCACAAAGGTGATGGTGCCGTTGCTCATATGATGATACCACTGCAGCTTGCGGCCGGAATGCTTCTTTTTGTAAAACTCCTCTACGTCTGGAATATAATCCTCCAGCTCGATGGGCAACGAGACTGAAACGCGCTCTGAGCAGCGGGCCCACGCCCCAGCGTTGAGTATTTTAATGTTGATGGCATCGTGACGACTTGTCGAACTGCGAAACTGAGTATTTAGATCCTCGCTGACCTGCGTGTTTAAAATGAAATATTTTTAAAAATGCTATTTGAAGGGTATCGATCAAGTATTACCTTTATATCCTGGAACATCCGCGCCAAACGATTCACATAGTCGGCAGGCATTCCGACTTCACGCAGCCACTCGACAATATCTTCCTCCTTTTCGCTATCAGCACTAGTACCTAAAATAAGGCTGTTTTTTCAAAGATTAAAATTTAGTTTTGAAATTGATTTTTGAAAGATATAAAGTCAACTAACCGCCTCGTTAAGTGCACTTTGTGGTAGCGCATGAACACATCTTTATTGTTAACATATTTGAGGACGAGCAAGACATCCCTCAGGCGAGCATCGATCTGCTCGCTTGTGAGGCGCTTACTGAGCGGAGTTCTCCGTAGCAACATGTCGCAGTAGTTGGCCAGGAGCTCCGGACACTTGCTCTCCGGCGCTGTGTATTTGACACCGCGATTGGCGATGCTTGTTGGCAGTTCCATTTTGAACACGCTGGTGTCGTTAACTACCGTCTTGAACGCGATGTCGCGGGCGGTAAGGAAACGGGGATCGTCGTTGAAGGCATTGCGAACCAGGTCGCTAAACTTGTTGAACAGCTCCAGCAGGCGCTCTACGTATTTCTCCGAATCCTGAGTGATCACTTCTGAGGCGGAGAGCATATCTGCCAATCCCGCGGACATGATGTGCCTCTGAAGATCCCCCATCATGGCCTCCACTCCCACTCCGTGCAAAACTCGATCCATCAGCCGGAACATGAGATTTAAGCGCTCTGTTTCGTAGTCCCTGATCAGAGCGGGGCACTCGGCAATAATGGAGTTTAAATGGTCCACTATGAGTACCTTAACCAGAGTGTAGGTGAGAATGCTAAAGCTACTCGGCTCCAGGTACCGCTTGGCCCGCACCTCCTCCTCGCGCAGTTTCGAATCTGCGTACTTCATGTACGCCAGTACCCCATTCTCCTGCTGCTGTTCCGTGGACTTTAGGCGATAGAACTCGGCTGTTGCCTTGAGGTAAGCCATCTCGAAGTTCTCCCTATAGATCTCCAGCTTGTCCTCTGAGTTCGAGGAAAGATTCACGTAGCTTTCGCGCACTCCGACTACCAGCTGGGCATCATAGGCATCTCCGTTGCGCTCGGCGTGCACAATTTTCATAGCGGAGTCCTGCAGCCGGTGCTTGATATCGTGAAATATATGCTTATTCCATGAATCCAGCATTAGTTTACGGACCGGGCTGTCCTCTGTGGGGTTCTTTTTAGAGGTGGTGGTACTGCTACCATTGTTCCCGCTCCCAGACGCCGCTGCAGCTGCCGCAGTGGTTGAAGATGCAGTTGTGGATGCGGCGGCGGAGGTGGACGCTGCAGCGGCTGAGGTGGAGGGTCCAGTTTTCGAGGAATTATTGGAACAAGAGGCTGCCGCAGCGCTGGTACTCGCACCGGAGGCGGACGCCGATGTGGAACTGGAGCTAGAGGGCTTCACTTGCGGAGACTGCTCCAATTGGCGAAAGGGCAGGGGCAGGTAATTGGATTGGGTGAAAAACTTTCGCCACTCGACGATGTATGTGGCAAGCAAGGCCTGTTCCCCGCGTTGGGCTTGCACCTGGCTCTGGGCCTGGACGATAAATTCGACGATGTCCTGCTGCAGGCAGTCATAGATCTTGGCGGCGCCCTTTTCGTCCCACAAACAAACAAAGTGCACGCCGAAAAAGAGGTCCTGCCATTCACGTTGCGACACCGTGTCCTGCCGCAGGAGCTTCAGCACAATTCGTCTCTTGTCCGGCCAAACCTCCTCGAAGATGTCCCTGTCCCGCTTGCCGATTGCCTGCCAAACGAAGAGATATGTGCTTGCCATGAGTTTATTCCACTCGTATGGAAGGTCACTTACCCGTAGCATTTTGTTCGTCGCAATCTCTATGTTTTTGTTGCTGCGTCCGCTTCTTCAGTTCATTTATATTTATTTTTTTGTAATTAAAGCAGCGATGGTCGATAACCGCGAAGACCAGCAAATAATAGGACCAAATATCGAATGCGTCGACAATGCGGCCCTGAACCGTGTAATCGATGATTGTCGGAGGAAAAGAAATCCCGACTATAATCTCTGGAGTGCAGTACCAAAAGTGCGGGAAATCTTCGGAATGCTGTAGTTAACAGCGCGCGATCGCCCCAGGGAAAGTCGCCAAACGCCCCAGCCTATATCAGCCCAAGGAATCCGTTTAAAGTGTACATCCCGTAGGGTTATTTAATTGTTTTGTGAAATTCGCTAGTTTCCCATTTCGTTTTGGTTTTTTTCTTCTCTACCTCTTCGTGCGCGAGTGAAACGGCAATAGTGTCAGGGTTGTCAACTGCATGGTGGGAACTAATTCTGATTCTGCATCAAAATTAAATCATTACAAGGAAATATCAAGGACTATTCATTAAAAAAACATGATCCCAGAACGTTAAATATAATAAAACTGCTGTCCTTGCTTTAGTTTTTCCATTCGGTGCGATGTTTACATTGGCAAAGAAACTTATCGATAGCAGGTATTCTGTGAAAACGTGACAACCCTGCGTTTACATTTTTCACATTCACATTTTCCCTTTGTTTGTCGGCGGCGGCGCTCGTTGTACGGCCGTGCGTACCGAATAAAATCGCAAAAAATCGCGGAAAACGCAAAAAGCCGTGAGCAGAAATGTAAATAAACATAGTGCTGATGAGCAGTCGTCGATCTAGTGTATCCAAACACCTGCAAAATGTGCATAAAAAGCGAGGTTCAGTGAGGACGACGACAACAACAACAACTACGTGCTGCTGCTGCGTTCATTGACGTGACGCGCGAGCGTGAGTGTGTGTGCGATTGTGCGCGTGTGGGTGTGGTCGGTGTGCTGGCTGTTCAGCGTGTGTGTCTGTGTGTGTGTGGAGTTGTTGTCAAATTTAAGCGTTTCAAACAACAAGCCAGGCGACGAAGGAAGAAGCAGCAACAAACAAACACCACAACACGGCACAAATTATTGCAATAAAAGCAGCAACACCTCCCAGCAGCAACAACAACATCTGTCTCGTTAGGGAGAGAGAGAGAGAAAGTCAACAGTCGCGTGTGAAATGAAATTCAAAAAATGCCGGAGTGTGTGTGTTGAGTGTATAGAATTGAGTGAGAAGAAGCGCCGAGAAGGCGGAAAAGTAAGAAAATAAGCAATAGCAGCCAGCAACAGCAACAACCAACAACAAACAACCAATGAAGCAATCAAATTTAGTTTAATTTGCTTTAGCCGACGTTTGTCTCTAAACCCAAACCACAACACACAGCACAAGGAGCCCAAATCTTTTGCCAATGAGTCGCAGACAGTCATTGGATCGACCAGGTGAGAACAAATGACATCAAACCGAATAAAAACACTCGTAATAATTGCAGACAGAGCAGTAAAAGCAGTAGCAGTAGAAGTAGAAGCAGAAACAGCAGCAGCAGCATCCCATGCGAGTTGCTGCACTTTACGCGCATGTCTCTCTTCTCGTTGTTTTCTTCGACTTCGTCTTAGCTCTCTCTCTCGCTGCTCTGCCGCTCTCGGGCTATAAATAAACATGCTCTCTCGAAACGCTGGATGCGCAGCTGCTCCCGAACACTTGAACTTTGTAAACATTTCCCCAGCACCAGCACCAGTACTAGGACCAGTGAGACAAACTAGCAGTATAATTAATAGTTTTCCAAAAACGAAAACCCAGCAGAAGAGTGTCAGTACAATAAAAAATAAATGGACCTCTTTTTTCGGGTCGTTCGCAATTCTATTTTTAAAGCAGAGTTTCAACGCTCGAGAGGGGAAAAGAGAAAGTATCTCACTGTCACTGTCCCAAGCAGATGTAAATGTGGCTCATATAACTTTTAATGCCTTGCCTGCCTGTGTGCTTGTTTTTTGGGGAAAGAAAGAAAGCAGCCGAAATAAAATAACATTAAAAAATTCGCCAACTTTTGTTTATATTTTTGTTTTATTTTTCTTCTACCCAGAGGGGGAATACAAATATGATAATCATGCAAATCTTATAGACTATTTGGACTTAAGTTACCCCCCATTCTAAGTACTATAACTATGCTGTCCACTTATCAACTGCAATTAGCGTGGAATGCTTGACATGCAACGCTTGAAAACTCAGACTGCCCGGCCCCTCACACACAGACTACTCACCTGCTTTTAATTTATTTATAACATTCAATGTAAACTCTGCTCAAGAGGCAGCGGCAGCGGCAGCCCAGCCAACAGTCAACAGTACAAACAATTTTTGATGCAAAGCAACAGCCAGGCAGTCGCGTTTGCTTGATTTTTTATTATTTGCCGCTTTGTAGGTCAGGGTTGTCGGCTGTAATGCAAAACGTGCCAGCAAATTGAATGAATAAGCTAAGCTACCATACCGCCCATATTTTCTAATGCGATTCAAGCGCCAAGAATTGCAGGGTATGGCTGCTATTCAACAGCACAGATATTACCCTCATAAAAAAATTTGTAGCTCTAAACAAAATTAATTGGGGTGATAACCGGTTTATGGCGGTAAAATCACTTCCGATTTTATGTAAACTAGACCGCCAAGTCAAGAATTTTGTTTATCAAATAGTCAGTTTTAATGAAATGTAGATATTACTAAAAAATTTACTACCTTTTATAGTAATTTGCTGTTAATTATACTGGCTGCTAACTGAAGTCTCTTCAACTGCAGTGACCCTATTCTAGATAGTCCCAATTCTAAGGAAACTAGTACCCCAAGATAATAATATTTTGTATCAAATATTCATTTTTAGGGAAATATAGATATTCCTAAAAATTCACTACATTTAATATTTGTTTTCTATTATTTTTACTAGCTCCTTACTAGCGTCTTAATCTGCAGGTGACACTATTCTAGCTAGTCCCGATAAACTTCCGATAAATTAGTACCCTATTCTAGCTAGCCCCGATAAACTCCCGATAAATTAGTACCCGAAATCAAGATATTTTTTATCTAATATTCAGTTTCAAGGAAATATAGATGGCCCTTGAAATTCATTACCCTTTAGTAGTAGTTCTTAGCTGTTATTTATAGCAAGACCTCCTAACTGGAGTCTCCTAATCTGCAGGTGACCCTATTCTACCTAGTCCCGAGAATGTTATCGATATTTACATTGTTTACAAGCCAGGGCCGGGCAGATAAAGTCGTGTGAGCGGAGGTGTTGGCACTGTTTACACTGGAAATATTTCCCTCCACCGGCTGATTGATTGTTATTGTCGCTAGAATCAAATAAATATGGGCATTTTGCAGTTAAAGTTGGTCTGGAAAGCAACTATCGTAGTAGTTGCTTCGATTTTCGCGGTGTCTTCGCTGGGACGCGTGACAAAGTGTCATTAAGTGCTGTTTAAAGGTGAAATCGATTTTCCGGGTCATTAAGTGCTATTAAAATTCACATTGTTTTATTGCAACTTGATAGCACTGTTTGTCATACTAGCTTGCTAATAGAATAATATCTGTTTTTTAGTAACTGGGATTATTCTCTTAAGTCATCTTGTGACTTAGTTTCAGACTATGACTCAATAGTATTCATTTTATTTATTGAAACCTCTGTGACACTCGCTGGAAATGCTATTTGCTTATCGGCCCAAAGACGACGGAATGTGGGTGTCTCTCCGAATCATATTCGAGCAATTTCTCTGGAAACCACGTTGTCTTATCAGTGCATTTGTTGCTTTGTCGTGCCTAATTGCTGTTGGCATTTTTTTTTTGCCTTTGTCTAATGATTTACGACAGCCGCCAGTCCGCCATCCCGCCAGTCCAGCCTGCGGGGGGATTGCTTCAATTTTGATTAGCATATACTGGGGGAAAGGAGGGTCCTCTCCGGCAGGCGCATAATAGAACGACTGAGACTACGACTGCGACTAGCAGCCAGCATCGTCATCCTCAAGTGCCCTTGTGGCACATCATTAATCTTGCCACACAAAAGGGCCAGCAAAAAGTTGGCAAAAGTTGCCAAAGCATTGGGCTATTAACTTCCCCCTGAACCCAATTCCGACTGTCTGCTAGCTGCTTCCCTAATGAAATTGCTTTGATTTTAAGATGAGAAAGTTTTCTCATCTGCCGTTGTCGTCGGGACACGAATCCTTGTGGCTGGCAGACCTCTTCTCTGCGGTTGTTGTGTTGAAAAGTGGACTTCCTTATATATCTACAACTAGATAAGGGACTTAGAATTATAATAAAGAACTAAAAACCTTTCAATGATTAAATAATTGAAAGAGTGCCCTCTTGGCAGTTGACACTTGCTTTTGGGAGTTAATCGCCGTCGATGTGTATCTATCTATTAAAAAATCGTTGACTCGGGGCGAGTCGAAGATGGAATACGACGACAATCGCGAGTGCGCTCTCAGGAAATTGTTTTTGGGAGCACTTCGGTCGGAATTAGCGCCAATAACAATGGCAACGCGAGCGAGCCAAGAGCCCATCTAGGTGCCAGTCTCACATGCACTTGAAATTTATTTAAAAATTTACTAATTACTAATAAAATAATATTTGTTATTTATTTGTGGATTAAAATTTGGGAATTTTAATTCATTAATCCCAGCTCTGAATAGTAGGCTATGATTTTTATTCCCCCCATTTAACACGTTTACTAACACTGCCACAAATATCCTTTTGGGGTAAAATGTTTGGCTCTTGGCTCTGGCAAAATATTTACCCCATCTAATCAAGCTATTTCCGATGCTGTCCATATATCTTCCACGCCCGGAATGTGGCCTGGGGCCTGGGGGGCAGACATGATGAGTTGGGCATAAATTATTTTTGCCGCCTGAATGTCTAATATGGCGACGGTATGCACTGAACATTAATGCTTCCTTAATTGAATGCATATATTAAAAGGATTAGAGCGAAAATATTTATAAAAGGGATGAAAAAAGGGATAATATAATATTTTAATATAGGATTCAAAAAACATAGTTATAGTATGGTTGTATAGTTAGGGGTTATTCCGGTTTGCAGCAACACTCAATAAGGACAATAGGAGCAGCCAGCCGGCAAGGCAGCATTACCAATCCCAGTTCCAGACCCAGAGTAATATTCCTTGTTCACCTTCGCTCACAGGACGAAATGCAGACAGCCTGAAACGCTCTCCTCGTGCGTTTCATCTGTCATTTATCCCGTTTGTTTCTCCGCTTGTTTCGGGCTCTCGGGAGAGTAGAGTCCTGGTGAGTCCTGGCGAGTCGAGTCGAGAGTTTTTGATTTTCGACATGTCGCTTCTTCAACCCTTTTTTCAATCTATCCGTACACGTATCCGTATCCGTAAGTTTGTCCATCTCCATACATATGCAGATATGTATGTGTGTATCTGTGTGTGTGTATGGAAAGTTTTGCATTTTTATTATAGATAATTTGTGTACAGGTTTTTTGTGGCTGGCGCGCAAACTCCCAACTTGAACCTTCTGTTTCCTCTCGACTTCCATTTCCTCCTCCATCCGACCGACGACACTCCATTGGCGTCCTCGTTGTAGTCGTCGTCCTGTCTGCACTCTGCATATGTTGGATGTTGTTTATTCCCCCTGCTCCCTGCTCCCTGCTCCTGCTCTGGTTTTTGTGTGTGGTTCTGGGGGAGCCATAATTAATTTTCGACGTTTGCCTGCCTGGCTGCCTGCCTGTGTTCTCTGCTCTCGCTTTGAAATCTGGCAACGTTGCAATCAACCGCAGAAGTTCTCTACATTAGAGAAAAGTGAAGAGCGTGAGAGTGCGATTTATTTGTGTATTTATTTGAAAAATAATGTGTTATTTTTATTATATTACTATCTACAAGAGATTATTAATGCTAATTTATTCAATAAATATTGAAATAAAAGAGCAACCCTCCTGGTAACCATAATCTCGTTGTCAGGCAGGATTAGCAGAATTTGAGTCCTCCCCTAACCATATCACAATACCATTGTATCCACTTCGACTTGTTATTGGCTCCATCTCCACTGGCTTCCCATCCGTCAGGTTTCCAGACAAACACAAGCCAACAGAACAATGGGAAAATACATTTCCTCGCCCAAGTTGCATTATTAACAAAATTTTACCGACTGTCGGGCTTCCGAAATGACAAGTAAATGGGAATGGTAGTGGGAGTGGGTTCTGGCCCCTGGCAAGTTACTGCATCTAGCGGATGCATTTTGCATGTCATCCAGTTGAAACGGGGTATCGCTCATGTGTGCATTCTCGATTGTACAATGCCACTTGACATTCGTACTGGCATTAGCAGACTCAGTTGCAGGAGGTGAGTGAGGTGCTCTGGTTAATGGGTTAATGGTCTTTGAATGTTCTGGCTCTGCCCAGGAGCTGGGGCGATTGAATGTTTAAACGCATCAGAGTTGCTTCAATTTTTAAGGCTAAAGGCTCTATTAACTTGGCCATCGCATCATATATGCATGTTTGAGCATTATAACCGCCATCGGTTATTATTTTTAAACCGTATTCGAGTTTGCCTTTTGCCTTCCGCCACGCTTGGCAGCTTTCATGCCCCTCGGCTTGGTTCTGGTTCTGGTTATGTTTATGGTTCGAGTTTGAGTTGGAGTTGGAGTTTGGTTTATTCTTTTGGATGTCTCATTGTGAATTCAGTGGGTAAACATTTGCACAAGTGTCGGGAGCGAGTTACGGAGTTTTTCATCCGCAAATTTTTGGGCTGGAAAGATGGTAGATAGGTGGTTGGAGGTGCCAGAGGCTCCTACACGTGTATGCACAGTAAAAAATGCCTAATTTTGATGCCTAATCCTAAACTGAACAGTTTTTAGTAGAATTAATAGTTTTCTGTGCACTCGGAGCCTCTAAACGCTGGCTAATTGCCATCGCGTGCTGCTGGGAGTGAAAGGGTTAGTGTCCGAATTGCAACAAAATCGAAAGCAGCACGAACAGGGGGTTATACCTCCTCCCCGATCCTCAATCCCCAATCCCAAATCCCAAGGAAGTTGACCCAGTTCAGAACGGGGGGTATGAGATACAATGACCTTAATGTTGTTGGCCGGCTGGTTGGCTGGCTGGCCAGCAAAAGTGGAAGTGTGCTAAGCTCTGTGTGCAATGTTGAAGAAAACTTTGCATATTATGGGATGAGAACTCGGAACTGGGAACTGGGAACTGGGGTGGCCAGTTGGAGTGGCCTGACTTTGAAAGTAAGCAGCCCCCCGTCCATCCAGAACGCAACTCGTCCGTTTCCCAGGGGCATTTGCATAGCCCAAGGGTAAATTCTTCATCCTTTAGCTGGTTCTCAGCTGGGTTAAATGATGATGATACGCATGAATGGCTCGGATTGTGGACCCCTCTGTTTCTCCACTCGATTTTTCATTTCGAAATTGTCATTCAACAGTTTGTTTAATAATCCAATTATTGTGAGCTTGGTGTCACTTTTCATTGAGGAAATCGGAGATGTGTTTCCCTTCCTTTGAACAGAACATTGTTGACAAATTATGATATGGTAATGACCGAAACCTCTCAGCCATGAAATGAACTCTCGAATCCTCTTCTCCAGCTTGTCGGATCGGGCAGCGATTAATCAATTACTGCTAAGGGCTTCCCTAATTACCAAAGGATAATCCGTTCCAAAAATAGCAAAATCCGTTCCAGGCAGCTGCAAAACAAGCGTGTAATGCTCAATAATGATTGCAATGGAGGGCTACAATCCCATACCATCCCATACATAAGCCTCGAGCGAAGGAGTACTCCGGGAGGAGCGAGCAAAAGCATCTGCCATCACCTTAGTTGGTGGACGGACGGACGTTGCATGTAATCCAAACAATACCTGCTGGCAATATCGGCATCTTGCTCCTCCTAATCCGTAGCAGTTCAATCAGGAACTGCACAGGGGGCGAAATGAAAACACAGAGCTTATTGACAGACATACCATCCATGTCGTGACCACCACACACTCCCTACAATGGAGGTCAAGTCATTAGGATTGATTTTTAGGGTCTTCTAGGAATGATATAGAACTATAAGTGTTGAGAACATAATCAATTGTTCTATTTTTGATCTCAAACCCAAATAAAGAAATAAAAGATAAAGAATCTACACCTATTGTCTTGGAAACAGCTGTGGCCACGCAGGATAACACTGCGCAGGTAGGTCTTTGTCCGTCTGACTGCCTCGAAACTCGAAAAAATGCAGCAAAAAAACAGAAATTGGCCAGCCACTTAGCGTCGCTCTCCTTCTCTGTTCTCTGTCTTCGGGCTGAGTTCCTTTGAGCCAGGTTATTTTCGAGCACCAGGCAACAAAACAGGCAGTCTACCCATTACCTTTTGTAAGCATGTATCTAACGGATGCACTCGCACACTTGCCAAAATTGAAAGACGGATGAGTAGATAGAGAGTGCCTGGTGCTGGCCGATAAAGTTATAATTGCAAGATATCCTACAGAAGTGAGAGGAGATTACTCAATGGGAGGTCTGGCCAACACAGTAATGTATCTATGTATCTGAAACTGAATTGCAAACTGATTTCGGCCAGTGGCCTTGGGACTAGGGACTGCACCTGAAAAGAGAGCCAGCCGACATGCCGAAGAGCAGAACTCATCCATTAGTTGTCGTCACAAGTAACCTGAAGCATATTCCCATTGTTCTGGCTGTGTCCAGTGGCTGTTTCTCTCTTCGACTTCCTCCTCGCCCTCATCAGAATCAGAATCACCATCATCATCGTCTTCTGGCTCTTTTGTCTAAAATCGCCGTCTGGATGAGTATCTGTATCGGTGTATCTGTGTATCTGCGTGTGTGTATCTGTCATTCGGCCGCTCATTGTGTTTGCATAGGTGGAACAGGTGGAGGGGAACAAGAACCAGAGATTGCCGGATAAACCTGCGATGAGGTTATGTTTACTGGACCACCTTTAGAGGTCTGCCTCTCTAAACTACCTGCTTCGATCCAATAGATCTATAATCACTCTCATAAGACAGTTAATATTACATCTGATCAATATAAACTCAAGGCATAACCTTAAGATACTCCTACAGTCTAAGATACTTGTTAACCCGACAGTCACATGCTAATGAACTTGCCCGCTAATTGTGTTTATTTCTCCATGCTAATCCAATTTCTTTTTGTTTTGTCATTCCAGGTAAATAAATCTCATAATTACGTGCAACAAACAGAAGTTAGCTTTTCTGGACACACTCACGCTCAGGCCCGTTGGTAACTGGTAACTGGTAACTAGTTTTGGCCACAATAGAACCTGCGTTCCTAATGATTACCGACACAAATTATCTCCACCTCAATCTCCTCCTTCTTGGCTGGCTCAAGTTTAACGACCTTTTGGGGTTACTTAACATTTAATTGGAGTAGAAAGAGGGCCAAATTCGAGTAATTATGGCGGCGAGCCGCCCCGCCAAGAAGTCGGTGCCAGAAGCAGAAAGAGATTTCTAAATGATGTACAACCTGCACGTGACAGACTAATTGACAAGTGAGGGGATCCTTTCTGAGGATTCCTTCGACCGAAAGCCAGCCGCAGATGACTTCTTATTTATTTATGACGCAATTTTTGAAGGACCTAGCAAAAGCCTGGCAAGGACCGAAAATAAAATGGCTTCATAAAAACAGAGAGCCAGCCAAGACGGGGGGAGCTGGGGAGGAAATGGATTAAAACTAATTTCCTACGTAATGTACACTCGCACACACTCTCTCACAGCAACAAGGAGAAATATAGAACTTGGGGACTTTGGCGGTCTGGCAGTCACTCCGAGTCAGCCATTTGGCCCCAGAGATCGAGCCAACGACTCAAAGCAATCAAAGCGCAACCAACTGGGCGAACCGACCAACTTTTCCAACCTCTTTCCCTGCCTGCCTGCCTGCCGGTCAACGGAGCAGAACCCTCTGCGGTACCCGTTTCTTGACCCACCAAACCAAACTCAAACCCAAACCCAATCCCAAAGCCATGGCAGACAGTCAAAAGAACAGGCGGCAACAAATAGCCATAAAATGAATGTGTACACAGCTGCGGTCAAAATAATAGCTTGTGAGATGACATTCCACCTTAAGAGCTACGGATTACACTTCATATTTTCTTTTACAGAGTATTGATCGCCGAAGAATTATTCATAATTCGATTAATAAAAATCCAAAAGGTTAGATTAAGGAGGTTCTATTGTTTGATCCTTAAGTGTCTAAGGAAAAGTACCATGACGAAAGTAACGAGGACCATTTTTAGAGGAGAGCATGGAGTTGGAAAACAAGATTAAGGTAGCAAGGGCTTTGAGAAATTACTTGGCTTATAACCATGTTACCGCTCACAGCTTTGACATTTGTGAGCTTTAACATTTTATATAATTTCATTGAATTTTATTGCTCAAGGAATAGTAGTACAGAAATATTCTTGCCGTGTCGAAAGTGGAAAAGTCCCCTCTGGTTGTGGGACTCTCGACGTTTTATGGCTAATACAATTTGGCTTTTTTATTGCCCCGAGTCGGTGCGAAATAAATGATTACTTTGCATGTCGTGGCAATGAACCCAACCAACCAACCAGACAACACAAACGCGAATCGCTATTAAAGCTGAGTCGGTCAATTAGTAAACAAACACCTAACACACACCCCTTAGTGTAATTATTCGAATAAAAATCACACATATAAGCTGTGAGCTCGTCAGAGGTGTTTGGTGGAAGCATCAATCGATGTCCCTTGACAAAAAAAGTATATAGAATAATGTGATTTATGTGGAATATGCCACTGCAAGTGGCAATAAAATGTTGTTCTCGCTTTGCTGCAAACACGCATGAATGGGCCGATATCGAAAATGTATTTTTGGCATTGCCAGAGCGAATGAAAGCCACAGAAATGTATAAATAATAAATTTGTAAATTGTTTTGGCTTTTTGCTTTTTGCTGACTTTTAATAGGCCAACTACAACATTTTCCGTGGCCGTCAGCATTTCTCACTTTTGTTTTTTTGTCGGATTTTTAGCCACCCACTTGACCTGACCCATTGAGTAAGAAAGGGCCCACCCACAAACGCATTTAATTGCCAAAATCTGTCTACATTCTGCGAATGTGCTGGTTCATGGTGTGAACCATTTTTAGACCTTAGCCAGCACTTCCTGGTTATATTTGATTTGTGGCTTCAACATTTCGGCGACTGTACACCGTGATAGAGGAGAAAAATGATTATTTTTTGAGCAATACGAAGAGTTTCCATGGATACTATGGATCCCATTAGTGCTCTGAAGGCTTACCCACCAGAAATCTTTATTGATTTCCCGCTTGGTCCAGGCTGCATCCTCCGATAATCGGCTTAGAAATTTTCCTACTAATTGGCACTCCACAAACGTGTTAAGGGGAGTGCTGTTGGCTCAAACCTTTCGATTGATTTATAATCCCTTAGACTTAGGTATATGGGCAAACAAATAATTAAAAATTTTTTGCACTTTGTTGTCTTGTTTGGGCCCATCGTGCCGTGTTTGCCATCAATTCTTACACTTGCCCGCAAAATATCTAAATATTATGCTAAAGCAAACACATTTTGTAAACAGCTGCGAGTGCAACTACAGCCCAGCTATTTGCCTTTTGGCAGTGTTTTTGTTACTATTGGCACAGTTTCAGCACCGGTGCTCCGACCACGCCCTAATTGCCTCTGAGTTCGCCACTGCCAGAGGCCATTTTGGTGAAAAGCTTTGAGGCCTTACGACCCATACCTGAAAAACAAACAAAATGAGTAGCTATTCTATGAATCTATAACGCATTAACTAGCATAGAGTAGGTTGTGGCTAAAAGAATAACAATAGAAGGACCTTTTCTTTTCTGTTTTTAATGGGAAATGCAAAATAAACATCTTTATTAATTGTTCAGTTTAACTTTCTTCTTAATATTTACTTCCTGTGGGAAAGGTTTAAAGAAAAAGGAATCATTTGGGAATCTTATTTAATGTTTAAATATTAAACATGAAACAGCAAAGCTTAAGAGGTGCCGAAACCCTCAAACAATCAAACATTTCTGGTATTATTCCGACCAACCATCCATTTTCCAATTCGTCCTTTGTGTCCTGCACCTGCTGTGCTGCTGCCTGTGGCTCCTGTGCAGTTCGTGGGAGCGAGAAGGGAATTCAAATTATTTGCATTCATTTCGAGTAGACATTTAATTAATAACCAGTGGGTAGTGGTTATCCCCTACACTGCCTGCGCCCGGGCATATGACACTTTCGCGGTGGCTCGAATTACTGAAATAAAATATATAACTCGGGGCACGCGACCAGAGAGCATACCCCTTTTACGATGTCTGTGTGCGAGTGTGTGAGTGTGTTTTGTCGATTAAATGGAGGGGTAAACAGAATGTATCTGAATTTTATGAATTTTCAGCGAGCCAGACCAGACAGGCAGACAGACAGACAGACAGACAGACAGACAGAGAGGTGACTCAGTCGAGCGGGAATAATAGCCGGGCCGGCTGAGGACGGCGGCCACTTCAGTGTGACAATCTAATTATACGGCTCGATGTGCTTAGAGCATGGCATCTAACCAACCATCAGCCAGTGCCCTGGGCCATCTACCCTCGCCAGTCACTCCTGACCTTTTGATCCCCCATCGTCCGCCTTTGATGTCGCGCTGTGAATATTCGAATACATCAATTGAGTGAATGATTGCTGAAAGGGCTGTCTGATTCTGATTCTGATTCCGATTCTGACTCTGGTTTCAATTCCCCTCCTACCTTCCACATGTGCTGTTCATTTTCTAATATTAAATGCATAGCTTTCAGTATGAAATACACTCTAAACAGAGAAAAAAATTACAGGCCGATCGGCCATTCATTGTTCATTGTTGGGCGAAACACGTATTGGCCATAAAACGTACACGTAGACGAGCTGGGCCAATCTGGTCAAAAGAATCGAGTAACGAAATCAAAATAAAATTGTCCGTTAAATTCCTTTTCTTGCCAACCGCTGAACTGAACATAATCGAAGATTGGGCCATGGGGTGGATGGTGGATGGTCTACGGCCGGATGGCGGATGGCGGATGGCTGATGGCGAAGCTTCACGGATGCCCTCGTTTTCAAATGGTTTTTGAAATGCCCCCAGAGACGTTACATTTCGTTGTACAATTTATTTCATAAACTGAAGAGTGGATGGCCTTAGGGCTAGCTCACTTTTCTGGTACAATAATCGATAATCGATTGTAATTCAATGGCCAATAAAATCCAGATACAGATACAATAACTTTTAATAGAATTTAAAATATAAATTATAGCTTCAGTTAACCCACCTTCTAATATAAAACAATCAATGGTACAAACACTTATCCTAATAAAAACTCTGAAATAAACATAAATATCCGGAATCTCCTGACATTTGCAATTGAATTTCCGCATCTTAGATTTCATCCTTTGAACCTTTTTTCCGATGAGCCATAAAAAGTATCTCTCCGGTGTAGCTGGAATTCAATTGGCCGTATTATTCGCCCCCAAAGATAGACATTCGATCTGCCGGCTGCAAAAGTATCTGTATCTGTATCTGAAGTTGATTATCCCCGCATTGACTGTCTGTGGCCATTTCGGGACTCGATTTGGGATGCTCCGGCATCTTATGGCCATGGCGCCTATCGCAAATTGTGCGACAATAACAAATTAACGGCAGTGTGTTAGCCAAGAAGGGGTTATACCAAAGAGGAGGGGGTCATTGGTCATGGTAGTACCGTTTTGTGCCGCACTTGGACCTGTTGTTCATGCAATTTAGACCTTTTTTGTCATGAGAGTTGGCCAAGAGCTGGCAGACACTGACTGTCAGCAGTCGGTGGCGGTCTGAGGGGACGGTGGCCTGTGGGCTGTGGGCGTGGCCAAAAGGGGTGTTCCAGTTCGTTGACTTTCACGTGCGACGAACGTTTGGTAGCCGGTAGTCGGTAGGTATTTTTTTTTAACTCCGAAACTCTGCCTCTGATGTCTCTGCTCTTGTATTTTTTTTACGAGCTCTCCTCGTCGCCCCTACCTGTGCACGCGTTGGCTTTTGAAAATGACAATTTTACCGTTTTGTTGTGGATGTCTACGTCCCGCCCCCCTTTGTATGTTCACCTGTCTGAAGTGGTTTCTGCCACAGTGGTGGCAGTGATATTGTTTTTTGATGCAACTTTAAATGGAATTGAAACACGGAAATATTTATAGCCTATTTAATAAGAATGTGTTCTATAGTCAGAAGGGCCTAAGGAACAAAAGCTAAATGGCTAAAGTGACAGCACTGTTGGCGAGTTATGGGACAGCAATTTGTTAAAGCGGCTTCAATGTGTTCTTTCCCTTTATTTTTATTGCTTTTTGTGGGTTGGTGATGGTGTCGGTGTGCATGGCAGGAAATTTGTGTTATGACTTTGCTAATGTCAAGTGCAAACAAATGTTTAAGCCAGCGTTAATGGAGAATCTAAAAGCGAAGCACCAAAATGGCCATAACATTTGTTGCAATCAGCATAATCAAAACAGGTCTTCCTGGCGAGGGCCAAGCGGAGCGGAAGGAATATAATCACACCACAAAAATGGTGCCAGATAAGGTGGCGGTGTGAAACGGAAAATATGTTTCAGTTTCGGTCTCAAGTGTCGGGTTGGGTGGGGGCATGGCAGGTGCTCAGCTCGAAGCTGAAACGAGAAACCGCAGAGGAGGGATCTTGCCCCTTTTTATTTTTTTTTTACCTGCCCTGGAGCTCAGCCACTTCATCAGTCTGCGGGCATAATGATGCTTTCGAGGGCTATGCGACGAGAGTCTAGAACACACGTAACTGAGTGTAAATAAATCAGCATTAAAAACAAACCAAAGATGTAAGTGGAATCTTAATTGCGGCTCCTCTTGGCTCTCCTTGGTGGCTTACCTCAGCTACACTGAGAACAACACCTTGAGAGTAGTTCAATTACTTGAATATGACACTTTTTGGTCACTGGCTGGCATAGTTGAACCTGTCAGTTCGCACAAATGTCATGTCAATCTAAAGACCTGCCACACGACGGGGCGGAAAGTGAGAAGTGCTCGCCTGAATGTCAATGCAATCCCCCAGCCCAGCCCAGCCCATCTCATCCCACCGATGTGCCATTATTCTGTGCTCATCCCCTACTCACTTGTGATTTCTGATGCTATTTTTGATGCTTTCAGCTTTCGGCTCTCTCTCTCTGTGTGCATCTGCATATTTATTAAATGTATCTCGAATTGCTCGCCATCATCTCTCCTCCAATTTGATATATTACACAACATAAAGCGTATAAACAACACACATAACCAGACTGTGTGTCGGTGGCGAAAGAGATGGGGCTATTTGCCATCGAAAGAGATAGCAGGAGACTCGGATTGTGGGTGCGTGTGTTCTCTGTGTTGTGTGTGTTGTGTTGTGTGTTATGTGTTTTTGTGTATGCATTCAAAGGAATTAATTAATGTAGACAGCTGCAGACGAGCGCTGCGATTGTGGAAATGTGAAACAAAATGCAATTGTACCCACATCTCCTCCAAGATAGCTGGAGCGATGGAGGGAGATGGACCTGGGACAGACAGACAGAGATGCTGCGGGAGCTGCCTCTGAAGGCAAACTAATTATCCCCGCCATATGTTGAGTGACAAACAGACAGCTCTGGGAATTCAAGGGTCTGGGATGTGGAAGTGGCAATCGGAATGGCAATGGGATGTGCGGCTCACTGAAAAATTAGTACATCAACTGACAACTTCTATTAATAGCCTCCATAGCCTCCGACCGTTCCATTAAGTGCACTTCAAAAAGATTTTGTAAAAAATCGATACAGGAAGCTACAGTTTTTACTTAAATATAAACTATTATCGAATACCCTCATACATCATCCGTGTACCACCTTTTGAAGTTCACTCAATTGTACTGAGTTCCCCCTGGAACCTAATGAGAACTTATGAGCGAGATTTATGGGAAGCTTGTTGTTAACTTTTGATTTGTTCTGCTCCATGACCTCTTCCTTCCACATCCTTCCTCCCCTTTTCCCACTTCAGTAAAGTGTTTGCGTTTTGATTCCATTTCGACTCGACTGAACCTCGGATATATGGCCGGGCAGTGCCGATGGGGGGTCTCACGGGAGGAGGAGAAGCGAGTGAGGCTAGTTGCCAAGAGAAGAACGGCTACCAGGCTAAAAATATAATTTCTCATTGCGCTTTAAGCACACTCCACTGGGCTGATGTATGTCAATTAGTCGACAAATTGATTGCGGCGCATTCAACGCCGCCCAGCTCAAGAATAGGGGGTGTTTTATAGGCCACTAAGCGGGTGAGCAGGGAGTGAAGTGGCTCTGTCTGGCGTGGAATCCGAGATTGCCTTTATGCCGGGTTTCGGGGCGGAGTTGGATGGGTTACTGGTTGGTCGGTCAGGCCACCATCGTTCCCGGTCCCCTAATGGCTGCCGTCAATTTTAACGATTTCATTTGAAGTTAATTTTAATTGTGCTTAAGTAGGAAATCTCAATTTCACAGCCACTGCCATTTCGACTTGAAGTGATTGCTGGGAAATCATCACAAATTGCAATCATGATTTCGAAGCAGAGACTCTGATATTGCATTTTGCTAAATATTTTATTGGGGATAAAGTTTTAACTCGGTTTCTTGATTCAATCATTGATTGTCTTTGATTTTGATGCTTTAATCCATTTAAAGCAAAAATCCCTCACACATCCTTCTGGTCAAGCGGATGAAACTTGGCGCCCAACGTGGGGCGTTCCATTAAAGTCTTCCATTAAAATCAAACTTTTGAAAACAATTAGACGTTGTGCTGGCTATTCTAGGGAATTGCATTTGCCTGTTATTAACTCAATTACGTGTTGGTTGTTGCACAGATTTGCAAAAACTCAAAAATGCCAGAAAATTACGAGAGTTCTAAATAGGAGGGATTATATCGATTAGAGTTTATGGTTGGATTTTTACGAGTAACCCCCTGAAACTTGGGATTTCCATAGCTCTTTCATTTGCAATGATTTTCTGTTAATAATTTCCCTTATCGACCAAGGGTATATAGGCTTTTCGATCCAAAATATCTGCTAATCTAATACAATAAAAGAAAATTTCATTCACCAATTTTGTGTGGTGTCATTGTCCTTCAGCTGCGAGATAAAATGCCGATATCAAGTTGCCGTCTCAAGTATCTAGATACGTGTGTATACATCTTTATCGCCATTTAGCAGAGCAACCACCGCACCACCAATAAAAACAACACCAGCCACAAAACAAACCATAAACCATAAAGGTGTGTGCGAGTTTGTGGGAACTTTTTTTTTTGTTTTTTTTTTTTTGCTTTGCACGCTGATGGGTCTGTGTTGGGCTTGTCGGGGCTTTATTGACATCATTGGGATAGTTTATCTAGTGTGAGACTTTTATTCCGTAAACAGTCGCTTATTAATTGTGTTGTGATTGAATGCCACTCAAATGTGTGTGTGTATCCACTAGCTGGCGGTTCTCTTCTCTGCCTAACAGGTTTCAGCAAATTGATATAACTTTCCTGCCCCTCGGGTGGGTGTTTGAATGCAAACTATGAAATTACCCATTAACCAGAGGCCAAGTTTCGGAAAAACAAGACCAAACTTTGCAAGGAAAAGTATGCAATATTTCATCCTTTTTTTCTCTTCTTCTCGATTATCGTTCGAGAGTGTGTGTGTGTGCCCCATTTTTACTCTCGGATTATAATCCATATCCATATTTTGATTCATGTCCGGAGCGCCGCTTGTTTTTGTTATTGCTGTACACAAATTCTAGGGTTGCTTTTTGACGTGCCCCCTGCTCCCTGCTCCCTGCTCCCTTGTTGTTGTTTTGGTGGTGGCTGCGCACCGGAGAGCCCCAATATGCTCTTTCGGATATGCTTTCTACGACTCACTTACTCTCTCGGCTCACGTGCTGCTGCTGTGGCGGAGAGAGAGTGTAACTAGTTTTCGTTTCATTTTTTGTCGGTTAACCGTTTTTGTTGTTTGATGATTACGGCTCATAACGAATAGCGCTAAAAGTGGCCGCCAGGTGGCGCGGGGTGGCAAATACAATCTGAGAATACATTTTTGGGAGTGAGTTACGAAAATGCCTAACCCCAGGGGGTTTTTTATTCGATTGTTTGTAATTTTATGAATACTCATATTAATTCCCTCCTTTTTTGTGTTTTCGAGAATGGCTTTTTACATTCCTCAGCTGTCTGGCATTTTATATTTATTCATTTTTATTGGCTAGTTTATAATTTATTTTATTTTTTTTATGCTACAGAGTTCAACACGCTTATCAGTCAAACAGTGCTACCACCTGTTATCATGCAGCGTCTCGCATCTGGCAACGCCGCCCAGGGTCCTTATTGTTGCTTGCCTGCTCTCTCTCTCTCACTCTCTTGCTCTCTGGGGGGGCCTAAGTGATTTTACGTGTTTGGTGCACCGCACACGTTTCCTTGCGATGGGGAGTAGCTAGTAGCTCCCCATCCCTTCACTCGTCCTTTTCATTTTGGCTTCGATTTTTCTGGACTCTCTCTCACGGACTCCTGCTTTCCGCTCCCGCTCCCGCTGCGTGTTATTATGGTATTTTTCCAGTGTGACCACCATGCTCTGTTGTTTTTTCGGTCTCCAGTCGGAGAAGTCTAAGCCGCCGCTGTTCTCATTCTCATTCTCATTCTTGGCTTCGCGCGCGAAACAACAAAAACAACAAGAAGAAGAATCGAAAAGGAGTCCGGGACAGTGGCGAGAGCAAACGGCATATATATATCGGGGAATCGGAATCGGATCGGGATATAAAAATGTCGAGTGCAATGAGAGGCGCTTCTAGTCTCACGTACGTGCCGGGCTCGCGATGAATGTAGTCGTTGTTGTCCTTCTGTCGTAAACGTGGCCGTAACACAGTTACCGCAGCCGTATCCGTATCCGTATCCGTTTTGTTATAATTCTTGCCACAATCAAACGCTCAATTAATTAACTCCCGAGCCTGGGCAGAAAGAGTGAAGAGTGAAAAGTGAAGTGAAAGGCGAAAAAAGCCAAAACAAACCATAAAAAGGGAAGACAACAAAACTTGTCTTCTTCTTAGCCAGTTCTTCTTGGCCCAATGGGCCAAATAGAAGAAGAAAAGGCCAACTGCAAGGAGGAGATCAAAGCATCTACATTACCCAGTTTAGTTGATCCCATTTGGCCAGTGCATAGAAATCCGTCAAAATTTTCACCATTTATCCGCAAATATTTAGTGAGTATCTCAAAGATGCCTGTGGGCCATAACCCCGCCCCCTCGCCACCCACGGCTCCCTTGCCCCTTGCTCCCCCCGCCTCCCCATTCACTCTCTCTCTCTCTCTTCTTGTCAGGCGAAGAGCGGAAAGAGCACGCGTGCAAATGATGTTTGGCCTCTTGCTAGTAGTTGTTGTTGTTTGTTTGTTGTTATTGTTGTTGCTTTTATTGGGGTTTTTTTTTTGTTGGTGGCTTTTGGGGCGCAGAAGTGTAAAGCGCACGTCTTGAGGCTCAGATACGTCAATATAACAAATACACAGATACACACACACACATGCATACATAGAAGAGCTAACAGACAACAACAACTGTATCAACAGCAACAACAACAATAAGAACAAGAACAACAAGGGCGACGACGTAAATTGTGAAGAAATGCGCGCTCGTGTGACCCTATAACAGCCGCCCCCAACCATCCCCCCCATCCCCCACACAACAAATAGGATATAGATACAAATTTTTTTGTTTCTTCTTCGCTGGTGGGCACACACACATAAGCACATTTTGATGTACTAGACATCTCCCACACAAATACAAAAATACCTATAGAGATACAGATACGGATACAGAGATTGTGGCGGCACCTTTTCGGCGGCCCTTCGCCTTGCTCGAATCCGGACCCAAAAGGTATCCATTAGATACTCGGTTACAGTGGGCAGTGTGCGCTAATTGGAGATGAAAGAAGAAGCTTGGAAGGAGGGGGTGGCTTAGTTATTAATGAAATATTTTGAAGCAGTTCCTCTCAAAAAGTTTCTCAACTAATTTTTATTAAAAACAATTATGGAAATTTGTAAAAAAAATAAAAAACAATAAGTACATATCTGTACACTGTAGTTAAGTTATGGCCTGTGGCTGTCTGGTATCTGGCCTGGTATCCATTAGATACATTTGCCGCAGCCGTTGCCTGGGGGTGCATGTGTGTGGCGTGGTCTGTTGGCTTTGTTGCCGTGGCTGTGGCTAAGATTTGGGGCAGAGTCTCAGCCAAGGGGGTGACATGTGAGATGGAGGCCTGTAGCCCGAAGAGGAATCACTTCCAAGAATTGTTCATTTGAGGCCTGAATAATACATTTTCAATTGGCTATAATACCAAACATGCCCCAAAACACCCACAAACACACACACACACACAGGTAGAGACACACGCGAACACACCGCTTATAAGCTGTGGTTTGGCTTTCCTTTGACGATCCGGGGAAGGTCCTGACATTTGAGCTGTGGCACCTAACCGCAGCAAACGCCAAACCGCAGCCACCACACAAAGTGCTAGTCCCGCACTCCAACCCACAAGATGTGCTAATGATTTCAGTGGATATCTCAACTACACGGGGCTGGGAAACCTGTTCAATAGGAGAACAATTAATTTACAACTTTTCTCGGCGAAATGAAAACTGGTTTGCGGGTTTGCTGGATTGCGGGGCTAATGGCGGTGCTACTCTACTCGGTGCTCTCTAGCCCCTGATCCGCTGTCAGTGGGTGATAACTTAGTGGCCCAATTGGCCGCGACGGTTAATCGATAGCTGGCTGCTTGTTTTTATCGCTTTCGGCTGTCATTTAATGAATATTTAATTCCCGCGCTGCATTATCCGTAATTGCTCAGCTACATGAGGAGGTTGTGGATCAATTTAGGCGATAACAACTCCATTTGGTTAATTGGACAGCCCTTGACAGTCACTTGTGGCATCTTTTGTGGGGATCCATTGGGTTAATTCATTGGATTGCCACAAGTGATAGTGGGTTTAATTCAAAGAAGTGAAAAGATCATGTTTGTGAAGTTAAATGACTTGTTGTTTGTCTCGAAGGACCAAAACTATATGATAGTTCCCATCATTAATTCAACTATCACAGTCACTGTGGCATGTTTTGTGCAGATCCATTGAGTTTATTAATTGGATCACCAGGAATTATATTAAAGAAGTTACTTGGCTCGAAGGACCATAACTATGAGGAGAAAATAGTATTGTTCCCATCATTAACTGAACTATCAAGCATTAAATGACATCTAATTGTGGCGACTGGCGACTTACGGAGCGGTTAAGGGAAGCGAGACACACAAAATAAATAGACATGTGGCATGGAGGGGGAGTTACTGGGGAGCAGCACGTTTCCAAGAATTTGCCAAACAATACACAAAGTATACACACGAGGCACATCTAGTGGAATCAGCGGCGTCTGCCCACCACCACTGCCACTGTACACCAGACTTGCAAGCCTCCTCCTGCCGCCATGGCGAGCATTCAAACGTGCCTCTACTTATCGATTTTTATTTCATTTTTATCCGTTCCACGAGGAGCCAGCTCGCAGTGCTCCTTTTGTCACTTTTTCTCCTCGCATGCAGGCCGAGAAAAGAGGTGTTTTTTTCTCAATTCCATGGAATAATATTTAGCCCCTTTTAATATCAGATTATTATGTTTTTCTTGGTGTATTTTCATCCTGGTCCTGATGTCACATTGTTTTCTTTTCTCCCCTGGTCCTGCCTCCCCTGAAAAAAAATATATATTTTTTTATACGCTTCTACTTATAAACGCGTGAGGATGTCGAGTCCGAGTCGGCGACATATCGCCATAACACCATCAACAGTTCATACGAAGGCTTCTAGGCTCCTAGTCCTGCTGCCACCCACTGTCCTCCCATCCTTTGCTTGTTATTGCGGATGTTTCTGTTGTTGTTATTATGGCTGTGACGATGATGATGATGATGCTCCTGGCTGCCCTCTGCCTCCTGCCTCATGCCTCCTGCGTGGTAGTCGTTTACTCGGCTCCTTTTTCGAGTCAGACTCTCGCGCACGGCTGCCATTGTTACAAAATGTGACAATAGAACAGGCCGGGGGGCAGGACAGGCAGATGGCGGGCAACCAGGAGCAGAAGCAGAAACAGAAAAAGTAGGAAAAGTGGAAGCGAAATCAGCCATCTACAAGCAGAATCAACAACACAGGAGCCACAAAGGAACAATAGCCTTCAACACCGATCCGTAGAACGCCCTTTCTTGAAAGAAAATAAGACTATTAGGGTTTCCCTCCATTGGTATTCATGTTTTTGTTTAAAATCGTACTCATTATTAATAAGAAAACATAAAACTCTTACTTCTAAGGTCAATCTCTGACTAGAAAGAAAGGGAATATCAAAGCTAGAAGCTTTCCTGCTGGGCCTGACAGCACTTTCCAAGAAATCATAATGTCCTTGGAGAGGGAAAAATAAATCGCAGGATGAAATTTACAAAAACGACTATGGCGGCGCCGCTTCCAGCAGCTCCTACTTAGCAACTGCCCTGCTCTGAGGTCATGCCAGTCAACCGAATAAATGAAACAACAAAGACAAGCTCACAGGCACAGGCACAGTCACAGGCATACACTTACCGCCACATAAAATATGCGAAAGCATAAGGCAGACCAGGAGGGTCTCCTCCTTTCTGTACTGAAATAGGAGGTCTCCTGGGAGAAGACCTCCTCTAACCCAGACTCTCCTAGTCGCAGTGGCAGTGGCAGTCTGAGATCCAGCATAGCATCCAGCATATAAATAAACTTTTTCGTAGCTCGTAGCTCCGTAGCTCGGCAAAATGAAATTTACTGGAGCGAAAAAAATTGAAAGATTCTAGGGAGTGGGCATGGTTGGTTGGTGGTGGAGATCCTGCAGTGCTCATGTCTGGGTGACTGTGCGGCATGGCTGGCATATCATGGCAGAGCAGAGCATGGAAGAGCATGGCTGTAATGTGGATAAATCCCATTAATGCATGATTTGGCAAAACTTTTCCATAGCGACTCATGGACTCATTTTCATTTCGAATTTCTGGCTTTGTTTGTGATTTACGGTCGACTGCAGCAGATTATTATGTTTGCTAAATACTCTCCAATCATTTTAGATGTTTTCCGATACAAATATTGATTGCAGCTCAAATATTTAATAACTTCCATTTCCATTTATATTTTCATTAAATATCTAGTTGGTATGCCTTTTTGGTGATTAGCAACAGAAGGTTTTTATTAAAATGAAACTATTCCAGTGGAAATTATTAAATCTGGTCTAATTTTTAAGAGTTAGTGGGAAGAACTGTTTCAAACACTTGACTTGAAATAAACCCTTACTTAAAACTATATCCCTCCTTAACCAACCAAATTACCTGAAAGACGGCATCCTGAAAAATATTTTACTTGAGGGAATGCCATTACACTGGCCCCAAGGAGCTCTATGTAGCCAAACACTCCGCCACCAAGGTGGTGGCTGGAGCTCGCAGTGATGCCTCCTCGGGGGAGTCGGGGGGCCTGTCGTTCAAACCGTCTAAAATTTTACTGACTTTGACAGGCCAGCAACTAACCTGCCTCCCCCACTGCCACGCCATGCCACTCCATGCCATGCCACTCGCTTTATATAGAGCTCTGGCTGGCTGGGAGTGTGCACTCAGTCAGAATTGTGCCTTGTAAATAGGATTCATCTCGCGCCGAGTCGCGACCAACTAACTGCCTGGCACGAAATGCAAAAATATAGAGTCTAGCTCCGAAATGCACTGAGAAATAATAATAATACTAAATATTTTAAACAATTTAAATAGTTGGTAGTAAGGTTTAACTCCTATAGTCTAAGAATGAGTAATAATTGTTGTTTAAAAGAAGACTTTGTATCTCTTAGTGTATCTCCCTCACTCAAAGGCCTTCTTAGACAGTTGATGTTGATGTTGCCAGTGCTAGTGCTGGTGCTGGAGCTGGAGCTGCCTCTGTTTTTCACCCAGACACTCAAGCAAATGGCAGTCGGCTACCAACAACCCGCCCACAGTTATCCGCCCATCCATCCATCCAACATCCATCCAGCATCCATCCATACATAACCATTTTCGCCATGTCAGGCGGTGGCCAAAAGTGCGCTCATCTGTGGCTCGCTTGGCGCAAAGTTTCGAGTATCTGTGTGTGTGTTTTGAGTGTGTTTGTGTGTGTGTATCTATGTCTATGTATTGCCAATTTATCCTTTAGTTTCTTTTTCTAGTCACCCAGCAGCCCACTATCCCACCAATCGCCCTGTTAGCTGCGTTTGTGGTCTGCCTTTGTGTGAAATTTGCCAAGTCTCTACTCCTTACTCCTTGCTCCTTCGTCCTTTTTGCCTGCTAACTGTTTAATTAAAGACCACTGGCAGGGAGTACTCGTGTCAAAGATATCCCCGGCTGTCAATCGTCGGATACTTTTGGGCCAAAAGGACACTGTAATTATGAGACAACTGGCTCTTGATGAGCTGTGACTGTCCTTTCCGACTCCTAATACCACGTTCTAACCATCAAAAAGGACACTTTTTTGTCTGAAACATTTATTAGATTGCCGCTCGTCCATAATAAAGTGACCTCTAATGCTGATTTAATCATATTCTTTGATGTTTATCGTCATTTTTGTTAATTAAAACTCATTCAGAAGCCCCGGCTTTGACAAATATTGTGCATTAGATCTCGACTAAAATCGACTGAAATTTAATTACAAAATTGAAATGAAAACGATGCGACAGGAGGGGCCACAAAGGAGGAGGCGACAAAGTCAAGCTGAACACGGGATTATCCGCAAATCCGCCATCCGCCATTCATCGGTGCACACACACGAGGTGCTGGTGATGGCGCTGTTGCGTTTGATTCGGTTTCTGGCTCCAACCACCACCTACCTGACTCCCCGTCCTGCCCCGACAATCCTTTGGTGGCTGCAAACAAACATTGCCACGGCAACCGGCAACACACAAAGGCAACAGAGACTCGCATTATTCGTTGCCAGGAATATATCACGGCGAACATAATCCCACCATCCTCCATCCATTTAGCCATGCTCCCGGCCATGCCATCTTCTGATTCTGGTGATGAGGATTGAATGGCAACTGCAGCTGCCAGCGGGGAGCTGCTTCAAAGGAGATGAATGGAGCGGCATAAGAGGCGGCAGGAAGGAAGACTCCGCCAGGTTGTATAGGCAGATGCAAGGGGCGCTTGTTAAATTCTTTTGCATTTAGTTTCGCTGTCGGTAATGATGCTGCGATGAGGCAGTCGTGGCAGACTCCTCCGATCGCAGGGCTCCTCCTTCGCAGGGCAACCGGCAGGGCACTTCGCCTCCCCCCAGGCAGGCACTTCTTCCATTCAGTTGCCAACCGTCGATGTCGATTTTGATGCATGCTCATGTTGGCTTATCCTCCTCCTAGCCCTGTCTTTCTATACTCTTCCTAAGGATAAAGATGAAGTGGCTTGGACTTGGCTTCTTTTTTAGTAAATATTACTCGCAAGGATACTCGGGCTGCTCCCGAATCCTTGTCAATAATGAACAAGTTATAGATATATCAGTTACCTTCTTAATATCTAATCTAAAACTCTCTATAGGGTATTCCTGAGCCCATCTTGTCCTACCAGGATGTTGGCATTTGTGTATTATATTCCCTTTCGTTCTTCTTTTCGTGCTTGCATCTGCAGCTGGTGTCCGTCCCCCACATCCTTTGAAGCCTCGGCCCGACAATATATGCAAATTATTCCTGGGAAGCTGCAAACGAACCATCCAGAAGGCCATCCAGGCCCTCTCCCTCCGTTATGGACGGAGTTTAATACGATTTTCCCGAACAAAGTAGAAATTATTGAGCCATATGGAACTCTTCTTGGTCAAAAGAGAAAATTAAATATGTATACAAGGATGTTTAAAAGGATTTCCTTGGCTCTTCTATTGGCTCAACTCTTTCTAGCTTGTTGCTGAAAGCCAACTCCCAATTGAATTAAATACTTGCCGAGATTGTCATTGTCGTTGTTGGCCAACATTACGGAGCAGAGTGGATAACCACTTGCACCCCTTGAAACCCAAATCCAGAAGATGAAAAAGAACTGAAGCGACAAACAAAAGAAATGAAAGAAAAAGATACACTCGAGCTGAAGAAGTGCAAAGAACTCGCCTCCAGAAACTGGTTCTGGCCCAAAACCCAAAAATGTATCTGTGTTTTAGTCTCCGGTGTTGCTCTGTATGGGTGTACGGGTGTACGGCTAAGTGGGGGCTCTCAGCTGGTGTTTGAAAATGTGCTAAGTTGCCTCGCTTTTGTATGCACAAAGGGAGATGCGAGAGGCCGGGGCCCAGAGTAAACAACTTTGTGAAATGGCGGACAATTATGGGAGATGCGTTGAGCTTCTGAGCTGCTAGCTGCTGGCTGCTGGCTGCTGGTATCTGTAAGATACCCGAGGAGAACCCGAGGACAGTTGCCACTTTGGTCACGTACCAAAAAACGATTGCAGCTCCAGATATGAACCCAGCCCAACACCAGCACATGCCACCACATCCTCATGTATACATATGTACCTCTGAACACACTCACTCACACTCTTCATTCTATTTGGGTCAACTGTGGACTGTGAGCCCTATGGACTGTGCGATTTTTAAGCAAATATTAATTTCGGTTCGTTATTCTTATGATTCCAGGAATATTGTCTCCTCCGGGTCCGTTTCTGACGCCCAGCCCATCGCCATCGATCTCAGCTAGCCCTCGTCTGCAACCATCGCCCTCGCTGTCGCCGTTCCCACAGGATGTGGTGCTCGTAGCCGGTGGCAGTCAAGTAAACGCCAACAGCAATCCCCAGGAACACGTAAGTTGATCTTTTATACTTAATACGACACCAGAAAGTGTCCTGCAGCCTAGCCATTTGGAAAATGTTACCATTTTTGGCTTTAGTTTTTAAAAGAACTCTTTATGCTTTTTTTTTTGCCATTTCAGGAGCGCAAGGCGGCGACGCCTGGCAGGAGACAGTCCATCCATCAGTTCACCAATGGCAGCCCCAACGCTGGAACCGTCGTCTTCCAGCCAAGCCCATCCCAATCGCCGGCCGCTGCCACGACGGTCATCGGCGTGACCAGTGGCGGCCTCATAGCCACCGCCGGGGGCGGATCGGGTGTGAGCACCGGAGTCGGTGCCGGTAACAGTTCCGGAATCGGAGTGGGAGTGGCCCTGCACAGCAATGCCATTGGCAACGAGTTGAATGCCACGCTGGTGGGTTCCAACAACATCCAGCTCAATAAGGTGAGTTATCCCTTAGGTTTTTAAAGTCTTGATCCTTTACTAAGTTCGAGGGACTTGCCTGTTATCCTTTTGCAGAAGGGCACTAAGCGGGCCACCCAGCAGCAGCAGCAGCAACAACAGCAGCTGGGCCATCAGATCTTCAGCAGCAACGCCGTTGCACCCACCTCCATCAGCAGTGCGACGGCAGTGGCCGGCGGCGGCGGCGCAGGCGGAGTAGGAGTTGGAGGCTATGGACAGCTCAATGCCACCGCCATCAGTACGCCCACCTCGTTCGCCACGGCCGGCAGTGTGGTCAGCAGCATCACCGGTAGCAAGGGCCCGGCGAAGGGCCAGAAGGGGCAGCAGCAGCAGTTCCAGCACTACCAGAGCAGCAGTCCGCTGATAGCCGACAGCCCCATCCCGAGTCCGAGTGGGGCGATAACGGCGGCTGCCATAAAACCGCCCACACCACAGCCACAGCAAGTGCAAATGCTGCCGCAACAGTTCACCATCTCGCAGCAGCAGCAGCAGCCTGCCCAGCAGGTGTTTCAGTTCATCCAGGGACCGCAGGGTCAGCTGATAGCCACCACCCCACAGCAGCAGCAGCAGCCACTTCAGCAGCAGCAGGCGCCCCAACCGCAGCAGCAGCAACAGCAGCAGACGCAGCGGTTCGTCAGCAATGCTGGAATCACGGGCCTGGCCACCGGCAAGACCGGCAAGGCGCCACAACAAATCCTGCCGAAGCCGCAGCAGGAGATCCAGCAGCAGCAGAAGAAGGTCGGCGCCGGAGGAGCGACTCAGATCTCCCAGCAGCAGACGGCCAGCAATCCCACCCAGCAACAGCAGCAGATCCTGTTGCCCGCAACAACCACACAGCCGCAGCAGTTGCTACTCAACCAGATGCCCGTGCTGGTGCAGCAGAATCCGCAGGGTGTGCAGCTCATTCTGCGTCCACCGACGCCCCAGCTGACGGCGACTCCCTCGCTGGTCATCCAGCAGAATCCGCGCGGGCAACCCCAGCTGCAGACACAGCCGGCACAGCAACAGCTGCTGCGAATAGTGGGCACCAATGGAACGACCATGCAGCTGGCTGCCGCGCCCACCTTCATTGTGTCCTCGCAGGCGAACCTCATCCAGCAGACGGCGGCGTCGGCGGGTCAGTTCCAGAACGCCATCAAGACGGGCACCCAGCTGACGGGTCTGCATGCGGCACTGGCCCAAGCCCAGGCTCAGGCGCAGGCGCCACGATCTCAGCCGTTCGCCACGACGGCCACGCTGAACACTCAGCTCCTCGGCCAGCTGCAACTGGCGGCGGCAGCCCAAATCCAGATGCCCAATGGCCTCACCACCATCTCCCAGCTGCCAGCCCACCTGCAGCAGAGTCTGGGCGGAGCCACCATTAATCTGAACCAGCTGAATGGAGCACACATCCAGCAGATAGCCACTGCGTTTCAGGCACCGCAGGCTCCAGCAGCGAGTGGTGGCGCCACTTCCAGCACGGAGCTCTTTACGCAATCCTCGCCGGCGCATGTGCCGCTGGCCGTCACGCCGGAGCCACTGCGCCAGCCCACGCCGGTGCCCGTGCTGCAGCAGCAACAGCAGCAGCAGGCGGCCATGGCCACCATCCAGTTGCAGCAGCAGCAGCAACAACAGCAGCAGGCCCAGATCCAGCAGCTGCAGCACCAACTGCAGCAGACCCAGTCCCAGGTGCAGCAAGCCCAGCAACAGCAATCGGTCCAGGCGGCAGCTGCTGTGGAACCGAAGAAGAAGCCACGTCCGCGAAAGAAAAAGCAAGTTCCCACCGTGGCAAGCACTCCGCAGTCGACTGCTAGTTCCGTGGAGGTGACGCCCCCCAAGATAGCCATTGCTGCGGCGCCGGCTCCCCAGGCTGTACGCGCCAAGTCGCCATCGCCACCGCCCACCACGATCCAGAGGAGCAGCAACGGGAAGCTGGATCTCGGCGACGTGATGAAGTTTTGCGGCATCACGGGCGACGATGACGACGACGAGGACTATTCCATAGGTCTGGAAACCGCTGCGGAACCTGCCGAGCCCACCCAGTCACAATCACAGCCACAGGCGTCGTCCAGCGACATAATGATCTCCATACCGAACCAAAACGGCAGCGATGGCCTGCCCTTCACCCTGACCATTCCCGCACCGCAGCCATTGCAGCAGACTACGTCGACGTCGGACACAGCCACCGAAATACCAAATATCCTCATCAAGATTGATCCCAGCGCTGATGCGGCAGTGCCTCCCTTTGGACTGTCCACTCCGCGCCTGCCCACGGCGGAGGAGATCCAGAAGCAGGCCCAGCAGCATCTGGCTCAGCAGGCGGCAGCCGCTGCGGCAGCGGCAAAGGCCTCCACAGCCACGCCCACCATCAGCATCAGCCTGCCCAGCATGTCGTTGCAGCCCCAGGTGGTGCCCGCACCGATAGTCACGCCCACTCCGCCCGCAGCAACAGCAGCATCGGTGGCAGCCTCCGCCACGGCGGCAGTGAAGCCGAGAAGGAAACCAGCCGTGCGCCGGAACACCAAGAAGCCGGACGCACCGAACAGCAGCAGCAACACCCTGATCTCCGCCAGCAGCAGCAACAGCAGTACCACTCCCACCATCATATCCAGCAGCAGTCTGCCCACTACGGTCAACACCATCACACTAACCACGCAGTCGCCGGCGACGAGCAGCAGCAACTCCACCCTGATGCTGAGCCACGGAACGGCCACTGCCGTGCCCAGTCAGATTGGCAACATCCAGATCTCACAGGTTCAGAACCACAACCAATCCACCCTGCCCGTGAGCAGCACGGTGGAGAACAAGATCCAGATTATGCCGATCCTGCCGCCAGGAGCCACTGTGATGGGTGGAACCCCAGGAGGAGCAGCCGCCGGTCAAGCGCCCACCTCGCAGCCAACGCAACTGGTGTTCCAGTCGACGGCGCCCACGATCAATACGGAATCCACGGCCATCAAGCTGTCCACCGACGGCAGGCAGATGCAACTGGTGACCATTCCCCAGGCCACACCACCACAGACACCGGCAGCCACCCCAGCCAGTGCCACACAGTCATCGGGGGTGACCACAACTCCGACACTTACGGCCGGAGGTGCTACCATCCTGCCGCCTCAACTGACGGGAATGCCAGCCAACGTGTCGGTTTCCGTGGGATCACCTGCCTCTGCGGCAGCGCTGGTTCCCCAGCTGACTGGGAGTCTCACCCTCACCGTCTCGGAGCAGTGCGAGCGCCTGATCCTGCGGCACGATCCTAACAATCCGCAAGACCACCAGTCGCAGCTCATCCTGCAGGCCCTGCTGAAGGGCGCTCTGCCCAACGTGACCATCATAAACGAGCCCACGCGCGTTGATCCCAGCAAGCAGTCTACCACCATACTCCAACCGCAGCAGCAGGTGATCCAGATCCCGCAGGCACAGCCTCAGGGGCAACTGCAGCAGCAGACCTTGTCCAAGGTTTCATCAGCTCCCAAAATAGAAGTTAAAGGTAGGTCTCATCAGAGTAACTATCAGGATCAGACCTCCTCCTCTGATCTTATTCTTAAAACTCGAATCCTTGCATCCCTTCTTATGTTCCCAAATCCCATTTCCATTCCAGTCACAAACAATAGGAAGCTGGCAACCCAGGGAACGCATCCTAATAGTAGCCTGCTCGGAGGAACGGGCACAACCACCACCACTACGACGATGAAACCACCGGCCTCGCTGCCCGCCAAACAGAACGAGGTGCTGTCCTTCCCCACTCTGCCGCTCAACTCGCAAGTGGTTATCCAGCAACAGCCATTGGCCTCGGGCCAAGTGCAGTCCCAGTTGCAGCCAGTCACTGTGCCCGTCACTCTCCCCGCCCAGCCAGCCACCATATCGTTGCCGGTTCCAGTGCCAACTCCTGCCCCCGCACCGGCTCCCCAGCTGGCCAACAACGGTCAGCAAAGGTACATTGCGCTGCCGCCCATCGATCCCAGCACCCAGCAGCTGTTCTGCCTGAACAGTGTCACCAACCAGATCACGGCCATGAGTGCGGGCCAGACGGCGGCTTCGATTGGGCCCACGGAGCGGCTGCTCATCGCCCCGGCGGGCATAAACGCCCAGCAGCTGGCCCAGTGCCTGCAGTTGGGTCAGCTCCACTTCAACGACGTCAATCCGCTTCCGGCCCAGCAGCAGCAACAGCAGCAAGTGGCTACCTCGTCGTCGTTAACGCTGTCGCTGCCACTGCGCCCCCAGCCGCCACAGCAGCAGATTGTGCATCCCATCCAGCCGATCAGCAATGGACTGGCAGTCACAACAACAGCCAGTTCCACGCTGACCACCACCACCGGTGCCACCACCACGACCACCACAACGGTGACCAAGCAGGTGGCCAATGTGGCGCCGATTATAGATCAGAGCAAGGCCAAGCTGGAGCCGGCAAAGGCGGCCACCAGTGGAGCTGCTGGCGGGGGCGGAGCTGCAACGGGAGCGGTGGTGAAGAAGAAGCCTGTGAGGAAGCCCAAAGCCACGCCTACCAACGCCTCGGAGCTGGCTAGCCTGAAGAACGCCAGTGTGGTGAAGCCCATGCCCAAGCTGGATCCGCTGTCGCAGAAGCCGAACAACAATCCTGTGCAGATTGTGCAACCGAATGTGGCGAGTGGCAAGCAGATGATTGTGGTGGGCAGCTCCAGCTGCAGCCAGACGACCACAACCACCACCACAACGATGAGCACCACCATCCAACCCTTTCAGACGACAAGTGGCACTAAGCTGGTGGGAGTTACAGCGCCGATGCAGCAACAACAGCCAACGGTGATACTGCAGCAGCAACAGCAGCAGCCCAGGACAAGCTTCACGGTGACCACGGCGACACCCACTCCCTCTCCCACAGCCGCTCCTGTGGTCAGTGGTCTACAGCTGCAGCAGGCAGGCCAGCCCCTGCAGCAGCAACAGTTGCAGGTGCAGCAGCAGCAGTTGCCAACTCCTAAGCAGCAGCAACCGCAACCGAACACGGTGTCGCGAGTGCAGACCATTCAACTGACGCCTCAAATGCAGCAGGTCTTCAAGCAGGTGCAGATGCAGATACAGTTCCTCACCATTAAGTTGCAGAACAAGTCCAGTTTCCTGCCCGTCTCCCCGGAAATCGATGCGACAACCATCGCCGCCTACATCAAACCGATGACCGATGTGGAAATCCATCTGGCGCTGCAGCGGCTCTTTGCCGAGCAGCACAGGATCCTGGCCTCCGGCAAGGAGGTGCCCACGCCGGAAGGTATGCTGCCCACGGCGAATGGCAATGGCTTCACATTGATGCCACAGCCAGTGCAGCAGCAACAGTTGCAGGCGACCCTGCAGGTAGCCGAACCTTTAAAAACAACAGTGCCGGCCAATGTGGTGCAGCCAAACAATCACTCTTCCACCACTCCAGCGGCAGGAGCAGCTTCTGCTCCTGGAGCAGCTGCGGCCACCCAAAGAATCCACATCTACCCGATGCAGCACCAGCAACAGCAGCAGCAGCAGGCGGGCAACAAGCAGCCGAAGCCAGTGCAGCAAAAAGTGCAGCAAGAGCAGCCGCCACAGCCATCGCAACTGCAAATTAAACCCAAAGAGCCAGCTAATAGAAACAAAGCCAATAATCCACAGCAACCACTGAACCAGCAGCCCCAGCAGCAGCAACAAAATCAAAATGGGACCATCAATATGTTGCCACAGAAGAGCAGCATGTTGCCTGTGCCTCAACAGCAGCAACAGCCTCAACAGCAGCCGGGTGGTTTGAACAAAAGCGGTCCGCCGCCCTTGATCTTTGCCAGCTCCACGAATCTGTTGACCAACAACAACAATGGCAGCAGCGCCAGCAGCACCATCCACAACAGCAACTCGGTGATGCAGGTGAACAATATGCTCTCCATGCCGCCCCTGCAACCCCAGCAACAATTGCAACAACAGCAGCAGCAGCAGCCACAACCGCCGCCACCAACACCAATCCTGCCACCTGTGGCTCCTTCATTGGGGGTGGGTGTTGGATTAACGCCAGGAGCGATTGGATTGCCGTCATTGCCGACGATACCGAGTCTGCCACTGTACATGCCGGGCAAGCTGGATGACATTCCCACGCAGAAACCAAAAATTGCACGCCTCTCCTTGTGAGTAGTTGGTTGAACAATGCCGATTTCCTTTGGAGCGGCCAACTGGATTGCAGAACTAGCAATGCAATAGGAATCTATACTGATGTCTTTATTTTCGCAGATTTGTACGCCAACTGGAGGTGGATCAGGAGAGCTGCCTGAAGCCGGACTATGTGAAGCCCTTCCGCACCAAAGATGAGGCAGTGAAGCGGCTAATCAGGTAATGTGGAGACATTTGCAAAGAAAACAAAACAATTCCTAATGACTTTTGCTTTTGATCTATTTAGATATCATTGCATGCACGAAAATGATGTGGAGTTGCACTCTGACGAGGACGAGGAGTTCGAGGCCACTGCCCTGGAGTTCCAGGACAAGTTCCGACAGCTCAACGGAAAGTTCCAAGAGATACTAATGCAGGAATCAACAGTAAGTTTAATGTTAACCATTAACTCTTGAATCGTTTATTTATTCGTTACTACTTTCTTCTATTAGCTGCCACATCGCACCTCTGAGCTGCTGCAGATGCAACAGCTAATGATCGATGATCTCAAGGGCGAAATCAACGATTTTCGAACAGCCGAAAAGGAGCTGGAACAGCAACTGAAGTTGGAGCAGAACAGCGACGCTCCCGCCACGCAGGAAAGCGACTCCCAGTCCGAGGCTAAAGTTAAGGAGGAAATCAAGGAGGAACCTGAGGGTGTGGTGGACCGGTTTGATCTTCTGAAGAACAGTGCTGATGTCAACAAGGCATTCAGCAAACAGGCGCCACAGGATCACAGCTCCGCTGTTAAGCAAGAGGAAAAGGGCGAAGGTGGCGAGCCGGCAGTCAACGGATCTGTCGACGGCGATGGTCAGGAGAAGGAGTCGTCGAAGTTCATCAAGAAGGACTTTGATAACTTTGACATTGAATCTGAGCTGACCACCAGCTTCATAATGAAGAAAGTGGAGCACAAGTCGGAGGCACCCAAGAATGTTGAGAACTGCTACCAAGAACGGACTGTTATGGAGCCACAGCAGCCGCAGCACCAGTCGCAGCAACATATCAAGGGCAACAACATGGAGCAAGTGGACCAGGAAGACGGCTGGTACTGCCTGCAAAAGGAACTGAATCTGATGAACAATGAACCCATGCAGCAGCAACCGCAGCAGCCACAGATGAATGGCAACCAGCACCACATGGCCATCAACCGCCAACAGCAGCAGCAGCAGCAATCGCACTATATGGACAACTCCAGCACTGGAAGCATGATGAATAACAGCAACCACATAGCGGATCTGTTTCCAAACGGCTGCATCGACAAGAGCAACCAGAGCACCAGCAGCAGCAATAGCAGCTGCACCAGCGACAACCACGGGGTGAAGAACAACTCCTCGTGCAGCGGCCAGCGCGAACAGCCAGTGGTGATGGACGCGGAGCAGCAGAACCAGCATCCGGCAATCAGCGAGTTCTTCAGCAGCGACTCGGATGTGCAAAAGTCGGTGGAGAATCGCTTGGAGGCCATGTTTGGGGAGTCGCCCGTGCACTTGGATGTGAAGAACAGCAGCGATGCTCACGACATCGAGTCGAATCTGGACGAAATCTTTGGGGACTCGAAATCTCCAGCTGCGAACCACAAGACTAAGATGAACATGTGGGTGCCCGATGCCTCGTTCATGCAACAGCAGGCTGCGCCACAACATCAGCAGCAAACGCAGTACTCTGGCTCGCAGCAGCAACAGCATCACATCGAGCTGAACTGCGACAACAATCCGCGCTGGATGCAGAGCATGGAGGCGCACTATAGCGACTTCATGACCAGTGGCACTAGCAACGGCGAGCTTGTCAACGGGGACTCGCGCAAGCGGAGCTGGATGGGCTCGGGCAGCGACCTGGAGGATGACAACAGCAGCAAACGGTTGTGCACGGCGTCCTCGTCGTCCTCCTCCTCGCCAATGTCCTCCCAGCAGCAGCAGCAACAGCAACATGTGCAGGTTCCACTCTTAGATGCTGACATGCTGCCCACCGGCTTCCCGCAAATGCTGATGGAACAGCAGCAGCACCAGCAACAGCAGCAACACAACTTTGCCTACGGCAACATGATGGACCAGCAACAACAGCAGCACCCGCAGCAGCAGCACTACCAACACAATATGCAGCACCAGATGCAACACCAACAGCAGCAGCAGATGCAGGTCAGCCACATGGGCGGAGCTGCTGGTGGAGAGTACGACGATGATATCAGCAGGCATGTGGCCAGCGCCATCGACAGCATCCTAAACCTGCAGAACAGCGGGGACTCCCTGCAGTTCTCTCTGGGATCCATCCTGGGTGACAGTATCCTGGAGGATCAGAGGCAGCCTGGTAACTTGGCCAGTTGCCAGCAGGAGCAGATGGTGAACCAGAGACGCCGGCAGATGGGCGACGAGATGAACGACTGCCTGATCAGCGGCGGTGGGTCGGGAGCAGGCAGCAGTAGCCTTCTGCTGGAGCACCACCACCAACAGCAGCAGCAGCAGCAACAGCACCAGATGATGCAGGGCCACCAGCAGCAGGCGCAGCACATGCAGCACCACCACCACCATCAGAACATGCAGACAATGTCCCAGTCCCAGGCGCAGCACCTGGGCCAGTTGAACGACTTTAGCTGCGGCTTGGATGACCCAGTCAAGTCGATCATGACCTCCTGACTTGGAGTAGGAATTCCGGCCAGCACGTCGGCGGCGGATAACGCCTCCAACAGCTTGATACTAGAGTTTAATGCCACCACGTTGTGAAGAGCGGTGGACGAATCGAGTTACGAATCCCAATTGTATAGTGAACCGAGTTAGTTTCCCCGACTTAAATATTGTTTTATCCCCATTGAGTACAATCCTTTATTAGACCTTAGCATAAATTGTTTTACTTATTGTTTGTATTGTTTAGTCCAATATCGTGTATGATGTTTTAAACCACCTCCGGATCACCCAATTACTTAATGCAATGGAAGTTAGAGGCGAGAGTGAATCGAAGCAACAATAATAGTGCGACAGAGTGCGACCCAATGAGGCCAAGAAAGCAATTGACGTGGTGAATTGAAAACTAAACGACGAATAGCATCAAATGCTTCTCACAGAGTTACACTAGATCGAGAACCTAAGTAATAAATTACGTAGCTACAGTAACTAAGCGAACGGAAATGGAACGCCCTAGACAATTTATTTAAATACAAAAAGAGAAATGAAACCAAGAAATGTACGTAAGAGTGGTAGAATCACGCGCAAAGGGTAGGGAATACGAATTGGTTGTATAATTCATAGTTAAGTTACTTGAAGCAATTCTGAGAAAACAATTCAAAAATCATGTTGCCAATTTTGTTGTCGATGTCGATGTCGATGGAATATCAGAGACAGAGCAATTAAGCCGCATCCAATCGATTTATACAATTCCAGATAATATATCTATATATATATATATTTATTTAGGCACTATGGTGCGGTAAAAAAGATTGTAAATAGTTAGAGCATGCATCAGTTTCAGTCACGCCACAGGAACTGTCCGAGGGGATTATTATATTATAGCTAAGCATTTTTAAACAGAGAGCTACAGAGCATAGAGGGGGAGATATCATTTAAAGCGCTTTACGTACGACTGCTTCTGATTCTGATATTACAGACAAACCTAAAACCTAAAACCTAAAAACATAAAAACCTAAAATCCTAAACCTATCGACGTGCTCAATTCGAGAGTAAAGAATTTTCGGCATAGCTACGGGTGTCATTGGAAAGAATATGCAAAGATCTTAGGGATTAACGAGTACCAACTATGGCAAACTACGAAGCAAACCAAAAGCAGTTCAAAAATCACAATTTTAGCCAATTTAGTTTAAACATTTATAAATTATTGAATCTAAATATAATATCTTATACACTTAAACCGGATCGATTGTAGCGAGATGTAAGGACGAAGAGAGCAGGAGAAACCACAGGAAACAAACAAACAAATAACAAAAAAAAACAAATTAACGAATCGTATCAATTGTATCTTGATCTTGCGACAAATCTGACTTGTGATTTGTGCCACGTTTTAAATATAGATGTCTGACTAGCTTGTAAACCTACATAATAAATACGATTAAAATCTAAAACAAAGCCCCCCCACTCAGTAAGTCCCTACGATGAGGTCCCATCGCAGGATGCGGCAGGATGTTTGGTGTTTGCATACCAATTACGATACTAATACTTTAATACCACCACTAACAAACAAACAAACAAACAACAAAGAAACAAACAAACAAACACACACAACAAACTAAAAACACACACAAAAACCTACTACAATACGTACTATCATGGACGGATTGCTTGTATTACGCGTAGTCAGTAAGGGAACTTCAAGAGGTACCATATTTTAAGATGTGCTTCAGGCCACGCATCCATGACCCCCAACCAGATACCTGATCCCATCCAGATCCCAGTCCCTATCATCCCACCTGTCCAGCGTCCCGTATGAGTAGCATGATCTTGGACCTTTGTTTGAAACTTTCTAGTTATTATTCAAAGACAAATAACGCTCGTGTAAAAATGTACATGTAATAGCATAATTTAAGTTGGCAATCCAAAACTGAATAAATGTAAATCCATTAATAGATTATTTACGAGAGAACTGTTTTAAGTTGTATTTAGAACGAAATCGAACTCAGAAGGCGCCCCTCCCGCCAATCAACCTTTCCAACCAAAACAGCCACCACAAATCGCAGTGTCGTCATTTCAATTGTTCAGCTAAATGTGTCTAAATGTAATTTAACATAAAGTGAAAACTAAAGATTTTTAAACAAAAACATTGTGAGTTTTAATTAACAAAAAATAAAATAAAATACAAAAAAACATCATCATAGGGAGAGAGAGACAGAGCAAAGCAAAAGAAACAACTTTAATATTTGATAGTTTATTAAGCCCATCCATTCATAGTCGTCATAACCATTAAGTAAATAAAACAAAAAAAAAAACAAATACAAAAGATTCAAAATAAATCTCACTGAAACGCAACAAACCGAAAAGCCCAACTGAAAAAAACGGAAACTAAATAAATGGAAATGCAATCAAAGTTCATGCATTGGCGTTTGTACTGGGAGAGAGAGATGTTCTTAGGCAAATAAAGAAAAATTCCATACAATTTTAAAAACTATTTGAATTTTATTATCGGCTCTTCTTTTGTTCTTCACTATGCAGGTTGTAGGTTTGCATACACCGGTTTTTTATTTTTAAATTGGTATTGAAAATGCAAGAAATGCATTTCCTACCAATTTGAGATTCATTTCGTACCTCACACAAATCAACTTTGTGCCGAGTGCAACTGAGTTCCTAATTAATATCTTTCTAACACAAACATACACATTCAACTACGAGGATAAAACCTGATGATTGGCTCTATTAATGCTAGCGGCTAATGAGATGTGTTAGCAATGGCCCAATATCAATTTAAAGTATGTGCTTATAGTAGAAAATAAATTATTAAAAAGTATAAGTTATCAGTTCGCAAGGTATTTTACAGCCAACCATTCTCGTTGGCATTCAAATTGTGTTCACATAATCCGTAGAATGGGTCGATTATCGGAGAAAATGTACACTACAAATTTGGATGGGGTTAGGTGAGTTAGTTAGTTGGGACAACTTAGAATAGAAATCGAGCTTAAAGCTTTTTTTTAGGGAGAATGAGGTCAATAATGACATAAGAAACATTCAATAGAACCCCTTAAAACGAATTAAAACTTATTCAAATCGACCCATCCCAAGGTTGGGCATTGCTTCATTCGATTGGCCAACTGAGCTTAGCCTAACCCTAAGCTTAGTATTTGGCATTTGCGCTAAAGTACAAGTACGAGTAAAACGATTGTTGCAGCCTAGATTCGCCGACAGCATTGTTTCCATTTGCCCAACTAGGTTGAGCCGACTTCGTGTTCGAGTCGATTTTAAGCTAGTTAAGTCTTGAGCGAATAGACCGGCAGTGGATGGCCCTCCGAGTTGAAAACCCATTGCTCCAGGTCGATTTCCTTGCGGTTGTCGCTGAACAGCAAGTAGAAGTACTTAAGTGTTTCGCTTAGCCAGAAACTTTCCATCAGATCACGCATGCGTGTGTTTTGAGCGTTTTTAACGTTGCCCAGCGAGGTGTAACCAGCATTGACCTTGGTGTGGGTCTCAAATGCCTGGAAGATGGTCCAGCCCATATCCTGGTATGTGCGATTTCCCGTCAGGGCATAGAAGTAATACAGACTCTCTATGAACTCCGGCCGCAACAGGTTGTGGGCATCATTCGGCTTCACATAAATATCCTGATCGTCCTTTTCGGTGAGGGCGAAGTAGGAAATTTCTGCCGCCAAATGGGTGGGATTCATCATGTACGTTTGGTAGCAAGTGTCCATCAAGTCCCTGGCGAGTATCAGATGCGAGTCCGGCATGCCGTTCTGGTGACCCAGCAACAAAGTTCCAGGCAGGTAACACGTGAGATGATCCATTTTTGGCTTGAAGTCTTTGCCGTTAATGAGTTCGCCAATATAGACCCAGTGCTCGCGCGGAGTGCGACGCATCAGCTCGGTTAGCACTCCGTCAATAGCTTGCATGTAATCCAAGATAAGGCTGGAATAAGTAGAGGTTTAGCAGAATTAGGTAAGCATGGCCATTATGACTTGAAAATGTTAAGTTAAATGGGAAACTCACATGTCATTATCTTTGCGGCCGGTCTGCACCCACTGCTTCAGTAGATACTCGTAGTAAGAGTCACCACGCGCTCCCAGAGAAATAGTTGCATAGTTGCGGAATGTCCCAGTATTAGCATTGATGAATATGGGCACTAGTCCGTGTTTTTTATCGAGCTCATGCACTTTTTCGTTTACCTTGTGGGCGACCTAAAAATTTTAAACAAAAAATTATACAAATTCTAGGACCTTCGATCGTAGTTCTTACTTGTTCGTATATTGAAACGTTTGTGGAGCGACTTAAATCACGGAATTCCAGCTGAATGGTGGTCACCTCGCTGGTGGAACTATCGGGCGACCACTTGGGTGAGTGGGCTGAAAGGTCGCCGAGATTGACATCCGAGTATGGAATCCCGGAGGGCGAAGAGAAGGCAGGCAACAAGCGATTGCCCAACTCCGAAGCCTTGGCCAGGAACATAGTGTCCCCACTTAGATGATAGGCAGCCAGAAGTCCACCCAGCACTCGAATGGTTACCTCGAAGAGATTCACATCACGCTTGGTATCAAAGCGCAACGAATTCTCCACCCAATCGCGGGCCTCTTTGAACTCTGCATAAGATAAAAATTATCAAAATAATGATACTAGGCTAGATATCAAAGACAATATTCCTCAGGAAAACAATTAAAAATGAAAATTGAAAGGTAACGTTTGTCTTTCTGGCATTTATGCTTATTTGAATAGCTTTAACAATACTCACCATCATCCAGTCCCATTATATACATGGTATCTAAAGAATCAACAATGCTCAGGCCCAGGCCAAACCACTCATGAGAGTATTGCGAGATGGGTTTCAGGTTGTCATGGCCCCAGGCGTACTTCTTGTAGCCGGCCCAGGAGTGCTTGAAGGCGGCTACCACCGCCGATTGTCGCTCGTTGGAAGCTCCATGGAAGTGCTGACCCTTCGCCAGGAGAGGACGAATCTTATGCAGATGCTCCTTGAAACTAACACCTCCAAGGTGAAGCGGATTCTTAATAGCCAGGTCCAGCTGCTCAGTTTCGCCCAGCGGATCACTTGGCTGCTGCTCAAAGGGTTCCTCTACATTGTTCAAAATATCAATCCCACCCATATCCTGATTCTTGGTATTATCGGGTGCCGGCAAGGCCACAGCTTGTGGAAGGACGGCTGCCACCGTTTCCGGCAGCCGGACGACGTTCTCAGCAGAGTTCACTTCGGCGTACGCCTCATTAAACTGAAATTGATAAATATCGTAAAAGCATTTGAACGGAACTACGAGGTAATAAATCAAACCCAAAATAGCCACTGTTATCTTAATGGCACAATAGCTTATTGAACGCTGAGTGCCGTGACAATTAAGAACTTATCAATTATGTTCATAGGCCCGGCCACTTACCTTATCATTTTCCGACTCCCGACGCGGCGCTTGCTTATCTTCCGAAACCAAAGCCGGAGGAGCAGGCGTGACTTCGGCTCGATCCTTGTCGTTTGAGGGGTGATGGTGTGGGTTCTGTTGTCGCATGTGATAAGGCGCCACCATGGGTAGCTTCTCTTCCGAGTCCTTGAGACTGGAGGCAATCAGCTGATCGCCACTGAGGCATAGAAGCACCGTCACACAGAAGGCCGTTATGCCCAATATAATGAGGTTACGCTGACAACGCGGCAACTGATTCCAAGCCTAAAAAAAACAATGATGTGAAAGTATTTCGTTTTTGAGCCTCCCCCGGCCATGTTTTACCCGCCGCAAGCTCTTCCTGCCCCGCTCGTCAACAGAGCCCGTCGAGAGTGTGAGTGTTATGTGACCGCCGTCCTTCATGGCTCCGCTCCAAGTACTGTCGAGCTCAGACAACGAGCAGCTATGGTTTTATTGTGGTAAGTGGGAATGTGGGAAATTCCACAACATTCGCTTCGAATAAAAATCGATGCCTGTGTAATCCGCCGCCAACAAAGAGAGTTGCTGCTAACCAGACCGCGGTTAATCCAGCTACCGGGCCGCTTCACTTCTTAAACATAGCTAAAACCTACAAATCTAAAACTAATGTGTATTTGTTCGGAGGACTCTACGAAAATTACAAATAAATTCTAAAATTATTACTGCGAGAGCTGCATGTCTAAATTACTATCGATAGACAGGGCTGCAACACTCACGATGAATTGCCTGAGATATCGATACTCAGCTTAAAAAAGTAACGACAAATTCAAAAGCTGGCAAATAAGTTATTCAAATGAACTAATTAATAATTATTAATATATTAAAATAATCTTTCGTCTTCTTTGTAGTACCTTGTGGGAACGTCTTGCCTGGGCAGGTGGCAAATTTTAAATATGTCTACGCCAAGTTGATATACAAATATTGGCAGAAGCGTAGAATATTTATCTTATTGCTTCTAAAAAAAGACCAAAAATAAATTTTTGCTTTATTTTATCTTCAAATATCTTCCAAGAAAAAGACTTAATTAATAAGATAAAAAATGAAACCAAAAATATGTTCGGGTACATACACTTTTAAAACAAAAACGTTATCTTTTGGGCATTTCGCTTCCAATTCTAGTTAAAATATTTATTTTATATATTATTCTTATATTTCTAAAAAAATATTGCAGAACAATATTTCAGCCATTTCGCATCGGATTTTGGAAGGGACCATGTATCAGGCCTCTAAATAGCTTCGATCGGCATCAGAATATGGTTGAAGTTGAGAAATAAAATTTGTAGCCAAAATCATGATAACCAAAAAATTATAGTTCTCGAAGATCTAAGATCGGGAAGGTATACCATTTGCCGATCGGACAATTATCAAGAAAGTTATGGACTTTTTCCTGAAATAAATCGATGGGGAGGCCATGTTGGCCAAGTTAAGATGCTTGGGTGGCTAAAATGGAAACTTTTGAAACACTTTTTAGTCAATTTTTAGGCCAATTCGTATCAGATGTGAAAAAGGAATACCATTTACAAATCAGGGAACTAAGAACCGTCGATCCGCATCAAAATATAGTCCCCATCGACAAATAAAATTTTGGCTCGATTTTTGGCCAAAATCATGATGGTACCCCTTTGAAAAATTTCGAAAATGGGGTCAGATTTAAGTTGGCCAGGTTTTGATTGAAAATAAAAGTTCTCGAAGATCCAAGATCGGGAAGGTATAACATTCGCCGATCGGACAATTATCAAGAAAGTGATGGACTTTTTCCTGAAATAAATCGATGGGGAGGTCATGTTGGCCAAGTTAAGATGCTTGGGTGGCTAAAATGGAAACTTTTGAGACACTTTTTAGTCAATATATTTACAATCCGAATTGGATTTGAAAAAGGAATACCATTTTCAAATCAGGGAACTAAGAACCGTCGATCTGCATCAAAATATATATCCCCATCGCGAAATAAAATTTTGGCTCGATTTTTGGCCAAAATCATGATGGCACCCCTTTGAAAAATTTCGAAAATGGGGTCCGATTTTAGGTGGTGAGGTTTTGATTGAAAATGATAGTTCTCGAAGCTCCAAGATCGGAAAGGTATAACATTCGCCGATCGGGTGAAAATTGGCCAAGCTATGCCCTTTTCTAAAATAAATAGAGATTGGGCTGAAAGGGTTGTTGACGCACTTTCTGAAGATAATTTTTTTTGGCAATACTCCCATAAATGAAACAATTAAATAGCTTAAATCAATATGTTTAATATCAGTTTGGACCTTTGACACATTATTTAATAAGAATAAGGTAATGAAGGCATTTAAACAACAAAATTTGATAATCATTAGAAAGTATCTTTTTCTGTTTTCAGTTTACATTCACTTTATCTATAGTTAACATTTGTTTCGAGAATCCCAATACATAATACATATAAACAGGAATTAAAAGTTGTCCAAAGATCCTTCAACATGAATTTCAGGATACAAAAATAGCAGTATTACATAATATTGCAGGAGGACTGCATTCCGCTTCTATGACATCCGTTCGGACACATGGGTGTTCAACACACACATGTCCCTTATTATCATTTGGCGTAGCAGGCGTTGCACACCCGCACCGGTTTGCCCGGCATGCCCTGAGCATTGAGCAGTGGAAGAGTGTGCTCCGAGCAGGCCTTGCAGAAGATCTCCCCGCAGCTCCGGCAGTGGTGCTTGCGTCGCGTCAAATTGAACTCCCGCTCGCAGGCTGTGCAGTGGGTGGCAATGTTGTCCGGTGTCCAGATACTGGGAGTACCCACGGCGTCTACCGTGGCCTGCAGAGACTGGGCCGAGCCGGATAGTAATTGGCGGTGGTGGCGCTCCTGATCCTGCATCTCCGATACCTTCAATCTGCTCACACTAAGCTGAATTCCCAGCTCCTCCAGAGTGGTTTGTGCCTCCGACCACTGGGTTCGCGCTTTTTCCAGATCAGCCTTCAGTTTATTGTTTTGCTCCTTTTCCTCGGCCAGCTCCTTGAGGCAGCTCTGCAGGGAAGATATTTTCTCTTTTAGCTTTAACTCCTTTTCTTGCAGGGAAATGCGCCATTCCCGCTCGATTCGGGATTCGGCCTCAGCCCGCGCCGCTCGCTCCTCGCTTGCCGACACCTGTGTCGTTAGGGTTTGCGACGTGTTCTTCAGGATCTCCCCCAGGTTGCTCTTGTCATGGCTCCACCTGTAAGCATAAAAAAGGATGAACATTTGGTTCTGCCAATTTCACAAAAGCATCTGAACTACAAGCTGTCCCGATTTCTTAATAATTTCTTTAAAACCACATTTTTCGTTTGAAGATATTGATTCTTTTATAGAATATGTTGAATATGCTATTATAATTGCAAAAAATAGAGATCAATAGAGATGGTTTACGACTTTCTAAACATGAAAATGATAAATCTAATCAGAACACAGAGTCCCTGAAAAACGAAATATTTCATACTTTATTCTTATTTTTTAATGAAAGCTATTTAATAAAACTATATTTTCTCTGCAATCTAGCCTCTTTGACATTGATTTTCCAAAGTAAGAAAATAAATATAAATAAAAAGCTATACTTGATCAAGCTCTAAACAAGCTTCAAATCTGAAAGATCATCTAGTTCTTCCTCAATTAAGGTGTTCCACAGGATAGCCCACAACCCCTTACTACCAATCCCCTGTAAAGTAAACACCAAACCGCCTTCTTACTTCTGCTCCAGCTGCTCAATAATATTGGTCATGTCCTCCTTCTGGAGCTCCAGTTTGTCCATCAGCTCAGTTTTGTGGGTTAGCGAGGCCTTGCAGTCCTGCCAACGAAGAAAATAATGGATGTACCAGCGTTGAAAAGATCCTTTATTTAAATGTCATTGTTAGTCGGATGGTAAATGAAAAACTGCGGGTTGGGATTAGTTTTATTTTTGTTCTGGGATCGATTTTAGAGTAGAGTATTAGAATACAGGCTGATGCTTCAACGCGTGTATAGTTACAGATTTATAGATAGATCTATAGATTCCATATAGTCTCAATATTTATTTATATAATTACAATACTTGTATTTGACTAGGCTGAGTGTATAATTACAATATAAGCGGTTGCGTGGGGGTTTCATACGTACATACATATGTATAATAAACATCTGAAGCCTCTTAATCGCACTATACATATATACATACATACGCCTTGTTTTCAATATAATCTCGAATATAATCTGAGTATAATCTGGATCTCTGGGTACATAATTCAGCTAACAGGTCGGGTACAATAATATTTCAAAACCTTTAACAATTTCTTTATTGGTATTCTCTAGAGGATCTGGTCTAGTTGAAGTCAAGGCATTCTATATCGTACACACACGGTCTATAGGGCTATGTTTCGGGTTAAAATTGTGATAGGTTTTCATATCCTTGAGGCACCTTGACATGGACTTTAAGTGCGAGTCAGGGTCTGAAGGAGCAATTGAGATCGGTTACATTTTTCGTTTGAAATTAAGATGTAAGTAGGTGTTTATTATGATACTTAGTATTATCCACGTAAAAAGTATTGTATTTAATATGACAAACAAGTTTTAGAGTTCCATCCGGTAAACATTAAATATAAATGCATAATTTTGACGATTTAGGCACTAAATTAATTTCATAATGCTTTTAGTTCAAACTTTAAACTTAACTTTTAAAATAGGGATCTCTGTTTATTTTCGGGGAAGAAAAAAAGTATCAGATGGTTAATTGAAGAATCCACATCTGGCCGGTTCGACAGAGAATCATCTTATGCTACACTACGAGTATTTAGGTATCCTCTGGGGACTTCTGCTCCCGACACAAGACATAGTCGCTTCTGGAGCCATCGCCTCCGAAGTGCTGGGTCACTGCCGAGGCCGCTTCGGCCAACTCATCGTTCAGCGATTTGCCGGATGTCGGCGTCTTCGGCTCCTTGACATCTTGGGGATCCTGGGGTATCGGGGCATCCGGCTGCCGCGGGGACTTCCTGTACTTGCTGGGATCGAAGGGGGGAAAGGGATCCATCTTGAGGTGAAGCCGCTTCATGGGTGGGCCAGAGTCGTGTTTGTGCTTCTTGGTAAGCGCCTCGAACTTCTCCAGATTTTGCTGCCGTCGCGTATTGGGTGAGCGATCTCCGCCAGCGGCTCCGCTCCCAGCTCCAGCTCCTGATCCCGCTCCCGGTCCATGGTGGTGGTGGTGCTGTTGCTGCTCGACAAGCTTCGATTCGTACTTCTTTTCTAGCGATTGTAAAATGTTACCAATTTGTGAGGCTTTCGTTTGGAGGCGCGAAACCATCTCGCCCTTTTGTGTGAGTTCATCTTCACATTCCTGGTTGAATTTTAGACGGGGATTATGTTTTTTGACTTGACTTTTTCAGCTTACGCCGAATCTCTTAAAAATAATGACTAAATCATACTGAAAACAAACTTAAACTTTAACCGAAAATAAATAGAAACTAAAGTTACGGACCAGATGAGTGGATGAATGTGAGCAGATGAGTTGAGTGTAAAAAAAAGGTTAAGCAGACTTGTTCAAAAAAAGATAAAAAGATACTCTAATACTTCCTCCTTTCTCTAAACAAATCGGCTCAACCAGAGGATTTTAAATCAATTTATAGTCACCTGTAGTTTGCGATACATTTCAAGATTAATCTGCTTGATGTCGTCCAGTTGGCGGCGCAGGGAGACTATCGTGTCCTGCTTCTCGTGTATGTCCTTCTCCAGCAACTTCATGGCCATGTCCGACTCCGCCTTGAGGGACACCTGTAGCTTCAGTTCCTTTTCCAGATCGCTGTTTTTGCGCCGCTCCTCGGCCAGCTCCTCGGAAGCCTTCTCCTTCTCCTTTAGCTTTTCTTTGTCCGAGGAGCCACCCGACCCAGTGGAGGTGTTGTCGCCTCCTTGCGAGGACTGTCGCATGGCCTGGTTCTCTGCCTGAAGAGCCAGTAAGCTATTCCGAGCTATGGCCAGATCCTCCTTCATCAGAGCGTTTGTGGTGGTTAGAGACTCCACTTTAGCCTGAAGGTTGCCCACAGTGGCGCTAAAAATAGAAACGAGTTTACACAAATCCTCAAAAGATGGCCTTAGCAACGCACTTGAGGTGCCTGTTGAGCTCCTCAATGTAGTTTTTCTGGTCCAGCACGGCGATCATATTTCCCTGCCCAGTGGCATCCAGTAGGGCTGGCGGAGCACTGTCCTCCGGCGGAGCATCTGCGTTCCGGGAACTAGAGCGCAGGTACAACGAGAAGTCAATAACGCCCTGCTGCGAGTCCAGATCCTCCTCCTTAACGCAGAGATTGCAATCGATCACATTCAAGCCCACCAGGATGCCCATTATCACAACGATCTGCTCGAAGAACGAAAGGGTATTTTAAACAAATGCATATCCTGGAGAAGAGTGTCCTATCCTGACCTCGTCGCTCATCATGAGCGCATGCGGCTCGTAGTACTCGTACAGGGAATCCTCCCGGTGCTCGATTAGAGCCTGCAGGTAGTCCGATAGCTTCTTCTGCATCAGGGCAATCCTCAACCAGGCCCGAGCTCTGCCTATGTGGGTGCGTACGGTGGGCAGATCCCTAACGCTGGCCGTGATGTCCTGCGCCTCCGGACAATAGTGCTCGACGCTCTGCAGCAAATCCCACAACTCCTTCCGCGGACCAAGGAGACCCTTCTTCGGGCGCAGGCCGTGGCCCAGGACGTGCTCAATGACGATGAAGAAGTGCTGCAGCGGCAGGTGGTCGGAGTCCAGCATGCGACCATATCGGAGCGACTGTTCCAAGAGTTCCTTAACCACCAGCTTGCATATATTGACCAGATTACTGCGCTCGATTTCCGCGGTGTCCCGAGCTGCAAAATGTAGAAGAAGCAACACCAATGCATCCGCAATTAGACCAGGATTAGTTGAATGCTCGGCCAGCGCCGGCATTTGCTTCAAAACTTCAACTGACAACTAACTCTGAACTCTAAACGAGTAATGAACTTTTATGTGCTCTCCTGGCTGATGTTCTTTCTGGCGCCCGGAGGCTGTCCTATCTATAGCATCGACCTGTCCACTCTGGAGGTGCAAAGCAACGACTTCCAGAACGAGCTGACCCTGCAATCGATGCTCAACTCCGAGCTGCGTCAGTACCGGAATGGCCTCAACGAAAGGCTGAGCGGGAAGCCCCTGAGCTTCGACAAATTTATTGATCCTCCTGGCCCCAAAGTTCCGCTTCCGGTGGATCTTGATCTTGAATTGAAACACCCAGAATGGCTGTTGGATGTGCAACGACTGAGAAGCGGCGAAAGAAGTGTTAAGGAGTCGGATTCTGATTTCCTGGGAACAAATCTGTTCAGTGGCCCCGAGAAGCATTGCTTTTCCACGGAGGACATTGCTCTGATGTCCGCCCGCAGGGATTTTGAACTGCTGGTGCCGAAGTCCTATCCGAATCAGTGCATGATCAGTGACAGTGTGGTGAAAATGCTCATCAGGTACTTCAACACGGTGAACCAGATTGTGAAGAAGATGTCGGACGACGAGACGAGACGACTCCTGCAAATGGCTCTATACGATTCTCTGGGCGGCTACCTCCGCTTCTACCTAGTGCCGGCGGCCCAGATGTCCTTCTACGCCGGCCGCCTCAAGCTGAACACGGTGGAGTCCCTGGTGAAGCTCTATCGGCAATGCCGCACGGCTCTCAACACGAATGGGAATGGATGGCGATCGCCCAGCAAGGACATAGTGACCCAATTTAAAATGTCCAAGATCGAGCCTCTTAAGCCACCGAAGTCCGGTCGCGCCGAGGATGATGCCTCCTGTTGTGCCTTCCTGGATCAGAGCCAGATCAAGGCGGCGGACCAGGGCCAAATGATTGTCCCCCTGCCCTGTCTGGAGGCAATGGACGAGAACGGCAACCTGAACAACATTTATCTGCCCTTTCGGAAGAAGCGCATCTACAACCTGAGGGCTCCGCGCTCCGCCTTCATCGTGGTGAAGTTTTTCGAAACCCTGACCAACTGCCACCGATTCCAGGGCATAAACCAAGCCGAGTACAATCGCAGGCTGCTCTCCTGGATTCGCGAAAATGTCCAGCTCCACTACACAGATGAGCAATTCTATCCGGGATTGGGGGGTATCCTACAGATCGAACAGACCATCTTGAGTCAGAAGCAGCCGGAAGAGAAGTGTGAGAAGGAAGAGGAGGAGAAGCGTGCGAAGGAGGAAGAGGAGAAGTGTGAGAAGGCAGACAATGCAGAAAGGACCGAGTACACAGAAAAGACAGAGGAGGAGAAGTGTGAGACAGAGGAGCCGGAGATGAACGAGGAGGAGATTGATTCCGCGCCCAGGGAGGACACTCGCAAGCTGAGTCGCTCTGCCAACCACTGGAAGATTGAGGAAAAGCATCCGAAAAAGGAGCACCACGACCAAATGACCAAAACTCTCGAGGGCGAGGAACCGACATCGGAAGTGGAGCAGTGCCGGGAGTGCGACAATGACGACACCTTGATCTGGTGCATTGCCGCCTTCTTGGCGCTCCTGCTGCTCCTCATCCTGCTCATCATTTGCTGCTGCATGCGAAAGGGCAGAAAGAAGAAGCCTGTGGACGAGGAGGCGGGTCACGAGAAGCCCAAAAAGAAAAAAGAGGAGCATCCTGAGGAAAAGCCTCGCGACGAACCTCACGAGAAGGAAAAGACACGAAAGGACAGAGCCTACTACTCCGGATCCAGTCGCTTTAGTGGGAAATCGCAATCACAGGATCGTAAGTCTTGAAAATATTTGATTAATACCCGTAAGTAACACCTCTTTGTTGCAGCAAATGGATCCCGGACCTCCAGCTCCTCGATAGCCTGCCAGTTTAACCGCAAGTGCATGCCCCTATCCTTCCATTCAAAGGGCGACCACAACAATGCTGAGAAGCACAAGGAAAAAAGAAGGAAGCGAGATGCCATGACGAAAGTGCTCCCATCGTTTGTGTCCACAGACTCCTCGCCGCGCAGCATGCTGCGATCTCCGCCAGGGCCGTTGCCTATGCGATCTCCCTCGATGTCAGCCCATTCGGAATACCCGCCCAACACCGATAGCGATGACGTGTCCAGGGAGAGGGAGAGAAAAATGGACAGGGTCTATGGCGTGGACTCTAGACAGCTGAGGCGGAAACAACTCCAAAAGGGCAGGAGAGAGGTAGGTCTCGAAATTATATCAGAAAGTGTAAGTTTATTGAAATTCTTAATGATTAGACGACTGGAAGCTCTGAAGACAAGAAGGACAGTTCACCGGAGAGGCGGAGGCCCAGCCGGGTGAAAATAGGTAACAAAACACATTCCTCCTAAGTCGTATTATATATTCAAGCCCTCAATCAATAGCAGAGACAGACGAGTCTACCGAAGATCGTAATCTGGTTAGAAAACTGAGTCGGGAAAAAGCCAAGCCCAAGGAGTCCAAGACCAGACTGAAGGGCGGCGCCGATGTGAGATAATTAATTTAATTGAGTTAGCAGGGATAAGAAACTAATTAGTATCCTCCACAGTCTGTTAAGGAATCACCAAGTTGGGAAACTACGTTCGAGGACAGTTAGGGACGTCGGGGGCGTCCACCTGTTTGTTGGTATTTCTATTGTGTATTGTGTTGAGTTGAGTGTATATTTTGTTAGATGATATAATAAACCCAGTTCAGAAGGTTAACGCACCGAGACACGGAGAGTGCAGGCAACGAAAGGTGCAACAATGCAAAAGAGGCATGCAAATCAATCAAAGATAACACAGGTCGGGAAAACATAAGGACCAAGGGCCAGAACATACTTGGGTTGAAGGACATAAAGGTTTAAAACATAAGGAGTGATAAGAAATCATAATTTATTAACCAGAAACATTAAGATCAAAATAATGATATAAACTGTCCTCTTTGTATGTTCTGGTTTCTGTTTGTACCTTATCCTTCTACGACCTGTGCCATCCGTTCCAATAATCAGATAGTTATCTAGTCAGATAATGAGAAATGAAGAGAAACTACAAAGTAGAAGCGTGCTAAGGCAACAGAGGCAACAAGAAGCGACCTACAGAGATGCGACCACTCGGCGAAGAGGCCGACACTCTGGTGCTGCGACTGGGAGGCGAGTGCCGAGGCGCCGCTGTGGACCATGTCGCACAGTCGACGGCCGATAAGGTTTTCAATTGCCATAATACCATTGTCCGTGATGTCCAAGGCGCCGCCACCGCCACCGCCACCATTGCTCCCGGTGGACAGGCCCGAGAAGCGTTTGCTGTTACGCTTGCTGGAGTTGGAACTGCTGGTGCTGAAGTTCCCAGCCCCGATTCCAGAGTTACCCGCAACGTCTGCGGTGTGTGCCGGCTGCTGGCCGCCAGTCCCACCAGCAACATCAATGTCCTGCAGCTCCTTGAGGCATAGCCACTCGCCGTCGACGGATACCCGGAAATTGCAGAGGTAAATGGTGTCCTGGACACCACCAGCCAGTTCCTCGCTCGTGTTGGCATGCGAGGCTTTCGGCAACGCAATAGTGTTGCTGTTGTTTGTCAGAAGTTGCTGCTGTTGTTGTTGTTGTTGCTGTTGCAATTGTTGGGGTTGCTGATGTGACTGCGACTGCGACTGTGACGGTTGCTGTTGTTGCTTTGCGTTTTGAGGTTGCACTTGTTGTGGGGGTGGATTCTGACCCTTTTGCGATTTAGCCGCTCCCGCCCTGGTTGTTGTAGCTGATGTTGTTGTTGTTGCTGTTGCCGATGACGAGGACTTTGCAGACTTGCCAACTTGTTGTTGCAACGTTTGAGGCTCCTTCTTGGCTGCTGACGCTCCTGTTCCTCCTGCCAACGATGACGTCGTGGTCTTCATTGTTGCCGTCTTGGCTGCACTCCTTAATGGCTTTGAGCCACTGGCACTGCCACCAGTTACTGTACTGCCCGACTTGAGGCGACTGCTGCCACCACTCGTGCTGCTGCTGCTGCTGCTAATATTGTTGTTATTTGCAGTCGACAGCCTTGTCTTCTTCGTATCCTCGACGAGTCCTCGCATTTTGCAAAGGTTACTTCCTTTCTCTGGACGTGCGTAGTGGCGCACGCATAATTTGTGGGGGCGTCCGTTTTGCGTATGGGAAATTGGCCATAAAAATACACATACATATGCATCGATATTAGCAGATAATTTATTTCAATTGCTGTTCGTCCTTTTTAGTTGTTGCCTTTACCTGTCCGTTGACGGGGTGAGTGTGTTCCTTGACCACCTCTTTGTAAGAGGTATCCTTGTTAGAAAATTAACTTAATAACTGAAAGTGTACGGCCCTACGATGTTGCACCGATGTCCTGTTGTGTACGCGTTGAGTAAGACTGCCACAAACTTTTCTATCCTATTGATTTGTCAAGTATGCGGAGCTTTTGAACTTTCGCGGAGCTTTCGTTAGCGGTACTCGAGCCGTTCTATTCTTGTGGGCCACCGTTATTTAAATTTTGGGAATACATGGTCCCTCTAATTTTATTTTACTTACTTGGGGTTATTTTAAAATTGAAATTTGTTTCTTTTGTTTATTTTATTATTCTTATAAATGTGGGTTTTTCAAACATGAATTTTATAAAACTATTTTGTAGAAAAAACTGATAACATTTGTGTGTAACATAAAAATTTTATGTTTTTATTATTAATTTTTAATTAGTATTACTCAGTATTTATTTAACTTGCTTATTATTTGATAACAAACTTTAAATTCTATTTAAATTATTCAAAACTTTCGCGAATTTCATTGGAACGAGTAAACATTAATATCACTTTGCGATAAGAAACTTCATAACATCGTAAGTATACACATTGCTTGAAAAAACTCACCGCGTTTCATTCTCTTGGCCAAGATTTTGGATGGCGACGGCACACCCGCATCCCCAACAGACTCAGCAATTGGCTGAGTTGGCGGAGTGGACTCATCCGGATACGGGTAGGTTGTAGTCCCGTCGATTACTTCGGAGGCGGCCGCTGCAGCAGCTGCATTGGAGAACTGCGTGGAAATGTGGCTGAAGATCTGAGAGGAGATAGTCTCAGTGCGTCGAAAGGTGTTGCGCAGGCGCTCAAAGGAGGACCCGGAAGACACCGACGTAGGAGATCCCGTAGGGGGCGGAACCAGAGTCGAGGCACTTGGAGAATGTGAGAGGGATTGCGAGTCATCGCTCCTCTCGCGGCGCACCAGCAAATCGTCCGTGCTCATAGCAAATCACTCAGTTTAGCACTCAGTTGCTCACATAAATCCGCGCGCTCTAATATAAACTATTTTCTGATATTGCACTGCGATACGGAATAAACAAGAGCTTTGTTTGTCAATACAAAATGAAAACAGCTGTTGCATCGCGACTAGAGATGGACGATATCCCAACTAATCGATAACAACGGCCAATTGAGAGCAGGTGTTTTTGTAATCTGGCAACGCAGTTCATTTTGCCGCCAAAAGAAAAGATACTATTGTTTATTTACAAAGATATCACACTTTTAAGAACCTCGAATGGACGCGGAAATAAAGCAGCAGTTCGATGAAATGGGCGTTGAGCCCGCGGATGCGGTGGTGGAAAGGTGTGTGGACTTGGCCATCACGTATAATGTGAGCGACGCCACGGAGTTTGTGGAACAATGGATGGCGTTCAGCCTGTCGCATCTGCACGGCGAGGATCCTACCACCGACAACCTCGGAGAGTTCGAGCGCAAGGTGCTACAGCTTAGAAAAGATAAGATTGCTTCCAAGACAGCTGCTCAGAAGGTGAAGTCCTATGCTGCGCCGGAAACAAACTCCCTTGCCACCTACGGCCTTATTGAAGACGACCCCATGATGGAAGACTACATGGGCGATTCGGTAGCGGATTCATCTGCCATGCACACGCCCAAGAGCAAGAAGGAGGCAACCCGCCCTGCAGGGCTCAAGGGCGGTGTGCTCTTCAGTCCCGCCAGCTTCACTCCCCAATCGGCTAAAAAGAATCAAACAGGAACCCCTGGCAACGCAGTTAAAGGCAAACCCGGCGATATTGTAGACTCCTTTGGCCACCCGAAGCTCTTGTCCGGTTCCAACTGGCAGTCGGATATGGAGCACACGTTGCCAGTTGTCCAGAAACTTCTCCACAAAGATGCCCCGCTGACCGTGGCCAACCTGGGCTACATGAACGATCTGCTAAGTGAGCGTTGTGACGACCTGCATGATCGCCTGGTAGACACTGGGCGAGCGCTGATAGACAGGAAGCTGGGCCCTGACGGAGCAGCCGAGTGCAGCTGGTATCCGCAAGACAAACATACGCTCGAAGCCCTCCACTTGCTTCACGCCGTGGGCATGATCCATTCCGAAGACGATGGCCCGCTGGACCCCCATTCTGCATTCCTAGCCGTATCCGATATTGACAACAACAGCTTCCTATCGCTGAATTTCTCGAGGATTAAGTCTTGCAGTATATTCCCAGGACAAGTTGTGCTCGCCAAAGGATTCATTCCAAAGGGTAACTCCTTTGTGGTAGAGGAGATCCACACAGAACGGAAACTGACTCCCCCGAATCCCTTAAAAGTTGACAGGGAGCTGCAGTTTGTTGTGGCTGCCGGCCCGTTCACAGATAGTACTGATCTGTGCTATGAGCCTCTTCACGACCTCCTGAATTACCTAAAAGACCACAGACCCGACGTACTAGTTTTAACTGGACCCTTTCTGGATGCGGATCACAAAACGGTTGGGGAGCTAGCTGAAACATTCGACTCCTTTTTTGAGAAAATGATCGCAGGAATTATGGATGTGGTTGGGCCCCACACCACAGTATTGATGGTCAGTAGCCAAAAGGATGCTATGGCTCACTCCGTGTACCCCACACCTCCACCAACTCTCCGAAAAAGTTATCCCAACCTGCACATGCTGCCCGACCCTTCGATTGTGGACCTGGATGGCATAACACTGGGCGTCACCTCCACTGATGTTGTGGACCATCTACTGAGCCACGAGCTTGCAGCAAATGCCGGCGAGAGAATGCATCGGGCCATCAACCACTTGTTCCATCAGGGTTCCTTCTACCCCATCTATCCGCCGGCGGACGAGGACATGCCCTACGACTCCCAGCTGGCACTCAAGTATGCCCAAATCAGACAGTTGCCCAACGTGCTTATACTCCCCGGCGATCAGCGACACTTTATCCGCCTGGTAAGCGACTGCCTAGTCATCAATCCCGGAAGAGTGTCGGATAGTAAGGGCGGCACATTCGCCCGCTTCTTGGTTTCGCCCACAGTCCCCGGAAAGGTGGCCAACATGTTCAACAGTGTGGCATGTCAGGTACAACGCATCTAAGCACTTTCGAAACAAAAATAAACCTCTAAACAAGAATTCAAGTTGGAAGTGCTTATTCGGGTGGGAAATCCGCATATATGGCTGCTAAGTTACCATTCATAAATAATCGTTAAAGCGTTTATTAATTTATTTATAATAGTTTACAGCTAACTGTAGGAAATGGTTTCTAAACGTAATGTACTCTAGGATCTCTATGTACGATTGTTTCCGCTTCCAGATATTGAAGTCAATTCGATATCGAGAGAGAGCGGTCACAGAGAACTAAAACTCCGTTGTATATTTTAACTATACAAAAAATACTGTATGCCGTGTGTCTGTCCAATCAGCTTGGCCACAACTCAGATGCGGTTAAGTACGAAGTGCCACCTTAAGTATTCTTCGCCTTCTGTCAAGTTGCGGTTACGGTTTCTTGTTCCTGGATTTGGAGCTACTCCGTCCAACAACTAGCTCAGTTGCTGGGCTCCTGCTTGTATTGTTATTGTCGGTTGTTCACCCCCTCAGGATTGTGACTACTGACCATGCTATGCTCCATGTTTTTCACGATCACATAGTTTGTAATATGGTTGATGGCTTCGTCCTGCAACCGCTCCGGCCAGCGCTTCATATACGACTTGATAAAGTCCCCGAAAGTGTCCACCTTGTCGGGTGTGCTCTTATGGGTGTCCACAATATTCTTAACTATGTCAACGAACTTGTCGTAGTCTTCGTGGGATTTTTTGATCTTCTGATAGTTGCTAACGCCACCATTTGTATTGCCGCCGCCTCCGCCACTGGCTCCACTACCTCCAGCGGCGGTGTTCATCTGCTGGTCCATGTTGTTATCCGCCAGACGAGCAGAGGCAGCTGCAGCCACTGCTGCCACAGCAGCCGAGGAGGACATAAAATTGTCCACATTCCCCGCATTGGGAGGCGGCTGGGAGTGGTCCATAAAGTGCCGATGCATCCCGTACTCGGTCCTACAAACAAATACATTATTATTTCCAATTCTCAGTACTTTAAATGTAACAATTTCTTACTTATAGAACCCCTCCGCGTTGTTACTATTAAACTCTTGTTGCGACATTGGATTTTTCCAAACTGGTGACTCGGATGTAGATGGTAGGCTGCTGGTATTCGACGCGCTCGTCATTCGTTTATCTCTATGGAGGAACAATAAATAAAATTATAGGGTTTATAGCTGTAGAGTTTGGCTTAACTTACTTGTAACCGGTGTGTGCGGCGAGACTCTTGAAAACATCATCAACTTGACTGTAGAACTTCCAGGTGCTGATGATGCCCGTGGTTTCGAATGTCTTTTGCTCCTGTCTGTAACGCTGTGTTAGATTGTTGACTTTGAAGTGAACCTCCAGTGCAGTAACAGGGACGCCCAGTGAGGTTAGCTGCTTGGCCATAGCCACGTACAGATGGCCATTGCGTTTGATGGTGCGCAGCTCATAGGCGCAGACTTTCCATAGTTTAATCAGCTCTAGTACACCACTATCCTCCCATTGTCGGCGCTTTTTGTTGAATTTTTCATACTATCAGGATAAGTTATGTTAATAATAGTTATATTCAGTAAATTAAAGCAGTACTTACAGGCATTTCACATGGGTCTCACTGCCGACAACTGGGATTGCCCAACAAACTTCGTCTGCCAGCTGCAGCAGGACATGAAGAGGTTTATCTAATTGACGGGCATAGTGTATACGCATCTACATCTGGAAAGGATTTGAAAAAGGAATAGAATTTTAACTCCATCGGATAGGATCCAAACTCCTCCTGATAAAATCCTATGGTGCATGCTTTAAACTTTAAACTCAGATAACATAAAAGATACATGTTGTAACCTATAGATCCTAGTTCCTAGAACCGAGCAGCACCTTAGCAACTATAACTTGCCTGTGCCTATTATATCGCTGTCATTATAATTGCTGATTTTCAATTATCATTAAGCCGGCACACACACACATTGGCACTGACCAGCCTCTCCCCAACGCACATTACAACGGTAAACAAATATAAAGAGAGGGCCCGAAACAAGTTGAAAATATCATTCAGGAGACGAACTACGAGATGGACGCGACAAAAGCTGGAATCAAAATGAAGCGGTAATTCAAGTATACAAGAGAGGAGATGCGGATGAAGATGTTCGGCGACGCCAACGTTGGCGCTGACGCTGACGCCGACGCCACGGAATTGGCACTTGCCTGCGATGGGGAGCATTTGGGGGAGCCTATTGGGCTGCTGTAATTTGCGGGGGGAGATGTTACTTTTCTTGAATACACACGCACAACTTTTTCCCTTCACAGAGATACACACAAACACACACATCCAGAGGGACGTGCATCACATCGGATTTTGTCCGCCGATTTCGTTTTGCGGTTACGCTCTTCTTGCCCCCATTAAAACAGCAAAACACAACACTGCCAGCTACCAAAACTTAATAATAAGTCAAATAATTAATTTTTAATTATCTTCAAGAGGGAAACACACGAAAAAACTGTAGCTCCAACGCAGCGCTGCCAAATAATGATGTTTTCGAGAGCGAGATAGCAGCACGGCGAACGGAGCTGGCAGGTTAGCTGTTTACCACCAGATTTTTTAAATAGAATATATAAATCAATTTTAGTACGCATGCGAGACTTAAAATGTTACATATTTTTTTATTTTATATTTCTAAGTCTATAATTTTTAACATTTAAAAAAAATAAAACTTTAGTTAATTTGGGAAGCCTAATTATGACAGTCGCAAACCAATGTAGGATTAAATTGAAGAAAAAATATGTTTGGTGAGCTCCTGTTAGTATCTGAATTAAATTATTTACATGTTTTAAAAAAGTTTTTAGTTCGAATCTAGCTGGTTTTTAGGAAGAACATTTGACAACACTGACCAAAGAGAGCAACATGGTGTGAACAGTGCAACTAGTATCTAAGGTTTGAAGCAGAGTTGCCAGATAGCCGGACAATCTGTAGTACGTTAGAAATTGAATCTCAATGTTGCAGGAACATGATGAAAAGTTTGCAGCTACTTCTCTATTCATCCGAGAAGTAGTCTAGGTCCCATTCCATCCTCCTGCCGCTGCTCGTTAGGGCTCACAACAAAGCAAACGCATTTCATCTCATCATTACCAACTTCAGTCTCTCAACCCCCATCTGCCCCACTGCAATAACAGCTTTTGTTGAAGCCAACACACACGGACACAACTCACACGTACATGTATTTGCCGGTCATCATCATCATCATTAGGTTGCGCGGCGAAGAGAGCAGCGAGCTCCCAAATGCGAACGTCATTAGCGGTCTAAATAACAAAAAATGATAATGTGGCTGCCACAGTCGTCGGCTTTGGTAATCATCATTAACTTGCACATTGGCACCTCTGTGCGGGGCAAGGCGGGACATGAAGCCACTGGTGGGAGGAAAGAAACCCCCATAACAAGGTCACCAGATTTTGTCCGTCTATTATTATCCCATTTGGGTTTTCAGCCAAAAGTGAGCGCGGAATTGGAAGGGCAGAAAAATTTCAAAAAATTGCAAAATATATTACGGTATTTTTAGATTTCTAGAAATATAAATTTAAATTAAATATAATATTATTAAATATTAAATATTTAGGGTATACAATTGTTCATAGTTTAATGTTATATAACTATAACCCATATTATATAACTTTCTTATAATAATATGAAAGAGATAATCGAATATTGGCTGCCCCACATATGAATGTTTTTGAAAAACTTATTTGACATTATTTCTATCTTCGTCTGGGCATCGAAAATGGATTCCCCATCATCATCAAGAACTTGGCATTCCTCTGACTACATCATTATGGCTCCCCTCTTTTTATCGACCGAAGGTGATGGCCAAATGATTGTGATTCCTCCAAAATAAAAAAAACATAGTACTACTCGTATTTAGAAACAAATTTACAATATATTTTATTTATAATCATTAAAACTAATATTTCTAGTACGTATCATGTTTTGGCAATTTATGTAGTTATTAATAATTAAATAAAAAATATAAAACTTCCGTTCTTTCGAAACTATTTGTGTTTTCTTGACTGTAGACTCTGATATTTGTTTTTATTCCCCATGGTACGGCGTTCCGGTCATCATCATTAGGTTGAAAGTCGAAGACACCATCAGTACCCAAAAGCGATGGGGGAAACAAGGCAACAAAAAGCGTTCTATAATGCACATAAAGTGGCTGGATGTTATCATCATTAGGTACACTTCGCCTCCAGGTAGGAATGATGATAGGAGCGGTTGACTCTCATCATGTCTGAAGCCCTACTCGGCGCTGAGTTTGAACGGAGATCCGGGAATGTGCTGGTCTCCCCACTTCGCCACCAGAATGTAGTCGCCAGGATCGCAGACTCGGTAGCTAACCCGGTGCACATTTCGGCCTAAGTGTTTGACCACCACCTCCTCGCTGGGACCTCGCTGTCCGAGAATGCCCACCAGCAGCATGTTGTTCCCAGCCTGACTGCAATCCACGGTGAACTCGTTGCGCTCCACCAGACTCACGTGAGTGAGACCCAAGCCCCGGCTGTGAACCTTATTGGCATCCGACTCCAAGCTGGGTACTAACACAGAAACAGAACTATAGAGTTATTATAAAACTAGCTATTTATGTCACCCACCTGCTGAATCAATTGGCTTGCCCTCTATGGCTTCCGGACTCCCAGCAATGGCTACTATGATAAACGGTGACCTCGGCAGTGTCACAGAGTTGCACTTTATGTGCACCTTGTAGAGCCCAGCTCCGGCACTTATAAGACAGTCGATCTGAAATCGTTCCGGGTCCAGCTGCTTCTGGTGGACAGGCTGGATGGGTTGCCCGGTTGGGCTCTCCACACGCACTTCAAAGTTTCCCTTGACTCCGTTCCGCTTGATGACAAAGCCAACAGGGCTATTGACCCTGACCGCTCCGCTGGGAAAGTGCAGCAGCTGCACCTTGCCGGCATCGGTCAGTTCGGGCGCCACATAAACCCGTGGCGGCTCCGAGGGATAGGCATCTGGAAAGTCAGAATGGGCCGTGTATAAATAGCCATTTCGATGTTTACTTCCTCATCTCACCCGCATCGGGCGTGCGCTGGTAGCGTCCAAAAATACCACCCTCCTCCGGACTATTCCCATCTATGCCACTCCCACTCGGATTGGAGGCGGGGGCGACTGCCTGGGTATTCAGACGCATCTCCTGTGACACCTTGAACATGCCGCTAATATTCGTTGGATATTTTAGTTTTTTTTTTTTTACTATTTATGAATATTTTTCCACTAATAATTAGCGACTTTCCGGAGTGTGGACTGGCCTGCGGCTGCTCCTTAAACTGACTGATCTTTTCGATCTTCCTCTCATTTCGAAATATCTCAATTGCCGCGGATGCTCTCGAAATGCTTGAATCTCGATCTCGGTACTGGCCCCTCCTCCTCGTGGGGCCCATGGGCGAGTGTTTATGATATTTGTTTGCCGGGCAGGCTGCCAAATATACATGGATGTTTGGTTTCTATGCGGAGTCGAGTGCCGGATAGCCAGTCCGGTTTCCAATTCAAACAAGAGAGGACGAACAGAAACCATTTATTTATGAAAATTGAACCGTAAAATGTTCCTAATCACAGTCTTTCAAAAATCAAGGAATATAACTAATTTAAAAACTGCGTTTTGTTAAAAACATTTTAAAATAACTTTTTATGATCATATAAATATGATTTAAATTTGTACGGTAGGTAGGTATACGATGTGACGGTTTGGCGGATAAAAGTTTAGAATCCTCCTAGAAAAGAATCAAGTTTATCAACCGCCTTAACCATCTAACCAATATATGTATATTAAATCTCTAACCATTTCTATTATTTTGGAGAAAGTAGCAGTTAAAATTTAAATATTAAACAATTTAACAACACGCCATCCAGGAAGTGTGCAAGGTGTCGGAAGGTTTAATAGTCAAAGGTTTAATTAGAAGGCGAATGGATGAAGCGGACTAAGACACTGGGATTTTGGAGGCTGCGTTCACTCAGGGATTTTCTCGGATGTCGAAACCATGCTGCAGATTGTGGTATAAATGGGGATACACAACCATGTCTGTGTTGGTCAGGTGTCCGGACTCGTACAGAGTGAAATATACCTGTTAGGGAAAGTGTTAGGACATAGACTTTCAAAAAAATAGATATTATTGCTCACATTCTCGGTGATCTTCAGTGTTTTGATTGCTTCGGTGCGCATCTGAAGCCAAGTGTGCCGTAACCGCTCCTCCGCCTCTGATATGAAGCCCGGCGTCCAGTTCTCCTTTAGCCGGAAGAGATTAATGCGATTCTTTTCGCGCACGGCCCGCGGCAGGATAACGGACTGCCGCTTCCGGGGATCCCGCTTGGGCCGACCATTCAGCATCATTTCCTGCTTGGCTTTCTTCTCCTCGATCTGCAGACGCATCTTGCGAGCGAGATCCTCCCGCTTCTTGCTGGCCGCCGTCTCGGCGAAGATGGACACCTGGTTGGTCTGGCCGTAAAATCGAGTATAGTACTCTTCCTTGGTGGAGTCGGGTGGCGGCATAATCCGTCTAAAGTTCCCCAGATGACTCTCCTCCCATGCGATCTGCTGGGCCAGGGGACCCGTGATGACGGGCTCCGATTCAGCCTTCTTGGGATTGGTACCAGCTTCTGGGTTGGTTGTCTTGGCATTTAGTTTTGCCTTCGAAGCTGTGCCCGCACTGAGACGTGGCTTTTGAACTACCCTATAATATGTTGGAAAATATATGAATAAGGAGTTATTTTTCCGTACTAGAACTTACGGTTCCCCACGTATCTTCAGCAGACGTTGCTTCACCCTCTTCCGATCCTCTCGCATAATCTGCTTCTTATCCGCCAGCACCGTGCTGACCAAATTCAATGTGTCCCGGATGAGCGGACGCTTTACTTCTCGGTCCACCTGTTCGTTGGTGTGGAAACTGGGTGAGTGATTCACCTCCAGAATGTAGGGCTTCAGCTTCCAGTCCACCAGAATGTCGAAGCCGAGTATTTCAAAGCAGGCCTGGATTTTGTCGTGTCCCGGGAAGCAGGCGTGGTAGTTGTGCTTCAACACCGACCAAGCACTTAGTACCGTTTTAATAATCACATCGTCCACGTTGTTCCAAAACTCCTCCACGTCGTAGTTATGGCGTCGCATCCAGTTGTTGATCGCACTCAGTTTTCTCTTGCTTCCACAGTCATCGTTGTCGCAGAGTTCGTAGTGCGAGTTCCGCTTGTTCACCGAGTAGTTGGTGAGGTGCATGTACAGGTCGTTGGAGTTTCCCGGAGTGGGTTCCACATACTTGTTGGTTGCAAAACGAGCCAGTCCCTCGTTGTACACGAAGATGCGTAACGGATCCACTGATGTTATAAGGGTATACACGCGTAAGTCAAACTTGTAACCATCGATTAGTAGTGGCTATGGAATGGAATTCCTAGGATTATTTACGAGGATGGAACTCAATGACTCCGGCTCACCCTATGAATGTACGTTTGGCATATAAGACGCTCGTGGGGTCCTATCGTTTTCAGGTCATTGGTTAACCAAATTCCCCGTCCTTGGGCTCCTGAATCCGGCTTTAGGATGAAAGTCCGCTTGTGATTTAAGGAATAATTCAAAGCATCTCCATAGCTGAAAAGTACGGAGATTTAGTTTAATTATCAGTTAGAAGGTAAAGCAAGAACTCACTCCGCCGGCAGCATCCAGGTCTTGGGAAATATCTTGTAGTCATGCGGATACAATTTCAACATCCGATTTAGATTTCGCGATAGCAGATCCTTTCGGCAAATCTCGATCATGCCAGGAAAGTGGTTAATCTGTTGGAAGCGCTTCATATTTTTGAATAGTTCGACGCCGGGAAACGAATCCGACCAAAGAATGTTCCACAGCTTGGACTCCTTCACCAGCTTGAAGCCGAGAGTCTTGGATATCTTTCCGATCATGGCATAGCGGGAATTTGAGACACAAATGGTGCTCTTTGTTTCGCTGAGATGGATAAGGTAAACCCAAAGATTATTACAAAAGGGCGATTTAATGGGTCACCTGGGAGTACGCTCGTCGTCCGGGGCTGCTCCGGCTGTAGGAACTGCGCTCGTGGGACATTCAACCCGGTAGCACTTGTTGTTCAGCTGGATGTAGCCCTGGAGTTTAGCCTCTGACGCCGACAATAGTCCCGGCAAAGGGCTGCCATCTGCCAAACACTGGCCACCAGCGACTCGGTAGTCCGGTGATTGGCTTCCTTTTCGAGCAGCGACCTTCTTCTTTGAGCATCGCAATTTCTTGAGGCGGCGACGCGGAGAGCTGATCACCGGTTGGGAAAGTGGTAGGGAGTTGGGCGGCGAGTGCCCCGGGGAGTACCAGTCATTTTCTCGATGCGGCTGCTCGCTAAGCGCCATGTCCAGGGCGCGGGTGACTCGCGTTCGCTGCTCACGATCCTTTCGAATCTTTTCCTTTGAGAAATGACGCAGCTCCTGAATCCTCTTAAAAAACTTGGAATTTTTCAAATTCATTGCTAATATCGCTTGCAAGTGTGTTTCGTCCTAGTCTGTAGTCGTTATCGGTTGTGAAATGCGAATTTTTTCTCGTCCTAAGACTACACTTACAAATGGTCGTCTCGATGTGGGAAGCCGGAATTCTTTACGATTAAAAACGGTATTATTTTGCTGTTATTGTGTTGCGAAATTGAAAAAAAGAGTTATAACCAAAATGACGTTAGAATCAATACGTAACACTTCCGAGTAGATTCTTGGGTTATCTTTTCAGAAACCTGACACAAACAATACTTCCAATAATTCCAAAAATATAACAAAAACTAAATCATTAATTAGTAAAACAGTGTATAAAATATATATTATAAACATAATTGTCAGTATCATTCGTTTAAAAATGACAATTGAGTAACAAGTCATAATCAGTAATAAGGATATCAAAATTCGAAATCAAATTGGTTGGGGTTTTATGCGGTGTGGTGCAAAGCGATTGAGAACCGTACTCATTAACGGCCGATTCTGCGGCTCTATGGCAGTGCAATCTAGTCCTGTTTCAATGGCACACACGCACATGTCCAGGTCAGCACCAAATGGCATTGGGACGTGCTTGTCAAGAACTTCTGTGCGATTGTGCCGCCAGTGCTGTTTAACGTAGTGAAGAAGATCCTGCTGAAGATCATTCTCTGGCAAGCGATCCGTCACTTGGCGGCCCGTAAACACCTCCAGTAAAACTATTCCGAAACTGTATACATCCACTCCTGTGCTTAGGTTTTTTGAGTGGCGAAACTCCGGCGGCAGGTAGATTCTAGTGCCGAACACTTTCTTCACCTGCATCACGGCATTTATGGACTTCGGGCCCTCTCGAGCCAGACCAAAATCACCAATCTTGGGCTGCAGGCACTGGTCCAAAAGTATGTTCGCGGGTTTAATGTCTCCGTGGATGAGCGGCGTACCGCGGACCGTATGCATGAAGTAGATGCCCCTGTGGAGATTGATTAATATTTGATGATGAGGAAAAAGTAGATGTAGACTCACCTGGCTGTGCCATCACAGATATTGAACCTTTGTCGCCAAGTCAATGGTGGAAGCGACGCATCCGATTTGTGAGCCCGCAAGCGATTTTCCAAAGAGCCACCACTCATCAGTTGGTATACTAAGCATGGTTTTTCCCCATTGATGCTGTAGCCGTAAAGGGCCACTACATTGTCGTGTCGGATTGAGTTGAGATACTTGAGTTCGTTGTAGCTCTGCTGCAGCTCTACCTGGGTCTTGTCAACATGGCTGCGGTAGTTCATCACCTTGATAGCAACATCCATCTGCTTCCACTGTCCGCGATACACCTCACCGAATCCACCCTGTCCCAGGCGATTTTCCGGACACCATTTGTTGGTGCCAGTTTCCAGCTCGTTATAGTCAATCTCCATAAGGGACTCGGCTGCCTTTTGGACAGTGCTGATGTGAATGTTGCCCAAGGACTCCAGACTGGGATCTTCTGGTGACGTTGTGCTTTGGTTATTATTGGAGTTGCTTACACCTGAGGATGAGGGATAGGGCGGGCCATTGTTTATCCTGACACTGGAATCGGGAGGAGCACGCAGTTCGCTTATTGTGGGCACGCTTTGTGGAATGTATTTGTGTAGGTCCTCGCTAACGTAGTCCTTAATCACCCGCATGGCATTGTGGAGTTTCAACCTAAAATGTAGTCATAGATATTAGTAAAGTTTAGACAGAATACTGCTACTCTTACTTTTTAAACAATGCAAACAGAGTTAGGACCGTGTGATTGTACTGGCCACCCCAGATATTGAGAAACTCGTTGGACGCCGAGCGCCCCCTCTGCTTCTCACTGTGTATCTGATCCACTTGGGACGGGTATAGTTTCGCCGCTGTAGCCATCACTTGCCACACATCCAGTGCATCCAGGTGGGCACATAGCTGATGACGCACTGACAGCGGAAGTAGCCGGATAGGAATCGAATCATCCAGATATGATCTTGATCTAGTCCTGTTCACATTTTCGTGGTTGACGGCGTCTCTTGTTTCTGCTCCACTCATCTTTAACAAGTCGAAGGGACAGCTAGTTGCGACTGGTACATTGAGTCATTTACCGGATGCACTTGTTTTCGGTGGTGCTCGGAAAGGGGAGGAAATGATAACCTGTTGCAACGAAAGTTTGGGTAAAATCCCAACTCGATTCCATCAAAACAGACTGCTAACAGCGTGTTAACAGTGGCTTACCATTACATTGAAAATTCTGCAGCCCTGGCGATTTTAATAGTTTTTTAGTCTGGCAACCTTGGTCCATTACTTATATATGTTTAATGGCTATTAGTTTCTCTATATAATATGCAAGAAATAAAATAGATGTTTTAAATTAAATAAGTTTTATTACAAATTTACAACTTATGTTAAAATATTTTATATGATCCAACGATAAATTTCAAAAAACACGTCGATATACGATATTAATTATAGTTTTGTACGACAAATATCGGCTTATCGATAGAAATACGTTTTTTGCCATCACTACAACACCATTCTTTCAGCCAATAATTTATAATTCACGAAGAAGTCAATTACTGAGCCAGTAAATCAAAAGCATCAAACTGGCGGAAAAAAAGGTTCAAATGGCGTTATGCCAGACATCAGTGGTAAGTTATACATATTCGCTATACCTTTGTCAGAGCAGACCATAAAGCTCCAATGTACCGGACACTTAATACCGAAATACGGCGCGACATATGGAAGAAAAGCGGTCAGGAGTTGGGGCCGGGCCCCTTCGTCCCTCTCCTTCGTGGCTGCCCACCTGGAAAAGTGAAAGTTTGTCCCATTGAGTGTGGGGCACGGACGATACGGACACCAGGTTGAAATTAAGATACCGATACTGAGACTGCAACGGCGACAACTTGTCTGTGTGTGTGACTGCGTATGTCTGTCTGTCTGTGTGTTGGTGCCTGTCTGTGACAGTATAGGTGTTGCCTGCGTTCGTTGCCTTGCAATTTTTGTTGTTGGCCTGGGTTGTTGCCCGAAAATTTGCTTCCCAGGAGCCATATGTACATATATGTGCCAATGCATACACATCGTGGCGTGTGCCATTATCAGCATCGGGTTCTCTTATCGCCCTGATAAAGCAGCACTAAGTATGTACTAACATAGCCAGTTCGTGGGGGCACTGCAGCAAAAACAAGAGTGATACCGGTACATTAATGCATACATACCCACTAAAATACAAGTCGAATGCGATATACTACTAGTATTTGTATTTGACATACTTACAGCTGTGGTTAAAATTATAATAATGGGTTTACGAAGTAAGAAAAACAACCATAACCAAAGTTGGGAAAATTGTACCTGTTATCTTGACATAATGAAACCTATAATTCGTTTTCCTCGGAACACTTCTAATTATAACTAATAACAGTCATTGATAGTTCATGTTTTAAGTTTTAATTATATGCCTCTTGCCTTCCACCCGCAGCTCAAAGTATACCATGCCGTGATCGAGGATGTCATCACAAATGTACGCGATGCCTTCCTGGACGAGGGCGTCGACGAGCAGGTCCTTCAGGAGATGAAACAGATCTGGCGCAACAAACTGCTGGCCAGTAAGGCCGTGGAGCTGAGCCCAGACGAAGGCACCCACCCGCCGCCCATTGTGGCCAACAATCCAAAGGTGGGGCTCATTCCAACAACTCATTCAACTGTTGCCATGAATGTTAACTTTAGTTCATCAAAGTCATATATATATTATCATATTTTTAAGTGTCTAACTTTGTTCAAAAACATTTTGACTAAGACATGTTGCTTTATCTTCCTTATGCCAACCAACAACAACAATGTTACTGCGCTTCATCATCGACATTGACTAATGCGGTGCTTACTCCACATTCGAACCGCCCCACACACCCACACCAACCATAAAAACTCACCCAAAAAACACCACATCACACACATCAAAACTCGCACATGCCTCGACTGCAGAACAACAAGGTAATGCCATCTGTCCACCTGGGATTTGTGAGGATTTTGGTTCTAATAGTTTAATGTTAATTGCAGGCCGCCAACGCTAAGAAGAAGGCCGCTTCCGCATCGGCGGCCATGCCACAGAACAGTAGCACCAGCGCCGCAGCCCTGATTGGGGACAAGATCGGTATGAAGTCGCCCGCCACAATGGCCACGAGCAGCGGGATCAAGAATGGTCTGGGGCCCGTCAAGCAAGAGGTCAACTCACAGAATCCACCACCACTGCATCCCACCTCAGGAGCCACACTGATGCAGAAACAGCAGCAGGCGTCCAGTGGTGGGCAGGCTCCCATTCCAATTGTGGCATCGTTGGACCCCAACCGCATCATGCCAGTCAACGTAAGTATTCCAGACAAACCCCAAGGTAACGTTCTATTCATATTCAACTTCATTTGCAGATCACTCTGCCTTCGCCAGCCGGCTCGGCAGGATCAGAATCTCGAGTGCTCACCATTCAAGTGCCAGCATCGGCGTTGCAGGAGAACCAGCTAACTCAGATACTGACGGCCCACCTCATCTCGTCCATAATGTCCTTGCCCACCACACTGGCCTCGTCGGTGCTGCAGCAGCATGTCAACGCAGCCTTGAGCAACGCCAACCACCAGAGTAGGATAATTTTTATCAAAATATACCCGAAAATTGGATAATAAATTTCTGTTCTAACATTTCAGAAAATCTTGCTGCTGCCAAACATTTGGATGGAGCACTCGACTCCTCCGACGAGGACGAGAGCGAGGAGAGCGATGATAACATCGACAACGACGATGACGACGACCTGGACAAGGATGATGACGAGGATGCGGAGCAAGAGGATGCTGCTGAAGAAGAGCCACTGAACAGTGAAGATGATGTTACCGACGAAGACTCGGCTGAGATGTTTGAAACAGATAATGTGATCGTTTGTCAGTACGATAAGGTAAATATTATTACCTTTAATGGTTTCTAGAGCATTGCATTACTGAGAAAGAAATATTTAACAGATCACTCGGTCCCGCAACAAATGGAAGTTCTATCTTAAGGATGGCATCATGAACATGCGCGGCAAAGACTACGTGTTCCAAAAATCCAACGGTGACGCCGAGTGGTAATTTCCGAGAGGGTATAATAGATAAAACATAAAAATAAAAAGACATCCAACAAAGAGCCTCATCGAATGCGCCTTGAAAGCCTTGAAAGTTTGCCAGCCAACCCAGCCAGAAAGGACGACCAAGGAAGGAGTACTGGGAGCCGAGCACTCGGGCTGACAAATAAATATCTTATTTTAGTTCCATCTTTTATTCTACGCTAATTAGAAAGCGAGTTGTGTTGCACTTAACCATCTCAATTATACATGTATTACACCAAAAGCAGCATACCTTTTGTGTCAATAAACTGAAACACTTGTGAAAGTAATCGTATGCTTTGGGATGTTGTTCCAGTTGGGGTTCCAGTTTCCGGAGTAAACAGAACAAAAGACGAAAGACAGCCATTCAAAGTATGTATGTATTTAATATATAGACATGTGTAAATCTTGAAGTTAAGGAGTACAGCATTTTACATTTTCAACACTTACATCAGCGCCGCTAATTGTTAAGGTTTGCATCCTATGTACAACTTTCATTGTACAATCACTGTATGGTCATCTATCGTAGACTTATGTACATACATACATGCACTTATTCGGCTCTCCGCTCTTCGGTCGGGGCACATCCTTATTGCCTTATCGCCTAAACAGTTTAAGTAATGACTAAAAATGTGTGGTTCTGGCTACTAAACTTATCCTAATGAAGATGTCTGAAGGTGTATTAGTATTATATGTAGGTTGTGTGTTTGGGTGGTGGTGGATTGTTACTTGTTGGATTCTAGTTTATTTTTTAGTTCAATTGATAGTGAGATGGACTTGGTAATCGTTCACATTTTTTTACAATATCTCTCCTCTCATTGCTGCCACACTCAAAGTAAGTATAAAAGTTAAAAACAATTTATAATATAGCACAACTCTCGCTCCTAGTTTAGCCCTATTTGGTTTTGCCCGCAAACAAACTTGTGCTAAGCACCAAGCCGAAGAATCGTCAATCGTCTTCGGGTGATATTGCAGAACAAGCCGCCTTGCACATACACTCTGATATATCTGCCTGGCCAGCCATTAAGTCGTCAGTAACGCAATATTGATTTCCTTGACCATTTTCACGCGGTGCAGCATCCGTTGCAGCGCGTCTTGGCCCAGAGCTTGCGTGGAGTACCAGACTGGCGAGTCGGGGACACAGGAGCGCTCCGGCTGCAAATAAAATACGTCGTTGCGGGTTTTGACACTTTCCGGGCTGCGAAGATCCATTCAGAAATTAGCTATATTTAATAGAGAGCATTGTAAAATTCTCACCATTTAGAGAGATAAAATTCGTAGAGGCGGACGGGACACCGCAGAGGATTCTCTTCATTCTCCTGTTGCTCATAAACCTTCTTTTTTCGTGGATTGGCGTCTGTTTAGGAGACAGATAACAATTAAAAAGGGTTCATCTATGGTTTCAAGAGTTAAAACTCACCCAAACCAGCCTGCGGTGGATAAAAGCGTAGGAGCACGTTCCGGGAACCAGGAACTTTCGAATTCTGGGACGAGCGCTTCCAGTGCTTCATTATGTGTGAGAAGGATAACTGCATGTGCTCTTCCACAGTCTGTAATGTCCAAATAATTAAAAACCACTGCATGTTTATTATTTCAGCTAATGCCTCACCGTCAAATTAAAGTGCTTGGTGTTGAAGAACATGAGAGTGCTGAGCAAGACGTGTGGGGAATGAGCACCAAGTTGTTTGCACTCCCACAAATGCTCCTCTTCCACGCGGGTGACAATGTATTCTATTCAAAATAAGAATAAATTAATGGACAAGCATATATTTTTAAAGCGAATGTTCCACTTACGCGAATCGTTGTAGAGCACGGAAAATTTACGTGCTACTTCATCCAAGCACTCCGTGAATCGCTCATAATAAGGATCGTAGAATATATTATCAATACGGCCATTCACATAAAGATATTGCTGTATTCCTGCAATAAAAAATAACAAAAATGCATTTAAACAACTTGCTTTTTTTGTTTAAAGTGCCCACTTACCCAAAACAAGATAGTATATTGTGTCCGGAGCATATTCTGTGCCATTGGGCTTGCGCACCTCCTTCACGAAGAGACACAGTGAGTAGTTCAACTCATCGGCGGTCATCTGGAGGAGCTCCGTCTTGAAGGGCCGCCTTCGCATAGAGCTCTTTTCGATATCGGCATTCTTGGTCATCACCCACTGCTTCCAGGCGTTTACTCCGAACGTGTATTTGAGGAACATTTGGGCATCGGGCTTCTCCTGCGGCTGCTGTGCCTGCTGCGACTGTTGTTGCAGGGCGGAGTGGTCCATTTCGCCACGCTGCCGCTTAACTGGTGACCTGCTGTTACGATTAGGCGACTCCAGGACAGCGCCGCCGGCCCTCTTGCGTCCTCGGGGTGACCTTTAATTGGAAAACCAGTTAAATATATATTTAAAAAGTGGCTCTTCTTGCTTACCGATTTGTTGCATCCAACATGTGATGCTGTTGATCCAGATGATGCACTCCCATCTGACCCATACCGTCGTGTCCCATTGGCGATTGACTGCTGATGGTATTAGCCGTCATGGACGTCTCCAGATCCACCGTGGAAGTTTGATGGTGGTTGTCATAGTCGCCCGTGGCCATCTTCAATGCTATCTGCAACATATCGTCACCATAGGGGTTGTGCCCAGCCCCGCTGACGTCAACCACCTGTTGTTGCTGCTGCTGCTGGGCAACGGCCTCGAGACTGTTCTGGTACTGCAGGGTCACAAGGCCCGGATCCGGCTTGATCTCGTTATCAGAATCGGAATCTGAGTCATGCTTCTCCTCGGCAACCATCTCGGCCATCATAAGGAGCTCAGCCTCGAGCGGATCCTCGGGCATCTTGTCCTGGATCTTCTTGATCTCCTTGAGTATACCCTGCGAGGTGTTTCTCGTCGTCGGTATGAATATCGGCACTGGGATGGGGAGTGGAATGGGCACGGGTACGGGGAACGGAGCAGAGTACATATACATCGGTTGCGGGACAAAGATGGGCACCGGCACTGGGATGAGCACCTTGTTGGAGTAGTCCTTCTCGGTCTGGCTAGCACAATCTCTCATGGACGGAGTGGCCTGCTCACCCGTGGACACCATCATTGGTTTACAGCTAATGTTTACGTTGCGCACAGCTTTTGGATACGGCGGCACTGTGATGATCTTTGTCTCTGATACCGTGGCCGGTGGATAGTCCATGGATGTGGTTGTGTTTCGCCGGGCTCCGATCGGCGACAGTCCAACTGGCGACGGAGATCGTGCTGTATAGTCGATGTGCTTTCGGGGCCTTCCTCGTTGGGGTGTCGGATGGGATCCTGGTAGCGGAGGTGGTGAAGCAGCTCCTGATTCTCGAGGACGTCCACGTTTGCGCCGCACAGTCAGATTTTCCCCACTTGCCAGAGATTGTACCGTAGATATAACCGGCACCATGGTGCTTCCGCCTGATTTCTTGGCAGTAGGTTTTCCAGACTGAAAAATGGATGAAAAAATTCTTTAAAATTGTGTTTTAGTTCTTTGCCCCATTAAACTTACAGAGCTTTTTTTTCTTCTTAACATCTTTCATTTAAAAATTAAAAAAAAAAATAGAATAGTAAAATATATAAAGAAATGTGATTGTATCTTAACAGAGTTAAATGTTTGGCATCCCTACTTTTTGCTATCAACATATTGTGGCGAATGAACAAGAGCTTATTTCAAAACAATTTCATAAATAATTGCATTTTTTAAACACCATTGCTTTCGATATTCGATTGATCGATATCGACGATATATCGATATATTGAAAAGCTATTTTAAAGGACAATTTTGTGCATATCTATCATTCCTGCGGTACTAAGTTTGAATCTGAAAAGAAAATAAATGAAGTCTTGGAACCTCACCTGCTGGGAGAGCTTGAGCTTGACACGCTTGGGTAGACCTGTGGGGAAGGGTGCTGTGTCCCGTCGGCTGCCGCGCGAAGAGCTGCCTTGCTGAGTCTTGGAACTGCTGCTACTCGGACTGCTTCCGGAGGCGGGCTGGTCGCTGTCCAGGGTGAGCGGCGCACGGGCGAACTGATTCTGGAATTGCATTACGCACTGGTAGGTGCAGAAGTTGCGCATGGAGGCGTCTGACATGGTCAGATGGTACTGCGGGGTGTTGAAGTTGCTGCAGTTGTCGCACTTAGTAACCGCCCGGGCCGAGATGTTGCAGCTGACGCCGTGCATGGTCAGACAGTTGATGGAGCAGGTTAGTGTGAGGGTATCGTGGTCCTCCTGACCACTCAGCTGGTAGATCATGTCGAAGTTGTACTTCTTCACCTTGCACCACTGGCACGAGACGATGTGCCGATTGACAATGATATAAACGTTGATGCACACTCGAGAGCAGAAGACCTTCGGCGTTTGATGCTCGTTGTAGATGGTGTACGCCTCGGCGCTCCTACGCTCAAAATACTTGGAGCACATGGCGCAGGGGTCGGCGTTTACGTTGCTCACGAACTTGAAGGCCGAGAAGCACGGATTGGAGCAGAAATAGTGCTCTCTGTCCTCGAGAAGCATCTCAACGCGGACTGGCTTTTCGTTGTTGCACACGCCGCATATATCGGTGCGGAGTTTCCGCCTGGGATTGCACATGCTGTCGTATCGGCGGAGACAGGCTTGCGAGCAAAAGTCTTTGAACTGGTCCTTATCACCCACGGGTGCCAGGAAACCCTCCTGCCCACCGCTGATGTCCTTCTGGCAGCAGGAACAGGTCTTCAGACCCTTCTTGAAGGTGTTCAAGCATCCAGCGCAGCAGAACTGCCGGACATCAAAGCCGAAACGGACACAGTACTTGCCGAGGGCCGTGGAGCTCACCTCCTGCTTACAAGTCTCGCAGCTGGAGCCGATGGTGCGCTGGTAGCTTCCCAGACAGACCTCGTTGCAGAAGTCCATGGTTTCCCAGATGAGTTGCTTCTCGTTCACGTTAATCTCTGCCTCACAGTCGGCGCAACGTCTGCGGAAGCTTTCGATCCTGTCCAGCCTTGCCGCCTCGGCTTCGGCCAGCGTCCTGGCTACTACACTGTTTTCGGCCCGCTTGCCAGGCGAACTCTGCTGGGGCTGCAGCGTGGTGGCGCCAATATTGCGAACCCTGATCGAGTGTCTCTTCAGCTTAAACTTGTCCGGCTCCTCCGCGTTGAGGAGATTGAAGCAGTCATCGTTACAGATGTAGAAGCAGTCCTGGTCCTGCTTTATAAAGTACTTGCACCGCTTCTCCTCCCTGCACTGCAGACAGGACTGGGTCTTTGCTGAGGCAGCACCTGAGTCTTCTTCTGCTGCTTCGCCTTCTGCATCTGGTTTTTCGGCGCTCTCTTCTCGAACAACCTCTTCCACGAGGAACTTCTTGCGCCGTACGAAGAACTTTCCAGGATTATCTGCCAGTAGGGCATTGCAGCACGTTGAGTCGCAGATGAACTCGTAAACAGCGGCAGCTGGCTCCTTGGGAGTTTCCTCATCCTCGTTGTCGCCATCTTCCTTGTCCTTTTCTTGAGACTCCTCTGGTTTTTTGAAGCGGAAGCCACAGGACTTCTCGTTATCGCATTGTCGACACTTCTCCACACTGCCCACGATCCAGCTGATGATAGTTTTTGGCGATGAACCAGGCTCTCCACTCGCTCCGCTGGCGAACTCCTCTCCAGTGGGCTCGTCGACATCAGGTGCATTTTCGGCGGCGTCCTCGTCGTTGGCTGCTGCACCGCCGGCATCGTCTAATGGGAATAGTAATTAGTTAGTTATTATGAGTTTGAAACTATAGTCAGACATATAATTTATTAAATGTTTCGCCAAATTGAGACAGTGAAAATGGGAGTAAATGTGTCGAAGCAAACAAAAATGCAAAATACATTTCCAATTCGCTCACCTTCGGCCCTTTCCGATGCCGCCTTATCTCCGGCTTGAGCATCTGACGGCAAGATTGAAAATCGGCTATATTTTTGGTTTAAAATAATTCGTATTTTTGGCACATACCATTTCCAGTGGTCTGAGACTCTTCGGTGGGCTCGCCACCAACACCACCCTCGGATTCTGGATCAACAGGTGCGTCTGTGGCGGATTTTCCCTCGGTCTGGGGGGATTTTGATTGGCTCTGCTCGGCAGCCTCTTCCTCTTCGGCAGCCTTCTCGGCGTTTTCGCGGGCTTGTTCCTTCTCAGCTTCCGTCACCTCGGTTTCTGGATCGTCAGGAATGAGACAAACGTCTGATTCCTCTGGCTCCAAAACGTTTTCAACGGTTTCTGTTTTAAAAGAAAATGTTTTTATTTATTAGAACGAATAATATCGGGAATTGAACGTACCATCTCCGTGCTCGGCTTCTCCACCTTCCTCTGCTCCGTCGCCCTCTTCAATCTGCTCGGATTCGGCGTCACCATCCGGATTGTCGTCGTCCTCCCCCGGAGCTTCGTTTTCATTCTCAATCTCATTGGCCTCGGTCACGTTTTCCCGATCTTCTAGACTCGTATCAACCTCGTCTCTGCCCTCTGGAGGCTCTACGTCGTCCGCCTGGCGGGAATCTCCGCCCACAGAGCGCATTTCCACATCGTCGGCTGCGTCCGGCTCCTCCGTTGCATGTCTTTCTGCGGTTTCTTCGTTCTCTCCAGCATCCTGTTCCCCTCCTGCTTCACCCTCATCCACATCCATGGCTTCGTTGGAGGCCGGACCTCCATCTACAGCATCGCCGCCGACCTCTTCGTCCCTTTTCAAGCCGTCTGTCTCCTCAGGATCGCCCCGAGTACCCTCTGTTTGCTGTTCCGCTTCTACAGGATCCCTCTGCGGCGAGGCTGAAGCCTTGTCCTGGGACTGGTTGTCCTCCGCGTCCAAGGATCCCTCTGATATCTGTTCGAAGTCCTCTTCCGGCTCTTTGCCCGTGTCCTGGGGCCGCAGCTCGCTGAACTGGGGGGCGGCATCTTCTGCTGGCGGTGAGGCCGGAGTATCTTGGGTATCCACTGGGTTCTGTTGTTGCTGTTGCTCCTGATCCTCTGGTCGGGGAGTGGCCGACTCGGGCCGGGCGTTCGAGTCCGCGCCAAAGGAGTCTAGGCTGGATATTTCCTCCATTTTCGTTTCCTTGCTTACCAATGATCAGATCAAGGCGATTGTTTATATAGACATCAACTGCAAGAAAACAAACAACAAAGGTAAGTTGCGGTTATCGATAGTGGGCAACTATCGACCAGGGCCTCACACCATTGCCGCCTAAAATGGGTACACACACATGCACAGTTACACCGACGACACGGTCACACACACACACAGCCACACGGCAGTACTCCACTGTGGTGTACAGTGCACGAAAAAACAAAACATGCGCCGCCAGAAAACTGACTGCTGGCCGTTGTGTCTGTATGTGGTGATTATCTGACCATTAATTACTTCACTTGCATTAGCTCCCGAGAATGCAATGGCACTGAAAACAACGGCGTCGGCGGGTATTTATTTATGTGGGAATACTGCTGGCCGGGTCGAGAGTCGCGACGGTTGGGGCGCACGAGTCAGGAAAACGCGTCTGATTCCACACCTAACAGCCTTACATTGCAATTCAAGCTGGACTCATCATCGGCGGTTGCTTTTCAGTTTGCGCGAAACTTTTCCACACTTTGATACACTTTTCGCAATGTGAATATTCGCGTTTTTGCAATTTTCTTGCCACTGTAACTCGGCTTTTTTCAGGCACGAAAATGGCGCACCAGAGTATCCAAATCCCAAATCCCGAGTACAAGGTAGCACGCGCATAACGCGTACTTTTGCAGTATATACCGCAAAATACCTCATTTTCCCGCTAAATCTAGCCGTAAAGTAGTGGGTGCAGATTGATATTCGGCTGGGGTTGGCAGTCCTCGTAACTGTGGTACTTCATTTTGGTATTTCGAATAATATGAGATTTATTCTATAAACTTATTAAAAAAAACCGTTTTAATAAAAAATAATAATTAAATTTCACTACTTTTATTTCATGACACTAAGTAGATTCATTTTATTTTTAAATCTCAAAGGTTACTGGACCAAGCCAGGGCGAGTAAGTAAATCTTAAGGAAAGTAAGATAGAAGTTTTAGTAAAAACATTAAACAAAAATTTAAGACCTTAAAACAATTAAAATATATTCTATAAATACGCCGAAGACATGAATTTTGATACATATCTAATATTTACACTAGAGTTATATATTATGACAAAAGATTAAAACAAATATTCTATGTAAGATATTCTATATACACATTTAAAATAAAATTATATGTTAAAAATATACATATAATCAATAAATACATAAAATATATTTTTATTCGATTTATAGATTATGAATTTCTATATTAGAAAAATTAAAAACAACGTGTAAAAGTTCCACAGCAATTTCAAATCCTGTCAGAGAAAACTACTCCCTCATATAGTATTTGGTTCCTATACCGATTCAAACTTAAATGCCGAGCTTAAGGAGTTATTTATTGGGATAAATAAAAAACCATTGAGATAGATGAACATCTGGTGCACTGCTTGTGTTTTAAAACTTTTTAATGTACCCCTCGGAATCCAAGAGCACATTGGGGAAGTATTTGATGATCTTGGTAAAGTGCGGGAACTTCTGGCTGTTGGAAAAAGTAATTTCGTTCATCTCCTGGTACTCCTGAAGCAGATGCACAAGATCCCTTTGGGCCACAACGTCGGTCAATATCCAGTGCTGGATCACGAAATTCAATGCATAAACCTGAAGTTTCATCAAGCCGGGCTCCTTGGTCAGTTCATCCGCATGCTCAATGATTTTCTATCGTGTACAAAAATAAAAAATAAATAAATATTACTCTAGAAAGTGATCTCTACTAACCCCCATGCATACATGCTCCAAGTCAATGATGTTGTGGCGGAATGCTAGATCGAAGGTGGGAAAAATGCCGTCGATCGGCCACTCGGTGTCCTTTAGCCGACTCGAATAGGTGCGCAGCAGCTCCGGAATGTTGTAGGCGCAGGAGAGAATGAAGATGTCGCCGACCAGGCCCAGTTGGACCATCGCTGGGCTCACCTGGAATGTGTATATGAACTCCAGGAAGATCTCGACGCTTTCGGGAGACACCCCATTGATCTGGAGCACACCGTTCCACTGCTTGTTTCGGTACACGTCCTGCTCCAGTTTGTCGGAAGCTGTGGCCAGGAAGATTCGGTGGCAGGCGAACTTTTTGTAGCAGACATTGCCCACGATGTCTTCGTTTTCAACACAGGTGCTCAGAACATGCACTTCACAGTCGGTATTGGTGCCTTTGCGAAAGTATTCCAGTCTTCGATCTTTGCTGTTCGGACGAGCCGATGCGTCCGAGCTCCACTGATTGAAGGAGTCGGAGCTTCTATTGAACGATTCGTCGAGAGTAGCCCGCTTTGAGGGGACTCCCTGGGATGCTATCTTTAGACCTGTACTTCCTGTACTGCTCCTTTTACTCTCCTGCCCATTGTTGGGACTAGTTTTCTCCTCTGCCTGCAAATTTTGTCTTGGTCTGTCCGGACTGCCGCGCTCGGCTTCATCCTCGTCCCACGTATCTGACATTCCTGACAAAGGGCATATCCAACGCCCGGCTCAAATTTTGTATTCTAGATTAGACATACATTTTGATACTAAACACGTAAACAACACGCCCCCCTAAAAAATCCCCTGCCACTATGAACTGCAAACTACGCCGCCTGGATCTCCTCCGCACTGGCCAGAAGTCGGACTGCGAGCTGCATGTACTCTTCACGCCACCAGGACAGCAGAAACGATGTAAGCGGGTGTTCCGGTGCCACCAGACTATGCTTGTATCCGCCTCTGAGGAGTTTGAGCGGTTGATCAAGGATCCGGAATTTGAAAAGAACAAACAGATTATCACAGTGGAGGACGCCTCGCCCACTGCCTATGAGTCCCTGCTCCTGTACATCTACACCTACGAGGTCTGCAATGCCGTCAACATCGAGATGTGTGGAGAGCTGATGCTTCTCGCCCAGAGGTTCAAAATGTACGACTTCGTCGACTGCTACATGGAGAAGCTGGCCAGCCAGGAATGGCCCATGGAGGTGGTGCTCCAAATATTTGCTCTGGCCAATAAGCACGAACATTTGTCGTTAATGGAAGTGGTGGCAAAGGTAAGTTCTATAATTTTTACCCTGAAGGATTGAAGTCAAGTGTTCCATTCTCAAATCTTCTCATATGTGACCTGATCCTGCAGAAAATCCTACCCATTGCCACCCAAGTGCTCAATGACAACTCATTCACCAAGCTGAGTCTCCAGGAGCTCAAGGCCTTGATGATCATTCTCCAGAATGAGGGTATTTTGTCCAACAGTCACCTGTTGGGAGCTCTGAAAAATTACCAGCTGGCCAATAATTTGCGCTACAACAACATGGAAAAGTTCCAACAATTTGTGGAGGCTACACAGATCTTCGATAAAGTTCTCTTCGAAGTGGACGGTACTTTGTCGGTGCCTGCGGAGGAAGCCAATGACACTAACGAGGTGGGATCGGACACATCACTTTATCCCACCAATGTTTAGACGGAAGGTTGGGCATTACAGAGCTAAGGGAATCCTTTATTGGAGAATAGGGGGGCAAACAAACATGATAGTTTAAATCTTACAAGACTTACAAGTTAGTTACTATCAATTAAATAATACCCAAACGGGCCTAGGCCTAGGCCAGTGCAACAAAGTATCTTATGAATCAATCAACGGAAACGATTGGGTCTAAAATCCTAGGATGCTGTCATGGGTCTACGGGTCCCCAGCGGTACCATAACAACATCCGGATCTGCATCAACGTCCGAATCCATTTCCTCGTCCTCGTCCATATGGCAGGCCTCCACGCTGAGAAAGTCTTCGCTGTCCAGCACGACGTCCTCCTCGTCATCTCCGCTCTCCGAGCGCTCCGCATCAAAATCAATGCGGCTCACTTTAAAGCCATTCACTTTCTCTTTGGCAGAAACAGGCGAGTCCAGTTTCTCTTTCTTCATTTTCATTTTCTTGGCGACGGCGTAGATCCCCAGGCCCGTGGTTGTCGTCTCGAACTTGCAAACCACCGCAATTCGCAGATTGACAATCAGCGAGTAGAGCTTCACGGCTGGACCCATCTTCAGCTTCAGGTACTTTTCTAGCTCTTGCCGCCCGATCATCAGCAACGCTCTACCATCGATGTCCTCCTCGAAGAGGGTCTTGGCAATCTCCTCGGACTCCAGGGCGTGCTCTATATACTCGAAAACGTCCCACTTCGTCCAGTTGAGTGGGTTGCTCCGCACCTGATCCAAATCGAAGGCACTGTTCTGTTGCCATAGCCGATAGTTTTGGACGTATTGCGGCCCATAGTCCTTCACAATGGGGTTGGCCAAGGCCAGAGACCGAGGATCTGGCTCCTGCTTCTTTGGCTGTTGCTCCTTCGGACCCGGCTTTTCTTGCTTCGGAACATGCTTTGCTTTACGGCGTGACCCCTTCTGCTTGACTTCCGGCTTGTTTTCTGTTTTAGGGGCTTTGGGGGGCAGCACCTCAGGTTTGTACTTCTTACTGACATCCACTCGGTCATGCTCGGGACTAGTTCGCTTGAATTTCCTTTCTGGACCACGCCAGATGCTTTCCGGCGCAACGCGTGGCGGCTTTACTGTCTTGGAGCGCCACTGACGCCAGTTGTCCGGGGCATAAGGACAACAATCCTGGAGGGCGTGCACGTTAAGATTGAAGCGCTTTGCGTTTCCGTAGCCCCGACATCCCTCCGTGTCGCAGGGCATCATTGGTTTGCTTTGTAGGAAGCCCGGTGGAGTTTCCAGGTCATGCGAGGTGGCCTCACACCAGCCAATCGGATGCAGGTCCGGGCTGTCGTCCTCAAGCCAGAAGTAGTATTCTGTCGGCCAGCAGTCGAGGTGGATTTGCACCCGGTACCCCTTCCGCGTCACAACTGTTGCGGGACGAATGAGACAGGGATTCCGTTGGTCAACCACTTCAAGCTTCATCCGGCCGTGAAACTCCATCGGCTGCCGTGGCATAAACAGATGCTTCGGAGCTGCAATGCCCCCAACATCGGCTATGTAGTCGCGCCAGCTGAAGACCGACTTCTGGTAGTCGGGCGGCACAATCAACTGCTGACGACCCTCGTGCCAGCCGCAGGGATGGATGTAGGGCGAGCTAATGTGCACCCACAAATCGTAGCAGTCATCCCAGCCGTCAAAGTGGACGCGAATGCGTTCGTCCAGGGTGTCCGCTATGGTGGCCACACAGATCTTTCCCGTGTCGTTAAGATCCTCCGCTTCCAGATGCATGCCCACTATGAATCCGTTGCGAATACCCGCCTGCGGAGTAACGTTCAAGTGGGTGAAGAGCGAGCGCGGAGCCGCTTTTACGCCCGTTTTCACCAAATAGCGGTTCCAGTTGAAGCGCTCCGAGCAGTAGCCTTTTGGTGCCTGAAGGACACGGTTCGTCTCTTCGCACCAGCCTGGCGGGAAGATGTCCTGCGAATCCGCGTTCACCCAGAAATCGTACATGGAAGAGTAGCCGTCGAAGCTAAGTCTCAGCCGGTAGCCACGAATCTCGGCAATAGTGCACACACAAAATAGCGAACAGTTCTCCGGATCAATCGCCTCCAGTTTCATCCCGCGCTCAAAGCAGTTGGGTGTGATGGGGAACGGATTGAGAAACAAGTGGATGGGCGCAGCCACATCCCTGCCCTTGGACTTTAAGTATTCGCTCCAGCGGAATGCCTTTTTACCCTTCTCTTTCGCCCGGTTTGGCTGCTCCAGGGTCTTGGCAGGGGCTTTGTTATTGGACGGCGCTGGTCTGATGGAAGACTGCTCCTTTGTCTTCGACTCCGGCTGGGTGCGACTTATCTTGCTCTCTGTTTGGCTGCTTGGGGGAAGACGTCGCTTTTGTCCTCGGCGAACACAATGAACGGAGCAATAATCTGTCGGGAGATAATAAAGGAACTTAGAAACAAGTATTTTTTGGCATCACAGTTACTTACGGGGAGCCAGAAAGTCGGCGGCTGGTCCATGGCAGTTGCATCGCTGGCACAGGTAGAGCAGGGGATGAACGCTACCGGAAGGCCTGCGACCCGGCCGGTCGTACAGCGCCCGTTCGAAATAGTTGGCGGGTCCTTGGCGCGGCTCGCAGCGTTCGTTTAGCTGCAACAGGTTGAAGCGGTTCAACTCGAACCGCAGCGATGAGTTCTGCAGATTCGCCGGCTGTTGACCGCGCCACTGCAGCATTGGAAGATTCTGGTGCATGTTCTTCTTTAGTGCATTAGCCCGTGAGCCAGGCGGCGGTAACGCCTCTTGGATGTGAAGGTCACCATTCTTAGGGGCCCGCGGTGCTACTGGCTCAACCGATTTCGGTGGGGTAAGCATGTCCGAGGCCACCGACGCGCTGGAGGAGGATGAAGGCGGTGTACTAGGCACTTGTTCATCGCAGCGCAGGGAGCGCTCAAAGTCTTCCTTGGTCAGCGGCAAGGATTCAGCTTTCACAATACTGATTCCCGGCAGCAGGCTCAGGTCCTCTTTTAATTTGCTCACTGACACGGGAACCTCCACCACGTCGCTATTGGAGCTGGATGATGAACTCTTTCTGGAGGAAATTATGTTTTTCGCATTTTTCGCTGCAGGACCTGATGATCGTCGGGTAGTGGATATAGTTATTCCAGCTGGAAGAATGGGCAGCACAATGGGTTTCTTCTTCGGCTGAGGAGTGTGCTGGAACGGTTCCTCCTCGCTGTCGTCGTCGTCCTCGATGGTGATTGTTTCAATGGGTGCAGAAGGCTGCTCGATCACGTCCACTTCCTTGGCCATGATAGCCACGGAGTGCCGGCGTTCACAAGCAATCAGTGAAATTTCCGGAGAGCCCACAAAGGACTTGGATCGCTGCAGTTTAGGAATATCCTTGGACTTTGTTTGATGATCTTTAGTTTGTTTCCTGCTTTCCGGTGGCGGGAGCTTTGGCGGCTCTTTGCGCTCCGGCGGTTTGGGTTTCGGCGGAGTCTTCTTTTCAGGCTGCTGGCGTTGATTTTCAGATGGCTGTTGCTGTTTCGGAGGACTATGTGGCTCTTGATCTTGATTTTTAGATGGCTGCTGCTGTTTTGGAGGACTTAAAAGCTCTTGATGTTGATTTTTAGATGGCTGCTCCCGTTTCGGAGGACTATTAGGCTCCTGACGTTGATTTTCAGATGGCTGCTTCTGCTTCGGTGGACTATGAAGCTCCTGACGTTGCTTTTCAGATGGCGGCTCCTGCTTCGGAGGACTATAAAGCTCCTGACGTGGCTTTTCAGATGGCTGCTTCTGCTTCGGAGGACTATGAAGCTCTACTTGTTGATTTTTAGAAGGATTTGTTGATTCAATCTGTCGCATCTTAACTTCGTCTTTGGCCTCCAATTGTTCTGGCTTCGGCGTATCCCTTGGATCTCGTTGGAGCTTGGGTGGATTCTTAGGTTGAGCTAGTTGTGGTTTGAAAAGGTCCTCCGGCTCATGTGCCTGTGGCTTTGTGTTTGTTTCGGATTGAACCATTTTATGAGGACCGTTGAGAGCCATTTCCAGTTTAGTCTTTGATTCCGATGTTAAAACGGCTTTTGTACTGCTAGTGGGTGTGGGCTTGGACGCTGCTTGTTCATTCGATGCTTTTGGAACCGAAATCGAACCATTAGCAGGCGTTATAGTTACAATAGTGGTCTCCGGCCCTATAAGCTGGGGCTTCGGACTAAGAGCTGGAACTGCGGATGCCGACGCCGAAGCAATGGGAGCCGGCGGCAGAGGATTGGCAGTTGTAGGAACCGAAATCGTGGCAACGGGGGCTGCAGCAGGAGCCGGAACCGGAGCCGAAGCCGGAGCCAGTGGCATAATCTTTACAGCCGTAGGCAGGACTTTCTGGATGGTAACTGAAGGTAGAGCCGTGGAGGCAGTATCCTCCTTGACCGGCAGAGGAACAGCCTTTATGATTTGCTTGGATTTCAGCATGCTCTTGTTGGTGTTGTCTGCCACCACGGACACTGCCTTGATGGGAATAGCCGCCTTGCCGTTGATGTTGTTGTTATTCTGAGATGTCCTGATCATATCCTCGCTGCACGGCGGCATGGGCAGCACCTTCTTCACAGTGCCCGACTTGCTGATAATAACCGATCCAGGATTGGCCTTGGCCTGGTTGAATTTCAGTCGCAGCTTGTCCACAGCCACCTTGCTAAGGATGAGCGGGGAGCGTGGCGTGATGGGATTGACCAAGGATATTTTGGTTGTTCCAGGATTGGCAACCTGGACGGGAAGCGTTGAATTAGTTGTGACAGCTCCACTAGCTGTAGTTGCTGAAAAGGCAAGAGAGAAAATTGAAAACTAATTAATATCTTTTAATTAGTCATCTTAAGGTATGCGGTGATCCTCCGATAAGTGCTCCACTTCCCGACCCCCGGACCATCTTCTCTTTCAACTGCAGCTGCAAAAACCTGATCGTCATCATCGCTGGCTGTTGTTGTTTCTGCTTATGCTTGTTGTTGTGGTTGCTCGTGGTGGTACCCCGCCTTATGCATATTGCTTTTGATAAAAAAAGAAAAACGAAAAAAAAAAACGAGCAATAAGCTAAATACTTACAACGTTTTCCGTTTTTCTCGATTCTGAACTCTCTGCCCCGGAAGAGACAGAAAACTGATGGATAAATTTCTATCCGAAAATTGTACGAATCGCACAGCACACACGCACACAATCCCCAATTAAAGTGGCTCGTTTAAAACCGTATTCGTTCCGTTTCGTGTTATGAAATGTGCAGCAGTCGAACAACAACTAAAAACTAAACCAGCGGCTGAAGCAACGCCAGCAACACCAACAACACCAGCAACACCACAAAAGTCAAAACCAAAGGCCGAATGACACACATCCAAAATCAAACACTAGATTCCCAAAATTAATTACTCGGATATTGTAAGAACCACTTATATAACAAAAAAAAAAATTAATCCCCCCCCATTTACTCACCAATGACACTTTTCTGGACAAGCTCTGGTTTTCCAACCAATCCAGGTGGTGCTCCTCCTCCGGAGGACACTACCCCTCCCACCGTCTGTGACAGGGCATTGCCTTGGATGGCAAAATGGCCCTTGCTAATCTGTGCCTGACCAGGTCTTATCACAACTGGATGGGAATTGACATTCGCCTGGGCAGTGGTACCGATCACGGTTGCTGTTTTTCCCGATGGTGTCAAAATGGCCACCAGTGGCTGCTGGCTGGGCTTGCTCGGCGCTGGCAGCAGTTGGAACAGAGGCGCTGATGTCGAAGTTACCACTGATCCGGATCCCTTTAAGGGCTTCGGAACAATGTTCATTTGAGTTAGTTTCGTCTTCAGGGCGGGATGAAGCTGATTCTGATGATTGCTGGACATGTTGTGGGCCTGCAAATTGCTGATGGTGATGCTGCAGGGTTTCCCGGGCGTGGGCATGGATGCGAGGGGCAGAAAACGCAGCTCCTCCTTGCGGGGCGCCAGGGTCAGTAAGTTGTTGTTGTTGTTAGCTCCGGCGGCGCTGTCATTGGTGGCTGATGACATGGAGGTGGCAATGGTAACCTCACGCTTCGTCTGCTGGAGCTGCTTGGCCACTCCGGAGGCCATCGACATCGGCACCATTGTACTCCCGCTTCAGACGCCCACTTTTATTATTCCTTTCGAGTGGAAATCAGTTAAAATTCTTCACTTTTAAAACTCCTCTCTCCGCGTCTCGTTTTCGGGCACTTTACAATTTTTGTACGTTGAGCCGCACAAAAGTTTTTGGCATTTTACAGTCCACCACCCGGTTAGTATTTTTTTATTTTTCCCTTTTTCCTCCGAGTTTGTATTTTATTTGAATATTTTCCTCTTTCGGTTTTTAGTTGAAACCTTGTTTTATAAATATCACCATCCACCTTATTTTTTAACTCTCGTTATTATATCTTTTGAATTAAAGTTGTGAGTTTCCCGCGTCCATTTGCACTCATTATGTGTATTTGGTATTAAACCCTTTTTTGGTATTAAACCAGATTCAGGTATTGGCCAACGTAAAAAAAATATTGCATTTATTTAAAATTGCTCTTATTTTTCACTGATTTAAACCTGGAAATGATTTAAGGGCTATTTAGGTTTGGATATTTAAATTTTTAATAAAAAATAAAACTGAATATTCATTTAATCTTACAGAAAAGGGCAAAGCCTTTTGCCTACCTTACTTAGGCAAGGTACCTAATATTTCTACTCTTTTTACCTGGAAACAGGTAACACAGGTAAAAGCTATAGAAAATTATATTTTATTGCTGGATTGTAAAAATTCACAAATATTAGTTTTTGTGAATTCCAGAAATCGGAAATGGGCAATTCCTGTGCATTTGAGTACGGTCACACTAAAACAATGTTAAATTTTGATACCATTTTTAGTTATTATGGTAGAAGATTTATGCTTTCTCAAAAATAACTTTAAATTATTTTTAGGGATCCCTATGCTTTGATTCTTTTATTATTTATATTTTTACTAAATGCTTTAAAATTTTAAACCGCTGTGATTGGCTAATGTTACGTAGCTGGCAATGTCACAGGGCTCTAAGAATACAAAAAGTCTTATCTGGGTTCGGAAGAAATAGCATCTAGGAACTTACCTTTTTCTTTTCTGACAGAAATTTTAGAAACTATAGAAATTTTGTAAAATTAATGCAATGTTTAACTTACCTTTAAGGAATCCAACGTAGCGGGAGAAACACAAGAACAAGGATGAAGGGATGCTGCTTGAGTTGTAAATAGATACTGTAATACATAAATCCAGACATCAGAGACATAATATTATAATGCAGGATATCTCACTTACTTTTATTTTCGTTTCACTGAACAGCGATTAAACGACAGACAGCAAGGGTGCCAAATACGTTCGACCTCGCAGGCAAATTGTTGCGTACCTTGTACGAAAAAGGTACTCACTGAATTCCAATATCGGCGAAAATATAAAACACGTTTCAAAAACTACCATTAGTTTTGACCTAAACTAGCCTCTGGAAAGTCCTTGTTTCGACTTGAGAATCAAACGCGTTCTATGTCGAGTGCGATATTAGAAACTGCAAAAGCATGTGTGTATTTTAATTTGTCTGATCGAACAGCTCAGGTGGCAACTCTGCCTTTGATTTTGCGCCTGGTGTCGGTTATTTTAAAAAGGCGGAAGTTGAGCGTTATTTTTATGCATTTATTTTGTGTATATTTTAAATATTTTCATATTGAATTTGAATTAATCAAGATAAACTTTATTGAAATATCAGAACCATATCAAGATATAACTTTAAATATAGATAATATGACAGCGCACCACTTTAAAATTAAAGTTTAAAATGCATAATTTTTAATAGTATGAAATGTTATATAATAAAATTAAAAAAAAAAATAACCTTTTATTAGGTTAAACACATTTGAATAATAGATTATATTAATAAATAAATTGATAAACAAAAAATGTATCGCTTCTTCTTACTTTTGAAGATTGGAAGAAGTGTTGAAAGTGGGTCGTGCCTGCCAGTGCTGCCAAGCGTCCCAAAGTGGCAGTTTTCTTTTTTCCGACAATTACTGCGACACTTTTGCAAAATAAATTTATTTATTCCTTGAATAAACCGGTGCATTTTTTTACTGCCAACTATGTCCCTGTTAAATAACGACGACAGCATTCCCAACATGGACGAGGATCCGCAGGGTAGGTTGAGAAAACTTCCGGGGTGTGGGCGGCTCTCTTGATGATGTTATCATTAATAAATGTTCTCAATCAGTGGTGATCCAGGAAGACGAATGTTCCACGGTACCCCACATGCCAAGTGGCAGGTCCATGGACTCTCTGCGCTCATCCTTTACCAACCGTAGCTCTACCCCGGATTCCTCGCACAACTCACTGGAGGCATTGGAAATGGCCCAAGATGACAGGGAGGAGAAGGCTCGTCTAATTACTCAGGTGCTGGAGCTGCAGAACACCCTGGATGACCTGTCCCAGAGGGTAGATTCCGTTAAAGAGGAGAATCTCAAGTTGCGCTCGGAAAACCAGGTTCTGGGACAGTATATAGAGAATCTGATGTCTGCCTCCTCGGTGTTCCAGTCTACAAGCCCAAGTGCAGCGAAAAAGAAGTAGAAGGACCTTCCTCGGAACCTAAACTCATCTCAAATATGATGCCTTGCTAGAAACTACAAACATTGTAATCTTCGAAATTAAGCTTATACAATATTATTTCAGTTGCTAATCCGTCGAATTTGTGCACAACCATATGGTCTTTGTTAGGTTTAAGCTTGTCGCGCGCTATGTATTTTATACATAACATTAATTTATTTATATAGATAATTAATAAATCAATATATTACCCCACAGTGGGAGCATTTTGAATCTCGCCCGAGCTGGCAACCCTACAGGCCCAGCTGTTCGACGTCTAACAACAATCTCAGCAGCACGAACTGGATAATCTATTTTCGTGTTGAAACAAAAACGTAGAAATCGTGCTAAAGTCGCAGGCCCTTTGTTTAAACAATCAGGAATTGTTAAAACACGGATAAACTAAGAATTTGATGCGCTGCGCACACAACTCTTGTACATTTCTCTGGTTGGTGGATAGAAAAAGTGATTGCGAAATAAGACCTGCCTTCTGCACTTGAAAACTCTAAAAGGTGTGTATGCGTGCGATTGTGAGGGAAACGAATGATTTTCTTTATTGTTTCACCTACTGCTGGCGTATTTCTTGGCTTTTAAATGCTAAAGTGAAAAGTAAACTTTTAGTTTACATTTCTTTGTATTGGATTCTCATACCCCCCACCCCTTCCATCCACACTCGCACGCAGCAGCAAGGCAGTGAACAGTGTTGAAAAACGCCCACCTCCCGCACGATGCAATTCTGCATAAATTGTTTTTTAATATGCACTTTATTTTAAACAGATTTCCACCCACATACTTACGTCAACAGATCGAGAGACAGGCGCCATCCCGCTAGAACCGCTTATGGCGGAATCAGCCGAAGAACATTCTGAAAACCTTTGAAGCAAATCCTCAGCCAGTATTCGAATCCCTGCCAGAAACGGAACCCCCAACATGTTTTGACCTCGCACACCCAACAGCCAGAGCGCCTGTGGCTCTTCTTTATCTCCTCGCCACCTGTTTCAGCGAATGAGCACATCCACCCAGAACTGAGCACTGCAAACGCATCTACATCCGACTATCATGTCCTTCTCCGACTTTGACGCTATTTACGAGGATGATCAGCTTGAGGAGCTGGAGCACTTTCAGGATCAGACTGTGGCGCCGGTACCGGAGCCCATCATTATTCGCGGTGCTGGAAACATGACCGTGTAAGTGGAGCATGCCTTAGTCACCATTATTATTAGATAATTAAGAGTCTCAGTCATTAAGGGAATATGGTTTTAAAAGACAAACCGCCGCATAACAGATAAGCTCAACTATAAAAATAGTGATTAATTGCCAACTTTATTACTCATTCTAAGCAAATTATACACAACTGCTCTCCAAAAAGAAAACAGAATGTAGTTCAAGGTCTTAGTAACCTAATTTCCACGAGTCCTCTTTTAATATTGATGCAGTTTGACCTCACTTTTTAAAATGGGCAGTTAATGGACAGTTGTCCATTATTGACAGGTTGCATAATCGAGGCGTTGGGCAGAATAAAAATGCAGTCTGTCTCATCACAGACACGTCCACCACATATATAATATATACATATTAAATCCATTGTTTTTTACAGCTTTGGCCTAAGCAATCGCTTTAATTCTGAGTTCCCATGTGGCTTGCTGTCACGCGTGGCTCCGGAAGAGTTTAAGGCTACGGTGGGTCGAATCAATGGAGTCCTGAAGAAGTCCCTGCCCGTTAACGTGAAATGGCTCTTTTGCGGCTGTGTCTGCTGCTGCTGCACCCTCGGCTGTTCTCTCTGGCCCGTCATCTGCCTAAGCAAACGCGTATGAGCCTCTAAATTATTGTATTTTGAATATTACTAACCGCATATTAATTTCTTACAGACACAACTCACGTTAGACAAGCTGTTCGAATGGGAGAACAATCATTTATATCATAAGCTGGGCCTGCACTGGCGACTGCATAAGCAACAATGTGATTCCAATTCCATGATGGAGTATGTTATTTTAATTGAATTTATACCCAAAACGCCTATATATCGGCCCGACTAAATAATGGGATGAAGCCTGTGAAACGGGCTGAAGGGTGCGGGCACGGTAACGCGGGGTCGTAATGGTAATTGTAAAATAAACACTAGCTGCTAACACTTTGCTTTAGGCGTTTACCGAACACACTAACCCATAGTCTATACATGCAGGCAAACTACACAATGAGCATTAACCAGTTTAGTGTACTCACAGATTGTCTTTTTAAGCTAATACTATTTAATATTTAGTTTATTAAAACAAATTTTCCGAAAAATCGTAGCCAGTAAGATTGATTGATTTCTCGTAATTGTAATTGTAGGGCGCTTTAATTTCCCTAATTTCGTTTAGTTTTAAATCCTAATTTGTTTTTTAAACTAATGCAATATTAAATAAATTTCTTGTTAGGAAATTCGATGCTCTGGCGTTTTGTTCTTTTGTTTATGGTGGCATTCAATCCGAATATCAAAAAGTTCTGACTACGGATATCGTTTCAATAATATACACAATAATATTTATTTTTAATATCGTGAATTTTCTTTTATCCATAACTTTACAGCAGTTTTGGGCACTAAGCTCCGATAAACAATAAATATTAGTTAATTTTAAGTTTCGTTTATGTAATAATGCTTAAGTTTAATCAAGTCTTTTAACAACGCGCGGGTGTGGCTCTAGGAATACTATATGTATAGTATATATTAAGGAATGCGATCGGAATGAATCGGTCTCAACAATGATGTCTGTCTTTTTAAATAATACTTAAAGATGGGAATCGCAACTAATGGTTCTCATGACCATCAACTTGGTTAGAATAGTCTTCACTTAATGCTGAGGCAGACAAGGCCAGTGGAGACATTTCTGGATCAAAGTCGTCCACCAGGTTCTCCCCATCTTCCTCCTCGTCGTCGTTCTCATCCTCCTCGCCTTCGCCACCATCATCATCCTCATCGTCATCAATGTATTGGGGATCCACCATAATTTCATCCCCATCCTCTTCTGCATGAGCATCTGAAATTTCGTCTCTAATTTCAATTTGGTCTGTCCTTCGAGTTTCCAACTGAGTTTCCGGCTCGAAAGACATATGGGTTTCGGGTATGGATTCTTCCTTAGCCTCCAATTTAGTATCAAGAGCCTTTGTATCACCACCGACCAGGTCCTTGGCCGTTTTTAGCAGCAGATTGGTCTGTTTCCGCAATGCCCGCATCACCATCGTGTCCTGCTTCATCTGGAAGTCGTGCTCCCGTCGCGCAAACTCTTTCTGTTGCTTAAAGAAGTCCACTAGCATTTCCTTCTGTGCCACCCGCATCGCATTTGCCAAGTGGGTCAGCTCTTTTGCGAAAAGCTCTTCATGGTGCTTTTTGCGTCGCTTGGAATCCTCTTCGCTAGTTTTTCTCTTACCCTCGTCGCTCACTGGAGGTGCATTGGCACGCGGTCCTTTAGGATTGGAGTCGTACATTGTGGAGCTGCGCTGGAGTTTCACTGGAACAGGCATCCCCATTGTTGGGCTCTGGCCCATTCGGCGTTTGCGGGTCTGCAATTGTTGGTGTTGATGCGGAGTCAACTGGTGGGTAGACATTGTATGGGCTTGCCTACTGGTGGAGGGGCCCATATGTTGGCTGTGAGTTGGATACTTGGGCGGCGGACCTCGGTTCAGATGGGTTTGCAGTATGGTTGGCGAGTGCGGTGGACTGGTCATGGGCTGTTCCAGATCGGAGATCATACGCTCAGAACGATGGGGATAGCCAGTCTCCCTCATCGGCACAGTCTTCATACGCATGCCCGACGGCTGGACACTAATATCTCTCGGAAGTCTCATGCCGGATTGGTTAGAGTTCTGTTTGCGGGGCAGCATAAGCTTGCTTGTGGGGTGGACAAAGTTTATGTTGTTCGTGTTCTGAAGCGGTAGTGAGCGACTCATCCGGCTGGGGCTAGCCACCCGGCCCATCTTGGTTAGCGTTGGCGGCGGCCTGTCGATTTGCAAAATGCCGTGGCTGGGACGATTGTGATCATCCTTGGCGAACGAGGCCACTCGCAGAGGGGGCATTGGCGTTGAGGTGTACACAGGATCTCCGTCGGCATCATCTTCTAGTTCAGCAGGCGGTGGGGATGGCGAGGCAGGTGCCGTTGGCGGTGGCGTATTTGTTTCGTCCATTCCCAAGTCCATGTCTGGCTCGTGCTTCACGGAAACAATGAATGGCAGATGGGGCACTTCCTCCTGGTCTTGATGGCCCGCCTGAGTGCCATCACCGTTCCCCTCAGCCTCATAATCAAAAGCATCCATATCCGGTTCGGACACCATGTCCGATTTCGAAGGATTCTCGTAGCCTGGAAGAGAGAATTCAAATGGTATTATTTTCAAACTATAATTAGGAGTTTATTATTTATTTTCAAACAAAAATACTATAAAAATAAACAGAGTTTTTTTTGGGGATGTATCCATTTTGATCTCTTAACCATGTGAATAAAATCAACGGCATTTAAACTTCAAAGAACTCAAAATTCTTGGAATAAATTTTCTTTTTTAGGGTGTTGGATAACCTTTTTAGCAACACTAATGACTCCTATTGGTGTTTAATTTATAGAATCTTTAATTTAACTATTTATGTGTATTAAATGTCAAATGATAAATATTCAATACCTGTATCAACTGGTTCTGGTTTTATGGGCCCCAGTCGAAAGCCGAAAATGGGATGCTCCACGCCCAGGATGTCCTCCTTAGGATCCTCGCCCTGCGTCCTAGAACTGTCCATTGAATTTCCGCCTTCGCTCAGACTGGCACTAATGTTATTGCTGTTGCTCCCACTGCGCCGTTCACCGCTGAGCATGCGGCAGAGCACTCTGTAGACCTCCTCCGGGACCACCTTTGGTATCCCAGTGCCGTGGCGCGTGGTAGTATTATACGTAGACTTCAGGAACTTCCACTTAGTCCAGATCTGTATTCCGGACTTCTTCACGTAGCCCTTGCTGCGCATCACCTCTTCGATCTGACGGAACACATTCTCGCTCTTCAGATTCCGATCATTTAGCTGCTCCAGGGCGTTCATTTCCTGCATAATATTAAGCATCTCCAGCATTTCGGCACGACTCCACAGGTTGCGTTCCGGCCGAGTGCTGCCCTGCAGGGAGGAGTCGCATTTTCCGGAGGAGCTCCCGCTCATGCTGCTGGAGGAGGGGGGCGGCGAGACATGGGCCTTAATGCGCATGGGCGTCAGGAGGCCGTCGACATCGCCCACAACGCCATTACCTGAGGACGCCGTGTGCAGCAGGCTGTTGATGTCCTGCCCGCTCTGACCTTGGCTCTGACGCATGTTGTGCTCCACTTTGCTCAGCAGTCGCATCTTTGTGTGGGCTGCCACTGTGGTGGGCGGGGAGCCCAGGCTGGAGTTTGAACTGGAGCTGGTGATGGTGGCTGTAGGACCGCGGTTGCCAGACGACGAGGAGCTATCGTTCAGGCCCATATAGCGCGGCATTAACATGGGTGCGGATGTCAAAAATTACGCTCTTTTCGAATATAACGAATCACTGAAAGAAAAGTGAAATATATTCCAAATTAGTTTTGAAAACTCTCGAATAAGGTTCTTTAAAAGTTCCTAATATATTCAACCCGGTTGACGTTCTGTGTCAAAACCAGTTTTGGAAAATTTCCAAATCCTTAAATAAAGGCCGTTTCAGAACTTTTTTTCAATGCGATTGGTAACATTTTTTAATCCTTTGGTATTATTCAAAAGACAGTTAAATGTGCATAAAAGTCATAATGATTTTCCATTAATCTTTCAGCGACTATCTTTTAAAAACTCCATAAATTAAAACTCAAATCAATAACTAGCTTTGAAACTTTTTTTAATTGTCTCCCCTTCTATTTTTGTCTTTCCAATGACAACAGTGTCTTTGGGTATCTTTCAGTATTCGTCTTTAGAATCAACCACCAATTTTTTATTTACTATCATATACATATTTGCCGAATCGTGTGAATTGGGAAGTTGACGTGTTTCCAACTGTTTAACACATTCGAAAATCTATCTAAAAAGGCAGCACACCGACAGTCACTCTCCACAACCAGTCAACTAATACACGAAAAGAGCTTACAAATCTAAAACGAAGAAAATATATATATTTTTTATCGATTTTGATTATTTCAAAACGAATAATGGCCACAAAGAAAACGTAAAAAACGAGCAAGTAAAAATCCACATACACACAGATATGCCTCACATATGTACATACACACTGAGGCAAGTGGAACACTCTCAATAACAGAATATTTTCGAGATAGTGATTTTCAAATGCAAGTAAACAAGATACAGATACTACAGTGAGCGTTAAATTCAGGCCCAAAATAAAATTCAAAGAAGTTGAAATCTCGCACACAACAGCAGTTTGTATGCTTGTCGATTACGTAGGGTTTATTTTTGATGGAGCAAGTGATACGGGAATAAATAATAATTAAATAAACAAATGGAACAAGATTAGAAAACTTGCGTTCAATATTGAATATTCTTGATTTGGAATTGAGGGAGCAACTAACCAATACGAATGATGCGATTCGAAACGTAAATTCGAAATATTTAATGCCACCGGTTTGAGTAATTTTCCAGCTCTATGAAAGCTCGAGACTTTGGATTCGCACAGTGGGCCCAAATGATGAATTTTGGGAAGAGTTCTAACATTTTCGGGGATTGTTTAAATAGCCTGTGGTGTGGGTAACACGTTCAATTAACTACTAAACCCATTGCCTGCGGGCGGATATGTAATTGCTAACTTAATTTAAATCGGTTTCGGGCACGACTGCACCATGGGAAAATACTAAACAAATAAAGGATATTTTTTAATTTATATTATATAAACAAACATGAGAAAAGGGATATTAGAAGAGGTCTTATAACCTTAACACAGGAAGCTAATTATAAAGGAATTAAAATTTAGTTCTTTTTAAAAAAGAATAACTTTTTTAAGTGATGTTTTTATAATACAACACAATATAATTACAATAATTAAACTCCTTTTGAATGAAAATTCCCATCAATCATCTAACTTTGACATTTCTTATAAATAAGGCCATTATGCAACAATATTTGTTTGGTGGAGAAAGAAAATGCATGAGTTGAAAACATTCATTCAAAGTATGAATTTTAAATATGAAATTATGCTAAAATGTATCTGTTTAATATCCCATAGTACACTGTAATGGCACAAGATACAATAATACGAGATACTGAGAACGCAAAGCTGCGCTCTCTCGGCTCTCAGTTTAGCTCGGCTCGCACACCAGCACAATTTACGCTTATTATGTGCAGTAGAATTTTTCAAGAAAAAGAATATGACAAAATCGAGTTTCCCAATTACACATTGGAATATTGAATAATGCCAATTGACTGACTGACTGGCTGACAGGCGATAGCTCCGCAGTCCACCAATTATTGCTACCGGCCTGACAGATAACGGCAGAAAATATTTTAATGCACATGCCTCGCAATAAGTTTAAAATAAAATCAACTTTAACTATTTTCAACACGCCGGAGAGCACACCTTATTCGACACAAACTCACACACACACACATACACTTACCAGCAGCAGCAGTAGCAGCAGCGAAAAGAGAAGAAGCAGAGAGAGAATTCCAAGTGGAGAGCTGGCCGAATTTGAGACCCGTCGCCGTTAACGACGATTCCAATAGTGAAACGGATTTCAAAACTCAAAACCGACAAACGGGCCTACAAAAACCGAACCGAACTATATACTCCCACACAGATACAGACTCCTGTATCTGTATCTGTATCTGTGGGAGTGCGTGTATGTGTGTGTGCGAATACTGAGTTCGTTTTCGTCGGTGTGATATATATTCGGAAAGGTACAAATAATGGTTATGGTCGCTAGTTGTTTTTTAGATTGTGAGAGATTGCCGAGAGACAGTTTTGCTATTATATATATTTGTTCTTCTTTTTTGTTGGCTTTTTTTTATTTTTTACATGCTCATTTTTTAAGAATGGGGTTATTTTGGGGAATATAAATTATTGGTTACCGCACACGAATACACACAGAAAACCACGGTTACAGTTTGTACATAAGCTCAAATCGGGTATAATAATGATTTTCAAGTTTTTTTTTCATTTCATTCATTGCCATTCGTCATGATTCGTAAGCTGCGACTTTCCGTATTCATTTTTTTACGAGAATCGTTTATCTGGCAAGTTCAGATACTAAAAAATTTCAATGAAATACTCGACACAAACACAAGAAATTGTAGTTTTAGAGAATATTTGACATTGCTCAATGAAGAAGTAAAATAAGTATTATCTTTTTGAATTTTTATTCCGAATAATCTGTTTTAAAAGCACCCTGTAAACTGGGAATAGATGTTTCTCACCGACTGTTAAAAATGAGCAGTTTTTTTTATAATGAGTATCCATCGGCGAGTATCTACTGAAGAACCCGATAGCATACGCAAACAAAAAAAAAAAAAAATTATGCCAATAATTCCTAGTATATTCAGTTTTCAGAAGCCACAGACACAGGTAGCAACCCTCGTGTGTATAATTTCTCAATATCTCGAACTGCTGAATACTTGCTCCAAAGGCTCTCATTCAGCCAAGCTTTCTTGAAGTTTTGGGGTTGCAGAAGCTAAGAATGAGAAAGATGCCTCTACTTGCCAGGTGCTTTAGTTGAAACTAGAATTACAAGTATTAAGTTGGCCTTAAACGAATCTTCAAACTGGAATTCGAAGAACTGCAAAATGTGGAGGGAGCGCTGGGGAAAACTGCGAAAAAATTCGCATCTTTATTATATACGCATGAAAGTCTACTAATGCTCGAAATCACAATTGATTTTTAATGCAAACAGTTGTTTGAATAAATTTCCATTAATAATCACTTATATTTAAATGAAAAACTATGTTTTTAAAAGCTAAAGGTTCTAATCGGACTTCTATTTTGTTAGAAGTTTGGCAAATAATTAAATAATTATACAGATATATAATGAATACCAATTTTTCATGTGACAGATATTTTATTTCATTTATTTTTTTAAGTTGCCTTTTGGAATATTAAAGTAATTACTATGCATAAAAAAAATAAAAACATCAACTCAGATATAAACATTAGACCAAAACAGATGTTTTATATTCTATGTTAAAACAGCTGTATAGACATATTCTGTAAGTAACATTTCGAAACCAATTTACCAACACTAAACGATGTTCATTCGCACCAGTGAAACACTTAAAGAAATTCAATAAAATATGGTTAAAAATATCGATATATTTTTGATAAGAACACGGCATGCTGGGGTCTGCCGGAAAAGCAACTGCTGGAAAATCAACTACGGGAAAAGTTGACCATTGCGAGTTTCTGTCCTACCTACAGGTGAGTGGAGGAAAGCCCCTGATTGACGTCAAACTCATTGTTTTTTATTGAAGACTCTGGGAGATGTGCTGCCGGAAGACGCCGCCCTTCAGCTGGCCCAGCGAATACGGGCGGAGGAGGAGGAGGCTAGACACGCCGACACGTGCGGCGGCGCCAACAACCAAGCCTCATTGAATGTCTCATTTCGGGTTTACTACCACATAGTTCACAAATATGAGCTGCAGGACATCCACTTTGGTGACCTGCCTGAAAAACTCACCCATGACCAGCCCAGTGCATTCCTGATGCTTCAGTCGGTGCTTCTAACTGACCACTGGAAGCAGCTGGATCCAATACTTTTAGAGGAAAAGTGCATCACTGCCGTTCTCGAAGCTCTCAAGAGAAATAGTCCCAGTCTTTTGCCCATTTTGAAGGCCACTAACCTTCTGGTGAAAAAGTTTCCGAGATTGGAGCTTCTCCGCCTGCGCCTGGAGCACTTCTACCGCTGCCTGCAGCGGCAGAGCCAAACAGGATCTCGGGAGGAGACCCTCACATTGTACAACCACTGCTGCAAGCAGACGGTTCGAGCATTTTCTTACTTTCGGTTGATCGTGGAATTCTGGCCGTGGACAAATCGGAATAAGTACTATCTGTTGAGCGGAATATTGAACTCCCATTCGTTGTCGGAGCTGCTGGCCACCACCAACCAAAGCGAAGAAGACTTCTTCAACGGACTGCGTTTAAGTTTAAGCTACAAGGGACTGCGGGCCGCGAGTCAGTATCCAATAAAGAGTCTCAGCAACCAACGATCGCCTGCGCTGCTTGCTGCCAGTGTGGAGTTGTTGGTCAGCGGAAACATTGCCGAGATTCAGAACTTCCATTCCCAGTGGTTTCTTCGCATACAGCAGCGAGAAGTGCTGTTTGAGCTTTTGCAAGCCAATCCGTATATTGTGGAGTTCATGGGCTGTGTCGAGGACCTCAAATCGGCGGGCGATCAGTTGCGCCTGATTTTGATATTTAGCATGTTCGCCAAGGAGATATACAACGCCTCGAGACTGCATTTCTTCAAGATTAGCACGGAACTGCTCACCAATTGCAGTCACCTGGAGTTGGACGCTCAGCTGCTGGTCTTTCGCTTCCTGGTGGACAATCTGAGCAACTTTGCGGTGGAGGACTGCCTAGAATTCTTTCACAGTTTCATTGACCGCCATCGAGCTGTGGAGAGCGCCGAGTTCCGGAACACGATGCTGGGAAAAATACCAACAATAATTAACCACACGGCTAAGCACTTCCACAAAGCCTTAAAATCGGACATCGGCGTGGGAGGAGATGCTCTGGCCCACAACATCAAGCGATTCTTCTTGCACCTGCAGGAAATCATCGAACGAGACATCGGCAACGAGGTCTATCAGCCCAATATCTTTGCCCTCAAGCTGCTGGAGGTCCTGAACAAGTCTCTGTATGCCGACCACGTCGTTAAGAATGCCAAGATGTGCAGCACCCAGCAGAACCAGCAGATGGGAAAGTTTCTGATGGACCATGGAGTCTTCAGGCCTCAGATAGTAGCTAAGAAGCTTTTTGAATCCCTGAATAATCCTCAAGGCTTCGATGACGCCCTTGAGCTGACTGTAGTCCTGTTGATTCAGCTAAACTACTTGGATAATGAAAGGAGCTTGGATCGTTGCTTCGAACTTTGCGACAGCTCGGACGTGGACGAGTGTTCCTTGGTGACGCTGTACGCCAAGTTGGCTTTTGCCAAGGAGCCACCCAAGGAAACGGATTTCAAAGAATGCCTCGACCGATTGACGCTTAAAATTGATTCCTATCTGGAGGATCCTCTGAGCACTGCCAAGATTGGCGGTCATCTCTTTGGCTATCTTTGCGTACTTGACGAGGTGATAAAATCAAAGGGTCCGGTGGATCAACCTCTTGAGGATTTGTTGCCGATTCTTGATCGCATTCTGAAGGGCGTTCTGCAGTTCCTCAATTTGGCCAACACGAGGCGCAAGGCAGAGGCAACCACGGCCGCCAGTTTCCAGGACATGGACGAGAGTCTTCAGCTGCTGGTAAGCGAGAGCTCTTTTAAGTCCGGAGATGACGATGAGGCTTGCCGGAAGTACTTGCTCATGAGCTTTTGGCTTACTCTAAAGGTGAGTGGAAAAAGTTTGTTTAGCTATTAAATATTAAATTTTATATTCATTACCAGGGTTGTTGTGATGTGGCGACGACCATAGGATGCATTTTGCTGGAAACCTTCCAGAAAACCGTAAACTGTGCAGCTTTGAGCCGCTGTCTGGACATCAATGTCTCTGTTCTGACCCTCTGTCGCCATAAAGGAGCAATTGAAGCTGCTGGGTTGAGTATAGGAAGACTTACCCGCAGCATAACTAGTATCCTAGACAGCTCAGACGCTGGTTTTCAGTTGTTGCACGAGTGTCTCGAACGTGAGCTCCTGGCCGATAGTCGCCAGGTGAGCACCACGCGTCGAGGAGCTGGTTTCGCGATTATGTTCTTGCACGTGTTGAAGAACGATAATCCGCAACAGCGTTTGGTTCTTCACAAGGCCGTTCAACAGATTCTAAAGAGGCTAAATAGTGTGACAGGGGCTGCTCCCACGGACAGCAACCATGATCGATGGGAATCCTTGGCATTGCATTATCTATGCGTTCTGGTGCGTGACACGGAACTGAGGCCATCCATGTGCAAGTACTACAACGAGATTCTTCTCGTGGCTATGGAGCACATCCATAATCCTGAATGGACCATCTCGAATGCGGCACTGCAGCTGTTTGGCGCCAGTCTGGGGAAGCTAGTGGGCCAGCGTCAGGCCACGGAGTTCGATACGCGTCCAGCTTGGGAACCCAGTGAACTGGATTACGACGAGCTGGGCTGCCTGCTGCCCAAAGCTTGTGAGCACATGTTGGAGTGCTGCGATCGGCAGGAAGTGACCTCCTCCATAATACTCTTTCTCGCCTTTCTCTCCAAGGTGGAGCATCTGCGCACTTCGGATGGCAAGGTGCCGAATCCTTTGCTGCTCCGCTTCCGCCGTCTTAGCTGGCGGCTTTTGCGGCACAAGTGCGAGCAGGTTCGTCAACTAGCCGCCACCTGTTTTGTGCGCTCGCACGAGTTCCGTTGTGATCTTCCAGCGGTACTGCTCTCCAGTGCTAAGTTAGCCGCTCATCTGAGTGATGAGAACTTCTACGAGGGACTGATCTATGCTCTCACAGCTGGGGTATTGAAACTGCAGTACGAGGCACGCTATGTGTGGAGTCAGGAACGCCTGGAAAAGTATTTTGAAGAACTTCTTATACTATTGGACATCACTGAGCAAGTTCAGCGCTTCAAACCATACACGCGTAATGTTCTTTTGGAATTCCTGAGGCTGTTGGGGAACAAAGATAAGGTGACTTTGGTGGAAAATCTTAGATAAGTTAATTGTATCTAATTCGCAATCTAGACTAAGCGAAAAGTTTTCATTCTCGGCCAACGCTTTTACAACTACTCAAATTACGCATTTAATATTTGTACGCAGTAAACACAATGAAAGTAATTACCAAACATAGATCTCTTAACTAACGAAATTATAAAATAGCCTTGCGATCAGCTAAACCCATCGTTGGTTTCCTGCTCCATGATCTGTTGCTGCTGCTTCGCCTGCGCTTCCTGTGCCATCTGCTGAAGGGTACGGCTGAGGATGTTGCGCAGGATGTGCGGTTTGCAGTGCTCCTCCAACCAGGGTATAATGCCAGTAGTAAGCTGCTTAAAGTTATCCATGGGTATGTGCTGGAATGTTTCAAACATTTCCTCCATAATTGCCTGAAACTATTAGATCAAATAATACGATATTAATAAGAGATCACACACCGAATAAGGGGTATCTCCCTCACTAACCACTTGAAATTTGGCCTCATCTGTGAGACGCTCCTCTTCCGGGCCAGGATTGGCCTGCTGGTGCTGCAGCATGTTCTCGTACCCATTCTTGATGATTCGCAGCGCCGTTACCTCCTTCTGTAATGCCGAACTCTCTTCCTCCTGCTTGAGCTTCTGTTGGTTGAGGTAGCCAATGTATTCGATGCTCTTCTGGAGGATCAGAGCCTTGCTCAGCTTGTAGCCTGAGGAGTCATTGGGCTGGCAGCGCGGCACTAACTCTTGTAGGCTGTCATAGCCCTTTTTGATTGCGTCCCGTCGCTTTTGTTCCGCCTGGGTATGAGCTTCCCTTCGCCTCTCCTTGTAGCTCAGCGTGGAGTTGGCTGCCGCCGAGTGGCGCGCATCTCCGCCACTATCATCGTCGTCGTCTGCGGATACAGAATTCGGGGAGCGTGAGACACAGGGGTACATTGTAATAAAATACTGCTGCTGATAGCGTTCCATCGGATAGGGAAATTCAATGCCACCTTTATCAGCGGGCCTCCCCCCGCTCTTAGTTCACCATCAACATGGCAATGTGACACCTTCTCTTCACATGTTAATGATATCTGCGCCTATGCGCCACTTACCTGAATTGTGGGCCGAGGAGTTGGGTGTGTGTGTGCTGCCAGCACTGCTGCAGCGTGAGTACAGCTTGTTGCTATGATCCTGGTCGTGATCCATGTTGAAAGCGTCCTCTTGTTTGGGGGCGACGTTGTTATCGCTCATTTTCAACTACGACGTTGTGGAGAATTCCCAAAACAAAAACACCAGCTGTTATGTGGCCGTCCAAGTGTGGGCTAAAAATACGATTGTCATTATTTGGTCACACTGGGAATAAGTATCGATAGTTCTTTAAATCGCGTCGTAGATCAGGGCTTATAAATAAGCTTATAAGTAAGCTTAAAAATAATAAAAATGTTTGAATTATTGAAAGCCAAATCTCAATATTTCGATTACATATGAATGAAGTTCTTGTTTCAATATGTACCAATATTAAAAGTTTCCGCATGTTTTTAATTACCGTGACAGTTTTATGTGTTTTTTTTAGAAACAGTAGTATATAATTTATCTATCAAACGAATATTTAAAAGCTTTACAATAGTTGTTTCCCGCTGGCAAGTGTTAGAGGTGGACAAAATCACAGCTTTCACCATTCGATAGTTCCATCGATGTTTTTCCAGCTCTACCGGCCTGATGACTTTCGCGTTTTCTTGTTGAACTTTGCCGTCGTGTCGCTTTTTCTTTGGAGATTTTACCCTCTTGTTGACCTGTGACCTGCGACTTTAGGCCGGTAGATCCAAAACGAACTAATCATGGGTCTGCTGTATGCTCTACGCGTGAGGATCATGAATTTCATGATCTTCTTTCTGATTATCATTCTGCTGCCCGGTCTGCCTCCCCGTACCACCTTTCCCTTCAAGGAATATATGTAAGTACCGGCTTTTACCTATTGACGTAATGCAAAGCCTAATCCCTGGGGTCTGCTTATTTCCGTGGATAGTGTGACGCCGCCCAAGGATTTAAAGGGTGCCTTGGAGTCCAACTTTCACCTGGAGGGAGCGGAGCGACTCTTGGAGGGGCGTGTCTATGGCCCCGAGTGCCTGATAGCCCGCAACAACGAGATCTACACAGGCATTCACGGCGGTGAGGTCATTAAACTGACCAGTAACCACGTCACTCACGTCACCAAGATCGGTCAGCCCTGCGGTAGGTATTTACATATTTCAAAATGTAATTTTCACTCAATTGATTCTCATTTTAGAGGACATATACGAGGAGTCTAGGTGTGGTCGCCCACTGGGACTGGCCTTTGATACGCAGGGCAACAATCTCCTCATCGCCGATGCCTACTACGGGCTTTGGCAGGTGGATCTGGGTACAAACAAAAAGACTCTGCTGGTGTCGCCCGCCCAGGAGCTCGCCGGCAAGACCATCAATCGACCAGCTAAAGTCTTCAACGGCGTAACCGTAAGCAAAGGAGGCGACATCTACTGGACGGACTCCTCCTCGGACTTTAGCATCGAAGACCTGGTGTTTGCTACGTTTGCCAATCCCTCGGGACGGTGAGTTCATACCGATTTATAGCACAACCTAGACCATTCTATGCTAATCATGGAAAAAAAACACCTAAACTTTTTTTTAAACGAAGCGGTGTGCGTATTTTATTTTAAAATTTTGTTATGCAAATGTGTTTTATTGCTTACATTATTGAACACCTTAAAGTTTTTAAATCAAAGTTCGTGATGTGGAGGTGGGACTGTAAGTCTTACCAAAACCGGTTCTTCTTGGCTCTAATAGTCTTCTAACGGTGCGTTCCTTTCTCCCCGCTCTTACAGTCTTTTCAAATACAACCGCGCGAAGAACGTAAGCGAGGTTCTTCTGGACGAACTGGTCTTCGCCAACGGCTTGGCTCTGAGCCCCAACGAGGACTTCATTGTGGTGGCCGAGACAGGTGCTCTTCGATTGACCAAGTATCATTTGAAGGGGCCCAAAGCTGGACAGAGCGAGGTCTTTGTGGACGGGCTTCCCGGCCTTCCGGATAACCTGACGCCAGATGCCGAGGGAATTTGGGTGCCGTTGGTCCTGAGCTCCGATAGCGAACATCCCAATGGGTTCTCGCTCTTCACTCGCTTCCCCAGCGTGCGTCTGTTCCTGGCTCGCATGCTGGCCCTATTCGAGCTGCCTTTCCGCTACCTGAACAGCGTGTATCCGAACAAGTTCTCGCAGCGATTCGTGCACTTTGTCGGGCATATGGAAAGCCTTAGTGTGCTAACGCCTAAGCGCACCACGGTGGTGCGGGTTGATTGGAATGGCAACATCGTTGGCTCGCTGCACGGCTTCGACAAGTCTGTGGTGTCCGTTTCACACGTTCTGGAGTTCCAGGATTTCCTATTCTTGGGATCGCCCACCAATCAGTACCTGGCGCGTGTTAAGTCGCCGAAGGCCAAGCAGCCTACAATTAAGGTACGCAACGTGCGCGTCGAAGGCGAGGGCTTGGAGGCGTCCATCGGTGCACCTCCTAGCACCACCACAGCCAAGCCGCAACCTAAGGCGGCACCAACTACAACAACACAGAAACCCACTACAACCACGCCGAAACCCACCACAACCACGCCTAAACCAACTACAACCACTCCTAAGCCAACTACAACCACGCCAAAACCGACCACTAGTACGACTACACAGAAGCCAACAGCTAAGCCAGCTGAAAAGCCCACAACTACATCCAAACCGGCCACCACTACAACTCCCAAGCCGGCTACCACTACCACCAAGCGCACTGTGCCTGAGAAACCTGCGCCGGTGGAGGAGGACATTCCTTCCGACACCAAGCCACCCAAGAAGGAGAAGCTCAAGGTCATCAACAAGCAGGGCGTCAATGTGGAACTCTAAGTTCAGAGCCTGCTCCCAACCGGGGAATATAACCCAGCCGCGAGATTCGGTTATGCACGTAGTCAAAACCCATTATGTTAAACGTATTCTCAATCTCCAGCTTCCCCATTAGTTTCGGGGCGCACAGGATGCTGCCTGTCCTGTCATATTTACATTGCTCAGGCTCGATTAGTCAAAATTTAGTTAATATCTGACTAGCCGAATGCTCAGCTCTGATCACATTAGATCCTCCACGGGCAGCTCTTTATATGATTTTGCATATAATTCGGTTTTGCTTTGGCACCCGATACCACCCAATACATTCCCTATTTTTTATTTCACCGGAAGTGCATTCCATCTAGATAAGATTATGTAAAACAATGCCCAAAATTGTTGAACTCGAGTAACTTTTTGATTTTGTACTGATTTTTTCTTATTTTCATTTAAAAATAAAGGTTTTTGTAAACATAGAATTAATTAATAACGTAATGCTATTGAGGTTGGGTTGTCTTAGACTACAATTAAATTAGGAGCCATTTTTTCTGACCATCCAGGAATTACTGTTTGGAGACCGACTGACTGGTTGGCTTTGGCCGGCTTGGTGGCTCCTTGGGATCGGTCCACGCCCAATCGGCATAGTGGACACAGCGACCCAGCTCCTCGGAATACAATTGAGATTGCGGGCAGCGCTGGAGGCGGGCACGGGTTCCCTGCTTGTCGCACACCCAGTACGCCGTTGGATCCCAGAAGTTACGGAACATGCGGTTAACCTCCTCGAGTCCTTGGCAGCCTGGTTCGCCACTGTGCTCGTGGAATTTCCGCTTCTGGATGGGCAGATGTGCTGTTGCCGTGGACATTTCGTAGCTTGACGTTGGTATTCTGCGAGAGAAAGACAAAACCGGAACAGGGCATTAGTTTCATCCACGATGACGGTGCGTGATCAGCATAAAGCACATATCTTTACTATATTTTTTTTTTGGCAAGCCATTTGGCCCACATATTTTTGTGAATTGAATGTTTCCTTTCGCTTACCTTGTGATGTGCGTTTCTGGTTTTTTTCCCTTTGAGCTAGCAGCCTGTTGCTTGCTATTGCTAAGTTATTTCACTTCTGATTTGTCATACCGAATCATTTCACGCTTAAATACCATTTCTCTGGCTGCCTGTGCCGTCGGCGTCGACGTCGCTGCTTGGTGATAGCGTCCGTTCCGAATTCTATTAGAAATGTCTGGTTCGAGTGGCGATTACGGCGTCGGCGTCGTCGTCGTTGGTGTCGTCGTCGGGCAACGAGCAGTTTTTATCTTTGTACAAAGCCAACAAAGTTGCGCCCGTCCGCGGAAAACTGAATCGCCTTGATCTTGAGGCGCCCCACGGGTGGGTGGGTGCTGCTGGGAGGTGGGCCTGCCGGCTGGGCCGGCCTGGTCATTCGCTCACCAGCCAAGTTTCACGTGTAGCCGTCGTGGTCGGGGAATACTCCCGTCCAGAGTTTGGCACACAGCCGATCATATATAAGAAAGAGCGAGCGCAAACATTTGGAGAAAATAAACTTAGGTAACAGGCATTTTGAGTTTGGCACTGCGAGTTTGTGCACCGCAAGAAATTTGTCTAATCATTATATTTATTAATATTTATATAGCATCTAATGGCAGTTTTTAAAAAATATAAATTTGAACTTTAAATCCTGATGAAAAGAGTAAAATAAAAACTTCCTCATATTTCATTTGAAGTATTTATTAATTACCCTTAATGAAATGAAAAAAAAAACAACTTTAATGGGAGTTTTCTCCCTGTGCTCCAAGGTCAAAGGTCTGAGACTTGCCTACGTCTTTGGAGGAATGACGCCTGATGGAAATGTCAACAAATGCATATAGAAATAGTCAGTAATCAGTCAATAAACCAGCGCCTTGGGGGGTTAAGTCGCGCCACTAACTGCAAATATCATCCGGATCACGCATCCGCCGTGTGGGCCATATGACGAGCCCCCTAGTTTGCAATACCCCTAGTCAGTAACTTTCCCCTGTGTGTCACCTTTCCGTGAATTCTAAAGGCAAATGCCAACAACGCCTTATCGTTTATCACCCAACCACCCGGCCCACAGCCAGACACTAAACAGACTCAAGTTTCGAAGGCGTGTGAAGCCGATTGGCGAACGCTATTCACGTGATCGTTCAGTGGTTGGGGCCACATTAATTCTTCAAAAGCCCAAAAACGGGGTTGTACTATCAGGGCTTATAAATTTACAAACAAAAAAACTGTATTTGGAAGTATGGCCTTTCGGTTGCGTCAGTATGCCAAAATTAATGAACGTGCACGTGGGTAGCTGGTGGCCAAAGTCACCGGGGAGCACCGAAAGCACGAGCTTCCATGCCAGTCTGGCGAGCGAGACGTGCCCGCATGGAGGTATTTCTATAAAAGTGCCATGATCGACCAGTTTTCTGATAGTTCGTCACTTGACTCATGGGGGGAAGATTTCATATCTGCTGATGTCCACACGTTTCATGATCGATACACTATTTATAAATTTCTAAAAATATTTTGCTAATCTAAATAAAAGCGAGTGGAATTTTTAATGCCGGAAATTTTTATAATGGATTTTTTTTTAAATTCAAGAAATAAAGTACTCAGACTTTTACGTCACTTGGTTCAAAGTTTGAATGATTTGTGTGAGGTTCTAGAAATGGGTTTAATAAAAATTAAATCATATGTATTTGGTTGCTTTGTCATGTAACTCCAACTTAATCATCTTATTGCTGATGTTTAAATTTTTCTAAAATTGGTGAAATTCCCTCGGTTTAAGTACAAATTCCAGTGATAATTGAATATTTGCTTGTACGTCATTAATGGCCAAGGAATATTCCATACCTTCTGTTTGACTAGACAGTGTCTGCTTGAATATAATACAATTCCATTCAAAGTTTATTTTTGGGTTGAACTCAAACAAGACGTCACAATGAGACCACAAATAAAATTTCGACCCAATTAAATTTGATCCAAGAGATAGGTTGGGATAGGTTTTATTTATGCTACGTGTATTTATTAAATGTATTCAATTTCATGGACAAATCAGTTTGATTTAGTTATATCTGGTTGTTTTGGTAAATCAATTTTAGGCGCCAACCTTTGGAATTTATCATTTGAGAATTTATCATACCAATGCCATACAGAATCGCAAACAAGTTTAGTCTATTTCATGATTTTTGCCCTTGGCAACAAACAGAAGGCACATTTTAGGTACCAACAACGTTCCATTAGTTGAATAATTTCCAGTTCGTCATTATTACGCGAGTTTCACGTGAGTTGCGCGATTGCCCGGTTTATGATTGTGCTGAAACTTATAAATATCTACTAAGTGATTAGTCACATACTATCTGGGAAGTGGTGTCTAGCGGGCTTCCTCGACTTTAAAACTTTTTCTTTTTATTAAATCGGAAGAATGACGTTGATTAAAATTATGTCTGATGGGAGATCCGAGAGAGTTATTTATGGCTGCAGCAAAAGCGCCACTCCGCCCAGGATCCACTTGGAGGGGCGTTCACGAGTCTTCAGGTTAAAGGTCCACACATAAGTGTTGCCACGCGACCTGCAGAGAAAGAGAACCTTGAATGACAAAGACGACATTCGGGATACTTGGAAGATGTCACCCACCGGGTCTTGTACAAAGGACACTCGTAAACGCGATGCAGTTCCTGCTTCTCCTGGACGATGGACTTGATGTATATGACAGGCATGGCGCAGAGCATTTCCTTGGGACGCAGGGCCACAATGGAGTTCAACTGACAATCCCAGCTGGCACCGTCCATGTACAGGTCGTGCACAAAGGCGCCCTCCATGGGTGGCAAGCTTTGTGCATCATATGCGCATGAATGGAAATCAAAAATTTAATTTAATTTAAAAAGTGCATAAACATCAAAACCTTTCTAGAAGTATTGTTGATAAATATAAAGAATTCGTCTTATTAAAAGCTAATAAACGAAATATTGGCGGTTGACGTCCCGCGTATATTGTGGGAACTAGTTTAGTCTGATTTAATCTAAATCAGAAGAATGAAGAATGGATACACAAATCGATTAAGGTATTCCACTCTAGGATCGGATAAAAATTGGCAAAGATATAGCCTTCGTAGTGGGCCATATTGGCCTCTCAAGCCATTTTCACAATTCTTGAAGGGGATCCCCCAGAAAATGTCAAGAAAATCCAAAAAAATATTATGTTTTCAGATTTTGATGCAGATTGATGGAGAATCGATCCACCAATCGTTTAAGGTGTTCCGCTTCATAATCGGATAAAAGTTGGCAAAGATATAGCCTTCGTAGTGGGCCATATTGGCCTCTCAAGCCATTTTCACAATTCTTGAAGGGGATCCCCCAGAAAATGTCAAGAAAATCCAAAAAAATATTATGTTTTCAGATTTTGATGCAGATTGATGGAGAATCGATCCACCAATCGTTTAAGGTGTTCCGCTTCATAATCGGATAAAAGTTGGCAAAGATATAGCCTTCGTAGTGGGCCATATTGGCCTCCCAAGCCTTTTTCACAATTCTTGAAGGGGATCCCCCAGAAAATATCAAGAAAATCCAAAAATATTATGTTTCCAGATTTTGAGGCATATTGATGGAGAATCGATCCACAAATCGATTAAGGTATTCCGCTCCAGGATCGGATAAAAATTGGCAAAGATAAAGCCATCGTAGTGGGTCATATTGGCCTCCCAAGACTTTTTTACAATTCTTAAAGATTGATGGAGAATCGATACATAAATCGCTTAAGGTATTCCGCTTAGAAATCGGATAATTATTGCAAAAGTTACAACTAGTTTTGTCAGGGCGTTTTAAATTAAGTTTTTTAAGTTAATTTTACGATTTAATTTTAAGTTTTTTAAAATGGTATGGTTACTTACGTGACATCGTCCTTTATCTTTTTTGTTACATCGCAGCTAATAAGCATGCGGTCCAGGGGTAGGTCATGCTTCCGGGCACTTTCCTGCATGATAGCCGTAAGAAAGCTCTGCGGATTGAAGAGTCCTCCCAGCCAGATGGCACACGGCAGCTTGAAGTCGTTCAGCCAGCCAGCTAGCTCCTTGATGCGGTGCAGCAAATCGGAAAACCAGGATTGCAGACCCAGCATGCTGGGATATGCCAGTCGAGCCCACGCCTCCGGGACATGATCGTAGAAGATAGCGTGGTCCAATCGCTCCATTTCCTGGGTAATAGTCAGTTCGCCCTTTAAACCCAGCATCAATTCTCGCAGAGATCGCTTTATTTCTCGGATAAGTGCGTTCATTCGTTCACATTCTTGCAGGGCCACGACCACAAATGGAGTTTTCCTTTCGACTCTATTGAGAAGAGCCTGGAGATTGAACTCGTCCTGCAGCTTGTCCAGAAAATCATCAATCATAATTTTCACCAGCTCCTCGCGAGGCGCTCCGCAGTGTGAGCTCAGCTCCGATTCCCGCGGCTGAAGCTCAAAGATGGTGCGCAGAAGTTGTTCGGAGGCAGTGGTCAGAAAGCCAATCTCTGCATTTGGATGCAGACCGTATAGCAGGGGGCTCTCCTCCGGCAGCATTTCGGTAATATACGAGTGGTAGCCCTCGAAATCGAGATTCGGTGGAGCCGGAAATCCCGGGCACAATTCAAAATCGCCATCTATCAAGTCCTGCTGCAGTAGCTCCTCCAAATACGTTTGGCATAGACGCCGATCCCAGTCGTCGGTGATATGTCCGCCGTACATGATCTCCCCGAACAGGTAACGTAAATCCTCCCAGGGAATCCGGTTGCTTCCCTCCAGATAGTTGTGAAGCACATTTGCTGAAATGGTCAGGTCGCCAATATTAAAAGGATAAACCTTGTTCCACCCCTGAGGACCAAACTTTCGTCGTTCTCCAGCCACAGCATGGAAATAGCAGAGTGCGAACAGGATTGACTTAAACTCCGCCTCCTGGGTGCAGGTTTCCAGGGCATCCTGTGAGAAATTGTCCCACGCCTTGTGCAGGTTGGCCTCCATGCCAGCTGGCGGTTCATTCACCACCTGTTGAATGTATCTTCAGGTGAGAGACACGCAATAAATACTTTAGTTACTCACCTTTAGCGAGGATTCGAGGATACCCTGCGGAATGACATGGTACTGCGGATCCGGAGCTGGTTCAGCGCTGATGAAGAGCCGGAAACTAGATTCTCCCTGCGTCTCACTCTGCAAAACAATGCGCTCTATGAGCTTCTCCAGCGTTGGGAGCCAGTTGACCACGAGGTGTATGTTTTGCAGGATTACCCACTGCTGCCCGGACGCCAAAGCCTGAATGATGGCCTGCTCGGCTAGCAGCTCCTGACCTTGACCGAGGGAAATGTTTACCAAGGTGTCGGCCTCCGCATGGAAGCCCTGCCGCTTCCCGAAACTTTCCACATCCCGGATGGGATCCACTCCGGGGGAAAGAATAAAGAAGGCAGGAGTCGCTGCATTGAGTTCTTGGAAGATGGCCCCAAACGGAGGAGTTTGCACCTCTGCGTATGACTTGCCCATTGTTTGCTCCACAAACTGGCGCATGGCATAGGTCATACGATCTGGTCGCAGAGCTCGGATAATGCACAATTTCTGAAGTGGCGTGCGGTGCTTCCACTCCCCGGGGAACTGTTCCCGTTCCGGGGTATCGCTGGACATAAACTTGCGCCAGCGTTTTGTATAGTTCTCCATATCCTTGTCGATGCCGTAGAAGTGCTCAATCAGAGTCAGAGACTTTATGCCACCCCAAGCACTGCGGCCCACGAAATCCAAAGGAGACAGAGTGGTGGGATCATGAGGATATCGCAACAGGAAATCTGTTTCGTCCTTGGCCACCTGCTCGGCGGCAATAAGAATGCGCAGGGTCATGTGTGAAGTGAAGGTGAGCTTATCCGCCTCAAATAGCCCGCGTAAAGTGTATCGATAGGTCTGCAGGGTGATAGAGTCTACCAGGTGGAGCACCCTGCGCTCATAGTTCTTAGATTCGGCGGCCAGGGCGATGGCCTGCCGGAAAACATGCATAAAGGACTTTAGAGAGAACTTGTAAATCGGATTAATGCGACTCAGATCGGTGAGAACAAAGTATAGGATGGCAGCCCTCTTGGCCGCCGATCTGTAGATATTCCGGGTTTCATCAATCTGCAACGTTGTTACCCTTGCCTCTCGGACCTTGGCCTCAATCTCGTCCACCGTGCGTTTTGTGTTCTCCAGATTCAGGACCAGAGCATGGTCATCTAGAACATTTTCACCGGCTGATGCCAAACGGGCCAGTAGCTCATCTTCCAAGGCTTTCAGGGATATCTTGAACTTGTTCTGTTGCACCGTGACCTCCGTTTTCATCTGCTCCAAGTCCGGACGCTCGATTTTCACCACTTCCGCCAGCAGCTGCTCCTCAAGTCCATCCGGTGTGACAGTGAAGTTAATAAGCGTTGTTTGGGCCTGCATTTCCGGTTTGTAGTGGGGATTGGCCAGTTTGGTGTGCAGGATGAGCCGGAAGTTGGGGTTGAACTCGATTTCCTTGTCGCCGATACGCAGATAGCGACCCTTCTTAATCAAGGCTCGACTGAGTAGCGGCTCCAGAACGGTGTCCATCGTTTCCTCAATTTGCTCTATGAGGACAGTGTCGCCATGGGAAATACTCTTCTCCAGGGACTCCAGGAATCCTTTTTGTCGCAGACGAAGGACCACCAAAGAGGCACCGAATCGGTTCTTAATCCATTTGATGCCTTGCCTTTATTTGTAATAAAAGTGAGTATGTTTAGGCAACTTGACTAAGATGCGCTGTTTTCTAAGAAGCAATTGCCAATAAAATAACATTCTGCACTTGATTTTCAATCGATAGTGTTAGCATTTAATTAAAGTCAAAGAAATTATAGATGTATCAAGGAAACGTTTAAGGCAATTTAATTAGCCGTTTGTGTAATCTTTAAAGTGCTTATCCAAATCAATTATTTAGTTCTCGGGTAACTAAAAGAAAATATTTGATTGAACTGTTTAATTGGACTAACAAACGCTTGGATTCAATTAATTTATTATACCCCAAATCAATTACAAAGTACTGTTCCAATTATCCACTTACAGCTGCGGATCAATCATCAATGGCCATCGGGTGGAGTACTGGAGGATGGTGGCGTTCTCGGTGGACATCCTATCCATGGGCAGGCCCTCGTTGTTCCAGGCGGCTATCTGGGCGTCGTCAGAGAAGAGGGCCAAGGTGTCCACGCCCTCGGTGTGCGGAATGTGGGGCTGTGGGTGAAAAGACAGTGAGAATGATCCATCCTAGAAGCCAGCACGTATCCGAGGGTAAGTCTGCCGGGCACTTACATCGATTTTGCGAAAGTTCGGCAGCCACATCTTGTGCTGCAGCTCTTCCCGGTAGCGCCGCGTGAAACAGCCCACGTACGACAGGAACGAGGAAATTAACAGTATATCTCCGGGCAGGGTACCAATCTTGGCCTGCAGGCTGTGGGGGACAAAGAAGAGGGTCGGGTAAGTCAAGTCTGAACAAGTGGGTGTCGGGCGGGCGGTAATCTCCCCTTTGATGCTAACAAATCGTATAAATTACCGGAGAGCAGGATGCGAAAGGGTGCAGCCGTCCCGACATCCGCCAGTGCAGTCTTTATATTCCTACAGTGTCTATATCCCTTCAAAAACCTTCTTAAAACGGGCGGTGCATTTAAATTTAAATGAGGGGAAATTGAAAAAATAATGATGTCGGAGAGGAAGTTGCCAGTTGTTGCTGCCTCTGTTGCTGACAATGTTGATGGGCTTGGGCTTACAGCTAGGATCCTGCCGTCGTGGTGGGGGCGGGGCACTGAAGGATGCCCAAGTGGTTGCATAAATTATCGGAAATTGCTGCATGCCAACTCTTATTGAAATATTTCAGCTTATTATACAGCAGCCTTGGATGCAGGCCGGGGTACTAAGGAAGAAGTATTCAGTGCACGGCATGGCAGGGTGTATTTAGATATCTTGCACTAAGAAATAATTTTAGTAGACTTAATTTTGAGAGATATAAACCATTGATTAACATGTACACTCATCAACTGGCAAAAACATTCTTTGAATTGGTTTTGAAATTAGATATTTACCTCAAATACACTTGAAAAGTTTCACGTGTAATAGCTCTCTCTTTTATGATATTATTTAAAGCGTTGTTAGCACAAAACTATTTTCAATTAGTTACTGGAATTCTCCCCTTATCCTGTGTACCCATTTAAAGTAAAAGGCCATATGATTTATGCACAATCATATATTTAAAAGACTCACACAACTGGGTCTTTATAATTGAATAATCTAATAAATACTTAGTTCAATGACATCAGAAGGGGTCCCTTAAGAAGGGGCCACTTAAAATTTAAAGAAGAATAAAACTCGACAAATAAAAGCAGTTTATTCCTTGTATCGAAAATTCCAATATTTCATTTCCCTCCCTATATTAGAATTATAAACTACGCCCTTGGATTCCACGCTTATGAAATAATTGTTTTTGCAGAAATATTTTGTTGGGTTTTAGTGAAATACCTGTCAGGTGACATAAGAGCATTCTCATTTCAAACAACTAGTATTTTTCAAAGACAGCCCTGCAATGCCAACAACAAAAGTTGGCAAACAAATGCAAGTATCCTGAATCCTTATTTGGGTGCGTGTGTGTAATGTTATTGTCAAATATGCAGAAATTTATATGCAAGTCATGGCAGCTTAGACACCCACACCTCGACCTACACAGGTACAAACAATTTGCTTTTGTGGGTCAAATTATATTTTCATAAATATTTGAACGTTTCTTGCCCCGCCTGCAGTTAGCCAAAGTCCGACCAAGGATGGAGGACCGAGCTATACATGCCGTAATTTATACATGTATGTGTATTTACTTATATCTTGTGCGAGCCAGGCTGTTGCTCCTTTGGCAGTGCATTCAATGGGCATTAGTTTGTATGGCCAAGTCACATCTACACCCGAGCCGGGCTACAACATAAATTCACAACACAACACAACAGAACTGAACACAGCACACACAGTTCGGAAATTTTTCATTTTTCGTAATTCAATACGTATTTCATATGCATTTATATTCCGATTCTATCCCCATGGCGCTTTAGCTGCTGACGCTGCCCATTTGGGTTTGATCTGGAGTTGGTGAGCTGGGTGAGCTTGTGTGCGAATTTTGCAGTTGTTTAGGTGCGAAAAATTCAACACTGCGATTCGGCTCCCAGCCCAGCAACCTAGCAATCCCCAACCAATACCAATCGCCCTTTACGGATTTTCTTTTGGCTTGCACGCGCACTCAATTGAATTTCAATGAATTCAGCCAGTCAATGGGCAAAGGTGTCGGAGTACTGTGCGTGTTGTGTGCACTCCCCCACAGCCCCATAGCCTACATCCCACAGCCCTTGGTCAAAACCAAAACCTACGGAAGTCCCAATTGGAATTGCCATTGACATCTATATGAATTTGATTACGTTTTTTGCTAGTGCTTATTGCAGTCGATGGTTTATATAATTGTTGGTGGGCGCACTATTGCTTTTCATATTCTCATCAATGGAAATATTTGCTTTCATGACTTTGTGGGAAAAGCATTTTAAGTTTAAATTGGCAGAGAAGTAGCAAGTTCATTGGTTGGCTTAATCATCTGAAAAAATGGTAGCCACTAGTTGTAGCATTAGATTTATGCTTGCATCAAAGGGAATAGTTTTAATAATTATAATACAAGTAAGTAATTACATTCAGTGGCTTTATGTTGACCTTAAAAAACAATTTTACATTGACATTTATTGAATGATAAAAAAATGTTTTATACTTTTCTACACCCTCCAATACTGCACTATTTAAATATATATTTTTTATTAAACATATGTGTGGCATAGCTTTAACGCCACATCAACGATTTCTATCCGTAATCCGTTTGGAGTGCAGATGCATTACCACCTTAACAGTTACGTGCTTTCAAATACTAATAGGCTTTGCCTCCTTCACACGATACCTGCACGCTTCCTCCAACTTGGCACTTTCTCTCATCCTTTCTGTTGTGCCGCCAACTTTCACGCTTGTCGAGTGCAATTTTTGGCTTGTTAGGCAGGTGTCTCGCACCTTGCCACGACATATTCGTGCCTCGCGTTACCAGCTCGCAAGGCAACAGATGGGATTAGCTGATATTTACACTGGCGCAATGACAATGCCTTTCAAGTTTGCATAGGTTGTGCACGAATTGCTTGTGAGATTTTGGCAAGCCATAAATAGAAGTATAAAAGAAATAACAAAGACTTCAATTTTGAATTTAAACATGTATGTGGCTTTTAAATATCTTACAAGGATACTACAAGTTACAAGTTCCTTTTTCGTATGACAATCAAATAGAGAACTATACGCTCAATCCTAATTCTCTGACAAATTAAATGGAGTTTAATAAAGAGAATAATTAAAACATAATATCTATTATTTATTGCAAGTTGAAAGCTGTTTAAATTGGCAATGATTTTTGCACATTGTTGCCGGTGAAGAGGGTTCATTGCCACTAGTGGGTGCACAATCGAGCGAATGAGCCGGGGTCGGAAACCTTGCAGTCAACCAAACGGGAGCAAGCAAATAAAATTTACGGCCTTTTGTTGCTGCGGTGGCCCGAAAGTGAGTGGAATTCGCGAAGCACCCCCATCCCCATCATCAAAAATCAGCCCATTCCCTGCACCGTACTCCAGTTCGGCTGGAGAGGCAATTACTGCGATTGCGGGCGCACACAGAATGTAAATTAAATTTAATAATTGATTGCGTATAAATGCAGTAGCACCTACATACCTCTGAACGGACTCTTTCCACCGGATGTTCTCGTTGGCCAGTCCGTTGACCAGCCGGTGGGCCAGGTCAATGGTGAATGAGGTCTTGTCCGCCTCCCGCTGGCACTTTTGCTTCTCGGCCACCGCGTTTTCGAACTCCGCCTGGATCTCGGCCAGCTTTGCCTCCAAGTTGTTGATTTTCGCCTTTAGGTACTGCAGACGCTCGCGAGCCTCCAGTAGCTCCTGCTGCGAGTCCTGCAGAGCCTGTTGTTTGGGGCCAACGATCAAGAAAACCTGATGGTAGCGATGTAAATTAATAACCCAGGCGCACAACCCGGCGGCAGCTACTGATTTCTGCACTACTTTGTCAGGATTAAATTCGGGGTCCTTGAAAGTATTTAAAGATAATGTATAATTGCCAGTATAAATAAAATATTATAAAGGTTACCTTAAGGTACTCCTGCAGGGTTTCAATGATATTGGGATGTATGTTATCCTTGTTGTAGTTTAAAAGATCATTCAGAAACTGGTCCACTCTCACCATCATCAGCTTGGCTGCCTTCCAGCTGCGATCTCTTGGGATTTTCCCATTGCTGGCCAGCAAAACCATAACGGCAGCACAGACATTGATGACCGCCTTGGGAGGGGATCCAAAGGACTTCAGTTCGGTGAGGTTGTTCTTGTTCAACGTGTTGAGGGCAGCTTGGGCGGCCACGAGAGCCGGTTCTGCCTGCCTCAGATCCTCCTCGCACAGCTTGGTCTTAATGGAGACATCCTCCTCGATGATGCGAACCCGCTTCTCCTCCTCGGAGGCGATGTACCGCTCCTTCTTCACCTTCTCACTCTCGGCGCTAACGATCACAATCAGCTTGTCGGCAGCAGCGTTTTTGGCGGCCAATTGAACCTCTTGGATTGCCAGTTGATGCTGCGAACGAGGAAGTCCTTGACTCAATTGAAACTCAAAGCCAAAATCAAAGTGAGCTGAAAAGTTTCCCCGGCTAAGGAAGATAATTAAAGCCTCGGCACGATGGCTCAATATTTACCCAGAGCAACTTTCGCGCACAAATTGCGGGCGTATCAATACAAATACAAGCCCGTATAAATGTGGTTCAAAATCAGCAGTGATGTGCGAAGTACCTTTAAAGGACTTAATTTTAAGGCGTAAGTTTACTTAAATATTCAAAAGTTTTCTAATATGGCTGTAGGAAAATTACAAACTAAATCAGAAATGGTTTGGATTTAAAAGATAAATGCGTTTGTTTCATAAAATAATTTACCTTTCACTCGACTTCATTACTATATCTATACAGATGTAATAATAAAAAGCAAAAAATTATTACACCACCATTTTCATCACTGAAAAGCACAGGCTGTGAAATGAGGGTCCTATCCAGGCGCTTTGGAAAATTGAAACGGCTTTTGTTCGATTGAAGCGAATTCAATTTAATTCAATTAGTTTAAATAACATTTGGCCCGCCCCCACCTCTTGGCTGGGGCACGGTTCAATGGTTGTTGTTTAGCTCCGCAGGCTAAATGCTGGGCTGTGGAAAAAGTGCTGGGCTTACGCTGCGTATACGCGACGTAACCGGAAACGGCGTTAAAAACTGAAAGAATGGCATAGCCAGAGTCTCTGTGTCGGGGCTTCCGCTTCTCCGGTTTCCGCCATTGAAGTCAGACGAGTCGGACAAGTGGACGGCGGATTTGCTGCAACAACAATTCAATTAAGCGTACTAATTGAATGGCCGACGCGGCGGCTTCGATGCTCCGGATCGGATGGCAATGTTCCATTGAAAGCTGACGCTTGACGATGATCGATTTTGCGGGTACCCTGCAGGCGTGTTCAATTAATATTTGAAGCTTCGCGGAGATGCCACCGATTTTTTGTAAAGAAGTGAGACAGGAAATTATTTTGGGCACAACAAGAAAAAACAATTTACATGGGCCCTGGGAAAAACAATGATTTTCTTCAAATCCATTTGAATTTTGACTTAAAAGAGAAACTTTACTTTAAAAAGAAACATATAATAAAATTGAATAAAAATATAAATATGAAAAATAAGTTTTCTGAATTTAAGTAAAGATTTCCTTTTTAAATTAAGAAATAATTAAGTAGTAATTTCAAAAATTATATTTTAAAAATTTAATACATTTCTCTATGTGCCTTGCGGATTTGCTACTTTAACATTTTATTTTCATATACACGTTACATATAGCCACCGAATGTGGCACTCGCCTCCTGTCCACTCCATCATTTACTCACCTTCAGTGTGTCCACCTGACGGGCGCATTCCGCCAGCTTGGCCATTCCGCTCTGAAGCCGGGCGATGCGTTCCGCAAACTCTCCATTTTTGTCCACCAACAGTTTGCGGTAGAGGAAAATGTATTCCAGAAAAGTTTTCGGGGTCGTGTAGTTGTAGCGTTTTTCATTCTGCAGATAAATTCTCGATATCTGATTCACAGTACCGTGGACGTAAGCCATAAAGCACCCGATGGGCGGCACCAGGGCGGGCTGGAAGCAGGATATGGAGCAGTAAGTGGGAGCAAAGGGTCAGGACCCTTCGGTCTGGATTCGTACTTAAAGTGTCCGGCGCTGTAAATTGTGCCCGACTGACGCATAAATAAACGGCTGACGCATACGTACCTCCAAAATGCCACTGATTTCGTTGAGGAACTTCTGGGAAACGGACTCCAGGGCGCTTTTGGGCCACTCGTGGAACCAGTCGATGGCCGTCCGGCTGATGATGGCCGGAAATTTCCGTGCACGGACCCGCAGAGTCTGCCCCACGGGCGAAAAGCAGAGCACCACTTTCAGTAGCCGTCTGACTTTTTCCACAAAATACCTCCAGCAATTGTCCTTGGTGTCCAGGGTGCCACTTTGTTTCACCTCGTTGCGAATACCATTGGTGATGGTGTCCATCTGGTCGTCGTTGAAGAGTTCGGGTATCTCCCCTGACGCCAGCAGATCATTTATCAGCATCAGTATCGACTCATCCGGTATCTGGGCATCTGAGATGAGAAATACCGAGGCCAAATTCTTGAGGCCCACCTTCATGTACAGACTGGCAATTTCCTCGCGCATATCTAAAAGACCAAAGCCTCGCTTTATTTGAATTTGGGAGACACTAAGTGAGGAGATGAAGGCAGCTAGGCGGGCGAGAGTCTGTTTGCCAGAGCCTCCAACGCCTATAAGGAGAGCGTTACCCCGAGGATTTTCCAGGATGCGATTTATGCTAAAATTAGTATGGTTGTTTGTTGTAAGGTGGAATATATCTACAAAGTCCTATCTTTCACTCACCGACAAACGTGTATCATGGCATCCTCGAAAAGGACCAAATTCATGTACCCCACCACCTCATTATAACTGGCCTGGGCTTCAATTAGAAGCGAATATAACGAATCCCAGCTTTTGAGGGGCATGTATTTCTGATCCACCAGCGACTGGGCAAAGTGGCTGTAGATAAGCGGCTCTGCAAACACGAAATCCTCATCGAAGTCCTCAAAATCCTTCTTGAAAATATCTCTAATGGAAGACTTGAAGGATTTGATATCATAGGGATCCACTAGTCGATCATGATAGACCCGAAAGGCCTCGTGGACATAGAGACGCATCAGTTCAGAGGGCCGGCTGCAAATAGTTCCCCCATAGCCAGTATTAGCTCCACCCGCCGACGCAGGAGCTCCCACACTATTCATCAGTCCTTGGTAAATACTCGTCAAGTCCCGGAGATTAAACAGATAGTGGAACTTGACGGCGGTGGGCAGAAAAGCGTACTCCACACGCCGATGAAGGGCAATGCCCACTCGGACCAGCAGACTGCCAATGGATCGAATCTCTTTGCTGAATCCTTGGCCAGGACTTTCCAGGTGACTGGCCAGAATGCTGCCGTAAATATGGAGCAAGGTATCTTCGCTAGGCGGAGCTACCGAAAACACACAGAAGTGGCGTTGCAGGCGGGGATCGATAGTGAATGATCCGGCTGTGGGATTCATACAAGCCGCAAACTGACAGTGACGGATGTTCTTCAACTGGAGCCTTTGACGGTCGTACCTAGAAAGATAACATAATCAACAATGAAACGTATTTTCCTTTTGCATTATAAATACCATTGCCTGTAGTCCATAAATTGTCGCATTATAGTGTGTGGCTGCACTGTTCCATAGGCATCTACTTCAGGCATGTTGAGGTCGTTCACAAAGTATATAAGCCTTCGTTTGGGCCCGCTTGGGGCGTAGCATCTTCCCGACTTCTTCTCCAGCGGTCCGTCGAGCATCTTCTGGAATATCTCCGAGCTGGTGTAGAAATTAAAGTGCGTGGCCTGAACGGTGGTTAAAAGCGGAGTGGCTGAGGAGGATGGCTTTCGACGCACGCCAGGTGCGTTTGCCGTTTGAATGGCTGGCTGGTGGCTGCTGTCAGAAGCTGAAACCGTGGTAACAGCCACTTCAAGGAGTTCCTGGTCGTTGGCGTACTGGCTAAACAGTTCCCGGAAAATGGCACCCTTGCCGCAGCCAGAACTTCCAACCAACATACAGGCCAAGTTACGGTCGATGAGGAGTTTGAGAAAATAGGCAAGGCGAGTAGTTTCCGCAGTAGATATAAGTATGTTCTGTAATTAAAATGAGGCAATTATTTGGAGAATATTTTTTTTATTTACTGATTAGGTTTCCTACCTGGAGCGGAGTCTCGGAATCGATTTGCCCCTCCAACTGATCCTGGCCAGCCAGCTCGGTCCATGGCTGAAACTTAAGGGTTTGCACATTCAATTGGTGGTCGAACACAGTGCCTTGGCTGGGCAACTTAATATCCTTGAACTCTCCAATCCACCATTTGTGAAATTCGCGGTGCCAGTCAATGATTACATCCTGGCTGAGAGCTGAGCCAAAACTCCAAAGAGTGGCATACACGAAGATGGTTTCCAAGGCCAGCACCATGGCTTCGTGGGAGAGCTCGCCGTGATGCAAACCATGAGGATTCGTGGCGGATCCCGCACCAGCTCCACGGCCATCGTTTCCATCGCTATCGTTGTCGAGGAGACATTCCAGCAAGTGGCAGGTCATCTGAATCATGGCCATGTCCGTAACGGGAGTGATGCGCCGAAAGTCGCGATGTCGCTGCATCAGGCATGGGAAATATTTCTCGAACAATGTGGTCAGGATGCCTCGCTCTATCATATCCACTCGGGTCTCCAACCAGGACGAAACATAGCTATTTAGAGAAAATAAATTCATGTTACATTCTTTTACATTTTTTTAATGTGTATCATAGTTTGTCCCCTTCGAATATCGAAATATCCATAATATTCTTCGAAAATTGTCGGAATTCCATAAACGCTTTTCAAATCGTTTCTTCACCAATCTGCATCAAAATCTGGAAACAAAATATTTTTTGATTTTTTTTATGTTTTCTTTGGGATTCCCTTCAAGAATTATGAAAATGGCTTGGGGGCCAATATGGCCCACTGCGGTGGCTATATCTTTGCCAATTTTTATCTGATCCTGAAGCGAAATACCTTAAACGATTTGTGGATCGATTCTTCATCAATCTGCATCAAAATGTGGAAACAAAATATTTTTTGATTTTGTTTATGTTTTCTGGGGGATCCCCTTCAAGAATTATGAAAATAGCTTGGGGGCCAATATGGCCTACTGCGATGGCTATATCTTTGCTGATTTTTATTTGATCCTGGAGTGGAATGCAATGGGATAACTATATGGCGTTAGGGATCATTTTAACTACATATATGTATATCTATAATCTATATATCTATATCATAAGGAATCCCTCATATTGATAACTAGCCATAATGAATAGCAGATTATTGAAAAAAATATCTGACGTTGTCGGACTCATTTCAACAGATAAACTATCTCAGTATAGGTTTTGCAAATGAAGATTGTGTGTTAAATTCAATTTCTTCATACAAATAGAAACTACTTACGGTGACCAACCCAAGTCCTGGGGATTGATATACAGAATACCAGCTCGGGAAACTGTGGCCGGAGTGGCAGCCTTCAGGTGTCCTACTTCGAAGAGGAGCCGCATCTCCTTTTTCAAAGAGATCCTTTCGTTACTGGCCAAAGTGAGAATTTTATTATCGTCCATCAGAGTGTTTAAGCTCTCGATCCACATAGGATCAATGTCGCCGTCCAGAACAATCCACTTTGGATTCCCTGGTGGCATGTTGGCCTGCTCCCGCATAATGGAGGAAAAGAGGCCATCCTTCCACTCCCGTGTGGTGGAATTCACAATACCGAACAGTTCGTCGTTGGACAAGGCCTTCGGATTGAGGACGTGACACACTGGCTTTAGTTTCTGGATCCGGTAGGTTTCTTGTAGGGTTTGCCAGATCTTGGTCTTGCCAGTGCCGGCATTTCCAACTATGAAAACAGAGTGCCGGACATCGAGGAGCTCCTGAAGCTGCACCACCTTCATGAGGAATCCCTCTTCTGGCTGCAGCTTAATTTCGTTGACCGCCTTCCGTATCGTCTTCTCGAACTCGAAGACTCTTTTGCGGGGCACGTCCAGGGCCGGAAAAAGGTCGCCAATCAGCCCCATAAATATTGGAACATCCTCCGTGACAATCTTGGGGATATTGAAGTCGCGCAGTGCTCGCATCAGCACCTGATCCTCTGGCCGGCTGTGGTCATCCCTCTTGAGGGTGCCGGCCACCACCAGCACCGACTTGATGGCCCGCAGACCCCAGTCGTAGTGATCCTGCTTGGATAGCAGCTCCTTGCACAGCGTGTAGAGGGTGATAAATTTTCGGGCCAGCAGACGGGCGTCCTGGAAGCCCTCGGCCATTAGCATAATCTCACAAATCAAAGCAAAGTCCGGCACAATCATGGCGCACGGCCGGAACAGGGTCTTCAGGTTCTCCGGCAGCTCTGTCCGGCCGGCGTATCCCGGATTCATGGTGATAAAAATTCCGACCGACGGCTCCAGCGAAATGCGCTCGCCCATAAAGATAAATTGGGTTTTATGCATCTGTAAACAGAGCGAGGAAGTGGCAGAAGGAACAACAGCATGGAAGAGACCGGAGCAGAGTGGACCAGTGAGGTTCAGGTAAAGTAATCAATGCAACGTGTTGGGTCAAAGCACTTGGGAAAAAGCATGTATGCGTTTTCTCATACTAAGAAATTTTAATCTAAACTGCAGCTAAAATACTTTAGATGATTGAAAATGTTTTTTTGCGGAAAAAGTATAAAAAGTTAAAAAAATACTCTAAATAATACTCTATCCAAAAATCTTTATAAAAGTGCACCTTGGGTGGAAAAAATCAATTTGCAAGCCGTGAGAAGCATTCCCATGCCACGTACCTTTATTGCCTCCTGTATGGTCTTCACCTGGACGGCCACCACGGACAGGACCTCGACGCAGATGCGATTGAACTCGTCAAAGCAGCCCCAGGCACCCGTCTGGGCCAGCCCTTTGTAAATGTTGCCACAAGATTTGTAGTCCATTTGCTCCGAGCAGTTGAAGACATAAACCATTACGCCCAGGGCGCGTCCCAGGTCCTTGGTGGTTTCCGTTTTTCCGGTTCCAGCTGGTCCTGCGGTTGCACCGGCCAACCGCAATCGCAGCGACTGTCGTGGAATTCGCAGGACGAGGTGGCATATGTAAATTACAAAGAGCATTTATTTTCCACTAACGAGTTGTTTAATTTGCAACGGGACCAGGTGGGAAAGGATATGGTTGAAAGGGGAGTGGGTGGAGTTTCAACAAACTAATGATTGTATTGTTAATGTCAGCCTTGGCTTTTCATTCTGCCCTAAGGGGCAGAATCTTACAATGATTTTAATGATTTTACAATGATTTTAATTAACAAAAATATCCTGAGAATAAGTCATACTTAAAAAAGATTTGCTTATTTTCTGTAGCTATTTGAATTCGAAAAATTATTAAATATTAAATTTCATAGAAGTCATAATTATTTTCCTCTTCAAAAGACGCAAATAACCATGACAATACCCATATTATTTTAACATTATTTGACACATTTCTGTCACATTGTGATACATCATAGGTGCCACTGATATAATGGCTGATTGTGCGAAAGAGCGTAAAATATGCGACTGCCCAAGCAGAAGAGTGCTATAATTGCACAAAATTTGTAAGTGCATTTAATTTATTTAATTTGCGCCCTAAATCACACGCCAAAGTGTGTCGTGACTGAGTTTTGCCTGCCCTTTAACTTGCTACTCATTTTAATATATTCAAGCCATGGGACATTTGCTTTTAATTATTCAAAGCCAACTATGGTCTATACATTTGTAGCGGATTTCCGCTGATAAATCCATTAACGCCCCGTGGCAGGCGTTGATGAGGTTTATATTTAATTCAGCACTCGTTAGAAAGGATTTGTAAAACAACAGCAAAGACCGGCCTTCAATTACCGGCCATGCCACGTGTTTTAACTAAAAATTATGTAAACGTCTAATAGCAAGCTTTTAATAGCAAAAGGAAGAACTTGGAAAATACATTTTATTTTTTTCCTGACAAGAAACTGAAGTCTTACCTGCGTCAAGGTAATATAGCAGCGATCTGTGAGCGGAGTGATTACCAGTCGCGAAGTATTGCCCAGATACTCGTAGGCATATCGGAATTCCGCATCGCAGATGTTGGCAAAGCAGTCCTCGTCCCCGCCTCCACAACTGACGGCGGTGCTTGCCCGGCCACTGGAGCTGCCAGCCTGGTCGTCGTCCCACCTGTGACGCAACTGACTCTGCCACTGGAAGGCCAGGGAGTTGTCCACCTTGGCGGCAATGATCTTGCCCACCACATCTCGCGAATGCACATCGATGGTGCAGATCGTCATGATCTTCTGCCGATCTCCGGGCGACAGCTCGCCGAGAAGCAAATTAATCAGAGCGTTCAGCTGGGCGATTTGCCGTTTGTGCAGCTCCTTCATGACGCCCTCGTATCCCTCCTCCATGCAGCCAAAGGACCGATTCACGTCCGCCGTCCAGCTTATTTGGCTGCAGCAGAGCGCCACCTGGGCGGGCCAGTCGTAGAGCCACTGCTCCCGGGGCTTCTCCCCGAAAACCTTTAGGGCGCGTCGGAACAGCTCGTGCAAGGTGCTGCGCATTTGCTGGATGATGGCCCTCAGCCAGAGCTCCACCCTTCCGCTGCATACAATGAACGAAGGCTGATCCTGATCAGCCGAAACGAAGGGCACATACTCATCGTTCTCTTTGGAGTGCATTCCCACGGCATTGGGAGTATTTGTGTCGTATTGAAGTCGTAGGATCGAGTCGAACAACTTAATCAGGTGCCGGTCGATTACTTGCGGATTGTTTCCATTCGAGAGGATGTCCAGCAGGTCGGCTGCCGAGATAAAATAGAAGCGGGGAAAGGCCAAACGCTTCGTTTCCAGGTAATCATTCAAGGCCTTCTCACAGACAGCCAACCGCTGTTGCAACTGCAACAATTGAGCCTGGACATCGTCATGATGCAAGACCACTTGCATTACCACACGAACGCTGCTTATCTTGGTTATGGAAAAAATAAAAAATTGAATGTCATCCTCAAGATTAAAGCATAGATTCAAGAAAACCCTGGTCCACAAACCTTTCCCAGAAGTTCCGTAAAATCAGCATCGATTTTCTCAAAATTTGCCGCATCCGCCGGCAGCTGGGCCCGGATATCGGCCGATCCAATAAAGATACATTCCAGGTATATCCATTTCCGCTGCACTTCGAACCAGTTAACAATCAGGGTGTCGATGCCGCCCAGCACCTTCTGCCAATGGGTTAGCTTGTCCAGGAGGTACTCGATGTGTTTTGAAGTTGAAATATTCTGCAATTGCATTTGGTTGTCATCCAGGGTTTCAATTAGTTCCTCGGACACCTTCAGCAACTGGATGTGGGGCCGGGTGTGATGCTGTTCCAACTCGAACTCTAGATGCGCCCAGGTAGCTTTAATCTCGTCCAGTACCTTGGTCACTGTCATCTCTTTGATGGCTCGGTCCACGGTGTTTTTTATATCCTCCTCATGGTGTTGCAGTTTCAGGGTGAGGAGTTGAGCCAAACTTGTGGATTTGTTCTTTTTGTAAGAGATCTAAAGGATACCAAATCATGAATAATTGTAACTTTATAATTTAACTCAACAAATTATGGCTATAAAATTACAAGATCTTGTTAAATCTATTCAATTTTATGAAGGCCGCTGAGGGAGCTCAATGTTGGTTTATTTAATTAGAAATTGAATACCTATTCAACAGTTTGTACAGTTTTATATGTCGGGTGTTTTTGACATGAAAAGTTCAAGGAAAATTAAGAATCAAGGAAAAATTAAGGAATTTAGGGTTTTAATTTCATCAGAGAATGAGTGTTTAGATGCCTGTGCCATGCAGAAGCATATTAATAATCACATACTTATGTGTGTATTCTGGGAAATATAATTATGAAATCTGAACAATGCATTCCTCTAACGCCTTTGGTTATTGGAACTAAGCAGCTTGTCTGTAATAGTTCCAATCCGGTTCTCCGGTCATGACATTTTCAGCAATGCACAATATTTAGGAATATCCATTGCAGTAGGCTGCTGATGGCTTTTGCCAGAACCTGATTAGGTTTGGATGAGCAGCAAATGCGATAACTACATATTAATTTATGAAAATGTTTCAGATTTGGGCACAGAGCTTACATTTTGATTTACACTTACCAGCTCGTCCATGGGATGCTGTCCACTTAGCTGAGCATGAAGTCGATAAGCGAGAAATTTGATTAGATTTTAGTCATTAATGCGACAGATCAGTGATTCAATCCAATTATGTCATTTTCACAAACATACTATGTATTGGGGAGCCAGAAGCATTTTGTTTGCGTAGCTTCGGTCTGACAAATCACGATGCAAATTGCTGTCAACGGGATTCCTGCACCACATCGCAGCGTTGCGTTATTCCCTCACAGACAAGCAGCTCCAAGCAGGTTGCCCCAACGCTGTGTTGTCATCGACGTTTCGTAGCGGGTTTGCCAACACATCACCTCCTGCTAATGTGTTTGCCCAATGTGCGCCATTGTCCTGGCTCAAAGAGACATCAGCCGCGAGGGCAGGATGCCGAAGTTGTGGTATCCACCACCACCAGCTCAATCACTCGGAACAAGACACACTTGCGCTCACACACAAACACGGATGCACCATGGCTTCCATTATGCTCACCTTTGTCAGCTGCATCAACTCCATCCAATGGCGCTCCGTAATTGCCGGATTCTGTAGCTCTGTGATGGCCCTCAACGAGGCAACCAGCTCGCGTAGAACGGCCACAATGTGTACGTAGGGCGCCCAGTCGCGGATGCACTTGTCCAGGGTGCGCAGATCTCGGGTGAACTTCTTGCACTCGTGCTCCATTTCGTCAGTGTCGATGAGCAGCCAGGGGGTGGAGTGCCAGTCCACGATGCAGGACTCGATGACGCGCACAAAGTCCCACAATTGCTACGGGCATCTCAATTACTAAGGTTTCTCTTCATGATTAATTGCATCTAACTATTGTATTATGTATGGCTTTGTTACTATGTACCAAGTCTTACCTTGACTCTTCGAAGTTCTACCTCGCACACCTGCAGGCAGGAGGAGTCGGGTGCCGTGATGTCCAGGAGTCGGGCCCAGCCGGTGTAGACACGCTGCTGGCGGCCGAAGCGGTGCAGTCGCACGTAGACCTCATCGCAGGCTTCATAGACGTTTGGACAGGGCACGCGGAAGAACTGGAAGCCAAAAATAAAACATAATCGAACTCGAAATATAATGGTTTTGGCACCACTTACTGGCATCCTTTGAAACTGCCTGGCGTAGTGTTGCAGGTGGCAGGTGTGCAGTCCAATTAGAGCCGACACGCGCTGCTGCTGGTGGAAGCGAGTGTCCTGCAACGCCTCCTGCTTCACTGTGCTGCTGTGCTTCAGTTGCTGCCACTGGAGAGGAAGTTGCTCGATGCTTCGCAGCAGCTGAGGCTCGAACTCCACGTTGTATGTCTTCAGCAGGCTCATAATATCCTTGAGCGGCTTGAAGACATTGTCGGCGTAGGGCTCCCGTTGCCGGATCTCCGCCATTATGCCGAGCACCCGGAGCAAGGTCTTGAAGTCATGGCGGGCGATGTGCAGCTGGAGAGTTTCGTGTCCGCGGGCAATAAAGGCGTTTAGCTCCTGAAAGAAGCAACTTCAGCTTGTTGACATTGTTTCAGGCATGTGATTCTTACTTTCAGTGTTCCCTGAACGTAGCGGAGTAGCCACTGTTTGCATAAATGCGACCACTTGCAGGCCAGATTAAGCAGGCCGTACTTGAGGGGCTTGAGGTCGAGGCCCAGCCAGCCATTGATGCACTCCCGGCTCTCGCACTGGTCAATGGCGTCGTGCACTTCATTGTAGTTCTCAATCTGGAGAAGATTAAAGGACACAAGAAGAAGGAGGAGAATAGGGGAGCTGACATCTTTGTTCGAGTGGCCCAGCCCTAATTTATTTGCTAATTTGCCACACATGGATGGGTGTTTGGGCCCGGCTTCTCTATATTAAGTATACGTACTGTTGCCTTTGTTTTATTAAGCGCACCAGCTGCGCCAGGGGCAACCCAATGGCTAGTCATAAATAAAATGCCGGCCAGTGATTTTTCTTGCTCTATTTTAGGTTCAAGGTAGTTTTAAAAGTGCATACGTTTAAGAAATTCAAAATAAATGACTGAAGGCATGAAGCTTCAAAACCAGCAAAAACGAATAAATTTGAAAAGCCAAAATGTTTTCTATTCAAATTTTGTTCAATTATGTTGAAGTGATAGAATGCATGCTTGAGATTCAAGCAAGATGTAAATCATATGTAAAGAAATTGAAATAAAATAGTTTTCTTCAGAATTAGACCATTCAGACTTCGTTGTTTGCTCATTCACATTTTCCTGCTACATGTTTTCCCTATTTTATTGGGTAACACCCAATTTCACATGCTCTGCCCCCCGAGTCTGTGTGCACTTTGACCATGATTTGTTATACAAATATGTGTGTAGCTGGTTGTGTTCCTGCGCGGGTCCCTTGGGGTAATTTATAGCATACTTTTCGGGGCGTTTGATAATTGTTTAAAGAAAATATTACGCATACGTCGGCGATTTGCCTGCTGTGCAGTGCTGCGAAGGAAATAAGTCAGGAAAGCCATGTGTTAGCTGAGCATTTCGTAAGTGTTTTGCTTTTGTTTCGTATTTTTTTTTGGCATGGTCTGGCCAGTGAGCGCTGCCACACATTTGACCCTAAATGGTCAACATTTATCAAGCGTTATTGGTCTCAGGGGCTACACAGCGTAAATTGTGTGGTTGCCAATTGAGGAACCCAGAAGTCTCCTCCAGTCTCTGTCCTCCTTTAGTTTTGTTTTTCCTTTTTCCACGGTGTCAATGTGAGTCTCGCAGCCACTAAAGCTGTTGGCATTCTTTGACCCCCAAGGGGGCAAACCCGTTCTCCGGTTTTACTCTTGCTGGAGCTTACCTCTTTTTTGAACGTTTCCATGATGGCATAGCCCCTGCCACTAGCGTGGAGCGTCTGCTCCTTGGCCCGCTGCATGCAGGCGGCCAGAACGTCGCCACTTTTTTGGGTCCACAGGAACGCATAGGCGTGGAATTTGGCAGCGAAAGCCGTAGCCGCCTCCACCGTATCCGCCAGGGCATCGCGAATCGCCTTCTCCAGCATTTCTAGGCCATCGGCTTCTACATGGCATGAATGGAACGAGAAGAACAGAAATCGAAAGAATGCGAAAGGATAACAGAAAGGCGCCTACCATATTTTTGCATACTCTTATTTAACTTTTTATCTGATATATAAAGAGTGTTCCAAAAAGAATTAATCAAACTTAAAATAGATGAAAAAAAAATTATAAAAATTTAATTAATTTCTGATGTTTAAAAGTATATACTTCATCAAGAAAGTTAAAACTTGCTGCAAACTTGTCATAATCCTTACCGGTGAGTTCCACTTTTTGGCTATACGCTTTGGCGGCTGCCAGCAGGTTGAACTGCACGCCCTGCGGTTTTGGATCCGCGCATTCCTGCTCCGTTTCGTCCTGATCCCCCAGGGACTCCATCGCCGCGGCCATGTTTGCGTCGTCGTCTTCATCATCCTCTGACAGGGCGTTGTCAGCCACAATTCTTGGCATACAGTCGCATGTCTGTTTTATATCGAGCAACAGCTGCTCCACAATTTGTTGAAAATTATTTTCCACACTCTCATCAAAGGCGGGCGAAAAGCGTATTTCCGTTTCCGTCAGCTCCAATTTTACTTCGAAGAGTGGAGCATCGTTGGCAGTTGTAGATGTTGCTATTGCCGATGTTGCAGTTGTTCCTGTTGCTTGTGGCACTGTGATTTGCTGTAGCACTAACCTTGCCATGCCACCCGATAAAGAAGTGAGTTCCGACGCTGGTGACGACGGCGGCGGCGTTCCTGTTCCAGCCACTGTCGTAGCTGTCATTTCTTTGTACAAATACTCTAAACTGAATTACACGGCGTATGAGTAAGGTGAAAATTAAATTTAGTGTTCAGTTTGTTTTCTGCTTATTTCGTTTGCTTATTTCAGCTACCCCGCCTCCGGGGTCTGTCTTGTTTGAAACTTCACCCGCCCTTGTTTGTCATTCTGTCTGGCAGTCTGTCTGTCTGTCGGTCTGTCTGTCTGTCGGAGTCTCTGTGTCTGCATGCAATCACGAAAAGTGCCGCTAAGTGAAACATGCAATTGACGCATGAATGCTCGGCCCGCGGCAATTTGTTGTTGCCATTGTTGCCCCATGTTGCTGTGGTCGTGCCTGTGGTTGTTGCTGCTTTAGATGTTACTGTTACTGTTGCTTCTGCAGGTGTCTTTCATTTTTGCGGTTGCAGTGTGCGATTTCGTGCTCATTTACTTGATTAGTTCTGATGAGACATGAAAGGAGCTGCCATTGTGTCGAAATGTAATGAAATTATTGGCCTCCGGTTAAGAAGAGTGCAGGTGAGTGATATTCATAACGATGATAACAGCGATGATAATGATTGTAATGAGAATGATTTATAAAAGTTCTACTTGAAGTTTTTCTGAAACCTTATTCTCATCGCCTGGCGCACTTCGCGGCAAATTAATTCATCCACACTGGCCAAATATTTATTGTACTGACGCCTCTGCTCTTTGGGGAACTCTCTAACAAACTAGATAGGGGTTAAAATTCAATAGCGATAGGGATGGATATTTATATGTATACCTCCTGAACACTTAAGTCTCTGGAGTATAGCTGAAACTCATGCGATTCGTAGTTAAAGAACAGACAAAAATTTGCAATCAGCAGTCGGTTGAGCAGCATTTTGGTCTCATCGCACTGAAGCAATCGCAGACGCACTCGATCCTGCTGGTGGCGCAGATCCAGGAGATTCCGGCCGTACAAGCTACGCTGGTGCAGTGGCTCCCGACTCCAGCGACGCATGCTGACCAGAATGGCGTCTAGATTCCCGTGGGACTGCTGCAGGCGGGCAAACAAGTCGCGGCTTCGTTCAAAGATTCCAGCCACGAGAAGGTCGTCTGTGAGAGGAAGCTCTATGAATAGAAAGTGAGACATATACACTCAAGCAAGCTTACCGTATTCCCGCCATGTTAGTTTCTGGCAGGCTACGCCCACCTGCTCATCAATGGCCGCCAATTCGTTACGGATCAATTGCAGCTCAGCTGCGGCACATTCTCCGGATCGGATCCCATTATAGAACTCGCCAATTTTGATGAGTCGTATACGACGCTCCCAGTACGCATCCCGCTGGGCGTAGAGTTCCAGCAGCGGCTCCGGCAGATGGAAGAGATCGCCGCTCAGGCTTCCAGTAGCCTGCAGGGCAAGCAGATATTTGGTCTCCTTTAGCAGGGTGAACAGGACCAGCGAGAAGTTGAGGTGCAACTGGCTTTTGTCCTCCGGCTGGGAGAGCACTGACTCGTCGAGTCCTTGCACGATTTGCTTCTCAATGCCCTCCTGCCAATTGGTCCAGATTTTCATCTGGAGATTGCTGAGCTTTGTGGTTAAAATATTGCGACGCGACAGTAAGGAATCCCATTTCAAAGGCAGTGTTTGCAGTTCGGATTTCTCTTGCAGACTGAAAAAAAAAGTTCAATGACCTAAAGTTTTTCCTCGAAAGTTGAGGGAAACCTACAGTTGTTCAATTAAGTGATTCAACTCCTTGGCTCCAAGCTCGTCGCATCGGCTAATGTGCTGTTCCAGCCACGTCATTGCCCCGGCGATAGGTGGGAAATTATGGGGCATTGGCAGAGCGACCAGCCCACGGATCTCATAGCCTAGAAGTACCTCAGTAACACTGGTCTCCAGCTGCTCCAGTTCCAAGTCGTAAATTTTCAGGATGTGCGGCAGGACAGGGGCCAGCTCCGGTTGCACGGCACTGCGATACAGGAGTCCGCCAAACATCAGTGTCAGCCGGAGCAGGTGCGTCCAGCTGTAACACTGCTCGAAAGCCTGAAGCAGGACAGTGGCCAGTTTCTGTTCCAGCAACTGCATCCTGCCGAAGAAAAGTGCCTGTTCGCGTCGGAAACAACGCCACTTGCTGGCTTGTGTGGCGGTCAGATCGATGTCCACATTGCTCCACTGCTCGAAAAGCACTTTAAACTCCGCAAAGATCTGGAGTATTAATTAAAGTGTGGATACAGGGTACATAAAATAATAAGTTTAATTTTTTACCTCCCTAAGCCTATCCGTTAGGAGTTTACCCCGAAGACCCCCAACTTCCAGCTTTTCGAGTTGCTGAAATTGTACTGCAGCCTCGAACACCTGACGCAACTCCAGCAGTTGGGCCGAGAAGCCGTCGAGTGTTTGCCCAAACACGTCCTCATGACAGAAGCGCCACAGCTGGGGCAAGTCATCGGGTGGTGGGGAAGCTGCAGCAGCTGCGGCTCCACCAGGAAGGGCGGGCAAAAGGACCTGATGTCCAGCATAGCGTTCTTTATAGTCCAGAATGCGCTGTCTGTTAGAGAAATATATTTTTAAAATTCATTATATAATAAGATACTTTTAAAGACGGAATTGTATTTAAAGAAAAGCCTTTAAATAAACTCACTTAAAAAGCTCCAGAACCTCGATGGTTCGATTGATTTTAATTAGACCCTCATCAGCATCACCCTGGAAAAGTAGCGGAAATTCGAGATCCTCGGAGGCGCGATGCACCATCATGTTGCAGATGCAGCGCAGCAGTACACTCATCCTCTGGGTGCTGCGGTAGTACGTTGCATTGCTCCACACCAGGTGCAGCACGTGGACGAGCGGGGTCACCAGGTCGTGGCCGTTGCTAAATTGCACCGAATTGAAGGCGGATGTCTGGCGCAGGAGTGGCTGCAGCCAGAGCGAAACGTCCTGGGCCTCCAGCCAGGCGGCCACTAGCTGTCGGAATGCATTGGCGTACGGCCGGTGATATACCGATTCGATTCTTTCAAGAATCTGGGATAAAATCTTGTGCGTTGGCTCTCGCAGCTGTTCGTAGATATTTTGCAGATTTAGCTTTCTGTTCGTCCAGAAGGCAATCTCCTGGGCAGGCAGGGAGACGAGGGTTATATGCTTAACGGGGTGACCGGACTGCGAATTGGGTGAGGCCGAGCCGAGGGGCTGGCATTCGGAACGTTCCATTACTATGTCGTGCATCTGGGTGGTCCAGTTGATGAACATCTCTTCGAGAAGGTTCCGGAATTTCGGATCCTGAGCAGGTCTCAAGTGACTATTTGGAGTTTTTTTAATGAAATAGTAAAATATTTAGGATAAAAATCATGAAATGTTTGTTGATTGCAATTTTTAGCCATTGTGGCTGACCAAAGAGTGCACTTGGTTTGGTTTTTAATATATTTTTCATTTGTAATATATTCCGAATCATAATTAAATTAAGTTTTTCATTTTTGACTCGAGTTGGCATTTTATTTGGGTATTAGTGGTCTATTGATACGAGTATTGTGAGCCAGAGAAGCAAAGCATATCTTTATTAAATTCTTTTCATAAGAAAAACTTTTCAGTCAAACAAAACATAAATTTCCCATGAATTTTGGGAATTCTGATTGCCACAAGATGAAATCACTCTCTTAAATATTTGCAATTTAATTAAAAGCATTTGATGGCCAAGCAGGCTGGTTAAAAACCGGAAAATAATCGAAGTGTGCCACCAGTTTGTATGTGGGCGGTTAAGGGGTAAACAACTCGAATTGCCACGAAAGTAGAAGCTAAATAAATTGGCACCAATTCATGCGCAAAGTTATGCCAATGAAAATCAATTTGGTATCATGAGAAGGCCTCTCCCTTCAGTCCACATAAACAATAAGGCGACATTTTCGAACTGCCAGAGGTGGCTAAAGGGGCAGGAGTTATAGGATGCGAAGGACGAAGGCGGATCACAAAGACAATGGCCATTGAACTAGGACTAGGACTTACCCTTGGCTCACGTGGGCAAACACTTCCTCGACGATTGTTGGCGAAACTAATAACGATAAAATTGTGCGATTGTTGGTTTTGCCCTTAATCTGTGGGGATAGCAATAAAGTATAGGCCAAGATACAGATATAAATACGTATAGATATATATTATGTATCGCCTGTAGACACTTGAAAAGTTTTGCCAATTAAGCGAAATACTTTCAAGACAATGGTCGGGAGTTGTTTCGGAGAAAACCCCTCTCCAAGTCTCCGCCCCACTGCACTCAATTAGATTAATTTGATGAGATACCACAGCTGACGGTTACAGAACACAGTAAATAATTTTATATATATTTGTAGGATTAATTAATTGTTTTTAAAGTGGTGTTCTTTCAAAAAATTATAAATATAACACGGCTTTTAAGTTAGAAGTTCTAAATCATAGAAAATAGAGATCAAGTTAAAAATAAAGCTAAATTTTCTCAGTGAACCTACCTCGGTTAAAGTGTTCCGCACTTCCTTGATGCGCGTCTGCAGATCCTTGCGCACAATAGACGGCCATTGGTTCTGAGCCTGTTCCAGGAGCGGCTGCAGCACTTCATCAAACAGCAGCGACATGGTCTCTATTTTGCTGTGGACAGGAAAGTCTCCATACAGCACCTCCTCTGAGAAATTTCCCGCCGTCAGAGGTCCACCGGAACTATTACGTCGCACGAAGTAGGCGCACTTTCCCCGCGGCACTCCGTCGAGAGTCGTGAAGCTGGAGGAGGCGGGTGGCAGGGGCACCAGTAGGGCGCCCGGCGTGACAGACACCACTGCGGACACGGCGGCCGTTGCAGAGGCCATTGCATCGTCCTCTAGGTGCAAAGGATCAGCGGGAACTGCTGCCCGGGTGCTAGGGACCGTGAATGGCAAGTACAAGTCACTGAGACCACTCCTGGGAACCAGATCGCCGCCAGGACTAAGGGTTACCACTAGGACTCTGGTGTGTCCAAGCAGCCAGTCCAAAACAATTCGCTTTGAAAAGTTATACATTTGTGTTTTAAGTTGAAACTTTAAGGCTTAAAATATTTTTTGGTCGATTTGGAAAACACTTGCTGTTTTGGCTAAATTGCAACTCACTCGCATCTCATCGGTGGCCATCATTTTGGTCCATTTATCCGGTTTGAGGCGCATTGTGGTGGTCGTATAGGCGGCCACCCGATCCAATCTGGCGTCGCTGTAGTCCCGCTGGATGCGCTGGCGACCTCTGGCCCCGTCGCCGCCGTTGGGCAGCCCCTCCTCATCGCTGCTGGCCAGGCCAGCAGGATCAGACATCGGCAATTGCAAATCCTGTTAGGGGCAGCGACTGCGTTGCGGCAACTCAAACAACTCGCCGCGGCGGCCAGCGTTAAAATGATGAAGCGGGCTCGCTCACTTCGCTCCTATGACCTCTAATGCCGGGCGGCGGCCAGTGGGCGGGCGACCGCAACGTCCCGGCCCAACCACGCCCCGCATATCGATCAAACTTCAAATTCGAATTAACAGGAACAGTTTAAAGTGTGTGCCGCGAGTGCAGCGATTTCAAATGCAAATGCAACTGCCAGCAGGAAAAAGTTTAGCCTCTAAGCCCGTTGCCTTTCCCGACTTTAATTGCACACGAAGTGAGCGAAATGTAATTTCCGTTTTTCTGCAAGTTACTGAACTGAGCCGCTGGCTCATAAGTCAACATCAGATTTCCAGGGGGAGTGTTCGGAGGTGGCATCTACGTTAATGCTACGGTGCATGCAAATGACGTGTAGATGATTTCCAGTGTCCAACACGGCGTATACATAATGAGCTTAGCTGATCGAATGGAATGGTAACTCGTCTATCAAGTTTTTCAAATGGAGGATATGAGTATTTGAAATTTAGTTCTATATAGTTTGGTTTTTATAATTGGTTTTTGTGGAGAAGCACTCTCTACATAAAAGTTCCATGAAACCATTCTAATTGAACCTTTATTGGAAAAAATACCTCTATTGGCCATTGAAGGCTTTCACTAAAATGCTTTTTAAAAAGTAGGCTAGTTAATAACTAAGTTAGTAACTTGGCTACTGTAATGGAAAGGACTGAGTGAAAAAGGAAATAGTTAGAGAGCGTACATATTGTCAAATCATATTATAATTTCCCCGTTCAACGCCTGGAAAACAGAATATTATGCTGGCTTATTTTGACTGGCAGTATAAGTGCCAAGTGAGCGTTTACCACTTAACATAAACAAAGCAGAGTTCTGGTGCCCTATCATCCCCCATAATATCCTTTGCCTTTTCCCTGGCCAGGTTCCCTGCTTTCCAGCTCGCTTCACCCATAAGTCAAGCGCAGTGAATGAGTGACTGACATGTGTCAAGTAACAGGAGCAGCATGTAACAAGCAGCATGCAGCAAGCGGCAAATGCAACTGCAACTGCACCCGCAGCAAATATCAGCAACAAAAGCTGCACCAGCATCATCAGGAGCGTCAGAAGCATGGTTAAAATGCTCTGCAATTACCGCAAGTACAGAGGGAATAGCTTTGCTGTTTAATACTCGACCCGAAGGATGCCCTACCCACCATTTCAGAGAATAGGAGATACATTTCAGCAAAATCTTATATTTTAAGCTCGACTCCTTGGAGCTAAGCAGCTTATGTTGCATTGACAACTCTAGCTGGGGTTCGCCCCACTTATTTTATGTCCAAATCCTTTATCCCTTCACTAATATGCTCACCGATACAAAACCCATCTGGCTGCGTACCACGATGATGGGATGATGGCGAGGCTATGATGACGACCATTCCGGTCCGTTGTGTAACTTTGATGTGAACTCCACTTTTAAATATCAGCGTCACATCAAAAACAAGTGCTTGGCAACCCGCTGCTCCGTTCTGGCTCATTCCGGCTTTTCTATCTGGGATTGGGCGCTGGCACCCTCGGGGCGAATGCATTGCCCTCATTTTCAGAGAAAAACCGCAACTGGTACGCCCGGCTCTGGAGCTTCTGAGTCCGGATTGTACGTGGGTGGGGATTTGAATTGAGGGCGGTGGTTCTGTTGTTAATGAATTTGCTCAAGCTGTTTGCGATCCGCTTAAAATTCACTCTAATCCTCCCAGTTTGAAGTCCAGGAGTCAACTCCACACAAAAAATAAAAATAAACCTATGAATCGTTTAAAATGGGTAGTCTATTAGATTTTAATTGATTGTGTTATGAGCCATGGAACCAACTTATTAATAGAGTTATGATACTTTTCTGTAATCCATTTTGGACAATTTTGTAAATATAATTTCTATAATAATATATGACTTTAACACTAGATTGTTTTATAAACCTATTATTAAAAGTAATTATATCAAATAGTATGCTTAGCTAGAAGATGGGATCTGCCAGTCAAGTCGTCTTATAGCTGGCTTCCATTTGGCGACTTCCTCTTCAGCCTCTGGCTTAAATGTCCTGGCCGAAACGGTCCCTCTCGGTCTCCGGAGCAAAGACGTGCATAAATAGTGCGACAGTCCAAGTCAAACATTGGAAGCAAACGATGGGAGCTGTGGCCGAGAGAAAGCCGCAAGAAAAATAAACTTCGAATTGATTTTAAAAGGAATGGTCGATGGCCTGGCGTCGTCGCACTTCAAATTAAGTAAATCGCACAAAAGCCGAGGCTACGAGGCTGCGGCGGATGGACGCTGGACCTCACAGGACGCAGGACGTTGGACATTGGCCGGCAGTCGGCAGTGAGCCATGGAAAATGAAACTGTAAAATGCTTTTACTACATTTTCCCTGCGAGTGGCAGTCGTGAGCTCTCGTAGTCGCACTTTTTGAATTTATGCCAAGCCTCGATCCGAACAAGTTGGCCAGTATTTTATGAGGCAAGCCCCTCCGCGGACCTCCTTGGCCATCCTCGGCCGACTTTTTACAGTTGCTGCTGATGAGTTTCATTATGTGCGAACAAATCATCATATGCCACTGGACTCTGGACGGAGCTGCGGATAAGGAAGGATCTGGGCGGCAGACTGCGCGGCGTCGTCCTCGTTTAAAAGCAATCTCGTGCATTTGTTAAGGACTCTGCATAGCAGCCTGTGTGAGAAAAGTCAACACTATTTCATTACGAACAAAGAGCATTACCATTTGACCAAAAATTTATGAGAGAGAGTTCACAGCTGCAGAATGCGTTGGTCCTGGCCAAATCGTCCTGGCAAATCGATCAGCGGACGAAAAGATAAATAGAAAATAGACCGTTTGACAGTGTAAACAATGTCCTAAGCCATACGCCATTGCCCAAACTTGAAACAAACAAATCGGGCGGTGGAGGTGGCAAAATGTCTAAAAAGAGCCAAAAACGAAGGCCAAATAGAAAGAGCAAACGAAGCCGAACCAACAACTCCTGACTCCCCGGCCTGTTAGCCGGGCATTGTGTGTGCAATCTAACGACAACATTCAATAAACAATTCACAATTGATTGACAAACGGACTGGCGGGCTAGCCTGGTATTCGGATTCATTGCTGACGACTGCCGATTGACGACCACGGACTACTGACCACCGACTACCAACTACAGACAACTGACCATGGTTCATGGTACTCAAACCTACTGCGGCCACTGTGAAAATGGCCATGAATGAGCAACCACGACGACAAGTCAGCCAGCGGAAGGATGTTAGTTCGAGTGGATGAGGAAATTGAAAGCGAATGCTGACAAAAACAAAGTTGTTCCAAACAGAAAAACACAAAATCTAGGGAAAAAATGGCCAGCAACAGAAAATAGTCCAGAATAGGCGACAGAGTCCTAGCAAAAAAACAAAAAAAAGAAGAAACCCCTGCAAATATAACGAGAGTCCGGCTGTCGAAACAAAAACAATGAAAGCAAATTTCTCTGCGGACATCCGGCAGCGATTAGACCAGGACACAAAGCATGGAGCTACGGGTCTGTGTACACTGTACAGTGAAAAGTGAAAAACGAACAGAGGGCAACAAGGTTAAACTGGATAGTAAACTAGATATTTGCTGGATCAGGATGATTTCGAAATATAATTAGGAATTTCTGTTGGGCCATTTATATACGAGTATGTGTCGGAGAATATTTTCTTATTTATGAGGCACCTATCCAGGTAGTTCTACATCCAGATCCTGTCCCAAAAAGGCGGCCCTTAATTAAAATCCCTGCCCGGCTAATTGTAGGCGTGACTCCTTGCAGCTCATTAGTTTGGGGCACGTAGTCCCCGTGCTGGGCATAGTTTGGCAATTGCCGGCCAAAAGTTTCCAGCGAATCACCAGCCACAAGACGACGGACGCGCCACGTTATGTAAGGCCGAAGTTTTGCAAATCCTTTTGGCAATTAGATACTTGTAGCCTTAGGAAAGGCGTCGATGGAGAGGCGATAAGGAGAGGAGTCGTCGCAGGAGTCGCCCACAAATATTGCACAAGTATCAAGTATCGTCGTCGCTGGCCGCCGTGGCATTTCGCAGTGCAAATATCCCATTACTCGGATGAAACTTTTAATTAAAAAGTTGCCAATGACAAACGGGACGAGGTTGCGGGTCGCTGGCGAGAAATGCGCCACAGTCTCCACCAGAAATATTTGGCTTGACACTAGTACCCATCTAGGACCCTCTACCAATACCGAAAGGACATGGGATGAACCGACCAACTCAGTCTGGCACGCACGTAATTGAGACAAACTTTGAGACAGTATAACATTCGAGCGGAGCCTTGGGCAAGAAGGAAAAAAGCGAAAGGAGGCGTCCGGCACTGCCGGGTGCCAATGAGAAAATTACGACATTTAAACCCGTAGGTTAAGTGTACGTGAAATATTAAGTTTAGTTGCTTGGGAGCACACTAAATCTTATTGTAGGTCATTTGCCGGCTGCCCCATTTTAGTGGTGCCTTCCTAGTATCTAATTATTGCGGGCAGAGAGTGGGGTAGGTTAGGGGTATGGGCCACGCCAGATGGCTCCTTTGGCCTGCAGGGCCCTTGTGCCTGGTGGTTGCCATAAAAATCTTTACAATCCGAATGGAGTGCTTCAAAAATGGGGTTTAAAGTTCAAATGGTTGGATGTGGAGTGCATTTGTTATAATAATTTTATAATTATTGAGGTTGAATTACTTAAAAGAGAAAAACATAATTATTTTATATAGACTTTTATATAGATTTTTTCATTTTTCCTCCCTAGTACCTAAATATCTAAAGATGTTAATTATAGGTATAAGTAAGACCTTCTGATGATCCTAAAACATCTATTCATTTTTTTATTTCTAGTATATAATAACTGAACCCTTAACAAGTTAAAACTTCCAAGAAATCCCAATAAAGCCCATATTATTTTTTAAAAACCTTAAATTTTCTCAGAGCTCGTTCCGAAAATATGACTTCCCGGTGTCACAAACAGAATATATATGAATATATGAAATGCCATGAAAATTCGCAGAATTGAGAGCCCCTTTTCTCAATATCCTCCTTGTCATACAGAAGAAGGGACATCTCAACACGGAACATAGTGCACCTCAACGGGTAACCAATTATGATGGAAATCGAAAAGAGGGAGTGGCAGTTCGTCGGGGCTCTTCCAACCATCCAACCAGAAGACTCGTGGGTCAAATTAAGCGGCACGGATTGGCGGCGTATTGAGTTGAGCCGAAAAACTGAAGTAACGCTATGGTGAACCGACCGGGCCGGAATATTGGAGGACTTTGCGGGCCCTACTGGTCCGGGAGCTCCGTCCGTATCGAATCCTGTTGGCGGGGAACGGTGGGGGAACGCATCGTTTGAAGGGCCATTCGAGTGTGCACGTTGTGGAAATTGAACATCCAGGACCGGATTTTCGCAGGCATAGGTCCATAGCGGGGTACGGGGTGTTCGAGTGTGGCTAATTATACTGCCAATGGGCAGAGGCAGAGGGCGGGGCGGTACGTGGCGTGTGGCAGCGGTAAATGTTGCGATTTTGCCAAATAATCAGAAAAGGCTCTCAAAATTTTACGTAAAACGAAAATGCACGGGAAATGTGCAACGGAAAAAGTGGTGGGACGTGAAAAGTGCCTAGCTAGGCATATCGTAAACGCCTCCATCCAACATTCAGAGTCCTGCATCCTACGGCCTCTGCCCTGTGTTGTCCTCTCGCCTACGTCCTGTTTCGTTCGTGTTGCTGCTTTGTTACGTTATCTAATTACAAAGGAATTGTGCGGCAACGTCACACAGTTGTTGCCGGTCCACCGATCCCTCCATTGGCCATTCCCCGGTCGGTCCTCCGGCCCAATCCTCGCCAGAAACTGTTCGACAGTGGCAGCAAAATATTATTTCTGTTCAAATGCACAGCAATAGCAGGGCCGCTGCGGGCATCCGATTGATATATGCAGATGCGTACTGCTGGGTATTGGATGGGGGACTGGATAGCTCGTGTATCTCACAGTGCGCCCGGAGAAGTGCCCGCAGTTATGTAGTTACCCGGACACACATACTCATACAAACACGCGAAGGGATTCGTCCACGCACCCACAAACACACGCACAAACATCTGCACTAAATACACTTGTGTCTAATAAGTTTTATCCGAACGGTCAACGAGGCATGTGGCCACACAAACACAAGGACATACGCCCCATTTAGGCAGTACTCAGTGGGTGGGTCAGTGGGTGGTTGGGTTTTTGGCACATAAACAAATGAAGGGTCGTGCTTCGGGGGGCGCCTCAGCTGCGTATGCGGCATATTTGAGCGGGCATGGCGAAAAATTGTCAAACTGCCGGCCGCGGCCTCAAAGTCAGTTAGGTTGGCAGCAATCTGCTTAGCCACCTTCCGTCCCACCACGCCACCACGCCCCTCTAACATCGTCCCCATTCACTTGCATTTAAATTGTGAAAATATTTGGACCCTGTACACACTGATGTTGACCGGTCGTTAAACGAAAATTGAAGTTAGGTCGCCCATTTGGCCATTTCCCCGCCAGCACGCAGGAAAATCTTTATACAAACCAGGTCAACGGTTGTGCTTTTTTTTTTTGGCTTTATGTTGGCGGCGGAAGGGGAATCAAGGGTCGCTAATTGCGTGCTTGTCAACACTCGAAATAAAAATAATATTTTCAACAATTAAAAGAGCGCCGGCACCAACAAAAGAGTCAACATTTTTGAGCCATTCAAAGGCAAAAGGATCGACCAACAAAACAAAACAAAAAATACAGCCTCGCCAAATAAAGGGCTCCCCAGCGGTTAAAAACGTTCAGACTGAGAAATGCCTTGGCCACCTGGTGCATAATTTTTCAAATTATAAATTATAAAAAAGGACAACTCGTTTACCACTGGGACCTGTGGCAAATTATTCAGGCAGTAAATGTGCCGAAATCAAGGTAAATGTGCTACGCCTACGCCTTTTCAAATGATATGAATTAGACTTCTGCATGAATGTACTCATTTGTGGCAGAACAGATCTGTACAGTAGTGTAGTGTTTTCAAAAACACTGCACTCATTCTTTACTGTACAGTATACTCTATAGGTAACAATAAGAAAGCACAACATTTTCAGTGTACTCAGTTCGATTGTGAACAGTATTTGATTGTACTTTTCGATAGTGATTACTACATTTGTGTTTTTTTTTTAACACTGTACATTTTGTATGTCAACTGTGTACAACTGTACAGATGAGTGCAGTAATTTTTATTAATTAGCTGCAAGATACTAGCAGCTCCCGCAAGCAGTGCAGCATCGGAAAGGGCATTTTCTGTTGCCAAAAATTTGATTTGCGAAAAACGGTCCAAAATTGCCACCACTGAAGACATGGTAAACAAAATAATGTTCCTTCATTCTAATATTGATAACTTAAATGTAGATAATGTAATAACATAAAATAATTATTATAATTAGTTTAAATTTAAATATAAATAATTTATAATTTTTTTATTTTATAATAAATACATTTAAAATGAAAAAACAAATCAATTTTTTAATTGGAAATACATACACATGAGAACTATACATATGTATATGTGTGTATATACCAGTCATGAAGTTTCACTCACTGTACAGTAAGTCAACTGCACACCAAAACATTGTACAGTGCGTTGACTACTGCACACCAATTTTACTGTACTCATTAAAAGCTGTACAACTATGGAATGAGTGAGACTACTGTCAATCAAAACAGACAATACTACCCTATTCACTCACACCCAAATATACTGTGTACAAAAAATAGTGTACCCACTTTTAGAATAAGTGATTCATTTGTCGTTTTGGATGCATTCATGCAGAAGTCTAATATGAATATTTTTCAAATGCTTTCAATGGGCTAAGAAGGGTTGAAGACATTTCATTTGAAATTATATTAGGTATGGCAAATTGGAGATGTGTCTCAATATTTACTTCGATCTGAACACCAACTGAATCGCTATGTTGCGTAAGAAAAAAAGATTACTCATACGCCACGTATTACATTGCAAACAAAATTTTTACTACTTTATGCGCTTAAAATATATTTGTAATTTATCGAGAATATATACTGTAAATTTTGGACAAGTAAGCCAAATGGTAAGCGGGCCTAAAATAATTTCCTCCGGCCTTAAGGGCATGTGCCCATCTTTTTAGTTTGCCGCGATCGGGCGCTTGGGCAAGTTCCTCTTCAGCAGCCGCCAATTGATGCTGGCCGGAGGAGGTCCCTGGGACCGCTGCTTCACCAACTTCTTCAGACTAGCGCCCTTCGAGAGCTTGGATCGAACCGAGCCAAGATTGTGATACTGACTAACGCTGCGCACAACCTTGCCGGAGGCCGACTTGCCGCCTACCTTTCCACTCCTAAATTTGCGCTTCAGGACCATCTTGCCGTGCCCCGATCCGCCCTTTGACCTCGGGGCGCTTTTGCGCTGGCTCCTGGCTGATTTTGTGGATTTGGAGGACTTGAGCGATTTGAGCGACTTGTGTGACTTAAGTGACTTGAGCGACTTCTGGCCCTTCATGCCTTTAATAGCCTTCTCCTTGGTCTTGTGCGACTTTAATGACTTCAATGACTTTAGTGATTTCTGGCCCTTTCCGCTCTTGAGAGGCTTCTCCTTGGACTTTGACTTTGGTAGAACAGACTTGGGCTTGACGCTTCTGGTGGACTTCTGCGGCGAGAGAACAGCTCCGCCCCTAGCCCGGGAGTCGGCCTTATCCTGCGTTGCCTGTTGCAGCGTTGGCGGCGGACCCACCGAGTACTTGGGCATCATGGCTGGCTTGGCGGCGAGGGCGCGATCAGCCTGTACGATCGAGTCGAAGTCGCCGAAGACCTGCCGGATGTTGCGATTAACATATTCTAGGTACTTGAGCGAGGAGTTGCACAAGCTACATGTCTTGTGCCCGGACGATCCCTTTTCACCGTTGTTGCGAATCAGGCTCTCCAGGTAAAGGAAGTTCTTAGCCATATTCTCGCAGTAACGGCATTTGCTCGTGGCGGCACCGCCGCTAGTTACGCCCTTCCGTCCATCGTTCTTCTCCATCGAGTTGGGGGTAGGGTCGTATAGGCCGGGCCGGTGCGGCAGATTTAGAACCGAATTATTGGGTACGACATATTCTGCGGCGGGTGCTGGTCTCTTTTTTTGAAGGCCTATCATTTTAGGTAATACCGAAATTTTGTTAACCTTCTCAGGCTGCGAATGTTTCTGTTGAGTTGACAAAAGTAAAATGCTTGTAAGCACTCGTCTCTCTGTTGAATATGGAAAATGATTGTGTTGTCACAGCCTACCTGAGAGGTACTAAACATTTCGGGCCAAACCAAACGAAAGCCTCTATGTCGCTGTCGTTTTTTCGGTATAGAAGCTTTCGATACCTGCCTGTCGCCTGCTGCTCCTGAAGTGCCGATCTGGGGTACTTGTCGGTGACATTGAAGGCAGCGCCTTCTGATTACATGCCTCAATTAATCTCAATTTCTTGCTCATCAAACTTGCAGACGCGGGCGGGCCGATTTGTCCGCAAATCGTCAACCTTGTCCTGCTCAATTATCGATCAAATAAATTGCAGCGAATATTTAAAGACCTGCCCCAAATTAATTTAAACGCATGCCTCCAAAACGGCCAGTTCAGCCGTGCCTCGCTGCCCCACGACCCGTTTAATTTCTATTTCCTTGGGCACAATTAGCGATAATCAGCTGGCAATGGCAGCCAGCATTTTGTCGTTGGTCCTTCATCCTGATCCCATACCCACTCTTATTTCTATTCCCATTCGCACATCCATTCCCACACACAGTTTCGTTTTCGGCTATTTGGGTCAGCCAGCTCGTTGCGATGTGCACAATAATTTATTTCATTTCAAGATATAATCGCAAAATTTTAGTTTGTCGTGTCGTTTGTTTTTCGTTTCTCTGCTGTCCGACTAACACTTTTTTAAATGCCCTCTTTCGGATATAAGTAGCTGACCTTGGGACGTGATTGCGGGAAATTATGTAACCGAGGACCATTATAATGGATTTTGGGGGAAAATTAAATATTATTTACCTGCTTATTGATTCAGGATAATGTAGTCCTCAAGGCCAAAGCGTGGGCAAAACATTGTTTTATTTCTCACTTTAATATATTTAAGCAGAAAATACCTCTTAGTTGGATTCCTTGAGAAGAAATTCGTTTTTACAATTCAATACCCGTGGCATGACTCCATTTCAACATGTTACCAGTCTTGAGCATTCGTCAGTTGCCATCTATTAAATTGTTGTGTTGCACATACAACCCATCAATACGAAGAGGGCTCAGCGGCAGACATCCAGTCTGCGCCCACCACCCACTTTGTTAGACAATTCCCTGCGACACATAACTTCCAATTGAAAATATCTTGGAAAAGTCAAACACAAGTGCAAATGCCAATAAAACAGAGCAGGGCCTTACGACTTGGGGCATGGTGCTCGGATGCGATGTGGCATGGTGAATGTGGCTTACACAAGCTAATACATATAGACGTATAGAAGAACACAAGAATGCCACCCCTATGGGTTGGGCGGCCATAAAGTTGATTGTTCATAAATGTATGGGGCGTATACGTAATGTCAGGCACTGCACTAAACCAATGCAGGACTCTCGCTCGTCCCAAAGTAGAAAATGCAGCGCCCGGGGATCGAATCTTGCAGGGAATCGGAAGTGGCCATAAAGTGCTCGGGTAATGAATTTATTAAAAGTTCATTTTGCTAAGCAATGGCGGACAAAACGCTTGTCTTGGTCTGGTTGGCATGTTGGCCAAGTTTACGTAAATCGACTTCAATTATTTGCGCCCTGCATGCGACTCGGTGGAAAGTGTTTGGCTTCAAAGTTGAGTGTTAATGTTAATGGATTTGTGCCAAGTTCTCACTGATTTATACGTCGTGGTCAAAAGCGGGACATTGTTACTTTTTGTTGGCTTTGTTTGTTAGCTGTTGACTTTGCGGTGGTGGCACACTTTGCTTTTTTATTTTCGTCCTAACTTTTGACCCACAAAGGTTGCTGCTTTTTGGCGTGTCCTTTCCCGCTCTAACGACTTCCTGGGCCGTCGACTGCACATACTTAGTCCTGATTCGAATTTGCATGCCGGCGATGCCAACGGCTACGTCAACGTCAGCTTCAGCGTCAGCGTCGACGTTGGCATCGTGTTTATTCTGTTTGCCTTTCGTGCCTTACGTGTTTATCGCCTGCGAATGGCGATTTTTGAGGAAAGTGAAACTAGTCTCGCCTCGGGCTGTGCTAGGCTTTTCCTGGCTTTTCCTCTGACCAGCTGGCAACTGCCAAGAGTTCAACCTGCTCGGCATTTCAATATCAACAGAGGCATGCATAATTTCTCGTCCTGGCCTATGTAAATTTGTTCGGAAGTGTTCAACTTTGAGGGGGATGTGTTTGTGTGAGTTGCTCCACATTTCCACTGGCGGAGCTTCCGAAAAGCAGGTCAACTTCATTTTTTCTGGTGACCCACAACCACAACACCACCACCAACAACAATAGCAACAAAAACAGGCTGTTGTTATTGCTGTTTGATGTGCGAAAGCCACAAACACAAATTAGCACAGAAGTAACAGCAACAGCAGCAGCAACAACATCGGCGACAACAGCAACGCGTCCATAATTTCTTTTGCAACAGTGCGCCTCCTTTTTTTTTTGGTTTTGCCAGGACCTCCTGCCCACACACATACACAAACAAGCACAAACACACTTGCATTCGATTCGCGTTTTTGGGTTTTACTGCCTCTGGTTGGGTTTTTATTGTTATTATTTTCTATTTGGCCAGGGCAGCGCCGTCGACGTCGTCTGGCTATAACCGCCGTCGACTTCTTGGCATAAAGTCCAAAGTGCAAATGTTTTGCGGTCAGTTTGGATTTGAAGTTGGCCAACAACGCGACGCGAAGTCATCGTAGCACCTGTTCCTGCAACTGTCTTTGAGTTCTGGCTTAAAAGTCCTGGCCTGGGTCCCTTTAGTTGGTGGCAAGCGTTTTTGCATTTTCGCTTGTGGTGCTCGCTTGTGGTGCGGCGGTTCTTTTACCGAATTTTTCCCTATTTTGCGGTCACCTTGCGCCCATTCGCGTGTTTTCCGACCGGAAAAGGATCCCTCCGCAGGAAGAGGGGCGGAGATGCGTTTATCCTGTAGCACAATGGCTGAAAGGAAAAGCAATTACCAGCGAACAAAGCCGAAGAAGGTTTGAGCCACAGCCTGAAACGAGCTTTTTAAAGACTATTCCCCAGGGTAAGCAAATGTTGAGTGACTTGTTGTTTTGAGGAGGCCCTTAAACAATTAAACTAAATATCTAAAGCTAGGATATCAACAACTTCCATACATTTTTTAAAGTAGTATTTCAGGATTTAATATCCACTTTTAAATATATGCTTTTAGCTGATGGCAGATAATAAAAAATACGTCGAAAAGCGCTTTATGAGTTTATGCTAATAATAAGTTTTAAACAAAAAATACCTTTATTTGCTCATATACTTTGAATACACACAAATATTTATTATGCTTGCTGCTATTTTCTCATAAAAGTTTTTGTTTTTGTGAACTGGGCCGACAGCAGTGAGCGAAAAACAATGCAAACAGTTTAAGCTTTTTCACCTTCAATCCAATAAGAGGTATGGCAAGTGGCAGGAAAAACATGGAAGTACGAGGGAGAATTAAAGAGCAGTCGAGATGTGCTATATTAACACCTGCCAGTGCCGAGGGACATTAATGGGAGTCTGACAGTGGGTTAAAGGGTGGACTGCGAAATCTAAAATAATTTTATTTACCAAGCATTACACCAGGCATACGAGAAACCACCTCTTCAACTCTCCCACCCTTTTTATCCTTTTCCTGTGAGTCCTCTGAGCGTTGAACAAAACTTTTTACGCACAGCCACACATGAACCATACTGCCAAGGCTCGCAACGCATTTTGGCTAAAAGCATTTCAATGCTGTTAACTATTTTTGATGGCGTTACGTACTATAATACACGTCTGCAAGTTTCTGCGTCTCTGGCCAGGCCATAATGAAAATCTCAGCGGGATTCGAATACTTAATTATCTCGCAATTCGCCTTATTTTTCCGGCACTCGCTTCTGCATCTTGACGATAATGGGACAAAGCCGCTTTGCGTTTCATGGATGTCCTTGATGCGGTTGAGGACTGCAAAGGCTGTTCAATCATATTATGGATAATTAATATTTTTGCATCCCTGGTATCCCTGGTTTCGTTTAATTGAGGACCGCAATTTTTCGAAGTTTAATTAAGAATGGGTAGTATTTCTTTATTACGAAAGGGAAAGTGATCTTGTTGGTCTCTGATACCTTATATTATTCACTATGAAAGTGAATTGAATTATTTCAAAGAAATCTTAAAGTTAATGCCCCATTAAATTAAAACAATTAATACTATTTTATAGAGCTGGCTAAGATTTCAAATCACCCTAGTTATGGGGCGTGTGTGGTTCAGTCGGTGGTTACTGGCTTAAAAGTCCTGGAGTGTGGCAACACCGCGCCAATAGGATTAGCACAACAAAGTAGCAGGCTGCGAGTTTGCATGCGACAAGTGCGTGCCTGAGTGCACCTGTCGGGGCTTTTAAGCCATCTACCCAGTCATACCCAGTCGAGACTCCATACTGACAACATGACAAGCGTGCAGGAGGTACCATAGAGTAGCACCACAAGTTTCAAACCCACTGTCCCGCCGTGCCTCAGCAGTATTTGAGGAGCCAGTGCAAACAAACAAATGGAGCCTTCGCCAGTGTCTCATTCAGGACTCAGTGCTCAGGATTCAGGGCTCAGTAGTAGGCCGAGCATGCGGGTGGCTTATGCTGTTGTCCTTCTTCTGGGGCAACATGGAAATGGGACACTGCCGTAGCTGGCCGGGAAGAACATCATCAACAAGTACACAAAGCCTGGCTACGAGTGCCACCAGTACAAGGGTCCACAATGAGCTGCCAAGTTCAGTCGCATAAATGCATAAGCCGCAGCACGCATACTCGCATGTGGGCAAGGCGATGGCAAGTATCCGGCCAGATAATCAGCCAGCACACGGAAAGGGTGGAGGAAGTGACTCCTAGTCCTCTTCCAGGACTAGACTAGGACTGCGAACTGTGGAAATCCTGCCGGGTAGCCATTTTAATTAAGGGATATCCATGAGTTCTGTTGGCTCCGACCACGCCTCAAGCATGGCCAAAAAAGTGTGATTAATTTTTGGTTACAGTTCTATACACTTGAATAAATTTTCTTTTTTTCCTCATATATTTTAATTCGGTTAAGAGTGCTTTAATGTTGAAATGGCTAAAGAGCTTCAACTGTTTTAAGTTCTGCAATTTTCAAGTACGCCGTCGAACTTAACTTAATACGACGAGCTGTCTTAACAAGGGGTTTTAAATACTCTTTTGAAATATTTTTGTTTTATGTTAAAAATATAGAATGATGTATAATTATTACGTATAGAATACAAATTCCTCTTGAATTCCACATCAAACATTTTTCACTTTATAAGCACACCATTTCACCTTTAAGTACTTTGATTTGAACATTATCATCCTCGACTCCTAAGCCTGATAAAGAGAATGCACAGTTCGCTTTCTGGCATCAGTACTTGGCCCTTTATGTGCTTCTGTTCAAATGCAGCTGCCAAAAGTTGTCTTAACTTGTGCACACTGTGTGCAGTTTCAGTTTATTTCTGGGGCATTTAAGTGACTGGCCGCCTTAGCCGGGTTTACTGCCATGTTACTTCTGCTGGTGTTCTTCTTCAGGGGACCTCCAGCCCCTCTGTAGTCCCCTTCGGTCACTAGTTTCTGGTTGGTTTTGCTTTTGCTTTTGGTTTTGGCTTTGGCCTTTCCCCACTCGCAACTCGCAACAGTACTGGCTTTGACGTGCCACGACTGGGGAACTTTTTTCTGGTGTTGGGTGCTAGGACGAGTGGAATGTCGGGCAAACTAACACATCCTGACACAAGTCAAGAAATTTATGAGCTGTAACGCTTGCTGCTGTGCCAGAGTGCCGATGGGGACGAGAAAGCCAAAGACGAGGCTAGAGATGAAATGGGAGCGTGTGTGCTGCTGAGCGTGTTGGGCTTTTGGCTTAATTGAAATTTAAACGTTTAACCCTGAGTGTCAGCAGTTAAGTCCTCTGTTGTGGCAGTTGAGCAACAAAAGTTTCGTGGCCATTTCAATTTGCGTCATAAGCAGGAGCCACTGTAGCAGGAGCAGGAGCCGCCTTATCCTCCGGGCCCGGGCTGGCCATGATTGCCATGAATCGAAAACCAATAAACGGCTTGGGGAATCAACCCAATTATGCCACCAAAACTTTTGTAAACTTCACTCGCTGATTGGACTAGTCAGACACGCAAAGGGCCGAAAGGAGCGCCAACGCATGAGCCAGCAAGTGGCCATTGGGTTGCTGTGGCAACCTGGCGGTGGCCACCACAATAACACGGAGCATGCACCGACCACAGCGGCATACCCCATCGCCCCCGCTACCGCCGCTCGCCGCTCGCAGGTGGCAGCCAGTTGTGCCGGAGATTCCAGTAGTGTTGGCCATGTCCAGCTCGACCTGAGACAAATTTGTGCGAATTTGTGTGTATTATGGCGGTGGAATACCAAAAGTGAAACAAATCCGTCAGCCGAAGAGGCTCAAACCCGCCGCAACTACCAAAATTTCCAAGCCATGTGAAAATGTCAAGCATTTTCCGCGTATGTCCCTGTGTGTGTGCTTTTGTTGTGAACCCTGATGGTGATTTTTAAAATATTTCTTTTTTTTTTCTTGACTTAGTATACGAGTACAGTGGACAGCGCGCACACTCGCTCTCTTGGCCAGAATGTTGGAATGCTTTGAGCCAGGGCGAAATTGGCTGGTATGCTTTGGGACTGTTCTCCTTGGCAATTAACCTGGGGAATGCCAAAGTCAAGCTGGGATCGGCAGCGGACCAGTCCACGAGCCAGGACTTTCAAGTAACCAGAATCCGGGTACAATCCAAGTAGGGAGAACAGTTTATTTACACGGCTCTTCAGGCTGCAAGCTCTCTGGAGGCCCAGGAGCGACAGGCTTACTCTACACAGAAAGAAAAGCCTAAGAGTATTGAGAGAAAAATAATTTATTTCTGAGAGAGATATTTTCTCTGCATCCTTTATAAAAATTCATTAAAAATCCTCCTACATTTCGAATGACAATGATCTGGATAATCGTATTATTTACCTCAGTGTCCTTCCGTTTTCTTTCCCGTGGGCGTTTGGCACTCGTGGGTGAAGTGGCTTTCCAAGTGGTTTTTCAATGAAGTGTTAAGTGGGTGAAACTGCCTGGGTGCCAGGGTGCCGAGGTGCCTGGGTGCCTGGTGGATCCTGTCTGCGCGACTATATGTGTATGTACATGCAGGTGTGTGTGTGTGTTTAGCTACTTTAGCCATGTTGCCAGTATGTGAGAGCCTTCCTGTGTATTTAGTTGTCGCAGCGCTCTCGCTCTGCCTCCCACCAGGCAAATAGTGTTGCGGTCCAGCATCCCTGCATACACCTTCGTCGGTATTGTTTGATGGTGGTTATAAAGCTGACAGCTGTCAGTTGGCAGTAAATTTGCTAAAATGTTTATTTGCCAAGCGGCTAAGTTTGCGTTTAACAGCAAGGCACACACACAAACATATAGACGCCCACAAACCCAGACACGGATAGAGAGACAGACACAGGAAGAGGCTGAGCTGGCCACCACACAATCACAGAGGTTGTGTGAACCCACAAGGATACACTCTAGGCAGGGCCAAGGACCACCGCCCCAGGATATTCGAGTTGGGCAGGTTTAATCATTTATAAACAGCTGCAGTATGCGGCTGCCGCTCTAACAACAAATATCCGAGCAATTCCTGGCATGGCGAGCATGACAAATGTTTTCGTACTTAATAATACAATAATTACGGCGACACCATACTATAAAACGGTTTAATGATTATGATGCTCATATCCCAACAATGGTGGATTGTACAGCACATGTCTGAATGGCTCTGTGGGCTGGCCTTTCTCATGGCAGCCTGTGTTTGAGTTTAATTGCCATTTTGCTATTTGGCCAAAATGTGATTCAGTCTGCCCTTGAGTTCTGCCCCAGTTGCATTATTGGTTTTTGGCTTATTAATTGTAGACTGTAGACAAAATTGATTAAACAGGTTCATAAATAGTGAATGCCAAAACTTGATGAAAGTTTAATTTAATATTTCTCAGCTTAGTCATAAAGTTGGAATTGTGACTTTATGCTTTTCGGCTCTAATGGAGTTTAAATTTGAAAATGGGGAAGATGGTATTATAATTTTATTGAAATGCCAGGCGTCTCTGAGTCTCCACATCCTTTTTTTTTATTATTATTAATTTATTAAAAGCCCGACGCCTGTCGTCTGGCCGTGGCTTTGGTCCTGGATACTCAACGCCTCGTAAACCTTACTGAAAAAAAGGAAACAAAAAATCATCAATGGCAATTGAAATGTAAATCCATTCGAGGCGCCTGTGGGAGAAAGGCAGAATCCTCTGAAAGCAAATGAAACAGGCTTAAATCGGCAATCGCCACCAATGAGCCTTTCCACTTTCTCAAATTCAATTGGAACGCGCATTCGCGGATTCTTGTGTTTATATAATTTCATTGCGGGTTGCAATCAAGGCGATAGGTTTTCCGCCGATTTCCTGCCGCCCTTCATCGGCAGGACTCGGCTTGAGCAGCTTCCGCGCTTTCAAATGATTATTATTTGTGGCTAAAAATAAGCAAGAAATTTCCATTCGCTCGCGGTGGCATTTTTCGAAAACTATTTTCCACGCGATTTAACCAACAAATTCACTTTGATATCGCGTAAAATGTGCGGAGGTCGTGTGTGTGAAAAGGGAAATTTAAATCAAATGCAGAGACATTGAATTTTTCATGACATACTTTATACTGTCAACGCCCTGGCGCACAGCGGGGGCGGTTTGTTGTTCGGGGATTCCTGGCGGCACAGCGTGTCAGGTCGGTGGAAGGCTGTCTATTTCGCGATGCTGCCGGAGAGAGCTTCAAAAAATCTATTCCCCAGCCATCCAGCCAACCAGGCATCCAAGCCCAACCAGCCAGCCTGCCTGCCACTCAACATGTGTGCGTTGTAGCTGCTCACTCTTTGATAAAAACCGAAATTAATTATTGACGAGCACGTTGCCGCGGATGTTGCTTTTGCGTCGCGAGTAGGTCCGTTGAAAATTTAAAAGGCGTTCGACTGTAAGCACACAAACACACATCCGTTTCCGCTTAAAAGCACAAAATGTGTTTGCTTTGAACTAGCGAAAATTGTCAACGACAACCGCAAACTATCGGCGGTAATGGTGGCAAGGCGGCTAGGTGGCAAGGTGGCAAGAAGGAAGCCCGCATCAAGAAAGGACTAACCAAGCCAGTTTGTGAGCAAACAAATTAGTGTTTAATTATACATAGACATGGGCAACCAGGCCAACCAGCCACACCGAAAGCAAAAGCAACAGATAAAGCAAAGGCAAAAGCAATTCATTCAATCGCAAAAAGAAAAAATGCATCAAAGCTGGTTAAAATGAGTGAAAAACCCAGTGACAAAAGTGGGAAAAAAACTATTGAAAGACTAACCGCATTAGAGGATGCAGAAGCGTCCGAAAACGGATGCGAAGCGCATGACGGGACCGGGACTGGCACCGGCCAAGCCGCCGCGTCTGAAGGCCGCTGCCAAAAAGCAGTTGCAGTTCGAGAGTCCGTTGCCACGTCGGACACGCGCCCAGGATCCCCAGAAGCAGTCAGAGAAAGTCATTGCTATGCCGGACAGCGGCCAGGATGCGGACACGGATGCGGCAGCGGAAGCAGCAGTGGACGTGCCAGAAACAGGGCTGCTCTCACGGCCGGACTCGACTCCGCATTCAGTGGCTGTGGCAGGACCTGGCCAGGGAACAAAAAAGCGTCTCGCCGAGGGCTGCACCAGTCTCATGTACGCCTGCCAGCGGGGTGACATTGTCCAAGTGTTGGCCCAAATACGCGCCAAGGTAAGATATTACCACACTCTAGAAATAAGCAAGAAGTCAAGGTCTTACCAATAAAATAAAAAGGGTGAGAAATCATAGAACTTTCTATAGGTATTATTGAAAAAACTTAATAGATGTTAAGGTGATTTAAATTCAATTTGGTAGACTTTATGCTTTCTTTTATATTTTGAAACCAAAATTAGCCAAATAATTTTAGAGATATAATAGTTAACAAACTTCTTATATATTTCCAGTGCAGATGATGGTTTTTATAGCTTAGTTTAGTCTAGTTGGGGGCATAAAAACACGTGTTAAGTTCTTGGGGTGGAAAACAAACAAACGCTGAGTGTGTAATGGAAAATAACTTGGCCAGCTACCAGCTTCAGCTATCTCTTTCGGGTTTGCAGCCAAAGATAATGGCCAAAAGGCAGGGCGGCACAAGCATGACAAGTTGACTTCTCGCAGATCCCAAAAGCAAAGCCGGCCGCCACACCAGCCATCCAGTCATCTTTGCTCCAAACAAAAGGCCCCAAATCAGGCAAAGGCGTAACAAGATTTTAATCTTTCTGCAGTCACGATGAGCCGGCACAATGTTTAAAGCCAAAAAACAGAAAACCCTTTCGTCCTGGTTTCTTGGGGATTCCGAATTCCGGACTCTGGATTCTGAATTCTGAATACTGGCTGGCCGGATCTGGCGGGGGGTCTTTAAATTTCCGTTGCAGTCATTTCGGCGCATTGTTCACAGTTCAGGGCCCCTAATTGCTTCATAAACATTTCTACAAGGCTGGGGCATAACAAAAGGCGAGTTGAATTTGAATGCTGTAAATGGCAGGACATTTAAAATTGACAAAATAATCCCCCAAAGCTTAGTTATGCCAGGCGAATGGAGAATGCTAAATGGTCCTTCGTCCTTCCGACACCTCCTCCTTGCTCTTCCTTAGTATTGCTACGGCCATGGCCATTCTCATGATTTGATTCCTTTTCGTCCTTTCCTTCATTCGTCGGATCGTCCGACTGTCGGTCCGTTCATCAGGCGCCTAAATATGCCAATTTTACATTTAATTGAAATTTGAAAAGTTTTTAATTGAACGCAGATAAATTTTCAAGGCCCTTCGAGCGGTGTGCTCGTAAGGAGGGCGAAAGGCGAAGGAGTTTTTGGTCATGTTTCTCGGGTTCCGGGGGATTGTCATGTTGCTAGTTTTTGCAATGATTCGACAGGACTTCACCCCACGACCATTGTGAGTCCTGACAAATGCCTTCATTTCCGGCCAGTTGGCGTGCTTTCGTTCTGGTAATTGATATTGACGCCAAATTTGATGTGAAATTGCCTGGCATTGAGTATTGTGCAGAAGCGAGAGCGACTTTTTGCGCAAATACAATACTTTGTGCCTTCCCACCCACCCCCCTCTCTGTTGGCTGTTTGCTTGGTTATGTAATTGGCAAATGACATTTCGGATGCCTAACCTTGGTATACCACTGCCACCACCATTCAGCATTCGACATTTGCCACTCACCAGTCACCACCACCATCCACCACCCACATCAGCAATGTCGAGCAGTTTATTTGCCTGTGAAATATGGCAAATGCTGGCGATTATTACTTACTTTGGCCGCGTACTTTATGAGCCTCATAAACAACATGACCGCATTCTTCTATTTTCGGATGCCCAGCTGAAAAACAAATGGGGAGGCAATGAGCCTGAAGGAGCAATTGGTTTTCAACTTTATGTTCAAGCGGCTAACGGGGCGTATGCGCAATATGCACTACCTCATTGCCAATGTAGATTTCGCGACATTTTGTAGTGGTTTCCCCCTCTTTGCTATTTTTTGTTGTATTTTTAGAAAATGTTACGATTCGTGGGCCGTGGGGTGCCTCAGTTCAAGGTAAATCCGAATATAATTACATCGTCAGTCGCTGACTGATATTATTAATGTCGGCTGGCTGCGGCGATATTGTTGTTTGCTCAGCTTATTGCTGTTCTTGTTGTTTATTCTGTTATATCTTGTGCCTGTGAGACATGTTTTAATTTGAGTTGTCTCTGCATGCTTGTGGCCGTTAGACTTCATCCTCCTTTTAGCCTTGATAAGACCGCCTAAGCTATTAAAAGTTTTAATGTCTTTAATTTGCCGTCTTCTCTCGCCGGACTGAGCTTATTATATTAATTAAACAGCGACAGAGCGTTGTTTTTCTTCACTTTTTCAAGTCATCTTCTGGTGCTGCTGCTGTTGCTGTTGCTGATGTTTTGTATTTTTGTGAACATTTATTTTAATTGCGATTTGGATGAAGGGGAAGTGTGGTACTCTTAAACTAGTTGCTCAAGTCATATAGCGAGTCCTTTCTGTTTATTGGTTTTCAGTGTTTTCGATTTATTGCTGTGTTCAACATGGCGTATGAGTAACAACTAGTGCCGAGGGGAAAAGCGTCTTACACAAACACACATCGACAGATATACATATACACAGTATATAGACTTGGCATTGGCTTCTGCACACTACGCTGGTGGCTTTTCAGCTTTCTGAGAGCACTCGAGCAACATTCATCGACGTTGTTTACTTGCCTTCTATTGTTTTGCTTAAACTTTTCATTGATGTTGGTTTTTCCTGCCACATCCCCCGCTCCCGCCATACTTTCCCCGCCCAGCCATCCATATTCTGGGCTTGGCTTTATTGTCTGACGCTGTCTTCTTTGTTGTTGTTACTGTTTTTACCAATTAAGTCTTAATTTCTGAGAAAATAAAACTTTTTGGCTCCTGGCATTGTTCGCTGCAAGTGAATTCCCCGAGCTCTCCGCCGCTTTACTTTTTCCTTCTTTTAGTTAATGTTAATGGCGTAATTGTGCCACCTCCGAGGTCAGCCTGGACCCAGTCTTCAACTTTAAACCTCAATTTAGCCGAGAGTTCGAAGCTGAAGTTTTACACCGCAAGTTGGTAATTGTATGTCTATCTATGTGTGCCAGGCATCCAGGTAGCCAGCCAGCCTCCAGCTGCCTTCGTCCTTCTTCGTCTTTTAGATTGCTGCAGGTGTGAATTATTTATTTTCACTTAAGATTTGCGGGGCTGGCTCCTTCAGCTCCCTCAGCTCCTCCTACTCCGCCCCAGAGCTCTTCGCTGGCTCCTTTCAACTCAATCCCTAGCCAGCTAACCAACGGCTCTTTCACTTTTACAGCTTTAAGGAAAAGTTTTCGCTCAAAAGTCAGCTGCAGAAGTTGATTTTAGTCAGCGGTCGGGCAGAGTCCTGCCACTGGGAGTGGGTGGCTTTTGTTTGTTGCAAATAATATAATAACAAGAAAAGCTGGCAACTTCTTACGGGGCATGCTGACTCGAGTCAAGCCTTTGGCCAAAGCATACGGATATTTTTAGACGTATCAACCATACGCCCGCGATGCTCCATTCCTTTCTAGGGTATCCGGGTCCGCTGGGAAATTCGAATGGGAATTTTGTGGGGTACTCTCGGCAAGACAGAGCTCTTTTTGAAAGTTGTCGTGCAAAATTAATTTGGAATTCTGAACGCGCGCTTGTTTTTCCCCCGTTTAATATTGAAGTTCCAATGAAAAGGCCACCCCTCAAAAGGGAAAAGCTGTTTAGAAAGTGTAGTTTCCATTTGGGTACAGTTCCCATTAGTTGTGATTGATTGACCTTCAGTCGGCATTTTTTAATTACGTGCCTTGGCGTTCTGTTTTTTCGCTTTCTGGCGTTTCGCTTTCTTTTGCCATTGTGCTCAATCAACGTGCAAATTATTATCAATTTGGCCGAAATGGTGTGTGGCGAAGGAACCGGAAACGGCGAAGGCGGGTAAATGCAATCGTCGGCAATCGTCCACGGATCCTTTTCCTCATGGCGCTCCAAATGCCTTTACTCTCCGCTTGGTAATTTTAATTGCAATTTTTTCCTTCGTCCATCCACCTCCAGCTCCAGTTCAGCACGTTTGGCACATTTTGTTGAAAATTCATTAAAAATGACGTCGAAAAAGTTTGCATTTTACCCAGTTTTCCACTCCCAGTACCTCCTTGAGCCACCTCATTTATTCAGAGTAGGTGGCTCTGGCTGTTCAATCGTTCATTCATTGGATTTGCTGTTGCCTTTGCCTTTGCCGGATTTCTCACGGTATCTGTTTAACTTTAGTCGCAGTCATTTGAATTTTTAATTAATCGTTCGGCTGTTTGCCAGCCAAAGGTAGAAACAAAGTGAGTGACTGACTGGGTGAGTGGGCGGGAATGCAATCAGTGCTTTGGGTTATACTGATTGCAAGACAATATTTCTACACCATCACACCCATCTTCCCATCCATCCATCCATCCATCCATCATGTCAGCCATCAATCCATCCATTTAAATGAAATTTTTTCCAAAAAAACTGACCCCCGACATTTGCATGTGATCGAATGAGTTTGGGACTGTTTTGCATGTCGGAATACAATTAATTAGGCGGCGAGGCCCAACAAATGTCTAAATAAAAGTCAGCGCCAACGAGTTAAATTAATGGCAAGGAGGGGTGTGTGTCGGGTTTGAGGTTTCGGTCATCATTAGAAGTTGGCCCGAAACGAGCGTCACTGGGCTAATTGAGCACAAAAACCCATTTCCAATTGGGTGGACCGAACTTTGCCCGAGCGAGCGGTTACCATATGCGGCGGCTTAGCCGGACAGCTGTCCAATTAATTAGAAACCACCAGAAATGGCAGACGGACTATGACGAGGATGACTCTCCTGGCCATCCACTTTTCTCTTCCCTGCCCTGACCGGACAGACAGACTGACTGACCAAAGTTTGCAATGGCAAATTAATTACTGAAATCGTAGGAATTTGTCTTGCAATGCGGCTGCTTGGACTCTAGGCTGCTTGCATGCTCTCCAGCTCGCCAGCTCTCCAGCTCGGATGTTCGAGTTCCTGGCCTGTTGTCACTGCTGTTTGGCTTTTGGAAATGACTTCCGCCGAAGCTGCCACAGTCGGTGGGTTTGCAGTTGCACCCCAGAAGTTGCCAGCCGAAGTTGCGCTGAACTGAAACTGGAGTCAACTGGCAGCAGTGTGTGGCCCACATTGGAGAAGGAAATCCGTATATGAATTTGTATGCTCCTGCAACAATTTTTGCTCAAGGAAGTGCCCGGCAGGCTAATCACATGCAAAGACTGGATGTGGCGGAGGATCATCCGGGAGCGGGTGTGGAGTATGCCTGCCGTCCGCAAAACTTTTCCCTCAGCATCCAACAATATTTGCTCCGAGTGCATAATGACAGTCAAAGTTGACACAAATGAGCATAGCTAGTTACTAATTTTAATGCGCTTCGGTGCACAGTTGGAAGGGATTTGCCTTTCTGGGATCCAGTTGCCCAGAAAGTTTTTGTTGCGGAAATTATCCGGAATGTCCTCGTCGGGGTCGACGGGCCTGCATAATTTTTAATTGACCCACGAATGGAGTGGTGTAGTGAGTCCTGGACGTGGGAGGCGAAAGTTTCTAAAATATTTTGAAAGCTAATTCGATTTGGAGAAAACTTGAGCCATGACTTACAACTTACAAGTTGGGGCCAATGAATTATGCAGACGACATGGACAGGCCATCCTTATGCCTCATGTTCACCTTTAGGTATGCATAAGTCTTGTCCCCCGCATCCTGTATTCTATATCCTGCATCCTGTTGCCTGTATCTCATATTGAATTGCCGTTAAAGCTGGGAAATTGCTCTTGATGTTTAGCAAATATTTTACCACCTGAGATTGAAGGTGGGGGCAGCCTAACCGCCGGAAAAGTTTGTAGATCAAAATGAAAGTTTGCCGTTGTTGTTAATCCGTTGCACGGCATAAAAACTATGCGAAAGTTTAACTATACAGCTCAGGGAGCAGCCCAGCAGAGAACTGTGAGCAAGGATCCGGTATCCTGGCAGCAACCAGAACTCGAGCTCGGTCTCGGGCACATGGAACATAGCATAATAATAATCCGTGCGGCAAACCTTTTGATGAGTTCGGGCCAAAGCGGATAAAGATGGCTAAAAAGGAGGGATGCGGGGCCCTGCTACGGGCCAAAGTAGCTGTAAATAATTGCCAAAACTACTTAAGAATGCGGCACAGTGAAAACGCTTCCTCAAGGATCAGCAGGTAGGATGAGCCGGGTGACTCTCGGGAGGGGGCTGTGCAGGGAATGGAAGGATTGGAGGTTTGACGCAACAAAGAACCCGATTCCCGGCAAATGCAATGCATGCTGCCGCCCCGCCATTGTTGCTGCAGCCGCCAACGTGGCACTAATTAGAAGTATAAAAGGTGCCACAACAACAGTTAGAGAACAGCATCATCCTTCGTTCGTTCGCCCGCTTAGCCTGTCTCTCTCTCCTCCCCAACTATCTGTCTCTGTCTTTGTCTCTTTAGTGCCTGTGCAGCAGTTAAGCTTTGTTTGTCGAGCATGCAAATTATAGTTGCCACGACGATGACGGAGGGTGTAGTTGAGGGGGAAACGCACTCAGTGGCATAGGCAGCGGCTGAGGCAGGAACAGAGGCGTCTGGCGGCTTGAGACACCGCCACGCCTTAAGTCCATATAATGCCTACACTTTTGCTTCTGTTGTTTAAGGATCTAACCAGTGGCAAGGATTCAGGGGCTTAGGGTATTCTGAAGGTTACACAGTAGTGGTTATATAATTTTATTTACGTCTATTAACCCGCTTTGAAAACTCCAAAAAACTCAGCCAGAAAACTAGTGTGTTTTTTTCATATTCCGGCTAATAAATTAAATATTTAGTGACCCATACTATTTAAGCCATCCCCCTGACAATATTTCTTGCCCACCCCCATGGTCAACTGCTGCTACCTGCGCACTTAGCTGCTAACGTTAATTAAAATACATCTTCAGGGGCCGGGCAAATGTGATTAACATATGAATTGCACATTGTCGGCATAAATTTGCCATTGAGAGCTGTGGCTGTGTCGGTGTCAGAGAGTCCTGTGGTCACTTGACATCTTAAGCGGCTTCAATGGCGACCCCAAGGCGCCACCAAAAGAGTTTCCGGTATTTTGGCTACCAGGACTTTGGGCTTATCCTGCTGGAAGAAGACACGCTGCGTCTTCATCTCGGTTCCAGGCTTTTAATGCGCCATTCTCCCGACGCGTCACACATAATTATGGCGGATGTGCTGCCCAACGAAGCGTTAAGTCGAATTCTCGGTTATCCTGCGTACTGCCCCCACCTCCACCCTCCACGCCACTACCCGCCGACTTCGTCAGACCCAGGACTCCAGTTGCCATTTGCCATTTGTGCCCTTTCAAGGCTTTCAGGCCATGCATGTATTTTATTTTTTATGCATTATCATGCGAGTGTCTGTGGCTCCTGGGTCCTGGCTGCTGGCTCCTGCCTCTTGCCTCCAGCCTCCGGCCCCTTCATGTCTTCTTTCATTATTATTTATGCTTTATTTGTATTTGTACGCACTTCCTGGGTGTAAAAATGGGGGTTCTCTTGCCACTTTGTAGAAGTGGGTGCCACACGGCGTATGCGTCATACGCCTACAGGCTTTTGATTTCAAAGGAGTAGCAGATCCTATGACTTCTGTGACCAGCTTCCATGCCTCATTGTCATGCTAATGGCTTACGATATATGAATAATAAGCCCGGCCCAGTGGTCACTGACCACACGGACACTCCGTCGGAGACTCAGATTTCGGCTGCTGTGGCATATCCTGTGGGCCCGGGGAGATTGTCCTTTGACGACGGCAATGACGACGACAGTTGTCGCTTCAGTTATGCAAATGCCGAGCAGCAGGAAGCTGCAGGACACGGGGGAAGTGCTCGAATATTTGATATCTTTATGTCTTTTTTCGACATCCCGACATACACAAATTGTTTTCCTCTGTTTCTGGCCCATCCTCATTCCCCCAGTTTGAATGTGGGAAATTCAGTTTTCATACGACTGGAATGAATATTTTTGATTGCCCCTTATGCCCCGTATTTCTCCCCTCCCTTTCTCGGCCGTACTGGGTGTAGAAACCCAAAGGAAGTTTTAAGTTTTGTTGTCGTTTCGGCATTACCGGAAGCTCTTAAAGGTTGCCGGGCAACAGCACGTGCATTCTTCGTCCAAGATCCTGCCAAAGGCTACGAGACTCAGCTTTGTGGAGTGAGAAATGAAGGATTTATGGAGAGCCGAGTCAAAGAAGCAAAAAGGGGCTCCAGAAATGAGGAATCGTAAAATGCGAAATTTTATGTCCTTACCTGCCTAACTGTTGCTCACCTGCATTTGCTGGCTGCCATAAATCCTGGCTCGTGCTTTTTAATGTTTGCCCTTTGTGTTGTTTTGTAGCTCATTTGCCATTAATCTGGCCAAACTAAAAGTGAGATAACCTGACCCAGATGGACTAGCTGGAGAGTTTTTCTTCATTTATAACCGGTACTGTGTGGGCATACAAAAATGAACCAACAAATGTGGAATAATATTCTTTGTTCGCAGAATAAAATACAGAAAATAATTATAAAAACTAATCAGACATCTCTTTAAATATCAAATCAGTTGGAATGTCACAAACGAATGTTATAACCTTTTTTCTCTGACTCTCATTTTTCAATAGAATTTAAACTTTTATTTAATTTTTTCCCCTCTAAATAATTATTTGTACATAATTTTAAGCCTTTCAGCTAATTTTTTCTCTCCACTTTTGGCGTTTGACTTGATTTACTCTGGTTTTTTGAATTGCCAGGAGCTCTGTTGAATTTTTCGTCGCTGTCGTTTTGGGCTTTCTTTTATTCGGCCCCGGCACGTTTTATTTGTTTAAAGAACTATTAAAATGGCATAAACAGGAAACCGAATGGAGATGGCAATCGCACTGGGCCAACTGGACTGGCTGGCTAACTGGCAGTGCCAAAGTTTTATCTCGCCCACAATGGCTGGAGGGGCGATGTAGGGGCTGGTGCTGGGGCTGAGGCAGGTGCTGGGACTGGGACTGGGACTGAGGCATGGACTGTGGAGGAGTGGCAGCTGCTGTTGCTTTTGCCTTTTGAGCGCATTGTTGTTGGTCGTATTTGATTATCGCATTTCATTTTGTGTCGGGTGAATGTAGAAAGTTGAATGCAAATTTGCATGACACCAACAGAATCGGCTAGTGGTTGGCTGGAGGATGGTTGGCGTTGGGTGATGGGTGGTGGGGGAGCGAATACGGCAACAATCACACCAACCATCATCATCATAATAATAACAAAGCAGCAGGAGGAGGCAACCAGCAAAGCCAAAAAAAACAACGGGATGGAGAACTTTATTTGACGCCGCCCCCATCCTGAGGATTTTGTTTTCTTTTTATATCAGAGAAAAAAAGAGGCAGGGAACCGGAGAAGGACGAGCTGAGCGAACTGGCTGTCAAAGTTTTTAGGTATCATTCCAGTTTATTTGAATTATTCATAATCCGGACAGCAGCATCAGCAACGTAGAAGGTCCAGCCAGCCAGCATAAGAAACAAACAGCAAGTCAGTTCGGGACGATTCCGGGCCAGTAGGGAGGCCAGCAAAAAGCTGGCCAAGATAACGGAAGCACCAAATAAAAATCATTCATTGTAAATATTTTCACAATCCGAAATGCAAAGTTTTGGGCCAAACAAAGGGAAATGTATCCAAAACCAGCCGCAAATTCGATTCAATCAACAGCGAAATGTGGAAAGCCCTTTTTGTTAACAAAAAATCCCCCTCACAAAATGTGAATAAGTGAATCATTAAATATTTAACTTTTTTCTGAGAGCCTAAATTTTACCCAAATCGGGAACAATACTTGTTGAACTCTGCAAAGGACTCCTGGATTTTTTTCAAACAATGAACCCTTTTTTTCAACTTAACAGAGTACGTCCATGAAACACGCAAATGCCTAATAGCCAAAGTTTACTTTTACGCTCTTAGTTTGTTCTTACTTGCCACAAGAGTTTCGACTTACTTTCTATAGCAATCGAACTATTGTTCGACTCATAGTAAAATGTGCAATAAATTGAGCACTTCCCGGGACGGTATGGAGCCGGTTTGGGGAGACTTGGAGTACGAGGTGGCCTCCAATCGCCTCACGACAGTTTTACGACAGTCACGCGATATTTTTCGCTCGATATAAATAGAAAGGCCGCGTGCCCGGAATGTTTGTAAAAATTGAATGTTGGTTAGAAAAGCAACACAGTCAATCACTCAAACCCACTGACAAGATAAACACCGCATGCACCGCGAGAAATTGCTTTTTGGTTTTAATTACAAAATTGCAGGGGGTAGACTCTTATTTATGGCTTAAACTATCCAATTTTCCGTTCATTTGACTGGTAAACGCTGGCGTGCATCTATTTTAATATTGCAAGGACAATGCAGGTTCAAGGTAAAGTCAAATCCATTATTTCCCTACTTCCTTTGGCGTTATGATGCATAATGGTGGAGAATCAGAAAAAATTAGATTAGTGGAGAATTGATCCACAAATAGTTTCAGGTATTCCGCTCCAGGATTGGATACAGATTACCAAAAATATAGCCCTTCGTAGTGGGATTGGATAAAAATTGGCAAAGATATAGCCTCCGTAGTGGGCCATATTGACCTCCCATGCCATTTTCATAATTCTTGAAGGGGATCCCCCAGAAAATATCAAGAAAAATCAAAAAATATTTTGTATCCAGACTTTGATGCAGATTTGTGGAGAATCGATACACGAATCGATTAAGGTATTATATTTCAGGATCGGAAACAGATTACCAAAGATATAGCCTTCGTAGTGGGACATATTGGCCTCCCAAGCCTTTTTCATAATTCTTTAAGGGGATCCCCCAGAAAATGTTACAAAAGACTTAAAGAAATGTTTGTTCCTATATTTTAATGAGATTGATTAGAATCAATGTAAAAATCGTCTCAATCGGCCAAAGCTCGAAAGAGTCCCAACATTTCTCTGTCTGTGGCCTAGAAGTTGGGGAGGTGTGGGAGCGGCAAGAAATTAGCACAAACTAAGTCAAGACTGCCGCAAGAAAAGTTAGTTCCGAAGCCTAATAAGCGCCACCACCCACCGACAATTTTCGCTCCAACCCGTCATCATCCGCCCCGTTAGCCGACGATTTGCCAACGTTTTCACTTTCAGGTTTTCACATTTGCGTGCAGCTGCTGACGGCGCTGTCGCTGCCGCTGCTGCTGTTGGCGTCTCTGTCGTCGCATTGCGAATTCCTGGCGGCAGCGGGCAAAGTTTTAGCATACTTTTCGGCGGCGGCGACAGTATTTTTCGTGCACTTGACATGTTTTGACACGCTTCACGCTCGACTCGTCGCCGCTTGGCTAATGGAGAGGCCTGCAGGACGGGCAGGACTTGCAGGACGAAAATGTTTGCTTCGCCGCTGGAGTTTGATATTGTTTTGCGCGCCAAAAATGCCAACGATAATCTGGTGAGCACCTTAGAGCCAATATCCACCACGACAGCGCGTGGAAAGCCACCACAGAAAGGTTGCCCAGGACAACGGCTTCCAAGGGAAACCCCTTTCAAGGGAAAGACGGAAGGTCCTTAGACACTTGCACTTTCCAGGCGACGCTTTCTGTTTGTTTACCTTTGCTGTTGCCGCGTTGTTGCTTTAGTTACAACAAATTAGTGTTAGTCACTGACCAACAGCGGTTCGCAGCAGGACGCAGGATAGCGATAGCGGGCATTATCCTTTTTCGCTCTTCCAATCCCCCTAGACTCGGGTAATATTTTCAGCATGATTAACGCGTGAATATGTTAAGTAATTAATTGCCCGGCCGGCGTGCTTTGCATTTATTCGCATTTAATGCCTGGCCAGAGCCAGAGGTATAATTCGTTTGGGGAAATAATTGCTTTCGCGGGCCGATATGTGTGTGTGCATGTGTGTGTGTGTATAGGCCAACTGACAACCAATCCAACAACCACCAGCCACCAGCCAATCTACCGGTTAAGTAAACAACAATATATTCCCCCAAAAATATTTGTTGGCAATTAAAGCCTGGTCCTGTGAAAGCTGCGCGATTTATCAAACGCATCCTGTGGCTAAAGGACGCGGCTGAGGCGGCTCTCCCACTGATGCAATATGCAAATGGCGTTTTAATTAGTTTATTAATCGACGGTGACCGTCTCGCCCCAGGTGGTTGTCACCTGCTTCGGATCAGCAGGTGCACTTCGCACTCCAATCATTTACCGGCAGGCGAAATAATTAATTTCTGAACCGATTTAAGACACGCATCCATGTCCTTTCTTTTATTTTTCAGCCCCAACTGCTGCGGCAACGGGACCGCAGCCATCGCAACGCGCTGCACTATTGTGCCGCGCAGGACGTGGAGCAGAGCAGAGACCTCGTGGCGGCCGCCAGCATTGCCATAGCAGCTCCCGAGCTGCTCGAGTCCGCCGACGAGGATGGCTTCACGCCGCTTCACCTGGCCGTTATCCAGGGCAACCTGGCGATGGTCAACCTGCTCCTGGCCAACAAGGCGGAGGTGAATGCAGTGGACAACGAAGGGCACTCGGTGGTGCACTGGGCGACGGGTGAGAGTCAAGGATACCCAATGCATCCAATCCCATAACCGCTTTGTTTTCAGTATGTGGCGAAGTGGAATCCTTGCGTGCCGTGCTGGCGGCCGGAGCCAGTGTGGCCAAGCCGGATGCTAATGGCGGCACACCACTGCACTATGCCGCACAAATGTGTGGCGCCACTCACGACAGCAAGCAGCAGGCTTCTTCCACTGCCAGCACTAAGTTGTCCCTGGAGATCCTGGGCATCTTGCTGTCCCATCCACAGAGCAGCGTGGATGTTCAGGACAAAGATGGACGCCAGCCGCTTCTCTGGGCAGCTTCAGCCGGCTCTGCCAAGGCTGTAATCGCCTTGGTCAAGGCAGGAGCTCGGGTGGAGTCCTCAGATAAGTAAGTAGTCCTGTTCTAACCACTCTAAAAAGATCTACCTATGTTTAAAATCTAACCCACAGGGACGGTCTAACTGCCTTGCATTGTGCCGGTTCCCGGGGCCATACCGAGTGCATCGATACCCTTATTGGTTTGTGCGGCGCCCCAACGGATCTTATCGACTCCAATGGCTGTACGGCTCTCCATTATGCCGTAACCCTGGGCCATGCCGATGCCACGGCCAGATTATTGGACTTGGAAGCGGATCCCAACCGTCAGGATCGAAAGGGTCGAACTCCGGCTCACTGCGGCTGCTCCAAGGGACAGTTCGAAACCCTAAAGCTGCTGAAAGAGCGCGGCGCAAATCTGTGGCTGAGGAATGCCAAGGGGGATTTGCCCCTGCATGAGGCAGCTGCCTCGGGGAGAAGGGAGTTGGTGGAGTGGCTGCTGAGCCAACGGCCCAAACAGGTGAATACCACCAGCAATGACGGACGCAGCTTGTTGCACATTGCGGCGGCGAATGATTACACGGATATGTGCAAGCTGCTGCTGGACTACGGCGCAGATGTGAACGCCGTGTATCGAAATTCCCGAGGGTTAGTATTGACGCCCCTGGACGGAGCTCTGCAGCGTGGCCACCGGTCTACGGCGAAGTTCCTGCAGGCCAACGGCGGCCAGCCTTCCAATAAAGTCCGGCTGAGCAGCCGGCGAACGGGGAATCCTTTCCACGAGACCAACGCCGCGGACTTGGTAAGACCCTTAAAGTATGTGGAGAAGGAAGAGCTCCACGATCTGCGCAGCTCCAAGAAGTATGTGGTGTACCTCAAGCGATCCGATTCGGACAACGGCAATGCCAATGGTGATCCGGAAGAGGAGTGCAGCTGCTCGGAGCAGACCTACCGCAAGGAGCAGCGTCTGCGGCATGTCTGCCGGCGGCACAAGCGTCGCCAGCTGAGGAGGCGCACCAGCAGCTGCGGGGAGTCCAAGCACGAGCGGTGCAGTGAGATCTGTCGCTCCAAGAGTAACATTGAGATTCGGAGGCGCAAGTCCAGGGAGAGATACTCCAGCTCCACTGAGTGGGAGGAGGAGGAGGACGACGGCGAGGACTCGTGCGAAAACTGTTGCTATCACAAAAGGCAAAAAGAGCGGGTGGTTTCCCGCAAGCGCTCCACTTCCTCCAGAAAGTCGAAAGACCGTCCGGATAGTGATGCCGACGAGGGAAAGAATGGGCAGAGTGCCCACTCGTCGCCGGAGAAGGCAGCCAGGAAACCCTTAACCGCCAATGGGGATTTGGCAAATCAGTCAAATGTGAAGGAACGACCTCCATCCGCCAGCAGGCCACCCACCAAGGAGGGAACTTTTATTAAATCGCCGCCAGATAGCGGCAAGGTGGAAAATGCCAGCGTCCTTGAAACCCTCCAAGTGGAGGAATCTCATGCCGTGGAGCTAACAGATGAAGAGCAGGAGGCGGCGGCCCAGTCCGTGGTCACACAGGTGGATGTTCACCACGATGCAGAGGGCAATACATCCAAATCTTCACAAGAACTGGGCTCTGTGGATGAAAAAGCGACAGAGAACGAGATTGAGAAGGAGCAAGCCAGAGACAAGGAACAGGATCAGGAAGCCAAGTTGCAGCTGAGCGAGGAGGAGACCAAGCAGGTATCCAAAGAAGTGGAGCAGGTGATAAAAATAGCAGCCACTGCCCTGAGCAGTGAGTCCAAGAGTTCCGTCGAGGAGCCACCAGCGGAGCAGTTAAACTCAGAACTAAACGAAGCTCCCGCTATGACACCAGAAGCAGTGCCTAAAAAAGATGTTAAAGAATCCAGTGAACCCAAAACCCCAGAGGCTGCCCCAATCATACCTGCTGCCAAGCCACCACCGCCCCCTGAGGCGGAGGCTGCCAAGCCACAGGCAGCCGCAGAGAAGCCACAGCTGAATAAGGCCACTGTCGGCGGAGGGTTAGAAACGGAGCCTCCAAAACCAGCCTCGGCTGGAAAAAATCGCGAACAGATGGAGCAGGCGAATTCCAAGCCTACTCCTAACAACACCCCCACCCCCACTCCGGCCTTCAACCCTCCCCCACCTTTAGCCCCTCCTAACCCAGCTCCTTCGCCCGCCGCAGAGCCTAAAAAACCGCCAACCGCACACCAGCCACGCCCTCCTCCGCCGCCCAGCCAAGAGCCGCCTCAACGGGAGCAGGAATCTAGGCGCTCCTTCACACTTCTGCCCTCCGACTCGGCGGACGATGACCCAGTTGCAAAGCCAGGTCCAGGAGCTGGCGCCCCCAATGATCCGGATACCACTGAGCGAAAATCGAGCTTCCAAGTGCTGAAGAGCGATGACTCTCTGGGCGAATTGGATGCGGATGTCTCCCAGCGCCCGTCGGGTCGGAACACAAATCAAGTCTTTCAGGTGGTTGGCGAGGGGAACGCCCCCAGCCAGCTGCCCAGTGCTTCGGAGCTGGAGAAGATGGACTACGAGTACGAGGAGTTCGACGATGATGAGTACGACGAGGACGATGCCGATGGCATTGATCCGGAGCACGACAGCGCCTTGCGTCGTTTCCTTAGCAGCGGCAATCGACATGGAGTGGGCAACGCAGGACCTGGAGCAGGAGCATCAGCTGTGGATGGAGACACTTCCGAGGGCCTGGCCAATGGCCGGAAACGACGCCTCAAGAAGCGAGTGAGAAGCGGCAACAAAACGCGCAGCAATTGGAAAAATGCCCAGGAGACCCGCGACGGCCAGGGAGCACTGGCCACCACCAAGGATCAGGACTCTGGTTTTGAGCCCAGTCCAAGGGCAGAGCGTAGCAAGATACCCACACTGCGATCCGCCCACACTGCCATGCCACGGCGACCCATCTATGCCACGCTGGACGGGCGTTCCTGCAGCAGTCGGCTGGAAAACCGCAAGCCCGGCGACAAGGGAGCCTGTGACATGGGCGCCGTAACGCGTTCCATTCAGCGAAATATTCGGAGGTAAGTAAGGACTTTAAATATCATAAAAATAGAATATCATAGAGGGGCGGAGAGTTTTTTTCCAGTGTAAAATGACAGAAAGGAACAGATTGGAGTTCGACCCGTGAGAGTTGACGGAGAGATTCATTCATTTAAATTAATCTCCAGGCAGTTAGTGGCGCCGGCCAGCGACGTCTTTTTGGCCGTAAATTTATTTACTTGATGCTTGATTTTAATCAACTTGAATGTCCTGCCATCCAGGATCGCATTATATCACGCGCGTACTCCAGTTTCGGCGGTGCCAGCAGCAGCCTCTTAATGTAATCAAACCACTCGAAGCCTCCAGACTCGCCTTAAAGTTAATTTAGTCAGGGATTTAATAGCCTGAGCCACATTTCTCATTTCTTTTCTGGGCAGCATTTCGTTTCGTTGCTTTCAGTTCGGCTCGGTTCGGTTGGGCGGCCCAGGAAGGCCTCCTGGAGCCGCCATTGTTGCTTCGGTCGCAAATAAATTGCCCGGCTTCCGTTCGCCATAAAAAAGGCACGCTTTAAAGTTATTATAATGCGGTTAAAGGCAATAAACGCGGCATTAATGTTCATTTTCCATGTACTTGAGCATGAACTATGATAAGCTGTCCGTTGACCTTAAGCCTTGGGGCTTACCTGCGATTATTCCCACATAGCCGGGTGTCGCGGAGGTGCCAGTGACATATTTATTGGTTCCGCCGCACTCGAGACAAGTGCTTAATTCAATTCGACTCGTCCGCTCGGAATTACCCCAAAAGCGAATATAGTTAAACCGAGAACCTGGTCATTAACGGCGCGAGGTGAATCGTAAATCATAATTAGGTCAAGACCGAGTCCTTTCGTTCGCCACTTCCCTAATATCCCGGCTGATTTATTTCAGTGCCCGCGACTGCTCCAAATCTAGTCGTTGGCTGTCATTAGCCGAAATGCTCATTTCCGGCAAAGAGTTGCGCATTTTAATTAGCTGCACAGAATCAGAGCCGCAGCGAGTCCCCAAGGACGTGGGACGTAGAAGGCTGAACGCAGGACTGCCACCTGCGGTGCGATGTTTTGTTTATGCAGAAACTTGAACAAAAATATGAAAATTAGCCGCAAGCAGTAGTAGCAGAGTAGCAGAGTTTTGGGGCTAAAGTCTCTGGCTCCGTTTACAACTCGCTAATGCTAATTGTAAATGGAATTAGTGCAGATTAGCGGCTACATTTTTAGAGTCGGGGCAATTACCATTTGTGTTTGCTCTCCGTTTGCGAGCTTGTTGCGGAAATCCTTTTGGGCTTCAAGGACATGAAGAGGAATGTACAGCAACACTACAATAGCACATCCTAGAAATGAGCGTGTGCTCCTAATTTAATTATGTCCTTTGGCGAATCGATTCGGGAAGCTGCTTAGCTCCACAACTTAAAAGTCAATTGTATTTATTTATGGTATTTGCATAAGCCCTGCCGCAAAACTTAATTAAAAAGCATAAGCTGACTTTTATTAATTTTGCTAATCTGGCTTGTAGCCCGTGAATAAATTTGCAAACATTCCACCGAGAAAGTAAAACAAAACAAAACAATAACCAAACGAAACGAAACAGAACGAAACTGGAGCAAAAGCAAAATCCGTCCGGCCGACGAGCGCATTTCATAAATAATTCTTTCCACTTGACTAATGAAAATATTTAACTCTGCTGTTTGCATAAGCTCGAGAAGGGCACCACCAAGGATCCAGGATTCAGGATTGAGTATCTGGTAACCAGTTTCCCGTATCCGGAAACCAGAAAAGTCCATGTTAAGGTTTCGAAAAATACGCGGCGTATACGCAATTTACGCAAAACCGAAAGTCAAACAAGTGTCTTGCTGGAAAACTTTGCGAGAAACAAGTTCCTCAACAAGTCGGCCGGGGTGAGTCAATTAATTCCCGGAGAATATACGGTGCAAATCGGTGGGTGGACGGTGAGTGGGTGGGTCGAGTGGGAGATGTAAAAAAAATTCAAATAGAATTTACTCCTGGGCCAGGATGCGATGCTCTGGAATGAAGTAAAGCGTAAAAAGTAGAGAGTAAGATGGGAAAAGTAAAAAGTGAATCCATAGCTTCCCAGTCGAATACTCTAGGGCGGATGAGTCTGGTGGGTGGTGAAGAACACACACCCACTCGTACACACCCCATGAAAAGTGTGTAAATAGAGACTTTATTTTATTTTGGATTTTTCATTTTATTTTTGCAATGGCATGCCCGAGCAACTTTATTCTGTTTCCTCGTTTCGGCTCCGAAGAGATTAAAATTTTATCTGACGCATAAATTAAACAAATAACTTACCAGCATTGCGTGTGTCTGTCGGTGTTGGTGTCCTTGTTTTTGGTTTTTTGTTGCTGTTCCTGTGCCGAGTTTTGTGTCCCAGCAGCACAGGTGAGATTTGGGATTTATAATGTGCGCTCACGTAATTGACATTGTTAAATATTTGGATTTCGTTTCGTTCTCGGCCCCCAAACGGAGTTTATCTGTTGTCCTTGCGGATAATTTTTGTATGGCACCCGAAGTGTGATGGCATTAGGTTTGCTTTCTGAATTATTTCCCACTATCGAGAAATGAATTCATTCGCCAGACTCTTGAACTTCTGCAGATTAGTTTAATTTAAGCTGCCAACTGTCTTAATTTGCAGTTTTAGGATTCTCTGACGGCAGTTGGTAAAGCTCCCAGTCGCAGCCACTTGGCCAAGTTTGCAGTTGAAGTACCAAGCTCAAAAATATATCTGTAATGAAAAATGAAGCGAAAAAGTTTTCGGCAAGCCCCGGGAAGCCGACAGAGTTGTCGGTTTAACAACAAAAGCAGCCGCAGACTTTTCTCGAGTTCTTTCGCCGCGAACTGACTTTGTCGCCACTTTTGGCGGCCATCGATTTTCGGGGCTTTTCTGCCCAGATGGTGCGAGTGTTGCTGTTGCACCTGTCAAGCGGTATGCAGGCCGCATCCTTTAAGGACAACCAGGCACACACCATTCTGTGTCGTTTCTGGTTCTGGTGCAACCGTTAACACTTGGCAAAGGTTCTGCCGCGCTTTTGTTGGTTGTGCGGCGCGCAAATTGCTTGCGGGCGGGCATTCGTTGTTGCAACTTGTGCAGCGCTTAATTTCTTTGCATTTTGTTTTCGTTTTCAGCGCTTCAGAGAAAGTGAGACGGTAGGCAGTGAGAGTGGGAACTGGGAACTGGGCCTACGCTTGTGCTGACTTTGCCGCCGGCGAGTTTTCCACTTCATCCACTTTGGCGCTGCGTGCACTTTTTGCCTGTCACATTTGTGTCACAAACAGGAAGAGGCGGTGGGTGTTGGGCGGCGGGTGTGGGTAGGTGGGCGGTGCTGTCAGTCAGTCGGTTGGTGGGACAATTTGCTGGTCGCTGCCAGCAGTTGCAGTTGCAATTGCAGTGCAAAAAATGTAGCACACAAAATCAACGCGCACAAGAAAATGAAATGAAAGTTGTACTAGGCGAACGTAAAGCGGAAACGGAAATCAGTAGCTGTGGCAGTGGCAGGGAGAGGGGGTAGGGTAGGGTAGGGGTGTGAAAACGACAACGGCATAAAAAATGTGCCAAGGACAGTATTGCAGAAAGTATTTGCACAGGCGGTGGCCGGGCGGCACAAAGCGCCAAGACTGACACAGAATGGCAAAGAACTCAGGCGCAACCGAATGAAGCCAAAAGCGAGGCGTAAAATTGAAAAGCGCTTCGCCAAACAAGTAATGGCCAAGGCGATGACGAGGACCATGGCCAGGATAGCGATGGCCAAGATAAAGATGGCCAAGAAATGATGATGAAGAGCCGTTCATGCTGATGCTGATGACCAAAGCTGGAAGAGCGCTAAAACAAGCGGAAGAACGATGCGGTGGTCAGCAAAGCGGCCACTTTGAAGCTGCGATGCGGCGATTTCCTTTCCTTCTCCTTGGGGCCCTCGGCCAATTTATTACGCAGCTTTTGGCTCAGAAGCACGCTCGGCCCTCTTGTCGTTTATTACCTGCCTCCTGGCCCAAAAAGGCTCGGCCTCCTCCCTGCCCCCCTAGAGTACCTCGACCAATGAACTTTTGTTTCAAAGTCAAATTGTTTTGCATAATTTCGCTGAGCGCAGCCAAGTGGCGAGCAGTGTCAAGCGGTCTGCTTCGCCAAAGCTGAGCAAACAACATTTTCAAAAGCGGCCAAAGCCAGACCCAGAGCTAGAGCCAGAACCAGAGCCAGAGCTTTTCGCACCGAGTGCACTTGACAAATTTGCTTAGTTTTTTCGGTGAGTGCATTCCTCTGCCAGAAAGTCATAAGGCCAGAAAAACAGTAGAAGGCTTGGGCCGTCGCCAGTTGATTTTGGAAAGTTTAAGGAGCTGCTTTCGCCTTTAAAGTCCTGCCCACCCTTCCTGCAGCTGTATTGTGTTTGCCTAATTTTTAATAAAATTTCTAATAACATTTTATGGCATAGAGGGGTGCCGGGATCCGTGGGGTTGGCGGCTTTAATTTGGCTTGCTTCGTTTATGCCCACTCGCCGGCTCCCTGTCTCAGCCTCAATTATTAATAGAATTTTTTCCGCGTACGCACTTTAGTATTTTTGAAATTTTAATAACATGATGCTTTTTATTGCGCTCAAAAATTGCCGGGGCGGTGGTCTTGACAGGAGATGGCGGAAAAGGTCCTTTGCTCCCTGGCTCTTTGTCAGGCCCAGCGGGCGGCTATGCCTTTGTTTGACTCGCGAAATATCAAAATGACAATTTACGTATATTTGCTAACATTTATTTTCCGCTCTAGCTCCTTTAAAGGAACCACCAAGCAAATAATACGCCTGTAAAGCTCATGGTGCACTGAAAGTAGGCATTGTTTAATTTTACAATCTACAGCACCGCGGGGATATTTAATTCTGAATGCCTTCTCAGTTTTGTTTCAGTGTATTCTTAGGGAACAATAAGACTGCTCTTTTCATTTCGGGCCTACTTTGTTTAATTTCTCGTTTCATTTGCAGATACTACATGGAACGAAAGATCTTCCAGCATCTTCTCGAGCTTAAATCTCTGCAGATCCGCTCCAGCAAGCTCAACGAGGCCGTGCTGGTAAAGCGAGCTGTCGAGGATTACCACAAGTCCTGCGTCCTTTTGGGCAGTGAGACGGGCACTCGACTTCGGCGTTACAATTTCACCGAGTACACGTTTAAGAACTTTGAGTTATTTCTCTACGAGACCCTCAAAGGACTGCAACGGCCGGGCACCAATAACTTCCAGAACATTAATGAGGTGTACGAGGAGGTAGAATCTGATTATCCTTCATTGCATTGGAATAATTATAATATTTCTAATAAATAATCCCTTTCAGGCGGAGCGGCGCTTGAGTCCGGACTACAATGCGTACGAGAAGGCCTTGCAATGCACCACCAAGACGCACCGCTGTCTTCATGCTGCACACGCCTACACCGGAATCCCGTGTGCTGCCTATAGTGAGTATGAGATGCACTTGAAAAGTTTCCGGATCACTGAATGACTCCCTTTAATTAAGAATCATCAAATCATAGGACAAACTCTTTGGAAAAACTTTCCGTTAATCACTGATTTGTGGTGCCGTGACACATTCTTTGAATATAATTGTCCCTCCCTTCTTTTGAGTGAACTTTTCTTTTCTCCTCCAACTGCTGTGGGGCTTTAAGCGGCTCAGTGCAAGCGTGAAAAATGGCACCAGACAGCACCGGCATCGGACGGGTCAAAACGCTCGACCGCGGGTCGGCAACACTTTCACTTGCCGGAGAAAGCAGCAGATGGCCGGTCAAGCGCGGAATTCACGCGAATTCAAAGCAGCTGCTCGGTCTCTCTCGGCAGCTGCAGGGCATAAAAACATAAATCCTAATTACGAGCAGTTTATTCAGTGCCAGGCAAATTAAAAGAATTCTCGACCCGCCTTTCTGGCTTTCAACTTTTATTACATCTTCCGCTGGCCACTCGGAATTGCCTCAAAAGGATGCGTCCGGCTTATGCCAAATTAAAAACGCATTCATTTCGTTGCCTAGGCTATCCTCCCTATCCTGTCCCGGTTTATATGTATATATGGTTGGGCTATTTGGCTGAAAGTACGAAGCCAGAGACGAATGGTGAGTAATTCCGGCAAAGAAATCTTTTAATCCGGAAACCGAAAATGGCTCGGAGAGCATGGCCCCAAAATTGGCTCCCACAATGGCTCCATTTTCGTATTAGTTTTTACCACTGCATGCAATTTGGCTGAGTGCGGAGTGGAGTCCTGCAGGACACCTGCCAGTGTCACCTGTCAGTTCGGGCCATTCATCGTACTAAGCAGCGATCATCCCCACCTCTGATCATTAATCTAATGTGTATTTGTCTGTCTCCGTGTTTTTGTTCATATTGCAGTTCCCATGATGAATCATCACACGATGCCAAAGTTCGGCTTTGGTCCGTATAAGAAGACCGGCAGCGTGAGCAGCTTCTTCCTGCCCAAAATCCTGACCAGCGGTCGTGCCTCCAGTGGAAGGGTCGGCGGAATGGGAAGTGCTGGCGGCGGCGGCGGAGGTGGCAACCGTTGCAACCACAAAGTGGCACTGGAGCTATCGCACGGCAAGAATAAACAGCTAATTTCACTTCCGGCCGAAAAGTTGGACAGCAATAAGCGGTATTACGTGACGTTTACCGTTAAGGACTCCTCGGGCCAGGGCAGCGCCATCGAATCGCACCGACCAGCAGCATTCCAGCGGTGTGGCAGTGCCGCGGGCGAGCCGAGCGGCAAGTAGTGCGCGTCGTATACGTAATATGTCGTATACGCACTGTATGCACCACAACCATCCCCCATCCAATCGTGCTCCTGCCCTTTGTCCTCGTCCTTTTGAGGCTGCTGCTGCTACTGCTACTGCTGCTGCTCAAAATGCATTAAAACAATGCCATGGCAACATTTTGTGTCGCTGCTGCTGTTGCTGCTACTACTGCTGGATCTGTTGTTGCTTTTGTTGCGGCCACCCGTTGTCCGCGATGTCCTTTTTTTGCTTTTCCCTTTTTTGTTTGCTTCCTGCCCTGATGCTATCTTGGAATATAGGGCCTTTAAAGGGTATATCGTTTGGAAGGATTTTCTTTGGATTGATATTTTGTAAGAATAATGATCTAAAAGATGACAGATGAATGGTTCATCAATATGTCCTCAAATCACCTTGTTTTAGTTGCCTACTCGTGTCCTTCAAAGCCTTGCCACAGGGTATATTCCCATTCAGTTGCTATCCTTTTTCGTAATGTTATTCCGGCTGCACTTTAAGATGGCCAACTGCTGATAATGGATGATGGCTCTGCTCTGCGGCTGTCAGTTGAAGTTGTCACGCCGGCAGCGATGCAGGCAGCACCAGCAGGAGTTGCAACAGAATCGGGAGCAGTGCCTGGGATACAGGACCACGGCCAGGACAGCACCACTTGCTAAAGCACCAGCACCAGCAGCAGCAGTATGAACAGCAATTGCTAAGGCAACGGCAGCTTAAATTATAGTGTCCTCCAACCCCGGAGCTACGCTCCACTCTGTTTGCTTTTGTTTTGTTTGCTGTTTCGCATTCTTTTTGCTGCCGTCTGTTTGTTTGTTTGTTTATTTGTCTGTTTGTGTGCTTGTGTGTTTGTCTGTTGGCGCTGCCGCTGCCGCTGCGCTTTTATTTCAGTTTTTCATTATCATTTTTTGTCGCAGTTGTCGGGATGTGGGCGGGATGGCTGCCGCTGCCTCTGCCGCGCCACTGCCGCTGCTGCTGCTGCTGCTTGGCATGCTCCTAATGCCACAGATAAGCGTTGTTATTAACGCTCGGCTTACCAGGACTAGGCGACAGGCGTGAGGACATGCCGCCCATCGTCGCTTTTGTCCTCACTCAGCAGCTACGAAAGGCAAGAAGCAAGCGGGGCTGGGGCAGTGGGGGCAAAAAGCAACATCAGGACCGACCGGCAGAAGCAGCTACAACAGAAGCCAAAGCAGATTCAGAATCAGCGAATGAATAAATGTAAAATATGTACCGTGCATTTCTTTGGCGTTTCAACATTTTTACTTTATTTGCAATTTTATTTACTTGTCTGTGCTCTTGTGCGCTTTTCCATTTTTCCCCTTTTGCCCCGGTCCTGGAGCCCCTTCTGGAGCCCCTCCTGGAGACCCTCCTGGAAACCCTCCTGGAGCCTCCCCAACCAACCCTCAAACCCTCAGCCAAGCCATTCAAGCCGTTGTTTGTTTGTTTGTCTGTTTGCTTACTTCGCGCTGAGTGCATTGTAAATGGAGAATAATTGCATTGCATACAAAAAGCGTCGCGATTTTTAAATTGTATAACCGAAGGAGCATCAGCAGCAGGAGCAGCATCAGGGGCAGAAAGGAGCACCCAGAACAGCAGGAGCCGACTCAGCAGCCTCAGCAGCCGCCGTAAAATGATTTCTTTAAATATCAAATTATAAAAGCGGAGTGCATAATAAATTTCGCATTTTAAGAGTTCGCGTTCCGTGTAGATTTAAGGCAGCTGTTGCAAAAATAAATGTTGAAAATGTCTAAATTGAAGCAAAAATTGAAATTTCAGACCAACCAAATGCACCTACCGACACAAGAAAAACCAAAACCAAAAAAAGCTGCGGAATATGTACACATGGGTGTAGTCAAAACAATAGTGCCGTGCCAGAAATGTCCTTGGCATAGATTCGCAGGCGGGCTGATTGCTCGCTTTCCAGGCGCCGGTATCATTATTTCAGCATCTGCCCGACGACAAAAGACAGCGATATGGGAGGGGCCGAGTGGTGGCACCGGGTAGGAATACAAAAAACGAAAACATTTTTACGGCATTCTCGGCATTTTCAGAATCTCCACCACCTACCGCGTTTGAGGCTTGTAAAATGGCAGCTGAATTCTTATGGCTGCCGTGAATACTGTGGGCGTCGATAGGAGAGAGGGGGGCTTTGATGTCAGCAGTCACACGGAGTCATGGTCTCAGAAAGCGCCAGAGTGCCGGGCAACTGCAGCTGTCAGCCAGCGATCGCAATAATCGCTGCGCCCAATCGACAACGTTATGAGTTTCGCCAGGACAACCGTAGCGGGTCCTGGGTCTGCTGCTAATTGAATTCCAAACTGGCCTTTATGGCGGCCAAGTGGCATCGTCGGCCAAATGGCCGATAGCTAGGCCGAGGTGGTCGCTGCCCGGATTAATATTTCAACAGCCCTGTCCGGACTAAGCGTTCCTCCGTGAGCTGTGACAGCTCAGTTTGAATGGCTAAGGACCTGGCCCATCCGAGGGCATCGTTTAATTTATTTAAGCACATTCAAGCTAAGCAGTCACTTTCGGCTTGAGGCAAAGGATGGCAGGAAAAGGACACTCGGGAAAATATTACCTGAAATATTTACTTTTCAGGGTGGATATTATTGAATATAATGGCTTACTGAATTTATTTGACAAGAGCGTAAGGACTGTTTTAAATTAAAATAGTATTAAGACTAAAAACTATTTAATTAAAAGCTAAAAAATATAATATGTATTAATAGTACGAAACTCACAGCTATACTTACTTTTAAAACCTTTTCATTCTTTTACCTTCTTCAATTAAAAGGACACTTTAATTACTTACAATTGCGGTGAGCTCGATTATGAAGAAAGCCACAGTCCAGGGTCTGGTTTTTTAAGTGCAGGATATAACCAGAAGTGGGGCAACTGACCCAGGATTCCATTTCGATTTGCGCACTTGGCAGCAAATCTTCGGATTTATGTGGCTTTATTTTTAGTCCGAGTGCTGCAAAGTGCGTTTTGGGTCGAAAGGGCATTCGGTCTAAGAGGGAGTGGGAATGTAACTTGAAATTCCGGGCAATTGCCAGGGAAGCTGCACCGAAAGCGGTTGCCAGCAAATGAAAACGCCATAAAATTGACAACAAAAGCAAAGCCGAAGGTAAGTTGGAAGAAAGTAGAGTGAAAGGTAAATCCGCACGTGCCAACTCAAATTAAGGGCAATACTTTGGAAGGGAATTGGGGAAATGCGTCGCCACGACCACAATGCAGATTCAAAGTACTTGTAACATTTTGAAATTAAGCTTCGGCTTGGGCATGTCTTGGCATTCCGAGAGACGGTGGTGGGTGGGGCAGGTTCCATTACCAATCGATTTCCCTAATTCGGTTTGAATGTCCCACAATCCCGTTGCCAAGTTGGCGCTCTAAAAAGTGTGCAACAAATTACGACAAACCGGCTTGCATTCGCAGAAAGTTTCGTGGAAAACTTTATTTTCGTGGGTCTTGCTATTCCGCACACTTTGCAGGTTTTCACCCACTGCCTCACCATCTCCCCATCCCTCGGTTTTAATCTCCTGTGCATGGAAGGACGCCTGGAGGAGAGAACCGACTTTTCCCAGCACCCCCGCGATGAAGCTGTACAGCCTTAATTTCACTCGTCGGCTTTTAGGCGGTGTGCTCGTGTTTGGCTTTGGGGCAAAGGCAACAGACCCGAGTAGGGAGTAAACAGGCGATCGGCTAATTTCGTGCACGCGTGGGTGTGTGTGTGTTTGTGTGTGCGTGGGATCCTATACACATAACCAAACAAATATACATTTATATATATTCCCATGCCAGCAGGCATCTCCTGTCCTTTCTTGAGGCCTTGTAATAAATTTTCCACCTGAGTGTAACTGATAAAAAAGGGCCGCATCAGGTCGATCGTTGTTCCGAGGTTTTTTGTTGACCCTTCAGGTTTAACGGAATTTCACTTTCTTTTGACAATTTTTTCCTTTTGATACTTGTTTCAACCCTTGGACAATTTTATATTAGAAATTAAATTTCTTCGTATAACTCAAAAAATAATTTTTAAATATTTCAATGGTCTTGGATTGAAAAATCATTTAAAATGATATGCAATAACATATTATTTAGTTTTCATAATTATTTTTTCCTTATGTTGCACAAATGATCATAGTGATTTGGTTGGATATATTTTTCTTAATCAATTTAATTTATTTTTTCACACACCTAATTTGTCTCATAGGTTGCCCAAGTGACCAAATGATCATGGTGAATTGGGTGAATATATTTTTTCCTAATCAATTTTCATTTAGTTTTTCACAAACCTTATTTGTGTCATAGATGGCGCAAATGATCAATTGAATTGGTAGGGACTTAGGCAAACGGCGTAAAATCGGGGGGAAAAAATTCGAAAATGGGAATACAGGCAAACGGCGTATTCACCAGATTTACTAGCGCCACCTATGGGTCAAATGTAAAATGTGGTGAATTTATTAGCGCCATCTACATGTCAAATGTAAAAATGTGGTGAATTTACTAGCGCCATCTACATGTCAAATGTAAAAATGTGGTGAATTTACTAGCGCCATTTACATGTAAATATTGACATGTAAAAAGATCGGCTAGTCATGAAATTTGACAGGATCATGTAGAAAACTTGTGTCGAGTAAAATGATCTGTCAAAGAGTGCTAGCGTTCTCAAATATAAATACATGTAGAAAAAAACTGGAAAGCCCTACCATTAGTTTGCCTGTATTCCCATTTTCGAATTTTTTCCCCCCGATTTTACGCCGTTTGCCTAAGTCCCTACCAATTCAATTGATCATTTGCGCCATCTATGACACAAATAAGGTTTGTGAAAAACTAAATGAAAATTGATTAGGAAAAAATATATTCACCCAATTCACCATGATCATTTGGTCACTTGGGCAACCTATGAGACAAATTAGGTGTGTGAAAAAATAAATTAAATTGATTAAGAAAAATATATCCAACCAAATCACTATGATCATTTGTGCAACATAAGGAAAAAATAATTATGAAAACTAAATAATATGTTATTGCATATCATTTTAAATGATTTTTCAATCCAAGACCATTGAAATATTTAAAAATTATTTTTTGAGTTATACGAAGAAATTTAATTTCTAATATAAAATTGTCCAAGGGTTGAAACAAGTATCAAAAGGAAAAAATTGTCAAAAGAAAGTGAAATTCCGTTAAACCTGAAGGGTCAACAAAAAACCTCGGAACAACGATCGACCTGATGCGGCCCTTTTTTATCAGTTACACTCAGGTGGAAAATTTATTACAAGGCCTCAAGAAAGGACAGGAGATGCCTGCTGGCATGGGAATATATATAAATGTATATTTGTTTGGTTATGTGTATAGGATCCCACGCACACACAAACACACACACACCCACGCGTGCACGAAATTAGCCGATCGCCTGTTTACTCCCTACTGGAGGCGTCAGGCTCTAAGCACTATCTCGTGTTTCGAGTCTTCTGATTGGTTTTCCCAATTAATTGACTTGGGGAAATTGGGGGGTGGTTTTCAGGTGTTTCCATTCATGGCTTCAATACATTCAAACACAAGAACCTGTTCTCATTTTTATGGATGAATAGGTTTCTATGATTATTTTAGAGATACAATTTTTAGTCTAAATCTCGCTTTGCCGGTTAGAACATTTTATTCGAAATTTTTATTCGGAAATTTTAAAACAACCCCATTATCGTTAAAATGGAATCAAAAATTGTGTGCGATCAATGCAAGAAGGTCATTACCGTTAATGAGTTTATCACTCATTATGATTCTTGCGAAGGCCCGCGAAATGCCTTCGCAGTTCTAATGAATAATAATCCGAGATCCTCAAATTCTTCGGGTAACAAGTTTTATCGGTCGCGAACAACAGTTCCTGCGAATAATTCTGGAAAGGCTAAACAACCTTCAAGTAAAGCAACAGTGATGCGTGGGGATGGACTACAGGGAGCAGCCAATCATTTAAAACGAAAAGCTGGAAAAGAGAATGGAGCTGTGAATAATGATGTTGAACGAAGTGATCTGGAGGAACAACCGTCAACATCAAAAAGAGCTAGAATCGTGTCATCCAATCATTTAAAACGAAAGGCTGGAAAAGAGAATGGATCTATGAATAATGATGTTGAACGAAGCGATCTGGAGGAACAACCATCAACATCAAAAAGAGCTAGAATCGCAAATGCAGAAGATGTCAATGATTCGATATGTATGGATTGCAAGGAAAGTTATAATTCCTATAATAAAATGGAGCATTTAACTTCTGCTGAACATAGAGCAGCATTAAAAAAACTTGTATGCGGAAATAAAAACATTACCCCAATAATTGAAAATAATACTTTTCATGTAGAAAAGTTTAAAGTAATTGGAGAAAGCGATATATGCTTAAAAGAATTCTACAGTAAATGTAAACAAAATCTTTTAAATATTATTAAACATAGAATGAGCGAGCATAGATCTCTGAAAGTAACAGTATCTGTTCACGGTAGGTATATAAAACCAGCCGATGAAGCAGATACATTTATAGAGACAATAAAAAATTTTGCTACTCCTAGTTGCTCAATTTATGAAAATGAGTATGAGGATGTGGAAAACATTTTAAATAATTGCAATGATTTGCTTATTGCCCGAGCAGATGAATTCCAGGAAAAGGATTCAGGATGGTCAATAAAACAGTTTGAATATTATGAGATTCAAACTGTTAAGCTACAACATCTTCCTGGATCTGGATATGTTGTAGCCCCGCAAAACATCAGAAAAAGAAATGCGCTCATAAACGTCAAAAATAATGACGTTTATTGTTTTAAGTGGTGTGTTTTAGCACACCTTTCATATATGAGGCATATTAAAGAAAACTTTAGAACCTCAGCGGAAAAAAAAGCATCTCGAGAAAAACTTGCAAGAACATCGTTTTATAGGGTTTTTGACATCAGTCAACCCTTTATAACACACGAGCAAGAATGCTTAAACTTTTCGGGAATTGAGTTCCCAATTACCAAGAAGGGTATACAGCTGTTTGAAAAAAATAATACTCAATACAGCATAAATGTATACGAAATTATAAACAACAGAATCGTTGGTCCAACAATAAGAACCAAAGAGGTTAAACAAAAACATATAGATATATTGGGAATAAATAACCCAAAAGAAAAATGTATGCACTATGCATACATTACAAGCATAAAAACATTATGCAAATCACAAATAAACTCTTCAAATTCAGAGAGATATTTTTGTAGAAATTGTCTGCAATTTTATTGCACAACAAATAAGACACATAGTATAAAGGAGTGTGGACAAGTGGCATCAATATATCCTGAGCCAAACACAAAATCGTCATTTAAGGCGTTCACCAAAAAATTATCACCTCCAGTGGTGATTTATGCAGATATTGAGGCCGTTTTGGAAAACTACCAAACGGTATCAAATAATCCAGAGGCATCTTTTACATTGCCTAAACAAAAACATACTGCGTGTGCAGTATCATTTTATGTTGTTCATAATTACAACCCTGAACTGAACAAATTATGGACTTATGATGGTAAATAAATTAAAATATAAAATTATAAGTTTAAATAAATAATATTAATTTTCCTATTTATAAATTACAGGAGCTGACTGCATGAAGATGTTCGTGCAAAAATTAAAGGATGAGACGATGGACCTCTACCAAAAATATTGGAAAGACTGCAAGGAGCCAATCCACGAGTTCGACATTGATGATGAGGACTACCAGGAGCATGGGAACTGTTATGCTTGCGATGATCCCATCGAGATGGACGATCGGGATAAATATTTCGACCAGTTTAGCGGTAAATACCAGGGTCCTATTCATAAGAAATGTAAAATTAGTTTTAAATTAAGTAGTGCCTTTTTTCCAGTAGTTTTTCATAATTTATCAAGATATGATATTCATTTATTTATAAATGAATTAGGGGGGGAACTCAAACCAATTCCCTCAACAAAAGAATTATACATTGCATTATCGCAAAAAATTTTTAAAAAAGGGATAGCAAATTATTCAATTAAGTATATAGATTCAAATAGGTTTTTGAATTCTAGTCTAGAAAAATTAGCTTCAAATATGGAGGACAATGATTTTAAAATATTAAAATCTAAATTTAGCGGGGAAAAATTCCAGCAAATGAGGAGAAAAGGAGTATTTCCTTATGATTATATAGATAGTTTTAGTAAATTTAATGAAACAGAGCTTCCTCCTAGGGAATATTTTTACAATACGTTAACAGATGAAGAATGTAGTGTAAGCAACTACAATTTTGCCAAAGAAATTTGGGACTCTTTTCATTGTAGATCTTTAAGAGACTACATGAAATTATATTTAGAAAGCGATGTGCTTATTTTAGCAGATGTGTTTGAAAACTTCCGCAATATATGCCAAAAAATTTATAAATTAGACCCAGTGAATTATGTTTCAGCTCCATCTATTTCATGGGATGCAATGATGAAATACACAAAAGCAGAGTTAGAATTAATAAGCGATCCCAATATGTATAACTTTTTAAAAAGAGGGATACGCGGAGGTTTAACTCAATGCACTCAAAGAATTTCTCAGGCAAATAATAAGTACATGAAAAATTATGACGAAGCTAAACCAAAAAATTATTTATCATATATTGATGCAAATAATTTATATGGTTGGGCTATGAGCCAAAAACTCCCATTTTCAAATTTTAAATTTTTAAGTGAGAGTGAAATAAATATGTTTGATATCATAAATACTGATTCATCAGGAGATACCGGATTTATTCTAGAAGTAGATCTAGAATATCCTGATGATATTCACGACAAACATAATAGTTTACCATTTTGTCCCGAAAATAAGGTGCCCCCAGGAGGAAAGATTCCAAAGTTATTAGCTGATTTGACAGATAAGGAAGGTTATATAATCCATTTAAAACAATTGCAATTATGCTTGCAACAAGGGCTTAAATTAAAGAAAGTACATCGAATTCTATCTTTTAGTCAATCGTACTGGTTAAAACCGTATATTGACTTAAATACTAAGCATCGCAAATTGGCTAAAAATGATTTTGAGAAAAATTTTTATAAGCTAATGAACAATGCAGTATATGGGAAAACGATGGAAAACGTTGAAAAGCGTAGGAACATCGCACTAGTAACTCATTATGAGTCTAGGCGAAATTCACCGGGATTTAGGCAACGAGTTGCAATGCATAATTTCCATAGTTTAGAAATATTTGGAGAGAATTTAGCAGCCATTGAATCTACGAAAACATCAATTCTTTATGATAAACCAATATATATTGGATTCTCAGTGCTGGAATTATCCAAATGGTTGATGTACGATTATTATTATAACTTTCTATTGCTTGAATGTCCCTCAGCTAAAATAATATATATGGATACAGATTCATTTATAGTTTCGTGCGAGGAAGATATTTATACAATAATGAGAGAAAACCCTAGTCGATTCGATACATCTAACTATGATAACATAAATCCATTTAATATAATTCCAGCAAATAATAAAGAATTGGGGTTATTTAAAGATGAAAATGCTGGAAAAGTTATGACCTCTTTCGCTGGCTTAAAAGCTAAAGCATATTCATTTTTAGTAGAAACGACCAATGATGATATTAATATAAAGAAAGTTAAGGGGGTTAAATATAGTGTAATAAAAAAACTTTCTCATTTAGATTATATTGAATGCATTAAACATAAGAAAACATATTACGGAGAACAAAGATGCATAAGAAGTAGAGGGCACCAATTATACACTGAAGTAATAAATAAAATAAGTCTTTATTATAAGGATGATAAAAGATATGTATTAATTGATAATATTAATACTTTAGCATACGGTCATTATTTATTAAGAGAAATACTAAATTCATTAAATTAAGTTGAAAGATGTAACTTGTAAATAATAAAAAAACATGTAAATAAAAAAATTAAGTTTAATAAATAAAATATATTTTGTATATGTTCACTTTAATAAATCTGTTTTATTTATCCATGAATTATGTGAGTTATCAAATCCTAACCATTTTACAAAAACCTGGTTTTTTTTCCTTCTTATTATCTTTTCTACTAGGAATGCATTTTTGTCTTTAACTTTTTGTATTTCAGCCTCATAAAATGTTCCTTTTATAGGTTCACCTTTATAGTCAACAAGCTCATAAGTAGCTGGGAAAGTTGATTTTATTTTAGAAATTTTAAATATTTCTGTTGTCCAGTTAGGCTCATATCCCTTAAGAAATACACCTTTGTATTTGCTTATTCTTACATGGTCTCCAACTAAATATTTATGTTTTGGAAATACCTTAACAATGTTATAACAGGTTTTCAAAATAAACTCCTCATTCTGTTTGCAAACATCAACTGGTCTCATTTTTATAGTTCTGTGATAAGAATTGTTATAGTCTTCCACAAGTGTATCTATATGGGTAATCCATCGATAATTTCCATTAAAGCTAAACATTTTCCACATTTTATTTTTTAAAGTTCTGTTGAATCGTTCACAAATAGATGCTTTAAGGTGTGTAAATGTGTGATAATGATTTATGTTATTTTTCTTCATTAAATCTTTAAAGAGATGATTAAAAAATTCTTTTCCTTGATCGGATTGTATATTTTTTGGTTTATATTTAAAATTTTTTAATATAGATTTCATAACTGTTGCAACATCTATTGCTGATTTAGATTTTACAGGTTTACCAAAAGCGTATTTTGAAAAAGTATCAATAGCAGTCAGTAAATATTTATAACCACCATTCTGATTGGAATATGGAATCATTTCAACCAAATCAATTTGCCAAGTATCATGAATCCCTTTTTGAACAAATCTTCGACGTAAGAAATTTTTTCTACAAGGTTTATGTATTTCATCAACAACTTGATGTTTACTCATGTTTATATTTTTATGAATCTTATTTTTTATTATTAACGTTTGAGTTCTTAGAGATTAATGATTTCTTATAATGTAGTACATCTTCTTTTATTTCTTTTGTCATTTTTTTAGAAATTTCGAAGCATAAACGAGTTAAATCAATTTGAACATTTTTATCATAATTACCTTCTAAATCGGATAATTGAATATCAAATTTTTGTAAAGAGACACACTTAGGAATAATATGATTATAGTACAGATAGGTTATTTGTTGTTTTAAAACAGTATTCCAACATAAAAATGTTGTAAAAAATATTGCTAGACGTATTAATGATCTCCAAGACTCACTATCAATCTCAATTTTATTACCGAATTGATTTAGTACCAGCACATATTGTTTATCTGACTTTCTAAATCTAAAACTACATTTAATAGAAGATAAAGTGGGATGATCCAAAATTGTATCAGACATAAGAAAATCATACTGATCAAGCTTTAGTTGTATAAATTCCTTGTATGTGAGCAACTGCATCCATTCTTCTTTATCAATGCCAATATAGTTGTTTTTGTGTTGCTGCATCCAGATCATTGGAGTAAATTTTCTCGATGTGGAAAATCCGCATTTTAACTTTAAATTTTGAGCCACAAAATATTCAAAACCAAATATAACTTCATGGTCCTGCTTTTTTCTTGTTGCCTTATCTCTTTTAGCTTGGAGCGTATCCATTGAAACCGATTGATATTAACAAACTAAAATGAAAAACTGAAATAGTCTCCTTATAAAGCATTGGGGATATGCATACCGGTTTCAGTTTATACATATATATATATTATACATAATGTTTATATACTAAAATATATATATATATATATAAATATTGGTATGTATGCTAGTAAATAATGTAATACCTACATATAGTATATATGTAAGTGGTATATAAATAGCTAAGATGAGATCTCAAAAGACAGTTTACGTTCAAAACTCTGGCTAAAATGAACAAATTTGAGAGGAGCAATTCTGTAATAGTAGATTTTCAATATGTTGTTGGAAATAACAAACAAATATTTGTTAAAGAATTGGCTTTCATGCCAGGAGGAACTGTAATACCGAACTTTTTTCACTTCAAACCCCCATACAGCTTAAAGGAATTGGATAGTGAAACTTTGCAGCAACACAATATACATCGAAAAAACATTCATGGATTGGACTGGATGGATGGGGAAATACCCTATAACTGCTTAGGTGATATACTTTCGCCACTTAACAAGTTCGCCAATGTAATTGTACGCGGTGAAGTAAAAAAGGAATTTTTATCCAAGTTTCTATCGAATAATATTATCGATATATATATTGGAAAGAGTCTTACATGTTATCCAAATTTTTTTACCAACTGTAAAATTCACAAAAAAGTGAAGCTAAGATGTGCTCTAAATAATTTATTTAGACTGTTTATAATTTTAGAAAACTGCAATTATGATATATATTTTAATGGAGAATCATATGTATAAATTACTTAAATAAAGAATCAGTATGATTTTGGATCTTTAATTGAGATGTTGATTTGGAAAAATGGATGGGCTCTTTGGGAATGATCCTAGTAAAAAAGGATACAGTCAACTTATATACTGCAACTATTGCGGATCTGATACTCATTTTGAAAAGGACTGTGCTAAAAAACGCGATCAGGAAAAAAAACAATAGAATCATTACCTGTAGCTAATAAACATTGAAAAATAAAAAACTTTTATCAATATGTTTACGCAATTTATTCATCCTTTTACGATGCTTATTTGTGGGCCCTCGGGGTCGGGTAAAACAACATTTTTAAAAAACTTAATAAATGATAGAAATGATCTAATAAGCGATCCAATAACTCGAATTATATGGTGTTATGGTGAAGAACAAGCGAAGCCGAATTTTAGTAACATAGAATATTTCCATGGAGTTCCTGAATCTATTGAAAATGAAAATAATGAACCGATACTTTTGGTATTAGATGATTTGATGATGGGTGCATTCAATAAAAATGTATGTGAACTTTTTACGAAAGGATCTCATCATCGAAATTTATCTGTAATAGTTGTAACTCAAAATATATTTCATAAATCTTCCCATACAAGAGATATATCACTAAATACAAAATACATTGTGGTGTTTAAAAATCCTAGGGATAAATTACAATTTCAATGTTTAGCTAGACAGATATATCCTGAAAACCCGCAAGAACTTTTTAGAATATATAAGGAAGTAACAAATGAACCTCATGGTTATTTACTTATTGATCTTACTCAAGGAATAAATGACCTGTTAAGATTTCGAACTGAGATTTTTAATCCATTATATTCAGTTTGTTATTCTGATGAAAATGGTTTGCAAAAGGAGCATAAGGCGATTGAAAGCGAACAAACATTTATTGTATGTGCTCAAAAAAGCAAATAATAAACTTCGAAAAGCAATTATTTGTAATAGTGATTCCGAGCTTGTAAAAGTATTGTCTGAGATTGTGTTAAATACTTTAAAAGGAAACCATAAAATTTCAAAAAATATCCTGAATTCATTAAAAAAGTATAAAAATGTATTGCGACATATTTCCAGTCCAAAACAATCTTTAAATTCTAAGAGAAAAGTTCTAATTCAAAAGGGAGGATTTTTGCCTATTTTAATAAGCTCTTTGCTTTCTGGAATTTTTGGAAAAATATTGAATCATGATTAAAAGCAAGCATCAGCTAACTAAAGTAATTTTAATGCATCCAAATGCATACCATAAACTTTTAATGAATGATCGAGGTAATGATCTTATAAATATAAAATTTTTACCAATTTTAAATAATAAAAAAATAAGTGATTTTGATAAATGGATTAAGATTCAACAAGAGTTATGTGCATACCAAAATAAAAAGAGAAACAAAGCTTTTTCACATCAATCGGTATCTAAGTCACCGGTTTCATTAAATCAAAATGTAGAAACTCAAACGTATATTACGAATGATTGGAAAGATTCCGCTGCCAGTACTTCGAAAGGAAACAAGAACGAGTCATCATTAAAAAGAGGTGGTTTACCCGATTTACCCAGTGACGATGAGGAACATTTAACTGAAAAATCATCAACATTTCCAATTGATTATAAACGAACCGTTACAGATACTTCTTTCATAGATGATAAGGTAGTAAAAAAATCATTAGTTGATGATAAAAAAATAATTAAAGGACCTGCTACTGAAAAGAAACTGAAACTGAGAAATAGGGTTAAGAAGAATAGAGATTCACCCTATCCACTTCGAAATCTTAAGTATATAAATGACTTAGAAAAATTGCATAGAGCAAACCGTAAAGAAAAAAATATTCAAATTGGTAAAAATAAATTGAATTGGATTTCATATTCCTAAGTCAAGATTATAAAATGTTTTTTCAAAACGAATTTTTTGTTACTGTGCTCAGCAATGACTCTTTAAATGTATTTCCTGATAATGTAAAGTGTGCTTTTACCAATATTGTAAACATTCCAGAAACAATGTCTGATGAATGGGAAGTTGGCATAACTGATATATATTTAAATAATTGTTTTGGAAAAAATCATAAAAAGTTACGGAGAGATACAAAAGAAAATACATCTGAAGAATCAAGCTCTAATTCATCAGAATTTATAAGCTTAGTAAATTCTGAAACATTCCGTTACAAAGCGGCTCCATTGAAAGCGGATGAGATTGAATACGGACCAATCTTTATTTACACGGACATTATTAAGCCTCGATGTGTAGGAAGCAAAAGACCTCGTTGTCTGAGAGTTTTGTTCACAAACGGAAGAGAAAAATTTATGCAGTTCAGAAATGTTGAATATTATCCTATTGAAAATTATTCACCAAATGAAATTTCTATATTAATAACAGATTCAAGTGGATATAAAATTCCCTTCGAAACTTCATCTATACCAATTTTTCTGACACTGCATTTTAGAAAAAGACGAAAAATTCTATAAATATATTCGATATTGGAAACTAGTAATTAGAACTAAGTTATCAATCATGGCGAAATGTTATCATCAATATTATTTAAATCAGTGTGGTGAGGGTCTAAGTCATATTGGTAGTCTATATATTTCACCCAGAGTTGTTCAGCAAGGACGAGGCATTGGAAATTTTTTTAGCGGACTTTTTAATTACATTAAACCACTTTTAATTTCGGGGATAAATGCATTGAAAAATCAAGCTGCAGAAACTGGAAAGGCTGTTATAAATGATTTAGGTCGGAAACCCTTACGTAATATAATTCAAGAACAAAGTAAAATAGCTCTACATAATTTATCTGATAAAGCTATTAATAAAATTACGAAATTACAAAATGGTAAAGGAAAAAGACATAAAAAGAGGAGACCAAGAAAAAAACGCAGTCATTTAACATCTAAGCAAGGACGTAAACATACGCATTCAAAAAAATCAAGAAAAAAATCAACAACAAAATTTAAAATTAGTGATATATTTTCAAAGTCAAAATGAGTAACCACATTGAATGCATGAAAAGCGAATTGGATCTTTTTGCACCGCACCCAACTCAAAGCTGTATTTTGAAAACCGAAGAAGTATCATACAATCCTATTGCTTCGTTGGATAGTGCCTCATCAATTGAATTCGTTTGTTTGGGAAATGGTGAAACATATAGAGACCTTTCAAGTGTTTACCTAAAACTTGTTGTGCAACTTAAAAAAATTGATAATAGTAATATTGAAGGAAATGCTGTTGGTGTTGCTAATAATATTTTGCACTCAATATTTAGAAGCTCATCGGTATATTTAAATAATACTCTGGTTTCACAAAGTGACAACAATTATCATTATAGATCATATTTACAAACCATTTTAAACTATGGTTGTGATGCAAGTGAAAGTCATTTAGCAACACAAGGATATTTTCCAAATTATGGAACTCAAACACCATTTAAAAGTGATGGTTGTCTAATTCTTAAAAATATCTTTCAAAATAGTAACAAAGTTGAATTATTTGGAAAAGTTCATGGTGATATTTTCAACCAACCAAAGCTGCTTGTAAATAATGTTGATTTGCGTATTACTTTTAATATTGAAAAAACAGCATTTTATTTATTGGAAGACGGGACTGAGTCGAATCTTAAGATATTAGAAGCACAGCTTTTTATGAACCATGTGGTAGTTAACCCCAGTATTTTATTAGCTCATCACCACGTTTTACAAACAAAAAATGCAATATACCCATACAATAAAGTTGAAGTAAAATCATTTACAATATACCCAGGAAATAATACATTATCAATCGATAATGCTGTCATTGGGCAAATTCCAAATTTTTTGGTTTTCTGTATGGTAAAAAACCGAGCATATTCAGGAAATAGAGGATTAGATCCTTTTAATTTTGAAAACTTTAAAATTCAACGATTTAATCTATTAGTTAATGGAGTACAAGTGCCTTCACAGGCGCTTGAATTCGATTTCTTGAATTCTAATAATGTACAAAGTTCAAGAGCATATAATTTACTATTTAGAGCATGCGGAATTAAACATTATGATCGAGGTCTGCAAATTTCTAAGGAAATGTTTGACAAAAATAGTTTCATATTAGCATTTGATTTAACTGCGGATCACTCAAATTCAAGTGTTTGTTCTAACTTAATATCTCAAGGAACAATAAGAATAGAAGGACGATTCTCTGAACCTCTTGATGAGGCTGTAACATGTCTTGTTTATTGTGAATACGATTCTATGATTGATATTGATAAACATCGAAATATTCGGGTACTTCTTTAAAAATGAATACAATACAAATCATGAACTTGCTTTCAAGCAATCAACAAACTAAAAAAATATTTAAAGGCGTTTTTCCAGCAGATAAACTACCAAAAGAAATTAGTGAATACCCAGCATTATTTGTGGTTAACACTGATTATTCAAACCAACCAGGAATGCATTGGGTTGCATTTTACTTCTATAACAAAAAGTCTGCTGAATTTTTTGATTCTTACGGACAATATCCCCAGAAAAAAGAATTTGTTACATTTTTAAAGAGAAATGCATCAAAATATACTTATAACAAACAGCAATTGCAAGGATACTTTTCCAATACCTGTGGACATTACTGTATGCTATTTGCTCTTTACAAAAGCAACCGAAAAACTTTAAAGAGTTTTATCAGGAATTTCAAAACAAAAGATTTCGCCTATAATGATAAGCTAATTTCAAAAATGTTTAGTAAATACTTTAAATGAATTTATAATCTTAATATGAAAATAAACAAATTTTTATATATTATATAAAAAATATATTTTTATTTTTCGGGTTCTTGATACATTCTTTTAGTTATTTTATAATATCTTATCATAATATCCATGGCTTCCTTTATGTATATTGGAAGTTTGTGGCAATTACAAGTGTCGGGGCCCTCAGTTGCGTCATCATCACTCCAGGGACATATTTTGTAGTGAAATCCATATTTTGAGTACAGGAGCTCCTTTTCTTCCAAATCTTCCAGGGTTGCTTTTAGATATTCAAGTTTTTTTTGGTGTTCCTCGAAAAGCATATCCTCAAATTGCAGCAGAAATAGTTTGATTTGATGCGAATACATTTTCGAGGTGTTTGGGATTATGTAGAAGACACAAGACTGATGATTCACAATAAGGAATAGACTCTTTTATACCATCACTCTTTTGATATAAATTGTAAAAATGGAGTGCTATATCTAGTCATCTCTTTTCCTTTATATACTAGATGCGTTATTCCATTTTCCTTCAATTTCTTAAATGGTGTTTTAGTTGAAAATTTATTTACATAACTCTTTGGTAAAAATATCCACAGTGGTTCGTCATCCTTGCCAGTTAAGTAAATAGCGATTTTAGTTCCATATGTTGTTTTCTTTATCTTACACCCAATGATCTTGTACTCAAAATTAATACATAAGTCCTCGATCTTTGTGTAGCCAATAACAGGCTTTTGATCATTCAGAGTATCTAAGAAAGACTTTGGTACATAATACATAAGTGATTCGAGCTCTTTTATTGGATGAAAAATATTTCCACCTACCATTAGATTAATATTATATACTCCCGGAGTCGATTAAAAAAGAAAACTGAATCATTTAATCAGTGATCTCGCTCTTTTATACTTTTCAATATTGGAAAATCCCATCCCATCTCATTGTGGGCATATACTTTTTAAATAAAATGATAGAAAGAGATGTCAATATGATTATTTTTAAATTTTAATGCAACTATTATTTGATAATAAGACTGAAAAAGATGCTTGAATGATTCTTTCATTTTGTTATATCTATGTATATTGTATCCATATTGAATATTTTCCTCATAACATCCTATAAAAGGAGTTCTAGTTTGTTCTTTAAGTCAGTTTATAACATAAATATCGAAATGGAAACATTCGTTTGTGATCTTTGTATAGACAGTCCCTCATTTAAATATCGTTATGGATTAAAACGTCACATTCTAAAAGTGCATAACTTCAGCATCACAAAAGCTCGATCATCATACTATAACTGCTACTTTTGTCCTGAAGTGCAAAAGTACTGGCTCCGAGATGAATTATATTTGCATTTTTTAATGCATCATCCCAAGATATTAATAGAATTAATTAACTTAAGAATAAAGACATCCAAATAAATTTCAATATTCATCAATCCATTTATATAATGATTAATGCTTTATGTGAGATAAAAATAAAAAACCATAATTAAATTTTTATAAAAATTTTTATTTTGCCAGACATTTTTATGTATAGTTTTATTCAATATTTTTCATATATTCATTTAATATTGCATCATCTTCTTCATTCATTAATTTTAAATAATAATCTTTATCTTGAATTAATTCCGAAAAAATGTTATCGTCATCTGGAAATGTTGGAATGCCACAATTTTCATCTTGTGTCTCTGGGATAAAACATGGCGTATTCGGTGCATCGTCTTCTAATATGGAAATGTCCTGGGTGTTTGGAACGATCCAATCATCATCAAGGTCGATATTTGAGGGTTCTGGATAGTCCCATGTGGGTGTGATTATATTATAAAATGATGTGAAAGAAATATTTTTCACATCATCAAATAATTCCTCAAGAGTTTTAGCTCCGAGATTTGACAGTGGGAAAAGATCATCACTCGATTGACTGTCTTCAAATATTACACTGATTTGACTCATGGTTTTTTATATTTTTTTTTTTTGCTGTTTTAGGGTTTAGTTCAATAACCTGCTTGGGCTGTTAAATTTAGACTAACCATTGGAGTCCTAAAATAATCATTGACACCCATCGATCCTCGAAAACTGAAAACAGGTTGTGACACTTGAAAACAACCCCTAATTTTCCAGATCAAAGAATTGAGTAAACCAATCAAAAGACCTGGGAGCGATGAAAGACAGGATAGGAAGAAGTGAAGAGAAGGAAACAAGATGCTTTGATTTTTATATATTTGTGATTATTTTATTCAATATTTTCATATATTCATTTATTAAATAACGACATATTCATAATGACGTATTCCTCAACCCGGGAATCAGATGAACATGAAGTACGCCGAGGTTTCGTAGTCCTGAAGATTTCTATGTCATCATCTTCATCATACAACTCCTCATCTGAATGTATGTCAAGATCACATAATCTGTAATAATAATGTTTCTTGTCCCGGATGGGTATACCAACACACCCCTCATAATGACTAAAAAATTTTTCCAGAGAGTAATTGATGTTGCATAAATCGCAGGTTACTTGTGGATCCATATTCGAGACAAAATTTTACGTATAAAATGTTCTAACCGGCAAAGCGAGATTTAGACTAAAAATTGTATCTCTAAAATAATCATAGAAACCTATTCATCCATAAAAATGAGAACAGGTTCTTGTGTTTGAATGTATTGAAGCCATGAATGGAAACACCTGAAAACCACCCCCCAATTTCCCCAAGTCAATTAATTGGGAAAACCAATCAGAAGACTCGAAACACGAGATAGTGCTTAGAGCCTGACGCCTCCAGTAGGGAGTAAACAGGCGATCGGCTAATTTCGTGCACGCGTGGGTGTGTGTGTGTTTGTGTGTGCGTGGGATCCTATACACATAACCAAACAAATATACATTTATATATATTCCCATGCCAGCAGGCATCTCCTGTCCTTTCTTGAGGCCTTGTAATAAATTTTCCACCTGAGTGTAACTGATAAAAAAGGGCCGCATCAGGTCGATCGTTGTTCCGAGGTTTTTTGTTGACCCTTCAGGTTTAACGGAATTTCACTTTCTTTTGACAATTTTTTCCTTTTGATACTTGTTTCAACCCTTGGACAATTTTATATTAGAAATTAAATTTCTTCGTATAACTCAAAAAATAATTTTTAAATATTTCAATGGTCTTGGATTGAAAAATCATTTAAAATGATATGCAATAACATATTATTTAGTTTTCATAATTATTTTTTCCTTATGTTGCACAAATGATCATAGTGATTTGGTTGGATATATTTTTCTTAATCAATTTAATTTATTTTTTCACACACCTAATTTGTCTCATAGGTTGCCCAAGTGACCAAATGATCATGGTGAATTGGGTGAATATATTTTTTCCTAATCAATTTTCATTTAGTTTTTCACAAACCTTATTTGTGTCATAGATGGCGCAAATGATCAATTGAATTGGTAGGGACTTAGGCAAACGGCGTAAAATCGGGGGGAAAAAATTCGAAAATGGGAATACAGGCAAACTAATGGTAGGGCTTTCCAGTTTTTTTCTACATGTATTTATATTTGAGAACGCTAGCACTCTTTGACAGATCATTTTACTCGACACAAGTTTTCTACATGATCCTGTCAAATTTCATGACTAGCCGATCTTTTTACATGTCAATATTTACATGTAAATGGCGCTAGTAAATTCACCACATTTTTACATTTGACATGTAGATGGCGCTAGTAAATTCACCACATTTTTACATTTGACATGTAGATGGCGCTAATAAATTCACCACATTTTACATTTGACCCATAGGTGGCGCTAGTAAATCTGGTGAATACGCCGTTTGCCTGTATTCCCATTTTCGAATTTTTTCCCCCCGATTTTACGCCGTTTGCCTAAGTCCCTACCAATTCAATTGATCATTTGCGCCATCTATGACACAAATAAGGTTTGTGAAAAACTAAATGAAAATTGATTAGGAAAAAATATATTCACCCAATTCACCATGATCATTTGGTCACTTGGGCAACCTATGAGACAAATTAGGTGTGTGAAAAAATAAATTAAATTGATTAAGAAAAATATATCCAACCAAATCACTATGATCATTTGTGCAACATAAGGAAAAAATAATTATGAAAACTAAATAATATGTTATTGCATATCATTTTAAATGATTTTTCAATCCAAGACCATTGAAATATTTAAAAATTATTTTTTGAGTTATACGAAGAAATTTAATTTCTAATATAAAATTGTCCAAGGGTTGAAACAAGTATCAAAAGGAAAAAATTGTCAAAAGAAAGTGAAATTCCGTTAAACCTGAAGGGTCAACAAAAAACCTCGGAACAACGATCGACCTGATGCGGCCCTTTTTTATCAGTTACACTCAGGTGGAAAATTTATTACAAGGCCTCAAGAAAGGACAGGAGATGCCTGCTGGCATGGGAATATATATAAATGTATATTTGTTTGGTTATGTGTATAGGATCCCACGCACACACAAACACACACACACCCACGCGTGCACGAAATTAGCCGATCGCCTGTTTACTCCCTACTGACCCGGACTCGGATCCGGAGTAAGGCAAAATCCTGTATCAACGGAGTGGGAGTGGGAGGCTGACGGTCTCGATTGACCGCCCGACCAATGTTTCGATTACGCGCCTCAAGTGGCAATCAGGCTGCAGACGGGGATGCAGCTGTGCAGGATTTGCTCAGCATTAATAACACTTAACCCAAGGTCGGCAAGGATTGGGCAAACAGGATTCGATACCATGCCGATGCCGATGCCGGCAACTCCAAGGCATTAATCTTCGCTTTGATGTCGGCCCGAGAAGGTAATTGGAATTGATTTAAAGGCGGGTGGGCTTTTGTTTGAATCTTGTTTATTTATTCAGTATTCATTATTATTATTATAATGTTTATTATTAACACACTCAGTAGTTTCGACTTAGTTTAAATGTATTTCACTTTAAAGTTTGCTTCCTCCCATTAAATTTAATTCTAACTTGCTTAAAAACAATCAGTTTGGTTTTGTCCAGAGTGACAGAGACAGAGAACGGGTGGGGGACCGAGAGTCCCCTGTTGGGAACAGATCCCCCAGTGTTTCCATATATATGTGTCTATATGTATAACTATTTCAATTTACTTTATTACGCATACGCACTGTATATTTTGCTAGTCTGCCATTTCGTTTTATTTTTGTATATTTGAAATTAGAATTCGAATTACATTGAAGTACCGTGTAAACTGTATGGCGTTTCATTATTATTATTATTATTTTTATGTCGTCCTCTCTGCTCGGTTACTTTAGGTATTTATAACATTTACAATGAATTCAGTTTTATGGCTGTAGTTGGGAGGAGGCCTAGCTCGGACTGTGAACTCTGAACTCTGAATCGGCATTTATTCATTATGCATCCGAACAATTCCCACTTTGGCGGATACCACCGTCTCGGATATTCGGAATTCATCTTGGCATTAGCCTCGGCCGGTCGGGGCAATTGAATATTCATGAACTGCCATAAATAGCGACTGAAATGGCCAGGACAACAAAGGAGTTGCAGAGATGTGTCCGGAAATAGCCTGGGCAGATGCTTGAAGTATTTTAATTTGCTGGCCAGTACCGAGAGATTTGGATTTAACTGCTAATGGATTTATATAAGTATCATTGTATCATACACCGGTATAAACGGATTTTTGTTTCTGTTCTGATAACCAATATCTCTCAGTTGGTTTCGAGCTCTATGAGTCTAATTACACTTGAAATACACACTCCTTAGGCTGGCTAATTGCTTACGTACTAGTTGTTCATTAATTACAATTAATTTTTAACACTTAAATGCAGTTTGATTAATGTTTGCCCGTTCTCTATTTACAGTCGATGGTGCAACAGCAACGATGATCTCTTTAGTGTAATGTAGTGTGGCGTGTGATGTTTTGTTTGTATTAATGCTATTTACAAGTTTCATATTTTGATTTCAGTTACAAGTCTGTAGCGTATTTATAGCGCAGCTGATGTTGCCGTTGTTTTGCTTATGGATTCTGCTTTATTTTGATTCTGCGTTCGCAATTCGTATGACACTTAAATGGCTGACAATTACAAAATGGCTTATCCTTATCCGTAATCCGTATCGGTACCTGTACCTACACACACATATATGTATGTTTATCCTCCAACGCACTTAATACGGCGTAACACGGTAATGTGTCCTACCTTTTACGCTAATGCATTTAAATTTATGCTAAAAATTTACAGCTATGTTAAATGAAATGCCCGTGAATGATGAGGCCTCACCGCCGATTTGTCTGTATGTGTATGGGTGTATAAGTGTGTGTATTTTGTATGCAGGATGTGTCTATTTCAGTTTGTTGTGTTCGCCCACTATGGCAGATATTTATTATTACTTTTTACAATTACTTCAGCGTTGGATCCAGGGTCGTAAATTCCAATTCGCCGCGCGGCAATATCAGATCCGGGTCTGCAATATACACTTTGGTTGGTTGGTATAAAACAAAATCAACAACAATGGCGGAGAGAGCATATGTGAATGTGAATCGTGTGTGTGTGTGATTGTGTTAGTATTAGAAAGTGTATGTGTGTTTGTGAAGGAGAGACATAAATTCATGGGAGAGTGAGTAATGGTTGCGTGTTTGTGTGTCCAAGAATAGAGAAACAAAAGCAAATGTTTATACCGATTAGTTTGGCTTGTTTGTTGTTATTGCTTTTGAGATTCACAACACTTGCAAAATGACATCATAACAGAGTTGCAAATTATTATTTGAGCGGCGAAAAGAAAAGAGAACCATTAGCAAATACATATCGAAAGCGTGACCAATTGTGCGCTGATAAGAAAATAAATAGCATCTAATAAAACAGCAATATGAATCACAACAGCAACGGAACACAAAACAGAAACTGAACCAGAAACATGAACAACAGCGACACTTCAATATTAATATTCACTTTTCCTAGAAAATTCACGACTTCCCGAAAACTCTCCGTTCCCATTCCAATTCTTTCCACTGCTCGTAAACGTAAAATAATTCAACAATTTCTTAATTTTTATAGCACATTTCGCCCGAATTTATGTGGGTGGTGGGTAGTGGGTTGGCCCCTTTTTATTGTGGTCCGAAGAGGACTTATTGTGTTGACTGCTGGATGGGTACAAGTGAATCTTAAGCGCCATCTAGCGATGGCTGCCGCAAGCAGTCGTCGCTTGTTGTTTACGATTTTGCAGTTTGTTATTTGACGTTGCGCTACCCTCGGCGGCCGCCCTGTGATATTTTATTATTATCGCCTTTTATGTCACATTTGTGTGGCGTCTTTGAGTCATAAAGACGCACAAACTAAGGCAACTCTATGCCCTCTATGCGTGGGTGTGGCTATGTCTGAGTCTGTGTCTGTGAGGCTGTGGCCTTTCACGTTTACTTTCACGCCATGCCTGACAGCATTAAAAAATGTCAAAAGTCGCAAAAATGTTGCCAGCCTGGATGGCCCAACAAAAAAGGAAAACCTGCTAAGGGAGCCTCGGGAGGAAGCGGAAGTACGGCGACAAATGAATGAACAGCGTTGACATTGAGGCTTCGCTGGAGTGGCTGCGTGTGTGTGCGAGTGTTTGTTAATACACTGGGGTGGACCTCTAAAGGGTAATAAAGATCACTTAACATTGATAAATGATAGCCAAGCTTCCATAATTGATATTCATCATAAATTTGTGGAACCCATTTAGAAAGCTTGTCATAAAACATCTTAGCCAATCGAATAATTGGTTTTAGGTAATATTTATTGCAGATAATGGCTCTAATGAAATCTATAATATAACAAAATATATGGAATAATGTAGCACACACTGCGTATGAGTAATGCCTGATTTCTAGATTTCAGGTTCACTCTAGTCCTTACACCGTAGAGCCTTTTGCTGCCACATAAACAATGTAGCCCAAGCAAATTCTGTGGTATTTTTTGCGGAATGACAGGAACATCAAAGTAAGGACATAAACCAGATAGACACATGCGGGGCTCAGGCACTGGGAGAGCAAAGGCTCAGGCACTGGCACTTTAAGGAGTTGTCTTTAAGATAATGCCACCGCAGCAAATGGCGCCGTGTGCTCATTTCGAGTGGCTGTTGTGTGCGGCTTGGTCTCAACTTTGTCTAATTAGACGAGTGCCGCTGGAGTGCACACGAAACCCACGGCGAACCAACCTAATACCACCTACTCCAGCACAGCCCACTCGCATTACTTACAATCCAAATACCCATACATTGGGCTAGGCTAGGCACAAAAAACACATTCCTCGCTCGGCAAGGACGAACGCTACACAAATGCTGCTGCGTTGCTTGTGTCTCAGGACTCTTGGCTCACTCACACACTCACACCCACCAACCCACCAACACTCACGCAGCAAGACAAACAGCAACTAGGAGACAAAAAAGGATGCTCTGCAAAATGAATGGAGCAGCACGAAATGAAACAAATGTGCACAAAAAGCTTGCCTTCTTTCAGCCCCCAACCGTCGTCCTTATCGCACGCAAGTCGAGATGACTGCGGGGCACAAAAAGTCAAACGAATTTGACTAAGCCGCGGGCCCAGTTGCCTCCACCCCAGTGCCCCCTGTGCCACCTGTACAGTGAAGCACGCGAGACTGGCATATGCAATTAAAAATGCCGGCTAATGACAGGCAACAGCCGAGATGTAAAGCTGAGGACGGGTGCCTTTTCGGGGCCTGAGCTACACTACAGTGCAGTACATAAATATAAATTTGTATGCGTGTTTCTGTGTGTGCACAGTGGCTCACTTGTTTGCCTTGAGTTACAGCGCAAGAAGTGTTTTTTTGTTCCCAGGACCTTTTCATTTCAATTTGACTTTGCTGCAAATGAATTCATGGAAGCCCGTGAATTCTAAGGCAGCGTCATTTAATATCCCAATTTGCTTCCACTCTTTAGCCGGAAGACATGCTGGAAAAATTGGATTTAATTCTTATATCCATTAGATAGTTATTTTGACCGTTTTTTTGAATGGGAAGCTCGTGAAAATACGAGCGAAATACGAAAATATAAATTCTAGCAGATCCGAAAATGTCTACCTCTCAACCAGTTTTTCCCGCCTCCTTCGGCGCACTTTGTTGTGACTTCAGCACTTGTTAGTGTCTTGTAAGCCAGTTGACTTGGCTAGGAGAACAGCACTGGAGCGGGAATTACAAATATGCCCACCCTGCTCTTGGACGGGGTGACAGTCGAATGAGTATGTGTGTCGTGTCGTGTCACTTGCCCCCAGTGAACATAAATTAAAGAGCCTGCCGGGAGAGTAGTTCCGGAAAAAAAAAGTCACATAAGGGCGGAAGGACAGGGAGAATGTAATGAAAACATAAAATTAAATCGCTGACAAAATCAAATTTAGCTAATTTGTGACATTTGAACCCACGCACCAAAGCCGGCACACTCACACACGCGGGGAGACACGCAGGAAAAGACGGGGACACATGTTATTTTAGCAATAATATCACGTATACGACACATCTGCCCATTAAATAATATTTGCATTTGCCAGCATGTCGGAACTCCGACTCCTACTCTGCTGATGTGTCTCTGCTGATGTTTGTGTGCCTTTGTGCTTATTTTTGTGTTTTAATTTAGTGCTTTCGAAATAATTAAAATTTATGCAATTCTCTCTCTCTGCATGAGCTCGCTCAGCAAACAGAGCCGGCAAAGAGCAAAGAACGGAGGGTAGCGGCGCCAGAAGGGTTAGAAAGCAGAATATTTTGCAAATTTGTTGCTGTTTATGTACGTTTGTCGTGCAAGCTTTGGTTTGGAATATGTAGATGTGTACATTCAAAATATCCTAGAGACTTGTCAATGCACTGAGAAATCGGCAGATTATTCCTGGTCCTGGAGACTAGCTTGGTGGAGAAACGTGATTCAATAAACGACTGTAGAACACATGTTAGACTTGATTTTTTGAATTGAAAAAATTATTAGCTACCACATCCAACTATTCTTAACTTTTGTTCTTGGTGTATGTCTGGAAAGTCTAAAATAAAAACAGATATCTAAGAAAACAAAGACTAAGCTAACAACTAAAGACTTTGCCACTGAGGACTGAAGCTTGATGCTTTTACAAAAATAATATTTACTTCGACACAACCATTGCTGCTTTTAGCACCAATTTGCCAGACGAATGGATTCTCATAAACTTCAATTAGCTTTATTTAATATCTCTACAATCTGAGTTGGCTGAGTTGCAATCAGCCAGAGACCGAATCCATAGGGCACACGCCGCAAATAAAGGATATTTTTGGACATTTTGTGGCATTTGAATATCCATCGCAACAAAGCCATGCCAAAATAATTACAAATGCTCAAAAAGAATGAGTGAAATCAGATGAAGGTGTGAGGGTGACTTTTATGAGCAGGTTTTAAGACAAAAAAAATTGCAGTCCGCCCCATTGTCCAGATTCCAGTGGTCTCCACAAAGGCATGCTTGTCATCCCTTTCTTTCCCATGCAATTAATTGAACCCGTTAAAGCTCCCTGGAAGATGCATATTCAAGTAGGCTTGGGTTAGGTATCAAAGATAAGCCCCGCTTCACTTTCGAACGACACTTGGACTTTAGCGGTTGGTTAATTAAGAGCAAAGATTTCTACGTTACTGCTCGATAATCACGTGGTATTACGTAATCACACGTGACCTCCAAGAAATATATTTAACATCACAAGTGAATTTATTGTGACTCTTATACCAGTTTCAAGTGTTTCAAGTGCAATCAAGATTTGCAGATTAAATTCTTCAATTTGGCTCGGCCAAATCAGGTGAGAAAGAAAATTGCAATTCTTGTGTCGGTTCTTACCACCGTGTATTTCACAGAGCCATGGTGGCCTGGTATTTGGCCGAGCTTATATAAACGTATATTAGCGAAGAAAGAGAATAACAAGCTGATAGAAGAAAATAATGCTGCAGAGGATCGATTTGGAGAAAATGTAACGGAGGTTATATAAAACTCACCCCCCCTGCACGTCCCTGATATTACATAAGGAACACGAGGTTTCCATGAGGCTTGGAATCAACCCCCCCCCTTTTCTCCCGCCTAAACACTCTCGAGGATTGGAGTCTGCTCTCTCTACCATGCTGCGGCCATAGATCCGTTATTTCCCCAAGATAAGAATCTATAACGAAAATCGCTAACTTGTGAAGCACATAGTTTTGTTTGCCAAACTAGCTCTGCCACTGTAGAAAATGTAAAATGGCATAGCATTTTGAATCATTATTGTTAATTTCTATTACTTTTAAGTTTTCCAAAATTTTGCCTTCGTAATTTAATCATGTACCACATCCCTTAATATTTACATATATATATACCTTATTATGTAGTAAGACTTTGATTTAGAATATATATGTATATAGCTGCATCGGAAGTCGACAGGCCTGCTGACCTCGAGGGACAAGCTGTAAGTACGGCATAGCCGCAACAATTTGAAGAATATGTCTTAGAGTGAAATATAAACAAGATATATGCATATGAATATTAAGGATGGAGTAAAGTCAGTTCAATTAAAAATCATAGAGTAGATTAAATTTCTTAATTTTGTAAATTCCAAACAACGTAAATTCTTAGATAGATCGCGGTATAGTTTTTGCTTTGAACTAATAATATTGAGTTAGGATTAGAATGTTATTATATTAGGAATAATGAACAAAACGCTGAAATGCCCATGTTGAATATATTGAAGTAATGAAGATATAATGAATCGCGTCTAAATATTTCAGTGGGGTTTCCAGAGACAAGCTAATGCAACATGGGTTGCCCAATGATAATGGTGCAACAAGGAAGGGCGGGTAAAGAGGAGATCTATTACACCTGAGTTCTCCAAGCTGGTATTCTCATTCCCTATTCCCCCACAACTTTGGCCACCCCCTTTATTTAGCACTGTCGAAGACTTCTTTTATTTGGTAACCCTGATTTGGGGAAGCACAAGAACCCTCCCTCTGGCCCTAAGCTAGGCTGGCAATAGACAGTGCGTGCTCCCGATCAGAACCAGGACGTTACAAAGGACATGTGAATGCTGGGAATTGTGTGGTCCGACTGAACGTAACAAGCAAAGTTAATTGGGATGCCAAATGGACGACAAATTAAAATGTGAAATGATGCAGGAATGGCATGGTCTCCAAGAAGGGGATATTAAAAATATTTGAAAGCCCCATACGAGCCCCCCAAACTGCTAACGCCTGCTGCCAATTTCGACAGCAAACTTGGCTTAAACATGACTGCCCAGCTGCAGTTGCAAATGCATTTGCAGCAGTTGCTCCTGTTGTTCTTTTTCCAGTTTCTGATTCTGATTCGGAGTCGGAGTCGGACTCGGGTTCTGTTTCTTAAAAAGTAAATGTATCTGGTGCTGTTTCTGTTTCTGTATCTGGGTGCGTGGGGCCTGTTGTCGTTCGACCTGCTGCACAGATTTAGTTACATAAAATTTACTTTGCATACATTTGGGCGGCCAGGCAGCTGTCGCCTGGGATGCCGGAGGCTCCAGGGCCAAGACCACGCTCGAGACGGTGGGGGACGAGACGTTTCGAGGCTGGCTGGACGTTACGAGCAGGGGTAGCAGCACATCGCCTGGGTGGATATAGGAAGGATACAACAAGGAACATGAGTCTCGTTAGTCTCGCAGCTACACAACCGGAGCCACTCTGCGTATGAACTCCCGTACTCCTACTCGAATGCATGTGGGGGGTCACTACAATGCTTTAAATACTGGGCAAGGTATTTACAACTGCAAGTCGGGGATTAAGATAGTTTGGTAAGCAAGTGGAGATACGGTTTGGCTACCTACAGAAACAGATAGAAAAAGAAGAAGACAGTCAAAGGAAAAGAGACAGAGAAATAGCGGGTTAGAGGAGAATAGACAGAGTCGGAGTGAGCTATTCTAGTCGGGGGAGACTATACTGTAGTAGTGGGTAGAGGGCAGGACAGCTCAGGTGTCTGGCTAATGCGAAAATATCTTGCCAAATACTTGATTTAATCGTTTTCAAATTAAATGTAACTAAATTGCATACTTTGATCTGCTCTAATTGGAGGAGTGTACTCGCATGTCATAAGCTACTTTGGTGAATGCTAAATGAGGGGCAATTAGTTTTTCATTTACATGTGCTCTTAATACTCATTAGTTGGCAGCCAATTTGATGTGCAACCGCATCATTAGCGCCAACTCAAGCCAACCTAATTATAGGTTCAGTGTATCAGTGTGGGTTGGCGTGTATCTATGTGTGGCTCTTTCCCATTTGGCCGAAAAGGTCATTCCACCGCCCGAACTTACGCTACTCGCATGCCAAGTACTTGAATAAAAATAATATCAAAACAATTATGAAAAACCAAAAATCAGTGTTCGATGAACACAGGCACTTGAACCAAAATTGAGTGTATTCTTTGACAATTTATTCGAGCTAAACACAATGTGAAATTATTCTAAATGATGGCTGTGTGTGTTTATGGTGTATTTGTGAGAGTTGTGTGTATTTACAGGCATTCCGAGTGCTTGGTATCTATTTACATACGCAATAAATTCGTTTTAGCAAATCAATCAACTAAAACTACCAATATAAATTAATATCAAGAGCGCACTCGAGACTCAAATCAAAAGTTGTTCAACAAACAAAGAGGGGTGCATTCGCAGAGTGGATATGCAGATAAATATATAGATAGATAGATACAGAGATGGATAAATTGATGACTACTTTTCTAGGACTACTGGCTACTACATCTACAACTACAGCTTGTTGAGTATAGATTTTGGAATAGTACCGTTTAGACTGGGCTGCGCGTACTGGATAAAGCTCTCGGAGATGTAGTGATGAGGCCCGGCCACTCCCACAATGGCGCCGCCACTGGAGCCCACTCCCGGCACCATGCCGCCCCCACCGCCTCCGCCGCACAAGTGGGCGGTGGCCGGGGCAACCCGGGCCCGTATCTCGGCCGCTCGTCCGCCGCCCTCCTCCAGCTCGTTCAGCTCATCCTCCTCTATGTACATGCTGGGCACATCATTGCGCGCAGGCCTGAAAAATTAGTCAACAAAAGCATAAGTTGGTTGTTAAAAAAATAGTCACCATAATCTATTAAAAGTTAAACCCACAAGTTCCTAATAGCTCCCTAGGCATTGTCCATTTTTTCAGACTTATATGAGAGTGGCTTTTCTAAAGTTTAAAAAAACTAAGCCATCTGATGGCTCTCAAGCGGCTCGAATTTCAATTTCAACAATCACATAAGGGTATAACTTTTGAGGGCATCATTTTCCCAAACCACTCTCCTCTCTTCACCAATGTCAATCAGACCGCTGGGTGGTCCAATTTAAATGAAAAATAAACCAATTTCCCCTGGGGCGCTAATTACTCTGCAAACGGCTTTCCTCCTCTTATCAGTCAAAAACTTTCGCTACCTGTACCTCAAATTCAAATATTTGCCTGAAAGCCGTGCTGCAAAAGGCAATCATTAAAATTTATGCATAGACGCACATGTGACTGAATCGGCAGGTATTTTGGACGAGGGGCGCCACCATTCAGGTGCGCCACCAGCTGATGGCGAAAATAATTTATTTATGCCAGATGACAGTCGGATGGTCCCGCCATTTAATGACCCGCATGCATTTTCGCTTTGATGTGCTCCGGGCTTGACTATTTTCAACTATAATTAATATTTCGTTGGGGTATCCGCTTTGAAGTGGTCGCCCGAGTTCATTATTGAGCAATCAGTGTGAGCCACAGAATCAAAGAAAAAGCCAATCCGACGGGTAGAGGTCGCGCAATCACCGTGTTACCTCGATACAAAGGAAACACCGATGGTGGGTGTTTATCTTTCATTAGCCAGAACCAGCAGCCACGGTTGACAAGGACGGTGGGTTGCGGAGGTCGCAGCAGCAGCAGCATCAGCTAAGCAGCTGCTTAATTACCCACCCATGGCGATGCGACCCTACCCTTTCGCAGATACAGCGCTGATTTCCTATCTTAAATGGAAACTCTCACTTGTGCGGCCACCTCGTTTCCGGATCCGGGACTCGTTTTCTTTTTCGGGTCAGGCCGCTCGGGTCGTAGTCAGGTGCTGGTTTAATTAATTTAATTACAGACTAAGCATAATTTACTGGGCAGGTGCGTGCTCTCCGCTGGCTCGGCTCTAATCGATGGACGATCGCCTTAATGAACCCTAACATTAACCGGCCCGCGAGGAGGTCGAGTGGGAGGCGCGGGAGTTTAAAGCCTGGAATCATATTGATTGAGCGGCCATTTCAGGGTGGCTGTCGTTTAATTACTTCCTGCGTAATAAGCATAACCGAAGGAATGCGCAAGAAAGTATGCTATGTCCGCCAGTTTCCATGCTTCGCGCTGCACGCCCACTCGTCTGTCAGTCACGTGGCCCACATAAATAATTTCGTAATTATTTCTGCACACAGACACGGGCCGAGGCACAAACAGATAGAGAAGCACACACATGCCAGTAGCCAACAATTTCATTATTAGTTTTTCCCCAAGCAAAACAAAGGACTGGGCCCAGGCCAGAACTCACCTCATGCTCTTGCGCACCTCCTGCGGCTCAGGTGGCCGCGGCCTGTGCCGGCAGACCACTACGATGCCGGCCACGATAATTGACGTCACCACGACGGCGCCTATCACCACGGTGGCGGCTAGAATCAGCAGCGTCGACTGCTTCTCCGGTCCGCTGCCGGTACTGGCGCCGGTCCCCACGCCGCCGTTACCGACCCCGCCGCCCGCTCCACCACCGCCCACGTGGTGCGTCGTTTCTGCGGGCGTTGGGTCCTCCGACAGGATAGATTCATCTGCAATGGAAGAAGAGAGTGAGGTTTCTATCAGAAGATGCGGGGAAAAATATATTTCAAGAGCATGGGAGAGAAAAGTAATATATTATCGTATAGTCATTTTTCACAGTGTATTCCCCCTCGGAAGATGTCTATCGTAGGTGGGTCTTGGGATAGTTTCAGGGGCCTCGCAATGATTTGTTATTTGCTCGGAATTAGTTTGATACTGCCGCTGATTTCTATTTGCCTCGCCCAGCTCATCGTTTATTTATTTATTTGTTTTGCTGGGCCGTGTTCTTTTGCCTAACTGATTGCTTTGACTGTTTGCTTATTGTGTCCTCCCTCCAGGTCTTCCCCCGCCCATCGCCCTGGGGAAATTGGGTTGAAAATTGAAATTAGCCAAATAATTGGGCCCCCATCTAATCCGGCCGAATGCCGGCATCAGATCATCCGCTGGAGATGAGAAATTATGAAAAGCAAAGACCACAAACCGGGAAATATATGTGCCAGGACCTTGGGTCGGTTATTACTGGCGATTAGATTTGATGACACTTGCCGCAAAGCTTTGGCAATTATGAGCAACATGTGAGCCAGAATGGCATTGTTTATATTTATTAGATTTTCATCCAACGGAAATTGCAGCATAATGTGTGTACGGGATCCGGGTAAGGGGTCCTGATTGTAAGATGATCCCCGGCTAAGATTTATGCCAGACATTCGTTAATGCCAACCTGCCCATCCAAGCTCCGTTCCCTTCTCCTTCCCGACAATGTGCCACATTTTTGTTGGCAGGGCAGCATTTCCGCTCCATTTGCGGGCCGTCAAAGGAAAGGCCTCGGAATTGAAACATTGCCAACCTTCGAGCTGATGCTGATGCCGATGCCGATGCTCCTCCTTCATCCTGCTGTCCCGGCGGCCTGCCTGGCTTTTGAAGTGAGCGTTTGAGTGGAAATTGCCTACACCTGCGGCTCAATTTAATTTTTGTTCCTGCCTCTCTGGTTATTGCCTGGCCTTTGGACTGGATCAGCTTCTGATGCCATGGTTCACGGCATCACCAGCACCACCAGCCACATCCACTTCCACCTTCACCTTCACCTCCACCTTCATCATCATCTCAGCTTTTGCTTTTTTAATCAGTTTGCCAGGCTGCGTCTTGTCGTCGTCCTTCCATTGTTGGCCAGAAGCGGGGCATTTGCTTATTTATTCCCGGGCTTTGATGCTTTTCGTATTTTTATTTTTTCTTCAGCCAGCTCAAGTGGCCACTTTGCTTGATATTTTTCACGTTTTGCCTTCTTTTCTCCTTGGTTTTCTTTCTGGCGTAATAAATTTTGCTGATGAGTTCTGCGTAAACTGATTTAAATCAGCGTCAGCTGATTTGGCCTCATTTTATTTATTTCCTGGACTCTGGTTAGGTGGCAACTGTTGTCCCGAATTTATAGCCCCTCATATGACTATGCCAGGGACCTATATAGGCCCACGAAATCTGCGTAGGCCAGGCCAGGCTAGACCGAGCAGCTGTTAAAATTCCGCATAAATTAGTAGGCGTTCGCCACCACCCGGAAAAATCGCCAGAGTCTATATCCCCGGCTGTGCAATCACAGGAGCAAATTTACGAGGCACGGCACAGAGCCGAGCCAAGCCTGCCGCTTCCAATCCCATTAACATACATAAGTAACTTGGGCGACGACCGGCTTGGGGCAGCTGTTGTTTCATGTAAATAAGTTTCGCCAGTGAATCGACTGCCTGCAACCGACTGCCAAAAACGGCAAAAACGGGCTTAATCGAACATTTGCGTATCAAATGCAATTAGAGCCATTAAATCGGGCCAATATGAGTGATTTATGGCCAGCGGGCGAGCCTGGCGAAAGCGAAATGGAACCGAAATGAAAATGAAAATGGCCAAAAGGAGGCACCGTCGCCTTGCACGGCTCAAATGGCTATGGAAATGGTAATGGAAATGCAGATAAAAATAAAAATCAACATGAAAATAATGACAACATTGTTGTCGTAGTTGTGTGCCAAAGAGAAAGCACTGGTGAAAGTGAAAAGAACGAAAGATAGAGATGGTGGGAGTGAAAGCCAGAGTGAATGGGAAAGGAACAATAAAAGAAAAGTGTCTACGGTTGCCGTTAAGCAAAACGAAAATTGAAGCAATTCCGCTTACACTCCACTCACACAATGGCACATTCACACACGTCACTGTATGGGTGAATTTGTGTGTGTGTGTGTGTGTAAGGCGCATTATGTCGTTAGGCTGAAGCAAAATGAAGAGGCTGTTGTGGCACGCCCTTGCGTATACGTAATATGCGTGCCCCACTCAAAGAATTGATGGAAAATGCTGAAATGCTTTCCGCTTCACTGCATAACTCAGTCAGTGGATTAGAAAAGGGCGTCTTGTCCTGGTCCTTGGGTATCCTTACATCCTACTGTCGACTGCCTGCCTGTAGAGGCAATGTGGGGACTTCAGGTTTTCGGTCCTCTCCCCCCCTTTTTTTCGGTTTTTGTTTGTATGTTCTTGTGTGACGCCATGTGCGAACTTTTCGCGGCGGCTGATTGAAGACGATTTCCCCGAACTTGCGTTGATTTGAAAATGCAGTCAAGCGTTGAATTAGACAGTTCCGTCCTCAGCTGTTTCGGGGCTCCGTATAGTTCCACTCTTGTACCCGGGCTCAGGCTATTTTATTGGCTCGAGGCCCCTGGAAAGTGACCCACAAACTTGGGTCTGAGATGGCCATAACTTGCACTGTTTATGTGATTAGCACGAGTCCTTTCTTTTTTCGGTTTCCGCCTCTCTTAACTGTCAAGCGTGTCAGATTTTGTTGTTGTCGTTTTTTTTGCCGGTCCTGTTTTAAAGGAGATTCTAGAATATAGGGGTCTATTGGGTACTCACCATATGGTCCCAGTTGGGCGGCCACGCGCACATTCTCAATCACCACCGGCGGCTCGCTGCGCCCTTTGGCGTTGACGGCGTAAACTAAAAATTGATATTCACGTCCCGGCTCTAAATTATTCAAACGAAACTGTGGACTGTTCTCCTGCATGCGGAAGATGGGTGCAGATGTCGCCTGAAATAATACACACACACACAAACATATAGTAAAACACATATACATATATATCTGAGAGAGGCACACACAAAAGTCGGCAGGACAACGGGCGCATATATAATTCACTGGCCATATGGAGTCGCTGCAAAGTATGCTATGTATTTTTAACTTTTCGGGACGAGCGCAGACCCAACGCATAAATAATTATTCATGCCTAAAATTTTGTCAGTAACTGTACCGCTCCAAAGAGCCAGGAGTACAAACAGAAGCCGAATGAGAAACAGAAACTGAAACAGGACAGTGGCTGAAATTTTAAACTGAATATCCGTTTGCCGTAATGGGACACAATCGAGTGAGCTTCGTTGGTTACGCACAAATTCCCACTCAAGTAAGCGTAAGTAATTTATGTTGTCCTTGCGGCACTTTTCCATCCCTATAGTCCTGCTGCCACTTTCCTGCTGCCCAGAGCCCACAGCTCCTACCCCACCCCTCTTGGCATACAGGATCCCAGACTGTGTCTTTTATCTAGCATGAAACTTTAAAGCTGCCAACCAAACGGACCAACGCGTGGGTCACACTCTGACCGAAGCCCTGGCGTCGTTCTGCTCCTGCTCTTGCTCCTGCTCCGGACAGAGATGAAGTCCCATCATCATCTTCATCACCATCATAATCATCATGGTATCCTTCATCATTACATGATCATCATCGTTTCATGACCATGCTCTTGATGAGCTTTTGCGCTTGGCTACTTTGCTAATAAACTCGCCCGGCAAGCGCTTCATCAACGTAGGAGAAGCACTCCCTGGAAACCCCAGAAACCCCCTGAAAACCCGTGAATCCCCTCTCTGTTGAAAGCAACCAAACGAAATGAAATGAAATTTTCATATGATATTCCCATTTACGAGTGACAGAGATAATTTAAAAACTCAGCATGCAGTAAGTCGCCTTTGCCTCGGAGTACACGGACAAAGGGTATCCTTGGCCATACAAGGACTAACAGCATTAATTATGTTGTCCCTTTTACACTCGAATTGAGCAGCTGCCCCTCCCGAAAAATATTTATTAATAATTCAAGCAGAAAAGTCAAAGGACATGCACACTAATTGACCGTATGGATTTCAAGTGAATTATTGCCAGATCCCTAAACTCTGCAGCACTCTCTGATGTTCCAGTTTAAATTTCCCCCTCGGCTTCAGCTTCAGTTACCAGTTACATCTTAAGCCACTGTTTCTAGCCGCTGGCTGTTCGTCGAACCGTGAGGAAAAGTTTAATTTAATTGAGCAATTTGCCAATTTGCATGCCGGAACTTATCAACTTAGGGCAAACTCGATTCGGCACTCACCTGATCGTTCAGCGTGGATATCTCGTTCTCGCCCAGGCCGACGGCCTCGCCGAATTGTCCTCGGTTCTGACCCGTGCCCGGATCGTTAGAGTAGAGCAAATCCCCGCCCACCACCTCCAGCATGAAGTATTGGGTCAGTCCTCCGTCGCTGCCCGCCACACAGACCACCTCCAGGACGGTGTCGTTGCGCAGTTCGCAGGCCTTTGGCGCCTCCGGGGTATCTGGGTGAGAATCGGGGAAGGAAGAACGGGCGGGCCATGGCCCAGAGATAGCAGTTAGTCAAATGGTCGCATCAGACAGGCCGGGGCTTAATGGCCCTGCAGCCCGGCAGTAATTGCATTAAAAGCAGCTCCCGTTGGCTTAAAGCGCCTTTTTGCCGTAAATTAAGGCGTGGCCACATTCAATAATAGCGAGTCTTTAAAATTGGTAAAAGCTATCCTTTTCAAAGTTAATATGAAATATTGTAAAACAGAAACTACTGAAAAAAAACCTTTTTCCAATAATTTAATAACTAAGTTAAATTTTTATGCAACAACAAGTCATTTTAGTCTTTTTTGTTGAAGAGAAAATTAAAACCGCAAGCGCAAAGTAGTATTTCTGTTTGTGTCAGGATACACCCACAGTTTGCATTAATTTCAGGAGAATTTTGACCACGTCCTGAAAGTCCTGGGTTGGTCCTGGGTGAAGCAAGCTGACGATTATTTGCCAGCATTTTTGCAAAGTACACCTACGGCTTACAGAAACCCCGCCACTGCACCCACTCGCCTGGCCAATTATGTAAGTAGATTCTTATGTGTGCATAACAGATAGACTTCGGGCAACAACACCAGTCCCGGACTCGACACCTGGCGTGGCTGGCAACACCGGGGCCTTTTTTAAATTGCGGCGAAGATGGCCGAAGATGGAGCTACGTACATAAGTGGCAAGCACCGGCGTCTTGTGGCAACAACTTCCTAGACTTCTTACTCGACTTACTTGCAGGCAGAATGTGCACCAGGCAGGGCGTCGTCTGGCGGCCAACGGTGTTGCTGGCCCAGCAGGCCAGTGTTATTAACTCGGAGTCCGACTGCGGCAGGTACGTCACTGTGCTGGCCAGTCCGTTCGACTGAATCCTCGAGTTGAGCACCTGAAATGTAAGAGAGAGATGTCGAAAGCCAGAGGATTAGAGCAGCTCACATTCTGCAGACGTAGGCAGACCGAAGTAATGGAAGCGAGTCGAATCGAAACCAAACCGAACCTGGGCATAAATATTTGAAGGCAAATAAGTTTTTATTGCAAAGCAAACGAATCGAGACCGGGGACAGGATAAGTCATTCGATGGCTCTCTGGATTTTGGTGCAGATTTTCAAAGGAACTTTTGCGGTAAATGAATTACTTTATTTATTGTGCACATCTGTCCAGGAACCGTAGAGTCACATATGCATTTTTTCTCGGTCGGTTTGGTCAGCTTTTTCTCCATCCTCTAACCTGTAACCCGTGCCCAGTGTCCTTTTTTATTCTATCTGCTAGCTCTGCAGTCTTCTGCCTTTCACCTAAACGGTTTGCATTTTAAATTCCTTCCTAAACGTATGTACCTTCTCCGGTAGTGTCCGTGGCAGTCGAATTTATACATTTTGATTAAATTTTAATTCAGTCACGTACGATGCTCGATTTCCTGACTCGACCCATTGTTCGTTCCGTTGGTCTGCCTGGAATTGTCGAACGAAAATCCCAGACAACCCCCGAGTATTTAGCACAAGTTCTGCTAATAGCAGCCCCACTTCGAGACTTGGCTTGGCATTTCGAGTAATTGCGACTGTCAGGCGAAAGGAGTCCTGAGATGCAGCACGTTTTCCGGCATAATTACAGGCACAATAAGTTCGGTTTGGATTTCGGATCAACTACGTTTACCTTCTGCTCTGGTTTCTTCCACTGAAAATTTTATTCTGTTCTCTGAGCATTATGTGAGAAATCCTCAGGCTATACTCTACATTTTTTTCGCAGTGTATTCGATAACAATTGAAAGTCTGACTTACCGGCGACACGTTGCGGGTGTTGTTGTACGTCCAGCTGAACCGGACAGAGTCCGGCGGATCGGCATCCACCTCGCATTTAACCAGAATCGAGTGCAGGCTGACGGCTCCAATGGATGTTTGCTCGGTGCCCGACTTACAGCGTGGCGAGACTGCAAAGAGATGAGGTCGAAATGGGGACGTGAGTGGGAATGGGCGGCGAGCTTCATAAATATATATTCGAGTGTTCGAGTACGAAACCGAAATGGCGACTTGTTAGGCGGCAGCAGAAAGTTTCCATTTTAAATTTGCTCAGACCCCTAGAGAGCAAACAGCCACCCCCTCTGACCCCATGGGGTGGGGTGGGTCTCCCCCGAAGTACACACAAAAATATGAGGCAGGATAAAGCTGGAGGAGGAGGGCCTGGATAAATCCAAAGGGAAGTCGAGCCAGATACATAGCCTTGAGCATAGTAATTAACATGTTTCCGTTTCACGAACGAGGGGCTTGTGTTCTCTGGCTGTCTTTTTTTTCCAGCTTTTTGTGTACATACATTTTTTGTTTTTTGTTAAGCTGCTGCTGCTTAGCGGAGAAATCTGTGGGCCAGGTATCGGAAAAGAAAGGCGAGCCAGTCTGCGCTTACTTTCACTTGGCTGTGAAATGAGGGCGGATATGCGGAAGCAGTGTCTTGCCCCAAAGCCAAATCTGTCTGTCGACGGGAGAGAGTGTGTATCCGTGTACTTTCGAATGGCACTGTCGACTGGATGGGCCATGTGGGCCGGGCCGGGCTCTGCTGAAAGCCGCCTTTAAAATGTAAGTCACGCCAAGTCAGATAAGCATTCGAAGCTTCATTACTACGTTCTTGGCTTTTATCACAAGTCAACTGCATTTCAGCGTCGAATACTTAAGCCATCTGTCTTTGTGACTCTGCGAACTTGTTGCTTTTGCCGAGAAATTCATACATACAACATGTATAAGTCTGTATAGTATGTACTTGAGCGTGTGTGTTTGAAAATGGCAGCAAAGTTGCCTAAAGCCCAAACTCAATGCAAAGACTCTGGCTCTGGTAAACTTTCATAATTTCAAATATCAACTACTTAAACTGTCGCAAGGAAGGGGAAATGCATTTCAGATTGTCAGAACTGGAACTGGAGCAAAGAAAAAAGTATGTATTCCGGCTGGAAAGGATATTTTTGTGCTTGCCTGTGAGTTGACAACACAATAAATGTTGGAAGAGGACGATGTCGACAAAGGCTACGCACCAGCTCCTTGTCTGGGAGATTGTATTTCTTGAGAACAGCTTGTGGGTAAACGAACTCGTCCAAATACTGTACTTAAGGCTCACTTGTGTGGCTGTGGAACTGTGGAAATCTGATGGTCCTCGGAAGGGCTTCATCGATTCTCGCTCAGCCCGGCCCTCTGATTTATGCAACCAAATCGCTTGTGCGAGTAGTGTATGAAATCCACATTAATCACGGAAAAAACGGCCACAGGCAACTCCCACGGGCTATGGTAAAATCGGACCGAGAGCGAGAGGTTTATGAAAAGTTTGCCGAGCTGAATAGCGTCCGCTGGATTTATAGGCGAAAGTTTTGTCTGAGCGTGTTTATAAATCAATGGCGGTTGTTTAGACCGCTCGCAGTACGGACTTTACAATTGTAAACAAGCCGTGCCCGGACAGATGGAGCCTCGGGCGGAGTTGGAGTCAGAAACGGCCGGTCATGCATCATTTCTAAGCAATTTCCCTCTTCCGCCCTCTGAAACTTTTGGCAACTTTTATTCGCTGAAGCCGACTCCTCCTCCTCTCTCTCTGTTGATTTTGATTTTATTCTGCAGCTTCCGCTTCCGGTTTCGCCATGTTATTTCATCACGTTGCGCAATATGTATTGCATATGCCAGGTCCTGGTACTTACACTGCACTTTCAGAGTCAGGCTGGAGCTCCTTGTTTCGCCCTCCGAGTTTGAAGCTCCGCAGGCGTACGCCCCCGCACTTTCCCTCTCCAGCTGCGTCAAATGCATTATTTCCGAGCCCTCGCCCGACATACGCATGCCCTGAAAAGAAGCGGGAAAAGGACATTATTGTAGGAGCAGATAAAAGGAGAGTCCCTCCAAAGCTACAACAAATGAGAGGAATATTTATGAGTTAGGTTTTTAAATATTTAGGTATATCTTATAGTCTTCTCCTGAAACATATTAGATTTTAATATTTTGAAACATAATCTCTTGAAATACAATGAATCACATTTGCGGTAGGACTGGCCACAAAAGAATCGTCCAAATGGGCCAAGATGACGCAAATTGTGGCTGTTCGGCTGCATTGTCATGCAACCACACTGCCCCCAAAACCACCGACACTCGCAGCACTAAATGGCAACCGCAATGGAGCCAATGGTTCCCGCTCTTCCGGCTCTATTCGAATGTGTAGCATTTAGAGGCCCGGTGCGGCAATCCATGTGGTTTGGCCTAATGTGCGACGGCATTAAATGAATTTATTAAATCAAATTAATATGGTATTTTCGGCCTGTGGAAACGGGATGCGAAATTCGGCATTCGAATTGCTCATTGAATTAGCCATTTGAGTCGGAATTGACGTTGACAAGTGACTCCATGCATGCGTTTGCTCCATTAGCGCAGCTTGACTTTTGAATAATTCGATTATTGCGATTTGTGCACAAATCCCGACTGTCATTTGCGCATGAATTTCATTTTAATTAATTCATAATAATAATCATAATATAATTTAAATTGCTCAAGTTGGGCCAATGCCACCGCCCGCCCTTCATTGGCAGCCAATTGGCAGCCCCATCCTGTTCGGGACGGGCTATGGCAAAAGCACGCAATATATCCGCCACAAATTGGCCATGTTGCATCATTTGATTATTTGCAAAATTTATTAAAAAGCTATGAAGCGCTGATGGATAGTGGTAATTGCATTAGCCCTTGCAAAATAATGCATTTAACAATGATGTGCTGCAAAAATGTAACACAAGTGAGTGTGCTGCACACGAAGGATACTTTAATTTGATTCCTCAATGGGATTTTATTAATTTCTGATGCTTGGCAGCAAATGGCAGACACAACTTTAAGGTTGACCCAGTGGAAAAGTTTGTGGGAAAATGAGAAAATGCGAAAGAAAAGCGGAAAACACGCTGATAATAAAAATCTATATGGCACACTGACGTCGAACGACTCACAGAAGTGACAAAGTTCGCTCTTTAGAACTTTTTTGCGCACATTTGGCCAGTCGTTTTTCATAATTCTTGGCTCATTCTCTCCCTCTGCCCATTAATGCCAAAGCCTGAAAAAAACTTGCCAGGCCAAATGGCAAAATCTAAAAATCAAAGTGCCCTAAATAAAGAGAAGTTTTTAAAACCTCCCCAGTCCACTGCCAAATGATTTTGGCAATTTGTTAACTGCCTGGCTGAAACGAATAGGAAGGCGCCGGCTCTGGCGTGAAGAGTGAGCTAAGAGGAGAATATGAGTCCTGGTTTATGGTTTTTGCTAGTTATGAAAAATGATGATGTGACCATGTGGACAAAACTGTCAAAGGATGTCAGAATCATGCGGTTTAATAACAAAAACCCAAGGCGAAGTCAAAGCCAGGCCAACAATAGCTGGCCAGGCCAACCCCTGCCAGGAATAGCAAAAAGGAAACAAAGAAGAAAGGAAAAATCAAAAGAATGCTAGAATGTCTAGAACGGCAATCTCAATCTCTTTCGGTTTATTTGTCGCATGATTAATCGTTAAATAATTTGCAACACGAACGGACTTCAATGGACATCATGAGCCAATTATAAGACATTTGAAAAATGAGTCAACATCAGCTTCTCCCGCTGACCATAGCACCCAGAATGTGGCTCTCCCTTTCTAGGAATGTGGCTGTGTATCCGTTTAAGGCCTTGGCCGACCAAGTCCTACCACAAAACAAAATTAAACCGCAAAAGTGTCTGCTTATGGGGCCGCAGGAATGTTGACGCCTTTAGGCTGTTGCGGCAGCACCCCCGACAATTGATAATAAAAATTTCGAAAAAGTGTCTGTCGAGCTGATACACGTCAGCTGTTGGCAGTTAGTTGGTAGCTCCGGGGGAAATGGCCAAGGATAACTGAAAAATTACAGAGATAGAGGAAAATCACAGGGTCACTTACATTCTTGAACCAGGCATAGCTGGTAACCGGAGGTCTGGCATCTGCCCGGCACTTGAAAGTGACATTCTGGCCCTCGGCCCGCGTCACCAACCGGCTGGGATCCTCGTTGGCCAAGTGCACCGACACGGTGGGTGGATCTGCAAAAAGGACGAAGCAATCGTAAGAGCGAGTAAGTAAGGGCGGGCATCCGACTTAATGAGCGCGGCGAATGGCTGAATAAAAGTCAAAATAATAAACGGCAATGGCTCATAAGGTGAACTCAGAGAGTCGGCCGACTGGGCCGAGTCGGGGAAAAATTGCGTAATGTACTTAGCCCCAGCTGCCGTACATCCTTTGGGCCTGGTCCTTGTCCTGGGCCTGCTCCTGCGCCTGTACCAGTGGCAGTGCCTGTGCCTGGGCCTCTTGACCACACGCCAAATGGGACTATTAGTTACGGTTGTAAAAATCTAATACGCGTCGGAGACTGTTGGCGCCACTTGGCCCCAGCCAGTCTTTTGTCCGAAAGCCTAAGATATGAGGGGGTAGGTGGCAGGACTGGAGTGCCACCCCCTCTTTAGTCCCGGCCAAATGTCAATGGCGCGGGTTGGGTAGTCTGGGCGGGCAGGAAAAAAAGGCTGACGGTTATGGTAAATTATTAAAAAGCAGCACAAAATGAAAACCATGCGAATCAAGTTGACTGCTGGCCTGATTTGAGTGCAGGTAATTCAACTACATTTTGTTACACTTGGAGAATCAAATTATGCTAATACAAACAAGATTGATTTGACTAAGAAGTGTCATAAGTTTAAAAATAATTAATTAATAAATATTAAAAATTTTAAGAAGACTTCCAAATAAATATATCAGAAGGCTTCCAAAGATTTAATTTTTAAATTTTTTGTTAAGACTTTTTGCTCAAGTGCAGCTGCCCCAGGTTCTCTGATTTTATCCTTAGAAACTTCAACGGAGAAAACGTAGTAGGAGTAATGTAAAACGGAAGCCGGAAGCGGATGTTGCAAATATTATGGAGGACGGAAAAAAATTAGCAATAGAAACATAACGGTGAAAATTTAATCAAGGCAAGTCGAAGAAAACGACTACGTCAACTTGACTGCATTTTATAAGCAGCTTAGTGGCTGCGAATGGTGGCCAACAGGTTGATGTGACCCAAGGTAACTTGGCTAAGACTCCGGCTCCGGAGCCGGAGCCGGATCCGTGCCTCCTTGCCCCCTTGACTCTTTGGCCTTAATAAAATTACGTTGGCTCTGGCCTTAATATGCTTCTAATTGGACTTTCCTGGCAGCAACACACATTCTGCCAGGCCTCAGCATAGACCAGGTCCTGGGCACTTTTGTGTAAAGGATACACAAAAGCTCCCTCTGACCCTGGCCCCGGATTCGGCCTCAGAGTCAGAATCAGACTCAGACCCAGACCTAGTTACCAGCCGTCTCCTTCTTGGGTCCTCAGCATTGTTGCTATAATTGAAGGCAGCTAATAACAGGCTCCCGGCTTACCTGTCCGATAGAAAACAGCAGAGAAAGGTGTGTGGGCAGTGTGTGTACTTACATGCCACTCGAATGATGCGCTTGTCCTCGATGGCGCCACCGGAGAACCAAGGATTCGTGGCGCGACACGTCAGCTCGGCATTATCGTTCTCCGCAGTTACCTTCAGCGTCAGGATGCTCGTTGTGATATTTCCATCCTGTGATGAAGAAACCAAATCAGATTTGTTATCTTTACACAGTTTATAATTGATATGGCATATTTCGAAAAAATAACTAACGATATACATATATGAGCCCGTAGCTACCCATATCTCTATCCTCTAAAAGTTGACTTTCTTTTATCGAATATTTTTCCCACCTAACAAGTTCGATATACCCGCCAGATTTTTCGAGCAGCATCTCAGCGTGTGTGTGCTCCAGTTCTCAAGTTGCATTCCACAGCCCGGTCTTTCAAAATAATGAGTCGAATTTCGACCTAAGCCGAGGATGTCTTTGTGCACCAGTGGCAGCCACACTGCAGCTTATGGCAAACGAGGTATTAGGTTGCGTTGCGGACTGGCACAGGACCAGCAGAGCTTAGTTTTGGCAACAATCGATGTCGGTATGAGTGAAAAAAACCCATCCTTTTTCTGATTTTTTCCTTGCCTTCTCTGAGAAGGATCGAAAATCGTTATGCACGAGTTGACTAAGGCCTGGCGACATTTGATGGACGCCCTATCCGTTTGCATGGCATAATTAGAGAACGGAAATGACAAACTAATGGATGCTGATAGATTCTTTAGCTGGAGTTGCTCAGCGGCCCGGGGTTTTGGCCTCATAAATTCAAATAAAAATTCGCACGTTGGCCGAAATCAATGGATGGCCATGGAGTGCGAATTTGTGCAGCTTGGCAAAACTTTCCGCCAGTGCAGTTCATCAATGAAGCCAAGAGTGGCGTCCGACTAAACCAACTTGTCTGCCGTATCCGGCCCCTGCCCGTCCGCTTCTCTCTGTTTTGTGGATGCTGCAAAAGTTTGCCTTGCTTTGGTGCCTTTTAGGGTCACCCAGTGGTCGGGTCGCCTTAGTTGGCTCGACTGTGGAGCTATTAAGCGGGACACAGCGTTGTATATGTGGGAGCACAAGTGCCGGCTGCACTGCGGCCAGCTATCAAATGTCAAACGCTGCAAGCAAATTTTCCGGCACAAAGTTGCGTTGTCCTGGGAACTGGCGACAAAGGAAACAAAAATAAAAAGTTTCTCCTTTCCGCAGCCTCCGCAAAACAGTCAAGCAATTTCGGGGCAATTTGGCAGTGGGCGATGTTGTTGATGTCATGTCCTTACTCACCTCCTTGTCACTGTGCACGGTGACCTCGGCATTCCGGATGGGCTCCCCATCGAGCAGCCAGGTGATCTTTGCCGCAGGATATGAGCCCCAGGACTCGCAACGAATGGGCACCGGATGACCAGCAGTTAGCAAGTCATTAGGAGTTGCAATCTTAACGCGAATAGGTTTTACTAAAAACAGAGAACAAATTAGATTACAATATTAATAAATTAAATAATTATTTCAATCTAGTTATTTTCATTTAAATGGACTCAAGACTTGACTTACAGTGAACCTGCACCGTGACATCCTTGCGAACAGGATCCACCAGACGCGTGCCCTGCGCCCGACACTCGATGCGCGTTCCAAAGAAGTCGCGGGTGGTGGTTCCAATCAGCAGCTGATTAACCATCACTGTGGCTCCCTCCTCCACGGAGGTGTGACTGGTGCCGATTAGCTCGGTGTCGTCGCGCCACCAGGTGACCTTCGGCGGGGGACGTCCTGCAGAGAGGGGTGAGATGGGGTGAGTAAGGCAGAGAGTAAGGATATAGTGAATAATAGCTGACGCTGCCAGCTGCTGGCGTTTTGGTGCGATGCGGGTCTCTTAACTGGCAATCAGGACGTCGCAGCTGGGAAGATCATTGCCAGTGGCAATTGACACTCCTGAGTGAGAGGGTAAATAATGCGACAAACTGCTGTTGCACGACCGCTGACAAGGACCTCACTAAACAGGACTGCTAATTAGGTCATACCAAAGTTAAAAACGAATGTTGCAAGAAAAAACAAGTATTTTCCAACCTTTCTTTCTTAACTATTGTTATGTTTCTACCATTTATTAATTAAACTTTCATGATTTCAAACTCACCTCCTTTAACTTGGCAGCAGAGAAAGAGCTCATAGCCCTCGCGAAAAGGACCTGCCATTTGCGCTATTTCCTTGCCCTGGGCATCAAAAATGCGAGGTTCCTCGGGTGGCACTGAAAAAGGATTTCCATAAGCATTTTCTGAGAATTACGATTTTAAAAAACACTTACCGACTAAAGTCAGGTTGTGCCGGAAGTTACGAGTCGGGGAGTTGAAGAAGTCGATGCGACATCGGTAGACGCCGCCGTCCTCCGGCTTGACATCGTTGATCTGGAGGCGAGAGTCCTTCGGATTATCGCCTATGCTGAAGAACAGGCGCTGGCCCAGATCGCTAGCTATGGCTGCGTGGGGTGCCAGCTTCACGTTTCCACCTCGCGAGTCGAGGCTATCGAGAAAAAAACGAGAGGAAGAAGGAGTACGCGTAAGAGAGGGGGCGTGGAAGCGTGTAGCGATTATTAGATGTCATAAATAAACATATGCGGAGAACATAAGTTGGCCGTTGCCCTCCCTGCCCTGCCACCCTCCTCGCATAATTTACGTCCATAAAAAATGACTCCCAATTTGCACACCATGAGCCAGAAGCTAGGAGCCAGAAGCACGACTCAGGACCCATCGGGCAGGAGTGTAGTGCGGACTGCTTTCACTTTCCCATTGTTCGTTTGTCTGTACTGCAACTTTGGCAGCTTTGCGCAAATTGCAGTAATTTGTTGCTGTTTTAGTAAATTACTCTGTTTATTTCAGGGCAGCAGGACCCGCAACAGCAGGTCCTTTTGACTCCTGCTGCAGTTCTCGCGTTTATGATTATCGAGTGGCGGCCACTTCACGTGCATACGCTGACACAGATCCGGGGGTCCTGGGCCTTTCTAATGAACACCCCTGCGCCACTGTGGCACGCCATGTCGGAAGCCATTCGCCACTTAGCATGCAGGGCACACGCGGTGGCTGCCACAATTTATATTGAAAATTTATCAGCGCAAAATTTATTAGGAAAAAAATCCATGGATGTGAGTGAGGTAAGGACGCAAAGGGTCCGTGGGTATATGCGTGAAAATTTGCTACACTTTAGCAACGACAGCCGTAATCGGATGTGCTTTACATTTATTATAACAAAGTGGATTATGACGGGCGCATCCTTGCCCCCAAAACATTCGCCTGGCCCGAAACACACATGCTGCCGGAAATAAGCCAAAAGCTCTTGCCGAGCCGAGAGAATATATGCGAAATGCCGAAACGCACGTAGATTGGCAAGAAAAAGGGATGTTGACGATTATTCCACGCTCCTGATGGATGGATGGATGGACAGATGGATGGTTGAGCGGATGGCAGGCTTACAGAATGGATGATTTCGCACCACTGGCCCCGAGCATGAATGTGGGGAAACAACTAGTTTTCGCTTACCTGTACAGCGGAATGCCAGTCGTGTCCTTGAACCAAAGAAGCAGTTTCACGGAGTCCTGTGGCGTGGGAGGCGTCAAGTCGCAGGGCAGCTCCACGGTTTTGCCCAGAGCGGCCCAAACCAAGCGAGCGGGTACTGAAAAAAGTTAAAAAAAGACATGCATTCTAGTAAAATGGTTCAATACTTTGAAATAAAAGGATTAAGAATCCGAAGAGGTTTAAAATTTCATAAACTCTATAAAGTTGGAATGTGGAAAGTTTAAACATTAAAGTACATTTTTTATTGGCGTGTATTATTTATATTGGATTATTGTATAATAATGTAATATTGTATTGTGTATATTGGATTAAGAATCCGAAGAGGTTTAAAATTTCATAAACTCTATAAAGTTGGAATGTGGAAAGTTTAAACATTAAAGTACATTTTTTATTGGCGTGTATTATATCTTGTTTATTTTATTGACCGGTATTCGAGCAGTCGCTGCCAATTCATGTTGATCCTGGAAAAAAGCAATACCTTTCTGTGCGATATATTTATTTATTATTTGCACTTCCTGCATGATTCGGCTGATTGTTTGTTATTTTAACACAAAGCTTCCGCTTTCGATTCGCGGCAACGCCACCCCAAGAAGCAGGACCCTCACCTGCCAACCGACCACGCCCACTACCCCACGCCCCTGCCACCCGTTTCCGCCTTATCCCGCCGTGCCGTTGTCGAATGTTGTCATTGCCTTGGCTCTGTTTCCGTTTGCCGGTTTGTCGTCACCAACCTCGTTGTCGTTTGGTGTTGTAGAGCTTGATGTTTTTTTTTTGGGTCGCTCCTTGGCCCACCTTTTCTTATTTTTTTTTTTTTTGAACAAAAATGATTTCTTGTGAATTTGTGTTGGGCCCATGTTTTGTGTTATTTTATTTGACAGGGCAACCTGTAAAATTTCCACATTGTTTCCGCCTGAGCGGCTTCTTTTATTTCGGCTCCACCTTCACCGACAGCGACAGTCCGGCGTTGAACAAAATGTGGTTGTCGTTTTCGGAGACCTCGTTATCTGGTTCCTTAAAGCTAAAATACATATTCCGCTTTTAGTACGCCCCCAGCTTGGCTCGATGTCATGGAATATAAGCTGAAATTCTCTTTTAGTTAGTTTGCTCGAATCGGTTTAGATATTTTCCCCAAAATTCACTTTTCCTGCTAAATAAAAAGGATTAGATATCAATACTGCCACATAGCCTAGTGGGCTGCAAAAATATGCATCTGACGTTCTCTAAGCTGAGTCCTTTTGACCGCAAAACCCATTGAGCCATTCGTTAAATTGCGTTGCATACTTTCCGGCGTGCACTCGCTGACAACTTGAGCAAAATGGCAAACATCCCTGCACCCAGACCACGGTCCTCAGCAATTTGTCAACGCTTTGGCTTGCGGCAGGCTGAGCAAATATGTGGTCGGGTACGAGGAAGACACCTAGCCGTAAATCCATATGAATGGTCCCGGATATTCCAGCCAAAAGGGAGTCCGACATATGTATGTATGTATGTATATACGCTATATGCACATACACATATGGCCTCTTGTGAACGCTATACCCCAACAGCTTAGCCAAAAGACTTGGCACCGCTGCTATTAGCAGCGCTGATACAAGAAATCAAGTCAAGAGAAGACTAACACGACTCCACCCTCAAGATCTACCAGACCGGATCTTGACATAGTAAATTCATCAACATCATTCAATTTCATGAAAAAGGCTTGGGAGCTCATAGTTCGATCTGATAGTGCCAAAAACTATCAGATTTCTCAGCAGAATAACTTATTCGATTTGTACTTCGATTTTCCACCAATTTGCATTAAAACCTTAACACAAATTATTTTTTCGATTTTTATTGAAAATTGCTGATGAATTTCTGATGACCCCCTTCAAAAATTGGAAAATGCTTTGGAGCCCATATATGGCCCCTTGCAAAAGTTATAACTTTGCCAAAAACCACCAGATTTTCAAGCAGAATACCTTAATCAATTTGTAGATAGATCCTCCATCAATCTGCATTAAAACCTTAACACAAATTATTCTTTCGATTTTTATTCAAAATTTCTGATGAACCCCTTCAAAAATTGGAAAATGCTTGGGAGTCCATGTATGGCCCCTTGCAAAACCCATATCTTTGCCAAAAATCATTAGATTCTCAAGCGGAATACCTTAATCGATTTGTAGATCGATCCTCCATCAATCTGCATTGAAACCTCAACACAAATTATTTTTTCGATTTTTATTCAAAATTTCTGATGACCCCCTTCAAAATTTGAAAAATGCTTGGGAGCCCATATATGGTCCCTTGTGAATGCTATATCTTTGCCAAAAACCATTTGATCCTTAAGCGGAATACCTTCATCGATTTTTGGATCGATTCTTCATCAACCTGCATTAAAATCTGAAAACAAATTAATTTTTAGGACCCTCATCAAAACTTAACATAATGCTTGGGAGCCCAGATATGGCCCCTTATGAAAGTCATATCTTTGCCAAATTCCATCAGATGCTCAAGGCGAATACCTTTATCGATTTGTAAATCGATTCTCTAGCAATCTGCACTAAAATCTAAAAACATGTGCATGTGCAGTCTTCAGAGCGGAAGACCCTGCTCCGCAACCGACCTCTTCCTGACCAATTAAGCAACGCATAAAGAACTCCCATTAAGGAAACTTTGATCTTCTCCCTAGCGTCCAAATCTATTTATAATATTCTCTGGCATTTGCCCAGTTGTTAGCGGCAATCGTCTGCTCGTTCTTGATGATTTACGCTTACATTTAATTCCACTATTGGCAGCTACCCGGCGACGAATTCTTCGTCTTTGATGTGCGCCCCCAAAACCAAAATGCTACCTCGCCAGTAGCTTACCTCTCGATTTCTGTCTTTTTTTGATGTTTTGTTTTGACACATCGCATTATTTCTGGTTATTTTTAGCCAATTGTAATTTACTTGGCCGGGGTCGCTGATGGATGAACAGGGGATGGACGGGACAAGCGCGTCTATTCAATTGGAATTTTTAGTGCACGAGGGAGTTCGGGAGTTGGTAGCTCATCATTTGTGCCTCGATGCATTTGACGGGCTCTCAACATGGATCAATTAATTTCCATCGAATATGCTGCTGAGTGTTTATGGCTGTTTTATAATTCCAATTAAGACAATGCCCGACAGGAACTCTCAAATGAGTTTTCAAATTAAGTGAAAATAGGAAACGGGAGAGTGTTTCGGTTAATTAAGATGCTTCCAGAAATGATCTCCCTCCGGGTTAAGTGGATTTAAATTTTCGGGACCATGCGGGGCTCTTAAAGCTTTAAGTGTACTAAGAACATTACGCATACGCAGCGTGTTACTTTACATACATAAACAACGAACAGCCGTCGGTAGCAGATTGTGTTGCCCCATTTGGCTCGAAGCCCCCGGCATCCTGCGAGGCCACAGGCCGCATCCTCAAGACAACAGAGCACTGCATTAATTATGCAGTGCTGGTCGGAAAAGGCTCAGATGCGGTTTTAAAGCCAGTGTATATGCAGTTAATAGTATATCCAATTTTTCTTTCTTTTTAAGCGAAAGCTGGCTGCCATCCAAGAGTTTAATGAACTTTCAGAAAAATAATCCACCGGGCAGCGGAAAGTGTTGCAAAAACAATAATAGAAAATCAACAGAGCGATTGGCTAAATAAACTTAGGACTACTGCCCATTAAGTGTGCCGTGTCATTGTAAACAGCGCCAGCTACACCAATAAAAATGCTGTATTTTGTATCTAGTATTGAAAAAATAGCAACTGGCAAACGAAAATAAAAAGGCTACCAAAAGTTGTTAGCACTTTTTCAATATACACGAACCAAATGGTTCTATTCAATTTTTATTTAAAGCGAAAGTGTGGGTACTATTGGAAACGGGTTCGGCGTATTGGGGTTGACACATTACACATTACACATACGCCCCGTATGCGCCGTGTGGTTGCGTTCTGCGGTTGCGGCTTTGTATTCTCGGTGGCTTGTTGGACACATCCCATTTCGCAAAAGCGAAAGGTTTGATTGAAACGTTTGCCAAACGCACATAGAAGTCAATTATGAAAAATATATATAAGTTAGTTAATTAACTGAAATTAGAGCGAGCAATGCGCTCCAAGTCACTGCTCTCAATATTCGTTTTACCCCTTTTTCCATCGAGTGTGTGCTCAAGCTGCCTTCACATACGAAGGCTGCTAATGAAAAGTTTATTCAGAACGGTGGCAAGTCGGAAGTAAACCAAATTACAGGCAATTGCCAAGATAAATATTTGAGTTCCACCATTCAGAGCGGCAGAAGCAGCTGAGCTCCACACGCTGCCAAGTTCGACTCTTAAATAATTTATCCAGCCTCCGACCGGACTATGCTTTCTCATTTCCTTTCGCTTCGGCTTCGGCTTTGGCTTTGGCTGGCCCGCTTTTTACTGTTTTTTATGCCACTACTGCCTTGGGCCAAATTGTTTACATTTAAATTGTACATTATGGCAAACACACTCGTCACAAACACACACACACAGTTGCCACAAAATGTAGCAAGTTGAGAGCGAAAGTGGTTGCCATTGCGAACGGTCCTCTGTCCTGCCCTGCTCTGCCCCTCCACTCTTCACCGGGTCACGCCCCGCGCCACGCCCCTTTGTAGTGTAGTCAAAGTCGTCAGTGACCCTAATGTACTTTCTCACACTTTTTAGCATGCATTACGGGCTGCCTAACATGGTTGCCTTGCCGCCATTCAGTGTTGGTGTGTGCGCACGGACATGTGTGTGTAAATAACTTTTAAAGTGCTTCACTCGCACACCCACACAAGCAGAGGATGGTGGAAATGCGAGTATGAATATTTACTTATAATTAGAAATGCCAGAATGTTTTGTTTTCCTAAGTTCAGCCTTTGACTTTGCCCCAGCGTGCTCTGGCCACGCGTTTGTGTTTGTGTTACTTGTGCACTTCCTGTTCCTGTTGCCGCCATCTTTGGGGGCAAATAAACCTAAAAAAAAACATCGGAACTGGCAAACATGACTCTTGTATTCTATTGTGCGCTCTTTGTTTGCATTACTTCGTTTCGGCTGGAGAGCGAACATATGAGTACACTTGTAATGTTGAAATTAAGATACTATGGGGGTTATAAAAAGTGTGTTCATATTTTCCAAAAAAATGTCTTTTTTTTTTTCAAAAAACTTCAATATTCTGGGATTTGTTTTATTCTTGTGGTGTATGACTGTCAGTGAATGTGCGAAATTCTGGCGCCTGGGCAGTCAAGCAACAAATGTTCGCGATTCAATTAGGCGAAATATTTCTTGGCGGCGGATGCCCCAACGAGAACGAAATGTTTCCCAACATTCCTTGGCAGGCTTATTAATAACAAGTGTGTGCTTATGTAGCTGCTGGTGACCGAAGCTGGCGCCACGCCCAGAGTACGTTCATCACAATCTGGCAAGTCGTTGTCGCCGACGTTGTGGGTCAGTCCGGCCTGGCAGTGAAAGTTTTCAAATTAAATTTTGCGACGCCATTTTCAATTAGAAAACTTCTCCGGCTAAAGTCTCTTGCAGAAGCGCGACCCACCCGCCATTTTGCAGAGACCACCTCCTAACCAACCGCTTTCCCATCCACCCACTCTTCCGCTCAAACCTCCCACTTGGCCCACTATCCGTCCCCATTCGGCTGGTTGTGCCACATCATCGGTTCGAGTTGCCTTTGGATTTCTTTCGGACCTTTTTTTTTGCAGGACCTCTCGGTGGCGTTGCCTTGCTTTCAATTAAAATGCGTTCGCTGTCATTTTGGACGCCGTATTGCACTGGCTACGTGATTTAATAATAAAATACGAAAAATATTCCAGTCAGCGCTTTGTTGTCCTTGTTGTTGGCCATTACGTGGCTGTTTTTTTTTTCATCCTCCGCTGGCTTCCTTGAGTTGGGCCGGGCTTTTTGTTCATGTTTTTGCCCCGGCAACTGTTGCTTGTTTCTCCGGGGACTCTGGGGGCAACTTGAGTGTCGGACGGGGCATTTAAACAACACATTAAATTCCGAGAAAATGTGCCTGTGGCGGTCTGCGTGTGCGGTCGCAATGCAGCATCGATTCTCGGACTCGGTCGGTCTCTAAACTGAAATTCTATTACGCTTGATTGACCAAACTGCATCGGCCTTTATTATTAATGGGCAAATTAGTTGCGGCTTTGGTTAATGTTGTTGTAAGCTGATTTTCTTGATTTATGGCCTTGGTTCTGTTTCTGATTCTGGCCTTTGGTTCTGGTTCTGGTATGTCCGTTTAAATATTTATTGGCTTAAACCGTTTTTAATGGCAATTGATTGAATGCCACTTGCAGCATATTAAAATTTCAAGCCACCGCAATTACAGCAAATAGCTAAATACAAACTGCGACAAAAACATGCAACGCCGCCAAATTGCAATTTTATTTCATGTTAATTGCGTTGCGCCACCGATCGGGGTTGCAGTTACATAAGGTTCGACAGGTCGCTCTAATGGCGCGTAAATTACTTGATTTCAATTACACGAAACACTAACAAAAGCCAGAAGTATGTGGGCCACGCCCCTGCAACAGCCTACTTCACCAAACTCTGAACTGTGGATGCCGCAGCAGATGTGGCACATGTCCATGAATTATACAAATTTATGCGCTTTTAATTTTGGTCCAAACGTAAAAATAACAAGCCAAACATTCATACTTTCTGAGAACAGCCCAAAATACACAGTAAAATATTATAATAGTATAATAAACATTAATTTATTGTACATTTCTCAGGAAACCATTTGTAAGAGATGGTTTTGTATAATTTAAGTGCGGCTATTGAAATTAAATTCTTGCTTCCATTCAAGCTGTGAAACGTGTGTTCCCTAAATGAAAAAATCATATGTCTAGGACGCAGAACCTTGGCAATTGCAACCGCAACATGCACTTAGCTGCACTATAGTTGAAGGAAAAAAGCTCTTGGAAGGTCACCACACAACACAGGAAAACGGCAAAGGAAACTGGAAAATGGTGAAAATGAGCAAATAAATTAAAACGGCAGCAATGGCAGCCCGCATACACAAGGCAGCCGCACGGCATTTAAAAAGTAAAATATGGCAACGACTTGCTGCAGAATATTTTGTGCCAACACAGCAACGACATCGCAGCACAGCAGCCAGCTGCAACATGCAACACATGCTGCGCAACACGACCCGTTGCTGTAGCTGTGTAGTTCCAGCTGGAAATTTGAGGAGGAGCACAGGCACATTTACAGGACACGACAGGACACAGATCGCTTGGTTGCATCAGAAGCAGCATCCTCGAAACTGGGCCAATAGAGCACTGAGCAGCGAACAGAGAGAGTTGTGGTCCTGACAGGGTCCTGGCACATTATTTACACGCGTGTTTATTATTTTCAATTAAAATTCACAGGGCAAATTTTGTAGGTAAACATGCAACAGCGATGGCCGCCCCTTCCATCTTCCACTTTTTTTTTGTTTTTTTATTATTTTTTTGTGACTCATGTCACAGTCAGCAGCAGAAGCATGGCAGCAGGGGCAGCAAAGGCAACAAAGCCGAAAGTAACTCACAAATACGGACTACAAATAGTTCTAGCAAGCCAAGGGGCAATTTATTTATAGGCTCTGTTCTTTTTCAAGTTGTCGTAAAATTGCGTAAAAATCATTTTTGAATTTGTGCCAGTTTTTCGACACAGCACGACGCACGGCACGGCACAAGCCCTGTGGCATCCCCTGTACACGCACTAAAAGGTCAGGGGCGTAGTTTCAAATGGAGTTGAAGAGGGATTAAGGAGACACACCTGCTAGTCTTAACAAAATATTATGCGTAAAAGGCTTTATGGATAAAGATTGAAAGAAGTATTTTCACGTAAATGGTATTTATTTCTCTGAGTTTCATAAATATGAAAAATTATTTATGGCCCAGATATTTTTATATTTTTCAATACAATCCCCTCTAGCTGAACGGCTCTGTGGTAGGTACACAACAAATATAGAACTACAGCCTATACACATATTTACACTCTACTATATACTATATACCTCGCTCGCCATACCGAAAAATTCCCCATCACACGAGAGGGACATGAAAATATTTTTATGTGTTTTTAATGCAATTTAATTTCGGTGCCTACGCACCAAAATACATAATATTCAAAAGCGTACATATATACTATTGGGGATACCCGGTGTGTGCGCCCAGGGACATATTCGGATTCGGATTGTACAGAAACAGAAACAGAAGCAGAAACTGAAATGCGTAAATGTTTACCCGTAGAATGCCCAGTAATTCCGTTTTAAATAAATCAAATTTCATTCATGTTATGAAAAAGGCGGAAAATGCGGAAAAAGCTCTTTTCCCAGAGCCACCAGAGCTACAAGAGCTTCCAGAGCCATCAGAGCCCCCAGGCATCGGCCACCGGTTGGATAATAAGACAGAGGAGGCTGATTGGGCGCCACTCAGGGCCGGCGCATCATGGAAGTCATTGGAGCAATGCCTCCAGTCAGTCGGCCAGCTACCGGAGTGAAAATCAATTTAATTATAGCCGACAATTAAATTTACGCCGAATTAACAGCGACACTCCACTTTTCAGTTTGTTCATGTTTTTTCCCGCTTTTTCCTGTTATAAATTTTTTATTTTTTATTTTTATCTCAGGAACAGTCAACAGGCTCCGGAGTCCGGACTCGGTGCCATCCTCCCCATCTGCAGTGGGACAAATGTCGCGCTGATTTCGTGTCAAACAATTTTTTAATCAGTGTCGCTTCAGCAAAGCTGTCCTCGCTTTCGGCTCCCTCCCCAGCCACCTCCAGGCTCCACCATCCCATCACCATCCTCCACCCATCCAGTTGTCGGTTGCGACTTTTAATTTCGTTTGACTGTTTTTGGTGGTGCCGCTGTTGCTGTTGCTGCCGCTGCTGCTCCATCTCCTGCAGATGTTGGCGCCGCGCATCCTGCAACCTCCTGCCTATCTGCTCCTCCATTTTGCCATTTTAATTTTTTGGCGCACCCCAGCCAGCTAGCGCCGTGCTTGGGATAATTGCCTGCACATTTTCGGGCCCGTTAATTTTGACACTGGCATGCCGAACAGCTGACTCATTGGAGTTGAATCGACGACCCAGCTCCTTAATTTGACAGATTCGCATGACGCCAGAGATCGCCAGAACGGCAGAGCGGCACTGGCTAATTAGGAGCCTTGGCTTTCGCTTTGTTTTCGGCCCAGTCAGTTCCCAGAACTCGCGGCTCGTAACTTTTTACGACGATCCATGGGGCACTGGGAGCTGGGAACTGGGAACAAGACAAGACAAGAGAAGTGCCGCCCCGGCAAGTTTGTTTGCTTTGCGTAAACAAATAATTAAAATAATGTGACGCGGCAAGTGCAGCTGCCTTTTGAGAGCCCAAGTCGAGTATCTCCATCTGCGTTGGCCGTCAAGCGCAACTTAGCAGATGCAGTTGAAATGGGAAAGTCATGGGAATTCAGTGTCTCTTCTCATGGCTGCACTTTGGCCCATTTTTTGGCCAATCCGACAATGTGTTGGGCATGTGCTGGCGAAGCTTTTAATTGTTTCGCCTTTGTTTACCAATGAGCCAGCTGCGACCTCCTTCGAAGCTTCCAAAACACAAAACAAAACCATTCCCCGGCCCCACACACGCATCCCTCCACTTTGCTGCCGCTGATTGGTCTTTTTTGTTGTTGAGCGCTAATTGATTTATTTACTGTGTGCGCCTGTTTTGAAATAATTTCATGCTAATTTGCTTGTTAATCGCTCCCCCAGCCCCCTCTATGTGCTTAGCGCCATTTTGTGAGTGTTCCAATGTGTGTGTGTGTGTGTGTGTGTGGCTCAAAGACTGAGCTCCAATGATGTGTGAAGTGTTGGCAGCCTTTTGCTTCCCCTGCCGATGTTGTTTGCTTTTCTGCTGCTGCTGCTGTTGTGCATTGATTGCTAATGAGCTTGGGCATTAGATGATTTAGTGCTGCCGCCCCGCTTAACCCTACGATGGCAGCGTTCTCTGAAAGCAAAACAAACACACATTAGAGCTCCGCTTTCAGCTTTCTCCGTTCTGATTTCTCCTGGCCCTCTGTGTGCTGTTTGCTGTGTGCATTTGACACTTGCGCCTTTCAATTTCTGTAGCCATAAACCAAATCAGCAACGAGTTCAATTCCAAGCTCAAGTGGCCATAGACCTCGACACATTTGGCCCGCTCCTTAAGGGGGACATAAACCCCTATCGTCTATATATCAAATAAATGGTGCAGGCCGAGAAAAATGGGTCACAGCACAAATAAGGCATTTATGATAAGACTTTGTAAGTATTCTGTAAACTTATTAGTATTCTTGGGTTCATGCTATTAGTAAATAAATTCTCAGCAACTTTTTGAGCAGATTCTATACAATTTTCTCCAAGTGTAGATTCTGGTTTATGTCCACGCCCAAGGAGCCGTCTCGGAAACCTTCGCTATCTCTGCTGATGCTATTTTGTATCAGCTTCGGCAGACTGCCATAACTCAGACGTGGCGCACTCAATTTGCTTACTTGGCAGCCCTGGAGCGGAAGGATCAAAACGGAGGGCCAGCAGTTAGGAGCAAGAGCCGGAGCAGGACACCTCAGAGCCAGACCCGGCTCCCTGGCCTTTGGCAGTTCGCCCAACTATTGCGCTCGTATTTTTGTCCTCCTTTTTTTTGGCCATTTTGTAGCTATTTTATTTTGTATTTATTTGGCGCTTCTTTTGCCATTTTATGCTGTGACATTTCAGCGCTGGCTTCGCCGGCGACAAAATCCGTTTTATTTATATGCAAAATATGTAAATTTACGACAGCAGCAGTAGCGGGGCAGCACCACGACCCCCAACCCTTGCAGTTGCCCCCTTATGGCTCGTTTTTTCCCCGATTTGCCACCGCAGGGAAAGAAGAAGCGTGCAGGATCAGGAGGACAACAAACAAGTGGCGACTTGTATTTTATGCGCAGCATTGCATACTTATGGGCTACAACAACAAGATTGAATGTGTGCGACAATATCTGTACGTGTGTTGGGGTGTGTGTGTTTTTAGATTTACATGTGCGATTTCGATAGAGTTTATTTCATGTGCCCGCTAAAATGACTCGCCTTGCCCTTGGACTAAGGCCCTAAAATTTACGTACGCATTTGCATATTTATGCATTTCGGTCGTCCCTCCGTCCAACTGGTCGACCGACCAATCCTCAATAAAATAAGTCCTCTTCGCCAGGACTATAATTTAGATAATTTTTGTTTTAATTAAACGCAGCACACAGCTGACAAAGTGAACAAATTTATGGCTCGCTGGCGATAAATAAAAGCTCCAAAGACCGACCGCAACTGGAAACTGAAAACAGAAAACAGGCAACTGCCAACTGGTAGTTGGTAGCTGGTAACTGTAGCCTGAAAAGCTCGGCTCGAATGCCAGGACCTGGCTTAAAATGCTGCAAATGTAATTCGTTCTAATTTATTTACTCCGACCAATGCAATTTATGGCAGTTGTTGCTGCTCTATTATTGCTGCAGTATTTTTGTTATTTTCAATTTGCAAAAATTTATGGCAACATTTTATGCAAATCCAGCGACTAATCACCGCGGCCCACGACTCTCGCCTACGGCCACCCAGCCGACCGAAGGCCGGTAAATTAAATTTTAATAAAAATGCAAATTATCCAAATTGCAGTTAGTCAGTCAGCCCTCGCTACCCACTGTCTGACCACGCCTACTCCGCCCCGTTGACTAATTTTCAATTAACGGACGGGAGACGGAAAATGGCCAAGTCAAAGGGTTGAAACGAAACGAAACAGCTCCGAGTGGCTTACAGCAACGAAATGGTCTGTCAAGTGGAATATGTTACCAAATAAATAAAAGACAAGAAAAGCTTGTAAAATATTCACAACGAGTTGATTACGTGTCTCACATAGATTTACAATCAGAATGGTATTCACTCGTTTTTTTTTGGCCTTTTCTTGAGAATTAGTTGCATGAGTCGGCAGTCAGCAATGGAAACAAGAAGCCAAAGGGCGAGCAAACCTTTGCTTGGCATGTTCAAGTGATAAATTCAATTTTCCACTTGAACGCCGCAACAAGCCCCGCCTCCTGCTCTAGCTCTATTTTTTTTTGCTCCCCCGCCCAAAAAGTGTGACTAATGGCGTTCCGTGGTAGTCCGAGTCCACGACGTCGGCAATCAAACAGAAATCATAAAGGCGTGTTGTCCAAACATAAACAAGAGCCCCCAACCTCCCACAAATGGCTCATCGAACAATGACCAGGCCCACATACATCCAAGCCCCTTGACGCGTGCCCCACGGCGATAAAAATTACAAATTCTCACACCACCCACTGCAGAAGCCCGTAGGCTAGAGGTGTGCGCTGAAGCGAGGACTCAAAGGATTCACTGTCAGGATGTCGAAGGATCGAAGGGTGTCCAGGCGTTTCGTGATTCACCAGACACAATACAATATTAATCGGTCGAGGGACTACGAGGATTAGTGGGATAAGGGACTAGACCTCATTACAACTGAAGGCTGAAGTTACCTTAAACGTTATTGACGGTTCCGGGAAGGTATTTAAGATTGGGGTCTTTGGTCCTTGGTAAAGAAAAACGAATGGTAAAGGGGGTTTTTTAATTAAGTTAAGATTTACTTCCCAGAAGGAGCTGAATTTAAAATTTTGGGGTCCTTTATAAAGAACAAAGAGTGGGTTCTTCAGGCACTTATTAGTTTCTCGCTAATCTTTGTTTAATTTTACACTTGATATTAATTTAACATTTATTCCTGGCACTTTTCCATTTCCATTATTTTTCAAGTGGCATCCTTTGTGGTAAGCGTAGCTACTTTATTCCCACCCTGAGCCCTGAGCGACCACTCGCTGCGATTTTGGCAGACAAGCCAAAGGGAGTGGACAAATAAAAACGCTCATAAAATTGAATTTTTTATGACTAACGAAACCCATGCCCCGAAGGGTTAATTTCAGAATGAAGTGAAGCGGAAAGTGGAAGGGACAAAGTGCAAAAGGCCAAACGATGTTGACGATAGCACTGCCATCCAGTCAGCCAGCCAGCGCCAGCCAGCTCGGTGAATGTTAACTGATTTGCACCTTTTGACTTTCGGCTGACTAACAAACAAGCGCCAAATAAAATCCTGAAGAAGAGAAGCGGGTGAGGTGTTGCGCTGATTAACGGAAACATTACTCACGGCCAGTGAGGAAAAAATAAAAAAGTTTTTAGAGGACGGCAGGATGGGAGCTCGGCGAGCACTCAATCAAGTGCAAAATGCAAATGCGTTGAGCTGCTAAAAATACCAGAAACAAAAGGGAAGTTGCGGGGCCATAAAACGCGGACAGCAGCTGCAAGTGCCAGATCTTACACTCCCGCTTCAATTTTTATCGCCCCTCCGGTTAGAGCTGTCTATTTGGCTGTATTTTTTGGTTCTATTTATAAGTAAGTCGACAGTCTAACCTCAAGAGTCAAGAGTCTAACCTCACAGTCTCTCTAGGGACTGCCAGCAATACCCTTTCCGAAGATGATGACCCACCATTATCCAACTAATTTCCTCCTTCATCAGTGTAAGACAACTACTCGGAATTTCTTTGGTTACTTCAATGGAATTCTCAGGATTTCTTGGCTATTCTTATAATTGCCTGATTCAGTAATCCGTAGTTGGCGGCAGCACTGTCCCGCGCCCTTAGTGATGCATTTATTGCGCTTGTTAAAGATGCTTTTATAAAGGGAACGAGAATTGGAGTGGGAAAAGGGAAGCCCGAGCGAGAGAAACAAGTTAAAAAGTCATAAAATGATATTTATTTCATTCTGCTGCCGCGTAATGCGCACTGGCAGCCATCAGGAGCCTCGCGGGTGGCATCATCGGGCGGCAAGACCCCAACTTGATGATGAAGAATCCATAGGAGGAGCCGTAGGACAGGAGAGCTGTTGGAGCAGCAGCTGACACCGACGCTGCCCAGAAGAAGAAAGTTCCGTAGATTTGCTTTTTATTTGAAATTTATATTCGCCAGCCCCGCTCCGTAAAAAGAGTGGATCTATGGGGGAAAAGTGACTATACCAAATGGGGGAAGGGAGGGACCATCCTTTTCAGTTTTCAGCCAGCCTTTTCACACAACTATTTGCCGCTTTTATGGAGTTGAAGCTTTGACTTTTGAGCCACTGGAAATGGGAAATGGAAATGCGCCAACGTTGTGGCTTTTTAATGTTTTCTTGTTAAAGTTTATTGAAAAACTTTGGCCAGTCACGTTTGAGTAGTCAGCGGGAGCGGTCTAGTATGTATATAGCTTATAACTGTGAATACACCCACATATGTATGTACTGTGTGTACAATGGTATATAGAATATCTGGAAAAGCGGTTTCAGCTCTCACTGTTTCCCAACCAGAAATGAAACAGCTGCAGAAGCTGCATGCCCCGATGCCCCTGAAAATGGGGCAAAAGTGATTTCTTCTGTTTAATAAAGAAAACGGAAACTTGTGCATATTACTTTATCTATTCTCCCCCAGTTCCTCCCTAGTCCCTACCCCCGAACAGATTCATGGAGAAGAGTAGGAGGGTGGTGTCTGTCTGGTCATGTTTGCTCATAATTGAAATTTCGCGCTAAACAGGAAGTGGCCATTGCCAACGCTTTTGTTGCGGGCAGTTCAAGTTGTTTGAGTTGTGTTGTGAATCAACTCGGGCTGAAAGGTTTTCCGAGGCGGTGGAAATTGGGTGGATGCCAGCAGATGGTTGAGTGGCGGGGCAAATGCAGTTCATAAACAATAAAACCAACAACAGGAGCCGTAGATGCGAAAATGCAATAATATTTATGAGAAACACTCTGTGTCCGGACTACTACGACTACGGAGCCTGGGAGGTGTGGTGTGGGTGTGCGAATAAAAATTAAGGCCGGAGAAAATGCGAAATGTGTGTGAAAAACTTGCTGCGAAAGAATGAGAGCTGGGAGAATCGACTTTCACCCCCAGGGAATTGTCATTGTCTTCAGAAGCAGCACATGTCTCTATCGGTATGCCGGCATCTAGGTCCACTTGCCATTGTGAAGGCGAACAATGGAGTTGGTTCTTTAACTGGAAGCCCTACTCAACAGGATTCCGCTTATCGATCGATGGAGTTGGGCCCTTAAGTTACTTTAAGTATTGCAGGGTTCTCGGAATTTTATGATTTTATGAGAGGTGGGCCAGACCGCAACGGAAAACGCATTTATAAATCGAAATCATAGAAAGATTTCAACGTAATTGGTTTTTAGCTATAGCTTTTAGGCATAAATCATCCTCTTTAAAGCTTAGTTGTGAAAAGTTGTGAAAAGTTTATCCATGTTGATGGAAAAAAACCATGGTATTCTGAAATTCCTGGACGTCTGCCATTTGAGGAATTTGCAATGTGTAACTGGGTTCTGGCTACCTTGTGTGCCTTTATGTAGTTTGTTAGTATCGCTATATTGTTTTACTTGGCTGGACATTCTTTTCCCTGGCATTCCATCTATTGTGGCACCTCTCCTTCCGGCACTCTCTTCCTTCGTTCTGCATCCATTTATTTTCCATTCTCGTGTCGTTGTTGTCAGTCAAGGCTCCACCTCCACCTTATGGATTTTTCCCCCCATTTCCCGCCACACACACGTACTGCAGTGTGACATGTGCTTCCTCTGTTGTATTTTCGTGCCCCAGCAGCCCCTCCACTTTTCCACTGTTATTTTCCACATGTGAAATTGAACTTTGCATCTTGCTGCGAGATGCGAGATGCGACGCGTCGCAACTTCACAGATACAAAATGCAACGAAATTTTCATTTGCCAGCACCGACGCTGCACTTGACTTGTGGCGCTTCGCCCGCTTGCCTCACTGCCATGCCCCATCTCCCAGTCCCCCACTCCCGCAGTCCCCCAACACCTCTTCCATTTCCCTAAACCACTCCACATGGCGGGGCACCATTCATTCGTGCACCGCTTATGACGCTGTTTTGACACTGCGAACGCGCGCGTGTTTATAAATAAAATATATATGGAAATATATATTTGTGAAATTTTTCCACGCTTCTGCTGTGGGGATCGTGGTGGCGCACATGTGTTGCACCCTTTTGCTGCTGCTCCTGGCTATGCTATTGCTGCTTCAGCTCCCTTTTTCCTTTGAAGTTCATAAAAATTAACAAAAAATCAATTTACAACACAAACGATGCGCTGATGAGGCGACTCGAGTTAAAGGAGTGAGGAATGTGAGGAGTGAAGTGACACCGAGTGGAGTGGCAGGAACAGGGGGCAATGTTGTAAATGTTTTCATTGCAATCGAATGTGCGCTTAGTGACGCCGCCTGTGATCTCAACCGCCACGCCCACCGACCGCCCTTGGCCTTCTGGGGGTTGGTTGAACGTCAATATATGAATACTTTCTGTTGGGAGCGTGTTGATTGCCCATCAAAGCCGAGCCAAGGCCAGAGCCAAAACAGCAGGAGCCCAGTAAGAGATTTGCATAGAAAACACCACCCCAATGCAAATCCTGGTCTAAAGCTAAAAGCGATGGACAGGGAAAAAAATCTACAAAAATTATTAATACGAATGTTGGGTACCTTAAGCCTCATAACATGAAAGAACAAACTGTGTTGTCTACTGCACCCATTTATTTTTACAGTGTTTAGTGTCAGCAGGAAAGTAAAAATAGCGTCGATTATGATGAAAATATTCATGCGACAAACGGAAGCCATATCTCCTGGTGGCTTCTCCGGGTTCCCCTGCAGTCGCTGTGAGTTGTTTATGTGCCAACGGTACGCAGCACATTTGAATTCCACTTAGAGCGTCATCGGAGGCAGCTGATGTGTTTTGGCAAACATGGCTATATGCTACATGCTCGGTTGAGGTGGCATGGAGGAGCCTTGGATACATACACGCATCGTGGCATTCCTTTAGCCGGATCAATAGCCTTCCCACTCCCCCTAGCACATCGGAAAAGCGCCTTTCATTGCCATGCAAATGCTGAGGATACGTTGAAACCGAAGCGGGCTCAGCCACTAATAAAGCGGCAAGGCAAACGTAATTAAATTTAATGCCCGGAATGCTCGGCTCAGCTCAGACAAAAGCCAAACGGGCGTGACGTTTAAATCCGAGCATCGAAATTCAATTTACTGCAAAATCCCATGCATCGATGGGCCGGCCCATCGGCAACGACACTCGAGACATCTACCAAAGACAGGCGTCGGCGGCGAAATAGAAAATACTGGAAAATATGTCTCGATTTCTTGGCAAATCCTGTCATAAATTTCAGCCCATGGGTTGGATATCCTGCTCATCCAAGCTTTCCATGGCAAAAGGAGCTGGAAGCTCCAAACTCCGAGCAGGGCAACAAAGAAGAAGGCAGCCGACACGCAGACGACCCCAAAAACGAAAATATGCTGATGTCGATGCCGAATTATGATTTGTTTTTGTCGACTGTCCGTTGGGGAGCTTGTTCCGGGGCAGACACTGGGGGAAATGGGATTCTGGCCCCAAGGTTACCGGTTAGCAACTACACACTCAGAACAACCAGTTGAGATGATAGTTTTTTGATATTGGATAATAAAGAAGAAATGGGAAGGGTGAGATGGGGTATGTAAAAAAAATGAAAGGTTAAGAGATTTTGTTTTAAGTGGGTGGGAATTTAGGAGGGTAAGAGAAAAAAAAAAAAAAAAAAAAAAAAGGGGGGAAAAAAAAAAAAAAAAAAAAAAAAGGGGGGGAGGAAAAAAAAAATTTAAAAATAATAAAAATTGGGGGGTTTTAATTTTTTTTTTTTTTTTTTATGGGGATTTGAGGTTTGGGGTAGGGAGGGTTTTTTGGTAATTTTTTTTTTTTGAATATGTTTAATTTTTTTTTTTTTAGTATTTATAGAATTGTTTTTTTAGGTATTAGGGTGATAATATGTTTTGGGGGTTGAAGAATGTGGATTGGGGGGGATATTTTGAAGATAATTTGTTAGGGGGATTATGAGTTTTGAGTGTAAAAGGGGATGTGGGATAGGGGAGAATGGGGGGAGGGATGGGGTGGAATTATGGTTGATTTGGATGATTGAGGGTAGGGGTTATGGGAGTGTGGGGTGGTGGGGAGTTTTTGTTTGGGTTTAGGGGGGTTTTTAGGTGGTGGTTTTATTTGTAGAGTTAAAGTTATTAAGGGAAATAATTGTTGTTGGGGGGGGGTTTAATAGAGAGGTGGATTAGGTGGTTAGGTTGGGAGGGAATGGGAATATAGATGAGGGGGATGGGGTGGATTGGGGGTATGTAGTGGGGGGGGTAGATCTGGTATTTGGTTAGAAGATATAATATTGAAGAATTATATTTAAGTGGTAAAGATGATAATGTTAGAATTTGTATGAAAAAGCCAAATAGTTTTACAAAACAGTCCGGAATATCTAAGTGATTTTCGATGTGTGTGCTGTTCCTGTTCCTGTTGCTGTTGTTGCCAATATTCCGCCATTGTTGTCTTTTGCATGGATGCTGTTCCAGTTCCTGATTCTGATCCTGTTTCGGTTTCTGTTTCTGTTGTTGCTATTGCTGTTGTTGTCAATAAAAGCTGCATGGCTGTCATTTTGTTGTGCTTGCGGTGCGTTGTGCCAAACGCGAGGACGTCTCGTCATTTATGTAGCAAGCTTCAATTTGACCCAAGTGTCAAAGAAACGCCAGTGCAAGAAGAGTCCAGAATGTTGCAGTGGCAACATGCAGTTCATGTGTTTATACTCTTTTTGTACTTTTTAATACTTTTCTGACCTGGCGCCAATAAACATGCGTCTCCTTGGTTACGGCTGCTCGGCTATTTCCGCTTCCGGCGCTGGCTTTAATGAAGCGCCAATGTACTCTCCGCCGGGGAGTTGGCCCATAAAAGGAGTATTCCAACAGACATTCAGGAATGCATGTCTGTGCGACGGACTCAGATCAAGTCTGTGGAATCGCTTAATGTGCTTTTACATGTTTATTTGCACTTTTATGGCCCCGCCTTTTCGGTTGAGGATTTGAAGGAGTCCCTCGGTCGTCCTATCGCGAATCCTGTGAATAGAAAGCAAACATCGAAACATGAGTGAGTGCTGATTGTTTTTGTGTGGTAGTAGCTGCCAGAAAAATATGAAATGTGCTAATAAAATTTTTATTCCACGGACGTCAGGCAAATTGAACTCGTAAAGAGCTGATGAAAAGGGTAAGACCCGGAGTCGATTTCTGGAATGGCCCAGCTCAACATCTCAAAAAGAATTAAGGGGAATCAGAAGGGAGGGTACGCACTCCTCGAAATTGGTTGTTTTATGTGGCCATCGCATCGATGAAGTGTGATTAATGGCGCGTTTCAATGTGAGACGCGTAATTAAGGAAGTAGATTTATGTTCCCGGCCGCAGCTGAGGCATGACCTTACCACCCCATCACCCAGCAATCCAGCCAGTCACCCCCAACAACCCTCAGTCCTGCTTGTGGGTCAATAAAAACGGGCTGCTTTATCACATAGCCAAATGTTGCTGCTGCGCCTTTTAATTGCGTGCTTTGCGATCCTTCAAGAGTAACACGAGTGCCGACAATTAAACAACGCATCCAAATTGATAAGCCAAATACAGCACCAGCACCCCCGAAAGCAGCAAGCCACTCTCTCGTCATGGTTAGTTTACCTCCGGAGTTCGGGCTAATGGTGTCGCATTAATGGAGTGTAGATGACATGAATTACACCAGAGGAACACCCGAGTCCACAGTTCGTGGCTTTCACCTTAACCCAGACACACAGGCTCCCATAATTATGCAACATTTCGTATTGGTACTCAAGCGACAACTTCTCCCTTATTCTTGGGACGAATATATGGGTTCTTTGTGGGTATTTTATGCTTATTTTTTAAATGAGCAACGTGAAAAGACGTGTGAATAAATAAAATATAGCTTACGCCAAAAAGTTCATCAATTTTTATGATGTCTTTTGATTAAAAGATAATAACTTGAGGTGCTGCTTTGCTCCCATTACCCAGTTCAGCCCAAGCTTGCTTCTTTTATTTATTTCCGCATTTCGTGTTCCGTTCGGCCCTCCTTGTTACCTGCACATAAATTAACAAGGCCTTTAAGGCTATTGACAGTCAAACTTTGCTCATTAGTAAATTTCAGACAAGACGGGCATGTTCGAACATCTGTAGCTGCGTTCTTGCCACAAGGGGCGCGATGTTGCCGCACAAGCAGTCAGCTGCTGATGTTATCCTCGTGTCATTCGCTTGGCATATATTTTATGGCTGATTAATTAACTGGGAGGCGAGTGGAAAAACACAGTCGGAGAGACTCTTTCTCGGATGCATTGTGTCTGCCAAGTGGAACTTTAATGACACCAAGTGGAAGATTTGCTAATTAAAAAAGTTTCGCCAATGCCAGGACGAAACACGAGAGGCCAACGAATCGAGAGTTTACTGTCCTCTGGCCGGGAGAAAGTTACTTTCCAGTTCTTGTTCGGGAAGTATCCTGTAACTATTGGCAACTATGAGGAGAGGGCTTACAGCTGCAGTTAGACAGAATAAGGTGGCAAGGAATTAGTTGTCCAATTTATAAGGAATTCTGTGTGAGCCGAAAATAACACAGTTTTGTCCAATCGAATTTGGCACTGGAACCAGAGAGTCCTTGGCTATTTTGGTAAATGCCAGCCCCAGGCAGGTCGTGTCCGTTTGCCCATTTGCCTATTGATTGGATTGCTCGTTCAGGTGCTTCCACCTACGTATGTACTGGCCACCTATCACTTGTCGGGGATTTTGGGTTTTCTCTGCAGATTTTAGCCTTGTCAAATTACCGCAGCCACTCCATCATCGTTAGGCCCACTTCTTCACCCATTCAGGAAGTGGAGGAGAAGAAGGAAGCGGCTGAGGATGAGGCGGAGGCGTGGGCCATCGTCAAGGCTCACAAATTTATGGGCAAATGCTCAACTTTGCCATAAATGTTCATCATAATGTGACACAATTTCCTCAAGATTTAACGCCGCATAAAAACTCCGCACGACACTCCCATATGGTAATGGAAAAGCCAGAGGATTGAGTGTGAGAACGGGAATGGGACTGGGACTGGGAATAGGAATGAGAATGAGAATTCCCCAAGTTGTCGTGCATTGTGCAATTCGCATGCTCAATAAAGTCAAAGACGCATAACTCTCGACGTAAGCTGGCAGCTGGCAGCTGGCATAAATTTGAAAATAAAATAATATAAAATATAAATTCAGCTGCAGTCAGTAAACGCATGCAGGCGACAGATAGACGCAGTGTGAATTTAACTGACAACCTCTTATCGGGCAGCTGGGAGCTGTGGGAGCTCTGAGCAGTGGGCTTAAAGGCGCCAGCAACAACCCCACATCCTACCCCTTTAAACCTCTCCCCATTGCGCTCCTTTCTTCTTATTCGCGTGTCCTGGGGATGGAGTGTGTGCGCCCGCCAGTGTGATATATCATAAGCATGCGTCTGACAAGCGTAAGCACCGCTGCTGTCACTGTCACAGCAGTAACAGAACAGAAGCTTCAACAACCGGCAAAGGCAGCCGTGGAACTCTTCGGCAACGGCGCGTGTTATTACACCATGCGGCATACTTTTAGCGCCACTCAAAGGGCATTCAGAGCGGGCGATGCACACGAAAAAAAGCTTCGGAAAGGCAATGAATAAAGCCAATAGAAAATGGGGTAAAGTATATTTGTTTGACCTGACTAAGAGCAGATAATAAATTCAATAAAACTAGCTGACACCTTTAAAATATATTTTCCAAACAAATAAACAAACAATCGCCATGAAGTCACAAAAAATCATACAAGTATTGGCTATGTTGATTTATTTCAAAGCCAATTGATTGATTTTCCACAGCTTTCATTAACGAAAAAGCAAAGAAAAACTTGAATAAATATCACACTTTTTTTATTTGCATTTTACTTAATAGATTATTTTGTTTTATAAAGGATTAAATAAATTCAACATAAAAGAACCAACTTCTGATAGCTCTTGAAACGGAAAGTTTAAAGTAAAATGAAAATTAAAACATATTCGAAAGTGAAATCTTGATGGAAGGACTCCTTTCTCTGTGTGCCACTCAGTGTGCTTGTATGTGTACAAATGAAAGTTGAATTATGACAAAAGGAGACCGGGAGAAAGCAGTGAAGGAATGGCAGAAGAAAGCAAAGGCAACCTGCCCACTATGGCTTGATAATGCGCTGTGTGCTGACTTTGGGCGTTGGGCGTGTGTGTTTGCCGGGGATGTGTGCGTGCGAGGCGTTTAACATGTCGTATGCGCAATTTGTGAAATATGCGAGAACAGAGCCTGCCAGCATGAGCAATAAGTTCTCCTTCTTGCCCCGCCACGTCTCCTTCTTTTGGGCTTGCCAGTAGTACGATGGTGTGTGGAAGTAAGCAATTAGTTGCCTTTTCAGCTGAAATAAAAGCAAATCGGGTGACTGTCGAGAGGAGAGAGAGAGAGTGAGTGAATCGAGGGCTCTGATGGGGATAAGCAAACAGCAGCTCATTAATATCCTTTATGCGTTTATTACATCAGCAGCCGGCAGGAGATTATGAAAAAACATAAATTAATGCAGAGCATCGCCCACAACGACGGGCAGCAGGAAAAATAGCAATTAGTCCGGCAAAAGGCCGCTGGCTCGTGCATGGCAAACGAATCAATCAGACAATTCAATATAATTGTCCTAATTTATTTACCCGAGAGCATTCCGATGATTGTTTTTTGCAAATAATTGGTAAGTTTCGCTTGCAAAGAAAGCAAATAAATTGCAGCATTCTTTGTAATGAAAATTAAAAATTAATACCCCAAGGTAGGAGTATGCAAAAATGCATTAATCAAATCCCAGGGCATGCCTTCGGTCATGATAAATTGTTAATATGTTTTCACTCTCTTTATTTTTTCTGCTCGTTGGTCTTTTTTTGTACTCTTGGCTATGGTTTAAAATTAATATTTGCCGTCGAGACACTTTTTTATGTAAATTATGTATTTCGATTTTTTACCGACTGTAAATGATTCATTAAAACTCATCCAGTCTCCCTGTTTGGATTTCCATAAATGCTAACAATATTTTTGCGAAAGCAAGATGTGAAATGAAATATTTAAACTTCATACGAATGTACTCGTAGCCATAACTATTTACCCCGAAATGTATTATTGAAGGTGCAAAAAAGGGATTTATTTTATCTCGGGAATTTCCTGGGGCAAATTTCAAGTGGACTCCGGAAATCACAAAGGGAAATTACATAAAAAACAAACTCCAGTTGACTAATTTAGTGCACGCAGATGGCCCCAAGGGACAGGGTGCTACAGTTTGGAGGCAGGATGGACACCAAGCCCTTTGTCCTTTGCTGTCAGTCACAGGAAGCCGGCAACTCGTCGCCAAAGGAGGGCTCCCCGCCGCACCTCGGAAGTCCTCCTTCAACGACCTGACAGCTTTATATAAATAAAACAAATGGGTAAACACGACGTCTGCTTCGGCTGTGGTTGCCACCAAATTTACCTTAAATTTGACAACATGCGCCCGGCTCACAGGTGGCACAGCTGCGGCAGACTTTCATTTAGGCCATGGCCCTTACAGCTGCCCCCTCCCCCGTCGCAGCAACCCCGCTACCCCGCCACCCTACCAAATCCCTCCCGGCTCATCCGTCAATCAGAGCTGTGATGCCTTATTTATTTACAGCGCTTCTCTCCGTCGCTTTGGCTTTAATTTTCTGCCTCGAATCTCCCCTAAACTTTAGCCAATATTAATGCCAAGGCATTTGTCAGCGGGACAAGTTTTTTAATTTAATTCAAGAGCTGTTGCAATTAAATTAAACGTTTTAAATTTTCAAAAATATTTACACGTGTCAACGATCCCTTCCTGACTCACCCACTCAGCCAAATCCCAATTCAAGTCCTCATCCATAACCCAAACCCACAGCCGCAACCTCGTGCTAACCCAAAATTTGAATTTAAATTGAAGTTAGTTTGGCAGTAAGCCGCACAGCATTCCCTTTGAACGCCTTCTAATCCTTCAATTAATAATCTTCAGCTCTTAACTTTTTGCCCATGAACAAAAACAGCAACAGCAACAACACGGGGCTCAATGTACCCGAACTTGTGTAGGATTTCCTTTTTTTCGGTTTATTCATTTTTTCTCGGACGACGAACCCTTTTCGTGGTTGGAATTTTTTTTGGCAGAAACAATTATTTAACGCTCGCTTCTCCGCGCCCGTTGGCTGCCTCGCATTTTTATTTTTGGCCGTTCTCTGAATTAAATATCTAATTTATCAAGTCGTCGTCGCTGGTCGCTGGTCCCTTAAAAGCCCCTTCGCTTGACTTGGCATTCCCAATAATTAAATATCCCCCAACCAGTAGCCCAGAAGCTGGGGCAAGAAAATGTCTACTTTAAGATTTTGAATTGTCACCTGGCAAACTAGGGAGGGGTGTGAGCGAGTGGGTGGGTGGGCGTGACGGGGTTGATTTCATTCCAACACATGGCATTTAATCTCTCCCCCCCAACGCCGAAAACCAGCACCCCCATGACTGGCTGCCTGGCTGCCTGACTGACAACTGGCAACAGTACCCAGATGTCCTTTTGGCCTTGTTTTTGTTAGCTTGTCTCAGCCTTGACTGACTTTGTTTATCTTTCATTATTTATTCTCTTATCGGGCAGGAGCGATAAAGTCGCCGGGGCAAAAAGCACAGCACAGCACAGAACAGCCCAGCACCCATCTCCCGGCACTAATTAATTATGCCTGCTTAAAGCAACGTTAAACTTTTGCCGTCCCACACGGCGTATGAGTTATATACACATTTGTTTATACATTGTATTTGCGAGACAAAAGGAGTGAGCTAATCCACTTAGCCCACTGGGTATACTGGGGAATGCGTGTGCTACACATGGGGAGGGGTAATACCTGGCTGCTGGCCAGCAGTGAACATCTTACAACTTGTTTTCGTATTAATTAGAAAAATAAACAAAGCGCCAAGCGCTGAGAAATCAAATTAAAAGTAAATTGAGAGCAAGACAAAACGCTGGAGAGGCGGACCCTTCTCGGAAAAGCCAAAACCAATTATAGAAGCTGATAGAAGTTGACAGGGGCGGCAAGCTATCCAGCTGGCTTCCAATTAGAAGGGGGTGCTCTGCCACAAAAACTTAGTTTGCCATTTAATTAATAGCCACGAATAGCAAATGACACAAATGCATTTGCATTTGCCGTTGCCGTTGCAGATGCGGCTTCTGCTACTATGGTTTCTGGTGCGTTCTAGATTCTCGATTCTAGAGTCGAAAGAGCAAATTTTTAATTAGCCCCCGTTCCCCATCCAAAAATAAACGATGCAAGGGGCATCGAAATCGAAAATGCGGATTCTTGACATATTGCCAGCAGCTGAGAGGCGGCGAGAAGATGCATCAGTGAAATGGCTGAGGCGTAGCACGTGCCGCTTCATGGAAAATTGTTTGCATTTTCCACCACACCCTCCACACGGAGGCATTCGCGGCATATGGGCGGTTATCCCGACCCAGCCGACACTCATCCTTCGGAGGGATAGATTACACAGCCGGCTCTCAGTTATCGGCTACTTAAAATAAACAATTTAATGTGCAAACTTTTCGGCTACTGCCTGGCAAGACCAATAAGGCTGGCCTCCCCCCCAGCTTCTGGTCGGGACAAACAACCATATAGCTATGGCCAAAGTTTTTCGGGGCAATCATTAAAATTCATTTCCTATCGACAGTCAGCAGAGACACTCGCACAACCCCACATGTATTCATGTTATAGATGACGCCATTTAGTTTGAATATCTATGGCAGCATCCACGTCCCCAGTATCTGTATCTGCATCTGTGTACACATGAGCCTGAAAGAGAACGAGAAAAGCTTTCCCCAGCTCCCACCTTCTCTGTCTAACTCTCGGGCCCTTTCTCTGTTCCCTCACGAGTGCCTCGAAGCGATTTGAATGCGGCAATTCCTTTTGAATTGATCCCAAAAGTGACCTTTGATTTTCGATACGATTTCAGTCATTTTCACATGGCCTGGTCTAAAAGTCTCTAGCGACATGCTGAGCCACTGGGAGAGATCTGGCGAAGGAGGGACGGAGAAAGTCAGGGAAAGCATGAGGAGAAAGCCGGCGAAGCTATTTTGTTTGTGTAGTTTAAGTGCCCGCATTAGTGGCGAATATAAATTTTGTCCGTAGACCCAAAAACAGCGAATAGGGACGGCGAACGGCGAACGGCAAAGTATAAAACCAAACCCGAAACCAAAACCAAACCAAAACCCATACCCACGCCCATGACCGAGCCCATGCCCGAAAACCCGGCGACATCCATAGTGACAAAAGCGACGAAACGATGGCAAAAATCAAACTAAAAGTTCGCCTCATGGAAATCATAATTCAAACGTTGAAATCAGCACACAGATTGCCCCTCCTCGTGTGTGTGCGTGTGTGTGGCACATACCACCCCCTACTCACCCCACACTCCGATTGTTTCGTGTGTGTACAATGGCAACTATTGAAAATACGCAAAGCCTCTTTTGGCATGTCCTTGTGCTGCTTCTGTGATTTTGCTACTCTCTGCCTTTGACCTCTGAAATTCCCAAACTTTGTTTATACACACGAAAAAAAAACTCTTTAAATTTAAATCTCTAGCTAAGAGTCTTAGCATAATCCGTGAAAACCCCAAAAATCTTTTAATTTATAAAGCAAATCATGTGATAACCTCTGGTGGCTTGATAATATTTTTCGGTGTAACATAGAGGCCCCCTTTGGACCCCGAGTGGAACGCGTGTGCGTTTTGTTTTATTGCCAGCTCCGAAACGTTGCCAAGCCGTTTTCCACTGGGTTTGCTTAGGGCAAACACTTTCCCCGCTCCTTTGTTAGCCCATTGTGTGCGGGGATAATCGAAGCCATAAATAACAGGCGCGAAAGCTCCGCTCGCTTTGCCATTTTTTTGTGCTTTCTGGGCTTGCTGGGATGATTTTTTTTTTGCCCTGCCGAATAGGATTGCAGAGTGCTACAGAGCCGGGAGGGGGCTGGGTGTGAGGATACGATAACAAAAGTGCCAAAAGTGACAAACAGCAGGCGACCGTCAACGCTTGCCACCCAGCCAAACGGTGGCCAAAGCCAACTCGTTAGTAAATCCAATTTGTGCGTGAATGTCGACAGTTTGGGTGCAGTCACAGTTAGAGTTACTCTGCTCTACTCCCATATTGCCGCAGTGCCCTGGAGTGTGTGTGTGTAGAGTGCCACGCCCACCTCCTCTCGGAAATAACTAGTGTCGATTGGCGTCAAAAATCGCGGGAGTTGACATGTGACCGAGTTTCGGGGACAAGGGACCTGAGCGAAAGTTTTTTTTTATTTTAAAAATCAATTAAAAATTTACATTCCATTCACACAATAAATAATTTGCATAATAACCCACCCAGATGCACGTTGGATCGCTGAATTAAACGTTCAATTTATGCAAGAGAACAAAAAACACAAAATTCCATATGGCTCGCATTTTATAAACAGTTTTCAATTAATTACAGCATTCGCTCAAACAACGCATTTTAAATTCTGGCCGGGATGGCCATGCTGGCCGCTCGAATATTGCATCAGATGGCACATGATGCATTAACAATGATTATGGCATACATTTTGGCGCATTTAAAATTTCATAAATTTCAGTCTGGCTGCCAGTATTTAAATTAATTTATAACATTCTGTGTTAAATTAAAAGAAATACTACAATCCAACGGGGCTCTGACTCTGCCGAAGCACAGAACTAGACATAAATCGACTCTGTCTGAGATAAATTTAGATGTTCTGATGGTGGGGACAGAAGCCTAACCAGAACCAGAACCAGACTAAATGTCATCTTGCCGAAAGAGAAATACTTCTCCGGAATCCACCAATGCACTCTGCTCCAGGCCTAAGGGGGATTTCTGCGGCATATTCCCCAAGATTTACGAAATTCAGCAGCCGACTTTGAAGGCAATTCCTGGAGAAGACTGAAAATTCCTCAAATTCAAATATTTTTGCACATAAATTTGCAAACGCTTTCAAGTGCAAAGACGGTAAACACATTTAAATCAATTTTATTCGCCAAGAAAAAAAGATTGACCAGCAGACGGTAGGAAGGAATGCAAACACTTCTGAAGAGCAATATAAATACCAAAACACCAGGCGAATCAGTTCAAGAAAATAAAACAATATTTAAATAAATCAAAATTAGCATGTGCCGCACAAGGTCTGGCTGGCTGGCTGGCAGAAACAGAAGCTACTCATAGAAAAGTATCTACGAGTTACTACGAGGCGGGCCGTCCGCCCCGAGAGACATCTGTATCCATCCGGACATGCCTCGAGTGTGCCTGTGAATCGGGGCATGTTTTACATAATAGAATTTCCATTTGCCGAAAATAAAACACATGACTACGGCAGCGTGGCAACGTGCTAAACAAACTACAGGGACGACGGGCTCCCAAATCCACACGATGCGGATACATATGTATCTTTCTATCTGTCTTATCTGGAGGTGAAGTTGGTGGCCAGAGGTGGGAGGTCGGGCATGAGTGTAGGTGTGGGACTGAGGGATGTGGGCTTTGGTGTGCACGTCATTTTAAATACCAAATATATTTTGATTCCATTTTGGTCAAGGGAAATCCAATTCAGGCAACTTCATCTTCCTCAATCGGCTTGTGGTTGCCGGGCCACAGTCTGTTCTTGCTCGAAATTGACATTGAGTTATGGCAGTTTCTGTTGGCCAGCTCACAGCCTCTTTGGGCCCGATAGCCTTGGTCCTTTTAAATGATTTTTAAATTCGGTGCATTGTGTACAGTATCTAGACCGCAGTTAGGATGGGAAAAACCACGCCTGACAGAGCAACAAAATAAGAAAACAAACAAACACGAAGGGAGAAATAAAAATGATTTATGTTCATTTTGGCTACCTACGCGAGCTTACAAAGCTCTAATAAATACAATAAAAAATGGTCATTCTGCGGAAATATTTAATTGCCGGCTGCCAGTTGGGGGAAAAATGTTAATAAATGTCAAGACTGCTTCCACTCAACTGACAAAATGAGCAACGAGCTTGAAGTTGACACTGACTGTCCACCGCAGACAATGTCATCGGCGGAGGAGGAGGATGAAAACCCTCGCTTTTTGGTGCGGACTTTCTTTTTCGCTTTCGCTTCTCCCGCTTATAATTTGACATAATTTATGAGTTTTCAATTTATCATTTCTGGGGGTTGCACTGCCCGCCTGCCAGTCCGTCCGCCTGCCTGCCTGCCATCCGAGAATGCAGTGCTCCAGTGCGCCAGAGTGCCATCCGCAATTTGCTTCGCCTTTCGAAATGTCAAAGCCAAAGCCCGTTCTGGATGTCAAATGTCAATGCCGATTGTCTGAGCCCCGAAAGTGCATGTGAGGCACACATGTTGTGGCTCCCACAGCCTATTAGCAGTTCTCGGCTCAGACTGATCTCTGTGGGAAGCTGGAACCCCTTTTCCCCAGCCCTGTCCCCCTTTCTTTTTTGTGGCGCTGGGTCCTGAAATATTGCTACTTGTCATCGATGAAGCTGCCTCCTTCTGCGCCCCCTGTCGTCATCCATGTTGTTCTTGTCATTAAAGTCGTAAGTACTGTCACGTAGCTGTCAATTTACAAAAATCGCATTAGCTAGAAAAAGAATCTACATGATGGCAGAAGAAAAATTCGGCAGAAGTACATACTCTTACACTGGGAAACATTGGGGGGTTCAATTAGTAATGAATGTGAACATTATTTTTTGGGGGGAAATACAGAGAGGCATATGTCAGCAATACAAATTAAAAGAAAAAATTTTAAAAGCCTATCTGTACTTCATATACTTCTGTTATTGGAAGCCTTTTTTCTTCCTGTCTATACTCTTATATAATGTGCTGGATATTATGCATTATGTATGTGCATATTTATGACAACTGTCGCTTTACCGACTTGACGGCCTTTCACGTCATTGGGAATTTAGGGCCCGGAGATTACCGGCAAGTCGTAAAACCCAAGTCCCAACTGCCAGCCAACCCACCCACTGCCTGTAGTTGGACGGGCAGATAAGAAGGCTCATACTTTCAGACTCTTTGGCTCAGAAGCGAGCACTTCGAGGGCTGCACATAATTAGCGTTGGCCACTTAACTAACCCCACTCCTTCCCTTCACCGCCACAGTCCCCCCAAAAGTAAATGTCAACGTAAATTTGCATTTTTAAGACGCATAAAGAGGACTTTGCGGAAGACAGCCGAAAAAATGGAGGACCGAGAACGACAAAGGTAACAAAGTGCAAAACATGCGCAACAGGACACGGGAAGCGGCAAAGGACTAGCCGCAGGACTTAAATGCTTTTAAGCTGCCGGTGCGAGAAAATAAAAACCCAAAGTTCTTAGTCTAATGAACAGCGAAAAACGGTTAAGCGACTGTCAGGATATGGCTGGTTTGTGTGAGTGTGTGGAAGACACATCCTGTGCATCTGGATGGTAGGTACAATTGGTTTGAAGGGATTGGGGATTGGGGATTGGGGGAACACAACCAAGAAAAAATATTCTCCGATAAACGGCTTTTGAAAAGCTCTGTGCAACGCAATTGAAAGCAAAATCAATTACAACAACAGGCTTTCACAGAAAAAGGAAACCATGGAAAGCATTTTAACGACAGCTCGCTCATTCATTTACATAAAATTTTATTTAACAAGCGAATTCCAAAGGCTTTCATTTTTAATGCAGCCCCGCGGATCCCAAGTCGCTCTTTCCCGGGGGAAAAGGGCCACAATCCGGATGAACTGGCGCATGTGTGAGTGCGGTAAGGGAAGGATGTGATGTGTGGGAGCGGATGAGTGAGTTTAATGCGTGTCTGCATACGCCATGAAACTTCATTATGAGCGCCTCAATACCATATTTCTGCAAATAAAATGCGATTCGAAGGCAAATTGAAATCCAGAAAACCAGAATCCCAGAAAGGCAGCAGCAGCAGTATCCTTCAGCCAGCCGGCAGGCAAAACAAGATATTAGCATACTGCTTCGCAGAGCAGTCAAAGTTTGTTTGCCGAAACAAATTAACCTTGAATATGCCACATAGAGCGCCTGTCAAAACGAAGCTGAGCCGAGGAAATTATGCAAATATGCTCAACGGCAATAGCAACAATGGATGTCTCCGATAAGACCGGTGTCCTCAGCCAATGTCTGTCGCGTCCGACTCGTCCGTCTTGCGGTTTCTGTGGAAAAATTTATTAATTTTAAGCAGAACGTCGGAGGCATCGTCCTTGACGTACATAGCTAGCTGATAAGCATTCTGCTTGACAAAATCAATAATGGAACTGGCAGTCAGTCCTGACTGCTCTTGTTTCTGTGCCAGGGTCCTGGCTGTTACTGTTCCTGTTGGTATTTGCATGATTAATGAAGCCACGTAATTGATTACACGGCCACGCCCAGGCCAGGCTGCAAGAGGGAAAATAGGAAGAAAAAATGGGAAAACAAAGGCGAGCCAACAACAACTCGAACTTTCGCATGATTTTGTATCATCGAAGGCAGGCAGCAAGGCACACAGCTGATTGATGCGTCTGTGGTTGCGACAAAAGCATCTCCCACAATTCCATCCTCATTCATATCAAGGCTGTCCCCCCTCCCAGATCTCATTCCAGCTTCAACGCTCCAGCATCATAATGCGGCCACGCACGTGCGTGTGGCACATGATTGCACCGCAAAAAAACAAACATTAAAGGACACTGCATCTCCCAAGCTCCCCTATAGGAGTCTCACCTAGCCTAGAATTAAGTTCCCAACCGTTTTCAGTGTTCAATGGTTGGAGCAGGACCCGGCTTCAGTCATGTCAGCAAGCCAGGGCCAGGAGCTGCAGCCAGAACCACATGCACACGATGGCGCAGAGCCGGCTCTCATCGACTGCGGATTGGCGTTGTCAACGATGCAGCGAGCTAGATGACAAAGACGATGATGCAGCCGCTTTCAAAGGCTGCAGCAGACAGCTTGTCGGAGGTGGTTCAGGGCGGAAGTCGGCCGGTCTCTTGCCCGCTTATTTATGCGTAATTTCTATGCACACACGCAGAGGCACAGTCAGGCTCCCCATCTCGTCCTGGCAAAGGCAAAGGCATTGGCAATGGCAAAAGGCTCGGGCCGCAGCTTCAGTCCAAAGGACCACCCTCGTCCCTCATCTAAAGGGGCTTGGCTTTGGCTTCGGCATCAGGATTGTTGTTGCTGGCGGGGCTTTAAGGCTCTGCCGCTCGCACAGGCGAACAATCATCAATCAAAATCAAAAGCCAAAGTACTTTTGACGTTAATTTATTCAAAAGGGATACAAGCACTTTTCAACTGCACACACACACATACACACACTGGAGCAGAGACTGAGTTTGAACCAAAACTTGGACCAGCCACTCCCACGCAATTGTGACCACTTGGCCTCCCAGCAAGGATAATAGTTATTTAATTTCGAATCGATGGCATGCAAAATACCTCTTCGTTCGGTTTGGAAAAGGTAAAAATATTCTAATTAATATTTATGAACGAGTGGAGCCCAGGCGCAGCAGAGGCAGTGCTTTGCATAAATCAAAACCATTTGAATAATAAATTCGAATTATGCATTTAATTAAGATTTGCCACAAAAATAGACGTGGCGCGGCGACAAATAATTCCGCGATTCCATTTCCATTTCTGTTTTTGTTTCACGGGAATTTTTTGTTCCATTTCGAGTCGATCGATGTGATATTTTGGCATTGTCTCCACTGGTGTGGTGGTCTGGTGGTCTCGTTCCCTGGGTACGAGTATGTGAGATTTTGATTTCCTCAGCCTGCATCACTCAAAGCGGAACGGGCGACAGCCGAAAAAGCAAAAACGTCGCTCGAATTCAATCTAAATGCAAATGCTAGCCTGGGTGCTGGATGCTGGATGCTGGGTACTGGGTGCTGTGCTTTTTGTTTCATCCTTGAGCCGCGACAACAACAGGACCAAGAGCAGTGGCTATGGTAACAGCAACATCAGCAATAGCAATAGCAACAGCCATTCAGGTGAAATCGCAACACAGAAAGCCAATTAAGCGACTCAGACATTAATCGAAGCTCGTTGCAGATATCGCGTGGGAAGAAAAAAAAAACATTGAAAGGAAACGATACACCTGGTAAAGTGCAATGCAAAAATCGCATTTGGTCAGCAGTTGTCCTGTTGGCCATTTTTCTTTTTGCCGCAAACACAGCAACCACGCTGCAGAATTCGAATGGCCTTGTTAATACGTATTTCCAATTCAATTGGTTATGTTCACGCCAGTGCAGATATCCCCCCAGTTCGCGTTGAGGGCCAATAAAAAGATACAAGCGTTATAGCCCTCCCCCGAGACTGGTCATCGCTTGAGTTTGCTTGTCGTGAGATAAGCTCGTTTCGAGCGCCCTCTTCATTTTGCGCAAATTGATAAATTATGGCATCAGCAGTCTGCGAATTGCCGGCAATTAGCTAAGCAAAAACAATTAGCATTGCGTGGCAAGAGGTACGATAATCATCAAGGCGGGGTGGACAGACGGGTCAAGGAATCTCATATAATTGAGATGTGTAAGGTCAACGAAAGTCTGCAGGCCGGCCAGTCTGGGCCAGCCTTCACCGGGGCCAGGCTCCATTAAATGCGTATGCAAATCACGGCCAGCACTTTAAAGGCATTAGAATTACAAATATATAGCCGTGGCAGCATTTGCACATTTACACATGCGGCAAGGGCAACGATTCGTCGGAATCTGTGCGACGTGACAACACGCAAATAAAATCGAAGCCTACTTCAGATTCCGAGCCTGAATCGGAATCAGATACGGAGTCGAGCGCCGTCGCCTCCCGTCGAAATAGATACAAAGTAAATATGCAAAGTCGGTCCACGGGCGAGGAAAATACATAAATCAGAGTGTGGCAAGAAAATCTGAAATTAAATGCAAACAGTGGCGAAAACGAAGGCGGAAGCATAATTGAACTTTGAGCATCGTGGAGGTTTGGTGGAGGGGCAGGAGAGGGCCATGGCCAGGAGCTGGTCTCAGACGCTTTCAACTCATTAAAGCCAAATGCAATTTACGCCGATAATTTGCAACAATTTGCATACTACGTGCAGATGCAGGCGACGTAGTTTAAGCATCCACCGCGCTCCACTTAGCTTCCCTCTACGTGCCACCGTGCCATAGTGCCGTAGTGCCACCGGGCAATGCCGCCACCGTGGCATCCCACCCACCTTTTTAATTGCACGGCTTAGTCCACGCGATGCGAGGCGAACACTTTGGCATTTTGTAAATTTTGTTAATTGGAAAATGCGCCGGGATCTAGCTGCCATCTAGCCAGGATCTAGCCTGCTCCCGGGCCACGTGTTATCCCGATAATTTCTACAATGACGCATCCCGACCGTGGATCAAACCAGATTAAATTATTGAATCCTAATGGAATTTCCAAATGGCTATCGCTTAGAGCCAACCGCTCCACTTATGCAGCAGTCTTCATTATGCACAAGTCGCACATTGCTGAGCGATTGTCCATATTTATCCATAATATTTTCACGATTTTCATAGCACCCGGGGCTAGAGGTTGGGGGCTAGGCAGGATTGGCAGGAGAGTCCGGGCGAGCATAGAATTTATTATGCATAAAATTGCAGCACAAAGTCAAATAAAATATGTATTGAAAGTTTTATTGTTTGGCAGCAGCACCAGCACCAGCAGTGGCTGCCATGGCTGTGGCAGCTTCCGCTGGCTCGTTCGTTGGCTCCCTTTTTGGTGCAAACTCACATATTTGCACATTTCACACATTTCATGTGCCACCGAGGCTCCCTGCCAATGGCAGCATTTGCTGCCGCTTCAGGCGTTTTGTTTAAAATTGAATTCTTTTTTATGCATTTACCTAAATTTCGTTTTTTGTTGCTCACTTGTTTTCGCCACCGCCCAACTTTTATGCGAGTATACGCTTAGCAATTTTTTTAACGCTCAGCTTTAGTTTCGCTTTGTTCATATTTTCAACTTTGTGTGGGTGTACCGTGATGGTGTGTGCCTTTGTGGCACAGGATTTCTATTTGCTTTAATAGACTAGACTCTGGACAGGCTTGCACATATATGCAGAGGACCGCAAGACCTTGTTTTTGCCTCCGAAAATGGTTCGGACACGGGTAGAGAATGCTGGGCGACGGGCGATGTGCGATGGGCGGGTTTCACGGCTCTGGCTTTCGCAAATATCCTGCGGCGGCAGCATTTATACGAGCTTACTGCTGGCGGGTAGCTGGGGAGGCGGCTGGGAGCACTGGGGAGGTGCACTGGATTTTGTGATTTGCTTTTTATGTGGGCCATATGTATATACAACCTACGCACAGGGGAGTTTTGTTTTGGTTGTAAGGCGCCAAGAGGCGCTTTGCGAAATTCATGCAAAGATTTGACCGGATTGTTTGTCAAGGTTGCCTTTCCCCCCTGCCAGAAGCAAAAGCATATTTTCCCAGGAAAGTAGAACAAATACGTTGGAAATCTTCAATGAAATCCTCTTTCATAATGAATAATATCAAGGGGCAACAGGAAGTGGAATTTAAGGATATCAGGAACAAAATATTTTGCTAGAAAAGCACATACTCTTCTGGTTTTTGTTCGCAGGTAAGTATTAGCTCTAATCTTATACTAATTATTTTCTAAACCTACTTCATGGACAGTGAACAACACTCTATAAAGTGTAAAATTTAGTTAAGTATTTCAATGAAAAAAATAAACACAAAATAAATCCGAGCTCCAAAATCTCCATCTGCAGCGTAGTTCCCAGAAGTGACCATCAAAACAACATCCCGTATCCCGTTTTGTATATGAAAATTTGAAAGGCAAACAAATCTGTCCCATAAGCAAACCCACTCAAGGATCCGGACATTTGGACGAGGAGGCCTCGACGGGCGCAGCTGTAAGCTCGGACTTACAGCTACAAATCAGATGGAGTGACTCACCCCGGCAAATGGATAGTATCTTTTTGTTGGCCTTTTCCTTTTGCTAATCCAAACGGCAGAGGAACTTTCAAGGCCTCCTTGCAACTGGTCGCTGGTAACTTTAATTTATGTTTTTCTTTTGCCAACAAAGACGAGCAAAAGTTTAGTTCTCGCAGCTATTGTTCTAATGCACTGACCCGTATCTGCGAGGAACAAGTCTGTTGAAACAATTTGTATCTGTATCTTGTGGATGCTGCACTTTCACTTTGCCTGCCTGCTGGCAGACGATGATGACAATTGTGATAAATTATAGTGCCACGCGACCGATCAGGGGCTATATAGTTATGTTATATGGATAACTGGGAGAAGAACTGTTGCTCCCTCTCTAGGAATATGTATCTTCGGTCCCCAATCTCGCCGATACACACACAGATACGCGACCACTGACCACTACAAATGAAACCGCAGTGTGTTATTGTGTCATTAATTTCGTTTTTATTTCTTTGTATGCTTTGCGTGGCCTTTTGTGATGTGTTTTTTATTCGGATTGTGTTTTTTTCTGTTTTTTTATTTTTTTGCTTGTGGGAGTATTGGTTTTTTGGCGCTTAAAGTGCGAAAAGTGACTCCCCTTGTTGCCCGCTCGCAGCGAATTAATTGATGATGACCCACAGCGAGTGCGGTTTAATGCAAAACGTTAATGAGACAGCATGACGCACTCAAATTTCCATTTGATTTACCGAAATCCACCGCCTATTCGTGTTTATCTGTTCCACGCGCCAATTTCTGGTTTTTCGCAAATTCACTTTAAACTTTCGCCGCCTTTCTGTTTTCTCTCAACTTAATTTTTCGCACACTTTGCCCTCGAAGACACACAAAAATGGAGATACTTCTCCTTCTGTGATTCGGGAGCTTTGCTGGATGGCTGGTTTGTTTTCCGCTTTCGGCTATTATTGCTGCTCGTAATCCGCTTTTGCCCTAAATTTCAATTCTCATTTGATATCTCTTCCCGGGGATTGCGTTTTTCCCAGTTTTTCTCGAGTGTTTTGATTTCAGTCGAGTGTTTAGCTTATTTTTTTGGCATTTCTTTTCGCGACTAATCACACGCACAAGGAAGACCCGGCACGGCACATGTCATGGGGCTGGGGGTCAGGGGGCGGGGCACACGCAACCTGACGGATGCGCAGCACTCAGCTTTCGAGAGTCACGCACTAATGATCTGCCGCCGACTCTTCGCGTTCTAATTAGACACATAAATTGCAAGTTGACAAAAAGATATCGCTCGCCTGTCTTCCCGTTGCCTTCGAAGTATCTCTGAGCTGCGATGCTGCAGAGTCAGTACTGCGAGTTGGGACACAGTTAGTACAGAGCAAGTACAACACCCGCACGACGAACCAAACACAACGGCCCTCGGATAAGAACTGTGGATATTGCCACCGCTCGGCTGCTGCTGCTGTTGCTGCCGTTGCTGCTGCTTGATGTTGCTGCTTGTTGGTGTTGCTGATAGGCAGCCACACATGCCGCGTATCATTCACAGTTTTTCACTTCGTGAAAACTCGGAAAAGTCACCCGAACAGGGGCGAATCGCACGCTATTGCTCTCTGTTGCAGGCTCTCTCGGGTCGCGTGTTTCAGACTGCTCGGGGAAAGTCCGCCGGCAACATGTCGTTAAGAACGTGACCTTTGGCAACCACTTCACTGTTGTTGTTTTCCTCTCGGCTCGGCTGCTTGCAGCCAATTAATGTGTATGTCCGAGTGTTTGTGTGTGATTTATTAGGACCTCTCATAAATCCCTGCCCGATTTTGGCCGCTTCCTGTGGCAGCAGCATAAACACAAAAACACATGCATAATTTCCATAAATCTTTTATGGCCTGCGTGTAAAAACTTTCGGCACGGCCAATTATGCGCCCCGAACTAGGCACTAATTTGACAGCAAAGTGGCTAAAGCCGTTATCCTTATCCCGCGGTTCCCTCTTCATCTGGATCGGTCCTTTGGGTCAGGTCAGTCAACTCCAAGACTTCATAAGGGGGCCCCCTACTTAAGCCCATAACTAATCGGGTAATTGAGCTATTTCCCAGTCAGCGCCATGAATGAGCTTACTTGTCAATGGCTTTCGAGTAGCCTACAATGTCCTCCCCCATACAATGCACGACACTTCCGCTTAATGTGGCTTAAGCTCATAAAGTGCGGTAAGCTGAAGATGCAATGTAAGCTACTTGGTTTGGAGAGGTTTGGCATTGAGTTCATCGAAGGTATTGGTGTTTGGGGTAATTATGCCTTAAGATCAGCAGGATGGGGATTGTGTTTTTTGAGTTCAGAAATTATTCGTTTTTCTTGTATAAGAATTTTATAATCACAGCTACTTTAAAATATTTCGTACTAAAGTGAATTAATTACAGCTTTTTTCTCTAAAACTCAATTTTGCTCCCTTAAGTCCTTGCAACATTACACTGCCAACATGGTCACCAGCAACATACACGTAGAAACATAAACGTTAGCAACATATTGCTATGTTGCTTTCGTTAAGTGTTGCAAAACATGAAGTATTTGTTGATAAACATTTAAATAATTTATTAGCTTATTTATTTAACTAATTTCAAACTAAGCGAAAATAAGCATTAAAATTAAATAAGTTTGTTGTTGGTGCCATCCTGCAACAAAAACAAGGACAGGTCTTGGCTTGGTCAGAAACGGGTTTCGCCTCTATTTGCTTCAGGGAAAGAGCCATAACTTGGCAAATACTTGTCCGATCGACGAACGGTATGCCTTCCTGATCTTAAATCTTCGAGTACTATTATTTCCTATTAAAAGCTGGCCAACTAAAATTTGAGCCCATTTTTGAAAATTTGCCAAGGGGTTACATCATGATTTTGGCCAAAAATCGAGCCAAAATTTTATTTTGCGGTTGGGCCTATATTTTGATGCAGATCGGAGGTACTCAGTTCCCTGATTTATAAATTGTATTCCTTTTCCATAACCGATACGAATTGGCCTAAATATCGACTAAAAAGTGTCAAAAGTTTCCATTTTAGCCACCCAAATATCATAACTTGGCCAACATGGCCTCCCCATCGATTTCTTTCAGGAAATAGGCCATAACTTTCATGAAAATGGTCCGATCGGCGAATGTTATACCTTCCCGATCTTGGATCTTCGAGAACTATCATTTTCAATCAAAACCTCACCACCTAAAATCGGACCCCATTTTCGAAATTTTTCAAAGGGGTAACCTCATGATTTTGGCCAAAAATCGAGCCAAAATTTTATTTCGCGGTTGTGACTATATTTTGATGCCAATCGACGGTACTTGGTTCCATGATTTGTAAATGGTATTCCCTTCCGAAATCCGACACGAAATGACTGAAATATTGGCTAAAAACTTCCCCAAAAAGTGGCATTATGACCACCCTGGTCTTAACTTGGCATATACTTATTCAATCGATGAATGGTGTGTCTTCCCGATCTTAGATCTTCCCGTACTATTATATTTAATCAAAACCTGGCCAATTAAAATTTTACCCGATTTTCGAAAGTTTTCAAAGACCCAAACTTTTATTTTCCAACTTTAGCAATATTTTGATGCAATTCGAAGCTACATGACTCTTTAATGGCATACCTTTCCCAGATCCGACGCGAAATAATTAAAATGTAGGCTTACAAATGTTTTAAAAGTTGAGTTTCGGCCAAAAGCCACCTTCGCACAGAAAATACATTTTGTAGGTGTATACATGTGTAGGCCTAGCTCCATTAATTTACCTTTGTTTGTTCAACGTGTTTATTGCCAGTATACTAAACCAATTTACCTTCATGATGTGCCTGAAACGACCCACTTTTGTTATTCTGTTTTAAAGGTTACATCCTTGAATTTCGTAACACAGAATAAAGTGAATATTTAATATTCGCCCGCTAACTGCATTTCAATGCTGTTCTCGCAACACTAACTGACGCAAAATAGAAAGAGATTGTCGCACATGGCACTGCAAGCTGTTGCACCTTCAAAGCCACCCAGGTCACCCAGGACACGTTACTCGGCAGCTCGGCCTTTTTGTTCAGCTCGGGGCATTAGCCTTTTATGCGCTGAAGCTGTTTGCTGCATGCGGCAGTTGCTACCTCTGCTGCTGCTGCTGGGCCTGCTGCCACGCCAGCGGCAACCTTCACACCTATGCACATGGCTTATTGTGCGACTATGGCCACTTCCACTTGAGTGCTGGATGGAAAAAACACAAATAGGATCAAGGATAACAAGGGCATAACGAATGCAACGACAATGGGGCATTGCAAATGCTTTTAAAAACAATACTTAATGCCGGCTGATTGAGTGGCAAATGGGCTTTTAACCTAAAAAGGGAGTTGCAACGGGCAATGCAGGCCAATTGCAGTTTTTTCCCCATCATTTTTGCTTTTCTTGGCTAAGCCAGGATATTCTAGGACTTTCCTTTGTACTGGATATAGCAATGGCAACTTGCTTTGTGGAGCGCAAAAGACTTTCCTTATTTTGTTTTAATTGTTTTACAGTCGCTGGGCCCACCCACACAAATAAAAATATTCTCCTTTGTGGCACTTATATGCCGTTATGCTTCTGTTTGTTATGTGTGTGTGTGTGTGTTCTCATTAAAAAGCGAGGCAGCTACCCAGAAAAGCGACATTTGCATAAAATGTCTGTGGGTGTCTGTGGGAGGTGGAAAGTAGAATGTACTCCCAAAAGCAGGCAAAACGTGCCACTAACACACAACTGTCACTCACACGCACTCAACACCAACCCACACCACCAGACACACCACACACTCACCCACAGAAACAGACAAAAGCCAACTCAAAACTTGCAAATTTTAATGCATCACAAGATTTCAACAACTTCCTATGTCTCCGCAGCCCAATCCCAATCGCGAATATCATCACCAGCTGGCTCTCGCAGCTTGACACTGGAAATAAAGAAAATCTCCAACTGTCATGTCACGTGCCTGCCCCCGCCCCGTCCTCATCCTTGCCACCCCCACTGCTGCCCCCTCAATCTTTAGCCGGTAAAAATCTGTTGAAGGCTCATTAAAAGCGACTGCCGTTCTGGCCCCGAAACACTCCGTTTCTGGCCTCTTCTGGCCCTAATGAAGTTTCACCATCTCGACGATCCTTAAAAGGGTAGCTTTTTAATAGCCCCCTGCCCCAGTTTTTTTTCCAAAGGCCAATATACGAGGGCTCTGTGATAGCTGCCGTTAAATTGTCGTTTCCTTTTTTACGGACCAAAACTACGCAAATGATTGACAGCTGGACATTGTGGCTGAGTGAATAACTCACAGACAGGCTGACAGACAGACAGTCGGACAGGCGGACGGACACACGCACTGCCCGTTTGATTTATGGGGGCGTCTACTACAGGCGACCGTGGCTTGGCGCTCAATTAAAACGGAACCAAAGTCAAAAGTCACCGAAGACCCAGCTGTAGTCCTAGCTATGCCGGATTAACACATCTCCCGGGGCATCGCAGCATCGACCCTCATGCAGGAGTCTCACGGCGGAGGCTCGTCTGTCATATAAATCAACCATAATCAACGCGAAATGCGGCTTGACTTCCTAAGGACGGACATCGATACTGAATGCTTTGATAAACTATAATACACAGAGAAAAAAATGTATCAAAATAAATATATTAATTCCCTGGTTATACTGATAATAATCAGTAAAAAGAAGCAATTGGGGAGATAAGCTTTTCATAATATATCACAAAAATTAGATAGGGGATGGGTAATTTATCTCTGTGTAGTGTCAGAAGGCCAGAAGGGATGAGGGGCGCATAAATCTAAATTACCCATCGCCGCAGGGGGATTGTGGTCCGGAGCTGTGAGGGAAAGTCGGCTTAAGATCCAAATCTCCCCCGAACGTTAGAATAGAAAGTGAGATGGAATTGCTGGTGCTCGTTTACTGTGTTTGTTTGCTTGTTCTGAACGTTTCCTAATCGGCCAGGAACGGTTCACACCTCCCCGCATGAGGGCTTCTTAATTGCAAGTTATTGATGAGTCCCCACCTCCCAGTCCGTGGCCCTTCTCGCCGGACTAAACATTCAATTTCCAGGCTTCGGGATGAGACACCTTGGAGTGCTAGTGTGTGGGAAAAGAAAAAATCCGTAATATGAACTGTCAGCAAAATGAACCATATGAAAAGTCATTGACAGGAGCCCCAGCAGCAACAGCCACTGCCATGCTTATCCTGGGCACAGGACAGGTCCTTCCTTCAATAGGTGCGTGTGGGCGTCGAAGGCAAGAAAGTAAAACGCAGAGAGGAGACAGAGAGGGTGCTAGGTAGACAGAATCTCATTTGCGGTCATGTTGACGTGTCAAAAGCGGACAACAATGACAACCTCAGCAGCAGCAGCAATGGCAGTGGCAGTGGCAGTGGCAAAGGCAGACACAAGAGTAACCAGCAACCAACAACCAACAACCAACAACCGGCAACAACAAGGTAGGTTGTCAGGCACTCTCGGACCATATGGCAACCATTTGCCTGCACATTATAAAAAGGGAAACAAAGCGGAAATATTGTGCGGAGATCAATGAACTCGATATACCCTTACTTCGGTGTAGAGAAGACACGCCTCTATTTACGGCTGTTTTGTCCAAGAATTGTTGTTTATTAACTTTTTTCGTAATTAAAGTCATAATACAGAATGATTTGTAGCGTGATACTGGCCTTTAATTATATCTTTAATCATAAAAATTATATATCATTTAGAGTTTCTGAAATAAATAGTCTTAATACATAAAAAATAGTATAGACCTTAAAAAATAGTCTGAATAAATTACGCCAAGCATTAAAGCCCATAAAATATTGATTTTATAATTTTTTCAATGTGCTCCTAATTAGCCACACCCATTGGTCGAACCCATTTTGTTTACAGCCTTGCAGTCTGGGATCCTGGCAGCTTGGCATGTCACAAACATGCCATTTGTTTATTAAAATTCAAGTCTTTTCGGCTCCCATTGGCTCCCATTGATGGGTCTGTGCAAATCGAGCTCATCAAGTGTGTCCCGGGTCTGTGGATGTTAGCGGGCGGCGTCTGGACTCTGTAGCTGCCACTGAGTGCGTCTGAGTGTTATTGTTCGGCTGAATTCGTCCTTTGTGCCGCTCCTCGTAATTATAAATGTCACTGCCAATTGAGCGACCTTTCCCTGACAATTTCACACTTTTCAAAAGGGCGACTGGCAGCCAGCTTGTGTATGCGCTATGCTCATTAGCCGCAAAATGCTCGCCTTGCAGTTGGCTAATTGAAAACGCACGGCTAATTACCGATAATTGATCAGCTTAGGCACAGCGGAGTTAGACGTCCACATCAGCTGGCTAATAGCCAGCCACTCCAAATGGAAACTGACCTCAGAAAGTGACCCTTTTGCCACCCTTGCCTCCATTAGTGCCGCTCGGCGGTTGTACCTACATATCTCTCAGTGGCTCGCTCCCTGATATCCTGCCGTATCCTGCGCCTTTGTCAAGCCCAACAATAATGGCTGTGGCACGGCGCGAGTGCGAGTGCGCCTGCGACCCTTCCCTGCCAGCATTTTCCAGTGTTTATTTCCAGGCCACTTCAGGACTCTCTCTCCCCGAAAGTGTACAATGCGAGGTGTGAAGTTTGTTTATGGTCAAGTGGTTTGTTTTTTGTTGCCCCTGCCTTTGTTTGTTATTTTTTCTTCAGGCCCGCCAGTTGTTTGCAGGACACTAATGACCACTCGGATCTTATCTGACACGGCTTGTTGATCTTGGCCAACTTACAGGCCACGCCCTCGAAACATTTGCTTTCCAAGGAAGTTTCCCCCATCCCGGAAAATTTTTTCATGCATTGGCCATAAATAAAAGTTTGCTGTAAAGTTTCAGGAAAGTAAAGCCGAGCAAGGATCCTCAAAAAAGGATTATAACATTTAATCAGAAGAATAGGTTGCATTCAACTAAATAAACAAAGATTAGAGAAGATAATATCTGGAGTTTTGTAACAAATTACAAAAATTAAGCTGTAATTTAATTTAATCTACTGACTCTGCCGAGCTGAGGTCCGGGAACTGCTGTCTGCAGATAAATTTGATGCCCGTGCCACAACAATTTGCGGATGCTGGCAACTCAGCGAAACTGCTGAAATAACTCAAACACTGTCAGCGCAAACAACAACAAAATCAACTATACACTCGGTACAGAGCTCTCCTCTAAAAAACGTCCAGTGAAAAAAATAGCGAAAACTATATATCAGTTTATCAGTTTATATATACAAGCTCACACACAGATAGTGGGCGGAGGGGCGAAGTGGTGAAAAAAAACTAAAGCTGCCATAGCTGGCAAAACGCACTTTATTACGACGAAATGTTTCAAACATTTTGAAGTGAGTGGACTTAATTCGTGTACAAAGCACAAGCGCCTGTTTGCTGGTGTGCCGGGCTTGTGCTTTCTATTCTACTGGAGGACCAAATGCTACTCCCTCCTCGCCCTTCCCTTGGATATCCTGCCATGCAACCTACCTGCAAGGTGGGCGGTGGAGTGGGTCGAGAAGCGGGGTATTTCCCAGGCAGGGAATTTCGATTGGCAACATTTTTGCGTACCTCTTCCCGGCAGCCTGGCAATTTTGTATGCGTGTGTTTGCAACCATTCGGATGTGTGTGTGCCAGTGTGTGTCAGTGTGTGTGTGTGGGGAAAGTATGTCTCTGTGTGTGAGCACATCGCAATCTTCAATAAAATTGTTTCGGCTTTTATTTTTGGCTACGCTTTCCATTTGTTTAAAACGCAAACTATTGTGAGAGGTAACAAAGACACGAGCAGCGAAAGGTGGGTTTTGGGAGGTTCAGTTGCATCACCTATACAAGCACCTATACATATAGACACGCACACGCTTTTATGCCCTTTGGGCTTCCCCAACGCCGCCGATACTTTCCACCCAGTCCGGGTCCGACCCGCAGTATCTTTCTCCTCCTCCATGGGCCCAAACATTGTTGCTCTTTTTAACGCTTTTGCAATTGCGCATTGTATTTGTTGGAATTTTCTCCAGTTCCTTTTTTACATTTTTGCTTCACCGGTTTTATTTTTCTCGATTTTTATTCAGGATACCCTTTAGATGCAGTTTATCAAGGTGTATTGTATTTTGAGGTAATTTATGGATACAGTTTTAGATACTCCATTGATATATACATATGATTGCCAATAGAAATATGTATTTTTATTTATGGAAATTTACAGAGAAATTGTAGTTTTAGTTGAGGGATTAAAGTTTGTTTTTTTCAATATACAATCCTGTATTTTTTTGGACAAACTAAAGGCAGTAACTATTTACTAAGTAGCCCCTAGTCTGTAAATTCAACCTTAAAACTCTTACTTGTTCTCAATTTTGTTTTTGTGCAGTGAATGGACCGCCGACGTCGCGATGGGGAAGGACAATCAGGGGGTCTGGCGGCTCAGTTGCGGGTTTTCAGGGCGGCCACTTTATTTTCATAGCCGCCTCTTTCACAGCCGCATAAAATGCAACAACAGCAAATTGGAATGTGTAACCGCAACTCGTAGTTAATTTTATTTATTCCCAGTTCACCGTTTTTTTTCCTTTTTAGCCCACTCCGTGCAATATCATTCCATTCCACAAACCAGGACCAGGACCAGGACCCCCTGACATCGAGATACCCTGGCATCCTGATACCAGGCCGGTTTTAATTGTCAGGCAAGGCTTTAAGGACGACCGCGTGTCCTTCCATTCGTCAATATGATTTAGGGGCGAGCAAACAACTCGGCAATAACATAAATTAGGCAAATGCTGTAGATAAATTAGCAAGGACCCAAAACAATTTTACGGACTCCTGTCACAAAATGCAGCCAACGAGAACCGTCAGCGATCTGGACATTTGTTATCGTCCTTCCAAATAACTCATAAATGCAGTAAGCCAGAGGAGGCCGCGAGCTTGCTAGTGGGATGTGATGGGCTAGGACTGGAGGGGGTGAAGCGACAGCTGGCCCTGCGTGCACCCGGGTCATAAAATGGAACAAAACAAAGCGCAACCCCTAGGGCCCAGTAACAGATACAGATACTGGCACACTCGCAGATACACATACCGGATGCCGGAGAAGCAACTGCGCGGCTCAATATTAATTGCAATATTTGCTACTGGCGATAATGCAATGTTTGCGCTTCGATCCTGTTTCAAGGACATGCATTATGCGTATGCGCCCCTACTAATCGTTTTGCCTGTTGTTCAGTATAATCACTGTCCCATTAATTACCCAAAATGCACCAGCTGGCACGCGGCAAAGTAACTGACCGGGCAATGCCAGTGGCGGCAGGTGCGTTCCTCCAACAGTGGGATTCCCAATCGAGGTCTTCTATTCCGGATCCGGTCGCCTGGGGGTGGCGTGTTGCGGCTGTTATTTAAAATCTGTCCACTGCAGGCTAGTTTCCGTAAAAGGGATCCGGAGTCCGGTCTGGGATGGGCTCTGGTTTATCCTTTCCGCTTGTGCAGCGGAAATGCTGCAAAAAGGAATATTTATTGACAGCAGAAATATGTCTGAACTTGAAGAGTTTACCACAACATTGAATATTTTAAAGAAAGGAATACAATTTTATTTTTAAAAACTTCTGCAAGATAGAATAATAAGCATCTGAAAATTTGTCCTAAATATTTCTGTGCCTCCGAATATTTTCATTTTAAAACTTCATATTTACATACAACGCTGGGAAAATGCAAGACATGCACACATGACTTGCCCATCACGAGTTTACGTAGAAAACCATTTCAAGAATTTGTAATTAACACATTCCCCAAACACTCGTTGCAGTCCCTGATGATGGGGTGATGGGGCGTGGGGGTACGTCATCAGTAAGGATTCCGCCCGGCTTTATAGAGGCTTCAAGTGCGTGGCCATGACTATAGAGCCCAGGAAACATCTCCGGGACAAAAGGGAGCACAATCAATTTAAGCGGATTGCGGAATTGGACCGCCTTAAAGGGGGTTCGCCTCCAGGGCTCAGAGGCCAAGGGGTCACATCGAACACCTGTTGGTCACGACTCGAGTACGGCCCGAAACCATGACCGTACACATAGTATTTCCCTTTGACTTTTAGGTTGAGTCAGTCGGGCACGGCCAGGTCGTTTCCCTTGGGTACCAGCATCATTCAATAGTGCTGACCATCTTTGCCACTTTCTAGATATTTAAAGAAATTCAATAAAAATACTTAAACAATAAAATAACATAAATTTTATAGATGACGATTTCCATTAACTTTGGCTATCTGTTTTTGGTAATCATCAAAGAAAGCCACATCCTCTCTTTTCAGTCAGCTCTGAGGGTTGAATTGGCTGGAGATTCGGAGGTCCTGATGCCTGCTATTCAATTTTTAATCGATCTGTGCAAGCGTCCTTCTGTCCATTCGATTGTGCCCGGGTCTGTTTGTGTGGACAGCTGGCTTGGGGTCGCAGGACGGTGCTGGACAGCTGCAGTAGCGCTTTATGCCCGAATTACGCTCGATTTATGTTTATCTCTGAATTTACGAACCTGCATGCTGCATGCCCCGCCGTCCTTTCAATCCGATTGCCAATACTATGGGTACTGGGTAGCCGGACTTTGGAAAATTTCTATAGCATGTGCCAAAAAATATTTCTTTATTTTTTTGTGAAAAATAATTCTATGGTGCAGCATTGAATTCGAACTTTTCTTTTTAAATATTTCCATTAAAACATACATATCTTGTAAAATTTTTCCATTTTTTTATAGAGAGGGTAATAAGGGTATTACTGGGTTCCCGAAATCAAAGAACACTCTAGGAAATTCTCTTCATTCATTGTACACACAATCATACACCAGACCCATGTTGTTTGGTGCCATTTGTGGGCATTGATTTGGCTTGGCGGTTTGGTTTCGTTTGGTTTCGTTTCATTCGATTCGATTCGATTCCATTCGATGCGTTGTTTCTTTTTGTTGGTTTTGCTTTCTGTTCTGCTCAGTGCGGTACGATGCCGGTGGCTCTATTTCTTTTTTCACATTTTTATTGCGTTCGCAGGCTGGCTCGTTTATTTTGAGTAAAGTCCAGTTTATTGCGAAATGAAATGCGGCAATCCCAGCTCCCAGCTCTCAGCCCCCAGCCTCTAGGACCCATCGTCTCTGATTCGTCTGGGCCAGCAAAGTCAGGTTCATTGTGAGCTCTTTAGCCGCTGTTCACAGATCGCCCGCTGTTTCGACAGAATTTTTTATTCATAGCAGTGCTATGCCAGTGCTAACTGGCACTCTGTTTTATTTGCTGTTCACCTCAATTGTTGCGTTTTAATTGAATCGTTTTTATCTAGCTAATTGCTCCATTCTAATCCCGGCTCCTTTCTGCAAATCCCCAATTGAATTAGTAACAGGCGGCTGCCATTGAGCCTAACGCAAAGTTTTTGCCCTGAAATCAATACGCACAGGAAAAATAAACACAGAAATATAAAAACACAGAAACAATGGCCCATACATACGTATGTGTACTTGGTAGGACTCTAAAAGCCGGGGATTACACACAAGAAAAGCGCATTCAAGGCAACTTGTACGTGATTTCGTGCGGAAGTTAAAAATGTTTGCCAGCCCGAGCCCAACTTTTCCCATGTCGTTCGTCGTTCGTTGTTCGTTGTTCGCTCTCTCCGTTCATATATAATAGCCGGAAATGGAGGGAAAATCTACAGAGCATTTTCCTCTGTTCTGCCAACGTTTAAATGCAATTAATTAATTGAATTCTAGTTGGTGCATTCAAAGCCAACTTTCATATTGTGCCAGAGTTTGAAATTGTTTTTAATGCGTCGCCCTCACGCATATCTGGCGGACATGGACCCTATGGAAAATATTCCGCCGCCTAATTTGATCCGATTTTTATGAGCCCTTTACATGGCATCCGAGCATTTTTGAATAGAGTAGCAAATGCGGGTCGCCTTTCACATTCGCATAATTAAGCCGTAAAAGTAATTGACGCTTAAGTGGCGAACTTTCGACCATAATTCAATAGACTACTGGACACAACGATACAGACCCAAGGGACACACATTTGGCACATCATTTTCGTCAATCGTAACAATAAAATCAAATATCAGTGCCCAGTCAGGACACAAAATCACTTCGTACTAAGCCAAGTCAGGGGAATTCAAAGGCAAACAACAAACAAACAAACAAGCAGCAAAAGCCAGGCCGGAACATGAGGGGAAAAAAGTTGAGAATGCATTTTATGGACTTTTTATGACTTAAAACTTATGTGGCGGACGAGACGAGACAGGACGACGACAAGGAGCAGGACGAGACAAATAAAAATCTCAAAAATAGACCGAGCCAATGAGAAGCATAACAAATGCCATATAAATATGTATCTGAATCGGTATCACTGTATCTGTGTATCTCTATCTAATAGATACAGGTTTTATGGGGTCAACCCGAAAGGGGAGGCAATAGAGTCATCTAGTGTCGGGGGAGGGAATGGCCTGGGCGGGGTCACCTTGTTATTGTTGTCCCAGTTGTTTGAGTTTTGCCAAAACTAATAAAATTAAATTGAATTGCTTAAAAATTGCCAAAAATGAGACAAAATGCCGGGGATGGGGCTCAACGACGCCACATCCAAACGGTTATGAAGCGACCAAATCGCCAAAGTGGGCGGAGCGGACGGAGTAGAAAAGCTCTTTTCCCGGCTTTTCCTTTCCCTTCCACACTGGCTGGCTTTCCATTTTCTTTTGCGCCTTTGCATATAAAGGAAAACAGCACTCAGGCACTGTGACCACGTTCGCGCATTAAAGTGTTTTTGGCCTGAAATTGAATATTGAGTGGTGGCCCTAATGGCGACAAAAGGGCAACGAAATCAGTGTGGGTGGATACTTTGAGTAACCTTAAGAGCTTCATGGTCACGAAAACGAAAGAATTGCCAAAACATGAATGAAACTTTTAAGAGCTCTCATCTTTCTGGAAGGAAATGATCTGAGCCAGGTTTTCCTAATTAAAATTGTCGTCAAGAGGCTCAGAATTTAACTCTCCGAAGTTGTTGCCAAATCTGCGAGCAGGCTCAATGCCTTCCATTAACGAAATTCGAACCGAAAATCCTGACAAAATCCGAAGACTCTTGCACCAAAATTTAAAATTGAAATTGATATTAAGAATTTTCGGCTGGCATTCTCGGCTGGGGGTGTCTCCTCCGCCATCCGAATCTCGAATTTCTCAGTTTATCCTGGCAACATCGCCTGGGTGGGTGGACAAATTAAATTGCGCAGCCAGCGAGGCAAGGATATGAAGACCTCGCAGATGAAGGTCCTTGCCCCAGCCACAATATTAATGCAATTAAAAGTGAATCGAAGTCGTCACCAGCATCCGCATCGACGCTGATATCCGTGTCATCAAATTTATCGACGGTAAACGCATCAGGGTGTTGGTAATGAATTTAAGGAGAAAATGCAATCAGGCGCATGCAAGCGATTACGATTCGTTTCCCACATCGTCCCATGGCCCACAGGGCGGATGCACAATGTTTGATTGACAGCCCAACGAAAAATTTATGTAAAATGCAAAAATCTGTGCAAATTTTAATAATTAGTTGGTTGCCGGCTACTGGATTATCGTTTTACCCATTCGCATATATCGGTGGTTATTCAATTTCAGACCACAATGTCACGTTTCTAAAAAAAATATATGGTTCGTGTATGCAAGTGTGGTGAAAAAACACAAATATACACATGTATGTGGAAGCGAGGAAACAAATTCAATTTTAATTCTGTTGATGAAAAATAATATTTACATGATTGCCAGTGGATGTGGCAAGGAGTGTTACATCATTGGGCAGTTGAAACACGTCCATTGCAAAATAAACAAAATGAGATGCAAACGAATAAAATTTAGCAATTTATTGAAAATTTTAGTTGGTCCCGAAAGGCAAATAATCGCAATTGAAATTGTTGTCCTCTTTTATTATATATTTTTTTTATTTTTTTTTGGGTCACGCAGGACAATCAATCACCCTGGCAATGCGCACACTGGTCAGTGGAGCGAATCATTTATTTACTAATATGTCAGCTGTGAAATATTTTCATTAAAATTCTAAATCAAATAACCGCAAAAGTGGTTGCCTACCATTTGGAGCGTAATAAAAACCAAAGACGCACAACTCTTTAAACCGCTTTAAAAATGCTTTGCAATCCGAGAGTCTTGGCCGTCTGCTCGCTGATAGTTGCAGCAAATTAGCATAGCCTAATTGAACACAAATGGTGTCCCATTTCAATAAGGCGCTATCCGAGAGTGGATGGAGCGAGCGGGATGCCCGTTGGACGTGAAACCGAAACCCGCAGTAAATCGAGGGGACTGCAATACCATTGGTGTGGAAATCAGTGCTGTCAGGCATTGATGACAGTTGGCTTTGAGAACCTGGCTGTGAAAAAAGAACAAGTCTCTCTTAAAGGATATAAGATATCTAAAAAAATACTTAATGTTTTGATTAACCTAATGTTTTGAAACAAAACTTAACTTCAGTTTATAAAGATGAAAATTATTTGAAGAGCTATTCCAGCATTATAATAAGCATGTTATTTATTGCAGAAGCTTTTGTCTAAAATCAAAACTACTCTCAATTCTTTTAAAGTTGAAATATAAAATAAATTCAATTTTAGCCTGAAAAGTAAAGAGGATGTGCCATCTCTGGTGTTGGTGTTGCGGAGTCCCCATCGTCTCCGTTTGCAATTTATGGCACCACAATCGTTCCAGTCCTGAGCCCGGCAGGATCGAAAATCATCGGCCAACCCAAAGTCAGCCGAAATGAGTCTCTTTGGTGCTCTTTATTATGATGAATGGGTGGGAAAGTGGGCAGCGGCAGCAGGCAGCCAGCGTGCTGGGGACATGTGATACGGGATGTAAGCATATCATCTGGCATAATTGGCATCGCCAATCCCATTCGAAAAGGATGCAAATTCCATACGGCAGTAATTAAAGGAGAGCTTCCTCCAGCCAAAACCAGCCGGCGTAAAAAAAATGAATTGGAGAAGGACATGAGCCTGCGGACAGTCAGAATAAGAAGAAAAATACTGCTGAAGTGAACACCATCATAAGGTGGCCCCATTCCAAACACTTTACATTTTTTTTACATTGCTGAGAAAAATTTTTGATTGCAAATTGGAGTTTTCTTTCTCTTTCGGTGCACAGCTTACCTTTTTTGCCAAGGGCAAACACTGTGGGTGGCAAGTGGAGGCGGAGGAGCTGCCAGCACGCATTACCATTGATTAACACTCATTCAATCTTTTGCCGTGCTCAGGATCTCTGGCTCTAGCTCCGGCTCTGGCTCTGGCTGCGAAACTTTCTTGCACAGATTGAAATACAAAGTTTTTTGTGCCGAGCTTTAGTTGCCACTCTGCATTCGTCCCTCTTTCGTTTTCCACTTATTTGGTTTTTCTCGACATCTTCCGCTCAGCTCAGTTCCCTTTCCCCATTCTATTCCCTTCCATTTCTCTCTTCTTGCCACATATTTCCTTACTTTACTTTGCACTTTAGTGGCATTGAAAGTCTTCAACATGAAAAATAGATTTGCCCCGAAGCTAAACATAAAAAATTGTGAATCCGAATCGAAAGAAACTTGCCAGCGATTCTCGAAAATTTTCATAAATCAGCAATAATTCCTGAAATATTGGCAGTGTCTTTGGCAGTGCTATAAGCCATTTAAAAGCCTGACTGACCAGTTAAGTGGACCGTTAAAGTAGATCGGAAATAAGGGCCAACACTTGGCTTACTTTATTTATTTGCGCTCTGCAGCTGGAAAAACTTTGCACATTTGACAACTGCAGAGACCAGAGGGCAAAAAACGAAGGGCCAACAGGCCTGAGGAGGCTGAGTTGGCTGAGTTGGCCTCGTGGGCGTGGCAGCTAATTAAAGCCAAATGTATGCCATTGCGCAGACGTCTAAAGTTGTTTTGTATTGCTTTGTTTAATTCGAGCTGCCAGTCAGAGGCTCAACTTTCGAGTTCAGCTCCGTGGAGTAAAATTTTTAATGGGCCAAGCATTTTAATTACTTTGGCAGAGCTCGCTCTATCGGAGTGTGTGTGTGGGTGGTTTATGGCTGCCTGGGGGTGGTGGGTTACTGGGAGATGGGGGGCTCGGTGCAGCGCTGCACTGCGCTTAAGCTAGTGGAACATAATTACTCGTCTGTAGCGCAACTCCCGGAAGCCAGCGGCAGCCGCAGAAGCCGCCGCAGCGCCGGAAAGTATGCAGCATTCCGTGGCAAAGACCACGGGCAGGGACAGGAACAGGAACAGGAGTAGGTCCTGCTACGGTGGCAGTGGGCGCGAAATCTGCCATAAAATATTTATACTGCTTGCTGAAATATATAGCGTGTATATATGCATGTCATAATAAACTTTATATACATATATATGTACTATATGCCACTGCAAACAACAAAAGTTGGTTGCGCAAAATCAACGCGCTCGTTGCAAGTTTAAAGTTTTTCGAGTTTGTTTGAATTTGGTTGCTAATTAATTGCAAAAGTCAGTGAGATTCCGCCATACCCCCTAAGCCGGTCTCGAGTGGGAATATGGGTTTCCCTTCAGTCGGAAAAAAATAAACACAATATATCCAAGGTGATTTATGAATTATTATAACTGTCAAGTGGGTTAAGTGGGGTTTTCAGTTATCCTATTTTAATAAAGGGTACATGCTCCGGTTCATCACTTCATTTTCTCGCCGGATTACATCGCATTGCGTTGGTACTCTATTTTTTATTTCGCAAACAAGCTCCGCATTTTTTATGATTTAACTTAGCCCGATTTCCCTTTTTTGATTAAGTGAAAAGTGGAACACGCTGCTCTGAAAGCAAGGCGTGGCAAGTGCGCCCATCATTTTCACTGTGGGAATTGACTGGCAGCCTGTAGGTACAACTTCAACACATATTTATGAAGCTGAAAGTTTTTGTATAACCGGGAAAAATAACGCATACTTATCCGATTGCCAAAATTTTAAAATTAAAAACTTTTCATCAGTGAAGATAAACAAAGTCTATGTTGTCTTGTGAAATTAATAAGTAACTTGGTGAAGAAAAAACTTCAAAGTAAGAAAAGCTAACTTGGCCTAACTACGGCACTGGGTCAACAAAAGTGCAGAGAGATTTACATTCCCACAGGGTATCTAAACAAGCTGAAATCCTGGGACAAGTGGACGACAGGAACATAGTTGACGAGTGAATGCCTCACGGCAGGTGGTGCAGGACTGTTTATTTAGAGCTTTTCATTTTGAAGAATTAGTACGGACCGGCGCTCAAAAATAGGCAATGCTTTTTGTGCACGCCACTCACGCACACGCCCTCGCCCATGCAAGAAACGAAAGAGAGAGAAAGTAGAAGAAAGACGAGTCCGCATTAAACTGACCACAACATGCACTGGGCAAATGTTGTTTGCGGGACTCGTTTGCTGCCGTTTGTCGGTCGCCGCTCATAAAAGTCAAACTATTTTTCAATTTCAAATTTCGCTGCTGCAGCTACAAATCTTCCTCACAGGCTTGACTGTGCCGAGCCTCTTGCTATTGCTATAGCTATTGTATTGTAGTTGTAGTCCTTGCTAGTGTTGTTTTTGCTATTGTTTTTGTTGTCAGGGACTGACCCACTGGCCATAAATATGTTGCGTGCCATGCCAGCGGCAAAAGCAACAGCAAAGACAGCAGACAACAACCAGTAGCCCGGGGAATTTTTGGCAACCCAACTCCAGCAGTTACCCCTTATCCCTTATCCTTTGGCCCTACATCCTGTATCCTCTACCCTCTACCCCCAGATCCGACACCCCCAAAAAGCCGCAGTAGATCAAACCAACTAGAGGGCGGCAACAGGGGAAGCCGGAGGAGCCGAAAAGAGAGCATCAGCCAGCAAACTGGGGAAAAATAAGACACGAGCAATCCTTTTGTGGTGTGTCGCATCCAGGCAAAGTGCTGCACACGCATTGTGTTTCTTTCCTCTTTTTTTTTTAACCAAAAAGCTGGGGCAAATTCCGAAGGCAAAGGGGCAATACCCCAAAAACCCAAGCCAAGAAAAATATATCTTTATTCATGACAGGTCCTGAAAAGATTAAAACAATATTTTTCCAACATGTGGTGTGAAAAAAGTGGACATATTAGCTTGGAAATAACAATTTTTAAGACCTATATCTCTAAATTAAACATAAAATTAAGAGGTTTATCATATTTTATTGTCAATAGAGATATAATATAAAATAAAATAGTTTTTGTTTCATAGCCAATAAGCCATGTGGACAAAAGAATTAAGATTCCATTTTTTGTCCTGTGCAATCCCATTTCACCCAGTTGTCGTTGCTGAAGTTTTTGTGTTTGACGCAAAAATATTCATGGCAAGCTACTCGGCCAAGTCAGCAACAACAATACGATCCGACTATTGGCCATTTGGCAGTCAGTCCCACACTCCGGCACTCGAATACACCCATTACTTTGGCACACATTCCGCCACAGCCAGCGAGTCCGGTGTTTGTTTTCTAAATTTTGATCACGTTGGCCCTGACCTCGCACGCCCCTTTTTCGCCGTGGCAGCTGCAGCTATTTTTGGCCTTTGTCCGACGGAGTCGCCCACCCAAAAACGCCCGCTTATTGTTAACAACTTTTCGGCGTTTTATGTCTACATGCGATGCCCATTGTGGCCCGGGCCGAGGACTCTTCTTCTGTTCCTGACCATCCGACCGTGTTGGCTAACAGTGTCGGTCGAACAGCGAAACCAGGCCAGGCCACGCCAGGACGGCCCTGCTTGGGCCGGGTCAGCCCTAAAATACACACGGGGACAGATTGAAAAATTTAAGCACCACAAAGCGAATTAAATCACTCATAAAAAGCACAAAAAACTGAAAATCGCTAAATGCAAAATTTGCATTTACAATCTGAAAGCTCCACTCGTGAAATATTGCCAACGCTTAAATGGTCGCGTATATGACCACAAAGGGAAGGCGTTGCAGAGGGCGTATGATGTGCAGGTGTCCTCGTGCTTACAAACACACTCACTCGATGGGGGAGCATAAATATTTACAGCATTTTTAAAATGATTCGTGGGCGTGCAGGAGAGTCGACCAACCGACCGGCCGGCCATCTGTTGCCGTTCTCAGAGCTGCAGCATGTAAAACTGCAATTAAGTTGTACATGTTTCCACGCCCGCCCCAGTCGGCCAATTCCAGTCCCACCTCCCCGTTCTTTTCCACTTTGTGACATGACAGAAAAACCAGCACCAAAAACATACAAAAATTCTCATATAATAATCGGCACACTGGCAAATAAACTGCAAGTCACAAGAGCAGACAAATAACACACATATGTATGTATATTCATTCATACGACCAGAAGTATCTGAAAAAAATCACCCAATGAAATGCAAAACTGGGGAAAAAATGACAAAATGATAGACAAAGTGAAGATGTTCTCTCTCCGGAATCCGGATGGAGAACTCAAATTGAAAGTGCCCTCCCAGATAACCAAGTCAATTAAAAAGCAATCCGAGACTTTAGTTAGACAAATCCCTGTGGAAATTCTAGGCATATGCAACCGAATACCCGAAAGTCAAATAATAACGTTGAGTAAATGGAAAATTCATAACAGAAAGATCCAACAAAAAATAATTACTGAACGAACCCCCAAATGGTTTACACTTATTGCGAATCCGGGCTTATAAAAGTTGTCAATGTCACGACAACTTACTGCTAATCATTGTTATGGGGCCCGTCGACTTTCCATAGGATTGAGACGGGACGGGATACTCGGAGGAGAGGGCCGGCTGAAAGGAGGCTTCATCCTGGCAAAATGAATGAGTTCTGGCGGCCGCATGATGCGGCTGACTGGGCCAACTGTAAACGAGCAATAAATACGGGCTCAAGTGTCATAAGTAGCTGACTGGCTTGTATCTCTGTATCTTGAGCCTTGTATCTTTGTCCTTTCGGTAGCGGTGGCGGCGAATCGTGAAATATTAAATGGTCCCGAATCGGTGGCATTGTTGAAATTAAATGGGTACCGGGTAATGTGATTATGGGTCCGTTTGCTTTGAATCTGACTCAGCCTATTGTCATCGTCGTCGTGACTTTGGAGCTGTCAGTTGGCTGCACTTCAACTTCAACCTTTCGCCCACTTAGGCACGCCCGATTGGGCACCGGAAGATGTGACTTTGGAAGCGTGTTTTATAATATCCCGCCGTCATTGTGCGGGACTATGAAATATTTATCCAATGAAGGGGAAAATCAAACAGGAGCTTGAGCTTGCGACGGAGCCATTGGCCAATTATGTGCCATGTCATGTGGATGTGTACTCGCCGTATCCCTGACACAATCAGTGCCCGGACTAATTAAACGAGAACCTTGCCGATACAAAGATATACGAGCGTAGTAGAACAACAGCTTAGTTTCAACGACTTCTTGCTACTTGGCTGAAACAGAAACAAGTGCAACAACAGCAGCAACATCAACTCATTGGGTCATTTTGCAATTAAGCTGCAGTCGCATGTTGCTGGCAAACTAGAGAGAGAGCTGGGCCGAATGGATGGAGATGGAGAGCCATAAAGCTTGCATCCCATGTATCTGTATCCGTAAATGTATCTGTATCTATAGCTTCAGTTGCGGCCTCCCGAAACCGCCCCGCGTCTGATGATGATGATGAATGAGTTAAGCGGCCGTTGCCATGTAGCTGCACGTCTAATGAGATACTTTTTCCGCCGCCACCGTCACTGCCGTTGAATGCTATGGATACTCTATCCGAGAAGGAGGACGGTCGGATGTGTATCAGGATGAGCGAGGTGGTGGTTAAGGACTGGAACGCAATGAGCTTGTGGTTTGAGCTGTATCTTCATCTGGAAGTATACCATTAGGAGCAAAGGGCCAGACGCCCAGCTCAACTGCAAATCATGACTGCCCCTTAAACCCACACTGTAGCAAAAACTAAAAGTTTTAAATGGGAAATATTTAATGAGTATTAATGGTATTATAGCCAGTATACACTTACACCACTCTGCTGCAGATGGATGGGATTAAAGTCAGATAGGGAACCTTATTTCTCGAAGTGCACTTGGTCGTCGTCGAGCGATTTTCATTCCGACAGCTCGTCCAACTATGTAATCTATGGCATGTCAGTGTCTGCATCTGTATCTGTATCTTCAGCCATCTCGGTTATCTACACTCCACACTCACAGGAGGACGGCAAACACACGCAGATACGTTTATATGTATGAATGGCCCGATGCGTGCCCAGGCACTAATTGCGTCTAATTGAATTGCAATTGACCGTGAGTTGGCGTATTTTTCATTCGTTTTTGCCGACATCGCCGGCGTTGATCCAAGCCGGAGATATAGTCGGAATCGGGGGAGCTTGGAGGCAGTGGGCTGCACTGGGCGGGAAGGAAAAGGAAGCGGGTGACCGGAGGAGGCGACAACATTGTTTGATGAAGATTTACGCAGCTGCTTTGATTTGTGTCAACATCGCCCGCCCGCCAACAGCGGCAATGACAACGGCAACGATAGCGCATTCCTAGCCATACACTTACTCATTCATGACCCCTCCCCTCTTAATCATTTGGTTGTTGGCGCCAATGATTTGGCACAACAATAACAACAAAACCATGCCCCAACACAACAACAAGAGCATCAGGGGCTTCCACAACTATGGAGACAATTGATTTATAATGACTGCAAATTTATATAGACCGCGATGTGGGGTGGCTTAAGCCTGAATGGCCAGCAAACTCAATACTGAAGGCGATGAATTATTCACTCAAATGAAATGTTAAAAATTATAAATGCATTTTAAATTGGAAAAATAATTGGCGCAACATATCAGCCCCACATTGACTGATTTTGCTAGTTTTTTCCCGCTTTCTTAACAAATTTTAACAACATATGATGCACATTAACTGTCATATTATTAAAATGCATATAAGTTAAATCAATTATCTCCTGTCATATATTTATAATTAAATTCAATTTCGTTTTAGTCTGACATTGCTTCATTTTCAATTGACATGCGTGTAATTACATTAAACATTTGATTATTCATTTTTAAAATTTTTTCATTGTTCAAATGTCAGTTTTTTCTCTGTGAAAGGAATTACCGACGCCACCATAGTCAGTCGCCCACTTTCATTGGCAAATTAACAACTTATACGCCAAAAGTTTTACCAGAAAAGTTCCCCAGAAAGCCAAAAAGTTGCCAAGCACCTGTCCCCCCATGGCTGGCTGACAAAGTTGCCCCGCCGCGACGTTCCGCGTCTCGGTCTTCTTAGGAAAAATCGGAAAAGAAAATAACTTGAGCGGTTTTCAATTTTATGTGGCAATGTTTTTGTTTCTCCGCTTGTCGGTGTATGAATGTTGCAGAATTTATGTTTACAACTCGCTGGCTAAAATAAAAATTGTGTTTTTATGACGAGCAAGGGAAAGCACAAAGAGCGCTGAGCTCTGAGCTCCGAGCTGAGGACGCTGCCATGCAATAAAACAAAATATTGTTGCAAACGCAATGCGGACCCGAAAAGTGTCACTGATATGTCAAACTAACAAAACATAAAACGGGCATAAACAAAAAGTATAGCACGCCGAAAACCAAACTCAACCAAATCCTGCTGAGCTAACGAAGGACATGGGGAGCCCTACCAAAATATTCACAATTTGAGACGAGCACGGGTATGGGTATGGGTTGGATAAATATTTAAAGTTATCTGTGAAAAGTTGGCAAGAGCCTGTGTCGCTTCTTTTCACTTGTTTGTCTTTGCTTAATCTTTTGATAGAAATTTGTATACAAAACTTGGCCATTGCCCCCCGCGCCCACCTTCGGCTTGGCTAAGCAAAGTTTGCTACATTATTTTCACAACAGCACAAACTTGGCACAAGGTGTTTTTCTTGTCATTGAACTTAAAGGTGAGCCGAGGCGACTGGCGAGAACTTTGCAGCTGATCGGCGAACCAACTTACCAATGATGCTTATAATGGCCATGATGATGATGATGGGGCGACTGTAAATGAAAAGTAGTGATCCATTCTTCCTTACCGGCCTAAGTCTCTGGCCATAGTTGGACGTTCTTTGTCACATTTTCTGCTTAGCTTGAGCTTCTCTTACTTGTATAATTTACAATCGTGTCCTGTGAACTTTGTGCTTGATTTACACTTGGCTGACGTCGGCGTTTGCTTTGTGTGTAAGTGTATCGCATGTATCACCCACACACGGACACTCTGACACACTCGCAAGACACACAGGAGCAGTTGGGCGCCATCCTTTGTGCTCTGTTGTTATTTACAACGTGCTTGGGCGGACACCATCGCAACCTCACAGTTAATTTTACGTGGCCAATGGCTTTTATGGGACGTGCAACGTGGCGAATGCGCAACAATTGACTGACTGACTGACTGCCGGAATGACTGACCGTGCTAATTAGACCCGCAACATTTGACATTTGGCTAAGGTTTCGACATAATTAATGGGTCTCCAGTGTTGTACTGAAAACTACTCCCTTTGGACAATAGCAGAAAAAAATTAAATTCTTTTGTTTGCGGTTTAATTGCAGAAATTAAAGGTCAAAATGTTCAATCCACGAGTCAAGTTTGACAATTGCCCGGTACAAAGAAATAATATCCACTTAAACAAAATATATCCCTGGCACTCATTCATCTTCCTCGGAATATCTGCCACAATTACTTTTCTGCTGAACTATTAATACAGCTTTTCCCGCAACAGGAAACAGCTCCACTTGGTGGTTTCATCGTAAGCTTCTTCAGAGTAATTATTGTGTTCTTTAAATTTCCAAACGGAGATGATTCAACTTAATCTCTTCCTGCTGATTGCTAACAATTAAAACTCAACTTTATAAACACCCACATCCCCCTCCGGTGAGCTATCAGACATCTCCTCACAAATCAAATTACATGGGAAAAGTTTTAAAAGCTTCCCGGTTCATCTAACACTCTTCTTATATTGCTTTGTGTCATTTTTTCTGACTTTGGAACACTTGGTTGACGATTTTCCAACCATTTTTCGTTTGGCATGTAAATTCAAAATTAATTTGCACAATTAATCAGCACGCCATCCTCTGAACTGACGGCTGGCGAAGAAGCCAGGACACTTCACAGGACTCAGCTTCTGCAGGAGCAACGAACGAACATTTTCATTGCAATTAAATTTAGCACAAAAAGTTGGCCAAAAAATAAAAGGAGATGTCATGTTACTGTCACTGCCAAAGAGTGAAGTGCTCGCCAAAATGTTGCCATTTGCATTGCCACTTAAACACACATAAAGGCGACTCGTGAAGTGGGCGCGGCGCACAAATACACCCAGACACAGACACGGACACACCCACACACATGTAAGTGGGGACACGCAAATCGAGTCAAGTTGAATAGGCGGAAGTAGAGCAAGAAATGCGATTGCCAAATTGAGTTGAAGGTTTCGCTTGACTGTGTTTTGTTTGGCCAACTCCATGGTCTCCGCTGGCGTGTCCTTTGCCAGTGCCACTGCCACAGCCAAAAGCTACAGTGGCAAAGAGGCACCACCAACTGCACCAATATCTACGTTTCGGCAACGACGAAGCAGCAGGAGCTGCAGGACCCAGGCACTTGGCACTTTGCTGCAATTTTGTAGTTTTGATAAAATTTCGCAAGCATATTAAAAAGTTTTGCCCAACTTCGTTTTTACTTTTGCACATGCCATACGGCCTGGAATGAGGGCGGTGGGTGTCGGAGGTTGCTGAGGGGGCGTGTCCCCGCACATGCCACTGACAGTCCAAAGAGGAAGCTGTGCCTTATGGCTGCACCAGCCACGGCTTGTTTGCTGCCAAAAAGAGAAAGAAAATGACTGCAAAAATAGGAATAGGGCAAAAGAATATAAAAAGCCAGCAATGCACTTTGCTTTGCTATTTAATTTTGCCGCTCAAAAGCCTGACAAGCTCCTGAGAAAAATCGAAAGCGGTACGACCAGAGGAGGGTCTTGTCAAAGAGAGACATTTTCCGGCAAACTTTGGCAACTATTTTCCTTTTTTCTCGATTTTGTATGTGATAGAACCAGTTAAATTTGGCAAGAAATACCTGGGCATCCAACTAACTAACAAAGTAAAAAAGTCACTAACAAAACGCCACTCGAGTTGGCTTAATAATTAACAATGCAAACGGTATAAAATCATTTTAAATATGCAGAGTTCATAAATCGGGATGTATTCATGCGCTTGGAAATACTTTATTTATTTTTAACTCGTTTATTTCAACGAACTCGGAATGAATTCTGAAATGGCACATTCTATGGCCGAATTTTCAACATAATTTGGTGTTATTTCGGTTGCGCAGCTCAGCGTTTATACACAGCAGCTGCAATTAAATCCAATTGAGTGTCGCATACTTGTGTGTGTTGGCTGAAATTTTGGAAACAAATTGTTTCGTCCACCCTGCAGAGACGTGTTGTTATGCTGTTGCAACAAAAGCGCATTTAATTCAGCATAACACAATGCATAAATCTGCTTTATTAAAAACCGAAAGCCAACTACTGCCACTCCCATGAAGCATTCACCATCCAGCAACCATGCAGCCAATGTCTTTTAACCGGACTTAAACTTTTGCACAAGGAGCTTTAAAACCGACATTTCTTTGTCCCCAAAAAATCACAGGAATTGTTGACCTACTTGAGAGAAGGCCAAGTGTCAAATAATCTTCTACTGGCTTTTACCGGACGGGCGACACCGGACACAACCGATTGTTATGTAAAGGCTTCCTGTCTCGTCGCTAGACTGTCAAGAGCTTGTGGGATAATGGCTAAATCGATGCCCACACGCCCAGTCCCAGACCCAGACAAGACCATCCCATCCAAGCCCAGCCATGTTGTTCCATACGTAGATTTGCAAATGGGAAAATTGGCAACACGAATAAAGGAGTGCAGTAGCAATTTTCAAAACCATTTATTTGTTTATTTATTTTTGCCATTTTTGTGACTGACTTGGCCCGACATGTGGGTGGGTAATCAGTTTTGGCAAATGTCAGCTGCTCCTGTTGTTTCTGCCATAAATAACTAATTCGTTGTGATTGCACACAGAATTACAAGAAAGAGGCAGCCGTAGAGTGCATTGCGGTTGCATGACAAAGGCCAACTATTAAAATGCTAAATTCAACTACGACTCGTAAATTATATTCGCATTGTGTTTGCTTTTCAATAGCCCGTCGCCTGCACGCCCACACATTCACTCATGCACACTGATATGCGAATAAATAGGGCAAAGGCAAAAAAAAACTCTCAATAAGCCATTTATTAAAAGGATATAAGAGTTTAACAGCAAAAATACGAGTCTTTTACAAGGGTCGTGTGTCAGGATACATTATGCATATACCAAGAAAGTATTGCCAGTTAAAGATTTTCAAAATCAGAACTACTTCAACACAGAAAACAAGATGGACGTAAAAGACGTACGAAAGTATGCAGAAAATTTTTAAAGCAGGTTCGGAAGTGATTTCCGGGTATTAAGTATACTTTGAATCCTGAATATCCTGTATCGAAATAAATATTAAGTTAAATTTCAATCCATTACAAATACTTGCATAAAATAGGCACACAAATCGCATTGTCAGCCGCTCGTTAGGAAAACGCAAAAAGCAAGAAAAAATGAAGGTTCGCCCATGACCGTGCTTGGGTTTGTCGCTGTGGTTATGCGCACTATTTCACAGATACACAGGAATACGGACTCATGGATGTGGGGCTGTGGGGATGTGAGGCTGTCAGGATGCGAGGATACTGGTGCCCGCAAAGACACACGCACACATGCGGGGCACACAATAAAAATGATTGCATTGGCAAGCGCTGACAGGCGAACCGGCAAGAGAATCCGTGGAGCAGCGGCATTGGACTGCATTTGATGGATGAGTTTGAAGCCATGAACCAGATGTGACAATTCAAATGCCAAAATTCAGAGGGCACACACACTCCGCGCTCCACGCCCAGGGTCGTAGTTGCGAATGTTTTTCGGGGGTAACTGGGATTGCATCGTATGGATCCCTTCGAACGGCCACGCACCTGCTCCCACAGACCCTAATATTTCGTGTTAAAAAATGCATCGAACAATATGAGAGCCAGGGGAGCTCACCAGCCAGAGTTTTTATTGAAATTGAATTGTTGATAAGTTTTGTCAACACAAAACGCAGCTGAATTTAAATGGGCTCGCCTCTCACAGAGTCCCCCACAGAATGTTCCAAAAAACGAGCTGGCGTAATTGATTTGCCTGATATTGGTTTTGAAGTATGCAGGCTAGGCAATTACCAATTTTTTGGGTTCCATTTCTTTTTTCGGCTGTCAAGTTCAAGTGAATGCAAAAATACAGAGACATGCACAGGTGTGTTTTGATTTTTTCCCACCACACCCTCTTTACTTTCTACCGCAGATTTTTATCATTTCAAGTGCATTATAAATATTTGTATAGTTTTATCGCAGTTTTCCAAATCAATAGGTTTGGAAAACATAATGGCGTACATTTTCCTTCAACAACAGCAGGAACATTCAAATCCAATGTGGAGAGCCATTTAATTGATCAAGTCCTTGCCGAAATCACTCAATGGGATTCTGACTGAGTTCAACAGCCCCAAGCCGCAAACATTTGGCATTTTATTCGTTTCCTGACCCGGCACGGCTGATGATGCTGATACTTTCCCAACTGGTCAGTGTGGCAACAAATGTTGCCAAATGCCGAGCCACAATTCGTTTAATTTGCGGCCACCCAGCCGCCCAGCCGACCCACTTACCTACACTCGTCGCTGGCCACAATAACCCACATTGGCCCGCTGCCAGGATGCGAACATGTTGCTGACCCAGAGTCGAGTCGGCTCCGTGCTTGGCTAAGAGAGCGCCTGCGCCGTGAAGCTCGGTCCGAAGAGACTCCAAGAGGCTGCATAACTCTTTGGGGCACGAGGATGCTGCAGCAGGAGTAGCCTTAACAGGCCCCTCCGCTGCCCAATTACTCAATAGCATTTCTCAATCGCTTCAAACACGCGGCTAGTGACCATAAAACGCCTAACTCTTGTTCGCTGTTAAATGAGCCCATTGCCAGACGCAAAACAAGGGCTTTAATTGCCAGACGAATCTCCTGTTAGCCGGTCATTCAGTCATTGGGCCATTATTTGTTGGCTGGCTTACGGCTGACAGTGGACCGAGGCATTAGCCCGACTCGCATTTAGCTGACAAATGGCAGTCTCTGCCCCACCTCACTCGACTTTAACCCATTTCGGTCTAACTAGCTTTTGAGCTTCTCAGGCGGCCAAACAGCGAAAACAAAGCCAAATGCGCGCCATCAGAATTTGTCAGATTATATGTCTGAGCGTCAGGAGGACAATTGAAGCGCACCTGAATTCGTTGTCTGGAAGCTGATCGAATTAATCACGGCTCCTTGGAGCTACAAAAGTTGCTGACGCAATTTATGGGCCGCAATTAATTGGCGCGACTGTCTCGAAGATGGCCGAAAGTCGCTGGTCTTAAAGACTTAAATTGTGGAGTTACTCTGCTGCTGCAACAGCAATTTGCAGCTCATTTAAATTGCAGGCGCGTAAATCAAAGGACACAACGTGCAGCATTTGGCGCCCAAGGCAGCAGTGGCCCAAGTCCAGGCGCCAGCTCACAAATCAAGCGGCAAATTGAAATTGCTTGACAAGGCCGCAGAGTTATGGCATCCATAAATAGAGTCCTAGTCCGGAGATACTAAAGCAGAACAAGTCTGCCAGATGATGATGCGATGACAAGCCGAGTTCATTTCGAATTGCGCCGCAAAATTATGGATAGTTCGCGAAATCCTTTGAATATCTTATTAAGACTTAGAACTAAATGGGATTTAAAACCATGTTGGGGTATCAGTATTGTCCTTGCTTCAAATGTTTAAAAAATGAAATCAGTATACCTGGGGGGCCTTAGCCTTACCGACACATTCGTAACTAACAGTACATTGGCTTGGAGTATATATTTTTCTTTATATTTTGCAAAATTACTTTCAATTCGCGCAAATATGTGGAAGCTGCAAGCCCTTGTGGTGCAGCTCCTGCTGCTGGGCTCCCTGCTTAGCACTTATTTCCAGCCGACCCAGTTGCCGGGCCTGGTGCCGCAGAAGACGATGAGCGAGTTGGGTTTCAAGGCGCCGGCAGACCGCCTGGTTGTCTTCCTGATAGACGGACTGAGTGGCATAACCTTTCTGGCGGATAATGGTAGCAACGTGCCCGACTTACGGGATTTATATCGGCAGCATGGCCGAATGGCCATCTCTCATAGTACTGCTCCAACAATGACGCGAACTGGACACATTGCCATTTTCGGAGGGCTGCATGAGGATCCTTCCGCTGCGCTGGTTTATTACAACTACAATCCCTTGCACTTCGACACCGTCTTTAATCGCAGTCGCACTACCATTGGCTGGGTCCACAGGTACGTCAACAGTTTTTTCAAGAACCTTCCCCACGGAGGCGCCCCGCTTCGGTTCACCCTTTTCTCAGAAGGTAGCACAGGGCGCCTCAAATGCGATACTTTTGTATACCGAAAGGTGGCAGAATATTTAAGCAACACCGAAAATGTCCAAGAATTGCGAAACACCAAGCCGGTTGTACTTTTCCTCTACCTGCCCGACATGGACATAGTCGGTCACCGATATACGATGCAAAAACCACAGTACTACCAGAAGCTAATGCACACCCAGAGAGGTGTTCGGCACACCTACGAGCTAATAGAACGGGTCTTCAACGATGGCAGGACATCCTATCTGATGACCGCCGATCATGGTCAAACTATATATGGTGGGTAAAATAACCACATTTAAAAATATCTTTAAATTATTCTTAAATTCAGGATACCACGGCCAGGGATCCGCATTGGAGACAGAAACGCCTCTTCTTCTCTGGGGAGCTGGGGTGAAGCGGTCTGCAGACAACTCTAGTGGCATCTTTCCGACCCGGCAAAACATCGCCCAGATGGATCAGATCCAGCTGGCGTCGCTCATGTCCGCCCTGATAGGCCTGCCGCCCCCGATGAACAACCTTGGAGTTATTCCAGAGGGCTACCTTGATGTGAGTGCTCCGTACGAGGCCATGGCCCTCCACTTGAATGCCCTGCAAATTTTGGAACAGGCCAAAATTCTGATACGGCGTCATGAAAGCGCCGTCTTCTACGAATGGCTGCCTTTCTTCTGGGAACTGGATTTGGAAAAGATCGCAAATTACTCGGCGAAAGTAAAAGCTCTTATGGAGGAAGGGAAGCCGGAGTTGGCTATTAAAGCCAGCCGGAATATGGCCAAACTGGCCCAAGAGTGCATAGGATATTATACGGACTACTACAAATTTCCATTGCTAGTGGCCACTACTGCATCCTTTTTCATTTGGAGCGTCTGCATGTTACTGCAGCTGACTCGGTTGTCTATGGAGGAGAAGGAGCATCGTGAAGGATACCTAAAGTGGCCTACCCTGATCGCAATCCTACTAGGAATCATGGCGCTAACTGTGGTGGTGCTGCAGAATGTGCCACTCATCACGGGGTTCTATTTGCTGCTGCCAGTTGGCCTTTTTATTATGGCTCTGGCCGAACGCGGTGATCAAGGAAACTTGATAAACGTTCCGATTGCGCACTTGGCCTTCATCATGATTCCTGCTGGTTTGTTGGTATTGATGGTATTTACCTACCAACACTTGGCCGTGCTGTACACTGCCCTGGTGTGTCTGCACAATAGGCGGGCCTTCCGAAAGCCCTCGATTAAGTTTTTTGTCTGGCTATCCATGGTTGTGTTGATGGGCGGCGGCCTGTACCTGCAGCAGAACCCGAAGAAAAAGTTTGACGTTCTTTCGATTCAAAACAATTACCTATTGCACATGGGCATGCTGTTAGCGTTGGTGCGTCCAGTGTTTCTGGGACACCATCACGAGCCCCCTGTCTGGATATTTAATACTATTACTCTGATGTTGGGAGCCTATGGAGCCTACCAGTTCGAGGCCAACACGCCTGTCTGGAATTACGTAAAGGCTACGTGCTGGTCCTTTCTGGTCTATGCCTTCCTGTCGATCCGGTACTTTAGCGACAAGCTGCCGACCGCCAAGGGCCGGTTGCAGCTTATCACCCTCAACATGATAACCCTCATTTGTTTGCTCTCCACTAGCTGGGGAGCGTTGCTCATTCAGATATTGGTTACGGAATTTGTTTTCGGCTTGGAGCTTTATGAGGAGAGTAAGCAAGTGAAGGACGACGGCAAGGTAGTTGCTGATAAGGAGGAGGAGGAAGAGGAGCAGGAGGAGATTGCAGTTGAAGAGGAATTGAGCTACAATCCTGAGGGATACTTAAAGCAATCATACCGCTATGCATTCGCTATTCTTATGTACTTCTACGTAGCCTTCGTTGCGGCGGGCCATTGGGTGTACGGCTTTCAGTTCGTACCCACCACGGCACGCCTTTTTTATAGCCACATCTCGATGGCTTTGTCTGGCAGCTTCATTATTTTGAAGATTGGCTTGCCAGCCGTGATCGTCATCGCGACCCTGTATGCTCTAGTTCCTTTTGCTCGCCATAACTCAAGATCGATCATCACGTGCATGCTGCTAATCAGCAATGTGATGAGCATGTACTTCTGTTACTTCGTGGGAAACGAAGGCAGCTGGTGGAGTTTGCGCCGCTCCTTGGACAAGCTTATGGTATGCAATGTTGTGACTGTGATTCTCCTGGCCTGCTCCTGCCTCGCCAAGTTTTTCCTCCGCAATACCACCATGGGAAAAGATAACACTTGTCTTACTGAAAAGGAAGATAAGTCTGTACGTCTCACTTCTTCCGATGAAAATTGTTCCGCATAATGATTTCCCACAGGGTGTATCTAAATTATTTGTTTTTAGTGCAGAAGAAAAATTTTAGAAATTGGTGTTGATAATTTTCATTGAAGAGAATGTTCTGTTCAATAAAGGATAAATTTCTACACCATTTATTTTTCTTTTTGTTGATATAGAATGATAGCAACATCCAATCACAGTTACTACAATGAAATAAATAAATTTTTATCTAGATTCCATAATGTTGAATATCAAAAAGGTGAAATTTAAGCCTCTGACACCAAATTACCGCAGACACAGTCAAAGCCAAATGAATGCTTGATATTTGTCATAATAATTAGATGGCAGTTGACTTTTGGCCCTTACCCTTTCCCCCACCTTTTTCCCTGATTGTATGTGAGTATAATTAAAGGACTGTGGGTTGCCAGGCAATGGTTGATTAAATGAGCTTTCTGCCAAACGTTTTCCGTTTTCGTTTGACGAAATTTTCTTATTTTTGCAGGCCCTTCCTCCGCTCCTAACCAATATCCTTTTTGTTTGTCTTCCAAGCCGCCAGACCCGCTGAGCTTTGTCGCCAGCTATTTGCCTTGGTCCGCGCTGACAGCTTGTTGAGTTTATCCTGTCAATATACTCATGGCGAAATTCGGGATTCCGGGAAGGGAAATGGCACAGGATTTGTAACTAACTGGCTTGTATTGGCCGGCCTCTGGTTTGGGCTTTTGTTGAGCCGGTCTGAGCCAGAGCCAGCCGGTCGGCAGGATTGATCGCTCGCCTGATTGATTAATTGACACTTTGCACATTAATTAGCCGGCTGTCGGGGCAAGGGAAGCTTTATCCCTTTTGGCTTACAGTCATTCGAACTCGTCCTTGGCCTCAAGACAGATGTTTATATAGTGTCCGGCCCAGACTCGTCCAAAGCAGTGACTTCCATTACCTACTCCTCTGATTAGAAATTATGACAACTTACCGTGGGCGTTTCAATTCAAAGTTTTTCCTGCATATGCTGGCCAAATTTATCGCTGATTAATAAACTCATTAGAACTTTCCTTGTTTCCTAGTCGCACATGGAGTAAGCGAACTTTCCCCGAGATTTAATTGGAAAAGTTGTGGCCGCTGGGCGCCTTAATGTAAGTCAGTAGTTAGTTGGTCAATATTTAACTCGGCTTAGCAAATCGTCTCAATATCTTTATCCTGCATCCAGCCCGAAGATGCCTTAACACTGCCCGGCCTTTGTTTGGCATTTTCAGTAGCCAGGAATCGCCAGAGGCGACGGATAAACGAAATGAAAAAATAAAAGTATATACATACCAAGACAGTCATCCGGGCGAAGACAAAGAATTATGCCTTCTTGTCGGTTATTAATGAGCCATAGCCCCCGGGGAAAAGTCCCGTGGAAGGAGACATGATTCCCTTTGCATCGAGTTAAGTTTCAATTTGGCGGCCGACTTATGGGAATGCATTTGAAAGGTAAAATGATTAATGTCAGCGCCAGCTTGAGGCTTTTCTTTTCGTGGGTTAACCGCCACCGCCACCGATGCGGATTTAATTAAAATAAAAATCCTTCTTCTCCTACTCCGCCCCTCCTTTCAGACGCCGGCAGCAGCTGTCGGGGCCAAATTGTTTGTGAGCCAACTCGTTCGCAATCATTACATCTGGCAGTTAATTAAAATATTAAAATAAAACATTCACAAAATATCCTGATGCGCAAAATTGAATTTATTTGCCAAATATTTGCCATTTAGTTATGATTTTTTTTGTAATCCTTACATGGCAAGTAAAGGTGTAAAGAACTAGAGCTATAACGCTGTCATGATGTTTTCTCTTACATGTTTGAATAACATCATAGGTATGCCATAGTCGATTCCATGGGATTTCTAGCCCTGTTCAGTACATATTTTTATATGTTGGCTTTATGAAATAGAAAATGGACAGCTGGTGTTGTGGCTGTTCATTATTGGTGGCTGATATTCGGGCGCAAATTAGTTAAAGCCCATTGGCAATTTAATTTGCTATTAAAATTTTAGTTATCGAGCCAATGAATCAGATGCACAAACTGTTCCAAACACGCTTAAAAGTTGTATGCAAATTTAATGAATTTTAATTCAATGCGGAGCTTTGTATTTTTTATATTGTTTACCTACGTATGTATGAAATAATAAAACCAAAATAAAATGTATAACCAACTATGCCGTGCTATTAATTATGCGAATAGTTTAGTCGGTTGATTTTGGCATTTGCATGCCTTTCATGTTCATTAGTATACTGATATATTTAAAACAGTTGGAATAGTTTGCAAATTTTTCCAACACCAGTGTCATTTTATCGCAAATGCTTCGCCAAAGTGGATTAGCTTTGAGTGCGTTTTTCGATAGCCCGTTCAGGCTACCAAATAGTTTGATATTTGATTTTTTTCACACACTCCTCGCAAATAGAGTGACAAGGTAGGTACCCACCCAAACCATTCTCTATTTTTTTTTTTGTGGAAAAACTAGGAATCAGAAGTCATACGATATCTGCCATCTTTAATATATTACTATCGCACTTTTCATCACGTTCTGACCTGCAAACACCCGAGAAAGTTGTTTGCCATTCGAAGTCGTAATTGAGTACGCCGTGCGCATGTATAAATAACAAAATGTCCTGTGCTCCCTCCAGATTCCATTCAGCTTCCATCTCAGGAGCCATTCTCCGACTCGTATCTCCTTTGTTTTCTATTAAACAATTGACAAAGTGCCTTGGCCAGGATTGTGTCCTTGGCGGCTGATGCGACTACACATATAAATTATAATTTAATAAGAAAACAAACGAAAAATTCAATGGCGCCATAAACCATAAAAAGACGCTGAAAAGTGCTCATCTTTGTGTATGTTGCTGTGTTTGTGTGCGGGGATGTGTGTCGAAAAACAATAAGCAAACAAAAAGCCCAGGACGAGACGTTGGTAAACATTGAAATCATCTTTGGAGCAGCGGAAGCGGGACTTCGGAAGGCTCGATTAAGTAGCATAAAGTGATGATAAATGCGACATTGAGCAACAATAAATTGTTGCCTTTTGTCTTTTCTATGAGAGTGCTTGTTGTTGTTCTTGTAGCTTTATTGTTGATTTCAGAGTTCCCCGATATCACACTGCTTGCCATTGACGTGTTTGACTTATTGATGCTGCGTGCCGGGATTATCGATGAGGCCCACACTGCGTATGAGCAACGCAAATATAATGAAAAAGGATAAAGCTCACAGTGAACAACGCTGATTAGCATTCGCGTGTGTGCCTGTGTGTGCCAGTTCGGCAGTGTGTGTTTATATTTCGCTGCTCATTCAATTGTTTATTGGTAATTTGAAATTCATTGGACGGCAGCATTGGCATCAGCCGACAATCCTCTCAACTTTATGGCTCTGCAGACAGCGCATTAAAGCTTAAACTCAATCGAATTGATTTTTAGTCCCAGTGCAAGTCCATCGATTTAGTGGGGATACTAATTATGTAGGGAAATATAACAAAAACTGAAATGAAAGTTAATTAATAGATAAAAGAAACAAAACAAAGCTAGCCAAGAACGTAAACAAAACATATTTTAATTACAGATGTTGAGAAAAAATTAAATATCGCACAAAAATCGTTAAAAAAAATAATACAAGGCCTTATATTAATTACAGCTCAAATTACTAATTTATATGATTTGAAGCACAATATTTTTATTTTTTTGTATATTTTTCAGTGTGAACTTCGTAAAAATTCTTTAGCAAATATAGAAAACACATTTGAACTGCATTTGAGGCACACTTTAAGCTTCATTGCAAGCCACTAGCCCCATGGCCAAATGTAAGGGCCAAGTTTTCCACTTAAAAAACGCGAAGTTGCCTCAATGCTGAAATTGTTTTTCCTCTTTTTTTCATTTGCTGCTAAACTCCCACCCGTCCACCTCTTCGTACTGCACTGTTGCTGCAGTCGGCCGCAAGTTGCGCCACTTGCCACAGGATTCCAAGCCAAGTCGAGCCACACAGCCGTAGCTGAGTTCGAGATTACTTTGGTTTACATTGTGCTACGTTTGCGGCTTAAATATTGTATTAAGTTTGCTGGCTGGTGATTGGAAAGCAACGGCACATAAATAGAAAAGAACGAGCGATGTGAACGGAGCTGACCGGAGAATTCCACTGCCATGGTTAGAGATCACCGCATTTCATTGCAATTTTGCATTATTTGCAGCTGGGCCCTCTCCCTTGAGAGCCGAGTTAGCAGCCACTTGAGTTACTTGCTGCTATTAGCCAGGTTCAGATGGAGAAGCAGCATCAGCATCTAGAACAGCTCAGCCGGCTGGGCAATTGCTTAATTGCAACTTAAGCTCAATTTTCTTGTTGTCCAACCCCACGACGAGGCCAAATGAAAACCCGAACCCACACACCACTTCTCCCATCACTCCACATCCTGTCCGTCCTGGGCTGTCTATCCCTTCCATCCTGCCTGATTGCTTGTTGTTGGCACATGAAATCTTGGCCGGCTCACAATCGTTGCATGTAATGACTGGCATTTGCGGTCGCTCCAATATGAGGCGAGGTGAATGGGAGCAGGAAGTGGCAGCAGCCGAACCAAGAGCACTGGAGCACTTGAAAACTGTGTGGGCATAGATAAACAGCACCACTCGAAAATCCCCCGGCTTAGCCCTTGAGCCCTCAGGCCGTAGTTTCGGCATATGAACATGGAGCTGCCCAGGTAGGAATTAGAATCCAAAATCTGAGGCTGGAATCCTTAAATGTAGTTTAAGTGTGGCCCATTTGCGGCTTTTTGCCAGCCGCAAATTATCCTTTAAATGCCACAAATCGAGTGCCAAAACATCAGTGCGCTATGAGTTTCAACTTACCCTTTGGATAAATAACACACGTCCCACTTTCCTTAAACATTTCTAGTATTATCTACAAACCAAAATTCTCATTGTAAACGGGAAAAGACAAAATGACCAAAAAGGATGGAGCCAAGAAAGCGAGCTCCAAAATCGCTGAGGACGAACTGGACTTGCCCATATTGTAAGTACTTATGGGACATAGATTTATTTTCCTACAAATACAATTCAAATATTATGCTAGCGACGAGGAAACAAAGAAGATAGTGGCCCAATGCTGCGAAAAAAAAGTCGTCGGCACCTATGAAGTCCTGCCCGAAGTCAGCCTTAAGGACATGGGCTTCACCGAATCAAAAGAAGTTATTCGATATGCATTCGGTGCCAAGAAAGGATTCCTACTTGATGGAATCAATAAAATGATAAGCGGTAAGATTTGTCCCGATGTGGAGATCCGAGTGGGCGATGAGAGCTTCGAGTGTCACATGCCAGTGCTGCAACTGTGTACAGAGTTCTTTAAGCATTTCAACCCCACCCATGTAATCACCTTGAGTCCGGAGGTGATCAGTGCCAAGGGGTTCGCGTTGGCCTACCAATGGATGATCAATCCGCAGGCCAAGCTCCACAGAAAAAACATCTTTGCTCTTTACATGGCTGCCAGTTTCCTGGAAATGCCAGAACTGCTGGCCCATCTGTGGACTCGCCTGGATGACCCGAAACTTATAAACCAGGGAGACGCCTTCCTGCTGTACATAGAATCCATACCACAAAAGGTGCCCTTGCTCCAGGAATTGATGCTTGGCCGCATCCACAAGTTCTTCCTTATGGCCGTCGCTACCGAGGAGTATCTGGAGTTCGATGCGAAGCACGTCTTCGACATGCTCAGCCACTCCAATATGTGTGTTAACTCCGAGATGGAGATGTTTATGAGTGCCGTGCGATGGCTACTGCATGATTGGACCATTCGACGGGACTACGCCGTGACTCTGATGCAGGCGATTCGATTTAATTCCATGCCAGCCTGGTACACAACCGTTCTCAAGGTCAAGCATACGGACCGTGACTTCCAGGAGTTGCTGTATATTCCGGAGATCCAGTCCATGATCAATCTGGGACTCTCGTTTTCCATCACCCACAAGTTTGTAGACCCTGCATCTCCGCTGAAGGAGCCCTTGGGCCTGGAGAAGCCCTTGGAGCGACAGTGGGTCTTCCACCCGAGGGTGCGCCATCACCACAGGTACGAGTGCCCCAACTGGCGGTATCTGAATCTGGATGTGTTCAACGAGTATCTGGGATGGATTATCGCTGAGGGGCAGAACTATTTGGACACACTGGAGTACGCCAAGCCCGGCCAGCTGATGCCCTGCTGTCGAGTGGCATTGCAACAAAAATTCTTAAATAAATAGGCCCTGCCCCTGGGGATAGAGAACCGATGGACGATGTGTATGGTATGCGGCTCAAAAACACACCCTGGGGTGCCGTATAATTGCTACAAATAATTTCATTAGCCCGGCCGGGACGTTTGGGCTTTGGTTTCGCTTTCGCATTAAGCGTTTCCAATTAGCTGAATGGCTGGCATTTTGCTGAATTAATTGTCAACGTTTATGAACTAAGCACTTAGTCTGTGCGGGAGCTGTTGTGGATGTAGGTATGGGCTCTGACTCTGTTTGGGTCTGTTTGTCGATCTGTTTGGGAGTGCGTGAAGGTGTGTGTGCTTATTTTTGTCCTTCGCACACATAACCTGATGTGAATACAAATGGGAATGCGAGCAAAAAAACTGCAAACAATCACACATGCAAATGTCAATGCCCCCAGCTGTCGGACACGAAACCGCAAAAAAAGAAAAACAGTTTTTGTTTAAACAACGCCAAAGCCAGCGGAAGCATTGTAAAGCATAGGAGAAAAAACAACCAAAACCAATTGACGGGCATAATCAAAATATTTTTATAAAAAACAACACAATTAACATTCAGAAATCAGAAAAAAACCAAATCAAAATAATCGATTTCATTACTTTTTTATGGCGTTTTTCATTGACTTATTTGGGGCTTTCCGGATTTCACAGCAAATGTTTGAATAACTTTTTATTTACCTTTGTGTTATGCTTTCATAAATTTTTAGCGGGTGCATTAAAATAATAATACAAATGCAATTGATTTGGCCAGTGAAAAGTTTTTGCTGGGCCCCAAAGAAAAATGGCCCAAACCGAATGGTCAAATTGCGAAATTCATTGTTTTTTCGTCGATGTAATTTAATTGTCTGCAGTTGGGGCGCCACGCGATAAATCAATTACTACCGATTAAGCTTCAGATTATAGAGGACTTTTTTGGCCACTCCTTTTTTTTTGGATATGCCGTGGCATCCTAAGGGGCGGCTGGAAATGATGATGTAATGCAGCAATGCAAATGAAGACAGATGCATTTCTGGCAGTCGCAGTAGCTTCATTATAATTGACGCTGAATATGATGAATGAGGGCCAATTATAAGAATGTAAAAAAGAATCAAAAGACGATTAAGGCCGCCAAAGAATTTTAAGAATTTAACCATAAATGAGCTGCTATAAATGCCAAAGGCAAGGATTGCCAGAAGCTGAACCACAATTTGCCTTTTAGCAAATTGTACATTTGAGAAATCCTATTTGATCTCTCAGTCTCGATTATAGGCAGTTGCATAAAACTGATAATCCTATTGTGGTTTCGCTTGTTCCCCTTAATTGCCATTACACTCGGCTTTCACACACTCACCCCGAATCCGGCATTCGCACCGTCGAGTTCAACAAACACGGACAAACAAAAGCGGCTTTAGTTTTCATGTTTTGCGGCGGCTGCGTTTTTGAAGTTCCATTACTCAAACTCTAAGCGCTGGAAGGGTGAATAAAAGAGCCAAAATCCAGGGGGTCGGGGAGTTGGTAGAGTGTGGCATGATGGGTGGCAAACTGTTTGGCGGCAAAGTTTATGGTGGACCCAATGTTTCAATTGCACAAAGTTGCCGAAAAGTTGGCCATTGCCCCGTCCCCTGTGACGCATTTTGAGTGTTTTTCAGCTTAAAGGCTGCCACACTTAAAGCTTGATTAGATAATTGCGTTTTCCTAATTTGATTTGTCGGAATTTCAATTAAAGTTCCAGCCGATAAGATCTCCAGGAATGTCGTAAATAAAACTTATCGGACTGCAGATAATGTAGATACTTTCCGGCGCACGGGGCGTATGGGTAATGTGACTATTGCAATATTGATAGCGAATGATGAATATGAGTACTGCAATTAAACAAAATAAACAATTGAAAATCAATAGAAAACAAACTATTAAGCATCTTTCGACCAAAATATTGGGGTTATCTTGGAAATTCCTCTGCACCCCACGACCACAACTACAAGTATGCATAATTGGCTGATTGCAATTAAAAGCAATTATGCTCGGTGTCCCTGCAACCACAAACTCATTAGCTTGTTGCACCAAAACCGCAATGCAGCATATCCCACAACACCAGAACCAAGCGTAGAATCAGCACCAGCAACAACAACAGCAACGAAAATTACTTACACATTTCTATGTAGGGGTAGAGGGTTATGGGGCATGGGTCATAATGAAAAGCCACTCACTTGACACACGCCCCCTGGACACAGACTCGAATCCAGCTCGAACTCGGCCAAGGGGATTGCCAGAACCAAATCGAATCGCTGCAAAATTGCTCAGCTTGACGCCATCTTTTTGCAAAACCAATTCCTTCCATTTTTTCGCAATCCACTTTTTTCTGTTTGGTATGCTTTTTTTTTTGTTGGCCGGCCACAGTTTTTGACATGCGTGTGTTGAGAGCTTTCAAACAAAATGGTCACTGCAAAGTGCCCAGAGCCCGGTACCAACCCATACTGACCCAAGCCGGGTTTGTTTAGAAGGTTTTATGCATATGTCCGACATGTGGAAAATTCCATTAGGAAGTTTTCTTTGTTTGCATACATTTGCATGCCTTTCTCCAGTTCCATCGTCGTCACCATCTCCATCTCTAGCTCACCAGCTTTCTCTTTGCTCCTCGCTTTTTCTGGCCTTCCATCACAAATAATTTATTTGCGGCAGGGAGCAGGCCAAGATTTTTATTATTATTATTTTGTAATGGTTTTCGAGTGTTTGCAGTGCCCCAACAACACAACACCACACAGCCCTGTAGAGCCGAGCACTGCAAAACATAACAGAGCCCGACACGACAAAGAAATGGAAATGATTTGCATAAAATCGATTAAACATTTTCAGCAAATAAAATGCATATTGAAATGAAATGAATAGAAAGTAAGCAAAGAGCAGCAAAAGCAACAATATGGTCACCAATTCAGTCTATGCCAAGGGCCATGGTCTCATCCCCGTTTTCTTTTTAGTTTTCCTGATTCGAAGACCTGAGTCCTGCGTCCAAAGCTCTTATACCGGAATCCAAACTTTTCTGCTTTTGTTGTACAAAGTGCTTGCATGGCTAAGTGGGGATGAGCGGAGGCTCTGGGCCGGACTAGCCCAACAAAATCTAAAGTGTGTACACAAGAGATTTATCAAATTTTGTCCATTCAGTTCACCTAACCTTGTGCTCTTTATCGTAAAATACTGACCACTCATAAGTAATAATATATGAAATAAAAACAAAATACATGGCATTGAAGCCAATATGGTAATGTATGCCATGGCTTAATGAACCCGTTTTACTAAACTTCAGCTTAAACATTTTGCCATCATTGGAATATCATTATCGAATATGCCACTGACATTAATTATGCTCCGGCGATTGAGTTGCATACAGATACTCATTCTCCAATAATATGCACATTTTGGGCAAACAGTCTACGAGAAAAGCTAAAACCTGAGAAGCCAGGCCAGACATGCAACGCTCAGTCATCGTTTACGGCAAAATGAGATGTGTAATCCAGTTTGGCAAACAAATATCAAAGTTATTTGTATTTAATTTCTTAAGCAAGCAAAGTTAATTAATTACTGCAAAACTTAAAGCAGACAAAGGCAGAGAGACAGACAAGCTGGCAGGCCACATCATAGTTACATTGTTCGTTTATTTTCCTTCAGCTCCGTATAAAATTACAATAATTTAAGAACTTGTGCTTTGGCTTGTCGGGAAACGGAAAACTTGTTCAAGAGCCTGCAAGTGGCGGCAATTGAAAATAGAAAAACTAACAAGGGTGAGGAGGGGTGGTTAGTCGGAAAAGCTCTTAGAATCCACACTGCACTCTCTGGCATTAATGGCAACTTAAGCTGCCCTAAGATGCAACAATAGCGAGCACATCAAATATAAATGATGCACCAACATCTACCAGCTAACAGAAAACAGCTAACAACTACATCTGCAGATAGCTGAATAAGCTGGCCTGGCCACGCCCCCTTCAAAAGCGAAAATAGCTGGTCGCCCACAATGCCGCAGTTCGTCAGCCGAAATGCAAATGCAAATGGAAATGAAAATTAACGTGCATTTCGTTTTCATGCCCCTGGCAACTTTTGAAATGCAACTGAAAAACAATTTCAGATACAATTTAAAAAGGATTTTGTTTGTACGTTTGTCTTTATTATTTCTACTTTTTGCTACAACTCGTGATCCACTTCACATGGCTAATGAAGCAAAACATTCCAGTCCTGTCCGGGACCCTGAACTCCAAACTCCCATCTCACAGAAACCCAAAGTGGATCACAAGCTGCAACCAAAAACTTTTGGACAAATTTCAAGATACAAGACTGAAATTCAATTGCCCGCTAGCCAAGAAATCAGGCACTTTAAAATCAAGCTAAAAATTCCAAGACCAGCAAAAGTGCGGAGGGAAAAAAGGAAAATTGCATGCAATAAATTTCGAATTAAATAGAAATTTGCAGACTCAACCGGGGGGGAGAGCAGAGGTGGTGGAAGTAAGATACCAAACTGGAGGCCAGCCAGCAAAAAATGCAAATCTCAACTAATTCTTATAAATTATTTAATAAGAAAAAGTCAAATGATTCATTTTTAAGCTGCACCCTTCATCACCAAAGCTCAGCTGGAGCTGGAGCTGCAGGAAACGCAAAATGGTGGGTGTTGGCGAAAAAAGTACAAAAATAAAAAAAAAACAAAACGGCAAAAGGAAAAACTATAAAAAGCACAGCAGAGGAAAAGTCAGCTCGGAAAAACGGCAGAGACGGCAGAAAAATAAGACTTCGTTGTGGAATAACGAATGAGAAAATACCTCAAAAAGTAAATAAAGTTAAATTTTAAATAATAATTAAATAGATAAAAAAAATTAAAGCATCACATATGATCATATATAATAGGGTATATTTTTTTATGATTTTTCTGAATACAATTTAGGTATCTATTTTGTATCCTTTAGTATCCCTAGTCTTACAAATTTAAATTTTAGAGCCCTAAAAAGATTTCTTCAAAAATATGTTATCCCTTTCCAGGATACAAAACTGGTAGGTGATGCATTTACGCAATTGTAGTGTGCATTTCTGAGCAAATTGTGTGGCTGTGTGCGATGATTTACCGCCAAAATGCAAGTGAAGTGATGCCGTCAAAGGAGCGTACCGCTTGCCCGAATTGGCAGCATGTGTCGCCGACAGCCGAGGCGTAAATAAGTTTTCATGAATCAAATACAGAAGTACAGAATTGGAAAAAACCGCATTGTTCGATGGCAGTAGCCAATATTTATGTGTCACACACGCTTTCTGGGGCGTGTTGAGATGGAAAACCAGCTCTCGTGCTCGGGCGTTAGTCAAAGAAGAATGAAAATGAAAGGTACGCCATCGATTAACATTCTTGATCTCGCTTGGCACTCAGTGGAGCACGAGGAGCCCCTACTCCCACCCAGGATCCTTTCATCATCCCGGAAGCAGCGAAAAGTGAAAAGTTTGCCCCAGAAGGCGGCAGTTAACAGTCTTCGCCGACAAAGTCAAGTTCTACGCTGAATTTGCTGAATACAATGGTCCCTTGCAATGGCTTTTGCTTTAGCTTTTCCTTTGCCTTTGCTCTGGATTTGCTTTTCCTAGCAAACTTTCCACTCCTGAAAAAAAATGTAAAAAAAAAAGTGAAATAGAGAAAGAAATGCTGCTGCCATGGAAAATGTTGAATGTTGTGCACATGGCAGTTTATTCATGATTTCACATATTTCGACCCGCCCACCAGCGCCCGACACTCTTCATTGTTGTTGGACGTTGCAAGCGCAAAAAATATTGCCTCACTATAGTATGTGTCTTTGTGTGCGTTTTTCTTCTTCTTTGGACACACTCGCACACCCACACAATCTTAGATTTACATGGGAAGAAGCCATAGCTTTCTACACCACTTGCCTTTTTTGCAACGCGATTTTTTCGTTGGTCTTGGCTGCTCTAAGACAAACTTTTTCAGCTTCTTTTGTAAACTTGCATTTTTATGGTTTTAACATGTTTACTTAAATTTTGTGTATTTGTCTTGTTGGCGTGGCTGTGACAAATGTTTTTGGCTTGCTACTCCACCAAAAACTGGGCGCAATTAAATTTTATAATCTTAAATTCTAGTTCAGCTAAATTTTTTAATTCTTAACCGATTGGGTTAAAGTAACTAATTATAATGAAAATACAAGTATCCATCGATTTGATTATTCATGGATGAAAATAATGGATGGAAAGCAACCCATCGGCGTTGCATATGCTGATAGCATTTTCATACATATTGCTGGGCTCAGCATTTACCAATTACTGGGCTCTGGGACACAGCCATTCAGCTTTCCTCGGCATTGAATCTTGCCGGGCTTTGGCTCAGGCCCGCATGTATTAATTCTAATTAAATTTGTTATTCAAAACGGAACTCGGGCACGTCCTTGCTAGCCATTTTGCAAGTGTTAACCTTTTTGCCAGCATTGCCCGGGCCTACGGACTATGGACTATGGACTATGGACTATGGCGGACTGAGTTAAGCCTCCGAAAATGGACCGGTCGTCGGATTGGCGACGATTTGCTCAAAAGAGCAAAGCGCGGCGAAGGGGTATCAACCTTGACATTTTTGCTACCAGTTTCTGTTTTCATTACACTAATGAAGTCATGCGCCACGGTGCGGTATGTAGGCACATTCACATACACGTAGTACGTACTATATATACACACCGAAACATAAATAGGCGACCAGTTCGGGTCCAGATCCTGGCAAACGACTGTCAGACCCATAAAAAGGTGGATAGGTATGTGTGCGTGGTGTTGCTCCCTCTTCAGAGCTCCCGGTGTGTGTATTTAGCCATGGCAGCTGCGCCTCATTACCCCATTTTATTGTGCCCGGCCTGAGTGATGCCTAGATGGTCTTAACACTGTCAAAGGCCTACACACACTCCGTCCTCTCCGCTGGCACATAATTAATGCAAAATGCAAACGTATTCATGGCGACACATAACGCATACGCCGTGTGGCAATAAAGGGCTTTAAAGCTTTAAGCCAGGCTCAGTGGCTGCCAGCTAAATTGTAAGACGACAGAAATATTTCAACTGAAATTTACGACGCGAACACACTAAATGCTCATTTAGTTTGCACTTTTATTTAGAAACTTCTTTTGCACGTTTGCCAAATTGTCTGCGGTGGCAAGCTGCACCACCGCCACCACTACCACCATCACCAGCAACAACAACAAAAACAATGACTTAAGGTCGAAAGGACGACAACAACAATAAGAAAAACAACAACAGCATTTTTGTGTGGCAAAGTGCAATAATAATGAAGGTAAAGGCGTAAATTTCGCTTTGGCTGCCGGCGTTTTCAGGACGAGAAAAATGGTCTGACTGCAACGAACTGGGCACCCCACGGTGGCTGGATCCTGCTGCTCCACCAACCAGCTACCAGCCAGTAGTCACCAGGCACCTGCCACCTCCTTCTACAGACTCACCTGTACAGGTGAGCCATGTTGTCAGCGGAAGGTAGCTACAAATTCTCGTTGCGAAAAGCTTTTAGTGAATTTATGGCAAGGAAATTCCTTTCGCTTCTGCTCGAAAAAGCGGCTCCCTTACTACTACATACAACTACAGCAACTACGACTTCTGGCCGTTTGTTTATACCTTGGTCCTCGACTTCAGTTTGCAGTTTTCAGTTTCCAGACCCCAAACACTTGGCATGTGTACGGCTTTATAAACTTCTTGGCATAATGCACTCCACTCCACACTCCACTCCATTCCACAGTTGGAAGCCAAACTCAGATTCGAAGTAGAAGCGCCTAATGAGCCCCAAACACAAAGGCGTGTGCTGGCACAAAATTTTCGCAATTGGAAACCCAAAACTTTGACAAGGCAAGGCCGGCACGCGCAATTAATTTGTCAGGAGCTCACGCACTTCAAAACAATTTGCCATATGCATTTCCACAAATTTTCTTCGCTTCTGATTTTATTTATATACTGTATGTGTAAAGGAGCATAATTTTTATTTTTATTGTTTGGCAGCTGTACTCGTATCAATTACCTGGCCGTGTTTCGCAAATTGCCAACAACCTTGAAGTGTTGCCGCTTCCCCCTAACTTTTTCTTTCATTTCATTTGCCGGTGCAAAGTCAGCATCCTGTTCCTTGGGAAAAACTTGATTCAAGTTTATTCAAAAACAAATTTAACTTTTAAGTCATCAGCAAGAAGCGACGAAAAGTAGAAGATAGCTTCTTGTTGCTGCCATATGCTGCAGAGCTAGGTAGGTCGTGCACAGACCGAAAAAAGGAGACCCATTATTCTTCTCTTTAATAAAGTGCTACTATCAATTTATTATAATGAATTGCCGTTGATTTTTCTAATATTTAATTGAAGAATTATTCCCCAGGCTTTTCCAAGAACTTTCCAAGAGATTTTAAAGATTATCTTCGAATTAATCCAATGAAGTGTAAATGGATTTATTTATTTCTGGGTTGAACCTTCGCCATATTCTGAATGTTTTTTAATCTTATCAGGAACAGTGGCTTTCCCTTTATTATTTTCATTTCGCGGAATATTTTATTGCGAAAATTACGTTAGCCTGTATATGCAGCCTGCAGAGAGAAAGCGTTTCAGAAAAAAGTTGGAAATGGCGGAATGAGGGGGAAGCGGCTTATGCATCTGCATCTTTTTTCCGACTGCCATTGTTTAACCGGAGGTCCTTGTGCCACCGCCATCCCGTCAGTGAACCGAATTCCCAACCGTATTTGCATTCAACTTAATTGCGTTTTAAGTAGATTTGTGGTGAAATGTGTTTGTGCGTTTACTGCATTTACATATGCGATTCTCAGTCTGCATATATATCCGATTACGAATGCCTCAAGTCCACCGTGTGCACTCTGCTCTTCTTACTTGTGAGATACTCACAACTGCAGGCTCTTATCTGTGGGCTTTTCGGTAAATGAATTCAGAACTCCAAATAGATTACAAGAAACTGCATCGCAAATCAGGTTAACAAATAGTATTTAATATTTAGTGTACTTTAGCACTCAGTAATTGTGTTCAATAGTGGGTGATCTTCTCTGATAAACATGCCAAGGCAATTAGCACTTTCAAATTCGCAGTGGCAAGCCATTTTCCTCAGCCTTTAGTTACTTTTCAGCATTTCTGCTTTATTCGCGTAGATTCCTTAAGCCAACATTATTTCAAGGTCTAAAGCTCTGTCTGAGCTGAGATGATTCTGTACTTGTGTTCGTGAGTTTATTTCACATTCTTTTATGCCGAGGTACACGTGTCAAACTAATTTCACATTTTGTTACCTTTTATTCGCCGTCGCATTTGTGTCACCTGCCGGCTTCAGATACTTTTGCTGCACCTCACCTCGACTCACATCCATACACCTCACCTCACACCGTGACGCTGGTGGCGCATTGAAATTCATAAAATATTTGCGGAGCGAAATAGGCTACGAAGACTAAGGCTCCGGGCGGAGTATTATGTGTCAAGCACGTTTGAATTCAAATTCAAATATTTGCCACAGTCGACAAACAAATAAGCGCAAATATGGTAAACAGCAATAAGGAGCAATGCTAAGCGGAACTGTAGCCGGCTCGTGTTCTTCGGATTTGTAGCTGTAGATGTATCTGTATCTTTGGGTGCGCCCATGCCAGCACTGGTAAAAATCTTTAGCACCAGAATATAATGCTGTCACCGTGGCAGTCACCTGAGCTGTTTGTTGTCTCAGGGTCCACAGTCTTAATTTTGCAACCAACGCTGAATATTCAATAGACTTTTGTTAACTGAAAGACAGCATGCTTCTACATAAATGTATAATATGTATATTTTTAAAGAAATCGGCTTATAAGCTTGGCTTGTCCTTGACACCAAAACGTGGAGTCGGCTAATCCTGTCTGAGCAAATTGTTTCAGGCCTGTAGAATAAATCAAATGATAGTTAATAGCTTTAATAAGATAAATTTGAAACAGAATACATATTTGAATAGAACTTGTTATTATAAGCTCTTTATTTTATTTCTTCCTTTTTAATTTGCTTTGTTCACTACCTAAGTGGAAATAAAACAAAGATAAAAATACAGAAATTCCTTTAATACTTTAACTTGTAAGTAAAATAGAATGGAACCAAAGAATGGAAGAAAGGGGCGTGGACATCGGCTTGTCAATGAATCGATTATGATTTGTGGGAAAAGTATAGCATACTTATATGCGCTGCCTACACAACTTTTCGGCGGGAATATATTTCAACGCAAATTTGCACATTGGCAGTGCCAAAAGAATGCGCCGAGGGACGATAAATCTTCAATTGTTTTCCCCCAAACAGACCAAAGGATATGTCCTTGTTCTGGCAATAGAGGACGAAGAGTGGAGGTCGGAGGATTGCCCTTTGCCAATGGCAATTTCGGCTTTTGCTCGCCACATTTGCTGGCCTAATTGCGACGTCTGGCGGCCAAAACAACGGAATGAAACCCAAAAAGCAGAAAACCCTAAAAGCACAAAACGCAAACAGAAAGACAAAAACTGAGCTGTCATTACGCTTCAAATCCCCACCAAAGCATGAAAACTTTTACAACTCTGCTTTGATAATTGTCACAGTGACCTTTTTTTCTTCTCTTAGCTGGGTAGGAGGAATATAAAAATATGCGATCGAATAACAAGTGAATCTAGAGTTCATTTCAATGAACTCTCCACCCGCTCTTAACCTTGCCAATTAAAGTGAGAAATAGAGCCAAACATTCCGCATTGAATAGAAATAAGAAAATAAGGGAATTCGGCAATAAATAGCTATGGCGAAAATATATTTTTGGCTGTTGTCTCGGTCAGTGAGCGAGGTCCTGTCCAATTTGGAGCTCCAGGACCTCAGAGTGCAGGCGACTTCGACATCGACTCGGACTCGGACTCGCTGGCTGCCAAGACAAGATAAATGATGTTGCCGAAGTGTGATGCCGCACACACACATGGGTGTATGTGTGGGCTTGTGTGTTGTTATCACTTAGCTGGCCATGTTAGCTGCCATTCCACTGACTTTTTGCAATTGTCTGGCCGGGATTGTCATGACTTTTGACTTCTTCACCCAGCTTTTTCGCTTCTCTCAGCTTTGATGCTTTTTTTCAATATCATTATTTCATTCTTTTTTTGGCGACTTCCCCTGTAACATTTCTCATAATGATTGGGTTGTGAAAAATGCAATTATTTTTGATTGTAGTTTAAGGTGCCATGTTTGCATTGCTCGCCAAATGCCGCACATTTATCACTTGCCCCACATTTGACATTTTTGCAAGTCAACACGGGGAGCGACATGGAATTTATTGAGCCAGTCTGGGGCCATACATCAGGCGCAACATTTGTCAGGGAGTGCCTCCTAATACTGGGGCGCTGAATCGTCGCATTGAACTTTCTTTCTATTGATTTTCAACTCGGGCACAGCCGAACAGGGCAGAGCAGAGCAGAGCAGGCTGTATGTGATGCGTGTTGTAATTTTGGCAATTTTAATGCCATTAAAAGCAGCTAGCAGCTCAAAAAGTTGCAAATGATGTGCGAAGGTTGGAAATGTTCTGGGGGAAATGTTGGGAGTATTGTTCGTATTTATGCAATTTGTGGCAGCTGTTCGAACAACCGCAGCGACAAGACTCATGTAACACACTCCCATTCTGCCACAAAAACAACCACAACGGCAACAACAATTACAAAAAACCAGTGTGCCCTGGAATTTTCAATTAAATTGCAAAATCAATTTTCAGCAAATTAGCATATTTATATTTGCATATTTTTAATGGCAAGCCGGAGGCTGGGAGTGTGAGGGCCGTTCAGGTAGGTCACAACAGGTGCGAAAAGGGAAATTGCGCCAAATTAAAATCAGATAACACGAAATGACTTACATTAGAGCCTCCCACATATCAGTTGATCCGGACTCCGGAGTCAGAGTGCCGGATTCCAGTTTGCCCGGGTTAGGGGCTGGGTTAGTCGTCACCAGCATCTGTGGCAAAGGCGCGTGTCTGATGTTCAGCCATCCACATCAGAATTACAAAACCAGAGTCATCCGAGGCACTGGGAAGCTCCAATCCAAACCAAACCAAGCCAAACAAACACACACATTTCCCGGAAGCTCAAAGTCAGCAAACTCGGTCCTTGTGGCCACGTGCAGGGCACTTACTAATGCCTTACGGTGCCTATGGCATATCATAACCATATAGACGCCAAGCCCATGGCAAGTATTTCGATAATTACATTTAGCAACTGGGTCCGATTGGGGAGATTCTAAAGTAAGCAAATCATTCGGACAATAATTAATTTAATAATCTTATCAAATTCATAAGGAACGTTTAATGGTTGGTTTCTCTGATCTTAATTGGTTTTTGGATTAAAAAAACACATTTATTTTATATACAGAATATTTTTAAGAAATTTAAACAATTTTATTTTATCAAAAAGGTTTTAGAAAAGTTTAAAGTAAATTTAAAATTTTATGAAGCCTAAGGTAGAAAAAACTTTTGAATGGCAAAAAAACTCTTGCATCGACCCTAACCAGAACATATCCCATTGGCAATATACATTTTAATTTATTTATACACGTTTTTACCCCCAAAACAGTGAAATGGTTTTCTCCCCACCCACCAACCCACATACACATGTGTGGCCACAATTTCGGTATACAAATTACAAAATTATACAAATCAACGCCGCACAATTGCTCCAATTGAACCCAGACCAGAGACTTCTTTGCTTCTTCCCCAAATTTGAAGTAGCTCCCAGACCAACTCCTTAGTATCCTCACGCTAGACAGGACGTAGAGTCCTTTCCCTTCTTCTGCTGATGGTGTGGCTGGCAGAGATTAGAGTCGCTCCAGACGAACAATCAAAGACAAAGCGCTCTCGACACCTGTGCAGAATTATGAAGCCCTCTTGCAGGCACCCCCATCCAACAGCGGTTTTGGATCAATCGTCCGGGTCGGGCTGGGTGGCTTCAGTGCCTCAGTGGTTCAGTAGCTCGCTGGCTCGGTGCTGCAGCGGTTGGGGATTTGGGTAGCTTTGAGAGCGAGGCAATTAAGTCATTACTTCGTATGCTTTTGCTACTTCCACCGCCAAAGGCGTTCGTTCTGCAGGTGTTATACAAGTGTGCAAACAAAGTGCCACGGTGGTTGCATAAAAACCAGTAAAGCGGACGTAAGTGTCTGTGCCTGTGTGTATGTGTGTGTTGGGTATGAAGCGCCTCTGTGTGCGTGTGAGTACACATCCTCGTTTGTTTGCCAAAGTCTGTCTTCCCAGCTCCGCAATTCGTTGTGGTTGCAATAAAGGCATGCAAATTTATGTGCGCCACCCACCAAACCACGCCTTCGTGCCATATTTTTGATAAGCAATTTTCATCGCCCCCAAGTTGGTGTGAATATGAATGGATATGGGTATGAGTATGCGTATGGGAATGAGTGGTGGCGAAATGAAATTAACAAATCATTTCACTTATGGGCACTGGGGCATCTGCTTCCACTTAGTCTCGGCATCACTTTGATGATAATTTGAATGGGAAATGTGTCATTTTGGGCGATTACAAAAAGAATCTTATCAGTTGCCAGGCAGGAGGGCAAATTGAAATGTTTCTCAAAATAAAAATTTCTTAATTGGCAGATGTAAGGTGACAAATGGGGTCATAATACGACCCCCTACACGAGTTTACAGAAAAAAATACACATTTTTGTTGCTACCTGAAAGAAAGTTGCGCTAATCCCTTTATGTCAAATTCTTTGTAATTGACCATATTTCACTGATAATCTCAATTAGCCAATTAAATAGAGGACCAATAAAAACCGCTCCATTTACGGTTTCAGTCATGGATCAAGTTGCGGGAGAACTACACGCCGCCTCACTATCTCGCATGCGACGTGCCATGAAGTATTTTGGAATGTTACCATTTTCGAATCATCTAATACCAAAATTACTCTGCAATCTGTGGCTCATAGTTTCCATTGTGATTTCCACGCAATTTCGATTCACCTTTGACTATGATTTCACCTATGACTTTATGAACGACACCTTTTCGCGCACCATTGACTTGAGTGACTTTGTAGGCCTGTCAACGGCTCAATTTATTATCGGAATGGAACTTATATGGTGGAATCACTACAAGGAAATAGATAGCCACCTCGAGGAGATTCGTTATAAATTAAAAGCCCACCTGGGCCAAAATGTTAACCTGCAACGGCTGCGTGGCTACTGCAAACCCATTTATGTGTCATTGCTTATTCGATGTTTCCTTTTTGTGTCTGTGACCGTGTGGAACTCTAGAGCCCTTACATACTACGCCCTCTACTCGGAGCTAGTCACCCTGATGAGGTTTTCAGAGTTTACACTGTACTGTGCTGTGATTTTGGCCATGTACCAAGAACTTTTACTAGCTGGCAGGAATCTTCTGGAGGAATTACAGCAAACGCAGTACGAACCATGGGCCGTCCGCCATTTCACGATAAAGAAGCTGGAAAGAATGCAACAAATCCATGGACTACTTTGGCAAGCTATTCGCAGGGTAGAGCACAACTTTAAGCTGAGCCTCATCACCATACTAGTGAAGTTCTTTGTGGATACCTCTGCTTTGCCCTACTGGATGTACCTGGGAATAGTCCAGAACTCGGACATAACAATTCAATTTTGTTAGTACCCTATTGCTTAAGTATCTTGAATCTATTTTCAATTCTTAAACTTGACAATCCAATCCATTTATCTCAACGCGAGTGCCGCGTACTTTACTGATAATCACAAATAATCTAAAACTGTGTCTTAATTTACTAAGTGTCGGCGTTGAGGTCAATCCAAAACTATTTCAGTCATGAGTCGAAATTCCGGCGAACTACACAGTGTCGCGGTTCTCCGCATTCAGTTCCTAATGAAGGGCCTGGGAATGCTACCAATAAAAAACGTCCTAGTTTCAAAAGTGTTTTGCCACATAATTCTTTTCACAGTTGTGATATGTTTTACATGGTGGTATTCTATATTTTACTATAAAGTTGTCACATACCATTTGGCTGATGAATTTTCGAAGTTCTTCGAAATAGCCATATGCGTATCCGTAATGGCCTGTCATGTCGCAGTTGGTCTAGAATTACTCTGGAAAAACTACAGCCACGAAATCGAGGAACACTTTGAGCAAATTATTATTCACTTAAATCAATATCTGGCCCAATCGGTGAATCTAAAACGCATTCGAAGATATTGCAATATTGTGTATATATTGTGGCTATTATGCTTCCTAACATTTATTATATCAACCACTCTCACCGGTGCGAGAGATGTACGTTACTACATCATGTATTCAGATATAGTGATAACCTTGCGATTGACGGAATTCGCGTTGTATTGTTCCGTGGTCTTGGCTTTGCACATAGAACTCAACGAGGGGGCATCCAACATCGTGAATGAACTTCAACAAACGCGGTTTGAGACGTTGTCCATTCGTCGTCTGTCTCTGGAAAAACTGAAACAGTTTCAAAAAATACATGGACTACTCTGGGCATCTATTAGGTGTGTGGAGAGTAACTTTCAGCTGAGTTTGGTCACAATAATATTGAGGACTTTCATGCATACTTTTGGAATGCCATACTGGATATATTTCAACATTATCTGGCGGCATAGTGCTTCCAGTGTTTTGTGTTAGTAACATTCAGAATCTCTTAGCTATCTAATACCCGTTACTCAGGCTATTACACTTATCTAACACTTATCTTACACTTATCTAAAATATACTTCTAATAAACACAACAGAATATATTATATTTTTTTGCAGATTGTGCCACTGATGAATGCATAAAGCTCGTGGAAATTATGGTTCCCTGCTGGATATGTACTCGCTGTGATGTGTTGCAACGCAGGTTTCGATCCTTGTTTTATACGGTTACCACAGATCGCCGGAACCGCCAACTTAATGCCGCTCTTAACCGGCTCTGTATGCAGCTAGGGCAGGAAAAGTGCAGGTTCAGTGCCGCAGGCTTGGTGGAAATTAGCACGGAAATGCTGGGAAAGGTAGGGCTTTCCTCTGCCAAATATTTTTATTTATTAATTTCTTTTTGTATACCTTCTAGTTCATTTTTGGAATGGTGAGCTACATTGTGATTTGCATCCAGTTTAGCATGAACCTCATGGCCAGCAAACTCAAGAAACATGCAGAAAACTTTACGACGATTGAACCCAAATAAATGGCACGTTGTTGGGCAGTCTAGTCGCGTGCTTATTAAATTAAAATCAATTACCATAATTAGTAAATTTGATGTCTGCCCGTGCATAATCAAAGAAGGACAACGAGGCCAATCAGCGCAGCAGCAGATGGCAAGGAGTCGTACTCACATAATTATTCATGCTTAAAAATTCTATTATAAACTTTCGCCCACGGCCGTTGACCGTTTGCCCAGGACGATGTAAAGGAGGGGTGTTGTTATTTTAGGAGGTTATGGAGAAAGTTGGGCCAGTGTTTTGGGTTTGTTTGCCACGCATGGCCAATCTGTCAGATGTCTAAACGTGGGCAAGTGTGTGAGCAAAGAGTACACTGAGAAGTCTGCGGCTCCTTAAACTTAAAAAATATTTATCATATGATTCCTGAAAAGCACCGAAAAAAATTTAATAAATTTAAATTGATGTGGGCAAGTGAGCATGCATAATACTTGAACTTTCTTAGTATGTCCGCACGAGTAAGCACTAATTCTCTCTCCAGCACTTCAATCAACAAAATCATCAAAATTTTATGATAGATCGAATTGAAGCGCCTGGAAACCAATATTACCAAAAGCCCGTATATCAGACCAAGCGGCAAATTCAACAGAAAATATTGTTAGGCCATTCATTAATCAAGATGAATTTTCCATTTTGAGGCATGCTTCAAAAATTCACAAAAGAAAAGCCTGAAGTTAAAGTGAGCCAAATGAAGATTCTCGATAAAGTGCAACTGTTTGCTGTCGCATGCAACATGACAGTGCTATCGAATACTTCTACAATGGCTCCTAACGAGCTTTCTGACATTTGACACAGTGGATTTAAGGCACATTTCAGAAACGGCTTAAAGACTTCTTTCATCAGAATTACGGCACTGTGAGAAATAAATCAAGACTTTTTTGGATAAGCCTTCAAAAGATTTGGGTTTTATTTGCGTTATTTATATTTAATATTTCGAGTAACTAATTAACAACGTCTGTAAAATATAACCTTAAAGCTTAAACTACTAAAGAATGAATTTTTTGTTCAATGCTTCTTCTATAGGATGAACTGTAAAGTCATTTGGGATTTTCATTTCGGGCTTCGATGAAAGCTTAAAGACACCTCCTGCAGCTGCATCGGCGTTGAGCATTCACCTGGCTAGTTTTTGTCCTGATTCCAATTTTGGATTTGCCTTTTCCAGGTTTTCATAAAAGACAAATTATATGTCCATAGAAGTTCTTCCAGGATGAATGTTCAATCACTGAGAAATGCTAGGTTCGGGTTCGTGTGAGAATTGTGGTTGCGGCAACACTTTGGCCCAATGGCAAATAATAAAAGGCAACTCATAATCGTCTCATAAAAATCAGATGTGCTCACGCACATTAATGTCCATAGACGCCAGCAGGCAGGATACGTTGCCCCACTGCCAGGATGCTATAAGCCAGGACGAGTCCTTTGACATAGACAATGGAGAGAATGGCAGCCTCCTTGCTTCTTGGCAATGACTGACATGTAAGAGTGGAACTCGTACGTAACACAGAGAAGGACTTTTATAGCGACACGTAGTCAGGCACGTTTTGAAGTGCAGGAAGCTCGTTCCTGTCTATGATAGAGCCGTGTGTCTCAGTTTTTGTGCCACAGTGTGTGTGTATAGTTATTACTTTTATGAAGCATGTGATTACATTTTATTTTTAATGCTTTTAGTAAAATGAGGTTAGTACACACTTGGTTAGCGACAAATTACTTTTCTCTCTGCTGCTCCCAGCTTGCAAAATATGCGACATTTTTTGGGAAAATTTGTGAGCTTCTGCTGACAATATTTGCATTCGCTCATTGTTTTTGTGATTGGGGCAGTGCTTAAACCATCAACTATTGGCTGCATTAAACATTGTGCACAATTAACTTCCGCTTCCGGTTGTGATTGAACCCGGCTCTATGTGAGCCCCGATAAGCTATGCAATAAACACGCGAACACAAGCCCACAACTGTGTGCATATTTACCCACACTCCCACCCCGCCGTAATGGATGGCGGGCGTAGTTAACTGTTTGCATATTAACGACAAATAACCCACTATCTTGCAACATGCATGGAGAGTGTGTGCCCTCGTATTATGCATCAGTGGGCGAGCACTGAGTGAGCGATAAGCACTAGATAATATTCCGGACCTTCCATTGCATAGATTGCATAATGGTCGTCCTGCCACACAGGCTTAATTTAAAGATGCAATACTATATCGCCAGCCGTCGGCATAGTTTGTGTTCACTGGACGCAGTAAAATGAAGTTTAAATCCACCCGATTCTGACATCTTCCGGGCATCTGCAATCCGATTCGAAATTTCCAATAGCTGCAAGTATCGCAGATTTCGGCATTTCAATTAATTTAACGAGATACTGAAACTTAACGCTGCAACAGTAACCGTAACTGACTAAAAACAAATGCTACCGATCGATGAAATAAAGCAATTAAATGATATCTACGGAACCCCGGCCAGGAAACGGATGAAAACTAGCAAAGATATTGCTTTCTTTGGGCGACTATGTAAGGGATCCATGCATAGTTGTGCATTTTCGGTCCCCCTCGAAAATTTAACAAAAAATCGAATAAATATTTTGTTTTTAGAATTTATTGCAGATTGGTGGAGTATCAAACTACAAATTGTTTAAGGTATTACGCTCAAGAATCGGACCGAAAATGGCCAAGATTTGGCCTTTGCTGGGGGCCATATAAGGGATCCATGCATAGTTGTGGATTTTCGAAAGAGACCCTCCAGAAAATTTAACAAAAAATCTACAAAATATTTCGTTTTTAGATTTTAATGCAGATTGATGAAGAATCAAACTACAAATCATTTAAGGTATTTCGCTCAAGAATCGGACCAAAAATGGTCAAGATATGGCCTTCGCTGGGGGCCATATAAGAGCTCACTGCATTGTTGTGGATTTTCGAAGGGGGCCCTCCAGAAAATTTAACAAAAAATCTACAAAATATTTCGTTTTTAGATTTTAATGCAGATTGATGAAGAATCTAACTACAAATCGTTTAAGGTATTCCGCTCAAGAATCGGTTCGAAAATGGTCAAGATATGGCCTTCGCTGGGAGCCATATAAGGGCTCCCTGCATTGTTGTGATTTTTCGAAGGAGACCCCCCAGCAAATTTAACAAAAAATCTAAAAAATGGCCAACATATAGACCTCGCCATCAGCCGAGTTGCTAAATAAGCTGTAATTAAAATAATAAAATAGCTAGTGCCAGGGGGAAATGAACCAAACCAGGCCAATTTTGCGAATCAATACCTCCAGAATCTTCTGAAGTATTTTGGCATATTTATGGACGTATTCGAGAGTGCCCCGTAAGCAGCTGCCAGTTTGGTTGCCATTTGAGCCTTACACATTTGAACCTTCATATTGCCGTTGCTGTTGCTTTCAAAAACTCTTCGAAGTCTGGTTCCGGCTCAGTTTCCTGCCTTTCGAGTCGCCTTGGACTTTAGCCAACGGTCGTACTCTGTCGAAATAATAAACAAAACGAACAAACAGTTGACCAATATTTTAGATTCGTTTCTTGGGATCGCCCCCAAGCATGTCGCAGCCTCGTCCTTCCGGATCGCCATAAATTATGAAACGAATGGCTAAGAGAGCAGCTCAGCTCAACTCAGTTCAATGCAAACCTGGGCAGCACCTGATTTGTTTATTTGTGGCACACATTTTTTACATTTTCCGACAGTCATCGCCGCATATTCCGATGCCGGTGGCGCCACGACAACATTTTTTAAGCCCACTGACAAGCTTTTGGCCGAAGCTGACAAAATGCTGTGGAAAATCCAAAGCTAATGCCAAAGCCAGAAGCAAAGCCGATTCATTGACGTGTGCTAGTATTTTCTTACAAAAAGCAAATACGGGAAACTTTTACAGCCGTAAAGTGCGAAAGAATACATTTTCCTAATTTTTCTTTTAATAAAGCACCAAATACACTTAATTTTTAGCTAAGCAATTGGCCTAAGAAGAAGCTTCAAAATTGTGTTGCAACAACATGTTGCAACTCCAGAATTTGCCATTGGATGTTTGCATTTTATCGGCTCGTTTCAGGACCGGACTTCAATGGCACTTGATGAAAAGAGGGTTCCTTCCCCTTTTCATCTATTATTCGCCTGATGACACTTTCGCCAGCTTGCTAAGGGCTTGCCCCATTGTTTACAATGTCAGTGGATTGGCCTACCTGCATTGCAACTTGTCAGCCCCGAATGCATTTAGAAGGCAAATCGTTAGCTGATCTGAGAGCCAGAAGGCGGTAAACTGGCTAGCATGCCAACTTTTCAACAGCCACACCCACAAAATTGGTGTATGCTCGGCAGTTATGCTAAGGGCTTTAGGAAATTTTAGCACCACTTTCTCGGCCAAGAACCATTAGCATTAGCACCACTAAATAGAAAATTTGGCCGTAATCCAAACATCACCCGCTGCCAAAATCTTTTAAATGCACTTAAGAGCAGGAATTAAATTTCAATATTTTGATTGGCCATAAAGGCAAGGATATTAATTTATTTTCGCAAACAATTTGTTTATATTGATCGATTTTTTAATCAATTTGCAATCAAATACAATTTAGCCATCAAATAGAGCCAAGTTGTCCAGCAAAAACTATCAAGCAATTGGAAACGTATCTCGAAAACTAGAAGTTGTGGTTGCAAATTGTCTTTGCCTGGCTTGGCAACAAATTTTGGCTTTTATCTAAATAAATTACTCAAAATTCTTTGATACTAATTAAAAAAAGCTTTCGAGAAGATTAAGAAGGATATGTGTGTTTCAAGCATGGCCGAAACCAAAAGCCAAAACGGACTAATTTTAGTGTGTGTGTGTGTGTGAGTAAAAGGAAGCCGATTGGCAAATATTGAATGGCTTGTGTCGAGATAAAAGTGAAGACAAGTAGCTGGGATGGAAGGATCCTTTTGGGTCGAGGATGCCTTCAAGGACATGGGCAACCGCTCAATCAAGCACAGCCAGCCAAAATCGCTCCATCTTTCGCTTAACCCCAAACGAATTGGATCATTTGCAACCAATCTAAGCGCCGCGCAACAAAATACGGCACAATAACACTTTGACACAACATTGTCATAACTCTTTATATATCGATGGGCGGTGGTATGGTTGTGAGTGCAAGGATATGGTGGGTGGGCGTGAGCAGGATATCGGTCTGGCAATATAAACAATGGTTGAGCTCTGGCCCTAAACGATTTCTCGTGGCTGCCATGCAAGTTGTATTTTTCAATATTGTTTTTCCATGTGATTGGAGCACAAACATTATTAGCATATTCCCAGGCTACTTGTCCATCCTGTGCTTCTTCCTCCCAAGGCACTATATATACGAGCCATGTACATAGATATATATTAGAATGTGTATGCCATAGTTCCGTCTACATTATTCAAACATACATCAATAACCTAGTACAATGTAATGCACTTGTCTCGCCAGCCGCGCGCCCTACCATTTAGGGCGCAGCTCCCCTGCCCCACAGTCGTCTGAGCCAACTCCTCTTTTGGCTATGGACAGCTGCCGCAATATGTTCGCAGCGCCCTGTTGTTATTGTCCTTGCTTCTGTGGACGTAATAGATGTGGCTGTGGATGTAATAAAGCCATGGCATGGCAAGTATGGCCAAAGGCATTACTCGAACAAATCTTCTTTGTGTTTTTGATGCTACCGCGCGGACCGAGCTCTCAGTTCTGATTTCGCAAGGTATTATCCATTGCTATTTATACTTGCTTTGGAGGGCAATAGGTCTGGTTTATTAAAATCTAACTCACCTACTACGAATTGTATTTTGTAGTCAAAACCTTTGACAATTTCATTGTATCCAAATTGGAATTTTAAGCCATTAAACCAAAAATGTAATTAAAGCTGGGAATAAGGGTGGATTATGCCTCAATCTGCTCACAAAGCACTCACACACTTTGGTAGAGCATCAAATTGCCGCCTAATGGTAATTTGATGCAACTAATTTGATAACAAATTCAATTTCAAAGTGACAAAACTGTAGACGTTGGCCAAATGCATTTGCGCCCAAAAAGTGGGCGGGCTCTTCCTGAAGTTTTAACGCCAATGCAGATTGTGACACATTAACACAGACAAACACCTAGACAGGCTACGCACACAAAGGAACAAAACCCAACAGCAACAAAAACAACGTTAGCAGCGACGAGGGCAGTAAACAGCATACATCCTGTGGCAGGACTCATGTAATTTGCAAAAGTTCAAAGCTTAACAAACTGTTAGGGGAAAATGCAAATGGCAAATGTACTAGATTTTCCTTCCTCTGTCAGGATTGCGTGTGTGCGTGTGTTGAAAGCCAGTGGAGGTTGAGTCAAACAAAACGTAATTTAATCGCAGTACAACAACAAACACTCATTCAATCATTGAGCGCCACAAATGGCGCATTCCACACTCCCTCAAATACCATGCATACGTGGCGTATACGTGATATGTTGGTATTGGTTGCTGGAAACGCCAGACACAGACTGTTTACGCATACGCAGCTCACAACCATTTTGGCAATTAGTGTGCCAGTTCATATATAATTAAGTTAGCTGCAGAGGACTCGGCAAGTAAAACAGAAATAGTAAAGCAGGAACAGAAGGAAAGGCAGCACCGGAAACGGAAGTTTTCTTTACTTTTTCGTTTTTCTTATTTTTTTTTTGGATAAGCATACACATGCATAATTTCATTTAAATAAAAGCTTAGTTAAAACTTTTTAAAATATTTTTTGTGCACAAATACTTCTTGATATTTTAAAGTTTTAAGTTAATTTCCATTCATTGTATTATATTAAAGGTTCATTTAATATATTTTAAATTTCACCCAAAATTTATAAATACCGGTCATTAAAAAGGCTTAATTTAAGGTTCCTGAAAACTATTTAAATATATTTCTGCACTTTACAACACATGCACTTTGGACACACTTTGCGGGGCAGACAAACAGGCGTCCCCGGGGATCTGGGATCTGCCCAGCAGGGAATCCTAGGCGGCATCTTGCGCAGTGTCCAATTGATTTTTGTGGGGTGACGAGGGGTGTTTGCTGCAAAGGGCAAGGGAAGCTGAGTCGTGTTCGCTTTTGGCCTCACTGGGTTGTCAACCGAGCTACTTTGGGCCATCTTCGCTTGGCTTGGCACAAGTCAAAGCTAGTTGAAAGTCAATGCGCTTGAGTGCATTGTGGCCCGGCTTTATCTTTTCCATCTCTTTTCGTTTTTTTGGGGAGCCACCTCGGCCCAGCACTGCACTGCAATGTTTTGTTCTACTCGAGTCGAGTCGAGTCTGGGTTTGGTGCTCACTTTTGATTTTCTTAAGCTGGTGCAATTAAAGAGTGCATCCTCGCCGGCAGCCAGCCATTATTTCGGGCGAGTGCATCACTTACAAGCGAGCCGAAAACTTTTTAATATGCTTGCGAAATTTTGTCAAAATTGCAAGTTAAATAAGTAAGTACAAGACACGAGGAGATGACTTTGCTGGCTTTGCAAGGCGGCAAGACGAATAAAGCAAACACTCCGACAAACTGACAAAGGACGAGACAAGGGACTCAGGACTCCTGAAAATGGCAAGTCCTGAAGATGGAAAGAAGAAACCATCAACTTAATTTCCCGCTCAAGTCAATCCAACTTTTGTGCAATTTGCGTGACAAAATGGGAAAAGAAAACCGAAACTGTAAAAAGAACTCAGCGAAATGACAGCCACCAGAAAGTTTGATTGCAATTGAGACAAATAGAGATGTATGAAGGAGAGAGGCGACCAAAAAAAACAGCAGAATCTGCACTACGCCTGCCGAATAATAAATGTTCTTTGCATCTTTGGATAAAAACTTTTGGGCCTTTGATGGCATGAGCCTTTGATGCATTTTATGGATTTCCGATGCAAGGCAAAAAATCAGGAACAGCTACTCCCACACATGCTGTGCCACTAGAGCTAGGCAAAGTGTATTTCATGCAGCTCTGCATTTAATTGAATTGCCAGCAATAAGCAAACGCCCCGCCGCAGGACTTCTTCCATGGCACTTTTGCCAACTTCTTTGTTAAGGCAGGGCGACCGGAAAGTTTGAGCCTGAGAGGCTGTATGAACTTCCGTGCCCCACAGTTCTATCTGATTGATGTAGGCTTTGGTCGGGGACGGGTTTCTCCTTCCAATTTTAGCCTAGAGATCAGGTGTCAAAAGCAACCAAGCGAAAATTGTCAATAAATGAAAACCCTGAACATTGCACCGCTAAACTTTTATTATTTCATGGGAGCACAAAGGAACCGCTAACCTGGCTAAATTAAATAGCCTCCGCCGTATACCTATTTGTGATCCTTAATCAAATACGCATGCTCATTAAACTTTTTCAATTTAAAGCCTTTGGGTGTCAAGTTTTGCGGTCTCGTGCGTCAACTCATTAAAGTTGCATGGCAACAAAGTTGGCAACCACTCGCTTACTGCTTACAGCTTACACTTCACTTCGACTCCCAGCGGGCTGACTTCTCCGGCTCCACTTTCGGCCCCGGCAGAAACTCAAGCCCAAATGGCATGTCATAAATTTCGGCCACAAAATGTATCTCAGCATGCGAGGAACTGTGCTCCAGAGTGCCCGGTATACGGCAGATGGCATACGGTATACAATATGCAAATGAAATTATCGAGCCCATCCTCGGGGCAAGAGCAACGCATTAGGGGCTCAAAAACCCAAGGCGAGTATCGGTCGGAATAGAGTGCACATTGTGGCCCGGGCCTCGGACCAAAAATTATGGACCAGCACTTGGCCAACACCACATGCATATTGGTCAAAATGACAGAGGGAGAGAGAAGCCGGCTTCCGAGGATGAATTAGAAACTGCGATGTTGGTCGAGACAAATGGCAGTGGCTAATGCTAAGGAAATCACTTTCAGAGGCCAAGAGTGACCCTAACTTGCAGACTATGTTGATAACTTGATGGTAGCCAATTTTATTATGCCCATGGAAAACAACAAATCATTATCACCTGCACGTCACATTTTACAATTAGAATATATGATAATAATACCTAATTATTACTTTAATTAAAGTAGACGGTTTGGTTCTGTAACTCAATATATTTTGAAATTAGGGTAATAGATTCTTCTTAATCAATAAGCTCAAAACTTCTTGAACAAATAACCTAAAATTATTTGGTCCTAACCTAAAATTAATCCTTAAAGATTCGATAAAACAATCATAAAGCTCATATTTATGAATAGAAGTCTATATTTTAGCTGCAAGTATAAAATTATCCTGCTCATCAATTAGTTAATTTGTTAATCGATTCAAATGATTCGCAAAATAAATTGAATTTCATTAAATAGCAAAAACGACCTCATTACATTTGAACATTAATGGCAATTTGATTCATCTAGATTAATAACAATTTTTTAATTTAATAATACTTGTCTGGTATACGTTTTAACTTCAATTTGATTTTTTAATTAAAAAATTACAGGAATTACCTGTGTAATCTGACTCAAACTTCCAATGTTATTTGTGTAACGTTACAACACATGTTACAATATTAATTTAATTTAATAAGTTTTAAATTGCTTTCGTTTAAGCACAAACCACTAAACCGTTTCTGAAAACTTAAGATCACCTGTCGGTGGAAAAAGCGTTCACTTACCGCATTTAATTACAGAACGAGAGCAAATTATTCCACCGAAAACTGGCACTAGAAATCGCCAAGTTGGCTTTTGGCATGTGGCCCAAACCTTAGCCACAAACTTCGCATTCTAGCTTCAATGTTCGGAATCAGCTGACACGTCGCACTTGCCCGATTTTAATGAAAGTGCATGGCATATGCTATGCGCTATGTGAGTGGTTAGATGGTCGGGTGGTTGGGTGGTTGGGTGTTTGGGTGGTCGGGTTCAGTGGTTCACTCGACATCGCATCCACTCACACCGCTCACTCACCTGGAGTTTTATTTCAGCCGGGGTCAGGTGGGTCGCACCGCCAGTCAGAGCTGACACGCACACGCACATATTTAGGCCGGGTCGAGACCAAAGCCGGGATGGGAGAAGGAGAAGTGGCGGAAAGGGAAACCGGGGCACCCTCATTTCGCCCCTCACTGTGATAAGAAAGTGTCAACACAAACGTGACAAAGCTACAAATGTTTAATTTTTATGGCTGTGGTTGGGTGGTGCGCGTGCCTCTCCGCTTAACTCAACTTATTTACAGTTGGCAAAGGGTTCTGGATCTCGATCTGAGTCCGGATGGGAGTGGGGGTGTTGGCCACATTTGGTCAAGCGCTCCGTTTTTGTGCCGAAAATCACGTTTTTACCGTAAACATGTTGCAAAGTTCGCGGCTGTTTTATCTTCTGGCATAGTTTTCCGGGCAGCCAATGGGCCACTGGGTCGAAAACGTGTCTCATGGCTTAGAGACATTGCTTCTTCTGTGCGCAGAAAAACGTAAAATATTTAAATTTAGTTTTCACACAAACACTGCGGATTTCTTCAACTAAAATTAAGTAAAGTTGATCTCAGAGAAAATAACACAGCCCATAAGATATGGTAAGCGATGTGACTGGTAAATATTTCGGTTTATTTTGAGCTGCTTATTTTCCCTTGGCTAACTTAATTTCAATGCAAGTTTTGTCTACTCGCAGGCAGCTTTGTTTTGGCTAAAATTTTAATGCATGTTGGGCTGCACATATACTTATACGTAGTATATACTTGTGAGATCCATACAATGAGAAGGAGGCACACAAATGTACGGACGTACATAGAACATTCGGGGCATAATGAATGTGCAGCAACATTTTTGATGGCGCCCGCTGACAACAATAAATTACTTTTGGCTTTAAACGAAAACCATTAGCATAAAACTTGGCAACAGCAACAACAGCGGCCGCAACACGAGTATAGGACCAGGACCAGGAACATCCTTTTAACGCGGATACTAGGCGTATGCGCAATATTTGTCTGGCTCTAATTTTAGCCAACAATTTGCCAGCACTTACATGATTAAATTGCAGCCCCAATGCTGATGATGGGGCGGTATATGGAAGTATATGGATGGATACAGTATGATGGTGATGGCAATGGCGATGGCGATGGCTTTCGGCATGAAAATGGTGATGGTGATGCCAGAGACGGGGCAAAACTTTTCAAATATGCGAGCCTTTTAATTAACTTGCTGGCACTTGTGAAGCTCTGTGTTTTAATATATTGTAGGAATATTCTTTTCCACCTTTTTTTCTGTACTGTGCCCGGCCAGGCCCGGGTGTGCTTTTATTAAGCGTTTCATAATTTCATGCAGTAAACTTGCTAATTGCGCCGCCTTGCTTCCTTTTTGCCAGGCACTTTCTACTCCACTTTCATGCCACTCGACGCAACTCAACTTAACTGAACTCGTTGCGCTATGCCGCCCCGGTTTTTTTGCCAAGACCGGTTCTTGAGTTTGAGCCCCAAGAAAGCTGCCAAAAAAGTGTGTATAAAATAATAGGAAAACATGGCTAAGGACAGCATCGGAGTGGAAAGGAGTCGACAGCCAGCCAGTGAGAATTTGTTGCCCAAAGTGTTTTCCGTTTTTAATATTTCCTCCAACTTGCCCAAAAAGTTCCCCAGTTCATCCCAGCCAATTTCGGGACACTTGGCCACGGCTCGTCGCTTGGCTGCTCCTCGGCCATTCGTTCGCTTTTGGCCACTGGCTCAACTGCTCACTTGCTTAATTTCCGCTTTTAATTAAATGAACATTAGGCTGAACCAACCAGCCCCATCCCATCCATTCGCTCAACCACCTGATGGCATTGCAATGCCAGGCATTTATTTTTACATAGTCCAATTGAGCGTAAATTGCACGCAGTTAGTTTTAAATTTTAAAATTAATTCTGAATCCGTATTTGTTTGTCGGAGTGAGCCAAGTGTGGATGTTTTAATGGCTGTTAATATTTATGAACATAAAGTTCAAACAGCAAACAACCAAACTGAGTCATCCAACTGTTTTCGATATTTAGCGATGCACTCATGGTCGGGGACAGGTCCATTGCTTGCCTGGGAATGGCAAACAAAACTAAACAAATTCAAAATTTTTTGTTTGTTTGGATTTAAATTTCGTGCCATTTATTCAATGTTCTAGTACTCATGTTTTATGTTTTCATTATCTAATTAAATAAAGGAATGCTGCTAATTGCTAATAAGAGGATCACCAAAAAAATGGCTTTCAAAAATATGTAATCGAATACATTTAAGCTCTTGAACTTTAAAGAATCAAGAGGTATTTAAAAGGTTAACTTAATGGCTAGCACTTAACTATCATACGATCTGCATCCGTGTAATTTTCTCTTGCCAGACAGATGTAGAAGTATAGACACAACACTATCAGAATATCCAAGACGATCAACAGTTTCAGCAAATTCAATTGCATCAACTGCATACGAACCATTTCCAAATCTGGAGGGTTAGGGAATAGAATCCAATGAGAAAAATCACTCAGCCACGGATCCCGGCTACTCACCTTCTTGTTCTCGTTCTACCTGCAGCAGTTTCAGCTGGAGTTCGGCTGGCAAATAATCCGATTGGTCCATCATAATATCAAAACTCGCATCTGGATTATCTATTGAATTGTCGGATGGGGCTGCCGGAACAAAGCCCAGCAATTGAATCGAAATGAAAAATAGGGACAAACTGCAACGATTCGGAGACATGGCCGGCTAAAGAGTGATAAGCGTGTAGCTTTAAATATGTCAATTGCCCTGGTCGGGGAAAGCAATCCCCCATTTGGGTAAATAATAAAACTTCTGATTATTTCTACTGCGTGCCTGTATTTACTTTCTCTGGGTTTAAATACTCCAGCTCAGCTGGTTTCAAGCAAACAATGACGGGCAATATTCAATGCGAAGGTTAGTCTGTAGAATGTCTTCTCATGGAGCTCCAGTGCTTGTGGCTGGTGGGGATGTGGTTGTTACCATCGTCGATGCAGTCACCCTTGTGGTAGTTGCTTCCGTGGATATAGGTTCTGTTGCAGTTTTTGTCGCCGCTGTAGTTGATGCTATTATTTCCACCGTGGCTTTTGTTGTTGTTGATGAAGCGACAGCCGCCGCGGGAGCTGGCTCCGTTACAGCAGACGTCTCATTTGCAATTGGCTTTGTTGTCTTGTGGGCGGGAGTAGGCGGAACGGTCGCCTTTGTGGGTGCAACCTGTCCGTCATTGCCGTCATCGCCGACACTGAAACTGCCCATTAGACTGAAAAGTCCCTGCACAAGAAAATAAATGTACATTTATTTTAAAGATCTCTATGCACTTTTCAGAAGCTATAATTTTTATAATCTTTTAAGAAAGTAAGCAGAAAACAAATATCTTTTATTTTCATACTATGCCTAAACGTTTATTCAGCTGATCAAAGGGCAAAAAAGAACAGATTTATAGATAAATATTTGATATTTATCTATTGATCTAAAACCAGTTTTGTTTAGGGGCTTTCCGGGGGTAAAGCTCTAATTAATCCTAAAATGGAGCTAGTTTCAGTTTTAAAGTTTCAGTTTCAGTGCTACATTGGTGTGTTTGTTTTTTATATTTATATTTTCTTAAAACATTCTCGAACAACTTCAAACTGATTATTCTTAAAACCTGTATCAAAAAGATATCTTAAGTAGAGGACAATCTGTTTAAAAGAAATATATTTAAAAACACTCACAATTATGAATATTTTTAATTTGGAAACCTTTTTGTATCACAATTTAAAAACGTTAATTATAAAACGTCTAAACTTCATAAGACTACGTTTTCTGTTAGGAGAATTCAAGCCCTTTAATGAATATTCAGGGATTCTCCAGTATTTACCCGAAAAGGACAAGCGGAAAAAGCCTTCAAATAGCTATTATCCCAGACCATTTTTTTTTGAGAGTTTGCCCAGCAACAAGTTAGCTCTTTGTGAAGTATTTTTTCCTCGATAACTCCGCTCATTTTACCTTTTTAAATTGCTGCCACAGACCGTCCACAGTATCTGTTGCCTCTTCCAGAGCCGTGTCCACATCATCATAAAAACCCGTGGTCGGCTCCGTTCCTTGGTGAGATGTTTTGTTTAAGCTGCTGGTTTCCGCCTCTGGTGTGTATCCAAAGTATTGCTTCAGTCCGCCTATTATATCATCATCTGATCCACCTCTTCGTGCTGAAGTTGTCTTTTCGAAGAATATTCCACTTGCACTGGCAATCGATACTAGGAATAGTATCCAGACTTGAGTATTCATGACGGAAGTGAATGCCGAGTACTTAGCAGCTATCCACCAGATGTTATGATCAAATGCCTAGGCGAGTGCGGATACATTTTAGTTTTGTTCTCAGCCTTCGAGGTGTTTATCACTTAATGTCCATGAACCCAATTCAAAGAAGAAAACTGCTGTTTAAACACCTGACTCACAACTGACATCATTTTCCATTAGATATTAAAGCCAGACGCGTATCATTGCCTGAAAGTTGATGAAAAATTATGGAAACTTGGTAATAACATAATTCAATGAGCCAGATATATGTGTGATTTTCGATATTTCATATCTTCTGGCCATCGCACATTAAGCCAGTTCAATTTACCAAGATGCATCTCGCCACCATTGCACATCTAATTGGCCCTAATACCGCTGTCATCCGCACTTACACCACTCTTACCGCCTCGGTTGAGTGGCGAGGCATTATGGCTTTGATCTGACTCAGACATATGCCCAAGATAATGGCAGTGGCCGTGACATTTACAGAACCAGAAGCAGCTGCACTTTAGCGCTGCTTGTGGGGTGCAGTTGCAAGAGCACCCCGAGTTGCAGGGGGGAGACAACAATTTCAAATGCATTCATGGGGGGCTTCCATAAAGAAAGAGACTGAGAGAAAAGGCGGAAAGTAAACAAATAAATGATTTGATAGAAACTTAACATTTTAGATAGTATAAGTATATTTTTTAAATCTTCACCTCCCATTTAAAGTTTTTACTTGATAGGTATATTCATATTCCTCACTTAAAAAATGCCTCAACTTGTCGACAAATAATAAAGAAAGCTGTCAGCACTGACGGGGAATACCAAAGAAATGCCCCATTCTACATAGATTACTCAAACATAGCGCCACCAAAGGGGGAAGTGTGATGCCTGATAGCTGATGATTCAGTCACTAGGGGGATGAAATTCGTGCCATGGCTCACACACCCGGGAAACTTGGTTAAATGCGGCTGATGTGTGCGAATGAGCTGCAATTAATATGCAGCTAGAGTCGTGTGTGGCAAGTGCAAGTGGCAGTGGAGGAGCAAGTCTCGGTTATCTGAGTGTCACCTACCTAATTGTTTATTTATGCGCACTTCCTCTGGCATATAATTAGCTGAGCACTGAACCTAGATTACCTGTCATTCCCACCCGTTTGTCGCTTGTTTCAATTGATCAAATTTGCTCGAGGAAATCAAGCAGCCAAAGCTTTGGAAAAGACCTAATAAAAACGAGGATATGGCAACAGAAACTAGCAGTGTCATGGCTTGCCCCACAGCCTGATCTACGGCACTGCAAGTGTCACATAAATTACAAGCGGAAGCATCAAAATGCTGTCAAAAGAGTCGGGTGCTTGGCAGGGAGGGGGCTTCGAGTTGATTCGAGTCGCGTCGAAAAGGATTTTCATTGCCGGATTCTGAAAGAGACTTCCACTTGCAGTGCACTGAGGAAAAGCACACTTTTAGTTCACTTTCATCATATATATGTATTCATCACCTAAGTATCGTTGTTTGGGCCAGTGCAGCTGCTACTTGGCTTGGCTTGAGTTGGCTTGTTTGGGAGCTTGGCTTTTAGTTTTCCGCATTGGCACTTTGTCTTCATCAGAGCCAGGAGAGGTGGCCGCAACAAGCTCATCATAGCCATCGACGGCCGCATCATCGTCATCGCCATCGTCATTCTCATCGCTGTCGTCAGCGAACTCTCGTACATAGCTATAAACATCAATTTAGCAACGAAAATTGGTTTTCAGATAGCTTCACTACACACCCATAGATACTCAGCCACTCACACACATGCACGTACACTTCTTCAGATGTAGAAAAATTGTTTTTCCCTTTAAGTGACAAGCTCGAAGACCGAAGAAGCGTCGACAACTTTGTCTATGTCTGCGCTCTTCGTGTTCCTGGCTTTTATTTATTTGCTGTTTTTTTTTTTTGCCAAAGCCATGGCTAGTAAATTTCGTCATGTCGAAGCACCCGTGTGGAAAATAATAAACCAAAAGTATAAAAACAAACACTGAAAATAAAGAAATACACGGTTATGTCATTTGGAACTTTAACTATCACATCTTAAACCAGACTTTGATTTCAACTGCCCCACATAAATAGCCATGTTTGTATTGATTTTGGTTGGGATATTGCAGAGCTTCGGGTTGCCAATAAATTTATCATTGCATAACCCCAGGCGAATGAATAAGACATTCGGAGTTGTGGTTCAAATGAAAATTTGAGCATATTAGGCATAATGATTACATTGATTGAAAATTTAATGGCCGAGTGGTTGTCTATGCCGAGAAGGCCAAGCTATTGACCAAGTCCTCAAAGAAGGCCGGCTCTGTCGCAAAACGCCAAAGGAGGAAACACACAAACTGGCGTCAAAAGGGAAAATTATTTAAATTTATGACAGACTGAAAAAAATGTTCGAAGACATCCTGAATGTGTGTCAATTGAAATTCAGTTGAAATTTTATGCAAACCTCAACAAATTGTCATTAAAAGCGGCAACATACAAACGGGTCTTGGCTATAAACAGAGCTGCCATTTTCCCGGCCATATTTATGATGTGAACGGCAAGACAAAATGGACTTCCGGCCGGGAAAAGAGCTGGCCGAAAGGGAGAGTGCTAGGGGAAGTTGGGGTCTGGCTCTTTGCATTTTAATAGACTGACCCAAACGCTTTTGAAACCACATGCAGAACGCGAATATACAAACACGCTTCCACATGTGTATATTAGCCAAAATAGAGGTGTGTGTGTGTTTGCGTTTGCAAGCCGATTTGCAATGCAAATTGGCGAAAGTTTAAAAAATTTATGCGGCTTTAATGGCACCTGGCGACTGCAGCCAGACCAGAACGGACCGCAGCACACCAACCAAGACTATTCCACGAAATTATATACTAAATAACAGCATAATTTTTTGGCATTTGTGCTGCTTATTTTTTGTTTTTCCATTTTTTTTTTTTTTTTTTGTGGAAAATCCTGTTTTAGCGTTTTTGTCGACTCCATTAAATGCAAATTTATGCCTATTTGCTGCAAGAAACTGTAACGGAACCTTTGCTAGCTGCTTGTTAATTTCGCATAAATTTTGTTGCCTGGCTGACACTAAAGGATATTCCTCTGACCTACCCCGGCCTCTGGGGCCATTTATTGAACGTTTCGTCAAAACCATGGCCCAGAAGGGGGCTGGCAGAGAGAGAACTATGGCAAAACTATCGCCACTTGCATTGTGCACTCGCAACTTATTGTTGTTATCGCTTTTTGCACTTCTTTTGACTTTTTCGCTGGCACTTGGCAGGCGAAACTCCTTGCAACTTGGCTAAGTAAAATTTATGTGCATTTCTTGTTGTCCCACCAGAGTGTGAAATGTGCCAAGAAATCTTTGGTTTTGTCTTTGTCCCTGTTCGGATGGGCATTGGCAAAAAAATCCTTGGCCACTCACTCACACACACAAACACTTATAATTAGCCATTAACAATTGGCCAGGCCAATTTCTTTGGTGGCTCAGAGGACTTTTGAACGCAGCCGTCTGTTGCCAATTTCTTTTCGGAGCTTGTTTGAAGAAAGTTTTACGCTTTATTGTGCCTGTACCATCCAGAGCTGGCAAATTGCTGCCTTGCCACCAAGCTGCCGCTGTTGTTGCAACAACTTTTCGCCTGACGCGCTCAATAAAACGATTTATGCTGCTTACCCCGTTCGAGCGATGCAAACTTTGCGAACTGTGAACTTTTGCCAACATTTGTTTTGTCTATTGCTTTGTACTTTGTGGCATTTCTGGCAGCCTCCCATCCAGGGCGGCAGCGTCTTGCGTCTTGCCTTAAACTCGGCAACTTATTAGTGCAGTTTATTCTGAGGAAGCTGCGTGCGGTTTGTCTTTTGGGGTGCCCACATAAATCTCGGCTCGGCAACTTTCGGACACAGCCGGCAAATAAACAGTTAGGGTCATAAATCAGATGCCTCAGTTGCCTCACTTGCCTGAGCTGCAGCATGTTGCAACATGACGTGCAACATGCACTGCACGACATAAAAAACGCCCAAAAAATCTAACTGCATTCTGATGGGCCATAAAAAGCTGGGACCTTGCCGAGAATCGAAAAGCGAGGAGCTGCCTCGTTTGGGCGTGGCTAATGCAAATCGTGCAGCGGCGACAACGGCTACAGATGTTGGCCAAATTGCTTGGCCGGATAAGTTGGTATTCATGTAGCCGGCAGCTGCATAATTTATCATTTATTTGGGTCTCATTATGGCGACAGCTATGAATAGTTAAGTCGCAAGGAACCGAATCCTGAATAGCTAATTACAAGTCGCCAAAATCGTATCTTCATTAAGGGAACCACATAGGGCACCCTTCCACCGACATACTCTGGTTGCACCTGTGACAGAGTACCAATGTGAGTGGCATTCTACATTCCATGCCACATTTTGGGTGACAAAACTCGAACATTGATGGCATTGACAGTCGGAACGAAAGGACAGTCTTTGTAATTGGTTTAGGTTTTCGGTGATGTGGCAGTCGTTCCAGTGGGTTGCACTGTCCCTTAATTAGCATTTTCGTGGCTTTTGCTGGATGATGCAACATCTACCTGCGGGCTAATCTATTTCCACATGTTTCCAAATTTTCCACATTTTTGGAACATGAATTTCACGTTTCCATGTTTTTTTCTAAATTAAATTCGTCGCTAACCACCACTGTGAGATGATTCTCTTAAGGGCTCAGGAAAATTCTAGGAAAAATAAAGATTTTTTGGTGAAAGCATGCGTGGATTTTTAAGGATCCTTCGAAGATTCATACGTATTTTAGCCAAGAGTCAAGAGGATATTCTCGGGAAAGGCAGTCGAAATATGTATTTGTGAACAACTTAGTGAACACGAAATAAAAATATTAAAAAACGACAGATTTTTTATAAAGCCGATTAAAAAAATATATAAAATAATATTGCATTTGGATCAATATAATATTTCTTTAAACTTTATTCTCGCTTTCTATTATTTGGTTTCAAAATATTTGTTCCACCTTGTGTGTTGAAATTTCATCGCTTGGAGAACCATTTGGCTGGAACAATAAACTCGTCCCCAGCGCAGACTTAATCAAATTTCGCTGTGCAAAATAACGTCCAAGCAGTAGAGAATTTTAGAGCGTTTCCGGCACGTTTTTCGGGCTAGCGGAATCTTAGCATACTTTGGAGCGCGCTTCATTTGGCCAGGACCAACGTTGACACACTTATTTAGCAACTGGCCCGGGGAGCACACGTCAAACGGTGGGGGATCCATGCTCCTCCATGGTCAACTATCGCTGGGGGGCCATCTCCCCCCATCCTGTGACAACCACCGCCCTCCCTCCACAGCTCTGTCGTTCATTCTCCTCCACTTTGAGCTCTGAGCTTGTTGCACGCTTCACGCTCGCAGAGGCACGCGGCGCATAAATCAATGGCAACGCAACGATCTTTACGTGCCGCCTCAAAGTTTCTCGTTCAGCGTCCGCCACATTTAATGCACTAAAAAGTATTTTGTGAGCATTTATGAATTTTGAGTCCACTAACCCAAAAGTTTTTGAAGTTTTTTAAAGCAAAATTTGTGTATGATTCAATTTTGATTTAATCTTTTGTAAATAAAATAAAATCGCACTTATTTTTCGCGAGTGTAGGAACCTCCAACCACTCTCGTCCTTGCCACCAGCACTCACGCGCCTTGCAATCTTTATTGCACATTGCGGCTTCCGGTCGGCGGATGCGGATACACGGATGTGTTTGTGTGTGTGTGCGTGTTTGTGTTTGTGTGCTTATGCTTGTGTTTGCCTCAATTTTAGTTGAGAATGCGGCATTAAAATGCATTTGGCTTTCAATTTACTCGCTCCGCGTTATATTTTCATTAAGTGTTCTCTTTTTAGTCATTTCGGCCACGTTCCTGCATAGCTCGCCCGCACACTTAAGTTCTCTAAATTGTTAATGAAATGTTAAATGGCTCAAAGTGGCCGAGAGGAAAACACAATTCGACGCCTGCTGATTGACCGTAATGAGGCACTTACGCAACAATATCATTAATTAGTAATTAATAATGACTCCCGTGGGGCATCGGGTCAGGTGTTTGCCACATGTGGCATTAATTGGACCAAGGACGGGCCGGAAAATGGAAACCCAGGCTCAATTAACAAACGAGAAACAATCACAGCAGCTCGGAAATTATTCGGGCTTCTAATACGGCTTTAGTGACAACATTTCCATAGAATTTCATCGGAGTCGCTGAGTCTGGCAGATACGAACAAATTGATTAATTTTAACAGAACCAACATCGATGAGCTTGACACATAAAACAAATGTTTTCCAACAAGTGCATAAATGTGAATGTGGATGGTAGGAGTCAAGTGCAAGGAAAAAAAGGGGCTGCTGGAGTGGAACGCACAGATAGACAGCTGTTGATAACGCCCAGAGACCCAACTGTAACAAACCAAACCGAACAGGACTCGCAGACACAAACATGTGTAGGATTGCCAAATCCTTTGACTCCCACCCACCCCTAAGCCGCCTCTTTCCTACCGCCCCCTGAAAATCCTTCTGCCTGCAGCAAATGCGCTTGTCCCTTCTGATCCCTTTAGCTGTTGAATTGCAAATGGTTTGTATCTGGCGTCAACAATTTGTTTTTTGTTTTTGCCAAGTAAGAGCCTTATGTTGGAGTAATGGCAACTATATGAAATAGTTTGCCAAGCCAGATTATAAATATAGCAGTCGGAAGCTGCTGAAGCTAAGCTCTACCTTTATGAGATTACCAAGTTTCAAATGATCAACAATGAGTTTCGAAGTATGGTCATAAGCGCCTTTTAGGTTCAGTGTCATGGAGAGCTTTTCGACTCTTAAATAATTAATACACGGATATAATTAAAGCAAAAACTCTTATTTGCTTTAACATTGGATGATTTAGATTAAAATTTAATTATAAAAGTTAGCTCCTATTTATCCACAGCATCGTCCACATTAAGTTAGGGCATTTGATGATCGTGTTCATCAATGATCTTAATCCTTTTGAAATTTTTTGCAACTCCTTTTTGGACTATCTGCACTCGCTGACAAAATGTCCACCCATCTGTCACGACAGGCAGCAACAACTTTCAGCCAGCGGGCAGACAACAGCAACAAGCATTCGAAAACTTAATTTTTTCCATATCCTACATGCAGCAATTTGTATGATTTCCAGCTGCAGCTTTTTTTACTTCTCCTTCTATATATATTTCAGATTTTTGTTGGATGCAGCGTTGTTGGTAGGTTGTCAACTGCGTTTTTCCCACTTGTTTTACAATTTTTGCAAGAAACAAATTTGAATGCACAGCAAATGGCAAATGAGCAAGTGCATTGTCAGTGAGAATTATTAAATTGCAGCTGGACGAGAAGGCAGAGACGCAGTGAGGGGTGGATGGGTTGTGGGAAGTGCAAGTGCCGCTTAATGGTCTGCCCATGTCGCTTAATTTTTTTCCTTCTGTATAAATATATGTGTATTTTAGCCCCATTTTTTGTGTATTTGTATTTGTTGCTGCTTTGGTGGCATTCTGGTGCATTGTGCGCTAAATACTTTGACGTCTTTTTATATTATGCTGGTGCTGTGCTTTTTCCTTCTTGTTTGGCATTAAATCTTTTTTTTTAGTTTTTGTTCACCCGCAAGCATTCGAGCCATTTGCATTTACATATGCGCATTGCTTTCTGCACATTGTATTTAATTAAAATTTGGTGTAATTCTAGAATGGCCGGAAAATGCGGCCATAAAGCAGCCTTATATGACAGCAGCAAGGACAGCAGTAGTGGCGGTCCTGATTTACAGGATTCGATTTGTGAATGTGTGCGTAAGTGTATTAGTGAGTGGGCGGCACATGGCAAATAATGAATGTCCAAAAATGCAGTAATTTATCGGCATGTTTATCTGCTACTCATTACTGGGCAGCAAAAGTAGCGCCAGCCACAAAATCTGCATAAATATCAAATGTAGAGCACATGAGTATGTATCATGTTGCCGGCAGGGCGGGGCAGAGCATTGCAAATGGCGATAAGCAATATTCAGTTTTGTTAATGGCCGGACGGCAAATCGGGGCAATTCAATTTGCTGGACCAGGACGTTCATCAATTTCGCTTGGCAAATGCAAATAGTGGAATGATAGGCAAATATTTATTGTGGCCCGCATAATGAGTGAGAAATCTTGTTTTGGCAACCAAGTCAGGTATCTGGCCCAAAACGGGCAGGAAGCCATCTAGCCGGGCCAGATAACACATTTTAGATGGGATGGCCCAGCCAGTAACCAGCCAGGATGACTTAACTCTATGCATTTTGCATGCAAAACAGCATCGTCATAAGCATTAAAACTAATGCGCCGAAAAGTAGACTATTAAAAATGTAAAGTCAACTTTATTAGCTCAAAAGAGAATTTTGTCATTTGTAAATGTGTGTGTGTGTGTGCTTGTCCTTTAAAGGAAATTATGCTAAGCCAGTACAGAGTTGTGTACTCCAGGAGGGTTGGATTTAAATTCATGAACTTATTTTTGAAGCAAACACACTTTTGTGGATGTGACTGGAAAAATCTTTACATATTTCGATTCAATTAAGGTATTCATTTTCAGAGTTACTTTTATTATGACTAGCCCTTGGCCAAAGAGTCTTATTAAAAATTCCTATAAAAACAAAATATTTACTTTTAACTCGATGGCATGAGATTTTACTTTCGAGAGTTCCAGTTAAGAGATAATAATACCAGAATATTGTAGATTTTACAAAAATCTGAAAAAATAAAATTGATTTTCTTATCAATGACCGGTCTCTGGGAAATTGAATATCCCATTCACCAGCGCCGCTGGCAACGGCAATGGCAAACAAAATTACACAAACATACTCACAAACTAACACATTAGGCGGCGTTTCCTTTGCCAAAGTTGGTTGACTTCGTTTTTCGGGACGGCCGACAAAATGGAGACGACAACAAAACCAAGAAATACACTAAAAACTGGAACAAGAAAGGCAACAGCAACAACAACATCAACATCAACAACAAACAAATAAACTGACAGACACTCGTTTCCGTTTTCAAACAAAACAGACGCCATATTTAAAATTCCAAACGGGCGCCCGGCAACAGCAGCCGAGCAATATAAGCAAACAAATGAAATAACAGAAAATTGCCGTTTGCTAAAAACTTTTGCTTTGCTTTTTGAAGTTATTTTTTGCCATTGTGGAGCCGGTCGGCTGCCAAAACAAAGAATTCAATTTAGTGGGCCGAGCGTTGATGTGGACAGGTTCATTGAACGGAGCGGAGATTCCCTCGAATGCGCATAATTTGGACACATCATTCATGGCCCGAACTAATTGTGGATTTATGCCAGCGAGAAACTCCAGTGCAAATCGCCAAAAAATCGCACAAGATAAAGGGGGCATGAGCCAAACAATTTGGCAGCTCCGACGATTTCGGATTTCAGATTGTTTGGCATTTATCATAGCGCTTCGGAGCCCAAAACTTTGCTGACCGGTGGCCGTGACTTCCGTACACCAGAATGAAATGAAAGATTTATTCCAGATTCGCATGACGAGATAGTGTGTTGTGGCCTTAGCACTGGCATAAAGGACACGTAGGCCAATAAAAATGCCATCGCCGCTGGCCCTGGGCTCTACAATTGAAGTTGTATATTAAAATGATTTGTGTGGCCAAATTGCTGTTCAGTCGGTGCACTAATTTCATGAGAAATGCATGAGAAAACAATCAATAAAAAGATAAGAAAGGGTTCTTGTGTATTATACACAACAAAAAAATAATTGGTCTGCACATCAGATTACACAATAGTAATCTAGTGTAAAAAATAAGTAAGAAAACTGGCAGACAGAATCTCGTTTTTAAAAATTCATTTAAGGATTCATCTTATACTAAATGGTATATCCTCAAATATCGTATAGAATTCTCTTTGTGTAATAATGTGTGTTTACGGTTCAACTTTTGCAGCAAACTGCGCCTAGGATAAGGATGAGTTAGGTTGGCCTGAACCCTTCGACTAGAGCATTAGAAAAATCTATAAAATCGCTGAGCCCGTCAGGACGCCACCCATACATGCCAATAAAATATTTTATCAAGCGTACGTGCTGCTATTAGTCTCCTTCATCTTCCCGTAAAGTCCTCGACCCCATTCCCGCCCCATGTCCTTCCCTCACACGCACGCATATCAAATGACGGCGTTGATGTGTTGAAAGCCCAGACGGGAAAGTTGAGATCGAGTGAATGAATGTGCGGGCGGTCAACCCTTTTTTACGGCTGGTCAGTGGAGCTGGAGCTGGAACACTCCGGCACTTGGCCTCCTCTCCGGCTCAATGCGGCCCCTCCGGGTCCCTACTACGGCGCTCGTGCCGCTGCTGGTCTCTGATTATGCGTCGTGCGGCCATAAATTTATATTGAAAGACGTGCGCTGTTAATCAAATTAAAGTGTTTGATTAAATTTTAAATAAAACTCTAAAGTGCTGCCTGTCTCTCCATTTATTATTTCGCCTCCTACGGAGCTGTAGAACTGCAGTAAAAACGAAAACTGCAAAATGAAAATAAAAATTTGAATGAAAATTAATTTAAGAACACGTGGCGTATGCGCTATATTCAATTTATGAATTATGCGCCAGATTATTAATTAAATTTTCTTGTTCTGTGGTGGCTGTTTTGAGTGAGTGAGTGGGCGGATTGTGGTGTGGCGGTGCCACTAAAAGTTCACCCGGTTAATCGGGGCTAAAGAGAATTTCGGAAACGTGTCGCAAAGTGCGCAGGATATTTGGAGACTAGCTCCGTGCAAGTGCCGAACACTTTAAAGCGCTTAACGGGCCAACTGAAGTTAAATAACAATTTCACTGCTCATTAACCCTAATTTGTATGTAAATTTTTCGGGTGCCCCAGTTGGCCCGAACCAAACCAGCACCGCACCGCACCCCGCCCCCCTGGGATGCAGTGGCGCCTTTTAAAGACGATACGCCATTTTGTGTTTTAAGTAACGCACATGACACGGCACGATGGGAGCTAGTAACGGAAATGGTCGACGGGGGAGCGGCAGCGAGGCAGGAGGAGTTTCAGGCGGCCAAAGCTACCGGCCGTGGCCATTATGTAGCTCTGCTGGTTTCTTCAAGTTGCAAATAGTGCGGGGTATGCAAAGTGCAGGAAACGCCTGCCACAAAAGGGAGCAAAAGAGATGGTCCAGGACGAGAAGGACTCGCGCGAAAAAAGAAAGCGAGGAAGATTGTTTGTCTGTTGCCCTCATTCTAGCGTTCCCGCCATGCACCAAAAGCCCCATCTTCCATTAATTCATCCGCCGCCATGCAAACAATAGGCCCTGCAACCACGGTGGTTGTCACTAGTCTATGCAGTGGCTAAAATTGGTACTAAATATTATGGAAATATATACTTTTTTATCTCTTAAAATTCCAAATAATAAAATATGAAATTTATTTATCTATGACCATTAAATTCTTCCAAAATAACTTCTATATTTTGCATACATATATGCAGAAAAATTTGAAAACTTTTGAGCACACAGGAATCCATGAGCTCGCATGCCAACCGTGCCTTTTCCCAGCCCGAAATGGAATTTCGCCAGTCATTATCGGGATGTTATTTTTGTTCCGCCAGCAACAAATGTAGCTGAAAATGGATAGGGAGGAGGTGCTGGGGAGGGGTGGTGAGCAGGAAGCGTTCATTAAAACAAAAGTGAGTGCATGTGCAGACACTTGCCACGCAGGACACTCCCGCCTGGCAAGGACGCTCTCGCCAACTGGCAAACGGCAAACAAGAAATGACAGCAATGCAGCCTTGTGCCATGCAAATTCAATAAATTACGGCAACGACCATTAATTATATTTTAAATTGCAATGTCCACACACTCGCAGGGGAAAGTTTTGCTTTTGTTTCCCACGGCACGGCACACTGACAGTGAAAAAGTTCCACTCATTCACCGGGCAAATTGTCGCAGTTTATCTCCTCCGCACGCATCGCGAAAACCAAATGAACGCCGTCGCTGCCACTGCCACTGCCGCCTCGGCCTCCAGCCACACCCCTTTTATCCCAACGCCCGATTCAGTGTGTGGCACAACAAATAAACCACTTTTGCCATATTCCCAGGCATAAAGGATAAATAAATACAGAAAAGGAAAGCTCCGACAGGAAACAAAAAGGGGAGGGCGAGGGCTGTGGGTGGAGCGTTGCAACTCCAGATGCAACTTCAACTTTGGCCTTTTGGGCCAGGCCATTCCGGCTATCCCGGCACCACCGCCCCACTGTCCGGCCATTATTATCGCCTCGCGTAAACAATGCCGGAGACGTGCCTGTTGACAATGGCAGCGTGTCATTAAGGGCGACGTCAGTAGCCGACCGCTGACGTGTTAACTGCAGTGCGTCCAACTTTTAATTGGTTTTAAGTCACAAGTTAATTTCCATAAAGCGGAGAGAAATTTCTGGAAAATCCCCCACCCGAGCAGACAATACGCAGGAAAAATGATAAATGAACTGTCAGTCAAAACTGCCATTTTAACTCTGATTGAAAATGCAGCTAATAGTTGGGCTTAGTTTTTAATAATTAAATACCTGTAAGCTATATTAATTAAAATTTCAATTTATTTCTCTTTATGATATTCTTGAAAATCATTTAAAGATCTATTTTTTAGGCTTGCCCTTTTTGCCCCGCTTGGGCTTCTTCTTGAAAGGTCCCAGTCCCCGGCGAACCATAGTTCCGCGCCACCAGGCCTGCAGTCTTACGGCACAGTTGATGCGATGCACTTGCAGATCGTGCAGTCGCTGCTCCTCCGCCTTCTGGGCCCTGTACTCCTGCACGAACGACATCCGCTCGGCAAAGATCTCGCGGTGCCGTACCAGCAGCTTTTTCTGCTCCAGGATGCGCAGCTCCCAAGCTTCGGTTTCACGCTCCACTCGCCGCATTTCGCTGACGTACCGTTCCTTCCACTCCTCGATCTGTTGCCTCATGTCCTGGATTTCCCGCTGGCGAAAGGATCGGAGCTCGCAGCTCACACGCTCCTCCCGGGCGATTCGTTGTTTGAGGTCCAGAATGTCCCGCAAATATGCCCGCTCCGCGTTTTCGCCCCAAATAGTACCCTGAGCCAGACGTCCTTCCTCCCAGCGCTGCACCAAACTGTACTCAAGGTCGTTCACTCTGGATACACAGCGCAGCTTGTACTTGGTGTCTGCGATCCGCTCCTCTAGATCCTCCAGCTTGGCCTTGGTGTCCCGCTTCTCGGTGTCCAGAGCCTCCCGCAGCTGTTTAAGCTCGTCCTTGGATTCCTGCAGCTTCTGGGACGCCTGGGATACTTCGCTTTTATTGCCAGCCAAAGCGTAGATAGCTTGCTTCAAGATTTCTAAACTTCTATCTTCTGGAGGTAAGATTTTTTTACCATCTTTGGACTCTTTATCTTCTGGAGCTGAGTCCTGTTCTTCCTCATCTTTGATTTTCTTTTCATACATATCCGGGCACTCATCATCGGTGGAGGCTTGTTTCTGCCAATCAATTTGCTGCTCTGGAATTTCCAGAGGTTTCTCTTCAGCTCCTTTTTCCTCCACCGGAATCCTCTTATCCTTGACATCCAGGCAAGTTTTTTTCTCCTGCAACTCCTGATCATTAATGGCTGCTTCGAAAATTGTTCGCAGGGCATCCATATCTCGTTCAAACTTTAAAGAATTTAAAACATCTTCGTCCAGTTGATCGGCATCATCCTCGGCATCACCCAGAAGGGACTCTAGCCGTGGCAGGACTTTGCCCGTAATCAGAATGTGCTCCTGCTTTTCGTGACCGCCCATCGATGAGCTGCGGCGCCGCCGGAGAGAAGCAGGCAGGGATATAGGGTTCCTGGCATTTAGACGCTGGGATCGCTGCTGCAATACCAACTGATTAAGAGTGTCCTTGTAAATGGTTAGTAGCAGAAACCGCCGCAGCTCCTTCAATTGCTCCAGGCTAAGTCCTTCCTCCATTGCCACTTGTACCAAAGTGGTTATTCGACAGGAGTCGATATGAGTCACCAACGGTGGGTTAACCCCAGTAACTGTTGCTAAGACTACCCTCGAAGAGTTCATAAATGTTTGGCTTTAGACATGAACCCGGGCTCTCGCTCATCCTTTCTGACTCTCTGACTCATGTACGGGGAAAGCCTTGGCAAAATCCTGGGGCTCGGGCTCTGGCTTGCATATTTCATTGCTGTCATCGTCCTCGTAGCTTACGTGCAAAAATGCCCAACTGGCGGAGTTGGACTCAGCAAGCTGCACAGCAATCGTAGAATTTATTTTCCCGACTTCGGCTCCCTTTGGCTTTCTTTTGGCCTCCCAACCCCATCTCCCCCGCCGGCATCTGATCCTGTGTATCTGCCGCAGCTGTATCCTTGGGGTTCGTTCACTTCTTGGGCACGCAAGTATGCGTCTTTGTCCTGGGCGCCGGCTTATATGTTTAACCCAATAAATGCCGCGCTGATTGCAAGTTAAATTATTGGCGCACAGGACTCCAGACCCAGACCCGTATTACAATTAAATTATCGCATTAACCGCAAAACCTGCACAAGCCTGGGTCCCGGACTCACTTTTCCACGATTTTCCCAGCGTGCCCGCAGCGTCTGTGTTTAAAAATAAACCAAGTGCATGGACCTTTTTGAATATTTAAAGATGTGTAAGGACTATGAAGTACCCTGTCGATGGTTCTGCTTACCATTACTTTTAAAATTTTTATTAGTTAGGAAGCTCGAGATTTTTAAGAGTAAAAGATAATGTTTTGCACAAGTAACAGTTTAAAAATCACATTTGAAGAGGCATTAAAAATGCAGAACAATATGTAATATGGCATATCTTTATCAACGAGTATCCTTAGATGTTAGTAAATCCCATGGCGAATCCTTTGGTGCGAATAATAGAACTCTTTAAAGGCTAACCAAACCCAAAGTGGTCAATGCACCGGCAGTGTCAGAATGCCTGTGACCGGGCCAGGCAATTGTGAGAAATGGCGGGGCGGACATTAATTTAATGCCCGCCAATGTCTCGCACATACACGGAGAGATAGAGAAAGAGACGGGAATATAGGACAGAGAGGGGGAGAAGGACACACATGGCGAAAGCATGGGGAACTGGAGAGAATCTTGGCGGGCGATTCTGCGTTCGGCTGCCATTATTTTTAATAGACTCCAAAGAAAAAGTTTTCAGTTTTCTACTTCATTGACTGCAAATCGGGAAAAGAAGCTCTCGGGTCGCGCACTTCCCGCCACACCACTCATTCCTCGAACCGCTAAGGATGCCAGCCAAAATTAAGTGCCCCCAAAAAGTGCGCTGTGCACCGCCTGATAAGCGTTCGCACTTAAGCACACACACACCATCTGAGTTGCAAAGGACGAAACGCCTGGCAACTGCAGCGAAAAGTCAAACACATAAATCGCCCGCTCGCCACAAGAAATTGTTCCAGCAAAAAATGTTCAACTTCCATTTAGGAGGGGAGGGACCCCTGCCAACTTTTGAATGCAAATGTTCGATTATGACAAACTTCCCATTGATATCCTTGCGCGCACTCCGCCATTATCCGTCCAATGCAAAGGATGTCTTGGGTGCCAGGACATACCAAGCTTGGTTGCTATTAATAGCGTCAAGGTTCTGTCGCAAATTGTTCGCTTGAAATAATAAATATGTAAATATTAGACAACAAACCAAGGACAAAAACAGCCCATGCTTCTAACGCCTTACAACAGGTAATAAAAAAAAAAAAATTATTATCCCCAACACTTGGACATAAAATATTTGTAAAAAAAGCTTCAAAACTTTACTAAAACATTTTACTAAAACGAATTGAAAGTGACAAAGGCATTTGACCTTAGCTTTTGTCGCTTGGCAACAAGTTTATTTTGTTCCCGTAGAAGCCCAAGGACATCGTCTAAGAGGAGCTTATAAAAAACACCTAAGTTTCCTAAGTTTAAGTGATAAATTATTCTCTATAATTGGTGTTATTAAAAGCCCTTATTTTTATTTAAAGTTAGACACACCCCTTTTTGTTAAAAGGACCTCCCGTGTGTTTTAAACCCACACTCACTGACCCAAAGTCTGATGTACAGAAACGAGAAACCGCGGAGATAAACAGCCGCACTTATGACAGTTCCTCTGACCCCAACCCCGTTTGGTCCTTTTTGCACTCGTTTGTTATCCCGTACATGTAAATAACCAAAAATTTTATATTGCGGGCCGCAACCACGACACCGTGACAACGCCGGCATCTGCCATATGGAGCAGCCGGGACATGTGAAGCCGGCAAAAGAGCCAGAAACAGGAGCAAGTCAAGCAGGACACGGCGGGCCACGGAGCTGCTGCGGCTTTAGTGGCAGGAACAGGAGAGTGGTCAGTGCTGACGGTGGGAACGCTACTGATGGCAGGCAGGAAAGGATACGAAAGGAGAGGACAGGACACGCCAGGACATTACAGGACAGTCTCTGTTCGTGTGGTGAGTGTGTGAATATGTCAGCGGACGCGTGTGCCAGTGTGTGTGTGAGTGTATTTGAATGTGAAACAGTGGGCTTGTGTGTGTGAGAGGTCCTGCGTTGTTGTCTGCGGCCGGGGGAGTGATAGACGCCACTACCATTAATTCACATTCAGGTGGCGCACGCTTGGCCGCACATTCCGAAAAATCAACACTTGGGAAAACGAGATAATTTAAAAAAATTTTTAATAATTAAATGCCTTTAAAACAAAAATCTTGTTAAGCTATGGAGACCATGATTGATTGAAATGATTGGAATGATTGAAATAATAATGCTTAAACAATGAACTGGTTTTTTTTTTAAGTGTATTCCTTGGTGCGAGGGTGCGACAACAACATGTGTTTACACTCATCCGGACAGAGATGGCAAGAAGCTGGGCCCACTCGTGCAGGGAAATCCCGTGCAATGCATTATAAATGGCTCCACCGGGTCCGGTGACCCCAGTCCGCTCTTCACGTTTTTTTTTCCGGCTCTCCCCCCTTTATTTTTTGGCAGGACTAGAAACAGACCAGGCTGGAACTCAAAAAGAACTAAAAGAAGTGACCTACTTGCCGGGCGTATAATTAGTGTAACCCAGGCCGGACAAAAACGACAAAAACAACAAGGGCGACAGCCACAACCGCACCGGGGTAATGTAAAATTCATGGGGCGAAAAATCGAAAGTAAGTAAGTTGTTCCTCAATGCGTGGCACGTTGAGCGAGTCGGGTAGTCGTGAAATCGATAAGGCCGATTGTCCCTGGCCAATGCCAAGCAACCACCAAAAAATACCCGTAAATACCCAAAGGAACTGCCAAGAAACAGGACCCACTGCCATGACAACGCGACTCAACAAACAAATGCCAGTCAGTCGCACACATCCACGAACCCTTGTATTTAATGCGGCTATTCAAATAAAGTTACCTTAAAAATAGAACACACTGTCGCATTAATACCCTCATCGTGCCAAGCGGCAAACTGTGTCAATAGCGGAGTGCATTTGGCCAGTTGAGTCGGAGCCACCAAGTGGTACAGTTCGCAAGAAGACATCAGCCAGGATAACGCCTCTGACCAGCCATGTTTCCTCAGGCCGAGCTCGAGAACTACAAGCTGCAGGTGGAGCTCCTACAGGAGAAGCTTCAACGCAGGTAAGGTTTCTTTTTTAGCTAATTATTAATTTCTTTAAACTGAAAAGTATTAAAAACACATTTTAATGTAAGACTCAGCTAAAAAAATGGATATCCTGAGTAGCTACTATTGCAGATTTCAATAAAAACATTTTCAAATTTAAATAAAAGATCAAACATGGAATTATCGAAGCAGAAACTAGAATAGGGATTGCTTCAACTTGAAGAGTTTATTCTGTAGTAACGACTCTTGTGACCTAACTTTCGAGTGGCATGTTGTGCTTTGATGCCCCGGTGGTATTTGCGGCCAACTGGAAATGTCCTGCAGCAAATCGCACAAAGGACTTACCATTGATGTGTGTGCTTCGGCTTTTAGTGAGCTTTACTGGGTGCAACATATGCAACTTCTAAGAAATCATTTTTAAAAGCTTTGTCTTTCATTTTCATATTTTTTTCGATTTTGATTTTGATGTTGATTCCCTTTGCGCAGCGAGGATAATCGCCAGCAGTTGGAGCACAAGTTGGACAAAATCTTGCAAAAGCGCAGTGAGCTGTAAGTAGCTTTTGATATTTTCCTCAATCGGCTGAAGGAGTAGCAATAGTAAATATTATATGTATATCGCAGGGAGAAATCGATGCGCCACAAAAGCCGCCAAAAGTACCAGGAGTTTCTAGAGGAGCAGACAAAACGCAATGAGCGGAATAAGAAGCTAGTTGACATGCTGGAGCGGATCGATGAGCAAACGGCGGCCATGTCACAGCGCAGCGAGCGTCTTAAAATGATGAAGGTTTGTATCCTTATTGCCTGCGGCATGGAAATTCAATCACACTTGAAAAAATATGTATCGAAATAATTCTTAAAGACAAAAAAAGTAGGTATAGATATACCAGTCTTCAAAGCGTTCCATCAAAACTTTTTTTATCAATCCTGATTCGTAACCCTATGTAGAAACTTAATCTTTCCTTTTTATCCTCCAACAGTTGCAATACCAGATGTACTTTGCAAAATTGGTGCAAAATCAAACACTGCGTTGCATCCAACAAACGACGGCACCTGCCACTGCACCTGCCGGCGGAGCCATTCCAGTGCTGCTGCAACCGCAGGCGACGGTGGTGACCAATCCACCGCAACCGACACCACAGCCCTGGACCTTTGCCATGGCCACGCCCACACAAGCCGGCATGGTGCTGACGCCTCAGTTTGCCCCAGGACTTGCTCAACCCCACGCCCCCACACCTTCGGCCGCTGGGGCAGCCGCAGCAGGCATTCAGGCTCACCATCCTGTTTACTACCCAGATCTCTTTGGCGGATCCGTCACTCCCCTCGGCACCTCCAACCTGTTCGATTTGCGTGCCACCCTGCGCGCCTTTGATAATGAGAATGCCGATTTACCGGAGCGGATGCAGCCTCACTTGACAGGTGATTATCAGGGGCAGGAGTTGGCTGGCGGACGAGGGGCAGGAGGAGCGGCGACATCGAGCACAGCCAGCCAAGAGAACGGAGCCGGCAGTGGAACACGGCAACTGAGCAGCACATCCTCCACTCTGGCCACATCCTCGTTGACGTTTGATAAATTGCCAAAGACGTCTTCCGCGCTGACGTTAACTGAACTGCCTGTGACGCCGAATGCAGTAACGTCCGCAGCCGGAGCAACAAAAGGAGCAGGAGTGGCAGCCACATCAGCAACAGGAGGAGTGGCAACTGGCCATGACGTTCGCGGACAGCCGCAAAGAGAAAATGGAGGCGACCTGGATGCCTGGACAAATTCACGCGTGACTAAAGTCGAGTATGAAAAATCGCCAACTGTCGGTGGCCATAATGAGCCCGTCCAACAGCAGCAGCAGCAACAGCAACAACATGACTTTGACGCATACTTCGGTGAGCTGAAAATCGATGAGTCCTGGCAAGAGCTAGGACCCTCTAACCCAACCCCCGGCCGCCCACAGGAAGACAAACGCCCACTAAACGTGCGTGCCAGCGAAGTAAGTGCCAAACTTGGCATCAGCAACGATTTGCTGGACGAAGTCAAAGCCAGCCGAGCGGCTCTGGAAAAGGCAGCGGCTGCCGTTGATGAGCAACTGGCAAGGGGTAATCAATTGTCGCCGCCAGTCAGCCAGGACGTAGGTAACACCGTAACACAGCACCTCCAGCAACAACAACAGCAGACAAAACCCGGAGTGTCGATAGAGAATATTGAAAATGCCATTTACGGCGAACGATTGACAGGAACAGGAACGGGAACGGGAACAGAAGTAGTAGGTGGAGCAGCACCACCCACGCAGGGATTTTTCGAAAATTTGGTAACCAACACAACCGCGTCAGAAGTTCTGCAGGATATGGAGGTGCAGCCAGTGGAGTCTGCAGATGCGGCTGGTCATTACGGGCAATACGATGCCAGTGGATATAGTGAGAGCAGTGAGCCCATATATGCCAGCATCGATTCCAACAACCAACAGCAGCAACAGCAACCAAACTCCGCAACGGTGGAACCGCTTTACAGTGAAATCGGAAATCCCACGGACTATACACAGGCATATGCAACGGATGCCAGTGCAACTGATGCCATTGCATCTGCCCCTGCACCGGCAGCAGAAATTACATCTGCCGGGGCTGGGGATCCCAACGGTGAGCCGCAAGAGTACTCCAATATTGATTACGGCAACTACGAGGACGGGCAGTATGCCGCTGGCTATGATCCGAACGTGGCCTATCCGGGCTACATATACGATGAGGCCACCGGGCAATATATAGCCGATCCCAATGCCCAGCAATATGCACCGGATGGCAGCTATGCCGGCCAGGAGTACGATGCCAGTGCCGTCCAGAATTATGACTACAGTGCGTATGAGCAGCAGCAGCAGCAACAGGAGGAACTGCAGCAGCCCTTGCAGGAACAGCAGGAAGTTTATCCAGTTGCGGAGAATAGCCAGGATGTCCCAGAAGTTCAAGAGCCAAGTACAGCAGCGGCGGCAGCTGCTCCTGCCACGCCGGAACCTCTCAATCCCGGAAGCACCGCCAATCCTAAGCCCATCAAGCCCACGTCGATACTTTCCACGACGACAGACAAACAAGCGGCGCCTAATGATGCGCAACAGCAGCAGCAGCAGCAAAAGAAGAAGAAGCGCGTTAATTTCGTTGACAGCAGCGAAACGGATGACAGCTCAAGCGCGAAACCGACCGCCCCAGTTTCCCCAAATCCTGGTCCAGCCGCCGTAGCCACGCCCTCCCCAACACTTCCAAGTAGCGGTGGTGGCGGAGTCGGCGGCGTTGGTGGCAGCGAGAGTGACTTCGATTTTTCAACGGGCAGCGAGGCGAAGAATTAGAACAAGCTGAAAACAGTTGAAGCTCTAATTTGTTGCCATTTGGGTTAACCAACCGCCCCCGCTTCGATTTATAGCCACTGCATTCTTCAGCCCAGGGATGAGAGAAAAAATCAGGAAATCAAGTAAAGCGAAAAGGGAAAACTGGAGAATCGGAAAAGGTAAAAATTTGTTTGCCAAGAAAATGGCAAGCCACAAACCACACAAAAGTTGTTGCTTGTTTGGACGGCCACAGCTCTCAACGCTCGTCTAGTTCAATATTAATAATTGCTTGTCAAATAAAACAAAAGAAAATAAAATAAAGAGTAATCCATTAACTTATACAGTATGTATAAAAAATATTATTCTTGGTAAAGAGGTCCAGCAGCCTTGACACAGTTAATCTGTTAACTGGGCGTATACGCAATATTCCGTATTAATACCTGATGCTGACACACATTCGCCCCAGAAATGCGCTGATGTCGTGGCATATATTTTATTAACGACATCGGTAATAAGATCAGCAGCTGTTGCTGCCAGGCCACAATTTATCAAAAGTGCAATTGTCTTTGTCGTGGCTCCCCGAATTACCTTTCACTGGCTATATTTGCTTGCCAACTCGCCGGCATTCCTGCCCATGACACTAATTATGTGCGGTCAGGCGGTTAAAGCCACATCCACGGCCAGCCATGGCCAGCAAATATGCTGATTCCTGATACGATGGCCTGGATGGTCAACTGCTGGCAGTGGCCGCTGCTTACTTGGCCAACAATTGCCTTAACTTAATTGAATTCATGCCAAGCTGCGGATGTACAATGCCCAGTCGTATATACAATATTATTCCATAAGGCTATGTACTATATACACAGGATATCTTGCTCCTACACGAAGCGCATACGCAATTTTAATTTGATTTCCAGTTAACGCACCGAAGGCGTTTATATTTTCATTTTCGACTAGCGGCTCCAACTGTTGCTGACATTTTTTCCATCAACTTGAGTGGGGAAATAAAATGGCATTCTTTCATTTTAAAATTGCTGAACCAATTCCATCGCCATCAATTCGATCTTCAATGTTATTTCCATACAATTTTTTATGGCATTTCCATACGCAATTTCGGTCTGCAGCGTATTTGCATTTTTGTGTTAAATAATATGTGTTTTTTTCTTAATTACACTTTGCGTAATTTTTCCCATGCATCAAACATACTTTGCCCTCTCTCTTAATTTAAATTAATTTCCGAATTAATCGGACGACAGTGAAAATGTAATTAATACATACAATTGGCCTGTCACAATGTCAACGATGGGGCTTATCAAACAGGCATATCAAATGTCAATCAATTTTTGTGGTTAAGTCATTAAATATTTATAAAAACCATGGGGTTTTTTTCACACTACCACGTAGGTTTTAAACAATTTGCTGGAATTGACCAATAATTGCACGGAAATTGCTGCAGTGTCGGGTAAATAGACTAACAGCCCCGCTCCGTTCCTCCTTGGAAACGAACCCATTTTGTTTCACTTTTTAATGAGTTGAACATTTGAGGCCGTACGAGAACGGAAAAGTAAACCAAGCCGGAGAGAAGGAACAAAATTGGGGGGCCAACGAGAAGGAAGGAGCAATGTTGAACTTTTTCAACAGAAATTTGCAATTAAATGTAGCACACAAAACCTCAAAGGCAAATGGCAATATAAAATGTAATGGGCCACATTTAAATACCCTCAGCCCTGGCAAATTCAGACAAATTTCGAGCGCTGTGACACTTCAAATGAAATATTGGCATTGACCCAACTTTTCCATCGGCAAAAAGGTTTTAAATTCCTGCTAATGACGACAAAAAAAACAATAATGGCAGGAGAGGAAAGATTCTATAAAGCATCTAATTGCAGGCTCCATTTCCAACAAATAAAAATCCTTTTGAAATTAAAGCCAAGTACTTCAAGTGCTAAAGTAAATATTGAAAATAAATCGATTTCGTTTTGCCAAGAATGTAGCCCCGAGTCGTGAGTGTTTTTTTAACCGGCAATTTGCCATTACCGTAACATAATGCTTACAAAGAGTTTTGTCACAGAAAACATTATATAACTGGCATATGGTGGAGGTGTGTCCTTGTCAGCACAATTCAAAAATAAATTGCAAAGCAAATCAAATCGACACGTCGCAGGTGGAGGGATAAAGGATTATAGCTGCTTCGCCCACAGTCTGCATAATTGAGTGGCGCTTATTTATGCACCCCCGGCAAGTTGAGAGCTCAAACAACAGGGGATCGGGAGTGGTATCCCCACCAATCAATGCATCCCCGACCACCCCCAAAAATCAACTACCCAACTTCCAGTGACAGCATCAGGAGTGGGGTTAAAAACGAAGCAAAAAATATAATCAGTGCTGAAATTCAATTTCGAAATAAAACGCAAACGCAAATCGAGAAGCAAAATTTCCAATGCCATCGAAGCATATGGTGTGTGGTTTGGGGTTAGGGATCCTTAGTGGGTGCTCTACCTGTTCAATGGGTGTGCACACTCAGTGGAGCAGAAACAAACAAGGTGGAACAGCAAGAGCCATCGTAGCAAGCCCGGCATACGTGGCGTATGATTGACGGTTATGCAAATGACATTTTCGGGGTAAAGGCAAGACTTTTCTGATAATATTTATAGAGCAGTTAAGGTATGAATAAAGAGTTGCCTTAGAGGGGATCTTGGATGATGGATGGAGCCTGTCGTAAATTAATTCAGACTGGTTGGATTTTGAGCCTCACAAGTAATATTACACTCCGCAGTTCGATTAAGGACTTTCTTCCTTCAAACTTTTTTTTTTACTAAATGGAATGCTTTTATTCTAATTATCAAAAAAAAAAAACGTTTTAAGGCTTGGAGTTATTCTACTCCATTGTGTGCTTGGCCACTAACAAGCCTTTATTTGAGCTGAACGCTGAAAGCTGAAAGGGGTGTCTTGGCCATAAGCAAACATCGGCCAATGGGGATAGTTCCGGCTCCAGAGCCATGCTGACATTAACGCTAATTGAAAACATGAAAGGCGATACGCCAGCCATCCAAACTCTCCCGTGAGCCCGCCGCCGCCATCTGCGATGATTAGTGCACGTGCAATGCTTTCAACCCAACTGTCTGTCTGTCGAACTAACGATCCTAGCCGCGCAGGAGGTATAGAATCTCCCATGCTACCTGTCACCTGCTCTACACATTCACCTGGGTCTGGCTACGACTCTGTCTGAGTCCGCCAGCGTTTTCCTGTTCAATTTCGTGCTATTTTCATGGTGAAAAGATAACAAAAGTTTGCCTCACTTTGCGCGCTGGCAACATAAGAGTTTTCCCCACGTTTTTCCGCCAACTTATTATTGTTTAAATATTTACACAGAAAATGGTGACGGTGGTGGCATCACAAGGGTGCGATTTCTGCTGTCGCACTTCGTGTATTCTGGTTGTCGTTGTAGCGTTGTTGTAGCTACAACCATATGGGCGACAACTTTCCGCCAATGGCTGGATGGGGGGCTAAAAAAAGTTTTCCTCTTTCAGCCCACATTGGGACCCTGGCATTGTCACGCAGTTGTCTTTCCGCCAATGCGACTTTTGCCTCTGAATTCTATCATTTCCGCCAATATACACACATTTGTGCACTGAAAAGAAGTACTTTAAGTTTTATAAAAATATACCCCAGATATGAGGTCATGTTTGAAGCTAAATAAGAAAGCTTTAGCTATTTTTACAGTGGCCTGAATCATCTGTTCTCCTGGGACCTTTGATCCTATCCAATGACGATGGCATGCGGTGCCTTCGATTCACTTTAAAAAAGGCCATACCCCCCAAAAACCTCCCTATACTTTGGCGATTAGTCCCGATTCCCCTTCGAGAGAAGTGAAATTCGTTGATGATGTCCTTGCTTGTGCAGATATAGTACTTGTACTAGTACTAGGATGTATATAGGATGCGGATGCTAATGCCGGCGCCGCACTTATTCCGATGATGGGAGGGAAATGTTTTCGCATAAACATCACGTCGGTCACGTTTCACGTTTGTCCGTTACAGCTACAGTTAGAGCTACAGTTGATGCCCCACTTGGCGCTGCTCTCTTTTTTCTTCGTGCACCCGGATATTGTTAGACTGCAAATGTTGGCCAACAGTCAGCCAGACACGTATGACAGTTTTACTACGATGGCAAACAATGCTAATAATCATCATAATGCTTTTGAAGTGGCGCAAATATTTGCCAAGACCATAAACATAAATCAGCAGGGTTAGGGGTGCTATGGGGGCGTGGGCGGTTTGTTTAAAATGACGGCAGCATAAAGCCATAACATATACCAGGACATTGAATTTACGTCCTGTCACCAGAACGGCTCTCCATATCCAGGCTGGGCCGTACAATTTGCAATCAGGCAAAACTAATTTGCCCAATAAGCCGCAGGCAGATGCCAGCTGGTAGCTGCTAGCTGGTAGATGGTAGTTGGCAAGAGGAGAGTAGGTCAAAAAGGTATCCTCCTTGAACCCAAAAACGACAGTTGCAGCCGATTCGAGGTTATCCACAGCTCCAAATTGCACAGATAATGGAGCAAAATCAAGTTGAGCTGATATTGACAATTCAGTGCCACAAACACAAAAGTTTCAGCTGCTCGGACCAATTGAGAAATTCCCAAATGACAGTGGAATTGATTTTCATCGATATGGCTATAGCCACACGTGTGTGTTTGTGTATTTCATATTCATATGCGAACGTGCTCCTGGCACTCAAGAGTGCTCTCCTGGCTGTGGCAGGCAACCGCAATGTAATTGATTTGGATGCCTACTGCCTACAACCTTTAGACGGGCCTTCCTATGCCGGCTCGGTCCGCACTTCTTCATCTTGTTATTCATTAAAATCCCTGCTGAGTACTTTTGTCTCCGACGATGGTCTCGAGTGGTGGCTCACCACCAGGGCTAACCTGCATTGTCTGCTTTGGATACAAGGATACCCACGGCTATGGCTACATATGTGGCATTGTTCGGGTCCCTTGAACCGCAACTTTAAGTTTTTTCCCAGAGATGGCCAAGTTCAAAGTTCGTGAGCCTCGTGAGGGGATTTGGGACGTGCCTTCGGCAAAACTCACACGATAAGGATCAGGCATTCCTGCCGATAATATCCTTATCCGGGCGCGTATCCAGTGGCTTTGGCGGAATTTTCACTTTTATTGTTTAAGCTTTCAGCACAGATTGTGCGCGTATTATTGAAATCCCTTTTGTACGCCCCAGGCTGCCGGCACACGCCTTCCCAGCCCCCCATATCCTTATAAGAAGCACTCTACTTGACTCCACCCCAAGTCTGGTGGCTGCATTGTTTCCGCCTTGGTTTAGGTGCTACTATTACCCAGCTCCGTCTACTGGCTTCTCCTGTGCACGAAACAAAAGCCTTGTTGCGAATGGCAAAGTTATTTGAAAGCATTGATTACATATTGATAGCGCTGGCTGGCAGCTGAATCTCTGCCAAAGTCACTAAAACCGCCAGCCACAATCCTGAGAATGGAGGACGAAAGCTGAGTACTCAGTTCAAAATATCTCTGCCAGGCAACCATTTCGGTTTCCTCCTTCAATCGAACTCAATTGATACTTCCTTTAATTTGTTTCTACAATTTCTGGCTTTTCTTACGACAAGAGCTTTTCTTGGTGCTGTCTATTAATTATTATTATTTTAAGCTTATATTATATTTTAAGCTACTTACTTAATGTGAACTAGATAGTTCACAATCTAAATAAAACCTAAAAATGACATAAATGCAATGTGACTTGTCCTCAGGAATATACTCACTATACATACATATGCACCAATTATAAATGATACCTTTTTTCAGCTTACCTTACCTTCAGATTACCTTTCACAATTTGCTAATTTTATTGCTCGTATCAGGCAGGATAACTGCAAGTGCATTAAAGCTATTTCCATGGCAATAGTACGTGATCCGATTTCTTTCGGAGTATTACCTCCTTCCAAGTCACGAGTGGGTTAGGGAGGCTGGAAGGTGTTGAGCTTCTGGGAGCCCCTGGGAGTGGGTGCAGGGCATGTGGCTGGCGCTGCAATTTAATGCGCCATGGCCACGGATATCCGTTTAATGGCCATGAATACATAAATAATAAATAATAAAATTGTATTTGTTTATTGCTCGCAGTCACACACACACACCGCCAGGCAGCGGGGAACTTACACATTGTCGTTATGTGGATTTATTTACCTTTGCGAGTAAAATATATCAATATATATTATTTTTTTCGTGTTAAAGTTAAATGCAATTTAAACAATACACAATATATATTTATAGGGATGATAAAATGCGCTGTGAAAAAATAAATTCCATAGCGGTTTATTATAAGGGCTATCTGTGCGCCAATGCCAGAGATTGGCTATTAAGGACTGTGTGTAAATCCGTGCCTGTATGAGTCTGTGTGTGAGTGAGGGCCAAGTGCTAGTATGTGTGTGTGGGTGAGCACTTCCGTTTTCCTGTGGCTTGTTAAAAATTATTTAATTTTATTGTATTTCAATTGTTTGTTGCGGCACGGAGGAAACAATAATCCAAAGTCATTGTTACTTCACTGTCCTGCATAATAAATGAGAGCCAGGGACCTCGTCCCGCTCCATCAGTCCACTACTGAGCCACCGAATCCTTCCAGTGATGACCCCTCGTCACAGCACTAATGCATGACAATATTGAATGGGTGGCAGTGATGATCATTTTTTATTTTTCTACAGGATATAAGTTACTTAGTAATATAACTTCCTAAATTCTACAAATATTTTTATTATTTAACTATCAAAATAGTTAAAGTTTCCAAACCCAACTTCCAAACCTTTAACAGACTTCAGTATCTTAAAGATATTTTCGGTTTAGCAGCACTGTCCTGATGAAGCTGGATCAGAATGCGATGTTTCTATGGCAAATTAAAAATGCCATTGGCACGGTGTCCAGCATGCAAATGCATGTCCATGTCATAGAGTTACACAAAGTGCTTAATCAAGCTTAAAAAAGGACTCGAAAGGGACACATATATGGCCAGGATAAAAAAAAAAACAGCAAGGGAAGAATAAGGAAAGTAGAAACCAGACCGAGCTTTTGGTGAACGAGGGGAGAACGTACGGCGTACTCATTGACTGTGCAAAGTGAAGTGAAGTAGTTTAAAATTAAAAAGGACACTTAATCCCGTCAATGTCTTGCCGTCGCGCCGGCAACCCGTAACCCCCATCCGTATCCGGATCGTTGTGTGTGGGTATTCTGGTGAAATTCCAGCACGGGATTAGCAAGCGGTTGGGCATTGAACGGGTGCGCTGGCATCTGCACTGGGGAAAATGCTCCAGAAAATAGTGAGCTGCATAGTAAGCTTAATTTAAAAAAGGTATAATACAAGATGGACTTATTTTTTTTTCAATAAAATTATAAGAAAATCATGTTGAGATATAATGAGATTTAAATTTTTCCGCCGTGCATCTTTGTGGCTGTTTTCATTTGATTTGGCTCTGGATGGAGCATCAGCTCCTGAGTGGTTGTGGGTGGTGGGATGTCAGAGCCGTGGAAGGAATTGGATGTTTGCACACTTTAGCTCACAAGAAGTGCAATTATGTGCACAAAATGGAAAATGAAGCAAGAAAGTGGAGCAATTGAAAGCGACAGATGGAGAGATGGCTCTGCGAATGCGGATGAGGATGTGGGGCTGCACATGCAATCGTCAAAAGACAATGCTGATTGCTAGCCAAGACAAAAACAATTTAACCCATATTTGCTTGGTATGCAAAACGGAAATTACCAGCGCTATAACGTGGAAATAGTTCAGCACCAGAGCCAGATACCAATCTCCAACAGGATTCCCTCTGTGGAGAACCCTTTAAGATCAAAGATATACACCTAATTAATGTAGTGTACAATTCAATTGGAGCTTATTAGATTGATTAGGGAACGGAAGAACTAGAGGCGCCTAACCTTTCCCAGGATAGTTCCAATTTGTTACTCAACCAGAATGGCTGTCCGTCGGAAGAATCGTTTACTGGCCACCGCCCTGCCTTACCTTCAGGTTTTTTCGGTATTCGTAAGCTTTGAAAGGACCCTCGACCAGCGATTCCGGAAGTATCTGATGTCTGCTTATGTCGCCTATGCAATCGCCATCCTTTTAGTGGTTTTCTACGAGTCGTATGAGAACATCTTATCAATAAACCTGGAAGTGGTGGAGTACAATTTGGAAGATTTTACCAAGGTAATGGGCAATATCCAAAAGGCACTGCTCTCCGTCGTAGCTCTGTGCAATCATCTTAATATGCTGTTTAATTATCGTCGGCTTGGTGGAATTTACGAGGAGATTGCTAATCTTGAGACGGAGATCGAGGATGCTTCGCAGTATTTCGGAGGTCAAAAGCACCGGACTAGTTTCCGAATGCGTTTGAATATAAAGATCGGATTGGGGCTTGTGGTAATAATGGTTGTCCTGCCCCGATGTACATATGAGTCCATGGGTCCATTCTTAACCTCAACGAACAAGACTGTGACGGAATTCATCCTAGTGATGCAACAGTTCAAGGCTCTGGAGTATTGTGTGTTTGTGATGTTGGTCCATGAGCTGCTACTGTTGCTGCGCCACACGTTGCAGCAGTTGCAACTTGAGCTGGTCGACTGTCAAGACCGGGACATGCTCCAGGCGCTGTGTGTCGCCTTGAAACGAAACCAAAGACTTGTGGGTCAAATCTGGAGACTGGTGAACGAGCTTGGCAGTTACTTCTCCCTGCCCATGATTATGCTTTTCCTCTACAACTGTGTGACAATCCTCCACATGATTAACTGGGCCTATATCAACACATTCATTGAAAACGATTGCTGTGAGTTTGGTAGGTTTATGAGATTGAAAAAGTTTACCATAGTATTAAAAAATATTTCTTATTAAAAGAACGTTTTTGGGTTTGTCTTCTGCTCTTATTGAACCTTTTATATACTTGCTATTTAAGTCAGCGTTGTACAGATACAGTAAGTTTTTAAAATGAATTTTTTTGTCAATGAAAAAACGTATCTTTTTATGCCTTTTCAGTACAATAGTTTTCCTCGAATTCTCCACCAGATACGATGCAATTCTATAAACTTTTCTACTCTGACAATGGGCCTGAAGGAGTACCTTCTGCAAATGCAGCACTTGAAGATCTTTTTTTCCTGCGGTGGATTCTTCAACATTAATTTAAAATACTGTGGCGGGGTATGCCATCTAATATCAAAACATACCTATTTTATCTTTTGCAATTAATTTTAGGTGGTAATCACATTAATGGGCTACATCATAATACTTCTGCAGTTTAAAATGCAGGCGATTGCCCAGAAAAAGTATTCCGCCGCACTATCATGAATCAATTTTCAATAAATTGCCCTGAGCATGTAGACAATTAACATACATACATACAATAAAAATAGATTAAACCAGATAATTAACTTATCTTTTCAATTGAATTAAAAGCACTAAACCTACTCGCCAAGGAAGGACTTCAGTACCTCGCGGCACCTCAGCGGAAATGGAAGCAAACCGAAGTCATCTGATAGCGGCAATTCGGCCGTATTTGCATTTTTTTTCCATTTTTACGATCACACCTCCAATCGCGTGTTTTCAAATATCCTTAAGAAGAAGTTGGTTCTCCAATTCGGTGGCAGGATATGCATTCTATTCCCTAATCATACTTTTAATCGTGATGTATGAATGTTATATAAATATAGATGCGTTGCAGTTGGAAGTTGAAGACTTTAAGGCTGTGGACTTCACCTTGTTCATGGGAAAAGTTCAAAAAATTCTTATAGTACTCATTATGGTTTGCAATCATTTGAATATGTGGACTCAATTTCGCCGTCTTAAGAGCATCTTCAAGGACATTGCTGATCTAGATAATGAGATCGACAAAGCAATGAAACAATTTGGAGGGCAGGTTCCTCTCAAAAAATTTCGATGGCGTGTTGGTCTAGGAGTTGGATGGTGGATGTGCTTTTGCGTTGTGGCCATTCCTTACCTAACCCATATAGCCATTGGACCCTATGTGAAGTGGCCAGACAAGGTTCTCACACAATTTATATTGGTGATAATACAACTCAAGGGTCAGGAATTCTGTGTGTTCGTTATTTTAATATCAGAGTTCATACGCCGTCTGCGTCACAGTCTTGAGAAGATCCTGGAGGAGCTTGTGGATTGCGAGGAACCAGAAAACCTACAGGAGTTATGCGTTGCTCTGAGGCAGAATCAGACCCTGGTAGGACGAGTTTGGCATTTGGTGGAAGAAATTAGCGGATACTTTAGCTTGCCTCTGATTTTTCTGTTCCTCTACAATGGATTAACAATTCTGCATGTGGTGAACTGGGCCTTTGTAAAACATATACTTCCCAACGATAAAACTAAATATTGTATGTAAACTTACAGGGCTATGTTTAAAATATAGTACATAATTTTTAAAGCCGTTCTAGTACGTCTGCCTCGCTGTTTCGTGTTGCTGATGAACATTCTAATCTTCTCCTTTCACAGTGATCGTTGCATGAAAGTTGTAAGTACTATTCACTATTTACACAAGTTCGAATATAAAGAATTTTTTATTTAAATTATATGTAGTATAACAAAGGAATTCCGAGGATTCTTCATAGAATGAGTGCAACTCCAGCAGCATCGAACTTTTTAACGCTAAAAATGGGCCTTCGGGAATACACCTTGCAGATGCAGCACCTGAAGCTAAATTTCAGCTGCGGTGGTTTTTTCAACATCAGTATTAAAAATTTTGCAGGGGTAATTTATAAATTAATTTCTATTATAAATTACAAAATCTATAAGCCCTTTTCAGATGGTGATCACCATATATGGTTACATAATTATTATCATGCAGTTTAAAATGCAATCTATTCCTGGAGAAAAGTATAAATTTATATTTAATATTAGCGATTACTATTAATTAGATAGTTAATTAAGTAAATTAGCATCCTGAATTGTATTATTTCTTATTACTGACAAAACAGCGACACCTATCGCCTAAAAAGAGAACGTCATGTAAAATATATTTTACACAGTACAGTATTTCATTAACACCATTTACCCATAATAAAAAATTAACAAGAAATTTAATATTTGTAAATGATTACGTATATTTTTTTTTTAGCTTGCACCCACCCGAGTGTTGGCCAGCCCTTCAGGGATATCCTTGCGAGTGGGCACTTCAGAGTTTATTAAATCTAAACTATTATTGTTTCATTATTGCCATCGATCCGGAGATCGACCAATTTCACCGTTCATAATCATTCAGTAATATCAGCTACTAACTGTAAACTTAGTCTAGGCTTTTTACATAGAACATTTTATGTTGTTTCATCGATTTCGGGAATTGTACTCATAATTAGTTTACTGTAATTGCGACGCAAGAACTTACGGGCTAGGCTACGGCTACTTACTGGCTACGGACCTATCACCTACTGCTAAACATCTGCCCACCTAGACCCATCAGTGCTCCATTTGTACGGCTAAAGAGATTGTAGACTGAGTGTCAGTTGGATTACTTGCTCGTGAAATGTTCAGTTACTTGGATTCTTCGATACTATAACTTCAGTTGGAAATCACAGACTATATTATATAACTGGAATAACTTTTGGAAGCAGTACATCCTATAAGTATAAATTTAACTACTTTATGAGAAATAATTAACTAATTAAAACTGGCCGTTCAAACACCAACAAACCATCTAAACAAATCTCCAACCATAGTATAATAGACAAATATTTGCACATATCAGAGAGATAGAGAGATTGCAACGTCGCCACTGGCAGTTTACAATTTACAATTATGATCTGAATATATATAAAGCTCCGATTTAGTTAATAACAATTGGTATAAAAAATGTTTCAGTGTGTGTGTGTGTGTGTGAGAAAGGACACTGGTGGTCTTACATAACTAGAAGAGGGATCTTAAAGCTACAATTACATACTACACAGTACTTGGGCTAACTACTCAAAACAGGTCCATGTTATCGGTCATATAGCTTAACAGGTAGTACAAGTAAATAAAAAGACACACTGTAGGCAGGAGATAATTCAGCAGTAGGTTAACTATTATCCCGTCCCATGCTTTCCGTTTTCGAAGAGGCCTTTCTTGAAAAAAGACGACAGCTGGACGAGGGAGGCGCGTGTGAGGCCCGGCCCACCAGGTCCATCATAGATCGGACACTGTGGTATCTTCGAGCACACGACGAAGAGACGGCGCAGATAGAGCTCCAGCAGGCGCCGCCTGTGCTTGGCTACCGGTTCACTGTTGGAGGCAAACAGCTCTCGGCGCGGGAAGGGTAATGCAGAGATCTGTGGGAGATTATAGGATTAAAAACTAAAATGAGACCATTTCTTAGAAAGCCTTTCCTACCTTGGCTCCGTAGCAGTGCTTCATGCATAAATGCAACTCCCGGAAACGGCTGTAGCGCCGCAGGATGTTCAGCTTTCCATCGGGCAGGGCAATGCGCACCTCGTACTCGTAATGTGTCTGCTTGCCAGCGCCACGCATCACAAAACTCGGTATAGTAATAAAGTGCTCTCCTTCAGCTGGAAGATAGATAGCTCCAATTAATAAATGATTCCAAAAACAAAACTATGAGACACTCACGAAACTCTCGCATGGATGGACAGGATCTCGTCATGCTGGGAGGATAAATCTGGGACTCCTCCATGCTGGTGGGACTCATCACACTGGAGCGCATGATAGAGCTGGCCAGTTCGTATTGCCGTTCCATCCCCGACCGCTCGTCCGCACAGCACTGGGCATGTGCCTCCAAATCCTGCACCGACTGCAGCATTTCCTGCTCCATTTGAATGTAGCGCCGCTGCAGGTCCTGCAGGTCAGCAATGTGCTCGTCCAACTGAGCCTTGTTCAGGTCCGTTTCGAGATTCTTCATGATGAGTGCTTTCTGGGCGGCTATCTTGCGGCGCAGTGAGTGGAGCGGACAATAGGGTCGCGCCACCTCAGAATGCCGGCCAAGCTCGCAGGAAGAGCAGGAGCCAGTGTCCTCGTCGCTTGTGCGTACGCCCTGCCTGTAGTTGCTGATGAGTCCGTTCTGAATCAAGGCCTGGTTGCGGCTGTCCAGGCACACGCCACTGTCGCTCATAATGGCCTGGGAACTGGGCGTGGCGCTGGGCAATGAGCCACCCAGTCCCACGCTGGCACTGCCACTCCCGCTGCTCGGTCCGGCTGTGCAGGTGCGTGAGGCGTCCTCACTGCTGCCGGAGAGGTCGTCTTTGCGCGTGTCCTCCGCCTCGTCCTCAGCCTCGCAGGAGCAGTTGCTGAGCGGCGACTGTTGACCCTCCGTGATTGTGGGCGACGAGACGAGCGAAAAGTTCGATTGGGCGGTGTGGAAGGTGTCGCAGGTTTCGTACGTATCCGACTTGGACACGTCGTCGGCCTCGTTGGTGCTCGTCGAGGTGGACATGGACTTGCTGCCCAGCTGCAGTTTCATGTTCTGCTTCTTGGCACGCATGGCCTGCGCTTCGGCCTCGCCCTCGGCCCGTTCCAGCCGAAGGCGCTCCAACTGGGCCTGGATCTCCAGCATGGTCTCATCAACCTTTGCTATCTTGCTGGTGCTGGCATTGAGGATGCGCTCCTTCTCCGCGATCTGCTCATCCAGTTTGCGGATCTCCTCATTCTGGTTAGAGTTTAATTATAATTAATAAAGCCTCGAACTAAATGCCATTCACTTACATTTCTTCGAACAGTTTCCTTTATAAACTGAGCCGCGAACAAATCCAACGAATCGGACACTTGCAGCAGCAGCTCATCGTTAAGAGGGGTGCCCTCTTCGATTTTCATTCCCATCTGTGAGAAAAAAAATGCATTTTAGACTCCCGTCCATCTTTTAACTCTTCTAAAATCTAGTCTAAGCTATAAGCATAACAACTCTAAACAAATAAACAAACCTCGTCCAGTTTGCCACAATCTTGCAGCTCCTGCAATTCTTTCGCTACGTACTCAGAGAAATCTCGTTTCTTAGAGTCGAGCTGCGTCTGAAACGCTGAAATTTGTCTACACACAATGTCGATCTAAAACGAAAATGAAACGAACGGAAAATCATAATGAACACAAAGCCAAAACAAGGGAAACCATAATAGAGAGGCAGAGGCAGGCAATAATCACAAGAAATCACAAGAACAAGTCCAGTTGGCATAATTGGCATGCAAGAATGAAGTAAGGCCTGTTGTGGATCGTCTGCACGCACCTGAACCTTCTCGTTGTTCTTCTCCCACATCAGCATGTCCTTGCGGGCGATCAGTTCCTGCTCCCGGCAATTCAACACCTGCAGGCCGTCCATTTCCTCCTGTTCCAGGCGAATGAGCTCCTCGGTGAGCTTCCGCACCTTGGTCTTGTATTGGTCGTGCATTTGAACGCGTTCCTACACAGAAAATACTTATTTTATTAAGTTTTATCTTTAATTTAAAGAATATAATCAATACCCACCACGTTCAGCTGCTTTAAGGCATTCTCGATGGTGTCCAGGATCTTCCTATTCTCGTCCTGTAGCTCGGGATCGTCCCTGGACATGGGGCGCTGGGGATAATACTGGCGCTCCGGGCGTTTGCTGTACGGCGAGGCCCCATCCTCGTCCGAGTATATGCTGCAGGTGAGCAGGTTCTCCTTGGATGAAGTTATGAGCGACAGCCGCGACATGTCCAGCTGCGAACGGCTCAGGTCCTTGCGCAGCTTGGCAGCTTCGGCGGGGTTGTTGAATCGAAAGATATTGGTCCGGCCCAGCAGAATAATGTCGCCCTGCGAGATCTGCTTGGGCTCGTCGATTAAATGGGCATTCACCCAGCACTGGGCCAGCGGCCAGGGATGCAGAGTCACCACCCCGCCCTTCAGCACAATGCTGCAGTGTTGCGCCCGAATGCCATCGCCGGCCAGCTCGATGTCCTGCGCCACCTCGGCATCTTCGCTCCCGATTCGCGTCTCCCCTTCCTTCAGGCTGTAGAGCGTCACGCCAGTGGTCACGTCGTTGTGGATCCCGATGAGATGCGGCATCTCCGAGTCAAGGACCACCCCCACCCCCGATTTCCGCAGGCCCAAGCTCTTCTGCTCCTGCAGAATGGACTGGGCCACCTTCCACTTCTCCGTCCACTCCTCGGTGAGCACTTTCTCCTGCGCCTCCTTCTTCTGAAGATCGGCTAATACTTTGAGCGATGGTTGGAGGGATTGCTGCAAAGATCAACAAATTGTCATTTGAAGTCTGAAAAGTAGAAGGCAATGTCTCACAATATCTCCGGAGAGCATGGACTTGAGCTTGTTGATCTCCTCCCTGAGCTCGCGGATCAGCTTGACGTTCGCATCCTCGTTCACTGTCGGCTTGTTGATGATGTTCTTGGCCCGGTTGGCGTACCGCAGCGTGCTCAGTGTTTCACTGTAGTTGCAGTCGGCCGGGGAGAGGGCGGCGATCATAATGGTCTTGCTGTTGCCGCCCAGGCTGTCCTTCAGCAGCCAGGTGAGTATGGAGTCCCGGTACGGGATGTAGAGCACCCGCTTGCTGGCCCCGTTCGGTGTGGTGGCCAGGGAGGAGCTGCTGGTGTTGCCGGCGCTCGTCTGCTCCGCCAGGGCCGAGATAACGCTACCCAGGGTCACCAGGGACTTGTTGATGTGGGCGCCCTCCTTCAGCCGCTGGCCCGTGGCGCCCGTTGCATTGGCCCGCTCGCTGGAAAACAGAACAATTATCCATCTAGGGCAATAGCAATCATACGAGATCTTTCCAGGCTATCTAGAAATATCACTGCTTTTCCCCCACAGTGGTTTTACTTTCTAGAGCAGCGCTTCATGCTCCGCTTACGCTTACGCTTAGGCTTACGCACCTGCCTGCCAGATCGACCAGATGGATCTTCGAGACTGTCTCGCTTGGCATGTCATTCATGAAGACGGCCTGCACAAATGTGATCGTGAAGATGGCGTGACTCCGGCTGCTCGTGTCGTTCATGTTGGTGCTGGCGGTGGTGCGTTGGGCATTCCCCCGGGCGATGCATTCCTGCAATGAGCCATAAAAGGATCAAATCATCATTCCACAGATAACAGATAGCCACTCTAGACCACTCACCTGAATCTCATCAAAGTCGGACACGGCGTGCTGCGACAGATTCTCCACATAGGGGCCCAGACTGCGATGCTCCCGCACCCGCAGCCCGTGGCCAGTGCTCTGGGCCGCCAGCAGATCCTTGACCCGCTCGTTGTAGATCTCCAGGTAGCTGGCGTGCGTCCGGTAGCCAGTACCGGACTCCTGGCCCACACGCATCCGGGCGAACAACTCCTCGCAGATGCGCGGTATCAGGCCCGGGTTGTTCGGAGTGCCCATCATCGTGAAGGTCTTTCCGGAGCCCGTTTGTCCGTAGGCGAAGACGCAGGCATTGTAACCTGAGCGGGGAGACGAGGAAAGTGATTATTAATTGTCTAATTGTTCCACAACATGGGCTTTACTTCTCTAAACCCGATACCCGATAAGATCTAAAAATAAGTTGGTGCATATTCTGAAACCTGAGGCACCACAAGGTGGCCAGAACCGAATGTCAGTCGGCTGCGGTTGCAGTCGAGCGCATCATGCTAAGTAATTGCCAGTCACGGAGCGCGGAGTGTCTGCCGCAATGGCTGGGCCGGGCTGGGCCTCCCGAAAGTGAGGCAAGCAGTTCGTGACTGGGTAACTAGTGACTTAATGGCTTTCCTAATACTGTTCTGCCTGCTTGGCTAATTATTTTCCCAGTCAACTGCCTGGAAAGTGTCATCATGACTTCTCAACCATCTGGACCAGAGCTCTCCCAGTTAAGACTAGCTCCAGCTGGCAATTAAAACGCGGAGAAATGCAGCCAAGATGACTCGCAGATCGAGATGAGATCTGGAGGCGATAGCTCGCGCCGCAATCACCAGGGAGTGGCTGCCAACAGGTGTCTGCTGCTGTCATCCAAGACCTCACAAGTGGCGGAAGAGTAGCGACAATGCGACATTGCTCAAGTGGCGGCCACTGGCAGGCAGCTATTGCTATTGTTCATGGCTCGTTTTCCACTGTTTGGGTCTATCTGCATGGAAAATGGAAAATGCATGTAACCATTTGTCATTTTCAGTCGTTTTCGCTTTGCCGCTTTGCCAATCTCGGCTCTGGCTTCGCGTAATTCGATATTGAAAGCGTGCCAAAACGACGGCCAGCCGAACAGATGTTCCATTTCGCTTGGCATCTCGACTTGTTGTGGGCGAAAGTTTTGTTTGGCTTGCTTTCTTGGATAGCCTCTTCATTCGAAGGCTGAGAGCCGAAGCAAATGGCACTCTAACATGCAAATGCGAGGCGCGAGCTTCAAACACGGAAGTTGAATAATTTATTTCCCCCAACACTTTCTTCACAAAACATTAAAGTTGGATGTAAAATGACATCTAGTAGAGCACTTGTGGCATATTACAGTGCTCTTAAGGGAAACCCTACTCCCCAATCCCCCAAAAGACAATAGTAGCACTGCGGATGGGCAGTAGCATCTATCCGGTAGCAGGAAACTCGCACGATTACTGCCCCTGCCCACCTACTCACTCCCAGACTCGAATACCTTCCCCAATTAGCCGCCAGCCAAGCGTTTCAGTTCGACTAGTGCGAGTGGCGTTCGATTTGGTATACCTACCAGGGCTATGGCTTATTTTTAGACCAGCAGTTCTGGTGTTTATGGAGCAGAAATTTCGGAAACGAGAGGGAAAGCCCAATCCCAGCGAAAAGTAAACAAACACGGCGAGGTGCAGGGCGGGAAACGGAGGAAATGTGTTCTCCGCGGGTGGCCAGAGGAGGACATGCTTCCACAAGACAAGAAACTCACCTTCGTAGGCACAGTCGACGACGTCGTTGCCCAGATCGCTGTAGACCTGCTCCTGGGTGGCAAAGTGCTGGTCCTCCGCATCAAAGGACCAGTAGGAGTAGTCGAAGGTGAAGTCGTGGTGGTTATCCCGTCCGGCATCGCGTATGGACTGCAGCCGGGGCTTCAGGAGCCGGGTCTTCTTGGCCTCCATCTCGACGATGAGCTGGGCGTCCATGTCATTCTCGCTGCAATGGGAAGAGTATACATCTTTATTTATTACCCGTCTAAGCCTAGGACTATTGTTGAGGTTATATAATAAGTATTGTTTGCTTTTCAGGGCTTCGTGTGGGATTATAAATAGACTGTCCCACCGCCCTCCCATTAACGATTTTTGCATGACCCGGGCCCGAACTCGAACAAATGGCGAAAATTCAGGGCCCAGACCGAACCTAGGGTGATGGGTAATGGAGGAGCCATGCAATCCAATTGACATGTTTGAGAGTCAGCCATAGGCTGTGGCTACAAATTATAAAAGAAATCCGGTTCCAGGGGCTGTAATAAACAGAACGACGAGCTGGAAAACTTGATTGCAACATCAAAGGGACAAGCGGCGCAAGCAGAAGCGCTCTGGGGGCATAGAACCGAAGATGGAACCGGTTGACTGGAGTTCATGCGGGGCACCCACACACACAGAGCCAGATCCAGAGCCAGTGCCAGTGCATGTAAATAAACAGAGCGACCAATTTAGTCGGATAATGGCCATAACATTCAGATTCTCAAAATCTGAATAGACTATACGGGTCGTATATTTTAAGAGGAACTCCGAGCTCCGCGATACAAATAAGACTATATGGCTGATATGTCTGATAGCTGCAGCACTTGTCCCACTTCCAGCGACAATTTTAGGTCATTCCTCTCCGCTTGAAGAGCCTGAGCCGCCTGAGCTGCCTGGCACTTCTGCAGCTCAGTGCCTGTGAGTGGCTTTAATTCGTTAATCTCTGGCGGAGAGCACAGGGATTCATTCCCCAATTAAGCCTTTAAGAGTTCATGAATCTGGCAGGTCTGACTCATGGGGCCCAGCAGAGTTCTGAGTCACTGGAAGGGAGAGCTGCTGCCGCCCCTCCTAATGGCGTGAAAATGAGATATGGTTTTGGGGAACTGGTTTCGTGTTAAAATCGCTCTCGAATTCCATCCATTTTGTTTTGTTTTTCATTTTTGGCTTGTGGCAGCAGTGCAGCAATTATAATAGATTTCTGCTTTTGTTTTCGCATCGGGGCTATGGGCGGCAGTCTTGCATGTCCGCCGTGGAGGAGCTCCTCCGTGGGGGAGTCAGTGAGGGAGTTGTGGAAATATGTGCTAAAAATTTCCGTTTCAGGGCCCTGGCATATATGTAATACTCTCCAACTTGTGAGCTGCCGTTTTGCATAAGTCCGTTGATGATGTCACAACTCAGCTCTACTTATTTTTTTTACTTTTTGTTTTAATAATTACTATTTTTTATTTCATGGACAATTAACACAAGGAAGCCCGCCAACAAAAACACTCTCAGTGTGTGCGCTTGGGGTGATGCGATTTTTATATCGAACCCCGAAGATGAATGACATCATTACAGGTTCCATCGGTCTTTGTCCGTTTTTGTTCGCCTCGACTTCTGCGCCAGTAACTGTGCCAAAAGCAATGACCGACCGCTCAGTGGGATGGCCAAGATAGAGCCACAAAAAACAGGCAACAAAAGTGGTTAACGTCGGGCGGTTGGGAAGCATAGGGTTTAATGTGCTTTTAAGTAGGCCCTGTCCCGGTCTAGCCCATTCCCTAACCGTTTTTTTTATGTTTTAATTGTGAGAGGGGCTTGTGTACCTCGTCGTAGTTACCGAAATTTGTTAGCCATTCTACTGGAAGTTTCCATTCCTCCCAGCCAGTAGAAGTGCGCAACAGATTTCCCCAATTAGAGGGCGTTTTAAATTTTATTTTTCTTATCAGTCATGGCTGGGGGGGAGAAGGGTCTACTTCTGATTGTACTTTTAACTTATTATTTTATAAATTTTTAATCTAATTCTGATATTTTTCCACAACTTACCGCGAGTTGAAGGGCCGAACCCTTACGGCAACCTTGAGCGACGACATTTCGGTGGTGGATTCTTCTACTCCTTTACCGTTACACTGTACTGCTATGCGGAGGGGGGATGACTGGGACTGTGCCGAGTGGGTGGTATGGGTGGTGGGTGGCTGGGTGCCTGAGCACGTACAGTAAACAGTGATCCAAAATAACGGGCCAAACTTGCTTAGCCAGGTTTCTGGTTGTTCTCCTTCTCGCCTGACCACTTGCCACGTAATTTGATTTGGGGATTAATTTTTTTTGGAGGGGGAGGATGGATGGTTAGGGGCTGGCAGACAGTTCACTTTGTTGCGTTATTTCTTCTGCTTGCTCTGCTTCTCAGTTTGTTTTCCTCTCCGTCTTCTCGTGACCCGTTATTCCGCCTGCTGTCCGCGAACTTAGCGAACTTTGCGCGCCGCCACAAACAACTGCACATACTAGCAGCAGTGCTGCTGCGAATAATTGTGCGCAATTCCACTTTTTCGATTCACTTCCACAGCCCTCGGCCTCGCCGTCACTGGCACTCGTCACTGAACAGCCAACACCAATGCAAACAGCAGCAGCAACAACAATTTTGGGGGCACCTGGGGCAGCAGTCATCACTTTTGCTCAGCGCTGCCCTGGGCGTGTGTTGTATTGGTGATGTTAGATTTGGACATATGCTAATTCGCTGGTGTTCGCGAGCGTTTTGCACTTGGTACGCCTCATTAATCGCACTCGCGTCCGCTGCAGCGCGATAAAAAAAAAAAGTCGAGGAGCGCGAGTACACTCTATTTTTCTCTATTTATCTTCTACCGCGACGCGACGATGTTGATGGTTTCGGATTGGAAGTGTGACCAGTGACTAACAAAGACTTCTGGTAGTCTTATCGATATTTTTATCGCTATACGGACTTTGTAAGAAATCGAAAATAAAATATATTATTTTGCTACTTTATTATACTTATTGCAACTATTTTTTACGTTTAAGCTCAGCTTAATGGTTTCTTTCAGGGCTTCTGGCTGTTTTACAAACAAAGTTACTACTCGTGACAACAACAAAGCTGTTAGTTTAAAGATTTCCAACACTGGTCACATTCCCGGGGCTTACCCGGTTCGTTATTTATCCAATTTCCAACCGTTTTTCAAAATAAAAAACTTTTACTTATAAAATAATCTACAAAAATTTGACAAAATCTACACACTTATACCAAATAACGATTAAATTCAAATATAATTGTATATTTTTAATTTATAGGTACATTTTAGGAAATATTATTTTGTGTTTTATTTTGTGAGCATTATATTCAAAGTATACTAAGCTTTACCTTTGTTAATAAATTTTAAATATGAAAGCTTGCTTTTTATAGTTACATCACATTTTATAAATAATTTGGTGCAATATGGCATAGCAAAGGTGTACAATTTATTATTGTATCAAATTGGGCTCACTATCAATAAAAACTAGTTAAAGCTCTTAATCACCTGGTGTTGTAGGCTTCCTCCGGTATTTTTCCTGTCATACATATGTACCGTTCCACCGCTGACACCACTCCAAGGCGTACTCATAGCCCAGAAACGTGGCGCCGTTGAAGGGAATCGCTCGAGCTAACAGCATCCAACTGCCCCGGAAGATGCTTCTCCAGCCGTAGGCTCTGTACTGAACCCGGACGCAGTGAAAGATGCCTCGATACTTGTGGTTCTCGTCCGCCTGCATCAGTGTCTTGACCACATCGAACGGAATGACGCACACCCACGAGATGACTCCGGCCCAGGCTCCAGCCAGTGTGGTCACAAGGAGATTCACACTCGATCCATCCGACTGACTGCGACGGCGACGAACAAAGTCCCGCTTATCGAGGTAATCGACGGATTGGCGGTAGGCCAGCATATAAATTCCATAAGGAAGGACATCCCTAAGAGCCGGAAAAGCTAATCAATTTGTTGAAACAATAGTTTCATCGAAACTCACCGACACATCATGGGCAGGAGGCCGCGGTAAAGTCCAGAGATTCCGTCAGTCTTGAGTATCCTTTTGAAAGTTCCCATTGCCGTACGCCGTTGCCCATAAAGATAGTCGTTATAGTCTAAAAAGATATATATTCTAAAAAAAACACGATTTAAATTTTAAAAGGAAAGAAAACCTACAGCAATGAGTCTGGAGTCGAACCTTTATTAGCTCCATGGGACAGGCTATGAAGGACTGCACGAAGCCGGCCACTGATCCTGCCATGAACATGTTGTGGTACTCCAGTTGCTCCCTCTGGTAGTCACTGTGGCAGACCTTCCTTAACTGGCGCAGGTGGTTTCCATATATTCCAAAGAGCAGGGAGTTGATGGCTCCGGTTGAGATGAATGGAAAGAACATTCCTCTGTAAAAACCGTTGATCTTTAAGGATTGGCTAAGTAACTAAGCCCTAGTAATCATATTAGCCCAGTTGGTTACGTCTAGTCTTTAAATTAAAATGAAAATATAGAGCTTTTATTCAAAATTGTAGGTCCAATATAAAATATATATAGTATTTCTCTCATTTGTTGCTTTAATCTCATTTTATGTCGTCGCAAAAAAATGTAGACAAGGAATATACATAATTTATTCATAAGATTCAGACCAGACGTAACCCGCAACACTTACCCCATTATTCCGATTGTAGATCTGGTGGATAGCCGTGAAAACAGACGAGTTGGAGGCCTGTTGCCACACCTTGATGGTGTCGAGGGGGTGGGCCACCAGCACCCCACAGGCACCTGTACCGTGCCAATATGGAATAAAAGTTAATTAAAATATTGTGGCACAAAGTGAACACATGTTGAACCGCCGCCTGCCGCTTGCCAAGAATGCGCGGCACAAAAATACTCCTCAAGATCAGGGGCACCCCGCCCCTGAACTTGGCCGTGGCGCCCGTTGGCTTGTGGGGTGCCCCTTTCAACTGTCAACAAGTGGCTTATATGGCTCTGGCATTGCGTCATCCTCACACTCTACCAAAGATGGGAGATGCTAGTTACTCCCGGGTCGTATCTTTCCACTCACCACCGAAGCATCCGGCCACAAAGTCACAATAGTTTTCCCACTTCATGAGGAATCACGAGGTATACTCCGCGACAATGCGATTTTCAAAATTGATTTTTCTCGCGATTTTCGACTGCATCTGGCGAGCGAACCAACTGCAGTGAAAAGCTTTCCAAGTTTTCAAGAAGCTTTTCAAAAAAGTGCTATTGCCAACGTCGTCGGAGCGCCAACATGTCCCCCTCAAAAAGCTATGTCTGCCTATAATCATCCGATTCTTAAGAGGAGTACCTTAAATGATTTTTAGATCGATTCACTATCAATCTGCATTTGGAGGGTCCCCTTCAAAAATCCACAGCGATGCATGGAGCCCTTATTTGGCCCACAGTGAAGGCTATATCTTGACCATTTTCGATCCGATTCTTGAGCGGAATACGTTAACGATTTGTGGCTCAATTCATCATCAATCTGCATCAAAATCTAAAATCAAAATATTTTTTTGATTTTTTGTTAAGGTGGTTCCCCTTCAAAAATCCACAAGGATGCTTGGAGCCCTTATTTGGGCCCCACCGAAGGCTATATCTTGGCCATTTTCGAACCGATTCTTGAGCGGAATACCTTAAACGATTTTTGGCTCAATTCTCCATCAATCTGCATCAAAATCTAAAAACTAAATATTTTTTGGATTTTTTGATAAATTTTCTGGAGGGTCCCCTTCAAAAATCCACAACGATGCATGGAGCCCTTATTTGGCCCACAGTGAAGGCTATATCTTGGCCATTTTCGATCCGATTCTTGAGCGGAATACCTTCAACGATTTGTGGCTCAATTCTCCATCAGTATGCATCAAAATCTAAAAACAAAATATTTTTTGGATTTTTTGATAAATTTTTTGGAGGGTCCCCTTCAAAAACCCACAACAATGCATGGAGCCCTTATTTGGCCCCCAGCGAAGGTTATATCTTGGCCATTTTCGGTCCGATTCTTGAGCGGAATACCTTAAACGATTTGTGGCTCAATTCTCCATCAATCTGCATCAAAATCTAAAAACAAAATATTTTTTGGATTTTTTGATAAATTTTTTGGAGGGTCCCCTTCAAAAACCCACAACAATGCATGGAGCCCTTATTTGGCCCCCAGCGAAGGTTATATCTTGGCCATTTTCGATCCGATTCTTAAGCGGAATATCTTAAACGATTTGTGGCTCAATTCTCCATCAATCTGCATCAAAATCTAAAAACAAAATATTTTTTGGATTTTTTGATAAATTTTTTGGAGGGTCCCCTTCAAAAACCCACAACAATGCATGGAGCCCTTATTTGGCCCCCAGCGAAGGTTATATCTTGGCCATTTTCGATCCGATTCTTAAGCGGAATATCTTAAACGATTTGTGGCTCAATTCTCCATCAATCTGCATCAAAATCTAAAAACAAAATATTTTTTGGATTTTTTGTTAAATTTTCTGGAGGTTCCCCTTCAAAAATCCACAAGGATGCTTGGAGCCCTTATTTGGCCCCCAGCGAAGGTTATATCTTGGCCATTTTCGAACCGATTCTTGAGCGGAATACCTTAAACGATTTTTGGCTCAATTCTCCATCAATCTGCATCAAAATCTAAAAACTAAATATTTTTTGGATTTTTTGATAAATTTTCTGGAGGGTCCCCTTCAAAAATCCACAACGATGCATGGAGCCCTTATTTGGCCCACAGTGAAGGCTATATCTTGACCATTTTCGATCCGATTCTTGAGCGGAATACGTTAAACGATTTGTGGCTCAATTCTCCATCAATCTGCATCAAAATCTAAAAACAAAATATTTTTTGGATTTTTTGATAAATTTTTTGGAGGGTCCCCTTCAAAAACCCACAACAATGCATGGAGCCCTTATTTGGCCCCCAGCGAAGGTTATATCTTGGCCATTTTCGGTCCGATTCTTGAGCGGAATACCTTAAACGATTTGTGGCTCAATTCTCCATCAATCTGCATCAAAATCTAAAAACAAAATATTTTTTGGATTTTTTGATAAATTTTTTGGAGGGTCCCCTTCAAAAACCCACAACAATGCATGGAGCCCTTATTTGGCCCCCAGCGAAGGTTATATCTTGGCCATTTTCGATCCGATTCTTAAGCGGAATATCTTAAACGATTTGTGGCTCAATTCTCCATCAATCTGCATCAAAATCTAAAAACAAAATATTTTTTGGATTTTTTGATAAATTTTTTGGAGGGTCCCCTTCAAAAACCCACAACAATGCATGGAGCCCTTATTTGGCCCCCAGCGAAGGTTATATCTTGGCCATTTTCGATCCGATTCTTGAGCGGAATACCTTAAACGATTTGTGGCTCAATTCTCCATCAATCTGCATCAAAATCAAAAAACAAAATATTTTTTGGATTTTTGTTAAATTTTCTGGAGGTTTCCCTTCGAAAATCCACAAGGATCCATGGAGCCCTTATTTGGCCCCCAGAGAAGGTTATATCTTGGCCATTTTCGATCCGATTCTTGAGCGGAATACCTTCAACGATTTGTGGCTCAATTCTCCATCAGTATGCATCAAAATCTAAAAACAAAATATTTTTTGGATTTTTTGATAAATTTTCTGGAGGGTCCCCTTCAAAATGTTTGAAAACTAGTGGGGAGGAATATGTGGCCCTTTGCGAAAGCCATATCTTTGCCAATAACTATCCTATGCTTAAACGAAGTACCTTAAATGAATTTTAGATGGATTCTACATCAATCTACATCAAAATTTAGATACAATTTTTTTTTTTCAATTTTCGATTAAATGTCACCACCAACGAATAAAACAAGTTTTGACTTTTTTATTTTTTATTTATTAATTTTTTATTGTTGATTGATCTCTTTGCTTCTTTTCTCTTCGTTTGCTCATACTCATTCATTCAGTTTTGTGTTTTTAATTTTTGCTTGGTTTTTAAACGTTTTTGGTTAATTCTGCTTGCAGCTAATATTTTATTTCGTCTGCGCCTGCAATTCAACTCACTTTATTTAATATTTCCTCATTTTCTGCTGCCTGCTCTTAGTTTCTGTCGCATACATTCCGGCCAACTGCTTGGAGTCGAAAGCAATCAACTAAACCTTTGTTTTCTGATGCTCGTGTATATATATTTATATATATATGTATGTATATACCTATATATATTTATTCCCATTTATGTTTTGTGTAATTATAATTTATTTTTTATATTTACTCTCAGCATAAGATTTTGTTTAGTTGATGTGTGTGTTGTGTGTGTTTTGAGTGTTTTTTTATGTGAGTGGGTAGTAGGTGTGTGAGCGAGTGGGTGTAGTGTGCAGTGTGCCTTCAACCCAGGAAAACAATTGAAATCCTCGCACACCTTCCTAAAGAACCAGAACTCAAAGTTGTACATAATAATAGCGTGTGTGTGTCTGTGTCATATACGATAGGTTTTTTTTACAAGTCTAGAACATAAGAAAATACATAATTCACATATATATTTATCCTCATTTTCCGATTTTCCTTTCATTGTTAGTATCCATAGTATTTATATTGTTAAAGCGCTTTACTATTTTGCTCTTATTGTTGTTGGTATTTTTAGCATTCTTTTTGTTTTTCTTATATATTTTTTTTGTTTTTTGTATTTTTTTTGCAACGTTGTTAATGCGACTTTATTTTTAGTACAAGATTTTTGTCTCTAAAAGTACTTAACGAGTTTTGCGTTTGCTTATACTTTTTGCTCAGCTGGCTCTAAGCAGCTACAGCTACGATTTAACATGCTCGATTTGTTTATACATATAAATACAATATTAGAAACTATAGTTAAAGTTACCGTACAAGTTGAAAGCGGACTAAAGAGGTTATAACTCAAAGTGCAACAGAAGTTGATCATCATAAACAAAACAAAAAAATACAGAAAAAAGAACAGAACTGAAGAGACATTAAACCATCTGTCTTATATAAATATTTATCGTTTATTAGGCTTTCTTGTTTCAACATTTTTTATTTAATTTAGTTTAATCTTGTTGTTTACTTGATTTTCTTTTTGTTTCGTTTTTTTTTTTACAATTGCATTATCCTTTGAATATTTTTTGTTTTTGTCACTGATTGGCATCCTATACGAACATCAACATTAACTAGAGATGGGTCCTATTCGCGTGTTATCAAAGGGGCTCTGTTAGCTTGGAATAGTTTGGGATTGGCATAACAAACAACAGATCTTCAGCACGTCAAGAACATACATATACTCCATCGAATGTATAAATTTGTTTACTTTCTATACTCCTCCAGTTTCATTTGGTGTTCTAAAGGCAGTTATAGGGGCGATCTGATCTCTATTGCTTCTTAACGGATGTGATATTACTTGGATAGCTCTAGTCGTAGTATCTGACTATCTCGGGCTCTTCTTTTTCGCTATTTTTGTTTTTATTTTTAATTACACGCTAATATAAAGATGCAAAACCTCCTTACACACACTTTGCTTAGTATTTAGGCAATAGGTAAATTTTCGAAATACAATACACTCGTTCTCTGTAGGCGATGACTTTTTAGTTGATGCACTTTTAAGGATTTTACCCTCAATTCGGTTTGAAATTTTCTCTCTCTGTTGCATATTGTGGTTGACGTTTTACAAACATATTTAATAATAACGCTAACTTTTACGTTTTTTCCTTTAGATTTTTGTTTTTTTTAGGCTTTTTTAATATTTTTTTTCTTTTGCAATATATGTATACATATATGTGTATAATAACTCACGATTCACAGACACAATTATCTTTAATATTATATGAACTTTTGCGGTTTTTGCTTAATGAGAGACATTCATTAGTATATAATTTTCATTTCGTCCTGCCGTCCTACCGTCCTGTCGTCTGTCTCTGCTCCTAGTTTGCTCCTATAATGCATGCTTCTATACTTTGTAATGGGCGTGAGAGTTGAATGAACAAACATACATATGCATAGTATATTTCATATATAAATTTTATATATTTCTTTACCATGAGTGCGGCTAATTGTGAGTGAGAATGAGTCAGTGAGTGATTGAGTGAGATGCTGGAAAAGCAGTCCAAAGTCCCCCATACATTATCTTAGCTACATTATTTACAATAAATATTTTCGAAAATTGAATGAGAATTGTGCGCATTTCCATGAACATTGAAAATAGTTATTATTTTAGGGAATCGGGGGGAAAAGTTGGAAAGGAGTTTGAAAACTATCATAGACTTCGTACTGGACCGCTTTCCGCAGAGATATATGTATATGTAGTTTTTAGATGCAGATTGAGTCTCAAGTGGACTATGGAAATGTTCTTCTAGATGACAACTATCGTGTGGAGACTGTGCCAACATAAATTGTCCATAACCATGTTCTACAGACTAACGATTTCTTGGTTGGTTTCTTTAGCTTAACCTTTATACAATTCTCAATATTTTTGTATTACATTTTTCTTAGTACATCTCGATATCTGCGCATGCGCCAATTCCTCAACCTGGAGACATAATGCTACTCTCCGCAGGCGTACATACATACACTTAAATAGATCAGAATTTTGCGTACGGTATGGTGTGTTATTACATTTTACGGTATTCCTATTCTTTTATCGATTTCTCGGCTGTCTGTCTAATAGCCAATTAGCCAATTGGCCCGCTTAGCAGAAACTTGAACAAGCTACCAAGCCTTGGCTTAGCTTGATTTTTGTCAGATTCGTAACTGAGCTCTGGCGTTTAGCGGGAATTGTTGGAATTTATGATCTCGAGAAGTCTTGACGGAGTGTGCAACACTTAAAGCTAAATAACAAAGTTACATTCTGGGAGGAGGGGCGTATTTCTCATATTTTATATACAATTCAGTGGGAAACTTGGACTAAGACACGCCGTTTTATGGAGCCTGCTGTGGTAGACAGAAAAAAAAATATTTAGGATGTTGCGCAGTTTAACTATTTTACATATTTCCGATAAACGCAATTTGGGGACCTTTACGACAAGTCTAGTCATTTCTGATAACTATCTATCAGAAACTCTACCCGACCCTAAAAAAAATTGGATAAAATTAAAAAAACAAAAAGTCTGGATGTTGCGCAGTTTGTCTATTTTACAGATTTCCGATGAACGCAAACATTTTGCAATCAAGTTAGATCATTAGGTGAGTGAGTGCGGTTTCCGTGGGTGGGGACTAGGATGGCTGATCTGTGTTAGGACCTAGTTAGCAATATTTGTAGGTAATTAGGTCAATGCGCTTCAACAATCGTCAATCAGTTATAGGTATAGCTCCTCGCATTTCACTTACTAACATGGTATCTCTTTATTCAACTTTTTTATCGCTTAAACGTAATTAATAATATTTCTTTCCTTCTTTTTTTTTTTTGTTTAATATTTATTTATACGTGTCCGCGTGTGTGTCTGTATATGGGGTGTGTATGTGCACGCATGTATGTGTTAGTGTGACTGTGTCTATTTTTTAGGTTTTTGTTTTTGTATATTTTTTTTGCAATTTTTAGGTTTAAGATACAATATTTATAAAGATTTCTTTGATGCCGCACTCAACGTTTTGTAACATACCCCTCACACGCACACACACGCCCACAGGGATCTGATTCAGCTCCCGGTCTAGATTTCGGTTCTACCTCCTTCAACAGCCGCCCAAGCGTCCTGCGGGTCGTTCGGCTTGGTTGGTGTCTTGTCAATCGAGTATACATATTAGTTTTTTATATTTTCTGATTTAAAGTTTAGCATATGTGTGTGTGTGTGTGTGTTTAGTATAACTATTTATTTCCTCTGTAGATGCAATCTCGCCTCTGCCATTTACGGATAATGTGTGTGTGTGTTAAGCTTGACGCTTTTACTGATCTTGGTTTAATTATTTTATTGTTAATTTCTGGCGCGCCTCGCGTCTATCGCTGGATTTCCGCTTAGTTTTCCGACTTTTCCTTGATTTTGGCGTTTGTGGTCGCAGGATTATTGTCGCCGCCGCTGGACAGGCTGCCGCTGCTGCTGCTATTCGACTGTTGCTGATGTGAGTTCAGGCCGGCGGCGGAGCTGGGTGGCTGCAGTGACGATGTTGACGCCGCGGGTGCTGCGCTGTTGGATGTCGCAGCGCTACCGCCAGCGGCGCGCCCAGTAGAACGATTAGTTTCGAGTTCGTGCAGCTTCTTCCACAGCTCCTCGCGATCGCGCTCCCGCTTCTTTTCCCTACAAAGTTCATTATTTGTTTAATTATTTGAATAAAATTGCTGAAAATAAAACTCACTTTTGCCTTTCCGCCTTATAGCTGGAGGTCAGTTCGTCGAATAGCTTGGAGTTCATCTCCATAAACGTCTTCAATACGTTGTAGACGAGGGCTACGATGGTTTGATTCCAGTGCTCCTTGCTGATGCGGTATAGGGCCGGGAACATGATGGGCATGATGACCGCGTTGTTCTCCTCGATCAGCGACATGGCGTATTCATTGTTCCACAGATATAGAGCCCGCTCAGCAACCTATTAGACACAACATGAATTTATTATTTATTTATTTTTTTTAATAAATTTATTCGGCAGACTCTCACCTGAAAATGTGGACTCGAAACGCATTTGGCAATTTGACGGAACAGCGGCTCCTGGATCTTGACAAACTGCGGCGGATCGATGACGTCTAAGATCTCCTCAATCTCGCCCAAGAACATGACCTCCTTTTGGGAACACGTCTTCGGCCAGAACTTCAACAGGCCACGCACCACCGGCTCGGTGAGGAATGGATCCTTCTCTAGGAATTGGACAATGCAGTACGCCAGCTGGGCATGGTAGAGTGACAGGCATTTGACTTTGTGCAGCGGCAACAAGACCTTGACGAGGAACTGCTTGTGTTCGGCCTTCAGTGGTAAAGCAAATCCGTTGATGATACTGTTTTCAAAAGGGAGATAAAATGTTAATATCAGATATCATCAGTTGAATCAGTGTCCTTCTTACCTTCCGAGAATTTCAAGGAGTTCGCCGACTCCATTGAAGTGCTCCGTCTCATAAATAAATCGCAAAAATATGTTGTTGATCTGTTTTCGTATAAAAGCCCGTAATCCTAAGAACTTTCCGTAGATGCGATGCAAAACGGTCTTAAGGAAGTCCCGCTCCCGTGGATCCTCCGAATCGAAGAGCTCCAACAGCTAAAAGGTACAAAAATGTATTAATATTTGGAATATTTTGAATGAACCTTTAAGGACCCACCTGCAAGACGAACTTTTGATCGATCACCCGCTTGCCGATAGTGGCCTGGAAATCCTGCGACTCCAGGAAGCGTAGAAAGACCTCGTACACCAGCTGTAGGTGCGGCCAAGATGCCTCCAATGTCGGATCATCCTCCTCGGGATCAAAGTCGGGATTCTCACTTGGCGGCAGCGTGCGGAATAAATTGCATGAAATCTATTTCAAAAAGGGATAATGTTTAGTTGAGATTCCAAAGCCAAGGATTAGAAGTACGAACCATGCGAATTATTTCCGGGTAAACCGGTTCCGTAAGCACACCGCGCCCATGTGTTATATAGGTCGATAGGTCATTGAGAGCGGCCCTCTTGATCTCCTTGCCCTTCAAGTCCGTCACGGGATCCATGAAGTCAAAGGACACGCAGCACTGGCGCAGCTTCCTTATGAACAGCTCCTCCTGTTCTAGGCTGGAGCAATCGGCTACAAAAATACAAATATGTTATACAAATATTTATAATAAAATAAAAATGAAAAAGGAATACCTTTTAATGGCGGCAATTGCTGCAGCTCAACATCCTGGGAATTTCTGTAGCGCGAGGAACCTTGACTCTTTTTACCCTTCTTCTTGAGCGAACGTTTGGCGAACGGGTCGATTCGATCCACAAACGTGCCCGATGACATCTTTTCAGATTTGGGTTCGTTTGAATCGATGGCGGTGGTCTCCGTGGCTGACTGTGTGGTATTCAGCTTGCCGGCTTTGTTTCTAACGCTTGCCACTGAAAATATTTCGGTTGCAGTTGCACCGGCTGGCCCAGTTGCAGCTGCTCCACCCTCCTCACCAGCGGCCTGGCCTCTATCTCTACCTTGCCCTTGCCCGTTGCCTTTCCCCCCTTTCCGATTGCCCTCGTTGCCCACGCCCTCGTCGCCGTCTTCGCCGAAATCGCTGCTTAGGATCTCGACTGGCCGTTTGTTGCGTGATTTGCGTAGCCAACCGAAAATTTTATGTGTTATGTTGGCGACTTTGGCGGTTGAATTGGGCGTCTTGCAATTGTTTCTATCCCCGCTGGTTAACTCCAACTCCAACAGCTCTTCGCGCGCTCCTGCTCCTCTTTTAGTGCCAATCAGCAACTGCAACGTCCGCTTCTGATTCTGCTTGCGTCTCTTGACTTTCAGGCCTGGATCCTGTTGCTGCTCCTGTTGCTGGTTGTGCTGCTGGTGGTGATGAAGTTGCTGGAGCAGCTTCTGTTGCTGGGTGATGCTGATGGCGGTGTTGAAGCGGTAACGACTTATCTTGGCATTTATCTTACGGTAGCTGTGGGGCGTGAAATGTCGTCTTACTTCTCTACCTAGCTACCTCGCTCTGGCAGCTCTTCTTGCTTCTGCTTTGGATTTTTGTTTAAATTCGTTACAGTTGTATGTACACTGAAAGAAAGTGGGGCAATCGATTAGTTCAGTGACTTCATCTGACCCACCTACTCACCTGTGCTTGTTTGTTTGTTTGTTGCTTGTATTGTTTAGTGGAGGGATCTCGATAATACTCTCGCTTAGCTTCTGGGTTGCTCTACCTTGATGTCTGCTCCTTCGGCTGCTCCTGAATGGCACATAGTAGTCTGGCTTCTCTTCACTCTGATCTCCGTATTTGGCATCACATGCACTGCAAATGGAAACAAAGACACTCAATTAGATGGCTCTTATCGCTGCAAATTACTCAAAAATTGACATCGCAGCGCCAGCAGGAGCAACTGCTCTGATAAAATGGCAAAAAGAATTGTGGTGGTGGCCCTCGTGTGTATCTAATCACAGGCTTTGCAGGTGCCTACATACCATCCACACATACAGACATACAGATATATAACTATACACAAACGTGTGACTGTGCGGAGATAATGACTTTGACTGTGATTTCTTTGTTGGCGGATAACAGCCAACACCAGATAGCTGATAAAAAGGGAGCCCGCCCATATGCGACACAACCTGAATTTCCATTTAAAGTTCAAGTTTGTTGCTTTAATATTTCACTTTTAGGTTTCAATTGGCTGACATTTGGAAGTGAACTATACCAGAGAGGAAGAGGCTAGGTGGCTGACAAAGTCCTGGCCACCAGCCACTGCACTTGAATTAAATCAAGTCGCTGCCGGAAGCTAGATGACGTTGTCACCTCCAGCGGAAATGAAGGCAAAGGAAGGACGCACAGGATGCCAGGCAGCCAGGCTGAACTTCACTTCAATTCCAGGAAAAAAAAAAGCGTGGGTGCTGCCCAGTTTCCACTGGCGAGGACATGGCGGAACTGGACCAGTGTTTCCAGTTAAGAGCACAAATTGGCACAATTGCAAGTCAAACCGCCTGCCAGCGATTCCCAGCGAAAACACGTTTACCATGTCACACACACACACACCCACATGTCACATGAGAGAGTGTAGCCACCAGCTACACCCACAACCTGAGGAGGGAGAGCCGACCACAGGGCGTATGAGTGACAAACAGGTACACAAATGCGATCAACTCGCTCCGGCTGGTGGTCTGGTGGTCCGGTGGCTCGGTGGAAATGGAAATCGAAAGGCGTGGGTGTAGCTACCTCCTCCACTGAGAAAAACAAATAAATTATAAATATTTCTTAAAGAAAAATAAATAAAAAAAACACCTCAAGTTTAATGACATTTATTTTTAAGAAATAATGTCTAGAACATGAAACTGTGTCACTTAATAATAGTTTTAAATATTTCTCTCTCTCTGCCTGGCAGCCGGAACTTGGCCGGCAGAAAAAGAGCGAGCCACAGAGTGGGAGGAACAGCTGCCTTTGACGTCCCAGCCAGCATGTTTTCGCGCCTGATGCCTGATTTCATGCCACAAACAAAGTGTTGCACTTTTGAAGCCTCGCCTTTGGGAGCGAGGGCTGGCCATCTATTATGCCATTTTGTGGAGAAGCACCCGTCCCAGGCCCAGCCCAAAGTCCCACGACAAGCGACTGCAAAACAATGGCTGACCATTAGGCTCAGAGCTCCCCCCTTTATGGACTTGTGCGTGTGACCTTATGACATTATTTGCTCGCAGAGGCCTCTTTAGGGGGGCACTATCATCGCAGAAAACAATAACAAATAGCCAGGGCGGCGCTGACCTCTAGCCAGAGCCCCTCCTGGCTCTGTGTTTGTTTTGCTTCTGTTGGCATTTGTAAGATTTTCGCCGCCCGACAGACCGCCCAAACACACAGTCATCTTAATGACTAAGCGTTGGGGAAAATTATTTTCCCTACTTTCCCGCCAGACCTCTCTCTCCTCCTCTCCGTCCAGTGGCACTTTTTCGACGCATGTCTATTGGTATTCCAGCGATAATCAATAAGCTGGCCAATGTTTGAAGACGAGGACAGTATTCAGGGTCCAAGAGTTCCAAGAGTAGTAGCTTCTCTCTATTATTGTCAAATTAGTTATTGGAGAACCCCCTTAAAGTCTTCTCTAAACATTCCTACTTGCTAGTCCCTCATAATCCCCTAGTTAGATACTATTTTTGGTAGTAATAGTAGTTATCTTTAGCATAAAAGTGTTTGCAGAAGGAAGCAGGAATTAAAACGCTTTTTTAGGCCATCAGCTTTGATTTGTTAGCTAAGTGTCTGGTACTTAAGGTGCTTAGTAGAACTTGTAACAAAAATACATAGTTTGTCTGTAATCTCTATTTGCTTTGAAACTATCTATGAGATACTGGAATATATGCCTTCCTTTCAGATATCTCTCCCTCTTTTAGGGTCTATCCTTTTAAAATTAAACATATTCCTGCCTTCAAGAGTCTTTTGAACTTTTCCAACATCGTGGTTGTGTAAGGCAGAGTAGTGTCGTGGTGATAGGAGGAGCTCCTCCCCAGCACCATCCCCAACCTTAGCCCTCCAGTGTGAAAAGTATTGCGCACTGTTTTCGCTGGGAACGTGGCGTACTTGAGAGTGGCAGTGTCTCAGGAAGGAGGATTGTGTGGGGCTTCAAGCGGGAAAACTGTGGAAAAACTACGCAGTAAACGGCGTCCATGAAGGCTCCTCCTCCTCCTCCCACACATGCTCATACTTATGTGGCACGTCGCCTGGCGAAATCCTTTTGTGCAACGCACGAGAGACGAGTTCATGGTCGGTGAGAATCTCATTTCATCGCAGATCCAAAGCATCTCCAGCAAGGCATGACTGTGAAAATGGGAAATGCATCAAATTACTGGCATGCACTCACATGCACTGGCACTGGCACTGGCTCTGGCTGGCTGGGAAACACCTTTAGTGGCCAAATTAGAAACTGCGTTTCGTTGCGTGTCTGCTTGGAATATCATTTACTATCTTCCAAGAGATTCAAGAGCGGGAGTGGGCGGGAAACTGCGCACTTGCAACTGCCACAGCAACTGAAACTGCTATATCTCATCTGCTAGCGAGGCCTTGACCTTATCGAAATGGAGATACCCACCGAGTGTGTGCCCCCGAGCCCCTCTAGGCACTGATATCCATGGAATCAATCAAATCAGCGCCCATTCCATCCTCCACGATGCATATGCAACAGCTTCTGGCTTGCGAGGGGCCATGTGGCAAGTGCAGATGCAAATATATGGCATGTATCTTGCCACCATCCACCACCCACCACCCACTTGTCCTTCTTCTGTTTATAATTTGCATAAAGCGAAAGAAAATGGAACAATAGGTTTACAAGATTTCGTGCCACAGCCAGGCCATCTGCAGGAGAAGCGTTGCAACAGTTGTTGCCACAAAGTAAGCACTCGCTATAGACGACCCTCGTTATAGTTACTAGACTATTTCTTTCAGTTTATTTCAGCCTCAGGGGAGCCACAGAGCCCTTATTTGTTTTGGTTTCTGATTTTTGGTCACAGCATTCTTGGCCAGAGCCACCGAGAATTAGATGAGACTTCCAGGGTCCAGGGGAATTGGGTCAACAGCTGGGGGGGACAAGGGACAAGGGACATCGGGCAGTGTGCTGAAATATTTAAAATTTCATTAAAGATTCAGAGTTCAGAGTTCAGAGTTAGGATTGAATTAAGAGCCACAGCTCAGCAGAGGACCAAGTTGGAATCTCTATTGGAGAAAGTTTCCAAACAATGAGCCAGAATCGATTGGCTGCCAGATACAGATACAGAGTGCATCCGAGAGATGCCAGTGCATCTCTGGCTCTCATCCTAATAGCTTTCCTTATCAGGAACTGCCCAGCTGACCCACCAAGCCACGTGCGGTCAAGGTCCTTCTGGCCAGAGCCAGAGTTCTGGCTAATGCACTTTATTAATTTCAATTGACGGACGGCATGATTCAATTTATTGATAGCCCTGTTAGCGGGGCAGTGCGTCAGGCCACCTCTGACTAATCCAAAGTGGAAATGGAACCAACTCACGCAATGCCAGAATGGGGAAATAGGGGGGGAGCAACATTTATGGGTCACAAAAATAGACGCGACTTTGTACTTCTATTTTTGGCTCTCAGAAGTACGTCAGGAAAGTAACACAATTTTCATTTTATTAACCGACTGACTGCGTGGGTGTCTCTTGCCAGGAGTGCCAGGAGTGTGCAAGAACTCGGAATTAATGCAAGAAAGGATGCATCTGCAGAGCCAGCACATCACTACTAATTTTCCAAGTATTTGTATTTAATTAGTCGCAGCCAGAGGGCCCCACAAGAGAAGAGCTCGCATTCCAAAGAACTAGGAACTAAATGGAATTCCGAGAGCTCAAAGGAAATATTAATTCCTGGTAGCTAGGAAAGGCTTTTAATGAAGTGCTTCTTTAGGACTTTGAAGGACTTGAGGAAGTAGATTCAGGCATAGGCGTTGGAAGAATTTATTCTACTGACACGCAGAACCAATTAAGACTCAAATTATTACCAAAATACCTTGATAAAGGCTTCAAGGTTATAGTTTAAAATCTCATTAAATACCTCTTAGACAGAATTAGGAGGCAGAAATACTTGTGACGAATGACCATGACACTTTCAAAATATCTCATCTCAATATTGTATCCTCACGAAACCAGTTGAACCACATTTTGTTAACAATAATCAACTAATCATCTTAATAAAGGTTAAAACTTTACTGTAAAAACTCATCTAGTGGCCAAAATACTTGTGACGAATGAGCATGCCACATTCTAAGTAACTGAAAACCACAACACAAAACCAGTTGAACCACATTTTGTGAACAATTATCAACTAATTAACTTGATAAAGGTTCAATGTTTCACTTGAAAGTTATAACACAAATGACTTCTTGGAAAGATAGAATACTAGTGACCACATGCCACACTTTAAAGAAAAGTTCGAACCATTCAGAACCAGAAATTTATTTAAACCACAATTTGGGCCAGTTGTCAAGAAATTATTTCGACAAGGCTCATAGTTTTAGAGCGAAACTATCCAAATATCTTTTATTAATATTGATGACGAAAAAATCTAAATAAGGTGTACAAAAATGGAGTCATCAGGTGGATACTGTATTCCATCAGGACCAATTGAACCACAATTTATGAAAATAATCTGAAAAAAGATTGAAAAATCGTCTCATAGAGTGAAAATAATGGTGACGAATGATCATAACTCTTTTCTTATCCATATTGATGACGACAAAATCCAAGAAAGCAATGAAAAATAACACCTTTAAGAATATTCCTAATAGGCACGACCATGTTTAAATGTTAAATTGAAAGTTAAAACAGCTATCTTGTGTCCAATTATCACCTCCCATCAATTATGGCCATCTTTAGGCGACTAATATGATTACCACATCTGTCACAACTTCTAGCCCCTTGCGTGGCCCCTGTTTTTTTTTTATTTTTTATGTAAGAAATAGTTTAAAGACCCATTGCAAGCCACCAAGCTGTCGAGGGAAAAGAGAAAGTCTGGAAATTGGTTGACAATGTACACGAGAGCCCACAACTAATTGCATCAGCGACAAGTGACGAGGGCGGCCTACGGTTTATGGTTTATGGTTTATGGCTAATGGCTTCTGGTCTAGGGGACTAGGGGGCTGGGATGTGCATATTGTTATTAAACGGGCCAGTCGGCCCAAAGAAGTCAGTCAAGAGCAGCCAGTCGGGTGACGAAAGAGGGAAGACAGCGGCAGTCACAACAGTTTCCTCAATTTAATTAAATAATCAAGACCCGAGACACAATGCGATTGCGACAGACAGCCTTTGGCTAATTAAAAATGAGAGAAAAAGAGGAAAAAATACTAAACTGAAGTGAAACAGAAGGAAGCGTCATCACCTACAGAGGTGTTTCTCTAAATATATTATATTTATTCTGTTATATATATTCTATTATATATACTAGATAGCTGCCTACTTTGTGAAATATATGCCACGGCAGATTCAATGCCAGGGCATGGAAAATTTTCTATTGAAAAGCGTTGTTGACTTGCCTTTGCTTTTTTTGCTTTTTAATTAAGCGATTTGAGCGAGTGATAAGAGAGGAGGGCAGGAGCAGGCGAGTGGGCGTGGCTGGCACCTAATCATCACTGAAATGTCGCATAAACAAAAGACGAGAAAATGTATCTCAAAGCGAGGGATAAGATAAGAGTCGCCACCTGCCGAGCCGAGGCATTCTTTTTAAAATATTTCTCATTTTTGTGCCAGTTCCCTGCCGGTCTGTCGGTCTGAATCAGAACTCAAACCGCAAGTGTGAATTATTAATTGTGCAGTGCGATTTCATTCAATGACTGCAGCTGTCGGTGGGTCGGTCGGGAGTAGTGTGCTTTATTTTTTTTATTTTTTATTGATTGCCGTTGATGACGCTCCTCAGGCGGGCCACCACAACAATCCAATAAACTCTGGCCAATGACTGCTTTATGAATCAACCTTTCGGCTATTCGACTCAAGGTCACTCGCGGCCTTAATGGCCAATGGCCACATGAGGAATTCTCCTCCTCTAAAAACTCTAAAAATAGACTCAAAATTAAAATAATTTTTGAAAATAAAATTGCACTTTGCAGGAAGGAGGAAAATGGAAAATGGCAGAAAAGGAAATTTATTTACTCCCCCACCTCCCCACCTGCCACTTCTACTGAATGTTAAAACATTTTCTATATTTAACAAAATATTTAAACGGCGGAGAGACGTCATTAATGGGCGCAGAATCTCAGGAGCCAAGGCCAAGGGGGAAACCAGAGAACGAGGCAGCCGAATGTTTGACGGAAAATGTGAAAATATTTCAAGAAAAGTGTCTGTTTGAAGCAACAGAGATTCTATTGCCAGAATTTTGAAAGATTTAGAGTGTTTGGGATGATGAAAAATGAGAGTAAATAGTCACAGTAGGGGACAGTGGACACTCTGCCCTAAAGGGCAAGCAATACTTTCTTTCTTTCTTTGTGTTTATATTACAAGATATTTAAGCCAAAAATAGAATACGAGAGTTTCTCTTTTATATTTATTTTCAAAAAACTGCTAAACTTCTCAGAAATCAGAGTCATTTATTATTGGAATATTTAAAAGAAAAATTTCCAACTTTTCTTCTCTAAGAACTCTTGCTCTATGACAGCTATAGGATATAGTCCCCCGATCTAAAGAGAACAAAAGTAAGAGATTAGAAGTAATCCAAGTTTAAAATTTATATCTTTATATCTTATATCTTCGATATAGCTACTCTTGAGATGATTCCGATCAAGAATATAATATATTCCTGCTTAGAGGATCGGAGATGTCTCCCTCACTGCCTTGCACACTTTTGATCGAAGTTAAGTACAGTATCTGATAGCTATAGGATATAGTCTACCGATCCAGGTAGTCATCACTTATAAACTACTCTGGAGGTGCTTTCCAGGGGCCTGTCTAGCAGCTGATCAAATGTCGAGCAAATTCCACTGTCTAATTGCCTTTTTGTCGCCTCAGCTGGTGGCCTGGCTCTGCCCCAGCTGATTGTTCCTCTCGTTAGAGGGGCGTGCGAACAAAAAAAAAGCAAACATTCAGAAAAACAAAGGCGGATCTGGGCCCCACCGAGTCAGCAAGTCAGACAGGGCCAGCGTCTAATTATAATTTGAGATGGGAGAAGCCCTGCCCTCCACCCGACCTGTCCAGCTTCCATTTAAGAAGATTCTGTAGTCTATAACCCAACAATCTGGCGAATAAAATTGATTTCCCCCCACAGTAAACTCTCGATAGCCGCAGAACAAACAAACAAGCAGAGTTGGCAGGAGGAACTTGTCGGAAAAGTACGTTTCTCAGACATTTCATTGGAATGCTTGGCCAGGAACTGGATGCAGAGCATGATGAGAATGGAATTGTTTACTCCGGAAAGTGAAAATCAATGGGGGTTGAGAGAAATATGGGCCTTATTTTTAGGGCAGCTATGGGGGCAGCCCAGTCGCAGCTCATAAAACGGCAGAAAGCGAGGTCAGTTGTGGCCAAAGAGACAGACAGACAGAAGAGCGAGGCAGGTGAGTGTTTGCGGTCATTAAGAGGTTGCACCAAGAGGCAGGTGCAAGTCAGCCGAGCAAGAGCCACCTTTCCACTGGAGACTCGGAAAGGTCAACACTCGGCAAGCAGGTCGCCGGGGGGACAGGCAGGAGCTCCTCTTTTTCCTCCTCCGCAGTAGAGACTCCTCCTCGCCAGAAATCCAAACTGAAAGTTTAAGAAAATGTTTAGTTTTCAGATCACAGACTTGAGACTCGGACTCAGTTACTGGCAGTTTAAGGGGGAACACAATAAACAAATGCCTAGTGGGGCAGTGGTGGAGCTCCCACACACACACTGCGAAAAAAACTTAACGATCGTTGGCAGAAAGTGGAAATATAACTGGAAATATATAATATAAGTGCTCTGGAAGTCACGTTCGGTTTTGGGGACTCTGCGACGAGCGTGCCAGTTACTGAATGAGTTAGTAGTTACTAGTTAGTACTCACTAGTCACTGTTATTATAACTGATCTGTAGCACCTGCTACAGGCCCCTGCAAGGGCGTTGTCACCTCGCTGACAGGTGAGAGTCTCCCCGGAATGATTTACTTTTCAACACCTTGGTGCTAACTGCCAAGGGGCATCTTGACGATTTTCGTGCCTCCAGACTCGTACGTTATGTTTCAATTGTGACTTGTTAATTTCCAGAGCAGGTTACCCCCTGTTCCGCCACTCCCCTCCCCCTGATAGTGGAGCCTCTATCACTCAATCAATTAGAACCAGTTTGCTGGTCTGGCTGGGTTGTGAAGGGGCGGAGAGCTTAACCCTAGATGGACGGTGGTTTTGTTTCCATTTTTGTTTTAATTTTGAGTTGGAAGGTTTGGAATTTATTTTTATACCCGGTACTTGGTACTCGTGGGGTATCTCTTGATCAGCATCAAAAGGAGAGTCCATATAGCCATGTCCTTCTGTCCAAAAGCTCTCGTAGATCTCAGGGACTTGAATACAGAAGAGATAGGGCTATACGATTTTCTATAAAGATACATTTTTGAAACAGTTTTCTTTCCAAACTGACAAGTTTTGGACTGGCAAGTTTCGGTTCAAATCAATGGCAAATATAATTGAAGAGGAGCTCTAAATAGTTCGGCCGTCCAGTGTGTAAAAAATCACAGAATCGAACAGATATCAGGTACTATACTCCAATTCTATAAGGATGTGGCCACAATTCTGCTGAGTTCTTCCTTTAAAACTGGATATAAAGTACGGAACTAGATCATTATGATGACTAACCACTGCTTTTATTTAAAAGATTCTACAATAGACCACAAGGGGCTTCCTAGGGTTAACTCCAAGACGGATATGGAGAGCCGGCCCGAAATGGTCTCCGATCTCCGATCTCCGAGTGTGGGGACTTGTTGTGGGCCAACTTCCGCTGGTCTTGGCCTACCTTTCTCAGTTTCTCTAATTCTCAGTTTCTCACTGTCTCTGTGGCTCTGTTTCTCTGTGACTCTCAGTGGGAGATGCTGTTGCACTGTGTCGCTGGCTGTGTGGCAGGGCGGTTGGCATAATTGAATTAAAACTGTAGTTCACCACGAGAATTTGCACAACGCGAGGGGGTGGGGGGTTTAGTGTGGGGTGGGGGGTAGGGGGAGGTCCAAGTGGGGTCAACACATGTAAATGCGGTGTGGAAGCAAAACACACTCACACTCACAGACACACATGCAAAGCAAAGTCTAAGTGAGAGTGTGAGAAAAGAGGAGGTGGAGGAGGAGGAGAAAGGTGAGAGAGCGCAGCTGTTTTGATGGGCTCTTCGCCTCTGCTTCTCTTTCTTCTTTCTTCTTTCTTCTATTTTTCCTTTTCTTAGGTTTGTTGATTCCGTTCTTTTGATTTTTGCAGTAAGATTAGGTAACTAGTGTCTATATGAACATAATTCTTAACACATTTTACTGCTACTTTCGTCACACACACACACACTTGTCATATGTATGTTTCACACACACACACACAAGAGAGAGCAGCAGCAGCAGCGAGCAACAAAATCGATATTCTAAAAATAATATAAGTAAAAAATATATATGCATATACGAAATCCAAACGAATCTCAATTGTAGCCGCCGCTTCTGCTGCTGCTTCTTCTTTAGCTTCTGGTTCTGTGGTGCGAGCTCTGCTGCTGCTCTTGCTGCTGCTTTAAGTGCAGGAGTATATGGATGGAAGAGAGTGTGTAATTACATATTTATTTATTTATTAAAACTTTGGGCCACTGAATTGCGTCTGGGATTTAGCCGCTTACTGCGCACTTGAAAAATTAGCATTCGCCACGAAATTCACTTTCGACTTGTCGCGACGCGGCTTACTTAGTAGTGACCGTTTTTTTCCCCCGTTTTTTAGCTTTCCGTTTGCGAATATATAATATATTATTTCAGAAAGCGATTAATCGGACACTGAAGCAGCAGGAGCGGTGTGTATATAAAAGAATCTATATCTTTCGCACCCAACCGACGACGAAGGCGGCATACGGGCATCTTCGAGTTCGCTTTTGTTCGAGTTCGCTAGCCATTTATCCATACCCGGTTCGGACATGCTTTACCGTTTGGGAGAGCTCTCTCTCTCTTTCTCTAGACTCGAGACGGCAAGTGCCCGACTACCTCTCTCTCTCTTGATTAAAATTTCACTCTCCCAGTGGCGCTGCTATATATACTATAGGTGAGAACACACAGGCGCTTTGGTAGAAAGATATGAGAAATATATTGAAATAATTTTGGTATTGTTATTGTTGTTGATTTGTTGTGGGTGAGTTTTTTTTAATGGCAAGTATAATAAGAACAAAATATAAACAGATAAGAAAGCTAAAAAGCCCACCCAATCGCCATTTCTTCGGCATGAAGCACTCATATCAAGTGATTACTCATTTGTAACTTTTCTTTGGAGGACAATCAAATCAATTTCGATACCACTGTGCCCAATTTCTGGGTGAGAGTGGTGAGAATAGATAGCAGCCGCACACTCACCACTATTATTGTTGTTGGTTGCTGTTGCGCGTCGCGGTTGCTCTCTCGGCTGCGCTATCCCTTACACGGTCACTCTGCAGGTGAGATATCCGTAGGTGCGCAGCGCGGTCATACTGCATGGGATTCCTGGGCGATAAAGAAACAGGGCTATCGTCATCGACTCGTTCCGTCTCCCTCGCTCTTAATGCTCTCTCAGGAATTCCTACTTTTGTCCACAGAATTCTCCTTTTGTCCTTTTCGCTAGCCTTTCATTAGCTATTTATGTAATTTAGCACAATGTTTGCGATTCACGGCGAGCTATGCGAGGGGCTCCCAATGAAAAAGCGACGCAACACTACGTACACACCTCGATTCGGATTGAGATATTCAGATGCGGATGCAGATTCCCGACTTCGACTCGCCCGACTTTTGTGCTGTGGGTTTACTGCGTTTAATCGCGCCCGCACTGCCACAGTTTTAGCTGCAAATCGCGCCGCAAGGGGATAGCTCTGCTTTTCGATCGGTTTGAGCGGCCGGCAGGTATATTTTATGCGAGAAATAATATTTTTTTCAGCGGCAACTAGAATAATCGTTCACGACACCGTTCGAAGTGACGCCATCTTTGAAAGCGGCGCAGTGTTGGAAAACGGTCGAAGGGATAACATTATTTCCTCTAATGGGTGCTTTCCTTTACCTTGACTTAAATTAATTCCATTTTTATTGCTAAAAAGTTTATTTATTTAACAATTTCATGAATAATAATTAGCCAAAGTTTCAATTGGTCTGTTAACAGCAAAATCCACTGTTAAGTGGCTGTAGGGAATTTTACTCACTCGACCTCTGGTCACACCGAAAGTGAATCAGAATGAAATCAACGCAAACTAATTGATCGCGAAAACGGTACAAAAGAGCAGTTAATTGCAGCAATTTTAGCTCTGCCAGCTAGCAAACAGTCCGAACTTTCGTCGCGAAAGAGAAAATACCTTTGAAGCACCTGCAGGGACACCAAAAACAAAGCAGCAAAGTGGACAACTCCCAGTTTTCGGAAGAGCATCACTTGCAGTCAAAGGATCATCCGGACAGAAGCGCAAGACTGAGGACCAACAGAATGTCTTCGCTGTCCGCATCCGCGGAGAATGTGTCCAGCCTGGGTCTGGGAGGAGGTGGCGGTGGCAACTCGCACGATGGAAACTCCCAGCAGGGATCCGACGGTGGCTCCAGTATGTGCTTGGAGCTGGCCTTGGAGGGCGAACGGCTGTGCAAGGCGGGCGACTGTCGGGCGGGCGTGGCCTTCTTTCAAGCAGCCATCCAGGCGGGCACCGAGGACCTGCGCACCCTCTCCGCCATCTACTCGCAGCTGGGCAACGCCTACTTCTATCTGGGCGACTACAACAAGGCGATGCAGTACCACAAGCACGACCTCACCCTGGCCAAGAGCATGAACGATCGCCTGGGCGAGGCCAAGTCCTCGGGCAATCTTGGAAACACCCTGAAGGTGATGGGCCGCTTCGACGAAGCCGCCATCTGCTGCGAACGCCACCTGACGCTGGCCCGCCAGCTCGGGGATCGCCTATCCGAGGGACGTGCCCTCTACAACTTGGGCAATGTCTACCATGCCAAGGGCAAGCATCTTGGCCAGCGTAATCCGGGAAAGTTCGGCGACGATGTTAAGGAGGCTCTCACTCGTGCAGTGGAGTTCTATCAGGAGAACTTGAAGCTAATGCGGGATCTGGGCGACCGTGGCGCACAAGGACGCGCTTGCGGCAATCTGGGCAACACTTACTACCTTCTGGGTGACTTCCAGGCAGCCATCGAGCACCACCAGGAGAGGCTGCGCATCGCCCGGGAGTTTGGGGATCGAGCCGCCGAGCGCAGGGCCAATAGTAACCTGGGCAACTCGCACATCTTCCTCGGGCAGTTTGAGGATGCAGCGGAGCACTACCGCCGCACTCTCGCGCTGGCCGTTGAGCTGGGCGAGCGCGAAGTGGAGGCCCAGAGTTGCTACAGCTTGGGCAACACCTATACGCTGCTGCACGAATTCAACACGGCCATAGAGTTCCATAATCGGCATCTGGCCATTGCCCAGGAGCTGGGCGATCGTATTGGGGAGGCCCGGGCCTGTTGGTCGCTCGGCAACGCCCATTCCGCGACCGGGGGTCATGAGAAGGCCTTGCAGTATGCGGAGCAGCATCTGCAACTGGCCAAGGAGCTGCACGACCCCGTCGGCGAGAGCACGGCCCGTGTGAACATCTCGGATCTGCGCAAGCTGCTGGGACTGCCCGAGCAGGAGCCCTCGCCCACCGAGGAGGAGGCGCGCTCCAGCGCCTCGGATCACTCGGCCAGCGGTCACCAGTCGGATGGGTCGGAGAACTCGCAGGGCAGAATGGTGAGTAAAGAATTGTGGCTAATAAGAAGTTCTTGGTTTACGGTTCTTTTTAGTCGCCAAGTCCCGCTAGAGAGAGTTTTGTTCAAGACCCTGAAACGATATCGATTTTGGCTAGAAATATGAAGATTATGTTGGAGATTGTATGTAGCGAAGATGCTCTAGGGAGATCTCCAGCTGCTTAGCTCTTTGTTTATGAAGGGGAGAGACCAAAAATAATAATTATTTTCCACCTGAACCAAAAAAACCTAATTGCAAGACAGAAATAGCTACAAATTTCACTCTCTTTATGTTTTTATAACACTATCCTATAGAGGGCCCTCTATTTTCCTAAACTCGAATAAATTATCAGGTGTTTTCTGTTTCGAAAGCTTGTTTATGGACCCCTACGGCCAGCAGTGTTTGGGAAGCAATTCCAGAATAAATATTTACGTTGAAGAGAAACAGTAGGGCATCTGCCATTGGGCGCGAAAATAAAAACCGGAACAGAGTCATAATCATATTTTTTATTTAGGTGCGCGTTCGCCGCCAGAGCATGGAGCAACTGGACCTGATCAAGATCACGCCTGACGGCAAGCGCCTGCAGGAGGACAAGCACCGGGCCGGCGGCGCAGCTACGAAAGCCAAAGATGACGACTTCTTCGAGATGCTCTCGCGGTCGCAGTCGAAGAGGATGGACGACCAGCGCTGCTCGATCAAGATCAATCTGGCTGGAGCTCCGGCAGTGGCCACTGGGGCCACCCGCAAGCCGCTGGTGCAGCAGAACTCGCTGTTCGTGGACCCCACCAACCTGCCCGGTCTGAAGTCTCCAACATCGACGAATGCCGGATCAATTGCTCATGCGCCGCTGGCCAGGAGCGCCACCACCACCCAGCAGCCGGACGACGCCTTCCTGGACATGTTGATGCGTTGCCAGGGATCGCGTCTGGAGGAGCAGCGTTCGGAACTGCCGCGCCCGAACGTCACAATGGATGCAGAGGCGGAGGCTCCACAGCCGCAGGCTCCAGAGGCATCGGGACAAGGGGCAGCACGCGGACAGACAGGACGCGGAGCCACTGTACCCGATGAGGACTTCTTCTCCCTGATCATGAAGGTACAGAGCGGCCGCATGGAGGATCAGCGCGCCTCGATTCCGTTCCGGAGTGCGAACAACAATAACAGCAGCCGGAGCAACAACAACGGCACTGCTGGTGGCAAATAAGAAGAGTCCGAAAAGTCCAACAAAAACGATCCTATCCATCCATTCCTGGCCGCAGCTCTTGGTTTCCGTCACTACGTTTATTTGAAAGCAACTGGCGGCTAACATTTTCTTTTTTAAGATTTATACACACATATTTACACAAAATAATTAATTTATGAATAGCAACTAACCAAGTAACCAAATATTTGGGGCGTACACCGCCCCGCAACCGAACAGAAAGAGAAACTACCATTGGATGCACTCCCCCATCCATCCGGTCGTGACTCACTCGCGCACACTCATCTCTTGGGTTGGCCATGATATTGAAAGATATATGCATTTGCAGACGGCAGAGGTTTTTACGATATTAGCGTTTGAATTGCATGTGAAGCTAGGGCCTAAGCTGAAAGTATACTAATCCAATTTGCTCAATAGATGGAACCAAGTCTTCTACACGATCAACGATCTTACATTCAGATATTCTAATCGACATTCAGATAAACTTTAAGCCTTAAGTCTAACGAACCACTTTACATATATGTATAAGCAATGCATTTCCAAAATCAAAAAAACAAACAAACAAAAACGATGCAAATCTACAAGTAATTCCAATTGTATCCATGAGTATTGCATTTTGTATCTCTCTATCGATGACTCTAAAAACCTAATTTAAGAAACTTTACTATTTTTTTTAGATATTAACAAAAAAAATAAACACAAAGAAGAGTGGCTGGGCATTCCGTTTGTGGAGCCGGCGCTCGTGTTAGCACGTAGCATTACGATTTACACATAACATCCAAAAGATACGTACACATATACAAGATACATATGAACAATATATAGTTATACCAATGTCTAGCGTTCAATCGCAATCTCCATTGTTCTACACACTATACAAGAAACAAAAATCCAAAAACCGAGTTCGAGTTGCATGAAATGAAGCCAAAATTTATAAATGTTATACTTTTATGTATGTACGCCCAAGGTGCGCCCTTATGAGCCCCCAAATCGAGGTCATCACGATATATATATATAGCTCAATCATACATCCATACAGGCGGACAAATATGTCGTGTATTATTAAATATTAAAATTAAAAAACAAAAAATGTTTGCTGACAAATGTGGGTGTTTTCTTATCGGTGGGATTTCCTACTGACTGTAGAGAGAAAAAGAACTGCAGTTCGATTTTAAAGCTTTATTCATAAATTAATCGTCTTAGGGCTCTAGAACATAATCAATAGTGTTCGATACTGGGGATATCTCTAGCCGCTGTGTCCTTTGGGCCTAGAGACCTCTAGAGCTCTGACCAGCTCCCCATGGATCTCTAAAAGTAAATCTTAAATTTGCTCTCTTTATTTACAAATTGATTTAGATAACTTAACAACAGTCTACGCCTTGGCCGCTTTCATGCTGTCCAGCTTGGCGTCCATGTCGCCGGCGGCTAGCACGAAAATCGGCGCGGAGTAGTCCACTGGCTTGTCCCCAAACCCGCCGGACGCCTTGCCATAGGAGTGGCTAGCCTTGTGGCTCTTGCCGCGTTTCAACATAACGTAGACCACAAACACGCTGACCAGAAAGGCGGAGCTGGTGGCCATGATGAAGAGCACCAGTTGGATGGACTCGTCCTGAGAGGTGGCCGCCTGGGCCACCGGTACAGCAGCACTGCGGTGTACAAAGTGGGAGCGGGTCAGGTCCGGCCGGAAGTGACCGCCCGCCAGACGGAACTCGCCCGCCGCAATGGCCGCCTCGATGGCGAAGGCCAGGTCCACCTTGGCGTCGTTGTGCAGCTCGAACCGGACGATAGCCGACCCGTCAAAGTTCTCCTGAACCCGCAGGTTCTCCACGGTCTCGCCCAGTAATTGCTGGAGCTCCCTTCGGATCGTGTCGTAGGCATTCCTCACACTCCTTTCGCTGCTGTTGGTCAGGTGAAGCTCAATGGCGACTGCTTCGATTGGGACGTGGTTGCAGCGACGATCTCCTGCTCCAAAGACGTGGGAGGCCTGCAGCTGATTTCCGGCGGCGTCTACACACCAGCAGCTTCTGCCGTTGCACTGGAGAGGCCGGAATGCACCCGCCTCATCACAGCTCACTGGGAACGGAGCGGTTTCCGCTAGAGCCCTGCACCTGGTGGTCTTCAGTTCCATTGGTTTGAGAGTGGTCTGCTCCACTGACAACTGGGAATCCAACAGGGAATTGGCCAGCTCCAGCACTCGTTCCGTTACACTCGATTCGGCTGCACTGGCGGTGGCAACCGCCGGAAGTATCCTAGACTCCAGCTCATCGAAGTCCAAGTCCTCGCTATCCACGTCATTCAGTTGGGTAAGTTGGGCGATGAGTTGCTCCATCAGCGGGTCACTCGAGTCGAAGTTCTTGCGGTTACGCGCCTGACGACTATTGCAGATGGGTTCGCTCTCCCGGGTCAGAGTGCCCTTCAGAGGAGCACCCTTCTTGTCGGCGCACCAGCACACTCCTGGAGATTCATCCACAGGATTGGATGCAAAGGCTCTGCTGACGATCTCTGTGTGAGCTGTGGGTCTCTTGTCCAAAGGCTGGGGCTGTTTGCCCAAGCACTGAACTGGACTCCAATGGCCGGTGACGGGATCACAGCGAGGCTGGAACCACACCGAGGAATGTCCCGTTCGCTGGGCGGCCAGGCTGTTCTTAAGCTTCAGTCGTTCGCATTGGGTGAGCACTGCAAGGATATGTTTAATTATCTAAAAAGATTATAAAGAGATAGTTATCCACTCACCTGGACACACGGAGTTGCAGGCCAGTTCATTGTGGAAGAGATTCTTGGTCTGGCAGGCGGATGCCTCAGTATCGATGGTCACGGCCAGGCACTTATTGGCCTTGGGACTGAAACGGTAGCGAGTGGTGTTCTTCTCCGATTTCCCACTTGCCAGGCAGCTATTGTCCATGGACTCGAAGCAGACGTCGCGGGTCTTGGAGCAGCAGACGCCCCGGTTGCTCACCGGATTTAGCTGGCAGGAGTGGGTGGTGGGACAGGCTTCGTGTTCGTTGTGCGGGCCACAGCTCACGTCCAAGTCGCCCTGCTGGAGTGGACTGCCCTCGGGGCATACAGACTCTCGTCTGGGCACACAGATGGGCATTTTGGGGCACGGCGTGTCGACGCACTCCACGGAGATGAGCTGGCACTCCTCGTCGGCGGCGCAGCTCACCTCGCTGCAGTAGTTCCGGCACTGGCAGGTGGGGCAGCCGTTGGCGTCCATTTGGTAGCCACTCTCGCAATGGAGACTGCAATTGGACTTGGGACAGGCAAAGCTGGAGTTCTCCCGGCAGACGGGGGTGGCTGGAGATTTAACTCTGGTGCCTGGCAGTATGCCTCCCTGGGAGTCCACACACCAGCAATGGCCGTCGGGAGAGCACTGCACCTGCTCCCACTGACCAGTCTGGGCATTGCACTGGGCCACCGCCATTTGACGGGCGGGGATGCCCAGCTCGGAGCTCTGGTGCAGCTGGATGGCCTGGAGATGCTGGCAGGCAGTCTTCAGCTGCGGATCCACGCACTGGGTGCCACATCCATTAGAGCAACAGCGTCTCGATCCCTCGCAATGGGCATCGGTGCGGCATTCGTAGGCACAGGTGTTGGCATCGAGGTTGTCCGGACCAGGTGGCACCAAGTACGGGCACTGTCCCGGCTTTCTCGGCAGGCAAGCGGGCACTGGGGGGCAGTACTCGCCCTCACAGCTCACGTCCACCACGCGGCACTCCTTCCCCGAGCCACAGGTTACACCCTCGCAGGGATCGCGGCACTGACAGGCCGGGCAGCGGGTGTCCGGATCCAAGGCAAAGCCGTACTCGCAGCCCATCCGGCATGTCAAGTCCAAGCAGACAAGTTCCTCACGAAGATTCTTGCAAGTGTCGTCGGTCACATTGAATCCCCTGGATTGGGGAATCTCGGTGCCGAAACTATCCACACACCAGCACTGTTCCACCTCAATTTCCACGAGTTCGTCCTCGACTTCCGCCGGCCTCTTGGTGGCTGAAGCTACCTTCTTGAACTCCGTTTCGAAAAGCTGTCCCAATCCCTGCTGCCGATCGGCGCCCATGTCTATCACCTTGGCACTGCGTCCCATCACAGGAGCAGCCACCTGGACCTTGAGGGCGCTGTCATCCACGCGGTACAGCTTCAAGCGTTCCAAGTCACGACGCGTCCGCTTCGCAGGAGCAGCGCTGGCTAGGAGCATTCTCATGCGGCGGATGGTGTTCTCCTCCAGAATCTTGCGCTGCTCGGCTCGGGTTACTCTGATTTTCTTCAACTGGCACTGGCGTCCCTCGTAGTCGCCCTCGATGGTGCAGCGCGGAGAAGGTATCGCCAGTTGCATGCCCTCCTCGGTGCCCTCCATTCGTTCCGAGAAGTCGCGAAGGTATTCGCACACTAAGTGGGGAATTATTTAATTATTTTCACTTACAAGTAACATTATTTAACTTACTGGTTTGCTGACGAGCTCCCGTGGTGTCCTCCGCCATGGTGCTCTGCTCCGGCACCGGACAACATACACTTTCCGTCTCCCTGTGCAGCTTCGTGCACTTGTACTGCTCTGGACACATGATGCGGTTGCTCATGGATCGTCCTTGCTTGGATTGGACATCCGTTTCCGGTTCAAAGAAAGCCGTAGGCTGGAAGCTTCGTCCCTGACGCTCCTCGAAGCAATACATGACCTCCCCGGTGGCAGTGTCCGACAGGGGAGTACCCACGTCGCAGGGATTCGAGTAGACCAGATCGGGCTTGCAGACGGGCCAGGAGGCACAGAGCGAGGAGCCCGACTCGCACAGCGGATCGGTGGCCACTTCGCAGTGGGAGCCAATGGAGCACTTGAATCCTTCGCAGGGTTCGGAGCACTCGCAGGTTGGACAGCCGTTGTGGTCGTTCTGTGGATATATTATTTATTTAATATTTTATAAGCATTCTACATTCAGGACTCACCTTGAAGCCATACTCGCACACCGCAGCACAGATGTTTGTGTCGCACTGTTCCATCTGGAAGCTTCTGGCATAGGACCTGCTAATCATGTTCTCCCACCCGTCGCAGTTGACATTGTTGGCAGCACCCATGGTCTCCTTGATTTTGTGTCCTGTGCGAGGATCTACGCACCAGCAGACGAGTCCGTTGCGGGAGCATTGCTTGGGAGAGAACTGTCCGCCGGGGCCATTACAGTCCGGTACGTAGCCACGTCCCTCTCGCTCGTTGATGGACAGGATGTCGGCTAGGGCCTTGGCCTGGTGGCAGCCCGTGACATTGGCCGGTTGCTGGCAGTTGAACTGGCATCCCTTGGTGAAGCAACACTTCTCCAGATTGCGGCACTCGAGATCGTGGCTGCAGGGTGAGCCGCACATGTAGCCGGTACGTTCCGTGTACTGGGCTTGCTCGGGAGCTGGGCAGATGCCGGGCTTCTGGAAGGTTAGTGCACTAGGACAGCATACTCCGTAGTCGTTTCCGGACTCCACAAGGCATTGGTAGAGGGGCGGGCACTGCGGCTTGCCAGGATCCAGGCCGCACAGGAAGGGCCTCACCGTGTCATCGATTGCCAAGGGCAAGCCGGCAGGACAGAGATTGGCCAGGGATCGGGCCTTTTTGCAGGTTGGCAGCGGAGGACATGGCTCCGACTTGCACTGCACCTCCTGCAGCTGGCAGGTTTGGCCGCGAGGGCATTCCAGTCCGTCGCAGGGATCGCGGCAACGGCATACGGAGCAGCCGGTTTCCGGATCACGGGCGAATCCCGAGGGGCAGAACATGCGGCACGCCGAAGCAGCGCAGTGTTTCGGTTCGGAGCAACTTACTCCCATCCGGGTCTCATTCCTGCTGCCGGGCAATTCCACGCCGTACTCATCCACACACCAGCAGTTGCTGGAAGCTCGCTCGTCCTGGCATTGGATTCGGTCAAAGTCACCGTTCTTCTGGCAACGGGGAACCCTTACGGATGGCTCTCCGGTTCCTGTTTGGAGGGCCTTGGCCCTTCTCGTCTCTGCTCTTCTCAAGTGCTGGCAGGCTGTCAGATTGGCTGAAATTGGGAGGAGAACCTTCGTTATAGATCAGTGATTAAAAGAGGAAATTAACTTAATAAATTTATACAATAATTGTTGCAAAAAAAGTATAAAATAAATAATAAAATTTCCATTAAACTTTCACTTTCATAAGAATCCGAGAGAGACTATAAACGTTTGCTTCTAAAACTAAGTACCCTGTCAGAATATAAAAAAGTTGTTACAGTTTTCACCAAAATTAAAGGAGAGTGGCAAGCCAAGACCGTTGGTCTGTGACATACTTTCGTGTTATTCAACTGTCGAATCATAGCGACGACAATTTCACTTTTATTTTTTTTAGGACGTGCCGCTAGCGTTGCCCAAACAATAACAAAAACGTATGCGAAGACTGCAAAGTTAAAATTTTAAAAACAAATTGGAATTGCCGACGGCGTCATTGCTGAAATTGTTGTTTTATCAGAGCAGCCTTTTGCAGCTGTCTCAGGGCCGGAGATTTGAATACGGCCTTTTGTATGCAACGAGGATGGTAAAGGGGGGCGCTGAAGGTTGCAGGGGGCAGGCTTGTCCACGGGGCGTATAAGCAATTCGCTTCAAATGGCCACGGTTTTTGGCTGCGGATGCTATGAGCATTCTGCTTTAGGAAGAGCCGTGCCATTGTCTCGACGAACTTATGCAATTAAAGTGAGTGATCATCCCGCCCCCCAATTACCACCCACCCCCGGCTCGTTGTCCGGCACGCAACGCAACGCTGCCTTTCGGGTTGCGACAGCCAGAGAGTTGCGTTAATGGCAGTTACTGGTCACTTCCTATGCACTTTCGATACACATTTAATGCAACCAGCCATTATGCAATTGTCAGAGGTACTAAGGGTACTGTACATACATATATAATACTTCAGCACATGGTATATGGTTTAATTTTATAAGCAAACCGCTGACTAACCGCTGAACTTATCAAAGAGGAGATTTCTTTTTGGCCGAACATCCGCTTTTGGCTCATCCGATCCGACAAAAAATATATATTTACTTTTCACTGCCTTTCTTTGCGGCTGTTGGTTTTATTTTTCTGGAGTTTTCGCTAGAAATTGAATGAAAGTTTTTTTTGGCAGCGCCCCGAGCTCGACTTGGCCATCAATTTGTATTTTGTATTTGCTGATGGTCGAAAAAATGAAAATGGCTTTCGGTTTCTGTCATGAATGAAGAAAAGAAAACAACAAAGCAAAAGCCGTCTGGCAGCTGGCAATTAAAGCTGGCCAGCAATGATGAATATAATCAAGAGCTGAGAGAAAAAAACAAAATACAGAGCCACTTCATGTCATTTACGCGACTTTTATTCTCGCCTCCCAAGCAGAATCAAGTTTGTCGCTTAAGTCTTTCGTTCGGCTTCCGCTCGGCAAAAAAAAAATAAATGGAAAAAAAAAGCATACAGAAACCAGTATATGGCAGAACCGTAACGAAAACGAAATCAAAGCGGCAAACTGGTACGTAGGAATAGAAGTGCCCCCCTCCCGGTGTACTATCGCCTCCTCACCCATTGTGAACTGGAGCTTGGGTCTGGGTCTGGGACCTCGTCTGACCGACTGACACAGTGTCCGCTGGTGCAGCTGGAAACTGGCTAAGAGCTGCCAGCTGAAGTTCGCCAGCCACCGAGACGGCATTGTTTCCCTTTGGCTCTAGCCGGGGTCTTAACGGTTTCTGGCGTACTTTTCAGCTAAGCGCTTTTTAATGATGGCGTGCCATTTTTCGCACCTACCAGATGGACGGACGAACGGACAGAGTTCTACACGAATTTCCACACGTCACGTTAATTATGCAGTTGCAACTGGCGTAGCATGAGCCACCAAATGGTCCACATTCGCCTGTGGAAAGTTCAATGACTGCTTTGGCCAAAATAAAGAACAAAACAGAAAACGAAGTGTTTCAAATTCTGGTTTAGGAAGTCAATGACTTGGAAGGTTCCTCTTTAACCCTTTAAAATTGAAAACCTTATAACTGCAAAAATATGTGGGAGATATTAAGATGTGTTAATATAGAGTTAAATTTTTACGTTGTTATAGTTCCAATAGCATTTATTCTTAATTATATTTTAATATTATAAAAATACCTAGTAAATATTGTTTTCTGTGCACTCACCGTTCGATCGCTTGGCATCCGAAACCTGCAGAGCCAGCAAAAAGAGGAAAAGGCAGCAGGAGAAGAGTTTCAGCCAACGTTGATCATAGTGCGCCATGTTCGGGCATCCAAGAGTTGCCAAAAAATTTCCTGTTTGTGGCCAAAAAAAAAAAGAAAAGGAGAGATCGTGTGAGTGCGAAGAGTGCGTGAGTAATGTGGTTGCAGAGTGGCCCAAGTTTGACGTCACAAGCGCGCCCGTGAGATTCAAATTTCAGCGGATCTCGGCCCATTCCAGCTAGACACTTTCACTATCAACGCGCTTTGTGGGCTCTGGCATACATTTGCATCTGATTGTCGGGGCGCGGCAAAGAATTCGAGGCGATTTTATTGCGTAACCCGTGTTAATGGAGAATGTGGTGGCGCTTTTTAAACGGCAGAAGGGGTCACGAACTCATCAATGTGGGGATGTTTTCTGGTGCCTAACTGTCTTCGCTTTACGGCCGGGTGATTAATCTGCGCAGGCATCGCCGCTGACGTTGACGTCGCTGCGCTTTCACTTTGGCAACTGGCAACTAGCAACATCGCAACACCAACAGCAACACCAACAGCAACAACCACAACTCCAGCCACCAACAGTCAACTTTATACATCATTTATTTTTATTTATTTTTTTTCTTATTTTTTTTTTTAAACTCGCTTATGCGCTTGTACGCGTAAGTGTGTATAAGTTTTCCGGTCCATTGAAAATATCCCAGCCTTTAGACATTTTGGGAGTAGCCCCACTTTAATGACAATGAGGATTTTCCCTCATTATGCCTAAATAGTTATATAATGAACACATCTTTTGTGGTTATAATTGGTGAAAAAAAAAGTTTGTGCCTTAAGTCTTTTGATTTTTCCCTCATTTTCGGACTCTGTTTATTATTTTTGACTCTTTGGCTACAAATTTGTGAATCATTAGCCAAAGTGGCCGCCTTTTCAATTGGCCAAACACGAAAACTCGCCAACACCTGGCCCGATCCACAATAAAATTTCAACACGGAACTGGCGGCCAAATAACTGAAAAAAAAATTGCCCACAAAAAACAGACTGCATGTGTTTTTTGGGCTTTTGCTTGGTTCTGGGAAACGAGGCCATTTTACTCGTAGCTGCATTTTCACTGCAAACTGCAACACCAACAGCAGCAGCAGCTAATTCGAAATGAAAGCCTGGTTACCTGAACTTGGGCCAAACTTGGGCGCGCCAGCCAGCCCGCCAAAGATTTCACCTCGCATGCAAAAGCTGCAAAATGGAAGAGAGACGGAAAAACCTCAACATTTATCTTACAGCTCGGCTTTATTGTTTGTCATTGACTCTGGGCCAGGAGGAGTCAAGTGTGGCTAATAGATTGCAAGGCGAGTTGCAGGAGGTCGCGGCTCGGGAGGGGAAGGTCTCGACTTGACCCTGCCTGACATGCTTGGCCTGGCCGGCGGTTAGTAGAGTGTAAAGTTAAATGATTGGTGAAATGAGGCCACATGTCGGCATTTTGGGGGCTGTGCATAACTGAATTGATTTCATGGAAGCTTAGTGCTCGGAGTAGTTGACTAGAAAAGCCTTTAAGCCGATTCGAGCACTCAAACTCGAGCCCAAGCTCAAGAGATCAAATAATGAGATCAATAAGATCTAAAGTTCCAAGACCCTCACCAGGAAACTGGAAATTTAAGGTGTTCCACTTTAAAGTCCTACACCAGGGCACTCTGGTATTTTTGTGGATTTTCCCATCACCTGTTTACGGCCAAGTTTAGACGCAGCTACAGTTACTTTTTGAGGACTGATCGCACCTGAAGTGCATATTGAGGACTGAGTGTAATTGGATCAACCTTTAACCCACTCCCATGGGAACATCAAGCACTCCAGTTGCTCCACTTTTTGGAGTAGACAAGTATTTTTGGCATTTTCCCTTGGCAGTTGGTTTATTGCCAACTTTTTGCGTCTTGCGATTACAGTTAGACCACTCTTGCGAAATGGTTATTTTCGGCTTACGCCTAACGGTTCGGCTTGGACTGGCGCAGTTAATGTCGTTACTTCTTTTGACTGACTCGCTTTTTTAGAGCTCTTTTTAAATTGCGCGTGTCGAACTTTGGTTCGTCGAGGGACTCCAAACAGTCAGCCAGGCCGAGTTAATACCCAGCTTTACGGGCTGACATAATTTCGTAATGAGCAGAAAAATATTTGCACAGAACGCGTATTTGTTTACTTGAGTTATTCCAGTTATTGGAGAACGAAGCGATCGTAAATGCCAAATGCTCACCTTGAGCACACAATTAACGTGTGTGAGTCGTATTGAATCATAGGCTGGTGTCTTGAAATTCTAAATATTTGGCCGCCTGCACCTTTGACACTTTTACGAGTGGAACTTACGGATCGGGTTTCGATTTCAATTAGCCGCGAATTCCGCACCCCAATCCCCAATCTGCGATGGTTGCTCAACAAACCTGTTTAATTGAGATAATATGGATGGGTAGTTGTTGGTGCGGCTAATCCAATAAAAAGTGAAACTATCCGATCGGTTTCAGTTTCAATTTCAAGCGGTATGTGCTCTAATCCAGGTGCACAGCTGTCTATTGAAATTTGCAATTTTCACTAAATTTCACTGAACAGCCCACAACTCACAGGCACACACAAATAGATTTAGCAGAAAACAGTAGATCTGTGCCAAATTTGGTTTTCACTTCACTTCGATAACTTTGAAAACTCTCTCGCGGCTCAAAGTTTCCAACATCCGCGGCGGCAATTTAAATTCGAACCTCCACGACGGCCGTTTCGCATTTGAGCTCTGCAAGACTCCGCCGTGGGCTAGTAGCTCCTCCATCGGCCAGGTTCGACTCGAACATGTCGCGGTTCGACCGTTTAAGCCAAAAACCAAAAGCCGCGCTCTCTAGCCATTTTCAAATGGCTCTGACGCATTGGGGGTTTTATTCGAATTGCAAGGTCGAACCAAATATTTTCAAATAAAGTATTCAAGTAATTTTTAAATTAATTAATTCAAGCGAACTGTGAGATATAAAAAGAAGCTGTCCAAATTATAAACTAATTTTAAAAAATGATAGGTAAATGAATGACAAACTTACCAATATAAATTAAATAATATGCTTATAAAAGTATTATCTTCAAAATAAAACACTCAACTGTATATATTTTTTGACTCAAAAAACAAAAACACTTAAAAATAGAGGGAAATTAATTCAACATTTCCGTCCCATTTTTGCAAATATTTTAAACAAAATTCTCAGTTATAAGAACTACTTTTTCAATTAGGTCAACTCTTTAAGAATCTCTTAGTATCAGAAAACTTTCGTATCTGTTTTCACTTCCGTTTAAAAAGGTTTATATTTCCTAAATTTCCGTTCATGTTTTCAAAATTAAGATTACTATAAATCATCCCATCATAATCATTTCTCTGACTGCTTTTGGCATTAAAAATTTAATCTTTATGTTTTTAATGCTATTTTAAATGCAAAATAGTGATGCAATCATGAAACAAATGAAGTAACAACTAATTTATATTGTGTTTCAAGTGCCAAAATCTTGTAATCCGTTAAATTTATTTAACTTATTTTCATGTTGTGTTTTATCAGTGATTTGATGGGTAGGTTTATTTTTTATTTATTTTTTTGTTTTTTTTTGTTTGGTGTTTCTCAATAAGCTGCGTACAAGTTTTTTTTTGGAGTCCGTCCCATATGTGGACACTTATTCATGCTCCAATTCCCTTACTACATTACCGGTTGGTTCTCGCTCGGCTTCGGGTATTCCACCATCGTTGATTCACAATGATCGGTTAATGCCAATTATTGTTTGTTATGGAGCGCAATAGTTCACTTAACGCGGTGCGTGATGGCCTTCGTCTGCCAGAATTAGCTTCATGATGGGTAAAACCTAAAAACTAAGCCTCAAATTGGCTGACTCAACAACGGTATGCACAGAAATTCAAGTATTTTATATTTTTGATATGTAAAATACGTCAATGCAGGTCCCCAAGGGCGATGTGCTTGGCTGATGTATGTTTTGACAGCGATCTCTTGGAGTACTTCCGCTTCATTTCGGATTTCGCACGCTTTTGCCCTTCATTCGTCTCTGTTGGCTTTCTTCATTAATTATACCCTACCAGAGGGTATCATACGATTTTTTGACAACGTACCATGCAGTGAAGGATTCCCCTTCGATCGACCTTGTAGATCGATTCTCGATCGATCGAAAAATTGGAAAATGCTTGGGAGCCCATATATGGCCCCTTGCGAAAGCCATATCTTTGCCAAAAATCATCAGATTCTCAAGCGGAATATCTTAATCGATTTGTAGATCGATCCTTCACCAATCTGCATTAAAACCTTAACACAAATTATTTTTTCGATTTTTATTGAAAATTTCTGATGAACCCCCTTCAAAATTTGGAAAATACTTGGGAGCCCATATATGGCCCCTTGCGAAAGCCATATCTTTGCCAAAAATCATCAGATTCTCAAGCGGAATACCTTAATCGATTTGTAGATCGAATCTCCACCAATCTGCATTAAAACCTTAACACAAATTATTTTTTCGATTTTTATTGAAAATTTCTGATTTATTTCTGAAAATTTCCCTTCAAAAATTGGAAAATGCTTGGGAGCCCATATATGGCCCCTTGCGAAAGCCATATCTTTGCCAAAAATCATCAGATTCTCAAGCGGAATATCTTAATCGATTTGTAGATCGATCCTTCACCAATCTGCATTAAAACCTTAACACAAATTATTTTTTCGATTTTTATTGAAAATTTCTGATGAACCCCTTCAAAATTTGGAAAATACTTGGGAGCCCATATATGGCCCCTTGCGAAAGCCATATCTTTGCCAAAAATCATCAGATTCTCAAGCGGAATACCTTAATCGATTTGTAGATCGAATCTCCACCAATCTGCATTAAAACCTTAACACAAATTATTTTTTCGATTTTTATTGAAAATTTCTGATTTATTTCTGAAAATTTCCCTTCAAAAATTGGAAAATGCTTGGGAGCCCATATATGGCCCCTTGCGAAAGCCATATCTTTGCCAAAAATCATCAGATTCTCAAGCGGAATACCTTAATCGATTTGTAGATCGATCCTCCATCAATCTGCATTAATACCTTAACACGAATTATTTTTTCGATTTTTATTGAAAATTTCTGATGGACCCCCTTCAAAAATTGGAAAATGCTTGGGAGCCCACATATGGCCCCTTGCGAAAGCCATATCTTTGCCAAAAATCATCAGATTCTCAAGCGGAATACCTTAATCGATTTGTAGATCGATTCTCCACCAATCTGCATTAAAACCTTAACACAAATTATTTTTTCGATTTTTATTGAAAATTTCTGATGGGCCCCCTTCAAAAATTGGAAATGCTTGAGAGCCCATATATGGCCCCTTGCGAAAGCCATATCTTTGCCAAAAATCATCAGATTCTCAAGCGGAATACCTTAATCGATTTGTAGATCGATTCTCCACCAATCTGCATTAAAACCTTAACACAAATTATTTTTTCGATTTTTATTGAAAATTTCTGATGGGCCCCCTTCAAAAATTGGAAATGCTTGAGAGCCCATATATGGCCCCTTGCGAAAGCCATATTTTTGCCAAAAATCATCAGATTCTCAAGCGGAATACCTTAATCGATTTGTAGATCGATTCTCCACCAATCTGCATTAAAACCTTAACACAAATTATTTTTTCGATTTTTATTGAACATTTCTGATGGGCTCCCTTCAAAAATTGGAAAATGCTTGGGAGCCCATATATGGCCCCTTGCGAAAGCCATATTTTTGCCAAAAATCATCAGATTCTTAAGCGGAATACCTTAATCGATTTGTAGATCGATCCTCCACCAATCTGTATTAAAATCGTAACACAAATTATTTTTTCGATTTTTATTGAAAATTTCTGATGGACCCCCTTCAAAAATTGGAAATGCTTGAGAGCCCATATATGGCCCCTTGCGAAAGCCATATCTTTGCCAAAAATCATCAGATTCTCAAGCGGAATACCTTAATCGATTTGTAGATCGATTCTCCACCAATCTGCATTAAAACCTTAACACAAATTATTTTTTCGATTTTTATTGAAAATTTCTGATGGACCCCCTTCAAAAATTGGAAAATGCTTGGGAGCCCATATATGGCCCCTTGCAAAAGCCATATTTTTGCCAAAAATCATCAGATTCTCAAGCGGAATACCTTAATCGATTTGTAGATCGATCCTCCATCAATCTGCATTAAAACCTTAACACGAATTATTTTTTCGATTTTTATCGAAAATTTCTGATGGACCCCCTTCAAAAATTGGAAAATGCTTGGGAGCCCATATATGGCCCCTTGCAAAAGCCATATCTTTGCCAAAAATCATCAGATTCTCAAGCGGAATACCTTAATCGATTTTTAGATCGATCCTCCATCAATCTGCATTAAAACCTGAAAACAAACAATTCTTTCCAAATTCTCTGAAAATTTTTGATGGACCCCTTGGGAGCCCAACTATCAGAAAACTATCAGATTCTCGATTAGTAGATCGTTTCGGAAGAGTGTCTTAGCTTCGACTTGAGCCGACGATAGCTTTCCTTTCTTATTTCATTAATAAAATCGTCATCATTAAATTAAATGCGAATTCGTGACACAAAAGCCGCACAAAATTGCCATCTGCGGACTCACAAAACGAAGAAAGAAATGGGAGAAAAGCACAAATTGGCTGAAGAAAGGGGGACGGGATAGGGCCACCCCAATCACAACATCCGCATACGGGAAAGATGTCTTCTACAGGGTCCGAAATGACTTCGATCGGCCCTCGACCTGAATCAGTAGTACACAGTTACCTGGTTTATCAGGCCATGCAGCCGCGCCTCCAAAATATTCCCCCACCTCCTGTTGGGCGGCTACCGAAAGTGAAAGTTCTGTAGGCTCGGATCGGATGTCGTGATGGATGGGAGGCGGAGGTACGAGTAATGCACCGAATAAATGGAAATAAAACAGGCCACATCATTGAGTACATTTGGAGTGTCATTTTATTGGTTAATAAACTAATATATGATTTTTTATCTATGTATATCTTGCTGCTGTTGCTGCTGCTGTTGGGGATCTTAAAATTCTTGGATAACAAACAAGAAATTGTTTTAATTATAATTTTCTTTCATTGTTTATTAGTTATAGTTTCTGAGGGTGTTTTTTTTTGGAACTCGGCTGGCAAGTATTTATAGATTTGTTGAATAGTTTTTGTCTTTTTATGTCGTCTACACACATTTTAAAATCGAAACTTGAAAAGGAATTAAAACATACGTACAATATATAAAATAAATGTAAAATCTTGTGTCTTGCTATCCAGAAGCGATCGTCAACATCCCGGGCAGGAAATTGTGTACTTTCAAGTTATCTATGTGTTAGTAAAAGTTTTAGACGAGTGTCTTTTGATTCTAAAGGTTTTCCCATTTCTGGTTTGGTACAGTATTACAGAGAGTGCGTCGAGTAAATTTGTGATTTAGTTTGATTTATTGAATTGAATTAAATAACCGTGTGAAGTGTTTTTTGTTTTAAAGTTTGCTTGTTGCCTTTCTGTTTATCTGCCAAGAGGAAACCTTACGATTAATTTGTGTTTCAATTTGAATTTGTTAAATGTTGGATCTCATCTAGACTGCATGTACAATATTATCGTTTGATTTTAATTTTGTTTTTGTTTTTGTTTGGGCGCATTCTCATATCAAGAGCTATATCAAGAGTGTATATCTACTATCTATATAGCGATAATAATTTACGTATTTATATGTACACTTGCATTGATTTTGTTCTGTTCGGTTTATGTCTTGTTCCACTCGCGTCTTGCGTTGTAAATATTTTCACGGATTAAAAAACAGAAATATTCCTATTTTGAACACAGTATTGCGTATTTCCGTCACCTTGCTCCGTTTATACCTATATATCGCTTTTGCCTGACTTCTGGAGTTCGTCTTCATCATCGTTATTAATCATCACGTTTGGCTACAATCAAATAATGTCTTTGTTTTCCTAATAAGTTTTTGTTTTGACATATCTGTGGCATTTCTGGTGCAGCTACTGGCGATGCAGCTCAAAAATATTTGCATAAATAAATTCTAACAACACGCTTAGGCTATGTGGTTAAGTAAAAAAATAAAATACAATAATCATTTAAATACAGCTGTTTTGCCATTGAACTTAACTCACGTACACAGTATAAATAAATTAAAAATTTACAACTATTGCAACGCTACTCGACCTATCAACTATATCAAATTGTTTATATATATAACCATATATAAATATGTCCTTTTGCTACAAATTATTATTACTTGTTTGTTTCTTTCTTTTTTGTGAATTTGTTTTGTCTTGTTTATCTTTTCGGAACTATTCTAAAGCGTTAAATTAATAATAACTGCGGATTATCAACTTGCTAGCTTTCCTTTTTTTTGTGTGTGGTTAGTTGAATAAAGTCGGGGCAAATATTCTATATACTTGTACCTATTTGCTAGTTATATGTTATCGTAATTATTATCATTATCATTAGCGTTATTATTTTATGTAGGTATGCATAGTGTTGGGGTTATTATGTACAACTGTCTGGGTGCTGGCTCTGCTTGCGTTTCGCTTTTGGCTCCTTGGGGTGCTGTTCGATCGACGGCCGACGCGGATTGCCGAGCGTCACTAGCGCGCTGGCCACTGCCAGTCCGGCGGAATGGCCAGACGGCGCTTGAGAAAGGCCACCTGAAATAATAGAATATAAAAATTAAAGTCTTCATGACTTGTTTGGTTTGCAAATATTCTTACCCGTGGGCAGCCGGACTAGAAGCGAGAGCACAGCGGCTCGGTTGCCGCTACAAGGCTCCAAAGCAATGGGACTGGGACATTCCTGCAAGAGATTACCGAATAAATAAAAGTACAGAATGTCAAAATGTCGTACGCTTAAGGAATATTCATTATTGTGCACCCAATTTGGAGCAAACTGACAATAAATATGATTGATTGCCGCCTACCTTCTTGCGTTTTTTGGACAGGTGTCCAATCCCATCCAACATAAGGCTCAGATCAATAGTCTCGCGGTTCTCGATATCAACCAGCACCTGTGGGGGAAATTGGTTATTGGTGAAGTAATCTTTAGATAACAGTTGACCCATTAAAGCCTACCTGAGAGAACGGTCGGCTTGCCATCTGTTCCATTTCGACGAACAAGCGCTGTCGTCGGCGGAACATGTCGTACTTTTGCTTAATCTTCCAGAGGACGGCGGCCATGAGAAGCAGCAGAAGGAAGCATGAGGAGAAGGTGATGAAGAACTGCTGCAGATTGAGCTTGGGATACTGAGAGAAGGCAATCTGTATCCAGATGGGGGGCTGGAAGTCGTGTACGAACACGTAGAACGTGGTCAGTGAGCTGTTATCGTCCGATGAGTGACCGAACTGGTACTCCGTCTTGGGGAATCGATGCCGGAACGTTGAGCAGTTGACCCCCACCAAAATGAGCATGTCCGGCGAGCCGGCCCTCTTCACCGAGATGTCCATCTTGGCTGGGACACTGCAAGTGATTGTAAAGTCAGCATCGATCTCTGGCTTGCCGGGGGAGTTGCGGAAGTTGATTTGTGTGAAGTGGCGGTCCTCCTTCTTCGACAGATTAAACGTAAATTGGTAGTCAATGGTTAGCTCGTAATAGCAGGAGCCCTTCAGCGGATCGCCGTGGTAGTGGTTCTGCGAGTCGCACTTCTCGCAATGATCGCCCACAATGCCCTTGGTAGTGCAGTAGCATTTTCCAGTGTCCGGATGACAGTAGACACCCTGGCCGTTGCACTCGCAGCGCTGGCACTTGCCGCCATTGATGGGATTGCCCCAGTAGCCGGTGCGGCATTTTTCGCAATGGGCTCCGGTTGTCAGATTGTTGCAGGGTTGTTCACAGTGCTGCTGGTCGTTGCAGTACGAATGCCCGTTGCAGTTGCACCGTGGGCAGGAGGTGAAGAACCAGTGCTTCAGCGCGCATTCCGTGTCATCGTAAGGTGCCAGTGCGCCGCCCACCACGCATCTGCCCAGACCAGTGTTCGACCCGTTGTCGCACCATCCGCAGGCGGGGTCATCCAGGCACTGCTGGCAACTGTTGTAGAATCCGCACTGGGCGCTGGACAGGGCGGTGGTGCTGCCCACGCTCAGTGCCGTCGACTGCACTGCTGGAGCGGATCGACACTTGGACGTGAAGGTGGTCCACTCGCGACACTGTCCGTACGGAAAACTGGCCGTGTAGGCATTGCGGTCCACACAACGCTGTTCGTTCTGGCACCAGATGCACTCATCCTCCGTGCAGTTCTGGCAATTGGTCAGCGTGGCACACGCTGGCGTGCAGGCTGCGTCCAGGTCATGTGTCCTATTGGCTCCGTATCCGCCCGTGGAAGTGTAGCTTCGGCAGCGGTTCTGTTCGGAGTCCCAGCGGCACGCCAAGTTCGATGAACAGGCGCGGCAATTGTGAAGTTTTCCGCAGACGGATTGCATCAGGAAGTCCTCGGCCACGGGACAGGAGTCCAGGTGCTTGGCAATCACAGGCGGGCCCATCGTGGATATGGCCAGCTGGGTGGATGACTCCACGGTAGCCACTGAGGTGGTTTCGCGACAACGCTCCTTGCTGCACACCCCATTCCCGCAGTAAGTGCACCCAAAAGCGGTGGAGACGCACGATTGGCAGCTACTGATCTCCTGGCAGCGGTGGACGTCGTGCAACAGCTCTGAGGTAAGCGTGATCCGGCTCTTGGAAGGGCAAGCCACGTAGTCGTACTGCTCGCGGCCGTAGATGGCTGATCGTTGCACTTGGGTGATGGCTATGCATCGCATCTTCTGCACGTCCCAGATGCACTTCACTCCCGGCCGGGCGGACGTGCACTTCTCCTGCTTAGTGTAGTAGCTGCAGTAGCCAGGTTGGTAGCGTAGCATGTCGTTCAGCAGCTGGCCATTGAAGCCGCCGTAGATGTACAGGGCGTCCTCGAACACCACCGAGCTGTGACCGAAGCGGGCCAGGTCCGCCTGCAGGTGGCCCGGCATCGGGTGGTAGTGCCACGAGTCGCAATACACATCGTAGACGAGCAGGTCCTGGCTGTAGCACTTGGCCCCGTGGCTCTGTGAGGTGTCGTTGTGCGTATTTCCCCCAAACACCATCATCAGGCCCTGATTGACAAAGTTCGCCGTGTGCAGGAGCCGGGCACTCGGAGCCGACGACAGCATGGTCCAAATCCGCGTGGCGGGCTCATACGCGTACAGCCTGGAGCTCAACACTTGGCTGGACTCGCTCTCCGACACGATGCCCCCGTAGACGTACAACTTCTCCGTGAGGAAGTCGTAGGCGGCACTGTGGCCATAGCCGCCCTTCACCACGTATCCGCTTGTGGGAATGATGCGCCATTCTCGCGATCCAAAGTTGAACTCCTGTACGGTGTTGAGGTAGCCGTAGTGCGGCGAGTGCCCGAAAATGACCACCATGTACTGGTAGTTGTTCTTGTCTCCGAATCCTGGCACCAGGGTCGCCGTGTGGCCCACAACATGCAGCGGACCACACATTCCGCTGCACGAGGGATCGGTTCGCACGGAAATATTCGACCAGGTCTTCGCAGACACGTCGTAGGCCCAGAGCTCGTTCGATATGCCCTGGCCCTTGATTACGCCGCCGTACATGAAGATCTTGTCGCCGTACATCACCGTGGAGGCGCCGTACCGCTTGTCCGGCACCTCGCTGCCATCCTCCGGGTGGACAGTCTCCCACACATTGCCATTGAAGTCGTAGGTGTTCATGAGTTCGCCCCGTCCGTATGACTCACCGCCCACGATGTGCAGCGTGTCGCGCCAGACAGTGGCGCCATGCGAGGCGCTGCCCGCTGGCGCCGGCGAGTGCTTCGGGTGCACAGAGGTCCAGGCGCCGTGGGCGCTGATCTGGCTGCAGTCGTCTCCGGCATAGCCCTCGTAGCAGCCACAGCTGGAAGAAAGAAAGTGATGAGTAATTACTATTATTTTCTTTAGACCAACTTACCGTTCCTGGTCGAGACGGCAACTGCCCTGGTTCTTGGATTCCATGCAGTCGTTGGGGCAGGCGGCAATGTTGCATGCCTCGCCTCTATACATGGGCTCGCAGATGCACTCGCCTTCCCGACACTTGCCATGACCAGAGCACTCTTCCTCTGGAAAGGGTTAAGAAGACTAGTTAGTGGCTGATTGAACAAATAGGATAGAACTCTAAGGACCTACCGTCGGTATCCGAGGGGCAGCCGTTCATCTTGTAGGTGAGATTGAAGCCGGACATGTTGTAGGCATCATCACTGAAGAAGTGCACCAGGGCTGTGCCAGACCTTGCAACCACCTGCGGCACTCGGCGAATGGAGAAGTTCCCCCGGTACATTAGGCCACTAAGGGAAGTATAATTAGGAATTTAATAATTTAATTAAAGTTATAGTGTGTGAATTACCTGAAGACCGCCAGCAGCGGCGAGTCGACACTATCACCATCGTATATGTAGAGGTGATCCCAGCCGCACTCGGTGGCGAACTCGCGCAGGTGAATCCGAATGTTGGCGTACGTCCGTGGTGGATTGGCGTTGTGTCGCCGGTTCCAGTGTGAGTGCCTGGCGTCGATTAGCCAGCTGCACTTGACACTCACCGAATAGTTGCCCCAGCCGTCGTGTATCGTGCCCATGGGGTGGTACATGCTGGAAAGGCATAGAAATTGTGTGGAGGGGGGGAATCCATTAGCTGGTATAACGTAATCGATGTGGCAAAATAAATCAATTCCTCTATCGATTCAGCGATAGTGGATAGTGGAGCAGCGGGCTCTCATGGCACATGCATGGCATCGCATGCAAATGGCGATGTCCCGATGCTGTGCGAAGATAATTGAATCTGCCGGCCAGGCAAATTGCAATCTTCAATTGATGTGATGCCCGAGTGTGTGCGATGCGATGTGTGATGTGGGGATGGGGATGGGGCTACAATACGGTGTAGTATATGTGACCGAGCTGAAGCCGCTCAACTGTTGACTCGGGGGCAGCCTCATAAATTCCTCACTCTTTGAACATTTCACTGCAACCGTCTTTTGTTCTTCCAACTAGCAACTGCCAGCTAGGGGATTATGGCCAAGAAACAGTCTTTGACGGAATGCGACAACTTAAGCAGATGAACGTGAAACATGAGAAGGGTATTCGACAGTCGCCGTTGGCAGTCTGGCTATTGTTTTCCTTGCCACTTTCTTGGGGTATAGTTTCCGACATCCGCCTTTAAAATATAACTGAGCTGTGATTCAAACTGCATATGGCCGGGCCGTGTGTGGACAGTTTTCCTTACTTTCCCATGAACAAATAATAATTAATTAGAGCCGACAATTAACTCTTTAATTGAGGGGTCAGGCTAAATGAATATCATAAATAAACAAGTGAGTTGTGGGCCAAAATAAGAAAGAAAAGTTAAAAGATTCTCGTTGTTTATTCATTAGAGCTAAACTTTGGCCAACTTCTTTCCTCCAGAAGTTAAAACAATTAACTCACATGGCCAGTGGCCAGTAGCCAGTGGCCAGTGGAGCCGGGAAAGTGGAATCGCTTGCTTTCCGCATTCTAATGCGCCTCACGTTACACCCGGCGAGTGCCGATAAGTGCTGCGCTTAGAACCCGCACACCCATCGACACACTAATAGGGCAATCACAGTTCCCTCTGACAACTAAAACCAGTTTCAGCAGAAACATAATGAATAGTACATTTCACAAGATTAGACTCTAATCAGGCCTTAAATAATTAAATACGAATAAAAAGCGACACTATCTGAATCTGGAATATGAATTAAACGTGCTTATCAAGTAATTGCTTTTTATTCTTGTCGTTATTTGTCATAAGCAGCTAATCGTAAAAGGTTTATGTTTAAAATGAGTGTTTTTTTAAATGACACACCAATTAAAAATGAACATAAATTATCTTCTAGAGTCCAGACTCATCCCCTAGGACTATTGTTGCTCCCCCAGCTGTAGCTCGTGGGCGTCAATTGGCGGTCAGTTCTAAACTTTGGGCAAACACTCGAACTGCCGGGATGCAGCCTTCTCCTTCGCCTTCGCCAGCAGCTGCTATTTGGTAGCCATATCAAGCGGTAGTATCCACGAAAAATCAATGCTGGACTGGACAATGATATATTTACACACTCATTGGCAGCCGGTGAGTCACTCCTCGCCTGTGCACTCGAGCGCTAAGCTTACGCACAGCTTTGGATATTGGAGCTGGCAGCTGGATGGGTGCTATGTGCTGGGAGCTGGCTGTGATTTCTAAACTGGGATTTGGCCGGGCCGAGCCGGAGTAGGTGACCAGGGCCCTCGTCATGTGGCCAATGGGTTGGAATGCATTAGCAGTTGGGGGTTCGGGGGAGGGAAACCAGTTTGATTGCGTTCTGGTTTTTCTCTCTCGAGTTTTTTGCATAGAAAGCCGGCTCCCCGGCCGCTCCAATCGGAATCGTGTGCAAATACAGACAGTGAGGTGGCTGCCAGAGGGAGTTGCTTCTTGTTGTTGTCCCCGTGGCATGGGCAGGGAATCATGAAAATTCACAGGCGATAAGCGGTCGCCGCTGATAAGCGTTCGTGCGAGCGAGCGAGCTCCCCTCCGGCCGCTTATCACCTCCCCAACTGAACTAACAATAGGGCGTGCCCCAGAATTTATGGGCTGCTAATGCCGTGATCTAGCTGAGCCCCGGGTGGAGATCATAGGTCGGCGAAACGAACTGGTTTCGATGTGGCAGTCAGTGGCGATGGCGATGTGTGGCAGGTGAAACGACCTCAACGCTCGAGTGCGCAAATTCCGCGGCTCATCGCAGCAGGTGGGGCGATGGGGCGATGGGGCCGCCGGGGAAGGGTCTTAATTGATGTCAAGATAGAACCACTCGCTTATCGTGCTCGGCGAGCAAATAGCCGTTGTTAAGAAACATAAACAAACCATTTCATAAGCTTTATGACGCCAGCGTGAGCTCAGTGGCGTTTCTTTCTCCGTAAATGGCGAAAAGAAGGCACTATTTTGATGAAAAGATCTTCGGATCATGGGGGAGTTGTTTATTTTATTGCTGGAAAGTACAAGCCGTTGATAAGATAAGTTATGAAATAACAAAGACTGCTTATAAACCATCTTTGTTTACAGGGCCCTTGTTGGAAAGAGTCTAGCCCTGTTCTCGATTTCACTTCCGGAGTTGTTTATCGAAAGAATCCCACTCTTTTATGAATGAAAGGTGATTTTTTTTCCATGTCTCAGATCTGTCGAAAAATGTAGATATGAACTAGCTAGTGGCTGTTGCCCGGACAAGTTCAAAGTCAATGCGAACTAATTAAATAATCCGTATTGGGCACATCGGGAGGCGGAGAAAGCGGAAAGCAGGTGAAGCGAAATAGCTCGGGGAGAGACGCAGAATGACGAGAATGAAGAACGGGATGGCAGAAGGAGAGAGCTGTGCTGAGCTGGGAGCTGTGAGTTGCGAGCTGCGAGCTGGGTGTTAAGAACCCGTCCGACGAGATGAAGCTGAACCGTTGCCCGACACAAATAGGCCACAACGCTCGCACACCAACGAGCCAGTGGAGAGTTGATTGAATAACGTCGCACAGCCACTACTGTGAATCACAGAGGGGGGTTCTAGGTTCGGAACTTACCGCACTTTGCCGCCACAGAACTGGCACTCCGGTCCCTGCCAGCCGTCGGCGCACAAGCACTGACCGTCATCCTGGCACTGGCCGTCGTTCTGGCACCGTCCGCCGTGCGCCGTGCAGTTAAAGGCATTGGCCCGATGCAGGCCGCTGAAGCAGCCGTGGAAGAGGAGCAGCGTCAGCAGAAGGAGGCATTTTCGCCTGTACTTGGCATTGAATGTGGGCGAGGTGGTGATACTTCTGCTGCTGCTGCTGTCCCCCGATGGGTGTCCCCGATTACTTTTCCTGCCGCCGCTCCTGATGCTACTGCTACTGATGATGGTTGGGGGCTTTGTCGGACGGTCCCCCTGGTGCTCCGCCAGGCACATGCTGATGTTCCGTGTTCCCGAGTGACTCTATCCTCAGCGCTCAGCTCACATCGTCCTTACGCATTGCCTATTGCACAATTATTTGTTTTTTTTTTCGTGGGGCTCTGTTGGGCCTTCGCGATCCCAGGGCCTCTGGCCAAAATGCACACACACGCAACGAACGCACACTTCTACGATTAGACACTCGCGAAAATAACGTTTTTCGGCCGCACAACAAATAAAAAACAGGCAGCCTTAAGTTATTGACAATTTATTAGAGGTGGAGAATCATCGATGGCCACATCGATGTTGGCTTCAAAAACATCGAAAACATTTCAACCTTTACAATGGTGACCGTGGACAGAGTTGCCGGATCACTGCTGGTGGTGCTGCCAGCCCTGCGAAACGGGTATTTAGTGCTGCCATTTGTCCGGTTTAAATTACGGTATATTCAATGGGCTGGGCAGCACGGGCGGGAATCAATAGACTGTTAGCATGTCTTTAAAACCAATTGGGGTTGCGTTTCCAAAGCACACATGTATGAATTTAATCTCCTTTTGTTATGGAATAATTAATGAAAGTAGTTTTAGATACATTCATGTCATAATAAAAAAATCCTCGCAGTGTATGCGATGCGCATAGTTTCATGTAAAAGAGAGCTTTTCTGAAAACGTAAGCTTTCGATTACAATGTTAATATGCTTCTGTTAACGCATCGGCTGCCAGGTTAAGCACCCTGCTCCGGCATTCGGGATGTTTTTTTTATAATTACAGTAAAAATAAACTATTTTTTAGATTAAGAGTGTGTAGTTAGTGTAGTTTTAGCCAATACCTCAATTAGCGTCTTCCACCGCTGGCGAGTGCAGCGAATGCAAGCCAACAAAAAATCAATACCGTTAACAACAACCGCGTAAATTCCGTCAGTTTGACAGCCACTCAGTGATAAGAACTATGTGGATGGACTGGCGCAGGCGCGCTCTCCCCCCGCCCCCCAATCAGACCGCCTCCCCTCCATCAGTACATTACGCTCCTGAATCTGACTCAAAATTCTCAGCAGTCCACGTTCGGACGTCGTTGCAAGCATTGCGTGCTAACGGAACTCCACCCGCTGCATGTGCCGTTATAAGCGTGTGAGTGTGTGTGTGCGAGTGTGTGAGTAGCAGCAGTGTGTGTGAGTGACTGAAAAGCAAAAAAACAAGACAAGAAAACGGTAATACGGGAAAACGTTTAAAGGAACCGGTACGTCTGCCTTTAAAACACTTTGGAAAAAGACACAATTTTTCGCTTGAAAGGCTGTAATTCGATTGGAGCCAATATACAGCGGCAGATCCCGCACACCAGACCACCACCAACAACAGCAGCGGCATCTCTCCGAGGCAGAGCGGGGCGGGACAGCACAGGTGAGTTGCGGAATTCCGTTGTCCCCCGGCTGGGGAAACATCCTTTTTAGCTATGTTCGCTCGGTGGTGGATTGGCCCCAAAGCCACGGACACTGCGAATGTCTATACTACAGGGCAAATTCCTTAACCCGAACGGGTAGTAACAGCATCTTTTGTTTTTTTTTAATATATAGATAGTTTCTTTCTTTTTATTAAAAATGGAGCTTTAAAAATGGATCTTTAAAGTAAAAAATTAAAAACAATTTTAGAATAGTTTGTTTCAAATAAATTATCTCTTAAATACTATCTTTAAAGCGCTAGAGACCTTTTAAACCGAAACCGGAAACGGCCATTTTTGTTCTTGACCGTTAGGTGCCGCTCCGTTCGTAATAGCCAAGTTGGACTGTACGAGGGTGTGTTGAGGCTTTTGTTTTTGCTGCGGCTACCACAACAACGCCTTGGGCGCCACAACTCCCCGAATTGTCGGTTAATTAAAGGCCTACTTATGTATACATCATTTTTTTCCCCTAAATGTTTCTGTATTAACTTCTGCCTTGGACAAACCTCTTTTTTTTTTATCAGTATTATTTGCTTAGCGTTTGCTACTTTGTTTGAAGGACTAAATTCACTTCGATTTTGTTTCGGTTTCGGTGTCGGTGTCGGTTTTAGTTTCAGTTGAATGAGCTGCCCACGCACGTTTTCGATTAATCCGCATCAAACAGAGCCAATGACAGTGAAAATCGATCGGCATTGGCTTTCCACTCAGCTTCATTGTATGCGTGTGTGTGTTATGTTTTTTTTTTTTTTTTTTTTTTTTTGCTTTTCTCGTAATTGGAAAACGACTCCGGCGGGAGAAATACGGTTCTGCAGCAATCAAGAGCACACGCCTATAAAAAGCAACTCGCTCGAAGCCGTGCCGAAATTGAAATTCCGTTAGTTGGTCAGCCGGAGCGATAAGCATTTAAGCCACATAACCGTTACATTTGCATAGGGCGACAGCTGGACGTGTGGGCCTGATGCTACATTAGCGTATATGTATGTGCGTGTGTGTCAGTGTGTTGGTGCCACAATTTCCCAGTTTGCATAATTTAGATGCCAACGCCAACGCCTACGCCAATGTCTCGCTCTTGTTCTTGTTCTTGGTCTTGGGGCGGCCTCCTCGTCATCACGGCTGCTCTTTGAGAAATTATTTTTAAGTTTGTGTGTGCTTGAGATTTGTTAGTTTGCGTGGAAATGTGTGTTGCGTTGCCGCTTGGCTGCCAAGGTCATTACATTTTGTCTTATTTTGCTGCGTTTTAGTTTTTTTGTTGTTTTTGTTGTTGTTGCCCCTCCAAAGCCATTTGGCGTCTACAGTTTAGCTTCGCTAAATTAGCCAGGAATACCTAGCAGTGCAATACATGTTATGTTTCAAAAGTTGATTATTTTCTTACGTATACGTAATATTTTAATATTTAAAATATTTTTGATACGTATACGTAATATCTAACGCCCATAGTTTGCAATGATATCTAAACTTTAATGTAAAATGAGATTGCTTATGGTTTCCCAATTACGTACATCGCTTTTTGGCATTATATAATTCGAGTTGATGCAGGAGGACGATGTGGCGGGCGTTTGTGGCAAGTTCAAGTGCAGTTAGCTCGAGTTGCGGTTCCTCCGAATGTTTTGCCAATATTTTCGCCATTGACAACAGGCGGCTTTTTTGTTTTGGCTATTCGAATTTTGCTTTTGTTATTCGTTGCTTTGCCAATATCTGAATCTGCCACGTTGATTATTTTGCATAACGGAGGCAGTGGCAGTGGCATCGGCATCAGCGACTAAATGGAAAAATTGTTTATATTGCCAGAGAAAGAAAGAAAAACGCACCCGGCAACAACAGCAACAGTATCTAGAAGTATAAAAAGACGAGATACATTTGGGTAACTATAGCGCCACTGAGTCGCACAATTTTGCTCCAACATGTCAGCCGTGGACGGGGAGGGTTAGGTTAAAGTAGAAACAAATTATACGACACACCCCCAACAGCCCCTAACCCGGCAAGCAAAGTCAATAAACAAGCGGCAGCAGCAGCAGCAGTAATAACAACAATAACACAAACAATGGACGAAAGCAGAGAAAAGCGACCGTCAGCTTTTATACGGCATTTCCCCAGTGCCCCACCGCCCACCAACCCTGCCACCCTTCGTCCCTTTCCACAGCGACTCTCCATTAAAGCTCAGTGCACACATAGAGACATTCGATGTGTCCTACCCGGCACCCCCAAGAGCTGTTTTTCCTGCACAGTAAAAAATGTCTAAGATTTAAACACTAAACAGTCTTAAAGTTTATAATTCCTATTAATATTTAAGCATAAGCTTATAAGGCCTTAATGATCAACTATTGAAGCATAGATTGTCCTTTATTCTTGATAGATTACTTCTAATATAAAGCCAACAATAATCCATTTCTCTCACTGCAACCTCCCATCCCTGGAGTGCGTATTTGTCAATGTTGCTTTTCTTGGCTGTCATTTATTTCGTCATTTATGCAAAATTTTATTGCTTTTTCTTGCTTCTGGTTTACTCTTACAAAAGGGAATTTCCCCGAACATCATCCACTGAGGAAGAGTTGAGGAAAACAGGGAGTGTTAGAGTGGTATCCTTCGCTCAAGGATAACAAAAACAAAAAAACATCGCCAATTAAATGCATGCACGTATTTGGTGTCGCCTTTTGTTGTTTACCAGGTTGTTCCCATTTTTGTTCTCAAAACGCATTTCTTGTGCTTGCTGGCGTGTGGCTAATTAAAGCGAATGCCCCATGGGCAGTTAAAAACTGAACTCGCAGCAATTACTTGGGTGCCCTGCAGCCCCCAATTGTGAGGCGAATGTCTTCTGGGGCGGGGAGCTAGACTGGAAAGTGTGCTTTGAACTTTTTTCAGTCTCGCTGGGTGCCAGGAATGCGGCTCACAACAAAGCAGATACATAATTAGGGAGGACTTTAATCCAAAGACAGGACTATCCAATATATTTATAACAAAGTTGTATAACAAAAAATATGTATAATTAATTACTGTATCACAAAAGTTTTTAATTTGGGGTTTTTCGTAATTAAAAGTGTTTTTTGAGTGAGAAATTTCTACAGCAAAGGTTTTTAATTTACCAACTCTGACCATAAATTAAGCTGAAAATCAAAGGAAAATTAAATACCTTCATAAGTTGGCGTGTAAGTATGCATGCATTTTCCTGTGACCACATCACGAAGGAGAGTCCTTCCAAGTTGCCTGCCGACCAACGCATACCAATTTAGAATTCGGCACAAAGTTCGTTCGTTCGTTCCTTCCACTCAACTTTTTGGTGCATGTTTGTAGTTGTTGCGGGTCTTGTTGCATGCACCGCTGCACTTTCATTATACTGTATGCAAAGGAGCAGAGAGCTGAGCTAGTTTTAAGCGGTTCAAGGACATTCCCTGCGCACTGACAGCAATAACAATCGCAGAAGCCACAACACCATCAACTCAACATCAACGTCACCGTCAAGAAAATATGAACAATGCCGGCTCGTTAGCCAAATGAAAAGCATGATGAAAATGAAATAATTGCGAGCATTCAAATTGTGCTCTGCTCTGTCTGGGGATCAAAAGAAAATTGCCACAATTAATTCGCAGACATAATGGAGAGGCATGCGCCAGGGATAAAAAAGTAAATCTGGATTTTAGCGGTATTATGTGGGGTAGGAACCGGAATACTGTCCACGACCATTTTCCGCCATGGTTGTGGCTTAAACATACATATAAAAATATAATATGTATGAGCATACTACACCCTCGCTCAGTTAAATAAAATACACAGCTAATATTCTAACAGAATTATAAAAAGTGGCAGAGTGTGGAAGGATTTTAGAAAATGTAGTTTCTGCTAGAAGCTGTGAGTAATTTAAGTTACTTTGCTTAATTTTCTGTGTCCAATATACTAAGCTTTTCGTGCCAAACTTCGTTACATGAGTATGGCCGGCTAGCACATGCCAAAAATTATGCCAACTAGAGTGGAGAGGAAAAGTTTGGGCGTTAACAGTAGCAGCAAAGGCTGATACTACATAATAGTTAAGCGCCTTAGGGCAAACTGCGTACAACGGCGCGTATACGCAATCTCATTTTGGCAGCCTAATTGCAGGCCGAAACGAGAGGAAGAAGCTAAAACCGAACTAACAAGTTTACTGAGTTTATGTGTACATGTGTTAGCTCGATTCTGCGTTCTGCTTCCTTCCACATAATTAATTTTTGATGGCAAAGCCGAAATAAATCCTTGTCGTATTTCAAATGGCATATCCAACTTTTGTGAGGGGTAGTACGATACTCGTAACTTGGGGAAACATTTCCGTTAAATAATTCCAAATGTTTATTCGGAATTTAATCAAATTTACACCCGGCAGGAATTTGTGATTTCCGATTTATTGTGATTGCTTGTGATTGAAATATTTTCACAAAGCATTCGCAGGACCTTAATTGCAGCAATTGTATAAACAACAATTCAATTTCGAATCGATTGAGTAATAACGCCCTAAAGCACATACAGTTTTCATGTGCCAGTACATGAGGAACGTATGGTTTTTGGCGTAAAGCTGGCTTTATCGTATTTATTCGGAAGTTTCCTTCGTTGCCATTACCAAGGCTTGCGCCATTGTTGATGGCCAAATGCATAATTCATGATGTCTGGCCAGGCGCTGTCGTGTCCGCTGCACAACTGCACACCTGCACCGAGTTTTCCGCCTCGATTCTGACTGGCATTTCGACAGTTTTCCACCGCCACCGCTGCCGCCGACTCTGATGCCACCTCTGCCTCTCAGCTATTTTCGTTACTTGGAAGCGTTATGGCGACCATGAACCGCACACGGCTAAAAAGTACTCAATGTCGCATGAAAGCGCCAAAAGCGCCAGGTTCAGAGAGGGTAAAAAGGGTTTTTGGAAGTGGAAATGGGCAGGCCGAATGCCGCAGAGTGGGGCAGCTACGTCGAACAATTTAAAAGCAGCCGAACACAACGGCTGTAGGTGGCAGAGTGGCAAAAGTAACACGTACCGACAGTGCCCCACGGCGGATGTGCAATCATTCATCTCATGAACTACTCGAGAATGCATTTTCCCGCCTCCCTATCCCGCCTTTTTGTCCTCTACCTACGCCGCCGCTGCCGCTGCCGCTGCCTTCTCTGTCTGTCTGTGTTATTGAAATGGAATTCAAAGGACTCTTCAATTTATAACCGGCTGTAGTTGGCTTTTTATCAATATTTAAGCAGGCAAAGGGCAATCGCCAGAAAGTTGCCATTACGTATCCATTCGGAGAATGCATTAGTACGTTCGGTCCGGTCCTCTCAACAGTCTGAAACAGTCTAAGCCAAGCTGATTCTGGTGATGACGGCTCACCCACGGGGCGTATACGCAATCAAAAATGGTATATTACATGTCAGATTCAATCAGACAAAGCGCACAATATAATTGAAGCATGTGTGTGTGTGTGTGCTCTTGTCCCTGCCAGGATCTTACCTTCCCATCCCTCTTCTTACTCTCGGCCCCAGGCAATTCCCAGCTAGACGAAATTCACAAAACAAACGTTCCACTCCGGCCAGGATCCAGGAGCCAGCTAGTCAAGCAGTCATCAGACAAGACAACAGACAGCAGCATCAAGCCACATCAATTATTCAGGCATAATTTGAAACATTCTCGTACTGGAGAGCTGTCTTGTCCCTGTTTTCCAGCAAGGGATTGCTTTCCTTTGGCCCAGAGCTCTTAGCCCAGCTCGACATTACTCGACTTTTTGCCCGAAAACTTTTTAAATAATTCAAATGAGTGGTTCCCAGAAAGTGACAGAGCACTTCTGTTGATGCTTTTATTGCAGACGCATCTTTCATATATTTAAATGTATCTGATGAATTGAAAGAATTTAAATTTGTGTTTCAACCATTATTAATTGGGCTTAAAAAGCATGAAAATATCTTTCAGTGTGCATACTTCAAATATTGTATATGTAATATGCATTGTATATCCATTATCTGTAACGAAATATGGGGTGCATTTGAATTGTTTATTTCCAAAATATTTGTTATTCAAGTGAGTATCTGTTTGTAGCATTTGATTCAAAGTCTATTTGTTTATCTTTGCAAATATGGGTTTATTCGAATAGCTTATGAGACGTTTTCATGTTTTTAATTAGCGCTTTATAAAAGGGATTGGCTGAATGGAAAATTTCCGGCGCAACATTCATATTATTTTCCTGCTAGTCCTTTACCTAAAAGTTTGCAGAATATTTATATAAAGTCAGCCATTTGCTAAAAAGCATTTTTATGAGCGCTGTGCGTGTGGTTGAGAGGGTTATTCGGGTTATCCGGGTTAGCCGGTCGACTGGCGACTGCCGACTGCCGGAGCAGAGGCAGATAGGACACAACCACTTACCCACTAATACCAATTAGTGTGCCCGGCAAAGTGTGCTTCAAATTATGTCGTGTACGTGGGTGTGTGAACCGTGTTCCCGGGATGTTCTCTTCTTCTCTCTCTGTGTGTATGTGTGTGTTTGTGTGCGATGCAATTTGTCAACGCTTGAGGGTGAAGATGAAGAAGTTGATACCGAAGGGCGGGAGTACGGCTAGCATATGCCGAAACATCAATCCCACCCACCGATAAATCCCCGTAAGAGCCACACAGCCAATGACCCGCAGGCAGGTCTTTTGCTTGCCGAGTGTGTATATGTGGTGTGTGTGTGCTTTGGGATGATAAGGCAGCACCAGAAGCAAATACAATAATAACACTAACAACATCAGCAACATGGCTAACAACGACGGCAGCAGCTCCATTTGGCTTTCATCGTAAATTAGTTATTGGCATGTTATACTAAACGATAATGAAACGCTAACCCCTCTCCCCTTTCCGCCTTTCCATTTTAGCAACATGTGTGTGGCTTAAATCAACTCTAAGCAGCCGCCAATAACAACAACTTGAGGAAATAGTTGGGACTCGCTGTTGGTGCTATTGGGCCGTAAAATGCATTTACATTTCGAGCGAAACATCAATACAAAATGCGACTGCACGATACTCTCGTTGTCATGGATGGGAAAGGTGCCAGATGATATACCCGAGGTGAGTACTTAACTATTAACGATCGTCCAGCCCACAAGCCATTAACTGGACATATGTATATAAAAAAGTGCACTGAAAAAGTAAATTGCAAAGCTTCAGAATTAGGTTAGCAAGAAAAAAAAGAGAATAATGTATATAACTTTTTTAAGTGCATCTGCAGGTCATTCCCACCGTATTTTTCCTGCTGACTCTGCAATATTAATACAATAAATACAGGACCAACTCCATTAAACTGTCGCACACTTTAAACTGTCAGGCCAAACTATTAAGGCCAAACCCTTGGCCATTAGCCGGAAGGGCGGAACTGGCCGGGTGGCATATGTGGTCGGCTCATAAATTTGAGAGTAGACTATGGAATACGGTATCTATGTACCATATAGACAAATCTTTATAAATCCACGGACCTGGTATACGGTCATTTCACACATGCCGGCCATTTTCACACCGGAAGTGCTTAGGCTCACACCCGTGGTTAAGGTTCCGCCAGGAGCTATTTATACTCATCGTACACCTGCCCGTGGTCCTGGGCGTGAAAAGGACAAAATAGGATTCCCCAGTGGCCACGTTGCACTCATTCGGGCTCATTTCGGGCTCAAAATTGATTTTACGCTGCACGTGTAAGACGAAACTCAGTGGGGAATGTGATATCCCGGGTGTCGGGTAGGTGACTACGTCTGAGTGGCCCTAACTTTTCCAATCATTATGAACTTTCAATGCTTGCACAACAAATGCCATATAATCCTTTTTATATTGAATATAAAAATCCAATCACGTCTGTCTCGGTTCCTCCCTTAACCATATGCTCTTGTGTTTTGTAGCGCAAAATTAAAGTTAAGTGAATGCGGCCCACGCAGCCTCAAGTGGATCCTCGGTCTGTCTGCGGTCCTTTTCTCGGTGAAGGATGCGTGGTTGGTGGGGGAGTTGTGTTCTAGCCTCTAGATGGGTGTGTTTATGTGGTATGTGTGTGCTATGCTGGTTATCTCGAGCTCTTCTTTGTGCATTCGGACCGGGCTCGAGCAATAAACTCGTTTGCGATTTATTTAACAGTTTTCAATTTCGTTTTCAACACTCGAGCGAGTGCTGCTGAGTGTACTTGTGCGGCAGTGTGGACACGTGTCGAGGTTTGCCGGAGACGCGTGCCTCAGCCATCCCCCCACAAAGACCACAAAGCCTACAAGAACCCTTACTTTTCCGTTTCCATCTGCATTTCCATTACGATTACGTTTCCATTCCAGTTGCAAGTCCAATAAGCCACAAGCTTAATTTCTTGTTACGCAATTTACAGGCGATAAGCAGGAACTGTGTCCTCGTTTCCATTTCCTTCGGCTTCCATAAATCATCTCGCCAAGATATGCATATTAAAGCATGCAAGTAAATATTCCGAAGTGATTTTTTAAGTATTCCCCATCTGCCATAAGGAGTCAAATTTGGGATCATAACATTTTAACAACTGCACTGCCATTAATAGAATATTGATGGTGGAGTGCGTCATCGTCAGCGTCGTCTGAGTGCGCGTTGATTTATTGGATTTCTGTTTGTCCATGCTTTAGAGCAGAGCCGAAACAACATCCTTCGAGTGGCACTGAAAAGGCAAACAAAGAGGTTCCTTCAAATCTCCCAAGGGTTGAACGACTGCCGCGGACCTCTCGCATAAATTGACACAGCAAATTGACATGCCAGAGGACAAGGACACAAACTCCAATCATAAAATGAAACTTAATAGCCGGCACTCTGGCATATGACACACATGTCGTGTTTTTCCGAAGCCAAATCCCCTGCTCAAGCCCCATAATTTCCTCTCCGTTGGGCCGGGCATTATGCAAAACACATAACAAATGAAATCTAACGATAACTAAATGACGAAACGATAACTTCAAATGCAAAGTTTGTATTTGTATGCTTTTTGCGCAGTTCCCATTGCTTTGCAGGACTTGAAGGACGAATGAAATTTGAGGTATCTCTGAAGGGCTAGAAAAGGACTAGAACAGTGAATTGGTTATGAGTTCTGTATCCCTTTTCCTTCCACCCCATATGATGAATAATTTTAAAAAGTAACGTAGACATCTCTATTTAGGTTGTCCCGAAAGGCTTTTAAATTACCAGAGGCAACTGGGAATATAAATATTTTGCATATTTATGATGAGCTCGAGAGTATGCCGCATTTTTATGAACTCGCCTCATCGCGCAAAACTTTTAATAATGCAAAAAGAGTAACAATTTCGCTCAGACTGATGTTGATGTTGAAGACGCTGCTGATGCTGATGTTGATGGCTTGGCTGAAATGGTTCACTTAGCGTAATCAACTTGGCAACTGTTGATGAAGTTGGCAAACGTTTCAGGAGTCGTGGCATTAGTAGAAGCATCAGTAGCAGTGCCAGTAGCATCATTAGCAGCTGAAGGAGGGCTTAACATCATTAATATTTGCCAGAACAGGACAATCCAGGATCCCCCTTTCCCACTTTCCATGTTCGTGTGTTTCTGCTCAGTTTTAATTACGCGCAGTAAAAAATAATTGAGTTCTTTTCAATCTTTATATAAGGACGAAAGTGGGGACTCCATCTGCCGTTTCCTGTGATGGCGCCACTGATGCTGGTCAGTGACCACAAAACCACTTGAATAGCCCTCGGCCAGTGACTGGCTAATTATGTGCAGCAGACCATTCTGCCTTTAGTCGCGCATTTTGTGCCGGCTCCAGTGGTTAGTGCGTGCTCTAAGTTAATTTCACTGGCCATCGTGAAAACGGCGAGCTTTTTTCCACTTTTCTGTACGCATTCAACTATTTCGTTTCCATTTCCATTATATGCACATAAAAGGAGGTCTTTACAAAGAAAAAGTTTGGCACATTTTGGTTGCAAAACATCTTGATTTTAAATGCAGTTTTTCCATAGTTTTTGATTTCTATAGGAAACATGGCTATCTGAGTTTAAATTTGTTAAAATTGGAAAAGACTAAAGAAAGTTTTCATTTCTAGTTTTCCTCATAAAATGTCAAATATTCTCCAGACTTTTTGTTCCAAAACCCTAATAAATAACGAATCCTAATTAGCGAGATAATTTACAAAAGAAAGCTATTTCCAGAGTGGAATATTTTTCACCCTTGAATCATGATAACATTTTTTTGCTCAGTACATGGCAGGGGATTTGTTCGAAGTTTGCTCTTTAAAGCTAAACTTTTTACTACCCCGAAAGTATGCAACGAAATGTTGAAAACTCATTTACACACGCACCCATACAAGCTAACCGAAATAGGCACACGGACAGGGAAGCGGCGTGCTCACGCGTAATAAATGTATTACGTGCTCGCTTGTGGTAGTGCTGCCATCCTGCCACACCCCCTTTTCCCCTGCCCCCCACCTCTGGCTGTCGGCAATCTAAGCTTATTTAAACAGAAGGACCGGGCCGCTGCTTCCCCGGAAATCTCCGAAAAACATCCGCAGGCCTCTGTTTGTTACGCTTGTTGAACAGGTGCCGATTACAAGTGCCAATTTCGTAGCTGCGAGTTAATTGAAAACTTTTTAATTGTTTAGGCAGCAGCAGCGGCAACATCTCGAAAGAGAAACAGACTTGGCTAAGCGCTCTACGGCCGGCACTGATTTACGGCCTGGCTCTGTCGCTGACAGTTTCAATTAGAAGCTGCACCCTGGCCAAGGACGTGGCTCGGCTCGAGGAGTTGCCTGCCTGCCCCGATTGGCGCCAGACCGGCAGGCCTTTTGTGCCATGCGACGGCAAACAATCGGCCGGGGTGACCGCCACATCCTTTGAGAGGTCCTGCACTTTCGTTTGTTTGTTCTTGGCTCGGAAAACTGTAATTTAATGTGCCCACATGGCTGCCGCACATGCCAAAGTGATGACTGCAAGTTACACCAACAGAAATTTTAAGTGGGAAGTTAAGATTTAAGATTGACGCTTAGATTGGGCTATAAAGGGGAGACTTTACGCGACACTATTTTTAAATAACCTCAAAGGGTGACTTTCAGTTGCCTCTTTAAATAACTCTATAAGCTTATAACCTAAATGCCAATCCAACCCATACCTAAAATGTAGTTAATTTTTTTTTTCTGGGTGCACAACTGTTCAATCATTGCCACTTGGCTCTTCACACTTGGGTGACGTTGTGGCTTTCAGTTGTGTCATTGATTGGTTTGTCCAGCATTTCGTCGGTCGGTTTGTTTGTTTGCTTTCAGCAGTCTTCCATGGAGCTGGCCGGCCAGTAACTGCGGTTTTTGTGTTCTGTGTTTCTCTTGCCACTTTCCACTTGCCACTTGCCACCAACAATGGCCAGCTAGGACAGAACGACCAAGACAAACACATGCCAAAGCCCAACGCCCACAAAACACATAGTCCGAGCCACTCGATGACTAACCATCTCTCTTCAATTGTTGCATACGGATTCAATCAATCAATTATGCAACAGCCCTGCCACAGTTGTTGCATAATCCAAGACTAGCATCGGAATGGTTCGCCAGGAATGTAGCGTTCAAAGTTGATTGTGAATCCTAGGGATTTCATTTAGATTTTGGGTGTTAGAGATCTTCTTTCTGCAGGAATTTAATTTGCAAAGACAAAGATACTACCTTTTATGGCCATTATTCAGAGAAAGACTGTAATTTCCTTTTTCTTTGTGAAAACCATTTGGAATGTAATATCCTTGGCTTTGGATACTTTTTTGGGACATGGAATCCTCTTCAATTTTGCTGAGGGCATCCAAGAAATACGAGAACTCGTGTCAGCTGCTCTCATGCTCCATTTGTCAGCTCACACAGAATGCATTTGGATGCTGTCTCTCCAAAGAAGAACTCATTTCACTTTGTCTCGCTCAAGTTTCACTCATTCCCCAGTCCCTGCCCCTGCCTCTGCCTCTGATCCTGCCCCAGGATATGTAACAAAAGATGAGTTGCACTTGAGCATGCTAAAATGCGTTATTAAGTGCATAAATATGCAATGTTCAACCTTTGCACTCGGCACCACCCACCAGCATCAGTCCTCTTTTGGCAGCACCCTGCACCGCCCATACCCACACCCACCTGTCTAACAATGCCCCCTTCAGGTGAGTCCTCAAATGCGCAAGGGGTGATGGCTGCAGGGAGGTGCTGTTTGTGGGGACATGTGAGAAGAGCTTTTGAAATTTAATAAAATGCAAATTCAAATGCAGAAACCAGTGAGCCAGACATGTGCCACATGCCACGCCTCGTGTTCCCATTGTGAAACCATCTTCCACATTCCTCCCTCGCCCTCGCCCTCATGCCCATTCCCATTCCCATTCCCATGTCCATGCCACACGCTAATGAGTTGAGTTTTGTCCCCAACATACAAATGACAAAAAAAAGAAGCGGAGAGAGAAAATGTATTATGCAGTCGGAGCAGAAAGGATGCACTGGAGCGACTGCCTCCACCGAATTGTGGTAATGTGGAATTATATACGACTCGTTTCGGGCCCATAAGGCTGACATTTCATCCAGAAAGTCTGCCGTAAAGTTGAAAAAATTGTTTATAAAATATATAAAAAGTACAATTCCCCTTCCGCTCCAAAGAACATCCTTCCAAGGTTGCACCGGGTTGTATACGTATATTTTAATTATTTTAAATGGAAACACATATGCAACTTATATCCCAAGTGGGACTCTCCATCTCCTGTTGGAAAAAAAAACAAACATGTACGAAAAAAACATACATACAAGAAGAAAAATCGATATCGCTTTTTGGGCTGGTATTAAAAAAGGATCAAAAGGTGGAGCACGTGCGCACAGCCAGGAGGCGAAGAACACACATAGCCATCCAATGGTATGGCAGGAGAATATCCTGGGCTATACTGATGTAAGCCAAAGGAACCGTTTGCCATTGCCAGTTCAAGTCACTGTTCCATTCCCATTGCCATTGGCATTGTCTGTCAGGGCTTTGGCGGAAGGAGGATTGGATGAGATGGGGAGGCAACCTTAAGCAACCAAACGCCCAAAAGGGTTTCCCTTCTACACAGCACCCCAGTACAGCACCACTTTAGCCATCCAATCCATTCATTCACACCTCCCCGTGCTCGGCACAAGTGGCAAAATGTTGTTACGTGAGCATTAAACCATATTTTAAGTTATTAAGTTATTGACAAAGGCTCACGTCACCCCATCGGGTTGGGCTCGAGCGGATTGGCGAGGGGAGGACCTTGGCGGCGGACGGCACTTGTACGCTTCTTATCCCTTATTGTTTACAATGCCACGCCTAGTCGCACAAGTACACTTTTAAATTCTGGAAAAAAAGTATTGGCACACACAAAAATCTATTAAATATTGTTTATAAAAGTCCAAAAGCATTTCAAATAAAAATGACTTATAACTAAGCATTTTAGACAAACGAAGGCTGTTAAGCATTTCCTGGAAGGTTTTAGAATTAAGATGCTAATTGAATAATAGATTTCTTTGAGTGTATCTGATATACAATTACGAGTGTATATACCCTCGCATAATACCAGAATTATATGTCTGAGCATAAAAACTTTTCGTAAGCATTTGTCCGCATAAAATGGGGAAAAAAAATTTTCAATTTTGCCAAGCTGGCTCCCGAAACTGTTAAAGTTTCCTGGCTCCATGTGGGAACTGCTGCAAGTGTTGCAAATATATATTGTTAAATTCCAGTTGTAAATTAAACATAAATATTGTTGGGAAAGCTGTGCCCCCGAGGGGCGGCAATGCCAACAAACAAACAGACATTCGAGACACAGACCATTGCGGTAAAAGTCCAATCTGCTAGCATTTCCAGAGCTCTGGTGGAGTCATTCACTCACACATGTCCTTTGTGCCGGACAGCCATCCTGGCCTGGCCCCCCTAGAGCCATTATGCCGCCTTCAGTCCGGGGCCCGGCCGGCTTCATCTTGGTCTCTGCTACTCTCTTTTTCTGTGTGGCAGTGACATTTTTAGTGCTCCTGCTGCTGCATACTTCCAGGTAGCATTTTGTATTTTATATTCCGCATGTCTGTCCGTCTGCCAGCGACAAGGAACAAAGGACGAAATGACGGCGCAGGAGAGCCACAGGAAAGCTGGAACATGGATAGCCGGAAATTGAAATTCAAGTTATTAGATTTCGTATGACAATCGCCGAGCGGACACAAGTGCTTTGTATTGTGCTTCAGAATCCCTATGCCTTCGGGTAGAGCGAACAATTTGAATTTTTAAAGGATTATTTGGTATATAGGCTCCGTCATAAATCACTCATTCGTGATTTTTCGCTTTTCGAACTCGGAGAGTAATTTCCATTCGGAATTTGGAATTTGCCTTTTCCCATTTTTATTTGGTTCGTTTTCGGGGCTGCGTTGAAACAAAATACAAGGAACATAAATTGCCAAAGCAAAGGACACATTTGGGTCTGACTTAATGTCCGAGCAAATAAACACATTTGCTTTTAGGCGCCGGGGATGGTGCTGCTGTCGTCAGTTGGATTTCCACTTTTTCCTTTTGTCTGCAATTCCAAATCAACCACCGCCGACGCAGATAATTTGCCAAGAGAGTTGCTTTATGGCCGAGGGTTGCGTGTGTGTGAGTCCTTTTTGCGAGAGTGTTGGTCTTGGCGTGGCTTTTTTCCTGCGGTTGCTTATGTATGAATGTAAGTGTGGGTGCGGGTCAGGGGCCAAGCCAGCGCCATGACCTACTTTTGCCGCAACTTTTCCAATTTGTTGTGTTGCAGAGTGTGAGATGGAGCTTGTAAGAAGGCTGATATCGTCGCTATTGACTATGAGATACCCGGTAATTGGCAGAAAATTTCACAACAGCAGAACAACTTTTCAAACCCATTTTTTGAAAAAAAAAACACACCTCTAGAGCTCCTTACTTAGTAATAACATTGATAGCTTCTCAAAGGTCCTATATGCCCTTACAGGATTAAAGAAGGATATGAGAAACCAACGGAAGGGTGTGTGCCTTGGCTTAGGCCAAAAGTTTATTTCATAAAATACAATACACAGAATGTTGGACTAAAGACTACTCATAAAGCTTTCCATGGATTAACTAATGCCTCCCCAGCCGGGCACTCTAGTTGTAAAGGATCAGGAGCAGCAGTCCCAGCACAGCCCCCAATCCCTTGTCCATCTGATCCAGCCGGAGTGCCGAGCTCGTTTCATCCTTCGCCACCTCCGAGTGTTCGAACAGCATCTCCTCCGGCCGGATAGTACGACTACTCTCGTCATTTTCGCCACTGTCAGAGACGGCGGACTCGGGTGACGGGGTGATCTGGCCTGTCATCAGCAGGAGCTGCATTTTCTGAAGTGGCGTCCACATGGGAGTGCGCCCGTCCAGCACTGGCTTCTGCCAATCGGGCGGCGGCGGGAGCGGCAGGAATGGAGCATAGGTATTAGGTACCTGGCCGGCCGGGTAGCCATAGATGAACATACCGACATACAGGCTCAAGGAGTTGAAGTCAGTGACGACCGCTTTCATGGTGCCAGGGGAAAGGTGACTAAACTCCACCACAGGAGGCAAGTAATTGGCATCGGAGTAGTTCCGTCCGGCAAAGTGCTGAAGGGAGGACATCCATTATTAAATAATTCTAAAGATAATGAGCTTGATTACTCACATCGAAAATAGTAAACTGCACATAGGTTATGTAGGTTGTGTCAATGTAGTAGAATATCAGGGAATTGTTCGTTGGCATCTTGGAATCATTGTTAGTGGTTTGATAGCAATCATACAGAAATTTATCGCCTGCAAAAAGAGCTTGTAATGAAAAGTTGCAAGTCTTACTACTTGTTAACTTACCCAGTTGGCGGTTTCCCCTTTCGATCTCTTTATCCTTTCCCTTATCGAAATCATCTGTGGTGTCTATTGGCTCCTCCGTATCTTCTATGATTTCCTCCCCGGATTCATCTTCCTCCTCATCATCAACCTCCAAGGCATCGCGTCGGTTGTAGTCGAAAACATCAAAAACCTCAGCATCTTCGAAGCCCTCGATAGACTCCAGTACGCCAACAAACTGTTGATCCCTGTTTATTATCAGGGAGACATCATTATCGGGTATTGATCCGTTTATGCCAAACACCATGATGGTCACGTCGAACTCGGTTACTGGGGGAAGCGTAACGAACTCCCCTCTGCCAGATGTATCATTCTTGTTGATGCCCGCCAACCGAACCACTCCCACAATCAGACGGTTTACCAAGCTGAACTCAACCTCCGCTGAAATATTCTGAAAACAGCAAAAAAGAAGGTCATAAATAAGAATCATCTTACGGTTTCAGGGGCGACCCAGTCAGGCGTGTCCATCGAGGCAATATCCATCAGTATATGCCAAAATTTCCGAATTGTTTACACGATCTGGCTGTCTCAGAATCATGAACTTAAAATATATACACTTTGAATAAGTTGATTTAGGAGAATATTGTGTATTTTCTGGGAAAAATCTCGCGTCATAATTGTCTTTAGAAATGTTCGAAATTTGCAAATGCATTTGAGTATATTCTACAAAATAACATATTCGTTTTCGCCTCATTTGTGTTTCAGCCCCTTTTTCTGAGACCTGTCGGCATTTTCCAATTTTCACATTTCCCAATTTTTCAATATTTTTAGAGGCCATTTCATTTATATTGGCTTTTAAGCGTTCGATTGCCTTATACAACACACAAAAATGTGCATTTAGATTACTTTCCATCGCCACCAGACGTCTAAATGTGAGCCACTTAAAATGTTACGTATAATTCTGAAGCTCATAACTAAATCAATTTTTGAGGGGAAATAAAACAAATCGAAATGAGAGGGGAAAAATAGATGGCATGAGGAATATATGAGGGATATAGTAAACACTGACCCAGCCGCCCCGAAAACACTGGATATAAATAATCACATCTATGGTCGAAACTTGTTGTCGTCGGCTGTGACGAAAAAAGGCGAGATTCTGTTTCTATTTTGGTTCGGGCATGTGCAAAATAAAGCACAAATAAAAAACATAACAAGCGACAAGGGGTCAGAAAAAATACACCACATTCATCATATCCGTTTTTTTCTTTTCAGTTTAAAATTTCATTATTGAGTTATGACTGCAGAAAAAATTGTATAAACTTGCTTTTTTCATAGCCAGTATACTAGAGATAAAAATATTATTCAATTATGAAAAAACTCATATTTTGTTTAAAAATATTGTAGTTTTTTTAACACTCACATTCTCTGATATGATTTCCACACAAGTAATTGGCTCCACCACATCGTATTTAAACTCGACCTCGGGCAGCTCATCAACTCCCGTTGGATGGGAATGTCGTACATCCTTGACCAGAAGCTGGTCCCCTTCGATCCTTTGTCCCACTCCATAGAAACGCTTGGCCTCAAAACACTCCCCGCTCCTTAGGGAAACCAGGCAGGCGATGAAAACCACCCAAAATACTGTTGGACCCATTTTCCCTGTCTTGTGTTTAGTTCTACCGCAAATAATATTTACTGAATACGCGTATATAGAGAGTACTCAGTGGATTTGGCACATTTTCAGAAATATCCACCCGGGTCGAGAGATTTCGAACGCGCCGCGGCAAACGAACTTTGGCAACTGAGTTTTGACCAAGTGCCTGACGGATCGTAGATCGTCGCAGTTTTCCGTAAATTCACTTTCGTTCGCGGCACAAGAGAACATCGGGCAATCTCTCAAAAAAAATACTTAAGAAATGCCGAGAGGAATTGGGCAATCGAGTAGTTCTCTTTCCGTGATTTCCAAGTTTCTCGACTGCTTTTATTTGTCTCTGCACTTGACCCGATTGGATTCGATGGCGTTCCAGGCGAATCTTTGAACTCTTTGTCAACGACCCCGAAAAAAGCCATGCCCCCGTCCAAGTTGTTGTCTTTGGGAGGGGGCTGTTTAAAATTGGCACGAAAAGCCACAAAAATAGCCCTAAATGATGCGTATATAGATCTGCCTCTATATATAAATAGGACTTTTTTTGCATAAGAGTTCTTTGACTTTGTCACAGTGGCTTTATTCATTCAAGAGTTTTTCGTGAATTAGGTTCAATTTACGCAAGGACTTAGGGGGACTTTAAACAAGAGTTCATTCAAATTGTTATTAACTCTTGTATAATATATTTAAGCAGCTTTGAAAAGACCTATTCAACGTATTACGTATACTTTTCATAAAATATTTATTGGCTTTGGTTGGTCGTTTAGAGCTCTCCACATCATTAACGTGGCTTTTCAAATTTATTCACTTTTTTCCATTAAACACTAACAGGATTTTGATTTTCTATTGGCCACTTGTGCAGCGTTGAGCCAAATATTAAATATTTTAAATGTTTATTGACATTAGTTGTTCATTTAGCCGGGGCTTTGGCCATTAGGCCCTGTTGATGAAGATAATGAAGCGGATGCGAATGCGGCACGGTTCGCCATTGGCATGAATAATGAATTGCAATTATGGTTAATGCGGCCAGGTGGGGAGCTGGGGGGCTTTCAGGTGCCTGCGTTAAAAATGGGTATTTTAATTAAACGCGTACATTCGGAGGGACACGTGAGTGTGAGTGTGCGAGGGCTAGAGGGGAATTTGAAATGGAGCACTGCGAACTGAATTCTGTTTTGTGCAACATAATTTATGGAGGCAACATGCCACAGAGGCAGTGCTGCTGCAACCGCAACTGCAGCATGATACTGCGATACAAATCAGACATGGGCAGGCTGGCTCTGTTCTGGGCCAGCTGCATTACAAACTTTTCGGGCCAACAGAAATTTAAATATTCTTCAATATTCAGCACGGGCTGGGATGGCAATTTAGTAAGAGAGGGCTGGCAGGTTGTCAACGTCGTCAAACGGTTAACAAGTCACAAGTAGCCACTTAAACATTTCAGGCGGCATCAGCATCAGCAGCATCCTGTAACGAGCCAAAAGACATGGCCAAAGTGCGAGGCTGTCAACGCCTTTTGCCTTCGTGTCGGAGCTCTGACATTGACGGTGCTGATGTTGCTCCTGCTGTAGTTGTTGTCTACAAAATTAAATTACAGTATTTATGGGAAATTGCATTAGCCAATGGCAATGGCAATTTGAGACATTAGAATGCCTAAAGCAAACTTTGCCTAATTCGATTGCCAACTTGTAGCCTTAAGCTACAACCAACTAAACGGCAAGTGATGAAAAATTTAATATTCCAGCATTCCGCTTTATGCCACTTTAAATTCAATTTCTCATGCTCGATTTGGCAATTAAAATTATTATCTTTTGGAAATTGTGTTATTTTAGCCTTAAATAATCAATTGTTCGAGCCAAATCGCTTGTTTGTGTTAACATTTTCCAAATGAATGAATTTTTGGACGAAAATTACATGCTTTTGTGAAATCATGCTTTTTAGTTGTGCTTATTAAATGAAACTGTTGCAAAATAGAGGACTACAAAGTCAGAACATGGATGGAAAATCATCGGAAAATACAAAATTCCAACTGCTCAAGTGTCTCAAGTGCATTTATTTTGGCCAAGAGCACGGGCGCTGCATCCAACGAGTCGGATGGCAGACCGGCAACGTCATCCGGTTCAAGTGGCCCAGTGAAAGGTTAATAACACTCGACAAAGAAATGCTGAATGCCGTTCATAATTGTTGCCAGTGGAGCGTTCTCAACGTGCTCGATTGTGCCATAATGAGGCAGTGAGCCATTCAATGGCCTGTCGAAGGAATACTCATATGTATAAATGGATCGGAACATACGTATGTATGTATCCGACAACTGACCATCGTCTGGGGAAATGTGTCCGATGGTATAATTGAATTTTCCGCACCCATCAAGCCAACGCAAGGACATCAGCATATGCACATCAATCAATCGGGCTAATAAAGCAATTAACTTGCCCAGTGGACGCGGCGGAAATTACAAATTTTGCTGTTTTTGCTGTTGCGGCAACGGCGGCATTTTAATTTATGCCTCGCAAATTGGATTTGGGCCCTGAAAACGCCCATTTGGCTTAGCCGGGGATTAGCCAGAACGCTGAAGCGCCCGAATTTCTGTTTAAATTGGAATATTTTTTTCGCTGGCCGAGTCAAAGCGCAAAAGCGCTGAAATGTAGGCTAAGCTATTGTGAACACTGCCGCCTCCGTAGCTCAGAACAGAAATAAAAACCATCAATTGAAGGGCGATGGTGGAGGTGGAAAATAGGAGGGCCAGTGGGAAAAACAATCAAACTGGAGCTGACTGCAGGATCTGCGGTTGAATGCAGCTGCAGCAATCCTTCTGCAGTTGATAAACTGGCAAAGAGTTCCTGCCAAAGAAGGAAAATCAGCAGGGAGGTAGTTGGCAAACAAACCAAGTTAAAAGTTGCAAATTGAATGCTCGACTGGCTGATGACTGAAGGAACCTTTTGAAATGTTAATTGGATGACTTAATTGCTTTTAATTCAACGATTGCTTTTCATTATGAAAGAAGCAGTTTACTTAGGTAGTTTGTGGTACAACAAATATTTAGAAATCCATATTAAAGCCTTTAAAAGTGTATGTATGGAAAGAAAGAAATTATATTTAATCTTTGATAAATATTGTATGATGTTTAAGTTAAGTAGGAAGTCAGAGCTTAAATCATTAAAAGCTGAAAAGCCTGAGAGCCATCATCTTATAATTAATCGTAATAACCTTACCCCAAAAGCTCCCATCCAGATCGCTTCAATTTTAAGGCTTATCTCCATGGTAATGATACCCTTTTTAGTGGCTATTTAGGGGAAACTGAAATGGATTGAGAGCAAAATGACTGCCTCGGGCAGTAAAGTAGGCAGCTGGCAGTTTGAGCCTTTCAAAGGAATAGGAGATGCATTTGCAAAGTGGAGCATATTTGCCCAACCGCCGGCTCCGGGCCGTCTATGCTGGAAAAAGCGTCTATGAGAAAATGGGCGATTGGGCCAGGGCCGTGCAATTGAGGCTGTGAACATGCAGTAATCCGTTTTTCAAGTCAGCAGAGGGCACTTGGCTCGCAAGTGACGAGGACTTAGCAGATGTCGCCAGCTTTGGACATCTCTGACTTATCCGTTTCTCGATTCTCGACTCTTTTCAGGATGAGGGCTGGAAACTAAACCGCACCAACTACTACCAGGAGGGATGGCTGGCCACGGGCAATGTGCGCGGCATTGTGGGTGTAACCTTCACCACCTCGCATTGCCGCAAGAACATGGACTATCCTTTAAGGACCAACTACAATCTGAGAGGCCATAGATCGGATGTGAGTTTCAATTTTATATAATTTTTTGGCAATGAATTTTACACATTGTCCTTTTTAGGTTATTCTTGTGAAATGGAACGAACCCTACCAGAAGCTAGCCTCTTGCGACAGCTCGGGCATCATCTTTGTGTGGATCAAGTACGAGGGGAGATGGTCCATCGAGCTGATCAACGATCGGAACACTCCGGTGACCCACTTTTCATGGTCGCATGATGGCCGCATGGCTCTTATTTGTTACCAGGATGGGTTTGTGCTGGTGGGATCTGTGGCGGGACAGCGTTACTGGTCTTCCATGCTTAACCTCGAGTCGACAATCACCTGCGGCATCTGGACGCCCGACGACCAGCAGGTGTACTTCGGCACCACCCAGGGCCAGGTGATCGTGATGGATGTTCATGGAGCTATGGTGTCGCAGGTGCAGCTCTCCAATGATGTGCCCATCACCTCGATGGCCTGGTCCTGCGAGAAGTTCAAAATGGAGGAGGGCGAGGAGGCGGAACCGGGTGTAACCAATGCGGGTGAGTTGTATTTGTATGTATTATTTCGATTTTCGATCCTCCAAGTCCTTTGATATGTCCTTAATAGAGTGTTACCTATAGGATTCTTATATTACATAAAAAATTGTATCAACATATATTCTTTCAGCCAAACGCTCCTTCGTCCTAGCCGTTAGCTTTCAGAATGGCTACATCTACTTGCTAAAGTCGTTTGACGACGTCTCACCCGCACATATCAACACCTGCCTTAATGGCGCCCTGGGAATGGTCATGGAGTGGAGCAACTCCCGCGAACTGCTGGCCGTAGCCGGCACCCTTCGTACAGGATTAGATGGTGCCAAACCGGAGGACTTGGGCACGCCCAGCAGTTATACGAATTTGGTGAAATTCTACACGGAGACGGGCACGTGTCTGTACCAGGCCCATATACCCTGCACCAGTTCGACCGTATCGGCCATCACCTGGGGCCACAACGATAAGCGGCTGTTCATTGCCACAGGGACACAGGTACACATAGCCTGGGTTTCACGCCGGGTGGCCTCCCTGCAGCTCCTCTGCCGGCTGGAGATCCAGGCTAGCGTGGGCTCCGAGTCCCTGTTGCCACTGCTGCCGTTGCCTTCTAGGATTAAGTCTCTCATTGGCAATCTGTTTGCTCAAACGATACGAGTAAGTGAATAAGGAAACACTTGAAAATGATATTTGATAACAGGGATGTATCCTTCAGTGCTGTGTACCTGACCTAAAGTCGCTGCGTGACTTTGTTTCGCGACCACCGCTCTGTTCGACCCGGCTGCACTGCACCATGATCCGGCATGATGATGACTCCAACCTGAGCTCTGGTACTTGCTATACCCTCTACCTGGAGTACTTGGGTGGGTTAGTGCCGCTGCTCAAGGGAAAGCGCACCTCAAAGATACGACCTGAATTTGTCATCTTTGATCCTCAAGTTAATGGTAAAGCATTCATAACCATCTGGGTGGGAATATTCATGGAACACTCTCCCCCTTTTCAGATACCCCTTTATACTTTCAATACTCCGCCGAGGCCAAGAGCTCTTCGGGATCTAGCCAGTCCACCACAACGGGAAACAGTGGCCGCACCGACTCCTCGGATAGTGACTATGACGAAAGGTCCCGCTACAGCTCACCTAGAACACCCAGGAAGAAGCGGGTGCGGCCGAAACGACGCCAGCAGACGGGCGATCGGCTGAGCACTTCTGGCACCGGAGGAGGCAACGATCCGGATAGCCTGGACGAGCTGGCCTACGTGGATACCCTGCCGGAGGTAGGTGGCACTATACTATTAAGAAGACCCACGCCATCACTGATTCTATTCATTTTCTCAAGCAGGAAGTCAAACTGGTGGAAGTGACCTCCAACATATGGGGAACCAAGTTCAAGATCCACGGACTTGCCAAAACCGTCCCAGCCAATTTAGGCCAAGTAACTTATAAGACGTCCCTACTGCATTTGCAGCCGCGTCAGATGACGCTGGTCATAACAGAGCTGCGCGACGATTTTCCACCCGGTCCCGATCCCAGTTTCAACCCAAACATCTTTTCCGAGGACGAGGACGATCACCAGCATCAGCACCAAGCCGGAGGCAATCACCATGAAACTGTGCCGCAGGTGAATGTGACTTCGACGCAGGAAATGGCTGCACTGAAGCCACCGATGATGCCACAACGTAGGCTGACCGAAGGCGGCTCCGCCCCGTTGATAGCTCCCATGTCTCCGCGTCCAAACAGAATTTTGGCGCGGCACAAAAACTCATTGACGGTGAATGGTTCAGAGCGGGGTGCGGGAAACTCGCCGGGTATAAGTCCTTTGGCACGTGCCGAAAGCTACGACGATGATTCTTCTAACGAGTCGCAGGAAGCTGGCGCAAGTGCCTGCCAGTCCACCACAGTTCTGCTGCACCAGGCACCCTCCAATGGGTCGGGACCAGGGCCTAGCAGCAGCAAGAGCATCACCAGGCCAAAGACCATCAGTAGCTTCAAGAATAGCTACAGTCGCTCTAGCTCGAATTCCAGCTGCCAATCCCGTCATGCCATTTCGCCTCTATATTGCGATGGAGCAGTGCCCACGCTGCAGAGTCCCAAGAATGCGGTGGCACCCTCAGATATAATATTTGAACGACCAGCTGTGCCAGCCGCTGGTCAGACCACTCTGATGTCCTACTCAAGCAATGCTGACTATGCCAACAATGTGGTGCAGGTGAAGAACGCGTTAATGTCGGAGCCAGTGCGTTCGGCAAACAGCCATGTCAACCCAGTGCCGCTAAACCTGAACCTAAATCTGGAGCGTATGGACGCACGTGTCAAATGCATGGTTCCCTCCTCTTCGTCATCCTCTGCTGGGAATGCCGCCGCCTCCACTAAGCGAAAGGATATGCTGTACATCGATGAGGAGACCCAATCTCCTACGCCTACAACGAGCAGTAGCAGCATGAAGCGAACGCCCACAGTGGTGTCTATAGCTCCAGCCCTGCCCGACTCCATAACGCGCAGTTGCAGTGTGGGATACTTGGATTCGGTGGCCATCACACCCTCCGACGAAGCTCTGTCCGCCCTGCGAAAGGATGCACCCAACAAACGCCTCATTCTTGTGGACAAAAGGCGCAATCGCAGGAAAAAGCAGCAACAAGAAGATGCTCGTCGGCACAAGCTTCAACAGACGGGCAAGTCCAAGAGCCTGGACTCCTGCGATCTACTCTCCCTCCAGACGAAGCTATCCAGCAAGGAGCATGAGCAGGTGGTTAGAAAGCTACAAGAGATCTCCGACAGCAGTGCCTGCAGCAGTGCAGCCAACACGCTTTGCTTTAAGTGCCGCAATAACATGAATCCAAGCAGTGCCTGCAAGCGATGTCAGCCATCGACGGGTTCTGTGCTGGACGAGATAACCGCCGCTGCAGTCTCATCGACTGAGCAGGCTAAGGAGCCTCCAGCTGTCGTCCAGGCCAAACCGGCGCCCAAAAAGCGCTTCGATGTCATCACCAGCTTCACTGACTCCCCGCTCTTTACTCGGAAACATCGGTTTGGTTACGGACGCAACAAGGAGTCGGCTGGTACGGAGAACTCCACTCCTTTGCTAGCCCGAAAGCAGGATAATGGCTTTAGTTTTGTTAAACAACTCTCGGAGGTTCGCTGGCGGCGGAAGGATCCGCCCCAGAACCAAGTAAATGGGGCTAGTAATAGCAGTACTCTGGAGAGGCAGCAGCCGGAAAGCAGCGGATCTGCTTGTGGAACTGTAGAAGCCACGCCTGTGGAGGCCAAAGCATCTGTATCTCTGCATACACAAGTAAGATTTTCAACTTCTAGGGGTAAACTAAAGATCATGTTTATAATTATTAACTATTTAAAATTTAAAGGCCCTTACCACCTTGGAGAATATAATAAGCCGACTTCGAGATCTTGACGAGGGTCGTCTGACGCCTCCTTCCACGCCACAGCGACTACCACGTAGTTCTCCGGCCTCCCCGGCAGCCAGTAAGAAGAACAAGAGGCAGCAGAGCAACTCACCCATAAGGCACATCCTCAACTCACCGCTGCTGAATCGTCGCCAGCGAAAAAAACAGAGCATCATCGAGAGTTCCGATGACGAGGGTAACCAGACCAATGGCTCTGGTGAGGAGAGCAATAATGCGGGCAATGGCAAGCAGTACAGGGACCTGGAAACCTTTCAAAAGGCCCAACTGCGTCAAAAAGTAAGAAAATAGCTCAATATAATTGAAAATTAAAATAATTTATACACTTGCAGTTAAAACGTGGAAAGATAGAACCAAATGGCAGTGCCAGTTGCGCCAATCCTGCACCCGTGCGCCGTGAATTTGTGATGCACAACAAGGCGCCCATGTGGAACGAGATGAGTCAGGTGTACCAGCTGGACTTTGGAGGCCGTGTTACCCAAGAGTCGGCCAAGAACTTTCAGATTGAGTTTCGTGGCAAACAGGTTACTGACTACTTCAAAAATATCCTTAACCCAGAGTCTAAAGAAGCTCTTTTTCGTCTCTCATCAGGTCATGCAGTTTGGACGCATCGACGGCAATGCCTATACCCTGGATTTTCAGTATCCCTTCTCCGCCCTCCAGGCCTTTGCAGTGGCCCTGGCCAATGTCACACAGCGACTAAAGTAAACATGGATCAAGTGAATAGTTATCGTTACGCATTGCTAGATGAGCCTGTCGCCAGCTAATTGCAGGAGTTTGCTTTTTTGGCCAACGCTAAATATGCATACATATATTTTTTATACCAGCGAATCGGTGGGACGACCATTAGCGAAAATTGCTTCTTAATTTGTATATATTGTATATTGTGTATTGTGGTCTTTAGGTTTCCGAATACCGTATTTTTAGTGATTATGAACGTGAACACGTACCACCACTTGATCGAAGGTTTTGCCATGTGCGGCACAATGAAGTACGAGTGCACGCACATGGGTGTGCAAACTCACAGTCCGATCCATTTTGTGCAATATTTGTATGACAAATTTTTTGGATTAAGTGTAGCCGAGTGTAAATGATAGGCCTAAACGATGAGCGACGTTTTTTAAATCAAACTACTAATAACACGCTAAACGATCAGTCGATTTTTAACACTAGTTTGTACAAGAGCAGCCTTTTTTGCATAGAGCTTCGTTTCTCGCTTTACTCGATTTAAGTGCAATAACTCCTTTCGTTAACGCCTAGGATCTAAGACATACGTACATATAGAATATATAATTGCGATACCAGCAAACCAGCTTTGCCCAGCGCACTCAAATAACAAAAAGAATTGTTCGTAAGTAAGGACGGGTCCGATTACTTAGTGCTAGCATATTTTTTATATGTGTAAACTAATTGTGAATGTCGTCTCGATCGACAGCAAGGATAACAGAACTTTGTGCTTTCCCTCTTAACTCTCTTTTTGGTAGGTAGGCCTAATTTGAATGAAAAATTCGTTATTATAATTGTTGTGAATATTGAAATAAGCACGAGTCGTAAACGATTTAGGCGGACAACTACATAAATCATTAAATAAATGTATTTTACGTGAATAAAGGCTTTCGTTTTATAAATAACAACAAAATAATTGCACTAATCTTGAGATAAACGGGGTAATTTTACTGTGGATTTGGTCACGTTTTTTGCAGTGTTTTTTCTATTTCGATTTCTTCCTTTTCCCAATCTGGAATGGTTTTCTCCTTGATGTGCCAGGAGTCGGTTTTGGGGCCTTTGACCTCCGCTACAAAAATAAAGAGATGGAATAAAGTTTTTCCTGTTTACGGTCTACTCATTATGAATAATTACAGTTCTTGAATCGCTTCACCCCTTCTTGCATTTCGCTGATCATCTCAGAAGTGACATTCATTATCTCGTTGTATGTTCCAGCACGGAATCCGGGTCTGTTGTAGGCGTTGGCATTTTCCAGTACAGCATTCCGGTCGTGCATCAGGGACCCGATTGGAAATTTGGCGATGGAGAAGGCAAGGTTCACGGCCTGCCCCAAGGCAGTGCCGGTGGCAACGATACGGTTTATCAGTCCCATTCTCATCGCCTCCCTGGCGTAGACACGTCTCCCTGTCTCTATAATGTCCAATGCGTTGGAGTAACCGACTGCAGCGGCGAGACGCACCGATCCACCGTCGCTCAATGGAACCCCGAGCCGGCGATTGAAGAATCCCAAGACCGCCGTATCCTCCATCACACGTAGGTCACACAGAAGGGCCAGTTCCAGCCCGCCAGCCACGCAGAATCCGCTAATTCCGCAGACAATAGGTTTCCGCAGATGCCGCCTGGTGGGACCTATGGAGCCCTCGTGACGCAACAGAAAATTGAGACTGCCGCGTTGCGCCTCCGCCTCGAGCTCTTCCAGATCATAGCCAGCGCAGAAGGAGCCTCCAATGCCATATAGAACACCCACTGGAGAAGTATCGTCTGCCTCGAATTGGATGATGGCGTCAGTTAGTTGCTCCGCCGTTTGGGCATCGATGGAGTTGCGTTTTTGCTCCCGATTCAGTCCAATAAGTGTGATATGCGAGTCCTTTTCCACAATCACCGATCGGGTTGGAGCCTCACCCGTGGTTCCACTCTCTGCACATCTTACTGTAGTTAAACAAATGGATCTTTGTCCCGGTTTTATTTGGGTTACACTCTGTAAAAGTTTACAAACAAATCTGCTCATTTCGCCGCCCAAGACAACAACAACGGCAGCAGAGGCGCCCTCTGGAACTCTTTAGGGGGGTCCACAACATAGACTATCAGTTAAAAGTTTCGGATTGAAAGTGCCCTATTTAAAAATAATGTATTTATTTATATATTTTTTTTGTAAATTTCATTTTGTAAATTAAATATATACAAAAATTTCTTTAAGATTAGCTCTAATTTGCAGTAATTTTTAGTAAAATGTTTACGTTGTGCAACACATCTTCGATAGTGTTGGAAAAGTCTTCAGGGCTGTTTTATTTCCAACACTACCATAAAAAAGGTGGGTGTGTGTTTGTGTCGAAACAAAAAACTTAAACACAAAAGTACGTCGGTTTGAGACGCTGCGCTGCCTATATAAATGTATATTTATAACTAGAAACTGTAAGGAATTAGTGAAACTCGGTTATTTAGCTGCGGCGTATGTGCCAGCGCTTCAGAAATCAGCCTGTCCAGCAGCACGCACAGTGATATAAGCAAAGTACAAAACAGTCGCCGCCTAGCAGACAAAGGATCCGGATCCGTGAAAACGGTAACGCAATATTCTCCACTCCACTCCACTGAAGTCCGCTCCCTTGGCACCACAACAATGGGTGTACCATAACAAAAGATTTACGGTGCGGTCGCCGCCCGTTGCAAGTGGCGCAATGTCTCACTTGAACTTTAATTGAATCGCCAGCAGCAGCAGCAGTAGCAGCAGCCGCATTTTTTGTGGCGGCGCCCTCGCCCAGTGTTATTAGAACTTAATTGTGTCTATTTCTGTTTCGTGTGCGTCTGCCGGTGGCTTCCGCGTCACCACAAAGCCTCCGGATTCTCCCCTCACCTTCGCCCTCGCCCACGCACACTGTACTGCATTGCCCCACTCCACCCTCCACCCTCCATCCATCATCCCTCTCCAGCGGCCCCCGGGGGCAACTGTTGCCATTTGGTCCACCGCTCCACCGCGTTGTGTTCCCATTATTTGCCACCAGTCTGTCGCACATCATGATCTATTTTTGAAAAATTTATTTGCAAAAAAAAACGAAAAACAAAGTGCCACAACCGAAATGAGAGTCTCGTTTTATTATGCTTCATGGTCCGCACCGCTTGTGGTTGTTGTTGCTGGTTTGCGGCTGGGGACACACCTTTGAGTGCCCAGCCTTTGATCACAGAGCGAGATATATTAGTATTTGCCGACCAGGTTGCGGGTGCTGTATCGCAGAGCACCAGACCAGACCCTTCAGGCAATTAAAGTATATACAAATGTGCGGTCAGAGTGGCGGAGCCATCGGGTTTATTGCCTCCAGTAGAACTTAATTAATTGAATTAAGCCGGCGAGCATTCACTGCGACTGCGAAAGAGTTTCTGATATATCTTTCGTCTTCTCATTTCTTGCCTATAGCTCACGCACAGATACAAAAGTATACATATATACTACGTACGAGTATGTCAACCGGAAGGCCCATAAAATGTGTTGTCGTCGGTGACGGCACAGTCGGAAAGACCTGCATGCTAATCTCCTACACAACAGACTGCTTTCCCGGCGAATATGTGCCTACTGTGTGAGTACTGGTGCCAGTTTACAGAGAAACCGCAAGCTAACTATTTGTCATGTCTCAACAGCTTCGATAACTACTCAGCCCCGATGCAAGTCGACACAATACAGGTCTCATTGGGCCTGTGGGATACGGCGGGTCAGGAAGACTACGACCGACTGCGACCCCTATCCTACCCCCAGACCGACGTCTTCCTGATATGTTACAGCGTGGCGAGTCCTTCGTCCTTTGAGAACGTCACATCGAAGTGGTATCCAGAGATAAAGCACCACTGCCCCGACGCACCCATCATTTTAGTTGGTAAGTTGCCAGCGCTCGGATACTCGGAAGAGAGAAATTTATGTATTTGTGGTTTTGGCAGGCACTAAAATCGATTTGCGCGAAGATCGAGAGACACTAAGCGGTCTCGCCGAGCAGGGCCTGACGCCTCTGAAGCGCGAACAAGGCCAGAAGCTGGCGAACAAGATACGCGCTGTGAAATACATGGAGTGCTCCGCCTTGACGCAGCGTGGCCTTAAACTGGTAAGTGATCAATGGGCACACCCTCGCCTCGCATCTCCTCGCTTTCATCGCTAATTCTGTCACTTGAATTGTGTTTCAGGTGTTCGAGGAAGCGGTGCGCGCAGTACTCAGACCAGAGCCACTTAAGCGACGCCAGCGAAAGTGTTTAGTTATGTAAATAAGGTATAATGTTATGGGCCTTATATCGGCGACGGGGATTCCTCGGAAGCGACACGTACGTCGGCGTGCTAGCCGGACACATAGAACTCACTCAGCGCCCTTACCGACCAAACAAACAACACAAGAAACTTCACTCATTGGACATAATATTTATTTTATAAGCTAAAAATGAATCCTAAATTACCAAGCACTAAGCAAACATCATAAAAAGCTCCAAAAATGCTAAATACAACTGCCATTTTTCGAATGAGTTTTTTATGTGTTTTGTGAAGGGCTTCACTGTGTAAATCATTTGGCACACGAACTCGACTCCCTCCCGCAGAAACTAGTAACAAAAACCATAAACCATAATCAGATCAACAGAAAATCGTAAATCGAATGCAGCTACATATGTAGAAATCTAGTCAATTGAATCGAATGTATTGTACTAATAGTAACAGCAGCGCAGAGAAAATTATGAAAACCGCAGCCGCAGCCAACTCGCATAAAATTGGTTTCGCATATCACGAGCATCTATGCATTTCCTAATTTCCCATTACATGTATTATAGTTATGTAGCCAAGAGTTAAAGCAACCTGTCCCTAGCTTATCAAGCCAATCAACAAAGACCAATTCACTTGACGAAGAGATCTTAGAGAAAGCCAATTTTTACGATAATTAAGCATATGCATTTTTTTATTCAAACTCGACCCTCGAATCATAATCATAATCACTTGACGCTCATTAGACATAATGTCTCTTGAAAATGTAACAACTGTTGATTATTATTTTATAATTACTTATTTATTACCCTAACTTTAAAGTAAAAAAGAATTGTATAAACAACATTTACGGCGTAAGTATAGCAAAAGGTTTATGTAAATGAAAAGGCAAGGAATCTGCATTTATTTGTGACGCCACTCGAATAAAGAAAGTAACAAGAATCAAAAACGAAAACTCAAGAAGATAAGCACATATTTTTCCAAATCACGATGAGCATAAAGTATGAAGCGACAAAATCCCAGGACACTTTGTAATAATTTTAAATATAAATCGAACAAAGTCTTATGTAAATGAAATGAAAACTGGATTTCAAATTTCTATACGGAGACCCCACAGTTTTTTCCAATTTTTGCCACCGCCTCCCGCTTTTATAAATGATTTTATAAAAACGTTTTGATGAAATTGTTTAACTTTTGTCACTTCTCCCTGTACTTCTGATGAATGTTAATAGACATAAACTTCATACCATTTTATCCTTTAAACCCTCTATCTTGCCTAAAGGTATAAATATGCATAAAGGTATTTATATGCTTGTCATATGCATTGATTTTGTGACTAGAATACCTTATAACAGAATGTGCATAGAGTCTTTTGCACTGGAAGGTCCGGGGCTCTACGCCATCGTCCCGCAGACCTTCCTCGATGCACCATAGCTTTCGTGTACGTTGGCGGCGACCAGGCACGGGCTCAAAGGTTCAAGTCTATGGACTCAAAATCTATATCCTGGGGGTGAATCGGCCAAGTTGGAGAAACTGATGGTGGTAATTACATGTAAAATGACACTTTGTAATAATTCTAAAAATAAATCTAACAAAGTCTTATGTAAATGAAATGAAAACGAAGGCCATTTGGCTGCCAAGATGTAGAAGCCGAAAATTGATTTAATACTTACGAAAATATATACTGTAATTATTTAAAAAACAAAAGCCGCTGTTGTTTGTGCTTAACTTTGCCTCTCAGTTTATTGTTTATTTTTTTGTAAATGCCACGTTTCGTTTTCGGTTTTAAACAATTAACAATTTGACCAGATTTTTGATGCATGTATTTTGAGTTTAGTGCGTGCCTTGATTTCAACTTGTGAACAAATCTCCGAGTGTTTCGATTGGGTGACGTCTTGTGCAACATGTGGAGCAGCCAGGGATCCTGCGTCTGGCCTAGTACAAACGGAATGGCTTCGAGTGGACGGCCTGTCCTGGCTTCTTCTTGGGGCCAGCGCTCTTGGGGCGCTTGGTTTCCGAGTTGAGCGAGGGCATGGAGACGGAGAGCACCAGGCACTCGGCTGGCAGGGACATGGACGAGGTAAGTGTGGTGGCGCGTTGGATGCGGGGCGCCTTCCAATACTGTGGGAGGAATTCGAGGAATACCAAAAAGGACACGCTTTAAAACAGTTCGATAACCCCGATGGGGAATTGGATAGAAAAATTGTCGCAGCAGCTCGATTGAGATGGTTGAGACTTACAATTTGCTTGATTTGATCAAAATTTATTTGTTTCGATTACCAATGCATCCAATGAGATAGAAGAGGATGTGTGCTCGTGCGTGGCTTTGTTGGAACGCTTGCGTCGTGGGCGTGGCTTGCCAAATAATATACTTAAGTATCTCCAAAAATTTGTCTATCTCAAACCGATACGATACGAAAGGTGGGTCGGTGGCTGTTGAATCTCAAAAGAACTAAGTGCAACAACGCCGGGATTTGGTAAATGAAAAAACGTTTTTTTTGTTTGTTTATTATGTTTAAATTTTGCCATTGTTCTTACATTTTGTAACAGGGTGTAAATAAATCGTGAGAATGATGCGCTTGACTAATAAGATACAAATTAATAGTAAAAATATGCTTATAAGTTTCAATCAACTGTTCTGGTTTGTTCTGGTCTGTTCGGTTGTGGTTCTGGTCGGTCTGATTCGCAAAAGTATCTAAACCGTTTAATTAATAATCGCATTTATGTATGTAGTTAGTATCTAATCGTTCAACATTTAGACGTCAAGTGTAATGGGTGTCGTTCAACATTTTTAACTAAGCACACAGTTTACTCGTACGAATCTTGTATAATTTGCTTAAATATTTAGATACTTTTATGTATATATATATTTGTATGTATATATGAAGTTCTTGTAATACATTGAGATATATAATTATGTCTGGTATCTGTATGATAAAGAGTGCATTGCTCAACTAGTCAAATATACTTTTGATTCGTAAACCAAATACGTATGTGGTGTATAATAGATGTATCTGCATCTCATTGCGTGCTTGCACCTCTATCGAATTGGTTGTTTTTTTTTTTAATTTTTTATCATATTTTTTGTGGGGGGTGTGGAAATTATTGCGTAACTTTCGTTTGGTTTTTGCTTTGTGTAGATTTTGCTTAGATAGTACATTTCAAATTAGCTGGTTCAATGTTCAATGTTCATTTCACATTTCAATCCTATATTTTTAGCAAAGAAAAGATTTTCAGCTCGACATGCATTTCGGGCATTTAGCTTTGTTGATTTAAATTTTCATCAGCGCCAGAAGCCGTCATGGATGGTAGTGGACTCTGCGTTCAAGATAAAAATATAAACGTGAATGCGTATCGATTGCACAAAATTATAAAATAAGTTTCACAAAAAACTAAACCATAAGCCTTGTTAGAATCATGAGTTTTGGGTTGGAATGTATTTGGATTTGGAATGAATAAAAGCCTGGGGGAAATACATAATGTTGCAAGCAACTTTGCACCTGAAACCGTTTTGGGGATCGTCTATATAATGTAGTACGATGGCTGGTATGGGGTGCAGGTGGTCTGGCAAATCGGCTTGGATCGGTACTAACGGTTCGGTTAGTCTATCACAGCACTGTTAAATATTTAGGTTCATATAACTATCTATATACGCAACGGACACATCTTAGAAGAACTCGCAACGCACATTAACTTACGGGGCTTTACTTGATCGAATCAAATCGAATCGAATCGTATCGGATCGGATCGGATCGAATATTTCTATTTGTCATTTTTTAAAATCGCATCGTACATAGTAGTTGTAATAGCAGTAGGCGATAAATAACTCTAATGGACGTAACATGTGTACGAATTTCGAATTTAATGCACTTAGTTTCGTATGACTAGCCTAATAGAACGTGTATATATATTCCTATAATAAACGAAACAGAAATATTAAGCACAGAAATGAAGAACACACATAACAATTCATAATTAATGTTAATTTAAAACTGATGTGATGTGAGAGTATCAATGTTTGAATGGGTTTATTGTATTATGAGCTGAGGTGTATTATGTGAGCAAAGCACTTTTGTTAGATGATTTAAATGCTGGGCAGCCTTTTCCTAAACCGTCCTCAGGGTCATTGTCTGGGATTCGAGGGTTCTTTGAGCAATTGTGGATCGGTATATTGTTCAAAATTTGTACTATCCTATATAATGTATATTTCTTCGACTGTTTCAAATAAATACTTTTCGTTAAGGGATATTCGCTACATACTAAAAGGAATTAACAAACATTGAGCCTCGTGGCCAATGCTGTCCTTGCCCCTAGGGGGAGACCTTTGTTCCATTTAATTTAATACTACAGGTGATCCTCCCAGGGACAGGACAGCTCACATCATCTATACACACTCCAAGGATAATAGTATCTTATTGGACTATGCATAAATATATAAACTATGTCGGTTTAATATACAATTTAAAATAGAAACTCTTGCAAACTCATTCGAGATTTTCTAGTTGAGCTTTTCTAGTAGAGTTCAGTTGTGTTTAGTTTCATTTTCGTTTAGTTTAGTTTTGTTTAGGTTTGTTTTAGTCCTGAAACAGTTTAATACTCGTATTTGGCTTTAGGTACAGTACAGTAGTTGTCTCAGTAATTGTTTGTTTGTTTGTTTATAGATAGTTTATCTAAAGCTAGGGAGTTCATTTAAAAAGCGACTCAAATATACTGTTACACACACAGTCTGGTTTACAGAGACCGAATTCTAGATGGATCGTGGCAATCAAGCGCCCTTGCGCCGCAAACTACAGTTAGCGAGAAAGAAGAGAGAGCGGTTGGGGAAGAAAGAGAAGATAATAGTTTAGAGAATTGTGTGTAAAAACGTTAACACTTCTGGTATGGAAAGCGCTTTTCTACCAATTTGGTCATCGCCAATGAATCTCAGTTTGAGTTTGAAAGAAATTCATTTTTAAATGTAACGTACATAAATGTAAAAAACTAAACGACAAAAATCAAAAAAAAAAGGATAAATTTGAAAAGAAACAATAGTATTACCGAATGCCCTCCTTCGAGTACATTTCGAGACCTAAAAGTGCCAAAAAATTACTTGTCCAAAATGTTAGTTCTCATCATTTACAATTGCGCATGAACGGATTGATCTTTTTCGGAAGGTAGGAGAGTTATCTGAAAGCGGTTCGGGTTAGGAGGTATTGTCGGTGGGTGGGTAGTTCCTGGGGGGTGGTGCGAAGGCCATCATTTTGGGGGGTGGGTGTGTGATGGTGCTCTGTTAGTGGCTTGATTGTAAACCATAAAGTGTTAACCACAAATGCAACGCAATTAATTACAAATACTGATTACACAAAAATGAATTTCTCGACGAAAACACAAAATGGGATATCAATAATATTTATATCGTTTTTTTTTTGCTTAATACTTTTTGTTGCTTTCGTAATAAAATGAAAATAAATCTATTAAATCAGGGTTAAAGTTAAGTACTATTATTTATCCGTAACTACTTGAGCTTATGTACACGTAGTTTACCTGTGTTGGTGGTGTTGTCAGTGCAACAGAGTGTTCAACATTTTTCAAATAATCCTTATCATCGAAAATCTTCTTTTCACCGCCACCGGGCTTGTGCTTTACATTATCCAAAGAGCCAACTTTGCTTTGTGCCTTAATTTCTAGTTTTTGCGTTTGAATCTGAAAAGTAGCACCGGCACCGGCAACGTACAGAAAATGATTAGAAAAATCTCGCTTCAGACTTCAGGCATTAGGAAAATTTCGACTTGGGTTTCGACTTTTCCACAAAACTTATTTGTTTTTTTTTTCTTTGCAGGTGGTTTATGGACACACGACAACAGCCAATCGAGGACGAAACTGAAATTTGGAGTTTTCACACACAGGAAAAGCAGAGTACAAAACATAAAATTGGAATACACCATAGGTTGGGATACACACAAAGTACACTAGGTATATAAAGGGATATTGTTGTGCCTTAGGGAATCTCAAAAAGTGATTGGTTTAGGTGATTCAAAATACAAAAAGGAAGTGGATAAAAAACAACACTATATTGCCTCTAAAATATCATACAAAAGCACACTCAGAATGCAGACAAACAGATATTTTTGTATCAAAAGAGTTATCACGACTACTTACATCCTTGGGGTTGTTATCCTTTGAATTCGTTTGTTAAATGGTTTAGTTAAAAACAAAATATAGTTTCCAAAATATCATTCAAAAATAAAGATGGAAAAATAATAATCGTAATAATCTCAATCGTTTACAGTATTTTTGTTTTGGATGGGTTAGGAACTGAAACAAAATGGTTGTCTTTCTAATCTGAGCCCCAAAAACTAGACTATGTGTTTTTTTTTAGCACCAAGTTGCAGGTATGTATATGTACATCTCTTGGGTGTTACCTACCCCACTAAGTCACTACTCCTCCTCATTATACAAATTCTCATCCAGGCGCTTGTTATTGGCGCATTGGTTGACAATTTTGGAACCCTCGCCATAAATGATGTTCATCTTTCTACCAAAGTTCTGTAAAGTTTTGTTGTTAAAAGAGTTTTTATGCGAGTGTTCTGTGTGTTAGTTGGTTTTCTCTAGTTTTTTCCATGAAATTTAACGTGGCAGCATGCTTTGTTTTATTTTTCAACTAAAAGAACATTGCAGCTCATGCACTGATTAAAAAGAAATAGTTATAGAATGCCCATGCCCATGCCAGTTACATTTGTTGCTGGTTGCTGGATGGTTTTGAAAACTTGAACAAAACGAGAGTAGAGCATCCAAAAACCAACAAAAGCCAACAGCAATCGGAAATCATACTTAACCGCTACAAAAATCAATAGGTACTCGTTCGGGTCTCTGGGTCAAACTCAAACATGAAATCGATTTGGGGGATTTGAGGTCATGGGAGAGAGGTGACTGCATACCTTGATATCACCGCCACCGGGTTGATGTTTCACGTTGTCCTTGGAGCCGACCTTCGACTTGGCCTTGTCCTTAAAGTCCATCTTCAGGGTCTCGATCTTCTTGTCCCCGCCCCCTGGCTTGTGGGCGGCATTCTCCAGCGAACCGATTTTCGACTTCGCATTCCACTGCAACTTTGTTGTAACTATCTACGGATTTGCAGTGGATTTTTTGTTTTTTGATTTATTTGATTTTTGTTTTGGTGGTGAAGTGACGGTGGTGGTGGAGCGAGTGTGTGCAGGAATCGATGTTCGTAAATTGTAAATAGATACAAGGTAGTAAACGATTAGAACCGAAAGTCAAATATTGATCGAACAACATCCGGCAATGCACGCTTCCCGCTTTCAATGTCAGAGGGTGCCACCCAGCTCTGAAATATCCGGCGCGGATGCAGATGCGGATACGGATTCGGGTTTCGGTTATGGGCTTTAAATGGCATAATCTACATAAGGCAACGGAATTATGCTGCTAAGTGTCGCTTCGAATTGGTAATTGCATTTCCTACAACAAGATACGAGATACAAGATACCGTGCTGCCGATTGCCCATCTATAATGGGCGCAATATACATCAAATCGCAAATCGACCGTGAAATTGCTTTTGTTTCTTCCAATATTTTACTTTACTTTACTCGACTATACTTTACGCTTGTTCATTGTTTTGGCAAACTTTTCTCAGTTTTAAGTAATATAATTAAAAGCCATTTGTAGATGAGATAAATTTACAAAGATTTATGAAAGAGAAATATGTCCTGGCAGGATTGCCAGAAATGGATACACCGGTCCCGCCCAAAAAAGATATAGATCGAAGGCATTGGAGCTCTCCAAAAAACATACCTTCTTCTCACCGCCCTTGGGCGCATACTTGTCGTTCTTGGCCTCGATGCGTGGTGCTGCCTTAATGTCCAGCTTCTTGGACTCGATTTTCACATGGCCACCACCTGGCTTGTAGGTGGCATTATCCAACGATCCAATTTTGGAGCGTACAGCCTTCAGATTGGGCGAAGGTGCATGTCCAACTTGTACCTTGTTCATTGGAACTGAAAAAGTTAGGGTTACATTGAAGGATTGTTTCATAATATCATAATATTTTTTTCTTTTAGTGATATGATAGAGGAACTCACCTTTCTTGACTGGCTCGGGCTCTGGTGTCTTGAGGAGCAAGCGATTCTTGGAGGCGCTGCGCGACTTGGGAGCGGATTTGTTCGAGGGCGTGGCACTCGGAGGACGCGAGGTGCCCGACTTGTCCGGCTTCGATGAGGTCGATGTGGGAGTTTTCACCGGCGAGCTGGGCGAGTTGGGTCCGTTGCGATCCTGTCACACAAAAGAGCACAAAAAGTCATTTTAAAAAGCTGAATGACATATGGGACACTGCCTTCACTAATTACTAGTAAGTAGGTCGAATCGGCCATTATGACGAGATGCATCTTGGGGCTGGCACGGAGTACACGTCTATTATTAACCATTTACGACTGCTCTCAACACTCCCAGGCTGGCCGGAGCAGGAGCTGTCAACGTAATGCCATTGGCATTTATGACTGCCGCCGGATCTGGCCATTCGCCTGCCGTTGTCGCTGTCGATGTCGATGTCGGTACGAAGGACTTGTAGTTTATGCATTGTTTTATCGATTGTCGCCGCTTCGTGTCGTTTTTGCATATGGATGGGTATTTATAGAGACAACAACTCCAGTGCGGAATCATACATATACAAGTGTGTGCCAGGCCCTTCCCCCATTCCGGCCCCCAACCCAAATGAATCCTCGACCCGTTTCGTGTTTGGCACTTATCTAGGCACAGATATCACCAGGAAAATAAATCGTTTCTAGGTTTGGCAATACATATTTCTTCTTTCTTTTTTGTGTGTGTTTTTTCGGAGTTTTCACCTCGCACCTGTGAAGCTCACGTTCGGCATATATATTATATGCCGTATTGCAAAGATAGATATACGTATATATTGTTTGTTCGACTTTTGTCGCACTTTTCTGCGGGTTTTTCCGACTCGCCAACTGCCGTCTGCCAAGACAAAACTTAGTCTGAACTTTGGCGTCTGCACACGAACACGGGCCAACTTTTCTTGAACTGAGCTACGGAACTGTCGCCGACAAAAGTCGGCTCTGCCATATCTATATGGTCGCTAATGGAGCGTGGAGCTTGTAGCTTGTATCTTGAAGCTCGCAGCTCACCCGCTGACTGGCCCGCCTTTTACAGATATTTATGATTTGTGAACCCAGACAGACAGAGACGGTCAACGGAATTAAATTAATTTGTAGTTGCCAGTTCCACTTAATTTCCTCTCAATTAACGAATACACAACAGCAGTCACATTTATGGCCAAAAAGCTAACTAGTTATGGACAATCTTGGCTGGCACTCACCTTCTCCTGAGTCGATTCATCCACACCGCTGTCATTGTCGCCTTCTGTAAAGAGTTGATAACAAATGTTAATTAACTGATTCACGTCATGGATTTTTTGTTACTTAGATCTTAATATAGAAAAATATCAAATATTTCCTATAAGATTACTAATCAAAAAACTAAAAATATTATAATGCTATTACCTAAGTTTAATGGTAAATAGTAAAATAAATAAAACCTTATGGGGTAAACTCAGTACTAAGTCTGAATAAACCCTAAATTATAAATGGCTTCACTTTTGGTGCTATACTTGAAATTGTTTCTCTAATCTTACTGAAACCCGGCCCCTTCCTGGAGTCTATGGCCGGGGGGCTCGTCTCGAATGGTGGCTCCGTCTCCTCCAGCAACGGGGAGCCCATGGGATCGGCCTTCATGTTGAATGACTTGAGAGGAGTCACTGCCGGGCCCATGATCACGTCATCGTCGTCGTCATTGTTGTTGCTGTGGGAGCCCGCCGCTGAAAGTGGGCGTAGTAGTTGCGGTGGCTGTTGCTGCTGTTGCATGTGTTGCTGCTGCATTTGTGGTGGCTGTTGCTGCTGCTGTGGCATGGGCGGTTGCTGATTGAAGGGTGGTCGGAATGGCGCCTGCAGTGGTTGACCCGGCAGAGGGCGGGCAAATGTTGGCGGCGGCGGTCGCGTCATATTCTGTGGCGGTCTGGCTCCAGGCGGCATGCCAGGTGCTCCAGCCGGGGGATTCCAATTGAAGCCACCGGGCGGTCGAGGGGGACCTTGTCCGGGTGGACTGAGAGGACCTCCGGAATTAGGCAGGCGGGCCTGCTGCAGATTTTGCTGACTGAGTTGCGGTGGTGGCATTCCCGGTCTCATCGGTGGACCCATCAGCAGGTTGCTCTTGCTGTCCGTGCTCCGCAAAGGAGGTGGCATCTGACCCGGCCTGGGTGCCATGTTGGGTGGCATGGGCGGACGCGGACCCATACCCACCATGGGACGAGCTCCAGCGAATGGGGGACGCGGTTGTGGCTGCGGCGGCCCCACACCCGGTGGACGCATCTGCGGTGGCAAGACAAAGTTCTGAGGCGGTCGTACATACTCTGGATTGGGCTTCGTTTGGAGCTTGAGATTGGGAGTTTTTATGGTTGTGGTTTTTGGTGGATTGGTGCGTTCTGTAGGCGGTGGTGCATTATAAGCGGTGGGTTGTAGCGGTTGCCTAAGAGGTTGACGTGCTCGGTCCTCGAACAAAGGACGATCTAGGGCTCCACTTGGAGGTTGGTTGTCGGCAATCTGCTGAGTTCGTAGTTGTTGCTGTTGCTGGGAGCTATTCAAAAGTTGCTGCTGCTTCGATGCCTCTTGTGCTTCATAAAAAGGACGATCTGCTGTAGAATTGCTCCCGTAGAGATAATCAGACGTCAGCTGAGATCTTAGCTGTGGTTTAGGTCGTTCCATGGAGACAGCATCCGGCTCGTAAGAAGGAGATCTAGGTTCTTGTTTCGGACGATCTACTGCAGAGTCAGTGATCTGTCGTGGCTGCTCGTAAGTTTGGCGCAGGCCATAATCCTGGCCAGAGTTTTCGGTAACACCAACGTACTCCGCTTGGGAGCGCTCCTTTGCCGTGCCGTACATCCTAGGACGAGGACTTATCGCCTGCGGTGTCGGTGCAGAAATGTGCAAGTGTCGGGTAACCCAATACCCGGCAGGGCTCCGGCGCCACAACTGGCGGCCAATGCCACACATATCCCCGCCAGCTCCTGGCCCGCCAAGTGGCCCATATCATTTGCATATGTATGGTCATATATTGCCAAAGGTTTCGCGTGGGTTTCCGTGGGTGTATGACAGTACGATAGTGTGCTAGTAGTGTGCCAGTGTGCCAGTGTGCTGGTGCAGACGAAGGTATCAATATATTTCTCATTGAGTGGGTGCTTTCAAATTTGATGGCTCTTTCTGCATTTGTTTACATTTTATTGTTTTGGTATTTTGCGCTTCGGTTTCTGGGCTATCGCCTCGCTTTCGGCCTGGCTGGCTGGCTGGCTGGCTGGCTGGCTGGCATACTTTGGGCTTTGGTTACCATTAGGGAATTTTGTCATGAAATTCGGTTGCCAGTTGTAACATGACCCAAATTGTTTTTGTGGCTTATTGATTCAACAAAAGTTTCAGTTTGGCAGTTCTAAGCGCCCAAAATCGACGGGCGAACCAATGAGAAAGCCGCAAATGCAAATGCAAAGTTCGAGTCGTTCGAAAACGAGACGAAATCGTTGTTTGATTTGTTGTTTCGCAAAGGGTTCCCACCGTCAATGGACGGATGACATGTCCTGCGGCCGACAAATGATGTATGCAAGGTCGCCGGTATAATATAGCCATTAATATTTCTGTTTTATTCAAATTATGCTTGCTGACAGGCTCGTAAATCTGTGGCATTGTGCATAAGCAATTTGATTGGATTTTTAGTGCAGCTCCGGTAAGCAAGGATGTACCCAGGATGTGTGTACTCACCGCATCGGTGTCGCTCATATCAGAGGCAATGTGCTTGGGCTACTGCTCGAATTTAAGTCTCGACTGGTTCTAGGCACTGCCTGGCAATTAACTTTATGCTTTTTCCACCCAGAAGAAAAATGAAAAAACCGAAAACTTTCGCATTTAGTTGTGAGGTGTATGTTACATTTGACAGGGAAATCGATATAATTGCACAAAACTCTTTAAAACTCTTCCTTTTTTTGCGGCAATTGGAGCATAAGCACGTGCAACACCCGAGTCTACTAAAGCAACTAAAGACAAAACTACAAGTTGTGCCGAGTCAGAGTCGGATTTGCCAACTTCCTGACTGACTGGTGGCGGCAAAGAAGCCCAAGGAAGGGCAAAAAAAGTGGCTACAACAGTGGCAAAAATAAAAAAAAAATAAAATAAGAAGCCTGGCAAGCAACTGCAAATTAGGGCCACAATGATTTGTTTCCCCTTGTCGGCTGACATAAACCGAAATTCCACACAATGTTCATGTCAACCGCAACAACGACAACAACTGTCATTTGTGGCCAAATGGTCTTGGCCAAATTGATTATCAACAATCGTTGGCAAGTCGCGACAGGTGCAGTTGCAATTCCAGCTGCAACACATAAACCACAAAACTTCTGGGCCTCCCCCTCCTAGGAGTGGGGACTTTTCTAAGCACTCCTGCCGTCTTTTTTCAATTAGGTTTCCCGTTTGCCAGGAAAATAAAAAAAAAATTGTGTTAAACAAAACTTTGTCCTCGGGCAATTGAATTGTTGCAGGGAGCAAGGGGGCAGCAGCACTGCAGTTGCTGTTGCAGTCGCAATAGCGATTTTTATCACTGTACAACCACTATCAATTGTTGCAGTTTCGCTTTAAAACATGGGCCCATGCAACTGTATCGATTTTTCTAGCCAGGGGGCAATAACTTGGCCACGTACAGTCTGAGAAGGCTAATGCACTTTGCACTTTGCAATTGCCTTTCACCGCAAGGATACGATTCGGAAGTAGGGAGTTTTCTTAACAAACCAGTTACACACTTTGTTTTGTTCACCGTTTAAGTTGACAAAATATGTATTTTTTTTATGTTTTAGTCCTGAACTGATTTCTCAAGTATTTAATGTTAAATTTTGTATTTAGTTTATTACTTTACTGAATATATATTTTAGGGAAAATACTCTGCTGAGATATATCGCGCCGCGACGTCAGCTCTGACTGCTCTGACTGTTTGGCGCGAGTGTTAAAACTCGACTGCTTTTATTTGCTTTGAAAAATTTCGAATTACAATACTTAGAATTTGTTTTGATACGCCGCCCCATGCCCACGACGCCCCATGCCCGCTAAAGTTGGACTTTCGTTGGTGGCGGAGCCGCTCGTAAACTTCTCGGGGCGCATAAACAGAAATTGTCCTTGCGCAGTTCAAAGAGCCGCCAGCAGGAGCAGGATATTTTTGTGGCAAAGACTGCTGCGCTGGCGTTGCCTGGCTTATTCTATTGACATACAAATTTATTAGTGGGGCGCCGGGGAAAAATGCAAATTCAACACGCCAACAGTTTGGGGGCGAAAAAGGGGATAACCCTAACGGTCTAACATCGCCCGGTAGCGTTGATTTTATATGCAGATTTCATTTGACTTGATTAATTTAATGGGCACTGGGGGGAAGCCTAGACGCGCATTTGTGCACTGCTGTTTCTGGCGCAATCCTTTGCTAAAATGTACCTATATCCATACATAAAAATAAAATAACAAGGCATACCGAAGGAGGAGCTGCACAGGCACCGATTGCCACGCACCGCATTACATTTATTATGGCCTTCCTATTATTCAGGTGTTGTTGTCATAGGTTCCCCTAATTGTTGTCTATTTACAAGCAGCCATCACGCAAGAATCCAGCGCTTCTAATGCGTAGACATAAAAGTAAACCAGCGACGATCCCGTCTGACATGAGGGTAACTTAAAATATCCTGATGGGATTGCCAGGAGCTGGGGTTCCAAGTTCTTGTCTTGGTTCTTTACCCTAATTCGATTGTCAAGGTTAGTTGTCTGCGTTGTCTGACACACCACCTAGGTTGGGTTACTATTTATTGGGTTTCAATATATCCATTAAAAAATTTAATTAAATATTTACCATTTTGTGAAGCCATTTATCATCATAAACTATGAGTTTAAAGAAGTTTTTTTTTAAGAAGTTGTAGTTTAACATACCTAAAAAAAATTGAAAACAAGTTTAGTTAATAATCCACACATTAATAATATATTTTATTTATTTTTTAATTATTAATTACACATATTTTAGTTAAATAAAGACTAGCATTCATTTTAAATACAATTCGCCGCGTTTGGAGCCATTTCGCCGAAGGTTTGCTCGTTGACTTAAGCCTAGACACCAACCCAGTAACTGGTAGCCCTGGTCTTAAAGGCAACTGTCCTATAGGGAAATGTCTGGCAATTGTAGAAGTTTTTGAATATTTATTTAAATCAAAAGCTTATTGTTTATATACTTTTTTGTTTGTTTATCAATAATATATGAGATTCGTATCTTTTTTAAAACCAGCTTGCAGCTGAGCTGAGCTCATTTAAAAAACAAAATCTGCTTTAATTAAATACATGTTTTGGCTCTAATTCAGCCGCTTAGGCAAAATCTTATGCAAATTAAGTGCATTTGAAACAGATACGCACGCAACCCAAGGCCGAAGTGCCGAAAGGGGGTTGCTTGTGATGCCACCCCCAAATTGCTTTCGTTTTCACAATGTTTTGCTTTATTTGGGGGATGCAACCGGCCTGTGCTTACGTAGTGTCTATCGGCATGCCTTCCTTTTGATTGGCTTCCCTTGGTCAATTTTGTGACTACGTTTCGCTCATTGATTATTCTATCCGGCGGAGGAATTCCTGTGAGGGAGGAATTCCTCATGTGGTTGCTGCCGCCCTAACTGCGCATGTGTTTCGGACACAAAGTCCTGCGGCGCAAAAGATGAATCACAGTTGGGTTGAAGTGTAAAATTTTAGACAAAGCTCATTGAGCAAGGTGCAAACACACCCTTTAACTCTTTCAAAAAGGAGGTCTTTAAAAGAGGCTTAAAATAAAAAAAATAAAATATAAAACAAGTTGTAAAATATTCAGTTTCTCTTATCAATTAATCACGAGTCAAATTTATGGCTTTATTGACAAGGAACTCATGTATATATTATCCATTTGGGGTATGGGGTTTGGTAACTCGAACATTTGTATTTTTGACGCACTTCGATTATTGATTGGCTGCCACAAAATGTGGCAATTGTCTGTGCGTCGGTAGCCGCACGCACGAACATGCCCCACCAAAACGGGTGATGCCACCAACAAATATGGACTGGTCCCGACCAGAACCACAAATTATGCGGCGTCTGTCCAAAGAGGCCATATCTTTGGGATTGGAATTGGGATTGGGTAACCCGCCTGAACGGCTCGGAAGACTCCCCAAGCATTTAGCGGGCGAAAGTGCATAGATACATTTCACCATAAAATCGTGGAAAATCGAGTAAACTCGAGTGCATCGAAATCAAAATCAAAGCAGGTCCCATCGAGTTTATTGAACTGGAATCGGAATTGGCACTTGGAATTGGACTCTGTAGCTGCTCCGAAGCCATTTGACAACTCTTTTGTGGCTTTAATTAAAGGGTAGCACGTACTAAGAGGGATTTGCGTGTCGCGTGCCAAACGACACTTTGTTTGAGGGAAAACAATTAAGGCAACACCCAGGCTGAGTCCTGCAGCAGCACCCACTCCCCTTGGATCCTTGGAGTCCTTAAGCCCAACGGATATTCAGTTCCTTATTAATTTTAGTTGCAAACTTTATTGATCAAACTTTTAATTTTGTAATTAATTAATCAAGCCGAAACTGTGCCGCATTCCTGGCCACAACTTTGAGATGCATCCATCAAATACACAATACATTAATATGCCAACTGGGAAAGCACAATAACAACTTAATGAACGCTTATTGTACGCCATGTGAATGCTAATTGTTGCACCTTACTTTGGATGCACACAAAAAAAAGGGCTTGAATATTCTAGTAGGTTATCTCAGTATTTACGTTGGTTTCTCAAAAGAAATAAGACAGTTTAGTATATCGACTTTGCTTAAATCGATTAATTAATCATAAAGACCATATGCGGGCGGGGAGCCATGCGTATCCCAAAGTCACAAAAATCAACAATTCGTCTTGCTTGAATTGCTGTGACCGAGGCGCGGCCAAAATGCCTTACAAATATGGCTCAAAATATTCGGTAATTGATTCACATTTTTGTCCAACTCAAAGCGGAAACCTTAACAATTAGCAGAGTTTTTAAAGCTTTTCGGTAAACAGTTTTTGAGACAACAAAAAAATGTAAGAAAAAAAAATGTTTTTGAAAACTAGCACACGCCCCCAATAGACCCCTAAGAGACTAAGAAAAAAAAACTGTTTGAATGAGAGGGGGAAAATCAATTGCAGTGGAAAATGCAAATGAGAAACGAAAATGCCGCTCAGCTGGCAGCATTTCTTCTTTTTTTGTGGTAATTGCAAAAGCAAATGCAAAATAGGTGACACAAACTGCAGCGAATCTTGGCTATTTTTGTTATAGAAGAGATACTGAGAAATATGCAAAAAAGTTGTAATTACGTCACACGATGAATATCACAACGTTTGATTGACATTACCCCAAGTCGCAAGTCGAAAGAAAGCCATTTCACCTGCTTATCAAACTAATCACGAGTGCTGTGCAATCTGGATGATATATTATGTATTCAGAGCGTTTGCGGTGACTTCATGTGGATGGGAGCGTTGATAGTGATCAGCAACTATATTTTTACTTTTATTAGTCGCACTAAACAATAGCTGGGTCGCGTTGTTTTTGTTTATTATTTAACCGAGCCGGTTTGCTCTTGACTTGAACATTTGATTTAATCATCGCAGCCCGAGGCAGGGGTGTTCTGCGAGTATCTTTGCCACACTCTCGTGTGAACGTCAACTGTTGTTTGTTTGAAGCAAATATGAGTATGGAAGTGGCGAAACAAAAGCAAGTCGCCGGGATTATACCCTTTCCGCAAAATGGGGGTGAATTAAGTAGATGTATTCCCCGGTAAGCCTATCGACCCCATCCCAAAAAGTTGCACTAAGCTTGATTTAAAACGAGGTCAGCTGCAGAGCGACCACAACACCAGCACGAGCTCAAATTGCTGATAACTTTTATCGCAGTCGGCTGTATCTGTATCTGATGGATACACACGATTGTGAGCCGACACAATGCAGACGCTGCTGGACGGGGGGCATTAGGCACAATTAAAAGCTGCACTCGCCCGCTATGTGGGTGGTTTTTTGTAACAGTTGCAGGTCATTAAACCTCCAACAATGAGCCTGCCATCCTACTATCCTGCCATCCGTACACATCCTGCCGGCAGTCGAGCCCTTTTCAAGAGCTTGTCATAAACTTGCCGGGGTTAAGCGTTCGAGCAAACAGATCGCGCACGTACACTGAGCCGCTATGCCAGCCAAATCTATTTGCATAATTTGCCACTCGACGGCGGCGGCGGTGGCGGCTTTGGCACATGACGTGAGTCCTCCTGCTGCATGTTCCGCTGACATAACCAGGGCCATCAATGTCCTGGGGTGTGCCGGCACACAATTTCTCAAATTGAGCCATCGCAGCCAATGCAGCTCAGAGGCGTGTCTCTGGTATTGCCCAAACTTTGCCTAATTGATTTTCTCGAATGAAAATAAAAACACACACGGCGTATGCGTAATGCGGTGTGAAGTCACTTCATCGCCGTATTTCTTGGCCTCTTACCTTTTTGATCCTGATTAGCCCTCGCTGGTGCTGGCTTCTGTTGTTGTTGTGGTGGTGCTGGTGCAGATGCTGGTGGTTGCTGTTGTTGTTGTGGTGGTTGTTGCTGTTGTTGTTGTGGTTGCGGTAGCTGCGGTGGTGCTTCCTGTTGCAGGTGGGACTCTCCTAGAGCTGGCACAGCATCCAGCACTGAGCTTTTCTCCATGACATCCGCCATATTGAAAGTTGGACGAGTGTGCGTGTGTGTATGTATGTGTTTGTATTTATCCTGTACTTATTTTCCTTCGGCGGCTGCACTCCAAAGAGAAAGGACTTTTGATGCGGGCCTCCTTTAGTTCTGTCGGTATTTTTGTGTGTGTATCTTTGAGTTATAATATTTCACTTTTTCACTTGTTTTACTTGCGATGTATATCTTTGGAATGCCTTCGTTTGTGGTTGCCTTTCTATTGCATTATTTTTTCCGACAACGGATGAGCACTGAAAATTCGTTGCAAAAAAAATCACACCGCTTAGCTGCTGATGCTGATGACAATATTTATGTTTGAATTTTTGGCCACTCTTTGCTCACTCTCACTTCACTGCGGCACTCTGGCTAATTTATTTGGATTTTCAAGTGCAAATAAGAAATTTTGTAAAACGGCAAAGAAACGCATCACCCGCACGGTCGGTTTTGTATCTTTTGGGTTTGTTATCTCGTTTTCAACTGATTTTCACTACGTTGAAAATTCCTAACTAACGTCCGAAGGCGGCGCGCGCCGCTAAGCTTTTTTCGTAAGCTGCGGAAATAGCTTTTTTAGTACAGGCCCTGTACTACAGGGTATTAGTGGGTATATGGAACTAATAAAATTTCCTTAAATACTCAAATTTTCTCAGCACAATCAAGCTTGAATTTAGCAGAAACAAAATTATTGTACATTTTTAATAAATTTGAAAAGTTTATGCTTTTAAATTTTAGTCCCCTTTTTCAACTTTGGCTTGGTTCTTGTCTCAGCTACATTATATCAGACAGACTTTCAGTGGCGCCCTCTATCGTCTAGGTTATACGGAGAGTAAGGCGGATTCATGGACCCCCTTTAAAAATTTGACCAGATTCAAGGAGTTTACGCAGGACAAAAGCAGCGACAAGTGACCAGAACCCTCTCCAACGAGTACTCCATTAGATTCTTGAGGCAGTGCTGAAGAGCGGCTACTACCCCACGAATCTTAACAAAGCCCCGCATGGACACAAATGCCTGCCTCCATCTTCAATCAACTTTTCTTGCCCACTTTCCCACTTTTGCCCACTTTTCTTGCCAAAATCCCTAGGAATCCCAGTCCCCCAAAAAATACTTTGTTACCTAAGCAAATAGAATATATCAATCTCCACAAACCACCTTGGTTGATGGATTATTCACCCTCCAAAATCCCTCCGTATGATATTTTTTCATTGATTGCGTAACTCTTTTGGCCGCACCATTAAACTACGTGTTTATTTTAAATACATTTCTCTTATTTCACCTTCAGACATGAACAAAATGCATTTTGTTGCTGCCTTTCTTGTTTCAGGTGTAGAATTTCCCTAAACATTATTTTATTTGCTATTTGGTTTATTTACGTCTCATAAAAAATAATATTTATCTATTGCTTGTGTAACCAACATATCGAATGAAAAATCAAAAATTCATAACAAAATAATGCTCACAAAAACTTTAAATTTTTTCAGTTTTTTTGTCGTTATTTTATAATTTAAATTTTTTTTATTTTTTAAAAAATAATATTATCTTGAAGTTCAATTTTGCAGTTGTAGTAGCAGAAGTAAAATTTAATTAAAATAATATACGAGAGAGATAGAGAGAGTTAGCGATGAATATAACATCTATGGAGAATGGTTGTTGCTATAAATTCTTTGTTGTTGGTGTTGTTGTTGTTGTTGTTGGTTTGTTGTTGTTGTTTCTAACTATTTATAGCTGATCTGGTCTGTCACACATTCTGGCGAGGAATGCTGTGAAATAGAGGACAAACAGAATGAGATCAGTAAGGGGGCATATCCACTTTCATGAACATGTAGAAGACACATCATCCAGACACCGGGTGATAGGTTGTTCGTCCAAAAATTCAATCCGATAACTTACTGTTTAGTCGAAGACGACTGGATCGCTCATCAAGCGCTGGATGAACTCTGTGGTGTTGACGACATAACGATGGGCATTCCGGACACAATTCACAATCACAGTGCAGAGGCCATTGGGACGTGATTTTTTGTTGGTTGGGTTTTCGTTTTTGGGTCACATATACATATGGACATGGGGAGTGATCAGGTTCAGGTACAAAGTGCACAGTGCAGAGTGGTTCGGGGGACAAAGTAATTGATGCGCAGACAAATAAAGTAACATGTGAAATAGACAAATATGGTTTTCATTTCGAAATAACAAGACATAAAGACATAGTTGACCTTCGGGTGTCGGTCACTTGCTACCCGAATACTTACGAGAGTAGGGGATAAATCCTTCATCATCCTCAGGGTCCATGCAGTCAGCGAACAGAGTCTCGACCTGTTCGTCATCCAGGTTCTCACCTGTTGATTAAAAAAAAAACATATTTAGTTTGGGTTGGATAGGTAATATTACTTTTTCAGGGATACTCACCAAGAGACAGCAGGGCGTGTTGCAATTCAGCGAGCATCATGGTGCCGTTCTCTTCTTTGTCGTAAAGCTTCAAGCACTCAATGAAATCCTCGTAGCATCCCTGCTCCTTCTCCTTCTTGACCTGTGAGTAGATGGGCAGGAACTCATCCATCTTGATCTTCTTCTCGTTGCGCTTCTTGGTGCCGCCCATCTTCTCGATCAGCGCCAAGGTGGGGTTCAAGTTCAGAGCGCGGAGGGCATCACCTAGGTCGACGGCGTCGATACCCTCGCCGGGGGAACCCATGACTTCGAAAACGAATTCGACATCTGAAGGAAATATTATTGTTTAGTTTCTGAATAATTTTCATAGCAAAACCATCAAATTATTATTTGTTATTTACATTTATTATTTTGTATTATTTTTATTTTATTATTATTGATTTCGTTATAAATACTCGGTTAGGGGGACACCCTTAGGAAAATGGGGTCGATGTGGTAACCCTGAAATTTTTGGTACGCACATTTTTGGTCATCATGAAAATCTTGACACGGCGGAGAGCATTAGTTACTGTGAGTGTGTATATGTGCGTGCCTGTCGATCTGGGAGCGTTGCCAACCCGAAGAACACACTACGTATACGTAATCCGACACCCGAACCGAACGCCTTCGCCTTTACCATCGTTTATATGCTATATAGGCGCAATATATACGTATATATGTACTTAAGGCTCACACACACGGCCTTTACGCTTTCTCTGCTCTTTCCCGTGCATTGGAACGAAAATAAATCCCAAGAAATATCTTGGCCAAAATTAGATCTCTAAACGAGAAGCTTCGGACACGATAGCGCGTTCGGGCTGCCGATCAGCCCGTCACATATACACAAGATTTTCATTAATTTTTTTCCTCTTTACGATACTTTTACGAAATATACCATAACTTTGCACCGACTGGAATCATGTCAGACTCATCGTTTGCATTATTTTCCCGGCCGAAATAAAAATATTTTTAGCGACGCATATAGACTTTCCTTAATGAGAAAAATTTCCGCAACTTGGTATATATAGACACGCATATAGATTTGTATATATGTAGGTTTGGGTATGAGATATATTCCAAGCGATTACGAAATATGTTCACCGACTTTTTGTGTACTTTTTGTTCATCTATATTATGTGTATCTCACACGCGCACATTATGTAATCATTGTCTTAGGCGTATTCCAAGAAAAATACTTTTTCGGGTTTCTATTAAGTCCTTCGTATCCCTTTTCTTTGAATTTGATTTTGATTATTCGGAATTCAGATTTGATGGTTTTCGTTTGAGGTTAAAGATAATCCTTTTTCAGTGCGTTCAACTTACTTTCAACTTCACGCTTTGGTACATCAGCCTGTCAACGGAAACGGAAAAGATTGAGGAGTTTTGCATTAATTTGAGTTTCAGAATTCTGGTATAAATTTAGAAGGTGCACATATATCACTGGATGCTCCGAGGAAGATCTATGTGAAGCTCTGATTCCTTGGCCGATGGAGGCACTCACCATTTTGTCTATTGGATGCGAAAATCAACTGTATCGCGGATGAGCTCGGTCTCGACTGAACGTTATTCGTCAGCGGCAGTACGGCAAGGTAATTCTGAGGTGATAGCCGACCAGCAGAAGATCGTCCGAAAGCACCGACACAGATACACCACGGAACGGATACACGGATACAGATACACTTACGCAGGCACCAACAAAATGACGAAATTCTCGCTCTTTTCCTGTGCAAGGCTGCTCGCACACACACTCATACCCTCTAGTGTGTGTGTGCGATGCCAAGAATTTACTTTCATCTTGGGAAATTTTCGAATACAACTCTCGGATATTTGGGCTCTCCTATGGAGCCGTTTGTTGTGCTCTCTAAATGAGCTATTTTTAAAATTTTGTTTTTTGTTTTTGTTACGGATTTGAATGTTTTTTTTTCTTTATTTTAGTTAAATTTCGTGTTTGCTTCGCGAAGGCAAAATAATAATCGCTTGTGGCATTCCCAGCCGGATAGTGTTGAATATCATTCGATGTTACAGATGATTTTGCAGATAATATTTTAGGTAACATATGTGCGAGGAGATCGGAACTTTATTGTTCGGTGCTGCGCAATAGATTAGTGGAAGACCCGTCTCCTGTCCCGGGTCCCTCCCACTCCATAGACCTGTAGAGCCTCCCACACATGGCAGCTATGTGGTATAGGCTGCAGTACTATGTATTTGGCATATATACGTATATATTTATACACTCATCGACCCTGATCGTCTTTTTGGCAAGCCCCGCGGCGTACGGGTATTTTTCAACGTATTTCTCAGGTCTTTTTGCATGTTATCATTCGAAATGTTTTGTCAGCCGGTCGGGGGTGTTAAATGCCCGATTTCTTGTTTGTCGATATGGCCGCCCAAAACACCTGAAAGCCTTTTCAATATTTATACATTTTCCAAAAGTTATATGCCCCTCTTGCAGCTTTCCCGCTCTTTGCTGCCAGGCGAGATCTACATAGAAGGCGCATTATTACTGGCCCCTCAGCCGCCTTATTGTGTGTATTTCTACAACATTTTTAATGCGTGCTATTTATAAAAACTATGACACAGATAGCTTATTCAGAGCAAAAATGTACAGCAACAAATTCGAAGAGCTTTGTTTGCGTAGGTACATAAAATCGGGCACGTAATGCCTGATCAAAACTGAAGAGTAAAAAAAAAGTTCTTAAAAGGCAGCAATCTCATCCGAAGGCCATTACTTTCTAGGATGCCGCCAGGATATTGGCACCTCCGGCAAGTCTTGGCTTTGAATCGATGGCGCAGTCCTTGGCCTTGACATTCCAAGTATCAAATATGTATGTACGTGGCTATGAGACAGGCCCTTCTTTGACCTAGTTTTGAGCCCAGCTGTGCTGCCAATTTCCTGCCGCCCTATTCTCAATTTGTTATATTTTCTGTCTCGTTTTAACGACACTTCGGATCGGCTTTAACCGCGCAGCCTCCCTGCCATTGTTATTGTTTACTCCTTGCCGGAGGAACCTGTTGCTTGTGCCCAGATCCAGCTGGTAGCCCAACATGTAGGCCGACAGAGTCCTTCAGTTTCCAGCTGTTACCAAAAGCCGATTTTTCCATTTAGGTGCGCAGCTTAAAGTGCGCAAGTCATTGATAAGCCGCCCGGTCAAAAATCACAGATATCTAAGTCAATGGGATGAATTGATTGATTTGTTTTATGAGAAGGTAAAATGGGAAATTTTAAGTTAAAAGTACAGAGTTATTGAAAACCAATCCAGCCAATCCATAGAATATATATTGTTTAGGTTTGTTTCTGAAAAAACTACAAGCTAAATTTACTTTCATTAAATCCTATTAGATTAAGTTAGCATTCTTAAAAATATATAAACAAAATATTTTTTTTTGATTAATAAACATCTATAAAGTACACATTTTTCTATTACATAATATATTATATATGAATTTTTAGTTTTTCTTCAAAGTAATTTAATAAAATCATTTATTCGACAATAACCCTTAAACCGGATCGTTTTAATAAAGTCGATTAATAAAGCGATTAATAAATACGACTATTGAATGAAAAAAAATATATACTTAGAAATAGCTTTAATTTAAGCTTTAAGCAATACCATTTATTTGATGGCGCACCCGACACACTCGCAGACAATGGAATTTATTGGCGAGTCAACAGTAATGAGTCGACCAGACGGCGTATACGCAATACACACCCCCGGCAGGCATTTGGTATCATTGATAAGTGTGCTTCAAGTAAACAGGGTGATCCACTGGGAGAGCAACGAACTAAATGCCACTATGAATGCCAGAGCACCCTCTAAATGTCAAGCAGCCCTTTTGGCCACCAGTGCGTATACTTGATACGGAGTGCGGGTGTGTATCTGGTATACGCACTGATGGCCCGAAAGGACGATGGCGGCGCCGAGGATAACAACGACAGGGAGCCCAGAGCTCGTCAGTTAACGACGCTGGTCTTCAGTTGCATCCGAACGCTCCAGCCGTGAACTTTATCGAAACTGGCAACGCGCAAATCAAGGTAAGAAAATTGGATAGCTGTGGAAAATGTTGTGCAAAAGGCATAAAAATGGGGTAGAACAAACAATAAACTATCAAAGATAAAGTGCTGTGCAAACTTGGCTGAAAAAAGAAGGAAAACACTTGCAATTAGTGGATACTTAAAGCCCAGCCCAGAATGGCTAGGACCTGCTACCGTTCTTTGTTTAGCTGGGTGCGGCCCCAATCAAGTGAAATGATGGTGAAAATGAAAACGTTTGATTTGAGTGAGTGCCAAGTAGAAAATAATTGCAACGGAGACATTAATTAATTGAAAAGAAAGCCAGAATTTTACCATTCCCTAGACGAGGTTATATAAGCCAGTGAAAATTTTTGCCCCAAATTAGCATGTATACCAGAAACCCAGTTTTGTATCTATAACCCAGTCTCGCTGGCTGCGGAGTCTGCGTCCTGCGCAGCGTCCCAGGACCAGCTGGTCCAGCCGAAATCTCACCCGCCATTGGGGTGGGGGAGTTCGGGGGAGTCACTGTCACTGGCACTGACCTAGTCGGAAACTAGACGAACAGGAGCAACAGGAGGAGGACGAGCCTGCCATTTGACGAGCCTGCGCACGCAAACACTTGTTGCTGTGGCATGCTAATGCCTCACCTGCGGCACTCCTCTGCCAAAGAATTTTGTTTATGAATGAGCCAAGCAACTGTTGCATGCCCCAATTGATGTGTGTCCCTGCCCTTGTGTCCATTACAGCTGGCCACCATGGTGACCAATGCCGCGGCAACAGCGGGTGCCACAAATACCAGCACCAATAACAACAACCTGCAGACAAACAACAACAGCCACGGGGCGAACAACAACAACGATGACTTTGACTTTGACCAGGACAGCGGATTGCAGGACCTCGGCTTGCCGGTGTCCGTGCAAACGTTCCTGTGGCGCCAAATAGCCCCATTCATCCGACCCAAGTTGGGCAAATTGCACGAGTCCACCTGTCTGGTAAGTTGTGCCAAGCCCGGACAATCACATTGCATTTGCCAAATCGTGAAGATATGGAAAAAAAAAAGCTACCAAGGCCATGATTGATCGACGTGAGCACACCCTTTACAAAAAGAGATATTTGTCGAAGAGGGAGCGCTCCTAAATGAATACTGTGCTGTACATTCGCTATGTGTGTTTGTTGTAAGGATGGACTGTGTAAAATATTCAAGAAACCCAAAACCATTGGCATTTAAATTGGCACAAATGACCAAAAAACCAAACCATCTTCAATGTCTTTTTAATTTTGATTTCTTTCTGCTGAAATTCAAGGAAACTGGAAAGCAATAACCCATTTTGACTTTGATGTTTGATGTTTTATACATTCCTGCATTTTATTCTGATTTTCTTCTAAAAATAACAACTACTAACACGGCCACCTTTCACAAACTGAACACCAGACCTAACTTATCTAAATAAGGTCGGGGAAAGTGCCTTTTTAAGTCCTTTCCCCGGTCTGTACATATTTATATTCTGTATGCTTTTTACACAAACCAACGAAAAACCACACACTATCTCAATAACCAAACTGTACAAATTAACATTGTAAAATCTCTCGCAATTTGTCTGAATCTGAATGTAGTTTTGTCAACACGCACCGGGACACCATGTAAGTTATAAATGTATTGTGGTAGTTCTATTAAATTTTATGTATTTCTATAAAACATTGTCTTTGATTTTAATTTTTATAATGTACATATTTTAAGAGTCTGGTCTGTGTTTAATCTTTATGTTTGTCTTTAAGTCATTATGTTTGTTGTGAATTTTAAAATTTTTATGAAATCTAAAATGAACTGTCGCACCTAAACTTAAATTCCATTTTTCATACCCATTTTATGATATTTAGGAGTCGAAAGAAGCCTGCAAGGTAGGAGTAATAAATTTAATCTAAAATCCTAGACTAATGGCCTTCTATTTTTTAGTCCTTTGAAAAAGTGTTAGTGCAAAACATACAGTTCGGTCTATCGCCGCCTTTGACGAAGGCACTGGGTGCCATTCCACGATGGCGTCTTCTGCAGGGTGCCTTGCCTCATGTAATGCATGCCTGTGCGGCCCTGTTGCACAATCGAGTCAAGGACATGCAGGCTATTGGCCCAGTGGAAACCAAGCTACTGTACACCATGCAATGGATACTCCTTTACGCAGCCGAGGAATGCGCCGACGACGAGGGCGGGGAGGACTTGGGCTTGGGAGATTCAGCTGGGGAGCCCCGACCCAAGTCCATCGATCAGTATTTGTTCTCCGTGCCAACGATTACGGTGAGCTATACATTTTCACAAATTTTTTTTCAATCTTAATAAAGTTCTTTCTCTTCTAGCTCTTTGTGTATCTATTCGCTCCAATTATACATCACCTCAAGGAGTCAGACTTTCAGAACTTCCGTTTGGAGAATGGCATTAAGCTATGGCAGGGCATGTGGGATAATCGGGCACCGGGCGCTCCGTGCTTCACGGCTCCTGTGAAGCCGAAAGCTCGTAACTTGCTTTGTGCTCCAACTCCTAAGGGATCTACGGATGTATTTCCTCCTCGTAAACATTCCCTCAGTGCAGATGCCATGTCACCCAAAGCTGACTCGCCCCAGAGTGGCATTTCAGACTTCGGAAGGCAAGATGAAGAGGTTTGTGGTTTTGCAAGAAACATTAGGATCCTTAACAATAATTATTGTTTTTTATGCAGGGCTCTTGGGTTTCATCGCCCAAAGAGTTTGCCTTTCCGGAAACCATACCTGAAGAAGCCTCCAGCGTAGAAGACGAACGTGTGGTAATATTTCGTTTACCCTCAGCGCCTCAACTAATGGATAATTCATTCTTTACTGTGAGTTACAGAACTTGGCTAGATGATTCCTTTTAAAAATATTTCCAAATTATTAATAAATGCATGCACAATCTCCCGTACATCGCAAACACAAGCTACAGCGAAGGATATATCTCCTTATTACCTATATGTTACCTGGATTTTAAGATCGATTTTGCATCAATCTGAATTCCATGCCATGAATTCCAAGTCCATGCCTTTTTCATAGTTGGGAGGGGATTCCCTAGAAAACTTAACAACGAATGTGCGAAACAATATATTTCTGGATTTCAATATAGGCCCAAAGAGAAGGCCATATCTTTGCTAATTTTAATCCGATTCCGGATCAGAACACTTTAAACGATTCGCGTTTGGATTGTTCATTAATCTGCATCAAAATCTAAAAGCAAAATATTTTTGCGATTTTTTGTTAAATTTTCTGGAGGGTCCCCTTCGAAAATGCACAACTGTGCATGGAGCCCTTTTATGGCCCCCAGTGAAGGCTATATCTTGGCCATTTTCGATCCGATTCTTCAGCGGAATACCTTAAACGATTTGTAGGTTGATTCTCCATCAACCTGCATTAAAATCTGAAAACAAAATATTTTTTATATTTTTTGATGAATTCTCTGGAGGGTCCCTTTCGCGAAATGCACAACTGTGCATGGAGCCCTTTTATGGCCCCCAGTGAAGGCATTTTCGATCCGATTGTTCAGAGGAATACCTTAAACGATTTGTAGGTTGATTCTCCATCAATCTGCATTAAAATCTGAAAACAAAATATTTTTTATATTTTTTGATGAATTCTTTGGAGGGTCCCTTTCGAAAATGCACAACTGTGCATGGAGCCCTTTTATGGCCCCCAGTGAAGGCTATATCTTGGCCATTTTCGATCCGATTCTTCAGCGGAATACCTTAAACGATTTGTAGGTTGATTCTCCATCAACCTGCATTAAAATCTGAAAACAAAATATTTTTTATATTTTTTGATGAATTCTCTGGAGGGTCCCTTTCGCGAAATGCACAACTGTGCATGGAGCCCTTTTATGGCCCCCAGTGAAGGCATTTTCGATCCGATTGTTCAGAGGAATGCCTTAAACGATTTGTAGGTTGATTCTCCATCAACCTGTATTAAAATCTGAAAACAAAATATTTTTTAAAATTTTTGATGAATTTTCTGGAGGGTCCCCTTCGAAAATGCACAACTGTGCATGGAGCCCTTTTATGGCCCCCAGCGAAGCCTATATCTTGGCCATTTTCGATCCGATTCTTCAGCGGAATACCTTAAACGATTTGTAGTTCGATTCTCCATCAATCTGCATTAAAATCTGAAAACAAAATATTTTTTATATTTTTTGATGAATTCTTTGGAGGGTCCCTTTCGAAAATGCACAACTGTGCATGGAGCCCTTTTATGGCCCCCAGCGAAGCCTATATCTTGGCCATTTTCGATCCGATTCTTCAGCGGAATACCTTAAACGATTTGTAGTTCGATTCTCCATCAATCTGCATTAAAATCTGAAAACAAAATATTTTTTATATTTTTTGATGAATTCTTTGGAGGGTCCCTTTCGAAAATGCACAACTGTGCATGGAGCCCTTATATGGCCCCCAGCGAAGGCTATATCTTGGCCATTTTCGATCCCATTTTTGAGCGGAATACCTTAAACGATTTGTAGTTCGATTCTCCATCAATCTGCATTAAAATCTGAAAACAAAATATTTTTTATATTTTTTGATGAATTCTCTGGAGGGTCCCTTTGGAAAATGCACAACTGTGCATGGAGCCCCAGTGAAGGCTATATCTTGGCCATTTTCGATCCGATTCTTGAGCGGAATACCTTTAACGATTTGTAGTTCGATTCACCGTCAATCTGCATTAAAATCTGGGAACAAAATATTTTGTATATTTTATATGAAATTTTCTGAGGGGTTCCCTGCAAATTATGAAAGATAGGTGCACAAGGTTTTTCCAGAAAGCCCATATCTTTGTAGATTTTTAGATCTATTCTCTATTAATCTTTGATTTACGTATTGGTCCTTTATTTTATTTCCTAACAGGCCGATGCCAGTCTTCTCCAACAACAGGAATCTCAGAGCCGGCGCGGCAGTCGCCAGTCAATGAACTCACGCGACAAGGAAAAGATTCCATCCACCAAGTTCGAGTTCGATCAGCAGGAACTGATGCGAGGTGCTTCAATGAAGGAGAAGCGCAGTGCCTCGATTGACAAAGAGACGGATTCTGACAAATCGGACAGTATCAAGGCGGATGTGTCGGCCGCCACTTTCTTGGATGTAGCAGTATTACGTTGCTTGTTCATCTCGCATTGGCAGGAGGAGGGAATCTTCTGGAGCTTACAGTATTTATATAATCGGTGAGTTGTGATAAATAACTTAGCAGATCTATCAGCGACTTTAATATCCACTTTGTTCATTTAGTCTTAGTGACATTGGTGAAGATGCGGCTATTACATTGAATCAGCCAAGGAAGCGTTCCAATTCATTGCCTATTCCACAAATTGAGATATCTCTCTACCAGGGTCCCGGCAGCAACAGCCGAGATAGTCCTGGCAGCTCTGTAGTCAAGGACTACATAGAAATACCCGAACCATCGCCCACAGTGACAGCCTGTGTCGTGGGTAAGTTCGAAAGAAATTAATATTAAAAATATGTATAATATATATTTTCTATCCCTCACAGAAGAACCTCAAAGTGCTCCAAGCACCTCTGAACGACGGGGCAGCGAGAAGAAAAAACGCGTCAAGATGGCTGATTTGCGGGCCTTTGTGGAGACAAAGATGTTCTCCAAATCGGAGAAGAATCTGGAAAAAGTAGGGCTCGATACTCACTCCGCCAATGGCAAGACACCACTGCAACATGCAGTAAGCCAAGTGAAAACTGATGTTTGCTGTTTTTAAGTGTTTCTGCCTGGCATCCCGCTTAATGTTCCCCATATATACATATTTACTTCCCCATAAATGGTGTTTGTTTGGCTTGAGAGTTAAATGTTTTATAAACTTTTTCTAAAAGCTATAACGAAGCACTATATTCAATATATAATAAAATAATTTTATTATTACTTATCCTTAGGAGTACCACCGAAGCCTGGATACGGGTGAGAAAAAGCTTTCTCGCTCCGCTTCGATGATAAGTCGCGAGCCAGCCAGTAACCTGATCAAGGGGAAATCTATGCCCAGTCTAAGGTAAGCTTCAAATTCCCACCTCAGCCCATAAAAACAATCTTTGACCAACTATTTATCAGGCCTCTGACACCAGAACAAAAAAACACTTACACGTCCAGTCAATTCTTAAATATTTCATACACTCCAGAGTCTTATCCTTTGCTCTCAAGCTAATACTTTATGTATTCTACCACTTTTGACTTGTAAATATTTCTTCCATGATCAACCAGCTGTCTGCTCGATAGCGGGTGAGTTTTGGTCTTTACAAGTAGCTATATATGTTTATCTTCGATCTCTAAGGACACTCTATGCTCTATGTTCTATGCCTGTCTATAAGATCCAGCCACTTTTTCCATTTCTACCTTGAATGCTCACCTTTTTGGCCACTTTTCCATGGCCGTTTCTTTCTCTCACCACTCCCGGCTTATCCCTACCGTTTACCAACCCAACATAATCCTTAAGCTTGCCGCACTCCGTTTTGACTAATGCCACGCACACGATTTCTCGAACGTCTCGTACAAAAAAATAGATTTTACAGATACGTTGAACCACCAAAGGCGCCAAGGCCATCGCAGACTAGTTGTCCTCGTTCCACGGTCTTCTACCCACGGAATCCCATTATTACTGTTACGGAGCATACACCCACACCTTCTCCGGATTATATGAAGCGACAGGTAAATATTTGTGCCACTTGTGAGTGTATGGTTAGGACATATTTTTTGAGGGTGAGGGAATGAAACACAACATGGCGTATAAGTAATACAATACCTTTAGTTGTAAAAGTTAATTCTACCGAATTGTCTTTATCCTAGGGCTCTATTGATTCCCAGCTGGATGTCTTAAGTAATGGTGGTAGCATTGGTATGGGAGATAATGGAGCCGGAAACGGAAGCACCGGCATGGGCAGCACCACCACCAGGTATCGAGGCCAAATGCTGCGCTCACACACTGACTCCCATATTGATTACACTGGAGTGGATGAGTCCGAGGCACCTGGATCATCGTTTTACATAACTCGGGATGGTGGCATTGATTACGAGATTATTCTGCTGGCAATCAGCAATGTTTTCAAGCGCGATCCATCACAAGTGTGCTCCCTACGTGTCCTGGAGGCGGGTCTTAACATTTGTGAGTTGTTGATTGAGATGGGGGTTCTGAAGCTGGGTGAGCATGCCCACGAAATATCCATGAGCATTACGCGGCGGGCTCTGCAGGTTCTTGGGTGCCCTCATGGATGCAATGATGGTGAGTTGGAAAATTAAACAAAAATAGATTAACTTAAAATTTAAATTTGATCAATCCTAGGTGTTCGTGGTCCTCCTGCGGACTTTCTTCGAAATCAATGCCAAAAGATTTTGTCAAGGATGCTGCGTCAGGCTGGTCCACGGACCAAACGCTACATGCAGGAGATGGTTAGAACCTCGCCCTTGCCGGAGCTGATCGACTACTTTCATGCCTTTTTGGCCTTCTGTGTGGACCCGAGCTCTTTACTTTCACCCATGAGTAAGTTTTGAAAAGTAGAATTATTTTTTAAATTTAAATCCACTGCCAAACCGCAAATGCTGGGCTTGGATGCTAGCCTATAATTAGGAGCACTAAAAATCCCATTTAAAGTTCGTTCCAACCAGTCCAGCTTGAGTTTCATTGGCCACTTTTGAGTTGGGCTTCCATTTCGCCTTTTGATTTGCTCATCCGGCTCATTGCCGACATGCATCCATGCAACCTTGCAACCATGCAACCATGCCACCATTCTACCATGCATCCATGCTGTTTGTGGTTTCCCCCTTCTATGCATGCCCTGACGTTTGCTAATGCTTTTGAGTTGTCCTCCTACTATCCCTCTTACTGTCACCACCAATACGTTGTATATATGTATGTATGTATGAAATGATGCAAATAGCTCATAAACGTCAGAGTGGATATAAAAATGCTAACACCGATCTTGGCGGCGTACCAGGTCAGGGCGGCTATACGACAAACTTTAGCGGCGGGATGAGCGGCGGCGCGGAGTCCCAGGTGGTTGGGGCAGTCTTTAAACCGCTGGTCAGCCGGTTCGTCGAGGCCAGCAAGGATCTAAAAAGTCCGGAGAACATTGCCCTCTATGGCGACATCCGTCAACTGGTCACCTATGTGAAAGGAGCCCACGGTGGACCCTTCCGTTTAGTGGCACTCAGCGGTATTCTGGCCGTCACTCCCAGGCCACACAAAAAAGGTCCTTCAGCACAAACCACAAGGGTTATAAGGTGAGGTTGATATTTGTAATTATTGAGAAATGTAAACCTTTAAACCTATTTTTGCAGACACATTCCCCAAGCTAACGTAGGCCAGAGTATGCAGAACGATGACAACCGCTCTCAGCGCCGACTTTTATTAAAGAAACGAAGTACTTCCTCCGCCTGTGCCGTGGTGAGTCCAGCCCCCGAGTAACCACCAAACACTAACCACGTTCCCATTCCCCCGCAGAGCCTTCTGGAGACAGAGACGTGCGAGGAGCACTACAAGACCAGCCAGTCGCCGTTAAGTAACTTCCGTAGACGTACAACTGGAGTCCGGCCAACGTTGACTCCGCGACACAGCGAACGGGCCCTGCTTTCCGACTCGACGTCGAGCTCGGAGCGCAATTCGCTGGGACGGCTCAGCGGCTTGGTGCGCTGGTTCCGGGGCACGCCCAAGGAGGCCTCGTCCATCGACCTGGAGATCGGGTCGCTCAACCCGGAGATATCCTCCTCGTTTATGCGGCACGCCTCGCTGAAGATACAGCGGGGCCGCTCGAGCGACGGCATTGGGCGGTCCATTCAGCGCGCCAAGCGACGTGTCGAGAGGCGGCTGAACCGTTTCGGCGGCATTGTGAAGGGCAAGAAGAAGGTAGGCGGCATCGAGGAGACCGCGGACTTCAGTCGACGGAGCTCCTCGGACATGTGCGATGGTCCCCGGGAGTCGGAAGTGGTTATCCTCAAGGAGCGCAAACTCGTCCCCACCGATCCAGTGCGCGTGGGCATGCTGCGATTATCCTTTCTGCTGGAGACCTGTGCGCCAGGCTCCTTTCCCGACTCCCAGCTTGTGGCAGCCGTTCTCGATCTGGTCAGTAAAATATATTTACGTTCTTTGGTTAACCATTTGATTTAGTCGCCAGACTGTTTATGTTTTCATAATGAAAATAATTATTGTAATCTTCTTTAAAAAGTCAAGTTTTTCAATAAATTCTATAACGGTAAAGATCAAATTTTAATAACTTAAAAAAAGTATTCTTTGATGGCGATGATTTTAAAATAATTTAAGCTAATTCTAATCCAAATCCGTACTTTAAATGCTTACTTTATGAAAAATTATTTACTCTTCCCTTGCATGAAAAATACCGCCTATAAAAATTAAAGTCCAAAATTTGAATCGTGCACCTAAATTTTCAAAACAATTTTACAACTGTTGGTTGACTTAACAAACTTTGCAATATTAATAGAAAAATATTTGAAAAAAATAAACCATGCTACTTCCCTATTAAAGTCCCAAGATAGTCGCATATTTTTTACAAAATTACTTTCTTTATAATTCACATTAAAGTAGACTATCCAAATATCTTATGGCATAATATATATAGGCTTTCTTTTTGTAAAAAAAGTATATAATACATTATATACATTATAATGATTAAATTTATTATCCCTATCCCTATCCCAACAGCCTCAAGCGCCTCTTGTGGCACGTGCCACTTTCCTCTTAGAGTGCGCCCACTTTGTCCATCTTTGCAACAAAGGTCAGTGGCCCGCCTGGATGAAACAGAACGTGGGCAGTTACCGGGCATCTGGAGCTAACATCAATATCAGCCAGATGAAGCAACAGGTGAGCCAGTCAAGTGCCAGACGTACTCACATCCTGCAAAGGGCCGCCGGCAAGATGTTCCACCAGTGGGCGGAAATGATAGGAGCTCGTCTTGAGGAGATTCTGTACACCGAGAGACTGCAGTACGAGGCGGTGAATGCCAGTCTTACGGATCCCGAAAAGCAGCGGGAGTTACTGCAGCAGGACGAGGAAGAGGACTTCCTGGACGAAGCTTCGGTGAATCCACATGGCAACGACTGTCCACATTCTCTGAAACTTATCGCCTGTGTACTGCTCTTTGAGATTACGGCCTTCTTGAGGGATACTTATCTGATGCTGCCAAAAACATCCAAACTGATTCATCGCGACAAACCGGCTCCTTGGGAGAAGGTCTACCGCGAAGCTAATCGCCGCTGGTCCATGGCCCTCAGTTCAATGGGGCACTCCCAAACCTCGGCTCAGAGCCTCCAGTCCATAGCCGCAGGAAACGATGGCGCCGGTCAGTCAGAGCGTAAAATATCCTTTGTACTTCATGAACCAGACAACGAATCAGAGAACAGCAGTAATACAACATTGACAAAGGAAGGAGAAGAAGGTAACATTATTTGATATGTTTTTGAGAGAACAAACTTTACAATTTATTCTTTCATACTCAGCTCGTCGACCCACTGCATCCGCAGTTCGACCTTTTCTTTTGAGGCGTGGCACTGCCACTACAACTGGAGGTTCCTTTAAAAGACGCTCTCTGAAACTGCGTCGTAATACTAAGGACGGCAAGGATATAGAAACAGACTGTAAGTTAGTCAAGACTATTTAAAGAATACATTTTGATTTTACTCTTATATCCAATCCAGTCAACATCCAATCGCGTCGCAAGGTCTCTTCACTATCCGATCGCAGTGATACATCAGAGCAGGGCATGATTAGTGGCGGGGAGGAGTCACCTGGAATACTCAGCGACGACCAGCAGCCAGAGTCACCCACAGACTCCAATGAAAACGATGACACGGCCAAGAATATGCCCTGGCTGAAGGCCGTTATAGATTTGATGTCCAGTTACAATTACTACTGCACCCATAAAGGATATTGTCATCCGTTTTGCTATAAACGTCACATGCGATCCTGTACTCGTCTGGTTAAGGCTACTAGAAAGGTGAGATAAATAATATAAAAGGGTTAATTGAGTATTCATAAATCCTTTATTTCATAGGTTTATGGTGAGGAATTTGGTTTCTCCTTCGATTCAGACCATCCAACAGTGGAACCAACAGTTATTAGCTCTAGCAAGCCACACACCTCTCGATCCCGCTCCACTCGAAAGGTATCCGAGCAAAGCTCCACCCAGACCTCTCCGTCCAAGCGTAAGGACAGTTTGTCTCGCAAGGATCGGTAAGCAGATTTTACTTGTTCTACCATTTCATGTCTAATTTTATATATATCCTCAGCATAAGTGATGATCCTGATCTGGAAATGGCTGAAAAGTTGGCCAAGGCCTTTCGCCAGGAGAAAGAGAAGAAGTTACAGGAAGAGCCACCTATCCTCAAGTTTATCAGGATCCATATCAGGAACCTCTTTCACTTTCCGCTGGCCACCATGCTTAAGGGCGCTGTTGTGCTCACCGAGGAAATGGTAATCGAGGCAATGCCTGCCGCCTGGGAGCTCCTGCTGGAGACGAACCACGACACAGCCACCTCCAGTGCCGCTGTGTTTCTGATGGGCTCGGTGAAGGCGCAGAACTTTGCCTTCGACATCATGCAGAGGGCACTAAAGCACAAGGATCCGGACATAAGGATTGGAGCCATTCAACGCTACCTGGTGCTGTGGAAGTGCCGCTTCCATGTCTGGCCTCGAATGGAGGAAAATGCCCACGACGTCACTTTCAAGGTGCCACCAGGTGGCATTGAATTTACACTGCCTTCCCCAAAGATTGGCATCGAAAGTCTGCCGGTGGTGGATCCACCCTGGATGCCCGTGCAGCAGACAAAGGATATGGATGTTACTTTAAACCAAGACAGACATGTGAGTGAGAAGGCTGCCGAAACCTTGGGTTATGTACTGGTCGGGAGGTGATCGGACATAAATATCTATTGAATATTTCTCCCTAAACTTTCAGAGATCCCTGGTCACCGCCACTAAAAGCCGGAAGATGCAGCAGACGGAGGCCATTAGGAACGCCCTTCGTCAGCAGCGGGACAAGCAGCGGGCGGAGAGGCACAGCTTCCTCATCACCATGATTCCGATCAGTCAGCAGGCTTCCCACGAGCCTGGCATGGAGAAGCTGGAGGATCACGAGATCGAGGAGGACCTCGACGGCACACGCATGTCCTCGCACCTGCACCACGCCCACTCGCTCTTCCCCTCCGTCCTCTGCTCGTCCGTGATGCAGATTGTCGGCTGTCTGGATGATGCTGCCATCGGGTCGGATGGCAATGCCGTCTACGAGATCGCCTACCAGGTGATCTGGGTGTGCCTTGTGGAGGAGTCGGCCCTCTTCCTTCGCTATGTATTTGAGCGGCTAACCCGCGACCGCCAGGATCAGATGTTCAAGCTGCTAAGGCATTTAATTCGATTTGTGCCTCGGCTGCCCCAGCAGGCGGCCTTTGCCTTATACAACTCAATTATTGGTTACATAATGTTTTATGTGAGATCCTCCAACGAGCTGAAACAGGAGGTGAGAGTCCATTCTGCTTAATCCTTTTAGGAGTATTTAATTATTGAAATCCGTCCTTTAGCTTGTTGGCTCAGCTTTGTCGGTCCTTTGGATGGTTGTGCACTCGGTGCATGGAATTATGTTCAAGGATCTGAAGCAGATTCTGCGCAAAGAACAATGTGATGCCTCCATCCTCCTCACCGCCAATGTGCCAGCAGCCAAAAAAATTGTGGTCCACGGACCCGCCGATGATGACTACAACATACCCTCCCAGTTTCCCGTGCAAGAGGATACGCTTTTTTGTCAGCTTTTAAAGGAGGCACTGGATTACTATCCCATAGATGAGAAAAATACAAGTCACTATTGTCTAGTGGACTACAAGAGCAGTAAGTAGATTCTTAAATCCTTTGCAGAATTCATGTATTAAATAGTTGTTTTTTATATCAGGCAAAATCCTGAATCCAAACTGGTACATACGGGATCTGTACTTCTTTAAGCGATCCCAGTATCCGGAAGTGCGTCTAATGTTAATGCGTCCCGAAGAATCATTCCTGGCCTTGCAGAAACAGGAGCTAACTAAGAAGTTTGTTGAGATCGGCAAAGTACATTTAACCTGGGCGATTCTCAAGAACGTGGACATGGTGGTGCAGCGAGTAGTGTTCTTACACGAAGAGCTTATGAAACTGCCTTCGTTTCCTCGGAAGGCATTAGAGGTGGACCTGGACCTGCACCATGGCGGTGAATATGGAAAGGTTCTGCTCGGCTTGGATGTCCAGCACAAATTTATGTGGGTGCGCCTCATTGCCCGAATGTTCGAGGCTATGGCTGGAAACTTTGCTTACTCGGCGGATATTCAGCTCTTCTTAAACGTCCTTTCCGGAGCATCCATTCTTCATGCCGAGGATTCGTGCATCATGCGCTACGTCATGGCCACGTTTATTAACGCTGCCTTTAACTTCAAGAACATATTCTCCACGAAGGGATACTTCATGATCATGCCCACATTGCTGCAGGTTTATTCTTTGCATCAAACAAACAAGCTAATCACCACAACAATCGAGTATGCAGTTAAGCAGTTCTATCTGCTAAACCGGAAACCTTTTATCTTGCAAATGTTTGGATCCGTTTCCGCCATCCTTGACACAGATGAGGACGGAACCTATGGGGAGGCGCACAAGGTCCAGTCCAGTTGCCTCTTTAATTTGCTGCTAAGTCTGGAAGATCCCTCGCCTGATCCTCTTAATATTGCCGAGCTGGTGAAGGAGCCTAAGCCACTCAAGGCCATTGATTTCTGCTACCACGACGAGGATGACGACGTGACGGTACTGGACTGCATCACCCTTTGTGTTATGGTGGTTTCCTACTCAGCGGAAAGCACTCGGGGCTATCAAATGCTAGTAAGCTTCGAATACTAAGACTTAGTTAATGCGTTGAAACATTTTTATACTTTTCAGATCATTTTGGAGGCCATTCTGCCATGCTATCTGCAACAAATCCAATCGCCCAGCTATATTCCTCTCCAGGGAAAGTCTGAACGGGACATTATCCTCCAATTGGCAGTGGCCATTCGCACCATGGTCCACAACTGCGAGGGTTTGGCCAAGAGCTACAATGGACCGTATCGAAATAGTCCGGAACACAAGGGCTCTTCTCAGCGTAATTGTAGTCGGGGTCCGCCCTGTTCACCTGGCCTTGACTTCGAAGAGGAATCTCACCCAAAATACGTAACCGATGCTCGCACCAAGAATATGATGGACTGTGCCGAGGACTCGGAGATGATACGCACGGAGTACCGGCGGCCACGAGATGTTCTCTTGTCCGTGGTGGCGGATTTCCTTACTAAATCCACAGCCCGTCTGGCAGAGCTGGCCAAGAAGATGCCCAGCGACACCAAGCCCACCGAAGTGCTGGATGCCAAGTGCCACATTCGATTGGCGGACATAGCCCACTCCTTACTGAAGGTTTCTCCCTACGACCCGGAGTCCATGGCCTGTCGAGGTTTGCAACGCTATATGCAGGCGGTCTTACCAAGGGCGGAATGGTCTAATGATACGTTGCGAAACGCTCTGGTCACCATATTGCGGCGAATCGACAAAGTCTTCCTGAAGATTTCAAAGAAACCTTCCATACGACGAAACACCGACTGGGAGGCGGCTGCCGGTTTGCTCAAAGGCATCCATGAGACTATAATCCGGCATTCGTACGTACTGCACTGGCAGCAAATGAAAACACTGATTAGCACCGTGCAGAATTTGATTGTTAACGAACCCGGATCCGGCATTCCCGAGGGCGTCTCCAGCGCAGGGGCGGCGCTCATGTCTCAGAATCCGCCGGCCTTTTTTTGCTCAGCCGTGGTACGTCTGGTGGCCCTGCAGGTGGTCAGCCCCGTAGACTGCTTCTCCCTGGTCCAGATTTGTGGGGGCAGCGCCGAGTTCGCCACGCAGGAAAAGGCCGAGGGTTTTCTAATGCATCTGATCATGCCGCTGTGTCTGAAGGTTTGCTCGGGACGCGGAGTCTCCGACGTAGGTGAACTTAAGATGACGGACGTGTCCTTTTTGCTGACTGCCGTCCTAAACGCCATGAGTCCACCGGCGGGTCGCACCGGCCAGGCTGTATCCCAGATAAACAGGGTAACTGGGGACTTGCGTGCCGGCTCTCTCACATTTACCGGCAGTCGAGACGCCAAGCGCCCTGCCAGGATTTCCGGTTCCCTTTACCAAGCGGCCTTCCTAGCCCTCCGAATCGTTTGCATTTGCTTTGAGAGTCGCCTGTCCAACGAATGGCCGCGTATCGTAAGGGTTATGAGGGATTTGGGCCGGCGCAACGAGGCTGCTCCGGATCTCTGGAGCTTCATGGAGTTTGTGGTCACCCATCGAACGCCATTATATATTGTCCTGCTTCCCTTTATTTTGCACAAGGTAATGTTACATTTTAAAAATTTCGATTAGAGGAGATTCTATTCTTATTCCTTTTTAAGAAATTCGTTGGAATTAACATTATTTTTTTTCCTTTCAGATCTCACAGCCGCCCATTGGGGACCATGAGCGTCACATGCAGTTTATTATCAGGGAGAGGTTGCGTGGTACACCGCCGCAGGGGGGGATCAAATCCAAGGGAGCTCTGCTGCTGGAACTGGCCCGGGAGCTGCGCGATCTGCGCGACGAATTGGAGGAGAAACGATACGGTAGGTGGACGCATCCAATGGATCTTATATGATCCCATCAGACACACACACTTATGTTTCAGTCTCCACAGATCGCGAGAGCTCCGAGCAGAAGAAGAGCGACACCCAGGCGGCAACCAGTGCGGCAGACGCTCACAAGTCGCAGCAAAGACCTTCACTCATATCTATCTTCACAGGAACCACCACCGGCCAGGCGACGCACTCGCACATCTCGGCGGTGCCGATTGACTCGCGAAGCGGATCCGGCGGGATTTGCACGCCCAGCGACACGCTGTCGCAGCAGACACTGCACCCGCCGCGAGAGTCGCTGTCGAGCAGCTCCACGGGCCGCGATCCGCACACCACGACCAGCGAAAGCCAGAGCGGCGAGGCGGACGCAGGCTCGGCGCCAACGCTGGTAGGACCCACTCCGAGTGGTTCTGGCCACGGATCCGCCTCCGGCACTGGCGCCGCCTCTGCCGTGCCCTCGCATCTCTCGCATTCGCAGTCGCTTCAGCAGGCTCCCTTCAAGGCCCAGCCCCCCAAGCTGCGCTTCGTCTCGTCCGTGGAGTTTCGGCACTCTTCTGGCGAGACCTCTACTACGCCCTTGTCACCGGAGAGTCCAGCCGAGGATAGTTCCGGAGACCACACCCGGTCGCGCCTCCAACGCTCAAAGGCAGCTAGCCGAAAGACCTTCCGGCTGAAGCGCAGTCGCCTAACCAACATGGATCCACCCAGCATTGTAAGTTAGCCGGAAACCTAACCCGCTTTTGACTATAGACCTAGTCGTTTCTTTGAGGTAACCCCGCTCTCCCAGGAGGAGCAACAACAACAACAGCAGCAACAGCCCCAGCCGAAGACCCTTGGCGAGATATCCTGGGACTCAGTCTCGCAGACATCCTCGACATCGGGCTATCGGGACAACAACAGCCTGCAGACAGGTCTGCTATCTCCGGACGGATCCTTGGGCGGCCTGACCCTGGGCCGCTCCCCGTCGCAGCACTCGCTTCTCATGGTATTTGAGGGCCAGGACGAAGACACACTTATATAACAATCACAGAACGGCGACCGGGCCTACGAACTTTAGTGTCCTTCTACTAGGAATTGGAAGGAATATATGCATTAGGTAGCAGAATATAGTTGTTGGGCGTTAAGTTTTATAGAAGAATCCTTGTTTTCCATTGTGTGCCCTTTTTTGTATTCGATAGATGATAGATATAGTATAATAAATTGACTTGGTAGCCGTTCGAAAAAAAACCGGGGTTTATACTTAAAGCATCGTTTCTTTTAATTACATTTTTTTTTATCAAATAATATATTATCAAATATGTTTGATTTTAGTTACAGCTTGCAGGAGAACCTATAGAAAATGTGTGGTGTGTGAATTAGCTACTATTCGCAGCTATTATTTGATAATATAAATAAATATAATAAAATCATAATTTAAAAAAGGGCGGCCATTTACGAACCGGGCCGCCATTTATAAACCGGTTAACAAATGGAAGAACGAACAGCTGTTTGGCATCTTAGACAATGGCCACACTAATTTCCGGCTCTCACGAACTCTCACTCTGCACAGTGAAACCAAATTTGCGGCTCTCTGAGACAATTTGTTGCCGGACTTGTTGTGTTGGATTGATCTTGCACTTTGGACTTTCTCTTGGATCTTTGATTGCCAGCATTCTAACAGTGACAGTAAGAAATCAGTTCTTGCGTCGGAAAGTCTAAACTACAAACTCCAAAATGATTAACTCGGGCAAGCTGGCAGGACGGACGCTGTTCATCACAGGCGCATCCAGAGGAATCGGCAAGGAAATCGCCCTCAAGGCGGCCCGCGACGGAGCCAACATAGTTGTGGCGGCCAAGACGGCGGAGCCACATCCCAAGCTGCCCGGCACCATCTACTCGGCGGCGGCAGAGATCGAAAAAGCTGGAGGAAAGGCTCATCCCTGTGTAGTGGATGTTCGCGACGAAAACCAGGTGCGGAAGGCCATACAAGAGGCCGTTGCAAAGTTCGGAGGCATCGACATTGTGGTAAACAATGCCAGTGCAATTTCGCTGACCCCCACTCCAAACACAGATATGAAGCGCTACGACCTGATGCACAACATCAACACCAGGGGCACCTTTTTGGTATCCAAGGAGTGCCTGCCGTACCTTCAGAAAAGCAACCACGCCCACATCCTCAACATCTCGCCGCCGCTGAGCATGAAGCCCAAGTGGTTCGGTCCTCATGTGGCCTACACCATGGCCAAGTATGGCATGTCCATGTGTGTTCTGGGTATGGCCGAGGAGTTCAAAGATCAGGGAATCGCTGTTAACGCTCTATGGCCACGAACTGCCATCCAGACAGCGGCCATTGAAATGCTCACTGGCCCCGAATCCGCCAAGTGGTCCCGCAAGCCGGAGATAATGGCTGATGCCGCCTACGCCATTCTATGCAAGGAGCCCAAGCAGTTTACTGGCCAGTTCTGCGTCGACGATGAAGTTCTGGAGTCAGTGGGCATCACAGATCTGACCGACTACGCCTGTGTCCGCGAAAATGCCGACCAGCTGATGGTCGATTTCTTTGTGGAGGCAAAGGGAGCACCCGCCGATGATGAATCCCCAGCTGCTGCCACTGCTTCTGCTGCTGCACCTGCCGCCGGCGCCGGAAAGATACCCCAGTTGTTTCAGAAAATCGAATCTCTCCTCTCCGCCGAGATTGTTTCAAAGACGCAGGCCGTCTTCCAGTTCAACATAAGCGGCTCCGAGCAGGGAACCTGGTTCCTGGACCTGAAGAACGGTACCGGCTCGTGCGGCTCCGGAACACCGCCCTCTGCTCCGGATGCCACCCTATCCATGAACTCGAACAACTTCTTCGATATGTTTTCCGGAAAGCTGAAGGCGGCGCCCGCATATATGACTGGCAAGCTGAAGATCAGTGGCGATTTCCAAAAGGCCCTCAAGTTGGAAAAACTAATGAAGGCACTGAAATCAAAGCTTTAGGTTCAATATAATTGCAAACACATCATATTTTAAAGTAAACCCACGTATGAATACTTTTTATTTTCCTAATAAAATCACAATTTTTAAATTAATACTTAATTTGTCTTTAATTTTGGTAATTTGTTTGATTTCAATAATAAGATTGGGAAAGGTAAACAACTTTCCCTGTTTCATCTTCAAATTAAGCTTTTTAAAGCGCGAAATTATATTTAAAAAAAATAATAACAGTAGACTGACCATATTTTTTGATAAATGGGCATTGGGCTTTTTTACCTAACCCACCAAAGCCACACAGAATAATTGTTTATAGTATCCCATATGGAGCAAGTTTCTTGTGCCGGACATTCATAGCGATATTTTGCACCTGGCTCAAAATAAACTTAACAATTCCTTAGTCATCTACACATACAGAAGACATGGCTTCTCCTTCCTACAAGGTGCGTCTGAAAACCGAAATATCTCGCAGAAATTTGACTAACTTGCAATCCTTTTTACCAGAACAAAGCAATTAAATTCATAAAATGCTTCTGCGGATGCAGCGACATGACCGTAGAGGAGGTCCAAAGGATCTTCACTCTAACGAACAGCGTTCATCAGACGCTTCTCGACCCGGAGGCCACCAAACTGTTTCGGCGCTTCATGGAGACGAGGCGATCCGGCGACAAGGACGCAGCTGAACAGTACCTGGACATTTACGAGAAGTGTTCCGAGTTCCTGCAGGAAACTCAACACACCTTTGCCCAGGACGAAGTGGACGAACTGGTCGACCTGGGGCTTCCGTATGATCTGGAGCAGGATCTTACCAGGCGCGCGTTGAGCGGTCAGCGAACCGACATTAACCTCGGTCTCTATCGTGTCCAGGGCAAATGCCGGAATGAGATTGAGGCCAGCAGCGAATTCCGAGATTTCAGAGACGCTATAGTAGATAAGATGCGTCGAGTGCCTAAGTGATACAGTCGGTCGAGGAGCTACCGGGTGCTTTTTGTGTTCATTTTACAACGAATACCAAAGAAATGTTGGTACTTTTGGAAAACCACACTTAACCTCGCACCATATATCCACCCCAGTGTATTCTCATTGCCCCTGCCTCATTTCTGAAGTTAAGACCGTCCACCGAACTTCTGCGTTTAGGCACAGAAATCCGTAGAAATCGTGCTAGAGCTTATGCTCATGAAACTGACGCATTCTATTCACGCCACAGACTATCATAAATTTACTTACACTTTATATTACTTGTTTATTATATGTGCTTTTTATTATTACGCCTTAGAGAAAGAGTTCCAAAATAAAGCATTACCAAGTGCCTTCCTTACGTTTGGCTTCAGTTCCTTTCGGGTAATCAGATAAAAGTATGATGAGTCAGTTAGATTGGGGAAATTGGTATCGTAAACACATGATGGCACCTACTATTTTAATCAAGGTGCTAATAAGGCTACAAGAACATTTCGTAATCGTAAATAATATTACCGTAAATCGTAAATAATATTACCCATTCTTCTCCGAATTTAAAAAGCCATTTTTACTTACAATTAAATATATATATTTGTTTGTATTGAATGTTTTTAAAGGTTTTTAGATTCTAGAGCTAGGATATTTCCATTTGGAAATAACTAAGCTAATACCTACTTAGGTTTTCTTCCAAGAGTAGTACATTTCCATCGGCTTGTTAACCTTTAAAAAAATGGAAGTGATGAGTATAGCGAGCTAGTATTGTAAGCTAAGGCGACATACCTTCCAGAACTTATCGTTCACCTGGTGCAGAGTCTGGTTTCCATTCAGGATAACCAGCTGCTGGGGCTGCGGAGCAACATAGATGCAGAAGTTGAGCAGCCGGCAGGCCTCCGGCAGATCGGGGCCAAGGTCGAGGGTCAGGCGCATAGCAAGATATTTGCTAAGATGATCCACTGTTGCGTTGGCCGTGGTCTTGATGTAGCGCACGCAATTGTCCTTGAGTGCCCGGATGAGCTGGTTATCGGCGGACATCTCAGTTGGATGTGGCTTAAACACAAGCTCAATCTCATCATTAATTCCGAGCTCGCCGTTACCCTCACCCTCAGTGTCAATATTAGAATCACCCTCGGTACGGCAATCCATTTGAGAATCCGACTCGGACTCCTCGGACCGCTCTGAGGTAAGCACTGACATAGCGCGCTTCGGCTTGGTGCTGCTCGAGTTTGACGGCACAGGCGACGGGGTGCTTCGAATTGAGGGCGGATTGGAGGCGTCGTCAACCTGCATTCGAGTGGAGGAGGTGCTGGCGCCTGATCCTGTTGTTGTAACAGTGTTTGCTGACGAAGAGGGTGCCGTAGGTGCAGCGGGACTCGCATTTGTTGTCGCTGTGGTCGAGGTGGTCGTTTGGGTAGTATCCCGGTTATCGCGGTCGGTACTGTTCGTGTTGCTGTCGTTGGAGGCTGTATCGTGTACATTTAATTGATTGGAGGCATTGCGACCGGAACCACCAGCAGCCGCACCACCACCACCTGCGTTAGTTCCATTGCCTCCACCGCCGCCACCTTTGGTACGGAATCGCTGCGGTCGGTTCTGGGACTGCAGCTTAATGCCTTCGTTGATGGAATTGACCAAAGCTTGTTGCGACTGCGTTTGGTTGAACTTGGCCATCACCTTCTCCTGTATGGCTTCGTACTCCTCGCGGCTGGGATAGATTTTCGAAATAAGAAGGTCAAAGTTGGGATCAGCGCGTAGGGAGCGCTTGGAGACCAATTTCTTTCGGCATGTGGGGCACTCCTTGTTGCCAGATCGCAGGGCAGTTACAATGCAGTCGGAGCAGAATCGATGCAAGCATTCCTTAGTTGTCATCGTTTTCTTCAACATGTCCAGGCAGATGGGACACATTAGTTCGCTGTGGAGACTTCTGGGGGAAACTCCGATTTCTGTGCCATCCGTGATGACCTCCTGGGGCTTGCGCTGAAGCTCGTACAGTGATAGCTCCCATGTCTTGTTTGGCGCCGGATCCAACGACGTCATTTTAACGGATTTATTGCAACTTTTCTTTTTAATAAAATTTATTTAGGCTTTCAATACACAATTATGCGTCAGTGTGACCGTTTGACCAAATAAAAGTGAGACCAGTTCCGGCGAGAGCGAAAATGTCTTCGTTAGGTGTTGAACATTTGACACGCTAGATGGCTCTATGAAAACCGGGTAGAATGTAATAAAGATATATATTTTATTCCAGATCAGGATCGAGGATTATAAAATTTAAAAGCCCTTAACTATTATTAATTTTTTTAAATTTCTGAAAAAATGTAATAAAATGGTTTTAATTAAAAACTTTTAATAAATCAATAATCTTGTTTCAAGATTAAATTCCTAACTAGATCTTAATCACAAACATTGGCTAATTTTTCAAAAAGAAAATTTATTTAAATATTAAAAATAAAAATTATGAATAATAAACGTAAAGGTTCTGTTTCTGAATATGAGCTTATAGTCAACCCAAGTTATTCATTTTTATGTGAAAATGAACTTTATGTTTTAGACACGTAAAAACAATTTAAATTTTTTTTGAGCCCACTTTTGAGATAAATCTAACAGATCCAAAAATATTGTAATTGAGCACGTAACTCTTAGTGACTTAACTTTTTATAAATTTTTGTTTAAAACTGAAGCCGTATCGTTTTAAATCTTCATGGCTAAAATCCAAGTGGGACACAGTTCTCATTGATCGATTCAAAAGATCCAGCGGATCCTTTTTGGTTGACACTCCATCAACACCTCAATTTCAACGAGTTTCTCGCGGCTGTCAATCAGGCAACAGAAAACCATTTACCGGATCCAGCCAAATATGGCTTAAATGGAGAACCCGCCGTTAGCTAAATTGCACATGGAAGAGATTCTCCACTTGGTGACGCTGTGTGGGGCCGAGAATGCATCACCTTCCGCACGTCTGCCTCTGGCTCTGCCAACTGTTAATTCAATTAGAGGATGGCTGTCACAGGCTCCTCCAGTCTTCATGCAATGACAATGACCCTTGGCATTCCATTGGTTTTGGCTGGGACTCACTACATTCGATGGCGCATCGCGTGCTCCGCCAAAAGGTTTTACCCACCTTCGCCTAAGCCATCGCCAGCAGTTCCCCACTCACTCACCTGTCACATTTACCAAGCAATGCGCATGCGCGCCGCAAGTGACGTGGCACAAACCAAGTTTAAGACCTTAGGCAAATGCCGCCGTTGCAACGAGCGGTGAAATTGCTGGACATGCCTGGCAAAAGGACAAAAAAAAAATAGATATACAAAAAATACAGTTGTCATATCCCACGGGGCCGCAAGGCGCAGGCGTTACCACTTTCAAATTCCTCATTAGATCGCCTAGCTAATTATTGCGCTGAGGCGTGCCCGATTTTCTTTCGCTCCCACCGAATTGCTGCCTCATGGCGGCCGTAATTGCAGCATCTATGCACCAGCAATTTTCAACTTATCGAGGTTATCCACCGCTGCACCTGACCATCAACACTGCTGGCCCATTGGAACCACTTGAACTTGTGCTCCCACACGACGCTTGCGGATCGCTGCTGTCCTCGATTCTTTCAGCTTTCAGCTGGCCGGAGGTACGCGCAGGTTCACGACCCACATGAAGGCTCCCGCCAAAACACACCCAAACAGACAGACAGACAGCTTTCTTCAATGATTCCGGCAGCCAACAGAGAGTATCCAACATCTAACGTTCCACAGCATTTTCCATGGGCCAACGTTTATTGACATTAATCATTTGCGGACGCTTGCGGAAATTTGCAAGTACAAAGCAGGCACGGTTTATATGTACTATGTAGGCAGAGGTACTTCTGGGAAATGATTGGCCCTCAGCGCACTTTTTATGGCAGCTTTATGAACAGTGTTTTACAGACCACAATACCCAGGGATGATGCTAGAAGTTTCTCTATTCTCCATTCCATTTTTTCCATCTTTTTTTTTGGCCATGACTCATTTTTTTGGGTGAGACCGGAAGGAAGCAACAGACGCCATTTTGCTTTGCCTTTGGTGATTTTTTTTTGCCAGTTCGTTGTCTGCGCCATTTTGTTGTGTCTGCGATTTTGTTTGCCATTGTTCGCAGTTAAAGTGAAAGTTGTACTTTGCTCTGGATTTTCAATTGCCTAATTGGGCTTAACGAACTTGAACGCGAACGCGAACTCGAGAACTCCTGGTGGGCGTTGATTTTGGCATTCTAGGCAGTTAAAGTGAGCTGGCCCCAAATTGTTGAATGAGTAAACCGCAACATGCCACTTAGCCCCGCACTGGAATCAATATGATGGCTAGGCTAGAATGGGTGGGATGGTTGCGCGAATTCCAGGCCAGGCTCAGACAGTTAGTGTCACCCACACAAGCGCACTCCCTGGCACACACTCACTCGAACACACACTCTTCACCTGCAATTGCAATCTGTTAAGTTGTCCAACAAAGGCTGCCACTGCCACTGCCACTGCCAATGCCACTCATAGCCAACAATCGGCAATAACAAGCAGGCGGCGTCCGCCCAATTTTCAACCCAAACCGTTGCCTTACCGCACTCTTTGTGATGAAATAAATTCACTTGGAAAAATCAACTAGCTCTTTGTTCCTTTATAGAATCCTTTATAGTTCAAGTGACTTACTTGGGAAGAGTTCTCTTCTCAGGGTTCTAAAGCAAGATTATTTTTAGGCATTTTATTATAATACAGACTGTTCTATAACCTTTTAGAAGTCAGTTTCTTTTCGTGTAATGGCCACAAAATCAGCAAAAGCAGCAGCCGATGTAACATCATCGATAACAACCACTGCAACAACAACTTCACACAATTGGAGTTCTTCAATTGCCCACTGTCCAAATATTGCCAGGTCCCAGAAACACAGCGCATTGTTTGCTTGTTATTATGGACGTGGCTTTTGATGGGAACCTGACCTGGGCCCGGAGGCTGGGCCAGGAGCATCTGAAATCTGAAAGTTCTTTTGTCTTTCCCGGCACATACCATAAATAAATCTCAATTAAACTGCAACCCCTTTTTCGAGGGGGCGTTTTCTCAGCCTTGCCGGGAGGATAATCAATCAGCAAAGAGAGGCTACCACGGCTACTCCCAGATTTCTCCCAGATTCCTGGTCACTGTCAGAGATGTCTCTGCATTCACACCCCGACTGGGTTTCAGTTTGTTTTTTTTGGCTGCCACTCTTTATTCTTTTCTATGCCACGCCATGCGGCACTTGCATGTTTATTATTTGGCTTGGCTTTTAGAAGCCGGTCCCGATCTGGACACTGGACAAAGCCGAAGCATGGAGGTGGAGCCGGGAGACCTGGCCAAGTCGCGACGACGTCACAGTCGTTAAGCGTGACTTTTGTTATTGTTGTTTGTTGCTTTTTGCATACCGTCGGCAAGGGTAGAGATGGCCAAGGTGGTGGGGCCAGGAACGGATGGGGGCCATCGGGAATGGGAACGTAAACAAAAAGCCGAACTCTAAACTCGAAGTCGAAGCCACTCCACGAATGTCTAAGAAAGAAATAGGTATCTTTTCGTAGGTACTGAACTTTTAATGCCCTATCTTCAGTAAAAAGTGGAGGTCACCCGAAAGCAATAAAAGTTTTTAATAAAAACAGTATGAGATTAATCTCAGAGTTGGTTTTTAGGAGAGAGTCGTATTTACATTTAATTACATAAGACTCTTTTACTTCTATAGTCTTAAAATGAAAAAATATTCTTTAAATGTAACCCCAAGAGCCTCGGAAAACTCTAAGAACAGAAACAAATGTAACAATTACTCAACGTGCTTTCCAATGCGGTTTCATTCACCTGGCAAAATAACAATGACATGGGAGAGTTAGTTCAAAGAATCATGGTTAGTCATGGCTTGGTGCACCACTTAGCTGAAATACCCCGAGCCACTCGGCGGTTTCGTTCTGTGGCATAAACGGCAACGACGACCGGCCTCGTCATTCAGTCTTTGGCGAGATTTTATCGTGTGCGGACGTCTCTGCAGTTGACTAGCGAATCCGAGTCCCGAATCCCGAAATCCCGAATCGAAAAACGAAACTCGTATCCGCTGCTTATACACGCGAATCTGCTGGATGCATTTTCCCCAAGTTTGGCGCCACAAGCAAACGACTTTGAATTTGTGATTTGTTACATTACATGCATTTACTTCACATGCAAACAGTGCCAACAGAGACAGCATAAGTTGATCAATATGAGTGCCACATGGGTGAGAACATCGGTAATGACCTGGCTGATTGGGTAAGTTGGATCTCCAGAACTAGCTGCGTCTCAGCTTCCAGCGTCCCCGCTCCTTTTCCGTCTGCGTGGCCACATCCGACCCGGACGCCACGACCCTTGTATTGTCCTCCGTCTGCGTGCCATGACTTCTGTGGGTTAAAAAAAAAAAGAAAAGGATGTGAGGGGGGAACGCGTCGGAAGATGAGCCACATACTCGGTGGGCAAGGCTATCTTGCTCCAGGTCCGGTGCATATGCAAGCCGCATTGTTTGCATCTCCTCGTGCAGTACCAGGACTGCCCGGCAGCCAGCCTCTTTCCTCGGCCGAACCTGCGGGTTAGTTGGGTGCTAAATCAGCCACAAGGTAGACATTTTATTGTTATTGCCCCAAGTGGTATACTCAGGAATTCCAAAGGCTTAACAACAAATAGCGTCTTTGGTGGTAAAGTTTAGGACACAAGTTTATATGTTCATTCTTTTAAGAAAACATGGCAATGAAAAATTAAGGAAATTAGTAAGATAAATTAAAATATTTCAGTGCCATTGACATTAAATAAAATGTTTACTGTAATGTAATGTCAGGATTTTAAGCTAGTTTTCTAAATAGACGAAATCTTAAGATTTTAAACTCACCTTCCAATCCTATACTTAGAATCAATCTTAGAAGTAGGTTCTTTGAGCTCCGTCTCCTTTGCTTTTAAATCCTGTGTTTCTTTCTGCTGTTCAGTAGATGATATCATAGCATCTGAGGTAGAGCCTTCATATTGATCCATAAACCTGACAGACTTTTTTAATCCAAAGGACGTTTCATCCTCCCAACATCGCTTCTTGAATCCTAGCAAAGTAACATCCATTAGCTGATTAATGGCCTCGAGCACTTCATTGTGGATAATGTCGTTTTGATTCTTGATCGAATTGTGGATTAAATACAAGGCCTGAACGTGCGGCCTGATCATGACATCCTCGTCGTCGAAGGTCTGTGTGACCACATGCTGACACTCGGAAACGGTTTGGACACTAGAGTTGGTAAAGTGACAGAGGGCCGTTTGGGTTGCAGTGCTGGAGCTGCGGAAATTCGTCTGAGTGGTGCTACTCTTGGACTTGACCTCCACCTGGGTGGCGCAACTCATCTGAACTTGCTCTTCGGTCTGGCACACTGAGCTCTGAGTATCGGGGTTCAGGGTCTGCTGATCCCTGGACATGGTCAGGATGAGATCGAAGGTATCCACCTGACTGATGGCCCACTCTCGGCAGGGCGTCTGACTGGCCGAGGTTTCCAATTGTACAGCCTGGTTACCACTGGCTACCGAACAGTGTCTTATATCTATATACTCTGTTCCCACCGCTACAGTTTTGCGTTCCTGACTTCGAGTCTCTGTGGCCGCGTCAGCGGTTGAATGTTCTGCCTGCATGGACTTGGAGTTACTTCCAGGGATGGATGTGCCCACAGCAATGGATTTGTGGTTCGGCTTATCCGTTCCAACGGCTATGGATTGGCTGGACTGCGAGGTCTGAGATCCAGTATCTAAGCTAGTGATTCCACGTTTCAATCTCCTTTGCAGGCGACGACGACGTTGCCGGAGTCGCATGGTCAGGGTGGGTGTGGTGCGGCTTCGCTTGACCTGCCGGATGGTCAAGTGGCCACTCTGGAGTTCATATCTCACCAGATAGCTATATCCGAATGTTACTATATATTCGTATGAAATTGGTCTGTTAACCTACCTCACTTTGCCGCATTTTATGCGCTTTCTCATATGAACAACGTGATCCGGAGCAGTGGACATGGAAATCAATAGCAGTGCTTTCAAATCGATACGCATGATGAATGGGGCTTTACTTTTGTCTCTGTCCTCGTATCGAATACAACGTACAATTTTGACCAGAACTAGACTAGAATCTGTGCGAAGTATTACTTAAGCCGAGTAAAAAATCAAGGCTGGTGTGAGCTGCTGTAATGCTCGCCCTGCCGAATTTTCACACGAAACCCTTTACAAAATTTGTTCGTTGTTCGAAACTTGGAACACGCAACCTCCTCCCAGGGGGTAGAGAGGTGTACCGCTGGATTGTGTCCGTTGGTGTTGCTCCTGTTGTTCTTGTGTAGTGTATATGGCTTGCGGGCTCCTTTGTGCCGGCAATTCATTAATAATTCAAAAATGCCGCATATGTTGGGGCCCAGGACGACGCCGGACAAGAACAGCAACAGCAGCAAGAAAAAAAAGGCATTCACTTATTCTGCAATTTATCAATACGAAGTTAACATGAAAATGGCCACAAAAACCACAGCGCAGACACACGGAGGACACAAAAGAGCAGATGCAGGCGCAGGAGCCGGGAGTTGAGGTCCCCGCCTGGGGTGTTTGTTTGGCTTGGCCGGTGGAGTATAGAGTGGGTAACGGCAGCATGTGGTGGCCATGGCCACTGCTAAGTACGTGTTGATTTGGGCGCTTCGATTGGGCTCCCATGGATTTGCAATTTCGCAGACCACTCCAACACAAAATCGATTGGCCCCTCATCCTGTCCATCATCCCGTGCTTGTTGGCCTCTAATCCCGCCTGCAGCCTTAAACTCGGAATGTATGCAGCCTCTTTTCCTCAGTCTTCTAAGGTTTTTCAGCCGTATTTTCATTCTTTTTTTTTTTAGTTTTTGCATGCATTATGTTCGGGCCAGGGACTTGGCCAAGTCAGAATTCCGGGCACGTCGCCTGGCCTTCGGTTACATTTGTTGCATAAAACCCAGCCAATTTCCATTATAATTTGTAACGAACGAACGGCGACCGCCACGGGGCTAGAATCGTATGTGAAGCCGCTTAGTCGGTCAATAGCATTTCGCTTGACAAAGTCGCCGGTGGACGATGGATGGAAGGAGGAGAATCTCCCAAGAGGCACTTTCTCATATGGAATATAATCGCCTAATGCTGCATTTAGTGGCAAGGTATCGGTGATTGCAACACCCCCGGAGATATGCATTATGGGCCATTCTAATGCTCTCACGCCTCGTGGGTTTCCCATCTCTGAAGCGAGTCGCTTCTCCTCGTCAGTGATCGCCTCCCCTTTTGCCGTAATTGTACGTGCTTATTTGCATTTTTATCTGCTTTGTTTTCCGCTTTCTTCCTTATTATTACTTGACACTCCGGCTCAGAAAGAACAGGAACAGTAGAAGCACTAGTCGGTTTTCAGTTTCAACGGGGGGCACATCTATTTAAAGTGTATGACTTGGGTTACATTGCTGCCCCGCCCAAAATGCCAGAACAAAACAGAACTAGTATCTGGAAATTAAGACCTTCAGTCCGGCTCACCTGTCAAAGTGAGTGCCGCCACAGCGACCCTGAACCCTGGCCAAGGGTCCAATCAAACCACAGGCAGCCTAATCCCTTATAGAATTTCGCACACACATAAAACGCGCCACGCCATCACATAAAAAGTCAGCCATAAAAGCTGTTTTCATTCCGCAGGTTCCTTTGCCTCCTATGTATTGCTGCAGTGGCTCAGGCTGGCAGTGCAGGACAGGGAGTGGGAGCGGGAGCTGCGTCATCTCTGGCCAAGGATGTGGCACACTTGCACAAGACCAAGCGGCAGGACAGGCGCCAAGGAACGAGTCCTCTGACGGCCGTCAAGCAGTCCAACCAACTGGCCAGAAGCGCTCATGGCCTCAACAAGAAGTTGCTCAGGTAAGTTGGACACTGAACAAAATCTTGGACTTGGGGGACAAATACTATAAAAAGGACTAACAAATTATAGTATTTTAATAAAAATTCTTTGCTATTTTGGCTATTAATATATAAAAGTATGTCCTGATTTTCTGTTAGAAAGTAATAAACATAAGAGCTCTTTTAAAACTCAATGGACTGGTTGAATTTATAATTTATTTTTCTAACTGATAGGGGGTAGAATGAAGTACAAGCACACCTCCTATTTTGGGCTTAATTAAAGCAACGTGTCCAGTGCAGCTCATCCCCCTGCCAGCCATAAATTATATAATGAAATATTCATGGAATACACGCTTACAACATACGCCAGACAGAGCCGAGCTGTAGGGAACCCTCATCCCATCACTCCACGTCTAACCTCTATTACACTAACCCAACCGAACCTCTTGGTATGATTGCAGCCAGATGGGATTCATGAAGGTGAAGGCGCCCAACAGCCACAACCGGAAGCGCCTGGCGGTTGAGTCACGACGGCACGCTGCCCGCGATGATTCACACATGTTTATCATCAAATTGCCGCCAAATATGCACTACTATGCAGGACCCGATGCGAAGAATGCTCCGAATCATCTTGCCACGGCCAGCGACAAGTCGAGTGGTGGCAACGCACCCAGCACGAATGCTCTGACAGCAGCAACATCAACGGCAACATCGCGTCATGAGCAACATGGGGCAGCAACATCGGACACCGAGGCGTCGGCGTTGAAAGCTAACGGGAAAAAGGTAAACGGGATTCCATTAGGTTACACCATAGACACACACACAGTCCAACACTTACATATATACACACAATGCACTCCCCTAGGCTCCCCAGAACTGGCTCTCGCGCCAATCTTGGCCGGGCTCAGACCTAGCCTGGCGATAAACATCGCCGCGCATGCGCATAAAACAAATTGCAAAATAGATTTGGGACGCAAGGGGGGTAGCGTGGAACTGGAAGCGAAATGGATTACCCATTTGGGCCGATGGGGCAGACTTGGGAGACCAGACTTGGGAGACCGTTGCAGTCGGGAGAACCCAGCAAAAAGCCAAAGCAGCACCGCAGCGACTTTGTTGCTCCGTCTTTAGATGGAGCGATGTGCGTGTTACCCCAATGCCCGAAATGGGCATCTTGGGCACGAACCGCTGTCCTATAAATAGCTTCCCAGATAGGGTCAGGCCATCGAGGCAGATGCCCGTGACAACGGCTGCATTCCGAGCTGTAATACATGGATTTCTCTTTATTGCGGAATTAATGCGGCAAGTGTCAATGTCAGTGGATGTCGGGACAGACAGACCGGTGGCATGAAAATTATTACGCTCTCACGACTCCGGCCTGAACCAGAAATTAATATGCAGGCCATTAACCAAGTCCGAGCTTCAATTAAAAATGCAATTTGTTAGCTCCACTCCTTCTCCTTCTCTGGAGCGAGCTAGGCCTGATTTAGACGCCAGAGCCACGGCTGATTTATGGGACGCCAGATGAGAGTCTTAGACCCAGTCTCAGTCTCAGTCCTAGTCCCAGTCCCCGTGCCAGTCCCGAAACCCACTCCGAGTAATGTTGTCTAATCAGTGCGTTTTCAATTGCAGGTATCGTTTCCCTTTAGCTCGAATGGAAGACCGGGACGCATCTACCACTGGAATCTGCCGGTCCTGAAGCAGGCTCTGGCCAAGAAGCCGCACTTTGCGCACGTCTCCGCCGCGGATCGCAACCGGCTACTGGACATCGAGAACGTGCCCACTTGGCGCCATCCATGGGAGAACGAGACTTCGGAGAAGGGATTCAGTGCGGGCGGCGGCAAGTCCAAGTACCGCAAATCCCTGAAGCCCAAGTCGCCCACCTACTACGCCCCCTCGCAGGCGGTGAGCAAGCAGAGTTTCCACAAATACTTCGCCGGCAACGGGAAGCCCAAGGGCTTTTACGTCATCAAGGAGCATCAGAGCAAGCCGCAGTTCTACCAGAACATTATCTCGTAATCCAGAGTACAGTGGAAGCCCGTGGATAAACCTTGAAAAGACTGCGTGGTGCAGGGTCCTCTAATTCTTAACTCTTTTAAGGGGCTTTGGTCCTACCTTCCGTCCAATTCCTGCTTGGAGTCCTATCCGAGCAATGCATAATTCATTCCACCAACTGTCCAACATTTGGGGGAGGATAAAGTCTATTTTTATAAAACGGCAAACAATACAATAACAGATTTGGGCGGGAGCAGCAAGGGAGGCCATCAACCATATCAACGTGACACACCGGTGGCAGGTACATTCCCAGCCCAGACTGCATCAATAAATTATGTCAAATATCAAGCTAGGTTAAGTGCATGAACGATTTTGTTTTGATAAATAAATATTGACTGATTTTTAAATAGCTTTGAAGTCTCAGTTCCCAGTCTTCTGCCAGTGGCAGACAAAGAAACCAAAAAGGGGCGGAAACGTCTGCCAGAAGTTTGTTGACTTGGCCGAAAAGGTAAAGCAGATTTCGCCGGGCGGTGTGCAGATAAGTGTCTGGCAAATTTGGCGGCTGTCACGACGGAGACACGAGAGTTCCCAGTTCTTTGGCTCTTTGGTTGCCCAGGCAGCGGAACTGTCTGAAAAAAAATCCAAGTCGCGCCGAGCTAATTATATAAGAGGCTATAGCTCCATAAGCCATAAGCCGCGAGCCGGGGCGTGTTCGAAAGCCCAGCCATGGGAAGATTGCTCTGAAAACGGAAGCGTGCGCATGCGCAGTATCTCATTCGGCAGATAAAGCCGCAGACAAAGATACAGATACATATTTATAATCCAGCGCCAAGTAACACAGCTATAACGATAATAACGACGACAAAAAAGAAATAATAATGTAAAGAACTCGGGTAGACAGATGGCGCACCTCCAAACCGGCGCATAAATAATGTTGTACGTTTTTCCCTCTGTGAGTTGTGTTCCCCATATCTTTTTCTTTTATTTCCATTTTTTTGGCGACTCTGGCGCATAATTGTTTTCGCGGCTTATGCCTCCCTGACTTCCAGCAAACTGCTTTGGCCTCTGCTGACTCACGAGCGTTGAACTTTTCACCCGTATCCCCGTTTCAGCAGGGACGCCAGAATTCTTCTGGTTTTGGCATATTGAGTGCGCGGCTTAAGTAGATTTAATGACTTGTAGTTTTGCGGGCGCAGAGCCAGCGAATGAGACATAAATCACTTTTATGACAAATGCCGTCAACCGTTTTCCAAAGGAACAGAAAAGGAAAAAAAAGGAGGATGGGCCGGTTCTTCTCTGGGAGGCTCATTGATTTTTTATGGCCATCATCAGGGGAAATGGCTTCCTTCGCAGATAACAGTTCTGGCAATCAAATGTCGGATAACATTCGTCCAGCCAAATATGCAACAAATGCTGGGTATCAAAGGCACGGTCGTCAGAGCCAGAAGTTACCACTTGTTAACGCCATTTCCGCCTGTCATATCAAAGTAATTATCTCAAAGTGTAGCCCATCCGAGAGTCCTAGGAGCCACACCAGTCCGAGTCCGAATACGAGCTGAATCTGAGACAAGGTGGGACAACAACCAGATCTTTGCGTGCGGGGCAGCCGACCTGCGGTCCACCTATCTGCAGCTACAACTTGATCTGCAGAACGAGTTCTTCACGCAATCTTGATTGCAATTATGTAATTCCGAAATTCTAACTAATTAAACTAACATTTCGCCTAATTGTATTTGCGTAGCACTCGAGATTTAAATGCTTGGGATCTTAGCCAGTAACTCAGTTAGATGTGAGTAGTTGAAGGAGACGACTTAACTGGAAAAGGATAAACTCATTGAAAAATGAAAATACATAAAAAAGAAAGAATTATTATAGTTTAATTTTAATAAACAGGAAGTTAAGGTCCTAAAGGAAAAGGAAACAAACCAAAAAACAGGACACATATGGTCTCAAACTTTTTAGAATATAACGAAGAATTGTATGTTTCTTTTAAAGGATAATAAAAACATTTTTATTAAGTTTTTTTGCCAATTAAAGTTGTACATTGACTACATCTTAGATATAGTTAAACATCCTACTCTATTTATTCAATCGGAAAGAAGATTATTGCAACGAATTTAGCATGAACTTTTAAATTGTCGCGCCAAAAATAGAAATCGATTTGCAGAGGGCTGCCAGACTGTGTGTGTTTTAACATCCTGACAGTCTGGGAGCACTATTCAATGCTGTTGAAAAATTAGGATATGGAAAAAATGTCCAGGAGCGCCAAACTTCGAGACCTGGTCCTTAACACCACCGTGCCACTCATCATTAATGACTTTCCGTTGAACTGGAAGTGCTTTGAAGGCTCACTGCATGACTGGTGCGAAAGGTTCGACCTGGAGGCGTCCCAATCGCCTGTTTTTGAGCTCATGGGACTGACGGACTGCAGCTCTCCTCAGTGGGAAAGGAAGCGGACACGGGACAATCAGTTGAGGAGCATGCAACAGTTTCTGCGGGAATATGGAGTTCTGGATGAGGAGCAAACTCACTGGGCCGCGTTCCAGTATAAAAGGGCACAGGAGTTACCCGCCACTTGCCGCCAGGGCATTGACTTTGCTTGCTTTGGGTTTCCTGATCACGGTGACGACTTTGCCCTATGGCTTGGTTCGGAACAAGCGAATACGCCTTGTCACTACGATACTTTCGGTGTAAACATCGTGGTGCAAGTACATGGCAGCAAGTCCTGGCTCCTCTTTCCCCCTGAGGCTCCTCTCCAAAGTACCAGGATTCCCTACGAAGAGTCTAGTGTGTACTGCCTGGAGAACTTCTATGCGCCCGCTCCAGAGAAGATTCAGCATTACAAAGCACTAGCTCCATACGCCTATCATTGCAATCTTCAAGCAGGCGATGTCCTCATTGTTCCACGCCATTGGTGGCACTACGTAGAGGCTTTGTCCACTTCCCTAAGCGTCAATTACTGGGTGCCACTAAAAGCAGACATGGACCTGGCACTCGATGAATTCTTGGTCAAGCACATTGTGGAAAGCTTCGTAAAGGGCGAGAGCGACCAGTTAAAGGAATACCTGTTGAATCCCAACCAACTGGCGGATGTTGTATCCACTCCTAGCGAGCTCTTTGCGCAGTTCGAGAGGGCGGTTCAGAACATGGAGAGTGGTCAGGACAACCGAAAGCTGTGGGACACTGACTTCCTCAGTGCAACAGATTGCCGGAATCTGCTTACGAACATCAACCTGAACATTGAGCAGCTGGAGGTGATGCCCAAGGAAGAGTACAATTTATTGCTGGAGAACAACTCCAAGAGGATCAAACCAAATTCTCAGAATCCATCCGAGTCGACGCCCATAAGCTCCACCTGCGAGTTTCTGGTTAGCAGCATGTGTGCCCCACGAGTAATTGCCGGAATGAAGCGCGAATTCTTTCGGAGATTGCAAAACGACAGTTTATAGGTATTTTTTAATAAGTCTAAGACAAACGTTTACTGTGATACGTGATAATATTGTTGCATATGTGAGATTAAAATCCAAAAAGCCTTCAACATGTATGATACAATTTTTAAACAGAATAAGAATCAGAATGCGGAGCATTAAATGCCTAATACCGTCCATCCAATCTCGTTTCTCTCCCAACCACTCATCCAAGGCTCTGCCATGCGTTCCATCCTGTGTTAATGTGGACATAAGCTTGTGTATTTGTGGGGTTATTTACCATCCTGGGGGCTTCTGGTTTGGGTAACCACCTTGCTGGGTGGCGTAACTACCGGGATAAGTGCCGTAGTGACCGGGCGGAGGTCCTTGTGGGAAACCAGTATACTGGTAATCTACAGGAACAATCAAAAGTTATAAGTGGTTATTTTCGGAAACTTTTCTGAACTTACTGCCCGGATACGGCAAGGTGGCGTACGGATTGAAGCTCTGAGGCATGGGCGGCGGCACATATGTTGGATACGGAACGTTTGGCTGGGCTCCGTAAGGAACTGGCATGCCTTGCATTTGAGCCGGATATGGAGCGGTCATTGCAGGTGTAACTGGCGGCACATTCGGTGCGGATCCAGCTGGAATATCTGGGGGGAAAATGTCGTATACCATCTATAAGCTTACTAATGATTAACTAACTTACCACTTCCGCTGCCGGAAGTAGAAGCGTAATGAGAGGGCAGGGCCGGAGTGGCCGGACAGGCCTGGCGACTGGACTCAGTGGTCAAGTCCTTAAGCAGCTCTTCCTTCTCGGTCTTTCGGGCGAACACAAAGTCGCTGATCTTGTTCTGGAAAACGACCAGCAGCTGAGTGAGGTCGTTGTAGAATTTTGTACCCTCTTGCAAGTTTCCAAGTAGCTCCACGTAGCTATCGTAGGCGGTAGCGAGTTCTTGGTACAAGGTATCCCTTGAACTGCCGCAGTTTCCGGTTTCAGAGATAAAGGCGCCATGAGCACTCTGAATATCCGAAACCAATGACTTTTGGCGCTCAACGCTCTCGCGGACCTGCTGCTGCAAAGGATTTAGAACCTGTCCGATACGGGCCAGCGACAGGGCCGGCTCATCGATAGCACCATCCTTCTGCAAGGCCAGCAGAAACTCATCCTTCATGTCGAACGTGGCGGCCTTTAGCTCCGATTCGACGGCTTCGCGCTCTGCCTTGATGGTCTCGACGTCCTCCATAAGTTTTTTTAGGCGCTGCACGCTGGAACAGTTGGGGTCCACACTGCCACTGGACGAGGGAAGTGATTGCTGGATTTGATCGGGAGGCAGGGACAATAGTTGGATGCCCTTCTGATTGGTTTCGAACTTCTGGCGCACAACCTTATCGGCCTCAATAGCATTGTTAATCACTTCCCGGTACTTCTTGGCGTTAGTGCGGAACATCTCGGTTAGCTTATCGGAGCCGATGCGGGTCCAACGCTCCTTAAACTGCGTTCGCAGTTGGTTGTCCGAGTCGCGCTCTTCATCAAGAAGTCGCTCTGTTTCGTCAAGAATCTCACGGTTGCGATTGAGAAGCTCTGGTAGGTCCTTCAACAGAGTCTGAACGGACTCGATGCCGCCCTTTTGACGCACTTCGTTGGCCTTGTCCTGCAGGGAAGGTGGCAGGCCGCTATTACCATCGGCAGTTTCCACGGCAGCTGGGAGATTCAAGCTAGCCAGGACGGCATTCAGTGTTTGAGTGGACTCACGTAGCTTCATAATCTCAACATTTACAATCTCGTTGCGACGCATGTCGGAGGCGGTAAGAGCCCGATGCAGTTCAACAGGCACCAAGCTGGTGAAAATGTCCTTAAAGTTAGCAGCTAAGGGCGCAGCAATGGGAAGAGGCTTGGCCAACTGGGCCTTGCCTGGCGAGGCCAGAGTGCTGAGCTCGGGGATCATCTCGTTGTAGATGAACTCGTTATCCTTAATGGACTCGGCCAGGTTGCGCTTGGCTCGGCTAAAGTAATCATCCAGATAGGTTTCGTTCCCACCCCGAGATTGGGCCGCCTTGAAAAGATCCACGGCATTGCGTAGGCGAGCGATCTCCTCGCCTATCCTCTTACTGGCACGACACACATAGCTCTGGTAGAGCTGGGTCAACGCGTGAAATCCAGCCTGCTTTCCAGCGATCGTGGGTATCCACTCCTTATCCCACAGACTACGCACAGACTCTTTTTGCATGGCACGCAGCACATCGGCGTAAAACTCCTCGCCTTGGCAGCACAGCTTGGCTATTATCTGCTCCTTCATGTTATCTGAAAGTAATTTTGAGGACAATAATTGTAAGATTTTGAAATCAAACGAAACCATCGTGAACTAGTACCTTTAATGGCCTTTAGAATAAACACCTCCTGAGCTTGGGCTACCATCAGAGCCTGCAGAACGACTAGCGTGTCCTGGCTAATATCAGGCGTGGGCTCGGATGGAACAGCTGCTGGGGTGGCACCCTTCAGATACTGGAATATACCGGCGCTCTGCTGCAAGAGTTTGATGGCCAACTTAAGACCCTCATCCGTGTCCAACTGCTGGCTTGCGGCAATACTGCTTTGCAAGGCAGCAATATTAAAGAGCACGCAGACCTTCTCATACAGGAGGGATGTGTGAGCTATTGGAAAGTTTAAGAGCGGTTAATGGTGAAATATGTTTCAATCCCATGAGTCACTCACTAAGGCTGATTTTTCCACCGAAAATAGAGCCCTTGTCGAAAGCATCTTTCCACTTGAAGGGTATCTGGAGCTCGCTAGCCGCAATCTTTGTCTCCAGGGCACAAATCTGGTCATAATATCTGCAAAAAACAGAGTCCAATAATGCCCATTAGCGACGACGTCATCCGAGAAGCTTGTTTATATCAGACAAGCAGCCTCACATACAGATATACAGGTGGTGGTGCTACGACTGTGATTAGACCCGACTGTATCTCGATAGGTGAGTCACACCCCGGAGGGCCCCGGAAAAAAAAGCCCACTAAGACTTCCAAGGAGTACTCACGCATAAACAATTTCCAACGAGGCCTCGTACTTCTCGAAGAACTTCCAAATGGCCGTATTGCGTTGTTTCGAAAACTCATTTACGGCTTCGGCGTACTTGGCCTTCTCCTCCTCCGTGGCCCCGTTGTAGGTGCTCTGGATGAGATTGTTCAGCGGCTTGACCACGTCCACCTCCGACGGCTTCTTCAGGGGCACGCCCAGAAACTTCGACATCTTCTCGTGTTGTGTTTCGTAGACTGCTCAGATTCAATTAATTAATCAGCACTCGCTTCAATTCCAATTCTTCCACCGCTCTCTTTTCTTGTCTGCCTCTGTGTGAGTTTCGTGTCTCATCCAACAGCTGGTTCTGCAATGTGGCCAGGTGTTCAGGCAAAGGACATTAGAGTAACCATTAAATATAAATAAATGACTTAAAATAAATTATTTAAGTATTTTAAATTAAATTTCTAATTTCTAAAAACCTCTAAACAATGAAAAAAATTATTTATTTATGGATCCTAAACTCTTATGAGAACATCCATCATCCATCATTAAATTTGGTTAACAGTTATAACATGAACGCAGATCCATTATTTTCTATGTTATGTATCTATTTCCCATTTAGATGGGAAAAAGAAAGAAAGAATTTAAATATGTTAAGAAATTAAGTACAAAAGGTCAAGGAAATCTCTTCATTAACGGATGTTCACTGTATCCAGAGCTGCATATTGTTTTCCTACGTTTTCTTTCCTTTTTCGCTGCTCTCACACCTTGTGGTATTTTGCAACACTGCGGCGAAGAGAAAGGTAACCCTAGACACTTTCTATTTTCTGATTGCGTTGTTGTCGAGAAAAACTTTGTAAAAATAAAGATTTTCCATTACGATTGTCCGGAATAGCAGACATCCAAGGTTCCAGTTGCAAAACTGAATTCGCACGTAAGTTAATATCTGAAAATCCCCGGAATGCAGTCGTGTACCGAGAGTCTTTTATCAGCAGCAGCAAAGCAGCAGAACCAGCAGCGAGTAGAAAATCGAAGAGATCCACGCGATGGCCGAAGTGGAGAAACCGACGGCCGCACCGCCGACTGATATTCCCCAGGCCACGCCTACAAATGTTAGCCATCCCGGCTCGCCAACGGATGAAGCAACTGTGGAGCTGGGCACCTCGCCCACCCAGGAGCCTTCGAGCAACAACTCGCATCCGCACGACTCCGAGTACGATACGGCTAGCGACTTGGAAGGAGGTGATGACTACGACGACGATGAAAGCGTTAGCCGGAGTGGTAGTGGCAGCCGAAGCGGCAGTGGCAGTGAAGAGGAGACGGAGACCGATGACGAGGAGGAAGCCGGGAGCGAGACGGATGATGGCGAGGGAGAGCACGCCCTGGACCGCTCTGCCACCGATAGCGAGGCCCAGAAGAAAGTAGACGAGGATCGCAGCAATCCCCAGTATATACCCAAAAGAGGCACTTTCTATGAACACGACGACCGAACCGCGGAGCACGAGGGCGACGTCCTGGCCGAGCCGGAAAACAGCGTTCAACAGCAGCCTGAGCATAATGGAGAGCTGAATAACTCGGCTGCAACCGGAGTCGCACCGTCTGGACAACCGCCACAGATCTCACAAGCCTCCAAGACCATGCGCAAGTGGCAGCCGGCATCGGGCGGAGATCGCTGGTCCCACGACCGTTTTGAGGCCAGCGAGCAGGCTCCTAAATCACGGGCCGAGCTATTGCAGACGTACGGATACGACATCCGGAATGAAGACGCTCCGCCTCGTGCCCGTCGCCGACGGCGTTATACACGGGGCCCAAGCAAATACTCAAGGAACTGGGAGGACGAGCAGGCTTACCTGAAGGCAAGTAACAAGGAGCGAAAGTTACCTCGTCCCCAAGACTTCCCTGCGCTCAACGAACGGAAACCGCGCGTTCCGCGCACCTCCTCTCTGCGCGAGGAGAAAGAGAATCGCCGATCCGCTGGTAGTGGAAATGCTGGAGTTGACAAACAGCAGGGCCCACCTGCTGGCTCAAATCCCCACAAGTCTCAGGAGAGAGAAAGGGAGCGGGATCGTGAGCGCGACCGCGAGCCCAAAAACCGAAATTACGGACGCATGAACGGAGGACCGGGAAGGCAAAATGCCATGGAGTTCAAGCCAAAGTCCAATCGCGGACAGCAACCACGAGAACGTGAAAGGGAACGTGACCATCAAGACAACCGCAACCAAAATGCGAACACACCACGCTCCAATCAGCAGCAGCCGCAACAGCAGCCACAGCAGCATAAGCAGCAGCAGCAACAACACCGCCAGCCGCCGCAGCAACAGCAGCAGCAGCTGGCGCCTCAGACCCCTCTCTCCACAACGAACCTTTCTCAGCGACTTCAGCAAGTGCAGCAGCGAAACGACCCTAGCCACGTTGGCAGTGTCCAGATGCATTCGGTGGCCAGTCAGAACCAGAACCAACAGCAGCAGGCGCCCCTGCATCAGGAGCAGAGAAATGCTCCTAAGCGGTACTCCAGTCTGCGCCGCTCTCAACAGGAAGCCAACCAACATCTCGCTGAGCAGCAGCAACAACAGCAGTTGCAACAACAAATGCACCATCAGCCCCCATCACAGATTATGATCCAGGACCCGCATGTCCTTATGCAGATAGCTTACCAGCAGCAAGAGCTCCAAGCTCAGCTGCAGACGATGCAATTGGGACCCAACACGGCGGCGACGGTGCCAGCACCACCCAAATCTCATGCTCCACCGGCAGCCGCTTATCCACAGGCTCAGGGAGCACCCTACTATGTGACGGGAACGGAGCCGGTTCCGGTTCCGGTGCCTGTGCCGGTGCCCGTTCCACAGCCGGCGTATGTAAATCCGGCCAGCGCTGCATACTTGCCTACTACTCCGGCAGCTGTGGCCTACGCCCAGGCGCAGACTCCTGCTGCGGCACCGCCGCCAGCCCAGGCCCCTCAAGCTCAGCCAACGCAATCGTATCAGAACTACAACACAGTCGGGGGCACCACTTACTTTGTGCCGCCGGCGCAGCCAACTAACCGGCCTACTTCACTGCCCCAACGTCGACCAACCAATGCGATTCCCATCCTGCCGCCCTCTGAGAAACACAAGTCAAGACCGGGACAGGCTGGAGCTGCCTCTGGAGGAGGATCTAATTCGGGAGGAAATGCAGCCAATGCCAAGGAAGACGGAACCGCTGATAACATCGACCACATTATAGACAACATGTTTGTGCAGCGACCAGCTTTCCAGACATCGGGAACTGGGGAAGGTGCAGCCCCTGCTGGAGGACCCGCTTCAAAGGATGATGCACCACCGGCCCCAGCTGGTGAACAAAACCTTCAGGCCGTGCCGGCCACTGGGCAGGAATGAGTGCACCTCTACGCCAGCGTGCAGCAGAGACGAATCCAACGGATAGCACCTAACCCGTCCTCGGGCTTTTCGCTGCTGTCGCCGAACGCTGGCTACTTTCGCCCTCCCAATCCGTCGCACTAAGCCACTATTACTCAGCTCATCGAAGCGATTTTCCCCCCATGCTCCCATTCTTATTGTCGGGTCTGGGACTCGATAAACTCCATGATTTGTAGAAACACAGTAAGAAAAAAGTGTAATTAGCATTTAGCTCCCCGATAATCGAACTTACTAACGTCAAGTTTGCGTATATAGAAGGAATAATTCATTATATAATCCGGCGTAAGCTCCATTTAATTTGTATGTAGTCTCTAGGACCAGCTGCGGCGCTCGCTTATCAACTCTGAAGTCACATTGGCGTTGAACGTATTGGAGCGGCTGGGCGCTTAGCTTATTTAGCCGCATTTTAAAGTTGAAACATGTAAAATGTATTGAAAACCTAATCGAACATTGAATTTAAATAAACGTTTAACACGAAGCCACAACGGAGGAATGCTGAACATTCGGTGATGACAGAGTTCTCTTAAAAACTACTTATCTATAATTTCCGATTTTACTTTTACTTTCCGCTTAAAGTGATGAATTATATTCAAAGTGAATCGATTTTATAAATCACTTAGCTTCTTTTGTTTGAAAGTAAATTCGGAAAAGACAAAAAAGGGTAAAAAAAGAGTTCTTAAATAAATCTTAGAGCTTTGACTCTTTAGCCAACTGCTCCAACAGAACGCTGATGCGACGGAAGGAGTCCTTGAAAATGTCGTTGAATTTACGGGCACTGGTTTTAATACTATCCCGATATGCGGTGGTATTGATAAAAATCCTGAAATGCACATATTGTTAAGTGACAACCTGGATTCTTATAAAATGTATGTGTTTTTCTTACGCTTCTGATGTGATGGAGTAGAAGACACCGTATCCATCAAACAACATGGGCGCTACGTAGCCCACGTTGGCGGTGAAGCCGAGAGTACTGGTGGAGAGCACAAAGTTTCCGCCGCCACCGCTCTTGGTGTATAGCGGATCATCGTAGAAGGCGGGAATTTCCATTTTGTTTTCATAGGCCACACACCAGAGGCCAAAGAGGTGCCTGTCTATGCCGTGTCCTTTCCGCGCCTCGTTCATGAAGTGCTTGTGTTCATCGACAGCTGCTCGAAAAGCTTTGGCCAGGGCCAACTCTCCCACCTGTTTGTTGGATGAGGCCTTAAGAAAATCAGCCACCGCTGCGGTGCAAGAACGGAGAGTCTCCGTTCGTCCTTCATAGTATTGGCGCATCAGAGCGGTCTCGTAGGTGGGAGCAATCCTGTGAAAAAGTGAATTGTCCAGATTGGTATTCTTGCCAAAAACTTAACTTTAGTGACTTACTCTTGATGCATTTGGTAGTAGGCCCACTGCATGACCACCTGGGCGAAGGAATCTGGATGCAGACGGTGCTTTTTCATGAAGTCCTTGCCGTAGTCATCGAAAACAGTGAAGGTCACTGTGACGTCAATGCCCTAAGGATATTATTGCTTAAATGGCTTTCCAATGACGAGGTGAATTACTTACCCTATCATCGATTTCCTTTCGGACTCGCTTAATCTCGCTCTTTAGTTTGTCGTCCAGCTGGAACTCGAGCTCCTTGATTTCTACGACTTTGGTGCCATCGGCTTGTGACCAGTCCGGCTCCGGCTCCTCGAAGTAGCTGAGCTGCATGAAGGTGGCATAGCTGATGCTCACCGTACCATCGTAGCAGCTGTGCTCTCCCGTCCAGTTGAACTTTCCGTTCCGAAAGGCAATGACACTGCTGCTCCGATCCGCCCAGCGGGAGTGCAGGTCCCCAAAGAGGCCTAGCTGCGAAGACTCCTCGTAGTCCTTCGGCGATTGCTCGTACCAGCAGACCTCCATGCTGGCGCTCTCCACCAGCAGCAAAGTCTCCTTATTGGCCTCCGACACCTCCATCAACCGATTGCGATTGTGCGCCCAAGCAGTTCGATCATCGTGGCTGAGGGCAGGCACACAGTCACCTTCTGGCTCATAGTCGAGGATGCTTCGCAGGCGCTGCATGACCACCAGAATCTCGGGTGCTGTAAGAATCGTGTCATCCTCGTGCACGCAGTCGAAGATGAACTGTCGGCCCTTGCCGGAGATCAGAATGTGCGTTGGCGTTTTGCCCTCGTCTTTGGTAAGGAAGTGCTTCTCGATGTGGTCCTGCTCGACTCCTGGAACACGGCATGTTGAGAAAAAGCGCTTGTATAACGCCGAGGAGTACTTGATCTTGCCCCCGTTCGAGGACAGGGGCTTAATGCTAGACTTTCGAGTAAGATCCCAGAACTCCAGAGTGTGGTGGATGTGCCGGGCTAAGCTCTGGGAACAATGGGATTAAGATTGTTTTAAAAAAGATTAAAACTTGGCACTCCAAAGACCACTAGGTTAACATAACGTCTGTACAAAACGAGGAATTAATTACTACTTTTTCAAAGTAACATTATAAACTTGAAGCCAATCCTATAAAGATAACTACAAAGAATGGGTGTGGGATTTTCAAAGAAGTACTTTTTTATGTAAACTTGGTTATTTTAAAAGTTATTTAATAATTTGATAATGCCTTGAATTTTCTACCAATACAAAAAGGGTTTCAATAGTTTTTCTCTTTCGAAAAAGAAATAGTTTTTAAAGTGACTCACCTTCAGCATGTACTCGGGAGTCTCGGGCACTCCCACCATCTCCAACTGAGCCGCCATAGACATAAGTTGGTAGGGCAGAAGGGGCAACCGGGTCAGGTGGTAGGCATAATCCTCCCACCAGGTTCCCAGCCAGTTCTTCATGGTGGCCGCCCGTTGCTTGAGTTTCTCGTGCAACTGAGCACCCACACCGTTCTTGAATTCCTCGATGGTCTTTCGTGCCTGGGCCAATTCATCTGGAGTTCCAAAGGGCTTGATGCAGGCATAGTACCTATCCAAAGTATCTCCTAACTCCGGCAGCGGCAACGGCGGCAGAGTCTCGTCAAAATCAAACGTATTTTTATCATCCTTACTCATGAAGTATAGGCTCGCCCGATCCATGGTTGAGTTTATCTGGGGGAAGAATCATGTGGTTGTTGAGATTAGCATTTCATCGGGGTAGTAGATTATAATAAAGGAATTTATGCTCCGGTATTGGAACGTGCCGAACACCTTATGCTCTTCAAAAATATTCCACTCCAAAGGTTTTATTTTAACAATTTTGAATTTTTACTTTTTTAAGGTATGAGTATTCATCAAATACTTTTATACTACTAATAGAGTGGTTAAGTGAAAGTATAATACCCTCTAGAAAGAGTATATATCGGGAATCACTTTCGCAAATCAGGGGTCCAAAGTACCGGCGCCAGGTGGCGACTACACAGCTAATATTTTGGTGAGGCAGTTGATCAAAGTCTAAGCTTCTACAGATTTGAGTTTTTGCATTATTCCTGGACGCGTGCATGTATGATAATAGCTTTAGGGAAACAAGATGACCGCACGGGGAGACTTTGAAAAGTTCTCATCGACTGACCTTTGGACTTGATCAAATTAAGCTCTCCGGAGACAACCGAACCGCCACACTGCCGTTATACGACTGAACTGCGGCGGAGAGCTGGCCATCCGGGTTAATTTCACCATGGAAGACTGCCTTATCACTGGCTGATGCGAGGGATTCGCCTCCCACTGACTCAGTCTGATAAGTCCAAGCATATTAACCCAATACCTATGGGTCGTAGACATCTGGACATCTGATAAGCCTATTTATATTCAAATCCAGCGCAACAACAAATCGCAAGATAAGCCGTTGAAATTTGTACCTGTACTTATCGCCAGAAGTATGCAGTTCGTAATTGTCCTTTACCAATGCGACTCGAGGGCTATCAGGCTCATTTGTGCAGATGAGTTTGCGGTTTGGGTTGTTGTTTTAATTAATGATTTTAATCATTTAGCTGGATTGGCTTTGTTTATGTGTACAAGCCGCCATGCCCGGTGGCGAATTTGCAGCGCACTCAGTTTACTTTTCATAATTAATTAATAAAATGACAATTATGATAACACATAAGTTTCTATATGCTTAATCTGTCCATCTAGTAACTAATACCACCTTAAGAAGTTGTTCATTAGTTAATGTTTGTAAACAAGCGGCTATCGATACTTTCTGTTAAAGTTATCGATAAGATGTGTGAAGCAGTCTGGCCACTCCGCCAAGCAGATGATTGTGACAGATGAAATGAGTGAGAGCGAGGGGGCAAATTTCGAGAACAGAAGGCATTCGGGACGCTTATAGTTTAGAATCCCAGAATTTCGCCCAAATGCTGCCCTCTACGGGACTTTTTAAGGACTTTCTTTGTCCGTACTACGATGGCAATGAGTCCGGCGATACCACATCCTGCCGACGGCCGTTCTGTCATTTCAAGCACGCTCGGAAAGGTGAGGGCTTGCCTTGAACCGACTTCAGTAACTTTTTTTTTTACAACTTCCGGTTTGCAGACGATTTAGATGCCGTTCCGCCCACACAGCCGGCTCCGGCACCGGTGTACAAGCCGGCGCCCAAGCTTCTCTCTCTTCCACTGCCGCTTGTACCGCTTATAGGGCCCAAGAAAAAATCAAAGCTCGAGTACCATCCAGAGAAGCCGGGGCTGAATGCCTCACCGGCAAAGAAGAAAGAGGAGACAACCGTGGACAGTGCGCCGAGATATGTTCCCTCTCAGCCTTCCCTAATAAATGGTGCTGTTGGTGGGAATTGGCACGATGCACTCGAAAATGAGGAGGATGAGCAAATGGAGATTGTAATTAACCATGAGGACCACCTGGATACAATTGAGGATGAGGACACTGGCGAGGAAGAATTGGATGGAAAGAAAGTACCAGAAGATCAGGAGGAGAAGCCAAAGAGTACAACAGAGACCAAGTCCAGCAAGGAGCAGGACAGAATCAAGGAAAAAGATGCTTCCAGGGAGAGGGATAAGGAACTCAAGCATGACATTAAAATGGACAGGGAGGAAAAAGACAAGGAGAGGGAAAAGTCTAAGGACAAGGACAAACAGAAGATAAAGGATGAGAAAAAAGACTCTGAGAAGGACAAGGAGAGGCGCAAGTCGTCCCACAAGGACAAAGATCGTTCGAAGGATCGCCACAGCTCTAGTTCCAGTTCCTCCAGGCACAGGACAACCAGCTCATCCTCTTCAAATAGAAAGTCCTCAAGTAGCGACAAGCACCGCGAGGAGAAAACCAAAAGCAGCAGCAGTAGCAGCAGCAGCAAGCATAAGAGTAGCTCCAGCTCATTCTCATCCAAGAGCCGTCATCACAGCTCCAGCTCAGTGTCGAAAAGCTCCTCCAGCTCCCACTCCAAATCGAAAAGCACGTCGTCATCCGGCAAGAGTTCCGGCTCATCGAAAAGTGAACCAGAGGCAGATAAAGAAGCAGAAAGTGCTATTGCTCCGGATGATGAAATGAATGACATGGACTTTGACTTTGAAATCGACACCTCGGAGGGGGAGATAGTTCGTCAGTGTGAAATGATCTTTGACGAGCTGGAAAATAAGTTTGCACAAAAATCGGACGTTGTCGGAGAAATGACACCGGATAGCTCTCGCAAGCGAAAGGCTCCTTCCCCGGACATCGATGTTTACACCGAAGCAGCCACAGCAGCCATCCAAAAGCGTCGCGTCGCTCACGACAATGCGGACAAAAACAAGCCACAAGTATTACCAGCTGCCGTGGGGAAGCCAAACCACATCCGCAACGCTATGCAGGCTATCTTTGAGCGCCGAGCCGAGCTACGGCGTCAGGAAAAGTTGCGCGCTGAGGCCGCTGCCGAGCAGCTGCGTCAGGCCCAAGAGCGGGTACGTCTGGCGCAGGAGGAACTGCGCAAGGCGCAGGTAAACACACTCACGCCACTCATCTCAAGAAGCGCCCTGACTCCGCCAGTACGTTCAGGTAAGAAATATTTGCAGCTTTTGTAAAATGGAATCTTATATCCGTGTTTATTTTTCAGCTCGCAGCATAGCACCCGTGTCGAACATAGTGGCCATAGCACGGGCCAAGAAGAAGATCGAAGAGTTACAAGCTGAGAAGAAACCCGCCTTCACTCCGGCTCAGTCATTTAAGGGCACTGGTAGAGTGGCTCACAAGCCGACAGCAGCCCTAGATAAAGTAGCTCCGGCAGCCAACGAAACTCAAGCTGAGAAGCCGACCATTCTGGAGGCACAAAGTTCTAAGATATCCTACAATATAAGAATGCAGTATTATGAGATGATGGTGAAGCATTGCACTGTCATCTACCCCCAGCTGGTGGATGCCTGGGAGAGAGCGCAGGTGGAGGAACTGGCCGTCTTTAAAAAGTGTAACACTCCAGCTATCTACAAGAATAGCTGCATGCTGGCGATCAATAAGCTGCGCAAGGAGGCCATTGAAGCGGGTAATCGTCCCAGCGCGGCCAACAAGACGGTGTCGCACGAGATGATGCTGGGCGGCAAGCGAGCACTCACCACCTCTTGGAGCGTGGAAAAAAAGGAGTAAGTTTTTATGTCAAACAGTCAAATGCTATAAACTCTAATTTCATCGTAACTGTTTTCAGCAAACTTGGCTCATTAAGCAACAGTGAGCCCTTCGATGCCCTAGCAGGCGATAAAGCGTACGAAATGGTTTATGGATTGCGATTAACGGAGGAGCAGCTGGTGGATAATGGCTATCCACGTCCTGGCATCAAACGAGGAACGGCTGTCATTCGTGCTTGTCGTCCCAATAGGCGTCCAAACGAACGGGAGCGTTATTGCTCTCGTTGCGGAAAGGTTTTCAGCCTGGATATATACGAGCATAGCGGCGTCGACATGTGCAACTATCATCCAAAGAGCACTGGCTATCGAAGGGGCTTCGCAGACAACCAGCACCGCTGCTGCCAACAACCCGCGGGCACTCCGGGCTGCACTTACGCCAACTACCATGTGAGCGATTATTACGACCCCGAAAGGCTCACTTGTTTTGTGAAGACAATCGAGCGGGGCGAAGACTTTGTTCCTACCAAAAAGGACATATTTGCCTTGGATTGTGAAATGTGCTACACAACACATGGAATAGAGCTGACACGGGTCACAGTGGTGGACATTAATGGACGCAACGTTTATGACGCTTTAGTCAAACCGGACAATCAAATTGTGGATTACAACACCACGTAACTAGAAGTTGGATTTCAATGATTGCATTTATTCTAAGCAACCTCTATTCTTTCAGTTACTCGGGCATTACGGAGGCCATGCTGTCGAAGGAGACTCGAACGTTGCGTGACGTTCAGGCCGTGTTGATGTCGATGTTTCATGCCAAGACTGTATTGGTGGGCCACAGTCTTGAGAGCGATCTGAAGGCCCTCAAGCTTATTCACGAAGTGGTGGTGGACACCTCGGTTCTATTTCCTCATAAGATGGGCCCTCCCAAAAAGCGGGCCCTTAAAACGCTTTGCATTGAGAATCTGAAGCGTATTATACAGGAGAACGGTAAGGGATATACATTCTAAAGTATATTTAAACCGCATTTATGCCACCTTTAAAATTGGTTCATTACAGAGGCTGGTCATGACAGTGCCGAGGACGCCGAGGTGTGCATTCAGCTCATCAAGTACTATTTGCGAAATAAGATTAGTTGAGCTGGCAAAAGAGAAACTCCTAGCAGCCGTCAGTTCAAAAGCATTACTTACATCTGTAATTATGTATACCATGCCCATACCAGAATCAAAGCGTTAGCATTAGTACATATTTTATTAATTCAATATAAAGTTGTAATAAAATCAACAAGACTTCTAATTGTAAAGATATCGGTTTTGGCGCTGCGGCGGTCTATGCATTACCTCACAGGCCCTCCAGATGCGGAAAAACTCCTGTTCCAGGCGCTTCGAGATCTTTGGTGAACTGGTGATGAGAAGGTCATCGCAGCTCTTGGCATGGGACACCCAGTTTAGCGAGCCACTCATGCTGACCGAAATGACTGGATCGGATTGGTGCAGATCCTTCTGGGCCTGGTATCCGTCAATAATACAGAATTTGTGGTGCATCATCATTTCCCGGGTGGTGGGAATGCGTGGTGGCGGTACCTTTCGCACCAGCATATAATGGGCGTACTTGTCTATCATTTTAATAAAGTTCTTCTCGCAGAGGATTCGGATGCGAACTCCCCGTTCGCTGGCCTTCCGCATGGCCTCGCCGATGGGCTCGGAACTCATTGCATAAATCGCCAGATCTATGGAGTACACGGCCCTTTCGATGTGCTCTATGATGCGACTCACATGATTGTTGAAACAGTAGCTGGCGTCGCACCTGAAGGTCAGATCCTGGTGTGGTCCCCAGCAGCTCCGCAGTCCTTGGCAGGTCACGAACACCACATCATTGACCTGGCGGCTGCGTCGATCGTCTCCCCACTCCGCAACGAGACTCCGATAGTGGTCGGTGATTTCCCGAGGCGAGCAGAAGCAAAGTTTTATAAATTTCACCAGGTAGTACAGCATGGCTAATAATCCGCAGTCCTTACCGCAAGAGGTGAAAAAATAGAATGACGTGAAAATTGGGAAAGTGACAGGTGCAAATGTCAAACACTATAAAGTATTGAGAAGTGAAATTTATCACTAATTTTATGTCAATGTCAACTAATACAACACTAATCCTTAATCGTTAATTTTAAAAGTCAGACCGGAAATGAAATGATTTGTAAGCCACCTAAGAGTATGCAACGTATTTTTCAAATCTTAAACTGTCCAATGTTTTCCTCTATTTGTTGCCTTGGTCATTTTTCCCTCTGTTTTTATCCTATCCGAATTCCGGACTACCGATAACAATTCAATGAAAAGCAATTGGAAAGTTTTGTAAAGTTTTTTACCTGCCACCGCGTTGCAAACTGTAATTGCAAGTTTCGTGCTTGACGTACATCACAGAATATACGTCGTGGTCGGTGGCTTCTCCTCCGTGTTTTATCCTCCGCCCTCTGTTGCTGCTGCCGTGTTGTTGCTGCTATTATTTAAATGTAATTTTAATCAGATTGCGGCGATACTTTATATTTTTCAATTACAACCCCGACACTCGTCTACTGGCCGTGGGCAACATCTGGCTGTTCGCTTCTTGCTGCTCGACGGAGCGGCATGATTTTTCAATTTTAACGTTTTTTAATTTTCTGTTTTCGGAATCGGCAAAAGTTTGGCTTATTCAACCGGGCTAAAAGAATGGCGTCGAAAGTTTCTGCCACTTAATTTGGAATAATTGTTGCCGCCAGGCAGGATGCTTATGGAACGGCAGCGAAGGATGGCCCATACCCAAGAAATGGCTTGGGCTGATGGCTACACGTGTTTATCTATTGAGCTGGCACAACACACATCCTAACGAAAAGTAAATAATATTAGTGGTACTCGGCAATGACAATGTGCATATGTGACCCGGTACCGGGCCCAGGGAAGAAGACCCAACGACCACAGGAGCGCACACAAACAAGGATGCGGAAGTGCTGCTTAAGGCTTAGCCAAAGGACAGGATCACAAACAATGAAAGAAGCACAGATAGAAAAATACGATAATCTATACCTGTTACTATACCTATAGAATGTATATTATATATCATACTAAAAATATATTCTTAAATCTATTCAGGAATCTGTCATCTTAATCTTACATTTTTCAGATTTATAGAAAAGGGTTTATCCTTTGTTTATTGTTAACCCTCTTTTTCTCGCCGTGCTGAATCAGAAGAAGCCGCAGTCGGCATGAGTGGAGCCAGTGGGCAAAACAAACACTGAGCCAAATACAAACACAAATAAAAAGCCAAAAACCAGAGGGTGGTGCGGTGGTGCGTGGGTGTTTCGCTCCAGTGGTGCTGCTTGACTTGTCGCACATTCTTGTTGTAATTGTTGTTTTTGTAGTTGTAGGACTAGGTCCCAGACCCCGGCCCAGTCGGAAGTTTACTTAAGACCGTCGAAATAGAGGCATTAAGATCTTTACAGTTAATCCCTTGAGTAAATGCTGTGTGGTCGCGACGACAGCATTGTGGTGCGTGTGTGGGTGTGGGTGTGGGTGTGATGGTGTAGGCCTTTTCTCCTCCATATGTGTCCTGCTACCTTGCCTAGTTGTAGTTAAGCCATTAAAAAAAGGCTTAAAAGCTTGAGCCGAGCATTTCGTAGCCTCGGAGCTTACATATTGGTCCTGATGCTCCTGCTGCTCCTGCTCCAGTATGAATATTTCATACTGCCTGATGACATGTATGGCGGTTAAGTGCTTTAAACATTTAGCTTAATGCCCGGGTCTTTTAATTTGCTTTCGCACGGAGGCAGTGTAGGCTTTGTCACGTATTTAACCAAATTGCGCATACGACTCGTAGGCCTGATGCAGAAATGTGCTTAAGTTAAAGCTTCTAGGATGAAAATTGTTACAGAAATGTATATTTATATTTATTCATATATTTTTTGTTAACATTTTATTTATACTTTGATTTTTTTGTTAACATTCCAGGCTAAGCCGGCAGCGCATCTGGTCTGAGTAAAAACCTTTTTACAACTTTTCCACAGAAAAAAATCAAGAAAATTCCAACCAATCCGCCCACCCTTCCCAATCTAAATAAGGTGGTTTCTAAGGACTTCGGGCGGTGGAAAAAAATAAGAAAAGCTGAAAAAGCAGTGCCGGGGGCCAAGCGCCAGAGCCAGATGAAGGCAAAGCTGGCGGTAAACGCAAAATAAAGTCATCACAAACATATTAGCAGCTAAAAACACCTGAGCAAATAGATTTATATGCACGATAAAGCACAGAGTAATTTCCCCTAGATCCTGTCAACCACCACCCACCAAAAGCCAGTCGCCCACCACGCCTACTTGCCTGTTGCCTAAGCCGCAAAGTAGCTGGAAAGCACAAGATAACATCACTTTATTGTAAGAAAGTTAAAACACAAAAATGCAAGCCAGTAGTCCCAGCTGCGGGCGTATGTGTCTGTGTGTGTGGGTGTGTGTGTGTTACGAGTGGCACTAAAAAAATACCCCCAAAATGGAGCAGCTATATGTGGCAAGTAGCAAGTAGCCAGAGTTCTGGCTACGAAACAACAAAGCCAAAGCCGTGGCGTAAAACTTCCCAATGCCGTTTGCCGCTGTTTTACGAGCCATTTCCGTTTGGGAGGCTGCTCTTCCTTCCGCCTAGGTGTGAAATTATAAAATTTGTAGCATAATTCTAGGCCACGTTGCGAATACATAGTTCACATGGGTCGCCCATCACCCCCGCCACGACACGGCACGGCACCGCCACATTCCTACACTCATTCGTATTCGCAATCGCAGTTGTATGTAGTTCTAGTTACGATCCCGCGACTCTGGCAAAGTCGGCCAGTTTATGACTCCGGGCAAGTGCACGTCAGGACACACACGTAGCGCTTTTATTTCGTACTTAGCAGGACATTTTCGTGCACTTGCCCGGAGTGGAATTACTCCCATCAGGGGACGGAGACCGGCGAATCAAGGACGAACTTGGCTGGCCCACGGATAAGATATGTCCCGAAATTAATAGAACTTTAATTCTTTTTCGACTGTTTTCCGTGTCGAGACCGGCATTGAAGATGTTTCATTCGAAAGCGATTTCCCCAATGACTGCCCTTGAGAGCATGTGAGATTTCGTTTGGCGGAAATGGTCGGAAGTATATATTTTTAGCTCCTTTTTTTGTTGGAGAGCGATAAGGATCGTAGATGGCCGACCCAGGCCATTAGCAGAATGCTTGACAAATAATTAGGGCAAAAACTATTAAGTTGTCGCACACTCTCGCACCATTCCAGCACGGGCACACATGACTGATGACGTCCAGTGAAGGATGGAGGCCAGGACTCAAATTGACAGTGCTCAACATGCCAGTCAAGTTGGCGACCAAAGTTCAGGCAAAAACGGCAAAGATTTGTCGCGAACGGCAACTAAAAAAGTTAATTGCAGTTAATGACGACATTAATCACAGGAAAATGAAGCCGGGCGCAGTGACAATAAGCACAAAGCGACAAATGAAGAGCCAACTTGAAGCGTCCGCTGCCGAGGCTTATGCACTTAGAGAAAACATAACTTACTTAAAATTCACTTGCAATAACTTGCAATCGTCTTTGGTAGAACCCTTCTAGAAAGGTCAATCCTACAACTATGAAATTATTATTATTTTGTGCAGTGTCATCGATGCTGACACTGTTCCTGCTGCTGATGCTGCTTGTTGCAAGCAAGTCCAGCAGGCAGGCGTCTATTAACACCGATCCCCAGGACTTGGCTGGCAGGACTTGCCCCATCTCCGGCTGGCCGCCCGACCGCCGGCAAGACAATGGAAAAGTTGCGTCAGCTCGAGAGCTCCAGGGAGCGCAACAAGCGACAACAGGAAGTGAGCGCGTAGTAGGAAAAGCAATTTTACTGCGAGTTTCCTCAAGACAAATAAGTCTGCTGGATCAAAAAGGACTTTCAGACATGGCACAATAGAAATGAATTATAAGCGACAGGGAGGGGTCGATGGAGTGGGTGCCGGAGTATATGGGTTGGCAGTGTCAGCGATAATAATGAAGTAGCATGACTGATGATGCTGCCTTAGTGCAGCCAGGAAAAGAACAACTTCGAAGCAAGGTCCATTGCGATTAGGCGGCAATAAAGGCAGCGACAAGCCAGTAAAATGTTTTCCATTGTTTTCCCGTTCTCGCCGCCTTTGTTTTCCCTCCAGCTTTTGTATATTTATAGCTTTTGTTTTTTTGCTATATTTTTTGCCCTCTCCTGGGTTATATGAAAATCAAAGTGGCTGCTGCGTTTATATAATGAAAATGAGCTCGACAAACGCTATCATAGTTGGCATTAATTAAGCGAGATTCTTAACGAACTTTCATTGATTGTGAGGACATTGAGATGGCAGGTATTATCAGGCTATAAGGGAGGAATCCTGGCCCCACCTGGTCAGGAAAATGAGCTGCACGTCCCCGGACACTTGACGCACGACCGCACAATTGCTGTGATGTGCAGCCGATTCTTTCTGCTTCCCTTCCCTCAGCTGGATCTGGATCGAAGGTGTCAAAACAAAGGAGTCTCTGGAATTTATGCAACATGAGCATCTATAACTTATCCAATTAAAACTCAATAAACGCCGCCTGCCAGAGAGCCTTGGCAAATAGATGAAGATGCCTGCCATGCCAGGAAGGCAGGCAGTGGCATTTGCCAAGTCCGCAGAGTGCACTGTGAGAAACACTCCCTTTATCTAAATTTATGGGAGCTGATGCCTAAATAGTCTAAATTAAATATAGTTTTCTGCCAGTCTTATCTAGATGAATATGAATAACTACTTTTCAATTGATTTAAATCATTTCGCATGAAATAAATTAATATTAATTTATCACCTCTTTGTTTCTGTGGAGAAACCGAACTTCGGTTCAATAGCATCCATCCCCTATCTGGCTTAACACAGCGATTACAAGTGCCTTCAGCTTGTAATCCACTTTCGGAAATGCACCGCACACACACAGGGAGCAGGGAGCCGGAGCGGGGAGCAGCCCTTCTGAAGGATGTCCTGCCTCCAGGAGCTCCGGGAGTGACAGACACAAATTGAAGATGACAAAATGTCTAAACAAATGAGTGGGAGTTCAGCTATGCCAGTGTGAATGTGTTAGTCAGTGTGTGTGTACGGTGTGTGCGGTGGGCGTGGCATCGAGCATATCTAGCGGAATAATCAATAAATTACACACCTGTCTGGCCACAGCAAATTTATATATCTCCCGCATTGGCAGAGTTATGGTCATGACTTGGGGGAAGGAATGGAGGGAGCAGAAAAAGCTAGATAAGACAGGCAGGAGGAGTGCATAGAAATATTTTTCACAGAGATTCCACCGAACGTCGGCGGCATTCCGCAGGTGCCGTCTCCGCAGGATGCCAAGGAAGAGCGGACCTCCGTTTTGTCCTTTCCCGTTGGATAGCTTCGTCCGAGTCAAAGTCCCTATGCAGGAAGGTGGTAGTGAGAAATTTACAAGTCTTTCCTGCACTTGGAAAATTACTAAAATTCAAAAGGACATTTGGGATTATAAGGATTGTTCAAGACATTGGAATATGTTTCAATATATTTTATAGACGAATTTAAGGTACACCTATTTTGTTCATATACTCATTTATATATTAATTTATTTTTTGAAGTGCATTCTATCAGGATTAAAATTAAGTTTTTTTGGCAGTGCAGCTATTTCGCTTGAGCCTTAATATTTCACGCTAGCTGGGTTTTCGATTGTGTTTGGCTCGGACTTGCCGTGGGCTTACCTCTGTACTTGTCTGGTAATTGCTCTGCCCGAGGGCTCCCGACATTCCGAAGGGTCTATGGGCAGGAGCTCTGGCAGCAGCAAGAGCAGGAGTAGTGCCAGGAGTTCGAGCTGGACTCCAGGCCTCTTGGCACTGAGTGAGTATTTGTGCGTGCCATTCTGACAGGCAGCAATGCGAGGCGGCACTGAATTTTTGATTTATGTGCCTTACTTATGCTTTTACTTAGTTGTCTGCGGCAAGTTCCGTATCGCTCCTTTTTCACAAACCGGCCCCCTCCGGCCGGCCCTTCCGTAATTCCCCACTCCGGGTATTATGGACGGGCCACCAAATTGATGCTAAGTGCTTGGGTGCGCGTGCAAAATGGGTTGCCCGAAGGAGTCGGGAGTCGGGAGCCAGGAGTCGGGCTGCTCCCACACGAGACTTTCACACACAATTCGGAGGAGCAGCATACTCTTTAGTTGGACAACGCTCAAATACACTCACACACCCAAACACATTTACGCATATTAAATACCATCCTTGGAGAGTCATCAGCATTCCTCGAGCGGTTTTTATTTCCGTTTTCATTAGTTGCTTTTTACACAAGCGACACTCACACAAGGACACGCGTAATAGCATTAATGTCTCGTTTACTTCTTCCCAGGACTCTCACTGCAATGGCCATGTGTTTGAGTATGAGTGGGTGGATGCGGATGTGGAGGTGTGTGTGTACTTGTGTCCTATGTCAATGGCAGCCATTTCTATGTTTGCTCACGTATTCAGCTGTTGACATTCCAGTGCACTGAAGAGCTATACCAAAGGACATCCACCGGACAGCGGCTATCGGCCAGGACACTGACCGAGTGAAAAATGAAATGAGAAATAGTCCGCTATAATTTTCAGCATCAACAGGCGATTTTCCCTTTGCCGGCGACAAAAGGATTTTCATTTAATTCTGTCATAGGATTAAAATGCTTCGCACTCCTTGGCTGACTCTCTGCTTGTGTCTCCGATTGCGTGTGAGTGTATGTGAGAAGGATAACCCGGAATTGGGAGGTTTTTCGGGCGCTAATCAAATCACGTACTTAGCCAAGTAAAATACATGCGCACAGACCCAGAAGCACAGGGCCCCGAAATGAAAGGAGCTCAAAAGTACGTCGCACATTCTGTATAAGATGCGGTATGCACTGAAAAAAAAGCTAAGGATTTATAAAAGACAACATCAGGGAATGAAAAGGTTTCCGTTTTACATCTTAAACAGAAAACAGAAAAAGGAACAATAAGTTCAAAAGTAACTGTAGCATTGTTTATACCAGGCACTAAAAATAGTCCTTGCTTTTTTCGGTGTCTTGGTAGTATGAGAGGCGTGTTTTGAGGCCGTCTCCTAAGGAGGCGCATTAATAGCTTACGTCTACGTACCAGGGAGTGGGGGACTGTGTGTGTTTCTATGCCACATGCACACACATGCGGAGGAAACTTTGATGGCACAAAGGCAAATTACGAGCGCATTTAAACTGGGGCGCGAGTGCTACTTAAATAACTCATTTAGGGGCCCCGGCTCCCCAGCAGGACCCTACCACTAGTGAGCGAGTGAGAGGCATAGAAAACTTGAGAAAGAGATAGGGTGAGGGTCGGCGGAGCATGTGTATGTGGGGACACAAAATCAACAATAAAGTTTGTCATCTCAATTTGCTTATTACCAGCAGGCAGCGACCAAACTTTCTTATTAATGGCGGGCGATTGCAACGTGTCCTTGGAAGTACTGCCGCCCCTCCTTGTCTGTCCCTGCCAGCTACAACTATAGCTTGTACATATGCACTTGTAATAGGTAAATACTATATAGTTTGTTACAAAAGTATTTTAATAACAACTTATATTTTCATGATAATGTTATGTTAAGTTCTGTGAGTCAGTTTCGAACCAGCTTTAAAGTCGTTTCGGCTACGATTAGGAATAAATAATATATATTTTCCTTGAGCTCACTACACCGCGAACAAGTTTTAATTTTAGGAGGTGGTTCCCTGACCAAGACGAACTCGATTCGAGGGGTGTAATGCGGCCAATCCCCTCCAGAGAACCACAAAATGGCATCGCGAATGGCGGTGAGGTGTGTCCTGTGGCACATCCTTCTCGTGTCGCTGCCATGTCTTGCGGTTAGCTGCACGTCGCAAATTGCACAATCCATAATTAGTGTCTGTCATGGCGACCCCACATAGTCGGCCAGCCTCAATGCCCCGTCTTCTTGATTCGCGTCCTCTTCCACCATCCTCTGTCCGTTCCGGCCATCGTTCGCATCCTTCGCGGAGGCGCGGCTGAGCTGCACTTGAGTGGCTTGGCAGCTGCTCTAATTGCAAGTAAATATTTTATACGGCAAGCTTGTTTTAATTGCCAGCTGAAATAAATACGGAATCATTATAAAATTATTTAAAATGTGTGCAACATCAAGGGGACGGAGGATGGCGGATGGTGGATTGTGGATGGCGCATGGCCTGGCATGGCCCACATTTGTAGTGGCAGCAAGTTTTAATGATGGCCCCTCCGCCATTGCAGCCTCCACACCATTTCAGATCCACTTTCACATGCACTCGCACTCGCAGTGCTGGTTTCTGGGCCGGGTAAATGCAAAAATCACGCAAATTATCGAAACATGCGCAAGCACACTCCAACTCCTGGCGACTTTGCCGCATAAATCTTGCCAGAGTCAAAAAACATAAAAAACTTTGCCAGCAAATCCAGCCAAGAAAAAATATTCTATAAATCTTGAGGTGGAGAGTCCAGGCGAAAAGACGAACTTTCCTCTGCCGCAAATTGCAAAACTTCAACATTATCGTATGAAGTGCGAACATGGCGCAATCGATTGGAAATTGCTGCAGCAGCCAGTTAAGGCCAGTTTTGAATCACCAGTGCAATCAACCCATCCAGCTTTCCCAAAAAAAAAAAAAATAAAGCCTTCAATGGGGCTGAAATTATGCAAAAAAATAATAGAAACTAAACTTAAAAGAGAAAAAAAGACCAGCCCACAGTTGCCCCCTGTGAGGGTTGAACTCACGGCCTTTGGTTTACGAGACCAACGCTCTACCACTGAGCTAAAGGGGCAGTTAACAGCGGGGCGACAAATGCCTAACAGAAATGTTAGCGTTCTGATACGATCGTTGCGAAATAATCGTATAAGAATATTTGCTCCAGGTGGCAACGCCGCCAAACAGCCGGTTCTGATAAGAAACCAATTGGAATAAACAAAAACCTTGTTCAGAAGTGTGTTTGCTATTCGCTAATTAGAGCTCTAATTGGTTCTATTGTAATGGTTTTCATTAAAAATTTAAAACCAACATTTTAAATAGTATATAAATTAAAAAGAGCTTTAATTTAGACACATTTTTGGTTAATTATCGCATTTAAAATTGTAAATTTATCCATGAATTAGTGAAATGTTGCTGTTGCCGTTGCTTAAAGGCTTAGTTTACTAATATGTGATTTAATGTGCCAATTTGATTTATTATTTATGGCCTAATTGGGGCTACTACAAACCAATTGAATTTATTAATGTTGGTTTTTTTAACGCCTGAATCGAAAATTAAATCTGTATGACAGCTTCTAAAAATTATTGAAATATGGATTAAATAATACATTGTTGCATTTTTTTGTTTCTTTATTAGCATAATATGGATTTTATTTTTATTGCGTGGAGCTCGAGGCTATGAAAATACCATGTTTCACATTTTCAATCATAACATTTCCTCGAAACCACTGACATAATTATCTAAAATGTACAAATTAATCTTTAATTAGTTCGCTTGTATCCGATTTCTAGGGAATTCTCAAGTTTCGTCAAAGCATGTCGTACAATTTAATGGCATTTCGGGCAATCGGCATAATTACAGAACGCATCTACCGATATCGATGTCACGTCATCTTCTTGGCCAAATGAGGCGTGTCTGGAAGCCATTGACTTTCATTACCCTCCTTAGCCGGCCCGGCCCGGCCCGGATTCCGGACCCCGGACTGCAATGTCTGATTCATTGTTTTTCCAGATCAAGAAGACTGGCGCGTGGCTTTGGCAGAAATTATGGCGGGCAGCGTAAAGTTTTTTCGCAAACTGCCAAATGCAATTTACTTGATAGGATCAAAATCTTTGGGAGCACCCCGCCGTTTCTATCTCAGACTCTGACTTTGGCCTGTCATCACTCCTTCTCATTCCCTGTCTCTCTCTTTTTATATCTCTTTCTCCAACTTCTTTCCCGGTCTGGCTGAATGTAAAGTGACTTGCTGGCGGGGGGAATTTTACGATTTAAATGCGATTTACGGCGCTAATTCGTTGTGGCAATGGCAGTCAGAGCAAGTCGAGTCATTCCTCGCCAGGCAATCGAATGGGCCAGGACTCCGCCCGGACTTGAATCCTCTTACTCATGCTCTGCCTCTTCCCGGTGTCTGGCTGCCTTATAAACCATAGCATACTTTTCAGCATCATTTGATTCCAGGCGCATTTATCATAATGGCGGTGGCAAACCTCGGCGGCTCCACAACCGCAGCCGCATCGCCACTCGTACAATGGCAGCAAATGCAATTTTACGCTGAAAAGTTCCCAATCTGATTTGAATGCCGGTTCGAGCGGGTCAATTATTTGTTTGGGTATTAGTTCAATTACCGCAGATCCGAATACACAGAACAAATGTGGGTTTTCTCTGGCGGAGGAGTCGGAGTAAATTGTGCTATAATACGATATTGAGTCCCTCACTGATAGCCTTTTTGGCCAGCTAGTCATTTTGTTGGCTTTTTTCGTTTTATGTTTGAAATTGAATACCATTAAAAATTTATTGAAGCTTTATTAATGAACTAGTTGAAGTGTTTGCGATTTTTTTGTTGAATGCTTAAAATAGTTTTATATTTCAAATTGGAAAAAATGTATTAATTACCGATTCAATATTTGAGTTAGTTTTTCTGCTATAAAATTCATGAAAATTCTACATAGTTGAGATCTAAATATAAATTATTTCCATATTTGTTTAAAAAAATAGCAATAGTATATTTGTGCGAGTGCCAACACTTTCAGTTCGTGGAAGACAATTTAAATTCCTAGGATTTTCGACTCCTTCAAATTGATTTCCATTGTGCGGCGTACGCCATTGTGCGGCAGTAGGGTCCTCATTTTCCATTCTTCGTGTAAGCCAGCCAGCCTTTCTTCCTGCTATCCTTCTTCTTGCCTTCCTTGCACCGTTTCATTCTTCCGCTCTACCCGCTGTCCCGGTCTGATAATCTTTTTGATTTTCCAACTATTCCTAATGCGATTGCTGCCGTGCATTATGGCCCGGCCAACAATTGGTTTTGTGCTGCTCCTCGTCGCACTCGTTGTCATCATCTTACGCCACCTTATTGGGTTTCTGCTGTCTTGGCTTTGGCTTTCGATCCAGCTCCTGTTCGTCCTCCAGCTAGCAGCTCGTCCTGCTCCTATCTGCGGTCCTCGAGTGCACTCGTCGGTGCTTGAGCCCCTCATCTGTGTACTCTGCTGCCACTAACAGAGGCAAAGCCACACTCGCAGCTTCAGTCTCAGTCTCTGTGCCAGCCGATGGCATTGTCAATGGCAATGCAAGCCTGCTTATAATGGTAGGCAAATTTCGTTATCAGCCAGCCGGCACTGGCTTTAATGTGAGTGTTTTCTGGCATTCCCGACAAGCTAAGTTTCCACTGCACTGCAAAAATTAGACAGAACTTTGGAGATGTTTCACGTCTTTTTAAGGCAATTTATATAAGTACTTCAGACTATAGCTTTATTTTCCTAATCCATACTTTACCTTTCAATAAGTATATTTATTCAAGATAGTTTCTCCTTGTGCCCCAACCAATTTGGCGCGAGTGGAGTGGGAAATTATTCAAGACTAATGGCTTGATAAATGTGATTTTGAAATTGAGCTGGTGCAGAGCATTTAATTGAATAAGCACGATGTCAGCCATCAGCAGGCATATATCTGAACCAAGGAAGCAAGGCCAGAACAGCCCCAGAGCCGACTAATTGGCAACTAATTGAGAGCGTGTTAATATAAACTCCCATCGAAACTCAAGGCGCTTTCGGATATTAGGAATTGTTACCTAAACAAGGCAAAAGTGAAGGTCAAAACAGGGAAACGGAAGAGGGCAAGGAGACTCCTAGTTGATTTATGGCAGCGACTTTGTGGTTGTATTTTTGTGGCTGACAGCAAACTAAGTGCGAATCATTTAGGAACTGGCCGAGAATTGAACCACCAACTGGCAACTGGCAACCGGCAACTGCCGACTACCAACTGGCGGAGGCAAGTCAAGGCGAACTTTTAATAATAATTTGCAAATAAATTACAGGCGAGTTGGCGGCCATTAGGGGGAAGCAATTGCTGTATTGCCTTGTTGTTGTTGCTGTTGGTGTTGCCTCTGTACATTAAGAACTCATTGGCATAAATTGCAATTTAATGTCTGCCCGTCGTGGCCTCCACAACATCATCTTGCCGCGGCCGTTGCCGCACCAGCTGTATTCATTTTAAATTTGCCCGCCACCATTGCCAAATAGTTGAAGCGTATTTATTGCTTGCGAATTCGTTGCCGCGGCTCCTTGCCCCTCGAATTCTTTCCATGCCTTTGATGCGCATTGCCGTTGCCACAATGGCCACAATTCACAAGGAGCCAGAACCAGAGATGGAGCGGATCTGCTATCTGCTGAATGTTGCCTCTTCCCTGGCTGTCTGGCTGCATTACGCATACGCCCCATTGGCGCTCCAGCAAACGCTGGCATTTTATAGCTTCGCACTTGTGTGTTTATGGATTCGCACCTTAATTTGCCTGTTGTCTGATTTTCCCGACTCGCTTTTTCCCCCTCCGGCCATCCCGCAGTGAATTAATGTGCTCATATTTCAGGAAAATTGCTAGCTCCCGGATCGCTGGATCGCCGGATGGTTCATTCCTTTCGCCCCGTTCGTCCGTCCGTTTATGCGTCCGCGTTCGTTCGCCTTTCAGTTTGTCATTTATTTGTTTGTGCCCCTGTTTAAATTCCCTTTGATTGTTCTGCGAGCACTTTAATTAAAGTGCCGGTCTGAGTTAATTACGCCAGCAATGAACAAACGAAGCAGGGCGGGCCGGATCGGAGTGGAGCGGAGCGGAGAAAATATTTCCGCTCGTTAATATGGCTGAGAGTCTGAGGCAAAATTTGTTAAATTCAATGGCAGCGAGTGCATAAAAATGGAACCCAGCCAAGTGCAAGTGGGGTAATGAGCGAGTGTCCTGCATCTTAACACCCCCTGCATCTCTTTTTTTGCGCAACGCCCCTCGTTGCTGCCTCCTTGCCCCATAATTGTGTATGCAATTGTAAACGCTGAATTAAACAAGCGTCATTAAAATGTAATTAATTGTAATTTACGTTCACGTTACGCTGCCCGCACGTTGCAAGGTGTTGTCGGGTCGTCTTTCTTCGCTTTTTCTCTTTTACGCCCTGTTTTTTTTTTTGCTTATTTTACTTTCCAAGATCAGTGCACAGTGCGTGCAATAAAATTTCTGACACCCAGACACCCAGGCGGGCTTAATGACTTTTTCATGGCCTTCATGCTCGTTTAAAGCCGGAGTATCCCGGTTGTGATTCCTCTTCCGGTTCAGAGGCATCCTCAGTTCTCTTTCAGATTGAAGAACTATTTGGCATCTGGCCTTATGCTAATTAATTGAATTGCAATCGATATGAAAAGTTAATTTACATCTGTACTGGTTAATTTGATTAAGGCCACCGCTGGGCCCACGCACGAATCAATTGCGTAATTTATGGCCCAATATAGTGGCAAACACGGCGAAACAACAGCGACCGCAACCAGAAAAAAATTGAATAAATATTGCGAAAATATTGTTATGGTACCACGATGCGTATGCGCAATCAATTGAGCGGCAAAACACTTGCCGAACTCAATTATATTCGTTGCCGACGTCGGAACGGATGAAATCAAATAGTATGGTAAGGCATGGCATGGAGAAGGATATGGCAGGACTAACGGGGCAGAGCTTAATGAGCGCCAGAGTCCTGGAAATTGATGCGAAATCATTTGCATTTGCATAAATAGCGAGCAGCAGGCAAACAAAATAATTAAAAGGGTCTATGGGATCGGGTTCGAGGGGGTTTTCGGGGTGACCTCAAGAAAAATGGCGCGTTTACATGCAAATTATGCCAACTCCAAGGGACTGGCAATAAAATGCGCTATGAGCAATAGAGTAATCCGAGGGGACGAGTTCGGTGCCGTAGCCGGAGTCAGCGGCTGCATAAATATTTACATGTGGCAGCCCTGCCGCTGACATACCGGGGCAGCATTTGCATATTTTAATTATAAGTGCAGCAGTGGAGCAGCACTAGTAGGAGCTGGAAGGAGCAACTGCACTAGCAACATCAGCAGTGAAGCAACAGCAGCACATTTGTCATTTTCATAACGAAAGAACGGGGCTCCGTCCGGAGACGCCATCGGGTGGCTGCCTTACATTCTTAGCCATAGTTCAATGAGCAGTGCAATGTCCCTTTGCCTTTGTAAGGACCTTCGATGCCAGGATACTTCGCCCACACACACTCGCCTTCCCGCTTATATATACGCTCGCATTTATCTGTGTTGCGACTTTGATGGCATTCAGTTCGGGGAATTTCTGCTGGCGGGAGCTGCCCGAATCCGAAAGCCAGCAGTGCTATGGGAAATCTTTGCAGCAGGGTATACGGGCATCGTCCTGGCGAAAAGGGGATAATCCAGTGCAGTTTCCACTTTCTATTTAATTTTGCTATACACTTGCAGCTGCTGGCACAACTTCACTCCTGCTGCTTGGCTTGAAGGATAACGCGTGCAATGACATGGAGGGTGTGCAGCAGGATTCCAAGGAGTAAGGAGTAAGCTGTAAGGAGCGGAATTCGTGCTGCTGGGTAGCTGTATTAGTTTCATTTTGAGCTGTTACCCCCGCCATTTATTTAGATTTCGTTTTATTTGCTTGCGGGCGCAGTTTTTCCCCGCTTCGGATTTAATTGACTGTGTCTAAGTTGCCAACATCCAGCAATCCACTTTAGCATCCGCATCCTGCTTAAGCTTAAACTTTTGCCCAACTTTGCACGGTTGTTTATTTCAGTAGCAATCGCAGTAGCAACAGGAGCCGGATAGGGGGAGCCCGATAGCCTTCAATTCGGGCGGTAATCTTTAAATAGCATTAGTGCTCGACCAGCCCGGAAGGTGCAATCAGGCATTTTCATAATCGCATAAAGAATTTCCTACAATGCTGTCCATTCATACACCATCCGCCCCCAACCACCCACACACAAACACCATGTCTATGACTATGACTATATATACGGCAATCACAATCGGAGATTCAGACACTCTGCCTTAGAGTTATCAAACAAAAATTGCACAAGCACAATTGAATTTGTTCGCAAAAAGGATTTAACATACCATTCCAGTGCGAGGACTAACAAAACCATTGAAGCGCACCACCAAAAACGAGAGGGGAACGCCGAAGGGGGCACTGTCGGTGGCAGTGGCATGCAAATAGTGAGGACACGGATGCAAGTTATGAGACAGAAACGAAAGGTACACAGAAAAAAAGACTGGGTTTCAATTCCAAGTACTAACACTTGACACTTTAAAGTTTTAAATCCTCTCAACTAGATTTTGCAATGACATTTTTGACAATGTCATCCATGAATTGTTTCAAATTTGAGACATTTAGGCTAACAATTTTATCTTAACTTTATAAAAGTGAAAGGACAGAGTAAATCTATTCATAATTAATAATAGTTAAAAATGAAACTTTGTTTCATATTAATATATTAATTCCTTCAGTGGAAGGAAGAAAGCAATACAACTAAGGAGCTTAGAGCTTCCGAAGAGCTAAGGAATGGGAAAACGGAAAGGAGCTGCTGAAGATGCTCAATATGCTACGATGCCGTTTGCATTTGGAGGACGAGAAAGACAATAGCCAGGTTAAGTGCGGTGGAAAAGGTGGAACAGGGGCAGGACCAGTAGGAGCAGCAGCAGAGCAGCCAGTCAAGCATTCGGTTTTGGGCAACGCAATTTGCTGCTCGATTGTCTTGACTAGTTCGACTATGTATAAAGGATTGTCTCTCCATCGGTCCTCCGTTGGGAGCCCTTGAGCTGCGCCATAATTCAATTGATTCCTGGCAACATTATACACGAATGGCCATTATCTTTATCGCTGGCAATAATGATGGTGGTGGCCTGGCTGCCGGAGAGGTCCTGGAGGGAGTCCGACGACTGAAGGCGTTCACCTGTTATCCTGTTAGCCTTCTTTCTCAATTGCATGCACTCGGCTTTCAAGGCAAATGAGCTCTACATGATTACGATTTGGTTCAAGTGACTTGTCATTGACGTCACTGCTGAGTGGGGAAAAAACGAAGGCGAATTCCAAGAAATAAATAAGAGCTTATGTAGCTAGATGTTTCTAGAAACTGTCAGCCTTTTTGCATAAGCAGCTTGGCCTTGCTGCAGCTCTTCACTCGAGCATTTTCAAAATCGAAAAGAGCATGTTGGTCCTGCTAACGTAACTTCTCTATCAAATTTTTATGCGATATTAGAAGAAAGGAATCGGGTCAGGGACCTTCGCAAAGTCAACTGATTGCACTGAACCGCAAATTTGCAATTAATTATTTGATGGAACACGAAAAAGAGATTGATTTGATGATGATGTTGATGTTGTGCCTTTTGCGGCAATTCAATCCCAAAAAGGACATGCTGGGGGAGGGTAGGGCTCAACTGGCCTCAAAACCGAATAATTTTGAAAGGGGAAATGGATTTTGACGGACTTCCTTGCCTGGAAACACAAATAAAACGTTTGGATTAATTAATAAATAGCAAAGACAATGAAGCCACAACTTGACAAAAGGTTTCATTATGCGGCCGAGAAAACACAAACAGAAATTCGCCCAAAAAACAACCGACTGCAGAAAATTAATCAACTTCTATCCGGACGGAAGGACAGGCGGACGTTCGGACGGACGGACGGACGGACAGACAGCCGGATACGGTCAGTGAGTTTGTCATTTGCATAACGACAAATGCATTTGCCCACTGGCCCTGTCGTTTATTTGCGAAAACATAAATTTCAGCTTAAGTCCACAAAGTAATTCGCTTTCTATGTGGCTTGACCTTTGACTTTTCATTCTTGCCAGCGTGTCAGTGTGTCGGTGTGTGGCGTGTGTGTGTCGGTTCGGGGGTCAGCTCCTTTCATTATGCCGTAAGCCGCAACCCAAGAAAATTTCTTCGTCTTCGGTCCTTAAAGTTTATTATTTGCTCCATTTATTATGCATTAAAGTTGCGTCAAGTGCAGGTGGGCCGTCGCCCCAGCTTTCCGGTTGACCGTTCGACAAAGAGGTCATAATTATTATTTACAAAAAAAAAAAAAAATGCAAATTCAACCGCCGGAAATAGTCCGTGCAATTAAGTTTACAGGGCTTCTATGGAAATAATACTTTAAGTGGACAGTTGTGGGCCACGGCGAATGATCTGGAATAGCTGACAATCGGCACGTGATTCGCCTGCGAAAACACATCGTCCTCGGTGTTGCTGCTGTGCCAGTCCTCGAACCGTGATTTAAAAATAATTAAACACGTACAGCGAATAACTGTAATTTCGAAGAGCTGCGCATCACGGGAGTGGAGGCGCTGGGGTGGTGGTGCGCCCCGTTTTAAAATTAACATTTTTATTTATTTGAAATCAACGCGCCGGCTCATTGAGCCGACACTCAACAACTGTCGCGCTCCTTTGGCCGGAGACCAGCATTCCGGTGATTACACGGCACGGCGGAGCATGGACGGAATCGCGTGAAGTACCCTTTGGGGCATTGGACAAATCGCTAACGGTGACACTGCCGGTGGTGAGCCGTTCGGTGGTGGCAATTATTTAGATTCCCGCATATTGAGCTGGATCGGCCAGCGGATTACATTTGTGAATGGTTTTCGAGCGGATTTCCATGTGAACTGACCCCGCAACGATTCCACGAATTCAGACAAACCCCTGCCACAAACTGGGATTTGGTGGCTCAATCCCCACTCATTCACAGTGCTGCTGGGGTTTCGCTCACAAAAGAACATCCCAGAGAAGGCAATTCAGAATGTAAAGGTCTGCCAAAAAAGTCAGTTTTCAATTAAAATTCTGCAAAAAAAATTCCGCAAGGAAAAAATAAAATATATATGAGTAACTGCGTTTTTTCCATTTAATATTTAATGTTGAAATAAAAATATACTCTTTTTTAAACTGATTTAAAGTTGAGGTTAATATTTAATGAGAAAAAAATATTTAAATAAGAAGTATTGACAGATGTAATTAGCTGTGATTATTCCAGCTTTTATATTATATTTTTTTCAAGAAAATTTTGCCTTAAATATTTCACAGCACAGATTCCTGAAACAAGGACTCTGAAAGTTCGGTAACACTGTTTTCCTTTGACCAAAAAACAGTCAAATGAACAGCTCTGGTCCCGGAGAAACGGACTGCTACTCGGATGTCCAAAGGGCGTGCAACAGTTTGCTCAACAATCCGGCCGTTTGAGATGGGAGGTGACTCCCCCGAAAGCCTTTTCCACCACCCACCGCCCACCCATAGTCCATTGTGGATGCAGTGCTTCCGGAGTGCGAGCTGGGGCATTGTGCTCGGCTTAAGCGTAACGGCTTTCATTTACATCAATGCTCCGGCTGTGGCCTCCTACACCGGAAGTGTCTCATTGACCATCCATCCGGCTGCATGTGCTGTCACGCCTCACGTCTTTGCCACCCCCCTACACAGTCCCCGCCCATGTGTGAGCCTTCTTCCTTCCCGCATTGCATGTGTGTCCGATTGTACGGTCCTGCGTTTAAGTGAGTCTGGTTCTCTATTTGTATTCGTCCAAAGGGGCCGGACTGGGACTGGGGCATCGGCCACCTCCCTGCGCATTAATCCTTGCTTTGATTTAAGACCAATCAGTGTGAGATCCCATTGGCAGCCCCTTCAATGCCGCCTCGGCCCTCTTGCATTAGGTTGGATCGCCCGGTTTCATAAGGGGAAACATGATGTCGATGTCCAGCAAATCAAATCAACTCTCCGGACTCAATACTTGGCTTGATTCGACTGCACAGGCACAGCCACAGGTTATCCTGCAACCACAGACAGTGTTCAGGTCTCCAAGGCCTCAATTGGCAACTGATTTATCTTGCAGCAGGCTGATTAAATGATGCTTAGTGGCGCCACCGGTAATTCGATGGGTTATCCAATGCCTCACTAGAACATGTAGAGACTGTTTTGGGATTTTGGCCATCTGATGCTTCTAAGTGCTGCAAATGAAAGTTAAAGGGTGTTATAACAATGTATGTAGAATTTAGTAAGCTCTGGATTTAATAAAAGCTAATCTTTTTGAATTATCTAGTTGCGTACAAAGTTTAAAAGCAAACACCCAATTCAAAACACCTATTTTTTGATGTAGGGAATCTCTGCCAGAGATCTGTTTGTTTAAAGTAGTTTCGCCTGAAATTTAAATTTAATTTCGTTTGCGGTAGGTAGCCTTATTAGCTTTGCTATCCTTGCCGGAGTTTTGAGCACACGTTCATGAATGGATCAAGGCTCATCATTAAAACCCTAGAAGCTAGGGTTATCCTCAGCTGATTTATCGCAGCACTGGCAGCCCGTGAATGCGACACCCATATTTCCCCATTGAACGCTCGTCCAGCCCCGGGGGCTGATTCAGCTGTTTGTCGCAGCCTTTGCTGGTCCTGCCACTTTGGCACGTTTTGCGACCAATGCTCATCCCAGCTGGGGCTTCTCTGTCACAGACGCGTCCCGCGGTGGTCGCAGCCCGCCATAGAACGATGTTCCTTTGAGTCATCTGCCCGTCACCGAGGCAACAGATCCGTTTTGCCATAGCTAGCTGGCTGGAGGCGAGTCCGGATGGCTGGCTGGTCCGGGCTCCAGAGTTAATCGCGGAGGGTCCGTCATTCAACATCCGGCATAATGATGGCCATCGGCGGCCTGGCTGCCCGTCCTGCTGCTCTAGGTTCGCTGAGTGCCAATTGCTGTTGACATGTCTTTCATTTTAGGCGACGCAGCTTCCTGTTGCCACACGAAGCAATTGGCTCAGCCCGGCAACAGGCCAACAATTGCACGCCCGTCCAGTTAGGAATCATCCGACAGGTTCGACTGCCGACTGCACAGACAAGACAAGACTAGGACTTTTACAAATTTTAAGCGGGAAATGTTCTAATAGCTTATTAAATAAAAAGCCGAAAAACAAAATAATACTATTTTAAAATCATTCCTTTGTCTCTTTTATTATCCTTAAACCCCAAAGGGTTGAGGATAACACTTTCAGTTGTCAAATTTAATACCAAATTCCTTAGAATTCCGAGTCTGAAATAATTACATTCTGCTGCGGTCAATGACCGCCAGGACATTTCGGAAAGGATAGAACTGTGCTTGGCCTTCAGATGGCGTCACTGTTTTTATGAGTTGTCAAAAAAGGGGGAAAAAGAGAGTAGATCCATTGGAATTGTCATTGTGCCATGAAATATAAATGCCAAACAAAATTGTATTTCGACTTTTACCGATGCCTGGCTTTGTGTGTGTGGTCCCTGTTCCGACGTCTTTGCGTCTTGTGGAACGGAAGCGGAAATGATAATGCAGTTGACGTGCAGCAGTGCGCCGGAGCCATTTCGAAAACACACACACACACACTGCTGACAGCAGTATGCACTCGTATCTTGTATCTCGTATCTGACGGGTTGTGTTGGTTAGCCAGAAACTGTTTTGGTGTTTTTCTGACCGCCTCACTGTCAGAATCTGGCCAAGTTGTGGGGGCTGCGGGCCATGTGTGGCTATGGGCGTGGCCGATTCAATCACAGTTGCAGTGGCAGTTTCTGCCCGTGTCACTTTATGTGAAACAATAAATTTCATCGCGAAATTGATGGACTTTTGTTGCCATCGATAGTGCCATGGAAAAAGCTTGGGGGGAGCGACAGGAGACGGGGTCCAAAAGCTTGGCTCAAGATGGGCGGCGAACCAGTTTGGCGGCTCAAAAGCTCCACCAGATCCGAAAGCATGAGGTAAGCGGAGCGATCGTGGCACAGACCGCTCACAGAATTGAGCGTGAAGACTTTGCGAACGGTTGTTGACAGCGGACCATAGACCGCCCCACACAGAGACAGAGACAACGACAACCGAGTGAAAGAGAGAGCAACAAGTTTGCCAGTGGAAAATTTAGTAACGAAATGCAGTGATCAGCCAGCTAACTAGCTACCAGTGTTTAAATCAGTCGAGAAACTTCAAAGACTATCAAAATATATATCAAAAACTAACAAAACTCTTTAAAAGCTCATTATGAGCAGCACAAAGGCAGTGAAAAACAGTTCAGACAGCCAATTTAACAAAAGCAACGACAACTTTTGAGTGAATCTAGTTTAAAATTTCGAAAAGCCAAAAACCAAAACAGCAACAAGTGAAAGAGCCAGACAGAGAAGGAGAGAGCGGGGCGCCGCGAGCCAGAACGAGACAGCCGACGACAACCCGAGAGATACTTTCGCAGACGAGGTTGATTTTTAGATTTTTGCATGCACACGCCAGCCACGAGCGAGCTGTAAAAAGATACAGATACAGCTAGAGCTACAGCTACAGCTACCAGCCTGAGAAGTAAATCATCCATATATTTATTTATATCCCAGGAGTTATTAACGAGACGAGAGCTAAAAAATGGAGTATGAGAAAATGCTGTACATGCCGAGCAGTGAGGTAAGTAGAAAAAAAAGCACACCTTCTCAGCCGCAGATACAGTATCTGTAGCTGAAAGTAAAAATAAATAAACTACAGGCACAGGCAAAGATGCTGGCAGTGGACTGATAACCTTTCGACCCCCCACTGCCTGTTATCAATCGGCGAATGTATCTGTATCTGGTGGCCCTGTTTGCCAATCGAACATTATGCGCAGTTCGATGGATGTGGCTTTTAATTAGCCCAGAGCCTCGTGTAGGCGGCAGATGTATCTCGCGAATGCGAGCATATGTATCTTGCGAGTGCGAATGCGAAGCGAATGCGTGTCACTGGGTGAGAGTCTGTGGCAGGCGGAGCAGTTAGTTCAAAGCAGCAAAGCAGTGCCAGTAACACTTGCCAGTTACATTTTCGCATTCGCATTTGTCTTATGGCATTTCGTTTTAATTACAATAACAAAAACAGCAAAAGCAACTGCAACAGCAACAGCAACAGCAAGAAGAGCAGCAAAAGCCGTCCCAGCAGCAACTAGACAGCCAGCAACTTTCAAAAGATGCTTTCATTTTGCAAGAAGTGATTCTAAATGATTGTCAACTATGGCATGACAACAAACAGTGGCGCAAATAGTAAGAGCTGCCATGTCGGCCTGGCATTTCACTCGGAAAGTGCATTCCAATCTAACAGATACAACATTGGCAGCATCTTAGCAGCACAGCCCGGTAGCTTGGTAGCCCCGGCAGTAGAGATACTTTTTGTTGGACCTACTTAAGCCCCAAGTCTTTGACGTTTTTGCAATAAAAGAAAATACAGAAAAAAAACTTGTATTTACCATTTTTGATTGATTTGATGGAAATGTGTCTTTGCCGCGATTTTGCACGTCGTTGCAGCTTCTTCGTGGTAGCCCGATGCTGTTGCTTTTCCAATCTCTCGAACAAGTCGAAGCCCCACTCATGTCTCATTATAGTTATGGACATAATAAAATAAATACTACTACCAACAATTATAAATGCAAGCGCATTTGCTGCCGCTTTCGCAGCTGAGCACCACTAAGCCGAGTCTTGGCAGACTCTTGGCGGAAGAAAACACGACATGACATAAATACTTCAACTTGTCGGGTCTTCTTTCCCTCCCAGCACCTAGCCTTTCTTCGATGTGATTCGCCGTGAAGTTTCTACAATTCAGAATTTCCACCCTACGTAACTAAAGGCCTACGGCTTAAGATACACATATCTAATGGTTTGGATGGGTTATCAATCAAACCGATTATACAATAATAATACACTGCTTGGGTGTGGCTCCCCACAAGTCTATTGTTGTGGCAAGTAGCAGTACCTGCCAGAGCTCGAATTTTGTTGCCACGGCAGCTCTGTACTTCAATCTGTCGCCTGGCTTTTATGCAAATTGAAATGAGTTGGCTTTGCAACGTCTTTTCTACAGAATAATTGTCACTGCGTGCAGCGCATAATGAGCATCAGCCAGGAGTAGCAAGTGGAAGGGGGTTTGGAATGGAATTGGGATTGGGATTGGAACTGGATGGGTTTGTCAGGGCTCAGTGCCTAGACAAAAGCGCATTCCTTGCCATTTCAGCCATTAAAGGTGAAGGTGTGGGTCTCAGGCAGGTTGCAAGTGTCATTCAGGTTGTCTGTCGGAAAAGTATCCAAATAGTTCTCAGCCAGGTTATTGTGTGGCATATTGAATTGCACAGTAAGAAACTATTTACTCAAATTCCTTGCACTCTTTGTCCTTTCTGCAATACTAATTACAGGGAGATCATTTCAAAGGGTAATTTACAAAACATATCACTTGTAAATCATATGTAGTATATCATATATATCTTGTCCGATTCGATCAAGAATTCCTGTTGAATTCGAAGTGTTAATTAATGGACTGGACATGGGGTTTCTTTGACCACAAAAGCCTCGATATGCCGGAACATTCCAGACCGATATAGTTGCCTACCAGCCTCCCGATATTGTGCATATATTAAGCCGTGGGGACATGGTAGTTGGGGCAAAAAAATGCAGCATAATTGAAATGTTGCACCCATTAGAAAAGGAACTGCCTCTGTGTGTGTGTGATTTAAGATATTTATTAACCTTGCTGGGAGCCATTTATCTAGCATGAAATGTCGGCAATTAAATGCAATGCAAATAGCCAGACCGAAGCACAGAAACGGCAAGAACTGCACACAGAATTGCCCCGTCACGAAGCGACTAAGAGCAACAGATACAGATACACACAGACACTGTTGCAAAATAATGAGTGAAACAACAGACCCAAACAGAAGGCAGGGGGCGGACAGGAGGACTGGCGGGCTGGCGGGCTGGCGATGTAAAAATAAGCAGAAATAAGTCTTGTCTCTTTGACAGCTTAACCCACGCATCCAAGAAATCGTAGATTGTAGCGTGGTTGGAGTCGGGCAGGGGGAATTGACAGTGTATTTCTATCTACGCCTGTGTATCTGTGTATCTGCGAGTGTGCTTATGCTGTTGACAGCGCACTTCAACGTGGCCATAACCCCTTAGCCCCCATCCCACATACCAACTACATACAACTGAATATATACGTACAGTATCCAGTCCCTAAGCGCGCGAATAAAACGAACATTCATTAAACAAACAATTTGCGACCAGAAAATGGATGGAAAGAAGTGGCGACGGGGGATCTGGTGGAGGAGGTGGTGCTGGGTTTCAGTTTCTATTCGTGGCTTTTGCCAGCTCCATTGCCATAATGCGATTAGAACAGATTACCTGACAATTGTCGCCAGTCGGAGCCAGCAACTCAAAGGCGAACACCTGAGGTTAGGTCTGTGCTGCATTAGCATAGTTTGTTTATTTAGTTCAAAGATACATATAAATTAATTTAAATATCACCTGGCCATAACTCAACTTCAGGCCATGTCACTACCCAAGGCCTTCAAAGCTGCAGTTGCAACAGCATACGACTATATAGTATGTACCCTTCACTCGCAACCTTTTGTCTGAATCTGTATCTGATTTTGATTCGGATTCCGATACTGAATCTTTTCTGATTCTTTTCTTTTTTCTGTCTGTGGTTCTGGAAACCCAAGGTTTCCTTTGTCTATTTGGGCCGCGCCCCGTGTAAGATCTTGTTAAGTGCGGCTATATGGATATATGGCTGTATAGCCGTACGGCTATATAGATCGGTCGTGAGTTGGCCTTAGGCGTTGGCCATTTCATTCGTTCCATTTATTATCTGCGGGTACGACAATAAGCTGCCAGCTACTCGAGTGCTATCTGATCGCAGCTTTTAATAATGCTTTTGTCGTTCTTAAAACGTAAACTTGATTTTATTATTAGGCAAAAACCACACAAAACTATGGTATTTGTTAGTGTGTGCGTGCCAATAAATATGCCACATTCTTGACTGTGGCTTCGACTTGTTCTAATGAATTTTGTTTGAGTTGACCAGCCACAAAAATCATAAAACTTGTTTCTCTATTGCTTTTTTGCGGCTCTGCCTCTGTCAAATATTTTCGATTTATAACTCTCTTTCCCAATGTTATTGTTGCTAATTCCAGCAAGGGTTTTTCAATTTACTTGCCCAAAAGGGAAATCAAATCTACTGCTGCTGGTTTTGACAGTGCGGCAAAATATTTGCCTTAACTTCAACTTCGTCTTTGATTTCGACAGCGGCGTCATCACATGTAGTCTTAGCCCGGTCCGATTTTATTTAGCCTGCTTCGATTTGCTTTTCTGTTTGCTCATTGTGCTTCAGCTTCTGCTTTGTTTTTATTGGAAAAATGAATTTTTATCAGCCAGCTGGCATTTTAATAAATTGGCCATATTCAATTTATTTGCTTGTTTGAAATGAGTCAGCTCCGGAGTTATGGAATTTTGGCTGCTCAAAATTGTTATTATTTAATTGGAATTCAATTCTTTTCGGTGCCGGTGCGTGTCAGGCAAATGAGTTCTGTCTTTTTGATGCTCTGTGGCTTACATTTGAAATGAATATTCTTGGATATTATTTCCAAATGAGTGGCATTAGTCAGCACGGACATTGCGATCGTTTTTCCCGATAATAGATTCCATCGCAGCCAGTGTTGCCGGTCTTGGTGTATCCTGTTTCCGGGCAGGTGGAAAGCCCAGAATGCCCAGATTAACATACGAGCAGTGTAGCCCCTTCACTCTTTTTCTCCCGAACCACTTGAACGACCTCTCACCCACACCTCACTCACAATCGGTTCTGGGCCTTTGTAAAGTTACTTTAAAAATAGAACCGCCGGCTAAATGTGTCTATAATGGCGCTGTGGTTTTTCTAAAAATACAGCCCAAACACCAAACACCTGACAGTAAGAGCCATGCCAAATCCTAATTGCTGCCGGGGCTCATTGTTTTTCTGACACCAATCGCTTGGTGATCGATAACAGGCACAAAACAACCAATTTGTGACGTCCGATATTGGCGGATGGGCGCGGGTGCTGCGGCTATATTTATAAGCCGCCGACATGTATGAATACTGGCATAAATGCTTCGATATTTGATTCTTGGCTGGGCTGGCAAACAAAAAAGCGTTTATTGACAGCCGCCCGATGTCGGACACGCCAATGAAATATTACCAGCTAAGCAAGCCAGAAAAAAATGCCTTTTGTCTGCACTGGGAACTCCGATTCTGTCAGAAATGAGCTGAGCTTGTTTTCTCGCTTTTTGTAGAACGAGATTTAATTAAAATTTACGAGTACGAAACATGATTCAGTTTGCCAATGGCTTTGTGCTGGCGCTGGTAGGAGATCCAGGTACCCACAGAGCGGAGCTGGAATAACCCGAGTGATCTAATTCGCCAGCTGCGAGGATTTCTCAGGGCAGTCGATAAATCAAAGTCTCTGGATGAAATTCTAATTCTGACCGCTTTTATTACCCCCAGATAAGATTGTTTGGAGGAATTACCTATTCTTCGGGCGGGACCTTTTCCTCCTGCCTCAATTTATGACGGTTAATGGCCGTAAAATGTAATGGAATAATAGTTTTTATAGAGCGGAATTTTTATAAACTGTTGTAGTTTGTCGGCGAGTAGTTGGAGTTTATAACAAGTATAGTTGACATATTCGCAGCCTGTCTGGCCTTTAATGGTCCATAAAAGGCCCGTAGCAGCTTAATTTGCACAAACATGCACTTTTTGCCTAGCAATCACATTTTTTTATGGCCAATTCCGAATGAGTCATTGGCTGCAGCTGCTGAATCATGTCCTTCGGAGGGAGGGGCATATGCCGTATGGAGTTCGACTTCCATTATTTTTGGGTAAAGTCCCTTGGGCCGCTTAGATATCGCTCTAATAATATGCAGATTACGCAAGGTAATCGCTAGCGAAATCGAGGCAAAATGTTTGCGTTAGCAATTAGCGGGCAGGCGAGAAAAGCGAACTGAAATCACTCATACGCCCCGTTGTCGAACAATTAAAACATACGAGTGGAAATTGTAATAACATCGTGACTAGTTAGAATTATGGCGTCGTCGCCGAGCCAATAACAATAATAATACTCTTCCGCTCGCCCCCAGAGAGCCCAGAACTGAAAGTACTTGTCGGAAAATCCAGTATGAGCTGTATTATTAATAATAAGCGCACAGCGCATAGCAATGGGGCTCCCAGTCCCTTCGGCCCCCTCCCTATAAATTTTTTAAGGCCCCATGCGACAGAGTCGATGCATTGGGTTGCTTAATGAAAAACCAGTTTCTCGCAGCTAAAAATTGGTAGCGCATTCAGGCTATATTAGCATTGCCTTCTTTTATGACGCTTTGCAAATAGAGGAGAAAACAAAAAAATACAGAAAAACTGCGAGATGAGAGAGGGTGGTAAAGTACAGACATCTATGTGAGAGAACGCTTTGATTTTGATCTAGTCATTGTTTGGAGCTCGTAAAAAAAGCACACAGAGTGGATTTAGACAGAGCCCTGCCCTCGTCTAGGGGGCTTTGGGTTTTTTTGTGGCGTCACAAGCCGAAGTCACAGCTTGATAAATGAGAAAATCAATGGCACTTCGGGCTTAGTACCTAACTTGCTCTTGTATCGGCGGCTTCGCATCTCGCCACCATATATCGCCCCGCTGGATAGAACAATCTAAGGTTAAGAACAATCCAAGCTCGAAACCATCAACAAACAACAAACAGAAACTGAAACAGAGATCCCAAGTCCGAAAACAGAAACCGAATTTGTAGTCGCATTCGAAAAAATTTCCATACATTGTTGCTGGTCAGGTAGGTGCGAGTACGAATTAGAAAGGCGGCCATACAATAAATACGCAAACGAATTCCAACCAAAAACCAGAGAAGCAGCGAAATAAAAACAATTAACTTTCATGGGCGTGATAATTAAGACAGGTGGCCGCAATTTGGCAGCTAAGATCGGATCGTTTTTTGTTTCTGGCCTGATAATTAGTGAGGCCCCGGCAAGATGGCGCCTGCCTTTGGTGTTTTGATTTTCAATTAGCAGCCCCATTTTCTACTTTAACCCTGATTCTTGTACAAAATTCTTGGATACCTTATTGTACATTGCAGATGCCGCACAGCCCACAGCTGAAGCCACTTCAGTTCCAGGCCCAGACGCCTCCGGATCAGTTCGCATCTTATGCCGATCACTTTGACCTATCGCTGTTGCCGCAGGATCCCGCTCCTGCCCCCATTCCTACCACTGTCTTTCAGTACAACGCTCCCCAGATCAAGGTCGAGTGTGCATGGGACGGCCCACAGCAGCAGCCACAGCATCAACAGCAGGCTCCTTCGTACAGGACATCCTCCCACCAGCTCATACCACCTCCGCCCGCCTACCCGCACAGCGCCTACCCCTCCCCACAGTCCAGTCCCCTGCAGTCGGAGTTCGCCGCCTACGGTTTTGGCAAATTCGGGGGCAGCTACGACAGTCTTAACAGCCTGAGCAGCCCCTCCCCCTCTCTGGAAATTAAGCAGGAGCTGCACATCTTGCCGCCTTCACCGCCAGAGTCCAACTGTGAGACCCCCTCGCCACGCTCCTCCTGCGGAGAGAACATAAAAACTGAGCCCCTGGATGCGGACATCGAGAGTCTGATTGACTTGAACTCGCTGCTCCAGCATCAGAATATTCAGAGCCCACCCACTGATACTAAGCCCGATCACCAATTGCTCCGCGAGTGCCTGGAGGACACGAGCTTCCAGAAGCGGCACAATCTGAAGCCACTGGCTCTGGAATCCTTCATTGGCGGCTTGGCTGAGGTGCGCGGTGACTTTGAGCCTGTGATCTCACTGGCCCTGGAGCATGCCAAGCGGGAGGCCGATGCCATTTGCGCGGAGCTGCAAATATCGCAGGGTGAGTTCGGATCAAGATCGCCTAGCTTCTGTTGGCTATAAATTCAATTTTGTTTTCAGATCCAAATGGCTGGTCTCCCGTCCAGGTTCATGCATGGCTTCGATCCACCCTGGCTCAGTTCGGCCTACCGCCGGTGACCGACTTGGAATTGCAATTCTGCGAAAACGGCGCCGCTCTTACATTACTCAGCGAAGAGGAATTTGTCCGTCGCATGCCTGAGGTGAGTCTATTACTTAATCATCGCATATGTATCAGCTTTGACAAAAAAAGTTTAGGAAACTATTGAAATCGAACAAGAATCTTTAAAGAGCTCTGTGATACAACGTATTTTTGTCTAATTAGATGAGATTATAAAACGTGTGTTGGTTAATGAATGAGTTTAGGTTAAAGTACAGTTTTCGTTCAAAGTTAAGGGATCAACAGGATAATATAATTAAAAAGACTAAAGATTACTTTAATAATGAAAAATATGTGTTACACCTAATAGCTTTCGCTTAGTTTCTATATCAAAGAAGACTTTATTATTCAAATATTCCTTATAAGAAAGATGTTTCTTGGTGGAAAAAACCAGTCGTAAAAATGCCTTAAAAAGATTTAGCCAATAATTGAGTGTTAAAAGTATGTAAGTATGAAAAGCTGTAAGAGTCACTCAAAAAATATGGCTGTGGTCTCAAAAACCCATGACTTAACTGGGAGAGTGCCAAAATAGTTGGGCATATTACAAAATCGATCACACGGCGACGCATTAAACAATAAGACAATGCAAATGGCTAAGGCAAAGAGCCGAGTGCCGAGCGCCGCCAGAAATCCAATATGGAGAGGCCAATCAATGCGATTGAATTGAATTTCGCGTACGGGGCGGGCGAAATGGAATGGAAATGGAAATGGGGGAAAAACAACAAAAACAATAACAACAAGCAAAACAAAACGAATCGAATTGAAACGAAAACTAAAACGAAACAAGTTTCGTAACTGGCGTGTTGACGTCATGGCTGCCAGCCAGAGTCAGAGTGGCTTACATGCTCTGGGCCCAGTCAGCAATCATTAATAAACGAAAAAAAATTGAAAAAATCAAAAAGCAAAACGCAAAACTTAAAACTCAAAGCTCAAGATACAAAACTTAAGACTCAAGCCTCACAAACTCAAAAAACCTGTTGCCAGCAATTAGGCAGAGCAGGCATCAGCCATCAGCAATCAGCGAAAACTACTCCACATCCGAAGCACATGCTCCGAGAGTTTTGCCAAAAATATATCAATGATTACATTCGCTTAGGCTTGTTAGCTGATGTTGCTACTGCAGCATGGCAGCACAGCGGAGGAGAAAAATAAAAACCAAAACAAAAGACTTAGGCAACGAACGTGAGCGGGCCACCGAAATCGGAGAGCAGTCAACACCAAAAAAAAAAGATACAAAAAATAAAAACCTGACAAAAAAAGCAACAGAAGAAAAAGAAACAAAATTAGTAACCGTGGTCATGGCTGTAAAGGTGAAAGAATGTGTGAAGGTTGTTTGGTGAAACTGCAGCACTTGGATGGATGATTACGAGCCATCGTAGCCGTAGCAGCAGCTCAGATGACTGGGCGGTGGGCTGGCGGGACACTGGAGATGTGCGGGGTTGGGAGGGGACCCGAACCAAAACTCGAACTGAGCCAACGACCAGCAACGACATTGCAAGGTGAAAGTAAGTCGTCGCCATGGTCTCTGGTTGCTGCTGTCTGTTCGACTCGGTTGTGGTTGTGGAAATGCAGCTCGCTTCGTCGAGGTGCGCATAATTTATGCAGTTGGATAGCCAAAGAATTCCCAATTGATATGCCGTCTAGATTGAGATCTGGCCAGGATTAAGGCTTAGGCTAAGTTGTGCCCAATCGAAATGTCTCACTCTCGGCTTTTTCTTTTCACTTCTCCATTTCCAGAGTGGGAGTACGCTGCACGCCCAGCTGGAGATTTGGAAGATGGCCTACGCCGACCAGCCCGCTCAACAGCCGCATCAGCAGAACCAGCAGTCGCACCAGTCCGCCCCGGCTGATCTTTGGCCTGCCAACTTTGGGATTCCCAATTTGGACATGGACTACAACGAGGACAGCGAAGGTGGGTTGGTTGAAGACAAAAAAAACCATTGAGATTGTTAATTCTATTATTTTATATAATAATGTTTGGACTTCTTGCTTTCAGATGATGATGAAATGGAGCCAGAGGTGGTGGTTACTCCAATCAACAGCAGCGCGACTGCAACGAACACGACCACGCCCACAACAGGAACGAAACGTTCAAACGGTACACGTACTGGAGGCGGTGGATCTCATATCCATCTGTGGCAGTTCCTCAAGGAGCTGCTGGCAGCGCCGCAGGTGAATGGAACTGCCATCCGGTGGATCGACCGTAGCAAGGGCATCTTCAAGATCGAGGACTCCGTGCGAGTGGCCAAGCTATGGGGCCGGCGCAAGAATCGTCCGGCAATGAACTACGACAAGCTGTCCCGGTCCATAAGGCAGTACTACAAGAAGGGCATCATGAAGAAGACGGAGAGATCGCAGAGGTTGGTCTACCAGTTCTGTCATCCCTACAGCCAGTAGTGGTCCTTTATTGTAGGATTATCTATAGTTTAGGGCTATTTATTGCTAGTTGTAGGGGCTGTCACCCCTTGTTGACCCGTGACCCAGACCCACCTTGTTGTCCTCCCAACTACGCTCGACTAGCCGCTGGGGCCTAGCGAGTTGTAGTTCCAGTAGTTCTTGTACATAACACCCATCTTGTTAGGCACGAAGGTAAGTTCGTGCATCGATTAAGTTTGGCTCTAAGCTTAAGGCTCAAACCCAGGTCCTCCAGGCGAAGGTAAGTTCGCCGGGGCAGAGGTTTTAAGTTACCCCCTCCCCTCGAATTTCGATCCCAATCTAGCGGCAGTCTAATCCGCATCCTGCAGTCGTTTGGCCGCAGATGCGTATGTTTTGATTTACCGGCGACATCTTTATTCAACTGCTGCCTTAATCAGCGCAGGAAGTCTCTCCGAAACGTCCTTACCGGTTTCCACACAGGGCTGGAGCGCCATTAGTAGTCCGAGGCGAAATTGGCCAAGTGATCCACTTGCAGCCCTGTGAGATCCCGCAAGGACTATCCCCTGTCGAGCAACCTGTGTCGGGCAGCATGAAGGTGTTGCGGTAATTTTAGGAACCATATATCTATGATATATCAAAAGTAAGTTCTATGAACCACTTAATAAGCGAACAAAAAAAAGTTAGTCTTAAGCGCCCCGATTAGCCATAGGCCTCCTTGAAAGTTTTTTCTCTTCACCACACAGCCAAGTTAAAAATCTTTCGACCTCATCCGATTTATTTCGTTTCTAAATCTAGTTTTAAAACCATTCATCGATATCAATTATTTATTTCGTACCGGGTGGTGGTTTAATTAAGAACACTTTGTTTCCCTCTACATTTTGATTATTTTCAATTAGCATAATTCGCGCATAATTCTGTCTAGTTTTTCGTGCATGTGACGGGTAGCGAGTTTAAGTTAATTTTAATATTTATTTTTCTGGCCAGGCCGAGCGTCTAGTTGATGCAAGTCAATTATTTTGTTTCTATTTGCATTCGCAATAATGCAGGCGTTTTAATTGAATTATGCAATCGCCAGTTGGCAGCTAGGCTTATTTGTTAACCAAATAGAACAGTTACCGTTTATGATAATGATTATATACATACTCTCACAATTAATTAGGATGCACACATAAGCCAGCATAGCTTGGCGACTAGATTTATGTAAGCTTTTTCGAAACTCGAATTATTTATTTATTTATTCAACTAACATATTGTCATGATACACTATTTTAAAATAATAAAAATCACTGCAAAAACCAAGCTCTTTTTTGGGTGGAAATTACTTACTATCTGAGAGGGGATTGCTATCTATTATTTCGAGTGGAAATCGAATTTAGATTGACCTGTCACTGTCACTGCACTCACCTGTGACCGTTGCAATTTTCAATCAGCGAACTGGACCCCTGGAAACCCAATTCCCTTTGGTTGGTATTATCGAGGCCGTACTATGAGATTTTCCCGATGTTGCTACCCCGGCTGAGATTAATTTAATGCGCCCGAATGAGTTTATCGTCTTTGTTGTCCCGTCCGGGCCCGTGCTCACGGCCCAACTCCAATTCCAGATTCCAGCTAGAGCGCTGCTTCATTTAAATACTAAATCGCATTAAATGCCATGAAGTGGAAAATTCCCAAAAGCAATAAATTCATTCCTTCCAGCCGCCAGCCACCAGCTCGGTATGCTCTCACTTTTTGAGTGAAAGCTCCGTGCTCGACAATATTTGCATTATCTCGGAGACAATCCGAAGACTCGCTACGACTTTGTGTTTATCCTTGCTGGCAGGCAGGCAACCGTCATCCAGCCTTGCCTTTCTTTGTCTTTGTCTTGGATTCCTGGGCTCCAGGGCTGGGCTGACTAGATGTCTGACTGACTGGTTGGCTGACAGTGCCCTCGTCATATTCTGCTGCCTGCTGTCTATTCCCTTCGACAAAAAACTACAAAGACAAATATTTAATTGAATTAGTGCAGCTAGCGTTAAGCAGACGCAGGCAGATATTGTGTGCAAGGACACGTCCAGAGCCAGGCTAAAATTTGAATTTTGTGTTTGATTCATCAACAGGTTCGTTACCGCCCGAAGGCTTAAGATATGCGCCAATTTGGATTTGTGCCCGCCCACAGCGTTATCCTGCAAACGTTATCCTTTCACATTACTTCCTGCCGGCGCTGCTGCTGCTGATGTTCACTTCGGTAACCATTCTTATGATAATTCGTCAATTCTCAAGAAGGTTACTCGGGTCCGGAGCATCCGAGCCATTTTCTACATATTTTGATAATTACGCCTTTGCTGACAATTTACCCGGCCCTCCCAGCCTCGCCCAAAGTTAGTTAGCCCTTTTTTGAGCCTCGGCTCGTTTTGAGGCATCCTGTCAATTTTCCGTTTAATAATAGCCACCACCACCTGCCATGGATCCTTAACCCTCAACCCTTATCCCACTGCCGCCGCCCGGAGACATTTTGCGCGCATTGTTGAGCTTTTCAACTTCGCTGAAGGCACCTCTAATTAGCATAATTGGTGACATTGAAGCGGGACCAGGTCACCCGGGGACCGGTCGGACCAGTGCCCATCAAAGCATGATGAATATGCTCAAAAGCCAGCCCGCAATGGTACAAAAATATTCGCTGCTAATTAAATGCCGGGCGTAATCAATTAGCTTGGATTGACTGCCCTTCTGCGTTGGCCCACGCCCAATAAAATGTTTATATGTAGTAGATGGGATATAAAAACAAACCGTAGCGAAAAAGGAAATGCCAGAGTCGGGTTTTAAATTTTACATTAGACTAATTCAGGACGTAAATTGCCGGGTGTCTGGCCTGCATACCAAAACCCAAGAAGGAGCCAAGACCGAACCGCAGGTAAGTGAAAATTCAATTTAAATTGATGTCGACTGGCCAGCCCCATCTGGAGGTGGGTCTCCTTCCAGCTGAAGGAGTGTATATGCCATTTAAGTTAAGTACCTTGGCCGCACACACACTCCCGGCATCGGACACACTCCACACCGATTGTGGGAACGTAAAACAGCTAACAAGTGGCCGAGCATTTGGGTCCAGCTGCCCATGACTGCGAAATCAGCGCCGGCAGCCGCCAAAACAGCAACATTTTTAAAAATTCATAAAAAGGCAACCACCAGCAGACAGTGTTCGGCCACCTTTGGTTCTGGCTGGTGGTTGTTTTGGGTTGTGTTTGCTTACGTTGTGTGGGGAGTGTGTTTCCGGCCACCTTCATTTTTCAAGTGTGTTTCAATTTTTGCACTTGCTACTTCCAAGACTACCTCCGCACCGGGAAACCTGGAAACTGCTGGCTCACCTTTGCCGTAACCGCCTGTCGGTGGTAATGAAATTACAATTTTTATAGGCCAGGCCATGAAAAATAAATGAGACTTAAGCACATTGCCGGGCACTGACTAAACTGTTTGCTGTTTCCCAAGGAAGCTAGACCCGCCCGGGGTTCTGGCAACTGGTCGAAACATATTCAAGGGCTATTCAACAAGTCGATGCCTACGCACAGGGATATAAATATCCTTTCCCCATGGACCCGGTTCTGATCATACGGAAACTGGAGCCCAAAGCCTTTTTCTGGGTGAATTGGTAGATTGGACCGAGAGATCTCTGCCAATTTCCTACAGTTTACTAGGTATGTGTTTCGTTTATACCCTTTTTTCGGGTCCCTGGCCGAATTTCAATTAACTTAAAAAAGTTTTCGCTCCGAGGTGGGCGAAAAAGCCAAATCGCTTTGGTCCTTATTTTTTCAAAAAACATTTCTCCCTTTTTCACTCAAACGAAATTTATGCTGCGAGCGAATCGTTGCCTACATTCCAGGCTGGTCCAAATTGAACCGACTGTGGCAACATTTAGTTTAGTTAAGTGCATTTGATTTGCCATCTAAATACCCGGGGGGCGAGTTAGCCACATGGAATTGCAATTTATTGAATTATCCACAGCAGAATGCCGAGAGAGCCACAAAGTCAGAAATCCTCTGAACAATAATCGCATTATGTGGCTTGGCCTGTATTGTGTATTATAGATATATACATAAATATATACAGATGTATTTAAATTAATAGTGTTCAAAATTAGAAATACTTTTGATAGTTACAATTTTGAAGAGCATATGTTCAAGAATTAATTAATTGGTAACGATTTACCAAAAATTTAGAGTTTTTAATGTTTATGTTATTTTTTTGGTAATTTTTGAAATTTTCAAATGAAAGATATGAAGAGCTCTTCCAGATTAAAAATTAGGAAAAATTGGGTCGAAACCAATTATTTTCACAGCTCGTCTATCCTTTGACTAATTTTGACAACTTTCATTTGAAGAATTTGAAAATTACCAGAAAATCTATGAAAACTTTTCCGATTAATTCTTTCTATATGGTGTTAGCGCCATCTGTGGTTATTGGTCAACAGTATGTTCATTGACCTTAATCCGAAATCGAATTTGGCAGAGCAAAGTCCTCGTGGTCCCGCTCACGTACTTGCGTTGGGCGTTTTTAATTAGTTGTGTCGCTGGCTCGAATCGAACTTGCCCGACATTTAATTTAATCACGCTCTACACATATATGCCACAAATATTTGAGGAGCCAAGCAAGGCGCTGGAAATTGCGTATGCGCCATGTGGGCCGTCCCTCAGACTCATTGTCTGACGACCTCCGATCCGCTGGGAACGTTGTTGCCGCCGGCTGGCAAATGTGTTGACGCATTTTACAATACACAGCGGGACCAACATGGGGCAAGTACTATGTAAGTGTGTGTGTGTGTGGGTGGGTGTCCGTGTGTGCGTAATTATGAATTCCATAATCATTTCGTTAATATTCGCAGCACGCGGCTTTGACGCTCGCTTTGGATAAATTGCAGCAACAGCAACAGAAACAGCAAGGAAGTTAAGGCTTCTGGAGTCAGCCGGCTCGTTTCATGTGCTTATGCTTATCCTGCGGGGAATTAAAAATAATTTGGGTCGTTTTGGTGTTATGTTCCCATTCCCGAGCCCCACACTCTACCCCCTTAGCACCGACACCCTCTTTGTTGTTTGCCATTTGCCATTTGCTGGCAGGTGTTTGCCTTTGAATCCCTCGGCTCTGCCGCGCGCCTGTGTTGATTATGGCTTAATTTTTAGTAATTATATTAACATGATTAAATTTGTTGTGATTTCGCAGCCTTTACGGCTTTAAAAATTACAGGAGCCCACTGCGATGGGGTAGTCACGGCGACCGGCTACGACGCATGCGAAATTAATTCAACGCGTAATTAGTCCCCATAATCCAATATTGAATGTGAACATTTCGCTTGACTTTGGTTTAGTGGAATATTTGGCTTCCGCCGGGCACTGCAAATGCACAATTGCATGCCAGCATCGCTCCGGGAAATTATTTTAATATACTAGTACAGTTTCCTGCCAGCTCATGGCTGTGTGTCTACCCTATATGGACATTCATGCAGGATTGCGTTTTGGGAGCAGTCTTCGCGAGGAGGGGTCATTGAGCGTGCTTTGTTATTAATTAAAAACGCACATGCGGCTCTCATTAAATGCGCACATTTTTGAAAATTCATTTTTATTTTTATTGACTCGCCCGTAACCCGATATTATGGCAGGAATCTAATGGTCTCCTTCTCCCTCTTCGGCAGCGCGATGACAGGACTTTGCAAAGGGGCAAGCTAACGGGGGAAGAGCTACTGAACATAAAAAATAAATCCCAAATTATGCAATTAAAATCGCACGTTTCGAAAATAAATCGTAGAGCACAAAGCCATACAAATGTGACAGGAAAAAAGGGGGGGCACATGCACTTGCACTTGAAATAATGATTTTAAAATATTTTAATCATAACATTTTAAAAAATAGGCGTACAATTTCAAAGTATATTATTTTATTTTCCCAGGATTATTTATCCTATGTGACATAAAATTTAGCTGATTTTTGATGAGAGATGATTTTTTGGTACTTTTTATTCAAGTGATTTCCATATGCAACCGAAACCGGCAAGTTCAACGATGGCAACGACGAGGGCAATAAGGTAAAAGCACTGGGCGGGCAAACAGCTGAAAGTGTATTAATTTCTTTAAAACGCAACCTTGCGTGTCAAAGGGTAGGCGTTATGTGTTGTGGGTGGTGTGGCATGTGTGCGGCCTGTGGGTGGGTGGTAAGTGGTGATTGTTGCCAAATAGGTGTCGAGACATGGCAACTTCATCCAACTGGTTAGAGGCTAGCATGATGTTGCCGCGACAACCTGCAACTTGCAACCTGCATCTGCCGATTATTGGGATTGAAATATATCTTGGGATGGGAAATTCGCAATATTTTTGAATTACCGGGAAAAAGTATGCAAAGCGGCAAATAAGTTGGAAAAATTGGAAATTCAGAGGACGAAGCAGCGAATGGCTGTCGAGTATCATAAGTTGGCTGAACTTTGTGCAAGTCGATGACTTGTGCTCTGTAATTGCAAGGACCGGTCCATGCAGGACTTTTCACCAAACAGCTTCTCGCAGTTGTCGTTGTCATATTGGCGCATTGCTTTGTGCTGCTGCGCTTTTGTGCTGCGCTGCGTTTGCAGCTTTCAGCTCAGTTCAGTTGCCCCTGCAGTCCTTGCTGCCCCCAGCCGCCTTTTGCTGCAGTTCGTTATAGCATACGCAACTCATAAATAACGCGAGACGTTGCTGAGGGGTTGCAATCGGTGTTGTTGTTGGCGGAGTCTTTTGGGGGCGGGAGTGTGGACAGCCCCCGGGCAAGCCAAGCCACGTACTTGCACTTTTGCCACTTTTCTACTTACTTGCCACGCTCTGTGTGTGTGTCTATGTGTGTGTGTGTGGCACTTCAACTCTAATATAAAGTTTGCACTCGAAATGTGCTGCCAGCACTTTTTGGTATTACGCAAAGTTTTCACAACCTCCCGCGGGGCAGCTGCGTGAGAAACGTGTGCGCGAGGTGCGGGATGGAGACTAAAACCAGGATACGGGGCTTCAGGACACTGGGACACACTGCTAGCTGATTTTTACGGAGCAAGGCGAGCGATGGAAAAAAATTAAATTGCTTGCAATTTGCACAGTTCAATGCGCTTTAGCTAAGAGAATTCGCGCACAGATTTTCATAACTTAGAGATGTGCAGTCAATGTCTTTGAGCGGTGCCATGGAAAGTTCTGCCATGTCATATGTCTGTGTGTGGGTGGATGCGGCAGGGGGTGTTCACTGTACAGGTAGAGGTGCAGATGCCGATGCTGGTACAGGTGTGCAGAGTTGTAAACTAACGCAATGACAAACGCAATCACAATAAGAATTTCACAGTTAGTTAAGTTTGCCTTGTTGTGGGTTTTTGTTTCGTTTTGCACAACACATATATTCCATTTCGTCCTGGCAGCTGCAAAGGATTCTCGCCCGGCAATTTATAAAGCACACCTCATCATTTCGGCTGTCTATGTGGATGTGTGTGTGTGCCGTCTTTGTTCACCTCCCTCACAAATATGCATAAATAAACCCTACAATTCCTGCGATTCTCTCTACAATTACAAAACATTTTCGCTTCCTTTTCGTTTGCAAAATGCCAAGAAATTATCATTAAGACAGACGATCCTGGAAAGGGTCTGAATCGTCCTGTAAGCCCCTGGTAAAGCAGAAAAGAAAGGCAATAAATTGCGACTGATGCGAAAGTTAATAAAAAAAGTTCAATAAAATCGAAAAGGGTGCTGATTTCGATGCCATGGCAATGGGGAATTGGGTGTCTGGGATAGGGACCCTCATCATAGTTCATTAAATGCGTAAAGGAATAAAAAATTTCTCCAAAAATATTCCATAAAACCCTGCCTACAAGCCCGACGACCACGCCCACTCCCATGCCTACGCCCTGACCCGCCTAAAAAGTGGGCGTGGTGGATGGAAAGAAATTCGTTTGGGAGCGAGACACACGCATAAAGGCATTTATTTTGTCTGTTGGCTGGTTTCTCGGTCGGTTGTATTGCATTAAAGCCAAAAACGGCCCGGCGAGCATAAATAAATTTTGTTTTATGCGTCAATAATGATGAAGTTATTACGACTCTATTAGAAGGCAGGCCAACTTCCAGCCAGCCCACATCCTTGCCCATAAAATCGGCCAAGGGGTGCAGGGTTTGGAGCATTAAAAAAGTTTACAAAAAAATATAAAGGAACAGGGGCGAGACACACTCACCTATAGATACCAGTTCGTATATAGTCCGTACATTCTTGTATATTAACCGCAGCCTCGACCCGGCTCTCCTCCGTCTCGTCACAGTCCGACCCACTTAAGCGACGCCGAAACTTTTTTATTAAACCGTGCAGTCCGGCTAATAGATGAGATGAGAGCCGGAACTAGGGGACGAGGGATGCCCAGAGCGAGCAGGGTCACTTTCCAAAATGGCCGCCCGGTTGTGCTTAATAAAATTTATGATTTCGACGCACGGCTTTGACAGTTCAAATTAAAATGGGTGCGGCCCTCGGGAAGTGAAGATTTCTTCTCAGCCAGGTGGCTGAGGCGGCACATGGAAAAGGTTTGCAGCCGCTTCTCCTAACAAAAAAAGAATGAGAAAAACTTGATGGCTAAGAAAGTGGAAAGCCAAAAGTTAAATACAAAGTTGGGGCGCACAAATTGATAATGTTGGCCAACAACTCATCTGACCAGCCGGAGTTATAATGCAAAAACTGACATGGCAGCAGGGCAATATGAAAGATTATGGCATGCAGCGCAACCAGGGCGGAACGAACTACGGCGGAGTCCAGGGTCCGGACTGCGGACTGCGGAAACGGGCAAGGCAAGTGTACTTGGACTTGAGGCGGATATGCCGCTGCCATCAAATCATTTTGCAAGCGGAAAATGGCGCTTGACAACGTTCTCAAGCCCCCGACGTCGAGTCATTGTTGTTTGCCATCTTCGCATTTGTGGCCCTATATAAAAAATTGCAAACATTTCCAGGCGAAATGCTAAAAGGAATTGTGGTGACTTGCTAGTGCCCTATAATAAATAGAAGAGATTGGATTGCAAGTTGCCTTATTGAAAGTTAAATTATAAGCCTCCCATGAACTTTATTGAGTAAAGCCTCTGTCAATATTTTAGTAAATTTTAGGACATAATCAGCAGGAACATGAACATCGACACGACTGTTCAAAGATGTCCTAGCGGAAATCGCTGTCTACTGACCATCGGGCCACGTTTCGTTGCGCTTAGTTATTTTATAAAAATTTCTGGTCTTCATTTTTTTTTAGCTTGTTCGTCTTCTCCCTGGCCTGGCTCTTTCATTCAGCACGTTCCTCTGTTTGACTTTCATAAACTTTTAACGACTTTTGCCTTTGCCGCCAAGGCTTACATGTGGCAGGAGCGAAAAGTAGGGGCGGCGATGGCAGCGGCGGTGGCTGAAGGAGAAGGAATTGTTGAGAAACTTTCCACTTATACCTATTTGTTTGTAAGTAATTCTGCTACTCCCAACTCCGGAGCTATAGAGCTCCGGAGTTGTCAGGGACAACAGAGCGCCCTGAGCCGGACACGCTTCATTTCCCGTTTTGCTGACGCTCGATTGATCGTCGTGGTCGTATCAAACTGGAAATGTTATACTTAGCCTTGGCCAACGCTAAATGCTGGGTTAAACTGGAGCTGTGGGCCAAGCTGGAAAGAACCGAATCGCACGAAAAATGCAACTAAGGCACACAGACAATTTCGACAAAGTATCCAAATTAAATCCGACACAAACACCGGCACATTCATTGCCAACACATGAGGATTCTGGAATCTAGATCCTGGCAGTCGGAGGTGAGGCTTTTGCGGTTGCACATTCATCATCTATTTATTCGGGCACTCCCCCACAGAGCTCCACTGGTGGCAGCCATTTGAGTTCCACAATTTGGTTTATATCGGTCTTGTTTCTGTGGCCGGTTCATACTTCTCCACAACACTTGCCAAAAACATTTATCAAAAAATGGAATATATCTCTGTCATAAGCATTTGTTGTTGGTAAATCCTTTTTAAAAATAAATTAAAAGCACTGATTGATTTTAGGAGCTTAAAATGCAATTGCCTATGAATATTTATATTTTTAGTTGATTCTTTGAAAGAAATCGATACTGTTGGATTAGAAAATTCAAATTTAAATTTATCAAGAATAAGGTAAAGAATTTATAGTAGTTTATTACTACTATATCTTCATAAATTGGAAACAGCTTTTGTGATAGAAAACCTAACCCATCAATAAAATTTTCTTTTCAATCTTTGTTTGAATCACCTCAAAGAAACCATAAATATTCTAAAACATATTGAGTTGCTTTATGGAATATTTAAAATGAAGTATAATTATTTTTCAAGTGCTATCAGCAATGCAGTTGTGGTCGAGGAATCGATCTGCTTTTAACCCAGTAACCCAAATCCGAGAACGCCGAACCGGATTCGGATCTGGCGAATCCTGAATGAGGTCCTGCCGTGGTCCTTGCAATTAGTCAGAGCTGGCGGGACATTTCTGCCGCTTCAACGGACTGGGTCCTTTGGCCAGCGGCCACAAATTAAATCATATAAATGCACAATTATTTAATGTCAGGGCGGAAGAATCGGGCATGCAACAATAAATTAACATGGCTGTCGGCCTGAGCTGCGGCCAAGTAACAGTTTCATTGAAAATACGCGCAGAATAAATGTAAATTAAAATACATAATTTATGTGTTTTTTGCAATTATTTACAAACCGACACATTAAAACGCCAAGAGATAATGCAGAGCAGGCAGAAGGGCCATGCCGCTGGGGAAGGTCAGTGGGTGGGATTGGGTGGGCATCGGGTTTTGGGTTTTTGGGGCTTGGGTTTTATAGGGTGGTGCTGTTGTTGGGGTGTGGCAACAGTCAATTGCTCATTTGGTTTTGGCAGCACGCAGCTGCTGCCCGCAACAATGAAGTCCCTGCAGACCAATGAATGCGTAATGGCTGCCGGGCGAGTGTGGGAATATAAATGCGTGCGTGTGTGCGTTTTAGCCAGCGCTAATTGTGCGATTGTGTTCGTATCGTATGTGTGTGTATGTATGTTCTAGTGTGTACGCTTGTTACTCCTTATCGAGCGAGTGTCAGGTCTCAACTGAAAGTCGCTTATCGTGTGCACAGTTGACCCCCTTGGCGCTCTTCCAGCACTGATAATTATATAAATTAAATGGCAGTCCGGACCCGGCTCGAATTACACGCCCAAATGCACGTGGTATGCGTGGAGAACTTTGTCACACCTGGCCACCTAGCCAGGTAACCGCGAGTCGGTTAACTCAATCGAAATGTCAAAGCCACATGAGCTGAGCTGCATAAAAAGAATCGTGAAAATGCATAAATATAATTTCCTTTTTCGCGTCAGTTGAAACAATAGCTCTGGCAATCAGTGACAAATACTTGCGATATGGGTTCGTTCTTATGGCGATTGAGCGATTTGTGTGGTGCAGAGCTGGGTGGTGCAGCGATGGCGATGGAGCTGGGTTGGCTGCGATAGCCAAGTAACTGTAACTCGAGCTTAGCAGCTCATGAATATCGTGCTCATGCAAACGGGTAACGAGCTGTCAGAGATTAAGTTGCAAGCGTTATTTTTTATTATATTTAGCGAGGGCTCCGCAGAGCAAGAAAGGGGCGGCGAAACTGGGTGCAGATAAGGGGCAAAAAAAACCAAACAACCCAACAAGCGACTCACCGACCGACCAACCAACCAAGCAAGCCAAGGCAACAGGAAAAGCAAGAAAAAGTAACATTTTGCATATGGTTATAGGGTTGGGCTTGGGGTTGGTAGCGCCAACGAGCCAAGGCAAAAATCGTTTTGACCAGCTCGCTGGCAAACAAACAAACCAGCTCGCAAATAAAACCAAAAAAAAAGTATAAACAGAAACAGAAAGGCAAAAAACGGACCCTCGGAACAGGCGAAAGGCAGATGAGAAAGCGCAGCAAGCCGAAACGAACACTTGGCGGGACTCTGATCAGCAGCAGCAGCAGGAGGTGGTTCTGTGGGTGGCAAAGTGGCAGTGGGTGGGCTGCAGGTCAGCCAAGCCACCCAACCCGCCCTGAGGACACAGTTGCAAGCGAATTTATGCGCTTTGTTAAACAGCAACAGCAGCAGCAGAAGCGGCTTCGGCGGCAAAAGAAAAAATATGGCAAAAATAGAAACAAGCAATCCGCGTTGCCTTCGATGCCGCTGGAAATGAAATGGGATTGGGCGGTTGGGGGGGGACGTGACAGCGGGGAGATACAGAGGTATAGGGTCTGCATAAATAACACAGCAGCCATCCCTGCCTCCCCCTGAATACCTCGCCGGCACCCCAGCTCTCCCTGCTGCTCCTCCGGTGTGTGCTATACAAATGAAAATCGTGTTTGCGCCGGGTGTAAAGTGGCATGTGTAGTGGTGGACGACGATCCTGGGCAGCATGCAACATTTTCGCTCTGCTGTTGCTCCTTGTGATTTACAACAAAACAAATATGCTGGCAGCAGTAGCGGCAGATGGCGGAGGTCGGTGTGGGGATGGACATGCAGCGGCCCAAGGACCAAAAGGAGTCACGGCTCACCCTCACCTTGGCACTCGGCTCTGACTGACTGATTTACAAGGCTGCAAGTTGAGATTGCATGGCGCTGGGTAAATAAAATAAACGCCAGTGTAAAAAGGGGGGTAAGAGGGGACATCGGGGGATAGCCAACGGGGTCAGGCAGGCGATTGCAGTTTCACATTTCGAGTCCCGAGCTGCGTCGAAATGCAATTCCCGTTTTCGCATTTCACGAAATAATTAAAAGTTAAGGAAACGACTCGCCTTTGGCCATCAGATGCAGGTCCAAAAAGACACCGTTCTGCTTGCAACTTAAGCAACGGCAAGTGCAACATCAGCTGCATTAAACTTAGTTGCCGCGGGCCAGTTAATTGCAAAGTTTGCCAGCAGTGGCAGGTGTCAAGGCTGCTTTTGAAAAATTCAACAGGAAGTTGCCCCACGCTCGCTCATCGTGTTGCATGTTTTCGATAACTCGGTTTGTGTTCCGTTTTTTATTTACCTGAGGTTGAGGCGGGTTCTAGGGGGCGTGGTTGGCGGAGATTGCCGCGTATTTATCAACGGAAATCATAAATAAAAGTCTGCGGCATATTTCATTGGAAGCCCTCTGAAAAAAACACACACTCGCACACAATCGGGCAGGACGGAGAACAAACAACCCGCACATGTGACATATTTTTTATCTCTTTTAATTTACAATCACGCTCATTGCGAATTTTAATTGTTGCATAAACGAAACAGACAGCGGCAGGACAACAGGATAAGGCCGGGACACAGCCCCTGAGCCGCTTGCCACTTACGGCGGCAGTTGTCGTAACCAGCCGTTGCCATTGCCGTCTGCTGTCCGTTTTCTTTGATTATCAACTGCAATCAGCCCAAGACTGGATGGATGTGGTCCAGCAGCACTGAGCCCAGGATGCAGGTCCTGAAAAATGTGCGAGAGATATGGCGGACCATGTCTTAAAATAAATTGAATGTTTTTCAGGATGAACTTGAAGAAATAATTACAAAGCTTACGCACTATCTTCGTCAATGTAATGACAATTCCACATTGTTGGAAATCGACTACAATATTAGTTGGCTATGTTTTGATTGGGAAAACAAGTACTGAAAAACCGGTAACGAATAAAATTCGTCGATCGGATAAGTATTTTCCAAGTTATGGCTATTTCCATGAAAAAAAGGCAGATATCCTTTCTGACAAAGATAAGCACTTTTTAGTTCAAGATAAGCACCAATACTTCAGCCATTTACTGACTACAGAAAGCTACGGTCTTTTTTGATCGGATACAAATTGGCAGTGCCATGTCCTTCGGAAGGAGAGAAAAAATCCAACCAGGGGGAAAGGTCGGATTCTCGGAATTTTATAGGGGGACCCCTTGGAAAAATTCGAAAAATTTTAAAATGACTTTTGTTCAATACTTTAAATGAGGAAATCTGGCAGAAGGTTCGCTGATTACAGAATGGTACGTTATTTTTCGATCGGATGTTAATTGGCAGTGCTATGTCTTTCAGAAGGAGAGAAAGTATCCAACCAGGGGGAAAGGTCGGGTTGTGGGAATTTTATAGGAGGACCCCTTGGAAAAAATCGAAAATTTTTAAAATGACTTCTAGCCAATACTTTAAATGAGGAAATCTGGCAGAAGGTTCGCTGATTACAGAATGGTACGTTATTTTTCGATCGGATGCAAATTGGCAGTGCTATGTCCTTCGGAAGGAGAGAAAGTATCCAACCAGGTGGAAAGGACAGATTCTTGGAATTTTATAGGGGGACCCCTTGGAAAAAATCGAAAATTTTTAAAATGACTTCTAGCCAATACTTTAAATGAGGAAATCTGGCAGAAGGTTCGCTGATTACAGAATGGTACGTTATTTTTCGATCGGATGCAAATTGGCAGTGCTATGTCCTTCGGAAGGAGAGAAAGTATCCAACCAGGGGGAAAGGTCGGATTCTCGGAATTTTATAGGGGGACCCCTTGGAAAAATTCGAAAATTTTTAAAATGACTTCTAGACAATACTTTAAATGAGGAAATCTGGCAGAAGGTTCGCTGATTACAGAATGGTACGTTATTTTTCGATCGGATGTAAATTGGCAGTGCTATGTCCTTCGGAAGGAGAAAAAGAATCCAACCAGGGGGAAAGGTCGGATTCTTGGAATTTTATAGGGGGACCCCTTGGAAAAAATCGAAAAATTTTAAAATGACTTTTGTTTAATACTTTAAATAAGGAAATCTGGCAGAAGGTTCGCTGATTACAGAATGGTACGTTATTTTTCGATCGGATGCAAATTGGCAGTGCTATGTCCTTCGGAAGGAGAGAAAGTATCCAACCAGGTGGAAAGGACAGATTCTTGGAATTTTATAGGGGGACCCCTGGGAAAAAATCGAACATTTTTAAAATGACTTCTAGCCAATACTTTAAACGAGGAAATCTGGCAGAAGGTTCGCTGATTACAGAATGGTACGTTATTTTTCGATCGGATGCAAATTGGCAGTGCTATGTCCTTCGGAAGGAGAGAAAGTATCCAACCAGGGGGAAAGGTCGGATTCTCGGAATTTTATAGGGGGACCCCTTGGAAAAATTCGAAAATTTTTAAAATGACTTCTAAACAATACTTTAAATGAGGAAATCTGGCAGAAGGTTCGCTGATTACAGAATGGTACGTTATTTTTCGATCGGATGTAAATTGGCAGTGCTATGTCCTTCGGAAGGAGAAAAAGAATCCAACCAGGGGGAAAGGTCGGATTCTGGGAATTTTATAGGGGGACCCCTTGGAAAAAATCGAAAAATTTTAAAATGACTTTTGTTTAATACTTTAAATAAGGAAATCTGGCAGAAGGTTCGCTGATTACAGAATGGTACGTTATTTTTCGATCGGATGTAAATTAGCAGTGCTATGTCCTTCGGAAGGAGAGAAAGTATCCAACCAGGTGGAAAGGACAGATTCTTGGAATTTTATAGGGGGACCCCTTGGAAAAAATCGAAAATTTTTAAAATGACTTCTAGCCAATACTTTAAATGAGGAAATCTGGCAGAATGTTCGCTGATTACAGAATGGTACGTTATTTTTCAATCGGATGCAAATTGGCAGTGCTATGTCCTTCGGAAGGAGAGAAAGTATCCAACAAGGGGGAAAGGTCGGATTCTCGGAATTTTATAGGGGGACCCCTTGGAAAAATTCGAAAATTTTTAAAATGACTTCTAGCCAATACTTTAAATGAGGAAATCTGGCAGAATGTTCGCTGATTACAGAATGGTACGTTATTTTTCGATCGGATGCAAATTGGCAGTGCTATGTCCTTCGGAAGGAGAGAAAGTATCCAACCAGGGGGAAAGGTCGGATTCTCGGAATTTTATAGGGGGACCCCTTGGAAAAATTCGAAAATTTTTAAAATGACTTCTAGCCAATACTTTAAATGAGGAAATCTGGCAGAAGGTTCGCTGATTACAGAATGGTACGTTATTTTTCGATCGGATGCAAATTGGCAGTGCTATGTCCTTCGGAAGGAGAAAAAGAATCCAACCAGGGGGAAAGGTCGGATTCTGGGAATTTTATAGGGGGACCCCTTGGAAAAAATCGAAAAATTTTAAAATGACTTTTGTTTAATACTTTAAATAAGGAAATCTGGCAGAAGGTTCGCTGATTACAGAATGGTACGTTATTTTTCGATCGGATGTAAATTAGCAGTGCTATGTCCTTCGGAAGGAGAGAAAGTATCCAACCAGGTGGAAAGGACAGATTCTTGGAATTTTATAGGGGGACCCCTTGGAAAAAATCGAAAATTTTTAAAATGACTTCTAGCCAATACTTTAAATGAGGAAATCTGGCAGAATGTTCGCTGATTACAGAATGGTACGTTATTTTTCGATCGGATGCAAATTGGCAGTGCTATGTCCTTCGGAAGGAGAGAAAGTATCCAACCAGGTGGAAAGGACAGATTCTTGGAATTTTATAGGGGGACCCCTTGGAAAAAATCGAAAATTTTTAAAATGATTTCTAGCCAATACTTTAAATGAGGAAATCTGGCAGAAGGTTCGCTGATTACAGAATGGTACGTTATTTTTCGATCGGATGCAAATTGGCAGTGCTATGTCCTTCGGAAGGAGAGAAAGTATCCAACGAGGAGGAAAGGTCGAATTCTCGAAATTTTATAGGTGGACCCCTTGGAAAAAATGGAAAATTTTTAAAATGACTTCTAGACAATATTTTTAATGAGGAAATCTGGCAGAAGGTTCGCTGATTACAGAATGGTACGTTATTTTTCGATCGGATGCGAATTGGCAGTGCTATGTCCTTCAGAAGGAGAGAAAGTATCCAACCAGGGGGAAAGGTCGGTTTCTCGAAATTTTATAGGGGGACCCTTTGGAAAAAATCGAAAATTTTTAAAAATTACTTTTAGACAATACTTTAAATGAGGAAAATTTTCAGATAGTTTGTTGATTACAGAATGGTACGGTATTTTTCGATCGGATGCAAATTGGCAGTGCTATGTCCTTCGGAAGGCCTGTCTGTTCAATAGCTAGCAACACTATTAAAAATCGGAACCTCAATATCTTTGCATTATATATTTCCTGTCTTAAAGACCAACACACATTTCAGAGAATCCTAGAGAAAGTGAAGAAGGATTATTGGCTCAACTTCAGATGCTGAAATTAAGTTGAACGGGAAATGCAGTTCTGACATTGGCAGAAGCATCGCGGCAGCCATTTCTCATAAACGGAAATCGTGAGAGGAGGCAGCTATGGAGCTTTTTCCGCCCGGGGGGAGGTGAGCGGGAGGTAGAAGTGGGGGCGGCTAGCTCCTTGGCATGAAATTTATGTTTTCCTGCCATAAGTGGCACGGCGTGGCGAAACGGAGCCATTTCGGATGGGGAGGCGTGCCCGGAGGGCGTTGCCAGAATTTGTGGATGTGGTCAATGTGCTTGACAAATTGGTTATTGTTATGGTTTTTGCGGATATAACCATTGGTTATGGCCTGGCCCGGACACAGGGACACTCGTAGGTTTTCAGTCCATAATGTCGGGGCGCTAAATATGTCTGCTCATTATTTTTCGGCTACGTGCGGGCGGCCACTTCACAAAAAAAGGAAATGTCGCGCAAATGCGGCCTCGTTAATTGTTTTGATTAATGAACAGGCGCCCGACCTCACGTCCCATCGGGGGTCCACGGACATGGGTATGGGGTGTAGGATTACGGGTTACGAGCTACGGGTTTATTTGAGCCCGGCGAAGGCCCCGCACTCGAGTCGGCTCTCACTTTGCAGTTGCATGTGCCGGCGGCACACTCGACCCCTTTGGCGACCTCTTTCGACCCGACTCAAAGTTGGTCCTCTGTTTATTCGATTTTGTCGTGTGCTGAATTTCCTTAATTTGCACTTTTCACTGCACACCACAAGCCACTCCCTTTCGGTTGCTATACAGCATAGCCCATACCATTCCTCAGTGCCCGCCCACCTGTCCAGCTTTTTCATTATTTACTTTTCTGATTTTTCAATTAATTTAATGCGGCAGTTTGGCGCTTGTTGCATACGCTCAGGTTGCGTGCCTTTGGCCGGGGCACGCACACACTGCGGCTGTAATTAGAAAATTGTGGCACTTTGTTAGGCTCTGCTCTGAATTCTATTGAAGGGCCAAGTGTGCAATTTGTGGGGCCCGGTTAAATGAAGCGATTTGCCACGAAATCACTGTACACCAAATGAATTTATGGCCCCAAGATTTGGTACAACTTAATTGTGAGAAATGTTTTGAAATCGAGTTTAATTGATGCTTTAATCATAATAATTAAGTTGTGTTTATTTCAAATTTGAAGTCCTTAGGATTAGGGAAATTATTTCAATAGCTTGATGGGAAAAATGTTAATCAGATTTTCTAAACCGTATTTTTAATCTTCCAAATTAAAATGATTAAACAAAAAAGTTAATTTAATTCCAAATTAAAGAACAAAAGCTTATTTGCTTTCTCTGGGTGATTCAGGGATTGGAGATTCCAAGTTAAAGTGAACAATAGAATAAGTATTAAAACGTAAGCCCGGCACTGGAATCTGCTAAGCTGGGAACAGGCAATAAGAGCAAAAGAGCCAAAACGAGACAGGGAGAAAGAGGCAGGCACAGAGAAGTTAATGCCACTTCAGCTGGCAGCTGCCTGACAACGTCCAGATACTACGATGGCGACGGCGATGGCGACGACGTTGCATGCATGTGCCATGTGCCCCATGCGCCGGACTTGGAGGCTCTGTGGCAACAAGCGCTTGACAGTCGGACAGTTGGATAGCCGGACTGGCGGACAGCCAGGCATTTGGACAACCAGACCCGCCGTGGTATTTCCAGCGAGCTGACCTGGATGGGTACCCGATTCTCCCGGTCTCCCCCGGTCTTCCGATCATGCCGCCGAGCAGAATAAGTGCTCCCTGCACTGGATGTAGACTAATTGCGGCCGCTGGGCAGGCCACCATGTTAAAATGAAATGGATTTCCATCAACAATTGGCCGTCGAGCTGAGATGAGCTCGGCTGAGCAAACAATGGACCTCCGCCAAAGAGATCTTTGCTGCAAATGGGTTAGGCATTTTAACTTATGATGGATTATGGCTTCAGCCGTGTGTGCAAAGTTGTCCTGCTTTTTGTTGTTGGCCCTGTTATGGCATCGCTGAAAGCTGGCCACAATGTCCCGCATAATAATGCGATTGCCGGGAAGTGAACCATGACGGATGGAGGGAGGAGTGAAACGCCGGGGTAGCTGAAGCGGGTCAGCTGCAGTTGGCCAAACACGCCAGAAACCAACCAAGCCAGCTCTGTTCCGTACTTTCCGTACTTTCTGCTGCCGGAAGGCGAACACATGCTGCCACATGCGGGGGACGACATCCAATATCACCCACCTACCGACCCAACCACCGAGTGGTGGCAACAAGTGAGTGCTCGGAGTGGCGCAAGGACAAACCAAAGTCAAATGCTGGCCACAAAAATTGAAAAACGGTGTGGGAAATGTTGACATGAGAGACATGAGAGAAACCAAACTGAAAGAAAATTATGTAGATTACGTTATTGTACAAGGGAAATCCTTGTAGGACAACACCATAGCTCCCACTCATCCGCACACACACCCATCCTCAGTCGAGAAAGGACATGTGAGCAACAGTGTGCAATAGAAATCGAACAATTGGCAACTGAAAGAAGGACCTGGAGCTGCAACTGGAGGTACACTTGCCACCCCCACTGAAAGGGTGTATGTAACAGTCCAAAACGACAACTTCGTTGACGCTTACTCCACGGGAATTGCCCGAGGTCCTGAAAGAAGGATATGAAATCACATTCTCTGGTAAGACTTGAGATTACTTAGCAATATAATTTTTTTAGGCAATAAATTCCTCTTCTTTGGAGATGGATTTTAACATATGACTTAAACTTAGTCATGCCATTGCATAAAATTCGTAACAAGAAAGTTATTGAGCAGATTTCCGAACAGAATATATGGGTTTAGAAAAAAAGAATAATACCAGACTGAAAATATCTTGAATTGGCTTCTTTCATCCGATTCCTTCTAAAAAATCCATTCATTCTTTTTTCATTATAAACAAAGTCCCCCGTTGATGAGACTTTTGAATTCGTTTCTTAACATTTATTTGGAAAAATGTCTTTATGAGCGAAAACAATATACCCCGTTCGTTCCACAAACTGCGAGTACAAAAATGGGAGAAACAGGAAAGAAAACTGTAAGCGGGGTAAACATATAAAATCGGACAGGGATTCGAGATGGACGATAGGCGAAGCGGATCCTGTTGGGATTGCGACGAGGGCAAGGATTCGTAGTGGTTGCCTCAATTGTGGACATGCCACAGAGCTCACAAGGATGCTTACATGTAAAATCACTGAAAAATTCCGCAGCCAGAGCCAGAGAAAACGGATGGGGAAGCCAAACGAATGAATGAACAGGGAAAACACAATTTAGCAGAAACAAACAAACAAACAAAATTCAGCGGGGCACCAAAGGCGGTGCGATGCCAGAGGCAACAGGGATACTGTGGAATTGGTAGCCGTTTTTTCATTGAGCAGACATTAAGAAAAAATAACAAAGTCAACGGCAATAGTAAAAGGCAACAGCAACAATTCTGTGCAACATAATAGTAGCAACAGCATCGGCGTCAGTGGCAAGGATACTCTGCGCCAACAAAAGAAACCAACAAATCCATGCAAATCGGATTTTCTGATTTTGCTGCTGCTATGTGGTATACCCCCACCACCAGCTCCAGCCCTCTTTAGCCACGCCCACATCTGAAATCCCTCCCATCGCTAGTTGCCTTTGGTGTCCCTGGCGCTGGCCAAACTTGCCATTTGTTGTATGTTGCTCTTGGCTCGTTTTTTACAATTCTTTTTTCTGCATTTGACTTTAGTTTCAGTTGCCCCTCAGCTGCTATTTGCTTTGGCATTCAGCTCTGGCAACAATTGCAGCCAAGGCACAGCTCGTTAGCGCTACAGCGCCAGATCCTGCCACAGTACTACTACCACCTACTCCGATGGCCGGCCAGTCATTCTCTGGGGTCGCATTAGCTGCACATCAATACGTGTGGGAGGTGGCCCATGTTGTTAGGCGTATTTATAAATGATATTACGTATACGTTGGGATGTCCCAATTTAAAGAGCAAACAAAGACACAATGCTCTGGCTTGTTGGCTTGATTCATGACAGATTTCCCCGCCCGTTTCAACAGGACCATTTTTATGAATAAGCGGCACGGCCAGTTGGCCAACAACAATGGGCTGCGAAATCGAAGCTTTTTCCTCTCGTTAGGATTGAATTGCCATTCAGTTGAGGCTTATGTATGTTTCTCCCCTAATTAAGAGGAATACGAACGAAGCGAAAAAAAAAAAAATTAACTCGTGCTTGCAGAATATAGAAAAAATGGAATTCGGCCTTGTATTCAGTTTAGTTTATTAATTACATTTGGAAACATCATATTGAATACGGCATGCCTGTCAATACGATGGCAATTTTCGTTTTTTCTGGCTGGTTGCTATGTGAGATATTTTCATTCAAACATTTTAGAAAGTAATCCTCGACTGACTGACATGGCGCCGGCGGGCAAGTGTACAGAGATTGATCAGGATCCGATTAGAAAATGGTGTAGATTTCAGGCCAGAGTACAGCTGCATGTTGGAGTAGCGATGAATAGGTGACAGGACGAACATCCTGTCGAGATTAGAGGCGAGTGTGGAAAAACTTGCTGCCACTGATACATTCTGGATCCTGGGCAAAGGCCAAATCATAGCACAACCTCTACTTCATCCTTGCATTATGAATTAAAAACGCTGCCAAGCTGCGGCATATAAATGGCCATGTCAACGGCTCTGTGGCAGCCTATTAAGTGCTTTTTGCCTTCATTGTTTCCAGCCAGCCGTTTTGAGTGGCACTTGTTACACGCAGCCTGGCAACCAGGCAGTATGGTGGGCGGATGGGTTTTGCTTGCAAAATGGATTTAGCAGCTTGGCACTTTTCTTTATTTATTTTTTTTGTTGCTTCAGCAAGAATGGCGCCCAGCCATTGTTTTTATATTCCGGCTCCTTGTCCCTTTCCTTTTCCCTTTTGTTCGACGCTGTTTTGTTTGGGGATGCGGCTCGGCTCGGCTTGGCTTTTGCTAAAAGCATGCAAATGCCTATCGCTAAACGCATTACAGGCGTCTTAGGCAAGCGAATTAAGCTTTTTAAATTTAAGTTAATTTCCCCCGCCATTCCAATGCTATTCCCGAGTAGCTGGCATCCGGCGGATGTGGAGGTGGCGGCGGTGGTAGCACTTGAGGAACAAATGTCGAGCCCGTGCCCGTCATCATTGCGGGCGGGCTTAATTACAGTCCTCAGAGCCCTGGCAGTTGGCTTTGTCTTGGCCGGAGACTAAGGAGCATACGTGACCCACTTCCGGCCGCACAAAGGGGGAAGCGAATAGCTGGCGGATGGCTGGTGCAACGCGAAAATTCAAAGGCGAAAATGCAAAAGCGTCGGGCTCGGCAGCTGTGAAGGCTGCTTGAGTGAGAGTTGTCATGACATTTGTATTTTCTCCCCAGCTTTCTGCTTCCTTCATTATGCACCTGCACCTGGGTGTTGGTTTGGTGTTGATGTCGACTGGATCCTGCAAAGTTGGCCTTATTTCGTCTCCTTTTAAATCTTGGCTTATTTTTAGCATAATAAATATCGCATGCAAATATTTATGCAGTGGTGTGAGTGTCTGTGTGTGCGTGTGTCTTTGTTGGCAGGATGTGTCGTCTGTGGTATTTCAAGCTAGCTTACAACACACACACACTCGCAGCGTATGGTACGATAAATTGAGGCACCGTCGAGTGGCGTTCGTGTTGTTGCCATAATGCATTAGAAGCAGTAAAGGACTTTATGTAAACATGTCACACACATGCGCAGGCCTATGAGTGCATGCGTGTGTGTGGGGCACAGGCAGCAGGACAACAAGTAGCTCATAACGTGAAAACAGCAGCCAAACGACAACAGGAAGTGGAACAGGCTCGACTACGGCAACGAGAATGGCATTGAGAACAGGTCCCAGAACCACAACCAGAACCAGAAGAAGTATGTTACAAGTGAACTGCACAAAATGAGAGTGAAAAATTAAATTTATTATTTAATTTATTAAACACTGAAACTAAATGAAACTACTGGGAAGATACTCTCTTTCCATTTATGTATATATACTCTTTATGAAATCTTTTAATTGAAAATTTGATTTACCATAATATGTTTAATTAATGAGTTTTTTTTTTCCAGTGTAACAGAAGCAGGACCTGTACCAACGACAGTTCCAGCAGGCAGCACAGCAGACTTGTGTTCGAGCCAAAAACAATGACCGGAAATGAGGTGCACACACGCACATGTGCTCATACCTACATACATATGTTGGTATGTACGTGTGTTAGGATTCCGTAGCCTTGTTTTGGTTCTGTTTACCCTAGCATTCCTTTCTTCCGCTCCTCTCTCCTTTACCACTTTTCCCAGCCCCCGAATTCACTTTCGTTTGTGGGGAAAACGAGGGGAAGCCATTTTGGGTCGCCAGTTCTTTGCGGTAATTTCATGCCATTTGCACCTTGCAATTTACCTCTGCTTCCCTCCGCCAGAACTTTTGTGCCCGCTCTTCTCGAATTTGTTTCGTTTTGGTGAAATTATATATATTTATTTTTTCAAGATTATTTAACAAGCAAATTACACTCGAGGCAAGTAGAGACACTAGAGTGGTAATATTATGCCATACACATAGCTGGGAGGATTGTTAAAGCCATCGGCACGTTCCCTAATACCCAGTGGGTATTACCCACCTGGAATTTCATTAGCTGTCAGGAATTTTCAATTTGTCGGAAATAGATTTTCTAACTATTTATGTACTATATATACAAAAATAAGTTTTTCCGCAAAATAATCCCATAACACACTGCCAGGCAGATAGCCCATAGATGTCTGATGGCCACACAATGCAGCAGGGACGCACATGTGACTAAGATCATATTTAAAATGCCGGTACGTCTGTCTGTCAAATTTTCCATTTAAAGTTTTTCCTCGAGCTGCCTGGCAGCGAGGCAGCTGGCTTATGTAACCATTGCTACTTCAATCTGGCAGTCGAGTGCCTGGATTGGGGCAGGAAGACTGAAAACTTTTCCATTTTCATTTCCATTCCGTCATGTGGGCTGACGAGGATGGGTGGGTCGTCATCTCTGCCGGCTCACTTAAATGTCTACACAGCCATCACCGGGGAACAGACATACAAAAGGTGAGCCGGTGGAGTAAATAAAATAAACCAAGTTTGCATTTACGCAACTTCAGCTCCTGCAGCAGCAGTGCACTCGACTTGAATGCACACTGTACCCAGAATCATCTGCATCTCCATCTGCATCGCCATCTGCAGATGGAAACAGGCGATGGAGATGGAGATGGCGATGCATCTGTAGTTCTATCTGTGACTGGGTTTATCCTGTCAATGTCTCCAAATGTTGCCCCACCCGGGGAGATAAGGAGACCAAGAGTCCTTGATGAGCATCATCCGTGTCTCGTTCAGTGTCCTCGGGTCTGGGGTAATCTAACATCAGAAGTGGAAAAATACAGCCCAGAGGGCATGCATAAATTATGAGAGAACAGAGAAAAGGTTGAAGTCTCGGGTTTACATTTATATGGTAATATAGACTTTATTTATAGTTTTTGAAAAATTTTACAAAATAATCAAATATACATACACATACGTTTCTAGTCACATATACATTCAATACCGAAAATGTTCTGTTGTAGGTTAGTATTAGTATATTACTTTAAAGTAGAATTGTACACACAACACCGTCTGCAGTGTCCTGTGCGTCCCTCGATTTTCGTATTTTTTGCACTAAAATCGAACGAATTAAATAACTGTAAATTATAGACTATAACTAAGCTGTAAATTACACACACAAGTAACGGCTCATTCTCTATGTATTCAGGTGTACATACACGTATATATTTAGAGTACCGATATCCTTTAGATTTAGCTAACTTATCGATGGGCTCCAGTCGCTGGACCAAAGCAACTTTGCGGGGACTAGAGGGAAGGAAAGTCGGTAACATTATCTTTTGTGGTGTTTATCATATCGTTTGTTTACTATGGCGTACATCCATTTACATAACCTTGAACATAAATCTTTAATTTGCGGTAATTCACGTAACGCTTTTTTGTGGCCAATAGATCGACAGTTTTATTAATTACACATACATATGTATAATTCTATGCTAATTTCCGGTTCGGTCCGGTTCTTTTCCGACCGCTTTTCTCACATTTATTAGATCCTATAAAAGCTGAATGTGTATCTGGTATATGGCTGAGTTTATTTTAGAAATCAATTTAATTTCATATACATTTATTACGTAGGCTTCCTTTTCAATAAATCTCATTACAATATTACGCTTATTGACTATTCTCTAAAGTGCATTTTCCGTTGGCTTTGGTTTCGGTTTTTGTTTTTAGTTTTGCTAAAAAAATCAGATATTACAGGGTGCCGGGTAACCAAATACGAAGAGTGCCGTTTTGCGTTCAGAAGCAACAATACGATTATCGAACTGGTAAGTACATTTATCATGAGATTCCAAAAATGTTTGCGGTGCGATATATTTACATAAAAACAACCTTGGCCACACCCTGTTCAGTGTTCGAGAGAGTTAACCACTCCTCGAGTGGATTTTGGGGCATCATTCTGTGTTTGGGTATCCTTGGATATTAATTAAGTTTACCATTTACTATTCTACTCGCCAGTGGTGACGCCCTTTCGATTGGATTCCTGGCCATCCGATCCTTCCTAAGCCTCCATCTGCACTTCTCATCCCATCGCTCACAATCCCCATATTTATTTACACTTACTGCTAATTGTAATCGAATAACCATGATGTGGAAGTTACTATTTGCTACTCGGTCTGCCTCTGCCTGCCTCCTGGCTTGGCTCCGGTGGCAATACATTAATTTACATACAAAATCAATACGTTTGTTGACTAATTTAATTGCATTTTTGCGGTCAATTAAGCTACTTAGCAGCTACATACATACAAATTGGCAAAAAGCTGGGAAAAATGTCTGATGTCTGTCTTCACAGAGCCATCGAATGAGTTTTACGTGTTTTGCTTGGCCTCGGACTCGTACTCGGATGATGCAAATTAGTTAAAGTTTAACGATTAGTTTCTGCATGTTACCCATTAATCAGAAATTTGACTAAAACGCGTTAGTGTGGCGCGGTGCTGTGATGGCGTATCCGGTAATTAGCTCATATGCATTTATGTATTAATTAAATTAACTATTCGCATACAACTACAAATTATCGGTTCATTGTGACAAAACGAACCGCGTTACATGATCCACGGCCCACTAGTGGCAATTAACTTTCAACTTCCACCAAATATGTACTATATATATATATTTTAAGATATATACCATATGTAAGTGTATTTTGTTTTCTTCGCCGTCGAGTGACTATTTCTTTGGTGCAGTTTATACCTAAAAGTATGCAATAAAATCTATGTACACTGGTATGAGTGCTGGAATGGTCTGCGAATGTGAGTGAGTAGTTTGAAGTTTTGCGATTTAGCAAAATTTTATGGGTCCTATGTAGTTTGAACAGTTGCATGCTCTTTTACATTGATTGTTACATGTATAATGGTTCTTATCATTTTCTTATCATCTTTTTGTTTTCTTGTGAATAATTCATTAAACTCTTTGCTTGGTTGAGAAATTTGAATCGAACAATGAGAAATCGTAGCAGGAATGTTATAAATACGCTTAGGCATATATATGTATATATATATCTCTTAGGCTACCATTTACGACTAAAGTGTGTATGTAGACATCGACCTCGAATAAAATCGAAAACTCAGAATCGATTCACGTTACTGCTATTGGCGGTGAAATTCGTAACTCAGGCAACTGAAGACTGCAATTAGGCCAGGAGCAAACTCAGAGTCAAGGTGGCCGAACTGAGGGCGAAGAGGTTCAATTTCTGTCGATTGATGGCGCTGCTTCCGTAGAAAGTCACACTCAGATCCCGCATCTCGTTATCTGCAACAGAAAGATAGAGATTAATTATTACTTGCGATATCGACTCGGTTAAAAAAATAGCAATGGAGAGATTTTTTTAATATACATAGACACAAAATCCAGAGCGCATATCAAATGCATTTCAATATTCATTGGGTTATAGCCATAAAACAAATTGGTTTCGGGCATGCAAGTCAACAGATTGAAATGTACTCAATGGCCATCACACAGATACTCACGCACACATGCACAACCGCACTCACACACACACACTACTGTCATCTAAACGGACTTTCAATGGCACGCATTAAAACTTATTTTTGTTCAAAGTCCAGTTTTTAGTTTTCAGATTTTCAGCTTTTCGTTTTCTGTTGTTGATCGAGAATTGAAATGGAAACGGAAATGGTACGCCAAATAGTTGGAAAACTGCTCGGGCAAACACACGCAGGGGATTTAATGTTTCTATACAGATACGTATATATGTACACAATAAATGTATTTTTATAATTTTATTCTTATTTTTGGTTTTTCCATTTTTTCAAGCTGGCTTAGCGCAAATATTGAGCTGTATATACAAGGTATTATAAAATGAATATCATGCAGAAATAAACATGCAAATAGAGAGCGTGACAGAGTTGTATATAGTAAGAAAGAGAAAGTAGGAGAAAGTATGAGAGAGAAAGATACAGAGAGAGATAGAGCGAGGGCAGACAGAGTGGGCTGACTAACCTGACAGACCGTGATTCAAATATGTTGACAGATCGACAGGTCCATCTGCAATTAGTACGTGGAGCAGAGTCGTTGAAAGTTAGGATAGTTGAAAGTCGTGAAGTGCAATGGAAATTTTAAAGCTGGCCCTTCAAAGTGTAGGGCTTATTGTGCGGGTTTTTAATAAATGATGGTCCTTACTCCTTCTACCCGACCGACATTTAAATCAAATCCATGCGGGTAAATAAATCATTAACGCTTAAAGTGCAATCTGCAATCAGAGGGATTTACTTTTGCGCAGACGACTGCTGTTGCTGCTGCCGTTGCGGATGCAGGTGGCCAATCAAGTGGGCCGGAAAGTCAGCGGGCTGGACGAAAGCCCACCCACGGACGGCGAGGTCATTCCTCGCCAGGCGGCTCATTTCGTAAAGGGCGCCAATTAAAAAGGCAACCTGCAACATCTGTCAATAATGACAAATGAGCATTTGGTCGGACAACCGATCGGTGGAAGCCTTCAAAGGCGACTCAGGTTGACTCAGTAAACACACGTAAATTAAGACCATCCAAATACCAGATATAACCGTGCATACACCGCGTATATGTATCGGACAGACATCGATTTTAATGAAATGTCAAAGCTGCCTGGGACGGTAGCTTCTTCACTTCTTTAGCAACATAGGGTTGTCACAAGTATCATTGGCGGGCGGTAAGGAAACTTATAAATATTTGATGGTCGCACCTAAGGTATCAGTAGGAAACGAGTCTGAGAGCAAGGCGTCGAAGTTACTCAGTGATTGCTGACACTTTTAATAGACAGGCAACAGCGGATGCCGGAAAGTAGCGAAGCTGAGACGCTGAGGAGCTGAGGAGAGCACTGAAGCAGACAGATATCAATGTAGGTTGCATGTTGCACATGGCATGTTTGGCTAGCAACCGGGACAGCTTATCTATTGAGGCATCTGGGCTGCCAACGCCTCGCAACATGACACCTTTGCAACCAAAAAATAAAGAGAACAAGATTGAATAAAGCCAGAGAAGATACCTTTAATCTTGAATATAAATCTATTTCACCAAGAGTCAACTAAAATAACTAAAAGTTACTGACAATCATTTCAATTTCTTTAAGTGCATCTATTCTCCGGAGGCTTTCATATTTCTCCATTCATTTGGCCATTTAGTCGGTGGCTGGCGGTAAAGCGACTAAGAAAAATTGCCGGCGGGAGGCGATCAAATGCAATGCTCCATGGAGCCACTCTCATGCACACACCGGCATTACCATATAAATTCCCCAACTGTCAACATAAAATAAAAGCAAATTGTCAATTGCGGTGCCGGGCAAACGTTGGCAATTTTGTAATGAAAACAGACGCGGCCCGGCCACGGACCTGTGATGCGCCGTAAACGAGGTCCTGGACAAATGGACGATAGAGGCTATGGCGGATGGTGGATGGACTATGGAGAGCATGGAGGATTGGTGCCTGGAATCGTGACCATGTGGCTGTCCGGCTAATGTTCCGCCAGAGTCCCCTACGGCTGTCGCTCGTTGCGACTTTTATTGCTTGCGGTTGGCGGCACAAAACCCGTAACGTCACTTGTGATTTCTCGTTTGTGCAGCTAAATAAGCGTTTGCCCACCATCGATGTCGCCGCAGTGGCGAGGGTCCGGCTTTCGGCACCTGTCCTGTTTGCGACTCGAATCCGGATTCGTTCTAACCAAGCTTTAGAGAACTCTTCCTCGTACCCTGTCCTCCCCACGCTTTTCACGTAATAGCATTGCGGTGCGGCACCAAATACAAATGGCTGAATGCAATCGACATGGACGGACATGGATTTGTTGGATGTTGTTGTTTCCGCTGCAGCATGTTGCTGCTGCTGCTTTTTCTGCTGGTGGCGGTGGTGATGGTTATCGTGGCGTTTGTAAGTACAGCAGGCAAATCCGATTTTTCGCACAGCTGACACAGTGGCCAGTGGCCAGCGGCTAGAATTGGCTCGGGATGCAGCACCCGGCGAGTATATTAGAGATTCACGAAAAGCTGCCCGGCTGGCAGGTAGCCACGGATTTTCAAGTTTGCCGTTGCAACATTTCAACAGTGCGGCACACGCATCGGGATGACCGCACAGATTTATCCGCCATTGTTTCAATGGGGTTGCGCCCCTAACTTGTCATTTGTCCTGGTCAAGAGGCTTGCCTGGGTCCTTAAAGGTCCTGATGCTGATTAAAGCCCGGCTTAGCCGAAAAAAGTTGGAGCTGTCATATAATGCAGTTTGTTATGCCTTTGTGCAGCAGCACTCAGCACTTGTGGCAAGACAGAAAAAATAAAATTGAAGTATAAGCTCCAGCAACAGTGTCTCTGGGCATCCGCATGTGCCTCCTCCCACTCACACTTGACGGTTTGTGACTTGGAGGGGGGCACTTTACATAAACATAACATTCACGTGGAGCATTCGCATTACACATCTTGCAACTGAGCATGGCTCTATTTTTGCCCGTGCTTGTTATGCTGCCACTACAAAACTTGGGCAAGCTCTCCATCGCCTTCCCTGCTGCTTAATTTTTTCTACACATTTTTTTGCGCCCTTTATTTCTCCATCTTTTTTCGCTGTTCCCATGTACAATGTGCCTCGGCAAACTTTGCAACTTACATGCAACAAACAAAGCAAAAAATAAAGCGGACTATGAACAGAGAATGGCGAAAAAGCGATGACGCTGCTGCAGTCGGCTAAAGTATTCCCAGGGGCAGCACAAAAGCTTCAAACGCACATAGAACGGGAGATCCCGGGGATCCTGCGGATCCTAGGGGCAAGGATACGATGGCCGTCGCCGACGCTGAGGACGAGTAAATTGAAAGTTTTTGAGCAGACGCTCAGTGCCAGCAGCGACGACGACGCATTCTAAGGACATGCAGTGAGGGTCCACTTTGTCATCGTTTGAATGCCTCGTTGTTGTTGTTATTATTGTTGGTGCAGCCATTGCTGCCATTGCTGCCGCTCCTCAGTTGGCAGTTTCAGCAAGTTTTACGCAACTTTCAACGAGTCTTTCATTTTCTGATATTTCTTCCAGCCCCTCCACACACACATACACCCATAGAAACACTCAAACTTGCACACAAACTGATATTGTACATATATTCGCACACCATCGCAGACTGAACACTCGTTGTCGTACTTTATGTTGTAATTTTATTTAACTTCTTTCTTTTTTGCTTTATGTCGAGTATTTTTTCGCGTGCACAAAATGCATTATTTTTTATGTCTCTATGTGCTGGCTGGGGCACGACCCCCTGACCTCTGACCCCCTCACTAGCAGAAACTAGTTCCGCGTGCCCTGCCATCGTTACAATAACTGAGTTCCATGATGTAAATAGCTGCATTCCTGGCCGGAGTCTATTCCAGTGTCCTCCTGGTTTTGTAATCCATGTCACCACCGCCCCTCCCCTCCATCCACATCCACGCATCGAGTCTATGACAATGACAACAAAAACAATGCCAACAAGGATAACATCAGCGGCACAATGGGACTCGAGAATAGTAGACGAAGACTCGTAAAAATTAAATGCACTTACAGGGCATTCTCAATGGGGATAATGTGGCGAAAGGACCAACAAAAAATCGAAGTTCATATGCCCTTTGGGAGTCCTTAAGCTCAGTCCTACTGGCGTCGCTTCTTTACAATCTTTTTGATTACTCCATTGAGTTGGCTTTAGTTTTCAAGCCACTTGTCTAATTAGAACAGTGAGCTTCTATTGATTTCATAATTAATTAATATCTTTAAGTTTCTTAAAATCTGTCTTTTATGAAGCCTTCTAAGTATGATTTTTACTAAAAGCTTATTCAATATTTACAGTCTACTTGTTGATCCTTTTTCTGATAGTTAGAAATGAGACAAAGTGTCATTGTTCTCGCAAATGCCACTTGCAGGAATAACGTGTCTACCGGTGGAACCCTGCTACCTTGCCACTTCTAGCTCCGGCTTTTAAATGAAACTGCAGATGCCACCTTCTATCTCCTGGTGGCAAGTCCTGGATCCTGGAGAAATGCAGGTAAATGAACTAGTGGCTTACTCCCGGACGATTGTCATCCTTTAGTGTTATTGTTATTGGGCGAGCAGGACCCCAGTTATGACACTTGGTGCTCATTAGTTGCCGCTTTGCTAGATTGCACCTTGTTGTTGCCGATGTTTTTGCGGTTATTATTGCATTGCATGCCGGACCACTAATTGCGAAAATTGTTTACGTTTGGAAAATATAATGAAGTCATTTCCATTAGTACAAAGCGCATCCATAAATTGCCGCCAACGAAGTTGTGGTTCGACGACTCGGAAGGAAAAAGGTTTCCAAGCAGGATCCTGGAGCTGCCTTTTCAATGGCGCGTAATGAAGTACGAGACCTAGAGCACTGCTAAAAGGGTCCTTTGTGTGGCACATCTTATGACTCTACGTGTCGGTGTGCAACCTGTCAAAAGCAACACGTCTCGGTTAGGTGACATCGATATCTTCCCGGTTTCTGCATTCAGGGGCCCTGCATACTCATAGTTTGTATTTTTATTGTGTGGCGGCATTCACGTTTTGGTTTATTGAATTTTCGATGCTTCGTTTCGTCCTGCCGGCTGGCTGGTTGCCTGGCAGCCAGAATGCATAAAAGCATCTCTCTCGTTCATGTGCGTGTTTATTGCATATTTCTTTTGGCTTTTGTTATTGTTTTTACGGCTGCTGCATATTTATGCATCTTTTTGCCACTGCAACAGCCGCAAAAATGGCGGCAAAGGCTGCAAAGGCGGCATTGAACTGTGCACCATTTTGCATTTGCATGCATTTCGCAATGGCAGACAAAAGATGGCAAGACGGCGCCGGCAAATGTGCGTCATTTGCATGGAAAATCGCTTTTCTGTGCTCGCATCTCGCTGAGTTTTCTCGCATTCTCCCGCCCAGTCAATGCCGCAGAAATTCAGTATGCAATGCAACAATAGTTTTGCATATAAATGGATTCCGAACGCGCATTTAGACTCTACCCACCTGTCTCTCTGTTGGGCATAAGGGGGGCTCCTTTTTTGTTAATTTATCGCCACGCCCAAAGGTGACTTTCAAGGAACCGCGAAGGATGCCCAGTCACATCCAATTGGCGCCCTTGTCTTGACTTCGTAATCTATTTTCAACTACAATTATGTGAAGTCTTGTCTAACCCCTCTTGGACTTTAGAAGCTTCTAGACAATAACGGTAAAACGGTGCGTATACTTGACATAGTAAGGAATATATGTGATGTACGAGCTTATTGGTTTGCAACTCTTCAGTGCCCTTTTTTTCACCTGTACACAAAAATATTGAATTTCCCATTTAATCCAAAAGGATTCTTAATATCCCGACCTGCGACAAATTCCGCCTGTGAGTGCACAAAAGGTGCAAGATATCTGACATGCTGTGCATTTTTGGGTGCGCGAATATGAGTGCGAAATGATTGCTGAAATTTTCACAACGAATATAAACGAGAGATCGACGTGTTCGCTTCGCGCCTCAATAGTCCGACTTTGGATCTCGTTTCAGTAATAAATTTAAATGCATTAAGTTATCACAGATGGAGCATATTTTTCTTTTTATACTGCGATACACATTGATTTTCAGATATTTTCCGTTCTTTTTCCATTTGCTTTTTTATGGCTTGTCTTTTTGTGTGCTTGCTGCAGCCTTATTGGGATTTTTGTGGATTATCAGCGAAAGCAGAGCTTAATACCAAATTATTATGCATGCAGCGAGCAACATAAAGTACACAAAGAATTCGGGATTAATCAGCAGCAAGCCGAGCTATGGATGCCCCCAAAGGGCTACCTTCCTCAAATTATTTCCTTTCCCTTTAAAAGCATCGAGACTGGTACTCACCATTAGATGATGTGGAGAAGACGAAGCTGTTGGTCAAATCGCTCCAGCCGTATCGATTCCTGTAATTGAGAACCATTGGGTGTATTGATTATGTGGCTCAGCGTCATTAGTGGATATTAATATGCAAATGCTTCCTAATGATCTGAGTTAAGTGCATTAGCATTGACGCTCCAAGAGGCCGTCTATTGTTGAGAATCTCAAATGTCTCTCATTATACTCCGTAGGAATTTAATATTCTTGCTTAAATTCTAACCCTTTTTGATGAATTTATTAGCTTTAACTGTTTGTTCAATTACAGAAGAGTAAACATTTCAGAAACTCCTTAAAGCACTGAAAGTTCTCTATTTGTTGTACAAACTATATTAGCCGGATTGTTTTCAACTCACCTGGACTGCACGGTGGCCTCGTAGTGCTGATCGGGATCCAGGCCGCGTATCATGTAGCTCATGCCCTGGGCGTAGTGGTGGGACAGAGGGATGGCCGGCAGGACAACGTTGCGCCAATCGTTGTGGCCCCAGTGCATCATGTTACCGTAGCCGGAGTAACTGCCAGAGATGCCACCGCCCAAGTTGCTGCCCATCCGGTGCGAGTGCAGTCCGGAGCCGTACATCTGCGAGGAGGACATCGAGGTGGACGAAGAGGATGGGGAGTCAATGGAGTTGCCAACGACCTCGTGTCCTTGTGGCAGCTTGCGGAAGGACAACTTATACTCTTCGATGGGAGAGTGCGAGTCGACGGCCCAGGAGATGTTGTATCTGGAAAGAGGAATGGAAAGCAGGATTGGGTTGGGTAAGTGGCTCCGGTTATCGCAAAGTTTTGCGCGCAACAGTTGGCGTGGGGACTTATTCCAAGGAGGGTTCAATCAATATGTAATTGTTAAATTCTCTATTGAGAGCTGCTGCTGCAAGGGCTGGCGCTGCAGTTATTGTTACAAGCACGCAAGCTGCAGTCAGAATCTGAAGGATTCAGGACAACAAAACGACAACAACGTAATCAATGCCTGACGACAATGGCGGGGTTAAGATACTGCGTCTGAAGTAACTCCTGCTCCTGCTCCTGCTGCTTTCGCAATTTCAGACCCGACGTAATGCCCACCCACTCCTTTGTTATTGGCTGCTTGTTTGGCCAGCTTGCCCCTTTCCTAGGTCCTGGCACAATACGTCCATTCAACCGAAAGGCCAACAGTGCTGCCACATTCTCAGCTCAAGTGTAAATGGAGTTATATCGCAGAGTGCATTGTGGCATGATTAAGGCGATCCGAGAGCCACCAACAGAGGGTTGGCTAAATGCATTTTTGGCCATTGGCCCCGCCGACTTAAAGAGTGGTCCTTTGAAGCCTTAAAGCAGCAGTCCTCCGCATCCTTGTCGGAGCTCATTAGTCCGGTAACAAAACTTATTTATAGGCACACTCCGGAGGAGCGAGCTGTTCAAGTAAACAACTAATTACGAGTCCCCCGAACAGGCTCCAGATTTAGCCGGGATGTCGCACCCGGAGGATGGGGCGCATTACAAAGGCGCAAGTTCATTGCTTTGCGATAAAGTCGGCACACAATTTGAATGTTAATCAGCATGGGCAATGTGCCTGTGCAAAGGCCTGGCCGTAAACAAGTGGGCCGAACTGGCAAGGACCTTCTTCCTGTTTTGTTTTGCTCTCAGTTCTGTATTCTGTATGATTATTGGGCCATGCCAACTAATAACTTCGAGTCCTGGGCACAATAAAAACATAAAACGCCAATCAGAAAACTTTTCGCATATAGCATAAAACTAACGCAAGCAATAAAAATGATTATTAACAATTGAAGAGCCGGCGACTGGCGCCAGTCGGGAAAATGCCAGAGGGTCGGATAAGGCGGAAGAGAGCGGAAACGCTCGCTGGGGGGAGCGAGAATCGCTTTTGGGTACTTTGTGTGTTCGATTCGGGCTTTTGGTAGCTTAATTGCCGGCAGCAGTTTCCGGTGGCGAATCAAACCAAATGAAACGAAATGAAATCAGCGTAAAAGTTGACATGGCAATCGCTGGATCGGTTAGTTGCTTTTGGCCAAAAGTTGCTTTATGCTATCGCTAACGGGGCGTATGCGCAATATGGCTGCCCTAAAATTATAATGGCCAAAATCCCAGTTTCAGCTCCAATTGGATTCGAACCAAGTTGAATAATTGAAAGGTGCCAATGGCATTCCCTTCTACCAACATATCTATTTTTTTTTTTTTGTTTTTGCTTTTAAACCGTGTAAAGCTATCTAACTGTCGGTTTGTCGGCCTGTCTCTGCGCTTGGTTCTGTCTGCCACTTTGTTCGGGTGTGACATGAGAATTGAGCTTGTTTGTCGCTTCGCTGACTACCTTTCCCTATCTCCTCGCACCCCTTCTCCATCACTCCCAGCTCTCAGCTAGACATCGCTTTGTCTGCCCACTTATAAGGCGAATGTGGGTGTGCGTGTGTTTGATGACAGCTAATCCAATTAAAAGTTTCATACGTTACGTATACGCAGGGTGCTGCCGCAGTTCCTCTATCCGTCCGTCAGACCCTCTCCGTCAGTTGCCATGTCAGTCAACGAAATTAATCTAATAAAGTTGCCCAGTGCGAGCTCAGTGCATCATCATCTGTGTGCAATCAACCCTCCAAACCTGACATTTGCTTTGGATTTTGCATTTTATGGTCAGTTACCAGCACTTCCGACCTTCGAAATCCTAATTAGGCAGTCGAGAACTGCGCCAAGCTGGCACGTGTCCTGTTCACTTTTTCATTTTCTTTCCCAAAGTAGCTGAAATAGAGTATTGGGGGGTATTGGAATCCTTACCTGTCCTTGTATTGACTGATTGGCGGTGAATTAAAAACGGCAACGTTCGGTTTTCCGCTCAACTGCAGGGTCTTGCGTGCCTTGCCGAGCTGGTTCTCGGCCACACAGGAATAGTTGCCAAAGTCCTGCGGATGCACTTTGCGTATAATCAGCGTGTGCCTTGAACCGCGCGTCTCCATGATGTGCCTCTCCGTGGTATCCAATTGCATGGTGTCTTTGAACCAAATTACCTGTAAATAATTGAAAACTTGGTCAATCCGGATCCGAGCACGACTTGGCCAACTAACTGGCGAGTTAGTCTGTGAGTCGGTAAGTGAGTGAGTAGCTTTATGTGTTCGTGATTCGGTTTTGTGTTTTCTGTACACCTGAACTTGGAGCTCAGAATGAGTTGGCGGCCAGGGAGCTTCTTGGCCTTCAGGGTCGAGATGGGGGCAAAAGTTAAGACGATTTGCGGCGAGTACTTTCAATTCCACCACCACTTCCACTTACACATCCACTTGCACATCTCCACTTCTTACTGGCTGTCACTTGAGCGTCAATTAAACGTAATTTCTGTTGAAATTGAAAACCAGATCGACGTGCCGGCAATGAGTATTGATTTTACCATCAAAATTTTTTTTGTTCCCAGCCAATGTCAGAGAACGAAATTCATCTTCGATTCTGCATTGTTTGTACCTATTTGTTTGTTACATATTTTGCAGCAGCCGGTTTCGACAACATGTTTTGTGTGTCAAGTGCGAGCTCCAAAAGTCTACGAATCCTGTGCAAACACATCCCGCAAAGGTCCCGATACAACGTGGCTCGGATCCCAACTATACTGGGACAGATACAGACGGACGGGCTGTGCGTGTTTTGTAAATGAATTGGGCGCGAGTCGCTGCAAGCGCCGAGCTGTCGCCGTGCTGACAGTTCGCAGACAGGATATGCCAGGAAACGCCGGGTAGCGGCAGGATGTGAGATAAGCAAGGACAGAACGCACGAATTAACAGGGGATACGGGTAGCGGTTGGAAACGGTGGCAGTGGCATCAACGGCAGCAGTAGAAGCAGCAGCAGGTGCTCCATGGCATGACGCACATACCAAAATCCAATCTCCAGTTACCAACAAAGGCACAAAAATATTAAAACAAATAGATGAAAAAATTATGTGGCCACCAAACGAATGAGAGAAAGAAACAAATATGAATGGTAGCTATCTGGCGTTTCTATTTTCGAGTTCTAGTATTTATTTGGGGATCCTCTGCCACGTTTTGGTTGGGATTAGTTAACGACGGCAGTGTTATGCCGCATATTCCATTAAAATGGCTGTCAGGAGTGCATATGTGTTGTCGTATTTTCGTCCTCACATACACACACAACCAGACAGTCGAACGCAGGAACCGGGTTAGACATTTCCACCCATTGGTCATACAGCGTGTACGTGTGCAGTTACAGTTATGCCATAAATGTTTTTTGCCGTTATTTGTCCGAACTGTTGATGTTTGCGTTTTTCATGCCTTTTCTGCCATCCCGACTAGTTTGGACTGGTGATGTTGATTTTACGTTTCGTCCTTAATTTAAGCTCCGGGGCGACCTCGTCCTCAGAGTCCCCTTAGCCCTCTTAATTCATCGTCGGGGCTATCATCGGCCTGGCGCCATTTCCTTCAATCGTGCGTAACGAGGCGTAAGTGTTGACGCGGCATAAAAATGACCAAAAATTATTTTATTCAATATTTTGCCTCTGGCTGGATGGTCCGGCTAACTGAATTAATTGCTGCACGGCCAGGACGTTATTAGTCGTCCATTGGGACGGCAATTGATTGCCCCTAGTTTGTGTGCACTTCATTAATAGATCCGCGCCAATGTTGTGCCAATCAATCTTTTGCACTTGCGCTTAATTTTCCAATGCTTTTTTGTATTGTTTTTTCTTTACTTTCTAGAGCACGTGAAGCAGAGTAAAGGAAACGAATCGAATTGGATCGAATCGAAACAGAAACTTGGCAAACTTTGAAGCTCTTCCCCGGCACAAAACAAAGCAGCAAAAAATTAGCATTGATGAGCAGCAAAGCGAGAAATACCAATCAACACTAATCAGCCAAAAAGGGAAGAAAGGAGAGTATGCGTGCCTTTGCTCTTCTTTTCTTTTTTTTCTTGCTTTCTCCCGATGATATGTATCCTTGCCTGGCAATCTATTATTCGCCGGCTGGCGCAGCGGAAATTGTAGGAGGAAGTGTGTTGTGGAATGGTTGCCCGTACATGCAGAGGTGTGCGTGTGTGGGCGAGTGGCAGCTGGGAGCGAAAACGCGACAAAGGCTGAGCTAGTCGAAAAGAAAAGCCAAATAATTGCAAGAGGCATGTGGGAATTACGCATACGCAACGTTGGCACGCCAGCACGCACACACGAGAATCGGAATGGAGTTGCGTGTGAAACTGGAATTGCTTCTGCTTCGGGTTCTGCCGCTTCTGGTGTTGTTACCGCTGGTGTCGCTGCTAATGACCACAGTTTGACTTAAGTTGTTGCCTTCACCCGCCGACTGGTCTCAGCGCCAGCTGCTCCCCAAAGTTTCTGCTGCCTCCGCCGCCCAGGGAAATGCTAATAGAAATTAGATAATGACAATAAATAACTTTCCCGTAATTAATTACGGCAGTTTAATGTTAGTTTAGAGAGCCACTTAATATTTTTCAAATAAGTATCGGCTTTAGAGTGTGGAGTTCCAAAGGCCGCTGTTCATTATGGAATATTTTGCCAATTTTCAAATAATTTAGCTTCTTAAATTGCAAATGCCTACTTTATTATAATTTATTTGCTGAATAAATACACATTCAGTAGTGTTAATATTGAATATTTTTCAAATTCTCTCTCAGTTAGCAATTTCCATTCCAACGATTCCTGTAATCATTTAGCAATTTCGTGTCATCAAAACTCATCTCGGATCGGGCCAATAGGCCAACTGCTAGTCCTCCGACCGGAACAAAAACTCATTACGGACGAGTGTGTGTGTATGAGTGTGTAAATGTGAAGAAAATTACCAATTTGGAAATTAATTTGCAAAATAATTAAAAGCCATAGCTGCACTCGGGCTGGCTGGAGCGATGAAAGCTCATCAGCCACGTTCAAGGGTCGGGGTTCGCTGGGTTAAGGGTGAGTATATGGTGGGTGGGCTGTGCGGCGCATATATTAGGGAACAGTTGCTGTCCATACGGACGCCCATTAATGCTGTTAGCTGCTGACGTTGATGGCTCTGTCAAATGCTGCTGCATGTTTAATGCGTCCGACATCGATGACGGCGACAACATCGTTGACAACGTTGACAATGCCGTTGCCCGTTGCCCGTTGACGTTGATAATGATGTTGTCTCATTGCCGTCGCTCATGTTAATGACAATTGCTCTAATGACTTTGTTGCCGTCGACGGGGCTCTTGGGGAAGAAGGAATAGCAGGAGTAGGGAGGAGTTCAGAAGGAATAGGAGCACTAGGATGGAACAGGCACAGCTTAGTGCTTGTTTATGATATTCATTATGCAACAAATCGACAATATCAATGGATTATGAATACACCAGACTTGGGCTTGTGGTGCAATGCGTAATTAATATGTAAATATGCACATAAGTGCCAATGGACGTGCCCGTGCTCGTGTGTGGGGGACCGCTTTCAATGCGCTCTAAATAATTAACATGCTGCTCCAGTGCCGCATAGTTTGCGGTTTTTCCACCGCAAAAGCCGCCTCATCGCTGACAAGACATAATTAAAAATGCACTCTGCTGGACAATGCGAACAATAAGTGATATGTCATAATCAACGTCCATATAAATTTTCAATATTCCATCAGGGCTCATTCGTTCGGCGAAACAGTGATATTGTCCACCTTTTGTGGATGCCACTGGTGGGTTGTAATGCTAAAATTCCATACAATACTAAAATGCCGCAGATATTTTCCGGATTCTGGTATTTTATACGCTAATTAAACCGACCTGGGCGCTAGAGAGTTCACATGCGAGTGAGTCCCTTAATTAACATTTAGGAAAGTTGGGACCTAACTAAAAAACCTCGAAACTCGAAACTGCCGCGTCAGTGGCACACTTGAAAATTTTTATATGCAAGTACTTTGAGCCAGCATGGCGGCTCGTTAAAGAACAACCATACAAAAATAAAAAGCGAGCGAAAACGAAATGAAAAGGAAGCGTTAAATTGTATACACTTAGCCACAGGGATGCAAAATAAAGGGGAAAAATGCTGAAAACAAAAAAAAATTAAATGAATGAAGAAAAAATGACGAACTGCGGCCACCGAAACGTAGTGAGGAGGAAGACGGCCAATGCAAAAATTGCATGCGGAAATGCCATTCTCAAAGACTACTAAATGCCACGCCCCGCTGCCATCAGTCGCCCACCGTTTCGCTCTTCCCGCCACGTCCTCGTCAGCTGGAGATGGCATGCACAATGCAAAGCAGGAGGCGTTGACGCCGACGCTGCAAGCAGCAGGCAAGCAGGGGCAGGACATTAAGGGCAAAGTGGGAGTAGGGGGCAGCAACGACCATAATGAAATGTGTCGGACAGAGCAAATAAAAAGCTGCAGCTAGCTGGCAAATAAATAGTTACGCTGTTCGCTGGAAAGCAGTCAACTCTTTGCGGCCACAAAACGAGGGCCAACAAAAAATGTTAAAAATTAAATAGCATAAAAACTTAATGCGCTGTCGGAATTCGCGGAACGGGCCAGCAGTCAGGAGTCGGCAGTCAGTAGTCAGAAGTCAGAATTCAGACAGAATTCAGCACGAAACAGGGCAAAAATGGAACAGGACCGAAACGGAGTGAAATGAAACGGGAGCTGTATAATTTTAAGCATTGACATTTGCGGTTGCAAGTCATTATTTGGACTGCCACTGGGCCACTCGTTAGGGTGGACCAACTTTAGGCATAATACTTTTAGCTAAAATAGATTCAATGGACTGTATTTCTTAAAGGATTCAAATTAGATAAAGTTTTTAGTGAATACATGGCGTATGAGTAATGTCTTAGTAAAATATTGCTCATACGCAATGTTGCCTTTGAGTCATATGGGATCTTTTGTAATGATTAGCTAATGATAATACAAAATGTTTCTTGTTATGATTGGTTAATAGTTTCCCATTAAATTAAAAACTTCTTTGGCCTCCATGGCGTATTAGTAATTTTCAATCAACATTACACATACGCAGTGTTGTCGAACCTAACTTGAATAGTTAAATTGTCATGTTTTTTATTGAAAACCCATATAATCCTTTTATTGATTTACACATTCAACTTTTAGCTCTCAAAGAGTCACCCTAGTAAGTAATTTTTCTTCTTTTTCTTGCGCTGTGTGTGCGCTATGTCATTTCGGGTTTCTTTTCAGCTCTTTGGCATTTCTCTTGTTATTTTTTTTGGGACTCTCGCCGCTTCTCACTTCCGCTTTGGCAACTTCCGCAATTTTACTTTGAATTATAGCCGAGCGTATTAATTTAAATGTCGACAAAAGGCGCAAAGCACAAAAATAAACACGAAGAGGGACAGCGAGGGACAAAGAGGGCGAGGGCTTTCCTGGCTAAAAGTGAAGTTGAAATTACTGCAGAAATACTCGTTTACGAAAAAATGCAATACTGAGTGGAATGGCGACAGGCTGTGTCTCGCTCGCTCGCTGTGAGCGATGTTTGATTAAAATTATGCTCGGCGTCTTCTTTATTGTAGTCGTATTCGTCCTTTTATCTCCCATCTGCACTTTGTAGTGCACTTCAATTCGCCTTTGTAGACTTTTAATTAATGCGTTGTGGTAGAGGCCGGCTGCTGGCAAACAATGGAGTCGCCTCGATGGCTAAATCTATGGATATATCTGCGGACATTTCTTTATATGGGGCCTGTATCTGTGTCGTGTTTACGCGTGTAGGTGTGTGTATGGGTAGATGTGCTTCCAAGTGAGCAAGTCCGATAATGAAAATTTATGTATGAAATTTAATTAAAACATACCTCAGGCTGAGTTTCGCCGTGGACGATGCAGACCAGCGTGGCCTCGTGCCCTTCGCCGGAAAAGACCACAGGTCGCTCCACGGAGATTTCCGGTGAGACTGTGTAATGAGAAAAAGGGAGAAAAAAAGGGGGAGAAAGCAATGTGAAATTAGTTAATAACATAAATAGTCCCCTCTGCGTTAAATGAAAAGAAATCAATGGCCAAGTGCCAGCAATGCCCACCAGCCATCGAGACGGAAAGTGTAAATAGTGACGAAGGTCCTGTAATTGGCACACTCTGCCATTACAATTCCCATCAAAATTATATATAAATTGTTAATAAATGTCAGAGAGGCCGGTAGCCTCCGAAAGGCATTTTAATAATTGCAATCCAGCCAATGAATGTCGGTAAGTGTGTAAACGTAATAAAAGCTCTCCGCTCTGCGGCGAGTGGCAAACAACGGGCGAGTCCTGCCCCCTGGAAGTACCCCTTTTGACTGCCCCCGTCGTCTGCTTGACTGAATGTGGTGCCTCGTGAGCGTTAAAAGTCAGAACCAGTTCGAATCGAAATCGGATTTGACATAAATTGGACTGACAGTCGAACTCCGTAGCAGAACGGCGTTCTGGAAAAATTAATTCGTTTCACTTCCATTGTGAGCGGGGAGGCACTCGAAAAAAATAAGAGAACTTATAAAATAAAGGTAGGAAATTATATTTTTAATAAAATGATAATTTTCCAATTAGTATATACTTACACAGGACATGCAGGACAACCTGGCTGGAAGCGGGTTGACCGACTCGATTGTTTGCAGTGCAGATGTATACACCGCCCTTGTGCCGATCCACGTTCTCAATGGAGAGGACGTGCGAGTGTAGCTTCTCCTCGCCTGAAAGAAGAAGAAAAAACAATAAATCGGGGGCACCCCCCCACGAAAACCGCATGAAAAATGCAACTCAATAAGGTCAGGCGGAGAGGGTCGAAGCATCAAGAGCCGCCGGAGCCCAAGAAATGACAGAGCCAATTACGAGGAATCAACGTGCGGCCAAGTGACAGTGATGTCCGGCCGTAGTCTCCTCTCCGCGGGTCACCACCCCGGCACCCGGTTGCCAACCGACAACAGAAACCACCAACCGCGCCACCATGCATCGGACACTGCCGGACTCACTGAACGTTGCCGGAAGAGTAAGCATTATATTTAATAATAAAGGCGGAGCGAGGCGGGGCGGAAAATATAATTTCTTTGACTTTCCATTTTTATGGAAATTGTTTAAAGTTTCTTTTACGACTGTATTCATTTACTTTTGCCTCGTTCTTTGTTGCTCTTTATGATTTTAATTTGCGTGGTTGCTGCTCGGTTGGTTTCGGTGTTTGTTTTTGCTTTCGTTTCTGTTGTTTTGGCTGCTGACATCCTTTTTTTTTTGTTTTTTCATATTTGGCTTGGGCTGCGGCACTCGTGTTCGCATTTATGCAGAATCTCACCGTTGGGCAAAATATTATTTTTGCGGCTCCAAGTCACATTCGGCATCGGATTGCCAGTGGCCGAGCATTCGATGCGCACCGACGAGCCCTTTTTGACTTGCAAATGTCCGCCGGTGCTAATGTGATGAATCCTCGGTGGCACTGCAAAGAAAATAAACAGAGAAGAGAAAACACATTAGAAATGGCCGGGTCTGAAATTCGGAAAAACAGAAACAAAAAACAGCCCGCTGACCACCCGCTTTTAATTCTCTGGATGCCCACTGTCCACTGAAATATATGCAAAGTGGGGCCGGCCGGGCAAGGACATCATACAATTTGAATAAATAAATGCGGCCCGAATGCAAATTGAATGAGAGAAAACGACGTTTACGCGTCTTCGACTTGGAAGTGCCCCCCGAATCCACATTTTTTGTGACCCCGCTGGGGCATAGTTTGATTTAATTCGGGACTGGCATTTATTTATACTTGTGGCGGCATTATTTTACAGCTGTTAAAAATTATGTCTGCCGAGCGTTGGCCAAATCAAGGACAATGCCAGATGCCTTCATCCCATTTTATGGGCATTTCTTATGCATTATTATATTTTTGGGGCCCACTGAATGGCCAGCAGTTGGTGTTTCTTGTTTGCGATTGTTGTTTGCCCTGAGTTTGTGATTTTGTATTTACTTTATTTTGTGTCCCTGAGTCCTCTAGTTTCTCTCTTCTACTTTATTTTGCTTAAGCTCTTGGGGATTTCATTCATTTGGCTGGTCCATAAATTGGGACCAAAACACAAGGACACACATTGACGAGCTGATATTTTGCTTGGCCCGAAAATTTCCCATTTAAATGCCAGTATCAAAATCAACAGCTCCATAACCCAAAAGGCTCACAGAGACACATCGCTGGAGTATATAGACTCAATATACATATCAAATTCGAGTCCGTCTGAATGAGCAGGGGTTGAGAGTTACGGATAGCCAGGCTGGCACACAGTTTCTTTGATTAGGTTCCAATCAAATTATCACAAGCAACGCCAGTGGCCCGCAAACATGTGTTATTGATGCAATTCTTTCACAACACATACGATTTGCAATATATCAAAAAGTATATTCGACTGCTATGGACAAAACAAATAAGCACCCAAGGAATGTGGCTCCACATGGAAGGATATTCTATCTCCACCTATATCTCTCGCACTGGCTCTGCAGGATATTTGCATTCGAAAGAAAATTACAATTGATCACTAACAGTTGTTACATAGAGAAAAATAAAAAGTTTTTAAGTTAAATGATAAATAAAGAAACCAGTTCGGATGGTTTAATATTTTGGTGTGAAGTAGTCAGGTAATTTAATAAATATTTCATATTACTTATTTAATTAAAATATTTTTTTCTAGTGTGGCTTATAGCGGGGTCCTTTTGCAGCCACAAAATATGCATTAGACTGTAATAAATCATGAGCCTGGGCAAGGACATTGCAGGCAGGCAGGGAGAAGGACTCTGCGATAGCAGATAGCTCGCAATGAAGTTGCTGGCTACCAGGCACTGGGGCGTGTGTGTTTGAAATATTCTCAATATTCTCACGCTTTGGCGGTCCTGTAAACTCGCATATTGAATTCAATAAATATGTCTCCATACGACTGGGTGATTTCGGGTGGGAATTGTGGATTGGAGTGCTGAAGAGGGGGCGGCAAAGCCCTTATAATATAATACCCTTATAATATAGACCCGAGGCTGAAATTGATATCGACTGGTCGTGTAATACGTGGATTGCGGCTTGTAATGTCGTGCAGATGACGACTACTTAATGGTTCTCGAACTCGAGTCTCCAGACTGGCAGCAACAATCATGATGGTTTGCCGGCTTGTGGGCTATCGGTCTTTGAAGCTTTTGAGCTAGATGGCAAAAATTTTAATAAGCAGCTCTTTCAAAGCACTTGCCGCACTGGCGGTTGCGGCCAGTTTTCATGACAGAGTTTGTTTCATATTGATTCCGAAGCATCCACGGCACTGCCTCAACTTCTGGCCGTGGTTGGTTTTGCGGCATTCAAAGTTCTTCGCTGGCCCACAGCCCCATCCTGATCCTTATGCAAATCCACACTCACATCCACATCCGCACACAAATGCATATACACATTTTCGTCCTCCGGATGGCTTTAACTTTAAGTGCGCCGGATTGTGGGCGGCGAAAGTTTGTGCCTCCGTCTGCTAAGTAATTTAAATCCATATTCTGTTGCAGCCGATAAAGTTTAGTGCTAAAACTTAAGCGGCTGCCGAGTGCCTGGCATTTAATTGTGGGCTCTCTGGCCGGGTCCTGCTGCAGTCCTTGCCTGCCAATGTCTTGGTAATTTGTCTCAAGTATCCTAAGAAAGCTGGCAAGTGTGCGTGTCGCACTATAGCGAATAGTGTGTAGGTGTGTGGGATTGTGTTTTGTTTATCGTTCTTGTGGCATATAATTATGCTACACCTCTCTCGTGCTCCCCTCCTTTATAGCCTGTGGTAGCATCTTTTGTTATTGTACAAACATTGTTGTTTAGACCATTGTGCTGGTCCTGCTGGGAACCCATTGTTGGCCCATAATTAAATGCTCCCCCTTGCCTCACCCGTCTACTCCTGTCCTGCACCTGATGTGCAGGTCCTGTCCACATCCGTCTGCGTCTCCGTATCCGTGGACAGTTGTTTTGGCATATTGTGCATATAAATCACCAGGCACCGGGTTTCATTTTCTATGCCGAAGCCACACACAGTCGGTGCAATAATTATGGTTTCCGGTTCAATGATTCCATTGTTATCGATACTTTAATTGGAGTTCTTGCCTTCGAATTCTGTGGTAAATTTTCGCCATAGATGTGTCCTGTAATTACGCTGCTAATTGCGGATCTCCTGTGGCCATTTCGACTAGTCGCAATCGGATTTGGTGGGCGGGGCGGGCGCTTTAAAGTCAAGCTCACTGAATGGATTTTTAAAATCCCAACTCGCGATTGGATGGATGGGGCGGATGTGTGATAAAAATGTGCAAATTGCCGCAACGCCTGACCGCACAGCCACCGCATAACATAATGTTTTGCAGTTGGATTTGGGTGAGCCACACTCCCCCGCACCACTTGCACTTGCACTTGCACCACAATGACCCATCGATGCCCTGCCACCGGCTAATGGATGGATTGTGTGGATGGGCCGTGTCGAAGCCTAATTGGTTTTATTAAACGTCATATGAATAATGTCCGGCAGCAGCTGCAACTGAATGTCCAACATCCCGCAGCCAGCAAACCAGCAACCAAAAAGCGGAGGTTAAATTAATGAAAATGCTTTTAAGCATGGCTTTAGTTGCAGTTGCAGCTGTATCCTTGACACGGTTACTGGGTGGAAAACAGGACTGCCGTCCCCTGTTGACTCTGGCCAAACAGTCCTTGGCGGACTCATCAAATATTGAAGCTCCGGCGGTTAGGCAGAGATATATAGGAGTGTGTACCGAAAATCTAGGTGAGTGGCAGATGTCCTGCCTGGCGAGGCGCTGGCGCCCGAGGCTCCAATTATTCCAATTCCGCGCCACAGATATTAATGCCGGTGCCATATTAAAAGATTTGTCAACGGCCAAAAGTTTAGGCCATTGTTTTGGCCTTGCCAGAGGCAACGGCATCGGCCGACTGGTCCATTTTTTGGCCATCGCCGGCTAATGTCTTTGTAAGTGCTGCGATGGCCAAGTGCAAAACTTTGGCAGTGGCGCACATTATTTTTTCATCTTTAGTGCGAGCCAAACTGAAAGTAATTTACGCTCGTAAAAACTGCCAAGCCGAGATGCCAGAGAGCGGCAAACTTTATGAAATTTATATACGAATACGCCGGGACACATGGTGGGTTTTTGGGTTTCTGGATTCTGGAGTCTGGATACGGCATTCAGGATTTTTGGGATCTCATTTGGGGATGGGGCTGAGGAACATGGCTGTCGGACGTTTGCTGAGCCTATAAAAACTTCGACAGCGCATTATTTTTCCTGTTTTCTCCTTTGACAATAATGGAGATTGGGGATTGAGTTTTGGGGAGGCTTTTGGCTTTCACCAAGGGTAAGCCGAGGGGGACCAGGCCAAAAGTAAGGGGCCCAGTACAAAAACTGGGCGAGAAATTTACGTGCGCTGCAAAAGTTCAATAAACGAAATATTTCTGGCCATGATCATTATTTGGCAAACGGAGCGCATAATAAACACATAAAATAAACAAAACTTTTCAATAATCGATTTTTTTGCCCAGCTCGCACACGCCCCGCCCTCTTCCTCTTTGAGTTTGTCGAAGTCCTGGTTTTTGTTGTTGTCCTGATTTTCCCCCCTCACCACAAAAAGGAGTCTTCGTTTAATGTTTGCTTGTGGCAACGACGCCCAGAAAGAGGAGGAGCTGGAGCCAGTGCCGGAGTGGGAGCAGGACCACAAGCCAGGACCAAGTTTCAATGACAAATGAAAAAAGTTGCCCCTGCTAAAATAAATACGCATTTTTTATAGGCCTGCCTGGAGAATAATGCTCAAGCAAGTATCCATGCATTCAATATTAAAGTATTTTAAAGAGTGCAATAAAACTATTTTCGAATCGATTTCTAGCCAGCTGAGGAACAGGACTGAAGGACTAAAGACTGATACTGAGCACACAAAAAAGGAGAGCATGGCACTTTGGAGATTTGGGGAATTGTATCGCAATTTGCATGCACCGCACACATACAGCTCGTGGCGCAGTTAAAAGGAAGTGTTAGCCTGGCTAAAAGGCGTGCTCCACACACACACAAACACACACCCACACACACGCGCACGCACTCACACCAGGCCAGTATGCAAATAAAGGGCAACATTGTAATTGGGGGGAAATATATGTAAATTATTCATCATTGCTGATTAGAAGCCTTGCCAAAGACGCACGCCAAAAGGGAGCCGGGGATGAAGGAGGAGCCAAAAAGTAAAAGAACAGGAGGTGGATTAGGACTGGGATTGGGATTGGGGAGATGACGGGTGAAATGGATAGAAGTAACAGTCAGAAACAAAGCTCAAAGCCCGGCCGGAGTCGTGCGCTTGTTAGGCACATTGGGTCCCCGGCAGGAAGTAGTTGAGCAGGACCCGGGAGCCAAGGAGCCAAGGAGCCGAGAGCCAACAATTTGCATCCGCTTTCTGATTCTTCGACTGCCCGCCCCGGGATCTACCCCGGGTCCTGGGTCGTGAGGTCCTCTGTTTTGCGGATGAGCAGCGATTCCGGGGCAAATGGCAGATTAGTTTTGATTTTTTCGCCGCTCTAAAAATTCCACTCTCTATTGAATCTTTGGCCGTAAAGCGGCCAAATTGCAGCCAAGCTACTTTGCATATTTGAGTGGCCCGGACGCATAAAGCACTAAGCACTAAGGATGTAAGGATATGTTAATTTGACCAACACACACACATACCCAACAGCAGAGGTGCCCAAATGATGAAGCCTAACAATGGGGCCCAAGTGATTTGAGTAGGCCGCATAAATTTCCACCCATAAAAATCCCATGGAACGTCAATCTGGGAGATTGGAACTTTGCATAACAATGCGCCCGTTCCCTGGCCCGGGCACGCTTAACCGAAAAGTCAGTTGGCAAATTTGTTGGCAAAAAGCCATCGGCCTACTTACCCAGTATCTCTACCGTGTGGGTGATTTCCCTCGGATCCATGGTGGCAATCTGGCAGATATAATCTCCGGCATCTGTGGGCTGGGCGTCGCGTATCTGGAGATTGAATCCGTTGACCAGGCGAACTCGAGGATCGGGTGTTACTTTCACGGATCCGGCCGTTAATATGGCGATGCCACGCTTCCAGGCCACAACATATGCATCTGCAATCGAAATACCAAAATCGTAATCATCAATGAGTGGAAATTATAATTGATAAATTATGTTCGAGAGTTATTAAATCGACGAATGTCACGATTCAAGTGGCCTGCATTTCAGCGGCAGTGGCAGAGTGGCAGTGTGGCAGAGGCAGCGTAAATTGAAAAGCCAGTATTCAAATGGCTCAATTACGGGCCGCTTCGTAGGATCTAAAAAGGCTAGAAATTCAATTTGGCATGGACCAGCACACACAATCACACACTCGCAGCCAAAGGCAGGACTCCAAAGGCAGGAGTGGAATATAAACCGCAGACAGGCGGCGGGAACAACACTGGATGAGAGTCAGACAGGCACTCAGTAACACCCACTTGATATCCGCTAATGTGCGGCATTTGCAATCATATGCCAGGACGAGAGGCAGTCAGACACCAGGACGCTCTCAACATCAGCAGGATGCTGGAGGAAGGATGCCAGTCAGACAGACAGTAGCGTAGCACACATACTGGCGTTCTCTGGGGTGGACACCATTTTCGAAAAGAAACAATTTCTCAACTTATTATCCCACATTTTTTATCAAGCTTAAAAAGTTTATAATTAACAGGAAAATGGTAAACACCTTGCGCCTTTTAATATAATTCCATAAAGAGATAAGCTTGTGTTAAAGCCACTAATGAAAACATAACTTTTCAAACGGAAGAAAGGAAGCTTTTGGTTCACCCTAATAAAACACATCAATAGACAAACTCACACACAGACACACATATTTCTAACAGTCCAATGGCAATGCCGTATTCATCGAACTCATTAATTGTGATTCCTTTTTCAATTTATGTGAGTTGCTCGATGTAAATTTCCGTGCGCGTGCAAGGCGGTGATGGAAAGGGCAAAAAGGACGATTCGGGACTAAAATTGATTGGAGAAGGAGGCGGGGAAGGAGGAGCAGAAGGGAAGAGCTGGGAGCGGAGAAGTATGGAAAATGTGTATTGAAGCTGCCGGATTTGCTACTAATGATGTATGACTTCCGTGTTTCGGCGCCAACGAGCGGCATTCATTAAAAATTAAAACAATTTCGCCCGCCATCGACGACTAAGTGAGTCCTTCCCCGCACCGGGTGTTGAAAAATCTCGAGTTGGGGGGTAAATGATGTACGAGCACGGGTGTCCTTTCGCGTCCTTTCTTGAAATTGATTTCACCGCATACGCACAGACACTAAGGCACATATGCAGTCGCTGGGACCTCGGCTGTAATAAAATGCTTATGAAGTCATTTACATGCGCATTCAAAAAGCGTATTTATTTGCAATGAGTTCAACAACATCAACAAGCCAAGGCGTCGCTGTACCAGGGCCCACACCAGGACCTGCACCAGGACCCGCACCAGAACCCGTAAAACCTGAAAGGCAATGCAGGCGTAGTGCACTGCAAAAACAAATAAATAAACGAGCACCACCTGCTGTCGTTAGCGTGCTCCAAAAGGACTCGGAGGTGGAGACGTGGCAGGCTTGTGGTTATGCCAATGGAATGGAAAGTGGAGAATGGTGTCCTTGCCTCACAGCAGGAGTTCGTATAGAACGGAAAGCATAATTCTTTAGGCTGCCACGGCGGTGAGTCCTTGCATGCATCCTGCTTAGGAATCAGGAATGGTATGGAGCTCAGGGGTTGCCAGCCGAGTGTTGCAAGTTGGACGTGCTGGCGAAGTGCAGTCATATCATATTAGCCGCTTGATTGAGTTATGAATGAAGCAACGGTGTTTTCAGTTTTTCCAGTTGCTGCATTGCCAGGATATGCAAATTGGGCAATGCTTTTTCAAATTGCCCTCGACCATATGCTGTACGAAATTTCATTCTGTCAATTAGTCTCTTTCCACAGGGGATTTACGAAGCTTTCAATAGGTTAATAACCAAAAGTTGAGACTAATTGGCTGGCGTTGTCTTAAAAGCTGTCAGTTCCCTTCGGTAATGCTTTAGAACTTATCAGTGCCTTTATTTCCATTCCAAAAGATGAGCCAGAAATGTAAAGAATTTCAATTTATTGATAAAAATTTTGGCTTGTTTCATTTTAGCTGAGTCTGTGAAGGGCGGTGCCTTTCCTTTGTTCGGTATGAGCCAAGATTGAGCCGCTTGGCAGGACTCTGCTGGAGTCCTGTGTCCGTTGCACGGGCTTACATAAATTAGAGCCCTTGTAAGTGTGGGAGGGGGGCTGCCGGCTGCAACTAAATAAATTGTTAACTAAAATAACAACAATCTAACGAAAACAAGCAAAACACGAAACGCCTCAATTTCCGGTTTAAGTGTTCTAAACTAAATAGAAACCAACACACACACATAGACTGATATATCCCGTAGTCAAGGATCGCTGGCAGGACTCGGGCATTACGACAACAATACATGCAAACAATTGCGCCGTTAAGCGAGCGGCAATCCTGGAAAATAACAGTAGCCAGGGAAGGGTGAAGGATGTAGGGGCAGGGATCCAGGCACCAGGAGAAGAAGCAGAAACAGCAGCGGATGAGGATGAACGAGTGTCTGGCATAGGGCGGAAACTTGGTAAAAGCATTTCGGTTTCAGTCTGTCCGTCAGTCCAACGAACTGGGCTCACATAAACACGGCCTCCTGGACAAATGGCCGACCACATGTCCTGCTGGCCGGATAGCTGCAGAGAGCGCTTGTTCATTGTTTACAGCCGAAAGCTAACTTTTAGTTTTCTACACTTTACCCAGTGACAGAGATACACACATTCGCACACTCACAAACACAGATAGCCATATGCCTGTAGAGTAGTGTAACACACAAACATAGGCCATTCAAATATGGCCAAAGCCGGCATTGTTGCAGCGCCTTTGTCTGTTTGCCCAGGGCATACTGTGCGTATGCGCCAGCCATCGTTGCGGCCCCTTGCTGAATTTTCTCGCAGTGCAGCAACAAGAACTACTTACACGGACGAGGAGGACCAAAGGCCGACCAACGGACATGTTGTTTGTCTGAGCGCAATTTATTGCATGTCGGAAAGGCCAATATTATAAGATGATGACCCCCGAAGATAAACGATGTTGCGGCTTAGCCGCCTGGGGCAAACTGGAGCGTTGAGGGGCACCGGACTTATCTGCAACTTCTTGTGGAACTTTCTCAGTGTTCGCCCTGTGAGCCTGCCAGGAGGAGGATTGTGTTAAGTGTGGTGTGCGAGTGTGTGTGTGTATGTGCGTGTTAGTACCGTAAAAAGCGAAATTAGAACTGTAAATGGCATTAATATTGAAACTTTGTTGCCTACGCTCTCCCCCCTGTAAATCCTGGACGAAGTGGCATGGACTCCGTTCTGCTGTTTGCACAACTTCAACTTTTGCGGTACGATTCCATTTCCGTTTGCTGGGTAATAGTTTCGAGCGCCGACGCTCCATCAAAGCGTAATGAGCGTTTGTATGGCCGCAACGACGGGGTTTTTGTGTTTTGAATTTTATTGCATTTGAGTTTACAAGTTACAGCCCGTTTCCAGGCAGAAGTACAGCCAGTTTGCCAGTTACCAGTTGTTAAATGTTTTTCCACTGGCTTACTGCTGTTTTTGCCATTTTAGCCATTTTTGTTGTGGCAAAACCGCAATGAAAAATTCACACGACACTCGGCCAGTCGGCGGCATAAAAGGGCTTTGCACGCAGACAAGTTGAGCAGCGGATAAAATGGCCAGAGCCATTAATTAGCCGATTTAGAAAAGCTTAAAAACTGCAACACTCCAATAGCTGCATGAAACCCCATAACGCTGGCTTCTCAATGAAAATATTATGAAGTAATATTAAATGGGTTTTAAAATAGATTAGTCGTGCGGCCAATCTACATTTTTGGAATTTTAAGAACTTGCTTGCCAAAGTGTGCAAGCATAAATTATATAATAATATTTACTCGATTCAAAAGGCAGAAAGGACAACAAACTGATTGTTGGGATTAGCATGCAAGTTTGTCCAGGCATCCTGGCAGCATGTTTCCCAAAAAGAACAATTTGTCGCCTATCGGTGTTTGTTTTCTTTGGCAGGACATCGTTTCAGACAAAAGGACTTTGAAATTGGTCCGAACAGGTGACTGGGAAATGAATCCACTTCCGTCTAATGATCAAAGCTGCCTGTGGACGGTGGTGAACTTTTCAAAAATTCAAATAACCGAGATGCCTCAAGTACAAGACTTTCCACTCTATTCCTTATAGTTTATATCCGCCTAGAGGAAAATTGAAAATTTCCAAGCAGCAGCTGCAAAAAAGGAAAAGCTGAAGAAAAAGTGAAAACAAACAGAAGATACAACCAACGCAGACAATGAAATAAACACACTTGGAGTGCCAGACATTGAAGAACAAATAAAAATTCAAATGAAATGATAATGATGAAATGTTCCAATGTTTACTCGCAGTCAGACAGGACGACTAAGGATATACATATATGGCGGGTATCTGGGGAGGCACAGTCGAGCTGAAAGATTACTCTTTCGGGGTGCAAAGCTCCGTAATAAGTGTTTAAAGGCATTTCATATAATATGGAAATGCCAACACTCATACACTCGCACACCCACCCATTACACGCATGGTCCTTTGTGTGATTTCATTCTTTTTCGAATTTTACGAGTTTGCATCCATAAAACGAAATGAAAATGCGCATAAATTGTACAAAGTGCCGGGGCCAGAGAGTTCCTCGACTAAACTCTCTGGTTTTAGTGGGGTTTTAAAAATTCTATCAATTATTTTTTTACACTTTATGTGCGGTGCCATAAAAAGGGATATGCCGCGATATGTTACGGTTCACCTGCACCCACAATCACGTCAACTCGCCGGATACTCGTTCCTGATCATATTTTTGCCGTTCAGATGGCGCCTCCATAAAGTATGTGCTATTAAAAAAGGCAGCAAATCGCGTTGCGGCTTCACTTTTTAATTAGTTGCATTTATTTAAAGGGGCGCGACTTAGCAGCGAGTATAATGAAATTGTTCTATGGGCACTTTATTAGCATAATGTGGCATTAGCCGGGGGAGGCACACCGGAGCACCAGAGCCCTCGGAAAGTAAAGGTCCTGCAGAGTAAACCAACGCTCAGGCAATTTATTTCCCTTACCATGCCGTGTTTTTCTTTTTATATTTACTTTCTGAAGCTTCCTTTTATTTTTTTTCTTTATTATTAGTACCCAAATGCCCGCAGCTATAATTTTGTTGCAGAAATTGTCTATGTATCGCATCGTCGGCGTTGCCAGCTCTAGCCTCGTCCTTGTATTTATCCTGTCTTCAGTCCCTCTCATTCCCTCCAGTCTGTGTCTGTCCTGTTCTTCGACTTCATCTTCGTCTGAGTCCTGGTCAAAGTTGTAGACATCGTCGGAGGCAATCAAGTGCATGAGAAACGCAAATGAAATTCTTTGTTCTGTATTTCCTTTTCTTATAAACGGATACTCCGACCGCAGACGTCTTGTGTGCATATGTGTGGGAATGTTACGAGCTCTACATACACAAAGAAAAACAAAGCTTTAAGTTTAATTTAACAATTAAAAATATTTATCTTTTATTTACTTTAAATAATAAAACCAAAACTTGCAATGAAAATATCATATTTAGTTCTGAATTACAATAAAACTTAACATAATAGAATGATTTATTAAATAAATAGCTTCTTACATTTTCTTTTTCTCAAAATCAAAATGTTGAAAAATTATTAAGTTTAAAAAACTGTGTCCTGAAAGCCCTGGTCCTTATTTTTTCCCATGCACCCATAAAATGTGAGCTCCAAGTGTTTTGGGTCGGAGCGTTTTTATGTAGCATTTTGTCGGTCGCCGAGTGGCATTAGATTTGACCATCTTGGGTGGCAACGTCTTGGCCCTGGTTTATTTTATTTTAGCCACATGTCCCATCTTCCCTGTTCCTCCCCGAGTCCTGGCATGCTGCTTCTGTTGCTTATGCTAAATCCTTGTTATGTACAAATAATCTCGCACACACGACCGCATTTAAATTGAAAAACGTACATGGCCCAACCACCGCTCAAATGCCAAGTCTTGTGTGGAGCGAACGACCACAGCAAAAACGCCGCAACCACTTCACATGTCCATCCGGATGTCTTGGATGGACATATCCTCACTATCCGAAGTTGTCCGCTTTGACCGCTACTGCTTCTGTTTTTCTGCGGTCCCCGGACGGACAGTGGGCCAGTGAATATTTAGCCCACCCACCCGGATCCGGCCGGGGGATTAATGCATAGTTGCGGCCATCGCATAATGTCGGCTTAATTATTTGTATGGTAGAGCCTTCGACCGCAGCATTTAAATGCATGCTGCGTGGGCGAATCTGCCCGTGTCGGTATGCCGGGTGGAAAATGAGTTTTCCCGCTATGGGTTTCCCTGGGAATCCTTCATCATTGAGCTATGTACAAACTTACCCGTGTTGGCCACCTCGCAGGGCAGCACTATTGTCTCGCCGGTGATGAATTTGAATGTCTCCGAACGTGATATGAACATGGGCTCATTTTTGGACAACATGCTCTGGGCAGATGCTGCAAAAGACAAGAAGGATAGAGAGAATAGATTTTAATATCAGATGCCTTTTGGTATTTTCGTTTAAAATACAAAGTAAATTACTCAAAATATTATTACTTGCCATGCAAACATTCGGGGATAAGAGTTTGCCAGCTTGTGTACACAAATTTTGAGAACACTCTGACCATTTAGATCAACATCATGTGTCCGAGTACCAGTCGGAGTGTGTGTGTCTTTGGATAATTGGTTTAATGCATTTAAGAATATTTGTCAATTGTCGGAAAGTTCATAAAGTGCATTTTATTATGCCCATCCAATGAAAGTTGTCAAATTTACGCACAGGCCGAGTGCATGTATGATTGGACTAGATGGGGAAATAATTTAATGCACTTGCTGTTGATTTGCTAATCAATTTTATATGTCAAAACCAAAGTGGATACGAGTGTGCTGTGGGCTGTGCATGTGTAAGTGCAAGAACACTAGCTTAGACATCTTGTCGGTGTCGGTATCAGTGTCGTTGTCTGTGTGGTATTGTTAAGTGTTAAAATGCACTTAAATATTAAAGCATATTTTTGGCCCAATTCCCCACTGAGCCCTGAATTAATTCAATTGCTCACAGGCCCCAATACGGCCCAAAATACAAAGGCAGCCGCAAACGCAAGCGCACGCAATAGCTGTAGCGCATTATGGAAAATTCGTGTCTTGCATAATTAATTCGCCGCCCAAGCGGGGACCACATCAAAGGACACTGCATGCAGCCCCGACATTAGGCATTAGGGTATTTATTTGGTTTTGTAATTAAACAATGATTATTGCATAAATAGCCCGACATTGCGGCCAGCCCCAATTAAACTCAATTAAATGCTGCAGCTCCGAAATCCCGTCATTATTTGTCCGTCCGGGAGGCTTTTGGGAAATCGTGAATTGCGTCCAAGTCCCAAACGGATATGCTCGTATCCGGTTACAAGGTAATCGATTACTTTTAGTGTGACGGACGGGGGCGCAGATATGTACAAGCCGGACGACTTCCGCACGCAAGGACCCATCGAAAAAGTGAGTCCTGGACGAGGAAAATAACAAGGGAAAGGACGAGCGACGAGGAAAAAAACACAAAAAACTGTGCGTCAGCGCCAGAAGCAACAAAAACAAGGACAATGCCAAAAGGCGACGGCAAACAATTTAATACGTTTAAGCGAATGTGTCAACAGGGCAAGCTGCCTTGAGCCTTGGGGCTCTGGGCGAATGTTGAGCGATGAACAATGCGGATGCGGATGCGAATGCGAATGCGGGTGGGGAAGCGGATACGGATGCGGACCTAGGATCGAGGACCAAGCACTTTTGACACCATGACAAGGCGAGCCAAGGTCCTGGAATTGAATTGATTCGATTACGCTGCGGGCACAATAATGAAGTGTCAAATGTTGTATTTATCTGCTGCGAAAACATTCGTGAACAGGGCGGAGGAGGACTGGAGGACTCGACGAGGACCTTGGAGGAAATAGGTAAGCAAAGCCAAAAGTCAGCAGCACGCACTTGCGAAGAGTGGAGGCTGTCAGGCGGCAGGACCTGCCAGGACTTGGCAGGACCCTCGATGCCATGTAGCTAGCATTTTATTTGATTCCTCTACATTTGGCTTTTTGCCTCTCAATGTTTTGCTTTTTGACCTGACTTTTGTGCCGCCTATTTGTGTTTTTTTTGTCGCTTTCAGTTCGTCCTTCCCCCAATCTTGGCCTGTAAATATAATTTCTTTTGTAGCCAGTTGGCTAGTCGGCTTTCGGCCCGGCTCGGTGCTTGTGACAATATTTTCGCAAGGCTCCACGCTCCTCGCTCCTTGCAAGAATAAAGGCGTCGGCAGCACGTGCCTCTGCTCCTGTCAATCGAGTCCTTGATGCGGATAATAACGAAATGATGTCAGTCGGGGAGAAGTTTTGTTCATCGCCTGTGCTTTTGAAGTTCCTGCTCGGAAGGGTTTCCGGCAACTGACGACGACTGTCTGCCGTCTGGGGATTTGGCATTCGAGTGCTAATAAACCAAATGACTTTGTGCCACTTGGGGCACTGAACCGCGGATGCTGGGGATGCAGATGAAAGGCGCTCTCTCCGCCTCTCATACACGTACACACGTGCCTCTGGAATATTTCTGCATATTTACTTGATTTTATTTCATATTCTCCGATTCAAAATCCAGATTCAGAGTCGATCCCCCGAGGTGAATGTGCACTCATTGAACCGAAGTCGAAATGCGAAGTTTCTATTTGCGTCTGGTCAGTTTGGTCGCTTGCTCTCGTGTCTGTGTGTGGGTGTCTACAATTCAATTTCAATTTTCCAATTTTTAGTGCCCGGTCTGGGCCGGAGGCCCTCTTTCTCAGTTCGCTGGCCAGTATTTTTTATTTTTGTGGTTTCATATTCAAAGTTTTTCCATTAAAGTTATTCGCACAGAATAAGAAAAGTTTGCCCTAACACACCCACTCGCCCACTCGTCCACACACCCACTTACCCACTCTCACAAAATACAGTTGCAAATATTCAATTTGAGTAGAAAATTATCAAACAAGTTTTTTATTTCCCCGACAGCTCCATCCATTCATTCACGGGATCCACCCGCTGACCTTCATCAGAAAGTGTGCTAGAAAGTAACGCCTCCAGTGCCCAGAGACTAGGCAAAAATTGAAAAATTTTCGGTAGCACGCAAAGTGCATAAAATATAAAAAAGCCACGGGTTGCAACAACAACTACAACGGTTGTACAAAAAGCAACAGATGTTGCAACTGTTGTAATTTCGAGTGCAACGCGGTGGCGGCTCGGGGACGCACCTGTTCTGTTCTGGTGTGCCGTGTGCCATTTTTTTGTATTTACTTTTTTCCACCGGAGCTGCAACTGCGACAAATGGAATGGCGGCAGCTTGCTGGAAACTTGCTCCGCCACTGCCAGGACAAACAGAAGCTGTGGCTGCAGGAAAAAATGGAAATTCATTAAGCGCCGCGTTGAGCGTTGAGCGCAGGAACTATGGGAAACAACTTTAAGCCAACACTCGCTAAGGGAAAATCTCACGACAAAGCGGTTAAGGAGCAGATCTTGGCAGGTGCATTTCATGGCAGCCAGGCACTGGCAACGGCATTAGCAAACACGTAATATCTTTGAGCGGCTACTTATGCCGGAGTGGCCTCCATCTCGGCCGCCGGGTGACTGCCCAGACGTCTGCATAAATCTTCCATATTTCGGCCAGAGCCGGAGATCCAAAGCCAATGGACGTCCTCCATGAAAGCCCCCAGCACTATTAGGGTCTGAGCACAAAGGGCAAACTGACGGGTGAAAAGGGGTCGATGGGGCAGGATAGTAGGGAGGTACGTCGCCCAGCCGAACTCAACTGGCAAATTTAGCACAAGGGAATCAAGGATTACCTCGCACATACAACAACATATTCCTAAGCCAAAAACATGATTGTCTTTACAGATGGAAAAGGAAAAAGTAATATTTATTAATTTAAGATTAGACTTAGCATTCAGCCACAACAATTAAACGGGGCAGTGGCTACCAAAGAGCGCTCAATATCCTCCTCTTGCAGCACATTTGTTTTCTTTTTCTATCAACATTTCTTTCTGTGCATCGCCGCAAAATTTTCCAACAGCTTTCGTGTCTAGAGAGGGAGCAGGGAGTCGAGGAGGTAAGTTTGTGGGGCAAGTAAGCATTGCCAAAATTGAGTGAAAACCAAAGTTTGATACTGTTGTTGCAACGTTACGTGCTAGTCTGCCCTGCACCGGCCACGCCCCTTTCAGCCACATGTTAAAACAATCTAAAAAGTTAGCGGGAAAACAATGTGATTGCAAGTGAAATATTCATGGAGTGCACTTTTGACATGAAACTTGGCCAAGCCGCAAAAGACGCAGAACAAGTCGGTGTCGGCTGCGGGTAACTGCGGGAGAAGACGGGCCTGGGTGGGTGGTTGGGTTTAAAATCCTTCCCGTGGCCCGTAGTCCTTCTCGGCCAGGTTAGAAGGAGTGGTGGCTTTCGGGGCAGCGAAGCGCTAATTTCGCAGCCCCACACTGGCCGGGCAAACTGATAGTAAACTCGGATAGTGCATCCACTCCTCCGAGCCGGCAAACCACCGAAATAGCAAACCCACAATGAATACCCCGCCACTGCATCGCCACTTGCCTGCTACGTTCGCACACATGTGGGCCATAAAATCTGAAGTTATGTTCAACAATTTTTGGCCAACTGCTGTGGGTAATTTGTTTGCTCGCGTTGCTGTGGTTTAACAACATGTTATCCAGCCTGTGCCACGAAAATCAATAGAACACTTCTCGCTCGACCAACCGAACCGCCAAATAAACTCCTCCTTTGTGGAGGTTACGCTTCAATATTTATTAAGCATACGCCCCATCCCCACCTCTTCTAACAGACGTCTGAAACGCATCATTTAAAGCAACTGGAAATAGATACGTCGTGAAAAATCCGAATGCGAATACTAGGTAATCCCGCTTAGACTAATACACAACAAATGGACCGAGAGCGTCGGTGAATGCAATGTGTCACCTTTATGGCGACAGGAAAATGAAATCACGTTGTCCCTCACGTGACAAATGCCCGGACTATGATAGATGTGAGCCGGAGTCGGAGACACAGAAGGCAGGAAGAATGGGCAAGGAGCCGCCTTAGTGCCTGCGTGTTTTCCGGACCCGGCCCAGCGGCTCCGGGCACGTTCCAGATAGCCCCGGTGACGACAACACGTAGCGAAATGCGCATTAAATTGTGAAAAATGGAATTTCGGCAAATCAAAAGCGTATTACAATCCCCTCTCCCTCTAGAATAAGTGAGACGAAGTCGGGGGATAGAAAGTGGAACAAACCTCTCATCCTCGCCGAAACTGGCCAGAAAACAAATCAATGTCAATGCTCTGACGTCTGGCAGAACGAGGCCCTCTCCGCATTAGATGTAACAGCATACGAGTGCTGTCGCCACGTGATTAGGCCTGGCCTTCATATCCTTTTGCCAGGTTTCGATTTTCGTTGTTCTGATTCCAGCTCCCGCTCCACGATTTCGGTTTCGGGCACATGTCGCCCATGAATATCTGGGAGCATATTTATTTATTGACTTGTCGACGGCCGTTTGTTTGGTTCCTTTCGCCTTGGCTCACATGCATGCCTTCAGCGAGCAACCACCTGGCTGTCCTTTGACCTGGCTCATAAGCTGTCAGGCTAACTTTTGGCCCCGAAATGGCGGTAAAGGGGCGGAGTACACTTTAAAACAAGGGAGTGTTTCTATAAATTACAATAAATTTAAGCTAAAAAGTGGAAATATTATTTGAAAGTTTTATATCTATTTATTCAAAATATTCCCTTTAGTTTTAAATTTTCCTCCTTTATTGTTTCAAAAGCTTTAAAAATTTCCCTTAGTGTGGCAGGAGTGTTAGCATCGGGGGCATCGACACGGCATTTGAGTGCCTGCTCGTGCATTAGTCAACCTCTTGGTGCTTCGCTTATGCCTACAAAATTTTCACACTCAATTGCCTGGGCAACCTTTTCGCAGGATCACGCGCCGTTCCACCCCCAATCCGCCAGCTACTTAGCGAATGTGTTGCATGCAACAACACACCGCGATACACAGATACAACCGCACACCCACAAACACATCCTCCGTATGAGTCGCTCTCGAGCAAGGACAAGCGACCGGGTTTAGTTAGCTTCTCGCCAACGGCATTTCGTGAGTCCTTTGTGCTGGCAGCTCGGGTTCGGGTATAAATTGTATTTTTTGATTGTTGTTGCCGCTTTCGGTGACACTTTTATTCACTCGATTTGTGTATGTGAGCTGGTAGAGGGTGGCCTGCATATCTGATTGGCGCATATATCATACGTAATGGCTTCCAAATGACGGCAATGATTTCAATTTTGCGATAACCCAGCACGACTTAAAGTGCGTGTTTGCCCGGCGGCCAGATTAAGTAATCAAAGTTATTACCGAAATCCTGAACACGGTGCGTATGGGTAATGTTCAGCAAAAATTTCACAAGTCAGCATAGAGAAAAGCAACCGGCAAAAGTTGGGGCCACCGGAAGTAGACGCTTTACGCATCCGCTCATCGGGGCTCGTTTCTCACCCATTTTGTGATTTTGTGATTGTTGTACGTGGACCCTCGGCACGGCTTCTGCTACTGTTTTGTAGCCAAGTGATTGACGATAATTGACTGTCGCCGGCGAAGGACATCAATCATGGTGTCAGAATGGACAGCAGGCAGCATGTAAATTGCATGCGATAAAAATGAAATTGAATTCGGTAAACAAAATGATAAAAATCTTCCAGATCTCCAGGCCAGGCAGCCCCGATAATTTATGCAGGATCCTGGTGATGGTTCTGGTACTGGGTGGCTCGTTGCCGGAAGTGAGAACAGTGGGATGTCATCAAAAGTAAAAAAAATAAATAAAAAATGCTGCAAATTCATGCTATTTGTTTGCCGTTTAATGCGCAACGAAATGAATTTGAATATATCATGACTTTCAGACAAGGACACTGCTCTTTTCAACTTCGCATTCGTACTTGCCGCTCCCGGCTTCTGCATATTAAATATTTTTGCGTGTCAAATGAAATTTTTGTAATTTTCGAGGTGGCGTCAAATGAAATTCACACAATTCTCGAAGCAGCCGGAGCATGTTTAACTTTTGCCCCAGCGACCCGAGCCGGAGTCCCGGCTTAATTCAGTGGAGTGTGCTGGAAAATGTCACATGCTGCACGTGCAACACTGGCAAAAGTTTTCAGAGTGGAAGAGTGAAAAAAAAGGTCCTTCAAAATTTAGCAAAAATCCAAAAGCTTTAAAGAATCCCCCCCAATCCCATCCCAATTTATTTCGAGGTCTAGGCCATCAACGGAGAGAATGCAAAATAAATTGCCCCAAAAATCGCTGAAGCAAAAAAAGAGACTGGGAGAATTCACCGGACATGTAGGTAACGATTTGCTTGTAACCAGGAAATTCTGCATCGCTGGAAAAATGCGTGTATGCAAATTTTTTTGTTGTACCTGCAAGGGCCGGGGCCGGAGAAAAATGTATTACAATATCTGGGTGAGTGGATGTGAAGGAGGTTCCCCAGAAGCCAAGAAAATGGAGGTAAAAGTCGGGCACGAACTCAGATATTGAGTCGGGTCGTGGCCTAATTTTCACTTCGCAATGCAGTGCCCCGAAATGTTGGCCAGAACAAAAAAATGACAGAAGGAAGTATAGAGAGACGAAGAGAAAACGCAGGGAAGAGAGCGAGAAACGTAGCCCACTTAATTAGGAGGTTTTTCCAGGTATTTTTTCCGGAGTTTTTCGGGCTTTCAGGCATCAGCACGGTTGGCCCCGGCGAGAGTGGAGTAAACACCGGTTCCGTTGGCTTTATATACGCCGTATATAATGCGATTCCTGCCTGTCCGTCGTTCTGCTCTTCCGTTTGCTGTTGACTCGCTAACTGGCTTTTTGTTTCAACGGCTGCTGCCGCATTGTTACGTTTTGTTTTCGGGACAGACCTGGAAAATGCAGGGAAAGCTTATGGATCTACAGTGTGTGTGCGTGTGTGTGTGTTGGGGGGGAAAATAGAAATGCATAATGTGTGAAAAAGCAGGACCGACAGCCACAACAGCAAAGGCAACTGCAACGGCACGGCAACAAAGAGGAAAACAACGCACAAAGAGAAACAAATCGGATTAGGGAAGCGGAATTGTGGACGAAATGTGTTATGTGTGCGGTTCACGACCAGGCTGGCCATGGTAGTCATGGTGGGCAGGATGCCCGGGACAGGCCATCCAACCGAGATCCTACCGAGCGATATCAATTGCAGTTTACCGTATGTGTGACTGATTGCATAAATATATGGAAATCGCACGAGATGGCTCCTGAAACTCCATCACTTGAATATATCCCAGCGCCAAAAGCTCTGCATGCGGGTCATACACTCACACTTTCAACCAGGATATTGCAGGGACACAAAGAATGTGCTTGTGAGTGCGGCAGGACGTGGTGCATTTTTTATGGACAGGCCAGCCATTTAAATACTTGAACAAAGGCCCCAGCAGCGACAAAGCAAAAATGTATGAAAAATGCGACAAGTGGGGAAAAAGTGAAAGGACCAGAGCCTGAGAAAGGGCCAGAGTGAGAGTAGAAAGTGGTATGAGCTGACAATGATGCCGTTAGGAGGAATTCAAGTGGCCACATAACTTAGTCGCCGGGTGACATTAAGCTGAAATTAACCTTGTAATGTCACACGGACAAAGGCAAGTTGCAAGTGGCATGTGCATGCATAAAGTACTATATGCAATGTCTGTGACTTGGCAGGGTGCTGGGGCGGAGACGGAGACGGAGGGCAAGTGCTAAACGGGAAATGGAATACGGCTGGGACTGCCGGAGGGGTGGGCCCATAGGGAAGAGAAAATCTTCCTCTGGAAAATTAATTACGCAGCAATGTCGTAATAGTTGGCAAACTAGACTTAAAGAGCCCGGAGTGGGGAGGCAGATACAACGCAGACACAAATGAGATGAGCGGGCTCAAGTGATGCGCCGGATTACGGGGCGGATGGGTAATGCGGAATCAGATGCCAAGTGAGATAAGCAAACAAACAGCCTTGGTGCTAAATTTTAAGTGTTACAAGGACAACAACACACACGCATCTGAATGGGTGTGTACCGTCTGGGTGTGTGTGTGGGCTTCGGTGTATATGCAAACGGAGATGGAAAAGCCCTGCGGCTGTTTTCCAACTGTTTAAGTCGCTGCCTGAGTGTGTGTGTGTGGGTATATAATTGTTTGCTGTTAAGTTTACGGCAACCGCAGGCGGTGGCAACAATCGGCGGCATCACCAGCGGTGGCAGCAATCAGCATGGCTTGTATTTGCCACAATTTCCCAGCATCTCTGCTGATGAGCCCGCTTGCCATCGACCTGTCAATGGTTGCCTTTGACACTAATACCCCAACACGCACAGCGGTTGTCAGGTCGCAATCACACACACAACCCATCCAAACACCGACAGATCGGCAGGCAGGCAAGACAGACAGACTCATTATGGTGTTCCTGAGTAGTTACTCGATACAGCTTTGTGCCGCTCCCCTCCGCGTCCACGATAATTTTATTCATTTCGTATGGCTAGACTTCCAACGGAAATCCAACTACTTCGCCTTTAATTACGCCAAGAGCCGGATACCATAATTAAGTAAGCGGCTTATGATGCACAATTAAACGGTTGCCCTGACAGAAGTTCCATCATCAGCGTCGACGTAGGATTGGCATCTCACAACCCGGCCAGATTCCTTAGCCGAGCGAAACCCAATCAAACTTGAAAGGCAGAACACGCATACGCCACGTGGGACAAAGAGCACAGGGCATTAGCATAAAGGCAATGCCAGGCCACTTGCCATAAACAAGTTACAACTGTCGCAGTTCGCACGCGTACACTGAACGAAAATTAAGGGTTCTAAATAAAGTAGATAAATCTTTATGGCCATAGTTTAAAGAAAAATCAATTAAAAGGAAAATGAGAGGTTCTTCTAAGTTTTCTTAATTTTTATCATCAACTAGGCTTATATAGGCATATTTTTTACTCTGTAAACCTCTCCAGTTTCATTGTATCCGTGCGTTTACATGTTTAATTCTGGAAGGTCGCACCTTTCCTCTAACGAAGCTATCAGCCCTGGCCGGGCACGTTTGATCTAGCACAAAAAAAGGGTCAACATTGTCATGGCCATCTCTCCTGGCACTGATTTCCAGCCCCTGACTTCCTACTCCCAACTTTGCACACGCCGTCTCCCACGTCGTCGAACATTTTAGGTTACGAGATGCCTATGCACGCACCGCTCCAAGGGTGCTGATAAAAATGTCAACACACAATTGATTCTCTCGCACTTTGCATCGGGATCGACATAGCCAGCCATCGCAGTCGCCATCGACATTGGCATTGGCTATGGCATCACGTCTGTTGTTTGATTTTATTGGGCCACATTTTTTCTGCTCCGTTTTCTCGGCCTAGCAGCCGCCGCAGCAGTTTTTATTTTCGAGCTTTCCTCTGCAGTTTTCCCTTTTTTTCCGTTTCCGTGACCCGTTTCCATAACCTTCTTCGCCAGCTCCTCTAGCACCGCCAGCGCCTCCAGTTGCCATTTCCCCAACTGGGGCGTTGTTTAGACGACCCGGGCAATTGTTTACAGTCCTTGGGTTTCATAGCGGGTCTCTGGCCAGCTCTTGTTGGGCTCGGCTCTCGGCCGGGCTACATGCTTTGCATGAAATCACGTCGTCATCAAGCTGACATTATGTCCATGGGATTAAAGTATCGAAATGGCACTTTGAATTTATCGCTCAAGTTGCAAAGTGTGATTTTTATTGATATTGATACTCTCGACTTTCCGCTTCCACATCCACTTTCCAGCTCCAAATATTCGCACATCCCCGGCTTGACTTTACATGCTACAAACTTGCTTGCCAGAGTTGTTTTATCAACTGGCTCGGCTGGGCTCAACTGGGAAGTTGTGACTGAAATAAGTGTATGCAAATATTGCGAGGAGGGCGCTGGGGCGCCGGGAAATGGCTGCAAAGTTTTACTATCTTGCGGCTCAAGACTCTATTTGCATAAGCCTTGAAATAAATATAAAATATTTTGCATTTAATTATCTCCGCCCTCCTGGTAGTTAAGCTTTGGCACAACTGAAATAATCAACAAGCGGTGGTCCCGGGCAACCAAAATAAAAACTAAATTGAATTTCACAGTAAATAAAAGTTTATCCCTGTACAGATGTCGGGGGCGATGCCAGGTGCCATTTCAGGTGGCTTTGATGGTGGCAGAGAGATGCAATGGGAATGATTACTGCAACTGCAGCTGCAACTGTGGCACGCTACGTGCATTATTTACTGAAACTGGGCAACCTCCACTCCCCCACATGGCTGGCTGCCTGCTTCCTTAATTGCAAGCCAAGACGTGCGTGAGCTTGTGTACATTTTTGCGTCAATTAAGTTTCAACTCTCAGATACTTGGCAATTTACGTGTGCCACGGCTGCCAGTTGTTACTACTGGCTGTCGCAAGTTTTAAAGCAGATTCTCATTACGCGATTGCAAAACTTTTAATGTTGTTCTTTTGTAAGTTGGCCTTGCTTCTCATGCCCATGCCAGTGCCTGTGCCATGCCTCCCAGTTCTCTGTTCCCGCCAGGGATGCCCATTGTTTCTCGCCTCCAGTTTGTTGATGTTCCCTCTGATTTATGTGATAATTTCAGTCTCAGACTCAGTCACAGTCGTAGTCTGTGTTTGGATTCTCGCTGTCTGTTTCTGTTTTCATTTCTATATCTCGTCCTGGGCCTGGGCCTGGTCCTGAGCGTGAGCCTGGGCCTGAGCATGAGCATGAGCCTCGACTCATATGCGTTGCTCGCAGAACGGATGTGCTCAGGATATGAGCAAGTTTTAGTGCCATAGTTAGTTGTTTATTTTGCTTGCCTCGTTTTGCGAGCTGCAACTTATTTTTTATGTGCCATGGCAGGAAGTAATCATCTTGATGGCTCTTGAAATTTATAGCGTATAGCTCGGGATGTATTTGGCTGCCTGCGTTTGGATATTGCGGCGTATCTGCGGCGCTGGTTGTCATTTCAGCTATGTAGCTGCGTAATGAACTACACGATTTTGGCATTAAAGCAGCTGCCGCCTAAGCAAAAAGCCAAACAACAATTACAAAACACACTCGCAGCCGCCGGGCTGAGACAAAACCCGAACCGAGAACACGCCTAAGACTAAACTCGAGCAATTGTGGGCGTTGGCTTAAAACTCCGGGCCATGTCTGGCTGATAGACCGTGTGTATGGCAAGCTATGTGGGGGTGTATGTGAATGTATGTTACCGACAGCTTAGCACGGCCGTAATGCCGTTAAACTCAACTGTCGCTAACGCTTTTAACCTGAGGTTAAATTTTCAATTTGCTTCTATGCTCTTGCCAGCTCAGACACAAAACCTCGAGCAAAACCGAATAGACCAAAGCCCGTAGTCCCGTCCGAGGACAATGGCAATTGCTTTGTGAGCGTATGGGTGTGGATATGTGTGTGTTAACTGATCCGCCTCCTTTCCAACCCATCCCGCTTCTCTCGATGGCCATGGCAATGGCAATCGCCTACAGGTTTTTTCTGCACCACAGAGAATTACTTTCAAGCCGCCTCCTTGTATTGTTTTCCATTTTTTATTCTGTTCTTTTTTTTTTTTGTATAAGTCGACAGACAAAAATACTTATGCACGCAAGCACGTAGTCCTTTAGCTTCGGCTTTGGCTTTAGCTTTTTCCTGACCTCCGCCACTGCTGAGAGAGCGTCTGCACTTGAAATCGCTCCACTCAGCTCAGGCCTTGCTCGAAAACTCGAAATTAAATTAATTCTATTGAATTTTATTAGATTTTGCCTAACAGAGTAGAATGATCGTCAAGATGGAGAAACCAGAACCCAACCAACAACCGGGCCATGACGACGATGGCAAGGACACGACCAGGCACTCAAAGCATTTGACTGTGGAAATTGTAGGGAATAAAGTCAAAAATTTTCCAACAATCTGCCATCCGGCTCCCCCTTGTTTGGTCGTGAAATGCCTTTTGCATTGCTATAAATACACGACTATATATATAGTATATACAAGCTGGTGGTTGAAGTACTCTTATAATTCAATTTCTTGGTGCCTTTGTTGGGGCTTCCGACAAATTGTTGAAGTAGCATATTTCATGCATTAATTTCTGTTCTCTGCCCAAGTTTGGCAATTAATTTAATCGCACTGAGCACTCGAGGACTCTGTCAAGAAACAATTACGGCTAAAGCAATGAAACAATATAAAATAAAATTCAATTTAAATTAAATTGTGAAGTGCAGCAAGGACGCAGGTCCTTCTTTAAGCTGGGTCTAACCGTGCAAAACAACAGGCAGGACAACATAAATGGCAAGAGGAACAAATATATCCCAAGGAAGCCCAGACAACATTTGTGTGGCATACTTTTGGGCGTTCCATGGAGGTGAATGCAAATGCTTCCGCTTCCGCCAGTAGAATGGAATGTGTGTGTGTGTGTGTTGCAAGCATGCTTTTGTGCTTTTGTGTGTGCTTAGACATGCGAAAACCTTGACACAGAAAAGGGACCGTACATGCGGAGAAGTCCTTTCATAATTCATCTAATTACAGGGACAGAGCAGAATATAACGCGACACTTCGTGTGTATAAATATCGACAGTCAGGCAGTCAGGCTGTACGGCAGGCAGCGGTTGAGATCCAAACTTAAGCTGCAAAATGCTTCTGGCTTCCAGCAACCTTCCCGGCAAGCGGGTCGCCAAATTTTCTGCAAATGACACGAAGTCACGTGTTAGACTTGGCGACTTTGGCGCTTGTTAACTTGTTAGCCCTCTGGCTAATGGCTAAAACGAATTCCCTGTTTGTCACCATCCAGCGACATTTAAGTCTCGCCAAGATTTAATGAAACTGAGCGTTCCTACGTCCATATGTGTTTGAGTCTCTGTGTGCGCGGCGGGATGACGGCGGTGTAACGGCGGCCAATACAAAAGTCACTAAATCTCTAAAAGGAAAACCAATTACGGCCATTACCACATATGGCAATTACAAAGGACCTTTTCCTGTCTGCACGCGCTCGAACAGCAAAGTCTCATTAGTTGGCCACAAAACTGGCAACAGGAGTGGGGTGACGGAGCTGTCGATGGGGTAGGGGCCGGGGAAGGTAGTGCCACTTACCACAGATGTCGGAGGATACGGATATGAAAGTGCAGAACGGAGGGATAGCGGGGAGGTAAACCAGTGAAGAGTAATGCTCGATACCCACGGATGGTTGGCAATGTTAATGACTCTAAAGATGATGGCAAAGATGACGAGCTCTGGCTTACTCCTCGGCTCTCCTTCCATCCAGGATGCTCTATACAGGATGTCCTGGAAAACTGTTGCTAATGCCATAAAGCGACCATTTCACGTTCCACCTACTCGTGCATTACTCGCTATTCAATCAATTTACCGGCCAGCCAGTTGAAAAAGCAATCGAGTTTGCCTCTCATGGCGCAACGAAATGCAACACAAATATTACACGTACATATATGTATGAAAAATTTGATATATTTTTATGAACCCTACAGGCCTTTGCTTTTTACGGCTCCAAATCATTCTGCACATTTTGCCGCAATTTATAAAATAAATATGCGAAAGAACGTAATGGAATTTATAGAACAAAAATATATATATACTATATGCATAAATTACAATAACATCTGTCCCGCCCACACTCTGGCACTCCCTCCTTATAGTTTTTGTGTCGCCCGACTCGATTTCCGTATATTTTTCTTGTTTTTTTTGTGTGCTTTGCTTTTCCACAGGAATTTCATTTGGCGAATTGTTTGCCTTGCGTCGTAAATTTGCAGTAGTAAAAATTGTTAGTTGCGTTCCGCAGAGCTTCGCCGTTACTGTCGCCATAGTCGTAGCCATCGCCATCGCCATATGTGCGTGTTTACAGGAACAACATGGTAGGTGTATCAACACAGCACATACAAATTTCATGATATCCTATAGTTTATGCCGGCAGATGATCTATGGATTGAATTTTCCTTTTTCTTGTTTTTTACATTCTATATATACTCGTAATAGTATAGTCCTCTCGGCCATTGTTTTCCCTTATTGGGCATGCAAAAACCCATTAGCAATGCTTTCGGTTTGGCGGGGGTGTTTTTTTTTTTTTGGGGGGGCTTTTCGTGTTTGTGTCACCCTCTTAGAAATTATCTCATTAGCATATTGCGTGGCGGGGGCCTATTCCCGCCAAATATCGATAAGGTTCGTTAAAAAGATTGAAATGTGCGATTTAAGGCGATTTACCCAATGTGGCGAAAAGGCGAGAGGCAATCGAACCGGAGAAGCCCCGGACCCGGACCTGACCCGTTTGCCTTTCCTCAGCCGCGTGGGTGGAGTGCCCTGTTCCCTGTTTTGACACTTGTCACCATTAAGTTAACAGCGCCAACAAGCGAGCAAGGCTGGAAGGGTAGTGAGTGGAGTGGGTGGCAGTGGCTATGGAAGTGGGATTGAAATTGGTGGGCTTGGAGGTAAAAAGACTGAGATGTGGGTGGCAACAACAGGAGACTGGCAGCTGGGACTGCCTCTGGGATTGAATATGCACAGTAAAAAAATACCTTGACTTCCACTCCTTCTTAATTAATAGATTATGAATAAGAATATTATTTAATTAACATTTCTCTCGACAAACAGGCGACCGAATATGCTCCAGTTGTCTTTTCCAAGCTAATTATTTCATAATTAAATTTATGTTAAATATTATAATATTTTTAGAAAATACACCTTTTCTTTCACTGCACTTCTTGGCCTGGGCGGGCTTTAAATTCTGCCAAACCGTTTGACATGCCCGCCAAGATGTCGTTTGTCTACTGCTGTTGTTCGCCGTTGTTCGTTATTCGTTTTTCGCTGCAGCCTGGCTTTTTATGCTTTTTAAGTCAGTTTAAGATTTTTGTAGCCCACTCACTGACTGTCAATGACAACGGCGAAAAGCGCGGAGGTGGATTGGAGACGGGGGCTGGTGAAGTGGGTCTTGGGTAGCAGGACCCCTCTCGAGAGGCTTGAGGCACATATCCACCCCACAACCCCCAACCCCTCCGCGCGTTTTGTGCTCACGCTTTTCCATTTCTGTTAGTCATTTGGCTTTTACTCGGCGCGGATTACGTTTTTATCCCTGTTGCCTGAAACACTTTCACAGCCAATTTTATTATACGCGAGTGTTTCGTTCCGCTTCGTTTCTTTGGCTTTCGTTAGGAAGCCTTTGTGTCGCTGCTGATGTTGATGTTGCTGCTGTTGCTTTGCCGTTGCTGCTGCTGCCGCTGTACTTCTGCCATGTTGCTGCCTTTCCTTCTGCTGCTGACGCAGTCTTCGTGCATTTTTATGCCGCATATAAATAAATCTGTTAGTTGTGCATGTTTACGACTTTTAAAACCGACTCTGGGGAGCGTGGCGCTGTCAACTTGTTCATAAGCGTCACTTTTATGCATACTTCACTGTGTAAACAGCGTAAAATTTTGTTGCGAGCGCTCTGCAAAATTTATAAAAAGAACTAAACGCGACAGGGGTTGGGGGAGTCGCCAACGCAGTAAAACTGCTGTGGGGGTCTGGAGGGTAAATCCATTCTCGACTTATGCAAATCGCAATGAAAAATGGATGCGAGCTTGTAGGACGCGTGCGTTGGCTTATTGATAGTTGCTTTTTGTTGGCCCAAAAGTTCAAAGATGGCCCAACCAATTGGCCGGTCATTCGGCCCTAAGCACCTACCAATGGGCTGGATGAACTGTCAGGCCAGGCCAGACCAGGCCAGGTCAGACAAGTGGCCAAGATCCGGGTGCTGATTTAATGCCCAGCACTTGAGCCTCAGTGCGTAATTTTATGAGGCCCATTCCCGGTTTTATTAGCCAGCGCCGACAATAAACTGTTTATGTTTATTATTTGCTGATGACCTACGTGCAACAAAGCGGAACCCAGGAACCGAGCGAGGACTTCCTTCCCCATCCTCAGACTAGTGGCGCGTCAAATGAATCACTTACGGCCATTTGGCCAGGATGAAACTCTTGCCCAAAATAAAAAAAAAATAAGAGAAAATACCTTCCGGAGCACCCGGGAGCATCTGAAAATGGCTGGCAGTAGTAAAAGGCGGCCGTGGGCTGACTGCGTAAATTACAAATTAGCAATCACACTAAAACCGGCGCAATAAATTCCCAAAAAAAGCTTAAGGCAACTGCTCGCAAACTTTTCATATTCAAAGCGTCAACTCATTAAACAGCTCTCGTCCGAAAACTACGAGCAACTCAACTCGAATCAAATGAAGCACGAAAAACAAATCAAAGTTTCGCTCCAACGAAACACATTCCCTCACAGCCCGCATCCGAGATTCTGAATCCCCACCCCATCACATTTCCAGATACCGACCCATTTCCAGCTCCAGCTCCAGCTACAGATTCAGATTCAGATACAAAATCCAGATACAGATACACACATTTACACCCATGCTGGGACGTGGCAAGTGCAAATCGGATGCGGATGCGTGTGCGTTGAGCAATTTGAAAGCGGAAATCAAAAATTGACCTTAAATCCATGAAACGGGCAGAGAAAGAGGGTCCTGAAAACAACCAGGCTACCAGGACTGAGGAGAGCGGGAAGGGGCAAGGCCAAATCAAACGCGTCTGGGCCATTAAATCGACACCTTCCACCGGGTGAGACCCAGAACGAAATGAAGTATAAAAGTAGCAAAATAATAAAAATTTATTGAGAAATAAAAAACAATTTAATTTATTAGTATTTAGTGTAAAGGGAAATAATCGAAGTTATAAATTTTTTATGCCAGGCCAACCGGCTGTGTGGTTCCTGCTCCTGCGGCTCCTTTCTACATGCCAAGTCCTTCTGAATAGGATATAGTAGTGGTTGATGGGCGATCTCCACCCCTGCTCCGTGTCAGGGCAGTTAAAAGGCAGAGGGAAAACAAATGAATTGGAATACGTTGCCAGTCGGTGCCAAAAATAAAGCGGAAATGCTGCCGGATGTATGTATGTCGATGTGGGAGTGTGCGGGTGTGTGTGGGTTGAAAGAAAGGACTGCGTGTGTGTGTACACGTGTGTGGCAAACAGCAGTCCGTACGTGTCTATTTGTGTGAGTTAGTGTTTCAGAAATGCTCGTCTCGGATGTTGAGTTCCAGCGCTTATCAAGTGTGTAGATCTTACTTATGACTTTACCCCCTAGAAGTTGGGAATTTTCCGGGGATTGTGGAGGGAGGAGTCAGGGTTGGATAGCGGTTAAGGACCGAGGCCTGGCCGCAAAGGAAAGTCCAAATTTGTTGGCTGTCGTTGGTGGCCGGGTAATTTAATTTATCGTCTTCTCTGTTAAATGACGCTCAAGAGTATAATTCGCCATCGGAGCACGCGGCTAATGCGGACACAAATTGCTATCAACTACGAGGATATAAACAAAGGATATACGTATATATATATTGAGCTTTTGGATGCGTGCTAAGTCAGAAAGTCAATTTTTACTTTCAACCCACTTATTAAAATTGTTGAAAACTGTATCCAAACTTTTGTTGGAATCTAATTACCCCTTAATTGTGCGATCATTGAAAAATGTTATGGTTAAACACCTCAGAAATCCCTTTTATTTTTAAAACTTTAGTTTGCATTATTAATTGGAATATTTGATTGACTTTTTAGCTTTTACAAAGTTATTAAAATGTTTTGAACTAATTAATTGATAAAGGCATTTAGCTTTGGATGGGAGTAGTTATAGGTTGCTCGTTATGGGCCATAATCCCTCATATATCCTACCAGAGACTATATAAAGCATGATTATAAAAGCATTATAGTCAAGTGTATGGAAGTGCCCGCATCAGCGAATATATTCGCGGGGCGTCAAGCGCGTCAAGTGTGCGGCTTTAAAAACACAAACAAACACGCGACTCCCGGATCCCCGTATGCAAATTCTGTTACCAAAAACTCAAAAGCAGAAGCGGAGTGAGCCGGAGCGTAAACAATGCACATTTTAATTTTAGCCCAGTTTGTTGCCACATAGAACACGGCAGCTGAGCAAGCCAAAGCAAAAGTAGATTGGAGTGGAGTACAGTGGAGGAGCAAACTGAAGGGGATATGTGCCAATAAAAAGTTTGGCAAACAAAGTTGGCGTCACAAAACTGCAACACACTGCAGCTGGAACAGAAGCGCCACTGCAGAGCCAAAAAATTAGTGGCAACAGGGCAAAAACCAGAAACCACAAAGGGGGAAGGTTGGGAAGGTTGAAATCGGAAATCCAGCTGGGGATTTCCCTCTCAAGTGCTCTGCGTAACCTGATTTTCGCTTTTGCAGGCCACAGCGCCTTCAAGTTTGTCTAAAAAGTAGAGTTAATTAACCCTAATTTGAATGTTGTGCGTGGAGAAACCCCGAAACTATAAGCTGCCGAGTCTGCTCTGCGGCTCCTGAAATTCACCTGTCACCGACACACACATACACATTGCAGTTGTTGGCCACAGCCCAAGGACACGGCCAAGGAGCAGAAGCAGTGGAGGGGCAGTTGCATTCCAAATGGCAAGCATAAACGTTGTATAATTTATGCACTTTATGTAGACCGCAGAAAAATAAATGTTCCCGGCCTCAACACAGCTGTCCCAGACACTAAGATACGTGTATTATGTATGTGGCTGGCACATTTTTTCCTTTTTCGCCAAGTAGCTGACTCGGCGAGTGTCATTCTATTCGGTTTATTCTTTTGGGTGCCTCTAGAACAGGCGAATTTTTATAAAATCTGTGCAGCGCGCTGAAAAACGTAAAGCTTTAAATGTTGTCAGAGACTCAAGCCGATGAAATATTCCAGTCCTGTGGCATAATCAATCTACATCAAAATTTTGAAGCAACATTTCTGACTTTTCATATTTCTCCTAAATGGCCCCTAACGATGTATATATCTTTGCCAATAATGATCCAATCATTAAGAGGAATACCTTAAACGATTTGTAGGACAATTCCCCACTAATCTGCATCGAAACCCTGAAACACAATTTTTGATCCATATTTTTCAAATTTTTGTGGGGCATCCCCTTTCAATATCCTGGATTTTCATATTCCTCATAATTGGCCCCTAGCGATGTCTATATCTTTGCCAATTATGATCCGATCATTGAGAGGAATACCTTAAACGATTTGTAGGACAATTCCCCACTAATCTCCATCGAAACCTTGAAACACAATTTTTGATTCATATTTTTCAAATTTTTGTGGGGGATACCCTTTCAATATCCTGGATTTTCATATTTCTCATAATTGGCCCCTAGCGATGTCTATATCTTTGCCAATTATGATCCGATCATTAAGAGGAATACCTTAAACGATTTGTAGGACAATTCCCCACTAATCTGCATCAAAACCTTGAAACACAATTTTTGATACATATTTTTCAAATTTTTGTGGGGGGATGCAACCCCTTTCAATATCCTGACTTTTCATATTTCTCTTAAATGGCCCCTAGCGATGTCTATATCTTTGCCAATAATGATCCAATCATTAAGAGAAATACCTTAAACGATTTGTAGGACAATTCCCCACTAATCTGCATCAAAACCTTGAAACACAATTTTTGATTCATATTTTTCAAATTTTTGTGGGGGATACCCTTTCAATATCCTGGATTTTCATATTTCTCATAATTGGCTCCTAGCGATGTCTATATCTTTGCCAATTATGATCCGATCATTGAGAAGAATACCTTAAACGATTTGTAGGACAATTCCCCACTAATCTGCATCAAAACCTTGAAACACAATTTTTTATCCATATTTTTCAAATTTTTGTGGGGATAGCCCAGGATATCTATGAATGGCTTTTCCGACAGAACGATTCAATTTACATCAAAGTTCGAAGTCTCGGAAAAGTTTCGGATAATATGAATTAGTTTATAGTACACAGAATTTGTAGTACACTTTTAATCTTAGAGTGCATCATAAAGGCCCCATTTCTATAAAATGAAACGACCAAGGCCACAACAATTGACAGCAAACAATTAGGTATAATGACAGGCTCCTGCTTGCTATATTCAATGTCTATATCCTGGCTTAGTCAAGTGGGGACTTAAAGTAAGTATGTTGAAAAACATAACACTTGCCTTGGCTCAGAATTAAAATGGAAATAATTCGCAGCTGTAAGTCGGTCAGTTATTCCCACTTCTCGTTTCATTTCAGGCTCTTTTTTCATAGAAAGTGCCAAAAGGCAAGAAGAAAGGAACCGGGACAGGACAGCCATTGGTTTTTATGCCGACATGCTCGCGCATTTTAATTAAGAAATTAAATTAAATACAAACTGATGCGTAACAGATTCCTCGTTACTAATTAAAATTCAATTTCTTGCCATTAAAATGAACAGCAGGGCTGTGAAGAGGCGGAGGAGGGTGAAACATCGCCAATTACATGCCGAGCCCTTGGCGCTCCGGAAACCGCGCCAAGAACAACAAGCTGGCTGTATTGTGCCGTATGGAGGCGTGGCTGCCCGCCTACGCCCCTTGCTTGCCCCATAAAGTGGCACTTTCCCCACCACTGCCACTCCCCCTGCTACAACGCGTCGTATCGCCGTAGAGCTGGCAAATTAAGCACGCAAAATTAATACGCAATAAAAAGGCAATAATAAAAGTCGAGTCCTGCCTAGGAGAGTCCTCCGATAACTGAAAACAATTTGTTGTCTTTCCTTTAGCAGTTAGCTTTTATCCCGACGAGACTTTGGAAAAATTAAATAATTTCTTAATGAGAGTTTGGAAAAAGTTGAAGCCTCAAATTTTCCAATTAAGATTTTATATTTAAACCGACATTTGATTGATTCGCTTTAAGGCCAGTTGGATGGATTTCGCCTGCTGGTGCGCTGCTCGGTGCATCCAAGCGATGTAGCTGCCACAAGGGCGTTGCAGAGGGGGACTGCTCGCTCCATTGGAGGCCTGAAGCTGTTCGCCGTTCAACAATGGCAACCGCCAGCCGGGCGGGCAAACAAAAGCTGAAAAATACTTGAAACAACTATGCCGAGCTTACCAGAGTTAAGAGTTTCGAGCAGGAGTGGGGGCAGGAGCTGGAGCTGGGAAATGGTAGAGGGGTAGTGCCCAAAGGAAATCTCCACGGCCGGGTAAAATTGTTTGCTATTTGCCAGACTAAACGGCACAACAAAGCGCTCAGTTGGAGGAACTGCGGCCGGCCAGGGGTTACAAATTACTTAAGAAAACTGTTTTTGCCTTATTGGATTAAGTACACAGGTTCAGATCTCGCAACGCACAATTACCAGCGGCTCTTTTATAATTCCTTGCAACCCCTTTAAGTTAAAGCCCAAGGAATTCCCGGCTCGAATCCTGCTGAAATGTTTGTCTATCTGCCAAAGGGTTTCATTGTTATGGCCACGTCAAGTTGCAAATACTATTGGTCCAGTGGGGCGGGTTGCTGCCCGTTCTCCCCATTCTACCATCAACAAATCTGCCATATGCTACGACTAAAGTCTCGTCTGGCTTCGGTCTTTTTTTTTTTGGCTTTCGGTTTTGTGCGCGTTTATCCCAAAACCTTGGATTCACCCTGGAGGCCCGTTTGGTGTATTGTTATACAATTTTGTTGGAATTTATTTACGGAGTTTGTACCACACAGAATAAACAGAATAAACATCCAAGTTGGCACAATGGAGGTCTGGCTGGCAGGATGGCTGGTTTTCTTGGTTTTTGTAGAAACAAAATCGAAAACTCAAGACCAATATCGAAGTCAAACTCTGCGCTCGGCCAAGTTATGGCTTAAATTTCTATCCCAGCTCGCAGCCAGCACGGATAGCTGATTCGTGTTCTGCATGCCAAGCTCGGAAAATCTATATCCACGAGTATCTATAGCATAGAATGGGGGTCACAAGCTGGCTCCCGATGCCCCGATGGGCGTGGCTCTAAACACAAACAAGATAATAAGTTCATAAGTATTATTTGCAATATAATCTCTCTTCCGATTTGATTTAAAATTCTCGCCCAGCATCCTCTGCCAGCCAGTGTCAAAGTTTTGTGACTCCTGGCCATTTTTGTGGAAAATGTGGGAGGTGAAGAGGAGGATGTAGTTAGAGGCAGCACTTTTGAGCTGGGGATAAGGCAGAGTGTCCTTAGTTAATTGGTCAATTCTGTGGTAAGAGCTGCCGTTGAAGGGGGATTGGGATGGACAGAGCTGGCTTAGGGATCAACTGGCAAGTGGCTCTGAGCTGATTGAGCTACTCCATAGAAAAAAAAGGAAAAACATAGATGGGGAACGGAAATATGATAAGCGCCACGTGCCGCCTTTAACCCCTGAAAGCCCTCCCAGAAAATCTCGCTCAATTTGCAGTGCAAACTTGGAAATTTGTCAAGAATCTCCAGATGGCTGAAGCTGAGTTTAGCTAGCTGCTTCCCACCGGCTAATTAATCAGGCCAACGCCGAGTCGGAAGTAAACAGCAACTGCCACCTAACAGCATTTAGCCAAAGCATACTTTGGCTAACACTTGGCAAACTTCGTCCTACGGAGGAGGATCTGGCATGCTCCACTGCGTCTGGTTTTGGTTGCGATGCAAACTTTCGCTGCCAGCTCCTCTAACTGCGATTTATGAGTGCAGCGGGCCACTGGGCGAAATTTGTTTACAACTTAGGCGTTAATTGACACAGCCACAATTGCAGATGCACAAGGACCAAGCCCGAAGGATCCCACAATCCGGACAACACCCCATACAATGCACCGAAGCCCTCGAAGAGCTGACAATATTTATGCAAGCTTGTTGTGTTTCCAAGCGAGACCGGAGAAAGTTTTCAAATAAAATGTAACACCTTGGCCAGGCTAGGGTTGGCACTTCGGTGGGCCAACTTTTTGCTGGGGCCGCTGCACACCACTTGTGAGGTCGAAACTTGGCCCCAGACAAGTTTAATGGGGAGCCGGTGGTCACTTGTCAGGAATCACACCAGATTGTAGTGCAATTAGCTAAAATACCTCACTCCAAAGGCACGGGGATTGCAGCTAAATCCTTTTGCCCGGCCCCTTCGTTAGGAAATGTGAGTACGGGTAAGCTGAAGGCATAGTAAATCAATGTCGCCTTAATCCTCGCATAAGGCACTTTATCAATCAATGCAGAAAGGATTTAGTATGAGTTTTTTGTCATCGCCTCGTTAATGCATGACGGAGGGTTACGAAAAGAATAAAAAGCGGAGAGTAGGGAACAGGGATATGGGAAAGGACGAGTGTCACAAAGCCGCACCCAGCCAGTTTCGAATCGGCAGGAAAAAGTAATAAGCAATAAGCGGTAAAACAAAGTGAGACCAAATAACACAGTAAATCACAGGATAATACCACACTCGCACACACGCGCTCTCAACTCAACCCATGCGGAGGCACTGAAGCAATCAAATTAAATCCCAATCGCACACTTAGGCTGGAAGACAGGATCTCCTTGTTCCCTTTCGTCCCCTTGGCGATAAAGCGTTATGGTTCATTAGGCCCGCCGATTGCGATTGGGAAGCGTTGTGGGTTATGGGCGCGGTGCCTGGATGAGCCAAACGGATGAGCCCGACAATAGATGCGAATATATCATTTCGTGGCAGGCTTGTCACATCATCGCACGATGACATCGAGCACCTACGCAAGACAAATGGGTACCGGGGGGTTGATGCATCAAATCACAGGCTCAGGATCGGGGGTAGCGGCTTAGGGGTTGCAACGTGAGTTGCATTTAGTGTCAGATTCATGAAGTGCCGCCATATGGGAACGACCGCCACCGGCACTCGAAATGCAGCAATTGTCACCCGGGCCGGAGTCCGGGACGGATGGCAAATATTTGCAAAAGCAAATTAGTAAACCAAACACGGGAATAAACTAATGCACTGGCACATAATTGTAATGGTTTGAAAGTGAATAGCCTACGGTCCATAGGCTGTGACTGCTTGGATGAACTATTTCCAAACTTAATTCCATTATTTCTCTCAGTGCATCTAGTCCCCGGGCCGTGTCGAAGGGCAGAAAAATAAATAAAACATGCGTCGAATATTTGTCAAATCTGTTGCAATTGTTCCCGGCCAGAAGTGTGACCAATTCCAGGGCCAGGACCTTAGTTGCCGCTTCACCCCTTCGGCCCGCTAAAAACCAATCCATCGTATGCCCAAGCACGACTCATTAAACCTCATAGAAATCCCCTGCACCTCTGTACCCTGTGAACCCCAGAGGGCTCTCGACTGGATGCTGGACACTCGACCCTAGCCCGCCAGCTCGTCCTGTTTCCACAAAACTGTTTGATTTATTTGACACTTTGTGCGTTTGTGCCCTGACACCGGAGCTGACACCTGTGCGCCAAATTAATGCAATGAAATTTGCCAAACTTTTATGAACGAGTTAAGTCCACCAGCCAGGATGAAATAAAGGACTCGAGAAGGCGCTCGCAGAGGAGAGGGAATACAATATTAATGAGTTTTCAATGTTAATAAGCCGAGACGGAAGGAGACAGAGAAGGCGTTCAGAAGGACGTCAGCTGCAGTCCGCTGGCGAAAATCCCTTTATAATTTCATTTTAGCCTCAACTCGAGAAATAATTTAAAAACTTTGTTATATATTCTTAAAGTCATTTAAACAACGTCGCGCAAAAAGTTGCCCTGGGCTAACGCAAGTGCGGAGGTCCTGCGAAAAAATGTGAAATTTTAGACGCTCCGTTGATGAGCTGCTGATGAGGCGGTAGTCCTTTTGGCCTCCCATTCCCTATCTGTCCCTATCCACCAGCCACGTTATCATCTGTCAACCAAAGTCGATGTCGGACTTCGTCAGTTTCCAGCTTCAGTTTTCTGCGAGGCCGAAAAACTTTGCGCTCGCCTTTTGTTTCTTTTTTTATGTTTTTGTTTTCATATTTTTTTCCGAGTCCCTCCCAGTCCAGTCTCCTTCCAGTGCCACCAGCCGCAACTTTGCAAGCTTAAAGAAAAATGAAAAATAACTGAGGAGCCGTGGCATATAAAAAAAAAAGATTTATACATATAAAAAAGCACAACAAAAAGATGTGCTTAAAATAAGAGTCGGCACGGCCCTCTGGCGAAGGCTACATGCCCTTTTCTGTTGCGCCGTAAGTGAGACCATAATTCCGGATGGAAATTCACTGACGGAATCAAGGATATAGTCCAAGGATCCTGCACAAAAATCCCGGACACGGCTGCACACTTTTGTGATTTCTTGCTTTCGCGCGAATCGTAATGATGAAAAAAGTATCTCCTGAATATGAAATGAAGCAGCTGGACAAATGTCGCAGGCAAAAACTCGGTCCTTGAGCCGGCCCATTGCCACTTTGCGCCGAGGATAATAATAATAAAGTCGCTTCGCCTGGTGCGGTTGGACAACAGCTGCGTTGATGTCCTGCTACGGCTTTCGCTGCTCCTGATGGTGCTGCTGCTGCTTATATTTCTGCTTTTGGCCAGGTCCTGGTCGAAGAACGCACCCCGGGCCGGCTTGGACGGCAGCTGGCGTCGAACTTAAATTAGCTTGTACACACAATCCGCTTTTCACAGCGCCCCAGCCAAAGTTCTTATCCGTGAATTTATCTTTCATATGGCAATGTGAAAAGTTTGGCCTCGGTTCCCAGTGCTTCCCGGTGTTTGCGGTGCGGCATTGGCCGGCGTTTTGAATTTATTGCAACCACCAGGAGGCAGCACAGTGTGGCCAAAGTGCTTTTGATATTGTCGCCAATATAAACATTTTATCATAAAGAGATTAGACGCTGATAAGCGCGAGGGTGCAGAGAGCAGTGGGGTGCAGACCAAACATAGCCTGGCGAATGAGGAACATCGCCCCAGATGGCAGATCCGAGATTCCGGATCCCGGTATATGTACAGATCCCGGGATCTCAACGAGCTCTTTTGTGCACGGCCCTGATTTACGGCTTCCTGATGCCCGGGCCAAACAATGTCTGGCTATTTCCCCATGCGGTGAAATTAATTTGAAGCATTTGCTGGCCACCCACTGGAAGCCACCCCTTGGCCTCGGCCCCGGCAGCTTTCTCTTTCCGTCAGCTGCAGGAAAGTGCAGCAGTGCCACAGGTTCGCCAGCTGAATGGTTCCCAGGCAACTTCAGGGCAGCCGTAAAATGGCCACATCCCAGGAGCAACACCAAAGAGGGAACAAGGCAATCTGTTAACCCAAACACGGTGAGCAGGGGAGTCTGGAACCTGGAGGGGCAGGAAGGCCATCTAAAGTGGGTGAGTGGCCTGTGAGCTGCACTCACTGTCAGTTAAATCCCGGCGCTGCATTACGACAACCTTTCTCCTTGTCCGAAGATAAAGCTGCAAAAATATTTTAACCTCCTTTGGCAGCATGTCGGTTGGGGGAGAATAGAGTACTGGGGACATGGGACGGAGATCGGAGGATGGAGGACACTATCCCATGGTGCATCCTCATTGTTGTCGCTAATGTTGTTGTAGCCATGGAAACCGTTCTTTTTTCTTCACAGAGAAGCTGTACCTGCACTAAGCAATGTTTTTGTGTTGTGGCTTTTTTCATATTTTATATGCGGCTGGGACGAGTGGAAAACAAACCGAAAACCCTGGAATAAAATGGGCAGTAGCCTGTTTTCGGGTCCGACTCCGCATCCGCAGCCGAGTCCGAGTCCATGTCAATTTGCTTGAAGTGCTCCGTTGAAAAGCTGACAAAGCCAATGCCAATGCGCTGCAAATTAAAATTACCCAGCCGTTGGGCGAGGCATTAGGCGAGTGGCGTAATGAAATGGCTCTCTGGTTTAAGCCGTGGCACAAACGAAAGGTCCACCCATCCGGAGATTCTAATGAAGTTCCCCTTGGTCGGAGTCTAGAGGGGAAGAGACTACTCCGGACCGGACAAACAGATAGCCGGACAGTCGCACGGAGAGAGGAGTCACTTTATTTTATTAGAAACTTGTTTGCGAAGCATTTGCACACAAATTAAATATGGTCTGGCAAAGTGGTTTCTTCTGCTTCTCAAATTACCACTCGCTACGAATTCAATCACGGCAGTTAGCGGCGAAAAGCAAAAGTCTAAGAGCTGAACAGCCCAACTTTGCAGACACGTTAATCGAGGCAACACAATTTCTTCATTTGCCCAGGAACTTTTTAATATGGGCCTAGTCGACGATGATTACACCAAAAAAAAAAATGCTAGCCCGATTCGGGCAACAAGTTCCCATGCTCGTCACAGAAGCTTGAAGGACCTTTGGCCTGGTGTGTGTTCTCTGTTCCTGCCACACATGCGGTAGATGGCCCATAAGCGGCACATTGCCCCAGGCTCTGTGTTTGAGTATTATTCCATTTCTGGCATTAAATGCTGCAATAAACCGAGAGCGTTTACACAGAAAAGGGGGAGCCGTTCGCCCTTGGCCCTGTGACTAATGTTGCACAGAAAAAAATGGCATAAATGCTATTAAATCATTTGAAACATTTTATGAACAATAACACAATAGGATACAGTAAATAAACAAAAGCCTCAGGCCAAAAATCCAATATGTAACAAAATAATTGCTTGCCAGAACAAAACAGAAAGAAAGGGCTTTTTTATAAAAAGAAGGTAATTTTTTTTCATTTACAAACACAAAGCCTATATTGATGTAATTAATATTAATTAACGATTAACATTTTATTTAATATTTAGTTTTTATTCCGATCCAATCAATCCCCTTTTTTCTATGTGCAATATTGTGACATTCATGGCAATAAAATTTCACTTCTTATGGCATTTCATCCCTCAACCCCCGGCTACCCCATGACCTTTAGTGGATTTGCTGGGCTTGGTTTTATGTTTATGATTTAATTGTCAATAAAATAATCATTTGCAAGCCTTTTGCCACTGCAACCGCAGAACGTGCCAAGCAGATTCGAAGCAAATTTTTACCAATAAAGGCATAAGGCAGAGGCGAAAGCCACAGGAGGCTTCAATATGCATGTAGTAGAATCGGGCCAAAAATAACCAAGCTAAAACCGATGGGGGGCCACAGGAACTGAGAGCCCTGGCTGGAACTTAAGTTATTGACGAGATAAAGTTGAGGATTTTGTGTGCATTTTTGTGAAGTGCCAGACGAAGCCCATAATGACGGAGCTCGAGAGGAATAGGGAGCAGGATGAGGTTAAGGATATGGAGAAGGAGTAGCTGAAGCTGGAGCTGAAGATGATGATGGCGTTGACGTTGATGTTGTCGACAGTTCTGATGCCTGTCCTGGCCCAAGCTCACGTAGTGAGATGAAGCAATATGTGCCCAGGACGAAGGCTTTGAGGGCCGCTCTCAGAGGAGCAGAGGGAGTGAGTGAATGTGTGTCCTGGCAGGTCTAGTTTGTTTGCTCAAATGCTGCTCCTTTGCTCATGACACCAGAAGCAGGACAACGGCAAAATCAAACAACACAAAAAAATGTAGGGAAGGCGGCAAGGGAAACCAATAAAAAGCCATGAGAAACGGAGGCGGAAAAGAAAACATTGTGGCCAAGCAACAATGCCAGCCTCCCACCCACAAAAAAACACACCAAAAAATATTATCAGTATTATGTTGTCTCTTCCACATACAGATTAAAGATAACTCCTAATTGTAAGAGTTTGTGGCAAAAAGAGGCATCAATCAAAATATTTGCAGAAGAGCGAAGACCTTGAAGTTGTTTTTATAAGAAGTCTGACACTTGAGTATACATTTACACTATAGATTATAGATTATCTATATAATCTTTGAAGAGACTCTATATCTAAAAGATTTCTCCGTGTACTATACATGTAGGCATCGCCTCATCGATTTTCACTTGAGTTGCGAACGCGAACTCTCCGGAGTCGCACAAACAAATGCGCGTAAATTTTGCTTAGCGCGCAATTCAAGTGCAAATACTTGACACCGCCGCACCTAAGCCTGGGCCAAATGGGAAAAATCGGAAGGGTAGGCCGGGAAAAGGGGACCGTTGATGGATGAAAGTTAAGGGATGAAGAGTCACCCACTCAGTCTCTTCGAATGCCATCAACTTGTAGGCGCCCTGCCTCGAGAGTCACTCGAATACCTTCTCGGCCCTCGTCTCCATCTGCGTCTCCGTCCTCGTCCACGTCACACATCAATATCCTTTTTGTGGTTCTTTTTGTTTTGGATATCCCGCCGCACCAGACCCCCCTCAAAAAAATTGGCAACTTTTCCGGCTCAGTTGCCACCGGCATCTCGTCCCTCTGCGTTATCCTTTCTCATCGGCTTTGTTTAACCAACGAAGTTTTGCAGTGCCGCCCGGTGGTCGATGTCTGATTTATTTGCATTTAGTTTGCGGTCTATGCAGTTAATAAATTTCACTTACCCACCCAAACATGTGTATCTAGCCATGGGGAGGTGGGAGAATGAACTTTTCTCCAACAGATATGTGTGGAGCATCGAAAGTTTTTGGGTTAAAGTTTTGTTGCGGCAAGTTCGGCGTTACCTCCGTATACCTATGTCAAATTGATTAGTTGAGTCGGACAGTTGAATCCGAAAGCTGAGACCCAAAATCCAAATAAGTTGCTATCTGCATGGTGCTCCCCTCGGGCCTTCGGGGAAGATGCAGATAATTTGATTGTGTGATTTATGTCACAATATATATTCAACATTAATGAAGATGAAGGAGATTGCTTGGCAGTTGGCAGTGGAAGCGCTATCTGTCCATTCACAAAACGATTTGCACTTCATTAATTGTGGCAATACGCTATATGCTATGAAATAAAACCAAAGCCAACGATGAATTGACTGCAGCCGTCAGACAACCGCAAATGCAAATATGTATTGCAGCAAAAAAATAAAAGGGGAAAAATAACTGGGATGTCTGTTAACTGGAGTACAAAACCCCACTAATTGTTACTGACACTCGCAGTGGCCAGAGCTGCTGCAATTGAAAAACAGCAACGACCTGGCCACAGAGGATAGTGGGGATAGGGCAGTCCTTCGAAAAGCTAGACAAAGTAAAGTTATTTGCGGTTCATTATTCACTTTTGGATTTTATTTCCTTGCGGTGCCGGTCCGGGCACGATCGAAGACAGTGATGGACAGCAGATTGAAGTTCCTCGAAACACGTTGCTCTGTTGCCAGATTCGAATACTGAATGAAGGATGCAGGATGCAGGATACGGGCGATGGGTAGCGAGGGGACAAGGTGCCACTAGCAACGACCAACACCAAGGCGAGACGTCGTTTAAATTGGGAAATTTTGCTTCGCTGCATTCAAAGCAGCAGTCGAGGAAAATTTTTGCTCTTTGCTTATTCATCTAGCAAGTTGAAAAATAAATTAATAATGCGTTCTTGCCACTGACGGCAGCTGCAACCGCACAAGGAGCACTGGTACAGGGAGGGGTACAAGGAAACTGAGACACTTTCTGGGACTTGGGAAAATTCGTGCTGAGCTTTTTTTGCCCGCGCTCACTTTTTCGCTTTTTTTTCCTTTATATACAAATCTATATGTATGAAGTTTATATCTGACTCGTCTTTGCTGTGCGAGACCCGCATTCGTCTCCGGGTCCATGACCACGTCCATCTACATCTCCGTTCCCGCTCCTGTGCCCCTTGTTTTTTGGCTTGGCTCCCTCGTAGTTCCGACACCCCTGGCCCTAAAATTTAATTGCATCTTTTTCAACAATTCTAGCACGAAATGAAAATTCATGCAAACGTTGGCAGATAAAAACGGAATCCCTAACCAGGACCTCCGCCGCCGCTGCCACACAAAAGAAGAGCGAATGGCCAGAGGAATTTAAGCTTTCAGTTTAGTTCAGTCAAGATATGAATACTAATAGCCACTGGAATGTTTGAGTAGCCAAAGGACATTGCACTGTCAAGGCACTCTCTGGTGCATCCCAAGACACTGCCTGCCACTGCATCCCAAGACCCCTCGGTGGCTGGGCGGTGCTTTTTGCTGGCAATGTCATTACTCTTATTTGATTCCGTGGACATTCGCATAAATGTCAGATTGAGTTTATGCACAGGGAAAAGTTCTTGAGTCCTTGAAATGCACCCACTGCCGGGCATTTAAATGCAAAAGCCTCACAGGACTGGGCCCAGGACCTGGCCGAGACACAAAACGAAGCGAAGAAAAGCAATTAGCGAAATTAATTGCTCAAGTTTCGCTTTGAAATATTCATCCGTGAGATTAATTCGCCGGCCGACAAAGCTCCGTCATCGGGTGTGCCCCCAACACCCACATCCCGATACTAACCCGGCAACCTCTAACCTCCAAGTTTCATTCCGCAATTTGTGGCTTCGTCAATTCAATGGCTTTGCGGCCGCAGCCCGCTGATTGACTTGACTTGGCCCTTTCTTGCACGCGATTGAATTTGCAATTGCCTGGGGATGTGGAGGTGTGTTGCCAACTTTTTGCGGATTACAAACAGATAGTCTAGATAGACAGGCACAGCTTACAATTTACAAAGAAATATTATAATTTGAGGGCTTAATCAAGTCAGAAAAGTGGGTCAACTTACCGCTTTCAAAAAGCAGGGACACCATTGAGATGGCCAGGAGTAGACTGGTGTGGAGGCTCCTCAGGTTTTTCCGATCCTGGATATGTCTTGGATGGCTAATTGTCCTTCCCTCTGTAGCCATTTTGGTGGTGTTGCTGTTGTTGCTGGTGGAGCACTTGAATTTATAAGCAATGTTGCTGGTGCTGCTGTTGCTTCTGCTACTTCTGTTGTTGCTGCTACTTCTAGTGGTGGCCGGCTTAGTCAGGTGCATTGAATTAATTATTTCATTGCTGCACACGAATTTGCTGGCCGCAGATTGTGTTGCGAGAAAGTGGAGCCGCTCCCGGTTCTTTCTCCTTCCTCGACGTCTTCGACGACTGCTGCAGCACTTACGGAATTTTAATTATTCAAAATAGGTTTTTAGCACAGCAGGCAGGATACAAACGGGGGCTCGGTTCCTTCGAATCGTGGTTTGTTGGGGGGGCTGCTCTGCTTTAATTGCTTGTTTTGCTGCAATGCATTTTCCTGGGGCGTTGCAAATTTATAGCTGCAAAATACAAGGAAAACGATATGCGTTACTTTTCTGCATGACCACAAAATGGGAGACCCGGAGAGTCCTGTGTCCCATGTCCTATGTGTTTTTTGTGCTTTTCTGGTGTGTTCTGGTGTGTGTCCTAGTGTGTTGGTGTGTCGGTTTGTTGGTGTCCTGTGTAATGCAGCTAAGCCGCCGTGCCCAAATACATAATTCCTATGCAAATAAGCGTGGCCCGGCACTGAAATTTATGTGCGCACAGCGTTTTGCATATCTGCACACAGAATAGAGGCGACCAAACAGAGATATATCCTTACACCGAAAACTTTTGAAATTAATAGAATAAATAAACTTTGAATTTAGCTTGGAGCTGCTTCAATAATTCTGTACAAAGGCAATACAATTAAAATATAGCTCTAAGAGGTTTATATTTTGTAAAATTTAAAATAAATTTGTGTCATTTGTGAGGTGAATTTTTTTAATCAAGTTATGGCTTAAAATCATTTTGCTTGAATAAATTATATAAATATTAGTTTCAAGTCTCAACATATTATTTTTGCTGTGTGCTCAGTATACATCGGTATATATTCGAAATGCTATTCTTTGACTTTTTTCCACAGGCGAATAAAACTCAAGCAGAGCGTAAAAAAATATAAACGATGGCAGAAAGGGAGCAGGCCGGCAGGATGGCAGGATGGTAGGCAGTCAGGCAAAAACAAAATGCCAACGCAGAACAAGCTGCCAAATTAACAGAAATTTGGATCGTAGCCCGAGCTTTTAGTCTCCGCAGGATAGTGCACGATAGGACCCTACTGCACCCCAGCTCCTTTTTCGAGTGACATGAAGCCAACTGAAATAATCCCGCAAAATATTGTGTGCGCATTTTGGATTTGTTGTCTTTGATTTGGCGCGGTTTTTCCGCTATTTGTACGAATGCCACAAAGTTGGTATGTGTGTGCCACGTTTTTTATCCCGGGTTTTTTATATTTAACATATAAACACAAATATATATATTGCAATTTCTCTACTTAACATGTTTTGGCAGTTGCGCAGGCTGGTGCCCGCAGGATGGAGGACAATGAGGCCGAATGCCAGCGCTGCCAATATGAGGCTCATAAACAATTCTATTAAAATAAATGTAGCATATTTATAGGGACACACACAGAGAGCAGCGGCAAAGTGAAAGCAAAAGCAACTTAAATGCTTTATAAATCGACTCGAATTTGTTTTCCTTTCTGCGCGAGTCGGTTCTAAGATACCATAGGTAGGACAAAGGACTACGATAGAGTCAGGAGCAACAAATTTTGATGAAAGCCAACAAAAAAATATTGATAAACTGGGCAAAAGAAATCGGGTGGCAGAGTTAGAGGCGGAGACGGGCAGAAAAATGATTGATTTTATGTGTTCGGGCCAAGACAAAAAGGACGTAAGAAGGAAGTATGATGATGATGATGGCGGCGACCGGGCCGGAGCAATAAGTGACCACTCTAACAACCGGCTAGCCCAGGAAATACGCAAGGATATTGCGTACCCAAAGCAATATGAGAGTACGAATTTTATGCGCAGGACACAGATATCTGGATCTGGAGCCAAAAACCCACGAAATGAAAATCGAATACCAAGCCACAAAGCAAGAACCAAGAAAACCACACACACGCAGGCTCATATCCTTGAAATTGTAGGAGGTAGGGGTGCGTACGAGAAAATTTGTGTATTTGCCATAAAATAATTTATCAATTGGAAAATTTTCAACCAGCCAACCAAGGGGGTAGGAAGGACAGACGGATGCCTTAAAAGGGCTGCAAAGGGGAGACGAAAGGCCATGGAACTTGAGAATGTGTGTGCGAGGAAAAATTCCCAAGTATTTTGCTATCGCCGCCCTCCATCTCCCCTGCTCAGAAGTATTTGTGTGTCCGGGTGTGTGTATTTGAGGGTAAAATTATGACAGGAGGAAATAAAAAAGCATAAATTTATTACCGAGCCGAGGACGATGACTACTAAAACTTGGCCACAGGCCCGTGGGGAGCACTCGCTGCAAAGTAAAGATCATAAATAATCGAAAGGGCGACAATATTGGCGCAGGACAATGACAACGAGAGGGGCCAGTGAAGGATAAGGGCGGCGGATGGGAGAGGGCCACGGCAAGTACTATGACGTTTTGTGGAGCATATAAATATCTTTCGATTCGATTTGTTCAATGGCTGAATTAAAGAGGTTTCTCCACCACCGCCACAACCATCACAGCGAAGGCTACCCACTCCATAAAAAAGGACCCTGGGAAAGCAAAGGCAAAATAATTGTACAACAATTTTCTGTAACAAGGATATCAAATTTGCACAAGCTGAAACCAAAGGAGACAGCGACGGCGAACACAACGCAACACAGGAAAAAAATTAAATTACAAAAAATAAAAAGGATAACGAGCACAATAAAAGAAATGAAATCGTAGCCCCCGAAACGGTTACTAATTGGACAAAGCAGCCGAAAAATGAAAGCCAAGCAACAAGAGGATATACGCGCGAAGGATTCCCCATCCCACTAACCGCCGTGTGTGACCCAAAAGCCAAATCTGCCTGCTGTCCTTTCTTCGCTCCTTTCTACTTTTGCTATTCAAATGCACCGAGGCAGGATACTGACAACAGAGCAAAAAAAGCTCAAATGAAATAAAAGAGATTGGCTTAGTTAGGTCTAATTTCAGTGGCAGACAAAGTGCTTAAAAAATAATTACACGCTGGCAATCAGCAAGTTGCGCTGGCACAGGAAACAGGAAACGCCGGACACGCGACGTCATTCCTCCATTCGTATGTCCGTCTCTCTGCGTGTCCGCTTGTCTGCCTGTCCGCTTGTCCGCCTGCCCGTTTTCGGTAACCTTCCGGTGGTTCGGACCTTCTGGTCGTTCGGTGGTGCAGGCTGGTGGTGCTACTCGTTAGCAATTGACCGCTTGCCGGCACGTCAAATTCAATTTAGTTGCTGGGCCCCCAAAAACGGCATGCCGCAAATTCGCCAACTTACAAGTAATTAGGCAGCTCAGCTGCATTTTCCCCGCCCCTGCCCACAAGGCAGCCAAAGGCCATTCGGACGCAAAAACACTTTTCAGTACAGTGAGAAAAAATGTCCCTTTTTAATATTAATTGTCAACCTTCAATGGTCTAGATTGGAAGTCATTAAAAAGTAATTATCAATGCTGTTTTCGATTATAAATATCATAGAGACTATCGCTTAGAAATCCTTATTTTCTCTGTGCATACTCTGCACCTACACAAACAGGACACCAAGGACCTCGAGGACAACGAGGACACGCGTCGTCAGCTGCTTTGCGTGGACGATGGCATCGTTTGCTTGATTGTCATCGCCGCAGTGTGGGTATTGGTGTGGATGTCATTGTAGTTGTCGTTGTCGTAGTTGCAGCAGTTTCAGTTGTCGTTGGCTAATTGCACATTGTCCGGAGATGGAAGCTGGATGCTGGAAGCTTTCTTTGCGGGTCTCTGTCTCCTTTTTACGTGTTTGACATGCACTTCAGTCGGGGTAATTACCAATTTGCGGCGCCAATTCGGCTGCCCATATCCGCCAGCGCAGCCAGCAAAATTTAATTAGTTTGCCATCCAAATGCTCTGTCCCCGGTATCTATATCTTTAGCTGTCGCTGTATCCGAATGATGGCCAAGGCAAATGAAACTGTCGCAACAAGGAAAAGCAACAGGATTCGAGCTGAGAAAAGACACAACGAAAAACACTCAATGGCCGGCCGCAGGCGTCGCGCAATTATGAACAATCGCGGCAGCTATCCTTTGACCCTTTGTAATCTCCTTAATGGCAGGACATTGACGATGGCAGAGCCGTAACGGCGACCGGAAGAAAAAAATGTCACAGTTACTGTGATTCTGTGTAAAAATAAAAGCCGTTCGGTGGCCCAGTTTAATTTACTTCAAGTGGCCGTCAATTAATTTAATTTAAGCCGCTCGCACAAAGCATGATTACACTTTGACACTTTGACAACGACAGGCCATGGGAAATTGAGGCACAAAAACGGCAAAAGGACGAGAAACAGAAACAGGCCCGTAGGGTTAGCCCAACCGATAAGCGGACATCCAAAAGTTGCCCGGACAATCGATGTTCAGCCCCCAACTCTTTCCCCCTGGCCATGAATAAGCTCACAACTTTAATTAAAGCGAAATGTGGCTGCACTCTGAATTATGCACAATTTTTAGGGTTCCCAAGCTCTTGAAGGGTTAACTGGTAACTTGTCCTGCACAACTACTTCACACTCGACAAAAAATAATTACTTAAAAATTGTAACCAAAGTTCAAATTAAGTAATAAAATATTTTTCAAAAATCGAAGCAAAATATATTTTAAAACATTTTCATAATCGATTCCTCGATTCTACATAGTTTACTTTTTCTCCGTGCAGAAACAGGAGCCAGCTGCTGTATTTGATTTCAAGGACACTCGATGGGGCAGCTGGCCATGGTCCTGCTCATCCTGGCTGCTACTAGCTGGTAGCCGGAAGTGCTCTTCACAGTTTATAGATCCAAGTGGCAGTTGGCAAGTGCAAGTGGAAATTCTTGAGCACCCTCAGCCCTCCAACTGATTACGGTTTGTTTTCCATGCAAGCAACACTATACAGACATCAGGATGTATAAAAGGATATAGGTATGTATGTATGCGTGGTGCGAACGCTAAAATGATTAAGTTGAGACTTTAGGCAACTATCGAGGAGGCTTTTTAATTGGCACAAAAGGAAATCGCCTGGAAGTTAAATGAAAATTTGATTAAACATCTAATTGATTGGCGGTCTAGCGTGCAGCAATTGATTTTTGTCCGGTGAAGAGAGGGCATTTTTAATTTGATTAAACTCAAGACGCTGCAAATATTTAACGCTAATTAAACTCGACGACCAACAGAAGCCATTCAATGGACATGCCAAGGACTAATTAAGATTTTGTCAATTACTTATGGCGAGTGCCACGCCCAAGGAGCGCGATGGGCAAACAGAAAAGGAAGAAAGCCGCACGAGAACTAGGGACGCAGCGAGGAGGAAGGTCCTGACGCAGCAAACTGCACGCTTCACTGTATCCTCCTTCTTGCCTGTGTATGTGTGTGTATATATGCAATCATTAAAATTAATTTATTGGTTTCATTAACTCGGCTGCCGAGTCTTTAGTAGCTTGGAGCACATTAGGCGCTTCCACACCCGTCGATATCCCTGCCGTCCTTTCATCCTGCCATCCTGCCGTCCTAAAACTAAGGCTGCAATTCCTATCTTTTCTGCTCTTCTGAAGCCAAATGACACTCTGACGACATTTTGTTTCATTTTGTGTGGCAACCAAGCCAAAATCCGTTGAAAGCATAAGCCAGAAAACAGAGGCAGCGGGATTGAAAAGAGAAAAGTCCCCCCGGTCACCGCCATTCGCCCCAAAGTCAAAGCCTTTGCGCTTGGCTGACCAACAATGAAAATATAATGTCGTCCTCGTAGTCCAAGGACCTCCGCGTCCGCGTCCCTTTGCCTCTCCCCCACTCAATATTGTCGGCGGGAAAAAAAAGAATGGCGCTAAATGAAAATGAACTAGAAATAATCATCATTAGGCACGGACCACCTTTATGAACTTTTGGCGGCAAGGCCCAGAAAACTCTTTGCTCCTTTGGCATTAAATTCCAGCAGTTTCGATTTCAGACTGCGTCTCAAAAGTTTCGAGTTGGAAAACTAACTCAGTCACATGAGTTTCCAAGCTTACAATCGGCATTGAATTTCATGCCTAAATTCAATTATTTTATGGAGAAAACAAAGAACTTTGGATGTGTTTGACTTTTTAAGCAAATAGTTGTGTGTACTTCTGAGAAAGATGATTCTTACGGTTAAAATTGACACTGAGATAAAGGGATTTATGTTTAAAATGTGTGTACACTCTTACTCGCTTAAAGCACTCTTAAAGCGCTTCTTTCTTGCAGTGCATCTACACCCAAGCTGTCAGTAGTGTCTATATCTAAGCACCTCACCACCCTCCATACCTCTGGCGTCCCTCGTCAACCCTTTTCTGGGCGCAAAACCACCCGCTTGATGCATTGTACTTTGGCGTGTTGCTGACGCCGCGGGCGAGCTGCAAATGCCGCAGTGCATTTGGCAAATAAGAAAAATTGCATAAATTTCATTAAACTCGAAATGTCAAGCAACTGTCGTAGGAACACCTACCAGCCCCTGAACCCCACACGCCACCCCCTTCCCGATCCATCTATGGGGGCGTGTATATGTGTCTGTGTTTGTGGCTTTACATCAACGATGTGGCTGTCTGGGCCACGGCCTGGCAATATTAAAAATTGTGCACCCAAATCCCCAAAGTAATTTATTAAGATGCCTCATGATGTTTCTGTGCTGTGTTATTTTTTTCTTTTATTATTTACGCGCCGCTGACTTCACGCCATTAAAAAACACGGCACAACCTACATAGAAGCCATTTTTTATGCAAAAGTGTACGTACATATCTAGCAGAAGGCGACTACATCGTGACACTATTTCAGGCAGTTGCCTCATTGGAGTCGTGCTTTGTTTTTAGCCGGGCCAACAGACTCAAATGCCAGTGTCTTGAGAGAATAAGGGATAAGAAAAGGATGTGGAGATATGGGGAGTCATCCGAGCGTCCAACTAATGCATCTGCAGAGCAGCTCAGGGCAGGATCGCATCCATCGTTAGCTTCCTGACATTTATATGAGCTTCTGGCCTGGCCTTAGCCATTTTTGGCTTTGATTGCAATTCGCAGTTTTTGTGGCCAAGGCATTGTCATAAATTACTTTGCATTCCTGCCAGTACTGGGATTGGGAGTACGGGTTTGTGCGAGAGTGTGTATTTGAAAATCGTAAATCAAAAGAGTGTGAGGGAAGACGGGGGAGCCACACTGCGTATGTGTGATATTTCATAAGCGTGTCATGAATTCTAATTACCTTCTGGCGCAAAAGGAGCAATTGCCTTGCCATTTCTACGCTTTGCTTGGCTTCGCTCGGCTTTTGCATTTTATGTGCACACAATTCATAAATTTCATTTTAAATTGCTTTTCAAACTTTTTACACACATTCCCCCACACAATTACCTATACGACGGCCGATGGCATATTAAATTCCCAAAACTGCCTGGCAAAAAGTGCATAAAATAATCAGAATCAAATAAAAAAATTAGCAGATAATGTGAATAATTAAATCCAACAGAATGCATAACTACATGATAGCATGCAAATTTAATACGAAATGCAATCATAATAATAAAAATAATAATAATCATCCTGTTCATTTTTTCACCTATTGAATATTTAAATTGTTCCTTTGTTCCACTGCGCACTCTCTCGCTGTTCCCCCGCGTGCGTTGTGCCAGCACAACTGCCATTTATTGGCCAGAATTCAGTGCCAGCAATTCATTTGGCCATTTCCATGTTAACGTCATAATCTGCGTTATGCAGTTTAGCGTATCAATTACCGCATCGCGGAAAAAACTAGCATGTGGAAAAAATATATGGCCAGTGTGGCGCTCATCAGTGAAAGAGGACCAGATAAACCGAGTGAAAGGATCTCAAATAAATAGCTTTCAAAAGCAATAATGCTCGCGACTAAATATGGCCCATTTCCTAGTTTCAACTTGTTTACATTCCCATTGTTGTCAACTTTTAATAAGTAATGCTTGTATAAAATTGTATTCCTTTTTGAAATAAGAAACGCTTACCTTTGCTAATAATGGCTAATTCTTTAACTACTAATTGCAGCAATAGGTAATTGTGATATGATTATGTCTTGAATTAAATTGCGAACTTTTTCAGGCTTTTAATCCGGGCTAAATTTTTTGCCCCGGACCAACATACCCTGTTACCCTTTTGCCATAAATATGAAAAAATGGCTGCCCTTCGTTTGCGAAAATAAATTTACAATTTTTCCCAAACAAAAACAGACTTTTTCCTTGGTGTCATGAATAAAAAATGTAAATCTGCCAAATCAAAAATTGATTTGAATTGCCATGTGGTAAGTACAGTTGAATGTTGTGAATTGAATGCGGAAAGTGGCAGGCGGGCGCCGGCTGGTAGGAACTGGTGGGTGTTGTGGCATAATTGAAAATGGGCAACGGCCAGGACCTATAGTAGAACACCAATGACATGAAAAATTCATTAAACGCGTCAGGCCACAAAAAGGTCCAACCACAATGGGTGCGGTTCTGGACTGTGTCTGCAAATTGCAATACGAGCCATTGATGCATTGGTTAGAACACACGTAACATTAGAAATCTGTCATTTGCAAAAACATTAAAATTCATTTTAAACAGGTCTCCGTTTCACAGGGTGCAGTACCAAAGGATCGCTGAGGTCTCACATTAACACACAGCATTGGAGTGTGCAAATGAATACACCGCATGAAGTATGACAAATATTTGGCTAGTTTCCGTCCAATGGTGTTGGTTTAGTTAATAAATTAGTAAAATTTTCTGGTGACAATGCTGTTGCTCGCGCGGTTGTCAGACGAGATGGCGCGACAATGGCAAATGGCTGTGATAATAGAATTTTTGCAGAATTTCGTTGTACATTTTCGTTTTTGCCATGAGCGACAGCTGCAATAATAATAATAATGCACCGCCGCACCGCACTGGCAACATCATCATCGGCGGCAACTAAAAACATGTTAGACAAGCGCCAACATTAGCAAAGTGTTTGTAAAATATGCCACCAACAAGCCGGACTGCAGCAGGCTTTCCACCCTTTTCCGCCCATTTTTCCGCCCTCCAATCTAGCCTTCTAAACATTTTCCAAAATGCCTAACGAAGCTGCATGAACGGGTAGGAGTAGGGCCCCGCGGATACACATATCCTTTGCCCACGCACGCCATTGTTGAGGTCGACGTCGCTTTTGACGTTGCAATAAATTTCCACGTTTATTTATTATTGCGCCACACGTCACTGATAATTAAAAATAAATCAATTTTTAATGGGTCTCTGCGAAAGCTAAGCCGAGGCCGCCATAACGCGGCTCTTATGGACGAGTGGACTCTGGGGTTATATGAGGCTTTCGACACAAAAGCAATTAGCACACGTTTAGGGGCGCCAAAAAATTTAATAAGGTTGCCCGCAAGCCAAATCAATATGGGCCAGAAAATTGGAACATACCAGAAATGCGGGGCACGTAAGTCAAAGTGGCGGAGAGTCGGAGTGGCAGACACGCTTTTAAGCAAATCAGTTTATGATCCAGAAACAATACTTCATCAAGCGGCATCGTAGCGCCCATATGGCACAAACTCATATCAGCCACGTTTTTCCACGTTTGCCCAAATGGCCGGCAATAAAGCTCAACTCGGCTCAGCTAGGGAAGAGTGAAAAAAATTCCAAACAAATACTCCGATTCGTGCAAGATAGAAAATGTTGATGCGTCACGTTGTTGCAATCATTAGGCACATAGACGGCGAGTGTGTTTGGAATCAGCAAGCATATATCGTACAATTGTCCCGGCCAATTGCGACTTATTGGACGGATGACTGATGGATATACAAATGGGATGCAAGCAGCAGGTTTAATGAACTTTGGCCGGGCCTAAGCATGATTGAAGGTCGTCGCATTCAGCTTTAATTATGCAGTCAACTCTTTGCCACATCGGCAACACAACACCCACGGCACACACACACCAAACACACACCCAGTAAATCTAATAACATAAGCCCCAGTCAGAGTCAGAGCCAGAGCCAGAGTCACAGTTACAGTGGAAAAGCCGGAGGAGACGCTGTTATTTATATGAACGCATAAATATCAGGGCCAGAGTCTGACCACAGTTGACTTGGCAACCGCAGAAAATGGCATAAAAGTCAACATGTTGAACAGCAGCTGAAAAAATATAGCTCAAGATATTATGCTATATGCTACTATATGGTATAGTGATGCGTGCCTCGTTGTAGGTATATAAGAATGTATTTGTATGTGCGACTTTTCATATCTGGTCGGGCTATAAAGTATAAATTACGGCAAATGTGTTACGAGGAGCAACAGCCTGGGCATCGCACGCACAACTAACTAACAACTATTAAGCCTCTGGCTCACTCTGTATCTGTCTCTTCGGGTAGTGGTTCTTGTTCTGGTTCAGGATCTGGGTCTGGCTCTGACTCTGGGTCTGACTTCATCCCAGGGTGAAATACCGCCGAAGACAGGAGCAGTAATCAACATGCGTGGCACTGTATGGCACTCTGCGTTTTACACATGCGCCATGCCATTTTTCCGGTGATTAAGTGTTGATAAGTCTATAAATTAACTCGAACACACGCGTCTGCCTGCCGACATCCCGACAAGTCAGACAATCCTCTTGGTAGAGGGAGGTAGTGTGAGTAGAGAGCCCACAGCCCACAACCCTCAGCCCACATGTCGGCTACGCAATGTATATGCTAGGAGAAATGTATACACACACATATATTAATCATGGCACCAAAGACATTTACATCCGTATGGCCAGAGCTAAATGGTCGATTGTGGGAAAACTGTTGCCTCCTTAATGATAGGCCTGTGGCCTAGTGTGGAAAGCAAACAAATAAGAAATTCAAGCTGGTAACGCATTGCAGGTTATTACGAAATCAAGTATTCAACAAAAAACTACAAGCTGCGTAATTGATTATAATTCATTGAGCCAGCATTGGCACAGGTTGTTTATATTTCTACTTTTTGGGGAGGAAAAATCAAAACTGAATTACAGTTTTAAAAGGCGGTCATGGTGCATAATTTATAAAGATACGAAGATATGAAGACTATAAAGCTGGGGAAAATTGAACAGTTACATTACTTTTCAGGAAGAGAATAGAAACAAAATGTTGTTCGAGGCGTTAAGAAGGCCAACTCCCGAGAATCTCCTCACATCACCGGAAGCGTTTCGGTACTTCGAATACGCCATGTTCTGGATGGGATGGACTCAATCAAAAAAGTTCAAAGTACTGTACAGAATTGTGTCAGTCTTCATCACAGCATGGTGTGTGATCTATCTGCCGATTGGAATGCTTATCAATCTGATCATTGACACCAAAAGTACTCCCAAGGAACTGCTAAATACTCTTCAGATCTTTTTCAATGGACTGGGTACCCCGATCAAGGTATTTTTCTTCAGAATCTACTTTTGGCGGTTTTATAAAGTCAAGAAAATCTTGCACGAAATGGATAAGAGATGCCAGACAGAAGAGGAGCAAATAGAGGTACATCGATGGGTAGTGCTGTGCAATAAGGTGTACCTCGGATACCAAGCCATGTACACCGGTTACTCCCTAACCAGTTTCCTGTCTGCGATCTTAACCGGTCAGTTGATCGGAATCTATAATCCTTTCGTAGATTGGAGAAAAAGTACACAGAGCTTCTGGTTGGCCGCCTTACATGAAAATGCTCTAATTATGTTTTCCGCAAATCATACTATGATGAGCGATATATACCCGCTACTATATGCCTTGATCTTGAAAGTGCACATCAACCTCCTGCGACTGCGAGTTAAGAAACTTTGCGAGGATCCCCACAAAAGTGATGATGAAAATCACAGAGACTTGATCAAGTGCATTCAGGACCACAGACTCCTTAAACAGTAATTTAATACACTAATTGAAATGATTAAACTCTAACTTAGACTTTCTTCCAGATATGCTGATTTAATTCGTCCCGTGATCGGATCTACTATTTTTGTTCAATTTCTTCTCATCGGAATCCTTTTGGGCTTGTCCATGATCAATCTGCTTTTGTTTGCCGATATCTGGTTTGGATTATCCGCTGCGGTCTATATAATGGGACTTCTTTTACAAACCTTCCCCTTCTGCTATGTCTGCGATCTAATTCGATACGATTGTGGTCGGCTGTCCGAGGCAGTTTTTCACTCAAACTGGCTGACTTCGAGCCAAAAGTACAAAAGAACTTTGAGATTCTTCCTACAGAACTCCCAAAAGTCGATTGCTTTCATAGCTGGCAATATTTTTCCAATATCTACCAGCACAAATATCAGTGTAAGTATGAATTTTACAACTTAATTAGTAAATAACAAACTATTGCTTGTTTTAGGTGGCAAAACTGGCCTTTACAGTTGCTACTTTTTTGAAACAACTGAACATTGGAGAAAAAATAAAAGAAGATAACTAAATTAAAGGAAAAACATTTTTTATCAAGACCTGAACTTCACTCTACTAGTCTACTATTGTAACCTAAAGAGTCTATTATTGTATTAAAATCTTTCGAATACAGCTCCCTAAATAATCCAATCCTAGAATCGATCTTAGAACTAAAATTTTACGACTAAAAAAATGTATTCACCATTTCTAACTATATGCAATCAATAGCTAAAAAATAATTGGAATAAATATGTAAAAAAAAAGAACTGTCTTGTTTAAATAAAAAGCTTCTTTAAAAATCTTAAATTTTTATTACAATACGAGAGAGAAATCATCAATGTTTGGTCTTGAAAAGAATGAAAAGCGGAGGCCCTTTATAATTTTTCCAAGCCAGTTTTATTTTTTTTTGTGTGTGTTTTGTCAATGACAATTTGTCATACTATTTTTTAATTGAAATAATTGACGTGCGTAGGCTGCAGGAAAAATAATTGTGAAAACATGCCTATTGCACTTAAATATTTTAGAATGCGATTGCAGGGTCTCCAAGCTTGCAACCGATGCAAATCCCATAAATATTGTTGTATTCGTACAACCCCGTACAGTCGCAATAAAATTCAGAAAGGAAATGGGAAAAATGTATTTCAAATACTTGAGAAAGCCAACGGCCACGAATGTCCTGACATCTTCGGAGGCTATGCACTATTTCGAGGTTGCCATGTTCTGGGTAGGATGGGCACAGCCGACAAAGTACCAACTCTTGTACAGGATCGCTTCGACCTTTATATGTCTATTCAGTACGGTTTACCTCTCAGTTGGTATGCTCATCAGCTTTATATTTGATACGGACATGAAGTCAACGAATCTGAGTGAGCTGCTGACGATTCTTCAGCTACTTTTCAATGCAATGGGATTGCCGATTAAAGTGTTATTTTTAAGATTGCATTTTTCAAGATTCAGTGACAAGGTCAAGGACATTCTAGGTCGTCTGGACGAGAGCTGCTCGAATGCGGAAGAGAAAAGGGAAGTGCATCGATGGGCGGTCCGCTGCAATGCCGCATATTTAATCTATCAGGCAATCTACAGCTCCTACGCAATTTCAACATTTTTCGCATCAGCATTCGTGGGCACTCTCCCATGGCGAGTTTACAACCCTTTTGTGGACTGGCGAAAAAGCTGGTTAAATGTATGGAAAGCGGGACTAATAGAGTTCGTCATCGCTATATTTGGTATTACTCAAGGCCTGATGTCCGATGTGTACGCTCTATCCTATGCTTTGATCCTTCGAGCTCACCTTAAGCTTCTCCGACTTCGGGTGGACAAGCTTTGCTCGGACCCTGGCAAGAGCGAAGAAGAAAATCTAGGAGATCTCATCAAATGCATCAAGGATCACAAGCTCATAAACAAGTAAAGTCCTACCAAGAATATAAACAAAATTGTAATCTAATATTCTACAGGTATTACGTGACGATTCGGCCCGTCATTAGTGGCACTATTTTCGTCCAGTTTCTTCTGATTGGGCTCTGTCTGGGCCTCTCTCTAATAAATATACTCTTTTCTACGGACATCTGGGCAGCTTTGGCCACCATAAACTACATAAATGGCCTCATCGTTCAGACTTTTCCGTTCTGCTACGTGTGCGACCTGATCAAGTCGGACTGTGAACTCCTCGAAAGGGCTATATTCCACTCCAACTGGTTGGAGGCTAGTCCCCGGTACAAAAAAACTTTAATTTTCTTCTTGCAAAGGTCCCAGAAGCCACTAGCTTTCACTGCCGGATCCATTTTTCCCATATCGACCAGAACCAACATACAGGTAGCTGCAATTGATATATTTGATATATTTGAGGCACGCCCAGTAATTTAATTTAATAGGACATTAAATATTCAGAAGGCGAGCCCCTAGAAGATGAATAGAATGTGAAGAATTTATTAGGCAACATGTATGATGTGCTGACACGAATGGTCCTTAACTAACGATTACCAAGTCATAATAGAGAGTGGCCTGCTGGGGAAACAGCTGCCCAAATATGTCAATTACATTTGAATATTTCACGAAATAATTGTGATTGAATCCAGTATAAATACCTTTCAACTAAAGGGGACAATACTCAGTTTAAGATATATATTGAGAAGGATAAGCAGGGAAATGCTGTTCGAATACCTACGGGAGCCTGTTCCGCCCCATCTCCTCACATCTCCGGAGGCCTTTCATTACTTCGAGGTTGCTATGCTGTGGATAGGATGGATGCCACCGAAAAAACTACAATTCCTATACTGGATTGCATCAACCTTTATTTACACGTGGAGTGCTGTTTACCTGCCGGTCGGAATCACCATCAGTTTTTTTATCGATATCAGAACCCTGAAGGCCAGTGAGCTGATGACCATCCTTCAGCTCTTCTTCAATTCAGTTGGAATGCCATTCAAGGTTCTGTTCTTCCGATTGTACATTGAACGATTTCATCAGGCCAAGGAGATTCTGAGCCGCATGGACAGACGGTGCACTGAGGTGGAGGAGCGCTTGGAGGTTCATCGATGGGCAGTTCGCTGTAACTTTGCCTATTTGATCTACCAAATGATATACACCTGCTACACTACTTCAACGGTTCTGTCCTCTGCCATGGCCGGAGCGTTACCCTGGCGCATTTACAACCCTTTAGTGGATTGGCAAAAGGACACCCTAAGCTTCTGGGAAGCTGCCCTACACGAGGGTGTCCTCATGCTCTTTGCTGTCACCCAGACCCTAATGAGTGATGTATATCCTTTGCTATATGGTCTGATCCTGAGAGCTCACATCAAACTACTTCGAAAACGGGTGGAAAAACTGTGCATGGATCCTGGCAAAAGCAGTGAGGACAATTATAACGACTTGGTCATGTGTATCAAAGATCATCAGCTAATACACGAGTAAGAATCTGAAAAAATCTATGTAATCAGATAACATCTATTTAATGTGTACAGATTCGTTGAAATGATTCGTCCCGCCATTACTCGCACAATCTTTATCCAGTTCCTACTGATTGGAGTGTGTCTTGGCGTTTCCTTCATAAACATACTCTTTTTTGCGGACATCTGGACGGCCTTGGCAACTGTGGCCTATATAACCGGCATTATGGTTCAGACCTTTCCCTTCTGCTACGTTTGCGACCTGATGAAATCAGACTGTGATCTTCTGGAAATGGCCATATTTCACTCAAACTGGCTAACTTCCAGCCGCGAATACAAAAGAACTTTGATATACTTTTTGCACAAGTCTCAGAAACCAGTCGCCTTCACAGCCGGATCGATGTTTCCAATCTCCACAAGCTCAAATATTCAGGTACGATTACCGATAATATCAAATTTGTAGCTAATTTTAATTCATTTTTTTTAATCAAAGGTGACTAAGCTGGCCTTTACGGTGGTTACCTTTGTAAATCAGATGAACTTGGCCGACAAATTAAAATGAAACTAAAAGCAAAAAAGGATTATCCTTCACAAAGGACAATATCAATTTATTGAAATTCTGCAAATTACATTTAGTTGTTTTTTTATAAATGATAAAAGTTCCTTGTGTCGATTGAATTTACCATTAAAACAGAAAATCTTTGAGTTTAGCTCCAGAATCAATTTGGGCAAACCGCAAAGGAAATATATAAATTACAATGTCATCCCATTTTCTGGACCATGTACAGAATGTTGAGGGAAAACAAAGCAAATAAACAAATAAACAGAGTGCCGGCGCAGGACCAGCAGATGGCAAAGTCAATTAAAATTCAGGGAAATTAATTGCTTTAAATACGCATAGAATTGATTTGCAAATTCGCCAAGGACATCGTAAACAAGAAATCTGTCTTAATTGCGGTGGAGGAGAGCAAAGACTGCACAGGCTCAGTGTACACACAGACTGGAGTCACCCAGATCTCCTTTCGACTCACCCAAAACCCAAGCCCAGTACCCATGACCCATTCCCGGATACCCAAGTTCAAAGTCTAGCCCCCGGCGAAAATGTTCTTGTCTGTCTTTGATGTGCACCAGGAGGTAGTCGGTGACGGTTAAAAATATCTGGCGGTACGCCGGGGCGGCGAGATTTACATAAACCGAGATGGAGGCCAAGGCAATCCCGGCCAGCAGCCGACGCAGAGGATGCAGGACGGTGCCACACAACACTCATATTTAATGGGAACGCAGCAAAAAGCCTGCGGAAAATTAATTTGCATTTTCCCCCAAACAACTAGGGCATGCTGGCATCCATTTCTATATAGTTTTTCGTTGCCACACGGCAAGTTTCCAAACACAAGTTTTCACTTGCCCGATTCTCCAGGGCTTTGTGGCATTACTGCTGCGGCGGTGGTGCCTCGTCGCGGTGGTTTCGGGTGGTACTGGTGGTTTCGAAGTGTGTCTACATTTCGAGGCGCCAAAAACTTAATTCTCACAAATGGCCAACAACATTGACAACAAAAACAGTCATCTCACATTTGCCGCCCCCCGCCCCTAGAAAGAGAAGTGGTGCTGTCTGGCGGTTGAGTGGGAAAGTGGGGGCCAGAGGTGCTGGCAACACGGCACGCGTAGACGCATTAAATCAAATTAAAAGCCCGCTAAAAGAAGTGACAAAACCCCAGGTAAATCCCATTTTAAATACAAATAGCATGCGTACTCCTCGAGGGGAAGCTGGAGCGCGGCGGATGCTGGAGTCGTTTTTTAGTCTGTCTGTCTGCCGAGAGTGGTTTTGTGGATACACCCGAGAAGGCCTGAACCACCCAAACACCCACCCACTGTGGTCGCTGGCACACATTTTTCAGCAGCTTAGCGGAGCGGTGCTTGTAATCTTAGTTTAAGTTGATTGTATGACACACACACACTCTTATTCGAATAGGAAAGGAAATCAGGATGCGATTGTAATGACTATTGGATACCTGTTACAATATTACCAAAGTCGATGTAATTATTTTTTAATAAAAATTCTAAACATAAAAGATGAGTAACGGTAAGAAACAAAAAAATATTTTAACGATTAAACAAGCTCTTCCCTTCCTGTCCAATTTAAACAGGATATATCCTTGATATCCACTGTCACCAATATATATAAAGAGAAGGAAACAAGCCCGAAGCTAAGGCAACACGATCCCGGTAAAGTGCTTTAAATAAAAATTTGTGGACCTGTATTAGAGGCGGCGAATGTGTTTGTTTGTTTGTCTTCCTGTGAGCCAAAGGCTAAGGGTTGTGTCTGGGCTAACTCTTAGCGGCCGGAGAATGGAGAATGGAAAGTGCGAAGAAAGGCGCGGAGCTTGCCCTGAAATTGCTTTTAGCGTAATTGCAAGAATTCCCCAAAGAACACCATCAGCTACCTGAAATGCCTCCGTTTTTAGGCCGCTGGAGTTGAATTTCTCCGGCATATATGAACTGTGCTGTATTTCAATTAAGACGCTTCGCAGTTCTGGTTCCCCCTCTCGGGTTGTTAGTTTTTTATTAGTTTTTAACCTTTCGGCGCTTTTGGCAAACAATACATCCGCCAAACACGGGGATCGACCAGAATCAACTCGTTCAATCAATCAAACGATCAATCAAAAAATTCAATCACCATCAATTGCAGGTGGGTGCGGCATTAAACAAACAGAGGAAACTTGTAGCTACGGAAAGGATGGAGTGTCGGCCTCTCAGGACGCAGGACTCTCATTCATTAACCCCAAAAACCGAAAATTGCAAATCGGCAGTTCAGTACAGTTCAGCGGAATTTGGTTTGGCTAAGCTTAGCTTACTTGACTATTCAGGCAAAAAACCGTTTGGCTTTCTGTGTACTTTACGATTTCTGGTTTATTTTCGTCTTTTTCAGCATATGACTGCCGTATGTTACAAGTGGGCGTGGCTGGGTGTGCGGGGTGCTGTGTGGCATTTATCATTAAGTGAGTGTGAGTGTGCGGCCTGTAAAAATCACTTTTTTAAAGCATTACGGCCTGTGCGACAGATACACGCATTGAAGCGTGGGCACTTTTGCGTTTTCCCCACCGGAACCTGAACGACAAATACCAAAGGGTCCTGCAAAACAGGAGCAAAAGCAGTTGCTGGCCACGCCCATGCCTTTCACCTCCTTCAACAGTCCCGCCCTCTGTTGAGGCAGTCATCCAGCCAGCCTGCCAGCATATTTATTTTATTTCAGCTCGTTCTGGCAGTGCATAAAACTGTTTTTAACATGTCCTGCTGCTTGTTTTTGCCTGGGCTGCCGTTGCCGCTGCTGTTTTTGTTGGCAGCCCTTTTTATGCCAAATGTAAGCGATCTGCACGGAACTGACACAAATACGGGACTGCTGGAGTGGGAGGAAGCCGGAGTGTTGGACAAGCAGATTTAAAACGTTACGGTTTACCTGCCACCATGCCACATGCCACTGTGCCATCATGCCACCATCCCACACACACACTCACCCAAACCATACGTAAATATATATTTGCGTATACACGTACATATTTAAATAAAACACTTTCGCAGGACAACGCCGCACTTTGCGCAATCACAGACAAGGGGCAGTTTCAACCAACCCACCTCCTTGCCTCCTTGCCACAACTGCAAGGGTGGTGATGGCTGAGTGAAGCAGCTTCCATTGATTTCACACAGCTTTGGTGAAGAAAAACATGTAAAAGCCGTTGCAATGCGGACAAAAAAGTATAGCTTAACATAAAAAATAAAAAGAAAAAAGTGAAAAATAAGAGACTCGCCCTCACACACAAACAGACAAACACAAATAGAGCAAATACAAATACAAATACAAATGAGTGGGGCAAGAGCATAAAAAAGCACGGCAGCAGGTGGGGGAGGGGAACAAAATTGTCGTCACGTGGCCGCTGCATAAGCTGAAATGAGTAACATCAAATGCTTTTGGCTTTCACAGGAAATGGCAGTGCAATGCATTTTTATTTACATCTAAGGACTCGGGGGCGAGGCTAGCAGGAATGAGGGAAGGGTGAGCAAGCCATTAAGGAATTGCTCAGCAATTGAAATGGCCAAGTCAAAATAAAAGACACAGAAGGGGAAGTAGGGAAAGATGGGGCACGTCGTGCATTTGATTAAAATTAAAAATACTTGGACAGCGCCGGCTTTGATGTAGACCACAGTGGCATATCAGCGGGAAATCCACGAGTCCTTCCAGCCCCTGCTGCTGCCACTGCTGCTTCCTTTGCACTTTTGCCGTTGCCGTTGCTGTTGCTGTTTCGGATTTCATCCCCATCCTCGTGACATTGATTTATGTGAGGCAACTTAATGAAAAGACCATTGCAGGCTGTATCAGCTGGCCAAGGTAGAAGCAAAGCGGCCAGCATGAAGCGTTCGATTAAGCTAAGCGAAAATAAATTACAAGGTATTAAGCAGAAATGACTGCCAAAAGTGTTCTTCGGTTTGGCTGCGTAACGCATACGCCCCTTTGTACAGCAGCGGAGGTTTCCTGTTTTACCTTTTAGCTCGCTAAGCTAGCTTAAAGCCTTCTCAAAAGATTATTAATTTATAAGAAATAAATCATAAGAATAAGGGCCTTTGGATTAAATTCTATCCGCATTTTACTGATCTCTTACCGAGTACTTTTCTTTACTTATTTTAAGATTGAAAACTTCACACCAACCTGAAACGAAAAAGATGTTAAAAAATAATTAATAATTTGCGAAAAATCCATTTATTATTTTCTGTGTAAACATCCAACTACTATTAAGGGGAAAAATAATGCTCTCTAGAGGTTTCAGCACCGCGGCAGATGATAACACTAGTTTACAAATTTAAATGTAATCGAGTGAACCTTAAAATTGATGATTGTTTTATAGTAATTTGGGGTCGGAGAACACGAAAATGATTGATGAATTTTGAAAATTTCAATTTTTCAATTGGTCGAAAATGACACTATTTTTGTACTTTGTTCGCTTGTGCATTACAGAGATTTGATTGAATAGTGTCATTTTCGACCAATTTTGAAAATTTCAATTTTTCAATTGGTCGAAAATGACACTATTTTTGTACTTTGTTCGCTTGTGCATTACAGAGATTTGAGTCAATCTGCACATATTATATATCCACGTAAACGTTACTTCAATACCTGTCAATCAATATCCTTTTTTTGTTTGTAAACAGTTTTTTTCATGAGATATTACCAAAAAACTGAAAAAGGACCTCAAAAACACGATTTTCAAAAATATCTCAAAAACGGTTCTTAAGAAAAATAAACGGATGTCATTTTCGTGTTCTCCGACCCCAAATTACTATAAAAAACACTTTTTTATGGAGGTTCATTTTTGGTGTAAACTAGTGTAATCAATCATCAATTACGTTTGAATCCATCAGGAATTATGCGTTAAATTGATTGAAAGTCAGTTGGCACATTCTAGTTGGGCCCGACACTGAATTATGGCATTAAATCAATACTCTTCTAGTTAAATCAATGGCACTATTGCAGGACTAGACGGGACTCACTAGCCAGGAGTAGTAGCAGCTCCGGCCAATGGCCCCGGATTTATCTGCAGTCCGGGCATTAGCATGGACTATGGCTGCCGTCAGTCAAAGTCAGCCAGCTGGTTGAGCCGGGCTGAGCTGGAGTCCGGGCTCCGGACTCCAGAGTCCCGTGTTGGTCCTGGTGCTGTTGCTGTTGCTCTGCGGAAACTTAAATCGCCCCAGACTCCGGCTCGAGTGACGGCACAAAACTTTTGCCGGGCCAATAAAGTTGGAGCACCAGCAAGCTGCAAAGAGCTTGCAATCTCCGTCCGTCCGTCTGCTGTAGGTCGGTCGTCCTTCTGACCTGGCTGGCTCTCGCTCGTCCCGGCAGTCCTGGCAATAGACTGGCAATAGAATGTGCGCCTCTGGTCCCTCGGAAATGAAAATATTTTCTCGCAAAGCTCAAGCCAAAAGCAGTGGCATAAGAAAGCAAACCAACTGAACAGAAGAAAAACTGCAAATCGCTGCGAATCGTCTCCAGTTCCATTCCTTCTTCTGCGCGTCAATTGACTGCAATAATTCTGGAAAATGTGCAAAGTGTAAGGCCGGACTGTCTGCTTGTCCGCCTGTCGGACTATTGGACTGCCAAGTAATTTATTTATCAAGTTTCAAGCTGCAGCTTGAAAACTTAATACGCCGCCAAATTGAATGCAACACAGACACATAAACAGAGGGTCTTAAATTCCAGACGAAATGGGGTAATCACAGAAAATGATAGTTTTCACGAAGTCCTTCAGTGTCCCTGACTAAAGTTCGATCGTTGACCTAACCGACTCTCTGGGCTCTTCACCACAAAATTCAATTTACGCATCTTACCAGGCTGCCAAATCCTGGCCAGTAAGTAGCACTTCATGCGTGAACCTGACAAGGATACCCGCAACCCGCACCCACAGACCTCGCTGGAATGAGCAAATAAAAGAGAAAGTACTTGTCCTCTTTACAAACACAAAGTGAGAGGAGGGAAAAATGAGAAAAATTTTGAACTGTGGGAAAAATGGAATCCTTTGTGCAAAGTATCGGAATGACATTTATGCATATGGTGCTAGGGACTTGAGAAGCTTCCTTTATCGCCCAGCCAAGCCACTCAAACCACTAGCATCAACACCCACCGCAAATATTTGCAGAACGCAATAACAAGCGATTGCCGAGTGAAAGGAAAAGTGCGAGTGCAGCTTTGTCCTCTCGGCCCCATTCACCACTTTCCATTCACTTCGAATGCAGTTTTTCATTAGGCCCCCGATTCAGAGTCAGATTGTGATTCTGATACCGATTCGATGGAGCCCTTGTCCTCGTTCTTGGCCCACTTGTCATGCATTGCCAAGTTAGCCCTGAGTGGCAAATGGAAGTAGTCTAATCGAAGGCAAAATATTCAATATAAATAATTGATGCGCACTTTTTTTGCAGCACGGCACACCACCTCCCCCCCCCATCGCCCACTAAGCGAATACGCATACATCCGGTGCGGGTGGTGGCGAGTGGGTGGTGCACTGACGACAGCGATAAAAACAATACAGCCAGTATAGCAGCTGCTGCAATGGCAAAACAATTTTGCATGCACATATATATGGCATAGGATAGCAGGTCCTTGTGCAATTGCCTTCTATTGCCCACTGATTGATGTCCTTTTGGCTGTTGTTGGCATTGTTCTTGTTGTTCTCGCAAATTGGTTTCCATTCGATCCCATGAATCGTACGAGTGTGGAAGTGAGTGGAAGTGGAAGTGTGGGTGTGCTGGGGTGATTCAAGGTTGCTGCCGCATTAAGTGTCCTCACAGAGGCAGCAGAAAACAAAAAACAAACCACTGCATACTTATGAGGGCAAAGTGTATAAGGCTCAATTAAAATTTTACGCCCGTTTGCATTTCAAGTGCATGTGTTTGTACAAAGAAGTGAACGGGGCCTGCGGCAAAGGACCAGGATCTGGGCTTAACAGCTCCAAAGTGTGTGTGTTGTGTGTGTAGGCCCAATTGTTTGGCAGTAGTTAGCCCGTAGCTGCAACAGCAGCAGTTGCACTTTCCGACTGCAGTTCAAAGCACTTTGCTTTTGGGGCTAGACTGCACAAGAGCGTATTTAACAAATCGCAACTTGGGGCAAAATTGTTTCGGCCTGGCAGAGAGTGCCTGTCATGCTGCCCACAATTTCAGGCTTCGATTTAAGATGATTTATTCTGGGAGATTGTGTGGCCCTCAGCCATTAATTTTAGTCTGAAAAAGGCATAAAATACAAATTTAAAGATACCATGTATCGCATAATCCATGTATCGCATAATTGTCGACTTGGCCATTATTCATCATTCCGGAAAAAGATAGAAAAGTTCCACCCCCACCCATAATATTTACTCTAACAGCTGGATGCTTTGACAGCGCCAAAAACTATTATTGCAACAGCTCGAGTTGTTTATCCCGGCCACTTTCACACCCCCGCACTGCACGCTTTCAAAATCAGACTAAACTCTCCTCTTTTCTGTTCTAACCCGAATGCGAATTTCATTTTTTATTATCACTCCTTTTATTGTTTCTGCCGCCAACGCAGCCCAGAACTCAAATCGAAATAAAAACAAAATCAACTTGCAAATATGTTGAATATTTTACATGGCGCACAACAATGGTTATAACTAAAAGCGGCAAATGAAATATGCAACAAAAGCGAGCGTGCTGCATGAGAATAAATTGAAAAAGGGCAAAACACATCCTAAAAAACACACACACAGTGTTGGCGAAAAATCAACAAGAAAAAATGCAGAAAAGAAAATGGAAAATGAGAGGCAACTTGGTTAACAAATTGCTGCAAATATTAGAGGCGAAGTTTAATGCAGCGGCAACAGACAATGGACCCATATTTCTGACAACGAATTAAGCAAAATCCCACCGAAAATTCAAAAAATGCAGCAGCAGGATGCAATAAACTGTCGTGTGAGACTGCGAGACGTATAATATACAACAAACTAAAAATGGCAATAGATATATATTCGCAACAGCATCGATTTTCCTTGAACAAGCTGATGATGCAACATGTGTGTGTAACTCAGAGTGTGTTTATATTTTTCCACTTTTTTTCATTTTTAGCCAGGCTAAGCCAAGCATGGTGAAGCGAAGAGGAGTTTGACTGTGAGCTTTCATATTTCCGCCTTCATATAGCTATACTATAGAAGACTGGCAGGACAATTTTTAAAAATTCAATTTTTCCTAACATCTAAGCGGTTTGAACTTGTGTGCGGATGAATGTATTTCCGTATAAAAGATGCAGTCTGAAGAGGCTAGAGAAAATTGCCTTTTTGCGACTATTCCCTCAACAAATTGCCAGGCTGAAGGCTGCAGGCTGAGAGGAAGAGTCTGTCTCACAAATAAAAACAAAAATGTCAACATAAGTAAAGTAAGAATAAACTATAAAAATGGGAAACACAAAACACAGATATATTGGAATAACATGGCCTAGGTGGCCGGGTCTCTTCATTTTTAAGCCAAAATGGAAATGGAAAATTGCACAAAATGCAATTTATGCTCATGAAGTAGAAATCGAGAGAGTCATACATTTTGTTGCCAATTCACTGATGTGATATATAGGCAATAGCAAAATTTCATTTATTTGCTAGACACGCCCACGACGACCCGCCCACTGCCCACCGCCCACCGAATGATGCATGACCCCAATGGTGCTTCAAGGATTGCTCAGCTGTGCGTTGATGTCTAATCCTTAATATTAAATCCATACAATCAATTTGCACAACCGAAACATCAGAGGGGAGGTGGACACGAAAGGCAGGGCCACGTGACGTCGCAGTATTATTTGGAAGCCTGAGAGGATATCTGGAATTCAATTTTCTGCATAGATACGCAGCAACAGGGCCTGCGAGCGATATGAAAAATGCAAAGGGAATAATGAAAGTCACCTTTCGCACAATAATTCATCATTGTGCACGATTTCAAGGGGAGTAGCAGGAACGTCGCAAAGCAGGATCGTCATATCCAATGAAATGCATAGTCATGCGATGTCAGCGAACAGACAAAGCACCACAGAACAGCACAGGACAGGACAGGCGAGTCCTGCGGAACGGCAGAACGTGAAGGGACCTAACCTAACAACGTGGAAAAACAAATAATTCAATTTTTTGCACTCCCAGCAGTGGTGACATCAACACATACGGACGGATACGGATACGGATGGCAGCTCCATGGTGCTCCATATAGCACCATATACGAATGCAATCTACGCAGCGTTCAGCCGGTTGATGTATGACCCACAATGGGCCAAAACGGGCGGGGTCAACAGCCAGGGAATTGCTGAATAGATGAGCATACAAAACGCTGGCCATATGTCAGAGCATCAAATAAATATCATAAATTGCCGAGCGAAGAAGGAAGGAATGCTGATGGTGTTGAGTAAGTGGGTAAGTGAATGAACCATCTCCGGCCCCCGGACAAGAAACAATCAAAATTCTCCTTTCTCGGTGGATATTTTTCAGCATACTCTTGCCCACTATCTGCAGAATTTATTGATTGCCTTGACTTTAGTCAATCTGTCAGATTTTGCTAGCAAAAAAGGAATAAAGATAAAAAAGAACGGATTTACGCTTTTGATTTTAAGTGACAGAGCGACAAAAGGAACAGGACTGGCGAACGAAAAGATAATGTCAATATTAGTCGCCTGCATAATGTGTACAATAAATGGCAAAATAATACAAAGACCCGAACGGAAGGCAGTGGAGAAGCGAAATGACAGGACAGACCGCGCAAAGGGATGAAAAATCAATAGCCCCGAGCAACAAAGGAACAATGCGAAGGATACCGAAGGATACAAAGGATAATACGCACCCAGACCTGGCCCCAGAAGCGAGCCCAGGCCGGATGCCAAATAAAAAAGAAATTTGTCAGTTATGGTTTATGTGCATTTGTGCCTCAATAACAAAATTAATCATTCGCCGTATGGATTACTCGCATGCTCTTCAAGTTTTCACTTTCACTTGGCCCACCGACTTGGCTGATTTGCATTCAGGCGTAAGGTTCAGTCCAAGATTTCGGGCCCAGAAGCAGTACAAAGCCGAAAACAGTTTTTGAAAAATGAATCAAAACATGCGCACGTCATAAATTTCGTAAAAAGCATAATAAATAAAATGAAATAATAACATTTTTATTACACTGCAGCCGGCGAGCCAAGGAGCCAGTGAAGCATGGCCCAAAAGCTGTCGAAGGAGCACCACCAAAATCACCCAACCACCCACTCAGCCGCACCACCCAAATGGCAACAGCTTCTAATACTTTCGAATGGCAAAAGTTTTAGCAGCTCCACACCGCTCAGCACTGGCTGTTTGTTGCTTTTAATGATGCCATCATAAATTATTACATTGCTATTTCGTTTTATTGTTTCACCCGCGATTGAGCAGCTGGAACTGTTACCTAGAGGAGGAGCTGAAGCTCTCAGCTCTCAGAATCTGGGAAAATTTGGGCAGCAAACAAGGCTAAACGCAATTATTATTACTTTTAAAGCATTTTTATGCCCTTTTATTTCCCGGCCACACGATTTTGCTATTAACAGCGAACAGTGAAAAGCGAAACTCCTCCTGCCAGGTTGCTGCTCCTGCCAGGAGCAGGCTCCTGCCAGGAGTATATAACAATCTTGGCGGCTGAAAAAATTCCGCTTTGGAGTTTATTATGATTTTTATGGATATAATATAGGCCGCCCAGTCCTGAATACCAGTGACAGTGCGCACGTGCAAGCTGGGTAGTACTAACGTCCTGAAGTCCTGGCGCCACCTGTGCGATTCCTGTCTCATCAGAATCCCAACTCTCATTTCGGTTTGGTCGCAGCAAAGCATATTGATGGTGGGAAGGTGGTGGTTTGTGGAAATTGGTATGGCAGGGGGCGGAAATTGTTAAAACTGTAATTGCTAAACGAATTTTAATGAGCTCATTAATTTGATAAAGGGATTTACACGGTGTTGCGGTCTGGCGGGCTGCTGACGATGTCCTCGTTCTCGTACTCGTCCCGGTCCTGGCCAAATGTTGCTATGCGGTTAACTCCCCCACGATGCCCCCTCGGTTGGTATCTCTTTTTTGACTGTCTGTATCCGCCGGCAGTGCTGCCGGCATTAATTAAAATTTGCTTCAAATTATTTTCCAGCTTTTTTGGTGTCGTTTTTTGTATCCCTACCAGCTGCCTGCTTGCTAGGCAAACAAAAATTGTTTGACTTGCTAATGTTGTTGGCGGGTTTGAAGCCATGCAACAAAAAAGAAGGAAAGTAACGTGGCTTAATGCTTTCCCCGCTGAAAATTGCACAACAGTAAGCAACCAAAAAAAAAACAATCAAGCAGAAAAAGTTTCGCCCAAAACTAAATAAACGTAGCATGAAGAGATATGCAGCAGGAAGCGGCTATATATGAGCTTGTGTGTCGGCCACAGTTGGTTGCAGCAACAGTGATACACTGGAGTTGCAATGACACTGACAGTCGCACTGACAACACCACATAGATGGCCCGTGGAGTGCCGCACCCACGCACCACTCCCTCCGGTCTGTAAGTCGAGTATGATAGCGCAAAAATACGCCATTTTTGGGCTTGTGTTTCCTTTTTTTATGCCGACAGACATGTTCACAGCTCGTCTGATGTTTCTTTCCATTTTTTTTGTTTCTGGGTTTTTCAACCGAACTGGTCCATCAAGTGTCCAAGGCGGGAGTGAATTTCCGAGGGATTCAACAGCCATTGTTGCCGGGAGCGACTGTAAACGCCTTGATAAACACACTGAAAGCTAATTGGATTCCATTCAATTGAAAAAGGGACAAGAATGGGGTAAGGGCTTTACTCGAATTTAGATCAACATCTTCGAAAAAGCCTGTGGTCTTTGGCTTCAATAATTCCCAAATAAATACCGAGTATTCGACGCCAATCCTTTAATGCCAAATAGTTGATTAAAGCAAGTCAAGTGTATGAAATATGGCTTATAATAGATAGCTTTTGAAGAATTTGACTTTAAAGTCTATGGAACCCGATTTAGGAAATTCAATTCCGGCCATGACCTCTGAACTCGATTTCCCCATTAAGCTATTTCGCCTGCTCTAGATAATTTTCATGGGGGCCGGTCCCCCACAAACTGAGCACAATTTGCACTCATAAAGCAATTTAAATTCATGCCAAAGATGAAAGATATCCCTCGCTGTCCAGAACCAGGACCAGCACCAGCGCTAGCACCAGGACAATGACAATGGTGTGCAAATTGTTGGCGCTGTTTAAGCAAATGTTGCCGAAGGAAAAAAACAAGTACAAGGACAATCCAACCCAGAAACAGGACGTAAAACTCAAAAAAATCAAAACGAGTAACTGAAACAATTGTCGCCAACTGAGTTCCTCTGCTTTCGTACAACTTTTTAAAACAACGCAGGTGTAAGAAAAGGAAAAAAACGTATATATGTAGATATAAATAAAACCAGGAAAAAAATATATGAAACAGCACGCACAGGCCAACCCAGTGGAAGCAGATGAAATAAGAAAAATAAAAATAACAATAAAGATAATATTTTTACAGTTCAATTTTAATGCAGAACATTCTGCAGTTGCAAAAATATTTTCACACCATCGATGGCACTGCCCATCTGATGTATTGCCAGTGAAAACCACTGATGTATTGCCATATATCGTATACAGGACGGGTTTTAAGCCCTATTTTGTATAAACTGGATTTTAATCAACCCATCAAAATATTGCCAAATATGCAAATTGTAAATTGAAGACCGTCAGGGCAGAGCCTGTAAAAAGTTTAACGTAACTAGAATGCCAGGATATGTAGTACATAGCCGGAGTCTGCAGTACGGAGCTTGGCTGTCCGGAGTCCGGACCCTAAGCCCATTAGCGAGTGACGAGAAAGGATTTTTGGCGGGTGAAATGATGGAGCCAAATGTTGCCAAGGCGTCAAGTCAAACGATAAAATATTCAACAAGCAGCCCGAGAAGGCGGCAACAACAATGACAACATTAGTAACATTTGTTTGAATTAAAATGAAAACGCTGACAATCTTTGTGACTTTGAATGCCAAAGGCGGCAGCTTGTTTAGATTCTGTCTTTTCCAAAAAACCTCTATACATACAAACGTATGTTTGTGTGTGTCTGTGATTAAATAGAATTAACATTCGTCTTGCCGGCAGCAGGAGCAGAAAAATATAAACAACAAAGCCATGTAACCCTGCAGACAACCTTTCGTTGGAAGCGAAAACACGACAGCAGATTTGCTCGGCAGCTCATTCATTTTGCGCAGCCTGTTTTGGGTACCAGGATCACGACACGCCCGCTTTTCCACCCACCTACTCCCACTTTTCCCCATTCCCCATTTTCCCTGGCATTTCATTTGTATTCGAAGCATTGTGTCCTGTTGAACATTCTTAATTAGGTTAAATCTACTGTGCGAGGCTGTTGGGTTGGGTCTTTCGGATTTGGGTTCGGAAAGGCATATCCCAGGCCTTTGTGCATGCACACCCCTTACAGACCCCCGTAATGAAGTTACCCTTTTAAAGGAAGGGACTTCCGAGGAACGCGTGTTTGCCATTTGGCATAATTTAGTACACCACCGGCCGCCAAAGACACAAAAGCCATATTTGCGTATTAAGTCCAGGAAATTAAACAATTACAAAGTTTATTGGCTGCAATCAGGCTTACACCCTCACGCCTCAAAAAATAGACCCCACCATGTGTGTTTCTAGTTAGGATTCTGTCAAAATGACAAATATTTCCCAGGATACATTCAAAAAGAAAAGTTGCGAAAAAGTCATGTGAAGTTATGCCAACAAAAAATTGCATTGCTTTTCTGTAAATGTCAACAAAATTTAAATCTAAACTGTGAATGTAAGCCACATGTATCTGCATTTTTTCCTTGTGTATCCCAAGATTTTAGCAAATTCTCCGCAGAGCCTGTTGCCAGTTTGCTGCCAGCTCAAGCGCTTATTATAAATGAACTCAAATTTAATTAACAGTTTCCCATATTTTGTTTCACTCAGTCCAGGAACACGTACCGACTCCATCTCCCATACCATTCCCAGACCTATCATCATCTTCGTCAAGATGTCTGTGTTGTGTCTCCATTTCAGGCTTCATCACGAACAATATTAACGTCATTGTGTGGCTGGCCACTTCAGGTTCGGCGCCCAAAAAAAGAGCGTTGTTAACTAAACTTTTACGCAAAAGCAGAGCCACGGAAAACCGAAGCCGTAGCCGTGACCGTAAACGTTGACTGAGCCATAACCGTAGCGCGTGTTGGCCAAAGGAGAAACTTGAAATTCGCTGCCACAGAAAGTGGCACTCTTGGCATAAACAAGTCGGACAAAAAAAAATAAGGAAAGACTAGAACTGGCAGAAGAAAATCCGGTGTGTATATGTCCTGTCAGGAGGATGTCCTTTTCTTCGTCTACTGCCGTCGACTTTCCCTTTTATTAAATTGAATTTTACCCTCGGACCTGGACGGGGCCCAAGAATTCAAAATGAGGCCGAGGCGATATGTTTATGATGGCACTTGTCTCCCAAATACAATTTTCTTATTTCTTGCATTTTCCGCTCATATTTCAACGCGTGCCACTTGACAATTTCGTCGCTTTTAAATTTGCTTTGACATATTTGGTCGACATCGGCCATTTTCTATATCCCCCCCCTGAAAAAAAGAAATGGAAAGACCCGAACCCGAAAACACGTCCTTCATCTTTCCCGGCCGACCCATCTCTGTAGTCAGTCCGGGAAATCGAATTAAAAACTCATCTTTGCTCAATTTGGGCTTGCTCCCTGCCTGGCCCACATTTGCCGCATCGAGTCGAAGATGATTTAGGCTCGTGTCCTGCCCAAATGCCAAACATCCTTGCCAGCCTGTCGATGCTCTGCGAGAGTGTGTTTGCTTTTTTTATTGTTTTACTAGCAGAAAATCTGTTTTATTCGTACGTTTTTATTGTTGCTACGAGTAATTTAATGTGTATTGCATTTAAGCTAATATTTGAGTTGTTGCTCAGAGTCAGAGGTTTTAATGCTGCTTTTACGATCTCTTTTATGGCCTTTTTATTTGCTGGCCTTAGTCCTGGCCAGTGGCCCTAAGCCACTGTAGGCATCAAGGGGTGGCAATTGTTCCCGTTGTGTCGGCAACTTTACTCAACTAATTTCAAGCAATTACAGACGAGGTACAGCGGGCGGTACAGACGTCTCCTTTATTAATTATTATTTCCCTCAGACGATTGCTCCATTTATGAGGTTCAACACTTCAATGGTAGCGATATCAATCATTGTAAAAGGACTAAGCCGCACCAGACAGAATCGAACCCTTTAAGGACCCATTAGATACACTTGGCTGACTGCCTTACAGGATATTGGAGAGAGTGTGTGTGTGTGTTTTAAAAGGATAGGATTGTGTGTGGGCGGGGGGGTGAAGCGAATTCTTCAAGTTGGCTTTCTTAATCTCGACCCGAGCTAGTTTCGTGGGGCGGGAGTGGGGGAGGATGTGGGTCACATCAAAGGAGCCGCATCTGGAATGCAAACAAAGATAATCTTGGCCTCAATTTATTTACCTTTCGCTGCCCAAACCATTTTACGATTTTAATCAGACCCGAGTGGGCAGGAAGAGCAGGAGCTGCCATCAAAGCAAATAGTTGAGCCGCTGTCACTGGCGAAGGCAAAGGTTCCCTGGGTAATGTACAGTGTCCAAACTAATTTGACGCTGACAGGAGACGAGAGTGGAGCAGAGAAGAGAAAGCGAGTCAGCCTGAATGTCCGGCTGTCTGTTGCTACTACTCCGTTTGTCCATCACTCCCTCTAACCAACTGAGTGACGGACATGCCAGCCCATCCCCTGCATAATGCTTATTACCGCAATCATTTACAACACTGGATGGAGGTCTCCCGAAGTGGTCCAGCCTTTGACTCTCTGGCCCACTAGTTTCTGCTTCATTTCCCGAGGAATGCAATATGCAATCTCCAGGACGACTGACACACCCGCCCGCACATTAGTGAAAGTGTTGTAAGCAGGGTGAGGGTATAAACAAACGAACAATTGCTCTGAACTTTCCGTTATCTATGCCAGCGCACATCCTCCACACTGAGAGGAATAGTAGAGCTTACTAAGCCCAATGCCCAATTAGTTATGCCTCACATTTTTCTCAGTGCACACTTTACGCTGCATGCAACAGTTTCTGCCTTTTAATGGCGATCTCCTGGCAACTAAAATCCTAAATTGTTAACACACATGCGCCTGAATGTGCGTTAGCCTGGTGTCGTCTTTGCTATTATGAATTGTGCAATTGTCGTCGACGCCAGCGCAGTGTCCTTTCGCACCCAACAGCCTCCCCCCCGTTGGCCCCTTTTCATTCCATTCATTCTCCATACACTCCATCTCCCTGCCAGCTGACAGACAGCCAGTCAGTCAGCCAGTCACTCCTTTGCTCCCCCTGTTAGTCACTTCTAGTGCTTGGTTTCATTCCGATTGCCTGCTCATCAGGCAGCAGCTCTTTGTTTGTCGCCAAACTGAAAGGACGACTCACACGGCGTATACGGAATGCTGTCTGCGTTTTCCGTTTTGCCTTTCCTTGCCTGCATTTGGTCCCATTTTTCAACCGACGCGACTCACTTCGTACAACCATATATGCTAGTTGTAGTTGTTGCACTTGGCACTCCTGGTAAATGACTCTTCAACGTTTCTCGTATTTGTCTGGGAAGCACTTTGAAGTGCCAAATATTTTTACGTTTGTTGTAAACTGGCATTATATTGTTGCTGCTTTTGTCATTTGTTTTGGGCCCCAGCACTTTCTCTTTCTCCCTCGACCTGCTCATGACAAATGTCCTTCTACCGGATATACCACCCTCCTAAAATTTCCTCAACACAGCGAACCGTCAGGCCGAGCTGTTCTCCTATTTATGACACCAGCACTACTCTAATTAAGCCACCAAGTGCTCCAATCAGCCAGGTGAGCGTCGGAGCAGTTAATCAAGCCAGGTAGCAAGTATTTAATTAACTTCGCCAAATGGATCTGCGATGGGTTGGCGGCTCTATCATGATTCTTCGGGCCGTAAAATCTTTTACCGGCATTTCCAGGGCTTACCAGAGAATCACTAGGGGTAGTGGTGGTGGAGGTGGATTGCTTTAACATTTATGCGCTTTTCCCGGCACATCAAAGTCATCAAATGAAACGAACAGCGACTGGCAATTGCAATATCTCGCTGCCAGGCAGGCAGTACGAGTGACCTATATGTATTTATATTCGAATCAGTGCTCTTCCATACTGACGGGGGGCCTGTCGCTCACGGTGTGGGACTGTCAGCTAGTTTGCATTCATCAGCAGCAGCAGTGCGGCAGCAATTGAGTGACACACACCATATCCCGTATCATCAACAGAATCATCATCATCGGAGCCATCATTCGCATCCCAAAGATTACATGACAGTGCGACGATGACGATGATGACGATTCGCTTGCTATTCATTTGACTGGGAAGGCTTTTGATTGCTAGTATTAGTGATTGTCAGTTGGCTAAAACGGAGCCAGGAGGGGGAGCTGCATCTAGAATCTCTTATGCTTATGAATATTCCCATTTATGAAGAGCGTTACAAGTTTGTCGCTCGACATCTGATTGAAGTGCAAGTCCCGACACCCGCACACGAATCTCGCCTCGAGTCCTGATCCTTTCATTATGGCAAAGCAACTAATACTTGGTAGTTCGTAGCAGCTCTGAGCACTCCGGTTATTGTCAAAAAGGTATTTATTGATTTCCCGCTGCGCAAATGAAAGTTGGCCCAGAGCAATAGGTACACTCTGTAAGTCCAACAGCAACCCCCGACAAAATAATCAAACATTTCATATGCCATTGTGAGTGCTGTCGACAGTGACTTAGGCATTTAAGCCATTAACACGCAAAGGTCGCCAAATAATATTGATTATGGCCGCTGGCCAGACGGTGGTCCGAGCTTCGAGCAACTTGCCCGCCGCCCCGAGAAACGATAACAAATAACAATAACAAATAATCGACACAAAGGACTGTGTTTAGTTTTTGGCTTGGGTTTGTCTGGAAGGACCAGCCCCGGCCCCTGCTCCAAGTCCTTGCTTGGGCTTCAGTTTAGTTTGGCTTGTATACTTAAACTGTTTTCGCTTACACCGTCTGAGTGTCTGAGGGCCATTCAAGCGTTAAATCATTTTGTGGAGAATTTAAAGAAAAGTTAAATTACATGAAAATGGATCCGAGCTACCAATTATAATTACAAACTGCAAGTGATATCCCCAATGCATTTTATAGTTTCCTTATTAATATTAAAACCATGGTATCAAGTAATTTTATTAATATTTATTAAAGATACATTTCACTCATTTAGCCCTTACAAAAAATATAAAATTTTTAAAATATCCATTACACTTTCATCCGAGTCCACTGTAACATTACTTATTTTCCCTGAGTCTGACTTTGAGGGCCTTCTTCCTCTGCCTCTTCGAGGGTTTCAGGTACAACCTACGGCATAAATGAGAACATATGTTCATCAATCGTCCGACTTGGGATTGTATTTCGTTGATACATACCTTTCACTTGCGGGCATGTATCGGTTGCAGATGAAAGCGTTCACCAAATGCATTATTCCTGCTAGAAGGCCGAAGATACCGACAATATAAAACATGTACAGGTACTCGTTCCCGCAATGATACATAATCACGTCTATGAGCAAGAAAAGAGAGCTGCATGTTACGGCCACGCCCGCGATAAAATTGAAAACGACCGCCTAGAGGAAATGAATACAGTTCATAACATGTATGCAAGGACGATTGGAGCCGTCAAATACGTACAATTGGATCCAGGCCCACGGTGCAGCAGCATAATCGAAAAAGGACAAACACCACACTGTGAAGGGCCATCACCGGTCGAATGAAGAGGCACATAGTCGGCGAAACGGAGAACTCCAGTCCCAGGACACATGGCGACCACAGCAGAAGAACGACAAACACAGTGGCCACAACCTCCAGGATCTGTCGGATGAGAGGCGGATAGCAACGAGATTATCTAGCGACCCCACGACCTCAAAGATGCCAATCTAACTTACCGCCGTCAGCAACTGGAGCACGAAGTTGATCACACGATAGGGACAGGACATATTCCCTACCAGTTACCGGAAATTTTGTTCAACTCGTTGACACTAAAAACAAATTTGACTACACTGAAGAAAATTAAAACTGAATCGATCTAAAATTAGGAGGAGAATCTCAAAGGGAGACCGATTTGAAACCTTTTTTCTAATCCATTAAAGTCTCAAAGTTCATTCAATCAAAATCTTTCTTTGAAATGGATAATTTCACAAATGGAATTCGAAGGTCCTGTATTTTTATCATCGAACTGTGAAGTCTCCTTTGTTTCGAGTGCAGATGAGAAAGTGGCTGGGAGAAAAGGTCGAACTAACCCCTCCATTTATCCACTTGGCAGCAACATTTTATTGCTCCCTGTTGTTCTTTTGCTGTTTTTTGTTTTGTTTTTGCACTTTTACCCTTTTTGTTTTGTTTTGGCCAGGCTAATCTAATTGGCCTCGATAGCAAAGTCGTTGCCCTGCCACGCATTTGTTGCTATTGCCATGGCTATTGCCATTACTGCTTCTGTTGCTTTGTTTGCACTAATTTCATTACTTGTGGAATGTGGCGATGATTTCATGCAATTTAAAGCCACATTTTTCAGTGGCAAAGCATTTAGCATAGTCGCAATTGTCACTGTGTGTGTTTGGCTGTTTGTTCGGTACCTGGCCGGGCCCTCAAAAAAAGTGGGGCCAGGACCCAAGAGTCCATAACCAGCTAGCCATCCCGTAACCAGCTAGCCAGAGTAGCCGCGTTCCGGCCCACTCCAGGCTTTTATAATAATTGCCTGTTGACACGGGATGACCGGAGGGTGAGTTTTGGGGGATGGGTTGGGTCAGGGGACTGGGTCTGGGTTTTGGAATTGGAACTTCTGAACATCGAGCAATGAAAATGCCGTTGATAAATGAAATTTTCAAAACGTGAACCAACAGAAGGGGAATGAAAACAAACGAAATGATTCTAAAACCGAACAGTAACAAAGAAACCAAGTAGGTGAAAAAACGGAGGGCGGCAAATATAATTTAATTTGTTTGCTTTTAAAAAGGTACTCGAGCTACTGCTCCTCCCTTTGATTGAGGACTGATTTAGAAAAACACTTAATTTACAAAACTCTCCAACACCCTCAGAGAGTTTGACGGCTCGAGTGGCATAAATTTTGCCAGCTTTGTTGTGACAATTGCATATTAGCCAAACATGACACTCCCTTCAGTTTTTTGTGGGAAATTTATGAAAAAATTCTGAACAGACCAGAAGAAGCGAAAAGTTTCTCCCTGAGAACGAAGGAAGATACAAGATACGAAGTGAAGTGAACTCCCCAGAGCCGACGAAAGAAACAAAAATAACCAGAAGAAAGAGAAATGCTCTCAAATAAACAACAGCGGAAATGTAGGCTATGATTTGCTTACTTTCCATCAGACCAGGGTCGTAGGGGGCTAGGCGGATGGAAGGGGCCAGAACTCCTGCCAGGGGAATTGAACCAATGACAAGGCGGTGTGGCAGAAGTTCCGAGAAAGAGCTGGCGAAACATAAATCAAATGCATGTAAAATTTTGTACTTTCCGCACACATATCCTGGTCCTGTGCAAGTGCATTGGGGCTGGCCCCAACGGCAGGACAACTTGTAAAAGGGGCGGCGGGAGTGTGAGTGGAAGTGGGAGTGCGTTGTGTTTTGTGCACATCCGTTAACTTTGTCATTTTTGCTCATTTCCTTCCGGCTTGAGCAAGAAAACTGCAGCTGAAGCAAACGAAATGATTCCCAGCAGTGCTCCACTGAGCCACAGTGCTCCACCGAACCACCGGGCCACTGAGCCACTGACAAGCCGTAAGAAACTCAACCGAACTGCAAACACTGGGCTGGATGGCAAAACAAAAGCAATGCGGAAAACGGCAATAAGTTGAGGGCATAACTTTCAGGGCCTTCGAGAACAAGCATACTAGAGTACAGCCTACGGCTCAAGACTATGTGATACCTGGTACATAATTATTAAAGAAAGTCTAGACTTTAGAGCTATTAGTTATAAAAAGAATCTTTAATCTTTATTTCTAATGATAGTTTAAGAATAATTACTGTTTTTTTAACCTTTATATTTAAACACCATATACCTCTAGTAACACTTAAAAAAAATGTAAAGGAGAATGCATTTTCCATGAAATTAGAAACGCAAAACACAAGAACTTAAGCGAACAAAAAGTCTTGAGCCCAATAAGTTGCTTGTAGGAATTTAATTATTTTGCTGTTTCTGCTGCTTCAGTGTTGCAATTTGGTCACGGGGGTCTTATTTTTTGTGCATTACATGATACGCAAGTTATTCCACTGCCACTGCCACCGCCCTGCGAGAATCATGTGCCAAAATAACAAAACTTTGCTGCAATTTTCATTCGCATTTATTGTGTTGACATGCTGCCACACTGCGTACCACACTGCGTATACGTAATACGTATCCTTGGCGCAGCCAAACAATTTATTTATTTAAGTTGAGTTAAGTCGAGTTGAGTGGCGCGCCAAGGATGAAATGTAGAAGTGAGAAAACTTTTCCCGTATGTTTACGCTCCGGGAACTGAGAATTATTTGTGCGCTTTCCGCTGTTTTCAGAGTCCGATTAGGTGGCCGGTCTTCGCAAAAATTCCACCGGATAGGGAGGGAGGACGGATGGTCAGCCCCCATCCACCTGCATTGCCAAGCATATGCATTCAAAGTCAAAGCCACATTAATTAGCATGCTTAGCTGACTTTTATCAAAAACCAATTAAACCTACACACACCCACTCCCCCGTTCACACCCACCCACACACGAGCACAAAGTAAACTTGATAATTAAATGAGTCTGTGTGAGTGGCTTTGAGTTCAAAGTTGTCGGCGAACAAATTTTTTTTTTTAATTTTTTTATAAAATGTTGTTCCTACCGGAGCTTTGACACATGCGACGTTTTTTCGAATAATACGGAGCGAACGAGTTAGGCGCTCCAAATAGAAGTAAATAAAAATCACAAATAACATTATTAACGTTAAATTAAACTTTGCAATTTTGTTTGCACATGCCGACCCAGACATCCTGAAAAGAAACCAAAGAGTTGGCGGAGGACGGGGCGGCTGAGTAACTTTTCAGAGTGCATAGAAGTACATTAAAAACTGGAGAACCGGAAGCGAAAGTACAGGCTTGTTTACGTTCACCGTAATTTGCGGCTCACTCTCAAAACATAATCAAAGACATCAAATAAAGCCGCAGGACGAAAGAGAGCTCTTAGAACACAGCATGTTAAATTAAAAGAGTTTTATTTGCATTATAAAAATCTAATAAATTATTTATGAGATAAAAATTAAGCTGTAAAGTATTTGATTATAAATCCAATGAACTTCTATAGAATTCTAAGAGCAAGCCCTTTTTTCACTGTGTAGCGAAGTGGTTTTCAAAAAGGGAAAATGTGGTCGTAATCGAGCATCTTACCTAGTCAACTCCTGTGTAAATGTAGTGTGATTTTTTCGAGATTTTTCCGCACAGCTTTTCCAAAGCCCCCTACTACCCAGCCTCCCAGCCCACCCACTTTCTCCTCCTCAGCATTCCTCGCTGGGTGTATTTGTCAAGTTGCAAGCGTATGCGTGACACGTAGTAAATTAAATGTGAAACTCTGTAGCAGAGTGTAGCTAACTGAGAGTTTAGTGTTTGTGCGAGGACGAGTACGAGTACGGGACGAGGACGAGTGTGTTTGAGTGGCTACAAAGAATGCTGTTGAGCAAACGTTCATGCTTCGGACCCATTCTCTTACCCCGGCTATAAATCATCAAAGTTCAACGTTTGCCATTTTGTCTACAATGTGAAGGAGTGTTCGAGAGTTGTGCCAGTGTTTGTACCCAAATGTGTTTGCTTTGCAATTTCCTTTTATTTATTTAAAGTTCTTTCGCAAACATTGCTCTGCCACCCATCACGCTTCCCGCCTCGCCGCCTAGATATCCTGGCTGAAAGCAATGTTCGCATTAAGTTTTCTGCCAAAAGTTTTAACAAGTAATCTTTTAATTAAGTGCCAAGCCATCCTCGTCCTCAGACATCTCCTCAGACGTACCGCCATTCAAAAATTCAAACAAACCTTGAATTATGAGAGCAACAGGAAGCGGATGAGCTGGTCGGGTCGGGCCGGGCCAGGGAGGAAGTTCGGGAAATGGCGAAGAAAGAACGCTAAATGGCCTCCGACTGAAATCTAATTTGATTAATGGACAAATGCCGAGCTTAATTAGCACTGAGGACCAAAAAACTCGTCAAAACCAACTGGAATCGGCCAAACAGCATGTGGGTGGGTGTTGGATGAGGGGATCGAAAAATTAAATAAATAACCACAAAACAACAACTAATTGCACCACAAAGCGACATCAAGGATACAATTCCAGTGAAAAATAAAAACGAGGGAGTGAAAAATACCAAAAATGTAGAAAGCATGAAAAGCAGAAAAGCGAAAGCGGAAAATATTTCACAACTAATAAAAACATTGCGGCGTACTAAATCAAGTGGAAAAGTGTAAAATACATTGCAACAAAGGTGAGCTGGGAAAACCGTGGGAAAGCAGTTACCAGAAGGAATGAAACCAGAGGGGGTGGAGCTGGGAAATAAATGAGAAAGATGGTAAATAGTTTCCGCTAAGGGGCAGCACAAATAATGGCAACTGACATTTGACATTAGTTTTCTTGCCTCAGAACATTTATATTTTCCTGCGGCCCTAATTAAAGCGATTGTCATGAATTGCAGAAATTAAGCAGACACAGCCAGGCGTATTCATCTTTAAATGATTGCAATTTACACAAGCCGGGAAGCTCTTTTCAATTAGAAGTATTGCATTGAATTATGACAAGAATTTGTTTGATTTTATAGGGAAAGAAGCTTAAATCTTTGATTCTGTTTACCCCTCGCAAGTCAATGCACTCGCCGTCATTTTTTTCTGTTTTTCATCATTCCTGCAGCTATGGATTGCATTTCATACAATAACAAAGTCGAGTGTACATTGTCCGAAGAGTACTCGTACAGCACAAGGGTATATTGTATTTGGGAAATGTGTGTGGAAGGGAAGAAGGGTCTCCGAAACATATTCTTTAAGAATCCTTTATTTTAATTCTTAGTCAAAGTAAAAATAAACTTAAAAAAAAGTATGGCATGGAGTGAAAGAATAGAGTACCGGGTATCACATAGTCGGGAAACTCTACTGTAGCTGTCCCTACTTGTTTTATTGTTGAGTAATTGGACTCCACTTTTAATTGCTACGCTCTAAGTTCCTCTTGAGCTCCGAACCTTAATTGCACTTCAGCAACGTTCGCTCTTGTTTGTTTTTGTGTTTGCATTTGTATTTTTGTTTGACCAAATTTCGTTGCTTCTCCTGGCGCTCCCTCTTGATCGATTGATTGATTGATTGATAGAGTGATTGATTGCTTGGCTGCTTTTTGTTCAAGTAGCCCGAGCGAAGGAGAAAAATATTTACATAGATTTAACTAATTGCCGGACAAATGAGAGCCGGCCAACAATATCAACTTTAAACAGTTTCCCAAGTCCGGCCTAGACCTGTTTTGTTCGAGATTAAATTGAGTGCAATTCACTGTGAGTGCAATGTTTGACAAAGGATTTTTAGCATTAAAACAAATAGTTTTAAACTTTTCTTGTGGGACAGCGGAGGCTGTGTATGTTTGCTCTGTTATTAATTACAATAAGCTCACTCTCAGTGGATAATACGAATTTATAATATCAACCAAAGATCAAAAGCTAAACGACAACCATAATTAAGTTTTCTGGCGAGCGATTTCAATTATCAGGAATAATGAAACCAACAACGAACACCAAGGTCAGGACACAGCTGGCCCGGCTCAGGACCTTTTTGGTCAAAAACATTAAGATGAAAACTTGGCCAAAGTTTAGTAGCTGCCTTAATGTAAGTCCAAAATCTGAGACCTAAATCACTTTAAGCGCTTTTGGGACAGCGTCTTTTTGGGGGATACTTTTGAGGCCACATAACATTTCAATTTCCTGGCCATGAATAATGGCAAACGTCCAACAGCAACTGGCCAAGCTAGACTCCATTTATTAGCCCGTTTCGACCACCGGAAACTAGTGTCGGAAGAGCCCGGTCCTGTCCAGCTCGTTTGTGGCCACGTTTTGTAGCTGACTAATTGGATAATTGTGATACATTCCAATAGCTATTGATTTTTTGACTAATTTTAACCCGTTGATTGAGTGGATTGTTCATCCAATATTAACTAAAGATGCCATTTGAGCTCGTCAAATGATATTGCCTTGTAAACTGACAGCCACACTGAGTATCAAGTTGGTTTTTCTCAATGACAGACGACACATTGACATGAATATTCACTTTTGAGCGCTTCAGACCACACACTCACCTGCAAACTGATGGATTTGCAGTCACTTAATATGCCTTCACGTTAAAATTCATCCCCCATTATCAGTCAGTCATATCCCAAAACCCGAATGACAGCCAACACAACCAGCTATATACGATATAACATTCAACATATAGACATATAACACGCACACGTATATGCATATTTGTGGTAATTTTAAACCAAACTCAACACTCATTTAATTTAGGCTTCTTCATTATTTTGCCAGACTCCATGAATGTCGAAAATTGTCGAGTGTAATAATTGATACAAAAAATTAATAAATAAACGAAAATTTAATTACCTGTTGGCTATTTGCTTTGGGCGACGTCCGTTTTAATTGCTATAGATGCGACAATGACGGCGACTAGTGCTTGTGCCCTAAAAACGATAAAAGGTAGAAGGATTCTTGTAAATAAATAATACAGTGAAATTTATGAGCGATGGTTTATTGGCATGTTATGCATGAATAGTACTTGCTTCGACCAAGAACTTGTACAATTCAATCAACGTTCAACGTTCCCCAATTGAGGACCGTTGGGGAAAAAAGGCCTCCGAAAAATGATTCACCGCATCCGCAATCACTAAAAATTAATTTCAATTTTATTGCAACGCCACACTGCCTGAAGTGGCGATGAAAGTGGAAATTCCCGGCCGCAGCGAGGAAAACAGGGAAACCAATGCCGACCAGGAGGTCGAGTAAAATATGCAGATCAACCGAGGGGCGGATGGGGGAAAGTGGAAATGCTGAAAACGGTGGAATGAGTCGAGTGTATTTTCAGCAAAAGCCAAACATTTATGAAAATGCAAAAGCGTTTTTAGGGTTTACCCCAGGTAAGCTGCAGCAGTGCCTCCAGAACACGATATTAATGTGAATGGCTGGCTGGCTGGTTGAAGCCTGGCTGGCAAGCAAAAAAGCAAGCCAAAAACTAAGCTGGCAGCAGCATCAGTAGCAGAAACAGCGGCAGCAGCAGCAGCAGCAGCAGCAGGAGCAACAGCAGTTTCTGAAGGGGAGCCAAAAAACAGAGCATGAATTGCGGTTTAAGCATTGAATTATGAATATTTCTTTACCTCGACCCCGACCTGGTTTCCCCCACCCGGATGATGCCAGCGAACATTTATCATCATGGCAGCCGAGATTCTGATTAAAAGCGAGAAATGGAGAAATGTTTCGTAATAATCCCCTAGCTCAAAACCCGAGATAAACTTATTCACAAAATGGTAAAACCGTGCCAAATAAAATATATATATGGCTATAGAGAGCAAATGCATAGCGAGTACGCATCAAACTGTTGAGGCTTTTCATTTTGTTCCCAAAAATCATGAAATTTGGCGTATTTGGCTCTCGCTTTATATTTAGTTGAATGATTATAATGATGAGGGAGGATTTGCATTCAATTTGTAAAGCAATTCATTTGGTTCTTATGCTAAATGGCAATGGCATTATATAAATTAGACAAAAGCCAGAAACTTTCACGGAGAACAAAGTGAAGAGCTTGAAGGGGGGAAGCTAGTATCCGACTATAAGCAGCTGAGCTCGGCCAGTATAATTGGCACAACTTTTGCTCGGTTAGCATGAAAACTCATTTATTTCAGCGCAATCAACATACACATTGACAGCCAGCCGGACGGCGGACGGGTGGAGGAGTCAACCCGACGGAAAGTGGAAGTTATAGCAATTAGCGGACCAGGTCCTGGACCCGGACCCGAACCCGACCCCCCTGAATAGAGCCTCAAAGAATTAGGTAACCATCCAGACAACCGTAGCCCGGCAACGCCTCTCAAAAAAATAAGAGAAAGTCCAACTCTACCCGATTGATGTAAGGATTGCATAAAAGGATATTTATTTTTGCTCCTTCCTCGTCTTTGGGTTTGCTCCTTGATGAATGCCTTAAAGCTTTCCCGGTAACCTCTTACTGTATTTTTTTAGGCAATTACATAGATCAATTAATAAGCTAGAACAAGCTTTTAAAATAATTTGCTTCTTTAACCTTTGAAAGTAAACTTTAATATTAATGCCAAAAGGGTGCCGTCACCTTTTCGTTTTTAATAATTATTCTAAAAATAGGACACTATTGGTAATTAGATTGTTGTCAGAGATAGTTAATTGACTCTTGCTTGTAACGGCTGAAGGTGTTCTCACAAAACTTCTGAATATTTATGAAAACCATTTTATTGATTTATTGAAACTAGTCTTTTATCTAGAGAAGCTATCTGACCAGACCTTCAACAAACCTCACACTTTTTGTTTTGGATTCGCATTTGAGCCTTTGTTTTCGTTACGCCGACTGATGTTTCTGAAAAAACGAATTTTTCATTTAATTAAGTCGGCAGACAGAAAATAATTGGCGCAATTTATGCACAATAGCAATTTGCATAATTCAACGCAACAAATCACAAATCAAATGTTTATTAATGTCCAGACATTGGCTAAAATTCATATCCATCCTAAACACACACAAATGTGTCCCGTTTTTCAAATGTCCCCCAAAGTCCCTGATACTACAACCATCCACATAGATATCAATATCATTTTGCATTTTGCGAACACGCTTCGGTGGCCTGTCCTCATGAATTATGTGAAAACAACTCAATCAAAATGCAAGCTGACAGAAACAAACCAGTCGGGGACGAATACAGGACGAATTCAGGACGAACAAAAAAATGTAAACAACCAGCTAAAAACAAATGAATTAGCCATATCTGTGCGCTGGCGAGAGTGAGTGACGGCGTGATAACGCGTTATTACACTATAAAATCATTAATATGGCGGCTTTAATGTCGCGGATATGTAAATGCAGGCCCGGCTCCCGGAACGGAATCCCGACTCCTGTCACGCGAAACGCTTATAAAAAATATAGACAACGAGCCCCGTAATGCGGCATTAGCCGACTATAGTCAACAGTCTTTGACAACGCCTACCATTTGAGCCATTACCGAACACTTTGGTCATAAACAGCACACACACACGCTAGGGGATATGTTGGGGGAATGTGTGTTGGGGAGCCAAGGCAACGAAATCTATTAGTTTCTCGAGGCCTGGCGGAAATTCTAGCTACACTAGTAACCAAAATTAGTATAATATTATTATTATAACTAAATTAGCATAATATTCATCCCAAAAACCATATTTTCCTTCACAGACATTAGTATCTGACTAAAATAAATCAGAAGCTCATAGTAAATCACTATCATAACTCATATATGGCTACTAGTCTCTCAAAATTATTTGAAAAGAATTCTCCAAGTGTAACCAGCCTTGGCAAGAAAGGGGCGAGATGGAAAGTAAGCGGCGACAATTCCGTAAATTTGATATGCGCAATTTGTTGGCAAACGAGGACGCAAAGACACAGGACGAAGGACACCGAGTCGGCGAGTAGGTGAGGTGGTTGAGCAGCGCCACTCATATTGCTACCTCCTGGCAACCTGTTGCCGCTTGTTACGCACTTTTATGACGCCAGCGGGTGGGCTTCGAGTGGATTGCGTGTGTGCGTCTGCAGTCATAGTCCTCGAAAAAAATACCAAAAAAAAAACAAGGAAGCAGCCACAAAGTCGGCTCCATAAAAGGTAATATGCCACATGACACTCTGATGAGACACACGGTAGTAAATGTATGTTTTTGGCAGACTACTATAACATAATCATTATCAAGATGGGGGTTTTCTCTTCGTAAGATATGATCCCGCATTGCATACAAAAATTTTGGTTTTATATTATAGTTTATTTTGTTTTTTTGTAGTTTTGTTCATCTATTAAGATATGCGAAAGAAAAGAAAATAAGTTTTTCCAAGGCCCCGATATGCTTAGAGTCTGCGACTTGGAGAATCACAGTGCAAGACAAAAGTAGCCAACTTAAGTTGGAAAAGGATTCTTTTTCGGCTTCTGTTGCAGCTTTGGTATTTCTTATGCAACTGATTGCATTTGGCCAAGAGCAGCAGAACCAGAACCAGAAGCAGGAGCAGAGGCAGAAATAGAAACTGCAACTGCAATTGCAATTGAATTTTATAACAAACAATTTTACGCTTTAAGCACACTAGAATTCAGCTTCCAATGAGGTTGCTGCCTTGAAGTGCCCGGAGAGTGCGTCATTGACTTTGCCTTTGGCCAGGCTCTCCTCTACTTTTTTTCCTGTTTATCGTTATTTACCATTAGCTGACTTTCCCAGCTTCATCTACCGTTCCGAACCCTTTCCCAACTTGGCTAGTGGACTCGGTAACGACCACAATAAGCATTCTGGCCCAGCGACTTGCTACTGATTCCAGTTTGGCTTTATTTTTTCTGGCTTCCTCTTTAGCGAAAAGTTTTATAAAAATAAGGACAACAAAAAACAAAATCAATTCACCTATTCAAGTAATTATAAAGGAAGTAGTTAAACAAGCAAAAACTTATTTAGTCCGCCTCTCGATTGAGTCTTAATTAAATAATGATTTTATTTAGGCACTGATGCATGATGAATCTTAGAGAAGTCCTTTATATTTCCATAATGCGTGCATATTTATATTTTTATGGAAATTGTGAAATTTTTCAAATGGGATTCGAAACTGATTTACTTTCTATATTAAATAATATATGTAGATTTATCGCATTAGCATTTCTCGCAGACCGCACACACGCACTTAAGGCTCGAGTCCTCTCCGGCCCGGGATTCATGACAAAGTTTCGGCGCCCCCAGAGCCAGGGCCTCGGGTTAACCCAGCTACCCACCCATTCTAATCCCATTCCAGGCCCTAGTGTATAATTATTCTATCTGTCGCATATGCATGAGATCAGCTATAAGGCAGGGCACACGCCCTCTTTTGGGGGCTTCCTGCCGACTCCACGTACATACATCCTTGTACGTCCTGTATATATTCATATGCGTATGTCGAAAGTTCTTCGCTCTCCCACTCGGCTGCTTCATTAGCAACTTTGTGCGTATTCATTAGGAAGCAAAAGCTGAAGGAGAAGCTGAAACTGAAGCAGCAACAGGGGTCATAACCCCCCGAAAGCCCACAGCTGCGACGGGTTGATAAAAGATTTATGCGAGCACTGATAACCCGACAAAACGCCCACATCCATAGACATACAGCCTGGTCCTGTATAAATAAATGGAAGGAAAACAAAAAAAGACCAAAACCAGAAAACCAAAATTTCTCAAGTCGGGCGGCCAAAATCAAAAGAAAAAAAAGAATGAAGACGAAAATTAAAGCACATAAAAGCAGCTGCTTGATTTGGCATTCAACACAAAAAACCGTCAGCTGGGGCTTGCAAGCAAAGCCCGTCTGACAGACTGGCCGGAAATTTTCGAGTGGCTTCCCCCTGACAGCCATCCTTTGGACTCCCGTCTCTGTCTCTGCTGTAACCGCAACTTGTTTCAGGAAATGTTTTGCCAAAATGTTTGGTAACTCCACGGCGGCTCTTTCACATGTTCATAAATTAAAATGCCGCAAATCAAATTCACATAAGGCTTCAAAACACTCAAACGCTCGGCTCAAAGAGGCTCAGCAAGCGGCGGCATGGGGGAGGTTTGAGTGGGGCCCACAAAAAGACGAGGCAATCCTTGAACATTGTCTAAACCGAAAAACCCAAAAACTGGCGCGCCGCTGCATGTTAAATTATGTTCACACTTTTGTGGGCTCTCCACTTGCTGCTTGCCGACCGGACCCAAAAAAATCGGAATCCGGACACGGACACAGACAGGGACCCAGGACTAGGAAGTACGGAATACTAACGACTGTATACCGACTATGGCGGAGTCCATGTGAGTGAGCGTGTTCGGGGCTGTGGCCGGGGCCGTGGGGGGTTTGCATGTGCGGTTTTTTGCTGGCCAACCACTTAATCTCCTTTCGGTTTATGCCGCTTCTGCTTTTACTTCTTTTGCCCGGCCCGGCTCGGCTGCTGTCTTGCTTCGTTTTTCAAGTGAAATTTATTATATTTTAATCACTCCCCGGGGACTTGTTGTAGCAGTTAAAGCATATTTTTAACTTTCTTCGACCGACCGAGTGCGCGAACGCCTTGAAAATATTAACCAAATTGCCTCTGCTGGCAACCGAAAGTATGAATTGCTTTAAATTGCTTTAAGCCACGACTACCGCCATGGACCGACGGCAAACGGCAAACATATTTCTTGTTTTTCTCCCTTTGGCTTTGGCTCTTTATGGCCATGGCCAACGGCAGCGGCAACGTTGCGTATACGCAACATTCGCAATGCTACGCGCGGAACGCACTTAATCATTTTGATTGTCGTAAATGGCGCATTTTTAGTGCGTCGCAGCTCGTTTCTGGTAGCTGGCGAAATTGCGGCCGCGAAAGGAAACAGTTTCAGCTCATTAGTGATTCATTTATTTATGCTCGCCATTACTTAAGTTATTATTATATGATTAGGACGAAAGTGGCGTTGGCTCATTTATTATGCATCAGAAAAACGGCCGCAAATGCCAAAGATCAGGCTAAACGAAGCCGATGGGCCTGGGGAGTGCCTGGAAAGTCTCGCCTGTCAAGTACGGGGAACATCGATCGACTTGGACAGCTATTAGACGTAATCACGGCCGATTCACACAAAAACCAGTCAAGTAGAGAAACGGCCCTGGAGAAACAGAAAGGGTGGCGGGCGGAAAAAGGAGAACTGCATGTGGTGGCTGGGGTTGGGTCTGGAAGGGGGGGGCTGAGTGGTTGAATGCCTGGAGAATGCCAGAATGCCTGCATGCCTAAGCAACCAGACGGCCAACTTCCGGGGGAAAGTGGCTACGAAAAGGCAACGGCAACGGCAACAGCAAAGGCAAATCACGGCCGAGAACTCACACTCACACTCACAAAAAAAATACCGTCAAGTCACAAGGATATATTGATTTTGCCCTTTGGGCCAACAACGTACATGGCCAAAAACGTGAACAAAGACGAAAATCAAAGCCGCATGCAGAACGCAGCCAGCGGCCTTAAGGTGCTCTCCGTCCTTTCTTCCTGTATCCTGCTGCTCCTTTTCTGTCTCGCTTTCAGCCTCTATCAGCAGTGACTCCTCTATTGGAGCGTTAACGAGCAGTTTGATGGCTCGAAGGACGACAAAATACTTGCCAAGATACAGGCCAAAAAAAACGTGCCAACAAAGCCGATTTAAAATAATTCATATATTAAACTGTGTAGTTTTTAGAAAAAGAGAACTTTTTTATCAATCTATGAGTATGAGTACATAAGTGCCTATCATAAATTATGACCGTTACATCCTTTTGTTTCTGCCAAGCTGCATCCTAAATTGGCCTGCTGAACCTGCACTTTAAGACTTAAATTTGGACACATAGCCCGGCCAACTGTCCCAGGCCCTAACCCCTCATAGATCAACGGCACTTGTTGGCCAGTTTTTTGCACCATTTCTGCATTTTTCTCCTTGCCGTTTTTTCTCGGTATTGCTGCGTTTTGTTGCCAATGCAGCGAGTAGTAGTAGTGGTAGTAGTGGTGTGCAAATGTCGTAACGGGGGAAGCGCAGCCACAAAGCGAAAAATAACATTGCCACACTCCGGACGCCCGGGCTCTTGCACGCTACGTCGGCACATGATGCACGTTGACTTTGACGGCTCGCTGCTCGAGCCCATAGCAGCCACATGCCACACACAGTGGCAACATTGTAAGAGCGCCGATTGTATTGGATTCTATTCGGTTTCGGCTCGGATAGGATCGGCTGAATTCTGTGGTTCCATGGCTCACAAAAAAAAGTACAGCAAAAAGAAAATAAAAATGGCAGAAAAAAGGGCCGAACAATTCTATTGATTGACAGTTTGGCAAAACGCACACGCCAACAAAAGCTGCAAAAATGCTCGCAAGCCGAAAAGTGTAGAGCCGCAGGCGTTACCGTTGCGGATGTTGCAGGCAGCGTGAAAAAATGCTTCCGCCATTGATTTGTTATGCAGAAAGGTGCAGAGCCCTGGCCAGAGGCGTAGCTCCATAGAAGGGCGGCGGAGGGCCGAGGATCCGCATTCAATTTGAACGCGATGTCGCGCACCAAATTCTTTAAATGTTTTTGGCAACGTGCCCTTTGCTGGCCAACTAATTGACTTGATTGACACAGCGTGATTTCCAAGGATACGGCATGACTTGCTGTTCAAAAATTCTATTTTATATTACATTGTTCCAAAAAATATTTACCCACCGGCTTGAGTGATCAGCTTGGCTATTTTCAGGACCCTATCGATGTCAACATAGTAGTGGCCATTAATCATAATTAATCAAGGGGAATGGCACTCCAGCCAGATGTCAGAGTGGGTCGGCAGGTCTTCATTTATTTTTTATCATGCAAATTAAATTTAATTGCTTAACAAGTTGTGGGAATTGGCCGGAAAACACAGAGCCGTGGCAAAGTAAAAAAGCCCCAGCCCGCACAAATTATCTGTCCCGGGCCAGATATTCGGGGCCAGGGCACAAACAATAACTAATGTCAGCCAAGCGCAAATTGCTTTATTAAATAAAGTTCAGCCAAAATAAGCAGCCCGAAAAAAGGAAGTATGTATGTATGTATACCCCATAGCCCTCAGGGGCAGGCGGCATTTGGGCAGTCCCTAGGCGACAGGAGGAATCAGAGCAAATTGTACAATGTGGGCAGTGTCGGGTCCGTCTAATCATTGTGCACACACTCCAACTGGCGGCGAGAAAGGCGAGTTGGCCAATAGAGGATACCAGAATGGATACCAGAAGCAAGAGCCCCATACAAAGGGGGCAGAGCCAGAGACGCAGCCAGAGGCAGAGACAGAGACACAAAAGGGCTGGGTGGTCTGGTAAGGACATTGCTATATGGCCACAAGGACTAAAAGTATTTTTAGCTAATATCAATTTTTCATAGTTCAAAGATTTTGGCTCAGACACACAAAGAATCCGTATGTGTGCTCATGTCGGGGCCATTGAGGCAATATGAAATTTTCTGGTTTTCTGATTATAAACGATCCTCTGCAGTGTCCCGGGGACAGAATATATTCCTGCCATTGTATACGTATATATACAATGTACATTTAAACTGGAGAGAGCCTTTCGCTTCGCCGTTATTCCTGCCATTTGATTTGTATTTATTTGAGGCTGCACAACGAGAAATAGCGAAGGGATTTTATAGTGAGGCACTTGCACGCTGCAAGTGATAATTTATGTTCGATGGAGTAATGCCTCCAAAGCAGGGAATTCAATTTTCGACACTCGACTCGGAAAGGATTTTCTCCCAGATCCTGGGCAGGATCTCTGGCAGCATTTCATTAGCCGGCTACAGCCGGCAGGCAAAGTTGGTAACTTCCATCCAGGTGTATCCAGTATCCCAGCCCTGTTTCTCGATTCCATGTGACACTTTCAATGTATACTCACCGTAAATTTTCGCCAAACGTTATCGACACAAACATCGAAGTTTCTGCTTTTTTTTTGTGCAGCTGCTTTTGTGTCCTTGCTGCCGCAGGAGCTGCACGAGTCCTGTGTCACTTTCCTTGGCCGACTTGCAGCTGCATTGTTTATGTCCTCTGGCCCGGCTGAAGTTGTGTAAATTCTCCCCTTCATCTAATGGCAAATTTATTTGGTACGTAAACAGTTTTTTGGCAAGCGTACACAGGAATCGAAATAGAGAAACGAAGTGTGAGAGCTATGGGGGGGAAACTACGGGCTGAAGATATCCTTTCTGCCGCTGGCTTTTGTATTGTCTGGCCGAGAAGACTGCTGGAAAAGTAGAGTCAACTTGGATTGCATGTAATTCCTGTGTCGGGCCAAAATTGAATTCCATTCTCAGCCACACAGTGGAGTGGGTAAGCCATACTTGCTAATAATGAAAGAGAGATGGGGAAGTGAAGGGGAAGGCGTCGGGACGGCAACTTTTCAAACTAAGCCAACAGGTTAGGCAACTGTTTCTGTGAGTGATTTTCTGGCTACCGGCCCGACTGACAGCCCGACTATCTATCTGCCAGTCCATTTGTTTGTTTTCTGCTTTCCTCAATCCGGGGATTGATCAAATTTCCCCTGCGTGTGAGTTTATGTGCTGGCCTTGTTTTCACTTTAATTGCAGAAATCCATTACGCATTGCAAAATTGCCGTACCCTGTGGGGAATCCTGTGCGGGGATAGAGGAGCGCACAAAGCTAGTAACAAAATTAATTTTTCTCAGCCGCAAAATTGAAACCGAACAGCATCGAAGCGCGTCGGCAAATTTACACACCATTAAGTAGTTTACAAGCACACGAGTGTGTTATAGTGGGTGAGGTGTGTGTATTTGTGTTTTGTGTTCTGTGTGGGTGTACGGCAATAAATGCCGGGATCCCGCACACCCACCCACACTGATCCACATGGGTAGTCATTGTAAGTTGATATTATGCTGCGAAATGGCGGCATGTGTTGCCTGGTGGTGCACACACAACGCCACAATCGGAATCAGAACCGAGCGAATCCAAAGGCAGATGGAGAGAATAAGTAAAGCAAGGCACAGCAAAGTCAAGTGAAGCCGGGGAAATATAATAAAATAAAACCCAATATCCGGGCCAAAGTAAAAGTAGTGTCTGCCTGCTCCGAACTATTCAATTCGCTCATTTCATTAAGTTTCTTGTCGCACTCAAGCACTTGACGTTGACAACGTGCCGTATGCGCAATGTGGGTGCCATCGGTGTTAAGTGTCGAGAGTATTGTAAGTAGGTGGAGCCCATGTTTATCAGGCCGCATAACGATGTGTCACTTGTGCGTGGCTCCTTGAATAGAGCCAGATCTCTAGGATGGGCAAAGCCGGGGGTATAAGTGCGTTGCATATTGATATGCTAATCGAGCCGGCAGCATCAGCCTCGGCAGCAAGAGCAACAAAGGCTTCGGCAAACGTGACTCGGCTGCATGTGAACGATGTGTGGGTGTGTTGTGTGTATGTTTGGATGGAGGTGTTTGCCAGCCTAATGGCTGAAAGACAAAAGCACGGCACAAATGGCAAAAACGCAGAGCGTGATGTCCTTAACGGTCGCTGTTTGTTGGCTGTTCGCTGGCTTTGCGAGGTGGGTGAGCGCTATTAAGCGCATTATTTAGCTACGAACACAATGGCAACACCCACAACAACAACCGCCACAACTGGACAACTGTGTAGATAAGCACTTTTGACGCTGTAATGGCTACGCTGACCACTTTGTATCCTTGTGTAACCATATGCTCGCACCTCCTTCTTCTCCTTCTGCCCTTTTCTCTGCGGCTCTCTCTTTCTCTTGCTGCCCCATGCTACATCTAAAGTGCCCTTAAGTGTCCTGGGCAGGCCACATAAGCGACAACACCTAAGCAAAACACGCAAACAACCGAGTCAAGCCAAGTGCTCGTTGTCCGAACTGATGTCCTTTTGCCCATTTCGTAGCAGACTCTCCTTCATTGATAGGCCAAAATTAAGGCCGACTTTGGGCTATTCCCATGGCTAGTTTTAGGCCACAAACTTAGTCCGACCGATTAGGCAACTTTTTTTTTGGATAACTGATCTCTTAAGGAATTAAACCGTTTTTAATTTTACTCTGAGTGCAGTATTCTCATGGCATATGTACATTCAGAATGCCTTTCAAGAAATTACATAAGAGCTTTCATTAAGCCTACACTATTTTTGAAGATTCCTTGAAAGTCCGGCAGACACCTTACAAATTCCTTTTTAATCTCCACAAATCCCTTTGATACTTCCACATCGTTGGCTTTCCTTCACGATGAAAAAATCATTAGACAAGTTGATACAGAAGGCAATATTTTCGGTTTTAATAAAAGTAAATGGCCATGTTTAGTTTCTAAGCTCCGGAATGACATAAAATTTGGTAGGAAAAGAATGCAATTTCGTGCCTGTTCAAAGGACAGCGCGCATTACTCAAAAAGGAATTAACTTTCCCCTCGCCCCTGATGATGTGTTCCATTGATGCCGGAGTGGGGCTGTGCAGATGAGCTCACGTTAATCCCAAAATCCTCCCAAGTGCTGGCTGCTAGCAAAAGCAGGAGCAACAACAAAAGTAACAGATTCTAGCCGTCGGAAGCACGCACACAAGCAAACAAACCAAGGATGGGAGTGGAAATGGGAGTGGGAGTGTCCTAGAATTACGCACATTCTGTCAATGTACACACTGAGCTGGGTACATGGATGCGTATACGCAATATGGCTCCACTTTCGTTTTAATATGAATGCTAATAGGCTAAGTCGGGATTTCTGGACTCTCTCCCTCGGACTTTGGACTCCGGGCTCTTGGCTGCCGGCTCTGGACCGGGCCTCCTCGAAATGTAATTTTCCCACAATTTTTGTTCACTTTACGCATGGGGCCAGACAATGCGAGACCGAATGAATGGAACACTTGGCAATATGGTGCAGAAAGCACAAGCAAAAGCATAGGAAAAGCAAAGCACAAGCACAGCAGCAGCAATACACAATAGCCAAGCCATTTTTATCGCTTTCCATGCCGGGGCTTATGTTCTGCAGTTAACCAGAGCGACTGGCCCACTAAGTCCTCCATCTTCTAACATTTAATATGACTTTACTTACGCAGCCACCCACCGAAAAAGGAAGCTGAATGAAAGCGGGGAAATCTTTTTCATATTATGCAAACGTCTTAGGCGGACCAATGACCCCCAATGACCCAAAGCCACTATATACATATATGTATACAAATCGCATAAATACACTCGTACGTCCGTATTCCTGTATATATTTACACGTCTGCTCTCGTATATTCTTGTATGAACCATCTTTTGTCGTTAACAAGCTTGCACTCTAATTTAGCCAGCTTCTATTGTGGCTATTTCTTCTGTTGCCCGGCGGGGCATGCTGCAGGATGTTTATCGTGAAATTTACGCCGTGTCCCGGCTCCTATAATTGGCTGTTAGGTCCGTTAAGATTGCGCTTCAATTTCAGATAGGTGACATTTCGTTGCATTTTAATGAGCATTATTTCCCCGGCCCGGCTCCGGATCTGTCCCCGATCCTGGCCAGAGCGTCACGCCATTCCATTTCATCAGCGGCTTATCGACTTATCTGGGTGCCTGGTAATTGCGTGCTAAATTTTATGCTGACTTTGGTCGACATGCCGAACCCCAACAAGGCTCACCTAAGCGTCATAAAACGCCGTCTGAAAATCTGTCTAAGCAGCAGGTTTTATGAATGCATGGAATATGTATGGCCTAATCAAAGTCAATGCCAGTCAAATGTGTCTAAATAATTCAAGTGTTCCGAATAAACACATTTAACAGGTCGGCGTCGGAACACAGGGCCAAAGGGCAAAGGCAACTTTTCGGCATTACAGGCAGCCACAGGATAACAAAAAAAAAAGGGAGGAAAAACGAACTCAAACAGCAAAAGACCGCATAAATGATGAAAAGTATTTTTTATTTTTCTCTTTTCTCAAACAAGTTTAAACAAAAATCTCCTGTTTCGGGGTAATGAAACTGCAAGGTGCCCCGCCAGCAAGGACATCAGCGGCGCCGGGCAGAAAACGAAATGAAGAGAGAGGAGTGGCCGGAGGGAGGGGGCAAGGAAAAACAGCCTGCCTACACCTGCTGACAAAGACATTTACTCAAAAAGTTTTGCCGGCGCATGGCGCAAAATAAAAGGCACAACAAGGTATGCGGCAGCAACATCTACAAACTGGGACACCGGGGCACGACAAGCATTCCTGGCAAAACGCCCGCGCCCATTAAGGGAGCCCACAAAGGGCGCGTTTTTCATTACCATCGAAGGGCGGTCCCGGTGTGGGTCCTATGAATGGGTATAGGAGTGGGTAAGGGTATAGGTTGGTCTTAAAAACGCCGCGCGAAAGGCAACAAAAGTCAAGGAGACTGTCAAAAACTGCTGGCGGGCATTTCCTCACTTTCCATTTCACTTGTCCTTGCAATCGCTCCGCCGACTGTTGACTGTTTCTTTCTTGGGCTTTCCCTTCGGGTCGACTCCTTTTTTTCCTTTGGATTTAATTATTTGGGCTCCTGCGGGCAATGCCCCGCCACAAAGACGAGCCCCGAAATAAGTAAAAATAATAAAGGAAGTGTTGTCGTTTTTATTTGTATTCCCTTTTAGACTTTGACTTTGAAATGAACAACAAACGAAGATCCTTTCGTCCGTATTCCGGCAGAGATATAACTTTAGATATATAAATGGTACTGCAAAGTCCATTTATTATTTGATTTTCTCACTTAATTAAGCCAGATTTAATTTGGGCAAAATTTGTTTGTTTACTGTACAGAATGTATCCAAGACAATTTCTGCATCCAGTGACTGTATGCAGAGTCCATAAATTAGTCAAATTTATATAGTTAACAAAGCCAATAATATCGAATATAAATAGGTTGGTTTATTGACAAATAAACACTCAACTGGGAACTCAATTGGGTTATCAGAAATTGCAGAATTTATTTAGAACACAAAAAATGGTAGCTGTCGAGCAAATATGGTGGAAAGTATCACCACATATTAAATAAATAAAACATTTCGCTTTACAAAAATATTGTTTTTGCTATGATTTTTGTCAATATCCCTGATTTAAGTTAAGAAATGTATTCAATAAATATGAGCAGAAATAAATGCTGACATGACACCTCAAATACATATTATTTTCACTTTAGTTTTTACAAAGAACTTTACATAAAATGGCAATTGTTTAACAATTTATTTTCTATTTAATTTGAATAAAAGACTTTTGAAAATAGACATGCATCGGAAGAATGCAATTAATTACTATGCAAATTTATTATATGTTCCATTCAAGTGTGAAAAAATGCTTTGATGAACGCATACAAAGGACATCCAATTGAGCCAATCAACACGGCCCAATTGGAGAAACTTGGCATGGTCCAGGAGTCCATTTGACCCGTTGGCTAATTAGAAGCACGCACACCACACCACACCGCACACACATGTGTGTGGCTACAAGCACTCACTCATACATTCGGACATGAACAGCTTACAATTTAAGCTAATTACGTGGTGCACGTGAGGCTATGATTTAGCGTTTAGCATAGCAATTAAGCCGACAACTGGCCGCGGGGTGGATTGGTTAGTCGGTGGCACTAACTAACCTTATCATATCAGTAGCAGCACGCAAAGCAGCCTAAGTAGAGTGTGCCTCTAGCCATAATGGACAAGGCGACAATAAAACCTAGAGGAAAACAAATGCCTAGTACCGAAAAAGCGAAAAGCCAATGCCCGTTGACAAGTAGCGAAGGCCAACCGGCCACAAAAATTAAAGGATAAAAATATAGAATAACCAAAAAAAGTTAGGATGCGTGTAAAAGCTACGTTAGAGGGTTAAGTTATGGCCCAGCGACCGCAACGATATAGGGGCGGCGCTGGAGAAGTGCAACAATTAAATTTAATTACCATTGTCATAAATATGCCATGTCATGCCCAACGCCAAACGGCCCTACGCCTGACACCCCACATGCCCACACAGCCCAAAAGCCTCAAAAGCGAATGCAATTGGCCTAGCAAAATAATCAAATAACTTGTAGCCACGGACCCCAGAGCGATTCACAGCCGCACAACCGAATTCCGACCAAAAAGCCAGTCGACCAACGTGTAAATTACCACTGCACAAATTAATTATTCAAATGTGCACACTCGAATGCCTAAACATACGGCGCATCTGCGTGTGTGTGCATGGGCCTTGGCATTAGCTGTCGGAAAATGCAGCAGCAACGGCAACTGGGCCTATGACTGTAGCACCTCCTGCTGCACCAGCAACTCCAACTGCAACGGCATCCTAATTAGCCGTAATAAAGCGCCTAAGCATGGATTTCGGTCAAGCGCAGGCTGGCTAACCAAAATTGCGGCATAATTTGAAGCTGGACCAAATACTGTGAAATCAAGCATCAAAAACAGAGTGAATTTACAAACAGGGTAGGGAACTGAATTTTCGACATACCCTCATAGTTTCTAGCCTCTTATTCTAAATTATAAATCCAAATAAGAGCAATTATAATATATATTTTGAATATCTTTCAAGAAGTACCTATTGCTCAAGGAATAATTGGCAATAAAAGAAATCGTAGCATACTTTTCTGCCCAGCAAGCTGAATTAGCCACCAGCAAATAAAAAAAATTTGTTCACCTGTAATTCATTACCACGCTCCCAACTCTCAGCCCTCAGCCCTCTGACCATTGACCACTCCAGGCATTCTGCTCGAAGACGTTTTCATATTTTCACTATTTTCACGCTCATTATGCCCCAGGCAACGCTCATTGCCCCTCATTGTGGCAGTGGCCCTCTTACAGCAATTACCTGGCTAGCTGGAGCTGGAGCTGGTGGCTCATTTTATTTTCCCTCTCGCTACGATTGCTGCCACATTTATTTTACTTACTCGTTGCTGCTTCTACAATTTCTTCATTCTTTTTATTTTACTGTTTCACTGTTTCTCTCTTATTTTTGATTTTTCTGCCATTTGCCATTTGCTATTTCAGTTGGCCACAAACAAAGCCGGCAAGAGAAGAGCGTGGCTTGGCGTCATAATGAGCTCAAATTTATTGGGTCATTTGGAAAAATACGAGAAATCTACAGTGCCTCCTCTTTTTGTACTTTTAAGAGGTATGGACATTCCTTGTTTTGCTTCTACCATTTAGCCAGAAATTTTAACATCGAGCAAACACACCAAAGGCCAAAAGGACGACTGGATACTGGTAACTAGTAACTGGTAGCCAGAATCCAGTGACCGAAAGGGAAAGAAAAACCAGAAATAGTGTCTTATTATGGCATCTAGATTCCGTTTCTTCCTTCTGTGTTCCGTTGATTTCGTTTATTTTTTTAATTAGTCAATAGTTGGAAATGGACAGAGACAGGGGGGAGTCCAGCAAAAACTTGGTAGTGTGCGGTTTTTAGAGAACAGAAAATGAACCGTGAAATGGATAAGGTGAACTGGCAATTACCACAAGCGAACTAATTCATATTTATTAGAGAAGGGATTTTGGGGGTAACATAAAAAACGAAAAATCAGAGATATGGTTAGATGATTGGAATTTTTATAGTAATCATTTCTAGAAGAGCTTTAAATAGCTCGTCGGATTTCCTTTATATTTGCTTTTGATAGACCTCAATAAAGCTACTGTCAGAGCTACTATCCCCAGAGACCAAGCACATTCAATTTGTAATTTTTGGTCATTAATAATTGGTACAAAATAATGAATTCCTGGCTAAGTGGTGAATAACCTAAGTCGTCCTACACTACTTTGTACAATACATCAATATCAGAAACAGCAAGGATAGGGATAGTGGCAATTTCAGAATGAGGACCAGCAGAGGACCAATCGATGTCCGTCCTATTGAATTAAAGGCAACTACATCTATATGAGAATTATGTTTCGTTTCTATTGCCTTCGATGGCCATATAGGCCGGCATATGTACGGTGCGGGTTGTTAGCTGCCTGTCTGTGGCTTTCGTCCCTCGCATCCTGTTCACATCCTGAAACTCGGCTATTTACATTATTCCATTATTAGGGAATATTTTCATATTACCATTTCCGAACGAGCTCCTCTAGGGCGACTGTGGGTGCTGGGACTGTGTGTTTGTGCGGTCATGTTTAATTAGCCAAATTTATGTATGAATGCTTTAAAACAATTACCACAACAGGAACGCCCACACGCCCTCAAAAACATGAGATATGCACTTTGAGTTTGAGCTTTGGAATTGGAATTTTGAATAACAATTGGAACTTAATAGAGTTGGCTCCTCTTAAATTAAATTGCATTTTGTGGACACCACGCTAGGGAGTGGTGCAAAATAATTGAGCCCGGGCAGGAAAGAGAATCCTGCCATCCCGGATCCCTGAATAATGGCCGAACGAGACCAACCATTAAGCGCTGTCCTGCGAGTGCAGACCCGATAAATATAAATATAAATATGAATGTCTTTAACTAGTATACCATGTGATTGCTGTGGCTTTCGTGCGTCTTTAATTATTTAACCATTATGTGTGTTGACTTATTAATGCCTTTATATAAATATGCGTGTGTGTGCGTTTACGTTTGCGTGTGGGATGTATTTATGCATGTGTATGTGTGTATCGTATGCCGGAGGAGTTGGCTCCGCGGGCCGGCCATGCTTATTTATTGATATGTCTTTCATTTTTAAGCTCCGGCTGCTGGCCGCAGTATTTAAGCGGAAATTAAAGTTCTCGATACATGGCATGATACTGGGTGTGTGAAAAATAAAATTCATTAAAAATACATTCCTTGTTTTTAAAAGCAAATACATTTTTTATCCAAAAATCGGTTAAAGAATTCACTTGACATTATTCTTAGCACGCAATGGCACTGTTTTCCGGTCACATTTATTCAAAACCCATTACATTCAAATGTTAAATACTAAAGCTGATCAAAATAACTCTTTTAACGCTTAATATCTGCAACCATTCATAATTCATATGCGAATTTATTCCATATATCAATCGGTTAAGCTGGAGTGGCATATTATGCGAGTAAACGAGCTGTGATTGTCACTTTGATAGCTTTGTGTTTTTCCCAGGATTTGGCCACTGCATGGCCATCAGATCTGAATTTGTTTTTGCAACTGACTATATAAACTTCGATTTTACACAATTTTTTAAACCTTTTGCAATTTGCCACGGCCGAAGCCTTCTCACAATTTATTGATAATAAAAAAATGTGAAATATTTTCAAATACACGACAAAATATGTATAATGAAACATAGCAAGCAATTGAAGTGCGAAAATACATACATATTTTTAATTAATTGTTAAAAAATATGCAATAAAAACAACAAAGAAAATAATGCCACAGAAAGAGCAACAAAATCAAATGGGACAAAAAAACAATTCGAAGTGATTGCGAAAATCGCATAGCTTTATTTTATATTAATTATGCAGCTGAATGATTGCAATTCTACCATTAAATATTCAGCAAGAGGCAGGACGGTGTGCTAGCAACCAAAGAAAAACAATGGCTGCAATTAAATTGTGCGATTGTTTCATTTCCGTGATTTCCACTCGTCAACGAACACGTATAGAGCGGATGCATGTGCGTATGAATAATTGCATTAAGAACTCCCCCAATTCGAACTTCAACAGGTGACGACGGAACTTACCTTTCTGAATACCAGGGTGTATTTCGGAACTCGGAACTCGAAACAATTCTGTCACTTTTTTGGTCTTTTAGCCTGACCTAGCACTTTGACCTCACAGTTTGTTTGTTAGTTTTCTTAGTTGTTTGCTTGCTTATTTGTTAGCCGGGCTTTATTTATGGCTATTTCGGCTAAGCTCACACACTACTTAATGTAGGTTTATGCTGGAAACACTTGAGCGGCGAGGAGGACCCGCACTTATACCCACACAAAACACACACGATGCGGATACGTCACTTTAGTATGCACAGAGGTCCTGTTGTCGTCCTACTTTAAAATTCGACACAATTTCCCACGAACGAATACTTAAATATTTAATTTCCGTTCTGATTGTTTACATTTGCTTCTGCGGTGACTCGCATTTCCCATTCGCTCTTAATTTAATTAAAAATCTTTGTCTTTCTTGCGGTTAATCACAAATTGGAATGCCCGACGTGTGCCGGTTAATTTTGTTTTCGTTAGCGGCTCTAAAATCGTGGCCAGCAATGTGCGTTTCGACGCTTTTTCGCGAGAGAGAATGGGTTTAGTTTTTGGGGGTGAGAGAACCTAGTTGGAGCCCCTAAATAACGATATAGTCGGGAGCGCGGAAGTCACAATGCGAACCCGGTGCGAATAAAACGAACCGCGATATTACCGATCAAAGTCTTTACTTTTTCCGAACTTTCACTTTTTTATGGGCAGATAGTATTATATTTGGCTTGAGTTGGTTTTAATTAATTACGATATTAATTGCCTTTGAAGAGGAATCTTGAAAATCAAACTTAGCACATTTAATGCGATGGCAGTGGGACGAGGACACAACCGCCTGCTTGCGCGTTTCAATGAGGACTAACGGTACATGGCAGCCATCGGTTTGCAAAAAAACGAACACTCCCGAAGACGCACTCGGCAACCACTCGTTGATTCAACAGTTAGCCGATGCCAGCACCCACGAACGCAATGGCCGGCGGCAGGGGTTGATCGGGGGATTTCGTACGAACGACTAGCACAATGTAATTGGTATTACAGCCTCTTCTGCGCGATGTGTTTGTTGTTGCTGCACTGACTGCCGCTGCTGCTCTTTTTTATACCCCGTAACTGTTAAACACCAGGGGTATGATATATGAAGAACAATAGGCATATAAACTTTTGATCAACACTGATATGTAGCCTTTTCCCCAGTTTTCCATAAATAAAAGTAACATCTTAAAAATCCTTAAGGAAAAAAGGCTAAAATTGGAATCATATAAAATTATATAATATATTCATTTAACGTACACATTTTTGCTTTTTAATTAAAATTATCTTATTTTATTTATATTATTTTTACCTGTTCCGTTAATCCTTTCAACAACATTTGACAAACAAAAAACTACAACACTTGAGGAAACCATTATCTGGGAACCATTATCTAGGCAACCATAACCCCAAAGTAGCCACAAAGTAGGCAATGAAAATTACTTTCAACGGGGGGACTGAGCTTAATTTAGTTTTAAAATAAATAAACGAGTATATTATAGTCGATAGCAACTATTAAACGATGCTTTTTGAATTTCTTTTTAGAATTTAGCATCCACAATGAATATGTGCCACACGCAAAAAGAGAAAATTTCCCTCAAGTGGAGGGTTGTCTTGTGGAACTTAAGGGAGGAAATACTGGGTTTGCCGTGGAACGTAGGATAAGTTAAAAAAGTTAAAAAATCCTGTTAAGATAAAGGACTATGTATGATCGCAAAATTAAATCTATTGCATTTACTATTACAATAAAAATAGTAAATTTTTTTTATGTCTTAGTTTAGCATATTGAAAAAAGGATAATGGAGTGGATAAAGTAATGGAGTATTTATTTATATTAAAGGAAAACCTTTATATTTGACAACAAAATATGTGACAATAAGATTCATTTGACACATGCAATTTAATGTTATTTTTTATATTCTATGACTTATTAAACTTATTGAGGCAAATTGGAGTCATCTGTTTCACCCAAAGGACCCAAAAGCTTAAAGCTATTAAGAGCTTTCTCGTTTAATGGGAATTGGCATACAATTTCCCAACTATTTTTTAAAACTAGTGTATTTTCTCTGTCAGATTTCTGTTTCAATAAAAATATTTTATTTATTATTGAACTTATCATTTATCATGGCACTTATATTGTAAATTATAGATTAAGATTATAGTTTAAGATTTAAAATTTAATGAAGTTTAGTTAGTGTAGATGAAAAAATTCAAGCCAAATATAGATACTAGACAGCAAAAGATTGACGCTTCATTTATTGGTCATTTTAAGTTCACTGTCAGTTTTCCCTCAGGCTTTTCAAAAATTTGAAAATTAAGTAAGAAACTCTGCTAATTGACAGCTTTGTGGGGCTGCCCACGGACCAAGGATGTTCTTTCCTGTGGTACGGCTGTTATTTATAGTTGTTTGCTCTGTTTTTTCTGTTTTGTTCTTCTGGTCCCGTTCCATTGACCATTTTGGCCATGGTCATGAACTGTCGGCGTCGGGTTCGGGCCTCATCTTCACGCTTCAAGGCCGTCACACACTCGAAATACGCCCTCAATTCATTTTCTTTCCTTACTTACGCTCCACAAGCCAGTTTATTGTTATTTTTGCCGTTTCTGTTTTTGTTTTGAGGCAAACTTCTTGTACTGCCATCTGCGGAACGAAGCTTACCGCTCAGCAGAGTGCCACCCACATGAAGCCTCCACCCCTCCCCGAGGCAACTCCGGCAAGAGTCCCAGACTGGCCAGTGTCCAATGGCCGTGGCCAAGGCCCAATTTGCCGACTGCCATGCCCCAAACTATTTGCCCTGCCTCAGTACCTCAGTACCGTTCAGTTCAGTTCTGTCCACTCCAGCACTCGCCACCATAATGAATATTTATGAAGATTTAAAAAACATTTTCTTCGCGTCTGTTGTTTTATGATTTGCAAGTGTGCCTTGTATTTTTTTCCTTCTGCCACAGTGCCGTCAGCTCAATGGCGTGCAAAGTTTTCTGTTTTTCGCCCCCATGGACGAGTGCGGCGGAATGCCACGGACACGGACAGCAGCCAGTGGACAGTGGACACTCAGCTCGAACCGTGGACAAACGGAAATCGTAAAGAGGAACCACATCCACACGCCCCACAGGCGAAATCATTCTAAATACGCATCCTGCCACTGCTGCTTTGTTGCTTCGCCAGTTGTCTCAATCGCTGATGTCGTTACAGTAAGCAAAAAATTTAAATGAGCACCTACACAGCATAGATTCTAGGAATATTAAGTTTAAATATTTATAAAGGTGCACTACAGAATGGGAGCCATAATTTTTTAACTGAAAATAAACCAAACACTATCTTTTTCGTCAATATTATAGCATGAATAATTTGAACATTTTATAACTCATTTTATCCAAGTTTTGTTTACAGACTGGTTTATAATTTCAAATATCATATGCAATGTTTTTTTTAGTGTCCTTTCGTTTGGCACTTCCACTTCTGCTGCTGTTGTTTTCATTTTGTAAATGATTTCATTATGTGCTACGGACGCTGCCATCGATGGCGAGGGTCCTGATGTCCTGCTCCTGTTTTTGGTGGTCTGGGTCGACTGTTGGTCATGCTTTACTGTGGCAGTGGCAATGGCAGTAAGAGTGTCGGAGGCATTGGTGGTGGCGTATACTTGATATTGCCAGTACCATCCCAGGCATCAGATGGAAGGACGAATTTGCGTCCGGCATGGCTCCTTGGTGGAAATTTATTGATAATTTAATTTGACATTTGCGGTCCCTGATTGTCATGATTGTTTTCATTTTAATCTTGTTGTTTTCCTAGCCGCTTCTTTGTTCTTTTCATTGTTTTCTCTTTTTATTTGCTCTTTTATATGCATTGTATGGTTTTTTTTTTCTTTTTTTTTTTGACGTTACATCGAACCTTTTGGCCATTTGCATTTAGGTTTTATGCTCTTGTTTTTCCCACTTTTCTGAGAGAGGCTCCTCATCATCATCTTCAGCGGCATCGACATTGGCGGGTGGTGCTGGAAACAATATCGATGGGGCGTGCTAAAGGAATTTACATGCCGTTATGGTCTTTTAAAGGATCGCCCCGTTTAACTTTTGTTTGCTGCTTTGTATTTGTGACTTTCGCCTTCTTTGTTTAGCTTGGCACATTGCAAATTTGCATGCGAAAACAATGAAATTCATTGGTCCTTGGCTGGCCGGGTCCCACCCGGGCTACATAAGCTGGCAGGGCTAAACGGGGCTGGCCAGGCAGCGTCGTGTCTTATTGAAATGTCCTTCGTCCTGGCAGGCCTCTCCAAATACCTTGAGCATCAACAGCGTCAGCAGCAGAATCTACAAAATGTAATGTCCTTAATGACATTGCCAAAGGAATTTTAATTAAACTATTTCCTGCCTGAGTTGCTTGTCGGGTCTGTTGGCAGTGGGCGTGGCTAAGCAGCTTCAAATGTGCACAAATATTGAAATATTTATGGAGCTAGCACACACATGAGAATACAGTCAACAAAACATAAGGTGCATTCAATTTGTGCCCAATTGGTAATTGCTCAATTGGTAGCCACATTCTTAGCAACAATAGATTAAAATAAGTTTACTATTTCTTATAAATAGTGTCCTGGGAACCCTTTAATAATACTTAGCTTGTAGTTTTGCCATGTGCATTAGCAAACGAAACGATCCAAGGCAAAATCCAACCTAAATCTGTACCCAATACGTTGCTTGCCCTGCCCCGTAATGCAATTTTAATTTCAGCCAAAAGCACAGCAGGCAAAAGTCACGGGGAGGTCATGTGGCAGGCGGCATCAGCTGTGCAGCAGATTTGCCACATCTCCGCCCCATCGTCTCCACCCCTCTTCCAAATATCAACCCAGAGCCGCCCACCCACCTTGTCGCATTCCGTTTCCGCCAGCTCTGCCATCATTTCCGCTGCTCATTTTTGACTGACTGCTGACAAATTTGTATGTCTTTGCTTTATGTTTTTGTGTTTGTCTTGTTGGCTGATTTGATTGTCAAAATTCAGAGCAATTTCGATTGCCATTGTCTGTTCGCAATCAGCGGCTAAAAGCAGGCAGGAGCCGGGCTTGCTGAAGCATCACCTTTAAGGTGCTTAAATTTTGGGCCAGAAAGCAACATAAATTTCGGTGCTAAAGCCTTAAGTTTTAGGGAGTGGCAGCCCAAAAACTTTCCATCAATATGCACTAGTTTCCAAGAAATCACCCGCCCATAACCCGACACTCAGAACTCCACCTACCACCCAGAAGCGAAGCTGTAAATGCAGCCATAAGGAAATTTCATTATTACCGCGCTTACACGCTAATGAAGCATGTAAAATGTCAATGTATGTAGTTGTCGTACATACACACATACATACATATGTATATACAAAACGCAGTCCTGGATAATGTACACATTTATACATATATCCTGGCACACATGCGCTTGAATTTGTGTACGAGTTGGGTTTCTAGTTTTATTGCAAATGTGTGTAATGAATGTAAATTAGTAAAAAGTTTTCGGGTTAAGGTGCCGAGGTGCGGAGGTGTGGAAACAGCACCAAGTAAGCTTTTGCCAAACTATCCTGCGGCATTCAAGGATCTGCTCCTTGCATCCGTCGCCGTTCGTCGGTGTGTTCTTGTGAGCGTAGCCATGTGTGTTAGAATTATGAATAGCATTCGAATTAGGATGTCGGGATAAGACAAACTGCAGGTGTGTGGATGTTAATTATGAGCGTCTATGTACGTATGCCAAGCATTCCAGGATACACCCCACGTTCATAGATATTGCTCCGAAAAATAGCAAAAGCAATGACCCTCTAAGCCAATTAGTTGGCTATGCAAATTAGACGGAGATATTTTCAAAGTTTCTACCCAACTGTTAATTATCATTTAACTAATAACATTTAATGGCAAACACAGCTCTGCACTTTGAGGCATTAGGCGGAGCCGAGCAAAAACTTTAAAACTTCCATCGTCGTCAAGTGGAAAGGAGGGTGGCAACCGACAGCTGCAACTTATTAGATGCGTTGTCTGGTTTATGCAAAACCAAAGGCAACATTGGCCCTTGTTTCTTGGACCGGGCAGCTAGGCCACTAGCCAGTCCTGCAACAACAGTCTTGCACCACCCAACCACCTAGTTCCATTTAAAATAAGCAAAGCAAACTAACAGATTTCGTTTATCAACGCCATGCTGTCTGCAGCTCAAGGAAAGTTCAACCAAGGTGCAAAATAATTTGTTGCAATCAGCTTAGCCTGCTAGCTAAGGATGCCCAAACGACCCACTCCACCTCAAATAAGGGGGAAGAAAGGTGGCATTGCCAACCGGGCTGCTTGCCGGGCAAGTTTTCAATTTAAGTTGAATTATTATGACCTTAATTAACACGTCGTTTCATCATCAAATGCTCCACTACATCTTATGCTTTTGTTGCAGATATTTCGGCATGGCGTCGAGCAGCATCACGCCCAGGTGGATGGCTCCAGGACTTGTTCGGGTTCGGGATGAGGACGTTGAGCTGCTGATTCGATTTTCTGCAGACATGCACTTTTGCTAGGAAGGAACAGCAGCAACAGGAGCAGCAGCCGAACCACCAGCAGGAGCTCTAATCCCTGCGCCAAGTAACTGTTGCTCGGGCTCCCAGGGCTCGGGTTGCCATGTCCTGTACGGCACTGCTCTATTCTGGGTTTTACTAATTTTGGTTTTAATTAAATTCAAACTATGTTGACGCTGCTGGCACTGACGACCTCTAGAACGCCCGGCAATCACGTGGATGATGGCCATGATCCCCACTACCGATGCTGATGACGATGATGATGATGAGGCTGCTCCATTACTTATGTAGCTAAATTTTATGCACCTCCTAATTGAATGACCGAAATGTAAATTGAAAACGGCTAAACAGCTTAAATGGGTTCGCACTTAAAGGGCCAGAATACTTGTTAATTGACTTACAAAACTAAAGACTTGCTTAATTTTTTTTCAAAGTAATTCGGGCAATTATGGCCACCAACATGGACTGAAATTTTAACGATCCATATAACTCGTAGAGTAAATGGACAAGTCGTTCACATGGGAAGGGAAGGGAACTCCCCATTTACCAAAATATTAATTATTAAAATATATTGAGAATAGATTTTAAATCAATTTGCATCAAAATCTAGAAACAAAATATTTTTTGCATTATTTGTAAAATTTCCTGGGGGATAAACAATGGGGTGCCTCCCCTGTGCCATATAGGGAATGACCTTAAATGAATTGGGGATTCTTCATCATTCTGCATCAAAATCTAGAAACAAAATATTATGTACATTTTTTGTAAAATTTTGTGGATACCTTGTATATAACTTACTTTTTCCGGTTCTACAGTTAGCCGTCGTTGCATCCCTTGGTCCTGCCATTGTCATGGTGAGCGCCTTCCTCCATCGGCTGTGATAGTGTCCTTGTCGTCGTTGTCTTCACCATCTACATGGGTCTTCTGGGAGACCCAACTTTGATGGCCATCACCTCTAGGAGGGTATCCTCTAGGACATTTTACAAAAAATGCAAAAAATATTTTGTTTCCAGATTTTGATTCAGTTTGATGAAGAATCGATCCACATTTCCAAGGATCGAAGGACCAAACGCCCCACAGCGTAGGCCATATCTTGGCCAATAGACATCCGATTCCTAAGCGGAATACCTTAAACGAATTGTGGATTGATTCTTCATCAAACTGCATCAAAATCTAGAAACAAAATATTTTTTTCATTTTTTATAAAATTTCTTAGAGGATACCCTTCAAAAATGGGGATGGCACAGGATACGACCAAGCGGCCCACAGCGTAGGCCATATCTTGGCCAATAGACATCCGATTCCTAAGCGGAATACCTTAAACGAATTGTGGATCGATTGGATTGTGGACAGCGTAGACCATATCTTGGACAATAGATATCCGATTCCTAAGCGGAATACCTTAAACGTAAAATTTTGTAGTGGATACCCTTCAAAAATAGGGATAGCACAGGGAAGGACAAAACGGCCCACAGCGTAGGCCATATCTTGGCCAATAGATATCCGATTCTTGAGTGCAATACCTTAAACGATATGTGGATCGATTCTCCTTTAATCAGCGTAAAAATTTAGAAACTAAATTTTTTTTGCACTTTTTGTAAAATTTCCTGGGGATACCCTTCAAAAATGGGGATAGCACAGGGAAGGACAAAACGGCCTACAGCGTAGGCCATATCTTGGCCAATAGATATCCGATTCCTAAGTGGAATACTTTAAACGAATTGTGGATCGATTCTCCTTTAATCAACATAAAAATTTAGAAACGAAATATTTTTTGCATTTTTTGTAAAATATTGTAGTGGATACCCTTCAAAAATGGGGATGGCACAGGGACGGTCATAACGGCCCACAGCGTAGGCTATATCTTGGCCAATAAATATCCGATTCCTAAGTGGAATGTCTTAAACGAATCGTGGATGGATTCTCCATCATTCTTCATTAAAATCTAGAAACGAAATATTTTTTGCATTCATCCCCTTCAAAAATGGGGATGGCACAGGGAAGGACGAAATGGCCCACAGCGTAAGCCATATCTTTGCCAATAGATATCCGATTCCTAAGCGGAATACCCTAAACAAATCGTGGATGGATTCTCCATCATTCTGCATTAAAATCTAGAAACGAAATATTTTTTGCATTTTTTGTAAAATTTTGTAGTGCATATTTTTTGGCACTTTTTGTAAAATTTTCTGGGGGATACCCTTCAAAAATGGTGATAGCACAGGGAAGAACAAAACGGCCCATAGCGTAGGCCATATCTGGGCCCATATATATCCGATTGCTAAGCGGAAAACCTTAAACGTGGATATCTTGTATATAACTTACTCTTTCTTGCAGGCTTTCCGGTGCTTCAGCTAACCGTCGTTGCATCCCTTGGTCCGGCAGTTGTCATGGTGGGCCCCCTCGTCCATCGGCTGTGATCGTGTCCTTGTCGTCGTTGTCTTCACCATCTGCATGGTCATTAGTGATCTTTGTTAGTAATTTTCACTGCTTTTTGTGGATATCTTGTGTAGAACTTACTCTCTCTTGAAGGCTTTTCGGTGCTCCAGCTATCCGTCGTCGCCTCCCTTGGTCCGGACATTTTAATGGTGGGCGCCCTCCTCCATCTGCTATGATCGTGTCATTTTCGTTGTTGTCTTTACCATCTGCATGGGTCTTCTGGGAGAGCCAACTATAAGGGCACTTTGATGGCCGTCACCTATGGCATTGGTGCAATCACGCCATATATGGTCTTCGTTCTAATCTCATTAATTTATTTAATTCTTTTAGGCCTCACTGGCTGTATCTTAAGATATTTATTTCGATTCTTGAGCGGAATTCCTTATTTGTATATAGGAGATTTATGGAGGGAATTGCGCAAAAGGGTTGGCTACATGGCAGTGACACGTGTTAATGGCCACGTAACCTTTTATTTTTAACTTACAAAAATATAAATTAATAAAAAAAAATTGCAACAAAATTTAAAGAAAATGTACAAAAGCAACAACAATTACAACAAATATTACAAAAACAAGAACAACTACAAAAACAAGAGACAAAATTAAGAACAAATTTATAAAAAAAAAAAATTATTTTCATTTTTCAGGCTTGCTTAAGTACAACCTTTGAGAATCGAGGAGGAGGGCACTATTTTTTAAATTAATTTTTTTTAATTTATAAATTGAATTGCTCCCAAATAATAAAGTCTTCAGCAATGTTATTATATCCAAAACAACGGTAAAATTTTACTCTTCATTGCTAATCCACTTCATTGTGCCCTTAAAAGTCGGCAACGGGAAAATGATTGTTTACATTTTGGAATTTATATTTTGGAAAAAATCACGTTTTTCTTTCAAAATTATAGATATTTCAAGTTTCTCTTTACAAACTTCGTAAGCTTATACAGTGTATAATATACACCCTAGCAAATATATTTCAGATTATATTTTACAGTTATATGGCTGATCAAATAAATTTAAAACAAAAATTGCTTCCATAATATTATAGGCATCCATAGTCTTCCATTATATCCATAGTATAGTATCCATTATAGGTATCCATCCAACAAAGACATATTTAATGAATGTTTCACATTTAAATTTAAGCAAATAGGTCCTTAAATAACCAAAAGTTAATATGGATGATGGAGAATTTATCTAAAAATCTTTGAACGTATTATGATCAAGAAACGGATGAAAAGAGGCCAAGATTTGGCCTTCGCTGGGGGCCATATTGTCCTTACATGGATATTTTAAACTTTTTGAAGGTGTGATCCCCTTTATGGAGAATCTATCTAAAAATCGTTTATGGTACGCTGATCAATAACACAGTGTAACAGTGATTCTGAACTTTTGAAGTGACATAGTAGGAATTGTTCACTGGGTCGAGTATATCACAAAACCATTTTTGAAATATTTCTAACACCCTCAAAATCTTGATTTATGGTTGGCTCGCTGCCTTACACTATTTGCTTTATGATTTCTTTTTAATTTCCCAGCGGTATTTAGGGAAAAAATTTAATAATATCAAGTACGGAGGCTGCCAGAGATGTACAGAAGTGGGGATGTCCAGAGAAAGCTGGACAACTGCATGCATACATAAAAAACCGTTTTTCGGGACTTGTTTACGCTTAAAAATTCCAGAACGCGGTTTTTTCAACCGATTTGAAAAGTTTTGGTGTTTTTTAATAGTGAAATGTTGTAGCTTTTGAAAAAAATATACATCTTCGATTTTGTTAAACCAAAAGAACAAAATTTTTACACCTGAAACTGAAGTTTTCGACTTTTGTTCGTGTTTTTCGGATTTTGATGCCAGTTTTTCGGTACAACTTACAAAAATTCTGTCATTTTTGACACATGTTTTCTTATTAATTCTGAATAAAACGAGACAAATTTCATCAAAAAGTCATGAAAATTGGTGAAGTTATAACGCTTTTCCCAAAAAAAGTCAATTCAACCTTGCGTGCACTCCGGAGTACCTGTGTGTAGAAGACAGGAATATGCTCTTCTTCTTATAGTGCTCCCATGGTTTTATTGACTTTTTTTGGGAAAAGCGTTATAACTTCAACAATTTTTATTATTTTTTAATGAAATTTGTCTCGTTTTATTCATTATTAATGAGACAATATTAATATGTGGCATAAATGACAGAATTTTTGTCAGAAGAAAGCAATATACTCTTATTCTTATACACATTGTTACTCCGGAGCGCTCGCTAGGTTGAATTGACTTTTTTTGGGAAAAGCGTTATAACTTCACCAATTTTCATTATTTTTTGATGAAATTTGTCTCATTTTATTCAGAATTAATGAGACAACATTGATATGTGGCAAAAATGACAGAATTTTTGTAAGTTGTACCGAAAAACTGGCATCAAAATCCGAAAAACACGAACAAAAGCCGAAAACTTCAGTTTCAGATGTAAAAATTTTGTTCTTTTTGTTTAACAAAATCAAAGATATATTTTTTTTTAAAAAGCTACAACATTTCACTATTAAAAAACACCAAAACTTTTGAAATCGGTTGAAAAAAACGCGTTCTAGAATTTTTAAGCGCAAACAAGTCCCGAAAAACGGTTTTTTAACCATAAATCAAGATTTTGAGGGTGTTAGAAATATTTCAAAAATGGTTTTGTGATATACTCGACCCAATGAACAATTCCTACTATGTCACTTCAAAAGTTCATTCACTTTTGTCATTTTTGTAACACTGTGTAATCGGATGGAAATTGGCCAATATATTACCATTTTTGAGGGGCATATTTTCTTTCCATATACTTTAAATATTTGAATAGGTCCGAAGAAAATTTGACAAAACCTCTTCAAAAAATTAATTTTGCTTTGTTCTTTATTGTCCTTCCAAAAAATTCCTTAAAAAGTATTAAATTTAGAAAAATAATTGTGTACAAGGTTAAATTCATTTCACTTACATAAATCATGTTCATAAATCTCGGAATTGGCCAGCAAGTCATCAGATGGCTCGCTGCCTTACACTATTTGCTTTATGATTTCTTTTTAATTTCCCAGCGGTATTTAGGGACAAAATTTAATAATATCAAGTACGGAGGCTGCCAGAGATGTACAGAAGTGGGGATGTCCAGAGAAAGCTGGACAACTGCATGCGTACATGTACCATGTGTATTTCTGAGCAAACATTCAACAGCGCACAACAATGTGATCTCTCCACCCATTTTTCCCACATCCTTTGCGGCTTTCCCTTGGCGGGTGTGTGCGTAGTGCATATATATAAGTGTATGTGTGCCTCGCTGTGTGGGTGTGTGTGTGTGTGTGTCTGGACTTCCGCTTGGCTAAATTTGTTTACACTTTTTGTTGCCGCTGCAGCCCCACTCATAATTTCATTTTGAAATGTTTGCCTAAGCGACAAATTTACTCGTTTTTTCTTATTTTTTTTTTGTGGGCCTTTCATTGTTTTTGTTAGCTGGCGTTTTTCACAGCCTGACATATGGTACTAGGCCTGGCCCACATTATTAAAACCAGCTTCTCTTCCGGACGATAAGAGACAACCGAAAATTCGCGGAACTCGAAAAACTGAGAGTCGAGCTCGGTCCATTTAACAGAAGGCGATGGCTGAACCCTGGAAGGCAGCACTCAGCACGTGATTTGCATACACTTAAGCAGCCCCCTCAGCTCGGCATCTGGGCCACACTTAATTACATGCCAAATGAAAAGTTGGTGGAACAAAAAAAATTAACGAAAAACCAAAAATATAAACAGGAAAAAACAGGACTTAAGTGTGCGTTAAATTGCCAATAAACATGGCCTGCATCTCAATGGCAGCCTAAAATGAAAGGGTTCTTAAAGCCTCGCCCAATATGTCCCATTGACTCAAAAATGGAGTAAATTTGGATGTTTTAAAGTACCTTTTTTCAAGAAATTTCACATTTAAATTATTTTTTATATAAGGATATATGTAAGCACTTTTCAGCACTAGGATTTTCATCACTACTTTTAATTTGTAATGAGTCATTACTGATGACTTCGATTAATCAGAAACATAGAAAATAAGTATGCTATGCCTTTTTTGCTGGGAGTGACAAAGACTTCACAACCAAATCGGACTCATTCTCACCACATCCGGCAAGCCAACACTTCACATTAGTCACATAAACGAAAAAAAGGGTGAAAACGAATAAATTAGTAACTGGAAAGTCCCTACTTTTAGAGTGTTTAGAAGAATTCCCTAACAGGGAACACAGCCACAAGATTGCGAACCAAGCTGCAAAAACCCAACCAGAAATGGAGGCTATGCGCACTCGAACCACCAGGATCAAATGCACTACGACGTGCCCAAAGGCCGAGCAGAATGTAAGTGAGCTGAAATCTCAGCTTGTGCCGATGCTCATTCAGAATTTGAAAATGAATCTTCAGCAAGACGTTAAGTTTTCCGAGGACGAGAAAAAGACCATTAACGAGCTGAAGCAACTATACATGGAGACAATCAACTTGGACGTGGCCTTGCAGCGAGACATTTACAATATGGAGAAGTCGTACGAGGACAAACACAACCTTATATTCGAGAAGCGCAAACAAATCCTAGAGTAGGTCCCTAACCGTATTTATTTCTAACATCCTCAATCGAACTGATTTCCCCTATAACAGAGAATTCCGAAAACAAAATCACGGCGACTCTACGCCAAATGAAAATGTCAGCAACTTTTGGCTGAAGGTTCTGAAGGCTTCATACACAGAGTTTATTAGCAAGAAGGATGAAAAGATTTTGGCCGTAAGTATAGGGACTCCATTTGCCCGACATACAATATATCCAAAATATAAATTTGGCGCTCCATTTTATTCATTGTTTTACAATAATTCTTTGAACTTATCTTTTAACAACAGTCCTTGTGTGATATTCGCGCCCGTCTTTTCAATGATCCCGTCGTAAAGTTTGACATTGAGTTTCATTTTGACCCCAACGAATACTTCACTAACCCAATTCTGACCAAGACATATTTCCTTAACTGCTTGCCGGATCCAGACGATCCGCTCTCGTATGACGGAGCTGAGATATTCAAGTGCGAGGGTTGCACCATTGACTGGAAGTCGCCCAAGGAGCGCGAGAAGAAAGGTAAAGATGTTCTTTCTTTTAATATACTTAAGCTATACAACTTTGTTTAATAGAGGAAATCGAGCAGTCCTCATTCTTTGACTTCTTTGCGCCACCTCTTTTGCCTGAAGATACAGAAGATCCAAATTACTGCGACATCAATGTGAGATCCCATTACTTTATATACATATCTATTTTGTTCTTTTTCTTAATGTAATCTTTTAAATATCCTGAAATAGGCTATTCTGCAAAATGATTTTGAGCTGGGCTTTTATCTCAAGGAGCGAGTCATTCCCAAGGCTGTGATCTTCTTCACCGGAGAAATTGCAGACTGTCAGAGCTCAAGCGATTCGGAGTCGGAGACCGACGACACTGAGGACGAATCGGATGCCGGGGAGGAGGAAGAGGAGTCCTCGAACGGCACAGACAAGTAACTCACATCCCAAGGTCTAGTCTCAATTTTCTACATATTTTATACACTTTGTTACGCCATTTTTTAACACCGATTTCCCACACCGAACCACCAAGCAATTGAATGGTCTGTCCTTACATGTAACACAAATAGCTACCAAATACACATTTCTTTAGACGTATACCATATGGATCACGCGATATTTTATTCCTAACTAAGAGGAGATTGGTTTCTTGGACTTCTGGGTTTATACAATGCAATGAGCCTGGCGTATAGTACAAGGGCTTGATTATTTTGTAAATTAATACTAGTTGACTGGAGCTACAGCACTCGCTTGTAGCCAGCGTTGTGGTTTATCGGCTTGGCCATGTTGTCGTCATTGTCGTCTTGCTAAAAATTATTTCATCACGGACCATCGCGACAGGAAAATATTTACGAAATACAAAACAAAGCACATTCAATACTAAACGTTTATGGAGCCGCCAACTCTGGCGGAGGTGGTGGCGACTGTGGTGGCTGATTATCATTTTTATCATCCGGTGATTCATCTCCCGACACAATTATTTCGTCGCCTTCGTCGTTTTTATCATCCGGCGTCAAGTGGGTAGCCACCACTTCGCACTCGGGTTTGCTGCTCTTAAAGCGACGCAATCCGGATAACGTTATGCTGGTGCCACTCACATCGATGTACACCAAATTAGGAGAACACTGCACCAAGTGCTCGAGTGTATGATTAGTAATATGGTGGTAGTTTCGTAGAGAAAGTCTCTCCAAGCGGTTGTTGGGTGAACGATTTATATGCCGTATCCATACCACGTCTGGTTCTACGGGGCGCGCCGCCCTTCCAAAGCTGTAAATCGCTCTATCAGAGACATAGTACTGAGGCGGAGTTGTACAGGGTGGTGGACGATGGCGTACACGCCGAGCATATTCACGATCCAGGGGATCCAACATATTCCAGAACATCGGGTGGTTCACCACCTGATCGATGTTTCCGCGCTGCTGCGTTCGATGACGGCGCGTGTGCATCAAGACCATATGCTCCCTGGCGCCTTGAGGATTCATGTAGATTACCTGATCGCGCCGCGGCATGAAATGACTGTGTGCTGGGTTGTTGCCACGCCAGTTTCGCAAGTGATCCGCCACTTGATCTAGAAGGGAAACAAGATTTCGTGGCGGATGTGGATTCTCTCCGCCAACGGGGTCTGCTTCGGGCACATAGATGTATGCGCGAGGCAGAGGTCTGGCGTCCTGACCAGCTGCCTCTGGGTTTTCTGCATTATCTGCATCGGCCGCCGGTTGTTCTGGTTGTTCAGGTCGAACAAGACGGGCTCCCATACCGGGTAATTCTAAGACAACCAGCGGTGGCCGCACGGGAGCCTCACCATTCTGACCATTGCTTTGTGATGTCGCGCTTTCAGATTTGTCGGACGATGAAGCCGAAGTAGAAGAGGTGTCTTCGTCCTCGGATTCCAAATAGCCAGAAATACGTTTCGCTAATGGTTCTCGGGAACTTGATGCTGCAGGTGCAGGAGAGGGTGCAGAAGAGGGCGCTTGATCCTTTTTTTCGTTGCTGTTTTCGCAATTTGCAACTTCCGCTTCAGCTTGTTCTCTGTTTTGCGCAATCTTTGCCGCACGCATGTGCTCCAATGCTGCCCGTGAGGTGGAAGGCTCGTCGTCATTAAGCACTTTAAGCGGTTCCGGCTGCGAGGGAGCAGCCTCGTCATTAACGTTGCCATTGTTCGCTTTTTGCGCATTAGGAGGTTCGGTAGTCATATTAGGGGGCGACTCTAAACGCAACTCTTTAAGATTCTCAATTGCACTGAAGCACTGAAGATCCGAATTGTTGATAGGCGTCAAACGCAAATCTAAAACCTGCAACATAAAAGATACAGTAAGGGGAAAATTTCACTTTCTAAGATCATCCAAACCTCCAGTTTCTGAAAACCAAAACGAGCGGCCATGCTACCATAGGGCACAAACTTGCAGAGCATTTGGCAACCCTTGAGACTAAGGCGCCGCAAAGATGGCAACTTGGACAAGGCCATAATGTAGTAGGGCTCAAACCAGTCGTTATCTTCTATACCGAGATCCTAGAAAAACAAAATAATGGAACGATAAATAAAGAGGAAGCTTAAGAGTTGCAAAATGTTATCATTAAGTTACGTCTATATCATGCAACTCATAATCTCTCATCTTTCAGTAAGGCACCTCACCTCAAGATCCACCAGCTGCATCTCTATGGTGTGGAATATACTCTTAACCATGTTGCCAACTTTCACGCTGCAATCTTTCAACAGAAGGCGTTTCAGCGAGGATGGAAATTCGGATATATGTATCTGATTGGGAATATATTTGTTAAAAATTTCTTTTGTGATTTCTCCTTCGAATGTCTTACATATTCGAAATCCAGGCTAACACCCTGCAGCTCCAGTACTTTAAGCTGCGTGGCCACTTTAGGGAAGACAGAGTTTAGGGTCAAAGTGAACTGGCGACCCTCGCCCGCCACATGCTGCGATGATGGAGGACCGCAAATTTTTACGGTGTGCGTCTTTTCCGTGGCGCGTCCAAGAATCTCTTCGAGGATGCCCATGGGCAGCGGCCCATTGCTGAGATCAATTCGGTGCCAAAATCGGTGGTCCAGCAGAAGATTTTCTAAGCGCGGCGAGCAGCTAAATAAAATGGTGGATGTATGTTGGGCAAATTCTAGGAATCCTATTGGACTTGTGGGAAAAGCCCGAACACACTTACTGCATCACGGCCATAATAGAGGGCGTGTCCAGGTACTTGAAGATCTCATAGAGGACTTCATCGCAGAGCTCCATTAGGTTACAATCAGAAAACCATTCCTCCGGTAACTGCGGCTCCCCCTTTCGGCGCTGTTTCGTTTGTGGCTGCTCTGGTGCAGTTTCAGGCGGCGATGGTTTGACGACCGTATCTTGGGCCGGGCTATTGCTAGCCGAGAAGCGGCGCTTCTGCGCAGCGGCACAAGCGCTGCCTACGTCGGCATTCTCCATAGTGTCGAGTACTTTTTAGTGCCAATTTTTAATGCAGTTTTTTTTCCAGTCAAAATGCAAGTAACCAGTGTGGCCGCCTGAGCCAATGTGGCGATGTTTTTTAAACTTTCTTATCGATAGGAACGAAATCCAATAACAGTCCGCCAAGCTACGGTATTTTTCATAAATACAGTTACTCCCGTCGCTAGCTATCACGAGGCCTTTGCCATCGCTAATCTCTGGACTCGTGTATTTTTGTCGCAGGCTCTTTTTTGACTGAAAATGCACCTGGTGAGGCAAATAAGGCAGCTTAATGGCCTCCAAGGCCTGCGGCATGCCCTGCGCCAGGTGTCTACCGCCCCAACGAAGCCCGCCACACTGAAGTACGAGCGAGATCCGCAGCCGCTTTTTACAGACGCAGAGACCCAAAAGCTGCTCCAGTCCATGACGCAACTGCACTTGGACCGGGTGTTCCGCAAGCGCACAGTACCGGACAACAGCAGCGAAATCAAGTTCATGACCACCGAGCAGCTAGAGTTGGAATTCCAGAGCATGGTGGAGAAAGCACAGCACATGCTCCAGATGCCTCCAGTTGTTAAGATAAAGGAGGATGTGGATCGCATTATAGCCAAGGATCCAGCCCTGAAAGATTTTGCTGACACAAAGTTCGTGTTTACGGACATCACATTTGGTCGTCGGCAGTCGGAACGCAAGGTAGTTGTGCGGGAAACGGATGGCACTCTGGCATACGCCTCCCTGGACACCACCAAGCGGATGAACCAGCTTTACTTTCCTTTAGATGGCCGCCAATCGTATACACCCCGCATGTTCGCGTTGGAGGAGCTCATAGCCAAATGTCTGACGGAGCATAAATACGAGTACGTGATGGACAGGCTATTGGTGCAATATGAGCCCCATGAACCGGAGTTCCACAATATTTCCGCACGAGTATTTGAACACCTGAACGAATCAAAGCAGTTCGATCTGCTGCGATCCACTCGTCACTTCGGTCCAATGGCATTCTTCTACGCCTGGCATCGGTGCATTGACGATCTTTTGTACGACATGATCCGCCGAGACTACCTACAGAATGCCGTGGAGCTTATTGCCTTGAGCTACAAAATTCACAACGTGCCGGTAGAGTACCAGGAAACGCTGGCCAAATTAGATGCTCTCCATCCCACGCCTGCCCAAAGTGCTCTGACGGAGCTGAGGAGTGGAATGCGACAGCCCGAAGGGCAACAAGGAATCGAGCAAGAGATCCACTCTGCAATTGGCAAGACGGAGAAGGACTTTACTGCCGACGAGATTAGTCTTCAGTTCATCGAGCAATACATAGCCAGCGAACATGCCCTAAAGAAGGTTCAACTGGAACTTGCGGTGCAGACCCTCAAGGAAGTAAACCAGGAAAAACTACAGCTGTTCCAGGGACTGAAGAAGGCTCATGGAATCCAAGCGTCGTAGAAGCTCGTCTTTATTGTTACTAATTTTTATATGCTAATAAATAAGCCTTAGGTCGAAGTTTGTTTGAGCACTTTTTTTTTCATTATTTTCTTAAGACGTCTCTCGTAGCTCTTGATGCACTTTCTTCTGTGCCGCTGGCATACAGTCTCGCTACTGAATCGACACAGGCAGACGGAGCACAGCTTAGGATTAGCTTTCCCAAAAGGGAATTTGTGCTTTCGGAAGAGTGCAAGTGCCTTAGCCTTTCGGCAGCCTTTTTTTCGATTTCGATGAATTAGAAAAGATGTGGCGCTCTTAAAAAATAGTTTGCAGTTCAGGCATCTGTAGGATTTGCTTTTGACGTGTTTCTTCAGATGGTAGGCTAAGTGCTTCTCCGTTCGCAGCGTAGAACTGCACAACGGATGCGGACACTTGATGGACATGGAGTATTTTCTAGTCTTCAAGGCGGGACACACGGGCTCGTGCTTTAAAAGGTTCCATGGCCCTAAATCGCAGCCACAACGGTAGCAGATATTAACCGAACTGTAGTGCATGGATACGTGGGTCTGGTGCTTGTGTAGCGTTTTGGAAACCTCACCACAAACCAAGCACTCCATCATTCCATTCGGGAACATGCTTGTTTTCTCAGTCACGTACAGAAGGAATTTTTCGTTTTCCTGATCAGCGGCGTCTCCTTTTTCTTTTGATTTGTCTGGCTGATTCCAGTTCTCTTCTTCCTCAATGATGCACTGTATCGCCACCTCAGAGAAGTCGCGAGTCTCGGTTTGGGTCAAACGATCTCTTCTTGGCATAAGGGGGGTATACAGGCTTGTCGAATGGCTCTGACCCTTTTCTTTTTCCGACCCTTTTTGAATAGCTTCTGTGGCGGTTCCATTGCTTGGCTGTTCACCGATTTGGCGCTCGATTTCCGGAGTAACTATGTTGTTGTCAATAGCGAACTTTCTTGATATCCACTTGGTCTCCACAAACACGTACTCGGGCAGTTCGTATATCGGGTTCGTTATTGGGGTTATTTTCAGCATTTTTTCAAATTCTTTTGACCAAGTTGTCTTCATTTTCATTTGACAGAGATAACATTCTGCACAAGAATAATTTATCGATATATCGATAGCAGAAATATGTTTCAAATTTTTGAAAATAATAAATTGATAAATTGAGTGGTTGAAATCGACTTTAAAAATACATATGTTATAAAAAATTATTTATTATTTAAAATAATTTAATTTTTTTTTGTTTTGTCTTTTTTATAAATTTTTTTTTTAATTTAGTTTATAAATTGTTAAATTTACTGTAAATTTCACTTTAAATATTTATGACTGCTTCATAAAAAAGCATTTAGAAGCTTTATTTAGAATCTAGACTTGTGAAAGAATTTATATTTACCAGAATTTGAATATTTAAAGTCCCCACAACATTATTTACAAGCGGACACATTGTTAACTCCTTAAAATATTTCAGCCTTTAAAAAAATTAAGTTAAAATCCAGCATTTACACGTAACTGTTTATTTAATTGTTAAACAAAATATATATATGTATATATACGCATGTTTCCATTTTTTATATAAAACTAATGATTATATTTAGGCATAATTAATTTAATAGTAATTTTTATTCAATTTATACTTTAATTAACCGAACGTCGGTTTTCGAAAACTCATTCAAGTATCTTAAATACGTTTTATCGAAGAGATATATATTATAATTGTAATTGATGGCCTGCTCCATAGGCATGACAAGTTTTAAGGGTTTTCTCCAGTTTTTGGGGAAACATTCATGCAATCACAACATACGTATTTACTCACTAAAACAAAGCTTATATTTAGAGAAAGGAAAATGTACATTTGCGCATATTAAAACAATTAAATAATAATTAAGAGTATAATGTATGGGGAGACAACAAAAGGCATAAATTAATTACAATAAGCAGCTTGGTCTGAAGATCAAGGAGGCAGGGGTGTTTGAAAAATGGGTTGCACTTTTATCCTTCTCTATTACACCTAAAACATACACGTTTTTTAAATTAGAGGAGCTAAAATATAATCAATATTTATCTTTTTTCTTCATCATTTTACCTAATAAAAACAATCTATAAAACTATAAAAAAAGTTAAGGACCAAAGACAATCGTGTAGGCTATTCAGGGGGCGGGTTTCTAGTTACATATATTGCGGTTAACGATCTGCGACATTTACGAATCTCATAAGTTTTGCAAGAAGGATAATAATTTCGTTTCGTAATTTTTATTCGATTCTAGATTACGCAACGAGTGACGCTCATCGGGAAACAAATGCAATTCATACGGTTTGTTGGCCTTGTTAAGAGCGCTGATCAGCAGCGAGGTGTGAAAGAAGTGTACGTTCTCGTCGATTAGCCCGTGGATAAGCAGCAGCCGGTTGTCCCTGTGACAGAGTTTTAAATCTTAAAAAAAATTGCCAAAAACACATGCTTAAGTTACTCACTCTTCGGGAAATGAATTCACGTAGTTCAGCACGGACCCGGCCGAGTAGCCCGCCTCGTTGTCCTGCGGCAGATCCATGTATCTTTCCGTGTAGCCGGTGTCGTAATATTCCCAGTCAGTGACTGGTGCTCCTGCAATGGCCACCTTGAAAATATGAGGATACTGCGCCAAGCCCATGAGACTCAGATAGCCACCTGCATTTTATTTAGTGTTTTGGTTATTAGGATGCATATGTAAGAGATATATTAAACTCACCGTAGGACCAGCCGTGTATGGCCACACGATCCATGTCGATGTATCCCAGCTGGTCTGCCAATATGCGCAGGGCATCCACTTGATCAGTCAGCTCCACCTGACCCATCCGGCCGCGAATATGGCTTTCGAATCGCTTGCCCCTATGCCGAGATCCTCGCGAGTCGATACAAATGACACAATATCCTTGGGCGGCCAGCATGTGCATCCGCAGTTGATGTTTCCCCTATGGAAGTGTGATACTTCATCTTCTAGACTCTAGAGTTTGCGTTTTGTGCTTACCTTGAAGGTATTATTAACTGTCTGTACTTCGGGTCCACCGTAGACGTTCAGTACCGTTGGATATTTAACACCGAGTTCGAAGTTGTGCGGCTTGAAGACCATGGCGTAGACTATATCACCCGACTTCAGTTGCGGCCGAAAGATCTGCGGACAGTACTGCGGCTCCGGCTTACCGCCCTCGTTCAGATAACCAACCAATGAGATTTGGATGCCGTTGACTCCGCCATTCTGGCAGGTTTGGTTGACGCGCATCACTTTGCAGCTGGGCAGCCGCTGTATATTGCAGTACACCAGCAGCATGAGCTGGCAATCCTATGGAATAAACATGGATACGATTAAGAATGATTCAATTTAAATAATAGATTTCTTACATCATCGAATTCCACAAGGTATGAGTAGCCCGGTTCCGTAAGCAAACGTATGTGCTCGGGTCGTTGCAGGCTCACCACATAAAGATGCTTCTCCAGTGGCGTATCGCGTAGGCCCACAAAGTACACCAGCTGATTGGCCTTGTCCACCCAGAGATTCCGTGCGAGAACCTCCCACTCACCGCTGGTCAATGCCACCTTATTAATGATACGCGGCTGCAGTGCCGATTGCTCCACGAAGCTGGGCTGGGTGGAAGTCGATCCCGTATCTGTTTGACCATTGGAGTGGGTCAGCAAAAGGCTGGATGTCACCAAGTATAGATGACGAAAGCCTGTCTCCTCCGAAGCCCACAGAAAAGTAACGCTTGTTTCCGCCAGCTCAAGAAAGTAAAGCATGTCGTGCACATTAATCCAGCAGTCGGAGCGCTCTGTGTAGATCACCTGCAGCGGCGTTATGGTGCGGCTATATAAGCTGCGCCAGCTGTGATCACCGATGGAGTCGGTTGGGGTCGACACTTGGCTGCTGTATGACTCGCAAAAGTTATCCAGCGGAATTAAAATCACATCCAAGCGCTGCTGCTTCCTGTCCAGTCCCTGAACCCAGACACTAAAAAAGAATAGATTATTATTATAAAGAACGTAGAAATAGCTTTTAAGCTTACTAGTTAGCATCCGGTGTCCAGCCAACCCGCACGATGTACTCCAGCCAGCTGAAAACGGCGTGCAGGGAGTAGGGCAGATCCTTGATGCAAATCTCGCTGATCTGCAGCGCCTCGTTCAGCACAAACTGGACGAGCTTGAGCTTGGATTTGGCATTGGTGCTGCCAGTGCGCGGGAAACGGTACTCATCTACCCTACCGTGGACCGCCGTTGACGAGGGAAACGTGTACAGGGAGACCTCCGTCTCGTCTACCTCCTCGTAGACGATGCGGTAGATACCATCATCGGAGTGTGGCTGCCACCAGAAGCCCTGGTACCGGCTGAATTCCTCCTGCATTACGTACGAGGGCACGCCGGCACTGAGCGCATCGTCCGGATAAGAGTGCCTACTGTTGCCCGTATAGGTGAGACGTTTTTCGTGGCCGCTCAGCGTGTGCGTAACGAAGAGGTCACAGTCGCTGATGTAGGCTATCATGTCGGAGTTCTGGGGACATATCTGAGGATCCAACGCAATCCATTGGGGACAGGTTCGCAGTTGTGTCGGGAATAGCATGCCAGTCTGAAAGCAAATATCAATATAATCATAAATTCTTCGCTATTCTTTTAGTAATTTACATTATAGCCCGTGTCCAAACACTGATAAAGATCATTGAAGCCGGGGAATATCAGTTTGCCGGAGGGCTTGTGCAGCTCGTAGCAGGTGATGCCCCAGTTGGAGAGCCGCTTGCGCTCCAGCAGCAGCTGCAGCTCCCGGGCATAGGGACTGGCTGATCCGCTACCACCATTTCCCCCCATATTTGGGATGGGCTGCTGCAACAGCGGAGTCCAAGACAACCTGAAAAATAATTAAACATAACTTGTATTGGAACTCGGACAGTTATAAACAAGAATCCTACCTGGGCTTCATGGAAAAGGATCCAAACTGGAAGGCCTGTTGGCTGCTGGTGCTCGTAGGAGAGCTAGCACTCAATGTTGGGCTCCCAGCACCGGACTCTCCAGACTCCAGGCGCTGCCCGAGCATCGTCTGATCCTCCGTCTGCTGCAGATTGATGTCTGTGTAGAGCAGTGTGGTCTCCCAGCTCTGCGGCGGTGTTCCCAGATAGTAGATCCGGGCCCGCCCGTCGGACAGATGGCGAAACTGCACATTGGTGGGCACCATTGTCGACAGGCTGGACATCTTTTTGCGCATCTCCTGCACTACCATCCTGTTTTCGGCCCAGCTCTTTGACGGCGTTGGCGCTGCTATGTGGCCGTCATTATCCACGGCATCATCCTCATCCTCTTCGCAATCGTCGCACTCGTCGTCCCCATCATCGACGTCCAGTCCATGCGGCGGAGTGCCACTTGTCGGCGAGCTAAGGTGATTCGTGATCACCGAGGCAGCAGCTGCAACCACCTCCGTGGTAGTGGCTGTTGCCGCAGCCGCTGCAGCCGTTATGGGGGATGTGATCGAGTTGAGGGCGCTGCCAATGGAGGAGTACAGTGCATTGGCAGTGGTCCCCAGTGAGCCCATGCTGGTGAGACTGGCTATTGAGTGTGTGGAGCCTGGCGTGCTGGCGGCGCTCTGACTGCTGCGGTCCATTAGGAGGTTGGAGGCACTAGTGCCACCCGCCACACTAACCGCTGTGGAGACGCGCGCTGTGAAGCCATCTAGAAGATTCACGAACGATGTAGCTGCTGCGTTTGTGATGCTGTGGCTGCGGTGATGGCCACCTCCTCCTCCGCCACCGCCGTTGTTGTTGTTTCTGCCTAATTGCGACGCCGGCGGCTCCTGCTCCAGACCCATGAGGGAGCTGTTACTATTTGCGTTTGGACCGCCACTTAGGTTTATATTCAGGGGTGGACTGGGCGACGATGGCAGGCGACTCCGCTGCGGCTGCTGCTGTTGGTGCTGGACGGTCTGCTGCGTTCTGCTCTCCATAGTAGGGGGATTCGTAGATGACCCAATTTGGAGGCCTCCAACCACGTACACACACGAATTTCGGCCTCTTCCGCTCTGCTCTGCTGAAATACTGATGAAGTACACACACACACGCACCCACTAACAGGCACCGTACGCTTATACGCTGGCCCAGAAGTGCTGCTGTTTGCTTTTTCTTGTTCTGCTGGACATTTGAAAAAGATCCCACTCGGTTACGGTTCTAGATGCGCTGCTTTATCGGATCTTGGCGAATCTCGCTGGTATCTTGCGAGTATTTTCCACACCTCATGCTGGCTCGGCTCTTTCTCCGCAGCTCTTCATGTCCCCTTTCACCACAGTTGTCTCTTCTGCTCTTCGTCGTCTGCGCTTTTGTTGTTTTTCTTTTATATCTTCGGTGTGCGAAACGTAAAAGTGAAAGTCTTACCGTGCGACAGCAAATCGTCGAGCACCTGAGTTCTAGTCTCAGTAATTACTTCGGGGGTTGCTCACTATACGGTGCGGAGTTTAATTGACTGCTCTATTTGTGTTGTTTTTTGTTATTCGGGACACGGCTCTGCAGGTCAGTGCTGTCTATCTAGTCATTTCCCGGCTGGTTCTGGCTATTTCGAAAGGTCTTAGGTTGGCAATGCCTAAATTAGAGTATTATACTTGGTCACACTGAAATGGTCCATTATGAGTGGTTAGAGATGGGACTTAACGAAGTACCGATAGTTTCAGTATTTTTAAATAATTCATAACAGATAAAAAAAACCAATCAAAGTAAACTATTCAACGAATATAATATAATACAATTATGTTTTATTTGTTCGATTTCAAATTGCAATTCAATAATTACCATTCTTTCCGTTTAAGATTTTGCAGGTTCCTCTTTTTCCCACCGATGGCGCTGCGAAGCTTCATTGTAAAATTTACTGTAAATTTAAATCTGCCAGCTGATTACACATTAATTTCAATCTATAGAAACCGGATAAGTCGCGGATTTGTAAGTTCGGGAAAATTGAAAATTAGAAGAATTAGAAGAAGAAGTTTAAATTAGAAGGAATAAGGTTTTTTCTAAATTTTAAATAATGTATAAGGCTGTTTGGGAACTTAGGACAGACTAGAGTTTATACCTGAATATTAGTCCACGGCAGATCCAACAGGTTGTTGGGAATACACGTGCTCGTAGGCGTGCTGCTTAGTTTACTCCGAGTTTAATTGGATTTGATTAGTATTAGAAACATATACGCTATGATACGCAAGGTGCCGCTGATTGTAATCCTCGGTTCCACGGGCACCGGCAAGACGAAGCTATCGCTGGAACTGGCGGAGCGCTTTGGCGGCGAGATAATTAGTGCCGACTCCATGCAGGTGTACACGCATTTGGACATTGCAACAGCCAAGGCCACGAAGGAGGAGCAGGCGAAGGCCCGACACCATCTCCTGGACGTGGCCACTCCGGCCGAGCCCTTCACCGTCACTCACTTTCGCAACGCCGCCTTGCCTATACTTGAGGGACTGCTCGCTAAAGCCAAGCCGCCCATAGTGGTCGGTGGAACCAATTACTACATCGAGTCATTGTTATGGGACATTCTCGTGGACTCTCAAGAGAAGCCCGCTGCCCTCTTGGAGCAGAAGTTGCAGGAAGGAGAACTGGCTAGCATGACCACCTTGGACCTACACAAACACCTGGCTCAAATAGATGTGGGTAGTGCCAACCGCATCCACCCCAACAACCGGCGCAAGATATTGCGGGCCATTGAAGTCTACCAAGCCACCGGGCAGACCCTGACCAATATGCTGGCGGAGCAGCGTGGGCAGCCCGGTGGCAACCGGTTGGGCGGACCTCTGCGTTATCCCCACACCATCCTCCTGTGGCTCCGGTGCCAGCAGGACGTCCTCAACAAGCGGCTGGATGCCCGAGTAGATGGAATGCTGAAACAAGGCCTGCTCCGGGAGTTGCGGGCATTTCACAACGCACACCATGCTGTCACAGTCGAGGCGTACACCTCGGGGGTCTTGCAGACCATTGGCTACAAGGAGTTCGTGCCATATTTATTGAAGTTTGATGAAGAGCAGGATTCAAAGATAGAGGAGTATCTGAAGAATCACAACTTCAAACTTCCTTCTGCCGAGGAACTCAAGCAGGAGGGGCTTCCAGAGGGACTAGAAATCCTACGCGGTTGCTGCGACGAGCTGAAGCTGGTTACCCGACGCTACTCCAAAAAGCAGCTAAAGTGGATCAACAATCGGTTTCTGGCCAGCAAGGATCGCCAGGTGCCAGATCTCTACGAACTGGACACCAGTGACGTGGGCGCCTGGTCGGAGGCGGTGTACCAGCAAGCGGAGGCCATCATCGAGAGCTACAGAAATGAAGAAGCCAGCGGAATTGAACCCATGGCTAAAAGGGAGCATCCTGGAAGCGGCTTGGACGAGGAGTCAAGCCACTTCTGTGACATCTGCGAGAGGCACTTCGTTGGGGAATACCAGTGGGGGCTGCATCTCAAATCCAACAAGCATAAACGCCGGAAGGACGGGCAGAGAAAGAGGCAGAGGGAACAGGAGATGAAACAAACTATGGAAGAACTCCAGGAGAAGAAACAGAAAAGAGCGGACGAGGGGGAACCCTCGTCGGACGAAGCGGAGGCAGCCGTCAGCCGAGTCACTGATACTGATAAGGAATTGTAAACCAGTCTCCGGCCTGGCAATAAATACCTACGTAAATTTGAGTCATTTGTTGTTGTTTTCAATTCCAAACCAATCTGCCGGCCCTGCTGATGCAAGCGGTTTGGGGCGTAACTCTGATAACCCTACACCTCCCATAATGGGATCTGTAGACCGTAGACCGCAGGGGAGGTCGTTGCCTAGCCAGAAAAGCGAAAACGCGAAAACATGTTTGTGCACCGCGTTCAGTTTTTTAGCCCCAGCCCGTCCAACACCCATTGACTTGTCTCGTCTTTCATTTGCATTTCAGTCTTCCAACGGATCAGTCGCAGGAATCAATTGCTCCCAGACATCAACCATGAGCTCCAGTAAGATTGGTGAGTACATTTTCTATTTTTGGGCATTATTCTTGGTAAAGATTCTTGGTAGGATTTCTGAAATCATTATTTATAATCTTGTAACATAATCTACCTCCAATCTGCAGCTCTTCTCAGCGTTTCGGACAAGACGGGCCTGCTCGACTTGGGAAAGAGTTTGGTAGCCCTCGGCTTCGACTTGGTGGCCAGTGGCGGCACTGCTACTGCCCTGCGAGGCGCTGGCCTGAAGGTCAAGGATGTCTCCGAGATCACTGGAGCCCCCGAGATGTTGGGTGGACGTGTGAAGACCCTCCACCCGGCCGTGCACGCTGGCATACTGTCCCGCACCACCGACACCGATCTGGCGGACATGCGCAAGCAGGGCTATGATCTGGTCCAGCTGGTAGTGTGCAATCTGTATCCCTTCACCAGCACCGTAGCCAAGCCGGACGTAACACTGACCGATGCCGTGGAGAACATTGACATTGGGGGTGTTACTCTCCTCCGAGCAGCAGCAAAGAATCACCAGAGGGTAACGGTGATCTGCGATGCTGCGGACTACGATCGAGTGCTAACTGAGCTGAAGGCTGCGGGTGACACCACCCTAGAGACCCGGCAGGCTCTGGCCCTGAAGGCTTTCACGCATACTGCCAGCTATGACGATGCCATCTCCGATTACTTCCGGAAGCAGTATGGATCTGGGGTGTCTCAGCTGCCCCTGCGCTACGGCATGAATCCCCATCAGAAACCAGCCCAGCTGTTTACCCAGTTGTCCCAATTGCCGCTGAAGGTGCTGAACGCCTCGCCGGGATTCATCAATCTGTGCGACGCCCTCAATGGCTGGCAGTTGGTCCGGGAACTGAAGCAGGCTCTGCAATTGCCGGCCGCCACTAGTTTCAAGCACGTCTCCCCGGCAGGAGCTGCCGTGGGTGTGGCCCTTAACCCGGTTCAGGCTAAGCTCTGCATGGTGGACGATCTTTACGAGCAGCTGACTCCTCTGGCTACGGCCTATGCCCGTGCCCGCGGAGCTGATCGTATGAGCTCCTTTGGAGATTTCGTGGCCCTGTCGGATGTGTGCGATGTGGTCACCGCTAGGATCATTTCCCGCGAGGTGTCCGATGGCATTATTGCTGCTGGCTACGAGCCCGAGGCTCTGGAGATCCTCAAGAAGAAGAAAAATGGTGGCTATTGCATTCTCCAGGTAAGTGGATACTAAAAGTTGGATTTAAGAAGTTGAAACACAACTGGGTAATTTCCAGATGGACCCCAACTACGTGCCGTCGCCCGTGGAGCGCAAGACCATCTTCGGCCTGACTTTGGAGCAGAAACGCAACGATGCCGTCATTGATTCCTCTCTGTTTGCAAACGTGGTCAGCAAGAAGGGACCTCTGCCTGAGGCAGCCGTGCGCGATCTTATTGTGGCCACAATCGCCCTGAAGTACACCCAGAGTAACTCCGTCTGCTATGCCCGCGATGGTCAGGTGATCGGCATTGGCGCTGGCCAACAGTCCAGGATTCACTGCACCCGCCTGGCCGGCGAGAAGGCCGACAACTGGTGGCTCCGCCAACATCCCAGTGTAACCGGCATGAAGTTCAAGGCTGGCGTGAAGCGGGCTGAGATCTCCAATGCTATCGACAACTACGTCAATGGAACCGTTGGCAAGGACATGCCCTTGTCGCAGTTCAACGGAATGTAAGGGACCTATATCCTATCCAAACTTAGGGATCTTAAATCTAATCCAATACATTTATCCAAAGGTTCGAGAAGGCTCCTACCCAGTTGACTAACGAACAGAAGGTGGAGTGGCTGAAGCAGTTAAATGGCGTGGCTTTGGGTTCTGATGCGTTCTTCCCCTTCCGGGATAACATTGACCGTGCTAACCTGGTAAGTTTTCTATAGTTCCAGACATCCAGAGTTTCATCCAATTCTTGTTTCCTCTTTCAGAGTGGAGTCTCTTACATAGCCAGTCCGGCGGGCTCCACCAATGATGCTGGCGTCATTGCGGCCTGTGATGAGCATGGCATCATCATAGCCCACACCAACCTGCGATTGTTCCACCACTAAGAGAGGACAGATTGCCTCGAGTATACGATTTTCTTTACAACGAATATTACAACAAAAAGACATATATATACCAGTTAATAGTAGTATCAACTATTTTTGATATGCATTTTTAGAACCATAAGAAGTACCCATTAAACTGCCTTATCTCCATTCCAAATAAAAAGCCACTTGCCTTTAGTTAGTTAAACAAACGCTGCCTCGACTAAATGCTATTTATTTCAAAATTAGTTTCTATTAAATGTACAGTTTGAAAGTCCACCCGAGCTCCAGTTCCTGAACGGATCCTACCGGCTACGCTGTTTGCGACAGGCACCGCGACAATTGCACAAAAATACGACGAATGTGACAAAGAAGACTATCACCGAGGCCAGGACGAGGGCCATTGTGGTGGTCTGATCGTAGCTGGATGTGGGATCCAGGATATGCTGCTGTGGCAGCAGCTCGAAGTCGACTAGCACTTGGGTGCCGTTGGGCGGCGGGCAGGGCTGCTGCACAATAATCTCCTGGTGCTGAACCTGCAAGTATGGATGTTGTTCATATGGTACCATGTGGATTCTGGCAAGGAAACCTAAATCTTATCTTTAAAACCCACCTGCTTGTTGCGGCACAACTGCAATCCAGCGGAGTTGGACAGTGTCTCGGCACTGTATTCGTCCTGAACCAGGACGGGCAGAAGCCAACGCTCTGGCGAAGCATACTGCAACCAGGTCCAGAACTTGGCCAGGTTCTGTGGATGCACCAGATAGCCGCCCACAGCGGCCAGCCCCAAAGTAATTAGAGCATTCACAATGCTGGCCGAGACTTTGCAGGGCAGTAGATGGGCACAGAACAAGGCCAGGGTCTGGATGAGTGTCAAGTAGAGCAGCATGTAGCCTAAGGATCGGAAATGGTTTAAATATATCTATCCTTCTGGGACAGCCTTTGTGGATTCTTACCCATATACAAGTAGATCCCCGTGTCACTGCTGTTGGAATAGGTATAGAGTCCTGCCATGCTGTGAGCTGGAAGCAAGTAGGCCAGCCAGATGCACAAGCTGGGGAATAACCCAAGGAGACTCTGGAAGGGATATAACAAGTATAGTATAATTTTATCAAATGGGAGAGTGTTTCCACCCACCTGTACAATAATGTATAGACTCCTGGAGTAAAGACCCAGTCGAATGTCTCGCTCCGCATGGCGACGATCCTCCTGGGTATCGCGAATGGTCAGCATGACCAGTGGCCAGTAGACCAGGACCATGACGCAGTGGTGGTAGCCCAACCGATCGTGGTAGCTCAGTTGGGGATCGGAGGCGGGCACGTCCCAGAAGATGCAACCAATGCATAGGGAGAGCACGGCTGCTGCAATTAGCTTGCTGATCCAGGTGAGCAACGATCCTGGCTGCTTGTATCCTGCGAACCTCTTGATCAAGGCACTGATCTGGCCGAAGAAACCCGCCTTCAGGGTGAAGTTCGGCAACGAGGCGGGCGGGGCGGCGAGTGGTGGCTCCGAGTTGATTTGGTCCCAGGCATTGGCCAGAGACTCGATCCTGGCGGAGGACTCCAGCATAGCTGCGGCCGACAGGTCGTCCAGGGTGACCAAGTCCACTAGAATAAATGGTATTCAAAATTAATATGATTTATCGTGTGTGGGGTTTTTGAAGCATAATAAGAAGCTAAAGGTTGACTTTTGCATATTTTATTGATAACTGAATCTGAAAAGATTGAATAAATTATTCCAAAAAACTGGTACACTAAAAATGTTCGATTTTATTGATTGTGATTTAACTATTATTGGACTGAGGATGGTAGGTCCTGGTAGGTGGCGAACGTTAGAATGTTAGACAAAAAATAATACTTACAGTAGTAATCCGCCGGATTCTTGAACGGCGGACATGGGTAGCCCAGTTCGCCCATGTGACGAGGCAGATCCGCTCGGCTGCCGGAGAAGACGGTCCTTCCACCGGAGAGCAGCAGCACGCCGGAGCACATGGACAGGATCTCGAATGTAGGAGGCTGCAAAGTCATGATCACTATGCGACCACCACTGCACCACTGCCGCAGGTATTCCACCAGGAAGAAGGTGTCGAAGATGTCCATATTGCTGGTGACCTGGTCCAGGATCAGGAGCGAGGATTGCGCCAGCAGCTGACAGGCCACGCTCAGGCGCTGCTTCTCCGAGTGTGTCAGTGTGGAGACATTGGAGGCCCGCACCGTGTTCAAGCCCAAGTCCTCGATGAGGACATCCATGCGCTCCTCCAGATCGCTGCGGTCCAAGGGACCCCTCAATGCGGCATGGAAGTTCAGGGTGCACTGAACACTCATGCGAGGATCCAGGGAGGAGACATCCAAAGCCGGCACATAGCTGCAAAGCTCCCTCAAGCCGCGTCGATTCACCTGCTGTCCGTTGATGAGGATTTCCCCGCCCAGACGCTCAGTCAATCCGGCCAGACACTCCGCCAGAGCACTTCCCTCCCTCTGCGAAGTGGCCATGATGGCGAACAGATCCCCGGCCTTGGCCTGCATGGAGACTCCGCGCAGGCAGGGATTCACATCGAGGCAGTGCACCTGGATATTCGGATAGATCAGACCCATGCCCGACTGCTTCCGCCCGTTGTGGACATTTCCGTTGCCGTACTGCCTAGAGCTACCGTACAGCCTGGCTTCGTTATAGTCGTAGCCCAGACCTGCTCCGGCATCCTGCCCAAGTCCCGCTCCCAGGAGATCCGCCTCGCTGTGTGATCTGTGTCCGTAGTGCTTGCCATTGCCCATGTACTGGTGCTGCTGGGTCTGCATCTGGTGGTGGTGCTGCCCCACCGCAATGCTGGCCCGGCTGTTGGCCTGACGCAGCGCAGCCGCCGGTACTCCACCACCTCCTCCTCCGATCTGGGCCCGTGACTCGGGACGCGAATGCGGCATCCCGCCAATGGCACGGAAGTCGGATTCGCTGCGGTACTTCCGCAGATTCGGTGGCACCCGACTCCGCGTTGTCTCGTTGTCGCTGCTGTCGTACCCACTGCTGCCGGCACCTGGCGGTGCTCCGGAGCTGTCACGGAAGGCCCGGTTAACCCTGCCCCGTACTCCTCCCAGGGCACTGGAGCCACCAGGACCCGGGCCTGGACCAGGACGATGGGATCTCTGTGATCCTGCATTTGGAGGAAAAACGCGCGGCAGACCAAACTTCAAGTATGTGTACATGTTGGAGCCCAAAGGAGATCTATAAAGGAATTGAGTTTGAAACAAATACAATTTTTAAATATTTTTTAGAATTAATTCAATCTGTGTCTATTTTTTAAATTTATTTTCTAACGTAACTTTTTTCAAGTGTAGACTCCAATCAAAATCTCGAACTTGTACTTGAAAATCATTATCGCCTTATTGTGCTTGATTATTTCTTATTTAAGTGGGAGGGGGAACTCACTTGGGGCCGTAGCGCGGATGATTTAATATGGATTGGACTGTGGTATCGCGTAGCTGGAAATTTCCATATGGCAGCGGTGACTTGTCCGACGAACCCAATGCCGAGTCGGTGAAGTCGGAGTTTAGATTTTGCCTAATAAATAGAGGGCAGGGAAATGGATATATGTACATGAATATAGACAGTAGCCGGAGGTAGATGCGGTCAGCTGGAGATGATTAGGGGGCTTGGCCGATATCCGTCTCTGTGGCCTGCGTTCAATTTGGCTCTTTATAGCATTTGAACTTCCGCCCCGTGCGGTTAAATCAACCGTCAAAACTCCATTCCATTCGACAGGTGCAGCATTGGGTACAATAGTCACACCCATGTCTGGGATGTCTGTCGGGGATCTCCCCCTCAACACTCACCTGTAGATGGACCAGGCGTGCAGATCTTCGGATGCGGCCGGTGGCAGTGGGGTGTTGGGTCCATGTGGCACCGAGTAGCGTCGCTCCTCGCGTGACATCTTCTTGCTGCTCGAAAAGTTGCTCAGCTCCATGGTATCTGCAAAGAAGAATACCGTGATCCGGGTTAGAGAGTCTTCGGGCCAAAAGCGTAAGCCAATTCGGAGATTCAAACTGGGTCAAGAATGCCGCGAGAATGGCTACGCTGTTATTACTCATAATTTGCGGGAATTAGCCTAATGACAATGCCCACACATCTACACATCCACACGCAGTGGCAGAGTTGGAATCGGATTCGGAATTGGAGTCGCAGTCGCAGCCACAGCCATTGTTATGACAAAAGCGGAAATTGTGTCTGATATGAAAAGTGTGGGGCGAATCTCAGACACTCTAACAATACGCTTTTGATTATAATAAGATAGAATATATCTTTTTATAAAAGTTATCAAGTAAATGATTTAAGATTCCTTTCAAAGAAAGACCAACTAACCACCTGCAAAGACCGATTTCCAGCGTATCATTTATGAATTAAATTTAAGGTGGGGATTAATTTTCATCCGCCATACGTGCTTAATAAGTAGCCATAAAAATATATATAAGTCTCAGGTTGTATACTTAATTTAAGTTTTATGAGTTCTTTGTTTTTGGGCAAACTTTATATCTCTTTGAGAGTCTTAATCTGAGCCCCTGCATTAAAAACAGCCAAGACAATGACTTCTAATCGGGCTTATGACTCGAGCGAAGGAAATACAAGACGGCAGCCAATAGAACAAAGCCGATTTCCACACTTCAGCCACTAGAGCTTTTAATTGCCTTCCAAAAATAAAACTGCAAAAAAAGTGCATGCAAATGAACCGATTGTGGCAGATACAGAAGTATCTGTTGGCCGATTATGCAACCGAACCGAAAGGCAAACAAACTAATGCGGCCCAGACGCTGTCGCCGGATTTCGGGGAACTCGGCTTGGATTGGATGCAGTGCAGCGAGGCGTGCGGATTTCCGCTTTGGAGCGGTGCAGTGCAAGCCGCAGAGATTACGTAGTCTACAAGTGTTCTACAAGTGGCATGGCGAAAGTGAGCGGCTCGAGAGACTCGCACTCGTAATTACAAGATACTCTGTAGCAGGCCGAAAGCGAAGCTGTGTGAAGGGGGCGTTGCCCAGAAGAAAGCCCGGATTACGGAATGCTTTCGCCCAAGACTCTCCATCCTCCATCCACCATCCACCACTCGAAACTCGGAACTCGGCCGGTGTACTAATACTTTTAATTGCGTGTTAAATTCGCCTTAATTAAAATCACTTGTGCCATAATCGCATAAATGGATTTTTCTCTTAGCAGTTCAACGCATTTCAGTTTATGTTTTTTGTTTACTATTATCATTTCTTTCCCCCACAATTATGTGCCTCTGTTTTCAGGCTGGGCTTTTTGTTGGCTTTGGTTGTCCGTGCAACCGTTTTGCCAACACTTGGCATACACCGAGTGAAAGTGGAAGTCAGGGAAGGTGGTTTCAAGACCCGCCAGCCAGGGCATCAATGGGAGCTACCCACACAGAGTCGCGGATACAGTACCTACTTGTATAGTATCTGCTCGGATCGGACTATATGCTTTTGTTCGGAAAGGGGGACTGCGAAATGCGGCATCTAAAGCACGGCTTTGTTGTAATAAATGAATGGTATTGGGGGCAATGATACGGCTACGACCACGAGACAGCACATTGATTTATGCGATCACGATGCGCTGCTGAAGCCAAAAACCGATATCTAAGTATCTCCGCGTACGCGTCTATCTACGTATCTGTCTATCTATCCATTGTTCGCACAAGTGCGTGAAGCAAAAACATTGCGAGTGGCAGATGGCAGAGACAACTTCATTTTCATTTGGTGGGGGAAAGTAAAAAAATGATAAATATGACTTTTAGTTTTAACCCACTGCCTGGCAATTGTGCTTTAAACTATATCAATTAGGTTTCATTATATTTGAGAGAAAAAACCAAACTGATTGATTGGTGGCATTTCTTTAGACTACATGGTATATAATGGTATATAAGATACGTATCTCATTTACTGATAAAGCAGAAATGTCAAGCTTGAGAAAGGTATGTTTTAGCACGTTTTCGAGGCTGTATTATTGCATTCATAATCAACAATGTTTAACAAGGTGAAAAATAAGAAAAATATTTAAATATGTGTCTTTACTTTGTTAATGAAATTAAATTTAATTCCAGCAGATACTCTCTTCAGAAATCTCAGCTTAAACTTCCATTAGCTTTGGATTTATTTACAACCGTTCCCATGGCGATAAATATTAATTGCCAATTCCTTTTGGGTGGCCTTCTATCACCTTTTTTTTTAAGCCAAGCCTTAGCCGACTTTATCAGATTGCCAGACTGGATACCAAAATGCAACATAAAAACGAGCTGCAGCTGCGGCAAGACAAACAAACAACAAAAATAAACCAAAAAATCTGGATACTGACAATGCAGTTCCGCTGGAGTCTAGCACAGTTACAGCTGCAGACGAGAATTATATCATAGTCTTGATTAGCTGGCCATAAACAATGTGGCAATACGGCCAAGTAGGTCACTCGATCATGATCTCCGCATGAGGGTAGCGGATATTTGCCTGTCAACGGGCAGCCGGCCTGCTGCTGGTACTGTTTCTATTTCTGGTGTGAATAAATCACAAATGCGCTAAGTAATTGGCCAACGGTTATTGGCAATAGCTCAGCTAAGCAGGCCGATTAGACCAATTGGCAGCCGGGTGAGTGTCAAGCCAGCCGCAAGATGTTGCAGCCGGAATCCCGTTGCTGTCATTCAAGATTCCCGTTTGGCCAGATATGTTCAAACATCTATGGCCAAGTCCCCAGTCGGTTGACAACTCAAGAACCGTTTGCCGTTCGAGGAGCATTGATGCAAAACTGCAGTTAGACACGAGCTTCGACCACGACCACGACCAAGACGACTTCTTCTCCACCTCCATGTTCATGTCCAACTACAAATCCAACTGCAACTCCGGTTTTTTCGGTCACTGATCGCTGGCTTGTGCGCACATTTTATGATTTAATGGAGCGAGCCCAAGTGGCTCCAAGACCCGGTCCCGGCCATAACCATTTGTGGCTCTCTCCCTTGTCTGGGGGCTGGTATGGTACTTGATTGCCCGCAAGTCGAGTGCGTTTTTCTGCGCCTGATTGATCTTCCAAAGAGCTGACCTGCGGTTCGGTTTCGGCTCCATTTCCATTCCCACGCAAAAGGCACCATTAAATTGGGTTAGCTACGCCAGCAAATGAGCCGGGCTTTTCATTTCACTGCCACCTCGAAACTTGTTACCTGCAGCAACAGGTAGGTCACTCAAAATCAAAAGCTGGCCTTTGATTGACGAACTGGCTGGCTGGACCGACTGAGTGAGGAGGTGGAGCTGCTTGAGAAACAAGCTGCTGACACAAAGATCTCTTCGCCTGCCTAGCCAGTGAGAAAGTGAAACTCTCAGCTTGTGGCATAATTTGTTGCCTCCACACGGGTCGTATGATAAATGCCAACAAAATATTTTTGCGACTGCAGCGCAGGCTGCCACAAAGTGGGTCGCAGTTGCAGTTTTGTAATTTGCAATTAATAACACAAAGGAAATGGCAGACGCAGCGAAGACCGAATGCACTTGCAGTCGTTAAGATTTTATTGAGATGGGAAAAGTAAATAAAAAATTAGCCTTTCTAATTGTCTCGGCAAAAGCTTGCTAATTTATTAAAGAAAACTCCGCGATGACTGAAATAAAAAGGTGCTTAAAAAGAAAGTGTTTGCATGCTTAATAAAATATCCCTTATTTTAAAGGTAAATTATTGTTTATAAGCTTCCATGACATCAAATATACCATATACCTGAGCAAATCTTATTTTTATCTGAACATCAAAGATCATTCCAAGAATTCTCAACAAAACCGCAAAAAAATCCAAAATGCCTAAAGCTGGCTAATGTTTAAGCCAAAGTGATGACTTCTTAAAATAAATATAGACGGTTGTATAAGCCACAAAAACCCGAGATACCCTTCCGTGGACCCACACACATTATATGCACCCGATGGGCGGGCTTTCAAAAGGGGCGGCGATCGAGTGGTGACTAAGACCGTAGTCAGTGCAGATGCAAATTAATAATAAACAAATTATATGATTGCCAGCCCGTGGCCAGCATTCCACGATCAGTTCTGTAGACAAAGCGGTTTGTTGAACTTGTCCGGCAAGATGAAATTTTTTTCATATTATTAACTTCCAGAGGAAAGACATTCCAAGAGAGGTTTTCTGCGAGTGTATGTGTTAATTGAACACTCGGGTTTCGGAGATTTTTGTTCGGGTTTTTGTTTGATTTTTAGCACGTTTTTGTTGCTGGCTGACAAAAGCGAGTATGCAAATTGCTGGCCACGTTTTGCGATAGATGCTAAGGTAGCCATTCCGTCGTCCATCCCGGCCAGCCAGATAAACGACGGCCGTCGGTCAGCCGGAGTGACGGGCACGCAGAGAAGGTGGAATCTTTGAGCTGACAGAGCTTCATGACTTGTGAAAGTTTCGGATGCGTAAATTGATTATGAGAGTGCGGGGAAACGCGATCAGAGATGGGCCTGTGCCCAGCAGGTGAATAAGCCAGGCACTGAGAGAAAAGTTTCGGAGTTTATGATAATTTAGGACAAGTATTTGAGCGGTGGTTTCAAACAAACAAGATTAATTGAACTTTAACAAGCTAATGAAAAAGCAGAACAGCTACCATGACTGACCCTATTTTGGTAGAAAATGAAATTAATGAATGTGGCCCACAAATCGCCAAATTGGCCAATAGCTGTCGCAAAGTCAGCGCCAGAGCCATAACCAGAAATGAGTTAACCGACTGGCAGAGCTGGCAGAAATGCGAGCACAAGAATTCCGCCAGAGCCACTAGTCTGCTGACGTCGCCTCTGACTGTGCTGACTGTGACCCCAAAAAGCCAAGCTAATGTCATGCCGTCAACAAATATTCGTCATGGCTGCATAGCCCCCTCAGCTGCTGGGCCACCTCCCAGCCACCGAGCCGCAGAACCACCGAATCGTCGTGCCACTGCGGTGGTCTCATTGCGGTGTTGGCTTTCAGCGTGCGGCTCGGCTTTCAGTTTTCAGTTTGGCGTTCAGTTTTCGCTTTGTGGTTAGAAAAACTCAGGCAAGGTCAGTTTTATTAATTGCCCAAACGGCAAACGGAATACGAAACTTTGCTTTAGTTTCGGGCATCTTTACAGGCAATTAACGCTGAGCAGCCAAAACCAAAACAAACTCCCGCAAACGAGCCCAGTCGAGCCGCAAACAAAACACTTTCCTGTATTGCAACAGTCTTGTGAAAGTGGCCAACAATTGTGGGTAAAATTTGCATGCGAATGCCTCTCCTCCGTGCCACACACGTGTGCCAGGCTAATTGACATAAATTCCATGACAAAACCGAACCGAAATAGAGAAAAAGACCAAGTATTTCCTCTGCGTTTGACAGCCATTGCATGCATATAAAAATGCGAGAGGGACAGACCAATTTGGCCAAATTCCCGAACACACCCAGAAACCCAACAACCGGGTCTTAGGCGCCAGCCTTACACTTAACAAAACATGTAGTTAACTGTTAAAAAAGATAATATATCTTGAGATATTTTGTGACAACTACATATCATACTTTACTGAATACGTATATTTTGTTAAGTTAATGAATATAACTTGGGTGTGGGTAATAAAAATGTCATAAAATTCCAAACAAATGATAAGAAAATCTCTGAATACACTTAATGATTTTATATTCAAAATATTATGATTTTTGTATGCTAATGTTTCGTGTCAGTGCAAAAATGCGAGCTGACTGAGTGACATGGATTCGAAGCCCGATTAATTCGAATCACGTGTGTGAGTTGCCAGTGCGAGTGAATATCCATGTCACAGGGGGTCTCATCTCCGTCCCCAACTATTCTGATTCTATGTCAGAGCCCCGGGCCTTGTTGTCTGTGAACTTGAAGTGAAATGAAGTGAAGTTCTTTTCTTTTTTTTTACGGCCATAAAAGTCACGAAGTGTGTGTAGCCGTGGCAGAGGCAGCAAAGATACTTACTTTCTTCACCTAATTATGCAGCTGTTCTGCTTCTGCTGCTACTGCTGCTGAAGCGGCTGCTTCTTCTCTGATGTTTTAATTTAATTATAATAAAAAGGAAATTAACTCGACGTGGCTGCATGTACCGTATCTATCAATGCCCACAATTTTCATGGTCGCAGCGTTTAATGGCCCTGCTGTGTGTCTGGAGAGTTTTCGAATTTGAATTGGAATTTCCTGCCCGTTGAGTTTTCACTTTAGCCGGCCGAAGGGTCGTCTCATCATTTCGATGCTGACTTCATCCTCCGTCAAAGATCATTAAATCGAGTGATTCATACGTCTCGGAATAAACCAGCGACTAAGTTCAATTGAAAAACATCTACTGCGATTGGAAAAAGAACAAGTTTTGGCCAACAAGATGCAGCCACACCTCACAGACCAAGGCAGGCCAAGAGAACCAAACGAAAACCCGACTAGACCCAAGACAAAGACCAGATACCAGATACCATGCTATATACCTCTGCGTATCCCGCCCCGGATCCCGCTGGGAGTCCCGGGTCCAAAACTCACCACAAAGGCAATAACTGACAATCAATTCAACTTAAGCTGCCTCCGTTGTTGTTACCGCCGCGCCGCGCCTTCGACTTTTGTCTAGACTCCGACACCAAGTTTGTGTCTTAAGTCTTTCGTTTATTTTTTCAGTCATTTTTTCCTTCAGTATTTGTTTTCTTTTTTGTTGGATTGGCATCAAAATTGTTCGAAATTGAATTACGGCCGCTTTGAGATCTTGTCGCTGCGGTCAGCTTCTAAACGTTGTTTTTTATGGTGTGCCCAAACAGCAGCCACAAATCATCAGGCCCCGTTAGCGGCTATAATAATACTGTTAACTAATTTACGCCAGCAACAACAATGGGAAAAATGTTGAAAAACAAAACACCAAGTCAGCGCACAGAACAAGAAATCATTTTCGGAAGATATCAGCTCTCAAAAAGAGATACAAAAACCAGCCACAAGAATACCTTTTCTTTTTCAATGAACATGGCTCTAACAGCATTCTAACGGTTCGCCAGCGACATGACGGGCTAATTAGGTGCGAGTAATTTGTGCCTGATGGGATGGCTGATGGGAATTTGCATTGCAAAGGGATATCTGCCTATCCCTGAGAATTGTGCTAAGGCCCTGAATGCGGAATCGTCATTAAGCTTGTTTTCGATGAGAAATCATGTTTCTCGACCCAGCATTTTTGAAAGTGATTGTCCGCGAAGATTGGCAGCTGCATCGAAATTGCAAAATGAATGTGAAAGTTGCTTAGCCGGCATGGTTATTCTTTATGAGACGATATGGGAATTAATACACTAAAAGATAAAATATAAATCGATCAAATTTAAAGGGTTTTTCTTATAGACATCTTTTTTGGACAAATACATTTCAAATTAAAAATATGCTTTAGGAATTCGTTTCATTTCCTTTTGAAATCTATATATCCGGTATTAGTTTTATTTAAGCTTTAAAAGTTAATAAAATAGTTTACCAATTTGTGTTTCTCTTATTTCCTAATGAATATTTTAAGTCTTATGCTCATAATACATTTTAAATTGGTTTTTTCGCCTTCAATATTTATTATTTATGAAAAAATAGCAACTATATGACAAGAAAGGAAATGACTGCAAGCTGTGGGCAGAATCAACAAAAAGTGATCCCCAGAGAGCCAAGAACCCAGCCGGCCAGCCACCGAACAAACAAACAAACAGAAACTAGTCGTCGTGGTATCTGTGAGATACACACTCGCCCCTGCCAAAGAAAGGCAGGAAAGGCAAGACGAGCAGACAAACGCGCACACACAATAAGTCGAGTCGAGTTGGGCACTTGGCCATGGCTCTGACTCCCAGTGCGACTCCAACTCTGGCTTTGGGTTCTGGTTTTGGTTTTGGCTCTGGCTCTGGCTTTGGTTCTGCAGGGCGCAGAACTTGCACAGCGGCTAGAGAGGGGGGGTCGAGCTGGAAGTGGCAAGTGGTGGAAGCACTCGCCGTAGAAGCTGGCAAGAAACGTTTGCTAGACAAAACCCGCTCGCGGGATCTTTGACCTGTACTGGTGACGACGACCAAGACTGCGGGTTCTTTTTCTGCTCGCTTCTGAGCAGAAGCAACAACGTGGTGGATACTCTGCAGGCCGAACTTCAACTCGAACCTTAGAGATACGAGTGAGGCGCGACTGTGTGTGTTCGTGAGCTGGGTGAGTATCTTTGTGTCTTTTTAAGGTGGCAAGTGCTGGTCCGTGGTTGTTGGTAATACAATTAACAGTAAATACCAGTTGTACGTACTCTAATTACTTCTCCGGTGGACACATTCTACGGCATTCATTCATGGTTAGAGGCAATAGATACTTTGTGTATCTGTGACACTTACTCTTAAGCTTAGCTCCCGCTGATTTTGACTTCGGTGGATTATCTGTTTACAACGATATCTGCATATTCCACAAAGCACATCCACACACACACACTCACTCACACGCGTCACTTGTTTTATTCGCTTTTTTATTTGGCGTTTCTTATGGGAGAAGCACTTTGTCGTATCTATTGGATATTCCAACTAGAAAATAGCCACATTTGCATGCACTTCCATGTCGGCCTTAACAAAAAACTGCACTTACGCGAGTTATATTTAAAAATGTGAGATGCCTTTTATGCCGAAAACATATCAATTAGCTTTCCAAATACGATTTTTTAAGAGGTTCTTTACTTTTTGCCTGTTCTCTCAGATTTTTTTTCTGTTTTTTTGTGTTGAAGCGCCGTGCGCTGCCAGGTGAGCTGGAATCGTTACCAAGCGCGGTTCGGTTGCAAGGCACCTCTCTCGGAGCTCGGCTCGAAGCGAACTGAGCACTGAACTTGGCCTCGGCCGCCATCTTAGCCCGCTGCTGGCTCTGCTGGCTCGGCTGGCTGACTGGAAGTTTGGCCCAAAGAGCGTCGATTTCCAGTGGGAGATGGAATAGCTTGCTCCCCAATTGGAATGGCTTAGTGGCAGTGGATGTGGTTCGGCAGCAGTTGCGGATCAGTTGGAAGACTGCGCTCAGTTGGTTTGGACGTGTTCGCGGAGGTAAGAAGTGTTACCAAGAACCCTTATTGTATAATTCTGCCAAACTTACTTTAAAAACATGCGATTACTAAGCCTTCAATATTTATTTAATTTTAGTAACTTTATAATCAAGTTAATTAATGTTTAGAAAGATATTACCTCATAAGTTTGTTTAAGCCATCTATAAATACCCCTCTTTCTTCTTTTTTTTTTGCCCTCTCTCTCTATTTTAGACTCTCCTCTCTGCTACCTGTTGGAAGTCAGCAACCACTCTTTGAGCCACGAACAGCGTGTGAAGAGCAGAGATCAAGAAGTATAAACAAACAAACATTCTGCCCTCTCTCCTATTTTCCAGCCAGTGGTGGCTATGAAAATGATCGGAAGCGACTACGTACTGGAAGCCCACAACATTTTCCACACCACCGAGGCAAGTGCCAGACCCTCTTCCAGCCGGAAAACACATTCCAATAACGCTTTTTATTGTTCTCCCGACAGGTGGATGGCGGTGGCTGTTTCAATGGAGCCGGCAACTCGGCCCTGGTACTCAAAGGGGTCAACCTCACCGTGCACAGTGGCGAAGTTATGGCCATTTTGGGATCAAAAGGTAATAAATTTAAATTAACACAAATAAGATTACTTAAAAATTAAATAAAATTATTGAAATTTGTAGGCAGCGGTAAGCGAGCTCTTTTGGATGTGATTTCAAGGCGCGCCGATGGAGCCACTCGTGGTCAGGTCCTGCTCAATGGATCGCCCCTGTCTAAGGCCTTGTTCCAACAGCGTTGTGGTTACGTTACCCAGTCCTGCACATTTGTTCCAGGCTTGACAGTGGCCCAAACCCTCCACTATACGCCTACGATAGTGAGTAAAAAGGATATAGGTATTTAACTTAGATATTAATTTAATAATTTCAGCTAAGTGGCTATCTTAAGAGCTCCAAAGTCCGTCAAGTATTGGCCGATTTGGCTCTTTCCCAAGTGGCTCATAAGCGGGTGGAGTACCTGAACATCAGCGAAGCTCGACGTCTGGCCATTGGCATCCAACTGGTCAGAGATCCTGGTAAGGGTTATATTTCAAAAATATATGAAAGCTGTATATCTTATTGAAATCTTAAATACATTCTTAGTCATGCTCTTGCTGGATGAGCCCACTCATGGTTTGGATCCCTTGAGCGCCTATCTTCTGATATCCATTCTCTCAAACACCGCCAAGAAAACCGGATGCGGAATTCTGCTTTCGTTGGAAAAACCACGATCTGATGTCTTTCCATTCCTGGATCGTGCTCTGTTCCTTTGCTTAGGTGGAGTGGTGTACTCTGGTGGTACACGTGCCATGCTAGAGTACTTCCATGGCATAGGATTCCCATGTCCCCAACTGGAGAATCCTCTCATGTACTATCTCTGCCTGTCCACCGTGGATCGTCGCAGTAGGGATCGATTCTTGGAGTCAAGCCAGCAGATTGAAGCTCTGGTGGAAAGATTCTCAAGGGAGACTCCAATTTCAGATGCCCCAATTAATAATATGGGTTCCGGAAAGGTGCCACTGGCCTATGGAAAGCCAGGGGAACTCAAGGTCTGGGTAATGCTGTATCTGTAAGTTCTTAACTCATTTTGCTTTGTTTTATTAAATCAAAAAATAATATTACTATTTTTTTTAGAAAACTTCTTGCCTCCACATTCTCCTGCGGCTTGGTGGGCATGAAGACCCTATTCCTACGACTACTTCTCCTTCCCTTGGCCATGAGCATGCTCTGGGCCTTCTACTTAAATGTGGGAGTAAGTTATTAGTAGTAGTATTAATATAAGGCCTTTGCCTAAACCCTAATTCCATTTTCTTAGGATGACGCTCATGGTTTCTTTACCAGAAACGGATTAATCTTAAACATCTTGGGACTGTCTTACGGCTGTGGAATTTTAACAACTATATCACTATGTAATATTTAGTGTTTTGCTGAGAAAAGAATGAATAATTACAAAAAGACTTTTACCAGTTCCCATTTGGCGCAAAAAGTTTTCGCAGGACACCCCTGAGGGCCTCTATTCCGGAACAACTCTTCTCATTGCCTACAACTCTGTCTCCATACCATTTTCTGCGATTTCTGCAGTTATAGGCAGCTGTGTTATTTATCCGTAAGTTTGTTTATTTGTTATTTAAAGAATGTTATTTAATGCCATTTTTATAGACTCCTATTGGATTCAAAGTACAATAACGGCATGGTTTTCGCCTATTTGTTGGTGGCCCTCTGGTCGAGTTTTGTTCTTGCCGAGCAACTGTCGATTACCTTCCTCCTGGTGGTCAAGGTTCCATTTAATGCTGCCATCGCGGTGACCTATGTCCTCGTGATTAGCATCGCCTTGGCCAGTGGAACAGTGAGGTCCTTCAAGGGTCTTCAGCCCTGGTTGCAGGACAATACCAAGGGCACTCATACCCGCTATGCCTCCTCCTTGCTGCACAGCATCGCCTTTCAATCCCGGAAGCTCAATTGTACGCCGACGGCCTCCGTCATTTGTCCCAAGCCGGCGGACTTTATGCACGAGCGTTTAGGATTGCCGGATCCGGATGTAAGATTAAAACATTTTAAGCGTATTATCATAAATAAAATGTATTATTTTATAGGAAACCATTGATGTGGCTGCCTCTTGTGCTTTTGCCGTTGGCTTGGCGGCTTTCAACATGCTGCTGTATCTATTTCCCATGCCACGATGTGTCCGTCAAAAGTTTAAAGACTAAAGTCTTGATATTATTATGGACTTGCATTTAGTTTAAGATGTCTAACTGTATTTTAATTTAATAAAAAACGCTGAAACAATCAAGTACCGATTCTAATTAGGGTTGGAGAAACGACTGAAATTTTACGAATTACATTTGATTTTATTTACAAGAAAACTTAAAAACTAATACAATTTCGTAGTGAATTCATTGAATATTAGATATCAAGTACAACAAACTATGTATACTTGAAAGTAATTGCTCCAAAACTACCTCCGAAACGGTTGCCCCTCGATACGGTTTTAGCTGCCCATCGGCCTTCAATTCCAACAATTGTCTAACGACTAAAAATATATATTCGCTTTATTTAAATAACTAGATACACGCATGGAAATTCATTAGAACGCATCTGAAACTGAAACTGATTATTGATTGAATGTACGCGAGTGTTAATGGATGTCGAAGCGATAAACCGGATAAGATAATGTTATGTAATGGGATATGGAGTGGGTGTCGGATCTGTCTTTAAAATACTGTGGCACCTATGTAACTGCTGCTAGATGTGGTATCCGGAAATGGGTGTTCTATGGAATGTAGTTAGTTAGGATTAGGAGCTGGTTCACCCGCTCAATCGGTGTCGTAGTAGGCGTAGTCGTAGCTGGTGTCTTCGTCCGCATGTGGTGGCCGCTTTCCGGCTGGCTTCTCCTTTTCCTTCTTCTCCAGCTGCTGCTCCTTTTTGCTCTTCACGGACTTCTTGGCCTCCTGACTCGGAGCAGTCGTTGTACTGGTGGTCCTCAGAGTCGTGGGTCGCCTGGTGGTGCTAGGTGGTTGGGTTGTGGTGGTGGTAGTGGTGGTGGCTGTTGTGGTGCTAGTGCTGCTGGCCTGCGGACTAGATGACGCCAGCTGGGGACTGTACTGCGAGTTATACTGCTGCGAGGTCTTCTCCGCCTTATAGATGTCCGCCCTCAGCTTGTTGATGCTGGCAGCCCCAAAGTTCAAGGACTGCGCGGTCTTGAAGAGCTCATCCTCGTCGGAGAGATCCGAGTCCTTTTCCCTCTCGCGCTCCCTCTGGTAGATAGACTGCTGCTGACTCTTCAGGTGACTGTGAGCCTGCTGGAAACCGTGGGGCTGCCTGCTGGAGATCGCCGGAGCACTGGTGGTTGAAGTCGAGGTGGAACTAGAGGAGCGGTTCCTCAAGAACTTGAAACGGTTACGCGGGAAGTCGTTCTCATACAGCTCCGGGTGGTACTGGCCGTCGTCCTCGTCCACGTTGTAGTAGGGGTTGGCAGTGGTTGGTGCGGGAGAGGTCGGTGCAGCCAACTTCTTGGTTACCAACTGCGCTGCGGGACGGTGGGTGAAATGAGTGGAGGACTCATAAGGCTTCTTGTAGGTGGTTGGACGGAAGGTAGTCGGCGTGAAGGCTTCCTTGGCCTTAGGTGTGACTGCCGTGGTTGGGTTATAGATCTCCCCATCTGCGTAACGCTCCGTGGTGGCCTTGTAGGTAATACTACCACGACTCGTGAAAGATCTTGGCTTAGAGCTGGGTGCCGAGAAGGGTGCTGGCTCCTGGGCCCCCACTCTGGTCACCTGCGGCTTGTGCCTCTGATAGTGTGGCTCCAGTTGGTTGGATTTCTTTGAAACCTGCCCCTGGGCCTGGAATGGCTGGGGCTTGGCCAGATCAGCGAACTCATTATGATTTATGTAGTTCGATTCCTGTGGCCCCAACTTTTTCCGTACAATCGCTACCGTGGGCTTGGAGCGTGGCTTATCAAAGTCCTGGACACCCTTGCCCGTGACCTTCGTCGAAGAGGAGAAGGATGGTGGCGGAGTGGTCTTAAACCTGTAGTTGCCATTATTTGGATTGTATGTTGTGGGCTGAATCCGTTCCTGGGTGGCGAAGTCGTTGGAACCGAAGCTAAACCGACTGGTGATGCTGCTACTGGGACGTGGAGTGGTGACCTTCGAGTCCAGGAAGTCCGTGTTGAACGTGGCATGCAGGGTGATCTTCTTCAGGGCTTTTGTGGTCGCCGGCGTGGTAGAGGTGGTGGTGCTGGGTCTGGGTCCTCGGGTCGAGGGCGTGACTCGCGGCGTTGTTTTGCGCTGATAGTCGCCCAAGTCATTGGGCTTGGGACGTGACGATGACGACGAGGAGGAGGGCGTCTCCTCGTCGTACTCCCGACCTCCGTGCCGGTTGGAGAAGAAGTGCGAACTGTGGGAACCCTTGAAGATATCATCTACGTCTTCTGCGGATGGGTTAAGGGGAGTTGTGATTAATTTTTGGGCAATGCATCTCTTGGCCTGAGAAGCCATTGTCTATCTTACGTTTCGAGTCGTCATTGTTGCTGCTGTAATTGTTGTTGTAATTTGTATTGTAGTTGTTGTTATGGTTGTAATAGCTTCTCTCCGTTGAGGTGGTTGTTGTGGTTGTCGTGGTCGTGCTGGTGCTGCCCAATGTTGACGGTGTATAATAGGTGGAAATGGGTCGCCTGGTGGGTTGCGTGATCTCCAAATTGGGACTGGAGCTGGAGCTGGTACCCACGGCGGAGCTGCCACCTGCCTGAGCGTAATTGTGGCGAGGGCGCGACTTTTGATCCGCACCGCGGTTATTGTTGATGTTGTTTTTGTGGTTCTCCTTCGAGCGACGCACATCGCCTAAAATTTGAAAAGCATTAAAGCTATGTTTGAAATAACTCAATTAAAGACTCATTTTCTTTCAAGATGGTGCTTTAGAGTCAAAAATTATCAAATTACTTGTTACTTATTAGGTTTAATATCTATAAAGTACTATTAACAGTATTAGGAACTCGTAGCTCACAATTTAGACTTTGTCTTGAGAAGATAGAAAACTAACTGGGTCATATACATATCTATATCAAAGCTCAGATGTGTTGAATTAAGCCACCAGCTGGAGTTCATGGCTGCACCACTGATCTCTTCTTACCAGATTCAGCGCGCTGCAGGTGGAAGGTGGCCTCCTCCTCGTGGGCGGCCTTGCTGTCATCCACGCCGCGGTAGAGATCGTTCAAATCACCCTTGTCGTAGAGGGAGGTGGCCTTGTCACAGTCCACGTCCGCCCAGTTGGCGCAGATCTGAAGCTCCTGGTCAAAGGCCGTCGTGTTGGGGCAGAGGAAGCGGTAGTCCTGCACCTGTTGGACAAACGGATTAACTCTTCGGTGTAGCAGCTGCCCCCAAAAAGCATCAAGCACCAAAAACAGCACCATTAGATAGGCAGAACAACATGCAAAATTCAATGTTATAAGTGAGTTCGATTAAGCAAAAAAAAAAGTATATTGAATGAAAAGCATTAAGGCCAAAAGCCAGTCAATGGCAGCAGCTGCAAAAGTTGCAAGAGTCACGTGAAAAGCTACCCCCTTCCACTTTCAAAACTCTGTTCTGTTAATTAAAACAAGTTGACTTTAAACTGGAACATTTTCATAGTGAGAATTCAAAAAAAAGTTCTATTACAAATTCTAAAAGTATGCTTAGGTAAATGTATAAGTTTTCGTTTTAAAAATAATTAAATATATTCATGTTTCGTTTAAGATTTCACAGTGCATTAAAGATACATGCATCCCATTAGCGGCTTCCTTGTTTGGCGACTTTAATGCCACGGCAACAAGAAGCAGTCGCGTTTGCCTGCCGCAAACTTTGGCATTTCCACTTGCCACTTGGCCGCTTGACATTTGCCACATGGCGGGGGAGCCCGTTCCCCCCACTCCGCTTCTGGTGGCACGGTGACAAAGTGAACGTTCTCGATCGGGTTCTCGAGTAAACAGTAGGCTAATTGACAGATACAAAATCTATTCAATGAGCCACTCACAATCGCGTACATAACACATTTTAATTTTTTTTATATTTTTGTTTTTGTTTAGCTCTTTTCTATCATGCGGAAAGAGGTTAGAGTGTTGCTCTTCCGGAAGCTCTCCCGGCCGGCCAATCAGTCGCAGCAGGAGGTCAGCGATGCGGCGGTTGCCGAAATGATGGATCAGATCTTTGGCTCCGGACTGGGACCAGTTATTCTCTGTGATGAGGGTACTCCAGGGGCGACAAAGGACGCGGAAAATATGGTAAATAGAATCCTGGATACGCTCTTTAGTAGCATTTACTCTCTGGAGGCCAAAAAGGAATTGCATGTCACGATAACACACTCGGCGCTGTCGGGAGAGACCGACAACTGTCTTGGACATTTCAATGGAGGCCCTGGCAACCCCAGCTCAAATGATCATTTCGTGGCAGCCCCGGAAGAAGTTCATGCTTATATGTTAAAAACCATGCCTAAAAGTATCCAGGACCGTCACATTGTCTTCACCGTTCATGTGCGGCAGAGCAGGAAGTGCTGCGGAATACTGCACCTGCTCCTTTTACGCAAGCGGACAAGGAGTTCGAGCCTAGGGCTGCCTCTGGACACACTCGTTAATATCCTGCAGGCTTTGGAGAGTTCGCCAAAGACCCATATGGAGTACCACAACATTCAGCTGACCCGGATTTTGAAGCAGCTTATGGGTGACTCGGAGAGAACCGTAGTAATCAGCTATCCGTTTGAATCCCACTGCCGGGAACTAACCTCGGAGGATTGGAGGGGCAAGTACAGGAACGAACGCCTCAAGTACAGCTGCCTCAAAAATAAGGTGCTCGGGCTGACCCTGGAAAAGGAAGAGCTGGCGGAATATTTTGACAGTCTGGAGTCATCCGAAAGCTCGGAAGACCAGCCGGAGGATAACAACATGAAGCAAGAAGACCAGGAAAAGGAGTTGAAAATCCTTAAAATGGTAGAAAGCAAGAATAACTATCAACTCCAGTGCGAGCTTGAAGAGATTGGCTTAGCCGCAAAGGATAGCATCGTGCAGCTGCAGGAGATACAGCTCAACATTGGCCAACTGGCGGAGGAGCACAATATCCTGGAGCATCAACTTAAGAGGAAGAATCGTGAACTAGCCACCATAAGCGCAGAGCTATGGCATACCCGCGAGGAACTCAAGGAGCAGAAACTTTTCTTCAAGCAAAAACTTTCGGAGTACTCTAACATGTTTCACAGTCTTTGGCGTCAACAGATCTCGGATATCCAACAGCAGGAACTGCAGCAGCGGAAGCAGCTGTCCGACACATTTGACGCCATCTGTCAGGAGCTGCAGGCTGCTCATGAAAGAAAGATCGCAGAGAATCCAGTCGAAGAACCCGGTGGAAATCGCTAGTGTTCTGCACTCAGCTCCCCAGAAAGAGCGCCCTCACTAAAGGTCAGCCGGTCGCAAAGTCTCACAGTCGCTAAGTCGTCTCAAACCTCCTTATCCGAACTAGTCACGAAGTTGAAGCCATCACAGACACACACATTCCCCGGCGCATCTGGCTGATGCCACTTTGCCATTTAGCTGGGACTTTGCTTTCCGTGATGTCTTCTCTAATCAAGTTCGTTGCCTGAGTCTTTCGATTTGTAGCGCTGTGATGTCTGGTATTGCGTGGTGGGCGCGGAAAATTCATCCTCTGGGTTGAGCTGATTACTCAATGCTAATGTTATTAAATTTTTAATTATGTGCACTTCCGGGCTAATGTAATCAAGGTTCAAATTACTTTAATATTATAATATTCTTTATAAAATTATTCTCGATAAAAAAATTAAAATTAAATAGAATAAGAATAAAATCCTATAGAATAAATGTAAGCTTTTCATAGCGACCCTCTGCTGTCCCCGATCTCAGCCCGTGGCACTTGCATCTAAACAACATTCGGACTTACCCCCACTCCGGGCAGCTTCACGCACACGTGAAACATCTGGCACTGGGTCTCCGGATCGGCGTAGTAGCCGCCCAGGATCTTGTCGTGGCAGGTGAACTGTGTCTTCGGCATGTTCTGCAGGCTGTATGTGGGCCATGGTCTGCCGAAGGCCAGGTCATCGTCCTCGTCGAGCAATTGAGCATAAGCGGATCCGGAGTTGCTCCAAAGTGTCGCCGCCGTTATTGCTAGAAAAAAAGTAAATAAAAAAACATAAATCGTGATCTGGTTAGGATTGGTCACTTGGTCTCCAAAATGGCAGTAGATGGATGGAGTAGAGAAGTGCTAGTGGAACTAGTGTGCTAGACTGCTGACCTGGTCAAGTGACCTTCGGGCCACCGCATCACTTTCGCTTACAACTGCGACTGCGACGAGCGACGAGCTCGTGATTTATGTGTGTCGGAGCACTTGCTCCAAGGCTGAGTTCTGCGAGTGTTCAAGCCGCTTTTTTATTTGCTATTATTTTGTTTTTGGAGCAGCATCGATTGGTATTTTGTGATACCAAAAAGACATCATTAACATTGTGGCCCGACAAGCATTCCCACAGCAACCAATGTGGTCGATCAGCCGTATGTGGTCACAAACCAAGATCCACATGAGGGTCCGGCAATTAAAATGCCAAGTCAATCAATTTTTATGGATTACGTTTGTCGTACTCGTGTTGGGCATTAAAAGCTCAAAGGCTAATTACCAAACGTATCATTGTGGTCTCTGATCTTCTCTTTTTGGTTTTATTTTTTTCTATTTTGATGTATTTTTTGTTTACATATTTGGTTCTTCAGACAACGGAAGACGAGCTGTGCTGACTGTGCTGCAATTAAGGCAACGCCAATTTGCAACTTCAACACCAATTGCAGAACCCAATGCTGGCCAAGACTCGGAGTACAAGAGTACAAATTGCACTCTTAGATTGCATAATTCTCCCTCCATTCATCATGAAGGAAAAAAACTTGACTCCGAAAAGAAAAACACTTAAAGGAAGCCCCAAAATGCAAAACAAAGAAAACCAGCCATCCAGCTGGGGTCGAATAAAAGAAAGACGCTGTGCTACAAAATGGGGACTGTGATTCGCATTTAATTCAAGTGAATTTCAAATTTTACTTTCCTCCCATTGTTTGGCAGTGAACTATGACTGGCCAAAGGCAATGCCTTTGTCCCTCCATCCAGATGGTTCGAATCGAATACGGAATTCAATTGCTCGGTCGGTTGGAGGTGGAATCTCTAATTTGGACAGAGATCGGATGGACTTAAGTGAGTCTCACACAGCAGTCCCCTTGAGAGCCACCGATTTTGGCTTGGGCGTCGGCCACTTCACTCTCACTCTTAAAAGATAATTTACAGTATGGTAATTATGCTGCTGATGCCCCACTCTTAGCCATAATTGCCATTTCTCAGCCTTGTCTTCATTTTTTGGGCCAGCGCCAGTGCTGCGGGGGTTGGCCCGCCAAATTACGCTTGATTTCAAATGTGATCGATATGAAACTCATTGAATCCCATTAATTTCTTTAGCGATGAGGCGATGGACCTTGAATCATCGCATTATATTCATAAATAAATATATATGTCGAAAAAAGACCTAATGAGCACGCGATTTTTTATTTTCTGCTGATATGGGATCTTTCATGTTAACATAAAATATGAGATTTAAAAAAAGGCTAATCGCAAATCGAACCTAAACAAGTAAAGGTTTTTGAAAGTTAAATGTAAAAGTGTTGGAAAGTATAGCCCTTAAACGAAATCTAATATGTTTTTTAGTTAATTTATACGTTTTTTAAGCTCTTGCAACAAGGCGTATAAATAAATACTTCCATTTATCAAAATAGGTTTCCAAACTATTAAACATAAAAAAGGATCTAAAAAGTAGATATTAGGACTATGAGGTTGAATAATAAATGCTGCATTATAACTAGAAAAAATAGTTGTTACAGACTGTTTAGTATTCTATTCTATATTCTAGTAAATTCTAGCATTTCTTTTTATAAGAAAAAAATCTCTTACAATCTTAAATATAATATTTAAAATAACACTCACCCAAAAGGAAGGCAATCATTTTACAATCAAAGCTCCACATATCCTTTGATTCTAATTATCCAATGTCGAGATGATATCCAATATGTTAATCCAGAGCAATTAAGCTAAAAGTTAATGTCGATTTTCACATGGATCGCACTGCAAAACAAGATAGGCACAACACTAGAAAATTCATTATAGGTATTGGAAGGGTTTTTTGATTGCAAAACCTCCCAACAGCACAAGATGTATGTTTCTTTGCCCCGATTCGTTTCGTTTGGTTTTTTGTAGGTTTTTTTTTGTTTTTCACTAACTTAACACGAAAATCATCACCAACGAGCGATTCATTTCCATGGCGAATATGCCAAAAAAGTTGTCCGTCATGTAGGAAATGAACGGCAGCGAACAAAATTCTTCAAACTTCGATCGTGTATGTAAATTGCGTACGAAATGTGTTTCGCAAGGTGCGAAAACTACGGAAAACCCATTTAGAAGGTGCAGCGAAACGTTGAGAGCTTGGTGGTGGCACCACAGCGGCTGCCTCACTTGGCTGGGCAAACAGCGGAAAAGCACAAAAGTCGCCACAAAAGGCAGAAGAACCACTTGAACTACGAACCGCACGGAGGAGGCTGGCTAAGACGATGGCGGGTTTTGCGGCAGAGCGGGCGCTGCGATGCGCGATCTGTGACTTTATCGTCCACGTTGTCGAAGCGAAATGATTTCTGAAAGCGAAAGGAAACCACTTGGAGCCCATCGCGGTTGCAAGCTTCAAAGGCAGCAGCGTCAGTAATGTACAGTGGAATGAACACTAAAGTCAAAAAATGCTACCGTAATGTAGGAAAATCTGATGGTATTTCGAATAACGTTAAAAAATACAAGGTATTCTTTGTCACTCTTTTAATCACAATTATTTTATATATTTCTAATTAAACTAAAAACGAGGAATTTTAAATAATGTATTAAGTTCTATTTTAAGTTTACCATGTATATTTAAAATTATGAAAAATTGGTATATCCAAGGTAAGCTGAAATGCGAAGTAAACAGTAACAGTATATATTAGCAGCTAAAACAGTTAACAATAATGAATTAAAATGCTCTATCCCTGATCATGAGGGTTAATAGAGGGGTCAATAATTTCTTGAATTTTTATGTATAAGCCCACTGTGCAACGTCGACGTCGGCAGCGCAGCAGCCATCATCCAACTTCGCTGCCATCTTCGTGCCTGCCTCGTGGTCGTGTCTGTGCTTTTGATTTTCCATGTATTTGTGTTTGTGCTTTTGCTTGATTCTGTTGGCTTTTCGGCTTGGACTCGCTGGCGTATGCTTAACGCAAATTACGCATACGCAGCGTGTGACCATATGACACGTACTTAGCTGCATTGTGTGTGGCAGGAGTCGCTTGCATTCATCACTTACGTCAACTGGCCGCAGGGCCATCACATGATTATGGGCAAGCACTATCCCACCCCCACCTCAAGTCCCAAAAACTCAATTATATGCACCCAAAATGCACTGGTGGAAAAACATTTTTGGAATGTTAACAAGGAATTTCTTCTAGATTGTGGTCTATCAGTAATGTTTAAATCATTTGATTATTTTATTCACTTATATATTATGGCAAATATAAACATACTTATGCTGTGATAAGCTTATGCCCTTCAAGGATGTCAATTTCTCCCAGTGCACTCTTCACTGGTTGCATCTTCCGCTTAGTATTATGTCATAGCCGTGGCGGGGCTTTGTCATTTGCTGCCCCATCTGCCTCGGCTGCCGCGGCTGCAGTTTCTGCTGCTAGTTGTTGTTTGTGCCATGTCGGGGCAAAAGTCGCGATGCCACCGCCAATCCGGTTATGTGTATATGGGTGAGTGTGGCACGGAGCTGGGAGCTGAAACGGCATTTGCTGCAGTGTGGGAATTTACACGCCTGCTACTTGGCCAGCGATCTTAAGCGGATCTTGGGCGTCGCTAGACAGATTTTCTTCTGTAATATTTATATAGATATTTTTGCGAGGGCTGGATGCCCTGAATGCTGGCGAACAACCTCAAGCTGTCACCTGGCAATCTGGCAGCTTGGCATTTCAAAGTTGAGGTTGCCTGCCGGAAAAAAGGCCAATCAAGCAGACAAAACCAAAGTCATGCAAAACAGATGGCTGCCCCCGACTGGCAAAAAATGTCAACAGAGGACGAGCTGGGGCTTAGTACCTGGGTGACTGGATGACTTTCAACCCGAGGTTGGAGCCCGAAACGAAGACGGAGCCATCTGCCAAAAAGTTGTGGGAAGTGGCATATGGCCGCCATCTTTCTAATTTGCTGAGATTGGGATTGTGCAAGAGCCGTAATGCTGTTTGTAATAAATGTTCGCTTTACGATTCCACTCAACTCAACTTAACTCCTGTGTGTGCCAATGACTCACGCGATCTGCTGCTGGCTAGGTGCCCTCTGCGTGGGAAAGGCCAATAATAAGGAAGTGCCAGTGAAGTGCCCAATGAACCAACTTTCACACAGCCAAAAATTATCGAATCAAAAAATTTCATTTTTAAAGGAACAAAGACTGTGATAACCATAAACTATTCTTCAACTTTAAAATTCACGGAATCTTAACTATAAAGCTCACGAATCTGAAAGGTTTCAATCAAGTTCTTAATAAATTATCTTCTATAAAAAATAATTCCTTTATATCTTATGTCACGACGTATACAAGGAAGTACCTAATGAGTTCTTTTTTACACACATCGAAAAAGTTTTGTAAGTTTTGTACAGCAGAGATGATTTGAGATCATTGAAATTTCAAAATAAAATTATTTCTCTGTGCATAGCTTAATTGTTCAAAGATGCTGTTTGGTCAACACGAATTGGAGTTTTGTGGCATTACACAGCATCTAAACGGATTGAATTCTAATTAGCGATCACTTACAATTAAATAAACATCAATTCGTACGGCCTCGGACTTCACGCGGACTGACATTGATGAATGTGCTCCCGCCGACAAAGACACGAATTCCATGTACCACCTGGCAGTTACAAGCTAAAAGTACAAGTGCCAGAATATCCATCCATTGCTTGGGTAAATTATTTAATTTTTAAATCATTATGTAAGCTCTAATGCAGTAAAAGTGCCGAAAGCATTTGCACAACGTGTGGGAGCCGCATTCACCAGTAAATGCATTCACCAGCAGTAGCAACCAAAAATTCAATTAAGCTGAAGATGCGCCTGGGCAAACTCTCGAATCTCGAGATGCAACACTCGGCTCTTGACTCTGGTTTGGTGGCATTTCCATCCCAATCCCATCCAGCAACGCGCCAAAAAATGCCAAAAACCTGGCAGAAGCAGAAGCAACCACTAACGAGTGCCAAGGAGGTGGATTGGGATTGGGAATTGGAATCGCAGCCAGACAGCCAGCCATCCCAGGTCGTTGAGTAATTGTGCAGCAATGAGCATGGGCTGCCAGCAGATTTTCCCGTTGATAAAGTGCATACTCTCGGAAAACCTTTTGCCGCTGCCAGCCGAGCCGCTCATAATAAGAAATTGCATACACACCACATACAATATTTATATACATATATTGTTGCATTTACACACATATAATTTCGCTGAGATTGGGATTTTTGTGGATTGGGTTTGGGATTGCACGTGGCAAAGGCAGCCGCAAATGGAGACGGCAACGCAGCTGCGCAATTTACAGTTTTATGGATGCGACGCCGACGCTTGCGAAATCCCGCCGCTCAACTGTGACTCTCTGGGATCTGGGCAGCGGATCGGATTGGGTCAGTCAGGCAGTTGGACACCCGGACATGCGGTCAGTGGTCAGTGAACGGTCCGGACCGGGCTGGCTAATTTGACGCATTGCCGTGATGCGGCATTTTTTATTTGAAAATCTGCAAAAACGCAAGCCCAACTCGTAAAAATCCTATATAAAAATTAATGACTTGGGAAACGAACTTGTTTCCGATCCTAGACCCAAAAGTTGAAAGTTAATATCGATTTGATGGCTCACAAGCTCAAATATTTAATATTTTCTGCCATAATGTGCGAATCAAAACAAATGACTTAGGAAACGAACTTAATTCCGATTCCAGGTTCAAAAGTATGAGCATCTAAAAGAATATACTTACTAATTTATAATAAATATATATAATTTACAGTAATCTTACTAATTTAGATGCTCACAAGCTAAAATATTTATCATTTTCTTTCGAGATGCATACATTAAATCAAATGACTTAGGCAACGAACTTGACTTAACTCTTTCTATTCATTTACAATTAAATTATTACGCTTTATATTATTCTCAGTTAGCCAAAGTTTTAAATTTGTAATGTAAACTTTAAAAAGCATAAATTGAAACAGGTTTAAGGCTTGCGCCTATTGACAGTCAATAGATTCAAGCATTCTAAATTGCATTTACTGGCACTCGTAAACCGACTTAAGCTGCCATAAGCTAAGCCAACACACTGCAAGATGCTGCAGTTAAAATTTGCATAAAATGTGCATTAGCCGCCCACCCCCGTTGCACCGCCATCATCATTATCACCAATGCAGCCACCACCAGAAAGCAACTGCAACCTACCTGCACCACCACACCACTCAGATCTCATGCCACACCAAGGCGCAACTTGTGCCGAAATCTGCACGACGAAACGTGAGAAAATGTTATAAACGTAGATGTTGCCGTTGCCGTGGCAGTTGCAGTTTCAGTTGCAGTTGCTAAGCCATCTACATAGAGGCGAAATAAAAAATAAATAATAAAAAATATTTGGTAAATTATGGGAAGGCGGTAAAGAATCCAAAGCTGCAACTTGCAGATGCTTTTGCTTTTTCATTCGATGTTGGTGTTGCTGTTTTGCTTTTGCTGCGGACTCTGTGACTAATTGCATGCCCATACAAATGCACTTTTCGTAATTATTTGCTAGTGGATGTTGGAATATGTGTGAATTATTATGCAGTCGAATCTTCATTGTAATCATGTTAATGAGCTTACGGGTCGGTCGTCTGCGTCTTTAAAGCTAGGCGGCGGCGGTGGCGGCATTGTTCGTGATTCTTCTGGCAAGAATATCTGATTGAAATGCCAAATGGCAGAGACGACTAATGCTGACCAGGATGTAAAGACCTGGACCTGGTAAGGTTACATTATCATTTTCCGACAACTTTTATTTTATGTTAATTCAATTAAACGGCAACTTTGTCCCCCAACCAGCATACTGAGCATTGCCTTTTACTGAACCCGGCCCGCAATAGTTTGGGTCTTCTTCAAATTTCGTTTGAAGTAAACATTTTGGCGCAAAAAACGTTTTTGAGGAGCGCCACTTGCTGAGAGTTTGTTTGCCAAAAAACACGACAATAATCCCAGCCAGGCACTATAGCCACATCCACAGCAGCAACATCTAGAGACTCGCCAGCAACAGCAACGACTAGAGCAGCCTCATCGCTGATTTATGCGTTTTGCAGCATTTAAATTGGCATTTATGTCAAACTACGGTAAGGGTAAGTAATATTTTTTTGTATAATACATTTCGCTTTATTTGTTTTATAAGCGTCCTTGGGTTTGTCGGCTTCGACACTTTTCCAGCCAATAGCAGCGACTGAGGTCTCTTTCCCATGGCTGCCAATCGCAAAGGCAAGGGAACGATGATGATGATGATAGTTTTGATGTCGAGTGTTTACTTTTATATTCAGTTACGATACCGCTTCCACTTTATTGAGCTGCAACAAATTGGTTAATTGTTGGAATGTATGTATGAATGTATGAAGTTAATCAATGCCGTGGTCTTTAAAGAATATCTTCCATAAAAAAATAATATATTAATGCAACAGGTTTTGCATTAAACATTCATTTTAGGAAGTTCTGTTTCGCGTAATTGTTTTCTTTAGCTAAATAGCTATATAGTATTTAAGTTTAGATTTCCAGTTGTTTATATTTTCTGTTGTTTCCTGTATTTTGCAATTCCTGTCCACACAAAAATGACCTTTGTTCGCTTAACATTTCGGACTAGACCGGAGTCTTCCAGGTCCGGCGGCGAATGGAGAACGAATTGCCACAAATTGTGGCAACTGCCAGTTGCTACTAGTATAACTTGCAGCTTGCCGCTCACAAAATGTTGCAGATTCGGATCCTCCACGCTAGATCTTGAGTCAGCATATGAAGACAAAATGCCAGTGGCCTTGGCGCATGCTGAGAATGTTGCTGACGGGTAATAGCAACTGCATCAGCAACAGCAACAGCACCGGTAACTGCATCTGCAACTGCAGCATCCATCTACTTCCACCTTGACGATGGCTGCTGAATCTTTCGAAAGCTGCCAAATCAGTTCGGCTTTCAATGGCTGTTATAGTTACGGTGCGAGTGTGTTTTTCTGTTTTGCGAGTGGTTTATGTGAAAAATCACATCACTTTTGATTCGTCTGGCATACGGCATACTGGAATTACCCAATAGGCAGGCAATGAAAATGTGTTGGCGTAATTAATTAAACAAATTATGTGAATTGCGCAGACGCATTGACGTTTTTGGTGCAGCATCCAAGTCGATTGCGATTTTTATTAATTTCACTTAGCGGTGGGAATGCACCAGAGCTATAAAAAGTGCATCAACCAGTGCAGCATTAGTGGTAGCAAGTAGCAAGTAGCAAGTACCGATACTGCACTTTTGGTCAGCAGTGATTACAATTGCAGCAGTAAACATTTTGCAATGCTGCTTTTACGTGCAAAAACCATATAAGCCAACTTATGGGCACACCTGGCCAAACAGCGGGTCTACTCTGGCTAAAACTTTTAGATTCCTTGGGCCACACAGGGAAAAAAGGTCCATTTGAAGGAAGTCACATAAAATGAGACTGGGATAGGATTCGTTCTTCTTTAAAACAAAATAAATAAAGATTAAAACTAGTTAGTATTTTATTTATCAATAAATATCCTGTTCAATACCATATTTTTTTCTACGTGCAGCACTTGGCTCATTGTGTACTTTGTGCCATTTTTGGCCAAAAAATTCTTCAATTCTTTGTGGCCAACTGCAGCTGTACAATCGAATCCCATCGCCGCCCCGAGTGCCATGTCATTCATTGTTTGGGAAAATGCGGCTCAATCAATTATTAATTACACGCCTTGTTGTGCCGTTGCATTCAACTGAAGTGGCGTGGCCCGAGTGCCCCAGTCCATCGTCCAGCTATTGTCTGGGCTACATCTTCATATCTTCACCAAATCGCCAAAGTCTCCTCTGCCCATTTTCCACTTTAAGCGGTTGAGGTGTTTGGAAATACTTAACAACCGCATCAAAATTAGTTTCGTTATTCGGTGCTAGCCTTCGGCTCTGGCTTAACTGCGGCCTAAACTTTAACATCGACTTGGATTCCGCTTTTAAGTGAATTGATTTTTTCCGTGCGTGCGGTTTCTGCCGTGACGGAGTGCGTGTGGGAAAATGGGATTTACGGTTGCCCGGAAATGCAGAGATGATGGCCCTTGCGGCCTGGCAATTAGTGGGCTTAGATATATCTGATATCCAGTCTGAACACGGATTCAAATCTTAACCCTATATGCCACACCATGGCACGGTACAAAAACCATGACACAAAGCCACTTGGCGGGCTGGCGGCATTTGGCGATCGCTAAAAGTCACATTGTTGACCTTTCTGCGGTCTTGGAGCCGCGACCAGAGAGCTCCATCTCCATCTCAGTCTCCGGCGAGTGGAGAAAAGGTTTGTGCCTCTTCTGAAGTCCCTGCCTGCAACACAAGCACGGCTCATTAAAATAATATTTAACCTTTGAAAAGACAAATACTTGATGAATAAGTATGTTCGGGTATGCCGAAGATCTTTCAGTTTACGAGTATCACTTTTGTCTGTCGGCCTGTCCCATTTCGCATCCGCCAAGAGCCAACGAGCCGTGAGCAATTAAAAATTAACTATTTACTTTTAACGCCGAAGCCGACGTCGTCTTCGACCTCTCCTCCCAGCCAAGTCCCGCCCTCTGCCCCTGACGCCTATTACCAATTGAATTCCATGTTTAACGAGTTTTGACAGCCGCGTATTTGCTTCTTTTTCTTCATTTGCTTTTTTGCAATGGCATGAAATTGTGCGGGCACTGTCTGAAGACGGGTAATCCTCAGATAGTAAAGCGTAGCATTTTTGAATATTTTTTTAATTTTTATTTCTTAAAGGTTAAAACAACACTCTCAAATAAAAACCTTCCTACTCTACTCTATTTCTCCTCTATATTTCATAGACTTACTATTATAAATGCTTTTAAGAATTTAAAAGTCAAAGATTAATAATATCTTAACTTAGGACATTATTTTCTAAATGATTTTTTAAGAACCTTTAAGAAAGAGTATTCCATATTCTGGCTTAGCTTTGGACTGCGTGACTGTTGCTCTCTTGTCTCGACTGACATTCATCCGGCAGCCAATGCGTCGTCCGCCGCTGAACCTGACCTATACGAGCCGGAGCCGCAGTTCACACGCTGAGCGGACTGCGCTTTGCCTCGAGGGGTGCGTACAACAGCAGCCACAGCCCTGACATCAAATTGCTGTTGCCACCCACACCCACACCAATTGCAGATTAATCATCTCCAAGGCTTCGAGGTGAAATTGAATCTGGGGAAATAATAATAGAGAATTTTACGTCAAAATTTTTGACCAATCAACCCGATCAAAATTCATTTGAAAATATTAAGTCCAATCTACATAGTCCTTTGGCTACCCCACGGCCCGTCGAAGATGTTGGCCCGACTACTCTTCACATATATTTTGTGCGCTGCTATCTACAGCATGAATATATTCGATGGCACTACGAAGAAATCGACGCCGGACATAAACGATGACGTGTACTACCATATAAGGCAGAAGTAATACAAATAAACCGCAAAAATCGTAAAAATTTATCAAAAAATAAAAGTTTTAATAGGTAGAGCTAAGTGGTATAAATTATTTTTGATTGCGGGATGATTAAGACTGCTTCTCCTTCCGCCTAGCCTGCAGCACACTGCGAAGCATGTTGAAGGAACTCAGCACCGGCACCATAATGGGCAGGAAGAGTGGAATGTAGATCGCATACTTCTGCTCGTCGGGGAAGTACAACTGGGCCAACAGACTCGGGTCGAAGAAGCCCCGCTCCGAGGCCACAAAGGCGCGCTTGGCCAGCGCCGAAGCGTCGGCCAGTCGGTTCTCCACCAGGGCGGCCTTGGCACCCAGAATATCGGCGTAGGATTTCGTAATGGCGGCACCCACATCGTCGTCTATCACAATATAGCTGATCTGATCTAAACACGAGAAGGAAGCAAATATTTGTTAAGTGGGTCCAATTATGGCGGCGTTAAGGTAAAGTCATAATATCTTAATTGCTTTAAAATAAAGCCTAATGAATCCATTGTAATATTTTTTTAAGCAACAAATCATGAATTTATAAATAATACGATTTGGCATTGAAAGTCGTTTCAAAAATGAACCATTTTCGGGCGGAAAAATAAAATGGACAGCGGACGAAACAAATAAATGTATTTTATATCTTAGGCCGGATGAGTTAGATGTGAATCTTTATCTTTCAACAGTTAAGGAAGCGCGCCACTAATAGTTTTCTTCAATTATAAAATATACATTTTACGGGGTCTGCTTACCCAATAACTTAATGAGGCTTTGAAGCGTGTTGCTGGCCGTAGATATGTGACGAATAGCAGTGCGGCGTAGGTAGGACTCATACTCCCAGCGCCGCGGTTCCAGTTGCTCAATGTCCACCACTTTGACACCGTCCATTTGCAGCTCGCTACTGATATCGAGGAGTTTGTGCAGCTGATCCAACATTATCTGCATGTTGTCCGTAGTGCTAACATAGTAAGGCACCGGTTCCTGATCATTGAGCGCCGCCAGACACACATGCTCCGGCGGATTGGCGATGATGAATGCACCCCAAGGAGGCGAAATAAAGGCATCCACACCGTTCCGCGTTAGCCGCTGATCCTTGCTATTGTAAATGTGCAAAGGAGCTGTGTGGCAGGGTGGAATATAGACTACCAGATTGATAGCTGGTTTATCCGTGGTACTGGCACTCAGGTTCTGGGCAATCGAGGTGAGCAGATGAGGCAGGGAGGACTCCTGGAGGGCGTAGTGTCGACCCAGACGGCCCTGGTCGCGCACCTGTTTCAGATCGGCTTCAATGGACACACGGTACTTCCACTGTGTTCGAACCGTATAGTTAGACACCGCGGACACTTGTGCCAGCCAAGGCTCAATGTAGGCTGTAAAGTAAAAATAAATAATATTACTAAAAAAAACCTAGACCAAAACTCTTTTAAATCTTACTCCTCACAGCCATGGCAACATTCCACTGAGCATGGGTCAGGCGAGGCTTTGGATTCAGCACTGATACAATCACATCATAAGCTGGCTGCGGAGCCTCTGACTTGGTCCCCATTCGCTCATCTGTACTTAATATTTGGTTGATACGATATGTTTGGAGGATCTTCGAGTGCAAAAGTTGGGCTATCTTATTGGCAGCTAAGAATTTACAAAATATTGTAATTGAAAACATATTTTAAATTTCATAATCAACCCACAAGTATCTTCTCTCATCAAAGCTGAGCGCTCCGTTGTGAGCAGCAGCTCCTCTTGTAGATTGGGCCACTCTATCAACATAAAATCTCCCACTCTCTGAGGATGCTCTTTCAAGAGCAGTTTCTCCAAGACCGCCGGAGTGTGAGCTTCCTGGATCTTTGCCGTCGCATTTAGTTGTTTGAATTTCACTACCCAAATATCTAAAATAGGTTGGGTCTTAAAATCTTCGACTAACCTTTTAGGCCAGTTACTCACCACTGTCGCTAAAAGCGCTTTCCAATTCACTGATAAGCAATTGGCCCCGACTGAGTTCTTTTGTGTAAATGGCCACCTTCACTGCCGTTTTGATGGGAGCTTCACTAAGGCTAAGAATTTCTGAAGAAGGCAAAGTAACTCTGCACAAAAAAAATAAAGATTAACTTGGTAACTTGGTAAAGGCCACCAGGCATGTGGTCGACTCACCTGTATACGGTGGTAGTGTGCCACCACATAGGTACGCCAATTCCAATGATGACCACTATGAAGGCAACTGTTGCCCCAATCCGAAACTTGTCTGAAAAATTCAATAATTAGTTTTAAATCAGTGTTTCACATTCTAAAAAGTGCTGATCTTTGTTGGTTGTTGAATATATTAAAAAACTAAACCAAGCATGATTTTATGATTTTATTCGGTAAAATAGTTTCTGTACATTAGAACGGTATGTATGTAAATATAGCTCATTGTGCGCGATATTTTTGGGCCACAAGCTACTCCTTGTAACTGCAGGATATAACAAAAACAGGTCCCTTTTCCAAGGGCGTATTACACGACACGTATTTGGTAAACTTTGTTGTACCCTCGCACCGGTAAACTATATTCAAAGCGTTGTCCACTGGGGTAATGGTAAGTAGCACAGACTCGTCCTCCTCATCCTCGCCTTCGGACTCCATCCGCCTGCTGGCCCCAGGAGCCTTTTCTTCCGGAAGTTCAGAGTCAGGCGAAAGATATGTAATTACCGCCGCCCCATCTGCCGCGTTCAGGTAGTAGACAAGGTCCAGAGTATTTTCTTCACTAACCAGTCCGTCGCCTAGCACAGTGTAATTGCCATGCGACCACCGTTGGATTTCTACACTGCAGGTGGGTTGATCGGCATCCGAACCGGCCAAATCCAGGTCTGTGAAGTCGCGCAGAAGGTCAAACATGGCATGGCTACGGAACAATTGCAGCAGCTCCTGGATTGTGCCTTTGGCTGTGGATAGATCTAGTACTTCATAGTTGTGCGCATTCGCAGGACCCTGTCGCCGCCATTTTAAGGTGTTCGAGTCCGCCATTAACTGCGACCGAGCCATTTCAAACCGTTCTCGTTTAAAAAACTCATACAGACATATCTCGGAGTTCTCCTCGATCCGCTTTTGGATGCTTCGTCGTGTGGCACTCTTTAAATAAACATTGTTCAGAAGCAGGCCCAGCGGCGGCTGATTGATATTATCTGGCGGCAGGTAACGAAGGCGGGGAAACGCACGGAGGGAATCGGCTACGAAAGCTTCATTAGTCTCTCCATGGAACCAACCGTTTATAGTAAGGCGAGGGTAGTCGAAGGTAGTCACCTCTCCCACTTGGTGAAAGGATCGCGATCCCACCTTAAAAAATGCGAACTGGTTATCCTTTGGAGCTATCTTTCGCTGCACCGGAAACTGCGGAAAGCACTGTTCATCGCTGGGGAATATCTCCAGGCACCCTCCTTGCGCGTCTGTCCACTCTTCCGCTCCTTCCCACGGCGTCAGATAGTATATAAAAGCCACCTGCCTGTCCTTTAGCAAATCATCGTGGACAAGAAGATAGTCACCGCAAGTGTACATACTGCAGGAGGCAGAAACGTAGTCCAACTTGAGGCCTGTAACCTTCTCCAGCCAAGGTCGCACCTGTTTGCGAAGCACTTGCAGAAAGTTTGTGAGCAGTCGGCAGTTGGGCATGTTGGAGAGGTCAGTGCTCTGGTAGAACTCATAGAGGTCCATCTGCTTCCTCGACCACTGCACTTTTTGGGTGATTTCGGCGACTAACGACTGGCTTTGGCCCTGGACCAGCATCTCGGGTAGCAAGCATATTTGGAACGGATCCCCAAAAACTTGAGCACCAGTCTGTTTTTCCTTTGTCTCGGTTTTTTCGTTTGTCCAAGCAGACTGTAGCCATTCGGTTAGTTCCCTCTGCTGATAGGTGTCGTTCAAGCGGACTTCTTTCACAGCCTGTGGCTTTTCAAAGGTCTCGCTTAATCGGAGTAGTTTCTTTTGAGGCTCACCGCTGGTGTCCATATGCTCCACAGCCACAGCCGCCGCCGGCGCATCGTCTTCCTCACGGGTATCTGTAAGAGCAACATAGTGAATGGTATTGCATTAAGCGGGGCTAACTCAGGCATACCTTAAACGTTAATTTGGCTGTTCACGCCAACACCAACACAAACACACGCGTTATCAAAAGGTACCAAAGGGGGTACGATGTGCCGGCACATCTCGCCTGGACAGTTTTCTTGAAACTCTCAGTCTTTCCACTTACCTTCGTCCTTGTCCTTTTGCCTCGGTTTAAATGGACTGGAGCTTGTGGTTTCCATGATTTAGGGAATTGGATTTTCAGGGAAAAACTTTAAACTTTGGCAAGAAAAATAAAAAATTTCGGCTTGTGCAGCTGAAATATCGGATGGGCAATGTTAGTGGTGGTAGTCTAGCTATTTTTCTAGCTATATGTAACAGGTCTTCGTGAGTCGCCAACCGTTATGATTAGCACGCTCCCACCTCTGGTCGATTTGTAACGAACACTTGCTAGACTCGCAAGAATTCCAACACTGGTCTAGAATCTAGATCGGCTATCCACGTAAATAAAGTTATTGTCCGCAGAAGTTAATTGGTTACTTACCACCTAGGGATTTAAGTGCATCGTTTATGGCGTGAAACTTTCGTATCGGATGTGGACACAGTCGGTAAATTGATTAATATGCCAAAATATTATGTTTACAAGCTCAAAAATCCAATTGGACTGGCCAATGCCGTTCGACGACCTTGGAAGAGGCGGAGCACAAAACAAAAACCTACTATTCGTGCGTGCCCTGGAATGCTTAAAGATAGATTAGCGTAAATAAATATGAAGTATGCGTGTGTTAGTGTTGTCGGTCAATCCGCAAGTTTCGTTTACAGTTAGGGCCACCAGCTGATTCCACCTGATTTTTTGGCTGGGGGTGGGGCTGTTTCTGTTCTCGCGATGATCTCATTTCGTTTTCACTGATATGTGCGCTGCTTCATTGCAGGTCTTTAGTGAGAAGGAGGAGCAATGGGAAAGGATCAGCAGCTGCTGGAGGCGTCGCGAGCCGGCGACATCAAGACGGTGGACAAGCTGCTTGAGCACTTCAGCAAGCGCCATGGACCGCTGTCGAGGTGAGTCATCATTAACACCTGTTGCTACACATTTTTATAAGTTATTTTCCCTTTCAGTTTTCGACGCAGTCCAAGTATAAACTGCCAGGATATGAATGGCTACACGTCCCTCCATCATGCTTGCCTAAATGGTCACAGTAACATAGTCAGATTACTGATCTCCCACAACGCCCTGCTCGATGTACCCGATATACGCGGCTCCACGCCCCTCTTTCTTGCCGCATGGGCTGGACACCAGGACATTGTTAAGATGTTGCTCATGAACAGTCCCTCTGGAGCAAATCCCAACGCGCAGACCATCGAAAACGAAACGCCACTGCACTCGGGCGCACAGCATGGTCATAATGCTGTCGTTGCCATTCTCCTATCCTATGGCGCCGATCCCACCATTCGTAACAACAGCTTCCAAACGGCGCTGGATCTGGCCGCTCATTTTGGGCGACTGCAGGTGGTGCAGACACTTTTGCGCGTTTATCCGGATCTTATTTTGCCGTACAGGCGGCCAGAGGAGGACGATATCGACCAGCTTGTTTACTCACCTACCAAGCACATATTCACACACACCTGTCTGCATCTGGCCAGTCGCAACGGACACAAGAAGGTGGTGGAAACCTTGTTGACAGCGGGCGTGGATGTGAACATACTGACGAATGCGGGCAGCGCGCTCCACGAGGCTGCTCTCTGCGGCAAGAAGTCGGTAGTGGTCACCCTACTGAAAGCTGGAATCTTCGTAAACGCCACCGATGGAAACGGCCGAACCGCCCTGGACATACTTTCCGACTATCCTCCACACGTCACCTACGATATTGTGGGTGCCATCAACGGTGAGTAGGGAGCGAAATTTGACCATAAAGTGTTTAGGAGTGGAGGAAGTCCCTTAAGTTGGGGTCTTTAAATGATAAATATTTGGATAACTACAAGAACGCTACAAAGCAAATAAAAGTAAATAGACAAATTATTTTATTACAGCCAATTAAATAATATAGTCTTTCCCTTCCAATTTCAACCGTTTTCAAATGATAATAAATTTAAAGTCCAAGACCACATTCAAACTCCCACAATCTTTCCCAGAGTTTACTCAAGCAGCAAGGGAACAGCAGAGGGCATGTGTTGTTGAGAATGGCACGCAGTCGCTTCCGAAGCGTCTCTATGAGAAGAACTCCCAGCGGCAGAAGCTGCCAGCCCGGCAGAGGAAGTAAGCCCAGAGAATCATATAAATGTACCATGCACTGAGACACGCCCACACCCGCATCTTCTTTTGCTGACCCCAATTAACTCGGCCCACAGATCATGTCATTCGGAAAGCACACTCATCCCTTCTCTCCCACTCGCCCTCCGCACTTATACCCATTCTCATGTCCACGCCCACTAGCCCTAGCACTCATAAGAATAGACTCGGAATCGGTTGCGCGGTTCTTCAATTAACTGGTCTGGTACCGTTTGGTCTCTTTCTTCCATAACCACCCACTCACTCACTCGCGTCACGTAGAAAGCAAGATCAAGCCAATGGACTTTCGCACTCTTTAAGCTCGCTGGACGTGTTTGCCAAGGCGCCGCCGAACTACCTGGAGATGAGGCCCATACTGCATCAGAAGTCCCACGACGATGTCGCGAATATCAGAGCCGAGGAGAGCGATTCTTGGGTCAGCTACAAGCCTGTTTATAAGCAACCCCACTTGCCCAGCTTTCGAACATTGGGAATGTCGAATGGATCTGTACCCTCTCAGTCGTACGAGTTCATTAATCTCCTGAGGAACGGGTCTACCAGCGATGACAACTCCGCCAGCACCACCAGCAACTGTATGTTAAAGTTTTCTTTATCCCCAATGAGTCATTTAAGTAACATCTGGTTCTTTATCCAATTCCAGCAGCATTGCGTCAAAATGCGGTGGCTTCCTATGTGGAGATGTCACTGCCACCTCCACCGGTTCCGAAACCACGGACTCGAATAAACGGAGAGTACAATGACTATGCGAATCTGGTTGCTATAGAAGAGGACAGCGCAGCGGTCCCAGGAACAGCGGTCGACAAAAATAATAACAATAACTGTCATAAATTGCGATCAGTTCGCCACTCGCCCACGCCGGATTATCCACCGCCCACGGTCACTGAAGCAGAGCACACGATCTATAACTTTATGCAGCCGGTAACGATGCGCAAAAGTAGTATGCTGGAGCCGGAGGCCTCTCCACGGACAGCCAACTCCGTGAGCTCTGACCACGTCGAAGAGTTTGTGGGGGATATACCATTCGCTGGACTTTTCAAGGGATCGACACTCAATTTAGCAGCTGATGTGACGGATGGAAGGGAGCCCAGTCTGGGACCGGGGGACCGGGGCTATTTGCGCTCGCCCAGTATGGTGAGATCGGCCCATGCTCTGAACAATCGACGCAGTTTGTCCCGACAACGATACTCCGCCCTGGGCGAGGATTTTAGCGCATCTCGTGTTTGGGCAGAGATTGACACCATTTTTGAGAACATCGGAAACGAAGTGTCTACAGTGGAACAAGAAACAGAAGCTCAGTTGGCCGAGCCCCAAAGTCTTCCAACCGGCGATGCGCTGCACATACGAGATCCTGTAGAACTGCTACTCGGCAAGAAGGATAGCTCTACATCCAACTGGTGTCACTCACCGTATACCTTAATCTATGGCGAGATTAGGTATTCTCTTTATGTAAGTATAATTAGGAGAGGAATTAACAGGTTAATCAATTGGAAATATTTTGCAGTATCTGGGGTCGACTGTAATACGGCAGCTGCAGGGCACTTTGTCAACGCGCAAGTCCATCCAGAAACTGAAGATCGACGAGAACCTCAAGTCGGCGGCGAGTGTCAGTGACATAAGTCTTTTGGAGAACTGCACCACTTCAACCAAATACCTGAAGGCAGCCAACTTGCAGACCCGTCTTAATGTCGATATTGCCGTTTCTTGTGTCGGCGTAAAGTTTATAGATCATGAAAAGAAGGTAAACTGATTATACGATCAAGACAGTTCCTAAATCTAATATTCCTTCTACCTCAGACTGCCATTTGTTGCCATGATATTGAGAACATTAATTGCGTTTGCCAGGATACGGAAGATTTGCGGTACTTTGCATACATTACCAAAGAACAGGACCTGCACTATTGCCATGTCTTTATGGTGGATAGTTTGGTTAGTAAACTATTAATAATGAAATTTTTAATTTTAAGGCATACTATATTTACTCGCAGGAACTAGCTAAGGAAATTATTCTGACTCTGGGACAGGCCTTTGAAGTCGCTTACCAATTGGCCCTTAGTCGACGGGGTACGCCAATTACTGAGGAGTGCTAAAAATGCCATTAGAGTGCCACAAATTCTTCTCAACCGTGTAAATTATTTATTTTATTGCATTTTATTTGCTAGTCGTTGATGCCATCTCAATGCTGGTTTTGCTTCAGCTAACATGTTAAAGTATTTTTGAGTGTTTTTTCAATAAAATTATTAATGAAGATTTAATAAGATCGTTTGTATTATTATAATTTTTTATTCCGTTCAATTAGTTTCTCGTATTTGTTTCTCAAACTAATAATTTCAAATTTAACGAAATTTTCTGAAACATCGATAGAAAAATCGAACTATCGATGGGTGGGCGGTATATCGATAAGGCCGCCATAGATTCTATACAACTTCAAATAAAACTGTATGTTGGAAATTTTCTGTTTTATTTTCATCGGAATTTTTTAACAAACAACACAACGAGAAACACTTTTTAAAATCGAATGGAGTCCACTGCAGGTATTTAAGAAGATAAATAAAATCTCTACAGATGAATAACTAGCAAATTATTATAGAAACCCCATTAATTGATGGCGTTGCCGCGGCGTCGCAAGACGAAAATAAAGACGCCACCAATGTACACATGAATTTTGATGCGGCTGGCACACCGGTGGCCCTAAAAACCCGCGGCGCCCTTCGACATAGGATGGAGACCACCGCAGAAAAGGTATCGCCCTCGAAGGCTGGTAGGAACACCGAACCACCGCCTAAGATCCTGGGCACTCCTAGTTCGCGCTTGGCGCTTAGCAGTGAGACGCCAAGGCGCAGTTGCCGCAAAAGTGTGCGACCAGCAATAGATTACGATGACATTGTCCGATCAGCCAAAAAGTTGATTCCCGAGGAGCATCCTAATGATGAGGATGATGATGAGAGCACGGCCCAAAAGTGGAATTTAGCTGAAGTTGGTCGCAGCAACTCGCGCAAACGCAACCGTAAGTCGAAACGGTCAGCTAAAAATAAACAAAAAACGGGCGATTTGGACACTGGAATGCCAAAGGATGCTGGAAAAGAGGAGGAATTAGAAAAAAAAGAGGAAAAGAAAGAGGATGACGAAGTGGACGAGAAGCTGGAGATCCTTGAGGAAAACGAAGAGAAGTCGGAGATCCTTGAGGAAAACAAAGAGAAGTCGGAGATCCTTGAGGAAAACAACGAGAAGTTGGAGATCCTTGAGGAAAACAAAGAGAAGTCGGACATCCTTGAGGAAAACAAAGAGAAACCGGAGCTCCAAGTGGAAACTGAGGTTGTTTCCGTAAGCATTCCTGAAGATATTGATCAAATAGGTGAGACCCCACTTAGCCAGGTATGCAGTGATGAACCTGAAAGCGAAACCACCAAGCCAATATGCGGCACAATTCAATCGTCATGTAAAGTAAGCGATGAGGATATAGATGAACTGGGCCTATGTCCACTCAGTCAAGAAAGCAATATTGATCCAACCGAAGGTATTAACCAAAATGATGAAGCAAAGGATGCAGACGGACTTGGTCCTTGCTCAATGGAAATTGAAACTGAGGTCTTGAAAGAAGTCGACGAGCATAACCCAAAGTTTGAAGAAGACTTGGAAGACATGCCTTCGCTCATCATGATTGATGACGAAGAATCGGTAGCGGCAGAAAATGGACAACTTAATACAACTTTCGATGCGGATGATATAAGAAAGGATGAAAGTGTGATCCTTGTTGAAGGATCTCCCCTACAGAAGCCGTCGATTAAAGTGGTGCTCACAACAGAAGACAACACAAGTGAAACTCTCTTGAACACGGAAAATTCTTCACCCATGCTTCAGCACTTAAGCAAAAAGGGATCTAAAGGATTTCGTTTCCCAACGCCGTTTAAAGGCAAGGCATCCTTTAAATTCTCTGATGAACATAAAACTCCGTTTGATAACGATTTATTTAAGAAGTGTTCGAGCGAGATGCTTGATTTAAAGGAACCGAAGCATGAGCGACGCCGTTCGAAGTCTGCAAGCCACGTAAATGATGTTCTATCCAAGACGGTTTCTTTTCAAAGCCCCATTGAGATTGCCAGTGTGACTGACATAGACAAGCGCTGGGAGGTACTGAACAAGAAGAGTGAGTTTTTGCATTTAACTTCTTTTAAGCCAGATTTGATTGCCCAAAACTTATTTATTTCAGATATCACAAGCCGCCGCAAGCGATCGAAGTCTTTGGAAGAGAACCCCTCTAAACTAAGCCGAATTCCCAAGCCCAGTGAGTTACTTTACCCATCAATACCGTTGCAGCAACCTCAAGTTCTTCTCTTTTAGAAATAGTTGCGATCGGCAAAGTGGTGACACCCAGCAAGGTAAAACGTGCAAAACTACCCAATTTTGCGGCTATTCACGAAAAACAGTTCTCCAAGATGGAAAGCCTTGTGGACCACGTCGAACGAAAAGCGGAGCGCGCCAAAGTTCTCACAAACTCTGCTCTAAAACTAGCATCGGGAACCAAGAAACATCAAGCCACTTCCTTAAAGGAAGATTATGCCGTCCGTCCAAAGGCCCTTAAGAAAATTGAACTTTCCGCTAAAACTGTCGCTCCGCTTGAGGCTTCAAAGGAAAAGGCACTTCCTTCACGCTTGCCTCTGAAAAACGCCGCCAATGGGCCGTCTAGGCCCGCGTTTAATTTGTCCACCTCAGTTGGGTCATCGTTTAATACAACCTTGAGTAGCAGGCCGGCGCTGGATAAGCTGGCTGAAAGGAAACAGAGGCACATGGAAATGTTTAAGGGCAGGACCACGGATAAAAATAAAAGGGGAGACTTGATTAAGGGTGTGCGTTCTAACCGCCGTTTTGAACTGCAAATGCAGCATCGTCGCCACATCACAGAGGAATAGAATTGTATCTTTATTCGTTTTTATAATTAAATATGTATGTAATTATCTCATATCGTTTTTCAGATCTTTGCAGTTTTATTTGCAAAAAAATGTTTCTCTCCTTTTTGGATCAAATAAATTTGTTTTTTATATTCTCTTCTACTTGTAAACAACCTTTTCTTCATTATTTTTTTATTAACGCAAATCATATGGCTGAATTTTAATCAATTATACCTTCATTTTAATTAGGATATATTTGAAACTAAATACGAAAATGTATGTAACGATAGTTTTACCATCGTGGCTGAAAGCCGATAGTTACATAGTACTTTTAACTTTTCATCTTGTCGCGCCAAAAAAAACAGTAGGCTTTGCTTTTAGTTTCGGATTACGTTTATTTGTTCACCATTTGTACGAAGGCATCAAACCACTACACTTGACTCGCAAGTTCTTTTGTTCACCTTTAAAAATTTGTGTTGTTTTTTGAATTTATTTTGTAATACTATTGAGATTATTGTTGAGAACATACTTCGCTCCGGTTGGCATCTCTGTCTGAATAACGGCGCTTGAGAAGTGTGTAAATAAAGTTGCATTTTTTTTCCCAATTTTTTCGAATAATCTGAACGATGCCCTTTCTATACCACAGGAATACTGATGGCTTCGAAAGTGTGTGACGCTGTACCCAGCGAGACGAAGCCGTGGCAGCTCTCCAGAACGGCGTACGGAAGAGGAATACCAGCTTTGTGCCTCCTGCACCAGGAGATCGAGAAGTTTTATAATTTTATGCAGTCGACACCTATTGAGTTTTTGTTGCGGGCAGAGGCCGTTCGGCGCATCGAGGACGTGGTGCTGGCTATCTGGCCCAGTTCCTGCGTAGACGTCTTTGGATCCTTTCGCACTGGACTGAATCTCCCTGTTTCGGACATCGATATGGTGGTGTATCATGCCAACCACTGGCACAAGGCACCACTGCACGAGCTGCAACGCGAACTGATCGCACGCGGAGTGGCGGAACCCGATTCAATCAGCGTACTGGACAAGGCTTCCATGCCGGTGGTCAAGTTCACAGAGACCATATCCCAAATCAAGTTCGACGTGAACTTCAATGCAGCCGCCTCTGGCGTACAGGCGGCCGAATTGATCAGGGAATTTATCCGACAGTATCCCGACCTGCCCAAGTTGGTGATGGTGCTCAAGCAATTTCTAACGATCCAGGGCCTGAACGAGGTCTATAGTACGGGCGGAGTCTCCTCATACGCTCTCACACTTATGTGCATTAGTTTTCTAAAGCAGCAGGCGCGTTGCAAGAAGAAGTACAATTGCCACAACAAGCTGGGGTTGCTCCTGCTTCAGTTTCTGGATTACTATGGGCGAAAATTCGACTTCTTCAAGTACGGAATCTCAGTGCTTGCCGAAGACGGCTGCGTCGAGAAGGAGCGCCTGCGCTCCACCCTCGGAGAAAATAACTGGCAGTCTGTACTCAGCATTGAGGACCCAGTGACCCCGACTAACGATATCGGACGCAGCTCGTATGCTGCCTTGCATGTGATGCAGGGCTTCGAGGCAGCCTACCTTAAGCTGTCCAAGCTCGTCGACTCGGACGCCTCGAAAATTGAGGGCCCCATTCTGGGTAGCATTATAGAAGTCCCTCAGTCTGTGATCAACTACCGGGCTTGGGTGCAGTACAACTTTCAACATCTGATGCCAAAATCTTGCCCCGTTTATAGCGCCAATCAGAAGCTGGAAGCCAAGCGCACCACTTCCTCATCTGCCTCTGAGGACGAGCGGTCAGAGGGCCGACGGCCAGTGTATTTCCGATCCGGGTTTCGTCGAACCTAGACTTAGTTTCAGCGTGTGCGAGTCATAAGTTTAATTAAGTATGTTTACGTTTATGCTAGTTTCGCCAAATGTTCATTTCATTATCTTTATTTGCTTACTGTTATGCATGGCATATGTATAAATCATTAAATATTTACAATTTATAGGCAACATTTTATTATCGATTTATTGTGGCTTTTATGGAGTATATTTAATTTTATAGTTGTATTCCTTATTAAAAATTTAAATTATTTTCAAATTGGAGTTAGTCTGGCGCCTTCTTTAAACTCGTGCGTGACACGAATTATGGCTTTTTGAAAAAAATCCGCCTGGTCACATGAATCAGCATTGTAGTTGTTTTTGTCAGCGTGTTGTGTAAATCCTTCAAACTGCCTGCAAAATACGGGGCAGGCTCTCCAGGATTGTACATATCTAGTTCTAAGCCTTCTCTTGAGTTATGCTTAACCTACTCCGTCTTCGCCCGGCGCCAGTGCCGCTCCTGCACTCCGCCTTCCGGGCCTCCCTCCACACATCCGAAAACCGGCCGGGTTACATAGTGCTGTGAGTATGAAGATCCCCTTGAGAACAGTTCCTTCTCTTATTGATGAATTTTTCAGCGTTCCTGAGATAGGAGAGGAGGGTTCCCAGGGCGAGGGCGTACTCAAGCAGGACGGACTGCCAGCTTTCAGTGACATCACCATCGAGATGTGCTTGGGTGCCATCGGACAGCAGGCTTCGGCGGTGGAGAAGTCCGTGAAGGCGCTTGAGGGTGATCTACACAAGGGCAGCCCTCTGGACGCTGCTGGCATCTTCAGTGAACTGGACATCGTCACAGCTCCGCTGGAGACAACCTGGGGTGTGGCCAAGGCTTTGTACCTTGGAAACTCCACTCTAATACCCACCAAGTCCTACATGAACATCCACGAGCGGGCGCGAAATGCTCGTGCCTCCAAGTTCTGTAACCCGACAGTATTTAAGGCGCTGCTTGAGGGATTGCCGGAGACGAGTGGATCGGATGAACAAAGGCTGCGCCAAAAGTTTTTGTTGGAGGGAAAACTGAACGGCCTTACTTTGGCTAAGGACAGGCGGGATGGCTTGAAGGAGCTCCTCATACAGCTGGGACGCGAGCGTGCCAGTTTTAAGAACAAAGTGAACATGGCGGTTCACTCCTTCGGCCATGTGATCCCTGATTTCAATCTGGTTAGGGATTTCCCGCCGTCCCTGCTGGAAGCGACGGCTCGTGACTCTAAACAACCAATGGAGGGACCTTGGAAGATAACACTTCACCCCCAAATAGTGGACGGATTCCTTAAATATTGTCCGGAGCGACTTCAGCGCTGGAATGTGTGGCGTGCCAACGTTCTGAAGGCCTCCTCGCAGCAGGACAAAGCCTTGGAGAATAGCACACACCTTGAAAAGATCCGCAGTCTGCGAAAACGCCAGGCCAACCTACTGGGGTACTCCAACTTCGCGGAAATGTCCATGCAGACTAAAATGGTTGGCAGTGTGGATAACTTGAAGCAGATATTCACAAAGCTTTTGAAGTTCGCCGGTCCGGCTCAGAGTGTTGAGCTGGAGGAGCTGCAGAACTTTGCCTTGGACAGTGGATGCGACTATAAGTTAGACGTCTATGACGTTGCCTACTGGAGACGCAAGCAGCTAGCGGCAGAGCACGGTCTTTCGGAAGACAAGCTCCGTGAATTCTTCCCCTTGCCCCGCGTACTCTCGGGCTTGTTCAAGCTCAGCGAGGAGCTCTTTGGCATTAGAATAGTGGAGCATCCCAAAGCAGAAGTTTGGCATCCGGCTGTCAAATTTTATGACGTCTTTGATGCGGATTCAGCGAACAGCTCGACGCCAGTAGGGGGCTTCTATGTGGACTGCTACTCCAAGGAGCACAAATTCGGCAGGAACAACGGTTGGATGGTGGGCATAAGAAACAGCAACAAATCCGCTGGCCTGACGCCGCTTTGTGCTCTAATCTTCAACTTCTCGGAACCAGTGGAGGGCAGGCCCCCGTTGCTTGGCTATGACGACCTACAGATGCTGTTCAAGACGTTCGGCAGCGGACTGCAGCACTTACTGACCCAGGCCGGATACAGTGACTTGGCGGGACTATCGAACATAGAATGGGATGCCTCCCAGGTGTCCGGCTATGTGATGAGCAATTTCCTGGACGATCCAACGGTTTTAAGAGGCATTTCTAGTCACTACAGTTCAGAGGAGCCCCTGGACGCGGGACTCTCGCAGAAGATACCCCTTCTGAAGACGCAACTAGCTGGATACAATCTCTGCCAGGACCTGTATTTGGCCGACCTTGATCTGGAGCTGCATCGCTCCAATTCCTTCTGGCTGGAGGTTGTGCGAAAATTGTGGCCAGTTTACCAGTGCATGCCGCTGGACAAAAAGGATGCCCATCCCTGCTCCTTGACTGACATATTTGCAGGCGATTGGGCTGCCGCCCAATTCAGTCACCTGTACTCCCGCCTAATAGCTGCCGACATCTCCAGCAGCTTTGCAGAACAGAGTAGCGGGAAGGACTACGCTGGTGTGGGACGTCGCTACAAGCAAACTTTCCTCAGCTCGGGAGGATCCCTGCCCACAGCGGAGGTGTTCCGCCGATTCCAGGGTCGCGATCCTTCGGCGGAGGCTCTCCTCAAGTCTCTCAACCTATTTGTGCCCTCCCAGACCACGGACAGCAATTGAGGGTCATCGCCATGACCCATTACCCATTACCAGCGTTATCATTTGCGTTTAGTTAGCTGATAAGTCTGATCGATTGGAACCAAGGGTGGGTTGGTTAAATTTGATAAAGAATCGTACGGAGAAAGTAATTACTGAACGTTTTTCCGCAAATCTTTGATACCTTGATACTTTGCAAGTACATAAACCCTAAAAATTGATTTGCGAAATTGTAAATGATTGTATTTGATCTGAAGAGAATGTACTTAGGATTGTAAAATAAATTTGTTAAAATTGTTAAAAATAAAATTGGTAGAGTTGAATAGATCAGAGATTACGTGACATGCCACGATTCTTTAGTCGACCCCCACCCAACCGCAACCCAACTGGCAACTGGCAGCCGGATTAAGTGATAAAGAATCACTTGAGTCAGGAGGGCGTGGATCTTATCGGCAGGTGCAAGCGCTGCCGCCACCACCTGGTAGTTAAAACACACACAAGCCGTTGCTTTATTTAAATAATACTTTAATAATAAATTGCATAAATTTATAACATTTAACATATTCTCCCGCTTGTTTCTCGGCCCTCGGTAGTTGTCTGTCCCCCGAATCCGTTCGATATATTTATATATATACACAACAAAAGGCGAAACATAGAATTTGCATAAAGGAAAGTACCTCTAGTCTTTAGAAAAGCGATTGGGAATGGGGAACTAAAAGTCATAACATAACTGAACGACGAATTTAGTGTAACTTTCGATGCAAAGACGCGACTCAAACTCGGTTAGTTTACAGGAATTAATTTATATATATGCACTAGATCGAAGTGTGTACTACTATATATGCGTATGTGCTGCTCCGCTTGATATTTCCGGAGTGGTGTGTGCGGTGTGGGTGTGTGTTTGGTGATGTGGAGGCTGCATATTTGAAATCTTTTAGAATATTCGCTAAGGCTTCTCTGTGGCGGTGTTGTACCCATGATAGTCACGACAAACCCCCTCAATAAATGTCCGGGCAACCTTCCCACCGCTGCGCTTCCTTTGCTTCCCAGTAGGTGTTCTTAAACACATGCACATAGTTTTCGGTGCCCTCCTCCTTCTCACGCTTGAACCACATGGGCTCGTAGGCAGGATATGGTGTGCCCTCCGCCGCCGCCTTTTCCGCTTCAGCCTCTCGCTCCCTGCGCTTTGTACGCTGTTTCTCTTCGAGGCGTAGCTTCTCCTTGTTCGATTCATCCCACATGCCCGTCTCCATCAGCCGCTGGTCGGGCCGACGACGACAGTCCGTTGGCGCCACTCCCTCCTCCTCTTCGTTCAGTTGGCAAGCCAGCGTTGTAAAGTTGTAGTACTTGTCGGAGTCCGACGGAGCCGGGCGACGGCGCCACGCCAGCTTGTAGTCGCCTGTAGTGTGTGTCGGACTATTGGCAGGACCAGTCGTCTTCAGCACTGGCGCTATTTCGATCTTGTTGTCCCAGGTTCCTCGCACCACCCACTTGACTTCATTATGTTTGTTCATGACCACACCCTTTACGCTCCGCTGTACATCACGGCTGAAATAGGAGTAGGGCACGAAGTTCAGGACGCACTTGTAGCCTTCGGCCGCCTGGGATCCGCGGATCTCCATCTCGCCGTGCTGGTCCACCCACAACTTGCCCACAATGATGTTGTTCACAGTGGTGGTAACCTTGCGCCACGAGTAGCGCCGTCCACTGTTTGTAAACATAACATAGACACCTCCCAGTGGATTAATCTGCAAAGAGAGCAAAGTTAAATGGACAGAATACATGAATTTTAGTATTTTAAATGTGGTTTCCTTGAAAATTAAAGTCTCACCTGGACGTATTTTCCTCGGAACTTGCTGGTCATCGAGAACTCCTGCCAGCTGACCCAGTTTTTGCTCTCGCAATGGAGAGCCGCTATCGGAGGATGGTGGGAAACCTGTTCCGCCAGGCAGCGCCACCCGTAGTCGTCCATCCGGTCACACTCGTAGGTCTCTCCCAGCAGCGGGTTGAACGGCTTGCCGATTCGGTTCGAGGTTGTTGCATAGGCGGAAACAATGAAGGCGGACAGATAGGCAAGCTGTTCGCACTCATCCTGACACTTCGCGGCGTGGTCCAATATCTCCGAGTACTCGTAATCCTCCACCAGTCGCTGCAGCATCGAGAGTGGCTCATTGAAGTTCACTGGCATGGGAATCTTGGACAAGTCCTTGCCAATGCAGTTCTTCATGATGCCCCACAAGCTAAGGGGATAGTTGGGCTTGTCCGGTACTCGGTTACGCCGCTTCTTCATCAGGTCAGGATTCCAGTTGCGTCCGTAGATGGAGTCGGTGCTCACTTTGGCCGTTGCTGCCTTGTCGACGTCGTCGTCGTCTCCCTGGCCGCCAGAGGTCACCCGCTCCCGGTTTGCACTCACCAGACACACAGTCTGCTGCACTGTCTGCACGGTCCGCTTCTGCTCATCGCTTTCCGAGGAACTGCCTTCAAGCAGTCCCTCGACCTGGTCCTCGCTGCTGCTGCGCCGCTTGTGCAGCTTCAGGATGAAGGTGCCGCGATCTCGCTCGTCTTGCGGTGAACTAGGACCCACGGGACTGTAGCCTTGCTCCTCGGCGTCAAAGAATTCCATGTCATCGTCGGAAGTCACTACGGAGCCGGATGCACCGCCAGCGCTCAAGGACATCGTGGTATTTGAGGGCACCATCGGCGGTACAGGCTTATTTTGGCGCACCAGCACTGCGGCCTGCTCCATCTGCGACTGCTGTTTGGCCATTTGCTCCACGATCTCTTCAAGCCTCTGTCGCTGCTCGCGCTCATGATGCAGCATTTTAGACCATTTATGGCCCTGCGCCTCTGCCGAGTGCAGGTAGTCGTTCCCGGCATTAATCATGGCGTTCGAAGTGATCCTGAAGAGGGTGGCCCGCTCGTTGACAATTTTGGTTCTGCTGGCCAGCGACTCCTCCTCATTCGTTTCCAAATCATTCAGGGCACGCTGCAAAGCAGCACCATGCTTAGTGATTAAGTCGTAGCAGGTGCGCATGTTTTCCAGCCGCTCCGTGAGATCGCGCACCACAGAATTGATCTCCTGGCTGGGAACGACTTGAGCTGTCTCCGTCTCTTCCTCCTCCTCGCTCTCAATGGCCCGTATTGCCTTGGCCTTAGCCAGTTCCAGGGCGGTGACCCAAGACTGGCGCTCCACCTCAGTGCCGGCCTTGATGTGGAAGGTCTGGGTGCCACCGTTCGAGATGACAAAGGTGCACGAGTCCACCGTGTGAATGAGGGCGCCATGGAGAGAGATCGTACCGCGACAGGTGTGATTTATCTCCGACTGGTTGCGGTAATAGCTGAGGACACCCTTGGACAGGACGAACCAGCGCCGCTGATAGCCCTTGATGTAGTTCGTCCACTTCAGCAGCCAGCCCTTCATCTCCGGCAGACCCTTTTCGTCCGTCATGGCCACCGTCAGAGTCTCCGGAATCCGGCGATTTGTGCGAATAGCGCCACGTACGATGACTCGCAGCTCCGACTCGACTCGAAAATCGAATACGTTCGGTTATTGGACGGCGATGGATTAGCTGCCAGTTACTAGCATCATATACGCCGCTTATCACCCACACCAATGACGGTTCCCGGCCCGATCCAAGTCCCTGGCCTTTCCCGTAGCTGTTACCCTGGTTTTCCGTCGCCTCAGCGTCGCGTTCACTGCGAATTTCGTGTCGTTTCTAATTTTTCCGCAGAAAATAAAGAAACTGTGGAAGTAAAGTGCGCGTTTGTGTGCGTGTGTGTGTGCATGTGTGTTGGGGCTGCTGCCTTAGTGTGTGTGTGTCATTTGGCAATAAAGACTGTCCACTTGCTGTAAGACTATCGATATCGCACTATCTATCGAAAAAGAATATATTTAAAAAACACATTTTCGAAAAATATTTATTTTATTTGAATAAATATTTTTCATAAAACTTAGTGTATTAAAAGTGCTGAATTATTTTTAATTATTAATATTTCGGCACAAAAAAAATCAATGCTTATTGAAATATAATTATATTATTAAAAACTCGAAATACCAGTTGTATTACAAACTGGTTAAAAAACGGTTATGTTAAAAGATATATAATATATTTGTGTTACAAACATATACATTTACATATGTATAAGTTGAATATTCTTTGAAAACCCCTGCTTTAGAAACCGACCACTTTTAAATCCAAGTATTGTTAAATCAAATTTGACCAAGTCTAAACACAGCTTTCTTAACTAAAAGTTTTGCAAACAATAGACTCTCCTTATCGCCCTAAGGTAGTAAACCGGTGTATTTCACGGTAATTGCAAAAACCCAGTGCCAATGTTTTAGGACTGTTTGTTTAACCGCCAAGGTCTGGATCGTCAAGGGTCTGATTCATTTGGCGAATTGTGAAACAGATTGCGCTCGAAATTGGATTACAGTTTTTTTTATTCATAAATACACCGTCTGATAAATAGAAAAAAATACATATGTTTTAGGTGGGGTATGTCTTGGGGGATAGGGCTTCAGACCAGCTCTGATGTGGGCTTCTCGGCAGTGTCCGATCCTCGTCAGTTCTTGCACTCCGACCATGAGTAGTGGAAGGAACGAATAAGGCTGATTAGGCTGCGAATGGCAAATACGCAAAAATCTGGTAAAATGGCAGGCAGTTTCGGCAGTATTGGTGTCTTGGATAGGACAGGACAGGTCACGGGTCATGGGGATATGAAAGGAGGACAGGACAGCAGAGGACAGGACAGACATTACTGCGACAATCACCACACAATGACGTATATACAATAAATCGTTTATTCGTAGGCAGTTCTTGCATAATATAAAATAAATATGTATACAGTTACAAGTAATTTAAAAGTACAAATACAGTTTCTTTTCAATAGGTTGTTTTTGCTCTGTTCTCATCATATCATGTCTAATATTTTTGTAGTTCTTTTCACATATTACAGACACAGGATCGCGTTAATGGACGCCTTATACAACAACAACAAGAAACATAAGGCATAAAAGGGGTGGGGCAGGTATGTGTGTCGCGTGGGGTGGGGTGGGGTGGGGTTGGGTGGTGTGGTTGGATTGTTGGACAAAAAAGCACAAACAAATGGGCGAAAGCAGGAAAACATATAAATACGTAAAGCGAGGGCGGTTGGATGGAGCGAGCGATCTTATGGATTGCCCTTATGGTTGAAAGTTGCATGTTTCAGGCAGTTAAGCAGATCTTGGAGCTTTACATGGTGTTGTAGGCGGCTGTGTTGAAGCCCGTTTTCGGAGCACTTAGCCTGCTCAAAGGATGAGTCTTTCCGTGCTGTGCCAGCCGTCGGATCTGCACCTGTTGCTCCGGCTGTTGCTGCTGCTGCTGTGGATGTGGATTATGTTGCATACTGGTGCGTGCGGGTGCGGGCGGCGGACGACTGTCACTGTAATCGTGCGTGGATCGATTCGACAGCGAGCGGTCGTAGTAGGAGCGCGGTCGTTGCTTGAAGCTAGTGGTGGTTGTCGTGGTGTTGCTGCTGGTGCTGCTGCTAGAGTTGTTCACGTTGATGTTGCTGGCGGCGGTGGTGGCGAGCGGCAGTGAGCTGTTGGCCTGGCTACTGCAGGAAGTAGTAGTTTGATATTTATGCACTAGACCTTTTACATTACGATCACAATTTTCGCTTACGCTGGAATCGGATGAGTTGGAGTTCGAGGCGGTGGACACGTGATTGGCGTGCTGTGCTACCGGCGACGAGGGCAGTGATTGGTGGCTAGATGACTTTTTACACGGGTTTGGATTGACGGATCCACCACTTGCTCCAACCCCAACCCCCGCTGCCGCTGCACTGCAACCTGATCCGGACACGGATCCAATAACGGTTCCGTTTCCAGCACCACCACCCCCACCACCTCCACCAACGCTTCCTACCACACCCGCTTTGGCTTCAAAGTTCTGCTTGAGTATTTGCACGTTGCCCGAAATACGCTGGTCTTCGGCCAGCGATGGATTCTGGGCCTGCCGCAGCTCCACAACGTCCGATTGGTCTCCATGGGTGGTGTTCTTGTTTTCAATGTCGCTGGTGTGCATCAGTTCCTCGCTGTTGCAGCGCAGAGGTTGCCTCTGACGTGGGCTGTGCGCCGAGGAGGTGCTCCTCTGTAAGCTTGGGCTCCTTTTCTGACCACCGCTACTGCTATCCACCGACTCCAGGACCGGCTGCTGCTCCTGACTGTTGTCCTCCTGACAGCGCTTCTTCAACGAAGCCTTATTTTCTTCTAGTTTCTGCTTAGTGCGCTTCACGGTGCCTTCGCCAACACCAAGGACTTCTCCTTCGCTTATGTTGCAGTTACTGCTGCGCTTCAGATCCTGGATCTGACCCTCGAAAATGGCCGTGGTCGTGGCATTGCGATTGCTGTCGTAGTAGGAACACGAGCTGGTCCGTAACGGAAGACTACTCCGGTTGTCCCCTGATCCCCAGCTGGCGTGTCGCGATGGTGGTTCCCTTTGTCGCAGTCCGCGTGGGGCCAACACAATAGAACCCGAGCTGGACTGCTGCTGCTGGTCCAGAACGATACCCCCACTGGGGCCAAAAGACTCTGTCCAGGACTGTGTTTTGCGGCGCTGCCGCTTTTCGCGCTCCTCTCGGGCAAACACACTGTCCACTTGCGAGGAAAACACATCCGATGATCCGGAGTCGCGACGCGACGTTCCTCCTAGATGCGAAGTTTGAGTGATCAGCTTGCTGGAAGCAGTCCAAACGGGCTGTTGGGACTGATGGCTCTGTGAAGGCGGTGGCAGTTGGTCCGCTCGGTGCGCCTCGAGATCGTGAACCCTCGTGCGCACAGACAGAGGCGTGTGCTTCTGGATGTGCAGCACCTGATTCTGGGTGACGCTGTAGTTCTCGCCATTGCTGCCAGGAAAGCGCATGTTTTTCGGTTCCTCGGCCACACTTCGCTCCGGCGTCAAGTTTTCCATCGACTGACTTTGTTGCTTGGTGACTACTGCCGTCTGGGTTTTCGGTGATGTGCTACTCGAACGTCGAATCATGCGGCGCTGTGATTTTTGGGCGGTGGAGCGTCGATGCAGCCGCTTGTCTGGTTCCTGCTCGCCATCCGGAGTGACACCGGCCGTCTCCCCGGTGGACTTTGACTTGGCCTGGTTGAGAGCCTGGATAAGAGGCGTCGGCTCACTTCCAGGCAGCAGACGTGCGTCTTTTGTGCTCTTCAAATTGGTTTCGCTCTTGCTGCGCTGCAACTTCTCCTTGTTCTTCATGGCGTCCAGCATGCCGTTATACGTCTCCAGCTGGGTGAGGAAGTTCTTGTTCGGCTTTATGCAGCTCCGGCGCTTCTTAACGTGCTCCAATGCCTGCTGAAACTCCCACTGGTAGGCTTTCATTGCATACGCAATCACCACCGAAGCAGACCGGCTGACGCCCATCTTGCAATGCACCAGAACCTTCGATCCCTCGGCCTTGGCCCGGGAAATGTATCGGTAGGTACTATCCCAGTGTTTCAGGAGATTGGTCTTCTCGTCGTCATAGACACGCACATTAAAGTACTCGAAGGTTCCGGGAAAAAAGTTGTCGATCTCCCGAGTCACATTGAGAATATGGCGAACGCTGAAAGCCATCCATTAGAGTATTATTTTAAAGATCTATTTTGGAAATAGGCCACTCTCACATACCCATTCTTTTGCAGTTCTTCCAGATTGCTGGCATTCCATTCCGAACCCAAGTACACGTGCTCGAATATCTCGGTGGGCGCGTCCATCTGGCCAAGTATAAGAAGCATTTCCTCATCAATGAACGACTTGTACTCGGCCAGGTCCATGTCGAGAATCTCCTCCAGCCTCCCGCGTATGTACTTCGAGGTAACCTCGTCCAAGTCCACTGACATCATGATGGCCTTCAGCTTAATCTTAATGACACTCTCGGTTTCCTCTTTCTTAGTGGGTCTGCCAAACGAAGGAAACGAAGTTAAAACGAACCAATCTCTTTAAAATTAGAATGCTTACTTGTTTCGTATGGCATCGGGCGAGGGGGGACGACGGCTCTCGATTGCATCCATGGCATTCCATTCGTTCAGACAGGATTGGTCGGACTCGATGCGGCTCTCGTAGCTGGACAGCCAGTCGTGAGAGGGACCGCTGGCATAGAAGTTGCTTTCACGAGCCTTGTTCGACACCTTGTGCAGTGTCTGTAGCGCGGACCTGTAAGGAGATTCACATTTTAAAATAACGTTTTAGACACCCAGTGTTGTGGGGAGACCTACCACATGGCCTGTACTGAAACGGGCTTGAAAATGTGCGTCTTCTCGAAGACCTTGACACTAAAACCACTGCAATTAGAAGATACGCGAATATTACTCTTCAAAAACATGAATAATTTAATTAAATTCTTACCCATCACCATCCAGGTGAATTGAGGTGTCTGCCAGAATCGGCACCACCAGGCCAATCGTGGTCCGCTCGTTGCAATCAATGCCCAGGAGACAGGACTCCTCCATGCCCGAGGTATTCTTGTTATCGCCGGCCGCCGTTGCATTCTCTTTGTCCGCTGACCTATCACATTTGCTAGCTGGTGTGCTTGTTACTGCTCCGCTGGCCGCATGATCCTCGGACATCTGCCGCTGGGCAGTGGCACCGCCCGAACCGGTGCCCGAGGATCCACTAACCTTGGCCGAGTTGTGACGCATGATCCGATGACGCCGATGTTCGCTGGTGGAGGACCGGCAACAACTGCGGGAAGCGATCACGAGGTATCGGGTGCGGTTCGACCGTTGCGACTCCAACTTAACGGCCTGCAAATCAACAAAAGACAATGAGTATGAGTATGAATCCCAGCAACTGGGTTTTTGTGAACCAACCATCTTTAGGGTGTCCTCGCGATGCAGCAGGAAGAACATGGACTGCAAATGGAGCTGAATGTCCGAGTTGTTGCTCTGCGTGCTGTTGCTGGAGCGGGTGGAGTCGGTGCTTAGCCGGCGCTCACTTTGGTCCTTTGGCGGGAGATCCAAGACCAGGGCAATGTCCCTGCCGGCACTGATGCACTCAGCCTGCTTGCTATTGCCCTCGTCGTCCTCGGCCTCGCCATCCTGCGGGCGGGAAACGGAAATAAGTGAAACGAGGGACTCTGAGTTGGCAGTACCAGTCCGCCCCCTTCCTTCGACACTCTTCGCCGTCATCCGGATGACTCACCCCCCCCGGTAAACAAAATATATCGTATTGGGGCCAAACGCAAGACCTCATGATGAACGACTTTACAAAAAGGGATCAGCGGCCGGGAGATATTTGCTTGATTATTGCCTGAATTAAAATTCCAAGGGCGGCACACACACACAACACACGCACACACTCACACACAATAACACTAACAAACATATGAGCATATGCAGACGTCAAGGTCTCGCGAACTATTTTTGGGGCGGTCGGGCGGCCGCCTAACGGAACACCACCGCAGGTGGAAAGGGGAAAGAGAGGGTGCCAAGCGAAAAACAACGGAAAAACGACAAATAAGGCAATGCAAAAGTTTATTGAAAAATATAGACGTCGCGACGTCTGCGGCTGATTTGCTTGGGTTACACCGAAAGCAGCGACGATGACGCCCACGCCAGGCCGAAAACAGAAAAAAATCATATAGCTCAGCACTCAGAAAACCCACAAGCAACAACTGCGAAAATAAACATTTTTTTTTTGCAAGGGAACACACAAAGGATCATGACCGAACCAGGCGGAACACGCACCACAACGGAAAGAGAGCTATACTCTAATTAGGGAGACCAAAACAAAGCACGCACGCGAAGAGGTGCTCACCGAATTCGAGCAGGAGCCAGCCCCACTGGGAGAGCGCTGCACTGTCACCAGCGCCATTTGTTGTTGCTGCTCCCGCTCCTCCCTTTTTTCCGCCGCCGCCTCCTCCTCCTTCGGCTGCAGCTGCTGATGATGAAGCTGCTCCTGATCCTCCTGGTTCTCCTGTCCTCCTGGCTGCTGCACTCTGCGTCAGTGTGCAATGTGTGCTTGCGCGACCCTGTGTGTGTGTCTTTGTGTGCGAGCGTGTTTGAGGGCTACAAATGCATTTTCATGTCGCTGCACTCGGCTCGTCGCTCCTTTCCTCCTTGCAGCTACCCGACAGTCCCCGCGCTGGACGCTCTTGGCAGGCGGCTACTGCCGTTCTCTATTGAAATCGACGTGGCAAGGTTCGTGTACTTGGATCGAAACGTCACAAACGATTTTGCTAAATTTGTAAATACTTTTCACTATTATTTCCAACAATGCATGACGACGAAGTAGCTACAAACGATTTTGGCGGCGTTGCCAGAGTCGGCGGTAAAACATGGCGGCCAATAAGTTTTTTGTAGCTTATCGATATATTTTCTTAACCAATTAAATGTAATTGATTAATGTATAGACCTTGCGATTGGAAGACACTTCTAAACAAACATTCCTACGCCGTTTTTAATTGCCAAATTATGTTACTCTTTTCAGCCCAGATAAAAACAAAATTTATTTGATAGTTTGCGGCGGGTTGCCACCACATGTCCGATGGCTGCAACAATCAGCTGTTCCAGGGCGCTTTTGGTGTTCTCCAACACCCTTGTTAATCAAAAATCGCAATGTCGTTTGTTTTGGAACGGAATCGCTGAAGGTCGCCCTAACTCGGACGAATGCAAAATGACTGCTATCGTCGAGGAAAGCAAGGGTCTACTGCCCCGCATCGCTCTGATAGCGTGCGGTTGCTTTAGCCCGCCAACGCCGATGCATATGCGACTGTTTGGTGAGTCTGAATAGCTGTTGTGAAATTCCCCCTGGGGCATAATCGATAGCATGACACAACTTGACACATTCTTGCAGAAATAGCCAGGGATCACTTTGAGATGCAGAAGACACACAAGGTTGTTGGCGGTATTATATCTCCTACACACGATTCGTACGGAAAAAAAGGCCTGGCCTCCGCATTGGACCGGTGTGCAATGGTTAAGCTGGCCACGCAGAGCTCCTCCTGGATTCGGTTGTCCGACTGGGAGATGCACCAGAATCAGTGGATGAGGACGCATGCAGTTCTGCAGCACCATCAGAACTTCATTAATAATTACATAAATTGCGGAGGAGGAGATGGAGACGAAGAATCAAATGGCCACCTGCCTAATTGGTTGCCTCGTGGACTCAACGACCGAAGAGATCCTGTGCAGCTCAAGCTTCTGTGCGGTGCCGATTTGCTAGAGTCCTTCGCAGTACCGGGTCTGTGGGCAGATGCCGATGTAAGTCTTAAAGTACAAGTTTATGCAGTAAAACAGGTGCCTCAAAATTGAATTCTTTCAGATTGAAAATATTGTGGCCAATCATGGTCTAGTAGTCATCAGCCGTGCAGGCTCCAATCCAGGAAAATTCATCTTTGACTCTGACATCTTAACGAAATATCAGGTAAAACTTTTATAAACAACCTGTTGAACATTCATAAACAATTCTTTTTCAGAACAACATAACTTTAATCACCAACTGGGTGCCTAATGAAGTCAGTTCGACATTGATCCGACGGCTTCTTGGACGCGGTCAGTCGGTGAAGTATCTCCTGGATGATCTGGTTTTGGAGTACATCAAGAGACAGCGCTTGTTTAACATTAAATCGTAGGTGGAATTTCGTTTACCCCATAACACTCTGCATGCATACTGACACTCCCTGTCCCGTATTCGATACGTACACTGAGAAAAGCCAGCTTCACATATTTCACAGCCTCCATCACCAAGTTCTCAAAATGCACTTGCTGCTCCTTGTATTTGCCTTCTTTTGTGTTTTGACCTATAGGCCGAGTGCACCCGAATGCAATTCCTGACGAACATTGCACCCAAAAGAGACGTTCACAAGATCCAGAAGTTGCCCGAGCTACCAGCACCGTTATTCGCACCATCTTCCCTACCAGCACCATCCGCTGTTTGAGCCATGGCGCCTCTTCATGGAGTGTGAGCAGAGCTTATGTTCAAGTTCCTATATGGAGGAGACGCCTCCGAAGCATGCATATTTTATATAATCCTTTGAACTTGCCCTTTTGTATATAGTCTTGGATAGTTGTATGTAGTTTTGATATTAAAATGGTGGTCAGTGTGCGTATCATACAGATATATGAAAATATTATTCAGTATGTAATCCCTTTTAACTATAACCATAATCTGTTGTTTTTATACTGACCATGCCCACTTATCCTGTATGGATTTTAGTAAGTATATAACGGATGCAGTGCGTCCTACCCATTTGCTCTTTAATCACGCCTACACGGACAACAACAACAAGTTTGCGGACAGCTACCCGTTAGGCAGCCACTTGGAGCAGGACATGGATGAATCCGACAGCCCGAGCCCGAATCCTCAACCCTCGGCCACTTCCCGGGTCTTCTGTTGCGGCGAAACCACCCCTAGAGGCTCCAAGTTGCTGCGTGTTGGGCCGGGACAGGCTGTTCAGGTCATCACGATGCAGTCAGACGAAAAGGAAGAAGTATAACTACAAAACTCTTAGACCTTCAAAAATGTTAATCATGGTTTTTTCAGAGTCTGGCAAAGAAACAGAAGATTTCGCAGGTGCAGCTTTAAAAAGACAAAGGATTTAATCTGAAAACGAAACATTCAGGAGCGCTGGAAGCTATTTGTTGATATTGTAGACTCATAAATACAAAATAATAACGTTCTTAACACATGTGGTAACTACTCCCCTTATTTTGTGGGTCAGTCTCTGGACAGGGGGAAGGCATTGAACTTCAGGTAACGTGCATTGACATTGCAGCCGTTGAAGGGCTTCTTCCCTTTTCCCTGGTATCCAATGTCAGAACTTGTTGCCGCGTTGCGATGAAAGGCTACCATTAGTTCAGCCTTAGAGGGGCTTTAGTTGATTCTTTAACTTGGTGGAGACCGGATCGCGAATGTTCTTCTTCCGCCGTCAGAATGCCAAGCCTGCGCCACGCCCCTCCCGCGCTCCTTCATTTGCGCTGCCGAAACGCAGGCCTCCAGTTCAGCTGACTCCTTCGCATCAGCACGATCAGCTTCCGTTCCTTCGGAGATCCCGGTTCAGTGCGTTGCCACATTTCCGCGTCTATGAGGATGAACCCGAGAATTTGTCGCTCTTCATCGCCATCCTGTACGTGGTGGATTTGTTCGGCATATTTCCTTTTGTGACGCTGCCCGCCTTGCTGGTTAAGCTTGGCTACTTTGGGGTGCTCCTGGTGCTGTCAATCATATTTCTGCAGATTTATACCTCGTTTCTATTGTCCCAGTGCTGGACCATGGCAGAGTTGCTAGATCCCTCCATTCAGCAGAAGCGTAACTATCCTTATGCCGCTCTGGCGGAACTGGCCTACGGTCCGTATGTGAGTTTGCTGGTCTCGGTCCTCCTGGATCTCAGTATCTTTGCCATGGCGGTGCCCAGTGTGGTTATGGCCGCCGAGAACCTGGAGGCGGTGGTGCTGCGCATGAGCGGGGGTCAGTACAACTTCTCCTACTGCTACTGGGCCATCATAGTCGGTCTGGTAATCTGTCCGCTCATGTGGCTGGGCAGTCCGAAGCATATGCGGTAAGAAATTGGTTCAGAAGGATTTTAAACTGAAAGGTTAAAGCCTCTCCTTTTAATAATATTATTTAAATCTTTTAAAGGAGTCTGGCCATCATTGCTGTGTGTGTAATGATCATCATTGTGGGCTTGCTCTGGTTTTGTCTTTTCGCCGCCCCCGCGATTGGAGCTCCTTTTGAAGGAATATCTTTGGGTGGGTTCTTTGGAAAGCATTCCATATTCTTAAGCCTTAAATTTATAATTTTCCACAGAGCTTCCTGGCTTCCTGACTGTGCTAAACAGCTATAGTATCTTGGCCTTTCAGTTCGACATCCATCCGGTGCTGCTCACTCTACAAATCGATATGAAGCACAAGTCACAAGTTTCCTGGGCTGCCCTCAGCGGTATATCCAGTAAGTGGCTTTCATTTATCTGAGGGTATAGGATAATGATTGCTAATCCTTTTGCTATCCTTAGTTACCTGCAGCGTGGCCATTATCGGATCTGTCATCGCCGCCTATAAATTTGGGTCCATGATAGCCAATAATTTGCTGCAAACGCTGCCCACCAGTGTGCCGTTTTATGTGATGCTGATCCTCATGTCCTTGCAGCTTTGTTTCTCAGTGACAGTGGCCAGCTCTGCCATGTTTATGCAGATTGAGAATTACTTCAACCTTCCAGAGAGTGAGTGTTTTTTCGAAGGAATAATTTTCAATCTACATAACAATCTAAACCACCTGCAGCACTTTCTTTCAAACGAATGCTGATCCGGTCGTCGATCCTGGCCCTGGAGGTATTGATAGCTGAGTTTGTGCCCAGCTTTGATGCTCTCATGGACGTGGTTGGAGGCACCATAACAGGTCCTTTGGTGTTTATCCTGCCGCCGCTTCTGTATCGACGCATTCGTCGGATGGAGCGAGTACATCAGCGCATTGCAGCAGAGGCCTGTTACGGAAGCTTGCCCCTGGACCTTAACTACGATCCCATCGAACTGGAAATGGAGCCGCTGCTGGTGTCCACACCGTCGACCACTCCTCGCGGCTGCTGGCTGCGGGTGGTGAGACTGCTGCATCGTTTCGAGTGCGACGTATCCTGCACCATGGGCGTCCTGATATTCGGTCTTCTGGCCACCTTCCTCTCGACATATCTGAACATATTCAGCCTGGCGGATCTATTCACTAACAACTCACCCTGCTTGGGTAATCTCACGAATCACTTCCCGCAATAAAAACGCAAAAAATCAGTCAAGTTCAATTGCCGTCGTCCTTCGACGACGAGTTCAAAAACCTGAGACGATCATCTTTAGTGCAGTGAGTGCTTGGGTGTTTTGTATAACACAAACTACAAATTTAATAATGCTTAATAATAAATTCATTATATTACTCGACGACACGCAGAATTTGAGTGGTGGTGTTTAATTAGTTAAGCTTTATTAAAACATGGAAAACAGCAAATAGCAAACAGCAGATAGAAGACAACTGACAGCCGGAGATCCAAACTATTTGTTGGGGAATTGCACACGCGCATCATTTATCATTTTTTTCGGCTGCCCAGTCAGTAAATGTTTGCCAAATTTATTTAACCATTCGATGTGCGTTGTGGGTATCTTTTTTGAGCTGTGACTGTTGCTTTTGTTTTGGCCAGTAATTTGAGACGAGCAGATGAGAAGCGCTCATCCCGAGTGGAAAGTAAACAGGCTGATAACACCTTTCGCGGCACTCTTTTGTTTGCCACTGTATCTGTGTCTGTGTATCTTGGTATCTTTGTATCTCAATATCTGTATCTATCTCTCTATCTGGCCGACATGCCGGTGTGGCTTAGCTCAGGGTTTAAATTTAAACACACAAGAACTCCGAACCCCCAGATTCTTTTGCCAAGATTCTTCTGCTTAACGCCGTACGAAAATTTAATTTATTCTTTCGACAGCAGCTGGCTTACCTCCATGTTCCATGCATGGATTTTTCTATTTGCGTATATCTCTTTCCTATATATAATATACCCACAAAGTCGATGATTTTTTCCTGGCATTCATTTCCGTCTTCCATAATACGTTTTTAAGCGCGTTCCATGATCGGGGAGATGACTCAAGGCATTGTGTTGATAACCTCCCCGGAGTCATCTAACCATCCAATGCAAAAACCGCAACAACAATAACTCGAATCGAATTATTATTTATATATTTTTGTTCCCTTCCATTCTCGGTGATTATTTATTAAAATTAATACCCAATTGTTTGATAGCTCTTGTCGCGTCATCAGTCGTCATCATCCCTCCACCTATTTGTCTGTCTCACCTGTGGCTCGGATGCTTTTATTGGCTCGTTATTCTCAGTTGGGTCTTTTAATGGTCTGGCCAAAAAGGTACGCACTCAGCCAGCACTGTTCGCCCTTTTAATTGCGACGATCTTAGGGTTTACTACCTTTTGGGCCTTTCCGAACGCAAGTTGTTTTAGCCGTTTTTTTTTTGCCAGATTTCAATATATGCAGAAGGTCTTGTTTGGCACGAACTCTATGTTCCGTGGATGAGTCACGGTGGAGGCTAATACAAGTGCTTGTTGCCTTACCACTTGGACATGGATCCGTGGAGTTGGAGATGCTGCTGCCCCAAGCTGCCAGTTTCCAGTTGCTAGTTGCCAATTGCCAAGTGCAGCATAAATCGTGCTAATTGATTATATCGCTTATCCATTGACAAGTGTTTAGGGTACGATTTGTTTGTAAATTTATGTACTTATTTTATTTGCAAATAACTCAAATAACTCAAATTAATACTAATTAAACTTTATTGCTTACATGGCCCGAGGAATTTCTGTTTTATGACTGAAAAGTGGTAGTTGCTTATTCAATTGTCTATTATTGTGTGTTTATTTAAGTTCCTTAATAATTCATATGCTTAAATTTGGTACTTGGCTTACTGATTCTATGAATTATGTATTTTCTTTTAAGAAATGTAAATAAACCTGTTCAACATTTCTTATTTGGTTCCATTTAAGACTTCAGGTCTTTTTTGGCAACACTCTTTTTTCGGTGCTTTCCCAGAGCTCCCAGAGATATATGGACAATTCTCCGGCTGATTAAAGACCCATTGAGCACTCGGACTCGGACAGAGTGTCGCCCTCATGTTAGCCATTGCCCGGGAGCCATTGCCAATTTGACTTGCGGCTGATGCCGCTGCCAATGCCTGTCCAAAACTGATTATACGGTGGCAATTTTCAAGTGGCCAGCACAAAGGCTTAACCCAGAATTTAATGATATTTAAATTGCAAGTTCCTTTTGGCCAAAAAGCAAAATTAAAAATCGAAAAAATCGAAAAGCATATATTTTGTAGTGTGTACACAACAAAAGGCAGCAAAGCTTTGGGCATAAAATTTCACTTTTCATTTCCTATTGACCCCGATTCCCTGGACACTGGCACTTCTTTCTAATTTTTTCGGCTCCACGCTTACCCCAGCCCCCCTGGTCCATTTTGTTTTTAGCCACCATCTCTCAGCAAAAAACGTCTGAAGTGCCCGCAGTTCCCTACTTCTACTTTTCCTAATCGAATTTCGAATCTTTGGCGTTCCATCGATCGAACTGTAACGTCTTTCAAATGGCCATTTATGGTGGCTGCTCGTTTTTGGCTGCTTTCTGCATCAATTGAATACTCATTAGGCACACTCACAGACTGGCAGGGCAGGGGGATCTCTGCCAGTCAGATCGCCAGATCTCGAAATCACCAGATTCGCAGATTTGGTTCCTCGTGGCGAATGATGACTATTTGATTTTTTTGTTTTTTTCTCTCGGCTTTGCCCAGAATCAGCACAAAGTGTTTCGAGTTTCAAGATATTTCGCGGACTCTTCTCTGAATATACCTTTTATGTGGAATAGCCCCCCGAAAAATTCTGCATTGTTTTGCATGTTGATTTCTGCCTATCTAACCTGCCTCGGGGGCCAAGATCTGCTTGACTTTGAATTTGACCAACATTTCCAGGGCGCGAACTGAACCGCTTTTAAAACGCACTTTCAGCCAGTTTCGGAGTTTGTTTACCTGCCAAATTTATTTTTGGCGAGCCTAGAAACGACTAGAATCAAAAACAAACAATTGAAATTAACATAAAACGCATTTTTACATAATAAATGAAATAATATGCTAAGGCGCGATAACAACAATTCTTTAAAAATACTTCGATGACGTTATAAATGATTAACTCTTAGACAATACAAATTGTTTGCTAATAGACATGGAAGTAGTTACTCTGGGCAGGGACGGGGGGTGACCGGCAGACAGAGACGAGTCTATCTAGGGGCTTCGTAGATTCACATCGCTTTATTCAAATAAATTATAATATTTGGCGAGCTTCGAAAAAACGTGAGCCATAACAACAACAGCTCGGTCGAGACTCGATAATAAGCAAATAAATTATAATTATACACAAGTTCAATACAAAATGTACAGCCAAGGACGTTGAAGGCCATTCAACGAGTGTTTTGGGGGTTGTGCCTCCACCCCATCACTCAGACAACCTCCTCACCCCTCTCGGCTGACCCTCCATGTCCCTGAATCATCAGCCACCTGCTCCTCCCCCTTCTCGGCATTTGATGGCTTCCTCAAGCTCATCGACATGCTAATCAAGCCGCATAAGCATTAACTCAGATTGATGCTGGCCCATAAATATGGATGCTGGCTGGAAGGAGGCTAGGTGGGGCGGGGAATGGGTGGCTGGCAGGCTGCAAGGCCACAGCCGAACTGTAAATAGCTTGCAGCTCATTACCATTAGCCTGTTGCTCTTCGTGGACGCATCCTCGGTTTATTGTCTAAAAATAAACGCCGGGCAGCGCGACTCCAATCGACTTTGGCTTAGTTCTTTGGATCGCCGAGGGGCCTGAATCTGGCCAAGAGCCTTCCTAGTTGGCGTTCGTGGGCATTTTTGTTTTATTATTATTAATTAGTACGGTTCAGTATAGGCACTGAGCCAGGAATGCTGCACTGCAAATAATTTATATAACCTCTTCATAGATCAGATCTTCAGAGGCTTTTGTAGTATTTTTTATTTAATAAAAGACATATAGTTTATTTAAAACATAATAATTACTACTATCATTTTTTAACATGTATGTACGTAAGGCCGAACCTCTTGAAAGGGGTGTTGGCACTTTGGCGCCTCTCATCAAGGAGCCCAGACACTGGGAAACTGCAGCTGCCTGATCCCATCCTCATCCTTGCAGCGTTTGGCCAACGACAGCAACCAATTAATTGGCATTGGGCCTACTGCCAAACCCCAAACCCCCAACTGACAAGCCCCCAACCCCAAAAACTGGAAGAGCTCTTTAATGGCAACGCTTAGGAGATGCTATAAATAAAACTCGGTACCTCATTTCCATTGTCAATCTGCGGCCGGGGAGTCTGAGCCAAAGTCAGTGCCATGGCTATGACTAGAGAGATCTGGCTAGAACTTTCCACTACCGCCGCTGTCGCTGCCGCTCATTAAAGAGGCAACCAGCGCTGACTTTTTATTGATGCAATCAAAATGTGGCAAGAAACAAAAACCTTTTAAGTGTGTCTTCAAAATGCAGCCAGCGGCAATTCCTCACTTCTCATTACCCGGCCATGCCCTTCTAGGAATTGGCAAAAAAGCACAGAAACCGAAATGGTATGGCAACATAGACCGGCTCGGTGCGGCCTCCATGCAGGATCCATAAAACGGACGAAAACCTAACCAGATGCCGAAGAGGCTGTTAATGATGGACACACAGGAAATGGGTTAAGTGGTAACGAATAACTATCAGATTGAGTTCTTGCAAATCTAAAGGATAGCTGGGATTTCCCTACCCGGGATCGTAAAATGCCACAAAAAAGCTTTCAGTCTTCCCCGCCCCGTAGAATGGTCTTTTTCTTTTTCGGGCCTATTCCAATTCTGAGCGGTACTAATCAAACTACTACTATTATTGTCCCCAGTTTAGTCGGTGATTTATTTTAATATCTCAGAAGCCAGCTGCCATTATGCGTACACCGCCCTATCTGCCGACAGAACCCACGAATGGAATTAAAAATGAAATGGAAATAGAATTAGAATTAAAATTAGAAGAAAAGAGCGGATTAGAACGGAAAAGAATAGAACAGAGCACTTGACGTGAGTTTAACAGCCGCTACTTTATTTTGGGTTGAATAAAACAATAAACAGAAGTCCGGGACTGGGACTGGGGCTGCGACTGGGACTGGGACTGGCCATTCAAATTAAACAGATTATTCATAACCTTTATAGTGCTCGGGAATTGAGGGGTCCGCGGTCCCCTTGCCGATGATTAGATAAAAAAGAGCACTGAGGAAAAATGATCATTGATATATTTGATTTGAAATGAAAATGTTAGTTTTTATTAATTGGTTCACTTATCAAAATAAATCTCTTAAATAAATCACTTGAACATCTGTTGACTTTATCATTCATGTATTTGCAAAGTATCTGCATTTAAGATCGTTTAATATAAGAGTCTTAGAAAATATGCAATTAATTAAGTCAAGTTTTGTATTATAATTTTAGTTCGATGTAATAGTTTGTATTGTATATTTCTTAGTTAACTTATCTATAGTCTGGTATTTCCGAAATGTATCCTAATTTAATACAAAGCTTTATAGTTACCTAGTTTTTCTCTCAGGGTTCATGCCGTACGTTAACCGCGACGAACGACCCAGACATTTTGCGGGGCATAGGCCCAAAAAGGGGTGGGGTATGGTCACCTCTAGAAGAGGGGACGAGGCAGTGACAGGGTAGGACCAGTGCCCATTACCCAAGCCAGGGGGTTAGTGGCCAGATCACGTAACAAGCGAAGAGTGTCGGGGCAAGTTCTCAGCACTGGAATTATAATTAAAAAGTGGAGGAGACATCGGCCAGAGCCAGAGATAGGCCAAGAGACAGAAGCACCGGGTCCATGGCAGAATTAGAGTTATGTTTCCTTAATGAGTGCCACTGGCGGACCAAGACCGCTAAGCATCTTTCAATAGGGCCTGAGAAGATCGCAGATGGCTGATAGTAGGGTTCACTGAACTTTTTGGCAATGAGCCGGAGTTGTAGATCTCCGACCTGGCCACTTTCCCAATCCCAAAATAAAAACTTCACAAGAAAAAAAAACTTGAAAAACCAAAAACCAATCCACTGCACACTCGACTCGGCGATAACGCCTCTAACTGTAAAAATATTTACAGATCTCTGTGTTGTGCCTGGTTTTTTTTTGGTGTTTCCCTATTTTTTGGGGGCCTTGTTCGATGCTGTTTGGGTCAGAAATTTGCATAAATTCTGATTTATACCCAAACATTTCAAAATGCTGTGCGAATTGGGAGCTGTTGATTTTTTGCTGCTGCCGGGTGGAGTGTTTACATAACACTAAAAGCCATTTCTCATGAATGAACCGTAAAGCAAACAGCCCGGGGTTCCCTATGAATTTGCATCAGTTTCGACAGGCCGGGAATTAATCAAAGATTCGCTGCCACAGGTAGACAGTCTAAAGCTTACCTTGTCTTGGCGTTTAAGCCCAATTACCTGTAGACACCGAATCCGAATCTGACATATTTACTCAACAGGCCAAACACACACCGCGCAGAGATGCGTCGCTGCCCCGAGGCGTTTTTTATTCTAATAAAAAAAAAAAAAAAAACGTTTACCTATTTGGGGCGCCGTCGTCGTCATTTGGGCGTCTGCGTGAGCCATTTGTGTGCCAAATGCCAAATAGCCAAATAGCTAAATAGTTAAATAGCAATGTGAAATTCCCCGCGAGGCCATAAATCAGCCAGCGAGTGCCAGAGTGCCTCGAATCTGGCGACTGCCCGCTGTAATTGTCGCATTAGAAACGCCAGCAAAACGCGCGAATAAATCAACTAAACCCAACCGAACACCCACCCACCGTACGTGGGCCGCCTTCAACTTCGCGAGATTTTAAATATCTTAAATACTGCAGTAGCCGACTACTGTTCTGGCACTCTATAGTTTTATATTTGCATTTATCTACATATCCATATACATATTTGTAATTTTAGAACACTTTAGAATAATTTGGTTGGTAATTAAGAAACTTGGCTATGGTTTTTAAAATAATGGTTTTTAAAATAGAGGTTTGGTATTCTTTCTTTCAGAAAAATGAGCTCTTTTCTGTACTCTATTTCGTTTTTACAGAAGCCTTCTGTATGCAAATATTTTTTCAACTGTAGGGGCACCCTTTTGTGGCTTTGTTTTACGGCTTTCGGCACATTTTTTTTGGCGGCTGAAATGGGGGGTGGTTGGGGCCCAAAGGGGTAAGAGGGTAAGCAGGGAAAGGGCGTAGAAAAACGAGCATAAATGCCAACCCAGTCACGCCTCTTTTCATTTGGCATAATTTGTCGCCCATTTGCCGCAGTCTCGTAAATTTGCTAGAGCTGCGCGTGCGCGAATGTCGCTCAGGCACTTCAAGTCTTTAAAACAGTTTGGCGGCGTGGGAGTCTACATAGGTGTGTGCACTGTACAGTAGCCACTCCAGGGTGTGCCGTCAAAGTGCGCCGCAATGTGTAGTCAGCTCAGTGCACTTCCGGCTTCCGTACTAACTAAAAATCATCGTTACACGGCCAATTCGGGGGAATCAATTAGCAACGACCGTCGAACCATCGGCCATCGAACATCGGAGATAAATACAAAACTTTGGCTCAATAAACCTGGCTCAATGCAAAGCAAATATGAGCCATGCCGGGCCAGCAAATTGCTTCGACAAGTATTTAAGTTTAATTGAATTTGACGATTTGCCGCCGCCGTTGGCTTTTGTATTATTGCCTTCTGCAAAATGCCTCAAGGCTGCCTTTGGCCAGGTCGATCTTCGGTTTCGGTCGAAGATCGGAGCCTGGTCTCTTAGCCGGGCCCGATAGATAATCATCAGTGGCTAAGGCCTGGAGTCTCTGAGCGTGGGGCTTAGAGCTGGCAGAAACTGAAGCTTGGCGGGCAATCGCCCAGACAATTAGTCAAAACAATAATTCATAGACATAGAGCATGTCTGTGCGATTATTGGCGAAATCTGAGAAATCTTCTTTGGCATCGGGGGTCTTAGAGTTCTGCTCTGAAACGATTATGCAACAGTGAACTCATGCAGCAGATCACTGAGAGAAAGGAGGTCTATTTCTTTCTTGGGTTATTCTTGGGTATTTCTAGATTTTCAAAATCCCCCCATTTAAAAGCCCCAAATAATTGGGACAAATGGGTATATAAACTAAAATATTTTGTAACTATAAATAACTTTTTTCCCGGTGTCATAGGTTAAGGCTCTTTTAACTAGATATTTCCGTTGCCGGCGAGACGCCACTAGAATCGGAATCCCATACAATCCGAACTTGAATCCGAATCCGCTTTTGTGATTCACAGAACGATTACACGGCACTCGAGGGGTATTAGATACACTCGTATCGTATAGAGTGTACTTCTCGTGATTCTCGCATGTTGTTTTTTGGGTTCAGGAACGAGGGCATGGCAACCGGCAACCGGCCGAGTCTATTCATAAATCTGCGTCCGGGCAGTGCCCAATATAATCAGTGAATTAGAATATCAATGCCACGAAATGGCTGTGAAGATGAGCTCTTTCTCCTAATGGGATCATAAATCTATTTCGGAAGATTAGTGTGTGGCCATCTATCTATTGTCCATTGGAATCTAACTAGGCATCTCATTTCGCAAGCCAAGAATACATCAAGAAATTTTCATTTTAAGCTAGGCATTTTTCTTGGTTCTGGCTGCCTAATTATTAATACGAGTAAGAGTTTTGCTTTTTAGTCTTTCGTTTTATTTGTATTCTTTTGCTGAATTGAAGTTCTAACTAAAAGCAAACCAGTTTTCAATTCTAACTTATTTTCGTTTGTTTCGCATCACTTGGAGCCCGGCTTTTTGTGTTTTCTTCGCCATCCCACCTGGGCTCTATTTAAAGGTTCAATGTCCGCATCCGCATCTTGTGAGTGTCTTCTAATGGATATGTTCGTTCGTTGGGGACTGAAGATTGAGCTTGAGCCTGCCTGAGCTCCTTTCGAGTTCATTAAAGGCTTAAGGAATTTGAAGGCTCGTAAACTGCAGGCGGCTGCACTCAACATTTGATCCGGCCGGCGCGGCGTCAACGTCATCTTCCCACTCCGCCGGGACTTGGAGCCCAAATCCAAATCCGCCTCGAGTGCTTCGGCTGTCAAACCCATCTTCAGTGTCAGGGTCACGCTCTTGGCCAGCTCAAAACAAAAACAGCAAAAAAACGACAAACCAAAAAACCATGCAAGACAAGAGTCAACAACATTTGACAGCCGCTAATTGGCCAAACACATGACGGACAAAGTACGACAAAATAAAAAAATTCACCCACACCCGGGAATATAAATGGTAGTAATATATGTAGTATGACTCTCGGCTCATGCCTCAATTATTAATGGCTTTTCTATTGACATGATTTTTACGCACGCAGTCACGTTATAAATTTATACACAATAATAAAAAAACTATCCCCAACGGCTTTCAAGGCCAATTGCATTAATTTCATAATAATCGCGTTAGTTTACCTGGAAGCCATGCTCCGTTTTTGGCCTGCATTGTGGCCGTCTTGTTTTGTCAATTCGATCACGCTTCAGAATGGCCAGTCGCAGCCCAAAAATAGTTGTGAGCCGCTTTTTGAGTCTGAGCTGCCATTCACTTTTCACCTAGTGGAAAAAAAACTTTCAAACAGTCATAAAAATCGAATCCAGACCTAAAACAAACCCTATACACTTGCAGTAATTCATAGGGAAAGAATAGATTATTTTTGGGTAATGTTACTTAGAAATTAAAGAAATTTGTAATCATTTTTCAAGTTTTATAATTGCAAAGGATGATATTTGAAGGGTTTTTGATTTGTTAGAGATTTATAAATGGTCCTGTTGTACTGGATATTGATTATTCATATTGTTTTGGTTATATTAAGTATACTGATTTCTATAATGATAATAAATAAAAGAAAAATGTAAGTTTATACCAAGAGTCCTCAAAGTATTAATAAATATGCCTTATATTAACTCTTACCAATAATTTCTTTGTGTGTAAAATTATGTTCTCTCTCCCGTTGCCTTTTTATCTTAGCCATATTCCTGGTTCATGGCTCACAAGTTGAATTGTAACGGTACTTTTGTTACCATGCGCCAAGCAATTTGTTATTTGTATTCGTTTGTATTTGCTCTAATTTGTATGTTTCGACTTGCCATCACCATCACTATTACCATCGGCAACGGCTGAATGGGGAAGATCCGAGACGACCAGGAGGGGATTGGAGGAGGGGAATGGCTCCACTTCACCAACGAAGCCCGCTCACAGCTGACATTTTTGCTTGTGCACAAAGCAAATACCAAACTGTGCCTGGCATGGCTAATTAGAACGCGGGGCCAAGTGCGAGGCACTCCAGCCATCCGCTCGCACATGCGAGATACATTTGTATCTCGGACTGACTTCGGTTTGACCCACGCTTGAACAAAATAGATATAGAATCTCTTTTTGTTTCTTCTTCCCTAAACTGTTGCGAATCTATTTGCAAAATATTTCGCTTAGCTTGACAAGATTTGTTTCTCCACCCCCGCGGACGTAGTAGTGCCAACGGGAACTATTTGTCGGGCTTAAAGTGACAGACACACGTTTACCATTTGGGCGTCGTGCCTGAGGTGAACCCAATTCGTGGCTTTGTTCCTCTGGAAACTGGGTCGGTCCGGGTCTGGAACTCCCACAGTCCGTACGTCCACTTACCGACAACACCTGGCCGGGCCGCTTAATTAACCCAAAGTCGCATAAAACGATGCGTGTCGTGGTCACTTTACCTCGAAGCGCATCATCATCTCGGGCCCGCGTAAATGAAATGAAATTCCCCCAACGATCCAGAACTGGCCAGAACAAAACAGATCAGGAGGCATTTTATTTTTAGTGCCTCGTCTGACGTAGACGAATTGCATCCAGCATGCCACAGATGGGGGCGTAACTGCCAGGCAATTAAAAAAAATCTGAGAGCACCAAGATTAGTGGTTTGTTGTCGTTATAGTCGTGGCAGAATTGCCATGGAGAATGGCCATGACTAAGAACGTTAAATATGCCAAAAGAAATTATAGTTCAATTTTATATTTATGATTGTCATTTATATTCTAATTTATTTCTCTGCCGTTGCTGCTTATCTCGGCTGATTATACGTCATTCCAGTTTTAGGAAAGTTTACAGAAATTTCACCTATGTATGATTCAGGCTGACAAATGGGAAATTTCACATTTAGTTCAGTATGAAATTGCATTTACATATGCGGGGAAATAATTAAATTTGTGGTGCAGTGATTTTGTGTGGCAGTAAAGAATTTCAATTCGTTAAGCTTATCGTTTTTCCCCAGAAATCTCAGTCATCTTTGGAGCTAGAGATTTGTTCATGAAACAACAATCTTGGCCTCCGACTTTAAGCCTTTAAAAATAAACGCTTATATATTCTTTTGGCAGGTCATAAAAACTGAAATAAATTTTAGCTTTAAGTTTCACATTAGCAACATTAATTGGACGATGAATTTATTTGATTCTTTCGCCTGGAACTTTCTCAATTCTCTTTTTGCTATTTCTATTTGCGAATTTCTGGTAATTTTAAACCAAGAGTAGGAATTTATTGCTTTCTTTGTCTTCGAATGAGTTATTAAAACGTAATTAATGGCATTTTAAATTAATTAATTCGGCATATTTATAAAACAATTAATGAAGTTCGCAGAGCAGTTAGTCAGTCAGTCATTAGAGATACCAAAAAGTATTTTGAAAAAATAAAAAAACCATAGGAATATCCACAAATGGTTTGTCTCATTGAACACTGGAAATGGCGTGCGTTGAAAGTTATTTCTGATTGATGACAAAATATCGAAAACAGAAGAAGAAATTAATGAATTCCTTGTAAGCCGTTTGCAAATCCGTAGAAGAACTCAGCCAGCCAGTCAGCCAGCCGGCAGAACAAAAACCCATAGAATCTTGTTTTCAGCCTCCATTTATCAGTTTTGAGCTTATGAAGATATTTGTTTTCATAGTTCCTTAATTGCTATTATGTTTACTCTGCGTTTCAAATTAACTATTGCCTTGACCGGGGGATTTGCATAGATGATAGTGGTCGGTTCATAAATTCTACTGACTCACCATCCGCGGCGACTAACTTTTATTCTTTTTCCCAGTTGCTATTTATAAACTGATTACAAAATTAATTTGAATTACAAAACGACGCTGTCGTGGCGACATTTCTAGATCGCAGACACGCCCCAAGAATGAATAAAAGCAAGATAGAGAGCAAGTCGTTGACTTAAGAACCGTTTTGTTGATTCTTATCCGAGATTTGCAGAAGCGCCAAAGACCCAAATAACAATTTGCAGATAATCGCCAGCGGATGGGCGGCGGGCTAACGACCTGCAAAAAACAGTTTGGACCTTGGGAACTTCTGCACCAAACAAATCGGCGACATGTGCCATAAATAGAACTTCATATTTAATGCCATTCCAAGTGAGTCACAAAAGTTGCAATAAAATGACCATCAAGTTCGTGTCCTAAGTCTTTTGTTATAAATGCGATTTTTACAGCGCCGAGTGGCACTTAACACCCCGGAATAACCATCAAACGGCACCCTTAATCTCCAGATCATACATTTAGTGTCAATAAAATCGAATTTAAAACAAACAACACAAAAGTTAAGCCCAAGCATTGCTTTAAAAATGTCACCAAATTATATGGGAGATGACGCTACTCCAGACTCCTGATTCTTATTCGGCTTCTGCTGTCTTTTCTGCCACTTTGTGGGTTAACGAACTGCCCGGCCGATCGGTCGATCCATGTTAATTAATTAATGCATAAAATTGCCCGCCAAACAAGCGCAAAACATATTCACAACATTGCCCACATTGATAAGGGTCACAAATTAAATGACCCATCAAAAACACGGAGAAAAAAGTATTAGGCCATTAAAAATTGATTCAACATGAACTTTCATCAAATAAATTGACCTTTTTTTTGTATACATGGTAAAAATGATATATTTTATTAAAATACACCCTTTTTCTTTATATAAATTTTTTTGAGTGATAAAGGTGCGGGTTATACCAAAAACATCACACAACTGAGACGTGTAGCAAGTGTTGTCGCCGCCTCGCGCCGATTCAGATGCTAATCGCGTGAAATTTATCAAAACGCTGTATATTTGCATACATTTCAATATGTTTGTGTCGTTCCGGCCGTTTATGCTGGCCCAAAGTGATTCGCTTGCTAAATCGAATTGAGTTTTTCAATTTAAATAAAATGCGATTGAGATAAATTAGATAGCCGGCCGGGGAGCTGTGGCGATTTTTGGTCTTTGTTTGGGGCGGCGTGAAAGCTTCTTCTTCTGCTGCGAACTGAATGGAGTGGGCAAACATACATAAATACATATTTTCTTAGCCAAATTCAAAAGCCTTTCATTTCTAGCCCGCTTTGCCAACACAGTGTTTTGTCTGAAACCGATAGAATTGGGCGCAAGCGCTCGCGGACAATTGCAGAGCTAAAAGGCTTATGGGCTTAGTGGCCGGGAATGGAGCATAGAGTTGGCTCGTGGAAAGCGGCCTTAGCTTTCGCCCATCGCTGAAGGTCGTCTTTCTTTTGTCCGACGAAGATCGATGGTGAATGACCAAATGGTGCAGAACATTTTACTTTTTCGGTATCTTGAGGCAACAAAAACCAGCAGCATCCACAAAAACCAAAGAATTCCAAACAAACAAATGGCGTTAGAATTTTTGATTTAGTGCACTCCAATTAGAGGATCGTTTTCGCAATTAACTTTTGATAACGGGTTGCCGAGAGTTTTTCAAATTAATTAGACAAAGTTTCAGATTGATTTCGACATTTATGAAATAATTATTTAAAGGTCACAAATGTGTTTATTTCTTTTATAGTTTTGTGTGTTTGCAGTAGAAATATAAAATTCTGAATTTAATAATTAATTCAGACATTAAAAATCGCAATCGAAGCAATTAAAATACTACAAATACTTATATTATTCTTAAAAGTGGCTTTAAACTTACTAACCATTCCATTCAATGTCAATTGTTATTAATTGTCATAACTAATATGAATAACAATGTTAAATAATTGAAATATTTTAATAAGTTATTCCTCTGAATACTGATCAAGACAATGTTTAAAAATATTGTAAATAAAGTTTTATTATGATTAATTTCTTTACAAACTCACCTTGAAATATAATGTTTCCTGCGGTGATGATGATGATGGTTACATTCGGTAGCCAGGGACTTAAGCTGGATTGGTTTGGATTGGATGGATTGGTTGCCAACATAATGTTGTTTGATTAACGGCCAAATTTGCGATTCAAATTCGCGAGATGGACAATTTGGCTTTTCACGTACATGCGTCTGCCTAATGAACGGAATGAACAGTTGCCAAAATCAGAGGCAACTTGAGCAGATTAAAGGCGGATTGTGCAACCTGCTGCTCGATGGAAGGCAAACACGCACGCAACAGCCAACTAGCCACTGGCAAAAGGCAACAGGCAACCGGCAACGTGCCACGGCCCGATAATCAAAGATTTTCATTAGTTATCTCGCGGATTTGAAGCGTTCAAATATTTTTGTCGACTGACCCATTTGACGAGTGTGCACGCGAGGAAATGGATTTGAATGGAATGGAATGGTTTGGATTGGATTGGATTGGATTCGGCAGACTCTTCACTTCTTCGATGGCGTCGACAAGTGTTTGGCTTTTGTGTGTGTATGTTTGCGGAATGGCAGAAACAACAATTGTTTTGCCCAAAATGTTGCCGACTCTGGTCTGGTCATTCAAGTGGCGCTTAGGCGGTTTTTGGCTTACTTTCTGTGTCAATTGCCACCGCTCGAAGATCTTGCCCCGCGGGCAAGTAGGTAGTGAGTTTTCAGTCTGGAGCTAGAGCACAAAACTGGGCAAATGAGACAATTTTAATGCAAACAAATGACGGGAGAGCACCACAACAGAAACAAAAAATAAAATATCAGCAAACTCAATTAACAGTTCATCAGCAATTGGCCGACTAATTGAATCACGCTTTTGCTATTTTCATTCTACACTAACTTCGATCATTAATTACCCGATCTGGCGATCTGACGACTGACGACGCCTGGCGGATGTGGTAAGTAATCTGGTAGTACCTTTGCACCCCGGCCTTATGAATGGGCTTCTATAAAATCTATAATCGGAGTGAATCAGTCGAGGCGCATCTGCTATTTTTAAACATGAGTCTCCGCGCACTTACTTGCCTCGAATCCAGTTATTTTTTTCGTTATCTAAAGTGCAGACAACATTCTCAAATTGAAGTAATTGCGCATGGGCAGCAGCAACAGCAATAGCAACAGGTTGCTCTGCCTAATACTTCCGCCGGCCGAGGGCTGTGTCAGGCAAGGAATCCATTTTTCCATTTTTTTTCAATCGTTGCTCTACGGACTTCGATCGGAGCCTGTGAATCAGATGCGGAACTGCTGTGGAGTGGCAGCTGGCAACTAGCAACTTGCAACATGTTGCTGGCAACCAGTGAGGCAACATTTTGCGATGCGTTCTAAAGCTATTTTTAGACTAAGTTGCATTTATTAAAATGGCAAATTATGTTGCCTGGTGAGCCTACTTTACACTGAAAAAATGTACATGATGAATACTTATATGGAAGTACTAATGGAAAGAAATTAAAATAGAGTCTATTAATCGAAAAATGATTAAGATCATTAAATTTAACTGAAGTATCAATTAAACTACCAATTTCTATGTTTTATGTAAATAAACCTGTATTCTTGACTATTTCACAAACATATTTTTTCCAGCGTACCTACTACCAACTCTCCTCAGTGGCTCAGAATCTGTTTACTTTTGCCACATTCTTAATGCGCTTTTGATCGCCCCTCGCGGCAGGCAACTTGTTGAATGCTTATTACATCATATTGGATCGGCTTGGATCTTGGCCCTGGCCCCGTCCTCCGATTCCTCGGATTCCTCCTATTCGTGCGGATCGGATTGGCCAAACTCTGATGCAATTCGTGAAACTTGTCTTACCGGCTCAGTATTCCGCGCATTCGATATGCGAGCGCCACAATTGAAAGCTTCAGTGTCAATGTCACCAATTCCAACTCCAACTCCGGAGACCAAGTCCACTTCCTAGAGATATTCAGCTAGCCTTTTGGACATTGCCAGAGATTTAGGAGTTGGGAGCTCGCAGCTTGGATTTTGCGTGTTTGTAATTTAAGCGGCTGTGTCATTTAGTTGTTGATAAGATGTAACGTTGTTGTTGCAAATAAATTAGAAACATCTCTCTGCCCGGCGTGGCGTATCTGATAACCGAAGAGTCTCTGAGACTGAGACACTGAGAGCTGTAGAATAGGAGAATCGGAGAGGTTGCAAGCTGATAGCCGAGAACCGTTGACAGCAACAAGCTGCAAATTTGTTGCCACAACCATTTTGATATATGGTCTCTATTTCCTGTTACCGCTGATGAGCCTGGTTTATGGTTAATAAAACCTTTCTTTTTCCCCCTGGACCTGGGGACTTTTGCCGTTTTCTCAGGGCCCCGAACGAATCATTGATATTCGATTTTTCGTATGGAAATTTCTATTGTGGGAAGCTCGAGTCGAGAACTTTATGCATATGATTCAAATGACCCAAATTGCAGCGCAAACAGCTGCACCACCAATGGGCGAGTTACAGTCGAGATGGACATGTTAATACTCTCTCAAAGGGTATATGAATTTTTCTAAGAAGACTTTTATTATAAAATTTAAATGATAATATCTTTCAGGTCCTGTGGTATTGCCTCCATTCAGCTAAAACAATAACTCTTACTGGGAATGAAAAGTTTTTACAAAAATGTATGTGCTGTAAAGTAGTAATTTAGCTAAGTAACCCCATAAATGTATCCAATTTTTGGTGTTATCCCGCCTCTGCCCCTGCCACCTTGTTGTTGTTTAAATTTGGCAAACAAAAACCACAAGAACGGGGCGGGGCGGAGGCAACCTGTTTGTCGTTGAGTTTAGCACATGGTCTGAAGAGTGGAGACGCAATATATACCCCATCCCCACTCCGGATGACTTCGAGCCAAGGCGGAGTAAGAGTCAAAGTCAGAGCCAACAGGGCCACAGTGCCTTTCGGTTTAGCCTCAATAAAAATGCAGTAAATTCCTAGAACAAATGATTAATAAAAAACGAACAAAAAATGCACTCACATGGCAGCATCTTTGGCTGCACCCACTGGAAAGCTGTGAAAAAACGCGTATAAATTTTGGAATTTTTTGCAGCAACAACTGTTGCTGTTGCTGTTGCAGTTGCACTTACATCTGTAGAATGGTGTTGCAATTGCAACTGCCGGGTTTGGGCTTAGTGAGAGTCGCTTGTTTGTTCCCGCCTCGGTGTTTGTTGGAGAAATCGATTAGAACCAACAACAAACGACATCGTTTGTGCTGTGCTTTTGCTGCAGTAACTGCAGTTGTGTGTGGATGTTGCAAGTGCACAATCTGCCCAGTCACCCTGCGGACTTTTGATGAACCTGCGTGGCCAGCGCTGCGTAAAGGTGTCAATTTTAGCACGCAGCTGCCAATTCAGAGGATGGGCCCCCCACCGCCTTGGATAGCCCTCTTCTCTAGCTAATTAGCGGCGGCCAGAAGATATTCTCTTTCTCAAAAACGTGGCTAGGTTTAGTGCAGTGTTTGTACATCAATCAAGTGAAATCAAATGGCAAATTTTGGCATTGATTGAAAGCATTGCTTCGGGGCCGGGCAGCTCGAACGAACAACGAACGTCAGCATTTAATTGCATGCTCTTCACTGGAGAAGGAGCATTGGATTCTTGGAGATTATGGATTGGGGACCGGAGATAGAGATGGAGGAGGTTGTAGTTGGAGAAGGAGGAGGAGAAGTCTTCAGCTTGAGCTCGTCTATGGCCACTTTTAATTTGATTGTTATGCAAATTGCACAGCCAAACCAGCTGTAATAAACATTATGCGGCATTTGGTTTATTATTTCAAATTAATTATGGGGCCGAAACAAGTTTTCGCTGAATAATAATTGCGCACTTGCCAAAAGAATCTCCTTGCCGCTTGAAAAATTGGGAGAAGGCGTGGCATAATCATCCGGCAGCTATACGGCAGCCCGGCACCTTTCACCGATCCACCACCGATCACCTTTCGAAGATCGGCCCATTAGAATAAGAATATGAATGCCTCGCCTAATGAACGAAAGTGAAGTGAAAGTCATTTGCATATGCAGACATATGCGCAAAAATCTGAAACAAAAGCTGAAACTCAATGACGGATTTTTCGGATTTTTGATGGCCCCAGTTCGTAAAGAAGTTTTAGTGCAGCGAAAGTGAAGTCGCAAAATGCAGTCGCAAATGTGGAAGAAAATAGCAACAAACCCTGGGCCAAGCCGAGTTCAGATTTCAGATTCTAAAATTAAGTCAGCAGCGACAGTTTACAAGAGCGCGAAACAGAAAGTAAATCGTAAATCGGAGAAAGTTTTCACTCATCACCGTTCGTGGACGGGCTCAGCTCATTTGTTTATGCCGTAACTCTAGCCGCGTCGCTGGACTGGTCCATTAATCATTTATCAGAACATCTTGTTAATGATGAAGTCCCCCCGACTTGGGCCCAAAATAAAAAGCCAAACGAAAAAGCTGCGCCCATTGCGTGAGAAGAGCTTCGGCTAGGGTCTCATATTATATTCGAAGACCTTTGGTTTGGGGGTGCAATGAACTCTCCTGCCGAAGAGACAATACAGGTCTCCAGAAAAAAAACCAAGCCAAGAACCAAACAATGGCTGAAATGGCACAAGAATATTTTTTATACGGCGATCATGGCTCTGGATGGGCAGAAAACCTTGAACCCGTGTCAGGTAGTATCTATGTATCTACGTATCTTCTCCACACTTCTCTACGAGCTTCAAGCTTCGCTTTATTACAGTTATAAAGCTCGAACCGAAAAGTAAATGAAAGTAATGCCTGGCCAGAAGCCCGACGTTTGCGCCATTTTCGGTTAATCATTTGTTTTTACTTTCTAAATTGGCATTTGCTATACATACTCGAATGCGCTAAAATACCTCACAGATGCCAGCCGTTGACGATGAACTCGGCTGACCTCCAAGATGCTACTTCCTCGGCTCGTGCCCGTAACAATGAGGTGAATCACACTTTCTCCCAGAAGCAGCAACGGCAGAATCAGCAGCAAAGCTGCTGCAAAAGCAGCGTGCAGCATGCAGCATAGCCCGCCTGGTTTGCATAAATTATGTCGCCCTCAGAACATTGGCCCGACCGGGAGGTGTCTGTGGCAAATAATCAAGATAAATGTCGGCCACTCTCAAGGTGCGTTGCACAAACAAAAAATGAAACAAGAATTGCAAAAAGCAAGTGTGCGAAAAAAGCATCCAGAACCTTTTCGGATTCCGATTACGACCCCGATCGAAATGCTGATGATGACTAATGGTTTGGTTCTTGGCTTTAAGCCGGGCTTAGTCAGCGGGTTTTTCACGAGCTAGGGTCTTTTATTTTTTCTCTGATGATGATCATTATAATTCGGGTTTATCATCTCAGTAGAAGTAGATCGTGGACATATACTGGATATAATTTACACGGTGTTTATAAAAAGATACCTATTCACTCATTACGTTTTATTTCTGATTTATTGACTTTCATAAAATTATTCTACTTACTTGTATAAGCATTCTTACATGATATTTGATTTTTTTTCAACATCCATTTTATTAATTATTTTCAATTAATCCTATATTTTGTTGATTTTCGTTTAAGACTTCATATTTCTTAGACATCTTTTCTTTAAAACATGTTTTCTAAAAATAAATCTTTTTCCGTAGACCGAAACCAATTGGAATGAAAAATGGTCGGCCCAAATTTGGCTAAAACAAACATTCATCTTAAGCACCTTATCTTAATCTTAACTAGCGAAATAAAATTTACAATATTCCTGGCTTGTTCATTCCCGAAGGCACGAAATAAATCTCAGTTGAAACTTTCATTTTAATTAGCCGTCTGGGCCGGGGAGTGACTCGACATATGTTTATTTATAGAACTCGGCTGGAACTATCTGCACATCATTTAGCCGCCGTTTTGTGTCACTTAGGCACTGGGCAACTCATAAACCAACTCCCCATATGTGGAAGCCTCTGCTGTAGATGTATCTGTATCTGGCGCGTGTATCTGAGTATCTGCGGCCGCTGCGGCGGCGGCGGCACAATGCTAGACCTTGCTGCCATTAGGCTGCTGCTGGCCATATCCCACAAGATCCCAACACATATCCCATATCCCGATTCCCGAGAGAGGACTCTGGCCAAAGTCGAGGCCATGGCTTTGTCGTGCTCATGTCGGCACAACAGTTTTCGTTTTCAATGATGGCCGGGCCAAGTCTTTAGGGCCAACTTCCCAGGATGGTCAGAGGGGCATGGTTGGTGGCATGTATGCTTGGCATGCATTCAGCACACGATACTTGGCATTCCAGACTTCTTTTGCCAGTTCGCTAGTTGCCAGTTCCAAGTTCCCCAGTTGCCTGCGTGAGTTTGTGTCCAAAGTCTTTTGTTGTGCCATCTTCAGTCTGCCGGCTATCGATCGGCATGATCGTCATCATGGCTTACTGCCTGGACACACTTGGAAAAATGTAAACATTGCTTCGATACTAGATACATGTAATTGGCTACCGCTGATGTGACACCTTTTTTTTATCAAAATTTTTTGGTAATTGATAGAGGATGCAATTACCATATCCTACTTGGGATATTTATGGTTTTTACTTACTGCTTTGTACTTTCATCGTAAATTCGTTTCCGATTTTTAATTAGCTCTTGGCCCATTTTTCAAGTGTAACTATATGGCTAGTTGGCCAATGCTTGGCATGCTATTTTTATTACATTATTCAGCAAAATAGTAACAACACAGATACACACACACACCTCTGCACACCCCACCCTATGGTCATGTTGTCAACGCTTTTTGCATTGTTTTTCATGCGCAGTCCATTACATGATTTTATTATGTTCCTGGCATTCGCAGCGTCATGTAGAAAATGTGGACCCGACTAAAAATTCAACTGCAACTGCAGCAGCAGCGGCAGAAGTGGTTGCAACTGCATCTTCTCTCTGCAGAGCTTTTGTTTTAGTTGTTGTCACTTTTTGTTTGGTGCTGCCAGCAACACGCACGCTCTAATGAGCAAAAATCATTTAAGACCCGGGCTATTTTTAGGTGGCATCTTCTATATATAGCGCCTGGGGATGCGGTTTTATTGGGCTTCCAACTGGTTCCATGGCTCTGGGATGGAATGGATTTGTGGTGATGCGATCGAATGCCTTTAGGAATTTTCTATCCACTTTGCATTTAATGTAACTACACTCAATTTTATATATTTGCCCGCCTTTGATAGTTGAACTACATTTTATTGCCCAAATACTTGATGTCGATGGAAGCTATTTAGAGCCCTGATTTGTAAATGGAATTCCCTCCCCAAATTTAGGAAGGATACAAATGGTACAAAATAGCTGAAATATTGGCAAAAATATCCCTCAAAAGATGGCATTTAGACTTCCCGAGGATCTTAACTTGGCCAACATGTCCTCCCCATCGATTTCTTTCAGGAAAAAGGCCATAACTCTTTTAATAATTGTCCGATCGGAAAATGTTTTACCTTCCCGAACTTGGATCTTCGAGAACTATCATTTTCAATCAAAACCTGACCACCTAAAATCGGACTCCAATTTTGTAATTTTTCAAAGGGGTAACATCATGATTTTGGCCAAAAATCGGATCAAAATTTTATATCGCGATGGGGACTATAATTTGATGCAGATCGAAGGTTCTTAGTTTCCTGATTTGTAAATGGTATTCCTTTTTCAAATCCGATATGTATTGGCCTAAATAATGACTAAACAGTGTCTCAATATATTTTATTTTAGCCACCCAAGGATCTTAACTTGGCCAACATGTCCTCCCCATCGATTTATTTCCGGAAAAAGGCCATAACTTTTTTAATAATTGTCCGATTGGCAAATGTTATACCTTCTCGAACTTGGATCTTCGAGAACTATAATTTTCAATCAAAACCTGGCGAACTAAATTCTGACCACATTTTCGAAATTTTTCCATGATTGAGCAAAAATCGGCCCAAATATGTGTTCTATATTTTGATGCAGATTCATAAATGGCAGTCCATTTCGGAATAGACTAATAAGTGGAAGAGATGGAAGGGACGCAATCCTTTATACAAGGCAAACGGCAAAATGGTTGAAAATAAAAGCTAACCAAAACATTTTGGTTCAGTTGCATTCTGCAACTTTCGGTCAAGTACCTGAGCTGGCGTTTGCTTTGGCTAATTGCGCGTGCGCAGCCAACGGAAGCCATGCAGTTGGTTCCAGCAGAAGCAGCAGCAGCAACACCACGAAGCAACTAGCAACTAGCAGCATCAACATCAGAAGAGTAGCAGTAACAGCCGCAATAGCAACATCGTGCTTAAGCAGCTGTGGCCATGCTAATTAAACGGAATTGGGCAGGGCAGGGCACTCTGCAAGTCCACAAGTGGAGTGTGGTGACGTGTGTGCTGTGAAATGAAGCACCGAATGGTTCTTAAATCCTAAATCGCTGGCGCTGCTGCAACATGTTAATTTCAAGTTGCCGGCAAATTTCGTGGAAGAGCCGGGCCGGCAGGGGAAGTATGAATTACAGCTGAACTGATGCGAAAAATTGAAGCCAGCAAACGGACTTCAGTTCAACGGACGAATGAACAAACAAAAGGAACCGTTGCCGATGGTCGGTGACTGCCTTCCCCCTTTTGGGGATCCTCCAGTTGCAAGTGTCGTTGCACTTTCGGGCCCTGAACTTGGATTTTTCGGCTGCAAATACATATCTTCTAGATGGGACCACAGGAGATAAGCTAATGACGCTACTCGGTTAGTCAGCCATCCGCAGAGCCGGCATTTGCCCAGGCACTTGCCACTTGGCGAGTGTGTGCTAAAAAGAATCTCAATTCCCGTCTCTACATCTGCTCCCGTTCGGTTTTCTGATGAATTGCCATCGGAGCTGCAAATTACGGTTACGGTGCATATTTATGGAGTGAGTGCCATAGGCAAATATCAGGCGATAAATTGAAATCCAAAGACACCCCTAAAGCCCCTAAAGAGCAAACACATTCACGCATCCCAGGTCTTGGGCCAGGGCACTGCGGATCTGAAAGTTGGCAAGAAAGTGCCTTAGCCTTAATGCAGTGCAGTGCTAAATGCTTTTACCAAGGATTTTCAGCTCAAATCCAAACCCGTCTCAGACTCTGTCTCGGAATTCAAACAAAACACTTGACAAAATATTTGATTTTGTATTTCTTACGTTTATTTAATGAATCTTCTTAAAGCTTGATCTGCTTCTTAAAATGTTACGTCTTTCTTTGTTTATTTACAATTATAAAATGATTACCCGGTTTGGTTTGAATAAAGTCCGTAATTGAATTAATTTTTTGTTTGTAAAAGAAAGAGCTACTTTCACACCATTTGCTCCTTTTTGGAAAGTGGAGTTTTGTGGTTTTTCCTGAGTGCAGACCCAGACTGAGGCACAGATACTCCAGCCAGAGACGAGAGCCAACAATGTCATGAAAAACGAGGCGGCCGACAACAAAATCTACAAGAACAGTAGCAGGAAAAACTCAGCCAGTTGGCGACTCTCGCGCGGCATTGAAATTGATGATGTTCTGCTACTGCTGCTGCTACTTCTTTTAGTTTTTATGGCTTTCACTTTTTGCGCTCCATGTTTCTGGCTAGACAAGCAAAAACTTCCCTTTTCTCTTCCACATAGTAGACCCACATCCCACACCACCCGTAGACATGTCTATTGCCACCCAACCATCCGCCCACCCACTCGCCCATCCCCTCCGAATTGGGGTAGCAAGGCGCCAGAGCATGCTGACAGCATGCTTCTTCCAGTTGTTTCAGTCTGGGCTGGTGTTTGTGTAGCCTTAGTGAGCTGCTTCTACTGCTGGTTGCACTTGATCCCCCAAAGTGAAATTAGGAAAAATTTCAATTAAAAAGCATTTAAGTAATCCACAGTTAATGCCAGGACTGCGAAAGCTTTCACCCTGCCACCGGACAGGATGCACTTTCAAAAATAAAATGGGATAGAAAGGATATAAGCAATAATAGGATTGAAAAATAAGATGTTAAACTTTAGATAACTTAAAGATTACTTTTTCAAATACTTTTTAAAATAAACATTATATAAGTTAGAAATATTTTTTATCCAAATTTTTCTCATTGTAAAAGGGGGTGCGTGCTTTGGGGATGAAATGCCTCACTTGCAATTGATGGCCACCAGTGGGGATGAGAATGGGGGACTGCAAGTGGATCCAAGTGGCATGAAGGAGCTGCATTCTATTAAACTTCACTGACGTAGATGCTCCATCGTTTAGCAGGTCAGTGCAATTTTCCGAGAATTTGCTAATGAAGCGAACGTTTTACTTTTTTCGGCAGAGACAGAATTGTGTTGACAGCTCTTGCTGGAAAGTTAATTGAATTGTAAATTGGATGGCAGTCAGCTGAAGCTAATTGAGGGGCATCGCATACCATTCCCCCAAGCCCATTTCCCGGAGCGTTGTTATAAGTATCTTATCTGGAAGCAATCTGCAAATAATTTGTCATTAATTTGCATCGATTAGGGATTGGATTAATCAGCTTTTTCATTTTATGAATGGTGATGGGCTTAAGTGGATTTCAATACCCTCTATTGGCATGTGAACTCTCTCTTTTGGAGGTATAATTGTTCTCCTTCATAGCGGTTACTTTTTTAATTACAACTCAGAGTTTAATTAAAGTTCTTTGAAAAATTTCCAGAGGCTATTTGTAGCGTCTTTGAATAATTGCTACAGAACCCGAGTTCCTTTTAGAATTTTCCAATTTTATGCGTAACCTCTAAGAAGGCATATCAAATATTTTCTAACGCTATTTTTCATAGCCCGAGGCCAGTTTACCACTAACACGCAGATAGACATCTAGCTGGGGATTCGTTCCGCTTATTCGGTTCCCATTCCCGATTCCTGCCCTTCTGCCCTGCCCGCTGGGCAATTGAAACCTCTGGCCGGGCTGCTTTCCGCTCTTCGAAATTGAAATCCCGGCATAAGTGAGTTCCCTCGACGAGAATGAAAATTGGCCATGGCAGTGGGGTGGATCAGTGGCGAGCAAGGGGAAGTGGCAGGGCGAGTGGCACTCAGAGGCCAAAATGCAAACACAAACATATCATGGCCGGGACAAGTGCAGCGAGTGCACACACATTGCCGCAACAGTCGGCAGTCGCATTAGAAATGCAACAAATCACTGGGAACGATGGCAGTGGTGCAGGAGGCGGTGGTGCAGGAAGATGTAGATGGAAGGTGGTTTCAGCATTTCAGCTGCAACTGCAACCAGAACCACGGCCAAAACCAGACATACGAGTACGCACTTTGGGTGCAACCAGCAACAGAAAAAAAGCAGCTAACAAACAACAAACAGGCGTGTGCACTCCAAGAATATATTTAAATAAATTTATTAAAATATGCTTTTAGTTTTTTTACGCTTTTTAGTTTTTGAAAAAGAATAGCAAAGAAATCTATGATCTAAACTAGGTGTCTAGCAATGTGAGGTATAGGTTTCTCTCAGTGTAGTGCCACAATTGCAACCGTCTGCACTGAGTTGCCGGCAGCGCTTTTTCTCCTTGCATCTTTTGGTTTTTGCACTGCTTTTCCTTCCTGCAATAAGTCAGCGAGCAGCAAACAAAGCCACGCTACAAATTGTATCTAGTTACAATTTGCAAACTACAAACAGACTCACTCCTATGTCGAGGGATGGGGTAGTGGGGGATGTGCGTGTTGAAGCGCAGTTTTTATTTGCCTTGCTGTTGCTACTTTGTTGCTTTTTTTCGACCTGCTTGTTATAAATATCGAAGCTGAAGCTGGAGCTGGAGCAGCAGCACTGGACTCTCGCATTTCTTGGGCCACACTTCGTATGAGCGATGCTGATTGAGTCCATCTCCAGCCTCGAGATCCACCCAGACCGGAGACCAGGGACACGTTCTTGACAAACAGCAAGCAAATTGCTTTGGCAGTTGGTTAAGACCTGTGGCAGTGAGTCTCCTGTGGCAGTGCAATTCCCCCAACAGCCTTGCCAAATTGGCCACTGACTGACTTGGATCTTGGAGGTTTTATCTGCTCGATGGAGATGGAGCTGAAGCTGGAGATGGAGATGGAGTTGGTGTTGCCATCCGGGGATCTGAACGGCCAGAAAATCTAATGCGCTTGTTAACGCCAATTGCACTCGCTTGCCAGCCGTGTTTGCCGGCCTTCTGGCAATTTGGCCAACGGTAGCGTTTAATGTCCAATTCGTTTCGCTGGTCGAGAGTGGAAAATCAACTTGTCGCCATCTCTCCAACGCTGGCGAAATTTCAATTAAAGTTCTCCGCCCATTTTTGGGCATCGTCGTCAGAAGTCAGGAGGAGTAGGAAGTCGGATTCGTAGTCGGATTCACAGTCGGCAGATTTAAAGCCAACGCCAAAAATCAAGCCAACAAAAGCTGTCAAAGGCAGCTGAATGGCGGAGAGGGACTCACTTCACCGGCAGACAGCCAGTAGATCCTAGCCAGCCCCAAAATTGTTAATGGGACCTGCCTGCCAGCCCAGTCTCTCCAGCGAACCAAGTAAAGTTTAGTGAAGTGTGTGAGCAGGCACTGTAAAATAACTTAAAATCATACATTTTATGAACCAATAAATAAAATAACTAAGATAAGAAAGATAAGCATTAACTCATACCATAAAAAATTCAATTTAATTAGCTTATAATTACAAAAATGAAAAGAAAACCTATACTCCTCTCTCAGTGTAATTCCGCCTTGGTTGGCTTTTGAGGCGCGTCAGACTGTGAACATGAAAAAGCCAAAAATTTAAGCATTAAATATACAAGTTGCTCAGACAAGAACCAACTCCGACACGCACATTGATATATATGTTTATATAAGCGTAGATGCAGTTTGGGAATACGTTTATATATAGATGGTTATATACTGATACGGAGCACCGACAGATATGGAGCTCTGGCCCCAAAAAGAAGCCGTTGAAAAATTGCCGCCAGTCATTTGGCGCGAAATTCAATTCCCGCCTGCGTTGACATGAAAATCGTTTGCTGCGTTCCCGCCTGCACCGCCCATATCAGCAGCAACCCCACTGCCAGCTCTGTCAGTCTGCACCATCGAACCCATCCACTGCCTTGGCGATTGCAGTCTTGATGATGATGTTCACTGGCTGCTATCGAAATCGTTTTTGGCAAGGTTAAAATATGAATGACTCCCGGCCTGCCCTTGTATTCCCTTTCATAAATGGGCAGAAAGGGATAAAAACGTTTGAAGGATAATTTATTTTAAACATATCATATGCAGTGCTAAATAAAAAGATGAGAAGAAGCATGATTCTTACTTTAAATGAACAAGAAGTTCTTCTATCACACGTCATATTTTTCTCTCTGTAAGCTGAGCAGCATGTGCGATATGTTTGATGCGTAAATACATAGCGGCATACACGGCGTATGCGCAATCCGAGTTCGCTATGTGCGTGTAGTGGAAACGTGACTGTCGCTCGACGCGTCGCTGTCCTGTGGAGAGGGAGGGGCGCCATGGTGAGTGTCCGAGGGGGAGCTCAGCTGGCTTGCGTCTATCCTGTCCCGTCCTGGGCCCTTTTGCAAATATTTATGCTTTACATTTCGTTCGGCACATTGTTTGAATTTATTTGTTGCCTCCCATTGTCGATGTGTTGTTGCGATTTTGTTTGCGAGTGCGAATGATTATTGTTGTTGCAAGGAGGGAGTGGGCACTGGATACGGGGTACGGGGTGTTGCTGCTTTTTGGTGTTTGCGGGTGAATCCGGCCAGACGTGCTCATACGTATTGAGTGGAAGAGCTTACTCCCAAACGGGAACTGTGGTTTGGGCGGACAATTTGCCACAGACAGAGTGACCTCTTTTATTTATTGTTTCTATTTCGGAGAGCCACGGATTTAAAGGGGAAATCATTCATTATCGGAATGATTAAAAGTCCCTTTTGGAATATTTAAATTCATCTATAAATATGGCATCCTTTGTTGATCAATCCTTCCAGTAAATTAATTTCAATTTATTGGCAATTATTGGCGCGATAAGGCATTGGATACTTAAAGTTTTTTTTATTGAAACACTTATTATGAAATATATATTATTCAAGAGTCTCGTCTCAATGATTAAGTGCATCTAATTGGAGCATAATTATGGCATTTGTGTTTAGGTCATTGTCACTAATTGAAATTACATAGGCATCATGATAAGTAGAAATTGTTTAGTTAACATTTAAGCTAGGCGTCTCACAGACGATGATTGGAAACGGAATTCCGAATCATTCAATAAATATTCGCAGTCATCTTCGCCGGGATTAACCCGACGCACCAAAGTTTTGAATAAAAAAAGAGGATTTTTGCACATTTGAAGGTAAATAATAATGCCATTACTTTATAACATTTTCGCAGAAAACAGTATCCACCTTGATTTATTCCTGCAGAGCATTTATCCATTGGCATTCGGGCGTAACAATTTTCCCCGAATCGTTTCTGTTTGCTGAATTCCTGACAGCTCTGTTATAGTACGTCCTCGTATAATAATCTTTTTTGCTCTTTTTTCGCAAACTGTCAACTTCTGTCTGCACACATATTTGTCGAGTCCACAGTTGACTTTAACGAGACAATCGTATTGTAAATTATATTTACCCAGCTCGGGCGATGATACCCGGCATCGTTAGCACTGAGAGATTAATGTAAATTCAATTAACTGTGCCGCTTTTAATTAAGGATCAAGGATTACGTTTAAAAGGGGGCTCGGTGAAGATTAATGCAAATGTGATTTTCAGCTCGTGCGACCTTGAGGAGCGTTTTTCCCCCAATAAGCATGCATAATGCAAATAACTTTGCCGCCAATTATAAATGCCAACTTTGGAGTAAAACACGATTTTTTCTTAAATTCGGGGAGTAATTGTTTGCTGGCCTTTGACAAATGTTTGCACAAAACTATAAATTTATGCGACTGCAGTCCCGCGAACTTGCCAAAAATAAGACAATGAATTCGCTAAATAACTTCTAATTGTTAGGCAAATAGACAAGTTTGCCGCAGGTGCCAAAAAAATACAAAAAAAATCCCAAAAGAAGGAGAAAAATATACAACATAAAAATGTGTTAAATTGCCGAACAATAAGTTAAATGTTTGAACAAAAAATTGCTGGCCGTTAGGCGAACTGCGTCGAAATCGAAAGGGGACAAAATTTACAAGTTTATAATCGAACAACACGCGACGATCATCAATCATGGGAAAACAAAAACGACTCTTTTTACAGTTACTATGTATGTATCAAGGTATCAAGGGCCCTTTTCGATTTTTGTTTAATTTTTCTATTTATTTCAGATCACTTTCAACGGCATTTGGTCCCCAAACTTGACCCTGAAAGCCACCCACAAAAGTCACAAAAAATGTTGCAATTTGACCCCCAAAATACGGGCCATACCTATTGCGCTTTCATTACAATATACATAGAGATTTTTTGTTTAATCTTAAACTGAATCGTGCCGAAACGCGGTTGGGGCGCATTTTTTAACGCCTTTTATTAAATTTTGTTTTCTTTCTTTTTTCATTTTTTTTGTGTTTTTGGCAAGCTTTTACACTTCGTTGGCCTTTATCTGGGGGCTTGCATCTACCAAGTCAACGAGCCGTGAAAAAAGCGTGAGAATATTATTAAAGATTAGTGAAGTGTTTTTTTTTGAGGACAACGGGTAGGTGTTGTTGTTGTTAGTTTTTATTTGTTTCTAGAACATTCTTTTTCGCACGCGTGCGGACGGTGTGCATTACGTGAGGTTTAGGGGGAGAAGGAGGGGGTGGAGTGATTGGCAGGGATGGGGGTGAGCAAGGTGTGGGAATTGCGGAGGGGGATGAAAAGAAGCCATGCTCTAGAGCCGAAGAATCCCTACACCAAATTCAGCTGGCTGTGGACAAAACAATAGGGCTAGTACGTGGGAGATGTGGCAATCTTTTGGTTATTAGTAGAGTAGCATACTATTAGAGATGTTTTGGTAAGTGGTAGTAGAAGGGTGAGGCATTGGTAACGCAGCCGGGGGGGGAGAATGGCGTGGCTGACGCATGCATTGGATAATTGGACAGGTCTGTTACACATCTGGGAATTTGAAATTGCATCCGAAACTGGCAGAAGTAACTAGGGTTGAAGCCTCTGAGTCCATAGTGTTAGCTTATGTACATATTGTACTTTAGGCGTCGAGAGGGCGGTTGCCGTGAGTCGGTTATTGCACTTGAGAGATTGGAGGGGGGGTGTGTGGTAAGATAACTTTCTAGCTTGGGGACGGAATAGAGAATGCGGTCTGAAGAGTACAACGTCGGGGTAGTTGTGTACGGGGCTGAAGTCAAGGAGGGGGTGTAGAGGGGTGTGCGAGATTAGATCTTGTGGGAGTTGGGGGGAATTAGGGGGAGGAGTAGGCGGGAGGGGGGAGTGTGGGACTGGAGAATGTTGAGGAGGGGGTTGGGAGCGGGTTTAGTATAGAATTTTTGAGAGGACGCTAGGGTTTTTGAGGTGGGGGAAGCTACGTGATTAAGGGGGAGGAAGCGGGCGGACATAAGGGGTTTGGGGCACATGGCGTTTTGTAATTTTCAGGTTAATTTAAAGATAATACTGAAGGAGGGGGAATTTGGGTGGTACTTCTGCGTCATGCTGTGGATTTTTGTATGTGAATGTATGGTGTGATTCAGTAATCAGGATTGTAGGATAGCCTACTGCGTATGCGCTTGAGGTGGAGATTTTCCTGGCGCCGAAGTAGATAGGGATTGGGAAGTGGAAATTTAGGTTAGTGAATCGGGATGGTTTTTTTTTTAACTTGGAATTATGCAGTAGTAGTAGTCACGGCCGTCCCGTGTGAATAGCATGGGCTGTGGCTAGTAAAGAAAATTTACTTGTGTTGGATCCTCGGGGGGGGGAAGGGGGATGGGGATGGGGATGGGAGGAGGATTCGAGGGACGGGGAGGGCGGGCTTGGGGAGGTAGAAGAGTGGGATCAGGGGCGAGTTTTAGTCACGTGAATGGAGCACATTCGCGGCGCCAACAAAAGCAACAAAAGCCACTCCATTGGGAACGTGGCGCCAAAACAAGAAATCATTGTGGAAAAGCGATTTGCGATTGATTTTCCAAGCTGCGAAATCCAAAGGCCCGGAATGATTCATGAATAGCATTATGTGTGCACTTAGCCATGGGAAAGTCACTTAACCGTAATTGCTCGTCTGTGTCTGGGGTATTTTAAATATTCTGTAGACTATATATAAGACTAGTTTCAAGTCTGGATGTGATCACGTAATAATCATATTATTTTTCTTTCTACTTTAAGAATTACAGAGAGATTTAAGTACCCAAACTGAAATACAAGAGCTCAAAAATTCGATTTCTGCTTATTTAATTAAAATTAAATAATTTGGGGGATCCCCAGTAGCAAACTATGTAGAATTATGTTGAAACTGGTATAAAACCAGTCACATCTACTAATGTTGTATTTACTTTCCTAAACTTGGAATCTATTATTAGTTGTTAAGCGAAATTGGGAATGAAAATAAGTATTCAAAAATTTTAAATAAAGAAGACGAATAATAATGTATTTCCCTTTTTAAAGAAATGAATAGAAAACACTTTTTAAGTACATATATTTGTTTTCAGATCCAAAAAAATCCCAATCACGACCCAGGGTCAAGTATGGGCCCCAAGGAATAGTGTCTCTAAGTACCCCTCTTTAAGGGAGACCCCCTAAAGGAGGGAGTTGAGGCTGATGACTTGATTGAATTCGCATAGGCGCTAGATGGAGCCTCATAAGCAATGCAGCTGGCGTAGACCAAGTTAGATGGAGCGTGGTTTGGGGCAACACGACGACAACACGGTTGCTGCTACAAAATACTAGCCACACAATGACAATGACAAGCCTCTTGTTATGCACGAGCTGCGTTCTTGTCTGGGGCACATTAAAGACACATGAATGGCCTGGCAATAAATATTATTAAAAATGTTTGCCTTTATGGCATGCTAAGCGCGATACCGAAAAAGCAACAACAATTGCGACACTAAGCCACCATAAGCCTATTATTTAATTTGCAACAGGAGTCGGGAAGTGGAGATGTGGAGGAGGGCGGTGCAAATGAACTTTTAAAGCGACCGAAAAGTAGACAACAAAAAAAGATTCGCCCGAAACTTGCAGACAGCCAAGAGGAAGGACTCACAGGATGAGAACAAGGAGTCGCGCCAGCATCATCAGTCATCACCCTCGGCGGCGGCGTTTCAAGGCGTACTTCGAGGGTTGCAAAAAGGGAAAAATATGCGCAGAGCGATAGCCGAAAGATACTTTATACTTTTTGGCAAACAACAACAGAAACAGACGCAATTCGTTACGGTCAGCTACAGATACTTGTTCTGATACGACGACGACATCAGAAGAAGGCTAAGAATATATGTGTTCTGTTAAGGGGAGCGATGGGGGTCAGGCGATACAAGTACATACTTTTACACACATGGTAGTACATAAAGAGTTTTTGGCTATTTTCATCCCAGAAAGAAATGTGTATTTAAAAAGGTCAAGAAGGGAGTGGACCCAAGTACCTGTTGTTTAGAAGTTTTTCTTGCCAAGACCACTGGTGATAGGGTTTAAAACTTTAACCTTAACACATTTTTGAGCTATCCCCTTTAAATCCCATTTTTCAATTAGCCACTTGAAGAAATGTTTGCTTGTATCTGCCAGCCTCCTCCCATGTCACTTGGCAACAGCCTTAAACTTTGATGACTGCCAATAAAGTAACAACAACAGGAACAACAACAACAAACTCCAACAATTGGCCATGTCGGTGGATGGAGAATATGCCAAAGTTAAACATTTTCTGGAAATCAATTTACCGAGCTACACTTTCATGTTAAATCAATTGAACTCAGGCGTGCGTGGAGTGTCACTTCACCGGAATTCTGGAATTGTTGCCACTGACACACAGCAAAATGTGAGCGGGGGGTGTGGGGGGTCAATGGGGGCACAAAGACAAGCCTCTGCGGCTGCTGAAAACTGACCAAATACCGTTAGTGCTGCCGTAGCATGCCCCAATGCCCGCAGCTCATCCCGCTAACAAGGCTAATTGGTCATGAAGCCTCTTGACTCGCGACTCTTGAAGTTGCCTCTTCTTTGGCCTTCCGCCTGCCACTTCCCTCTGCCTAGTGTCTGGTGCCATCCTGTGCCTGTGTCCTGTTTTTTCCCGTCCTGTCCTGTCCACCCACCTGTCCACGCGCCGTGACACCTGTCACATCATACAATGGAAACCACTCGACATTGTCGCCTGGCATTTGCCCCGGCTGTGCTGCGATCCGATCCGGATCCGGAGTTGGGACGATTCCATTCTGGCCCGGTCAAAACTGTCGCTGGCTATTTATTTACTCAAGCGTTTGGCCGGCACTGGTTGTCCTGGTTTTTGGTTTCTGGTTTTAATGTTGCTCCTGGTAGTTGTGGCCCTGTGATGGATAGCACTTAGCCGTCTTGGTGAGGGTTGGTGGATAGTTTCCCCACTAAAGTCTGGTCAGCATCAACTATAAACAGGGTGCACAGACCATAATAAAGAATGAGAAATATGGTTTAAATAAATTACAACCGGTTTTCATTAAAATTTTTCTCGAGAATACTTCTTAAAACTTATTTCGATTCTGAGCTGGCTTAAATGGTTAATGATTTTAATGGCACTCGGGCTGGCACGACGTCAGGTAATTCTAAATATATTTGAATCATGATTCATACGGCCAGACGAAACAATAAACACAAAAAAAGTCCCAATCTTGCTTTGGAAATTTCACCCATAAGCTCTTTTCCGCTGAATTGGCGATGAGAAGTAAGCGGGAAAGAATTTATTGAATGGACCAAGTTTTTGGGAGTCCTTTGCACCCTGTGCTGTACAACTCAATTGAGGCAGTGCCACCCACTATGTCACACAGATCTAGCTCCTGCTCCAGGTCCTTGCAACTGCCCCCGTTCCTCCAGACATGGCCTGTCATTTCATTGAAGGCTCTCTTTCTGTGGGATTCGGGTTCTCTGCCTCTGTCTGTCTGCCTGACGCTTTGCATGTCCGGCATTTCGCACCAATTGTTGCCATAAAATTTGCACGTATAAAGCGAAAATGCCAAAAAATATTTCACGACAATGAAAGGAGACGAGGGGCAGCATCAGGAGAGGTGGCAAAAGCATCCTTTGGAGGCAAAAACTAAAGTCACAGGCAGAGCAAAAACACACAAAAGCAGCAAAGCAACAAGAACAGCAAGCGACAATCGACAAATGCCGGCAACACGTAGCCGGCAATTGCTGGGATTGGCAGTGCCATACACTCGGAGAAAATAATAAATAAATTCATGTAATAAGCGAACAATGTCGGGGAATACCAAGGCTGGCAGCGGTCAATAAAAAGCTAAAAATGTCAATAAAAATCAGGTATAAAGGAATTACACATTACTCATTGGTTTTTGGTTTTTAAAAATTGCGTACAAATATGAAAATAAAACTCAAGGATTTTTTCTGAATATAAAAAATATATAAGCCACTTTATGAGTGATTTTTTTCAAGTGTCCTGCTTGCTGGAGGAAAGCTGTTCGAGCTACTTCGAGCGGGTGGTTTTTATTCCTTGCTTTCTTTATTGTTAATGCTGCTGCCAGAGCACTCCTCCTGCTCCTGATGCTGATGGTGTTCTTGCTGTTCCGGCGATTGGCAATGCGACAAATTTCACGCTCAAATGTTCGACACGCGCCGGCGCAGTCCAGCATCCACTTGGAGTGTTGAGCGGCGAAAGGACCAAGAAGAGTGTACTCCAAGAAGAAGCTGCCGGCGACGGCGACAGCGATGGCCAAAAGGATGCCGGCAAACAGGCAAAGCGGAAATGTTCAGTTCATTAGCGAAACGTGCGCGTCGTGTAATGGACGTGTCGGCTTACCCAGCTATATTCAGCTATAGAAACCGAATCCGAATCGAAATCCAAATCGCAACGCGAATTTTCAGTAAGTGAGTGAGTGAGTGAGGAGAGCGCGCGCGCGACTTCTAAGGTCTTCTCGGCCATTTTCTTGCCATTTGCTGCCCAATGCGAACTGCGAATTTTTAGGCAGGGAGACAACAAAGCCAAGTGCTAAATTGCCAGCTTCTGGCGTAATTAAATAATTAATTGAACCGCACAAAGGAATTTCGCAAAGCGAAGAGAAACAATTAACAGGCTAAAGAATCAGCAATAGGAATACGAATAGCAAAGGCAATAGCATCTGAGGCAGAAGCAGCAGCAGTGTTTAATTATAGGAGAGGTCAATACTCAGTCAGGGAGTCACGCACAATAGTTGGCTCAGTCCCCGGACCTGGGATGGCCCAAAAACCGGTTAACCATCCGAGCCTTATTTGTCGTAGCCGTTGTCGAGTGCGTGCGAGTTGGTGGCAACAGCAAAAATCTGAAAAGGCAGTCAAAAGCAAAAGCAGCAGCAGCCCCAACAGCAGCAGCAGCAGCAGCAACATGCCCAGCAATGAGCATTGTTTAATTAGAAGCGGCGCTGCTCACCGACGACACCTGTACACCTCTCGAAATTGGTCTCTACTCTGGCTTTGAATCTTGGCCAGAAACCGCAAAGCGCCGCTTGATGGCCAACTGACTGACTGACGACTAACATCGTCATCATCCAGCTAAGGCTTCATCTTCATCAGCGAAGCAGCAACGGAAGCAGAAACTCCTTTTCACGCAGCATCCTCATCTATGAATGCTAGAGTTCGACCTTTTCTTTTTTCCTCTACAAGAACCAATTTAATATTTAATTTAACAAAAATTTACCTTTAGTTATTGAATTCTAATTTAAATAAATATAGAATTCTGTTTTTGTTTTTATAAATTCATGGATTTGAAATTGTATTTTCTAAACTACTTTTTTTTTTAAATAGTATCTTTTATTCTTAGTTCTGAACAAATATTTAAGTCTGAAACCTTAAATATTAAAAACAAAAATGTTAATTGCCTTAATATGCCTAAAAAGTAAACAATTTTGGCAGCACTTCAGAGCCAGCATCACCATCGTCATCATTATGCCGTTTTCATCGTTTCATCTTCATCATCATTATCATCTTCTCTTGGCCAGCGCGAATTCTTCTTCTTGTTCGCTGTGGCCATGGCCAAGACCACGAAGTTGTTAACAGGCGAAGACCAAGAACTTGCCGAGCTCGCTTGGCCAAAGAGCGTGTGAGCCGAGAGTCGAAGTTGGCCAAAGTTACAAGCTCGCGTCGCTGTCGCTGCTGCTGCTTCGGTCGCTGCCGCTGCCTCTGCCACGGTCGCTGCCGCAGTCGACGTGGAGCAAGCCGGGCTTGGGACTGCAAAAATTTCTTCGCGGGGAATTCTGACGCAGCCGCTGACGTCGTCGTCGTCGGCGACTTCGACGCCGGCAGTGCGATCCAAAGATGAGCATTTGAGTGTGTTTGCCAGGCCATGGGTTGTGCGAGTGTGTGTGTGTGACGTTCTTGGCCGCTCTCGGCTCGGGTGCTGCGCGGCTCTCTCTGCATTCGCTTTGGCATGTTCGCTCTGCCGCTGTCGCTGCTGCTGCTGCCGCGTCAGTCGCTGCTTCAGCCGGCGTCAGCGCCTGGCTGCGCTCGTTGAAATTTTTCTGAAAATCGCCGCTCGACGTAGGCTATATAAATAAGCGGCGAGAAGCTATTGGGTTCGAGTCTCTTTGAATTTTATGAAGCGGTTGTATCTGGCAGCCCACCGCCAACGGAACTGAACAGAATCGAATCCAACCCAACAGTTGGAGCCGCAGCAGCAGCAGCAACAGCTTCTTGCCGCACCACTAAATTCTTTTGCATTTTTACACAAAACTAGAGTGGATTACCAAAATCAAAAAATATCACAATCTATAAACTAAACCAGTGAATCGAACCCAAAAACAGACCAAGTTCGAAAAAGTGCGCGAAAACTTTAAAGATGTGTAAAAGCGTTTAAAAGGATCTTACGATTTTCAGTGCAAAGGACTGCCAAACGAAACGTATCTTAAAGATACAAATTGTCTAACAAACTAATCTGCCAGTGGCCAAGTGCTCCAATTCGAAAAATTCGTTCTGTGGCTTCAGTGAATAAGGTGAGTTTTCACAGACGAATGTCCTTTCAACAGGACATTCCAGAAAGTTTGAGAAAACAAGAGTTACCAAAAAGTGTGTTTAGAGATTTCAATTTTTTTGTAATATTTCACAACGATTAAATTAAAATTAAATATTCTCAATAACAATTAAAGAAATACGATTTAATTTTAAATATGTAATTTCTTTGATTTAAATTTTATTAAATTTTATTTATCAGTTTCTCTTTTGAAATGTCACAATTTATACATTTCGTTTGGGTCGCAGTCCCAGAGCTTCATTTATTTATTCTAATGAATTCTTTATTATCCTTGCGTTTCCCCTATGTGAGTGAGTAATGGCGATGCAGTATATTTTAAAAATAACCCAAAGCCAGCTTCAATTGCCAGTAATAATTTATTTACGGGCCATTTAAACCGGTGTTAAATGCACATGTGAGACAGACGCGTTGCGCAATTGTTTAAAGCTCCGATTCGAATAATAATTATTCATTTCCTCGACTCGATTCTCCCCATGGGTTCTCTCCAACGATCGGAAAAGTTCCCAATCCAGGGTGTCAACTCTTTCTAGGGCAAAAATATAAAACTAAAACAGCAGAGAAAAAAACCAGACCGCCCATTACTGTTAGCAGTTGCCTGCATAAGCCGGCTTTAATCTTTACGGCAGCCAATTAATAAAAATTAATTTGCTTACAACAATATTAAAGCCAGAGCAAGTCGGGCGTTAAAACGGTCTCGCAGTTTTTCATTCATAAAAAGTATGGAAAAAATAAAGGAGCCACCAGTCGAGGTGGTGCAAATTGCAGCCATTCATTCGGTGGCGGCTCAGTGGTTCGGTGGCCCGTTCATTCATCTGGCAACAAGCAGCAACAACCAGCTTGCCACGCGCCACATCCCAGACGACGTTGTTGTTGCTGTTTTTCAGCCTTTCGGCCATGGCCGTTCGCCATTGTGCAAATAGTTTCAGTCAGTCGGTAATTTATGAAAGCCTCCGACCCAGCCATTGCATTACTCCTGGGCCGAAAAAGTTCGCGAGCGTAAGCAGGGAGGGCCAAAGCACACACACAGTTCTAATTAGAATTTATGCCCACACCAGCTGCTACTAACTGGGGAGCTTTAAATGGCCAGCCGACATTTGTCAAACTCGTAAAAACAAAAATTGCCCCAAAATGTAAGAGCTTTTAGTTAGCCATAAATATTACAAACTATGGCCAGGACTATAGTCTGGACTCGGGTGGCGAATAAAAGCCAAAACGATATATTTATAACAGTTACAACTACAGGAGGATGCCTGGACCTCACAGGACCAGCGGGGTATCCAATAAAAAATGCAAATAAAACGCTGCCGCAATATGTGACCACCATCGCCTCCCCCCACCAAACCAAAAAAACGGCTGGCAAACATTTTCAACCTGAAATGACTTTGAGTGTTATTTGGTTTGCCAGCAATTCAGAGATTTCATTGGCAGCTGGCCAGAGACAGGACACGAGACAGGAGACAGCAGTAGTAGTGGGGAATTGCCAAGGGGGATGACTACATAGTCGGACATTTGAAGGGCCATGGCCAGAACTGGACCCTGCAACAGCAGCAGCAGGTGTTTGGTTTTGTTCCCTTTTTTGTGTTTTTTGGCCCTGGCCTTTGGTCGGAAATAGTGTGATTTATAGACAAATTCTGTTGTACAACTCCTGCCGGACGGAGCCGGCAAATTTTGACAGAGTTTGTCTGCAGCGGCGCCAGCAGGAATACAGATTTATTGATGAGCCAACAGGAAACATGGCCAATGCGATCGGAAAAGGTCGTGTCTAGTTGTAGTTTTGCGGTCCTCATTCCGATTTCATTCTGTGGTTTCAGCATTTTTCTAGAATTTCTTTTTTCCTCTATTTATTATTATTTTACTTTATTTTTTTTTTGCACATCTGCTGCAGTATTTTAATTAAAAACGAAAATGCCAGGCAGGCAGGCAGTCAGGCAGTGTCAATAATGACATAAATGCTTCGACTTAAGGCACTTTAAGTTGTGCGGTTTTGCGACTGCGGTTGTCGGTGGATTGAATAAAAATCGGGGATTGAGGCTTCAATTTGGCCCAACTGTGAGCACTTCCGCTGCCCCGGGGCAAGAAGACAGATACATAGATAGATGGATAGATAGATGGATGGCAGAAACTTTGTTAGAACTCCATCACTCACCAATGGGGGGCAATCGTGGCAGAAAGTTTACGGAACAAACTTTTTACGAGCTTATCGGAGGGCTTACACGGCGTATACTTAATACGCTGCCACACGAGAGTTTGATGAACTGTAGCCAAACTGATTATGTGACTTTCGAGAGTCACTTTCAATATTGAGTTTGAGCCAAGTAGTACTCAGATACCAAATTATCATGACAATTAAGACAGCCACTGCATCAGGTTGCTAAAATGTTCTATGGCCTCGACTCGGCTCTTGGGTTCTTTCTTTAACTTTATGTTAATTTATTTTAATTTTCGTCTTTTTGAAAGAAAGATTAAAAGCAACTGAAGAGGACAGCTAGCTGCCCGTTCTACCAAAATGCGCAGAAAGCAAGAAAAAAAAGAAAAAAGTCTTTAAAATATTTAATTGGCTGGCATGAAGACAACATGGCTGGGCTCGTCTTGACTTGGCTACTATTTTAAGTTATGATGCGGCACCTGAGCTCTGACATCAGCTCATGCCAGGAGCCAGAGCTGGAGCCAGAGCTTTCTGATTCCGGGACCCAGCAAATTACATAATGATAGGCTGGCCCAGGCTAATGTCTCATTGTTGGGCTAACATTTTGCCGTTAGGCTCAGAACGGAAAAGACATGGCACTGACATTATGACAGGAGGGCGGAACAGGAGGGAGCCATCGCCAGAGGAGAAGCTCATCATATAACATAATTTAATTAGACTCACAGTATGCAAATGATATTCTGCGCTAATTGAGTGAAAAGCTGTGCGAAAGCCTAATGAGCCGAGGACGGGTCATGCATCTCGTATCAGTCGGTATCGCTTACTCGCATCTCCTATCTGACAGATGCAAGCCACTCCAGGCGTGACTGCGACACTCGGCTATCAGTTAATCCGATTACGGCCCATGTGTCTATGAACTCATAACACACAAACCTGCCCTGTCGATGGCCAAAAAGCATTGAATATGGGTGAGAAGTTGGATTTAGGATTTCAACTTTAAACAGCAAATGCTTTAAATTTTGGAAAATGCCAGAATTTATTTCATAACAAGAGCTTACTTAATTGTATAGTTTTCAATACAATTAGTTTTAAATTGTCCTAATATATATGTATTTAGCCCAACAAGAAAAAAACAAACCCATTAGACGTTTTTCTGAAACATTATCAGCTTCAGATAGCCGTTCAAAATGCAGGCCCCAAATTGAACTGTGACGTTGGCAGTTTTTCTTTCCTATTTCTGACTTTTGCCAATAGCTTACCTTGGCTATTTTTCTGCGCAAAATATACTTGAAGATATACAAAAGATAAAAAACAAAGAAAAGAAAACCAAACCAAACTAAACATCATTCCCGTCACATTATTTTTTTTTTTGGTTTTGTGATTTTAAAGTTTAATTGAGTAAATCGGTTTATGTGCGGCATTAGCATTGTTGCTGTCTTTTGTGTGTTGGTGTTGCTATGGGAGCAGATACACAAATACATAGCTAAAATGATACACACAGATACAAAGATTCAGATACTTTGGCGCGCAAAGAAAGTAAGCGCAACTAAGCACATTACGACTAAGCGACGACACTTGTCTCGTATTACGCCCAAGCAGCCCAAGCCAAGGTTAAATCGTGGTCTAGAACCACACAGACTTCTTCGTTCGATGTGGAACTTGCCACAAGAACCCAAGTTGGCCAAAGAGCTGAAAGCCAAAGTGTGTCGTCGTGGGGCGCAAATTTCTCTAACCCAAATTGTTGTTGCCAGAGCTGCTGATATTTCTTTCGGCGGCGATCTGGTTTGCAGCACACCGATGCTTTTTTCCGTTTTCAGTTTTCAGTTTTGAGCTTTTCGAGTTCAATAGCCAAGAAAGTGTCAGACGGTAGAAAGAAAAAGTGCGGCACAGATTTTAATGGCCAATTGGCTTAGCTTCTAGCTCCTGGCTTTTGGCCCACCTGGCGTATGCGTAATGCCTGTTATCATGCCGCTAATGCACTTGCCAACTGGCTGCTAATGGCCGTGGCCGAAAGTGGTAAAGCAGCCAGCCATTTCCCCGAAAGGATGGGCGAGTCTCTCAACAGTCGTTTTAGTCCATTATCGAAAAAGCCCTGGCTGGCATTTTGTTATGGCTCTTAAGGCTAGAAAATATATAATAATTTGATTCAATTTCAAAATTGCGCGAATAATGGCCCATAAGGCCGTAAGACCGGGTTTTTAGGGCCAGTCCGATACAATGCGGTCAAGGTGTCAACATCCACTGCACAAATTAAATATATTTGCTGCTTATTAGCTTGCCAAACAGAAAACGGGTCCAAGCGGCCGACTCAAAAATAACAGTTATAGGGGCCAGCACAATTAAGTCAACGGAATATGGCCAAAAGGTATCGAAAAGCTCAACTGGAAAGCCAATAAATTAATTCAAACTCAAACGGCTGCAATTACCCTCGGGGCAAGGTAGAAGAAATAACCGTCAAAATAGTCAAATCGAACTGCGAGTTGGCCCGATCTGTGGACGCGGAGATCGAGAAATTCTTTTGTGAGAAAATATGCGAAAAGTCGTCGCCTGCGTCAGCGCGCTTGAATAGTCAAAAGAAATCGGCGAAATCCCAAAAAAACAAGTTTCGAGCCCCGGGCAGCAGAGACTTCAGAAAAAAAAGTCCGAAATAAAAAGAGGCGGAGAAGAGGAAGATGTGCTTCTACGTTTCGTGAATGAAATTAATTTCCATTGTATTGCAAGTAAATAAGTAAGCCATAAAAAGAAATACAGTTAAGCCTTTTTTTGCAAATGGGAACTAGATGTGTGAGAAGAGCGATGATATGGAGATCGATCGGCCCAAATGGCCAATAAAATTGGGCTCATTACGGGCCTTAAGTCTACGACTGCGGTTAAAATATATAATGAGCTGGAAGCCACTTGGTTCTCTCCTTAATTTTTTACGGCATCCAATAAATCTGAAGCACCCTGTTGAAAGTTCAGCTTTCATGTGGAATTTAATCAGCGGCTTGTTCTGTCACTTCTCAGCGATCAAAGGCACTTCCCTCGTTTCACATTTCGCTCCGGTTAGTCACATCTGATGCGTAAAATAAATAGCAGCATAAGCTCAAATAAATATAAATCAGTTCAATTAAATATGTCCGCATAATAAACAGTTGCCCACCCTCGCCCTGCCATATTTTTTGAGGTTCTGACACATGAATTACAAATATATAAATGAATATATCTCGTTTTGTGGATTTTTGTTTGTTTTGTTTTGGGGTTTGCTGGCCCCTAGCTGGCTGACCCAAATCCACGAAACTTGACTCTTGTTTTCTACTGGTTCGGCCAGTGTCTATTGTGTATAACCAGATCTCAACTTTTAATAAAATTCCTAATCAATTCTTATCTCTGTCTTTGCAGGTATGTCCTCTGATATATATTCGTGAACAAAAAAAGAACAGGTAAAAGGTAATTGAGACATCAGACTGTCGCTCCCGCAAAAGTATGCAATGATAAATTGGCTGGCAAACAAATGGCTGATGCAGTTCTTTATGTTCGCCTGCAGTCGGGTGCTTAACTGCTTCAATTTGCATAAATAAATAATTTAGCAGTGCATTCGTTCTCGGCGCTGAAACAATAAAAGTCAGCAAATTGAGTCGCGAAATGAAGCAAACAGAGCAGGATGCATAAGGTGGGATGTGGCAGGGACTCTAATTTATGCGGCAGGGAAGCAATCAAAGCAACCAGAGTTTGGGTGGCAAGGTGCGTGCCTTGACAGCAGAAAAAAATGAAAAAAGTAGAAGCAGGCGGAGCTTTGAGCCTGTATCCTGCAACTTTCATCCTTAGACATGGCGCTCATTATTGAAGAGTGCCGTGTGCATCCTTGTCACAGATCATCCTGCCGGGCTGGGGAAATTCCGACGCTTCCCCATTGTTTTGCCCACTTGACTCCATTGCCCTCAAGTGCTGTTGGTATGTGCAACCCTTTTGTTTGTGCCCCAGCACCTGGCTTAAAGCTGAGCCGAACAATACGGCCGGATTGCGGCTTCTAATTGAAATGCAAAATAAATGTTTTGCCATTTCCGAAGCGACAGGACGGGTCAGTAGCAGCAGCTATCCGCTATCCGCTTTTTGTGGAGTGACACTTGCAGTTGGCCGAACAAACAATGGCCCTGAAAGTGACGGCAAAGTTGAAATTCGTGTTTTAAATGTCGCTGCATAATTTATACGAAAATATCAATATATCGGGCAGTCAATTTATTTTCCACTTCACTCCACTGCCAGCCTGGTTGGCTTATGCAATTATCTAGAAAGGAGGGTTGAAAATCAATTTGAAGCCAATTTGCTGAAGCTAATAAATTGAGTTAAAAAATTTTTGGAAAATAAAATTTCTTTCTCGACTCGTAGAGGGGGCAGAGGCATCCTCAGGCGCAAAAAGTTCATTTATCAAAATAGCGGGCAGAGTCCGCTCTGGAGGCGCTTCTAATTAGATATATACGAGAATACGTTTACTCATTCCGAGTCAAGTGTTATGGCAACTATTTATATTTATACGAAACATCATAATGCGGAAACTCTTACGGCGGAGAGACGGAGGTTCTAAGAACCCGCCTCGTGTAATAGTAACCAAAAAAAAAAAAAAAGAAAGAAAAAAACTGGTTGCTTCTGTTGGGGGTTTAATAGCCCCCCACTGTCTCATACTTAGAGATAACTCTTCTGCCAGCGTAATAGCCAAAACTGTTGACCAGCCATGAAATTCAATTTCATTTTATGCCATCTTTCATTCTTTTAATTTTTTACTTTATACTATTTTTTTGGAACATTCTCGGAAGTGGTTAGCGCGTGTGTGGTTTTTTTTAGTGAGCTCCGTTTAATGATGAGCCGGAGCCAAAGTGTAAAGTGCAGTAACCGTAATGAAGGGCTCGGTATCTGTGAGGGCCCCTCACAATCAGTTCCAGATATTTGTAACTGGCGAACCCCTCGCAAAGGTATTTACCTGCATAACTTTTACTAAACCAACCACTTTCCTTGCTCGCTTTTTAATAGGGTTTTTGGACACGTTGCCCGCTTTTAATATCGTTCAGAGAACACTTTCCTTTACCTTTACCTTTTTTTTCGGGCATTACAAAACAAATAAACTGGCTTAGCCTGGCCAAATAAAAGTGAAATTTTAGCCAAAGACAAATTTGTTTTCTCAATGAATCTCTGGCCATAGTTTCAGGCCCGGTCCAAATCTCACGTCCATCTCTTAATGACGGAACATCATTTTAATTATTTTCTCTGCACGTGTAAATATTCCATTGAAGGCTGTATAGAAGAAGGCTATTACCTCTATGCATAATTAAGTGTGCGATTCGTTTTTGATTCTCTGATAAATCTTGGACTTGGAGCACCTGCAAAGATATCCATACGAATGCGAAATTGGTTGTAGGCTCTCGTATGTATGGACGAGAAAAAAAGGAGGAGAATCCCAGGCAGAGCGATCCCAGAGTGCTCCGGGCGCCGTTCGATGGGCACCTCAAGTGGGAATGTCTTGGTTTTGGTCTTGGTCTTGGCCTGGCCGGCTAGCTGGCTGGATGGCTGGATGGGATGCGCTTTTCGGGATTTATTTGTGTGGAAATGAGCAGCTAACGGTATATGAATCATGACTTTGGCAGGCAGCATGATTTAAAACACTCACTCATATGCGGTGGTGGTGGCGGCGGCGGCGGAAAGTCGCTGGAAGAGTCGGAGTCGAAGTCGGTCTGGGATGTGCAGCTGGAGTATAGGTATGAGTGTGAGTGCCATGACTTAAAACCAAACCAGAAGAGAACCCATGGCTATGGATGTTTGGTTGTTTGGCTGTTTGCGCATATTTTAGCACATTTTGCCCTGTCCGACGGTCGGGCAACTCCATCCCCGGGCCCAGCTCCAGCTCCAGGTCCAACTCGTAGACTCTAAACTCCAACTCCTCGATCGGCATCGCGACGCGACTTTGTAGCGCGTAGGAAAACGTGCGATTTCAAGTTGACAGCGCACAGCTATGCCATGAACCCTGCCCAGCCTGAAACCTGGAAAAAAAACCCAACTAAGGCCCACCTCTCCTGCGAAATCAGCTGGCAGAAGGCAACCTTTTTTCCCTCGACATTTTCTACATTTTAATGCAATTTTTAATTTATTTGTTTTGTCGGAGAAGTCGACGCCGCCGCCGCCGCCGTCGAACACATGTATTCCCCCTATTGATTGGCATTTCCTGGTTACAGCCAGCATTAGACACTGGCCAAGTCAAGTGAATTCCTCGAACCCGGCTCAGACCAAGGATGAGAGAGAGCCCAGACTTGTTTTCTGACCGGGAGTTTAGTGCTTAGTGCCCAGGGCATTTATAATTATCCAAGCCAGCCAATGAGTCACTGGGATTCATCTCAGGTCTCAGCATTCAGTGACTTGCAGATCTAATCCGACAACCAATGACATCACGCCCATCAAAAATCGTATCCGGTCCTTTTGTCTCAATAGACATGCCATAGTGGTAGCATCTCCCAGTTTTAAATTTCTGCCAAAAACACTTCACAAATTGCAAATTACATGGCCATGAGTAATCATTGCCCGCGCTCATTGATCCACTTTTTTGGTGTTTCTACTCTCCAATCACGTACGTCTACTTTTGAGGGTAACTGTTTTTGGTCTGGCTCTATTCAAATTTCGGGCATAATTAGAACCAGTTTGGCCAGCCCGATAGAAGGCGTTTCAGATGAGAATCTCCCAAAATAACTAGAGTCTAAACAAAGCTAAACATAGATGATTGCAATCATAGAGTGATTTTTATTAAAATATCTACCGATTGCCGATCTTAACTGTAGCTTCAGAGTCATTTAAATTCATGGAGCGTGTCTATGTTTTATGGCTTAAATTTGCAAATCGATTGGTAACATTGTATAACATTGCTTACCAAGTGACACGTGTAGGCGTCGTAAACGTTTCTGTTTTTTGGGGCAAATGGAGTCGAGTGGCTGTTTGGGGTCTCTAATTCATAAACACGTATTGAGAAAAATCGCCGGCTAGGTCATCGCTGAAAAGTGACCCCGAAAGCGAAATGGCCCGGAGCGAAATGCCTAATTGTGTTGCTGATTTTAATTAAGAGACCTGAGAAGAGGCGGCGCTCATTAGTCAGGCGTTGGAAATCGTTAGTGACCAGCAGCTGGGACAGCTGCAAGTTGCAGTTGCGACTTCAGTGAAATCAGAACGCTTCTCTAGCAAACTTGACCCCAAGAAAAAGAGAAATTTGTGGCAAGCGAAAAAAAGAGGCTTGAAATAAAATCAGCTCACGATCTTCCACAGTTGCTGCCTGCTGGTGGGTCAGCATCCACATATGGCAGCGTTGCATGCTGCAGGCGAGTGGTGGCATGCTGCACACGGTAGCCAGCATCATCAAGATTTGTCACAAATCAAGGCGGGCAGGCAACTAATCCAGTTCAAGTGTTGCAGCGAAAATGGCAAATTGCTGTTTGGACGTTAGTTCTGCTTCTAGTTGTTGCTGCTTACTGCATGTTGCTGATGCTGATGCTGTTGCCGGAGCGTTGGCGTTGCACATAGCTCTTCCCGAGGAGCCAACAGATCGTGCTGGGCAGCTTCCGCATGCCGACAAGTGACTCACTTTGGCTGCTTTTTTTTCTCCTCATTTTTCGCTATTTCTTTTTCGGAGGGTCTTTGTTTGCTCAAACACCGAATCACCGTTATGTTTGCAGATCGTGAGCAGCTTTATTAATTTCAAGATGGTGCCGAAAATGCCACAAGGTCGCTGCACAGCGAGGTCGACAAAACAGCCAGAGGGGTTTGATAATTTGCATCTAATGGCATCAGAACCGAATCATCCAACCCATTTCTAACACTTGACGCTCAAATTATGGCACCCAATCTCTGCAAGGTCGTACATTTCCTACAAATTGCCGGTAATCCCGAGTTCAAGCCACAGCAGCAATTTCCTCGGCCAATTGGCCACAACTATGCGCCCATAGTTGCCACACGTGCAACGTGCAGATTTATGAGGATGACGTGCAACAAGCAACAGAATAGAATCCAAATCGGAATCCGGGAGAAATAAAAATAAAACAACGAACAACGAAAAAATGCAATTTGCAATTGCTGCTGCTGCTGCTTTGTTGCTGCTGCTGTCGATGGACCGTTAAATGTGTGGCACAAAACCAAATTAACGCCAGGCAACATAGCAACACTGCAACATGGCAGTACTGCGGCAACAGAAATTGCAATAGCAATCCCCAATCCCAATTCCAATCGAAGAAGTTTAATGCAAGATAAGCAATAAAAGAAAAAAAATCGGTGGTGGAAGAAAGAGGGACGCACGATATATCCCCAGATGGACGCACGATGTTGGGGTCAAACCTGCAGCATTCTGACGGCTCTTCGGGAATGGGTTAGCTTGTGTGCTAAATGTCAATTTGATACCCGAGCTGAATCCAATTAAAGTTGCAACCAGCAACATTGAAAATTGCAAATTGCCATCGATCTCTGGCAGCGATCTCTTGTCGGCGATGGGTCGTCGTTAGATGCGTGCCCCAAAGTGTATTTGTGGGTCATGTGGCACAAATCTACCTTCGTAGTGAGCCAGCGACACGACAGCCGACACAAGATAGCTCTCTGACAAGAGACACCTTTTGATATGCTAACGAAGGCACTATCCATCCCATCCCTCCCCCGTTCAAGACTGTCAAAATGCTGCCCATGATTCTATAGACTGGGAAATTTTCCCACCCTCCATTGAGGCCGCCGCCGACGATCGTCTGCCTTGGTAAAATGTAAATTTTTGTTGTTGCCCGATACAAGCCAAGGTGGCTGCCACACATTTATATTAGAGCTGATGTTTGCTGCTGTTGCAGCTGCAATTTGTGCAACTGGGAGATGAGAAATGGGGAACGAGAGCTTGCAACTGGGAACTGGGAACTGCCAACTGGGGATCTCCAGCTACAGCTGCACGCATGTACCTACATTGTATCCCCCAGATACAGTATCCCCCAGATACTACTCTACGGCTGTCCAGTGTCCAGTTTCCAGAGGCCAACCTTTCGTGGGCAGTTCTATGCAAATACGGCAACTACTTCACGCATGAGCCGTTGCTACTCCTCCTGAACCTGAACCTGAATACATTTTTCATAAAGATGCATTGCCTTGCCCTTGTGCCGGTTGCAAGTTGCAAGATGCCTATTGCAAGTTGCTAGTTGCTGGTTGCTTTTCTTTTTGTTTATTTACTTACTCCCTAAAAATCTTGCAAATTTCCCATGACCGATTTTTCACCGGTCCCGCCTTTATGCCAAGTTTGTTTTAACAAGCGCCTGCCTCGTTTTGGTTTTTTGGTTAAAAAGAAAAAAGTTTTCATCTCTCTGGAGTTTTTTTTTTTTAGTTTTTTTGGCCACTTCATTCACAAATTGAATGTGTGTCATGGAGATGCCAGGCTGGAAGCTCTGGCAGCTGGCTTCTGGCTTCTAGTGGCTGGTCGCTTCTGGTGACCACCCCTTTATTTGGTCTTAACCCAAATACTGAAATGCTGAAGAATAAAAATTGTTTACCATTTAGCCACGACAACATCAACAACAACAACAAAAAATAACAAAAACAACATATAGCAGAATAATTACCGCAACAAGTTGCTGCTTGCCAGCCGTTGCTAGTTGCCAAGGAGCAACATGTTGCTCGTGTGTTGCTAATAGCATTGGAACAAGTGCCATTTTGGCCGGCAACTAATAGCCAGTTTGTGTCGCTTCCGTTGTCGGGTTGACTGACTAGCAGAATCATCATCAGCATTATTATCATTGGCAACAGCAACAGCAACGCCATCGTCATCATCGCGACCGTGTAAGATTATCATTATTGTTATTGTCGCTCGTCATGTCAACTCGTCATCAACATGCCGCGTCTCTCCGGCTGTAGAATCAGCTATATCTTTACCAAACTAGCAACAGATCCAGCAAAAGTAGCAACACCAACAACAGCAACAACATCAAAAGCAGCAGCATCTTTGCAATCTTTCAACTTGACCGAGGCGGCTTCGTGTGTTGCATACTCCTCGTTATTTTGTTGCTGTTGCCACGGCACGCAGCAAATGCTATTTGTGCTGCTCCCGGGTGCTGCTCTTGCCCCATTCTCCAGTCTCCATTCTCCTCCTTTCTTCTTCTATGTATATACCCGCTCCCCACTCCCCTTTATCCCCCCAAACTAGCCTGCATTTTAATGAGCACAATTCGCGCATTTATGATGAGGTTGAGGTTGAGGCTGAGGCAGAGCTTCAGTTCGAGCCAAGCATTAGCCGATTTTTATTTGCTTGTTTCGTTACCGAACCAGGAAAGGCATATTCTCGCCCAAGGGGGAAAGTATAGAAGGCGGAGGGCGTAACCGAAACCACTCAGATTTCAAGAGAATTCCAGAAAGGGAAGCTGCCAGCTGAAGCCCCCACAAGTGGAATCCCCAGATGGTGGTACGGTTGTGACAAACTTTCTTCTGACAATGGGATGGATTTTTGAATTAGTAATAACGATACTTATATAAACTTTAAAGAAAAACAAATGAATTAAATATACTTCTAAAAGTGACATATTTAAATGAAATTTTTAGGGATTAGACTTTAGCATTCAATGAAAACAATTTAAACACATGCTCGAAAGTATGGAATTTTTAAAACAAGATCTCTCAAAAATCTATTGATAATCCGATAAATACAAAAATCCTCTGCTTGTGGCAGATAAAGGAAATAAAGATTAAGTAGGCACCAAATTATAGATAAAATCCCATCATCAATTTCCACACTTGCCAGCTTCCGGCCCATTGTGCTTAGGTTTAGGAAGTTTTATTGCTTTATGGAATGTACAAAATTGGATAACACACACCCAAGAGCCACGCCTCCTCCGAATACAAGTCCATTTAAGCCGCCAACCCTCCGCCTGACGGAGAGTAGTCCCTCAGAATCCCCGTGCCCGTATCGGAACACCGGAGTAGTCAATATCCACCCCTCCTCGAGGAGTACCTTGAGGAGAGCCACCCCTCGATGGATGGAATCACGTGTTGCATCTCCTGGGACTTGATTAAAGTAACATAAAGCAAATAAAACCCGGAAAGGAAAAGTGGGCTAATAAATGAAAATATGAAGCGTATGTGACGTCAGCCTAGGCCATTATCCGACGACAATACACCCGGCTATATACTTTTATATGAATATAATCCTGTTGGGCAGTTGTCAGCCGATAAGCCGTGATATGTGGCGGTTGCCGCCTGCTAATTATATCACCAAACCGAACCAGATAAGGTACAGGATGGAGAAGTTGTCCAATTTCTGGAAGTTTACTTCAGCGTGCGCCTGACATTTTCAATCAGCGCCGGAGGACTTGGCAGGAAAGACACTTTTTTATGGGGCAGGATAAGAGAGCATACAGAGACACCCAGGGCCAAGGATTTCTGACCTCTGGCCCAGAAAGTTGAGGGGAATGGAGGGTGAAGGAACAGCGGGCATGTCAGGGAAAATTGCACATCTGTCAAATCGGCAAACAAGTGATTTCCGCAAACAATTGAAGAAAAACAGCCAGTCAGACCAGACCGAAAACGAAACAGGACATTCGAACAGGACACAAGGCACGGGATACGGGATGGGTTGGCGTGTTTAGTGGTGGTGCGGTGGTACGGTGGTGGCTCACATGTCAACGCTACCACCGCCGCCACCCCTTCCCGACAATTTCTGCTGTTTGTGCACGTAAATTGCTTTTGTGAGGCCATTGAAAATTTTCAAATACAACCCAAAAAAAGAGAAGAAAAGAAAAGAAAGGAAAAAGGATGCTCAAATAAATTGAGACGCCTCGGTTTGGGGCAAGCATGAGCGGCATGCGCCTTGTCATGCTTTTTTAATGAAGTGCCTGTCGTTTAAGGAACATATTGCGGTGCGATTTGATTGTTGTTTAAGGGTTAAATGTTACCCACACCTCCTCATCTGTTCTGGCTCCTTACTAAACGCACATCTCTATTCACTCCACAGTTCCACAACAACAGCAACAAGATGACAAGGAGACGTTCGAGTCCGCCGGGACTCGAGGAGCTGCTCAGCCTGGCGCTCATCCTAGTGGCCATGGTCCTGATACCCACACAAGCCGGTAAGTGGTTTATTATGTCAACATAAATTACGTTTATCCACATAAGAGTACTCTCCACTCGTAATTCGGGCAATGCAGTATTTCCTCCCATCTGTACTGATTACTTTTCCATAAATAATGCCGAGTGCCGAAGCCTAATTAAAGCCATTGTAACTAATTGCCGTCAGATGGCAACAGCTGCCGTTTCCGAGCCGCACTTGTCCAGGGTCATGGGTCATGGTTGGGTCAAGGGAAAAGTCTGTTGCATTTTCGGGCTGCGAAACGGGACGAAAATCTAATTAAGTGTCCAGTGTCCCAAATTCAATTGTGTTATGCATTTCCATTTAAATTGAATCCGACTGGCACCCAAAAGCGGTCATAATTAAAGGCAAGTGCTAATGGCCATCATTTAGCCCCTGACTCAGTATCTGTATCTGCATCTGCACTACCAAACTAAGCAATGTGTTAACTTTCACATTTGCCGAGGCAATAAAAGGCATTGCAACGGTGTCTTCTTTTTGGGCGTGTTCGATTTAACGACTTGTTTAAACACAGAACTCACAGAACGTAGTCAAATAAACCCAAAAAGAGTGGAAACTTATACGGAATGCAGAACGAAGTATTTTCCAAGCCAACCAACCATATATCGGTCAACGTACATACATGTATGCTATAGCTATGGGTACCATAAGTACCCACCAATCATCTAGTCCATAACCGGCAAGGAGGCCCACAAGTCCATTGTTTAATGGGCTTTCAATAAACAGACTCCAGACTCTGGCTCCGACTCTGACTCTGACTGATTTGGCCTAGTCAAAACGATAGGCGACAATAGTCAGCTCGTTGACCCACATTCGACCTAGCTATCTATCCATCCATACCTGCATTCAGAATTCTTGGAATTTTCATTAACACATGTCCGAGAGGCCTCCGTCGAGCTGCATATGGAAATGTATCTGACAAAGAGGGAAATAAAGTTGAGAGCCAGAAAGAATTTGTGAATGGATGTTTGTCTCTGGATGGGAGATGGGCGATGGGCTATGGGTGATGGAGGCTGTTAGCCGGAGAACCCATGGTGCTTTAAAGATAGATTCCCCGCCAGGCTTTCTCACCTATTTATTGATTATTACACACAGTCACAAATCGGTTACACTAACAAGCCCATCGCACCACAGAAATAGCGAGAAAATAAAACTGAAAAAAAGCAGCCTAATGGACCTGAGTTTGATGAACTTCGGCGGTTCAGAAGTGTAAGGTAAAGTTTCCCAGCATGCCCTCGTAATTGAATTGTTCCATTATAAATCCCATGTATGAGGTGGCAGCCGCCGCATGACTCAACAGATACAGATACATTTGTATCTCGTTCTAAAACCTCGCCGACAGAACCGTCGACAGCGGCCGGCAATAAATCAATACTCTAAGCGACTAGCGCTAAAAGACGTATCTTTGAGATACTTCATAACAAGTGGCATTTGCGTCATAACAAAAGCAGCAAATCGACCGATCGTTGAGTCGATCGATGGATCTACCGATCTATGCCAATTGTTTGCCCAGCCATCGAGATGGAGATATCTCTGAAACATTTTCAAGAGTTTGTGGCATCTTGTGCAGTTTCATCTGACCATCAACTCCAGCCCCAAGGTCGGTTTCAAATTCAAATTCGGACAATCAGTAGCTGCCACACATTACCTCTATTTTATAAGACACATAGTGATTTGCTCGATGGGGCGTATTCGTTAATCAGCTTGAAAGAAGCGATTCTACGGGTTTTTCTCAGGCTTATTAAAGAATCTTTGAGCCACACTAAAAAAATATATGTGGATGGTTAAAGCCATTGCCTTTGAGGAAGAAACCTCATGATTTCTGCACAAGAATCCTAATGTTTTCCAAATGCTGGAAGATTCTTGCGCAATTGACACCTCCTTGGTCACTGAACCTAGACGATTTCCCATCCCATTTCCCAGCTATCCGATTTCGATTACCTTTACGATTCCAAGACCGAGTCCCATTGACGAGTTTTTTGTGATTTCTTAATTTAAAACCAATTACAAAGGCATTAGTGCCCGGGCACGAAGATCTTCAATATTTTTGTTTATTGCGCATATAAATCGCCGCTTTACGGGCCCGTAATCTTTATGGCAGTTTTGCGGAAGCATCCAGCAAGCTTCAATTTTCAAGCTTGAAGCTTGGATGTGCCTAATTAGCTTGTATTAGCCAGCCAGTATCGATGGCCTGTGCGTGCCGGCAGAACTTTTAGCCAAGATAGACTTTTTTAGACGGGACGGAGGGACTGGCTCCAGGTAACTTAAGTAACAGGTACACATCATTATGGTTTGATATTAATTGCACGACGTAGCTGATGTCATCAACGACAGCGTCATCATCCCTGGCCCAGGGCCAAGAAGATGATGCTGGATGTTGGACGTTAGTTGGAGGCTAGAAGTGGCTTACTGGCGAAGCGTTAATCAAGATTCCCCCGGTCCAGGCATCAGCTTAGAGCCACGCGCATATAATTAACATTTCTGCCACGGACCACGAACGGCCGGATCCCCAGACCCCTCGGGTTTTCAGGTTCTCAGGTTCAATGTCAAGTGGCAAGGCGGATTTGGCTTATCGCGTGGATAGCTCCTCACCAACGGTATCCATAGCTTCCTGATCCCTCCTTAAATATTTCATATATGCAAACACACATGGAGAGTGGTCAGGGTGCTGTGTTTGCCCAACAAACAAACTGGGCAAAAGCCAAAGCCAAAAAGCACTGACCATTGACCGATATGGCGATGGCGATGGTGATGCGTGGCTTTGGAATTTCATAGCCACTTAGAGAACAAGTACTCGAGCCGAAGATCACGAACTGGCAGCCCGCAGAACGGGTTGTTGAGTCGCCATAACCCATCCGCGACCCAAGACGGGACGTGAGATTCGCCAGCCTATTGGGGCGGAGAAACTTTCGTCAGTGACACAATTAGAAGTTCCCGCCCCAAACTCCCATTGACTTTTGGCCATAAACTAGCATTTATGCTAAGCAGCTCTACAACTTTCCTTTCATTATTTTCCCATCGAGAATCTGAATGTCTGAAGATTCAGTTTGTTTATGTTTCGGCCCACCAACGTCGCCTCCCCCAGAGTCGATCGTCAATTTGTCAAAATTTTGGATGAATCTAAGCTGTGACAGAAGCCGTACACTAGAGAAAAATAGTAGTGATATATAGTACCAATATATTTAATAAGTAGAGTACAAGAATGCGTTTTCAAGACTACTTCCTGAATAAATTTCGGACTTGCTGATTATGAATCAGCTAAGGTTTTAATTAAAACAATTTCCCCGAGTGTAAGCTCTTCTCAGGTCTGTCTTCCAGTTGATATGATAAATTGACCATGGACTCGAGACACTCATAAAAGACACATTTGTTCGGCTTAAATGCCCGAACACGGAGCCACTTAGTTCGCGCTGATCCGACCCACGCAACTTGGCTCGAAAGCATCTCGGCTCCGTGAGGGGGCGAGGGCATCGACCCAGTACCCAGTTCCCGGGTCGGACTGAGAATCATACCGCCAAAGGGCCAGCCACTTTGAGTTCCGAGAGTCGGTGCACTTGATTCTCCAATTAAATGGCCAGAATAAGAGCAAGAGGAAGAAGCGTGTGAACCGGAGGCTTTGGAGGCGGAAGAAACTGTGGCGAGGAAACGGAGGCAGGCAGCTGGCAGTTCTTTTGATTTTATCAGCTTTAAATTCTCCACTTCCTGCGACAAGGTCTCGGATAGATGGGAGGACTGGGGGATTGGAGGCTAATTTCATTTAAGTAAATAAGCTTGCGGTTAACTGCCGGCAATTGTGTGTGTAACGGTAACATCGAAAGCCCAAAAGTCGTTACAATTGCAATTACACAATTTGGCTATTAACGCCTTCTCAGCAGTAGCAGCACCAGCCGCTCCAACAGCAGCAGCAGCGGTCGCGGCCCCTTTCACCTTGACAATGAAATGGTTTTCAATGATTGCTGTAATTTTTCTTTGGGCTTTTCTCGGGCAGAGTACGGAGAAACCCACCAGCAGTTGGAAATGCAAATGAATATCATCTTGTTTAGTAGAGCAAAACACCGGCTGGTAAGGTAATACAATCTGTATACAAGCAGCGATTTCTCAGGCCGATATATTATATATACAGACACCTTCGCGATATCTTGTGGGGTTTGTTTTCTGTTTTAGTGTGTGCTGGATGCCATAATCATAGCTCATATTATGTATGCTAGTCCGTTGCCATTTCCCTATTATTGTTTGATGTCATTGAACTTGAACTTGTCGTGGCCAGTCTGGGGCTATTTCTGTTTTGGCATTTTATGCAGTTTCTCGCCGTGAATATGCTAATTTGGATTTGTATAACACGTCGCCGGTTGCCGGTCCAAAAACGTGTTCGAAATGTTAATTAAACGGCTAAACGCTGTTGGCTTTTATTCATATTTATGGCAATTAGCAGCCCGCCCTGACCCAATTTGCCGTTTTCTGTCTCTGTTGCTAATTGCCGTTTATGACGTGTTGGGGGATTCTGGAACCGGACGATCTCGGACAGACCTGGACGGAACCGGACCCTAGAATTGCATTCCCAGCAATTGGCCATGCACTTCAGCTCCCAATTAGACATTCATCCTGGCGCCAGCTGCTAATCGCTGTCTAAGAAACGCCAGCACGCTAACAAGCCCAAAGACAAGGCAATCATGATGATGTAATGGTGATGGAGCTTGGACTTGTACTTGGACTTGGATTGGGAGCTGGTGTTCTGGAGGTTCAGAGAAGGAGGGGATCCATCCGACGAATTTTAAAGTTTTTGGTTCGCTGGGCGTCCAGAAGACCAGTATTATGGACTGGTATTTCTTGGTAATATTCCACTTTTCAAGCTCCCTGAAATGCTTTCCAGAAAAAATAATTAATTAAATTCAACTTAGTTAAAACAAGAAAGGAAAGCTAACTTCGGGCGGAGCCGAAGTTTATATACCCTTGCAGTTCAGTCGCAGTCCGATAGGTGGCGCCACGCATCTATATTATTAGATATACAGCGGATCGTATATAGTCGGCCGATCCTTATGAAATTTGGCATATCGAATTATTTTGACCAAAGAAGCATACATTGAAAATCCCATCCTTCTAACTTGAAAAACAACGAAGTTATGCCATTTCCGATCAATCAGTTATATGGCAGCTATAGGATATAGTCGACCGATCTTTATGAAATTTGGCAGATCGTATAAGTTGGATCAATTAAGAATCCATAGAAAGTCCCAACCTTCTAACTTGAAAAACAACGAAGTTATGCCATTTCCGATCAATCAGTTATATGGCAGCTATAGGATATAGTCGACCGATCCCGGCCGTTCCGACTTATGTACTACCTGCAAAGGAAAGAAGGGTGTGTGCAAAGTTTCAACTCGATAGCTTTAAAACTGAGAGACTAGTTTGCGTAGAAACAGACAGACAGACGGACAGACAGACAGACGGACAGACAGACAGACGGACAGACGGACAGACGGACAGACGGACATGCTTATATCGACTCAGGAGGTGATCCTGATCAAGAATATATATACTTTATAGGGTCGGAGATGTCTCCTTCACTGCGTTGCACACTTTTGACCAAAATTATAATACCCTCTGCAAGGGTATAAAAATGTACCATTTAAACTGATTAAAGTGAGGGATTTTTTGAGCATTATGATAAGAAGATTTTCTTAGAATTTCAATGTTTGTTTTAATGTTAATCCACTTAGTTAAAATCAATTGAATTCATTCTTCAAAGGTAAATTCTTCTTGTTTGCTTTCCTGCAACTTAAAAAAACTATTTTTAATCCCATAAGAAAATAATGAATGTACATAAATTAATCAAAAATCCAAACAAATTATATCGTAGCTCTGAAAAATACCTTTTTAAGCTTTCTCGGACATACCATAAATCAGAAAATATATCAAGATAGTTCCATTAGAAAAAGTGTAAAATTAATTTGAGGTAGCACTGTGAGTTGGCGTGTTTGAATTCATTTTGACACTATTAAGGTAGAGCGGGTCGCAAATGGTAATTAGCAAGGAAAGAGACGGGGGATCCGGGATGGAAGAAGACAGACGGTGGATAGAGATCACTATCGCAGGTGCAATGACTTGCCCCGGGTGCCTGGGTGCCTGGGAGCGTTCTCTTTCAATTGTGTAACCCTAGCCCTTGTCTAGGTATTCCCTTTTTACCTATTCTAACGCCCGGACCGAGGCGGTCAATCAACTCTCCCATCTGGCTGTCTGGCTGGCACCTTTACGCATGGCAACCACAGACAGAACAGATCCGATCGGATCCAAACCGTCCAGCTCCAGCTCCCAACTCCCAACTCTTATGCACCCATGGTACATAGTATCCAATCCCCAAGAGACGGGTCATGCCAAGTCAGACGCTCGTCGCTTGAACTAATACTTTGTATAATTATCGCTTTGCTGAATCTTCTGCACATGATGTAATGGATGGAGTGCCGCCTCGGCTCGGTCTATGGGCCATTGAGTTTTATGGCTTTCGACTGGGACGGGGAACACGCAGCTTTCTGCAGCTATCCGGACTATCTCCGGTGTCCGATCATTAGCTAAATGCCATGCCGGCGTGGGAGGAGATACCAGATACACAGATACAGCGATACAAAGATACAAATCGGATGCAGCTGGGATGAAACAGAAGAGGCCAAGTCGGCGAGCAATTAGCGAGCGGAATGCCACTTAATTGAATCGCGTTTCAGGACACGAAACGTGAGAGTTTTTTTTTGGTACTATTTTCTTGGGGCAAATTAATAAACAGTTACGCATGCGCGCGGAAGGAAAACTTGTTGTTTTCCCGTTGATTGCCGGGGACGGTCCATAGAAGCATCCATCATCTGTCAGCCGGACGAGCTCCAGGTCTAGCTGAAGCACTAGCTCCAGCTAAAGTTCTAGCTCCAGATCCCAGTTCCCAGCTTGAAGCTCTATCCGCAATCTGTATCTGGATCTGCATCGGAATCTGTTATTTCGGCAATTGCTGTAATCAATGCGCTGTTATCAATAACAGCTAGCGGTGTAATAATTGGAAAGAAATTCTCATCTCAACTTGTACTCGCCTCTCCTTACCCCTTTCGAGAATTTGTCTAAAATTGCACAAACAAAATTATGATATATTTTCCCGCACTAGATCCTCGCAAGAGTCTGTGATTAGCCAGGGAGACTCTGTTGGAGAATAAAAAACTGACAGACGGACAGATTGATTGCCGGAGGGGGGCTTGGAGGGGCAACATTCATTAAAGCCATGCAAAAGCCATCAAAACAAATCAAAGACAGGACACTAGGGAACTGTGGGAAAGAATGCCGGTCGGAACTCCTCCCTTAACTGCTTAATTACAGCGCCCAAGGCCAGGCCGTGTCGGACTGGGCCGGGCCGGGACTCATTATTATCTATTAAGCAGTCAGGAGCAGGAGAAGGAGTATACCAGGAACACTAGGCGTTCCTAAAGGAACTACACCATATCGACCTGACAAACTGACAAACAGACACTGACTCTCTAATGACATTGCCAGACCGGCATCCCAACAGTGCAGCAGAGCAGCAGCCATAAATATGCATATGAGATCGAGGCTCGAGGAGCTAGCAATTACAATGTCCACATATAGACAGGCTCCGCATTGCCCTAGCCTTGGTAATTGTTTCATGAAACAGCCTTCGCTTCGACTAGCTAGCTGGCAATTTCATGGCAGGCAGCCTCCATTCCCGGCCAGCATCATGACCATCGGGCATAATTTACTTAGAAGGAATCATGGTCTAGCCTGATGCCAGAAGAAGAGCCCCCATCTTTCTGCGGTTCTGGTACGGGTTCTGGTTTGGTAATAAAACACAGCGTCACGCCAAGGTAGCGCCCTAACAGAAGGCTCCATCTTTGCGCAACTGCGTCCAATTTGGTTGCAACAGCAGCAGCATCAGCATCTTGCAACAGCAGCTTCGATGTCTACATTGCTACCTTGTCGCCGACATAATCATGTTAAATTACTCGCAAATTCATTTGCTGGGCGGCCTCCTCCGCCACCAGTTGCAGTTGCATTGTTAGGGCGCCTGCCTCAGATGTTTCTGCTGCTGTTGGTGCTCCTGCTGATGCTGCTGGTCGGGATGTTGCTCGTTGCTAGTTGGTGGTTGCTGCTGCCTGGCGGCTGCTTTCAGCACTGATGCATGGACATGATACGGAGGCCTGGAGTCTGGACCTTGGCTTAGGGACTCGGGACTCGAGTCTGTTGTTAGCTTGTCGCTCACTCCATATTGATCTGCTCGGCATTATGGAAATTATGTGATCAAGGCCATGGAAAATGGAAATTGTTTCCCGGCTGGAAGCCCTGAAAATTTGCATGCTCCGTCTGTAGGATAGTCGTACTCGTCTGGCAATTACAGATCGATTTATTGCTCTTCTCCCAGGGGGCATTGTTTCCTTTTTTTTTCGTAGACTTTTCTCTCCTCCTGATCCTCCTTTTTTTGGCTGCATCTAATTAGAAGCTGCAGATAAACGCAGCAGAGAGTCAGAGTGAGAAATTGCAACAAGGCAATTGCATCCTCCTTGGCCAGAGGTGGGTGTGGTCAACAAGTTGCAAGTTGCTGATGTTGCAGCTGCGAATAGCGGTAAAAATAAATAAATAAATAAAAATAGAAACTACAAAATAAAAGAGCCAGGCAACGACAACGCATTTGGGGACAACAAACTGGCGAAGATTTGTGTTTATTTTGTAATCTTTGAAATATTTGTGGCATGGCAAATATTTTCACTCGCCTGCAGTTTCCGCATAGAGGAGCTGGAGCTCCCAAGGGTCTCACACTTGGAAAAAATGTATAAATGAAAAGAAGGGATTCTCCTATGAATTAAAGTAGATACATCCACTTTTTTATTGTGTATCAAGGGGAATATTTAGGAAAACTTCTACTTTTTCGCATCTGCCCCTGGCGGTTGCAAGTCCACCTACAGCACTAAATAATAAAGCGTAACCAGCAAAAGGCGTGCCCGGTTCTCTGGGTCTCCATTTGGGGTTTTGGGTTTGGGTTTGTGTTTGGGTTTTGGGTCCACAACTGCGACTGCAGCCACCTAGGCCTACTTATGTAAGTGAGGCTGCCAGTGCTTGTGGCTTGTATTTTATGGTTTGTGTACACATTTTTGCACACATGCGCGACGGGTCATTCAACTTTTTGTTGTAGCCAAGAAGCAGAAAGCCACGGCCATGGTCAGGTGGTGTTGGTTGATGGGGGGCAGTAGCAAGGGGCATGGGTAGAGGCGGAGGCGGTGGCGGTGGCGGTGCGCGCGCGCTTTCCTAGAATAAACAAAATGCACGACTCGAGCGAGAGAGCCGAGCCGCCAACAACTTTGGCCTGGCCCGCTTGAGCTGCTTGAGCACACGAAGCCAAGTTTGCTGGATGCAACATGCAGCAGAAGAAGCAGCAGCGGCAGCGGCACCAACAGCAGCAACTTGGCTGACTAACTGACTGACTGACTTCTGTTTGTTGGACCGACACGACCATGTTTGATGTGTACCATCATCATCCTCTTCGCCGTCGACTATAACGTCGCCGTCGTCGTCACCGTCTTTGTCGTCATCGTCATCGTGATGATGATGTATGCGGCTTGTTGCACTTGCACACAGCCCGCAAAATTGTTGCATAAGTTTGCATTACAAGGCGGTCGCCGGTCGCCGGTCCCCAGACCCAGACCTAGTCCAAGACCATGACCAAGTCGGTACTCCCATGGCAGGGATTGTCTTGGGTTACGAGAACCGGCCACATGATTGACTCCCATTGCCAAGTCCGCAGCCAAATTCTTTCGCAGCCAGGCTCAAGTGGATCCCCCAGCCTCCTCCTTCGGCCCGCTTCATCCTTAACAGTTAATGTGTGAATTTTTATGCGTTGCCAGGTTCTGGTCGTGTTGTTGTTCTTACCGCATAAAATGTAATTTACATCCGTTAGCCGCGAGAGGCGGTGAGACGGTGAGGGGGCTGCTGCTCCTGCCTGGGAATAAGAATGGGAATGGGGATCCAAATTGCTACTCTGGATTCGTGGCTGCTGACTTGGCCGGTCCGGGCTCTGAAATTCATGCTTATGAGCACTTGCCGTTAGGATTTTCATTGTTGTTTTCCCTTGCAATTTGTTGCCAAATTGTATGGAGCCGCGGTACAATTTAAATGTGGAGGCCTGATCCCTTATTCGTGGCTATAGTATGGCCAAGTCATTGGGTGGACCCCCCAGGTATGCGGAAATTATAACGTGAGATATGCGCAAAATTGTCAACCCTTCAACTGGACGCAATTAATCAAAGCTGTGCCACGCAGCAGACGCAATTCATAAAGCAGCAATTTGTCAAATCATTTGTGGCCGGCAAGCAGCAACAAGTGGCCGACGAGCAACTGGCCTTCCTGGCCAACTGTCAGCTTAAACAATTTGTTTGAGCCATTTCTTCGGGAGGGTGCAAAGGAGGAGGCGAGCAGGAGAGTAGCGTGTCCCACACGCAGAACAAGAACCCCAGAACTGCGGCTACGTGCCATTTTTCCTGGATTTAGTGCTGCTGCTGTTCTTCTTGCGATGTTGCAGCAGCTTTCTGGCTGCATTTTGATTATGTGGTAATAACACGTTGCACGCACACAGAGCCGCAGATCTGTTGTTGCTGCTGCGCTGCTGCTCCGTTGCTGATGTTGCAATTTGGTGTTGCTGCTGATGTTGCTCTTGGACCCTGTTATCAGACTATCAAGGGGAATGGGGGATTCGGAGGAGACTACGTACCTACGTAGGCTACGGTCTGGGCCAATTTCAATTGCATGCAGGCACAATTAGAGTTCGGCATTCGCGGCAATAGATAAATTAATTTATTATGGTCATGGCGATGGCGATGGCGATGGCTAACGGATATGGCCATCGTAAAATTCTCGCCGTAATGGGGCGAGCTGCAAGTATGGCATTTCATTAAATAATAAAGATTCCTTCTCCCGTTCTTCTCATTACAGCCCCGTTGCAGGAGTACACGGAGATCCAACAGTATTCGGGTAAGTACCGACGGAGCATGGAAGCTGATTAACTGCCGGCCATCGGAGATTGGCCCAATAGTAGAGCCGTACATTCAGATCCATTTTTATGGTGATTACATTTTCGCACAACAATGCGCCGGGCCGGCAATGCGGAACTGAACGATTTATGGCATGCTGAGATTTTAAGTTTTTCCCAGCCAGATGGAATAGATGCTCCATGCAATTGTCCAATAAAACTAAGATCCTATTTGGTTAGGCCACTAAAATAATTGAAAGCCATTAATGGAGTGATCCATTCTTAAACCGATCTTAAACGGTTGATTGGCCTCTGAAGATGCTACTTCTTGCATAATCATTTCATTCCGAAATCAGAATCAGCTTAAGAATTCCTTAATGCTTGTTAGAGTTAGTATAGTAATTGGTAAAGCTTACATTTTATTCTCCACCTGTATCAGGTGTCATAAGCCGCTAATCAGCGGCCAATTATCGAGCCAATCGCCGTCATAAAAGACATTAGGCCAGGTGTGAACAGACAACTGTGCGAAGACAAATGGAAACATGAATGAATGAAATAAACGCTGCCTTTTTACGAGCCAAGCTACAAAACGTGAGCCCGTTCGGGCCCGGTCCCAGGCACAGAAACCCCGGCTTAAACCCAAAGTCTGGCCCAAACCCAGAGATTTCAATCAAAAAAATGGTCTAGCCAGAGAGACAGAGGAGTGGAAAGGGTAGACTGCCGGGCTTAACGTGTTAATAATGTGATGTGAAATTTATTGCGGGTGGGACGTCACTAAATTAGGCAGCCAGTCAGCCGAGACGGATATAGCCAAACAACAACAAAAAAGAAAAACTCTGAACCGACTTGTGCATATTTTAAGGCAAGACGACAGTGGCACTTGACTTTTGTTTAACGACACTGATGAGCAATAAAAATTGTCTATAGCCTGCACACACACGTATTATGACAGCCGCCGGCGCTAAGCCCGATTTATGGCCAAAGCGACACAGTAGCACATCGGGCGGGGCGAACTTCTATATACCCCTATATGGATGCCCTGCTTGCATGTCTAATGCCGCGAATTTATTAGCCAGGCCAGGCCTAAGGGCATTGTTGTGGGGAATTCCCAGGCTGGGGCATCGGCCCAGATTCCAAATCCCATTCTGAGCTGTCTCGTTCCCTTTGCAGAAGGCTGCTACTACAACTACGCTCACTACCAAGAGGGCGACCGCATCATGACCAATGAGCCGTGTCTGAACTGCACCTGCCACAACCGCATGCTGATGTGCTACCTGCGCGTCTGCCCCTTCACCAAGCCAATTGGCCACGACTGCATCGTGGAGAAGCGGGAGGACCAGTGCTGCCCCATCATCACCTGCCCAGAAGGTAAGCAGCCACAGGGATACTCCCAGTCCTGAACAACTACTCACTTTTGATTAAATGTTATAGTGCCTGTGGATGTTCCCTATCACTCACCGGAGCCTGGAACCGAGCTGAGCATTCCCGAGAAGTTCGGCTGCAGCATCGAGGAGAAGTTCTATCCCGAGGGCGCTCAAGTGCCATCGAACCCTAACAAGCCCTGTGAGCTGTGTTACTGCATCAACAACCAGACCAAGTGCGTCATGCAGGAGTGCACCCTGCACGTGGACGGTTGCTTGCCCATTTACAACAAAGGATCCTGCTGTCCCGTGCGTTACAGTTGCGGTAAGTTTCTCCATCGGGAGCTGCATCTTAAAATTAATAGAGTCCCATCAAACTAACCCCTTTAATCTTCTTTACAGACCACGAAAACGAACTGGACTTTGTGGACCAATCTACGACAACCACCACTACTACTGTGCGTCCTACCACTGGCTTTATCCTGGCCAGCACCATGACTCCGCCCACGACCACCGACTGTATCCACGATGGCGACGTATTTGCTGATGGAGCCTCCATTAAGGGCAAGAATGCCTGCGAGCACTGCTACTGCATGCGTGGAGACATCGTTTGTGCCGTGCAAGAGTGCGAGGTGCCCATGATGGCTGCCAATGGCAAGTCCTGCCGCGCCATGCCTGCGGCGGAGGGTGAATGTTGCCCAAGCAACTACATCTGCGAAGACGACAGCGCAACCACCGAAATTGTGGAGATCACCACGGAGGAGGCCGTTACTGCGGTGCCAACTAAGGGTATCCATGCTGAGATTCCCAAGGAAGATGTGGATCTCCAGGAGCATATCGATGATGAGGAGAAGGATCAGGACAAGGAGACGGAGAGCGCTACTGATATTCCTGCCGCAGAAGGTAGCGGCGAGGTTGAAGATGAGGAAGAGGAGAAGGAAGAAGTTACCACAGCAGCTCCAGTACGTCCTACTGACGAGAAGGACTTCTCGTTCGAGCCCGAATCTTCCACTGCTGCCATTGCATCCGACTCCAGAATCGATGTGCCGTCTTCGACGGAAGAAACTAAGGAAACCTCCACTGAATCTGCTGAAGAGGATGTTGCCAAGATCGTCACCACGCCAGAGCCAGAAGGCAGCGGTGAGGAAGAGACGTCTAAGCCTGCCCACGTTCCCGAGAAGGAAGTCACTGAAGACGAACTCATCAAGGTCAGTACTTCTGCACCCGCCAAGGCCAGTCCTGGAGAGGAAACTGCTACTGAACCCAGCGCTGAAGAGGAAGAGGAGGAAGCCAAACCTACTCCATCCGTTGAATCCACCGAAGAAGAAAAGGAGCCCTCTTCTGAGAAGCCAACATCTGCCGAAGAAGGAAGCGGCGAGCAGGAGGAAGGTGATAAGGCCACTCCAGCTCCAGAGGAAAGCCAGGAAGATGAGCTGGCCAAGCCCACTTCCACTCCAGCTGGAATTGATGAGAAGGAAGAAGAATCCAAGCCTACATCTACTCCCGAGGGAAGCGGTGAGGAGGAAAAGGAAGAAACATCCACCTCCGCTCCACCAACTGGTGATGAGAAAGAAGAAGAAGTCAAGATTACTCCAGCTCCCGAGGAGGAAGAGGAAGAGGCTAAGCCTACTCCGGCTGCCGAAGAAGAAAAGGAAGATGGAGACTCCGCCAAGCCAACTGCCATTCCACCTGCAAGCGATGATAGTGAAGCCGCCAAGCCCACAGAATCCTCGGAGGAAGCTAGCGGAGAAGGCGAGGAAGACATTGTCAAGGCAACTACACCCAGCGGAGAAGTCAGCAGCGAAGGTGGAGAGGAGGAGCCTGCCAAGGAAACTAGCCCTGCTCCTGAAGCCTCAGGTGAGGATGAAAAGGAAGAGGAATCCTCCACCGCCGCTCCAGCCGATGGAGTCGAAGCTGAAACCGTCCAGACTCCAGCCGATGAGAAGGACATTATCGCAACTCCCTCACCAACTGAAGATGTCAGCGCCGAAGAGGAGATCGTTAAGGTCACCACTCCGACGTCCTTGGGAGAAGAACCTGCTGAGGAATCCACTGAACTGCCCAAAGAAGACGATGTGGAGAGCTCAACTGCTGCCCCAGCAATTGCATCCTCTACGGAAGGTATCCAGGACGCTTCAATTGAAACATCGACCAGTGCACCAGCCCGTATTGGTGGTCAAGAGGAAGAGGCTAGCACTGCCTCCACTCCTGAGAGCCATGAGAAGCCCGAAGAAGATGTCGAGAGTGCCACCGATGTGCCCGCCGAGGAAGAGGTCAAGAGCACGACCACCACCAAGGCTCCAAGCACAGAGAAGGCCGAAGAGGAGTCCTCCACTGAAGCCGAAGAGGCCGAAATCGAGTCATCTACGAGTGCCCCAGTCGACAAACAGGAAGAGCCCGCCGTTGCACCCGCCGAAAAGGATCAAGAAGACAAGGAGGATGAGGCTAGCAGTACCGAAACAGTGCCAGTCAAAACCGATGCCATTCCTGATGAAACCTCCACCGACAAACCAGAAAAGGACACCGTGGAGACTGAAGAGGAAGTTTCCACCGACAAGCCTCCATCTGTCTACCTGCCTCCTGCTGGCGATAAGGACTCTGCTGAAGGCGAAGAAGTTGCCACTGAGCCCACTTCCCAGGAGCAGGAGCCATCCAAGCCAACAGAAACTACGCCAGCTGCCCAAGATATTTCGTCCAGTACTCCCGCTATTGTCAGTCGCGATGATATTGAGGCTGAGAAAACTACTGAGCTCCCCAGTTCTGAGGATGAGAGCCCTGCCGCCGAGGCTATGCCTGCCATGGACCTACCCGCAGCCATTCCCGGAGAAGGCGACTGCCTGGTGGAGGGCAAGACCTATACCAACAACAGCATCGTGCCTGCCACCACTCCTTGCGACGTGTCCTGCAGATGTGTCAGCAGCATTGTCTCCTGCCAGCAAATGGAGTGCAAGCTTCCCGAGAACCGCGAGAAGTGTGTCCTGGCTACCGATCTTCTGGACGGCTGCTGTCCTACTTACATTTGCGATGAAAGTGCCGAGGTCCCTGAAAAGGAACAGGATTCCACTGCCAAGCCAGACGACAAGATCGACGAGGATGTCTCCGAGATCAGCACAGAGGAAATTCCCAAGGATGTTATCATGCCTACTGGCATAACGGAGCAGCCTCTGTCCCACGTCAAGCACGAGGAAGAGAGCCAGCCTACTCTATCGCCTCAATTGGAAGAATCTACGACGGCCATCGCTGATAAGACACCAGAAGGAGCCGATGAGGAGAAGAAACCAGAGGAAGAGAAAGAGCAGGAGAAGGAGAAGCCTTCCTCTGCAGCCTCTCCGGCACCTGAAGTCGAAGAAGAAGCAGAGAAACCCATTGACAAGGAACACAAACCCGTTGACGAAAAGACTCCAGAAGATGAGATTGTGGCCGCCACCGAGCAGCCAATCAAAAAGCCTACTGAAGAGGAAATCTCTACGCCTGCCGAGAAAGAAACTGAACCGGAAGAACCAACCACTCCTGTTTCTATTGAAGGAGAAAAGAAACCAGCTGAGGAGTCTGCGGAAGAAGAGAAGCCTGCCGAGGACGGAAAGCCTGCTCTCGAGGACGAAGGTTCCGCCACCACTACTGCACCCGAGAAGGAAACGCCAGAATCCTCGACTGAATTGCCAACTGCAGATGTGGACAAGAAACCAGAAGCAGAAGAGGAGCCTGCAACAGCCACTCAGACTCCAAAGATCGAATCTCCCACAAGTGTTCCCGCTGGAGAAGAAACTGAAGACTTGGACAAATTCACCACCGTTCCCCCATCGGAGGTATCTGATGAAAAGGAACCAGCTGATGATGAAGACACCGTGCCAGCCACGTCAGTACCTACCCAGAGTGAAGATATTAGCACTTCGAGACCTATCGTTCCACTGCCCACTCTTGCCCCCTCTCAAGCGGAGAAGGAACCTGCCGAAGAGTCTTCTACTGAAGCCGAAATCGAAGAGAAGCCAACCAAGGAAGAGTCTGCAACTGAACCAATCACTAAAGGCGAAATGGAGACTTCTGAGGAGACAGCCACTCCTTCAGTGTCCGAAAATGAGGTCGAAGACGAGGAGGGCACTGCTGCTCCTGTTCCTGCACCTGCTCCTGGCTCCACTGATGCTGAAGAAGACAAGACTCCGAGCACCGAAAAGGCACAACCTACTTCCGAAGAAGAGGCTGCTACCGATGCTCCTGCCGCTGGTGACTTGCCCAAATTGCCGCAGGATATCTTCGAAGAGGAACTGCCCGCCACCACTGCTGCTCCTTCGAAGGTGGAAGCCGAGCAGAAACCAGGTGTGGAGGAGACCTCTACATCTTCCCCTGCTGACAACGAAATCGAGCCTGAATCTGACCGCGCTACCACTGCTGCTCCTTCCAAGGATGAATCTGCTGAGCCATCTACTGGTGCGCCTGTATCAGATGAAACCCCTGAGTCAGAAGCTACAACCGTTGCTCCTGTTGACGACAAGATTCCTTCAAGCAGCAGCACTTCGGTTGAAGATGAATCTGCCACTTCTGCTCCTGTCGCCAAGCCAGATGAGGAAGTAGAGAAGGAAGTTGAAACGTCTACTAGCATTCCTGCTGTTTCTGAAGAAGAGGATAATGAATCGACTGAGAAAACTCCATCCCAGGAGGCCGAAGCCAAGCCTGAAGTTCCTGCCCAGATCCCAGAGAAGGAAGAGGAGGCCGTTGCCGCCACTACTGAGGCTCCTGCTGCTGTGGATGACGATTCCAACCTACCTAAACTACCTGAGGATGTCCTGGCAGAGATTCCATCCACATCTACTGAGACTGGAATTGAAGAGAAAGAAGAGACGACCGCCACTCCAACCCAGACCAAGAAGGAACCTACTGTTCCTGCAGTTCCAACTTCTGAGGTCGATGAGGAAGTCACCACAGTTGCTCCTGTTTCTGAAAAGGATGAGAAACCAACTGGGGCCACGAAGCCAACTGAGGGAGAGCAACCTTCTGAGGAAGAAAAGCCCACCGAGGATACCACATCGACTGAGGAACCTGCAAAGATTCCCACTAAAGAGGATAAGATTGAAAGCCAGGCTGCTTCTACTGAGACTCCTGAGGAAGGATCTACCGAGTCTTCTGATGAAATTGTGGCCTCGACGGAATCCGATGAGCAGCCAGGAGAGAAACTGCCCTCATCCACTGCACAGGCCCCAGATGAAAAGATTCCTGATGTGTCCACTGAGCTTCCAGCTGAGGAATCTGACAAGGCCACTACTGTTGCTCCTGCCGTTGCCTCTAGTGAAGACGAGTCCGCGCCAACTGACGAGAAGATTCCTGCTACCCCTAGTGAAGAGGCAGGAACCGCTGATGCCACCACTGTTCCTCCACAAGCTGCTGAGGACGACACTAAAAAACTGGCTGGCGAGGAGCCATCATCCACTGAAAAGATTCCCGCCACCGAAGATAAGAAACCCGAGGATGAGGTGCTTGAAGAGAAGCCTGATGCAGCCACTCAAGTTCCAGAGCTTTCAGAGGACGCGGTATCTTCCACAGCTGCCCCTGTTGCAGGAGAAGAAGTCGAAAAGGAGAAAGATGCCACTACAGCTGCTCCTAGCCAAGAAGCCGAGTATCCTACTGAGGTACCCAAGCCGACTGAAAAGGAGCCCTCATTGGGAGAAGAGGATATCGAGTCCGGAACGAAGCCCAGCACTGAAGAGTCTGACGAGGCTCCTATTGATGAGTCTTCTGAGGAGGCTTCCACTTCTGCTCCAGTCCAGGAAGAGTCCAGCACAGTCGCAGAGGAGAAAATCGATGCCACCACTGTGCCTAGTCCAGCTAAGCCCACTTCTGAACAGGATGAGGCCATCACCGTATCTCCTGTCTCTGATGAGAAGGTGGAGATCCCTGCTCAAGATGATTCCAAGACAACCATTGATGTGGCCACAGAAATCCCCGTTTCCCAGGAGGAGGAAGTTTCTCAAACCACTCCTGCTTCTACTGTATCTGATGCTGAGACTACTCCAGCTCCAGTGGAAGTTCCTTCTGCTGTGGAGATCGAAACGAAACCCATGGATGAAGTTATGTCTCAGACTGTGGCTCCTCATGGGGCCACCGATGATGAAGCTGCTTCAACTGAGGAAGCTGATCAGACTCCAGTCACTGTGGCTCCTCAGGATGCTGAGAAGACTCCCATTTCAGTGGCACCTCAAGACGCTGACAAAACTCCAGTCACTGTTGCGCCCCAGGAGGATGAAAAGACTCCTGCTACCGCAGTTCCTAAGGAGGATGAAAAGATCCCAGCCACTGAAACACCTGAAGATGCTGACAAGATCCCTGCTACCTCAGTTCCTCAGGAGGATGAAAAGATCCCAGCCACTGAAACACCTGAAGATGCCGACAAGATCCCTGCTACCATTGCTCCTATTGTTCCCTCTGTGGAGCCAAGCAGCGAGAAGCCTTCTATATCCGAGGATGTGGGCGAAGAGGGCACAGAATCACCTATCGATGATGCTGAAGATACCACTGATGAGTCTGCGGCTGGCGCTAAATTGAAGCCACCCACTTCTGCTCCTGCTACTGATGTTCCAGCAGAGTCTGCAGTCACGGAGGCCGAAATTGTTGCGGAAACAGCTGCTCCAGAACTGGAAAAGGATCTGCCAGAGAAGACTAGTGAGGAACCAGAGAAGGTTAGTGAGGAACCAGAGAAGGCTAGTGAGGAACCAGAGAAGGCTAGTGAGAAGCCAGAGATGGCCACTGAACAGCCAGAGAAGGCTGGCGAAGAACCAGAGAAGGCCACTGATGAACCAGAAAAGGCCACTGATGAGCCAGAAAAGGCCAGTGAGGAACCAGAGAAGGCCACTGAGGAGCCTGAAAAGGTTGACGAGAAGACTACTCCAGAGCCAGTTGTGAAACCCAGCTTGGACTCCACCGAGGATGGAGAGGAGTCTGTCGAATCTGAGGAGGAGCATACTCCAGTTACGGAGGCCGCTGAAAAGGAAGACGAGAGCAAGGAGACTGAAGAAGATGCTGACAAGAAACCAGAGGACGAGGAAATTGAAGTGCCCGCCGTGGTCTCCGAGATTCCCCAGACTACGGCTGCTCCAGCTGCCCAGGAAGAGACCGCTGATGAGCAGAGCCCTACCACCGTGCACCCACTATTCGCCCACCTGCCTAGCAGCACCACCAAGGCGCCAGCGATCGATGACCGCGTGGGCGAGGAGGATGAGGAAAGCACCACCCTCAGCAGCTCCAGCAGTAGCACGAGCACCACAACATCCACCACCGAGGCCGCAATCACTGCTCCAACGACCTCAACGACAGTGGCCAGCCAACAGCACGAGCCAATCACACCACCTCCATACGGCCACGCACCCGAGTACGAGGATGAGTACGATGAGGAGGAAGTGTTCGGACCCGGTACTTGCCGCTATGCCGGCAAACTGTACGTGTCCGCCCAGCAGATTCCACGCGACGATCCCTGCGACTTCTGCTTCTGCTTCCGAAGCGACATTATCTGCTTGCAGCAATCGTGCCCGCCACCAATCGCCGGCTGCCACGAGGAGCCCATCTCTGGCTTCTGTTGCCCGCGCTACGAGTGCCCGGTGTCAATGGCCGCTGTGCTCAACATCACCACGAGTACCACCACAACGAGCACCACCCTGCCACCCCACTTCCTGCACTACTCGCACGGCGATGCTGTGAAGCACACCGGCTGCCTGATCAACGGTCGCTCCTACAGGGTAGGCGAGCCCATTGAGTCCACCAGCGGTCCCTGCATCAGTTGCACGTGAGTATACCTTAACTGAAAGAGGTTCTAATTCCCTAATTTAATAAACTTTTCATCCTCTAGTTGCGGAGGCGACGGCAAGATGAAGTGCGATCCCCAGCAGTGCGTACCCGAGCCCACCATGCAACAGGTTATGGCCGCCGTGGCGTCGGGACGCAAGAGATGAACCACCAGCCATGCTCACTAAATATAATTTAACTAATTCTTAAGCACTGCAGACAACAATCACGAACCGACGAACCAAACCAACCAACCCAGATTGCACCACTCAAGAACTAGGAAAAGCAATAGGAATAGAATCGCCAGCAACCACAAATCAGATACAAATCCAGATACAGATCCAACATCCGAATATAGCCAGGACGAATAGGTGCCAAATGCAATAGTAACGTGAAAAATTTTCGATTTGCCAAGGACATTCGCACTCTTTCAATTGGATTACGCCCCCCATTTGTTTCGGATTAGGTTACGGTGACGAAGCAACCAGTGATATTGTACTGTATACATAGTATAGGTGCAATTAATTTAGACGCGCTCACTTAAAACGATTACTTATTTGTATGAATTGGGCCCAGTGTCCCTAGAAACATTTGGACACCTGGCCGCCACCCAGAAACACAAAACAGCAGCCGACGTAGCGCGTGCCTTGTAAGGTCGTTCATTGTGACCGCCGCCGCCATACAATCGCTTTCAGGAGACTCTCAACCCTAAAAACAAATAACAAAAACATCAAAATATAGCAGCGAAGCAATTCCGGATACGGATCGCAATCAATGGCGTTACGAAGCCACGACATTCGGCCGCCGGAACGGTTTCTATCTCTTCGATCCACGATCCGGCGGCCCACTCTTCTCCAAATGCGCTTTTGTAGTATTTTAGTCACCTTATTTTTTAAACATTATTATTTTTGTGTATAATTGTTGCTTCTAGTCTTCATTTGTTGCAAGAGCAACGGAATCTGCCTGTAACACGCGCACAACCGATCCCGATCCCGATTCCGATCACATCAGATCGAATCGGATCGCATCGCATCGAATTGAATCGAATTGAGTTGAGTTGAGAAACTGTATCTTCTATAAACTATTCCAAGCTTTTTGTACTTTTATATACAATACGTGTAGATGGGAGAATCGAACGAACTAGTTTTTATAGCAATTTTACAAACGAACCACACAAATTGCATAGTTTTAACGCATTGAATTTGTACTTCACCCCCCGCTGACCCGCTGCAATATCATCCCAACAGGTGTATTGCATCCGGGTGCACCTGGGGTGGCAACAACCGTAGTCTACATAGAATTTTTAGATCAACTGAAACGGAAACTAAATACGGAACCGAAAACACACTGTCGGCTATAGCTATTGCTCGACTGACTGAAAATCGGATGGATCAAGAGGATAATGACAGGAGAGCGAGTTAACTTTGTAAACTATTTTTTTTTAATCTCAGCTGCCGCGCTGTTGGATTAATTTTATTAGAACATGTGATCACCTGGCTTTTCAGTCACTTGAGCCTTAGCGATACGCTGTAATCGGAGGGCGTTTCAAACCACGCCCATCGACTACGAACATCAATTAGATTTTTATAATCTCTAAATATAGTTTTAGTCCTAAGTATTTAATTTTAAAAATAAATAAATAAATTTTAATTTAGATCTTATTTATTTGATATGTCTTTTAAGAACAGCTCTTGTGTTTTCAATACCTTATCATAATTTATATGCAAGCTATTCTTTGTAATCTAATAAATAAATATAACGCTTTTTATTGAAATGTAAACTTGCGACTTTTTACGTGCCTGTCTTATCGAACAAAAAACTAAATAAAAAACTGAGAGTTTTCAGATTTTAAAATGGCACCACCCTGGCCCCAATATCCGCAAATACTCATACCATTCTCCACCAATCTGCATCAAAATCTGTGAAACATTTTTTTTAATTTTCTTTCAAATTTTCTAGGGGGTCCCCTTGCAAAATGGGGAAAGCGCATGAAGGGACAACATGGCCCCTTGCGAAGGCCATATCTTTGCTAATAGTGTTCAGATTCTTGAGCGGAATACCTTAAACGATTCGTAGATCGATTCTCCACCAATCTGCATCAAAATCTGGGAAGACATTTTTTTTTAGATTTTCTGTCAAATTTTCAAGGGGATCCCCTTGAAAAATGGGGAAATCGCATGAAGGGACAACATGGCCCCTTGCGAAGGCCATATCTTTGCTAATAGTGTTCAGATTCTTGAGCGGAATACCTTAAACGATTCGTAGATCGATTCTCCACCAATCTGCATCAAAATCTGGGAAGACATTTTTTTTTAGATTTTCTGTCAAATTTTCAAGGGGATCCCCTTGCCAAATGGGGAAATCGCATGAAGGGACAACATGGCCCCTTGCGAAGGCCATATCTTTGCTAATAGTCTTCAGATTCTTGAGCGGAATACCTTAAACGATTCGTAGATTGATTCTCCACCACTCTGCATTAAAATCTGGGAACACATTTTTTTTTAGATTTTGTGTCAAATTTTTTGTAGGGGGTCCCCTTTAAAAATGGGCAAAGCGCCTGAAAGGACAACATGGCCCCTTGCGAAGGCCTTATCTTTGCTAATAGACTTCAGATTCTTGAGCGGAATACCTTAAACGATTTGTAGATCGATTCTCCACCAATCTGCATCAAAATCTGGGAAGACATTTTTTTTTAGATTTTCTGTCAAATTTTCAAGGGGATCCCCTTGCAAAATGGGAAAATCGCATGAAGGGACAACATGGCCCCTTGCGAAGGCCATATCTTTGCTAAGAGTGTTCAGATTCTTGAGCGGAATACCTTAAACGATTTGTAGATCGATTCTCCACCAATCTGCATCAAAATCTGGGAAGACATTTTTTTTTAGATTTTCTGTCAAATTTTCAAGGGGATCCCCTTGCCAAATGGGGAAATCGCATGAAGGGACAACATGGCCCCTTGCGAAGGCCATATCTTTGCTAATAGTCTTCAGATTCTTGAGCGGAATACCTTAAACGATTCGTAGATTGATTCTCCACCACTCTGCATTAAAATCTGGGAACACATTTTTTTTTAGATTTTGTGTCAAATTTTTTGTAGGGGGTCCCCTTGAAAAATGGGCAAAGCGCCTGAACACATCTGGGAACACATTTTTTTTTAGATTTTGTGTCAAATTTTCAAGGGGGTCCCCTTGAAAAATGGGCAAAGCGCCTGAAAGGACAACATGGCCCCTTGCGAAGGCCTTATCTTTGCTAATAGACTTCAGATTCTTGAGCGGAATACCTTAAACGATTTGTAGATCGATTCTCCACCAATCTGCATCAAAATCTGGGAAGACATTTTTTTTTAGATTTTCTGTCAAATTTTCAAGGGGGTCCCCTTGCCAAATGGGGAAATCGCATGAAGGGACAACATGGCCCCTTGCGAAGGCCATATCTTTGCTAATAGTCTTCAGATTCTTGAGCGGAATACCTTAAACGATTCGTAGATTGATTCTCCACCACTCTGCATTAAAATCTGGGAACACATTTTTTTTTAGATTTTGTGTCAAATTTTTTGTAGGGGGTCCCCTTGAAAAATGGGCAAAGCGCCTGAAAGGACAACATGGCCCCTTGCGAAGGCCTTATCTTTGCTAATAGACTTCATAGGGTGAATGGGTGGGAATAGGGTGAATGTTGCCCAAGCAACTACATCTGCGAAGACGACAGCGCAACCACCGAAATTGTGGAGATCACCACGGAGGAGGCCGTTACTGCGGTGCCAACTAAGGGTATCCATGCTGAGATTCCCAAGGAAGATGTGGATCTCCAGGAGCACATCGATGATGAGGAGAAGGATCAGGACAAGGAGACGGAGAGCTCTACTGATATTCCTGCCGCAGAAGGTAGCGGCGAGGTTGAAGATGAGGAAGAGGAGAAGGAAGAAGTTACCACAGCAGCTCCAGTACGTCCTACTGACGAGAAGGACTTCTCGTTCGAGCCCGAATCTTCCACTGCTGCCATTGCATCCGACTCCAGAATCGATGTGCCGTCTTCGACGGAAGAAACTAAGGAAACCTCCACTGAATCTGCTGAAGAGGATGTTGCCAAGATCGTCACCACGCCAGAGCCAGAAGGCAGCGGTGAGGAAGAGACGTCTAAGCCTGCCCACGTTCCCGAGAAGGAAGTCACTGAAGACGAACTCATCAAGGTCAGTACTTCTGAACCCGCCAAGTATCGAGTATCCTAGTAGTCTGGGACCCTTGCACATTGCCGGCCCTAAGCTGCATCCAAAGTACCACTACGAGAACTTTGTGGGCGGAATACTCTTGGTGCGCAGGGAACAGTTTCAGCAGATGAACGGCATGTCCAACCAATACTGGGGCTGGGGACTAGAAGACGATGAGTTCTTTGTACGCCGGGATGCAGGATTGAGAGTCACAAGACCGGAGAATATAAAGACTGGCACAAACAATACTTTTAGGTACTTTTAGGAATTTTTAAATTATTCTTAGTTCAGAACGCTAATTAAGGAAATCTGTTCTGCAGCCATATCCATAATCGCCATCACCGCAAGCGCGACACGCAAAAGTGCTTCAACCAGAAGGAGATGACTCGCAGTCCTGAACAACTTCTCACTTTTGATTAAATGTTATAGTGCCCGTGGATGTTCCCTATCACTCACCGGAGCCTGGAACCGAGGGCCCGAGGGTTTCAAGGGTCCCCTTGAAAAATGGGCAAAGCGCCTGAAAGGACAACATGGCCCCTTGCGAAGGCCTTATCTTTGCTAATAGACTTCAGATTCTTGAGCGGAATACCTTAAACGATTCGTAGATCGATTCTCCACCAATCTGCATCAAAATCTGGGAAGACATTTTTTTTTAGATTTTCTGTCAAATTTTCAAGGGGATCCCCTTGAAAAATGGGCAAAGCGCCTGAAAGGACAACATGGCCCCTTGCGAAGGCCTTATCTTTGCTAATAGACTTCAGATTCTTGAGCGGAATACCTTAAACGATTCGTAGATCGATTCTCCACCAATCTGCATCAAAATCTGGGAAGACATTTTTTTTTATATTTTCTGTCAAATTTTCAAGGGGATCCCCTTGCAAAATGGGGAAATCGCATGAAGGGACAACATGGCCCCTTGCGAAGGCCTTATCTTTGCTAATAGACTTCAGATTCTTGAGCGGAATACCTTAAACGGTTCGTAGATCGATTCTCCACCAATCTGCATCAAAATCTGGGAAGACATTTTTTTTTAGATTTTCTATCAAATTTTCAAGGGGATCCCCTTGCAAAATGGGGAAATCGCATGAAGGGACAACATGGCCCCTTGCGAAGGCCTTATCTTTGCTAATAGACTTCAGATTCTTGAGCGGAATACCTTAAACGATTCGTAGATCGATTCTCCACCAATCTGCATTAAAATCTGGGAACACATTTTTTTTTAGATTTTCTGTCAAATTTTCTAGGGGGTCCCCTTGAAAAATGGGCAAAGCGCCTGGCAGGACAACATGGCCCCTTGCGAAGGCCTTATCTTTGCTAATAGACTTCAGATTCTTGAGCGGAATACCTTCAACGATTCGTAGATCGATACTCCACCAATCTGCATCAAAATCTGGGAAGACATTTTTTTTTTGATTTTCTGTCAAATTTTCAAGGATCCCCTTGAAAAATGGGCAAAGCGCCTGAAAGGACAACATGGCCCCTTGCGAAGGCCTTATCTTTGCTAATAGACTTCAGATTCTTGAGCGGAATACCTTAAACGATTTGTAGATCGATTCTCCACCAATCTGCATCAAAATCTGGGAAGACATTTTTTTTTAGATTTTCTGTCAAATTTTCAAGGGGATCCCCTTGCAAAATGGGAAAATCGCATGAAGGGACAACATGGCCCCTTGCGAAGGCCATATCTTTGCTAAGAGTGTTCAGATTCTTGAGCGGAATACCTTAAACGATTTGTAGATCGATTCTCCACCAATCTGCATCAAAATCTGGGAAGACATTTTTTTTTAGATTTTCTGTCAAATTTTCAAGGGGATCCCCTTGCCAAATGGGGAAATCGCATGAAGGGACAACATGGCCCCTTGCGAAGGCCATATCTTTGCTAATAGTCTTCAGATTCTTGAGCGGAATACCTTAAACGATTCGTAGATTGATTCTCCACCACTCTGCATTAAAATCTGGGAACACATTTTTTTTTAGATTTTGTGTCAAATTTTTTGTAGGGGGTCCCCTTGAAAAATGGGCAAAGCGCCTGAAAGGACAACATGGCCCCTTGCGAAGGCCTTATCTTTGCTAATAGACTTCATAGGGTGAATGGGTGGGAATAGGGTGAATGTTGCCCAAGCAACTACATCTGCGAAGACGACAGCGCAACCACCGAAATTGTGGAGATCACCACGGAGGAGGCCGTTACTGCGGTGCCAACTAAGGGTATCCATGCTGAGATTCCCAAGGAAGATGTGGATCTCCAGGAGCACATCGATGATGAGGAGAAGGATCAGGACAAGGAGACGGAGAGCTCTACTGATATTCCTGCCGCAGAAGGTAGCGGCGAGGTTGAAGATGAGGAAGAGGAGAAGGAAGAAGTTACCACAGCAGCTCCAGTACGTCCTACTGACGAGAAGGACTTCTCGTTCGAGCCCGAATCTTCCACTGCTGCCATTGCATCCGACTCCAGAATCGATGTGCCGTCTTCGACGGAAGAAACTAAGGAAACCTCCACTGAATCTGCTGAAGAGGATGTTGCCAAGATCGTCACCACGCCAGAGCCAGAAGGCAGCGGTGAGGAAGAGACGTCTAAGCCTGCCCACGTTCCCGAGAAGGAAGTCACTGAAGACGAACTCATCAAGGTCAGTACTTCTGAACCCGCCAAGTATCGAGTATCCTAGTAGTCTGGGACCCTTGCACATTGCCGGCCCTAAGCTGCATCCAAAGTACCACTACGAGAACTTTGTGGGCGGAATACTCTTGGTGCGCAGGGAACAGTTTCAGCAGATGAACGGCATGTCCAACCAATACTGGGGCTGGGGACTAGAAGACGATGAGTTCTTTGTACGCCGGGATGCAGGATTGAGAGTCACAAGACCGGAGAATATAAAGACTGGCACAAACAATACTTTTAGGTACTTTTAGGAATTTTTAAATTATTCTTAGTTCAGAACGCTAATTAAGGAAATCTGTTCTGCAGCCATATCCATAATCGCCATCACCGCAAGCGCGACACGCAAAAGTGCTTCAACCAGAAGGAGATGACTCGCAGTCCTGAACAACTTCTCACTTTTGATTAAATGTTATAGTGCCCGTGGATGTTCCCTATCACTCACCGGAGCCTGGAACCGAGGGCCCGAGGGTTTCAAGGGTCCCCTTGAAAAATGGGCAAAGCGCCTGAAAGGACAACATGGCCCCTTGCGAAGGCCTTATCTTTGCTAATAGACTTCAGATTCTTGAGCGGAATACCTTAAACGATTCGTAGATCGATTCTCCACCAATCTGCATCAAAATCTGGGAAGACATTTTTTTTTAGATTTTCTGTCAAATTTTCAAGGGGATCCCCTTGAAAAATGGGCAAAGCGCCTGAAAGGACAACATGGCCCCTTGCGAAGGCCTTATCTTTGCTAATAGACTTCAGATTCTTGAGCGGAATACCTTAAACGATTCGTAGATCGATTCTCCACCAATCTGCATCAAAATCTGGGAAGACATTTTTTTTTATATTTTCTGTCAAATTTTCAAGGGGATCCCCTTGCAAAATGGGGAAATCGCATGAAGGGACAACATGGCCCCTTGCGAAGGCCTTATCTTTGCTAATAGACTTCAGATTCTTGAGCGGAATACCTTAAACGATTCGTAGATCGATTCTCCACCAATCTGCATTAAAATCTGGGAACACATTTTTTTTTAGATTTTCTGTCAAATTTTCTAGGGGGTCCCCTTGAAAAATGGGCAAAGCGCCTGGCAGGACAACATGGCCCCTTGCGAAGGCCTTATCTTTGCTAATAGACTTCAGATTCTTGAGCGGAATACCTTCAACGATTCGTAGATCGATACTCCACCAATCTGCATCAAAATCTGGGAAGACATTTTTTTTTTGATTTTCTGTCAAATTTTCAAGGATCCCCTTGAAAAATGGGCAAAGCGCCTGAAAGGACAACATGGCCCCTTGCGAAGGCCTTATCTTTGCTAATAGACTTCAGATTCTTGAGCGGAATACCTTAAACGATTTGTAGATCGATTCTCCACCAATCTGCATCAAAATCTGGGAAGACATTTTTTTTTAGATTTTCTGTCAAATTTTCAAGGGGATCCCCTTGCCAAATGGGGAAATCGCATGAAGGGACAACATGGCCCCTTGCGAAGGCCATATCTTTGCTAATAGTGTTCAGATTCTTGAGCGGAATACCTTAAACGATTCGTAGATCGATTCTCCACCAATCTGCATCAAAATCTGGGAAGAATTTTTTTTTTAGATTTTCTGTCAAATTTTCAAGGGGATCCCCTTGCCAAATGGGGAAATCGCATGAAGGGACAACATGGCCCCTTGCGAAGGCCATATCTTTGCTAATAGTCTTCAGATTCTTGAGCGGAATACCTTAAACGATTCGTAGATTGATTCTCCACCACTCTGCATTAAAATCTGGGAACACATTTTTTTTTAGATTTTGTGTCAAATTTTTTGTAGGGGGTCCCCTTGAAAAATGGGCAAAGCGCCTGAAAGGACAACATGGCCCCTTGCGAAGGCCTTATCTTTGCTAATAGACTTCAGATTCTTGAGCGGAATACCTTAAACGATTCGTAGATCGATTCTCCACCAATCTGCATCAAAATCTGGGAAGACATTTTTTTTTAGATTTTCTGTCAAATTTTCAAGGGGATCCCCTTGAAAAATGGGCAAAGCGCCTGAAAGGACAACATGGCCCCTTGCGAAGGCCATATCTTTGCCAATAGTGTTCAGATTCTTGAGCGGAATACCTTAAACGATTCGTAGATCGATTCTCCACCAATCTGCATCAAAATCTGGGAAGACATTTTTTTTTAGATTTTCTGTCAAATTTTCAAGGGGATCCCCTTGAAAAATGGGCAAAGCGCCTGAAAGGACAACATGGCCCCTTGCGAAGGCCTTATCTTTGCTAATAGACTTCAGATTCTTGAGCGGAATACCTTAAACGATTCGTAGATCGATTCTCCACCAATCTGCATCAAAATCTGGGAAGACATTTTTTTTTATATTTTCTGTCAAATTTTCAAGGGGATCCCCTTGCAAAATGGGGAAATCGCATGAAGGGACAACATGGCCCCTTGCGAAGGCCTTATCTTTGCTAATAGACTTCAGATTCTTGAGCGGAATACCTTAAACGATTCGTAGATCGATTCTCCACCAATCTGCATCAAAATCTGGGAAGACATTTTTTTTAGATTTTCTGTCAAATTTTCTAGGGGGTCCTCTTGCAAAATGGGGAAAGCGCCTGAAAGGACATCATGGCCCCTCGCGAAGGCCATAACATTGCTAATAGTCTTTAAAATTATTTAAACAACAACGCGTTTGGCGCCACTTGAAAACCCCATTATTTTTCCTTTGCGACGCAGGTGGCGCTTTCGCATCATCGAGATTCCGTTACTCTCCATCCCTAGTATGACCTGACACCGGCTTTTTGACTGACTGCTTTGGATAATTAGCAGCCCAAATGGTGACCGTATCCACCGTCAACTGGCTCTTCGTCTGCGGACTTTCCTTCTGCTTGGGCGGAATCGCCGTTCTCAGTTTCATGCCACTGGGATCAGGTGCGTATCCGCTTCAAATATGGGAGCACCTTCTATAAATACTGACTGACACCACGCTTTTTATAGATTGCATATGCCCGCTCTCCAATCCCCCGACTAGGTCAGTAGGCATCCCGGCTACTGCCGAGCATTCACAAGAAGTGCCAAAATCGCCCCATCATGATCATGTCAAAGCGGATCACAAAATGGCCTTACTGGTGCCGTTCCGTGATAGATTCGAGGAGCTTCTGCAGTTCGTACCCCATATAACAAAGTTCCTCCAACGTCAGAATGTGGAGCACCACATATTCGTCTTGAACCAGGTGGATCGATTCCGATTCAACCGCGCCTCCCTCATCAACGTGGGCTTCCAGTTCACCAGCAATGTCTATGACTACATCGCCATGCACGACGTGGATTTGCTGCCCATGAACGACGATTTGCGGTACGAGTATCCTAGTAGTCTGGGACCCTTGCACATTGCCGGCCCTAAGCTGCATCCAAAGTACCACTACGAGAACTTTGTGGGCGGAATACTCTTGGTGCGCAGGGAACAGTTTCAGCAGATGAACGGCATGTCCAACCAATACTGGGGCTGGGGACTAGAAGACGATGAGTTCTTTGTACGCATCCGGGATGCAGGATTGAGAGTCACAAGACCGGAGAATATAAAGACTGGCACAAACAATACTTTTAGGTACTTTTAGGAATTTTTAAATTATTCTTAGTTCAGAACGCTAATTAAGGAAATCTGTTCTGCAGCCATATCCATAATCGCCATCACCGCAAGCGCGACACGCAAAAGTGCTTCAACCAGAAGGAGATGACTCGCAAAAGGGACCACAAGACGGGTCTGGACAATGTCCGATACAAGATTTTGAAGGTCCACGAATTGTCCATTGACGGAGTGGATGTAACGATACTTAACATACTGCTCGAATGTGATCTAAATAAAACGCCATGGTGCGACTGCTCTGGAACAGCGGCGGCCGCCTCCGCCGTACAGACCTGAGAAGAGGTTGAAACCAACGAACTTTCATTTCCTAGTCCAAACCTATGTTTATTCCGCTATGTTTTGTAGTTAAATTTATGTAAAGAAACAAATACTCTTAATACACGTGAACCATGCCGTATAGGAATGTCCAGAAGAGCACGTAGGTGCAAAGGCCACCCATGAACTGGTTGGTCAGCAGATTCCGGCGGTTGATGAAGAACTTGCGCCACTGGGTACCGGACTTCAAGAGTACCAGAATCCACAGAACAAAGACCGATAGAAAGTAGAACAGGAAGCCCAGGGTTCCGCTTAGTCCAAGGATTCCTAAAACAATAGAAAAAGTTAAAATTGTCAGAAAATCACTAATATGTAGGTCCCAATTACCCGCAGCACAGCCGGAGATGGCGGCCATCGAGGTGCGGCAGTACTCCACGGCGGATATGTTGTTGCGAATTGCACCTTCGCTGTAAGCGATGATCTCGCCTGTCTTGGCCTGCGTAGTCCTCACTCGGTTCATTTTAATTGATTAATTTTCTAATTTAATTTCTAGCAAGTGGAAAATGTCCAGCTGAGAACTGCGATTGTTTCTTCGATAGTCGGACTCATATCGGCGCTATTTGCCATTCACCCGGAGCGGTTGCTTGTTGTTATTGGATTTGAGCTGGAGACCTGACGGACGGACATTAATTCATTAAAATATGTGGTGATAACGCGACCTGCCGAATTCTGCGTGCTGAGGGCCACGAAAACTATGTGCAATCCGAGAGCCGTAACGTGGGTATCGCTGGAAATCGTAAAATGCTGTAGCTAGATGCTAGAGTTGTTTTGATTTGAGGAGTTCCTGCCCCCCAACACACGCCACACCACTACAAATAAACCGCCACCCACCCAGCGCTCCGCCAGCAGCAGTAGCAGCTCCACCTCCGCTGGAACCAATTAAAAAATCAATCAGAGGCCTAATTGAAAGCTGCGCTGCCTGACCGCCCGCCCGACTAGCACTGGCCTGGTCTCTATCGAAATGTCGCCGCCGAAGAACTGCGCGGTGTGCGGGGACAAGGCGTTGGGGTACAACTTCAACGCCGTCACCTGCGAGAGCTGCAAAGCCTTCTTTCGCCGAAATGCCCTGGCCAAGAAACAGTTCACCTGCCCGTTTAACCAGAACTGCGACATCACCGTGGTCACCCGCCGCTTCTGCCAAAAGTGCCGCCTTCGAAAATGCCTCGACATTGGCATGAAAAGCGAGAATATTATGTCGGAGGAGGACAAGCTGATCAAGCGGCGTAAGATTGAGACAAACAGGGCCAAGCGCCGACTAATGGAGAACGGAGTCGTGGACACTGGCGAGGGCGAACCAACCAGCGGCGACAACAAAGCCCAAGCGGACAGCAGCAGCAGTAACATAGAGCTCTACTCTGGCTCACAGGACTCCCAGAGTTGCGGTTCAATGGATAGCGGCGCCAATGGCTGTGTCACTGGAAACGGCAGCCCAGCGGGAGTCCAGGTCAATCCCATGGAGATGACGGCCGAGAAGATTGTTGAGCAGATCGTGTCGGATCCGGATCGGGCTTCGCAAACCATCAACCGGTTGATGCGCACCCAAAAGGAGGCTATTTCCGTGATGGAGAAGGTGATCAGCTCGCAAAAGGACGCTCTGAAGCTGGTGTCGCATCTGATTGACTATCCAGGTAAGTGGCGAACATGGAGCTTCTATGATCGGCTGCTAATTTTAATTTTTCAGGCGACGCTCTCAAAATCATCAGCAAATTCATGAACTCGCCTTTCAACGCGCTCACAGTATTTACAAAATTCATGAGCTCGCCCACGGACGGCGTGGAGATTATATCAAAGATTGTCGACTCGCCGGCTGACGTGGTTGAGTTTATGCAAAACCTGATGCATTCGCCAGAAGATGCCATTGACATTATGAACAAATTCATGAACACGCCGGCGGAGGCGTTGCGAATCCTTAACCGCATCCTGAGCGGAGGTGGGGCCAGTGTAGCTCAACAGACCTCGGACCGCAAGCCATTGCTGGAAAAGGAGCCGACGGCTAAAGCGGATCTACCGGCGGAGCGCGTAGACACTGTGATCCAGAGCATGCTGGGCAGTGGTAGTCCACCGATATCGCCGCAAGATTCAGCCGCCGCTTTGGATCTGCAATATCCGTCGCCCGGATCTGAAGAGCTGCCCAGCACTTCGAGCAGCAGCCACCCCTTGCCTTACATCGCCCACTTTCCGGACTTCGACCTGAAAACATTTATGCAGACCAATTACAACGAAGAGCCCAGCATGGATAGCGAGTTCAGCATTAACTCGATCGAGTCTGTGCTTTCAGAAGTTATCCGCATTGAGTACCAGGCCTTTAATAGCATCCAGGCTCCATCATCACGGGTCAAGGATGGGAGCGGAGGCCTCCCTCAGACGTCTTATGGCGGATGCAACCCGTCAGGAAACAGAAGTCACCAGACAAGCCTACAGCAACCCATCTGCGCGCCATCCAGCCATCTAATGGATCGGGAACTGAACGAAGCGGAACAGATGAAGCTGCGCGAACTTCGCCTGGCCAGTGAGGCTCTCTACGATCCGGTGGACGAGGACCTCAGCGCCTTGATGATGGGCGACGATCGCATTAAGGTAAGTCAACCATTAGCCTTTCTTTTTTTAGTGAAACCTCCAACTTCGGAAGGCTTATCTAATCGGTGGATGTGCCCGCGATATACAGCACCTGGCAGCAGGTAAAAGCCAGTGATTCAGTGCGTATTGCTTTGAAGGCCCATGGGCCGTGACTGCAGCAGACGGTTTCTGTGGTCCCAGCACTGTGCTGCTTCCAAATGTAAACAGCTCTTCAATGGGGTGGCTTTGTTTTAAAAGATTATAAGCATGAAGGCTTACTTTTGAAGCGGAAACTCAATGCAGAACTGTGCTTACTTTATAATTCAAAACAACACAAGCTTTTAAAACTATTATTTATTTCCAACCTTAAACTAAGACCCCATGCTGGAAAGCGACTGATTAAATGAGTTGACATTTTTAATTGTTTCCCATTTCATTCGGAAACTTAAAACTGGAGTTCTAGTTGAAAGAATTACTGTCGCTATCTCATATTTTTAGAGTCAACAATACTCATTAGACGCAGACCTATGATCCCCAAAGCGCAATTGCAAATAATTTTATGTTGAATGAATCACCGCTTCGCCGAATTTGTGTCCAATAATTTGGCCCACCCTAGCTTTGAGTAATCAAAGCGACCAGACGGTCTGCCAAGACCAGGGCAGACACTGGGCATTATCAACGGGTCTCCGGTCCCACCAATAGTGCCATTATCAACCATTATCATGAGCAGCAGCAGGCGCTCATGAGACTCCAGCAGCGGTCGATTTTGATTCCGGGCCCGTTTATTGTCGCTTCATAATATTTACCTCATGCGCCTCATCGCAATTAGCACATTCTGGTATTGTTAATTTGGGAAAACGATACAATTTTTACGAAATATAGAGCAGCCAGGTGTTTGAGCCGCTATGATAAGAGCGCTGGTGCCACACCACTCCAATGATTCACTTTCCGAGGAGAAGCCTTTACGATTCAAGCGATAATAAAGTGGTGGACACCTGTGCGTTATGTTTCTATTTGTTTGTTTACTCAGCCTGACGACACTCGCCACAATCCTAAACTACTGCAGCTGATCAATCTGACGGCGGTGGCCATCAAGAGGCTTATCAAAATGGCCAAGAAGATAACAGCATTCCGTGACATGTGCCAGGAGGACCAGGTGGCCCTGCTCAAAGGCGGCTGCACAGAAATGATGATAATGCGATCGGTAATGATCTACGATGACGATAGAGCTGCCTGGAAGGTAATCCCACAACTTAGCTTCCTTTTGAAGTGACCTAAATCTTAAGTTTATGTTGAATAGGTACCACACACCAAAGAGAACATGGGCAATATACGCACTGACCTGCTCAAGTTCGCCGAGGGCAATATCTACGAGGAGCATCAAAAGTTCATCACCACATTTGATGAGAAGTGGCGCATGGACGAGAACATAATCCTTATTATGTGCGCCATTGTCCTCTTCACCTCGGCTCGATCTCGAGTGATACATAAGGACGTGATACGATTGGAACAAGTAAGTTAAGGGCAAGAGAAGTTATCCTTATATTAATTATATTTCAAATTCAAACAGAATTCCTACTATTATCTTCTGCGAAGATACCTGGAGAGTGTCTACTCTGGCTGTGAGGCGAAAAACGCGTTTATCAAGCTGATCCAAAAGATTTCAGATGTGGAGCGTCTGAACAAGTTCATAATTAATGTCTATTTGAATGTTAACCCATCCCAGGTGGAGCCCTTGCTACGTGAAATATTTGATTTGAAAAATCACTAGAACGATCGATTCGTTTTACGATTTTCGGGCATAAAATGCCTTGCCGATGCCCAATGATGATACATTTAATGATAATCAGCGAGCTGTAGTTGTTGTTGTTGTTTTATTTTTTGTTAATTGTACGTGCGCATCGGCCTACTGGTGCATGTCCGTGTTTTATCTGTCGCTTGTAATGTTAGATTTTAATCGAATGTGATTGTTAGATTTGCATATACTTCATAGATTTTATATTTCTACATCAAAGAGAGCATATTTAGGATACAAAGTGCAAAGCAACACAATCTAAATGTAATTTACACCATTTATCTAGTTTCAAATAAACTAAACACTGATGCAATAATAATAATCGATCCATTTCATTTCCAAATCCAAAGTAAAACACTTCATATCCTTCAACAATCCAAACTGATTTAATTTTTCCGAAATTTGCAAAAAGTACATTTGAAGAAATTGAGAAAGGACAAACTTGATGACCGTGAGCCAACCAAATATGTGGTCCGACAAAACATCAATAATTTACCCGGGAAAACACTAGAAGGTCAGCGACTGTGTATCCTCTTCCTGTCCAGTCCTCAGGAACCCACGTCATGTACGTTTCCGTGATCGGCGTCTCTGTCTTCAATTGGAATTGCCTGCCGACCCCGATATACATAGTCATTTTGTGTATAATGTAGGTAATATAATAGCTCGAGCTCGCACCGCACAGCAATTGTTAACTGGCGCGAGTCCATATTCCTTGTCAGCGCACACCACTTGCATTGGAATTTCCCTTTCAGGTTGATTCGCGGCAATCCTTGGCCCATTGCAGGAACTCATCCAAAGCACTTACCGCCAAATTGCGAGTCAGGGCCTTAACCCGCAGATTACGATCGGTGGTGATGAGCACCAGTTCCGTTTGAATAAAACACTTTCCATCTAAAAGAATATCCAGAAATTAAATTATACTTTTCCTGTTAAAATAGACTGCTACTTACCCTGGCATTGTTCCGTTTTGGAAGATTTTGAGACAGCTACTGCTGTTGCCAGAATTTTGTCGTCGTTGGAGAGATACTCTTCCTCAACCAGGGCAAATACCGAGGCGTTAACAAACGAACCCTTTGTGGTGGCACACCTAAAAGTCAATTCGTTGATAAGGACATATCGAAATTCCTACAAAGAAAGCCCACTTACTTCACATTGCTCTTGGCTGACTTAATAAACTCCAGAGATTTCTTGGCTCGGGAGGACACCTCGTCAAAGTGGTGAATGCGCTGTGTTTGCTTCGAGTTCCGATACGATTCTAATTTGACACCCTTGGAGAGGCCGTCCAGCTCCTTAACTACCGTCAGTGGAATTATAAGCGTGTAGCGCTTGAACTCCATAGACAACTTCTCAATGTCCTCCAGGCAGTCGATAAAGCAATTGGTATCTGGCAGCAGATATCTGGGACGTACCTCTATATAAATTTTTGTGTCCACAAACTTAAGGATCTCCTCTAGCTTGTTATTGCAAATTTGTTTAACCTTGGCCTTGGCTTCCAGCTCTTTCTTGAGCCTACACAGCTCTGAAACATCGGCATCAGTAGAGGGGCACTCCTCAATATCTTCGCCAGTTGTTTGGGCCTGAAGATCGTTGCATGTCTTGGCCGTGAGTCCACAACTCTCTGCATCAAAGTTGTTTAGGGCGTCCTTCATGGCTGCATTCAGATCCTCAATGGTAAAGCTTGAGTCCAGCGGTTGTTGAAGTGCATCCTGGTGCTGAGCGAAACAGTCCCGAAATTCAGAAATCCTACGCAGGCGTTCAAAAAACTGGGCGCGTTCGGCTCCTCGTTTATTCAAATCCTTGCTAGCGGTATCACGACCCAAGGGATTGAAGCCGCTCAGAGCAATTTCCTCGTCCAACATGATGGCTTCCTTTCTGTTTTTCTGCTTTCCCAGTACGCATTCGATTTGTTGAAAAAGTACAGATAACTCAGCCCAGCAATCGATAAAGGAATGTCTGTGGATTGAAAATGAAAATCAAATTAGTGATACATGATCCACATGAAGCTTATTTTATAAATACTTACTCTTCCGTTCTCACTGGCTCCCACAAATCTACGTTGATGCCCAACCAATGTACGTATACCTTCACGAACTGCAAGTAAGTATTGACAGTAACGTAGCTAAACAAAAAAACAATAAAAATTAAACAAATGGAATCAAATATTAGCTGGATATAATTACTCTTCATCGGGAAGGCATTGGACGTTTGTAGAAATTTCTGCAAAACCGGCCAGCAACTGGTTCGCCTTTTTCAGCATTAGACCAAACAGTGAGTTGGCAAAATTGAAGCTGTGATAACGCATCTCGCGACGTGAAGCTATAAAAAAATACAAGGCATTAATTTTCACCGTGACTGGGCTCTTATCATTTCTTTCCATACTTTTGCGCTTGTTGTGCTCGACGACAAATAAGTTTAGCGCCACTATTTTCAGCAGTTTAGAGCGCGTTATGAGGTTGTCATGCTTAAGAGCGGCGCTCATTTGAATCTGCAGCTTTCTCAGCAGCTGGTACAACGTGTCCACACTGTGAATAGTTGAGTTGATGAATAAAATAAATGTTTATAACTTTCACTTTTGGCAAACTTACTCAGTGCCTGTGTAGAGCTTGCCAATCAGGTAGAGATAAAGGGACATAACTCGCGGCATCAATTCCTCGGGTGCCATCTCCTCATATCGATTCACCTCTGCTAAGGATACCTTGTTTACCTTTCCCTTGTGTCCTTTGACGTCGGTGCGATGAAGGCATCGTATACCATCCGGATATATCCACACCTCTTTACGCATCTGCTTTGACTTTTGATTTTTTGGCGCTGCTGCCGAGTGTAGAGGCGATTGCTTCATCTCGCTCTCCTCATATTTGCGGCGGATTTCATCAAAAAGGTCCAAAAGGCTTTCCTTTGCCGTTTGGATGGAGTTTGAAGTCAATAAACTACGTACATAGTAGTAAACTGCATCGAAACGTTTGTGCTGAAACGACGTATAAGTTATTTAAAATTGGAAGAGTTTGTAAATCAATTGGTACTTACGTGGTAGATTGAAATCACCGCCAGTTGATTGTAGGGTGCCCCATTGCCGGGCACCAGTTCCTGGGCACGTTGATAGTATCTAGCTGCCTCCAGATAGTCCGTAGCCTGGACATGGTTTACCCTATAGCGAGAAAGGTCGCCGAGGCAGATTAACAGGCGCTGAGCCACCACCTTGACGGCACTCTCACATCGCGAAGAAGTCCCCAGCCTCTTCATCATCTGGTCGTAGATCACCCGATAGAACTTAATGGACTGCTCAATCAGCATTAAGGTGTGGGCATGAGCCTGATCCGTATTCTGGCGCTTCAGATGGTCGCGCACATTGTAGAATAGAAGTTTCCAGAAAAATACATCAACCTTGTGCTCGCAAACGAACTTAAGCTGCTCCAAAAGCAGCTGCTTGAAGACATCCTGCAGCTGGTTGAGAATGTAACAGAAGTTTTTCCAGTTCTGAAACAACAAGTAAAGAATTAGATACGGTGAAAATATACATATATAGTTATAGCTTCAGCCACATACAATTAGTAGAAGGTTCCGCTGCAGCAGCACCTGCAGCTGGTCATAAAGCTGGACTATATCCTTGGCATTAGGAAAGTTCAGAAGTGGTTCAAACCAGTCCGGATGCTCGGTGGTCAGACGAGGACGTGTTACTGGCGACTTTGAAGCGTGCTCCTTGTTGTCCTTGCCGACGTGGCTGCGTCCTCTACGCCGAGCGTTGTGGGATTTGCCACTGACACCGTCTTTTCCATTCCCGCCACTACTATCTATGACTGCCACGCGTAGGATTCCCGGGATCCCGCCTTCCCGCGGCAGTTTTGGGCTGCCAGCTGACACGCTGGTTTCCAGAACGGTCGCCTTGGGCTTAATCACCGCCGTTGCATTATTGCTCAGGATCGTGACTGCGGATGGTGAAATTGGAGAAGATATAGATGCAGCCAACGCAATGACGCATTAACACACACAAACACACTCACCTGGCCTTGGGGGCTCCGCATTCTCAGCGTTTTCCACTGTTGCGTGGCTGCAGCTGGCCGCGATTTTCTTTTGCAGACGCTTCGGCAGCGTCCCAATTATCAGCGATATATCATTTTGATCTCGCGTTCCCTGTCGACTCATATTTAAAACGATGCCTTTGCTGGTGCATTTAACTGTGCTCGAGGTGATCCGCCTTTCTTGGATTGTCAAATGTCAAATCGAACGAAGTGTAGAGTATATAATACCTAACAGATGCAGTACTGCCGCCTTAGCCATTTTCCGGCTATCCGATAACAAGCCGATAACCGATTGGGCATTACCAGCTCAAATAAAAAAGGTATTGCCATTTGTTTATTTGTAAATTTATAAAGTTCAGCTGATGTTTGTTTATTGTATTTAATCTTTTCCTTGTTTGTAACGACGGCCAATCAATAGAACTTACAAAAATGGGCAAAAGTGATAAAAAATCTAAGAAAAGCCATAAACACAAACGAAGGGAGCACAAGGAGAAACACAAATCGAAGAAATCGAAGAAGCACAGCCGACAGAAGCAGGGCGCATCACCGGCCATAACCGAGCCGAATATCCAAAAGCTGGAGCAGGAACAGGAACAGGAGGAGGATTTTTCCATACCAATAGGTCCGTACGACTTTCCCCAAAATATATGTGCTTGCTGAATACTTTGTATCCCAAAACAAATTCAAGCGCTGATGAACAGCAAGTCGCATGCTCCAGAAACGCCGGAGGAGTACCAACGCCGGCAGAGCCAAATCCGCCGAGAGGTAGATCCCGTGACAGGTCGCACTCGTCTAATCAAGGGCGACAGCGAAGTGCTTGAAGAAATCGTGAGCAAGGAGCGCCACACGGAGATCAATAAGAAGGCCACTCGTGGGGATGGGGAGTATTATGAACAGAGAACTCTGGATGCTGCTCGGCGCCGAAAGTGAAATACCAAAAAGCAATAGCCATTTTCATGTCTTTAGATAATAATTAATAACTGTCAGCTTAATTAAACAAATGCTAGCTTCGACTATATGTACACGCGAAGGATATTCTGGGATTAGAATGGGAAAATATCTTTGGGTCGCAGCTAGTACAACTGATGGAAGAATGTTGTGCTGCCGTCCTGCCAGGCGGGATCGTCGCTGACTTTTGCCCGGCACATGGGACAGGTCTGTTCTCGCTTAAACCAGGTCTGAACGCACTCATCACAGAAGATGTGGCCGCACTCGAGTACAATGGGCGAGTTGAAGGCATCATGGCATATGGGACACAAGGCACCCGCTGCATCCAGTTCGTCTTTGGTTGGCGGTCGCTCAGAGTCCTGCAGGGTTATGCCGATATCGTTAGGAAATCTAAAATATAATATATATTTAATACTTACAATATTCTTTCTGAAAGTCACAATGGCTTTTTTGAGCGATTTTCCGCGTTCCACCAGCTCGAATATCTTCGCCCCGAGATAAAGTGCGGAAAACAGGCCTCCGGAAACCACCTCCAGGCCCGAGTAGGACTCGTACAGAAACAGGAACCACTGGGTGATGGGAGTTAGTGCCCGATAAAACTGTGAAGAGTACTCTACCAAGACGTACAAGCGCGCCTGGAAGTTGTATTTAATCGTAATTATATAGTTAAGTGAATGAGACGTCTGCTAATTTTTACTAGGACTTACCCGAACTTTAAGTCTCATTAGATGGTGCGGCAACATTGTAATTCCCAGTTTTACCAACATTGTCAGCAGTTTAATAATAAGATCACTCACAGCAATATAATAAAGCAACATTCCCAATGGGATCACTTTTAGGGCATCGTACGTATCCGTCGAAATGGAAGCCTTTAGAGTTTCCGATGAAGTTGTTGGATTTCCGGCGAGCTTTTCTGCCTCGGTGTGTTCCGTGTGATAAGGCAATGCGGTTATCTCCAGACTAAAATACTTTCTGGGTGGCGGAACAATAAGACCAAAGGGATCTGGAGGGGCAGTGGCCAGAAACAGACGCAGGGTAACCACCACACAAATCAGGCAGGCATCTCGTATCATCACAGCGTAGTTCTTCTGGGCTAGTCTGGCTACTTGAGTCCGCACCGATCTGTTAACGTTATAAATGACCGTTTGCAATACCAGAAGATCTATAATGCCAAGCAGGTGATCGTGTATAAACTTGATCATCAATATGAAGATGAGTGGGAGGTAGCGCACAAAGTGACTGAGGATCTGCACTACCATGTCGTCGGAGATAAGATGCTCATCTTCAGCGGCATGGTCATGGGGCTCCATCTGAGGATTGCCGCCTCCTGCGCCACCTCCTCCTCCTGCCTCTCCATTGGCGTCTGCTTCCCCCAACTCTTGTCCAGCATTGTGTTCGTGCTCCTCAAAAGCCACCGGATTGCTATGAAGACCGATGACGCTGGCGTTGTGCCGGCCACCGGTAAGATTTTGATTGTGTCGCATTTCTCCTTCGCGCAATGAAATACTTCTGCCCATGGTTCCACTAGGACTGGGTCCTGACCCAGCGTTCACTCGTCCGAACCTCAGTGGAGAGCTAGTCGGCTCGGGATGGATTGGAGGCTGTTGCTGCTGAAGCAATATGTGCGAGTTGTCAGCTGGAGCAGGAGGAGCAGCTGGCGGGACTCCAGCGGCGGCTGCTGCAGGCTGATATCTGAAGTTGGAATGTGTGATAAAGGATCGTAGAGCCTCCGTCGAAGGTGCCGTGGATAGGGAGAACACATCGTTAAGATTGACGCGCCAGAAACCAAGCTGCCTTACACCTCCAGGTGAGGCGCCCTGGGCATTGGACGCTGCACCTGTGATTGGTGGTTCCTCTAGGCTGCCACTGGCGTTGGCGCCCATGCTGCGTGACTGTTGCAATCGACGGTTTATTTGTGTCGACGCACGAACCGGCATGCCAGTGCTCGTGCTGGCCGGTGTGTAAGACCGCTGCCTGGCCAAGAATGAAGACAGGATATTCCCGTGACGGGCAGCGCCACTAAGGCTGCTACTCCTGCCCGTGGAAACTGGCCCGTGATCCAAGTTAATGCTGGTGTTGGCAGAAACACCTGCCCCCAATGGTCCTCCCCCTGCGATTCCACCAGCAGAGGTCATCGACGACGAGGACGGCAGCAGATATTCGTGTTCTGCTGTAGTTGAGTCATTGTCGTCACTCTCGATGCTGATGGACACACCTGTCGATGCGCCGTCCTGGGGTCCACCGCCTCCAACGCCCCGGTAGCCGCCGTGGGGATCCTTGGGGCTGCTGTTCATGACGCGACCCTAATTATCCGAATTCTGTTCAAGAAACGAAAATTGCTGTGCCAGCAAACGAAAACAATAGCTTCAAAGTATGACCAGAGCACAAAAAAAATCTATTCTTCTAAAGTGGAGACAAAGTGTGTACACTCGGCCAGTGAGATATTCTATTTTAAACACTTTCCTAATAATTAATTGTGACTCTGGACTATTAAAAGAAAGGAAATCTAATTTTCCACCTAACTACGGAAATAGATCAACATACAATAAGCAGTAATGTGACCCAAAAACACAATATTTTACCAAAATAATACTCTGGTCACACTAAGCTCATAGCAAGCTTCGCTTTTCACGTTTAGAACTAAAAATAATTATAACGAAAAGATCGAGCTGCACGGAATTGAGAATGGCTAGTTTCTCCCCTAACCAATTGCGCCAGTGTACGCGCTTCACCGGCACACCATGTACCCCGGACAAGGAGCAGCAGCTGCGCGACCAAATCCACAGCGAGTTGTCGAAAATTAAGTACTGCGCCAATCCCACGTACGAGTGTAGCTTGATGCGGATTGATGGCTACGAATACTGTATTCGCCACATATTGCGAGATCCGCGTGCCAACTACCGTCAGTGCACACATATGTTTGCCAACGGTAGAAAGTGCATCAACGCGGTACCCAAGTACGACAACAAGAAGGAGCAGATCTTGACCACACTCTGTTTTGAGCACAATCGCCAGACGCAGCTTCAGAAGACCCATCTGACCGTGGGTCGTATCCGTAGTCGAGTTGAGACCAACGAAACTCTGCTGAACAGTCTTTCGTCCCACATTAATGTGGAGGACATAAAACCCGAGGCGCCGAAACCAGAACCGGATGAAGATGAAATTGATGTGGTATCACCACATGTAACTCCTTTCGGTAAGAGTTTCATTGATTGAATGTGGCTTAAATTAATGGTTTCCCTTTTAGTCTCTGAAGATTATCGCAATAATATTGGACACATTGTGGAAAATTCCCGCAAACGTCGTCGCATTCTCGATTACGCGTCTGATAGTTCCAGTAACGACGAGGACCCACCTTGTCTCAAGAACACGGCTCAAGACATCGAGTTTTATGAATCGGACTATGAGAGCATCGATTCCGAAGATGATGATCCACTTAAGTAAGTCCTAAGCGAACAATTATAAGCATAAGAGTTATATTTATTTTTTAAAGACACGCTGGAGTTTACACACGCGCCGAAGCTGTTCGCATTGCTGAATCCAAATTAATTAAGCTTCAAGGTCTCTATCGCGAGCAGATTACGCAGCTTCAATATGTTCTTAAGCAAAGGAGGCGCAAATATTTGCACGATATTCGAGGAGAACGAGACATTTATTGTAAGAATAATTACAAACATAGTAGTTCGCTTTTTAAATCTATATTCTTGCAGGCAGTATTCATGACCAACTAAAGGAAACTCCTCGCGAACGAAAATTATATGAACAGCTCAAGGCCCTAAACAGCTATCATCGTCGCCAGGGAGTGGAAGCTGTGCTTTACAAAAAGCAAAAGGAGAAGCGTGCCCGAGACACTCTGTTTGCCACCAAGTCGTCGAGCAACCCGAAGTGTGTCTTCACCGAAGGTGGGGTGAAGTGTGGGGAACGAACTTTGCCCTGTTGCAAGCACTGCCGTAAACATATTCTCGAGGACAAGCGGCAAGTACTGTTTCGGGCTTGTGGCGTTGAGCGCAGTGGTGTTGTTTGCCAGGAGCCTGTGGCTAGCATTCTTGAAGACTCGAGTTGTGTGCTCCATCTTACAGTGGCGCCGGCTAAGCGCCAATATATACAAAAGGTGCGTTGATCTATGACTAAACCTAACCCACGCCATAACCACTACATGTAATTACTTAAATAATCCAACTGCCTCCTTACTCATTGCCATAAGTGTTGTGTTGCACATAATTACAGATACTATAAGCTACAAATATTAACAGCTGTCGAACAGTTGAGTGCTGCCTAAACTTAGTATTTAGACTTGTCTTACACACGTTTGTAGTAAAGCTAAGCAATAGATAGATAGATACATGTATATCTACCAAGAAACAACAAAAACACATGTACATAAGTATCAGTATTGTTTTACTTAAGACATTGTGATCCACTTTGAATAAATAACCGACCTTTCATCCTCCAGTTTTATGAAATACCAAGTACTCCACCGCTAGAAAGTATTTTTGCTCCTGGCTGTGTTATTGATAATTTTGATGCCGATATGCCGCAAATTGAACAGCAACCACCGGGCGACGATCTGTTGGATTTTGCGAGTGGCATATTCGAGTTTGATTTCGATGGTGCTGAAGATTTTGCTAATTCCCTCGACGATGACTGCGCCATGTTTCTCGATATGGACAGTGATCTAGGATTAGCTCTTGACGATCACAGTTTGGACAGTGTTAATATAGACTTAGGCATTGAGAACGATGGGGAGGATGAACAAGAAAGTACCCATGGATCTGTCGCCGTTGACGAAAATCGTGATCAAGACAATCATCTCGCAAGTCAAATGGTTTTAGACGTTTCCACAATTCAAGACAATTCTGAAGCAAACTTTAAAATTGATGAAATTGGAATTACTAGTCAAATGGTGTTAGACACTTCCACAATTCAAGCCAATTCTGAAGAAAACTTTGAAATTGACGAGACCGAGAGGAATGTTAATGACGTTTTGAAAATGCTAGAGGGCATTGATCAAATGCCCTGGTTCGATGCACTACTGAACTAGTTTAAAATTAACTTAAAGTAATAACTCACAACCTAACCATTTACCCGATCACATACCACTTTCATGTCAGTTGCCCCTATTATTGATAAATAATGCTCGTTTTTCCCACAGAAATGCGAATCTGAAACCGAAGATGAAGAAACCCCGTCTACAAGTGTAAGCACAATTATAAAAAAGGAGGAACCGTCTGATAGTTCACCCGTCAGCAACGTGCTCAATGTCACCACAGCTCACAATGAGGACAAAAAAGTCGATATAAAAAATGTAGGAACAATATCGAAACAATCTAGAAATAATTCGTAAGATTTTGTAGAAAAAAATGTATGTTTATTGAGGCATCGTGGAATCCAAAATACATAAGTTTAAACGTCTTGTAGCAATTTAATTTATGTCTGTTTTCTAAAAGGGAGTCATAATTGAAACATTTCTTTTTAATATACATTTATTTGTTTTTAATAATTTATACAACTTAATATTTTCATTATATTTATGGATATGTATCTATATTTTCTTTAGAATAATTCTCATTTACAGAAAGTGCATAGCTCTTGCAGTTTCATGAAAAATGGAAAATATGCACTCTTTCTCTTAATTCTAATGACTGCAGATCTTAAAGCACAGTTATTTATATATTTATATCAGATATCAGTTCCTCCGCTCGTATCTCTACTCCATTATTTACAGATTGCATAAAACTATAAACATAAATTGATGGCAACGTATCTCGTTGTGTAAAAATGCACTATTTAAACTAAAAAATTGGCAGCTAAATATATAACAAAGTCAGTTATGCTTATGTTAATGTTTCGAAACCATTTTAGCTAATCAGTTTACAGTTCCGTTGTGGTTTCCACCTCCGATCGATCCAAATCGTTTAGATATGAGAAGCCTATTTGGCCGTAGTCTCTCTTCCCAAAGGACACATTCTCGTTTGTGCTGCTCAAGTGATTGTGATCGGAACTGGATCTGCATAGAGGATTTTAGATTAGTATAGCTTTTAAAAATATATTTTTAAACTCACCTTTGAAACAGGGGATTTGTGATGGGCACTTCTCCGCCGTACAGTCTATTATTAAGCTGGCCATTCCGACCCAATGTGCTGTTCATCAACTCTGCATTTCCATTTAGCAATCCTACGTCTCCGAAAGTATTGCCTCGCCTGCCCATGGTACTGTAGGCATTGTTTTTGGCCATCACCAGGTTGTTGGGACCCGTCGGATCAATGTTGTAAACCCCATTCTGGTAATGGTTGCTGTTCTGATGCTTGATGCGTCCCAGAGTCAAGGTGCCTGAAAGAGCTCCATTCGGTGGCGGTGAGCCCAGGGGATTGGCGTTATTCCTCGTGTTCATTTCGAGTGTGCGGTTAAAGGTGTTTTGTCGGTTGTTAATGGCCAAATTGTTGTTCATATTCGCGTTGTTGAGGTTCTTATGACGCCGTAGAGTGGCAATTGTGGCTGTCGTTGCATCAGAATGCGAAGGGCTGGACTGTCCACCGCCATTCTCCTTGTGGGTGATGTAGCTGACGTTGTCCAGGGAGAAGGCGTGGTTCTTGGCACTGAAGTCCAGCTGCAGATCGTCGTCCACATCTGGAGGCACAGCCATGGCCAGCATCTGGGTTTCATACTCCTTCATGTTGGCTATCGTTTCGCTGGCACTCGAGGCTTGGGGATTAACAATCACTGGATCGTATCGAGTGGGGTTCGTGGAAGAATATTGTCGCATGCGCTCCTTGAAGTTCTTGTATCTAAAAATAAAGAATGATTTATATATTTCATAAAATTGAACTTCTTAACTACTTACTTTGACCACGAGATGCATATGTAAATTATTCCAATTGTGCCCAAAATGAGTATGACGAGAGATATGGCAATAAGCGTGAATGGGAAGACTTCGTTGTCGATGGCTATATCGACCTTTGCCTGTAAATATATAATATTTAATATAGGTTCTTGATATACATATGTGAATAATAAACATACCTTATGTACTTGCTCTCTTCTTTCGATTGGGAACGATATATTATCCGCTGTGGCTAATGGCAATGCAAAGTTCAACTCCGATCTTTTGGCGGGTTCCAGTAATGTGGCTTCCACAACATTATCCATGCGGCTCAGCAGCTGCTCCGTCTTCGGATCGATTAGATAGAACCATATATCCGTTGCGGAGGGGTTTTCGATCACCGATCCATTGTTGGCCAGATACTTTTGGCTGCTCATTCGCTCAATGCCACTGACCAGACCCGTCTTCTTGTCCAGTAACTCCTCCACCTCTGTGTAGAAGTTGCGGAGATCGCTGGGCGCTGCGTTGGCAAAGGACAGTGCCATGCGATTGATGTCCGACAATTTATTGACCACAATGCGGGCCCTCGTACGATGAGATCCTTGCTCCTGAGCATCGTTATCCCTGGCCTCCACCAAGAGAGTCATGGGGAAGTCGTTTTCATTTTTGAAATGCCTGGACGTACGTAGGATGCCAGTATCTTCCGACATTATGAAATAGCTTGTGGGCTAAAAAAGATAATTTGTAAGTAAAAATAAATATGTAATTAAGCTAATTACATACCATATTAACGCGGTTTTCATCTTCGTCGTAAAGTGCATATCTCACGGTTCCGAATTTACCCGAATCGCGGTCAGTGGCTCGCACCTGTAAAATGGTTGTGTCAACATCCATGTCTTCGGTTACCACCGCATAGAAAGTATCTCTTTGGCCGCGCAGCCGGTTAAACTCAAACTCCGGGGCATTGTCGTTCTCATCTTGAACTATAATCTCCACGGTGGCAGTATCTTTCTGGGGATTCACGAAGTAGCGATGCGAAGTGAGGCGGATTTGGAGCGTGTAGGATGTTTTGTTCTCAAAATCAAGCGACTGCACCAGCAGCAGGCTACACCCGTGATCGGTGAGGCTCAAGTTGAAGACTCCCGCCTCGTTGCCCTTCACAAATTCACACCGGAAGGCTGGTGGTCCATCCGCGGACTGTTTGGAGTTGACAATTTGAATGGTTTTCAGGCTGCTGTTTATTTCCGTGGACTCTGGCACACTGGTAGTGTAGCTGTCATCGCTGAAGGCCAGGCCAATACTTTCACTGCTCATAATCATGCCGCTTTCCAGCTTGCTGTCCGTGCGGACTTCGTTATTGCCATTGGCACTCAAATGATGTACATCCACACGCAGAGGAGCCACCGAACTCAACTGGGGCTCACCCAAATCGTAGGCCCTTATGTCCACCTGGTACTCCGTGTCCTCCTCCTTTCGCAGCTCATCACGTATACGTACTGCTCCGGTATCCGGGTCGACTTGGAAATACTTGGGCGCCTTGCCGCGGCCCACAATCTCGTAGCGCACTACATTTCCCGGCGAGGTGCCATCCCCATCGATGGCTGGAAGAGTTGCAATGATGGTGCCTATACTCTGGTCATCATTCACCGTCACGGGATCGGGAACGGTTATGAATCTCGGCGGCAGATCGTTCTTGTCCTCGACGTCGACATTCAACAAGACGGTATCTCCGGGTCCATTACCATCATTCTCAATGGTTCCAATTATTAGCTGATGCTGCTTCTGGGTTTCATAATCCAGTCCCTTTACAGTTCGCACTTCTCCGGACTTCGGGGAAACCTTGAATAGCTCCGCATCTCCCTTCCTCAGAACGTAGGTAATCTCAGGCAAGGAATCAGGATCGAATGCTTGCACGGTGGCCACCAGGAAGTTCTCCTCATTTTCCGGGATGTGCACATCAATACGAGCGTCGCTAAACTTTGGCACCTCGTCTGGAAGATCGAGTACCATAACAGTTACACTGGCTGTTCCCAGCCGAGCATCAGGAGCACCATCCTTGGCCGTGACCACGAACTTGTACTCGTTCAGAGTCTCATAATCGAGCTCCTTGGCGGTTTGTATCTCACCGGAAGTGGCGTTAATGGTGAATGGAATATCCGTGGGTATCGAATAAGTAATCTCTGCATTAATACCTTCATCCGCATCCGTGGCATGAACAACTCCAACCGAAGCCTGTGCCTTGCCTTCATCCACTTGGAAGATGTACGGCAGAGTAGACGCATCAAATTCCGGATTTTTGTCGTTAATATCCGTCACTTTGATGTTTACTGTAGCACTACTTGAGAGACCACCCGTATCCTCCGCCTTTACAATCAACTGGTACCTGGTTAAGCTTTCACGATCCAGTTTCCGGATGACTACAATCACGCCGCTCTCTTGTCCAACGGCAAACTGCCGGAGATCGTTGCCAGAAATAATCGAATAAACAACATCATCGTTCTCCGGATCATCGGCATGAACCACCGTAACAGTGGAATTTATCTCAGCACCTTCGCTGACCTGAACCTCATAGATGGGCTTTTGGAAACGCGGTGGCTTGGTGTTGGGTCCGGGGGTCACACTGACCTCCACGATCGCCTGCGAGGAAAGTCCTCCAATGTCGGTGGCCTGGACAGTTATGCTATATTGCTCTCCCGCCAGCAAACGCCCTTGGGTTCGTATCTCACCCGTCTCCCTATCGATGGTAAACTTTTGTATGCCATTGTTGGACACATGATAGATTGTGTAGGTGACCACGGCATTGGGTCCTTCGTCGTTGTCAGTGGCCACCACCTGGGTGACCAGTCGGCTCTCACTCTGATCCCCGGCCGTTATGGAAATCGGGGAAACCATCGCCAGTTTGGGGGCATTATCGTTCACATCCTTTAGGTGGACTGTCAGACTCAACGGAGCACTGGCGGCATTCGTGCGCGGCTCCCGGGCCACAACCTGAAACTTGAAACGTCCCGGGGACGGGGGGTCGCGGTCGAGGTTATCCTCGTTCACCACCAAAACCCCATCGCTAGTCACATTAAACGACGGCGTGGTCAGTTCGTAGATGTAATCAGGTTTCGGATCCGTGTCACTTAGGTCGGCATCTGTGGTTTTGAATGATATTGGGTTTCCATTCGCGTCCAAGACTCTTGTTCCCACGGCAGAGTTTTCCTCCACATAACCCTCGATAGCCGAGGATGAGATTACAGGTGGATTGGCGTCCACCGGCTTTACGGCAATCGCCAACTTTGCCGTGGTAAACCGCCTCAGTCCCGGTGCTACTTCCTCGGCCTTTACAATGATGTCGTATTTCTTAGCCGTAGATGTGTCGATGGCTTTTGTTTGCTTCAGAACTCCCGTATTCTCGTCGATCTGGAAATAGTCCGCATAGTTCCCGGGCATGCCGCTGGCAAAGCTGTAACGTATTGGAGATCCTATGGTGTCCAAGTCCACCGCCTGAATTCGTTCTGGCAGAACTGTTAGCACCCCCAGTAGTGATCCGGCTGGTACGGATGCTGTGTACTCCGGATTTATGCATGCTCCGTCCAAGGACACGCAGCCGCTGTATATAAAGGATGGATCCAAATCATTCGAATCGGCAATATTGACCGTCAAAGTGGTGGTTGAAGAAAGACGGTCGGCGACGTTGCGGGCTCGATCCTGAAATACCGTAAAATATTAAAATATTCAATTAGCTTTCTAGTTAGTTTAATTTCAGGTTATTTAATTTTTGTTCAGCATTGATTTTTATGGCTACACAATGGCTACTTCGCTTCCACCGCCCACGTGAAAGGAACAAGACTTGTATTTATGCCGGCGGCTAAAAAGCCGGTAAAAGCCAGCTTTCGTAATGTGTAATTTATGGAAATGCCGGATAGAAAATAGCTCCAAAATGGTATGCTCAACAAATGATTTAATTAACCCTTTTATGGTTTTAAATTAATTGAGTTATTATTGAGCTGAGGATGTGAGCCAAACTTACCGACGCAATAATGGTAAGATAATATCTGTGGATTTTTTCATAGTCCAGTGTCTTGGCAACCGTGACCTGAAACATAATTTAGTAAATTATATATTATATTTAAAATATGGTTTACAAAAGACCGAATATGCATATATATATATTTAATTTCTAGTTATAAATATAGCTCACCTGTCCCTGATGTGGAAACGATATAGAAAAGGTTCCATATCCATCGGCACTGAATTTCTCCTCATCAGTGGCATTTACATGACCCTCGGCAATGAAATATTCCACTAGCCCATTAACACCTGCATCCTTATCGAGGGCTTGTATGTTTCGGAATATTGTGGTTCCCACAGGTGTGCTCTGTAATAAAAAAAGAAATCACGCAATTGAAGTTTACAAAAAAAGGCACTACAGGTCAGGTACTTTATGTATCTCATCCAAACGGAAACTGTGGGATCACAATTTTAATCGTATTGTTTAACCGTGAAGTAGCTCGAAAAAATCTCAACATTTTGCCTGCTGTTGTATAACGGTGGCACAGTCTCTTAAACTTATGTTAAGGAGCAGATACATGGCTTCTGCTTATGTATCTGCTGCATGTATGTATCTTTTCGTGTTTCTTGAATCTGAAATTTAGCCTCATCACCAGGGGATTCCACAGCCGCCACTAACCAGAATTGCAAAAACTCAGTTTATGCAGAAGACATTGTGATCCGCTGAACTTTGAGATTTGTTTTTCAGTTAAATGGCAGGCGAAGTTAATGTGAACATTTCATAATTTTCCTGGTATTTACGGAGTTTATTTATCTCAAATACTTATATATACATGCATTTAATATTGTTTCGGTAGGGCTCTCTAGAGGTATAATTTAAGTCTGTTCTTGTAATTATTTGATGGACCGGGAATGAAATGCAATTCTGTTGTCTTGTCTTTTTTGCTGCTGGGCCATGTTCTCGGACATGGAGTCCCCCGGGAGTGTTCGCCTAAGTCGGCAAGTGCATACCAATTATATTCCTGTTTGACTGGCAGATCGCCTTAAAGGGACCTGGGATCACCAATTGACAATGCACTATATATACGCTCTTTTGTTGGGCAAAAAGATGAAGATCTCGACACTTTTATTTATTTCTTGCCTTTTGAATCCCAAATCAAATTCTTGGTACTCATTTTGTAAGCAAGACGCTTACCTTAAAATATTAAATATTGCTTTAAAAAAAGGGGGGAACTTATATGCTTTTGATTATCCTTCAAGTACAGTATCTATTACTTTAATATGTGCAATTTCTATTATTCTCACTTAGCATTAAATGTGCAATTAAGCACGTTTATTGCCAAGGTTTCGCTGAGCCGATCCGAGGAAAAGTCTTTAGCATTTATATAAATTCTTATATGGCACGTTTCCGTTTTCTTTTATGCTTTTTGCAAATGCCCAATGCTTGGTGCTTTCTAATATGTCAACAGTTCTGTAATTGAACGTTATTAGTCTAAATACGTGATTAAAAGCCGGCAATACTCTTGCATTTCGCCGCTTAGCAATACGAACAAGATGCTCCCTGGAGCTGGAAGATGCTGGGAATCCGCTCGACATGCTATTGTTGTTGGCCGGAGCGCTGGAAACATGTTCACTACCACTTCATTAGTGTTCAGTATGTAGTTTCTGTTGTCGCTTCGACCAAACTATGTACATTCACCTGCCTCTTCTGCACAGAGAATACTTTTTCAAAGAGTCTTAAACGCCAGAAAAAGTACCGATTGTAAAAAAGAATTTTCTTTATAGATCTAAATAATGCAGACCTTTTTTTTCTGTGTAGCAATGACTGTGACAGCGTGATAGTCCGTTTGGCACCCGGTTCTGAGCCCCAACTACAACCGCAAGAAATGCGGGCAAACTTCGGGGCGACGAAAAGCTGATCGTGCCGCAGACACTGAGAAATTTCTATTTACTTACCTCGGGAACGGTAACCTCATAGGGCGTGTTCATGAAACGCGGCGCGTTGTCGTTTATGTCCGACACCCGGACAATAATGGGAATGTTGCGCTTCTTGCTCGTCGATCGGACGGTGCAGGAGACCTGCAGCGAAATAGAAAAGTGGGCGGTTTTTTTTTTATATATAATCATATATATAGATATTTCGTTTGGTTATTAAAAAATATTGCATTAAAATAATATACCTGGAAGACAATATGACTGAGATTTTCCTCATCTCGATCCAATGGCTGAAGCAGTTGTAATTTCTTGCCATTTAGCTGAAAAATTGGCTGGCCTTTCGGGAAGACCAAATTGAGAGCGATTTCCGTCTCTGGATCGCCAAAAATTGGAAGCTCTGGCGGATTAGTCGGCTGTCCAATAACTGAAACACATTTTTGATATGGGAAATATATTATTATGGCACAATGAAAAAAAGAACCATAGCTAGGCCACCACATCCACGGCTATGCCATATCAAGAGGAAAACGAGACAACGGCAGACAGCCTTTCACTTTGTTTTTGGGGTCAAGTTGCACCGACAATTTGCTATGTATGAAGGCATATACGTAGCTCCATAAATATATAGTAGTGTGTTCATATGTAGATGCATCTTGCATGGAATTAAATATGTATGTAAGAGTTCAAAGATTTCGTGTGATTTTGTTGTTTTGCAGGCCATGCCTCGAAAGTGAGATCAGATATTGTATAACATGTGCACGAAAAGAATCATTAAATATTTGTTATGTCCGAGGCAATTGTACATTTAAATATTTTTGGAATAATAACGATTCTTTACTTGAAAATAACCTGGCTTTTATTTTCTCTAGACTGGACTGACGTGATTTTTGAGCAATTATGTTCTGCCTATGTACGTACATTGTACATGATCACGTTTACAATTTTAATTATGGCTTTGCACCTCGCGTGCTCGGAGTCTATGATCTTGATGTCGAGGTTGGGCTCATAGCGTTTTGTTTTCAAATCGCATAAAAATTCATACCGCATACACGAAAAGAAGTGATTTACTTACTGAATAAGTATTTTAAGCTATAATTAATCAAATAAAATGCTCATATTCTTACATGATTCCCGGCTCTCTTCAACGTCCAGAATAATGTTTGTTTGGCCGGTTTCCACTTCACACATTTGTGACTTTCCCAATACCGCCGAAGAGAGGAGGATGAAAAGCCCCAGGAATCCCAGTCCTTGCTGGGGTGTGAGGTATTTTGCAGCCATTTTTCTGTAAAAACAACAATATAACAAATGTAAGAGATTAAATAAATTTGGAAATGACTATTTCCCCATGTCCGATTTAGAGTTACTAACAACTTAACCTACGCGGCCGTACCCACTCGAAGAAACCTGAATCCTAAGCCTAAGCGAGCTCGGAGCTCGAAATGTCTTTTGCATAAGTTGCTTTGTATGCAAAGACGGCCTCTCCATGCCTTAAATGGTGTGATATCAATATGCAATAAACAATTTAACAAACTTGGCGTTGTCTTAGCCGTTTCTGTTCTTTCTTTACCAAAAAAACGAAAAAATATGCTCACGTATTTGGACATGTGGAAATCCGAGATCTGCCCAGATCAGTGCTGCCGAGTGGAGATGTGGAAAATGTAGCTATTTGTGATGATAACATATGGATACTTTTGACTTAGTAGGGTATGTCCGATGCAGCCTACGAAACCACATTTTCAGGAATAATTTTTTACAACATGGGCCTAAAATTCATTCAGCTCTTTCCGCTTAAACCGCAGATGGCTTCGGAAACATTCACACCCAGTAAGAAAAAAGGTTCAGAAACGGGATAATCATAAATTTGTTTAATAAACTGGGAACTGGCAACTGGCAAATGGCAACTGGGAACTGGGAAGCTACCAACCAAACAACGGCAGTTGGGGGCTTCGGGATCAGGTGTACATTTACCCGTCGCTTGCCCACAATTTTGAGCCGCCTAAACGGCCGGTTCGAGTGCCTGCGATCAAGTTGTGGCTCTGGCTGTGGCTAAGATACAGTTAGCAATGTATTTCAAAGCCACATCTTGCGGCTCCTATCCCTAAGCTGTTTCTCTTTTCGCTGCATCGCTGGCTGTACATCCGCTGGTGACCAAGACTCGTTGGCACCAGGAGCTCGGCTGGCTAGGCTGGCGTATCCGTTAGTCGGATCGTTAGTTTAATGGGATAAGAGAGATGGAGACAAATCGGAACTAAACTTGAGGAATTTTTTATGCTTACGGTTCGGTCATAATTTCATTTGATTGCATTCTTGGAAGCAAGAAGGGAGCAGAACAGAATCAATAAAAAAAATAGGATCTAACGTCTAGATCACAGCTAAAGTTAAACATTTGCTTCAAAACTTAACTAAAACTAGCCGTTAAAAAGCCGTTTGAAAAAGACGGTAAAAATATCAAGCATACGCAAGGCAGGCCGCCAGAATAAAAAATATTACTCATACGCAATGTTGTTTACAAGGAAAGAGCATTAAATTTAAATAGATTAGATTTTTACCCTTATAATGTTAAATATTGTTTGGATTTATTTAGAAAGCCCTTTTCATAAAAAATGGGCTTAGTAAAAAACACCGGTGCGTATGAGTTATATTTCCAGAAAAGTATGCAACTTTTTTCTCTATAATCCATAAAATAAATTAAATTATTTTTTAAACAGCCTAATAAGCTTATAAATTCCTCAGTTACAAAAAAAAAACGCGTAAGTCATTGAAACCACCTGAAAACTCAGACAAAGTGAAATTGTGATCTGATTTTTATCAGACATATTGCGATTTATCAAAATACGTACGAATGGTGTTTGCCATGATTGGTGTACATTTATCTGGAAAATCATAAAAGCAATGATCGGTGGTTGCATAAGCCAGATATCACATCTCGCTTAAATTTAAAACGAACATTTTGTTCGTTCCTGTTTCTATTTGCGAAAATTTTTAGCGAATTTCATGTCCTCCGCTTTCACTAAACATGCCATGCTTGTCGTCGTATAAACAAACGTTTACAATACAGTGAAGCTACCATAGTGAAGCCCCACAGAGTGTAGCTAAAGCAACATAGAGCCGTGTGGCTTCAGCAGAAAGTCAGTTTGCTGATTATGTTCAACCGGAAACTTATAGAAAAAGCCGAATGTGCCAAACTGGTTTGCAAAATAAAACGAAAGCCGAGGCACATTGCTTTGAATGCTATGCTAGTGCGGTGCGCTGGGTGCCCAGTGCTCGCAGATCCAAGAAACCTGTTGCTTATTGATGCTGTTTTTGCCAACATTTTCTAGTTTTGAATGTGGTACAATACGTACCGAACTTAAATCTGAAATCTGTTGGAATGCGAACGATGGTTGCCACACAAATCTTAAATAAACAAGCCAGGAACGTTAGACATTTTTTTGGCAACCAACCGAAGCATAGCATACCCTTGTCTTTACCAATAATTCCCTAACCAAAAAGAAACCAGAAATTCCAATCAGTTTCGAGTCGTTTTCTTATTATTTTATGTTTATATACCCAGCAGTTTGCGTCATTTTGTATTTTATACTACCTGACACCTGCGAAAAAAAACAAATGCCAGAAATCAAATCTATTTATCTTTTTGTACAAAATCAGCTATTGATAAATCTTTCAACTATGCGATACTTTCGGGTAGACAAGATAAGAGCTTTCGGAGATTTGATTTATAGATTAAGATTGAGATTGATTAAGATTATTACTTCATGTAAACATATCCGGGTAGCTTTATCTCACATTTCGTCTTCTGGGCTTTAATAATGGATCATTATTCATAATTTGAATCACATTCTCCAGACAGTCTTTGATGTAACGGTCTGCTAAAATCTTTCTTGCCAATTTGGCTATTAAAACCTTTATTGCCCAAAGGTTAAATTTTTAAATTCTAATCGTCTCAACGAACTCCACCAAAATCCCAGCCGATTGCCTCTACCATGATGTTCTTCGTTGTTAGTTTTCATGAGTTGCGGTTTCTTATTTGGACATACGCTTCTTCTACTTATGCCGAATTACATAAACATTCTCCAAAAACATTTCTTTCGAAAATGATTAAATTTAATTTGTTAATTTTCGTGATTCGTCTTTTTTTGGAGAACTTATGCTTCTCTGTAATCGCTTTATATTCCTCTATATATCGCAATATTATAAAGACATTTTAGCTTTACTATTTTCAAGTTAACCCCATCTAAAAGTCGTTAAGCATGATTGCTCCGTAATTATGTTAATTCGATTAATATGCTTCTTCAGTAAATAAACTACCAAATAGTAGTCTATTAATCAAAATATTGTTTAGAAATAAGTCTCTGCAGGCTAAACAGAGGTTTAAAAACAGGTTTCTATAGAGTTTCTCTGACATAATATTATAATCCAATATTTTAAGGTAATTACCGTTTATAGGGAAGATCTGTTGTAGCAGCTTATCAGAATACTTGTGCAATGATATCCAACGCGAAATACTTCACACGTCGAAGGTATCCGTGCGCCTCTATTACATTTCGGAAATTTGATCCACAGGTGCAATTATTTTGGTTACTGAATAAAAAAATGTAAAGACTTCCATGAAATACACCGGCGGTTTGATTATAACAAAAATTAATGAGGAAATTCCTTATGGTTAGGTGCTGTCATGTCTTCACATAATGGCTATAAATATTGAGTCTGTCTGGGCCTTTATTGTATCCCCTTCATTTATATTACTTCGAGGTTATTCTTGGCGTGCAACTCGGGTGCTCCGGAGCACAGAATGTCACTATAAAAGTCTGCAAAATGGCAATAAACAAAGAACCGTGTGGGAGGACCGCGGCATGTAGTAAAAGTAGCGAGGCAAGTTGATGACTATCTGTGTGTGTCTAATCCGGACCGTATAGGTTTTCTCACACAAATCTCGACATACGTGACCTCATTTGGCGATCTGGCCGAAACGTTTTTGGCCACTTGCCTTGCTAATGCCGCAAAAAACAATATTCCCGAGCGAAAAATGTCGTTTTCGTTTTTGAATACTTTTGACATTTAATACAATAAGCACGTTCACGTTTCACATGGATCATTCTATCCATCCACCCGCCTCTTCCTTTTCCCCAAATTATAATTTGGATGTGAATTTTTGTTTGTTTTACGGCATTGTTAATCAAGTAAACAGAAATTGGCAAGAGAAAGTCTTGCTTTCGGGGATTTGTAGGTACATATACATTGGCACTGATTTTTTTTTTTCTCAACTTTGGATGTTCAGGAGATCGGTCGAGGTGTTCGTGGTGGTGGAGGGTTTTCTTTGTTATTTGAATGAAGATAATCTTTTATGGCTTTATTTCACTTTCTTGCCAAACTCAAACTGTATGCTGATTTTTTCGTAAACTTTTCAAAAGACACAATCATTGTAATTTTTCTTGTGGAATATATGAATAGGTTAACACGTCGCGGAGTTGGTTTTTCTGAACTTTACACATTTCTTGAGAGATAACTCTTAAAAAATTAGCTCTTAGGCATATTCATACCATACCAGCGACAAAAACCGGTATCGCGGGAGCCACCTAAAATACGATTATCATGTACATGTGTATATGTGTTCACTGTACAAGGTGTGAGCGCGAAAGGTACGTGGAGACGGCTCAGTAGTTGGCTCAAAACTGTTTCGGTTTTACCTGTCTCAGTAACAAGTGGGCGCTACTTGGTAGTACCGGAACGGTTTGGAATCGAAACTAGTCTCGTTGGCATTCGCTTTTGCGGTAAAACTGGTTTTTGTTACTAGTTTAACAGCTGATACAACACACAGTACATAGCTAAATACACCACATTTTCGTGTCCGAAAGGTATATACTGGGCGATCTGCACAGGTGCATGTACGTATGTATGCCTCTGATTCGAAAAGGCTATGGAAAGGCTGCTAACAGTGGTCTGTTAAGTCAAAGGTAAATAAAAAGACCACCATGTTTCATTTCCATAGGAGTAGGCTGTAGAACCAGTTTACCCTTTATTTTTTATTCTTTACTTTTTTAACCAAAAGCTGCACTGCGGCTATGTCTCAGGCTGTGTAAAAGTTTTTATTAAAATGTTTTAGGTGATGTAGCTGCGATTTTTGTGCAGCAGCACCAGCACCAGCACCAGCACCAGCACTAGAAGCAGCAGCAGCGAGTCGTGGACTTAGGTGCATTTTTACTGCCCGCTCACTTTGCCTTTGTATGAATGAAGTTCACCAAAGAGGCAGACAGCATTTTTGTACCTGCTCGAGTCTTTCAGGCCAGTCCGACAGTCAGGCAATCGCAAATATGCATATTCAATTGTATCGGGAGACAATGCGACAGTTTGCTTTACTTTTTCACAAAATTACCATCATTTTAAGGTGTTTGTAACCGATACACACTCCGCACTCCATTCAAATCCAAACAATATGCGATTGTTTTCTTGGCTCTTGATATTATAATATCAATATATTGTCACTGACACATCTTAACTAATGATAAGTATTTGCATAAAAATACATAATTTCTTGTTTATAATCCCTCCTAATTATTTAAAATAAGTAACACCAAGATTGCGAAACTAAAACATAATCATACAGCAATTATTACAGCAAAGTTAGCATGGCATCTTTAATTTATGAGATGCTGCCTTCACTTATTATAATTTGCTCCGAAGAGAAAGTGCAAGGGTTTTAGCCAGACGAGGTACTCTATTAGCGTGCTTTACTGTTGTCTTAAGAGCCAAGTTATTTTCATAACATCTCTTTTCCGGCTTCTTGCAGACCCGTCTAACGACGTTGTTTAATTGAAGCTAAACCCACGGTCTTCACCACACGGATGCTCGTTCTTTCTTTATTATAACACAAATTGTTTTTTTGCGAAATATTTTATAGGTTCAGGTTGCTTGAGCTTTTTTGTCTCTTGATATCGCCAACTTTTTTCGCAATTTGAATGTCCCACTTCCACCTGAATATGAGCTCATTCAAGTTCGATTTTTTACTTTTATTTCATATGCAGTCTGCACTTTTATACTCTTAGAAAAACCAATCTGAAATGGGCCTGGGGAACGATTGTGTCTGTAACTCGCCTTTGAGCGATCTAATTTTACTGGAAGAGTTAGCAAATGATTTATTTATGCCGACATAAAACCAAGAACGGCTCTCAGATATCCGGTACATGAATGGTGAGATAAACCTAATAATAAAGGTAAATTTATTATCATCTCTGTGTCTTTTATTTGTGTGGCTTACCTCTTTGAGAACCGGATATATACGTTCGTTTTGAAAAAAATGTGTCAGCTGAAGTTATATGGTTTCCCAGCTACCGAATTTCCCTTAAATTCGCATTTTAAATCAGTGTATAGTAGGTTCTGGAGAACCCGAATGCAAGTCGAGAGTTTTTGGCAGAAAATTGCACTCAATTTTGCTTATATTGCAGAAAATAAAAAAGTAGAAGTACCTGACGTTAGGGTATTATAAGCTTATTGGCTATTTTTTGAATATCAAATTATGCCAGGTCTCAAATTTTAAAATATTACCATCAGCGCTAAATAAAAATGACCCGAACAGAAGAAAAGACTTTGCAAGCCCAAAACTAAACTACTGGCAACTAATAAAATTAGCATAAATTAAGTTTATAATTTGTAAGCTTAAATTGGAATATTTTATAATTCCCCTTTTCTTGTCGGGTTTTTTATTGGGAAAAGAAAACCCATAATGGCCGCATTGTTCTGGCCCTCTCACACGATCGCTTTGGCGGGCGGGGGGCAGCTGTTAAATCATTCTTAGTTCGCTTTAATTGCTCCACAACAGCGTTCGAGTGTAGCACTGCATTCCAGCTACTAAAAATAACAACAGTTCGATTTGAAACCAATGCGCACCAAATAACCAAAAGATGCCTTGCCGGGCCGAGTCGAGCCTAGCCGGGCCAGCTGAACGAACAATCACTTTGCCAAGATCAGTTTCGGTCCGGCATAGTGGCCTGTGTGTCCGTTTGTCCATGTGTCCGTGTGTCCGCTTGTCCATGTGTCCGCTTGTCCGTGTATCCACACACAGTTGCGGTCAGGAGAAAAGTACAGAGTAGATGGGCCGATTTATAAGGTGGAAATTCAATCCAGTCGAGAATACACATCTTGGGTGCGGACTCACGTTATGCGGCTTCCCACTTACCTACACACTCAACACATATGGTTCAATACATAATCTATATACTACAGTCCTGACCGCAACTGTAGACGTCCCGAAGTCAGGCCATTAACATTGCTTAATTGAATTAGATTCTGGATGCAGATTATGAGTACCATCGCATGCTCACTTGGGACACTCCGAGTATAGTAGTTCATAGAGCACACACCATATACATATAGACAGTATGTATAAAAAGGTATAAATATATATGGCAAAAGGAGCGAATTACGCTTGCTAGGAAGCAGTTCATTTCCCAGGGTTTGATCTCATGCAAATGAGTTCTGCGATAAAGCAAATCAACTTTATATTTTTCCATTATAATAAATGCAGAATGCTTTTGTTATTACCAAAATGAACAGTTCAGTGAACCTGCTATCTAATTAGTTAACTTCTTATTTTTTTTATTTTGGTTAGCAAAAAAGCGGTTTTTGTAATCTAATTCGATGGCGTCAGCGGCACTTGGCGGACCACGAAACGTTTTTGTAACCAAAACGACCAGACCTGTGGACATACATCGGCGATTGCGAGTTTGCGGCATTAAAGGCCAACAATTGTGGCATGTCCTAGTGACAGCCTCGCCAAACTCCGAGTAAATACAATAACACAAAACAGCCACAAGCGACTCCGAGCGTCGTGCCACTAACGTAGGAGCTGCCGCTTCATTAGTTATGCATTAAGCATACGATATGTTGTACAACTCCGGGGCAATGGCCATTCGGGTACTCCTACTTTATGGCCAGCTTTGGAGCATACCAATTACATTTGGTTATAATTTCTATATAAGGTGTTTGTACAATTAAAAGGCGCCTCTTGATAATTAAATCGGTAGTGGGAAATATTTGATTAAAACGGCTTAACCGGATTACAATTTTTCATAATTAAGGGATGCTTTTGAAAAATACTCATTTTTAATATTCACATAGTCCGTACAAAAAATATTCAAAATAAACAAGTTTTAAGTGTCGGCCCACATAGCGTATGAGTAATAATTCTTAAAAGCGTTCATATTTCTCTACTAGAGAATTAATAAACTAACGAAAAGACATTGACGCTATACCATACTTAATGAAATGTGTTAGAGCACCTGTTTTTCGCAGTGGCTTTTCCAGTCCACCTTTCCTGTTTTCCCGCATTGGGGGCTGCTGCAGTCAATCTTTTTGTGGGATGTCCAGCTCCCTGTTAACTGCGTGCAATTCGTGGGGGTTCGTATGTCGCTTAAAAATTTTAATTGCCTTTGCGTGTTTAGAAAACTTACACGTATGTATGTTCTGCGTAGTTTAGCAGCCGAACAAATGCCACGGCAGGCTCTCCAGTCACCTGGACAGTCACCACCGCTCCAGGAGACGTTGCGAGTGCCAAGTATATTGAATAGCATTTTCACACTTTCAATACTTTACTAATCTAAATCAACAAATAAAAAAGAGTATTATCTGAAATTTATTACCGCCAAAAAATGTTTACAATAACTAAAAATTTCATTGCACCTAAAATATATATGGCTAACAGTTTGAAAGAAGGCTTAATAATTCCCCGGTTTATATTGCATAAATGTACGATTTTCGAATTTGACTCGCTCACTTGGCGTCAATTTGCACCAATGATATGCTGCCGATCTCATCAGTTGTATAGAGCTTATGTTACCATTTTTTTTAACAAAAGCCTTTGTGAAGTTTATATAGGCATTCGCAGATCCCAATGTACTCTTGTCGGATTTCAAATTGTTTACATGCGTATTTTTTGAATGGCACACCTTGCCCTTGGATTTGAAAAAAGGTCCAGATTTGATCTAACAAATAAAAGGAACTTAGCAGTAGGAATTTTGTAAGAGATGTGTCGCAATACCTCGATTTTACAACATTCGTCCTTGGGTCGTCGAAGTCTACTTTCTCTTTCAAACCAAGCATTTTCCACGGAAAATGTATCTGATTGTATTTCGCTTATATCTTCTGGGAACAAGTCATGCTTCTGATTTGAGAAAATTATCTATTTAGTCTTTAAACACCATAAACACTGCCATCTGACCTTTGTTCTAGGGCACTCAAGTCGATAGTGCGCTGGGCCGATATTTTCCGGGCAAAAACTGCATGTATCTCTCGCGCCACACTTATCTGGTATAGTTATAAGTATTGTCTTGGGCCTCTTCTAAAATTCAAATATTAACAAATTAAATAATGTTATCTTTTCAAATATCATACCTCTGTAACCTTTTTATTTTGTACTAGAAGTGGACTTGATTGAATTGAAACTACAGAAGGAATCCTATCCATCTTTAGAAGAAGGAGAATAAACGTGGCTCAAATTGAAGAATGTACTTTATTTTTGAACTGGCTTACCTTGGTTTTAGTGAAAATGCATGCCGTGGAGCTCTTTACAATCTTCTTCTTGGCTTTTGAATCCTAATATCGAAAATAAGGTAAAATATAAGATATAATTTACCTCTATACTTACCTTATCAGTTATTCTTAGAACTTTGCTCAGTTTCTTTTCTTCATCTTTGTTATACTGAAAAAAGGAAATAAATTATTTTCGACAATCAGTTAAATAAGAAACGACGCTTACCATATTTCTAAAACTGATCTTTTCTTCCCCGGCCAGCTTATTCCATGCCATTGCGCCAAAATGTACCATGTCCTGCGGGGATAAACCACTAAACTGTTTTTTGAATTCCCTCAAATAGTTGAGGTAGCCATTGGTAGTAATGCGAGACACTTTTTGGCTCTTGTATTGGCCGTTGCGTAGTGATTTTTTGAAGGTGTTGCTTTTTGGTGTCTTCACCTCTAGATTTTCCTTTCGTTTAGTTGTACCCATTTTAAATTTATTCACTTTAATTTTTTTATTTATAGCTTCTAATTTAATTTTTTGACTATTTATGTTACTGAACTATCAGCTTTCAAGTCCTAACCCAGAATGAGAATAATAATTCCGAAAGTGCTTGACACATATATTTTTATGCACAAGCACACTTCGATGTAGATTTTTTTTAAAAAGGATATGAGAATAACTTTTTGTCATACTTAAATATTAATCATCTGTAAAGTAGGCGCTTGTTAGTATTTCATAGATTTTTCAAAGACGGCACCTCATTTTGATACAGAATTTTGCTTTATACGGACATCCAAAAACATAAAAGTAATAGTATAATTATGGCCCCACTCGCAGTTGCTATTGCAGGGTTTCTGCATTTGGTTATCGGGATAGCATTCTATTATAATACTGATGCTTACTACTGCTCACCTGCTCCACCCTTGGCCAGTTGGATTTACACTGGAGCCGTGATGCTCTTAGCCAAAGATATAGAGACGTATCCCATTCGCTATATCCACTTACCGTATACCATACAGTTCGTTGTGGAGATGCTTGTAGCGCTAATAATTCTAGAGACCGGCTCGATGGTTGTATGGTGCCATATTGAAAGATTTATTTATCAATTGGTCCGCTTACTACTGCTTTGGATTGGCATGGCTGACGACACCTATCTGCGTTTCGAGAAGTGGATCTTGGTCATACCAACAACTGCTGTGGCTGGCACACTCCTTTACATCATGAAGCGGGCTATAATACCAAGATTTAAGTTAAAGCATCTTTATATGAAGAAACAAGTGAGAATTCAACTGAATAGGAATTTGTACGTGCAGGCAGTTGCAGAAAACCAGCGAAGGATCCTCAGGTTTAGAAGAGATCATAACATGTAAATTATAAAAATGCATCAAAACTTTTCGAATTTTATATTTGACAGGAACAAAATAAACAGAATAACTTAGCTAATATGTAAAAATTGAATATATACATTAAATAAATAATAATTAATCTCAACCTGTAGATAATTTTTTTTTATCAGATTACTATAATTTGAGATTGCCCGCTAATAAATCGAATACAAATCGATACGTCATGATTGACTGGATTTTATCGATAACTTATTTGGTTGACTGTAGTATGGCCAGTCCCAAATGAATAGTGGTATTATGAGGACACCGATAAACAGCCACACTGTGCTCTTGGTGTTATTGTTGTTAACTATAAATTCGTCTCTAATAGCATATTTGGTTAAAAACAATTATGCGATTTGTCGGCGATAACTTATAGCGCCCATCGAGGGCAATGAAAATCCAAGAAGCCGCCTCAGCTGTCCCCACAAAGCCTTCAATTGAGAGAAAGTCAAAGCGAGCGCCTGGACTTGGCCAGGCTAACTAATAAGTAAATTCCGGAGAATCGGGTGGCAAGTACATCACAAAGATGTCTACGGAAGAACATGTGTGGCGAGCGCATGTTGTCAGACGATTACGCGAACGCAATCGCAAGGAATGCGATAATTTCAAGGAAATCATAGAACAAAGTAAGTGGGGAGCGTCAGCTGCTGCGGTGAAGCACCAAGTAGCACCCCCCCTCTGTTACGCTGGCTACCCATCCATTGAGTCAATTGTCACCAAAAATTCTAATTGCCCTCATTTCGCAGACAACCGATTAATTGACCATGTCGCCCAGCTGAAAGCGGACAACCTGAAGCTGTCCGTGGAAAACGAGCAGCTACGCAGTGCGGTGTCAACAGGTGGTACCGGCTCTAATGTAGCCATTGCCACGCTAGAGAAGAAGCTGCTCGCCCAGCAGGAAGAGCTCACGGAGCTGCATAAGCGAAAGGGTGAAAACTCCCAGTTAATCGTCGACTTAAACCTGAAAGTGGAGCAACAAAGAACAATCATTGCAGAGAAGGAACACAGGTGGCTGCCCCAATTTTCCAATTTCAATTTTCCCACAAGCAAGACAAAAATATAGCTAGGATCAGTCCAATGCGTTGACATCCCAGACTGCGTAACGCCTAAGATGACTAAACTTTTGGTTAAATTAAAGATGTGACCCCTGAAACCAGTTTGATAGCCTTGTTTCAAATTTGTTTCTTATCCAGTTCAACTGGTTCGTCTTGACCTCGATGAATGCGCCCCGAAATTTAAATTGTTATCCTTGAGAAGTGTGAAAATTGGAATAGCTTTATCAACATCTTTTGTTTAAGATTGATTACTCACTACTTTTATATATTCTAGCCTTGCCGACCAGCAAACCAATAACAATCGGCTGCGGGCCGAAGTGCAGCTACTTCACTCCAGCTTGGAGGAACTCAAGAAGCTAAACAACACCATGCTGGATGAGCATACGGCTTTGCAATTGGCATTTAGCTCACTCGAGGATAAATTGCGGGGCGTCCAAGTAAGTAGCACGAATACGCATATTTTTACACGATCAGCATAGCGTTGTGTTAGTAGATTTGCGTCTTAAATTTGTGTTTAATAAATTTTGTACTATATTTATATTGAAATTAAACGTATTTGGTAAATTGATAGTGTCTAGCCAGTGATGGAAATGAGTGTTTGTAAGTAATGGGCTCCAACCAAGGTGGGCCAAGGTATGTCTGAGGTTCTAGTATCACCGTACTTTTCCTTGTCTTCTTTATAAATGTGAATGACCTATCGATTGGCCCACAGCCAATGTTTGCGATGCAATTAAATCACATACTCAAGTGCCATATATAACGTCATAACTTAAAATTATAGTCTTTATCGCTTATAAGATTGTTATGACAGTACTTAACATCAGGGCTTATAATTAAATTGATATGTTTGGTGCATCATTGATATATATTTATTGGAAGGTGAAATTATACGGTATTCGCTGGTCTATGCCGAGAATGTTTGGCAGATGGCTCCAATCATTAGGCCCCATAAATATATTCGTTCATCGGGGAAAAGCTTGCTATCTTTTCGATGGCGATCCAGTAGCACATTAGCGTTCATCGCGTAAAACAGCTCTCGTGGGATCTAAATCGGAATATATATAGATATATTTTAAATATGAAAAGGCGTCTACTAAAAAGCTTTTCCTTTTCAACTGATTCGCAGGATGAAAATCGCTGTTTGCTCGACCGTCTGATGCGATACAAGTCGAAGGATGCTGACAAGTTGAACGAGGAGAACGAGAGCATCATAAGGTACGTTTGTTTGCTAATGAAATAATAAAAGAGCATTTATACATGAGCATCACATGCAAAACATTAAACCTTAAATATTATCTCTGCAATTATTAATATACATGTACATAAATGCATTTTCGTGTCACGATAAGCCCAGGCATACATACAAAAATGGTTAATCGCGCAGCTTATCTAATGCTTATAAAAGATTGTTGATAAAAAGTCACATGTAAACTGTCACCAGAATACATACGAAAGGAACAATATTTCCGTACGGAGACTGTTATCTGTTTACTGATTAATATTACCCTCCAATCGATTTAATAGTGTGGAACAGGATAATCAGGATGTCTACATAGATAAAGTTCATTAAAAGTGTTTTTTTTTTGTGTCCCCCCTTTCGTAGTTTATGAGTTTGTTGGTAGGAAGTACTTTATGAGTTTACGAGTTGCTGGTTCTTTCAGTTGTATGATTCAATAACCAGCTATTATTTAATATTTGTTTAGAGATTACAGTGACCCACCACCTGACATTATTGTGTTAATAAAAACCACACTTTATTGCCACCAACCATTCGACAAGCATGAATAACCGAATTATGCGGAACACAGGAACTGCAATTACTAAAAGGTTAAAGGAAACTTTACAAGCTGCATGTAATAAATATATATATATATTTTGTATTTTCCACTAACCCATGTTAACACATTTCGCCAAGGAGTAGAACGGACCACATTTAGCTGAATATTTCGATGATTGCCATTCATTCTGATTCTGATTCTGATTTGCTACTTTTATTTTTGGTTCAATATAAATGTATAACCGTTTTTAAAAACATCTAGAAAAAGACTGCCGTCAATTTTCAGGAAACGTTCGGCCAAACTGAAACGAGACCTCGAGGACGCCGTACGAGAGCCCAGCTCTTCGAGCAATATTTCACCCACGCCGGGACCAACGCCTATGCAACGAACCTCCACGAGTCCTGCTCAGTTCGTTGGCGGCATTATCGGCGGTGACGACGATTTCGACGAGGCTACAATTAATGGCGCCATGGAGGCTATAGGCCTCGATGATAATGAATATATTAGCGCTCGTTTTACAGCCGGCGAAGTTACTGAGAACACCCGGGCTTCCATTGATGCTCTAAAGTCAACAGGTTATTTGGGTCAGGCGAATCCGACAAAGATACTTATGAAATTCGAGGCCCACGAAAACGAATCGCATGCGGTGCGCTGGAGTCCCGTGGAGCGGATGGTGGCTACAGGTGGCGCCGATCGCAAAGTCAAGCTGTGGGATATAGGGAAAAGTAAGCACATTGAAGGATATTAACCTTTATGAGTGATTTATTAATTGTCAATTAAATATTTCACATATAGATTCAACCGAGCCCCGCGCAGTTCTGAGCGGGAGCAGCGCTGGCATTAATTCCGTGGATTTTGACTCTACAGGGGCGTATATTCTAGGTACTTCAAACGATTATGGTGCCAGGGTTTGGACGGTAATGGACAATCGGTTGAGGGTAAGCCAAATACCTATTTCGTTATTCAATAAAACACAAGTTAATTCAAACGGTGACAAATTTATGGGCCTCTCAGATGCAATGACGCTGAATTATGAACGCCCAAAAACATCCCACAACCATTATTTCTGAATGAAAGCACAAAAACACAATTTTACATTCACGTTGGTAAAATAATTCACAATCACGGGATTGCTTCTTCAGGCACAAGAGCGAAACAATACTTTCCGTTTCTACTGTGGCGTTGAATTTAAAAAACAGATTTCTTTGATGCCTTGATTTTAGAGAATTCTCTGGGCTCTTGTTGGTTTTGTTTTTCTATTTATTTCAAAATTGTTTATTCTAACAATAAAACGAATGTGCACACACATCTACACACATACCAATGTCAATGTTTATAAATAAATTTTGCATGTTTGCCGCTTTCTAACTTGGAAAAAGGCGAAAAGTAAACAACTCGCTGGTAAACACAACAGCGACGCTGGCGGCAAACAGAACTGTTTACTGATATAGTAAATAAAGCCCCTTTGACAATGATATACCCGTAGACGAAACCATTATAGGTTCTTACCTTGGGATATATCTTTCTACTCACCTCGCAGATTCCTCGCAGCGTAGAAAGTTTTTAAGATAATTTGGTCCAAAGGCAAGCCTCTGCTCTACATATTTATTCGCTTTCGGTCAATTTATTTTATAACCCATTCGCCTTTATGTGTGAGCTCTTTGTCGGATCTAAAGAAATTCGCAAAACCGCAAGTTAATAAATTTATATGGGTGTGATTTTCGGGTTCCCATGGCCGATGAATCGGAAAACGATTTTTAACTGATGACCATAAATAAAAGGCGATGGCTAGGAGGAAAGTTTAGAGCCACAGCCACAAATACATGTGTGTTGGCCTGAATTGCCGCAGCAGCATAATCTTCCTTACCCCAAGGTTCATCTCGTCCGCCTGGTCAGGCCAGATCCGCAACTTCATCCATTTATGCTGCACATCGTCAACATGCGAATAAACATACAAGTGCAGTTTCTTCCTGCTTCTCCGCCTGCTGCTCTATCCGTGAGATACACCGACTCTTCTAACTGGTATTTCTGGATTGACATTTAAACGGTTCTTTTGCGCACAACTGGAAACTGTAACTGAAGAATAGCGCCGCCGCCACTGAACTGCAGCATTAAAATGAGCACACTGACTTGTACGGCCTCTGGCCACAATGCGATCAAACCGTCATCGTCATCTGATTGCAGTTCTATACTGAGTTATTATCATTTTATTATTGCAGCATTTGATTTAATCAGGCGGGGTATAGTATTATTATATTCGTTAGAAAATGAACAAGAGTGTATGGCCAGAAAGTTTTTAGCCGATTTTTCTTTTTATTTTTTTATATTTTTAAGCATTATGTATTAAACTTTATATACATAATATAAAGGGTATATGAGCCTCCTATTATTTAATACAAATTTTTGTTATCTATTAACGTACTGTAATTAACTTTAATATAATATCATACACCATATCTATAATAGTTTCTTGAAAATTATGTCTCGGAGTATGCGGTTTTTTGATTTTATTGAAACAAAATCTAGTTGACCCATAAAAGCCATATGGCTAATCCTTATCAACAGATGATTCGGCATGACCATTAAAATCGGTTGTGGGTTTATAGCTTCTTTATTATAATTGCATCCTTTTAAGTGCATTTTTGCATGATTATTTTATTTCTTCAACCCCACTTTAAAGTGTCACCTGGCAGAAATGTTGCCTTTTCACCACGCAAATGTGTGGAGTGGTTTCGCAGAATTTTCCTGCCACCGGTTTCGATGATAACATGTTTTTCGGTGCTAAACAAACTGCGGGGTTGCTTCAAATTGAACTTTTTAAGAGCGCCTCGAATCTATGTTATTAGACGAAAGAGCTCCAAGCCGAGCTCCCGTAGTAACCGGCAAGTCTGGTCTAGAGAGAAGCGTCTTCTGCTCCGACTCTCCAATTCTCCACTCCTCCAGGTGGGAGAGCGGCGGCAGTCAAACATGTTTGATGCTCCGCCACCAGGTAACAAGCATCTCCGCTACCAAGCCGAAGTCTCTTCAAGCCACAATGCGCGTACATTGACCGTTCGACTTGACCGGTTGCCGGTTGAAATTCGGACTCTTGGGATATGTAACTTATATCTTGTAAGAGATATACAATATTTATATAAGCCCTGTAATATTGTATGCCTTATTATATTGATAACTTTATTATAATTTAATAAATGCAAGTAGTACTTTCTAGGCAGGTTGCTTCTACGCTAATGAAAAGATATATGTAACTGGGTTTAGGAGTCGCAGATTTATCTCTTTTTCTGTCTTAATTTTTTTTATTGTGGTATCACATTGTATTCAACTAGTCTTATACATTTTTCATTTCCATTTCTCTTTTAATTGTCGATCCCACGGAAGTCTTTATATCTAATCTGGTTTCTTGATAATGCATCTTTGTCGAGAGATAAGTAATCCAGAATTCTCAGATCCCCCTCTAATGTGTCAATGACATTCATCCAACTATAGGCGAAAAAAAAGTAAGCCCACAGTATAAACAAAAATAAAGTGGCGCACCAGCGACCTATGCCAATAAATTTCCAGAGTCAGTTACCCGTACAAGTTAAAAATTCGAGTTGGGGTTTATAGTGCCGTAATTAAATGTCTGCAGCCTCTTTAATGGCGACGGACACTTTTTTTAATTACACACCGTTCTGGTGAAAGATACTAACCCCCGGGTAATTAGCCAGTTCCAAGTGGAGGCTACTCACTCCAGAAGAGATGTTGGCGTTCTTTTGTCCCAGCTGCCATTGGAATATGATCTTTTGTTTTATATTTGCAAACAAAAAACTGCTTTTTGGCCTATAACATAATTTTGGTCTAACCGTTGTGTATTTAAATCTTTACTTTTTTGAAGCACACGCTGACGGGTCACAGTGGAAAAGTAATGGCTGCCAAATACGTCCACGAGCCCATTAAAGTGGTGACCGGAAGTCATGATCGTACCTTAAAGATTTGGGATCTGCGCAGCATTGCTTGTATAGAAACGAAATTTGCTGGATCAAGCTGCAACGATCTCGTCACCACTGATAGCTTGGGTTCCACGATCATTAGCGGGCATTATGATAAGAAAATCCGATTCTGGGACATACGAACAGAGAAACAGGCAGACGATGTCCTTATGCCGGCTAAAATCACCTCGCTGGACTTGTCAAAAGGTGCGTATTACAAGTAATTAATCTTTGAAGTATAAACTTATCAAGCCTATTTGACAGATTGCAATTACCTCATATGCTCTGTAAGAGATGATACTATTAAATTATTAGATTTACGCAAAAATCAAGTTATATCCACGTTTACGTAAGTGTACAATAGCTATCAATTGATTGCAAGAGCTTACTTATTAATTATTGTGATGTCCATTAGAAATGAACACTTTAAAATCAGCTGTGATTTTGCTCGGGCCTCCTTCAACCCGAGCGGCTTGAAGATCGCTTGTGGATCGGCGGATGGCGCAATATACATTTGGAATGTAAATGGTTTCCTAGAAGCCACGCTCAAGGGACACAGGTGGGAAGAAGATAATAATAAGAATAGAATTAAGCCTAAGTAAATATGAGAAGTACTGCGGAGTTTTTATGACACAATTGTATCCTAATAAATGTTCCCCTATTTTCATTTTCTCAGCACGGCGGTGAACGCAGTCAGTTGGTCGCCCAACAACAATATGCTGGCTTCTGTCGGAAAGCACAAGCGATGCATCATCTACTCGGATTCGTAGCCCCAATGTTGCCATAAATGTCAGTCAGTTCCAAATCACTGAAACGCTTATAGTCAGAGCTGCAATAAATTGTGCGGCCATGCGGAGTCTGCTGTAAATAGTAAATGCAGTTGGCGATTGGATGAGGTAACTCCAATGCCGACTGTTTTAATTATTTGATTATTTTATTTATACTTGAAAGCATATAGTGTATACAAATTGTATCAATTCATATATAAGTTTAAGTACATGTTTTCCTATTGTAAAAATAAAATTATATATACACACATTGGGCTGCATATATGACCAATTTAAATGTATTTATAAATATATTTTTTTGGCAGACGATTTAACAACACAGGGCCTTTATAACATTTTTTATACACATACATAGATAAACAAAGAAGCCGCTTTATTTTATTCTGTTTAAACGTTTTCCTTCATAACTTAAGTAAGACATCCAAATTCTATTCAATGTATAAAAGCTAATATATATATATATTGTGTGTGTAAAGAAATCTGTGGAATTCGTAATTTATTGAAATCGTATTTTCTCATTTGCAAATGATGGTAAAATATGGGGTCACCGAAAATAAAAACTTGCCATTAAAAAACTCATTAGTCCATCAATTCGATGCCGTTGCTATTTCAGCATAATGGCGTTTAGTCTTTTTATAGCCGATCTATTATTCCCTGAATTGAGAAGCTCAATTTCAATCAATAATGCCAACAAAAACTCCTTTAGGTACATCCTTTGGACGTGATTTATTTTAATTTCTGCATATTCTTGGCACGAATGCTGAGTGCCATTGGGGAACACAGGCAACCAATTATTTCGTGTGCTGACGGAGCACAATCGACACTGGGAATCTCTAATTGAGCGAGGAGAAAAAATAACCACAGCACCATCATTACAAATCTAACGTACATTCATTTTTATCGCCTTGCATGTATGCTTTAATTAAGAATCTTTTCAGATTATACTTTAAAACAAGAACTACAACTAAACGTTAAGTAGCGCAGCGATATTAAATCTTTGTGGGGCTCTCAAGTAGTGCACATACATATTGTATGTGGTACTGCTTGGAGTGGTGTCGTTGAAGATGCATTGCTAGGTAAATTAATTGAGAGGAATTCAGTCAACAATTCTGGTTGCCAAGGCTGTGAAGACTCTACCAAGGCGACCAAGACGAAGTCGAAGAAGTGACGGGCAGACAGGAGTCACTTTCCCGTATGCGAGCGCTCCTTCAGCGCTAAAGATAAAGATACAAATCTGCACGAAGCCTGTTTCCTGTTGTGCTGAGGGTGCATTTATTTGCATGATTCACACAAGCGGTTTGCAGCTAACGATACTTACACAGCTGCTAGATACTTTCTGCCGCTGGATGGATCCCTCCATCCATCTATCCATCCAGCTACAGGTGTACACCATAATGAAGATGGGACCTCTCGTCGTCGTTGGTGCAGTTTGCATCGCATATGGTATGAAGGAAAACAAGCACGACATTTGGACCTTTCTGCCCACATCGAAAAGTGAATCGCTGCCCGGGCAGGCTGCCTGCCTCATTGTCGACGCCACGAGATGAGGGGCAGCGTTTTGTTTCGTGCATTTTGGGCGACTCTAAGTGAGCATGTTCCAGGAACCTCTCGAGTCGCGTTTACAGTTGCGGATGCATTCTAAGTTTTATTGAAGTATAAATAATAATTCGCAGGTGTCTGCATTCCGACTCCAATTCGCACAATTTGCGATGCGTGGGTAAGGCTCAAAGTCTCTAAGCCCTCTCAGAAAATTAAGCAATAGCTGTTTAGTTTAGAATGTGTTTCTTTTTTATTGTAAGTCCTTTCATAAAAATGATTTTAATGATTCTCAAGTACTTAAAAACTAGCGATTTAACACCCTTTTACATAAAGCGCATGAAGAAAGAGGCCTTAATAGTAATAATAAAATGAGTTTCTGTGAGATAACATTAGGGGTTTAGGGGCAAGGGCTTGAGTTGATGGTCAATAAATTATACTGCTTAACTTAATTAAGACGCATTCGATACAAATGGTTAGAGCACGCGGCTGGGAAATGTATTCGAAAGTATTTTAAAGTAATATGCATTAGTTTCCTTTTTGTCAACCATCTTCCGAAGTCACAAAAGAAGTTCAATGCAGACGTCAAACTTCCTTTATAAGTAGGGAATCATCCATTTGAATGTGAGTAGAAAAAAACCTAACACACGAGTGGTTCTAAACGCCATGGCTGCTGCAATGCAAACAATCTCTGAACTCCACCGAACAAGACACCTTCAAGAACACTTGAAATTTTCATTTTCTCTAAAATCGTGCACTGACTAGATAAGGCAAAATAGCGGATGTTGTATCAGGACGACGGGTATTCATAGCAGTTGATCAGCATTGCGTATAACATTGCGTAAATATTGATTGCACCTTTCGTAGCTTAGACGGTAATGTGTAATGTGTAATGCGTAAGAATAAATCGATTCTGGTTAGTAAGAGTGCTGATACGGCTGCAGTTTCTGGCGGCGTTGATAGCAGTACGTCCAAATAGCAATAACTGCCAACTGTGTTAGCAGGAAAATGGTGGCGGCTGTAATTAGACCTGAGACGCATAAAAAGGAGAAATAAAAATGTGAGAATATTAAAAAGGACTTTTATGGCTGCGGTCTGAGGAATTACCCAGAGCCAAATCAGTTTTAATGAGCTTACCAATGGCATTCACGCAGAATCCGTGCCCCTCCTCGTTGGCCGTAAACGAGGTTTCATTGCCGTCATAATAGTCGCCGCTCTCCTGCTTGTCCTGCTTGAAGCCGAACTTATCTGTAATCTGGATGGACTGCACCAGCAGCATATCACTGGGTGCCGACTTCTTCGAGGTGTCAATATCCCGACGTGTACGTGGAAGATCAACTACAAAGAGCATCATATAAACATTAATTAATGGTTGGAGTGAGGGTCGCCCCTTTGATTGACTTACCTGTAGAGTTTAGCGATCTCTTCTTGCGGCCGTAGGACAATAGGGACCGGAACTCTCCGCTGGTGTCTTCCTGCTCGCACTGGACTGGCTCACAGCTGGGCATGCACGGCGTGACCAGGGCCCGGAACTGAACCACCTCGCTGGAGGGGAACTTGAAGGCGTCGAAGTTGGAGAGCAGCACCTTGCCGGAGAGGGAGGCCTTGTAGATGGGTCCCATGATGAAGTGGTCTGTCGGGCAGCCATTCGAATCGATCAGCGTAATTTCCGAGTTATCTACACCGTCCATCGCCACCAGTTCCCGAATAAATATCTCGTACGGGCTCTGCTCGTCAACGATCTCGAACTTCAGAGCCAGCGGATCGCCGACTTCGGCGGAGCGCATCATATCGGAGCCATCTCGAGAGGTGATGCGCATGATAACGTTCGGTGACTCGACAATAACCTCCTCGGAGAGTGCCGGCAGAATATCGCCGCGTACGTCCAAGTCGACGCCGTTGCTGACAGACTTGTTGGTCAGGTCGTACTGACAGGCCAGAGCTAATCCCAGATCGGAGGACGTCACAATCATGTCGTGGTGCTGGATGATTATATCGTTGACGTAGCGCCCGGCGCTGCTCTGGCGGACATTGCACTCGAGATCATGGTAGTTCATGCGCAGCTCAAAGTCCAGGGCACTCTTGACATCCACCGAGCAGGATTTGGGCGAGCCCTTGGCGTAGACCTTGCCGTTGAAGAGCTTGGAGGTGCGTATCCGGGCCAGCATATCTCCACCGCCGCATTCGATGGTGACATTGTAACAAGAGGCCAGTTCGTAGGACGATGCTTCGGGGACATCCAGGAAGGGCTCCTGCACGTCGACTAAAGTGGCACGGCTGTGATGCGAGAGCCGGCAAACCATATCCCCAGTGTCATTGTAGTCATAAGAGTGGCACCTTTTTTTATACAAATAATACGTATTTTAGCGACAAAAAATTAGAGTTTAATAGAGTTTAAATGGCAGCTCACCTGTAGGGCGAATTGAGACACAACTCCCGGCACTCGTCAATGCTGCTAACTTCCTGATAAACCGAATCGACCGTCTTCAGAATGCGTCCCGGCAATCGTTTGAACTCACACAACTTATTGGGTTCTTCGACACAGTGATTCTCGAGGTAATCGCTTCCTTCGGTTATCTGGAAGGCGTTGGAGCCGGCTAGCGTTAGGCGATCCAACTCACTGAGTTCGCATGCTCCAGAGACTCGTTCATAATTAGCCGACCTACAGAACACAGAGAAAAATGTTTTAACTTGTGCCTGAGCATGAGCTCCACCCAGAATTCAAATTTAAGTAATTCAAGTATATTTATAAGCTACTTGAATAAATTGTTAAGCATATTACACTTTTTTTTGTTAATTTTTTTATGTTACCATCTGGATTAGTAGTGCCAGAATTTCTTACCTGCATGTGAATTCATTTTCGCTTAGGCAAAGTTCAAAGCACTCGCGCCTGGACGCCACCGACACGGTACGCTTAACTTCCGTCTTGAGCTTATAATTTTGTACACGATCGACATACCAGGCTCGGGAGCAGGGCTTCGCCGAGAGGCATGATTTTTGGCCATAAATGGTGAACACGGGGAATTGTGATTTTGTCAGGGCACCTACATACACGAAAGGTAATTACAATTTAAAGTAAATACACTCTAGTTAACTTAATGTCGTAAGTAGCTTACCAGGCAATTGATCGGCGTGGGCTGAAAAGAACACACAAAGCCCGGTCTCGTAGTTAACTGACTGGCAGGTTTTGTTATTTCTGCACGTCTCCAGACAATCAGTGAGCATTAGAGTGCCCGGCAGTGAATCCATAAGTTTTTCAGGAGCCGAGAACACATACCTTCCCATAAGAAGGGAATTATTATTATTTCTTGGCTGATTAAACACCTAATTGCTTACCCGGTGACGATTTCGAAGCCAACCAGTTCTGGATCACAGTCCACTGGCGCATTGTCGTAGTAGATCCCATCTTCATCCGAACCCGACGAACCGGATAAATCCGAAGAGGCTGGCAGATCATAGGCGGAGTTCCGAGTCTCCGCCTGATTAGCTGGCACCACTGTGGCCGACTCGGATTCAATCTGGTTTATTTCGGTGATGGGGGTAGCCTTCGCACTTCCAGGTAGCTCTGTCTGGCCCTCTATCTGTTCGGTGGCCATAATTTTGCTAGCATTTGGAAGAGGCGCTGCTGTCACCGATTCGGCGGCCAATCTGCGCACGCGCAAGTGCTCCTTGGCAGCTGCCGCGCTATAGAGCATCAGGGCCAGAACGAGTTGCCGCAACAGGCGAATGCGGTGCGGTGTCTTGGTCATTATTTAAATCTTATATCACTGAGACGGCCTGAAAAAGAACAGCGCAATCTATTACAGTTTGTACTACAAACTTTGTAGGGTTTGTTTTATTAAATTAGTCTAATGGTGAAATGTGTGTACGTTGCAGAGATACTGTCTCAATCCATCCAAATTAATTTGTTTGCCATAAGGCGTAACGCGAATTATGGTATCCCCATTGCCCTACCCATTGGGAGAACAATATCACGGCTGGTAAACTTTGTAGAGGAAACGGGCCTCACGTCGACGACCTCTTGCACTATTCACCACTAGACGGCTTGGATTTTTTCTGGTTCGCTGAGCTAAACTCTTGCGCAACGGCCAAGTTAATGGTCATCGCTTATGATTGACGGTTACGTTGGGAAGACTATCAAGGGGTCATGAGCTCTAATTTTTTGCCAAGTACCATGTAGAACTTGTTTGGCAAGACAGTCTATTTTCCATCTCCTCTTCTCGGCTTTTCCCATTTTTTCAATGCACATTTCGCGAGATGATTATTGCCAATTCTGGATGCATAACGCCAACTATATTTTAAATATTAAGCAATCAAAAGGTATGGTGTGTATATTGCTTATTAGAGACCCACTTGGAGCATGACTTATGGGCCGGCCTGCTGGCTGTTAAGATCTAACTGTACTATAAAATTACATATATTCCATATTTATTCTAAGCCGCCGGACTTGATGGCATTACAGTTATTTTCCGTGAATCCCATCGTATCTCATGAATAACCATGTGTGCAGAAAAGTTTGTGTGTAATAGATACATGGACCCAAGACAGGGCTCTTCATAAAAAGAACGGACTGACGGACGGACAAATGACTACACTAATCCGGTGTGGCGACGCTTCTGCCCAAAACTGATCTCCCGTCTTAGAAGCACTTCCTTAGCAACACGGCCATACAAAACATACCGTTAATATGATTCATAAACCTTTACACACCAGAACGGCCAGAACGAGCCGTAACTTAATTAGAGTTAAAATGCTTGAAAGATTTTTGAATGTTTTTTCATTTCCACAGCGAGAATCCACTGGGTGAAAAGAATCGGCCCGTCCCGGTCCGGTCCGGTCCGGCCCGGTCTGGTCTGGTCTGCTGCACATGGACATTGTACCATCGCACTGGCATACAAATGTATCAATGCCATGTAAAGAATGGCCACTCAGGAAGCTGCATTATAACGAGTCCATGACCATGTTATTGTACAAAAATCTTGTAGAAAGCGGCAGAAGAATTAGGTCAATGATTATCGTCAAAAGTTGTTTGGCTGAGAGCATAGACACCACACGAATACGATATGTATTGTATGTACATATGTCTGCACTGGTACCTGTACCAGTACCAGTAGAGTAGTGTGGAGTTTGGGTGGCTGCGCCCGCAGCGATCAGCTCTCGACCCCCGATCCGATCCGATCCCAACCGGTAATGGTATGGACACCAGGAGGAAATAGCACTGCCTAACTGTGCCGCTGATCACAAACGATTAGAGAGAAGCGTCATTTATAGCCTCAATTACAGTTAAATGATCACCAGCACCGGCCTTGGGCCCAATCCGGAGTTGATAAATTGAAATTTCTTGCCGAAAAGCTACGGGACTATATCGTTATGAGTGTTGTGATGGCGATTCTAAACGAAAAGCGAAAATAATTGGTAGGGAAATGTCTCTGGGCAGGAGAACGAAAGATATAAGAAATTCTTAAAGCGTGACAAGTGGAACTCAAAAAGCGTATTCATAACGTTTGTTACCAACATAATCATCACTGTTTCGAAACAATAAAAGTTTAAAGTCATATTGTGTCGGAACTTTATACCGCTTAACACTTTCAAACTTTTCTTTTTAGTTTTACTGATCAGCGGCTGCTAACTTCATTTTAATTTCTTTTCCGTTAATAGTCTTTTTATTTCCGAAAGCGTCTACACCTATTCCAGCGCCCGACTTCAATTCCATTCACATTCAGCCTATTTTCTGATGCATGATGTAATTAAAAGATCTACACCCAGCCAAGAAAGTCAATAGAAATCCGACTATTGAGAGGAGCCGCCGAAAACTTTCACCATTCTGAATGTGTTAATGACTTCATTTCTTTAGTCACCAATATTTAACGGTAGATATCATCGCACACACTGCCAAATTGATTTCCAATTTTGCCAAATTTTCAATACGGCCTCAAAACGGCTTTGATGATTATCATCCATCGACTGTGTAAGTAATTACACCCCATAATTTCCATCGATTAGTTAGATTTGGTTGTTTATGATTTTGTAATTTAACTCTCTAGGTGGGCTCTCGATATACTTTGACGCTCCTCTGGCCATACAAAGGCACGTCATCCGTCCAGCCGTCCAATCACCCCACCATTCCCAGTTCAGGCCAAAACGGACGTCCTAATGTTCGCTAATGTTTTGACGGAAGCTGTAGACTGGTATCTGAGGAACACAACATGCTTTTGCATTTTAAGACACAGTGCTTTGCTTTTGTGCGTTTTTGTAGCAACATCAGCAACATCTGCAGCAGCAGTTGCCGCATCAGCAGAAGCAGCAGCAGCAGCAGCCTCTTTTCTTTGGTCTTTCAGTTCACTTATTCAGAATGATTGTCTCCGTTTTTTCAATGCTGGCATAGTCATCCGTCAGCTTGATCACTGCCGTTTAAATAAACCGGTTAACATTTTTTGTTGTGATTTTTCTTCGGTATTTTGCAGCAAACTGCAGAAAGGGTTTTAACATCTGTGTGCTCGGCACAGGTACACAACCTTAGTAAGAGAACTCCGTCTCCCGAATTATGGTAAATCCAAGCTGCCTAAATTATAGTTTGTCGTCCGTGCAACAATATTATGACATTAAACAATTACCTAATTAACAAAAAAATGGGAATGATTTTGAAAAGAATCTATCCCGAATTTAGCCAAGTCACTGAGGAACAAAACACTTTCGCAACATATAGCACTTGACGGAGCGGAGAAAGATAATGCCGAACTTGACCATTCGATGGTCGCCGCAGAACTGAAGACTTCAATGCCACCGAGTGACTTGTTATAAAAATTAGATAAAGAAGTTCTGGAGGAGCTGGCGAGCTCCAGCAGGCAGGCAGGCAGGCAGGCAGGTTTGTTGTCTTTCGGTGGAGCGCACAACCTGCAAGACGTTGGAGAGAACTGGAGAGATTGGGACGGAAAGACGGCCGAACATGGAATTCTTACAAAAGAAAGTCGCCAGCAATGGGCTGGATGCTTCGGGCCTCAAACGAGAATCTCAAACAAAAAGAAATTGTTGGCATGGAAAGGTAAATACGCGGTGCTCGGCCCGTATCACCTGTACGGAACGATCTCTACACACGTAAAGAGTCGAACTCAAACTTGTTGGGGATGCAACCAGGGGCTATATCGTTCATGGGGAGGTGTAATAGCGGTCAACGATCGAGAACAATGTGCACCTGTTCTCTCTCTTTCCGTGCTCTGCTCTCTTCGCCTGTTAATAACATCAACTAGATGGTAACTACATAGTATTTCGACTAAGTTTCCGCCGCACAAGCTCTATTCATTTTCTTATGGGCCTTTTAATGTATGAAACTCAAAACTTGGGCGTATTATAGTAATGGGTTTTTCTTCTTAACTGTCGCGTTGCGTTTTAACTTTTTCACTTTCACTAATAGTACCGGTGTTGTAAACATGTGAAATCGTTTCCTACCCATTTTCTCCTATTCTAGACGCACACGCCTAATCGGCTTAAATTAAATCTACCGAAACAATTCGTGTGGGCTTACTTTTCAATGTTTACTTTTACCCAATTTCAAACGCCCAGACAGACAGATCATTGGTCGTCTTATCGTCCAATCTTCCCAGTGTGATCTGTGAAACTTGAATAGCCCACTTTATTGGCAAGGCAGAGCCAAGATTTGTGTTGCTGCTGCGGCACAGCTCTTTCAAATGGAGTTTGGTATGTAAACCTAGAATAGCCCATCAAACGGTGTTTGATTTCCAAATTTATGGGTCAAGCAAATGCAAATCAGTTTTGGAGTCCGTTTTTAACAAACGGGTCGTGCTTTGATAACAAATTGGATAAACAATAAAGGTATACGGACGAGATTTTGGCCATTTATGCTACTAAAAGAGATGAAATAGTCGCCAAGCGTCAAAATGAATAATAAGTAGACCAAAGAAAGTCCGTTTTAGCGTTTATTGAATGAATCACGGGAGATTCCAAAGATCTGGCCCAAATAAAGCATTATTTTTATGGGATACAAAATATGTATAAATGGAGCACAAATTAGATTCATTAATTTTGTTAAATGTTTAAACTTGTAAAATATTTTTTTCCAATCAAAACACTTGTTTCTAACACTTGTTCCTTCAAAAAACCTTTTGTACATTATTATGTAACGGTTTATTTTGTAAATTGGTTGAAATATATTACCTCCACATTCAAAGAGGCGGTTTTGCTTTCATAAAAATTCACTCAGCTGGCTTCTGAACCATAATTAGTAAGCTTCTTAATCACTTGCTACACGAACGTTTAGTTCCCGGCCTGCTTTATATCTTCTTCTACGGTCACTTAAGAGATAATTCCTAATTACAAAATAATGCACACTTATCGCAATGTAGGCTCATTATTTTCCACGTTCTTCTGTACTTAAGCGTGTGTTTTTAAAAGCAACGCATTCCTATTTTTCGAGATTCTTTCTTTCTTTCTTGGCCAAGTACGAACGATGTACAAATTAATGTGGATATTTATTTTTTTTCTACTCGCCGTTCGCCAAAGCCTCGAAGATCGTATAGATCCCCGAATAGTTGGTGGATTTCCAGCGGATATAGCCACAATCCCGTATATAGTATCTATACAATTATATGGAATCCACCACTGCGGCGGCTCAATAATAAATAACCGAACCATTTTAACGGCGGCCCATTGCCTGGCCGGAGTTTCGCGGCGTTTGCTGAAAGTCAAAGCTGGTGGAACCACACGCGATCCAAAAGATGGAAAATTATTCTCGGTTGCCGCAATTTATCACCATGAAAAGTGGTCGGCCAAGACAATGGACTATGATATTGGCCTCCTGCGTCTAACCAATGCTATCACTTACTCCAGGAAGGTCAGGTTAAATATTGAGTATACTACTAAGGAGTAACTTTACTCATTTTTGTCTGCAGATAAAGCCTATCAAAATAAGTTCAAAAAAAGTTGCCGATGGAAAATTTGCTACGATCGCCGGATGGGGCTTCACAAGTAGCAATGGTCAAAGTTCCGAAAAGTTACGATATGCCCGAGTACCAATTGTTAGTCAAAATAAGTGTATAAAATTATTTGGAAAAAAAGTGACTGATCGGATGATATGTGCTGGTTACATCGAAGGTGGAACGGATGCGTGTCAAATGGACTCCGGCGGTCCACTGGTTTTCCAAGAAGAGCTGATTGGCATTGTCTCCTGGGGCGTGGGATGCGCCCAGCCCAACAAGCCTGGTGTTTATTCCCGACTTGAGACTTTGTCTTCATGGGTTAATACAACTTTGCATACATAAAACATGTTAAATATAAAAAATTTGAGTTTTTGTACAGTTTTCTGGGGGACACACTTCAAAAATGGGCATGGCACAGGGAAGGACAAAACGGCCTACAGCGTAGGCCAATAGATATCCGATTCCTAAGCGGAATACCTGAAACGAATTGTGGATAGATTCTCCATCATTCTGCATTAAAATCTAGAAACGAAATATTTTTTGCATTTTTTGTAAAATTTTGTAGTGGATACCCTTCAAAAATGGGGATGGCACAGGGAAGGACGAAATGGCCCACAGCGTAGGCCATATCTTGGCCAATAGATATCCGATTCCTAAGCGGAATACCCTAAACGAATCGTGGATGGATTCTCCATCATTCTGCATTAAAATCTAGAAACGAAATATTTTTTGCATTTTTTGTAAAATTATTTAGTGGATACCCTTCAAAAATGGGGATGGCACAGGGAAAGACGAAACGGCCAACACGGTGGCTATATCTTGGCCAATAGATATCCGATTCCTAAGCGGAATACCTTAACCGAATCGTGGATAGATTCTCCATCATTCTGCATTAAAATCTAGAAACGAAATATTTTTTGCATTTTTTGTAAAATTTTGTAGTGGATACCCTTCAAAAATGGGGATGGCACAGGGAAGGACGAAATGGCCCACAGCGTAGGCCATATCTTGGCCAATAGATATCCGATTCATAAGCGGAATACCTTAACCGAATCGTGGATAGATTCTCCATCATTCTGCATTAAAATCTAGAAACGAAATATTTTTTGCATTTTTTGTAAAATTTTGTAGTGGATACCCTTCAAAAATGGGGATGGCACAGGGAAGGACGAAATGGCCCACAGCGTAGGCCATATCTTGGCCAATAGATATCCGATTCCTAAGCGGAATACCTTAAACGAATCGTGGATGGATTCTCCATCATTCTGCATTAAAATCTAGACACGAAATATTTTTTGCATTTTTTGTAAAATTTTGTAGTGGATACCCTTCAAAAATGGGGATAGCACAGGGAAGGACAAAACGGTCTACAGCGTAGGCCATATCTTGGCCAATAGATATCCGATTCCTAAGCGGAATACCTTAAACGAATCGTGGATCGATTCTCCTTTAATCAACATAAAAATTTAAAAACTAAATTTTTTTGCACTTTTTGTAAAATTTTGTGGTGGATACCCTTCAAAAATGGGGATAGCACAGGGAAGGACAAAACGGCCTACAGCGTAGGCCATATCTTGGCCAATAGATATCCGATTCCTAAGCGGAATACCTTAAACGAATCGTGGATCGATTCTCCTTTAATCAGCATAAAAATTTAGAAACGACATTTTAATGGTGGAAATTTATTTTGGACTTTTTGCAAAATTTCCTGGGGATAGCACAGGGGATGTGCTATCAAAAAAAATGGGGATTCCCTTCAAAAATGGGGATGGCACAGGGAAGGACAAAACGGCCCACAGCGTAGGCCATATCTGGGCCCATATATATCCGATTGCTAAGCGGAAAACCTTAAACGTGGATATCTTGTATATAACTTACTCTTTCTTGCAGGCTTTCCGGTGCTACAGCTAGCCGTCGATGCATCCCTTGGTCCGGCAGTTGTCATGGTGGGCCCCCTCGTCCATCGGCTGTGATCGTGTCCTTGTCGTCGTTGTCTTCACCATCTGCATGGTCATTAGTGATCTTTGTTAGTAATTTTCACTGCTTTTTGTGGATATCTAGTGTATAACTTACTCTCTCTTGAAGACTTTTCGGTGCTACAGCTATACGTCGTCGCATCCCTTGGTCCGGACATTTTAATGGTGGGCGCCCTCCTCCATCTGCTGTGATCGTGTCCTTGTCGTTGTTGTCTTTACCATCTGCATGGGTCTTCTGGGAGAGCCAACTATAAGGGCACTTTGATGGCCGTCACCAATGGCATTGGTGCAATCACGCCATATATGGTCTTCGTTCTAATCTCATTAATTTATTTAATTCTTTTAGGCCTCACTGGCTGTATCTTAAGATATTTATTTCGATTCTTGAGCGGAATTCCTTATTTGTATATAGGAGATTTATGGAGGGAATTGCGCAAAAGGGTTGGCTACATGGCAGGGACACCTGTTAAAGGCCTGTTAATGTTTTATTTTTAACGTACAAAAATATTAATTAATAAAAAAAAATATAAAACACAAAAAAAATTGCAAAAAAATGTAAAGAAAATGTACAAAAGCAACAACAACTACAACAAATATTACAAAAACAAGAACAACTACAAAAACAAGAGACAAAATTAAGAACAAATTTATAAAAAAAAAAAGAAATTATTTTCATTTTTCAGGCTTGCTTAAGTACAACCTTTGAGAATCGAGGAGGAAGGCGCTATTTTTTAAATTAATGTTTTTAATTTATTAATTGAATTGCTCCCAAATAATAAAGTCTTCAGCAATGTTTTTATATCCAAAACAACGGTAAAATTTTACTCTTCATTGCTAATCCACTTCATTGTGCCCTTAAAAGTAGGCAACGGAAAAATGATTGTTTACATTTTGAAATTTATATTTTGAAAAAAATCACGTTTTCCTTTCAAAATTATCGATATTGTAAGTTGTTTTACAAACATCGTAAGCTTAGACACCCTGGCAACTATATGTCGGATTATATTGTACAGTTATATGGCTGATATTATAAATTAAAAACAAAAATATAATGACTTCCATAATGTTATAGGTATCCATAATCTTATTAAACAAAGACATATTTTATTTATGTTTTCACATTTAAGTGTTAGCAAATGGGTCCTTAAATAAATGAAAGTTAATATCCATCTTCCATCTTCAAATTGATTCCGCCCAGAATCGGATGGAAATTGGCTATTATATAGAATATATGGAATATTTATATGGAATATAGCTATTGCTAGAGACTATATGGTCGGCCTGTGCCTTTTTCAGCATTTTGAAGGCACAGAAAATTTGACTAAATATCTTTAAAATATATTATTTCTAGATTTATATGCAAATTGATGGAGAATCGATCCACAATTCGTTTAAGGTATTCGTATTAAGGTAAGAATGGAATATTCATTGGCCAAGATATGACCTCTGCTACGGGGCGTTTGGTCCTTCCCTGCGCCATCCCCATATTCTCTGGTGCAGATTAATAGATACATTTTAAGATATTTTTAAGATAGTCTTCCAAAGAATCGAATGTTTATTGAAAAGATATCGCTTTCACAGGTGGATCGATAAAAGAACGAGGTTTTATTTCCAAGTGGCGTTTAAGAGAAAAAAGGGCAACGGGCACACTCCACTGCGACCAAAACAAAGCAAATTATAAAATTGGGAGCATCAGGTTGTTTTTATAACTAATCTTATCCATTTCTGTTAAATAAATTTAAAGATACAAACGCTTTCAGTATTTTGATTATGGAATCCAAGCTTTTCCTGCAATAATTAACAACAACCAATGGACTATCAACTGGACACAGAGAGTTATTGGAATCGGTCATCAAGAGCTGCCTTTAGCTTCGACGATGAGGATGAGGTGGATCTTAGTCCGGAGTTGGTCAGCAATGGCATTCTAGCGGACGATACCATTTCGGAAGCCAGTTTCGATAACAGCGCCACTCTTAATCTCTCTATTAAGTCCTTGCTTAGCGAGGAGGCTCTGAAACTGGTGCTCCAAGAGCAGGCGCTCGATGACCGGGTCCTCCCCAAAGGAGTTTCGCCTGAAGAAGAACTCAAGATGCTTCGCCGCCAGCTCCAGAGCACTCTGTATAGCCCCAATTTGGAGGCCACTGCCCAGAAACTGATGCAGGGAAAACCTGCGCCACTGGAGATGTTTAAATCCCTGCACGAGAAACAACAATTGCTGGACACTGTTCTGGCTCAAGGAGGGCATGCAGTGATAGCAGTGCTACTTTTTCTCAAGAGAACCCTGCATACGCAACAATTTCATGGCATCCTGCGAGAGCGACCAAAAGCTTTAGAGCAGTATCTCAGCTACTTGCGTGAAAGCGGAGATCTGAGTAGCCACATAGACTTACTGCAACGCTTCGGTCGACACCAGGAGGCAGCTCTTAAACAGTTTGAGGCAGCCCTATCCTGCAAAGATGCAAACACCAAGAAAAACCAGCTCCAGCGTTTAGTAGAAGCCTATGCCACGGCTGGAGTGGGCATTATCCCGCTTTACGAGCAGATATTCCACTCGGCTCTAAATATGGAGAAGCTGTTGGAAAAGGAGAACGGATTAAGAAAAACCCTTGGCGAAAGGCCCACGCCCATCGAGGTACTCTACGCCTGCTGCCAAGCGAATAACAACTGGAAGGAGCAGGACATGTCAAAACCCCTGTCCCCGCAACGGTTCGCTGCTGATCAGCAAATCTCGCCAGCCCAGTATGAGTGGACGGCGCTGAACGAACGAGCTCAGGCCCAGGCCTATGCAGACTTGGAGTGCATATTCGAGCGCGTGCCCAGTTGGCACCCACTTAAATCCAAACAGTTTCACATCAGCTTTGATCTGGCGCTGGCTGTAATACGGCTGTATGAACTGCAAGCTCCATCAACAGTGCTGCAGTTGTTCCTTTCGAAAATGGGCAACAGTGTGGAGAAACTGGCGCTGGCGCAGCGTGTGAAGTGCATCAAAGCTGTGATTGACGCTATGGCAGGGCTAAAGCAGCAGCAGGAACTGCAGCAGCTGAAGGATACTCTACCCGACCGGTCCGAGGAGCAGTTCTACTGTGAGAACGCACTGAAATCACTACAAAGCAAACGTTGGACCACAGACAACATCAAGCTTAAGCTTTAAAATTGACTCTCTTTTTACGTGTATAAACATCTTTTTATTGTTAATCATATATGCGTGTGTAGATTTATATTAACTCTATCCGGATTTATTAAATAATTGCAAATCACAAGCTGAATATCGAATAAAAAAACATAAATTTGTATGGTATATGTGTATATCCTGCAGCCTCCATTTGATCTGTTCGATGAGCACAGTTTTGGATTTCGATTACTTTACTACAAATTTTTTTGTTTTTTAATTTATTGAGTAAACAAATAAAAGCAGCCAATGGCAAACAAAGCGTTACAAAATTGGATTCATTAAACAATTTGTTTGTCTTAAATATTTTGTTTAAATAACAGCGCTGTAAAAAGCATTTGATGTATAAATAACCGCAAACAACAAGTATGATATATATATAATTACGCGTAAACATGAATGGGATAAGGGAGATGTAGGTGTGTATATGTTCCCCGGTTCCTGGGCCAAATTTACATAGAAAACTTAAAACACAAAAAACAAGTCGACGACGAAGTGCCCGACCCTCAACTGATGCGAGTGGAACGGAAGAAGACGGGATACAGGACCGGAACCGGAAACGGTAGCTAATTGGCAGCCTCGCAGTCCGAGTAGCTGAGCAGACGCTGGCACAAGATCGTCTTGAACTTGACCGTAAAGCTATCGAAGATGATATCAGTGTCCTGCAGTGGTTGCTGCACCTGTCCCGTCAATGGAGCCGCCTGATTGCTGTCTGCCGCTGCAATCAGTTGCTTGAATTTCTGGTTGAGATTCTGCTCCAGCGTCGAGTTGTTGTTGTTAAAGTAAAACACGTAGGCCAGCTCTAGCAGATAGTAGTCCAGATCGCCCATAAAGAATCGCTCGCACTCCAGCATGTCGAATTTACGCTCAAGGAAGTGCTGACACAGGTGATAGATGAGGTGCTTTAGATCACATCTTCTGAGCGGAACATAACCAGTATCTTTGCTAAAGTATTCAAACAACTTTAAGGTGCGCTGGGCGGAATCGCAGCTTTGCAGGCATAGCCGAAAGGCTTCCACAAATCGAAAGTTAAGCATACAAATCCGTATGCGGTACTCATTTCGGTTTGGACGGGCACATTCGCCGATCTTATCGGGGTTATATAACCCATGAAAGACGTATAGGCAGTAGTGTATATAGTGTCTCAGCTGCTGCACCGATGTCTCACCTAAACCATCACTGCTAGGTGTATACGTGCTGGCATCATCGTTGTCTCCGCCCAATAGCTGCTCTGCATGTGCTCTGGGCATTACGCCGCCAATAACCTGTTCCGGCAGCGGCACATAGCTCTGCTCCTCAGGCGAGTAGTCCATGTCCAGCGAGCTGTTGACATCCCCCGCTATCGGGGGATTATATGAGAAGCTGGCATCGTTCTGGCTTAAGTTCTCTAGGCTGCTCAACATGTCATCAGAGTCCTGACCCGTAGCTGCATGTTCTGTGCTGCTCTTGTAGTTCTGCGATCCCACAGAGTAATGCTGATCAAAGCTAATATTTGCCGGCTGCAAAAAGTGCGGCTGATATGGTGGCATGACCTTCAGATACCTAACTGGGTCGTGGTCCAATCGTATTCGAGGTCTTGGCAAATTAATTTCCACCGGCGCCTCAACACATTGGCTTTCGAAACGCATCAGTCGCTTGGTCGAAGGCAAACACACTACACGCTGCCGCATTCTTTCTATACTGGCTCCCAAATCCCGGCCACATTGCCCGTTAGAATTGCCGCCGAAGGCCCGCACTATGTAATCGGTGGTCATTACCAGCGTAAAGTCTGCGCCGCAATCGACGTACATCGGACTCTCAATGCTGTCAATGGGCGACGGTTTCAGCACTGCCCGGCGATCCTTGTCCTCAGTGCCAAGCTGATGTTCCAGGTTTTTTCCCCACGTGTATAACGTGCAGGTGGACGAGATCAGAGCAAAGTGGAACAGGCCACTGGAGATCTGTAAGCACATAAGAAATAATCAAAATAATGGAAGCTTCAGAGAAAAAAAGGTATTTACCTGGAGAATTTGACCAGCCACCTCACTAGTATCCACCAGATGCGGTGTCAGGTGCTCCGATGGATCCGGCTCGGTGGCTGGGGCGGAGCCAGCCGGCGCCGTGGGAGCTGTCGGGCCAGCAGCTACTGGTGGTGGGATCGGATTAAGTATCTCCGCCTCTCGCTTACCCGCCAGTGCTATGGTTTCTGTAGCATCAGACGGCGCAGCCTCGGTTTCGTCCTTCTGGCTATCTTTGGTCTCACTCGGAGCTTTCGGAGTGGCGCCTGCCACTACGGCAGCGTAGGATGTGGTGGGCTCTACCAGCGTACTCGTAGTGGTATTGCTTGGCGCCGGTACCAGAGTAGCCTCCAGCTGCTTGCTCAGTAGCTCCTTCTGCTGGTTCTCCTCTAATTTTTGCTTGGCATTTGCCCTTCGTTTGATCTGATTGGCCAGGCGCAAGGCCTGTGGCGAGCTCCCCCAAGTGTACAGACGCTCCTGATCATCTACAGCTAACTGTAATAAGAGAAAAAGGTTTATATTTCATAGTATTATTAATAAAATCCATACACACATTGGTAAAAAATTTGGTGTGTATCAGTCTTAGGCTGCAGCCGCTCGTCTCCAGGCGCACTGGCAGATTCGTCTTGGTGTCGCCGCCCTGATCACTATTTCCAGTGCCAAGCTGCCCAAAATGGTTGGATCCGAATACGAAGAGCTCAGTGGAGCAATTGTTAGCCTCCTTGTAGCTACTTGAAGCCTCGCACAGAACCAGGGTGTGTGCATGGCCAAGAGATATTTGTAAAATTTTCTAGAAAAGGGAACAGTCTTAGTGATGTTCTTGAATCCATTGATAATAACACACCTTATATTTGAAAAAACTGACTAGTTGTGGAGTAGCTATATTCTCACAGCATCCCTGTCCTAGCTGCCCATAAACGCCCCATCTACGTAAAAATAAGTATTATTGATTGTTTTTATTATCTGCCAAAAAAAAAATACTTACCCCCACATATAGAGCTTTCCATCTGCTACGGCCGCGTTATGATATTGTCCGGCCTCTAGCAGGGTTATGTTCATCCCATCTAATGCCGACACAAGCATTGGTTGCAATGCCATCTGCATGTGGCGGCCAATTCCTAGCTGGCAGAGATTGTTGTTTCCCACGGAGTACAACTAGAAAACAAAAACAAACTTATTCGATTAAGAAACATAAGAAAATATTGATGAAAGACTTACGCCGTTATTAGTTAGAATAAGTGTATGCTGTCGTCCACACTTGATGGCGTGCACCTGCAAATTAAGCTGGGAGAGCAGATCCAAGCTCTTTACAGCATGAGCCGGTTCTGGGGGCTCTAAAGAAACGACATTTTTATTCGCAAAATGTTATAAAAAAATATGTCTTTGAAACACCAACCTGTGGACTTTTGAGCACTATAATAGCTAGGAATGCCACTGGAGCCCCAAAAGTATGCGGTGCCATCCACCACACAAGAGCAGTAGGCACAACCAGCTGAGATCGGTTTGAAGCGTGATGATTCGATGGCAAACTAAAGGATTATACAACCATATAATAACTATGGGAGGACTGACTTTAGAAAATGAATGAGTCGCACCTGATTGTCTTCATAGTTGATGCGGAAATTCGATAAGGAATTCTCTATGGAATCATGCTTTACCCGCTGGGATTCCATATGTATGAGTACTGCCAAATAGGTTTCGATTAGACTCTTGCAAAACTCAAACAGTTGGGGATTATTATCGTTGGAGATCGCACAGTCGCTGTTGTGTGACACGACTGGACGAAGGGCGGCAGAAAATGGGTTTAATTGCTTCGCCAATCGCTGAAATAAAAATGAATTAGAAATTGGATAATATATGTTATTTATTTTGTATGTCACCTGCAACACACAGGGCCTTATGTGGTCGAGCTTCTCCTGGATAAAACCAAAGTAGTCCATGGATACGTGCGGCAGAAAAGTAATTGTCTCCATAAATATATTCTCGCTAAGATTATACAGGCAAACATTTAGCTCATTATACCACCCAAACTCCTGGGCAACGACACTGATCAGAGCATTAAAGGTATCCAGACAGACGCCTCGAATTTTTGCTAATATGACGGCGGACGAAAACAGGCCACTCTGACAGAGAACTATACTCGTCATGTTGGTGTGATATTTGCTATTAGTCACGAGGAAGTTCCTAAAAAATAAAAATGAATTTGAAAAAAGATGAAAAGGAAACAGAAATGAAATATCTTACCAAAGCGGTATGTAGTTCTTGTCGTTGACAGCCTTCTCAGCCAGAGTTATGAGCAACAAGTTGGCCAAATGAAATTGCGAAGAGGGCGACATTTGGAGGGCGCTAATTGACTCGTCGACACCATACTTATAATCACTACAAAATTCCCCGCTGTTCACGTCCTCTTCTTGCGGCTTTTCTGGCAGGATCACCCGCACATCCTCAGAGTGTCGATAGGTGATGTCATCCAAACAATTCTTAAGCATGGGGTGGCCCAAGTACCGCGATCGCAGAAGATATGTGGACTTCAGCGCCATTGCACTCAGCTGCATTAGAGCATATGTGTGTCCGTACATGGCCAACTTCAGTGCTGTCCGGATTGGTTTGACCCTGGCTACATTGTACGTAAGCAGAGCTTGAGTGATCTTCTTGCGTCTCAAGAGGTAGTCGCCGGCAAACTCGATGCACTGTTCGAAGGAAAGGTCAAAGGTGTTGCAGAAATCGCGGCACTGGTTCCACTCGCTCTGTAAGGCGGCATCAAGAAACAATTCAAACGGCTCCTTTCTAAAAGATACATATTTTGTCAGTAACTACTCGCTCATTTGCAAAACTGCTATGGAAAATTCGACTTACTTGAGCTGAATGGCATACACATTCTTGTTGGTAATCACATAGCTGGGATCGTAGTTGATTTTCGGAAACTCCGATTGCATTATTTCCATTTGCCGCAACGAAAACTCACTACTCACATCCGCCGAATCGTAAAACTTTATATAGTCCATGGGCGTATGAATGTCTTTAATTTCGAATGCCTTGGCCTTCTCTTCTTTGGTCAAAGTCTCTGGCTGGCTGGCGGGATTTCGGTATTGCGCCATCTGATACAAGTGCAGCACAGTTTCCTGTTCAAAACGAAAGAGTCCAATCTGGGCCAAGGAGTTAAAGCGCTAGAATGAAACAAAGATTGGGTTGTCACTAAGGACATCCATTGCCTCAATTCGGATACTTACGTCTTCGTCAGAGGTGTGCAAAGAAGCCATGGCACTGCTGATTACGCTCACAGCATTGATCGCATTGCTGGGCATTTCACTTTGTTCCAGGCTCGAGGTGGTGGTTGTGGTGGCACTAGTGGTGTCGCTCTTCTGACCACTCACCTCGGCCTGTTCTATTTTCTCCGTATCTGTGTCCCGATTTTCCTTATCGGTATTGACCACCAGCGGGTCTTCTAACGATGAGGCTGCCGTCGAGATAGCCGAGTCACTTCTACAGTGTAGGTCCACATAGTGTATGCCGTAGAGTATGTTGGAGCTTATGAGTATTTCTTGGGTGTGCTTGGGTATCTTGTACACGAACAGCGGCTTTAAACTGATGTCTATGCTATGCACGGTCAAGCTGTGGCTATTGCTGTGCAGAGCACTTAGCAAAAAGGTGCTTCGCAGGTTTTGGATGGTATAAAACGAGCCGGTCGTGGTGCCCAAGGGCTCTGGAGTCACTGACGGCGAGTCCATTATTGCAAAGCTGGCCATCGATGAGTCAGGCATAACTAGAACAATAAGACGAGTAATTAACGAATTTGTTTCAACAAGCCTAAAGCTAATTAGTTAATTTGATGGCAGAGTCTGTCGAGTGTGAGAGTTGGGCGAACTCACCACGCAAGCGACGCTTCAATAGATGCAACAGTTCTCTCAAAACTGCACACCAATAAAAAATACATAATATTCACAATTAAACGGCGCACAAAAATCAACAAAGATAAACACAAGTTAGGCAAGTAATATTTTTTAAAAAAGGGAAAATAATAATGGCCTGTTCCGAGCTTATAGAAACTTATAATAGAATTCGATCCATTTTAAAATTGTTAGCTCGAAACAGGTCAGGAAATAAATATTACTGTTTGCTTACGCACATTCATCAAACTTTTGACGCTGGTCGGAGAGTCGCATCTTGATTGCCTGCAGCTTCTTAGAACCCAGACTCTTGAGCGAGGCCAGCCGCGCTCTCGTGGCCGGCAAGATGCCATCCATGTTGTTGGCGCCAGCTGCTAGAGGCTGCTGCTGGAAACGAACGCCACACGGCTGCTCCACCGTTTGCCGGGCCACTGCTTCACTGTACGACGGTGGGGCTGGTGGAGGAGGTGCTTCTGCACCGCCAAGCTCTGTGGGAGCCGGGATGGAAGGGTCTGCAGCTGGTGCCACTTGGCCGCTAGGTGCCGCATCTTCGATGGACGGTGGTGCGAATACATCCTCTTCCAGTTGGCTGTTATCGGAGGCCGGATCGGAGCTGTTGCTCTGTCGAGCGCCCGTCCCCACACCTTGCTGCCTTCCTTGCACAGGCATTACGATTTGCCACGCTCCCTCACGAGTCGTAGGTGAGCTATCTCCCGGATAAACATACATGATGGCCCTCTGCTCAAGCAGTAGTTTGTACTGCTGTTTTAGCGAAGACGTTATCTGATAAATGAGACAATGTTTAGTGTTAACTGTTACAAAAGATAATACATTTAGCTTACCAGTAACATAACTCCATCATAGGCCTTGTCCTTGCAGATAACCAGCTGCATCACAGATCCGTTTTCGATAGCAGTGCTCGCGATCATGGGGCAGTTCGGACTCAGACCTACAAAGCAGATAGAGCCGTCTGAGTACCCAATAATGGCCCTATTTAGACCGTGATTGGTTTTCCACCACACCACGGACAAGGGATAGGGACAGGTCTTGGACGCCATGAAAGAGGTAGCCATAACCTGGCTATTGCCGGTGGCATCAAACGGTTGGACGGGAGGCGTTTTCTGCGGCGGCTGAGTTCCCACAGACGCATCGAGATCAATCCCTTGGTTTTTCACCAGCATATGCTCTGGGAGATCATGACCCAGGGGCTCGTCCTCCAGATTGACTTGCTCCAAGTTATCCGCTAACTGCTGAACAACATCCAGTTGGGGCTCCGACAGCCCCGTGGAGTGATTAGGGCACTTCTTCGAGTTGGGACACTCATGGGGCCCCACAAAGGGGATAATGTAGGATGTCACCTGGTTAGTGCTGTATAACGAGCAGGCGGCCAGGCTATGTGTCTTGTCTACTAGAGCCAGGGCGGGAACGATGTGCAGCGTATTGTCGAAACCTGTTGATGGAATCACGGTTCAGTAGGGTTCAGTAACATCGAAATCAATCGTGATGGGTGACCATTAAATCAAAACAAAATACGCAACAGAAAATCAATAACACCACATGCACGCACACACACTCGGCAGCAGAGTAATTTTAGGCTTCGCCACCCGCACCGCACCGCAACTACCACCCCCCAGAACCACCCACTTACATAGTACCAGCAGCCAGATGCCTGCAGGATCAAAACAGACCGCGTGGATGACACGATTTCGGAACCAGGATATCATCTTGACAACCTCCTGTCCAGAGGCACTGATATACCGTAGCAGAATCTCATTTTCCTCGCTCACCAGGCAAAGGAACTGCTTCTCGTCTAGGCCTGCTGTAACTGCTGACAGCTTGCAGCTGAGATTGGTGATCAGCGGCCGCAGCTCGAACATGCCCAGCTCCTTGAGCTCCGCCATCTCGAGGAGATTCGCTCACAGTGTGCCTATTTTATTATCCTTATTCTCCCCTGGTTAGCTCCACTTTCCACTTGCAGGGGAAGATTTCCTCAAAATCCGAGTCGGCCCAGAGTTGCATTTGTGTTAGCGGTGAGAAAGTGTTTTGTGGATGCTCGTGATAACTTTTAAACAATGTCTAAAGTAGTCAAAAATTAAATTAATTACATAAATTATAAACTTAAATTAGTTTTCTGCTGTTTAAAATGTTTCTTTTTTTCACTTCAAGAAACTTAAAAATATTCCTAAAAAAAATTAAGGGAATATTAATTTATTTATTAAGGAAAATATAAATTTATTTTTATAATTCAAAAATATATGTCAATACAAATTAATTTTGCATTTACAATTTTTAAAAACTAAAAATTTGCCTAATTCATATATGAACGTATTTAAATTAACATTATTTTTTAAAACGGATCAGGATTTTCAGGGTATTTTATATTTCTGTAGTACGGTCCCACTAAATCCATGCGTCCCTGCAATCGAAAATAACGGCGCGAATTAGCGTCAGCGTCGCTTCTTGAGTATCAATATCAATATTTGAATTGGAAGTTTGAAGAGTACATAATTTAATATCTGTTTAAGTCAAAAAGAAACCTCTGCCAAATGGAATCGCGATTGCCTAAACCAAGTGGCATCAAGCGGCCCATGCCGGTGAAAACTGTGCTACCCACAGATCGCATTCGAGCAGGAGGTACTGCACCCGGTGCAACTGCAGGAGCCAGCGTGTTCAATGCCAACCAGACCTATTGCGGAAATGTGCTTCCACCGCTTACGAGGGATCTTAACAATTTGCCTCAAGTGCTCCAACGTCGAGGCGGTAAGTCCAGAAACCTACATGTTTTAAAGAATTTTGACTGAGCAACGATTGTTTTTCTAGCTCGTGCTGCCTCTCCGGAACCTGTAAAAATGGCCAATCGTGCCAAGCTGCGACGCAGCCGTTCAGCCTGCGACATCAACGAGATGCGTCAAAACATCAAACGGACGGCAGCTCCTCCTACGCTTCCAAGTATTCCAAGCAAAGTGTCGCGCCTTGGCACCGGGACAGCAGCAGCTCCTTCCCAGCGACCAGTTCGGCCAGCCCTTGCTGCGACCGCTAACTCTTCGTCTACAACTGCAAAAAGACCGGTTACATCGCGACCCGTCTCTCGACCAGCTGCCCCACCCGCTACGGCTGCTAAGAGTAAACCTACAGGATCAGCCGCAGGAGGAGGAGCTGCAGGAGCTGCTCCCAAACGTATAGCACCGTATGACTTCAAAGCCCGCTTTCATGATTTGCTGGAAAAGCACAAAACCCTTAAGACCAAGTACGAAAAACAAATTGAGGACATGGGTGAGCTGGAATCACTTCCCACTCAACTGGAAGAAACGCAGAATAAGCTTATCGAGACAGAGTCTACACTGAAAAATGTGCAGACCGATAACGAGTGCTTACAGAGGCAGGTGAAGCAGCACACTAAGAACATAGAGACAATAACCACAACGTTGGGAAGAACGAAGGAGGAGCTCTCAGAGCTGCAGACAATACACGAGGTAAATAGAAAAATTCTATTTTCAAAAATGGTTGCTTTGATTTTTTTATTTTAACAGAAAATCAAAACCGAGCACGCTGCTCTGAGCAAAGAAGTTGTGTATCTGCGACAGCGCACGGAGGAACTGATACGCAGTAACGAACAGCAGGCTTCCGAACTGGAAACATGCAAGGAGCAGCTCTTTCAGTCGAACATGGAGCGCAAGGAGTTGCACAACACAGTTATGGATCTACGCGGCAATATAAGAGTTTTCTGTCGAATACGTCCACCGCTGGAGTGTGAGGAGAACCGCATCTGCTGCACCTGGACCTACCATGACGAGGCCACTGTGGAACTCCAGAGTATCGATGGTCAGGCCAAGAACAAGATGGGCCAGCAAATTTTCTCCTTTGATCAGGTCTTTCATCCCAACTCTAGCCAAACAGACATCTTTGAAATGGTATCGCCTTTAATTCAGTCGGCGCTCGATGGGTACAATATATGCATATTTGCCTACGGGCAGACGGGCAGTGGAAAAACATATACGATGGACGGTGTGCCGGACAGTGTGGGCGTCATTCCACGCACTGTCGATCTTCTTTTCGACTCGATCCGAAGCTATAGAAACTTGGGCTGGGAGTATGAGATCAAGGCCACCTTCCTGGAGATATACAATGAGGTGTTGTACGATCTACTGAGCAACGAGCAGAAGGATATGGAGATCCGAATGGTTAAGAATAGCAAGAACGACATATACGTGTCCAATATAACGGAAGAGACCGTTCTCGATCCCAATCATCTCCGCCAGTTAATGCACACGGCCAAGATGAACAGGGCTACAGCCTCAACGGTCGGAAACGAGCGATCATCTCGTTCCCATGCCGTGACAAAACTCGCGTTAATTGGACGCCATGCCGAGAAGCAAGAGATCTCGGTGGGTTCAATCAACCTGGTCGATTTAGCCGGTTCCGAATCCCCTAAGACTAGCACCCGTATGACCGAAACGAAAAACATAAATCGCTCGCTCTCCGAACTGACCAACGTAATCCTAGCGCTGCTGCAAAAGCAAGACCACATTCCGTACCGGAACTCAAAGCTGACTCATCTCCTTATGCCGTCGCTGGGCGGTAACTCCAAGACACTCATGTTCATCAACGTGTCACCTTTCCAGGACTGCTTCCAGGAATCGGTGAAGTCGCTTCGCTTCGCTGCCTCCGTCAACTCTTGTAAAATGGCCAAGGCCAAGAGGAACCGCTACCTTAACAACTCGGCCGCCAACAATAGCTCGCAGAGCTTAAACAGCGGAAGTTTTGAAAAATAACTAACGTTTGAATTAATCTTTTAATTTTTTATAATCTTGCAAATTTTGTAAATTTTCTATCTTTCTGTTATCTCTTAATTTATAAAGTTACGTTAAGTGGAAAATAAACTAATAAAGTGCTGAGACTTCTGGCGATCTCACTCACTTATTTGGCTCCCACTGCTTGACGCACCTCCGCGGGAATCTTCTCTACCAGATCGGAATGATTTTGCCCAAGACTGGCCAATACTCCCTTTTTATTCACGTGCTCCACATCCGCGTTGTAGGCGTAGTGCTCCCCATTGATGTTGGTCAGGGTTCCGCCCTGGGCTTCGAGCACGGCTTCGGGTGCGCAGGTGTCCCATTTCTTGCATCCTGGCGTGGCGAACACGTACGCATGCGCCTTTCCCTCGAGCAGTTGCAAAACTTTGAAGCCGGCACCCCCGACTTTTATTACCTCGGCGGATGGGAAGGCGTTGAGAGCTTGCTGGTGCAAGGCATTGGAATGTGAGCGAGTGGTAGTGATGATGAACTTCCCAGCTGGCGCTGCCTTTGGTGTGAATCCCCCAGTTCCTACGCCCTTGAGGCCCCAAATTGTGCGGCCCAGCTCTCCATCAGGCTGCTTGTAGAAGGGCTGATGAATAATTCCGCCCACCGCAGCATCCTTGACAGCAATTCCAATCAGAACCGTAACATGCTCAACGAATCCTGAAGAATGCACCGTGAAATTAAAATTGTAACATAATTAACATGTAGTCGAACCCACCTTGTGTGTATTCCGCGGTGCCGTCCAATGGATCCACCCATATGACAAAATCTTCAGGCTTGGCATCCTGCCACTCCGCCGGACAGTTGTGCTGCAGAAACGACTCATCCTGTTCGGTCACCAGCCAATCGTCGCACACATTTAGATCGGAACATCCCTCCTCCCCAATGATCTTCACAGTAGGAAATTTCTTGGTCAACGAGGCAATGATGCACTGCTGAGCGGAGCGGTCGGCCTCCGTCTGGGGATCGTTGTGGCCTTTGTCCACAATTCCCAGGTCGCCTTTTTTCAGCACATCGCGTATGATCACTCCGGCCCGCTTGGCCGTGCTAATGGAGGAAGCCATAAGCCGCATAATAATAGGAGCAGACATCTTTGTATATTTTGGAATTCAGGGATATCCAGGAATGCTCTGTTTAGTGAAGAACAGAAAGTTGTGAAAGTAATCAGCTGTTCGCGGTTCATGGAAGGTTGCCGGCAGTGTTGGAAATAAAAACAAGCTAAAAATTTAAAAATGAAAACAAATATATGACTTAGATTCTAATATTTGAAATTTACTGATAACAATAATTAATATTAATTTTATTTTAAATAACTGCTAACACTATTTTAATACAATGAATTTTCAACAAGTACAAAATTCAAAAGTGGAAGCTAAAGTGGCAGCCCTGAAAAGGTGTTGCCGGACAACCTGGAAGACCTTTGGACCACCCGATCCCCCGCCTCCACACATTAGTTCGTTTCCATCTTGAAGAGGTAAGTTAGTGGAAAATTAAGCTAAAAATTATACAGCATTTAGTAAAACTTGGTATATTCTTGCAGAAAATGGCGCGTGTTCTGGTTGGCGTTAAGCGTGTGATTGACTACGCCGTCAAGGTGAGCAAAAAAATCACTTGTTGCAAATATTCTTATTTATTGTATCACTTGTTGCGTTTTGCGTAATCGTTTTAATTAGAGATAATAAAAGTAATTAAACATCCTCTATTCTTCCATAGGTGCGCGTCAAGCCCGACAAGACCGGGGTGGTCACCCAGGGCGTGAAGCACTCGATGAATCCCTTCGACGAGATTGCCGTGGAGGAGGCTGTGAAGCTCAAGGAGAAGAAATTGGCCACTGAGGTGATCGCCGTCTCCGTGGGCCCGACTCAGTCTCAGGAAGTGATTCGCACGGCCCTGGCCATGGGCGCCGACCGCGGTGTCCACGTTGAGGTGCCTGCCGCAGAGTACGAGCTTCTGCAGCCAATCCACGTGTCAAAGATTCTAGCTAAGCTTGCTCTTGATGAGAAGGCTGATCTTGTGATCCTGGGAAAGCAGGCCATCGATGACGATGCCAACCAGACGGCTCAGATGACCGCCGCTGTGCTCGACTGGCCTCAGGGCACCTTCTGCAACAAGATCGAGAAGACGGACGCCGGCTTGACCATCACACGCGAGATCGACGGAGGCTTGGAGACCATCAAGACCAAAACCCCGGCCGTATTAAGTGCTGATCTGCGTCTGAACACGCCCCGATACGCCACGCTGCCGAACATCATGAAGGCCAAGAAGAAGCCGCTGAAGAAGGTCACGGCCAAGGATCTGGGAGTTGACACCACACCCCGCATCGAAGTTGTCTCCGTTGAGGATCCTCCAGTGCGTAAGGCAGGTGCCACCGTCGCTGACGTGGACGCTCTGGTTGCGAAGTTGAAGGAAGGAGGACACATCTAAGTTTCTCCGCCAACAAATTGTGAGCACAAATTCTACGTTCTTTTTTTTAGTTGAAATTATCAGAAATGTGCATTTATCTAGCCTCCAGGCTTTAATATTCTACTCCTCGCGAGCATCCCGTTGTAGTGCTTTAAGTGAATTCTGCATTGGAATTTATTTTCGTTGTGTCCAGCTTTAAGAATAAAGTGATTGTAAGCTCTAAAATAGTGCCTTCCGTCTTTTCATTTCCTTTATTTTTTCCAGAAATTGCTAATCAAGAGCCTGAACTTAAATATGGTTAAGAGGTAGCAATGCGACAGGGTCAGCTAGTGACGCGATGTCTGTTTTTTCTCCCGATGCCTTTTCAGAAAATCTCGCTCGACTTGACGTCCAAAAATAATTGTAGCCTGGACCAAAAATGGCGGCGAGGTCAACAGCCAATGGTCATTGATTTTCCATTGTTTTAGATTATTTTTATTAGCGGTCAGTTTGAGGGGAAAACATTTGCTAATGGGTATTACAAAAGAGTATACATAAATGGTAAAAATTTGTAGTATAAAAGTAGTTATAAAGTGTCCACTACATTCTTGCAATGTGTGTATATATTACTTTTTGTTGGACGATCATGACACATGCGATTTATATAAATATTTTTCGGTGTATAAACATAAAAGTGTACAAATCTAAGGTTGCTGGATCTCTGAGGTGGCTGGAGGGACAAGAAAATGGCATTTAAATTTTGAATTCGAGATCTCTTTCTTAAATGGTCTAGAAATTGCAAAAATACAAATTTGTTCTTCAGTTTTAATACTACGTCTATAAAAGAGTTTGTCATTTTCATCCTTATTGATAAAGTAATGAATGAGTTATGAATAATGAATGCCAAACGAGAGACTAATTTTGCAATACAATCGATAATTTGAGGCATTGTCATTGGCAAGAGAGCCCATAGTTTTATGAAAATATGCACCTAAAGCTACAGAATTACTCAATTGCGACTCGGTTTATCGGCCTGTTCCTCCCCGTTTCCCACTTTTATCACACACCTCGCCTCAACCTGCCCATGAACCAGACCAGCAGCCATCAGACCCGTCCGGCCGGCACCATTTGCTTGTCGCTGAAACGCAGAATACGTGTTAGCATGGTTGTAATACAGGGAATTTGCTTCTGCTGGTGCATCTCGGGCGTGTCCGGGGTGCAAGACTCAAAGTCGACGGCCACCCTCTGGCATACGAACGTGAGAAGCGTTAGGATGTCGAGGCGCTTGCCGTTCGCAGCTAGTTCCGCGCACAGGCTCTGCATAAACCAGCTGCCTCGGGTGGTATTGCGCCACGAATAGAATCCAGGAACCGTGGAATAGGCTATCAAGAAGTCAGCGTGCACGGGAATTTTGTAGCTCATTGACGAATCCCCATCGGTTTCCGTAAGCGACCGCTGCATCGTCATCCCTCCGTCTAACCGATCTCCCTGACAGGCCTGGATGAAGAATAGCTTTGGCTTTCCGGCCAAAGACGGGCAGTGATTGGCTGTGAAGAAGCTCCAGATACTCTCCAGCTTGTACTGCACATCCTTAGCGTAAATGTAGCCCATCTCTCCATGAGACAGAATGGCCACGAGGATGCAATCGCTGTTGGAGTGATTTTGGGAGGCAGCGGCTTCGATCGCTTTCCGGATGTCGTTGAACCGATAGTCCTTGTACACGGTCACCGCGAAGTCAAGCTGCTTCAGAACTCGAGTAAGATTCTCGCAGTCCACATTGGTCCCTGCCCGAGACTTCAAGGTGGGCACATCGAAATGCTCGTGATTGAAGATCAACGCCATGCCGCGATCCTTGTGGCGCATGTTGTACTCGGCGGCGTGGCGCTCCGTGACCATTTTGGCCACATTCTTGCGATAACTGGACGAAGGTGAAACATAGCCATTGGCCAGTTGTCCGATGGCTCCGCTGCCGTAGGGGTTGTAGTGCGCGGGCGCCGACGAAGAACTGCTACCTGCTCCGCCGACGGATCCCAAGGCGTCTGTGTTGTCGTTGGCATTTTCAGAATTTTCCACTCGTATGCCGACCTGATCGGCGGATTCGCTATTGTTGGGGGCGGCCATTGTGAAATTGTTTCCTTGAGCCTGCGAAATCTGATGAGTCACACGAAAATGCAAAAACTGGTTTCTGAAGTACGTATCAAAATGCACGCGCTCGATAGCAGGTAATTACGCTTGTTGTTGAAGAAAGTCCGCGATCAACTAGCAACAAAGAAACTAGTAGGCAATTGAGGCGATTCTAATTTTTTGTGGCGGGTATCTCCGTCTTTTGTTTATGCATTAGTGCAATGTGACCGCAGCTAAGGCATTGCCATCCATTTAACTGCCGCCGTCAGGTTCCGAATTTTCCCACCAGTGGCGCTGCATATTGTTTGTCCAGCTGACTTCTATCTCCGCATTAAACTTTCATTGAGGAATGTTTTATGTTTAAAAAAACGTAAAACATAACAGAATTACTTATATTCGTGAAGGAATTAAAGTATAAGTAAGAATAAACAAGTATCCTTCCACCGGTGGAGTTATCCCATCGCAAAAGGACAGTCAAATACTGACGCGGCTCCTAGGTGCTTCGCGATAAGCAAAACAGAAGAGAAAAATAGTCGAAAAAATTGCCAAGATATGTTTTAAACTTATTGTGGGACTAGCAAGGCTCATAAAAACAAGCAATGTGATAGGAATATACTGAAAAGTCCAGGAAATCATCAAGATGGCCGACGCCTACTGCTTAACAAACTTTATTGATTTTTCCCTGTCGCTGTCGCTCCCGCTGAAGCATCACAATCGCATCAAGGTGATTTATCTCGATTTCCATACCAACTGAAATATGATAGCTAATCATGTGCCCCATTGTTCCTCCCCACAGTACACATGCTTCGACATATCCGACTGCTATATCATTTTTGGAGCTTCATCCGGATCTTTGTACCTGTTCAATCGCAATGGAAAGTTTCTGCTGCTGATCCCGAATAAACACGGAGCTATCACTAGCCTCAGTATTTCGGCAAACAGCAAATATGTAGCGTTTGCAACGCAGCGATCATTGATCTGTGTCTATGCGGTTAATCTCTCCGCTCAGGCCACGCCCCAGGTGATATTCACGCATCTTGATCAGTCGGTGCAGGTCAGCTGCATCCACTGGACCCAGGACGAGAAGCAGTTCTACTATGGAGACTCGCGGGGACAGGTCAGCCTGGTGCTGCTCTCCTCGTTTATTGGCCACAGTTTGCTATTCAACATGACTGTGCACCCGCTTCTCTATCTGGACTCGCCCATTGTTCAAATTGACGACTTCGAGTCCCTTCTTCTTGTCTCCAACTGCACCAAGTGCATTCTCTGCAACACCGAATACGAAGAATACAAACAGGTGGGAGTGACTAAGCCCTGACACATGCAAAAGTTACTCTATATGTGTTTTTCGATTACTTTTCAGATTGGAAACCGGCCAAGAGATGGTGCCTTTGGCGCTTGTTTCTTTGTATCGCCGCAGGAAGGAGTACAGCCGTCTCGAATTTATTGCGCCCGTCCTGGGAGTCGCGTGTGGGAGGTAGACTTCGAAGGCGAGGTTCTCCAGACGCACCAGTTTAAGGCTGCTCTGGCCACCGCTCCTGTAAGGATTCAGCGACCAGGCAATGGAAATGACGAGCTGGACTCCAATGCCGAGCTGCTGGACTACCAACCGCAGAATCTTCAGTTTGCCAAAGTCCAAAGACTAGGCGAGGACTTTCTTTTGGCTTTCACGGAGCTGGGATTATATGTGTTTGATGTGCGTCGATCGGCGGTGGTGTTGTGGTGCAATCAGTTCGAGAGGATCGCTGACTGCCGGCCTTCCGGATCGGAGATTTTCGTGTTTACCCAGTCGGGCGCACTTTATAGCGTTCAACTGCAAACTCTTCAGTCGCATGCCATTTCCATGATGCAACAATCCAAACTGCTTCCCTGCGCAAATCTTCTACGTCAGAATGTCCGGTATTTTGCGGACAAAGCACGGGAGGACTATGAATTGAAGCAGCTGAATCCATTAAAGCAGCTTTTAATCGAGCGACAGGAATACGAGTTATTAAATGATATATCCGTGATATTCGACTCGATATCCCAGTGCACCGGAAGCGCGTTGGATACCCACAGTTCAGGAGGAAGTTCTGCTACCACAGAGCGCAGCCTAAGCGGAGGAAGCTCTGCCAAACCAACGCCGAAAGGTGTCTACGTTTTAGAGAACGCCTTTTGTGATAACCTAAAGCAACCTCCGAAGTCGGGACATTTCAAAGACGCTTTACTCACCGTAACTGGCAAGTTTGGAAAGAACATTATCAAGTACAAGTTCAACATTTTCGCTGAGGAGCAGCAGCAGCTGGTGAGGGAATTGATTCCGGCCAGTGAGCGTTCGCTTCCTTTTAAGGACATTAAGGCTAGATACGAATCTGGATCCGAGGACCAGGAGGAAGAGATAGTTCGCCGATGCAAGAGACCTTTTCCGCAGGCTCCGCACATTACTCCCGAGGAGAAGACACTTTACAATCTCTACTTGATCGCCAAGGGTTCTCGATATAGCCGGAGGCAATGCGTTGAGCGCTACAGAGCAGTGTTTGATGAATACGCAGCTTCTGAGTTGGTCAATCTGCTGGAGAAACTGGCAAAGGTCATGGTCGATCATGGGGACACGATAGACTTGGCAAAGCGAAACTGCTACGAGATGTACTTCGATTACCTGGACCAGGATTTGATATGGGAGGTGGATGACGCGACAAGGGACTACATCGCTTCCGGTTTTATTCTACTGAATGCTCCAGGGAATACGGAAATTGTGCGCTGTGAGCATTGCTCCTTCCCCCTGCGGTTCGACACCTCGTGCCAATATCACGATTTGGGAGCTGTGCTCCTTCGATATTATTGGTCCCGGGGCGATCAGCTGAAGTGTTTCGACGTGGTACATGCCGTTCCTGCTCTGCTGGATGTCTTGGCCAAGTTCTACCTAGCCGAACAGAATCTCCCAAAGGTAGTCGCCATCGTTCTGAACTATGGATTGCCAGAGCTACTGGTCGATGTTGGAAAGCAATTCAATGTTGGAGCGTGGGCGCGCTGTTTCGAGCAGTTTGTGGACCTCCAACGCGGCCAGCTTGTGTGCGCCAATTGCGAGTGCGTTTCGGGCGTGGAGAGCGAGCAGTTGGGACGACACTTCTTCTACAACTGGAACTGTTTCCTAAATATAGCACTGGACCACATGGCCGCTAGGGATACCTTAGCCTTGATCTTTAAATGGAGCACGTACATTCCAAACGACGCCATCGACAGGGAGTTTTATTCCCGCTGCCTGCTCAAGGGCTAGGACACCTAAATACATACACATATATACGATACTATATAGCCATATTTATTGTTCCCACTATTTAATCTCAAGCTAAGGCCAATACCAAAAGCATTTATTCTATATAAAAATGTACACCCCCGATATGTATATTGCAAATAAGCAGAAAAGTGCATGAATATATACATGAGTTCGATGTTAGAACAGTTGTCTATATTATTTCGATTTTCGAAAACGAATTTTATGCGAATTTCCCTTGATTTTTGCTTCAGATAGGAAATCTGGAAAAGCGACTGACGCTTGAAAAAAAAACAACACTATAACATAGACACAAAAAGTTTTGGCCAAATTGATACAAAATTTCAACTGCCCAGCAACTTTTCTCTTCCATCAGAAACAAATAACAGCCTAGGAGAGATCGACGCATCAAAAGCGAAAGTCAACTAAATTTAACTTAACGCAAATCGTTTGAATTAATAAATCCTCCATCAAGTCGAATAAGTGCAACGTCAAAGGCAATGAACGCTTAATTATTGAAGCAACGAATTCAAACAAAGCGCCCAAAAGTAACGTCTGCTGTCCATCGATACCCATCGATAAATTGGTCAAAAATTAGCCCATGTTGAGCAAATCTGGCAACGACCTCCTGGTATGTTTGCATATTCTGTAATCTTGCTGTTACCGGTGTGCCTTTATAAGGGCCTCAATAAGTGCATTGAAAAAAATTATATATATAATTTTCTTACTTAGCACAGCTTACTTAGGTCATACAACTAATCAGATTTAAATTCTCTACAATTGGCAGAACATTTCAAACGAAATTCAAATCTGTTAACACAGCAGTGAGACCAGTCTATTGCCAGGCATTCATCAAGCGTTAGCCCTCAAGAACCTCCTGGCATTTCACTCTGCCATCCGGCAACTCCGTGATTAGACACGCGTCTGACAGCGAAGAAAATCGTCAAAAAATCAGCATTTTTCAAGCCAGCACGATTGCAAAGCGCTTGTAATTGTCGTGGCACAGCAATCCTAAGCCGAAACGTCTCAGTTTCAAGCGAACAAAGAATTCTGTGCGATAATAAATCAAGTTCAGAACCCAGATCTCGTTCATTTAAATTATTTAGACGAGAACGCAGTAGCTTGTGGAACGTAAGAAGTTGTCGGAAAATCTAAGGAAAAACGTATAGACACCAAGTGCAACACAAACACAACGATCATATACATTTTTTTGTCGTCGCAAATTGCAAGTGTGCACCAGTAAAAAGCAAAAAAGCGTAACAATAGAAAAATTTTCCTAAACGGAAAGCAAGAAAAAAAAAGCAACTGATTGGAGGATAATATGAGTAATGCTATTAACCAAAATGGCACAGGTCTAGAGCAGCAAGTAAGTAGTATATATGTGTACATATATATATTGCCATGTGTGTGTGTGTGTGTGTGTTTGAGTGTGAGTGACATGCGGCTGTTGGAGAGTGTTCGGCTAAAAATTTATTGATTTCATAACACACAAATGTGGTTCTTTTACAACGGTGTATCGTGTAGGTGAACCAAACGGCTGTGCGAGCGTGTCAGATTGTGCCAGCGTGTGTGTCTGGGTTCTTCTTCTTAGTCATTCCAATTTGTAATTTCTTTTGTATAATTTTTGCTCGCTTGCCTCCAATCTGACGTGTGTGTGTTTGTGTGAAAGTTTCCACTCGCTCGTTTGTGTGTGTGTGTGAGTGTGTGAGGAGCGCCGCTGTTCTAAGGCCGCTCTTTTTCTCTCGCTTGCGCGCACATGTGGAAGCTGAGTGCTACGAACAGGGTTGTCAGGTTCAGTTATCTAACAAAAAAATATAAGGGTGTTTTTAAAAATGTATCTTTACAGTTAGATAAAATCTTATTTTCACATTTATTTCAATATATATAAGATTATGAATATTGCATTCTAGTTTCAAAAAAAGTGTGTCAACATAAAAAAAAATTGAAGTGTAATTTTCGAACACGATCCACACGTTTAAATTCAAGTTCCACAACCGGGCTTAAGGTTCTACCACTGATTTGTGATTTATTCTGCGCCTATGTGTGGGTGGGAGCGAGAACTACGAAGAGAAAACACTTTCAAAGCTTTAAACTAGTTGCGCCTCTCCGTAGATTCCCGTTTGCGTATGTACATATACATATATATATATACACGTTTCGCCACAAAGAGGAAGAAGTAAATAGCACATGTTGCTAAGCGGGAACCACCAAGAACCAACCATTGTTACCTCTTGAGGTGTTGTTCCACTGAAAAAAAAAAAAATGTTCCATCCATGGATACTGAATGAGTGTCTATTTTTAAACTGTTTTTAAAAACAAAAGTTACGGGAGGAATTTAAATATCAATTTAGAGTCTAAACCCCTATATATAATATAAGTTTGTATAATACTGATTACACTACTGATTACACTCGGTTTTGATTCCTATCTCTATAAAAAATAAAAACAAAAACAAATACCAACCTTCCACTAAAGATGTAAATTTTACTCACAATCACCTTCAATCTGTTTCCAGGTTGCTGGTCTGGACTTGAATGGTGGTTCTGCTAACTATAGCGGCCCCATAACAAGCAAGACTTCCACTAACTCGGTCACCGGTGGTGTGTATGTGCCCCCGCATCTTCGTGGTGGTGGTGGCAACAACAACGCAGCGGACGCAGAGAACCAGGGTCAAGGCTTCGACTCAAGAGCCGGAAATCCGCGCCAGGACAGCAGGGACCCGCAGCAGTCGCGCAGTGGAGGGGAGTACCGTAGAGGCGGCGGCGGCGGCGGAAATCGTGGTTTTAACCGCCAGAGCGGTGACTACGGCAGTTTCGGCAGCGGCGGCGGACGACGTGGAGGTGGACGCTACGAGGACAACTACAACGGTGAGTACCATAACCCTTAGGATACTAAAATACATGTGCCCTATCCTATCCTTTCTATTTATTATTTCAAATAACTGAATTGAATTGTTTCAGGTGGGGACTACGACTCGCGTCGCAGCGGTGATTGGAATCGCAGCGGAGGAGGAGGAGGAGGGCGTGGTTTTGGGCGCGGACCCTCTTACCGCGGCGGCGGCGGCGGAAGTGGAAATGCTATTAACGAACAGAACGGTGAAGAAGGTCAGCAGCAGCAACAGCCGCGCAATGATCGCTGGCAGGAGCCTGAGCGCTCTGGCGGTTTCGATGGCGGCGAGGGCGGACCACCCGGCGGCGGTGGCGGCAACAGAAGCTATAACAATCGAGGCGGCGACCGAGGATACAACAGCCGGTGGAAGGAGGGCGGCGGCGGAAACGTCGACTACACAAAACTGGGCGCCAGGGATGAGCGTCTGGAGCAGGAGCTGTTTGGCGTGGGCAACACGGGCATCAATTTCGACAAATATGAGGATATACCCGTGGAGGCGACGGGCCAGAATGTGCCCCCGAACATCACATCGTTCGATGATGTGCAGCTGACGGAGATTATCCGCAACAACGTGAACTTGGCACGTTATGACAAACCGACTCCGGTGCAGAAGTACGCTATACCGATTATCATTAGCGGTCGCGACCTGATGGCCTGTGCCCAAACAGGCTCCGGCAAGACGGCAGCCTTCTTGGTGCCGATCCTTAATCAAATGTATGAGCACGGTCACTCGGCTCCACCGCAAAGCAACCGGCAGTATAGCCGACGCAAGCAGTATCCATTGGGTTTGGTGCTGGCGCCAACCCGCGAACTGGCCACCCAAATCTTTGAGGAAGCCAAAAAGTTTGCCTACCGCTCCCGGATGCGTCCGGCAGTATTGTACGGCGGTAACAACACTAGCGAGCAGATGCGCGAATTGGATCGCGGCTGCCACTTGATTGTGGCCACTCCCGGTCGACTCGAAGATATGATAACGCGCGGCAAGGTGGGTCTGGAGAATATTCGTTTCCTTGTCTTGGACGAAGCGGATCGTATGTTGGATATGGGTTTCGAGCCGCAAATCCGTCGCATTGTCGAGCAATTGAATATGCCACCAACCGGTCAGCGCCAGACGCTCATGTTCTCGGCCACATTCCCTAAGCAAATCCAGGAGTTGGCCAGCGATTTTCTCAGCAACTACATCTTTTTGGCCGTAGGTCGTGTAGGCTCCACCTCCGAGAATATCACACAGACGATCCTATGGGTGTACGAGCAGGATAAGCGCTCGTATCTGCTTGATTTGCTCTCCTCCATCCGAAACGGGCCAGAGTACTGCAAAGACAACCTGACGCTGATCTTTGTGGAGACGAAAAAAGGTGCCGACTCGCTGGAGGAGTTCCTGTTTCAGTGCAACCATCCGGTCACCAGCATCCACGGCGATCGCACCCAAAAGGAACGCGAGGAAGCACTCCGCTGCTTCCGCTCCGGCGACTGCCCCATATTGGTGGCCACTGCCGTGGCGGCTCGTGGCTTGGACATTCCACACGTAAAGCACGTCATCAATTTCGATCTGCCCTCGGATGTGGAGGAGTATGTGCACCGAATCGGACGTACCGGCCGTATGGGTAACCTGGGTGTGGCCACCTCCTTCTTCAACGAGAAGAACCGCAACATCTGCTCTGATCTGTTGGAGCTACTGATTGAGACAAAGCAGGAGATCCCCAATTTCCTGGAGGACATGTTGAGCTCTGACCGCGGACATGGTGGAGCCAAGCGGCGCGGTGGCGGCGGTGGTCGCTATGGAGGCGGATTCGGCTCAAGGGATTACCGCCAGAGCTCAGGAGGCGGCGGCGGTGGAGGTGGACGAAGTGGTGGCCCCAGCCGCAGCGGTGGATCCGGCGGTGGAGGCGGTAACTACCGCAGTAATGGAAACTCGTACGGTAAGTTCGGTGAGTGCGAAACTACTATACATATATAGAAATGTGCAAAATTCACACGTTTTTAGTATTTTGGTTTTCGTATTTGGCTTTTTGTTTTTTCAAAATTCAATGAAATTTTGTCATTTTCATGATGCAAGATAATTAAATGAACCCTTATTTTTAGGTGGCAATTCTGGAGGTGGATTCTATGGCGGCGGTGGCGGCGGCGGAGGTGGATCCTATGGAGGTTCTTATGGCGGTGCCTCGCACTCGAACGACTGGTGGAATCAATGAGCAAGGCTTCAGCCTCAGTTTCAGCCGCAGGCTAACTTTCTGGGCCAGCAGCATCAGCAATCGCATCGCAGCCACTTTCGCAAATAACCAAATTGAGAAATGAAAGTCGATAAGAACTATATATATATATGCACACACGTATATTATATGGGAACAGCAAATGTGAAAGAGAACTGTCTGTGCGCAGCGCAACACGAAACAAAAAACACAAAAATACAGATAATGATGCACCCTCCACCCTCGTTTACCGACTCACTTCACCACTCACAACCTCAAAACCCAAACCTGGAGCAAGCATATATAATAAATTGAGAAAAATCCATCGCAAAATAATAATAAATTCATGTATAGCCAGCTCTATCACCCTGAAACCTTTTCTCCATCTCTCTATTTTATAATGTCGATGAGTATATATTGAAGGATATGCAAACATACATATTACAAATATGCTAAAAACAAAAAAGAAGTAAAACAACAAAAAAACCACAAATATTAAGAATATTTAAGCCACTGATACAACTTTTAATTTTTGTCCATAAGTAACTTCTCACACATCATTTTTCTTAAAATTCTTAAAATACAATAATTAGCGACAGGTATGCCTACTGTCGATATCGGATCTAAATGATGTAAGCGCAAATCTTTGAACTTCAATTGATGATTTTAAACAAAAAGGAAATATAAATAGTAATGATTATATATTAAAATATATAAATCGAGAAATAATGTACTATATGAAGCGTGAAACCAACACAAACAAAACAATTAAAAAATCAAGTTTGCTAAACTTAAATACAATAATTTAGCAAATGAAAAAAGAGCTTGTTTGGATTTTATTTTCATTTATGGCGTATAAAAATAATAGTTTTAACGGGCGCGGAGGCGATAGCTGTCTGATTAGGCTTATGAATCCGCCCTTATTTGAATACATTAACGAATTCCATAGACAGGTTGGGTTAGTGACCTTGCGGAAGCTCCAACCGGCGAGCTTTGTCACTCTGTCTTCTCACCAAAGCTTCACCTATGCACTTCAAGGGGGGTAACTGGCAATAAGCGTAATTGAAAGTACAAATTGAGGTGCTTGTGTCGCGATCGGCAGTGTCCCTCCCGCAGAGGAAGTGACGGTCGCCTGCATGTTCGGTACTAATTAGATTAGATTAGGCAAACCTGATTACCCCACTCTGCTGATGAATTTTGATGTCCAGTGCCGCGCGGATTCTTTGTCAGTTTAGCCAGACAAAATAGGCTCGGAGCGTAAAGCTCGCAGCTTGCAAAGTCAAATTTTCAGTCTTTGCATACTTCGCAAATTAAACGGTGGACTCTTACTAGGCCACACCCATTCGTTTTCTGGATCTTGTCAACTTTCGATGAACCAGTTGTGCAAATTTTCTTCAGGCATTGAGTTTAAAAATCCCCTCAAAATGCACAAACCTCAATCGGGACTCTGCTGGATGTTGCTACTCCTTGGATCACTCATAGCGACCATTATGTTGGCCTTCAGTTACTGGATGTTCGTGCCACGTGAAGTACAATTTTGGTCTCTTATTTCAAGAAATAATAGCACGGCAGGAATCGTATTCTCAATGCCGCCTAATCCAGTGCCGCAGGAACTAAAGCTAAAGAATAGACCGCCCTTCGTCTACCAAATACTACACTAATTCGAGAATATATCTTATTATTCTACGTTAAGTTATCTTATTCTAGTTTAACAATAAATTATACATGTACAGATAAGATGCGTGGGTTTTAAGCTAACAGGCAGGCATCACAAGGTGGTGGATCAAACGTCCGACTTTTGGTTAAGGGCCGCGTAGCCCACTGGGATCTCCTTCATTTCTGTTTGCAGGCAGAGGAACTCGCCACCTATGCACATTATTGTTCCTGTGATTACATTGAGAAGCCACCAGGACGCGTTCGCTGGAAACGAACGATTGTACCACCAGCAGGCGAGCAAGTGCAGGATGTGGAAGGTGCAGCTAGAAAGATAACAAATATTTATTTTAAAATCTTCATTTTTATCTAAATAGTATTGAAGAAAAAGCAGGCATTGTCAAGGAATACACTAGAGCTTGGAAAAGTATCATTACCTGAAGTCCAGGCACAGCTTGGCTCGTCTAACAATGCACCAAAGGGCCAGAGAAGCAACAAAGGCGTTTAACACAAAGGCGCATATAACCAGCCTTCCTCCCAAATCATAGATGTGAATTTCCTATATAATAAAGCCATAAAGATTGTATGAAAGTTTATCCTAGGTTTAATTACATGGTACTCGAACAGATGGTCCAGACTGTAGTTATCTCCGGACAACTTGTTGGCCACGAAGACGAGCAGGCCTAGGGTGAAATACACACAGAATTGCATCGAAACGATCTGTGACGTCAGGAGCGTGGGATCCCACTGGGTGTTTCGAAAAGTTCCGCCCTTCATGGTGATCCTTGATTTGAACGTTAGTTCCTAAAAAGCAATATTTTATAAATATGTTTTTATAATAACAACAGAAACTGACTCAACTAATTAGAGATGGCAAATTTGTTTATTTCATCACCATGTTATCGATAAACATTTCTATTTACAAATCAAAAGTTGGTAGGCGCTTTTAGTTGTTACAATTATACGAGACAAAATTTATTTTCCCTTTTTTTCATCCTTCTAGCCTCATCTGAAATTTCATTCAAAATGTTATGAGAGCTACTTTTCAAATTTAAAACCAGGAAGTTCATTCACGACATATATTTTTATACTTTTGTCACTAGTTAGTGTATTTTTCAAGCCGCTTAGGAAACCGGAAGGAAGGCTTTCTTTCTGAGGCCGTATCGATATATAATCCAAAAAATACCCCATATGATCATGGATAGCGATCACTTAAAGGAAGCTGGAAAACAGGCCATGCGAGCTGCACGAAAGATTGTAAGTAGAACGAAAAGTATAGTCTGAATTATTAAACATCTTGTGTCTGACAGAATCGTCTCCGTTCGCTGGGTATCGTTACGGCCGGAGCTGCTGTTCTAGTGGCTGGCATTACAGCTTACAAGAAGCAGGACAGTCTTTATCGTACCTTTGTGATGCCCGCTGTGCGGCTATTGCCGGCGGAGACCAGTCATCAGCTGGCCCTTTTGGCTTGCAAATACCGCGTGTATCCGCGATCCCAATACGAGGACAATGCCAACCTCCAAACAAAATTTTTTGGGCGGATGCTAAAGAACCCTATTGGAATAGCGGCTGGATTCGATAAGAACGCTGAAGCGGTGGACGGACTGCAAGATATGGGATTCGGTTTTGTCGAGGTGGGAACTGTCACGCCAGCTGCTCAGGAGGGCAACCCCAAGCCGAGAGTCTTTCGTTTGGTTGAGGATCGTGCCATAATCAACCGTTATGGCTTTAATAGCGAGGGCCATCAAGCAGTTCTCCAGCGATTGCGCCTGCTCCGCAGCAAGGAGGACTTTAACGGAGTGGTCGGTGTGAATCTTGGACGAAACAAGGAAACCATGAGCCCAATGGCGGACTATGTTCAAGGTGTCCGGGTTTTTGGTCCTGTTGCCGACTATCTAGTCATAAATGTAAGCAGCCCAAATACAAAGGGTCTGAGGGATATGCAGACCAAGAGCAAGCTAACGGAGCTGCTTGAGCACGTGAACGAAGCAAGAACTCGCCTAGAAAGAAACAAAAATGTGCCGATCTTGCTGAAGCTCTCGCCCGATCTCTCCCTAAGCGATATGAAGGATATAGTTTCAGTAATCAACAGGAAAAAAAGTCGCGTGGATGGTCTGATTGTCACAAATACCACTGTCTCGCGGGATAACATAAACGCTTCAAATAAAACGGCAAAGGAAGTTGGTGGATTGAGTGGGGAACCACTTAGAGCACGATCCACAGAGATGATCGCCCAAATGTATGTGTTGACAGATGGAAAAATACCCATTATTGGAGTTGGAGGAGTAGCCTCCGGTTATGATGCCTACGAGAAAATCGAGGCGGGAGCATCATACGTACAAGTCTATACGGCGCTCGTGTACGAGGGTCCTGGTCTCGTGGACCAGATCAAGGCTGAGCTGTCGTCCCTGATAACCTCGCTGGGCCATGCCAACGTCCAAGATGTGGTTGGAACCAACGCAAAGTTTTACCTGCCAAAGAAGTGAGGCGACTACTGGTTTTAGATCATTTAATATGCTACATTTCCATTATCTCCCGATTCCCTTGACCTTGTATTGGTATGAAGTAAATCAAACTCCGCAATAGAACCGAATTTTACGGGTTTTCATTCGCTCTCTGAACGGTCAGAACGCGCCCTTCCAGGAAGTGTGTGTTTTGGTTGCTTGCACTGTTGAATGCATCTCTTTGACTGAAGACCACGAATCCGTAGTGTTTTGAGAGTCCAAGTTGCCGGTCAAAGACAACCTCCGCGTTGGCCACATGCCCGTAGCGGGAGAAGTACGTCCTTAGCTCTTTGCTTCCTATCGTCCATGGAAGGTTACCAACGAACAGTTTGTAGGAGCTCCGTACAAATCCGCTGGACATGATTATAGTTCGCAGGTAGGTTCTGTGGCGAGGGCCTCAGCAAAATATAATTGATGAGAAAGTAACGCAATGAGGCACTCTTATTGCAATGTAATCTTTTTGACTTTACGATTATTTTAAACAATTACTTTAAATTGTATAATCAATGTAGTATTTACTTTATCGAGCGCAATGCAGGGCAGCTTTATACAAACGTTCCTCTCTAGGAACAATCGATACTTTTTAGTTACCAATCGATAGGGCCAAATAAATCAATGGCTCATCGCTATTTTAAGTTTTGGTTGCGCTATTTATGTAAATGTCGAGCGAATTTGCAAGAAAAAGTGCATAGATGTGCGCTGAAGTGCTGAAAAAGTAATTGCTTGGGGTTCAGCGGAAAGTCAACCGACTGCGGCTTGTTCCCTAAAGTATCCTGCGCCTAAAGCAGCCCCAGTCGACGTGTTGAATTCGGGGCGCGGCGCTTACTGAAAATTCGGAAAGGAAAAGAAAGGGACGTCCTTTGGCAGAAAAAGAATAAACTAACACCGATAGTTAAAGCCAATTATCTTGCGAGTTGTTTATTATGGCCGAGCGACCAAAAAATTTGTTTGCGAGTAAGTATATATAGAAGTTTTTCCAACCGCCTACGCACGAAAACAAGCACACATACATAAATGCGAAAGCAACTCGGATAAGTGACGCATGAAAAGATAAGAAAGTATTACTTATTTACTTTTAGCTGGTCCCGGGCCTAGTCGCTCGCGCAATCCGCCAGATCAGTTAAGCCTGAACAACCTCAGCATCCGGCATCCACCATCGTCCACTTCGTCCACCTCCTCTGGATCTACATCCTCCGGCTCAAGTTCCTCATCGCAGCACAACAATGTTACCCGCGGTTTTCCCCAGCAGCCACCAGTAGCTCCTGCAGCTACAGCTGCAGTTTCAAGTTCCAGTAATAGTAGTAGTGCAGCCGATCGTCACCGTGAGAGAATCCGGCAGCAGGCCTGTGGCAAATTGCAGTTTGGCGAGGGTCCGGCTAACACACATCATTTTACATCAGACGATCTCGAGGATGAGGGGGAAATTGGACGCGGAGCCTTTGGTGCCGTCAACAAAATGATATTCAAGAAACTGGACAAAGTTATGGCGGTGAAACGCATTCGATCAACCGTGGACGAGAAGGAGCAGAAACAACTCCTCATGGATCTCGAGGTGGTGATGAAGTCAAACGAGTGCATCTATATTGTACAGTTTTACGGAGCACTCTTTAAAGAGGGCGATTGTTGGATTTGCATGGAGCTGATGGACACTTCGCTTGATAAGTTCTACAAGTACATATACGAAAAGCAGCAGCGTCATATACCAGAGTCCATTCTAGCCAAAATTACTGTAGCTACGGTGAATGCGTTGAACTATTTAAAGGAGGAGTTAAAGATTATCCACCGCGATGTAAAGCCGAGCAATATACTGCTCCATCGTCGCGGAGACATTAAGCTGTGTGATTTTGGAATTTCGGGTCAGCTGGTTGATTCGATAGCCAAGACCAGGGATGCTGGCTGCCGGCCCTATATGGCGGTAATTAAAACGAAGAATCTATGAAGCTATTTTCTATAATGAATTTTATGTAATTTTAGCCGGAACGTATTGATCCGGAGCGTGCCAAAGGGTATGATGTCCGCAGTGATGTATGGTCCTTGGGTATAACTTTGATGGAAGTGGCCACCGGCACTTTTCCTTATCGTAAATGGGATTCGGTATTTGAGCAGCTATGTCAGGTAAGATAATTATAGTAGTAGTAGATCAGGAAAAAACATCAATTATTGTATATTGATTTAATATCACTGGAATTCTTCTAGGTTGTGCAAGGCGAGCCTCCTCGGCTAAAGACCTCTTTTAATGGAATGGAGTTCTCAATGGAGTTTGTCGATTTTGTCAATACTTGGTGAGACCATAATTGAATTACTAAAAAACTTAACTTACTCTTGTCCTGTTTTCTGTAGCCTAATTAAGAAGGAGAGCGATAGACCGAAGTACAGTCGGTTACTTGAGATGCCCTTTATTCGTCGCGGCGAGACGAGCCACACCGATGTAGCTGTGTATGTAGCCGATATTCTAGAGTCGATGGAGAACGATGGCATTACGCAGTTTACGGCTAATCAGCCGGCCGAAAGTTAATCGCCTAACCTGGAGCAAGTCATAATATAAGTAAGATTCAACAGCTTCACACAGAAGGTGAACTAAGCAGAAGCGAGAAGAAAAAATTTAAATTGTTGTCTACTTTGTAGCATTTGTAGCAAACGTAGGGTGTATCTTGTTAAACCGAAAACAAAACTAAGTAAAAAGTGTGTGCGCTGATAGTAACTAAACTGTGTGAAAGTTTAAGAACTCTTCTAAACCCTTCCCCCAAGCATTTTTTTTCATTAAAAATTTTTTGCGATACATTTGTGTTAGAAAATAAATCCCAAAGTATATTTTCAAAAACTATTAAGCGACTAGCTGCATATTTTTATGTTCAGCCAAACCAGCATTTTAAATCCGGATTATTTTGTATCTTTGTTAATGATACAATTACGATAGGTAATGCATTATACGTTGAGTTAAACCGCAACAGAAACGTAAGCAATATTTGTAAAATTCGTTCATGGGGACGCAATTTAAAATTGACAAAGTAAAGGTTCAATAAATGCACCAACAGAAACACCAATATGTGTTAACATAGCGTGAAATGAAATTAAAGAATGAATTATTTATTGAACAGATTTTGTAATCCTATTATATTTTATAATTTGCATATAAAAATGATTGTGAAAAGCTTTAAATAATTGCCAAGTGGCTGAAATGTTTGAATTGTAGTAGAAATTATTGCAGAAAAATGCAAAATTAATCCCAAAATAATTAGCCACAACACCGAAACATCCATACAACACACATATATACACACGTTTTTATGCGTAGTAATTAGATTTAAGTGAAGCGAAAATAATTAGGAAAAGGTTAAAGCTATAAAAAGCTAAAGTCATGTGAAAATTACCAATTAAACAAAATAAATGTATTGTGCCTAAGTATAAACGGAAAAGATAAAAGCTCATCATTCAGAGCGCAACCATTTAAATTAAATCAAAACTCATAAGCCATTTATAACCCTTAGCCTAGCTTTTAAACCCATGCTTTTATCGCCATACTGCATTCCCTCCCTGAAAGCGAAAAAAAAAAAGAAAAACAATTAAACAATTGCACCGTCTATGTCCCCGTCTCAAAATGAAAACAAAAATCACACGACCACGCCAATGTTTTTGATTAACTTTTTTATGCAAGCGAATGTGAAAGCAAAGTTTATTTTGTAAACATATATACATGCATAGTATATTTGCACGGGTTGCATATATAGAGTAAGGAAAGCAACAAGAGCCTGCGGCTGTTTCCCCTTATTTTTCAAAGTTTGTTTGCGAAATAAAATCCTATATGAGTGCAACAAATAGAGCGGAAATATATACAAAAGTGTGTATACATACATATATTTTTATTAAGCCCATAAACTTTCCAGGATTCAAATGTTCAGCTTATCGACAATTGCACGCCCAGTCGATGTGACCTAATTAACAATTTATAAAAAAAAGATAAGAATGATCAGAGTGCATGTTACACCGATCAATCATTTGTATAAGCAGAAAGCTAACCTACCCTGAAAGACCTCAAAAGTGGATCCTTGATTTAAAGGGTTTCTGGGTGCGAGCAACATTCCAACTTCAAACTCGGTTAGTTTGTTATTAATCATAAACAAATAAATAAAACAGAAAACAAATATGACAAGATACACAGTTTCTATAATTGCAAAAAAATACAAAAGCTTGTGGCAGGCTATTAAGCCGCACTGCTTGGTGTAATCCTCTGATCACACAAATTGGTATACTCGAAACTTGACCCAAGCACTTGGGCTGGTCACTTTTGATGTATGTAACTAGTAGTTGATATAATAACCATACATATGTTACTCATGTGTAACGCCAGAAAGGAATAATGCAATCGTTGAGTTGTCGTGAGTCGTCAATATTTTTGACAATAAAATGATGTAAAATTTATTTGTAAAGTAAGCAAAGATTAGGTCCCTTGAGAAGTACGGCTAGGCATATGGATTGTGTATATACAGTAGACATACTAAGGACATGTGACTGGCATATATTTATATATTATTCTTTTAAATAACCGCAAGTCAAGTATTGTATTTACATACGTATATCAATCCTGCAATCAATCCCAATTGAAACTAAACACCAAACCCCAAATGATTGGCTTCCATTGATCAAGGCCTTTAAATATAAAAGAAACCACAATTTTAAGCCAAAACCTAAAACTCTTAACTAAAGCTAACCAATGACAAAACTGGAAACGCAACGTCCACAAAAATATTAATATTTGCGAACTTTTAAACCTAGCTTACACTTAAGAAGATAGTGAAAGATTTCAGAATTTTTGCTGGATCCCGATGTTCGGGTCCATATCCTAATAATGGAAACTCATATGAGACCCCGAGACGCTCACTCAATATACAGTATAGCGCACTAAGTTTTACTAACTATATGAAGAACCCGGCTTCTCTATAACACTAAAATAACCAAGGAGAAAATAAATAAATCGGTGAGGAATTAATTAAAATCATGGCAGAATACACAAAAATAAAAATAACAATGTCTTGTTGAACAAAAAAATGAATTAAATAAAAAACAAAAGCAAAACACCACAATTAAGAAAATTTGTAAAAATATGAATAGCAAATAAAAATTACATTTAAAAACTCAATTAATGCTTAATTAGAAACGTGCTCATGGTCGAAGACCACTATGTATATGACGTAGCCGTTGACCCAATAATTTACCAATCACTTAAACTACCATCCTTACCCTGTCTCCCTAATCGGGGATCTTTGTAGAGCTATGTTGATGGCATTTAAAAAATTCAAAGTAAGTACGACAAGGAAAGTCATTATGGGGATTAGGATCTATTAACTTTAGGTTAATAAAAATTTCTTAAACATCAATTAAGTTAAGTTAACAAGTTAAGCCTATGGAAATCGAAGGGAGTTTTTCGGTCGGTATGGGGCCTGGTGCATATCAAAAATAATATGGCATAATTTTGGAGGCACGAGACTTGCATGAAAACTGCCACCCAAACGAGAATAGTGCCCCACACAACGTGTGGGGCATGGAAACCGCCACATTAAAGCCGCAAATGCGTAATCTGCGAGCCGGGTCTACACCTAGTCGTAGTAGTATGCATATATTGGTACTCCCAACCCTTTTTTGATCGCTTGCCAACAGATTTACAGGGAAAAATCAGGAAAACCAGCTGAGTCTTTAAAGCAAAGCACATAAAATTGTATATTAAAATACAAATTGTGAATATACATATATATTTTTGTTTTGTCAACGCTTGCATATAGAAATCTGAATGGAGGTTTTGAGCGGGACAGTCTGAGCTCAGTCTGCCTCTGAACGTTGAGCGTGGAGCAATTAAATTTTGGTTTCCAAACTAAAGTCTCCCAGGTTCATCGACATGCTGGTCTGCATCATTTTATTGGTTTGGCTGCTGCTGGTGTGGATGTACTTCCTTTGGAGCCGCCGGAGGTATTATAAGGCGGCTTGGCAGCTAAGAGGACCCATCGGGTGGCCTTTCATCGGCATGGGATTACAGATGATGACCCCGGAGAGTAAGAGACGAAACCGGAAGATTTCCATATGAGCTGCAGTTTTTTTTGTTTGACAGCATTTTTGCAATACATGGATGGCTTGTCACGGAAGTTCAAGGCCCCTTTTATTTCCTGGATGGGCACCAATTGCATTCTCTACGTTAACGATCCGAGTACAGTGGAGCAGATCTTTAATTCCACGCACTGCACCAATAAGGGCGACATCTACCGATTTATGAGTTCGGCTATAGGTGACGGACTCTTTACATCCAGTTCTCCTCGATGGCATAAGCATCGTCGCCTCATAAATCCTGCCTTTGGTCGTCAGATTCTAAGCAACTTTCTGCCCATTTTCAATGCCGAAGCTGAGGTTTTTCTGCAAAAGCTAGACTTGGAGGGAGTCCAACATGGGAAGCAGCTGGAGATATATCAGATTCTCAAAAAAATTGTCCTAGAAGCAGCATGCCGTAAGTAGTAGTAGTTTTTTTTTATATTTTTAATAAAAAACACATTTTTATGTAGAGACAACGATGGGTAAAAAAATGAATTTTCAACATGATCGCTCAACTGCCATATTTGAGGCTTACAGTGGGTTAGTAAACATTAAAATATTTAACAAAATATTTAAATTAATTGAAAGGACTTTGCTTATTATTACAGCTTAACGGAAGTTTGTGTAAAAAGGATGCTGTCTCCCTGGCTATACCCGGAATTTATTTACCGACGCTCTAGACTTTTTAGCCAGCAGCAGAAAGTGGTTGGTGAGCTTTTTGGTTTCATAGAACAGGTAGGAATGAAAAATCGGATATTCTTATAGCCTTGTCTAATACTTTTTTATTCCATAAGCTTCTTGAGCCTATTGTGTCGGTGGTATCTTCCCATGCCAGTGCTACCGACCAGAACTTAAACGATTCAAGGAGCAAGTCCAAGTCCATATTTATTGAGCAGGTGCGGGAGCATGTGGAGCGCGGTCAATTAAGTTGGCAGGATGTAAGGGATGAAGCTAATGTAACAATTGCAGCGGTAAGTAGTAGCTAAGTAAATTAATTATCAAAGTTCTTAAGTTTATTCTCCCTCAGACCTTCGAGACTACGTCGACAGCACTCTATTTCGCGATTCTTTGCCTGGCCATGCATCCTTGCTACCAGGAGAAGCTATATGAGGAGCTCGTCAGGGAGCTACCTTCTATTGAAAGTGTTTCCCCCGATCAGCTCCAACGACTTGAATACACTGAGATGGTCATCAACGAGGCTATGCGGTTGTTTTCTCCGGTTCCCATGGTTCTGCGTTCGGCGGATCAGGACATTGAAATCCTTCGTGATGACGGAGAATTTTTGATACCTCAAGGTACTCAGATTGGCATTGATATCTACAATATGCAAAGGGATGAAAGGGTATGGGGTCCCCTCGCAAAAACCTACAATCCGGAGGCGCATTTCGGTCCAGACTGCCCGCCGCAACATGCCTTTGCCTTTGTGCCATTCACAAAAGGACTTCGCATGTGCATCGGCTACCGGTATGCCCAAATGCTAATGAAACTGCTGCTGGCCAGGATTTTCCGGAGCTATCGTGTCAGCACTGAGGCTCGACTTGAGGATCTCCTAGTCAAGGGAAATATTTCCCTCAAGCTGAAAAATTATCCCCTCTGCCGGGTGGAACGAAGATAATGAAATGAGGACTGCCCCTATCCTAAGCCAGGATCACCCGACAATCTAGTTTCTGTAATTTTTCAATTAAAACTGACATTTTTGTTGCTTCTTCTCAGCGTTCAAAATTGAATTTGTTTCACTTTTGCTTTGGACCTGTTAACTATATTCTTCCTCCGCAAATTTTCAGCCTGCAAATGGCTATAATGGATTTCAATTTGCACTTGTTCCTGCCGCCCGCAAGCTCCCAGCATACGTTGCGTATACGTAACCTAATTGATTTAATTGCTTGGAACGCCGGTAGAACACTATCTGGCATCTAAGGGCTGGTCAAAGTTTTTGCCAGGAAAGTGGCATGGCATTTTCTGGAGTTTGTCGAGCTGATTGCATGGGGGCCTTGGGGTGGGCTTCTGGGCAATAGCTAACAACTCTGGACTTTCAACACATTTCAATATCCTATGTAGTTGTTGCAAAAAACTAGTTGATTTTTTTTTAGATGTAAGATACGCAGACCTAAATTAATACAATATTTAATTACATTTTGAAAAGGTGTCTTCAACATAAAAAATTTTGTTAACATAAAAAACAAATTTGTTACAAATTCAGACTATAGTTATATAAACTTACCTTCGATTAAGTTATATAAGGTAATTAAATCAAAAAAAATAATATTGTGAAATGTTTTGTGATCGCGAGTCGCGACTTTATAATAATCTGTTATCTCTCTTATTCAAGACATTATTTTGCGGCTATAGTCGTCAACCTTCGATAGCTCAGTTGGTAGAGCGGTGGACTGTAGTTGGAAAACATGCAATAGAAATCCATAGGTCGCTGGTTCAAATCCGGCTCGAAGGATTTTTTTGTATCTTTTTTTAATTTTTTATTTATTGATAAAAAATGTTTATTCAAAATTAATACTTTACTTTTTTTCATTTCAAAATAAAATATTCGAGCCTTTTCGAGCTGACAACATCAAATATTATTCTTTAAAGTCTGAATAAGTCTGCAATATCGATCTGTATGAGTTAATAGTAGTCCTATAACATAATTAATGTTGGTTTCAAAGATAATAGAGAAAAAATAAAAACAATACAAAGAGAATAAATTGTATTAATATTAATATATACTTCATTTTGTTATATATTTTTAAATATAATTACTTGATGTTGATAATGTTCAGTTTGACTTTTAATAGGCGTTATACTCATTTTTCAAGGTACAATTTACTTTCACTTTGAACATTACGGACGAAGAGATAGGTTGGGTGAAAGTAAGAGAAAGGTTAGGTGTGATCTAAATTTCCCCTAATACCAAGAATATGCGCTCGTATTAATTCTCTCGCCCGAACAAAACGCACAATTGCCGCGACTTTATTCAACCTTCGATAGCTCAGTTGGTAGAGCGGTGGACTGTAGTTGGAAACTTGCAATAGAAATCCATAGGTCGCTGGTTCAAATCCGGCTCGAAGGATTTTTTTGTTTTTTATTTTTTATGTAGTTTTATATTATTATTTAATATTTTTATTTTTTACCTAAAATAAAGTAATAATAGTAAATTTTTGTTGTCTCTTATGTGCTTTAAGTTCTTCTGCTCCTGAAGGTTGATTCTAAGTATGCCATTTGCTTGTTTATATCAAATAATGGAAATGAAATGACTATCTTTATATTCATACATATATGTTTTTATAAATTTATAAAAGCTTATATTAAAGTGCATAGAAAAAAATAAAAGAAAAGAAACATAAACATAAAATTTTGTCAAAACAACACATGAAGATAATATTTGGGAGTCAAGACTATTTTGAGAGTCAATGTCACAGAAACGCTCGCCTCCAATAGCCTCAATGAAATTATTGGATTCTAAAAATTACTTTTGGGGTGATGGGGGCATCTATAGTCGCCCCCAGCAACAACTTGTCATTTGTTGCTATATGGATTTTTTGTTTTGCTTGCACGCATACTCAAAATGCCGATTTGCCACCTTCGTTTTCAACCTTCGATAGCTCAGTTGGTAGAGCGGTGGACTGTAGTTGGAAACATATGCAATAGAAATCCATAGGTCGCTGGTTCAAATCCGGCTCGAAGGATTTTTTTGTTTTTATTTATTTTTGATTATTTTATTTTAATAGCATTATCTGCATTATAAATTAAAAATTTTGATAAGCCACGGGATACACCTGCCTACCTAAGAATTATTGTGAAAACCTTGATTGTTCCATTAAAAGTAAAAGAACTTGGTATTTACCATTAAAAGTAAAAGAATCTTGTGTTGATTCGTTTTTGTATTAAATTACTTTATCGAAGACTGACTGCTAATATGATTTATCAACACGTTGATAAGGTAATAATATTATTTCATCCACTTTGCTCTTGACCTCGGACGGGTGACAAACGAACATATTGCTGTCTGGGCAGCTTGCTAAGCCTCAAGGTACCACTTCAGTGCAACCTACGCTGCCTGCAACGAAATATGCATAATTCAATAGCAGCAACCGAACGAAGCTCCGAAAGCCGGAAAACCACCGGAGCAGGAGCGTCCTTGGAAGGTAAATGGGGGAATGCCACTCGAAGGAACCTAAAAAGTTCGCAATAAGCGATTGCAACTCGTTAACGCTTCAGAAAACAGTGAGGGCTGTGAAGGGAAACTGGGTGGAGTGGTATTTGAAATGGTGGACTTCGGTTGTGTAATCACAACATTAATCTAATACTCGTGTTTAGTGCGGCCTGGCGGGTATTCAACTTAATAATAGCTCGTCCAGCGCCTTGCAATAAGTAATTAAATCATTTAGAAGAAATTAAAAGGAGGACGAGGGACTTGGGACTCTGCCCTCGACTCGACGCGACTCCGCCTCCAAAGCAAATAGTCAGTGTGGCAGGATTCCTTGCTGGGTGGTCTAGCTGGCTTATTATTAATGAGAAAAACTTTTGCAAGTTTTCAATTAGTTATGCTCCCCTCCGGCCGCACCCCTTCCTCAACTGGCTTGGCGCATAATCAAGACAAACGCTGGCTCATAATAAAATATTTAGTTGGATTTGCTTGGCCGGACGGTTGCCTTAATTGACTGGCGACCAGTTATTTGTATAACAAGCCGAGACGGGGACCACTGCCTTTATTCAGCATCGTTTCGGTTGATTATTGTGTTACTCGGCCAGGCACTTTGGCCAGGATGTCTAATGCGAGTCGACAGCCTGCATAATGTGATTAATTGAATATTAGGGCCTTTCTTCTTTACTTACAATGCACGGACTAGCAGCAGCTTGGCCTCTCTGGGGGTCTGTGGGCGGGACTACTCACCTTTACACCTGAATACCACTGCAGTCAAGGTCTCCAGGGATCCCACCTCACTTGCTTTATTCAATTGCAGACTTATGGCTTTCGTTCACCTGCTCCTGCATACATAATCCGTTTTTAATGAGCTGATATTCAGAACACTCTGCACCATGTTCCGAGTAAATTGGCAAACAATAGAAATCGTAATATCATTTAAGCTTCATTAGATGATCTTTGAATCGGGTTGCCCTTTCAATGTCATCGTTGCTTTCTATCCAACTACATTCTTTAGTTTTTAGTTTCGACCAATATAAAATGCATAATTAGCTTTGTCAACAGGACATTTCTTCTTGACTTATTTCAGAAACTTGGTCAACATGGTATCCGCATCGATTTATTTCAGAAAAATTATCATAACTTTTTTATTAATTGTTCGATCGTTTAATGTTATACCTTTCAGAACTTGGATCTTCGAGAACTATCATTGTCAATTAAAACCTGACCACCTAAAATCGGACCCCATTTTCAAAAATTTTCCAAGGTCCAAAAAAAATTGAACCAAAATTTTCTTTCGCGATGGGGACTATATTTTGATGCAGATCGAAGGTACTTAGTTGCCTGATTTTTAAACAGTGTTATTATGTCCCCTTTTTCAAATCCGATACGAATTGGCCTGAATATTGACTAAACAGTGTCTCAAAATATTTCATTTTAGCTACCCAAGGATCTTAACTTGGCCAACATGTCCTTCCCATCGATTTCTTTCAGGAAAAAGGCCATAACTTTTTTAATAATTGTCCGATCGGCGAATGTTATACTTTCCCGATCTTAGATCTTCGAGAACTATAATTTTCAATCAAAACCTGACCACCTAAAATCGGACCCCATTTTCGAAAATTTTTCAAGGGGTAACATCATGATTTTGGCCAAAAATCGAGCCAAAATTTTATTTCGCGATGGGGATTATATTTTGATGCAGATCGAAGGTACTTAGTTCCCTAATTTGTAAATGGTATTCCTTTTTCAAATCCGATATGTATTGGCCTAAATATTGACTAAACAGTGTCTCAATATATTTTATTTTAGCCACCCAAGGATCTTAACTTGGCCAACATGTCCTCCCCATCGATTTCTTTCAGGGAAAAGGCCATAACTTTTTTAATAATTGTCCGATCGGCGAATTTTATACTTTCCCGATCTTGGATCTTCGAGAACTATAATTTTCAATCAAAACCTGACCACCTAAAATCGGGCCCCATTTTCGAAAATTTTCCAAGGGGTTACATCAGGATTTTGGCCAAAAATCGAGCCAAAATTTTATTTCGCGATGGGGACTATATTTTGATGCAGATCGAAGGTACTTAGTTCCCTGATTTGTAAAAGGTATTCCTTTTTCAAATCCGAAACAAATTGGCCTAAATATTTAATAAATAGTGTCTGAAAAGTTTCCATTTTAGCCACCCAAGGATCGCAACTTGGTCAACATGGTCACCCCATCGATTTATTTCTGGAAAAAGGAGATAACTTTTTTCATAATTGTCCGATCGGCAAAAGTTATACCTTCCCGCATTTGGATCTCCGAGAACTATCATTTTCAATCAAAACCTGGTCAACTAAATTCTGACCCAATTTTCGAAAATTTTCCAAGGGGTTAATAAATAAAATGAGGCTTTTGAAAACTGGACTCGACATTTTTTTTTTTTAATTTTACTTTGAAATGAAGATCAAAAGGCGTTACTATAACTATGAGAAATTTGTTTTCAAAGCCATTTAATAAATTCATTTGTATTCACATTTGAGCAATGACACTTTTCTTAATTCTTCACCAATGCAGGCTCTCGACGTGTATTTTGGGCCGTTTACTGTTTGTAGGATGTGTGCCTTAATTACAGTGAAACATTTGCGAAGGCACCCGCAGGAGTACACTTGTATACCCACATGTCTTGTGTAGGACGGGCGGGGACGGCATCTAATAAACAAAACATTCGGGGACTCCCCCACAAAACCGCATTAACAAGCAGCTGCCGTTGCAGATCCTAGGAGTAATTAAGTTTACTCTCGTTTTACGAGACACGCGCCGTGTTACCGGCAAGCAAATCCTGGCCACATTAACTGGGCCAACAAACCGCAACGCCGGGGCGTCATCAATGTGTTAATGCTAATTGTTATTGTAGTTTAGTTGGGCGGGCAGGGGCCGTGGCAAGGTCGTAGCACAAGCAAGTGCCACCCACGGTCGCTTACCTCAAATTGAATTAGCCATATATGTGGCCTGTCAGTTGAGACAGTTTGCAACTTCCAAACTCAATTTGGCAGCTCTAAAAGTTTGCTTTTCACTTGCTGAAATAAAAACTGCCGCATGCCAGGAGCTGGGAGGACATTTTCATCCGTGTGGCTACTGGTAGCTGGCTGCTCAACTATTTTTAGAGGGCACCCAGTCTACCCCATCCCATCCTCCTATCCCATCAAAACGAAATCACAGCAAAAATATTTAACAAAATTGCATTAGAAACTTTTTTGCCAGGCAGCACAAAATTGGCGAACAAAACGACCTAACAAACTGGAGCAAATTGTAGTCATTGCCTTGAAAGCCTCCAGGCTATGCCTGATACTGGAGTTGAGCTTGAATCGTAACAGTTTCGGGCATGGGTATCCGGCAGTTTGTGCGCATCGTATCAGTTCCAAACTTAACTTAACTTTAAAGAATTCGAAAGATGGCTGCCCTCCTCTGGGGAAAGACTTAACACAGCTTAACCCATTGACACCCAAGTGTTAGGTAAGTGAACTTGTTTTTGATTCAAAAGGGATAAAATATACAATCATTTTACAGTCGATAGATTTTACATTAACTAACTTTTTAGATGTATTTTAGCATTTTAAAAATAGTTTAGCCAAAATAAATGAATAATCTCATAAATTTGACAATTACCTATTGTCTCTAGTGTACATATATGAATGAAATTCCATCAAATCAAAACTTTTTCTATTAATCCTGAGGGGGTGTCGTAGGGTTAACTGTCCCTCATAATAAGTGAAAATGTGATGGGCTTCCCGCCCCTTTGTCCGCGAAAAGTTTTTCGCTTGTTGTTTGACAAATTGTTTTGTGCAGTGGCCGAAGGAAATAAAAGGCAACATCATCCAACTGTCGAGGCGGCCAAGGAGGTGGGCGCCTGACTCCTGAATAAGGACTGCCTCCAATGTGTAATGAATGTGGGCGGGGACGGAATCGAAGCGAAGGGAAAAGTTTAAAGCGCGAACAAGAGCTGAAAAAAACAATGACAGGCGTTGCCAGGAGTCAGAAACAATCCTGTTTCTGTTCCGACTCCTTTTTGCCCCAATACCACCAGCCCTCTTCCCATTTCCATTTGCAATTTCCACTCTCCTGTTACCCTTTGGGGAAAAGTTTTTGCCACTCGCTGTTTACCGTCGCCCTGCGGCTGCAGTGGCGCATAAATTAGCAAACATGAGGCGAGCGGAGCGCGTGACTGTCGGACTTGTTCAGGAATGCCCTACCACCCACCGCCCACTGCTGGCATTACACCCACTGCCTCCATGCCCCCCTGCCAAATGGCCAACTGATTGACCCTTCTGCTCCGCTATTTCGTCCATTCGACTGCAGAAAATTAGCGCTGTTCGTGCGGTCCACTATCCGTGCTCACTATCCTTCCCCTCCACCCGCCAACATTCATTTGCAATTAAAGCTTTTTGGCTCTCGCCGAAAAATTGGCTAGCGCAATTAATTAAAAAGTTTGCTGCAAAATGCAATACCACCACCGCCAGTCACCGGTCACTGGTGTGGCTTTGGATGTCCTGGAATCCCGCGCTGGGAGATTGGGGTAGATGGTTGGACAAAGCTCTAAAAATATTTTCCCAGGTGGCGGGCAAATTTGTTTTATTTTTTTCAACTCTGCGGACATTTAATTAAAGCAAGTGTCACGGCTACCGAAAGAAAAAATAAATACATTTATTTAAAATTTCTTTTTATTACTGGAATTTATAATGTGTGAATATTAAATAATGGGAAAAATAAATAAGAGTTATAAATGATGATGCACGATCTGATGGAAAAGATGAAAATATGCGGGGAGATTTTGTTATCTGAAAAACGAAGTCAATTAAGTTCGCCCAAATAGATTTTTCCACAATGAATTATTTATTCAATTCCTACTTTTTTATGAGTGCTTTGAAATTAAAAAAAACTTACAAAATAGACGGGTAATAATGTCATCTCCCAATATAATAATTGCATAAATGCATGATTTTATTTCGTATTCCAGGTGTTTCCGCAATTAAAGCCTCTGCAAATCTTAAAAGTGATATCATTTGCCTATTTGAAACTTTAGCTACGTACTTGCCTCTCTGTTCCATAGCATTTTGGTAATTTTCATAAAAATTATGCAGATTAAATGTGGCAGCCAAGCAGCTTTAGCCAGGCAAGTGACATTAAACTCGCATAAGGCACTTCGACAGAGACAACAAGGATGTCTAAATAATAAAGGCAGCCTTAGCTTTTTTGGGACAACGCAAAAGTTGATTGAATAAATCACAGCAGGTAAATTTCACCTAAAACAGCTCTCGACATGCGTGAGAACAGTCTGACAGACAGAGACCCAAAATTCTGGGATCCTTGGATCCTGTAAGGGTCGCAGCCCCCTCAAACACACTTGCATACATACATAATGAAAGTGAGTGACGCGTAAAATGTATTGCCCTCGACCAGGCCAAAAAGGCGGAGTCGGCTATTCTGGGGCAGCGCTGTAAAGTTTCGCCATTTACGGCCGGCAACAATTTGGCCAAGTAGCTGCCAACCGCCAGAGATAACTCCTCGACTGAGCACTTCATGCCCCAACAATGTGTAACAATTTCTTAAAAAAAAAACGACACTGCTGGGACTTCAATTAGTTTTCATTTGTATTTGCTTTGTGGCCACACGTTTGCAGTTAATTTTGGAAATGCGAAGAATTAAGGGGTTATCCTGGTCATCCACCTTGGAAATGCGAAGAATTTTGTTTTAGTAATTGCACGTTTCGTGGTGGCAATTAAACCTTAACTGCAAAATTAAAGTCCGAATTGATTTCTTTACACACCATATGTGCATATGAAATGGGGTAGTCCATATTGAAGAATTTTAGCACCTGCAAAATTCTGTGCAAAGTTCACTCGCCAATTAGCATTTTCCCTGAGCCATTTCACCCGCTTTCATATTTCACTGCCAAGGTCCCGTGGGGAAATTAGGCGCGGGTGGGACACCTCTATGGTTTTTCATTTTCACATTCAATAAATGCAATGGCAGGCAATTATTTTTAAGGATATTTTTGTCTCTCTAATGGTCGACACACCCCACAATACAATACTGGGGCCAAAGGTCAAGTGTGACGTTATCACATTCTATAAAATTTAGCCATTTGTTAAAAGCCCTCTCTTGAGTGAAATTTTGCGTAATGGCAATTACCCGAACACCTGAATGGGGATAATAATAGATCTAATGACCCATTTGTCGGCAGTCTGCATTTAAAGGGGGCCCTTTTGTTGGCCATTGGATGTGGGACGAATGCAATTACGTCCACACCAACTATAACCAATCAGATGATAATAATAGAGCTCTAAAAGTGCATGAAATTAGCATAATAGATAGTTTGGTTAACAGGGAAAGTGAAAACTGAATTTTATGGATATCAGAATGACTAGTAAATCGTTTTGTTTAAAAACGATAACTATAGATAAGTATATACTATACCAAGTATTCATAAGTATATAAGTACAACTAATATAAATCAGTCGAATACGTAATTAAATACTTTAAAATATAGAGAAAATAAATTCTCATAAGGAAAACCTCTTTTAAATCTTAAATCTTAAAGTTCTCTTTAAGTTTTTTTTATAGGACTACCTAAATCACATATTTTTAAGTCCTTGAACCCATCTTACATTACATAATTTACAGCCTCACATTTTCATACATTTGCGAACTTTGCCCAGAACTTTCACGTTTCACCAAACCATGGCTCATTAAAAAAGTCAATTAGGCATTTAGTCGTTTAATTAGGTGCCACGCCCACCCAGACACCTCTTAATAATTGGGGCGAGTCCTTGGCGGGGAAAACTTTTAAAAACTCATTAATGCATAAATTGAGAACCCTTTATATAGTTGTCCCAAAAGAACTAGACATAAGTAGTCCGATTTTGGATTTGTGTCGGGAAATATCAGTCAATGGCCAGACGTCGGTTGTATGACAACGCTGATGTAGACATCAAGTACGATATTATCCTGGATCCTGTGCGAGAGTCGAACTTGTTCCTGCTTCTAATGAGATTGCAACTGGCGATGGGAATGGTGCCGACACCTAAGCTACCACCATGGTGGCCAAAGTGGCTCAGATCCGTGGGTGCGGTTTTGGTCCGGGGATATTGCTCCATTGTGATTTTTACGTCGCTGCATCTGGGAGTCCTTTTCACCAAGACTACGCTAGATGTCCTGCCCACGGGCGAGCTACAGGCGATTACTGACGCCCTGACCATGACAATAATATACTTTTTCACGGGATATGGAACCATATACTGGTGTGTCCGCTCACGACGCCTGCTTGCCTATATGGAGCTCATAAATCGGCAGTATCGCCACCATTCACTGGCCGGGGTGACCTTTGTAAGCAATTACGAGTCATACAGGTTGTCCAGGAACTTTACCGCCGTGTGGATATTGGCCTGTTTGCTGGGTGTCATCACCTGGGGAGTCTCCCCTTTGATTCTTGGCATCCGGACACTGCCACTACTGTGCTGGTACCCCTTCGACGCCCTAGCTCCAGTCACATATTCGGTGGTTTACGCCACTCAGCTATTTGGCCAGATCTTGGTAGGCCTAACCTTTGGCTTTGGGGGATCCCTGTTCGTGACCCTCTGCCTGCTGTTATTGGGCCAGTTCGATGTGCTCTACTGCAGTCTGAAGAACCTAGAAGCCCATGCAAGGCTCCTTTCTGGCGATTCAGTGAAGGATTTGAGGTAATGTATGATATTATATCGAAAATAAAGGCATGGTTTCTATACAGAGTACCACAAAAATAAACTAATAAAAATTTAAATCCATATGTTTTCAATAAAAATATGAAGTTAAACTTTGTTGGATACAAGAAATAAAAATATGAAATAAATATAAATCAAAAAACGTATAACGAGGTATAAAAGTATGACGTCCGAATTTAATTAATATGTATATTTTAATTAAAACGAGAACCTGAATTCGAGGCTCCTTTATGGCGATTCCATCCGCTTTCTGCAAAATAAGCTTAATATTTTTGGATTAAAGTTGGATTAAAGATAAAAACATAACAAAAATAAATATAAATGAAAAACTTTAGGGCCCGAGGGATAAGAAAGATGTTGTCCAGATATAAAAATTATATTTAAATTTTTATTAAAATGAGAAAAAAAGAATTCAACCACAGCCCTAACATATGTGCACGGAGTATCTGCAGAGTCCAAGGTAATTTTTAAAATAAAATAAATAAATGAAAATAAGAAAATAAATAATACAATTTATAAACAATTTGCAGATTGCTTGCAAGTCGGGTATAAAATAATTAAAATAGCTAAAGAAAATAAGCAAATAAGTATTCAACACCGCCCCTCAAATGACAGTCACCAAGATTGATTGCAAGCCGGCTATAAAATATTTAAAATGTAATTAAATAAGAAAACAATACATCGAGAAGATTACCAAGAAGTGCATCAAAAACCGATGACCTTAGCCAAATAAATAAATAAAAAAAAAATGATTTAAAAAAAAATAAAATAAAATTGTAGGACGAGTAGGTCTGCTCCTGACGAAAGGGCAGACTAAACTAAATGAAATAGGATGTCCCAGGCAGTACCTTTATATTTTAAGTGACGTTTGAACTCAAGGCCTACTTGATGACATTTTTCTGAACAGTAAAATATTGTATTTTTCCAGTTTGTTACAAGGTGAACTGTTGCTGGAGGACTCTACAAGGGAGCTTAATCAATATGCTGTTCTCAAGGAGCATCCGACGGACTTGTTGCTCCTCCTCTCGGGCTGCGGAAAATCGGACGTCGATAATGTGCTCCTCGAAGGCTTAAAGGAGTGTGTACGACTGCATCGTTTCATCCTGCACTGTTCCATTGAGCTGGAGAACCTCTTCAGTCCATATTGCCTAGTCAAGTCCCTGCAGATCACCTTCCAGCTCTGCCTCCTCGTATTTGTGGGTGTGTCCGGAACCCGTGAGGTCTTGAGAATTGTAAACCAATTGCAGTATCTGGGACTTACCGTGTTCGAGCTCATGATGTTCACCTACTGCGGCGAGCTTCTGAGCAGGCATAGTATTCGGTCCGGAGATGCCTTCTGGCGGAGTGGGTGGTGGAAATACGCCCGCCACATCCGCCAGGACATACTTATTTTCCTGGTAAACAGCCGACGGGCAGTTCACGTTACGGCAGGAAAGTTCTACGTAATGGATGTGAATCGATTGAGATCGGTAAGAAAACACTTATATTATTATTGTAAAAAATAAATGTGATTTGTACATCCTTTCAGGTTATAACACAGGCTTTCAGCTTCTTAACTTTGCTGCAAAAGTTGGCCGCCAAAAAGGCCGAACCGGAACTTTAAACAAGAAACGCATTCATTCACATTATATGTACACGTGCGTATTTATTTTTCACATTAAAAACAAGTCGAGTAAAATGCAAATAATATTTGCCTTTCCGCCTTCTTTCATTGTTAGCTTAACATTTTCGGTATCCAGCATCCTGGCACCCCCTCCCCAGAAAAGCGAGTCTAAGCCCATGTCTCTGTTGCCGTTGGCTTGTCACTGATAAGGAGTCCTTTTCCAAAAATGTAAACATTTTGCCAGGCGCTAATGAGATGCCCTTCAAAATTATAACCCTAACCAGAATAAACATTATTAACTATATATAAGAACATATTGATTCTATCTCTTTTACTTTAGTGATATAAACTACTATTTATACACCGTTTTTAAAAGACTTTTTATTGATGGGGTATCTTGAGGAATAAAATTTTGTGTCTTAGGTTGTTAGCTAATATACCCTATCAAATTTGTAGCTGCGGCAGTTGTCTACGCGTATCTGTTATACAAAGTTTCCAGATTTCGAAAGAAGTCTAAAAGTCGCCTTTAATTTTGCGATTGCACGTCGTACGCACAGTAAAAACTTATGGCAAAGTTTTCAACTCATTTGCGCTTTGCATTTTTCATTGTGTCAGAGACACAAATACTCAGGACCCACACGCGAACACCCTTACCTCCTTACGGCAAAAAGTTTTCTTTCTTTTCTCGGTGACTTGCTAAATGTTCATACATACATACACATATATGTATATATTTTGGATCCGGATGGATCGGGCGGGGGTACGTGGGTATTTATAGAGACCCATTTGTTTCAGTTTTTGCCGCCTACATTTGGGGCACCCATCGTGCTTAGATGATTACCTTTTTGTTCCTTCGAAAAAGCAAGTGTATTGTGCTTTTTGTGCCTGCCAGTTTCGGTCTCAGTTTCACTTTCGCTTTCACTTTTGCTGGTTCGGTTGCGGAAATGCCTTTCACTTTGCCCACTTCCTTGTCGCTACGCTAACTACCTTTATGCGTGTCTGCTGGAGCCAGCAGGACATTTATATTACATGATATTTGATAAGCACAATGCATAGGCAAGTCCCTTCTACTCGGTAACTGACTACCGGGGCTCAGTTGACAAATGTCCTGGCAATATTTCCCCGCAAATGTCATGGCAACGATTCCATGGCTAGCATTTCGCCATTGTCCTTCTACGAGACTAGTAATGGGACCGCGCGGAGGAATGAGATCCGGAGATTGCAGCTTCCAAAGAACCCAGCAATCATTGGATTTGCATTGAAAGCAGCTGGAATAATGCATTCAATGGCTGATGCATTTGTAAGTCTATAAATGGAGTTTTAAGCTGGGACAATCATTGCGGCCATCATTTTAAATCCTTGCTAATAAAATTCATTATTATTCACGGACAGGGATCGCAGTATTCCTGCTGGAAGTACTTGCAGTATTAGTATTGGAATTAAATATAGAATATCTACGTATTTTGTTAAAGAAAATACCTTTTCAGTTTTCACTGAAACAACATAGAATGTTTCAATAAGCTTTAGCTCAACGAGTCCTGTCAATGAAACTGTCTAGAGGGCCCGCATAGAAATGACAGGCTCTAGCCACAGGCTTGCCGTCAATATCCCTTCTCAGCTTCAGTTTCACGACCGACAACTTTGAAGTAGTCTCGTGAAATTAAATTAACACAAAGGACTTTCGATGGCATGCCGTGTCAACTTTGCCGGCAGTCAGCTGGCGGTATTTTAATTGAAAGTAATCAATATAGGATGGCCATACCACGAGACAGCTCACAGAATAGAAGGAGGAGTGTTATGATTTGAAAATAGAAGAAACCAGGGGACGCGCTTTCTTTGTTTTGATTTTTGAATGTGTTATCCATTTATCTAATAACAACAAATATTAGGAACTAATTAATTTGAAACTTCTTTTAAAGCAAGAACATAGAAGAATATACTTTGAACTAATTCTATAGTTAAAATTAAATTACTTGTCAGAAACTTAAATTGAATCGAAGCCTGTTATGAACCCCCTTTTAGAAACTCCTCGTTTCCCAACCAGTGTGTTTAATGCCATTAAAAAATCAGGCCCAATATCAGGACTGAGATGAAATGAGCTGTGATTCTATTCACACTCCAACACGGAGCCCTCGCACCTGTCAGAAATATGTTTTAGCATCGAAACTGGGGGCTGTAATCTAATCAGAGGCTTCCAGCTGTTTCTGATGTCAAAGAGCTCGGCCATTGTGGGGTAATTTCATTATTACTTCATATTACATTTGCATATTGTTCTCATCTAGACGTCAGGTAATGGAATATGCTTCTGAATTTGAAAACCTAATTGCCATCGGATTGTGCAACATGTCGTATGTCGGAATGTTGGCTGAAACACACGCACAATGGTAATGGTGTGTTTGCTGTATGTGCCTTTCGGCCAGGTTGGATGTTGTCACATAAATTGTAAGCATTTCAGCCTGCGGGCTTTTGCCTCTGGCCAGGACAAAGGACTACAAACGGCTGAATGTGTGGCTGGGGAAAACAAAGCTGCATATAATTTTCTATCAAGTAAAGCGATGTCGGGTAAATTTCCTTGTTAATGTAGCTTCTTTAAGAGACCGACCTGGCGACAGCTTCAATCCAAATACAATCAATTGGAATCCATGCTACTGTCAGCAACTGATTTTGATACGCTATAATGCGACTAGCCCCTGTCTTTTGAGGGGTTCGTTTGCCACAAAGCGGCTTTAAAATGTTGCAAAATTGCTCGGCATGGCAATGCAATTCATCCTTTTGTGCTGATGCTGATGCAAAGCCAATCAAAATGGCCATAAAGTGCGCAACAAGCGACACGGACCAGACCAGCATCTGGGCCCATAAATCAATGCAATCAATGTATACAGTTTTCATGGCAGGTGGCATGATTTTCCCATTTTCCTTCGCCAGTTCTCTCCTGTCCATTGGCGTTATACGAATATGTATACTCCAGTATGGCAGAAAGCCAAGGACAAATGGGGATCTGCAGCAAGAGATGCTTTTCATACCTAGAAATTGAATGGAAGCTGCTTGTTGTTGCCAATTTGACTAAAAGTCTGCGAAATTCCCACACCGAATAAGCTTTCAGGCATTCAGATTAAGTGTTCTTTAAGGTAATTTTGCTATTTAATATTCATTGGTGAGTAAATTCAAAGAATGTTTTGATAAATTAGTTAAGTCTCCTCCTCTCATGCGTGTTAATCGTAAAATTGATTTAATTCCAAATTAAAGACCAAAAACCATACTGCTTATATTTCGGCTTTACATAGATCCAGATAAAAAACTGCGTATGCCCCTCGCTGATAATAAACTGGATGTGCCCCGCGGATACCCTTTCATTTCTGAACTTCTTTTCCTGTCAAAAAAAGGAAAGCATTTTTTACTCCCAACTGTGGCTTTGCTTTTCTTTTGTTTTCCTCCGATATGTCCGACCGATCAACAAACAAATGTGAAATGGTTTTTCGCTCTCCGGCTCTTTGTAGGCTCGTAGAATTAAGTGCCTCTGCCAACCGCTTTCGCTTCGGCAGAAAGCGAAAATATTTACCAAAAAAAGAACTATTATCGCTGAGTGCGATACAGTTTCAGCTGCAGCTTCGCATTTTTATTTTCTGCCCCGAAACACACGCGAGGATTAAAAGTGCACTAGAGTTGCGCGAATATTTTTAATTTTTCCGCCTACCCGCGAGCGTTTTCGGGCAGAAAATTCAAGTTGCGGGCGTTGTCGCTTCGCACAAAAACCGTTTATTACAGAAACTTTTTTTTTGGTAGGAGTAGAGTGTGATAGGCGGGAGTGCTTCCAGGGCTCCCAAGTGAAAAAAGGATGGGATCTAGGGGCAAAGGGAATCCATTAAACGGCCTCTCCACGCTACTTTACGAGGGGTCCTTAAAGCTTGGAAATAAAATTAAGAGGCGCTGAGTAGTCGCAATTTTGACTTTGCTCATTTTTTACGGGTTTTTGGCGTTGTCGGGACATTTGCGACTTTGTCGGCGGAATTCTGAAAATTTCTGTGGCCTCTTCGAGCAAGAAAATTTGTGCGGCATTAGCCTGCATTAATTTGTCAAGTGCTCTGAAATAATTATCATTTAACTTGTGACGTTAATGCAGCAAGTTGTGCCAATCCTTGGATTGTTTTATATTGCCCTGCCTACGCTTTTAAGCTGCCAATTGCAGTTCTATCCTGCCGCCTCCACAGGATTACGTGGCGTATGCGCAATTGTTTTTTGTTCCGGGCGCTGAACGTGGGAGTTGGTAAATCAATTGCAGTTAATATTTTCCACCCTCATTCCTTATTCCACTTGTCAATGCGGTATTTCTATTCTTAGAACAGCCATTAGGACAGTGTGATTTTGAAAAGCTTGTCGATTATTATCGACATTTACTGTCATTGAATGAAATGTGCTTTTACTTTGCGGTTTAAAAGCAAAGATACTGTTGCTTTGATATTCCTTAAAGAGAGTGTTATGGTTTTGTATATAAGATAAAATTATAGGTTTATTTACTTATTTTTATTTTTTATAAAAAATTAGCGGACTTACCTTTTAAATTGAAAAAATTTTAAAATTCCAGGGTATATCCAACTTTATAAAATCCAAAAACGCAGCGCTTTAGTTTGGCTGGTGCCTAATTGAGTGGAATTTCACATGGAAATCAATGTAGGAGTGAGTGGAATGTGGCCGAATGGCGTGTCTGATGATGGAGGAGTTCACGCCCCATCTATTGTTTTCCCCATCTGAAATTGACTTTTACAATAAAACTCTGGGGACAATTGGTGTAATGCACATTTAATACAAATCAAATACAATCAGAAAACGTTTTGTACAAATCATAATACATTATAGCTAATATGTTTCACATATTTCATTATCTACGGTTCAGTGTCTTTGACTTAGCTTAGGAAGGACTATAGGACTCGCTATGACTACCATAAAATACACATTCATAGGGGGGATATGTCAATTTTGGGCTATTTGAATATTTTGAACTTATCAACTGTAATAAATTCACAATTGGTTTTCTTAAATTCTGTCACAAATTCGAAAGTTTCTCGCCAGATCTAATATCCAGCATGGAAACCTTATGATTGTGTGAGTTTTCTTTTGGGAAGTGGGAGAGTACTTTTAATGGGTCACATACATCTGGTAACGAATCACAAAACATTATCTCGATTAAGCTGTGTTTTTATTTAGGGCTAGGCTTTTAATTTAAACTATTTCTTAGTCTAAGCACACATAATACACATCTTGATTGCCCCAAGGGTGTTATTGTAGTTTGGTTTGGTGGAAATATTTACAGGATAGTTACTTATTCGATAGATCAGTTTACAGTTGGAAATTGCATTTGAAAAATGCAAGTCGTTACATCTAGGGCTACTGGTAAAAGCGTTTTGCAACAATGCTCCCCTTCTTGATTTGATTCAAAAATCAATAATCAATCTACAATTTACACTTAAGTTAATCTTAGTGGCTTCACGTTATAGGTAGGCGCCCTTAATGCATCTAATATTAATATATATGCATCTATATTAAGCCGTGAGTTGTTTTTTTAAATTCGTTTTAACTTTTATTTGCTAAATACTCTTGTGTGCTTTACACAATATTTGTTTGAATGTAACTTCTAGTGTGTTGAGTATTTTCTATTATCAAAAAAGTTTATCATATTTATTAGGTTAATTTTATGAATAAAACTAGTAAAAAGGAAAGTTTATAGAAAGTGTGGAAATATTTTTGTAAAAGCTTTTGACTTTTCCAGGGTATCCCAGCTAGTGAGGCCCGAACAATTTGTCAGTTCTTTCGCCCTTTAAATCGAGCATATGTTGCAGAAGTGTTTGAGGAAACGGATGTGGGGTCCTTTGACGGCCTTTGTTGTTTGCCCGTCGGCCTGCCATTAAAGTTCAATGAAGTTCCCCGAGTGCGACACTTTGCGATCTAGCCGCGACCTGCCTCTCTTTTTTCCCCTCTGCTTTTTTTTTGCGAGGGATTCAATGAAGTGGAAAAAATATTTCCGCTGGCGATAAAATTGCCATAAATTTTCAAGTGCCACAAGGGCTTCCTCATGTCTGTTTCGGAGTATCGCAGGATCGACCTCCTGCTGGCTCGCAGGCGCTAAAAAATTTGTCAGCAAAAATGGTACCAACAAATTTTCTCCGTTGTCATTGTTGATGTTGTTGTTGTTGTTGCTATTGTGAGGTGTCATCGAGACAGGCTTTTTGAGTGGCTGCCACTAATGGCGTCATTACCTATCATTTTTGGCCCCCGAACCACAAACTCTTACGGCTTTAAACTTTCCGGCTAACATTGAAAACTTTCATCTGGCTTTCGTTATTACAGTTGGGTTCTTGTTTTTGGTCTTGGTCTTGGCCCTCTTGTTGTTTGATGTCTTTTAAGCAGCTGCTCCAGGTCCTTTGGCTAAACACATCGCCCCCCCAAACATCCTCACATCCTCCTGACCGCCTCCGGGAGCCTTCTCCGTCAAATGCTTACGTGACCAGCTGAAATTTTTCATTTGCCCGGAGAAACAAAAAATAAAATCAACCAAAATGAATGAACTTTTCAAATAAAAATAGCAATCTGGCCGGTCCAAGAGCAAGGAATACGGCCAGGAGTCAGGAACTGAAAACCACACGAACAAACAACAAAAGTCACAAATTGCCGTGGATTTGTGTACGTGTCGGTTACTGTAATGGCCGCCAATGAAATTCTTTGTGCATTTTGCGGGTGGAAAATTTCCCATAAATTTAATGCATAATTACGAAATGCCAAACAAAACAGTGTTTATCGATTGGAATTCACAAAGTGACATTGCCATCGAAAAATTCTCATATTTCACCCAAGCTTCATATTTCACCCAATCACTCTTGTGATTTCTGGAACTGTGTTATCCAAACCATATAATCCCATATTAATTGCACAGAATTGAGTTTGCTGATTTCCAAGGACCATCGCAATTTCACGAAGCATTTCTCGATGCGGTTTGGGGGATATCTAATCTCAGTTCCAGGAGAACTGGAGAAGCTACGTGCATACATACATATGTGTATAGGGTTTCCATCTGCCCTCGCTGGGTCGTGGGTTTTCAATGGCATGCAAATTGAATTTGAAATTAATTAGAGGCACATAAGAGCTTAAGCCCCGAGGACAGTCAGTGTGGTGGCCCTTATCCGGAGATTGCGTATACGACACGTTGTGCGGTGGACCGCAGAGAGATGACCTGACCAATTACCCTTACTCCCTTATCCTTCTAACCCTCTAAAAAAAAATTTATCTGCTGCCTTGCACAGCCACGCTTCTTTTGAGGACCCCACGGTCAGTCCGATAACTGCGCCCTGCCGTGGATTCCTGAAACTCCACACTAGGACACTTTTGCGGATTCGACTTGAGCTTGCCGGGCTTCACCGGTGTCTGCTACCTGCTCGGACGCCAGGCACTTGTGCTGGAATAGCGGCACAGAAGTACCTTCTTGAAGGCCTGACGAAACACTTTGTTGAAAATTGTGTAGAAAATGGGGTTCACCATGGAACTGGCGTAGCCCAGCCAAGTGACCACATCGAATACCCAGTGGCTGATTCGCTCCTCGCACTCCGCACACACGGTTGGCAGGAGATTCAGGACGAAGAAGGGCGACCACAAAATCACAAATGTGAAAAAGACCACGCCGAGCACCTTGGTGGCTTTCTGCTCCAGTCGGATGATCCTGCCGTGTCGAGAAGAATTCCTGGAAATCACACTCGAGTTGCGGGAGTGATGGGAGCGCACTGTCTGTTGGCGTTGCAACATGCACGGCGACGATGTGGTGGTCCTGTTCTTACCGCCACCACACTCTCCGCCTCCGGCCCCACCAGTCTGGTGGTAGTTCATGTTCTGGTGACTCCGCAGAGTGGCCGATCGTCGCAGTGGCGTGGAGGAGGTGGAGGATGCTGCAGCTGTCTTGGTGGGTGTCAGGAGCAGGGAAGTCCGAACGCCCCCGAAGCTGCTTCCACGCCGCCGATGGCGACTGGAGTCCCAAGTGACCACCGAGGCCGTCTTGGAGATGCTCAGCTTTCGTCGACCTGGACAGGGTGTTCCCGGTGCTGCCAGGTAGCCGCTGCCATCGCTCTGGACCGTAAGAGAGCTGCCTTGATGATGAGCGGAGTGGGGGCTCAGAGTGGAGCCTCCAGTAGCCGGCGGCACTCCCGGTCCGGCACACCCACCTCCACCTGCACTCACACTGGAGGTTAGTGACTTCTTTTGCCCTGCACTGGAGCACAAGAGCAACTCCATTTCACTGGGTGAGCTGCAAACCGCCGTGGCGGTGGTGGTCACGGTGGTGCTGGTCACCCGGAAGGCGGATGAGATTATCTTCACCTCAGCGGTCTTAACGCAATTCTGTAGCGGCCTGTCCCCAAAATACGGGCAGGTGCACACGGAGGGCAATTGCAGGTAGTCCGATTGGTGGTTCTGGCCGTTGATGTGGCACTGCTTTTGGTTTTGTGGTGGATCCAGTTCGGTGTCTGAATGACAGCCCATGGCTATAGTTGTGGATTTACGCCGTCGTGGTTCCTCCGTACTAGCTCCCTCGTTCCCGTCTTCAATGTCACCGTTGCCTAGGTCCTCCGGAACGGTGTTGTTGTGACGCGGAAATAGGGCGTTTTTGGGCAAACTGTTGTGCCGCTTGTGGCGCCGCAGTGTGGATGTTGGTGTGCCAAGATCCTCGTCAGCATCCTCGTGGCCGGAGCGACGGTCGCGTCCTGGAACCGCCGACGAAGCCCTCCGGCGTTTCTTGTAAGCCCGTAATCGCTGGGACAGTTGTGATAGAGTTCTGAAAGTAAAATAATTTAAAGGTAAGTTAAATATTGGGTATCTGCCGCCTGGTCAGGGACTTGAACAATTAGTTAAGAGTATTAGGGGTGCTAATCCGATTTCAAGACAGACTAAGTGAATCCTGTCTCTGCAAGCTGATTGGACTAAATACTTTTAAAAATGACAATTAACTTTTCTTTAGCTGTAAGCTTTGGAAATACTTTTATTTTTATTAGAACGGGGCGTCCAAGTTATGGCTCACTAAATTATTGATTTGAAACCATTATCTATGCTATATTTGAATTTTTTCTCGTGAATTTGCTCGTCCTATTGGCCTTGTACATTTTTAATTAAAATTGCGCAGCCAATTGGCAAAACTCTATTCCGCCAATGGAGCGCCAAAAACAATGCAGTCAACACTTGCTAACAGCATTTCAGCACCGGCAGTGGTCAGTGTTCCTTTCATTATCCTGCCCTGAAGAGTAGGCAACCTTTTTTCGTGTTTTCCATGTTTGTGTTTATTCGTCCGCTTTGTGGTTTTCCGCCGTGTATTGTGGCTGAATATTTTTTTTTCTTGAGGGTCCTACACCCAGCTGGTGGTAGGATTTTTGCGTTTGGAGGAGGCAGTCAGTTTGCTTCTCCAGCTCATTTTGCATTCATTTTAATAAAGCGCATAAATTTCAGGGCTGCCTTTGCGGTTTCTCTCGCTCTCGTGCCGCCATTTTGCTTTGCATGCAAATGCGAGCCAACTTTATATTTGGCCAAGACGATGGCGAGGAGGAGCAGGAGTTTGGTTAGCTGCTAATGAAGGCGTTAGGCGTTGGGCGAAGTGCAGAGGAGCCCAGGACGCTGGATAAGGATGTCGGCTCATTATGCATCCTTGGCGTTTTTGATTTGTTTGCACGAGACGTGCGCATAAATTGAGATGTGAACTGAAAGTGGTGGAGGGGGATGGGTGGAGAGAGGAGGTGTGTATGTACTCAACTTCTCATTATGCAAGTGAAACAATGCCGGGATGACGCCAAGTTTGTTATTGTTTCAGCCACAAAGGAATTAAACAGCTGCCAAGCTCATCAAGACATCGCTGGCGGCATCCCTGGCGAATTGGAATCCTTCGAAGCTACGCCACTCAAGATTTGCCCTCCCCACGCCGTCGCCAAAGTCACTTCCGTTCCGTTGGGCCACAAATCCCAAAATTAGAATATACAGCCAAACCGATGCCAACATCATTTGTTAACTTTCCTGGGTCCTAGCCCAGAAATGCATGAGACGACAAATTGTCAAACAATTAAAAGCCACTCCATGGAACTTTCTCCTGGTTGGTGCCTTCGTTTTTGCGTTTTGGCTTTGCTTTCAGAACGACTTTGACCTCGTTCCAGCCCAGGATTGCCATTTTGCATTCAGGGCAGACAAAAAACGGCGAACGCCAAAGCCGAAATCCATTTTATTGATTGTGCAAATTCGTTGAACTGTCAAACAATGTGGCAGATATGAAGGCACAATGCCCACCCAATACCGATTCCCGATGAAAAGCGCACTGTCAGAATGATATATGATACAAAAGGATATGCTGGCAGGAGGCAAGGACGAAAGATAAAATTTCCCTGCAGCTCAGCTACAATTTATTGAGGCTTAAAGAACGAAAATGGGAATTCAACAAATTTTAATTTGATTAAATTCGGCATATTAAAGAAAAAGGATTATATTTGTAAGAAAATTCTTTTTAACATTTAAAACAATTAAGGTTGCTGTTGAGTCTTTAACTTTAATATACTTTATCCTGAATCATTATTTCCACCTGACCGATATTGAAATATCTCATTTTCTCTCATATGCCACCCAGTCTTTGCTTCAATTTCTTAAAATATTTTTTGGAAAAAATAAAAATTGCTCGCCTCCTATGATTTCAATTTTTTAATTGAATTTCTCGACGCATCTCTTATCCAGACATAAGCCAGTCGTCCGAAATTAGAAAATTAATGAAAAACACATTTAAGCAAAAGGCCTCGTTGGGACTGACGCCGAAAACACTTGAGCGGGTGGAATGCCCCGGAAAAAAAGGTGGGCGTGTATACGGGTGGGAGGGGTGGTGTATGGGGGTGTGGCCCCATCGAATACCATTTGCACCCACCAAAGGAAAACGAAAACGTACAAAAAAATTAATTATTACGAAAAATTTCACAAGTCGAAAGCGGAAGGACAATAAAAGGCAATGCCGCAAAAAAGAGCTCTCCCTCTAGAGAAAAAAATTGGGAAAAATAAACGGAAAAGTGAAAATAAACGAGTCACAAAGAGGACTCGAGGTGAGCAGTTGGTGCCTGGTCTGGGCTTTCAATGTGGTCAGCGAATTTCGGCTGGAACTGCTACCAAAAAACCCGACCCAGCTAAGACCCAGAAATGGCAACAAAAGGACCGGCAAGTGACTAGAAAGGATCATTCTGACAAAATGGTTTGACGGCCGCAGCTGTTTGTCCTTTTGTCTGGTTTAGGTTCAGGTAAGGACTTTTTTCTAAGGAGCTAAAGGGAACTTTACATTTTCCAAAGTACTTCTCACGATTTCTTTGACAATCGGAATGGTCTGCACTTCTGACCTGGCATGGATAAATATCCTTTCAACTTGTCACAACGTCTAAACTTTTGCCGAAATTTAAATATTTGTAATTATATTGTTTCTTTTAATAAGTGTTCTGTTTGTTAAATGTCGTGGGAAATTAAACGTGGGAAAATTAATTGTTTTTTGGTTCTGACATTTGGTTCTGAAATGTAAATAGAATATCAAATAAATATTAAGTTATCGCTTTGTACTGTAAAGATTTAAGTATATTCCCTTTAAAAATCAGTGAAAAATATCAAAACCTTGACTTAATTTTCCAGTGTTTTTTAGTCTCATTTGTGGTTAGATCCATTATGGACTCCCTTCCAGGCAATTTGTGCTTAAAGACCATCTCGCCCCCACTTACCCATCACTCTGCTCGCCACCCATGCGGCTGCTCGCCAAGGAGTTCCGAGTGCTCTCCCGTTCGATGCCTAGCGTAGTGGTGGACAATCCCAGCCCAGAAGTTGCGGTTCCCTGGCGTCCCTTGGGCGAGGTCTGCTGGTGGTAGGCTCCCTGCTGCTGCTGCGGATTTTGCAGGTGATGCGAATGATGTCCTTGTTGCTGCTGCAGATGGGTGGCATACCGTTGCGGGCTGCAAGGAAACTGTAGGTGGTTCGAGATGGATAATTCCGATTTGGTGGGTGACCCGGTGGTGGAGGAGGAGGCCACTGATTCGAGACCGCGGGAGAGCTTCAACATCTCGGCTCCGAACTGATGCAATGCCGTCATTGTCGTCGGCGTGGGCTCCTTGATGCTGCAAGCCATAAATATTATATAATACTTTGATTGGAGTTGGGTTTCAATTTCGCCATTTGCTCACCTGGAGTCTGGTAGCCAGAGTTCGTGATTGTCCAAGGTACTCAGGTCGGTGTCCGTTGAGTTGGCCGAGTGCGCATGCAACACGGAGGAGGCGTGGCCCGGACCCGGTTTAAGCAAGCGGCGCCAGGTGCATCGGCGTTCTGTGTGAGAGGAGGGAAAGAGAAACGGAAATCGGGGGTTACGCAGATGTGCAGTTTCCATAAAATGGCATTTAGCCCAAAAGAGCGCTACGAAAAGTCACAAATGCGCTAATAAACTCGCACGAGCACACATACACTTAGAAATGTTTTAGTATAAGTATAATAGTTTTAGTTAAATAATTTTAAATATTATGATTAAGCTGTGCACATTAGACTGAATGTTTTTAAAACTTTTTGTTTTTAATAAAAGCTTAATAAGTTTAAAGAATCATTAGGCGAAGAAGAACCTTCAAGTCGTGTTCAAAATATAAAAATTTATGTTTCACTAATTATATTAAAAAAATAAGAAATTTTTTACAGTGTCCCCGCTGAAAGGAACAATCTGCCAAATCCGACTACGTGCCTAGCCCAAATGCGGACGCTTTACAACAGGGATTTAGCTTGAAATAACTGCCCAAAGCCGCTACTCCAATACACTCTCAGTGATACACCCACACTGATACACACATCCTCACACACACACAACAGCTGTGGCATTTTATTCAGTGAAGCGAATTGGGAACGCCGCACTGCGCCCTTAAATGCTCGTTCTGGTTCTACTCCCCGATTGCGATTCGAACTGCAGTCAAAAGTCCATTAAATATTCCTAGTCTTATTGACTTTTCGCATTCTGAGCTCTAGCCAGAAATAAAATTACTATTCGCCCCTTTGGCAGAATAGCAACCAATTGTCTGAGAATTGCGAAAAGAACTGAATAAATTAGGAGCATTAGAAAACACTTAGGAGCGCTTAAAAAAAACTAAATCTTCATGATTTTATTCAGTTGGAAATGAATAAAAAACCAGATTCATTGAAGTATTTGGATGTCTAACTTTAAAGGTGCAATTCTCCAAACTTTGACATCCAAACTACATTTTCATAGACTTAACTGAGCTTCTACCGAAGAGCTCTTTCGGCATTATACGCCATTTACTTTGGTAGCTTTCAACTCTGGTAACGTGAAAATTAGCTATCTATACATGTAGACTGGATTTGTGAAGGGTAGTTGGGCGTGTTTGCCTCAAACCTCCCAGTACAATGTCGATTTTGAGTGCATTGCTGCGGCTTAGTCGCACTTTGGGCACTTTGCCATTCCTAGGGACACGGTTACATATTGGGGGTGTTGGGGGGCGGTGGGATGCTATCCGACATATGTCCCTGCATTGTTTGCCTATGTCAGCCCACGCCTCTTTCAACTCTTTGGAGCCCCTTGTGCCCTGGCCCGCCCTGCCTCATTTCCAGTGCCATGTAAACTTTCTGAGTACTATACAAGCGCAAAAAGTGCAACCGAGAACGAAATGCAAATTTTCGGCAAACTGAAAATCATATTAAGCTCCTGCAGTACTGCAGATTTTTGGACTAGGCATCTCTGGGTCCAAAAAAACACAGAGATAATGAAAAAAAACAGTAGAGTCCTTACCTAAAGCTGGAGTCTGTCCCAGCCACCCACTGGCCCATCCGGGAGTGGCGGCGGCCGTCTGCTGTCCTCCACCAAGGTTCTGACGCTGTCGAGCCAGGAGGCGGACGGTCAGGCAATATGTCAGCAGCATTACACCCAGCGGAATGTAGAAGCACACAATGGAGCCGACCAGCTTGTAGACCGGATCCGGTATCTGGCAAGTTCCATTCACTAGCACCGAGGCGTGATTCTGGAATCAAACAGCAGATAACAAATGAGTTCATTTAACCAAACAGTTAAGACAATATAGGGCAAAGCTATCAGTCACTTTAAGAAATATAAAAAATATTATCAAAATTATTCACTTTTTATAATCAAATGTTGAAAATGAAGAGAGATTAAAACAGTGCGTATAAGTAATAAATTTCACATAAATTTCGTGACCGAAAAAGTATGCTATACTTTTAAAAATCTTGTAGTAAACAATTTTACGCCATTTTATAAATGCTTTCAATAATAAGACATAATTTTTAGATAGACAATTTAACAAAAAAGGTCTTCAAATAATGTTAAATTTATTTATTTTATGAAAAATAAATTATAATATAAACAAACACTAAAAAATATTAGCTACCTTGGAATACATCAAGCTCAATGGCAGGCTCATGGCGATGCTAAGAAGCCAAACGAAAACAATTTTAAGAGTCACCCGGCGACGGGTCTTATTCCGGCCAAATCTCATCGGGTAGCGGAGCGATAAATAACGGTCCACGGAGATGGTGCACAGGTGCATGATGCTGGCGGTGCAAAAAAGGACATCCAGGCAGATCCAGGTGAGGCAATGTTCGGATCCCAAGGGGAAGTAGCCTGCGAAGAATGAGGGAGAATGTTAAAACGTTGGCTTTTTCATGCTAGCCGCCCGACTTATGCCTGTATTAAGTGGCTGCAATATTTTCCACCAATGTATACATACGATTTACGATGGCCGGGCAACAATGCAACCCCAACTGTCGCTGGGCCATTTTTATTTAATACTTACTTCTTCGTTTTTTGCCCATATTTTTTCCCCAGAAAATGATATTGCCTGTCCCGCTTCTGCTCCCTGACCTTGTTATTCCCCCTCAGGGGGGCTTATGCAACATATTCTACCCCATCAGGGCTATATATGAGCAGCTAGTCCCGATGTTGTGGCCATCGTTTTGCACAGCTGTTGGACGTCATAACTCAGCACAGCTCCCCCAGTCCGGTTCCCATAAAAATACAATTGCTTCAATACACAGCGAAACAAGTTCAGGAGCTGTTTTAAAGGTTTTATACAAAAAGGAGTCCATTTATTTAATCAATCCATCTCAATTTAAAGCCCACAATAAACATTATTGTTTAATGTAATTATTATTCATACTCCCAGAATAAATATAGATAGAATTTGGTCCTGTACAAATATTTTCTGCTGTGCACTTGTGTGGAAATGAGTTTGTTTGTTCGGTGGCATTGTAGCCCACATTGAGTGACTGATACTTGTGTTTACCCTGTTTTGTTGCCCAGTGGCCTGAGATTTTGGTGCGGGATTTGTGTCCGAAATCTGGTCGAACATGAATACGTATTGCTGCAGGGAAAAGGAATTCCTTAACGAACAACTGGAGGGAAGATTAGATGAACTGATGACCAAGATGGATTGTTTGAAGTAAGGGGCGAAATTTGAGTTTTAGGCCAACATTCGCAAACTTTAATACATAAATGATTTAAAAAGGTCAATATGGCTCATGTCTTCTCTTATCTTGTGAAGACATTCTGTGATTTTATTAAATTTTCTTAGCTCATTTAACTTCCAGTCAAAAGCCTCAATGGCAAAAGTATCTGTTGCATGCTGGGTGAACCCATTTATCCCCCCTACCCTAAAGAGAACCCATAAGGTTTTGTTTATGGCCAGTCAACATTTTCCAACCCCCTCATTTCGGCCCCCATCAAGCACTCAAATTGCAATAATGTTGCCTCTCGGCCCAGGACCGAAACGAAAATGTTACAAATGACACGGTCATTGGGTTTTGGCTGGAAACCGGCCCAGGCCCGTCCCAGGCCATTTGGGCCGTAAGTAAAGTGTCAATAAGATCAATTTGGCCGGCAGACGGTAGACGAACTTTTAAAACGGCACAAAGCGCATTGAGGCAAATTTGTTTAAGCTGAAAGCCGAAAGCCCGAAAGAAATCGGAGGGAGAAAGTTAAATTGAATAAAAGCCGGGCCCAACTGACCAGGCCCAAACGGAAAAGCGGAGAAACATTTTTCCAGGAAAGTTGCGGCCCAGGAAAAACGGAACCTGAGATTGTGCCCCTTCCTTTGTTGGTGGAGGCTTCCCAATTCCCGGGCCCTTAGTTTCTTTTTCTTCCTGAGGGGAACACTTGAAAAAAAGCTAGATTCTACGACAAAAAACTTATGTACGATATAGTGTATATTTAAAAAAAAAATATTTAGAAAATATTTAGAATGTTAAGCTTTGGTTTTTTTTTTATTGGAAAGCCGTACGAGTTTCTAATATATTCTTTTTGTCAGTTTATTAAGAATCTGAGGTCTGGGGGAGGACAAAGCATTTATTTGTGTTCTTGCCTCTTTTTTTTGGAGGGACTGCTGCTCTGGCTGCCGTTTTTCTTACGGAAAACATTTCAACTTACAAATGCGAAACAAATTTCAAACAAAAGCGCAAAACTTTTCTGTTACACTGGCAAAGTCAGGGTAAATAAATTTTTAGCTGATTTCTTTTGTGTAGATTTCGTTTTGCATGCATAGTGGAGAGAGGGGTCAAAGGGCACTAAGAGGGGCGGAAGATGAGAAGAAGGGGGAGATCCTGAGACGACCCCTCATAAAACTAAACTGAAACACAAATAGCTGTGAAGGCTGATGACGGGCAAAGTTGGGCAGGAAAATGACTTGGTAAATGAGTTGAAACTTATTTAATTTGTTGCAAGTTTAAGTGGATATAAACCAGGCCAGAAGGAAGGACCAGGACGTGGAAGGGAAATCACTTTGGCAGAATACATTGTCCAGCTAATGATTCGGTTGTTTGAGTGAAATAGACTTAATGACAAAACAAAGTCCAGTTTTTTTTTCAGAGAAAATACTCTAAATACATTGTTAGAGATATAACATCATGTGTGTGCGTCTGACCACGCCCTCCGCCCATGACAACATAAGCCTTTTGTGTGAGCAGAAATCGCATAACCAGCAGGGACCTCTACCGGCAAATATTTGTGAATTTTTTCGCGTTGCCGAACTAAAGCAAACAATTCCTGCCATCCTGCCGGCCAGAACCAGAGCGGAAAATGTGGAAAAAATCGGTTGAAAATATGATTTATGAATGGGGCCACTGTATGTGTGCCTTTGTTGTGCTTTCCTGCTTTGGTTTCTGTTGCCAGGGAATCGATTTCAATTTTAGTTTCACTCCTCACGTTCTATTTTGTGGCACAGCATCCCTCCATCAATTAGACAGAAACTCTCCTCAAAACTGTTTGCCCAGCAAATGAACTTAATGGAAGGGAAATGACTGGCCAAAGGGGTTTTTGGGTTTGGGTTTATTGTTTGTTTGCTTAACCGAATGCGTTAAGTGGATTTGTGGATAGGAAAGGGGAAATGAAGTCATCGTTAGTTCAAATCTAGGATATTGATTTGGTTGCTTAAATGCATTAAATTTTTGTTTATTCTTGAAAAAATCTGAAACAAGAATACCCGGCTATAAAGTCACAAGGCTATAATTCTAAATTCAATTTCTTGAATTCAACGTAAAGCCATTCATAATATTTGGCAAATAAGCAAACCAAATAAACATCAAAATAAATCCAGAACCAATCAAAAATAAAATATCAGATACCTGACACCCACTCACACTCCAACACACAGGCAAGAACCCGCGAGTCCTGGAACGAACGAAAATTCCACCTAAATGATTTGTGTCAATATAAAGGGCCCGCGATAATAAAATGCAAATATGAGAAATGAAAAAAATCATTGAGAAAAGGCTCGAAAATTGCTGTGATTACAAAATAAGCCAAAGCAACTCGTTGTTATTTTTATTCGAACATTGTTGTTGTTGCCACTGTCACGCACACTCGACAACAATAACAATTTCAATAACAAATCGCAGAAATATGAGTGGAAGGAATTGATGTCCCCGGAGTTGGTGCCAAGCGGAGAATTTCTGTTTCATATTTTTGTATTTGTGTTACTTTGCCCCCGGCAGATGACAACGACAGCCACTTACAAGGGCGATAACAACATCAGCAACAGCCCCGATTAGGTCGGGGTCTTTGACAGTAAAAGGACTCCACGTGGCGCTCTGAAGCTAAATAGACAGATGACACGAGGCCGGAACAATTTTGGAACCCCCCGCTAATCTTAAGAAGTTTTCTTCAATTGGCCCTTTCAAAATTCAATAATTTAAGCTCTAAGATAAAATATTTTGATGCAATTTGGTGGGAAATCAAGCCAGAATTAAGGTATTCTACTCAAGATCACTATTAGCAAAGATATGGCCTTCGCAGGGGGCCATGTAGTCGTTTTATGCACTTTCCCCATTTTGGAAGGGGACCCCCTAGAAAAATTTACAAAAAAACGAAAAAATAATTTGTTTCTGGACTTTGATGCAGAATGGAGGAGAATCGGTCTACGAACGGTTTAAGGTATTCTGTTTAAGAATCGGATATCTATTAGCAAAGATATGGCCTTTGCAGGGGGCCATGTAGTCCTTTTATGCACTTTTTCCACTTTGGAAGGGGACCCCCTAGAAAAATTTACACAAAAACGAAAAAATAATTTTTTTCTGGACTTTGATGCAGAATGAAGGAGAATCGATCTAAGAATCGTTTTAGGTATTCTGCTCAAGAATCGGACAACTATTAGCAAAGATATGGCCTTCGCAGGGGGCCATGTAGTCCTTTTAAAAAAAATGTTTTTTCAGATTTTCAGTTTGGTGGGAAATTGAGTTACAATTTATTTAAGGTATTCATTTTAGGAATTGGTTAAAAAATAACGCTATCAATACATAAATATAATTCTAAATTTAAATTTATTAATTTTTTTCTAGATTTTCCAGTTACAATTTTCTTTAGCCTTGAAGCAAGGCAATAAATCACCTTTCTACCTCCAAACAGTGAATTTCTTTCCACGTACTCTGATTTTATTAGCACTGACTTATGATGTGGAATAATCGATCATTTAAACAAGGCCTGTTTACTCAAACATCTTTAAGCTTTTCCCTTCAATTGGCCGATTTTCTCGACATCCCACACGTTTTTACAGCTCATCACATGTGTGTGAGATTGTATGTGGCAGAGTGTGTGGGTGGGAGTTACGATTAAGGGGGCGTGGCAGACACCCGCGGCGCTTGTTGACACGTTGTCACCTCGACTGTCATCCAAATTTATGGGGAGCATTCGAAAAGAGGCCAGAGATGACTGTTGTTAGTCCGCCGGGTATTTCGTGTTGCTTTTTATTTTCGTCCTGACTGACAACAGTTTTTGACTTTTAGCCTCGTCTGCATGTAAACACATATCATTTTCATTTGCATTTCGCGCTTCCCATTGACACATTTGCATGGTCATGCATATGTTTATTCATATAAGGATATTCTCGTATATACCTTACATATATAAAACATACATTCCGGTTTGTGTGCTTGAATCTGTGACCCTTGAGAGATGTATTTTGGTTTGCTTTTCCTCCGGAAGGATGCTCTTCAAACGGGTGGTGGGGCTTGCCGGTTGCTAAGTTTCATTTATTTTTTGGCAAAAACTTTTGCAGTGAATTTTAACACATTTTTATTTCAATCACAAAATTGTTATACTGTTTGTGGGAAAAAAAAACAGTATTAAATTATTCCACATTCTGAATGTTTCAACCGAAACTATTGTTTTTGTGTATATTTGTTTATGTTTCCTTTTTTTGCATTCTGTGGTCAAATATTCGCGTTGACAGCTCGCAGGACATCAAAAAATTCGCAAAGGGATTGCAGATACATGTTGCAACATGTTCTTTAATAAAAACAAAATGAAAATGGGATTTTCGAGTTTCGATTGTTCTGCGGACTTCTGGGGAATGGGAAATCATATTTAGTCCTTTAATATTCATAAATTAAGTCTTAAATTAAACTGAAGCAATTGTTCTTTAATTATTCCCAAAAATGCCATAATGCTAAAGTTTTCTCTTCAGATTTAGTTAGCCATCTCTTCTTTTCCACCTGAGAACTGATAAACAGTGATTACTTTTCTATTACCTCTGTGTGCAAGCTAAAATAACACACTTTGTAATCCACTTCCACTTTATTCCAGCACTTTGCGTTTAAAGGAGTCCTTCAGGAGGGAAGCTATTAACATGCATATGATAGACACTTCCGCACAACTTGCTGCCCAGGACATTTCAAGGAACTCGGAGCGGAACATGTGGTGCCTACGTGCATGGCTGACGAACACCCCTACATAGAAGACTATCAAGAATAGTTGTGGTTTAAGCAAAAAACAAAAAAAGAAAGGAAAATAAAAGAAGAAAGAAAAGTTTCCAGGGCAGTTATTGGTGTTGATGTTAACTTGGTCTATCCGTTTTGACGGGTTCATAATCGCCTGATGAGTGTGGGGACTCGGGGAGTAAATAACCGTAGGGCAAAAAACAGCCTGCCATGCATAAAGTAAACTATTTAATGGCCTTTCGATTTCTATCGATGTGCCATAAACGCATTTGCTCGCTTATTGCCCACAAGCTCGGGCCATCGAGCCCAGGATCTTGAACGGAAATCGAAAGCTGTTCACTGAATCGAGGTTACCCCCCCAGGACGAGTGGGTGGCTACTGGCTAGGTTTCTGGGGTGGCTCGTTTACGGGTGGCTCACGACCTTCTTATCAGCCTCAGCTAAATCATTTTCCTTACGCAATTTGCCCTGACAGGAGGCATCTTCATTTTCAGTTTTGCAGGTGTCCCTTCCACCTCCGGCCCCTTGTCCTTTGACTTTTCATTTCGTTTCAAGTTCTCGACATTCACAAAGATCCACACCACGCCAGGTGCTGGTGGTGGCTGGTTTGACTGGCAATAATGCAAATGGCTTTGGCTGTAGCTTCCGTGTGACCCACAAGCTCTATGTCCTTCCTGAGAACTACCTCCAGGTGCTTGGGACATGGCTTTGGCTTTGGCCTTTCCTTTGTTGGGCATTTGTGTAGTGTCGCTGACACTTTTCTTTTAAAAGAGCCGAGAAATTCCTGACGTCCTGATGCGCCTTTGATGTCTGCCAGCTGGCAGAAAGCCGAACTCAGGTGTCGTGAATAATAATTAGAAAATGGTAGAAAACCGATGACTGAGAATGCATTTGTCTCATTTGCAATGATTTTTCGCATTTATTTGCATTTAAATTCAGCAAATGAATCCTTTTAGCATTTTCATTCAGATACTTTTGTGTTAAAGATACATTTGAAATGTTTGTAATTTAAGAGTATTTTTTGGTAAACATTTTGCAACTAACTAGATTCGAGCTGTCTCAACTTTTTATCAAAAAATTTTCCACCAAAAACTTTGTCTCCTTCTTGCTCATAAGTATCTCAGGATGAAGCTAGTGTTTATCCATATGCTCAAGAAAACTCAGTACAGTCTTCAACTTTCTCCATCCAACTAAACAAACCTTCAGCACTTTTCCCTTTTTCGCAGGACTCGCGCCATTGACAGCTGCCAGCTTAGTCGGGCAACGAAAAGCGAAACACCAAAGAAATTTTCATACTTTTATGTCGGAAGGTAGGTCTTCATGTCCTTTGGAGTCCTTTCCTCATTTCAGCAGCGCTGTTGTTTATCTTGAGAATCGTATGGTGAGCTCAGACAGATAAGAAAAACGGCACGAAATTCCATTAAATTTTAAACAAGTTGAAAGTAGGATATTGTTTAATTTTTGATAGGAGTTCCATATCAAATATTTATTATTGAGACAGTTTCTAATACAAATAACATTTAAAGTTTGGGGAGTTATGATTTTAAAATCAGATTTTAAACTTGAATGAAATATTTTACGTTTTAATTGTATTGGATTTTGATAGATAAGATAAGATAGGTGCTTTGATGTTTTTCATTTTTCTATTGTCCTATTTCTATTTCATCACACCCCGACATTTCCTTTTTTCTTCATATATATTTATACAGCTTTATTTTGGTATTGTTTACGCTTCGCTTGACGTGAAAATCCGAGAATGGGGAAAAGGTGAACTAAGAAGTGTCTGCCCTCGGCTTCCTTCCGCTGCCTTCCGGTGGCAACTTTTGCTCCTGCTATTGACATTGCTCTAATGTGGCATATAAAGTGGCGACTGCTTCGATTTCGCTAAACCTCTTCACAACCCCCGACATCGTCGTCATTACGCTGAGCGCTCTATTCTTGGCATTCATTAAACTACCAACTCGCTTTCTGTTTCAACCAGAAGCTTACGTAAATTGCTCCTCTTCCGTTGCGTCATTACACGCGCTTTAACGTTTCATTATACTCATTGTTTGTCTATTACGAGAGTTTTTCTTCCAGACTCCTTAGTCCTGGCTCTTCGCGGCCCTCCTGCTCTTCTTACCCAATATTCCTCCTGCTTTATTATTCCCGTTTGTGTACCCCGGCTAGCGTGAGTTTTCCTGCTCCGGGAAAACTTTTCAAATAGATTACAAAGCACTTGTAATACCTTTGTTTCCTTACATTGCAAAGTTATTGCAACTGAACATAAATGCCACGACCGGCATCTTGGCCCTCTTGGCCGCCCTTAAAAAAAACAAAAAGTTATCGATGCGGCCACTCAGTATTTCGTTTTCAGTTTCAGTTTCAAAATAGCATCTATTATTTGCTTTGCTTTACAACTCACGCAACACTAAGTTTTTCAAGAGAAAAACTGTAAAAATCAAACCCAGAGGAAAAGAATTCTGTAAGTTTTAAATAGTAAATGAACCAAAACTTTAACTACTTTGAAATCTTGCCAAAATAGTAAGAAAGCAGTGTAAAAAGTTTTATTGCAAATATTTAATATTTTCCTTTAGTAACTTTAAACGAATAACATAAAGAGGAATTTTGATTTCGGGGGTCATCAAACTGTTTTCAATCAAATTATGATGAAACTTTGCCAAAACAAACCCCAAAACAATAAGGAACCCCAATCCCAATAGTAGGCCACCAAGAACCGTCAGCCGAACCCCGATCCCATATCACTTTCAAGGTCATTAGCCATGCAATCAATATGAGGCGGCCCGAAGGACAAGGCAGTTTATTTAGTATATTTCGTTGCCAATTTGTTGAGACAACCGGAACAGCACAAGATATTACAAACTTTTCTCTCTCTTTGCGGATATAAAAGGTTCGCCTCGTTGGCGTCCAAAGGAGCACACGAGATATCCGGGACGTCCTTTTTTTCGGGCATAATAAAATGAAATTACAAGCTGTCGTCGGGACGAATTTAGCATGTGAGCCTTGCCTGCTCCTGACACACATATTTCATCTTTATGGTTTTGTTTTTTTCGACCGCACACATGAGCATATTTTTGAGACATTTATGCGACAACCGCACACTCCACTGACAAGTATGTCCCTGGCATATGTTGCCACATGTACGCTATTCTTTTGAGCTAATTAAATAAGCCAAAGGTATTATGCAATGCTGGTACTTTTATTCCTCTGTGTAGTTTCAAGACGAAACTTCAAATCCATTTGGTGTGGGCAGAACTTTCCAGGGGGTTGGACGACCGCAAAACAGTCCCAATGGACACTCGTCCCGGGCCGGAAAGCTAAGCCACAAAATGCTTTTGAGCTATTTTAGAGGCTTTTGTGGCCGAGATTTTCCGAGACACGGAGTGCAACCCGGGAAATGGCAAGTGCAGTGCCACATTTAATATACTTTCAAGCGTCGTTTTCAGGCCAAAACACAAAACTTTTCGCATAATTTTCACAATGAAGTACACACACAACTACATACTCGCCATGTATCGTAGGTGGAAGTCCTTTTTTTGGAAGTGAAAACATCATCCTTTCATTCCGTGTCGTCGAAGTTTTCGCAACTGTTCGTGCAGTGTCCTGGTCTTGACTTGGCTATAATAGCCTGCCTAAGACCGGAAGACTTCGCCTTCTCAGAACGGAAAAATGGTAAAAATAGTCTCGTAAAATTTCTCCGCAAAGTAGCCAAACTTTGTCTTTCAATGTCAATTATATTGAGATTTATGCATAATTTGTCCCGAAGCTACAACAGCTTTGTATTTCGATTAGAGATTATAAATTCAAAGCCCTTGATCTAAAAATACAATGACCTTTTGTCCTGTGAGTCTGGGGAACATTTGGAAAATTTCACAATGCCTCTCTATATTTAATGTGCCTAGCGGATGCGGTGGGCTAATATGGTAATGGGTGCAAGGATATGACAGAGAATGTAATTGCTTTCACCCAGAAATAATATTTGCCAGATATTCGGCACGTGTCAATTTCAATATTTGCTCGGCCAGCACACATGTCCTGTGAACTAACAGAATTAAAATTTTGTAAAAGGACACACTCCCCACAAAGTGCTGACATGGCCAGTTAGAGAAACATATAAAATAAAAATTGTATTCTCTATTTCATGTGCCAGGCACTCAAAATGAAAGCATCCCTGCAGCCATAGAGTCCTGGCGAGCCTGGTGTGTTTATTTGCTAAGTTACTTGTGCTACAATTTTAATGAAAGTCTGCAAATCTCGGAGGCAAGAAATCAGGAATGTGTCGAACGATATGCATACCAAATGGGAGAGAGCGTTGCGTTGGGCACTGTGAATTTAATTAAACCAGCATTTCTCTAGCATTTGTTGAAATGCAATTTTCGGCCACTAAAGAAAATAACAAACATGTAGAAACTTAATATACACCAGGTCCATTTTATGATTCCAGCATTGTGGCATACAAATTGCTGTTTCGAGAGCACAGAAATGATTAAGCAAGGACATGCGTTTAAATTCAATCTGCCTGGGAATTCTTTGAAGGAAAACTCTCAAGGCGAATATAATTGCATTAATTATAAAAAATATGTGCAGAGAGGGTTGTGTTCTTGACAAATTATTATTATTTCTCTGAAAATATTTACCTTTGCATGTGGTACTTCAATAACATTTTTGCCCTCAGCTTAAGGACGTTTAAAGGTGCAAAGGACAACTTAAAAGCTTCCACCTTTAAAATAGACAATAGACAAGAGCCCTACGGTATTTTTAGCTTCCTCTGAACTATTTAAAAACTTTTGTAAACAAATATCCCTCCAACTTTGGGGCAACAAAAGAAGATGTATAATAAAAACGTCCCACCACTCGCTTCTTCTGACCTGTCCAGACAGTTTCCAAGTGACAGGATATTAAATGATAGCAAGGAGCCTCCCCAAGCAAAAGCAAAGTTAAAAAAGAAGCAAAAAAAAAAAGAATAAGAAGCCTGGAGGAGGCAGGCGTATCAAAGTAGATGCAAATGATTTTTCCAGGAATGAGGGGTAGCTTTGGCAATTTAACGCCACTAATCGAGTGACATGATGGCAATAATTCCAATTTGGGGCACGTCACGTCGTGTGGCGGTCGCGACCGTTAAATATGTATAAGCGGTAATCCAAAAGCCTCTGTCTTCTGTCCTTTGTCTTCTGTGTGTCCTGTTTTCTGTATTTTTCGAATTATTCGAGCCGCAGGCACAGTTAAGGAAGCCGGAACGTGCCTGGCATGCCATTCAGTCTTAATGTTATAATTTTTGGTTGCTTGGTTGTCTATAATTATTTATAACTCACGTGCCAAGCAATAGAAGAGTACCGGTGGGCCTGGATTCTTAGGTCGCATTACGCATTACGCATACGCCGCGTTGTCAAAGGACGAGCACGTGCAGCATCGAGTATTAGGCTTTCGGCGCTTAAGTGCGCTCAACTGTGTTTGAGATTGTCTGCCATTGGGGATGCACAAAGAAAAATATCATCCATAATTAGAATGATAATAATAACGAATATGGAATTATGCTTCACTTGATGCTTAATTGTTTTCTGTTTAAGGTGTTTAGGGATTTATATTTTTGTAACCCTTTTACCCATTTTTTTCCGTGTATTGGCGGCAAGGTCACTCCGCCTGTTGACAGACAACTTGAAGTAGGCGGACAGGAGCTCGCCTGTCACGCAAATGCGTCGCTGCCAGCCACTTGGCCGCCCGCCAACCGCCAGCTGACACTCGACCCAGACCTCACTGCGCCTGCCCCCAAAAAAATGAACCCTTGTATCACAGAGAGGACGAGATACAAATGGGATATGATGTTTCATTCGAATTTGTCCGACGTGGGCGTTGACCAAAAATGAAATATGACTTGACAATTCCGCATTGCCGTCGCTCAACAGTTGTTGCTTTGCCAGGATTTGAATGTGGCCAGGCTAACTAGTCCAGTCCACACCGGACTGATGCCACGGCTCGTTAATCAAATCCCAATCCTCTCAGAAAAAAGGACACCCAAAACTGGATGCAAACTTGGACGGCCGCTGTCAGTGTCAAAGCCTGATAAATGAAGTGGCCGATGATGAGATGGAAATCCTGCAATGCGATAGATTTTCCGAGGCTTTAGCAAGTGCAGGACGACTTGTCTGACTTCCTAATTAAATAAATACTTAGCGACTGGCTTGCATTCAAAAGTCCTCGTCAAGAACTTTAAGCCACCGCGGCAGAATAAGCTAAAGCTACAAAAGGACACCCGAGCTCGCTATTCAGATCCTTTTTAAACAGAACTGGCACAACGTGAAAAGAAAACTAGAAAAAGCAAAAGAAAGAAAGCGAGGCGCCACTGCAGTTGGGCTCTCTGACTTGCGGCAATTTTCGCACTCTTTGCACTGTCAGCGGAGCGGGCACATAAATTACATGCCACTTACTTTGCGCTTTGCCCCACGAGCGCCGAAATGAAGTTGCGGCGGCCACTTAAAGCAGGGCCCAGTGCGCCAAGGATATGCCATAAGAATGGGCCCTGGCACGGCGAAATTAAATGTTTAACTGATGGGTTGATGACTATAAAAAATGCATTTCTTAATCCATTAGCATCTGCCATTCAAGTAAAAATAATGCACAAGAAAATGTCCTCGGAGGTGTAAGTTCTACTGCAGCTCTCTCAGACTGGCGCGCAGGCAAACAATTGATCAATGAGTAATTACCGAGTCCTTTCACTGGGCCACAATTCATTTCCAGGTTCTTGACAGAAACACACAATGAGCCGAAAAGGAACAACAGCCATCTGTCAGGCAATTTTCCAAAGTGCATTCGAAACTTCCGCCTTCTTCCTTAACCTCATTACGGCTGTCCTTCGCAAAGAAAAAGTCTATCATGTACCTCGATGCAAGGCTTGCATAAAATATCAGATTCTTAATGTCCTTAATTAGGTTATTTATAGGATACCAACGCATTAAGGTTTTTAAATAATTTATGAGCGGTTCAAACTTTACTTGTTTGAAATGTCCTTATAGTCCTTTTGAATTAAGTTTAGTTGCAGTCATATTCGAGGTCTTTTATAATAGAAAATACATTGTAATTATTGTCCTATAATTACTATAAACACACGACAAAATAAAGAAATTTAGTCATTTTTTCAAGTAAGTCCTTTGGTTGCACAATTTACTTATGACCACGACCTGACATCGCCCTGTTCTCTATTCCATCTAGTCTCAAGTCCTGGGTCGCTGGGTCTGGTCTCGAGGCGACTGCCACAAAGGTAAATACGTGCTCCTCGAGCACATGTCTGTTCCCCGAGAACCGGTTCGCCTGACCCGGCCTAACCTCAATTGTTTTGGCATTGACTGTCAAGGCAGTCCTTTGAGAGTCTCTCGGTCTTGCCCTGGTTCTGGGTCTGGGTCTGGGCCTTGTGCTTGGCTTGGTCGCTACCCGGTTACACTTCCTCATGCAGGGCCCGAGGGCTCCGACGACTACCTTGACTTGTCTCACCGCTGCACTGGCTGTGTTTATTTTCCACTCTGCCCTGTCTGCCAGCTGTTTATCCTTTGTCAGTTTGAGAATATCCCTGTTGGTTCCGAGTCCTGCTCCTTCCCTACCCCGCCCCTCACACCGGGCAGGTGCACCCGAAAGCTATTTGCAATTTAGTCAAGTTATCGATTCAAGTCAAATATTATTAGAGTAATGGCTTTTAGCATTTCTTTTCACCTCGCTTCTGGTGCCGAGCTCTGTTTTGGCTTCATCCTTTCGTTGTACCGCCTTCTTGCCGTCACGCTGGGTGGCAGTGGAGCAGTTCGGTGCGGTGGCCATTCAATTAATCATACAAAGTGCAATTTAGCAATTGTCGCTGTCAGCAAAAATGGTAAAGTCTGGTAAGTGATTATTTTGAATGTATTGCAATTTATTGGCTTGGCTTGCTACAGGAATGACTGCCAATCAAAAACTTTGATTTTTATTGATTTGTTGTGGTTTTTACCCTCTGGCTATATAGTATATACCTAAATGTCAAGTTCAGGATTATGACTATACGGGGACTATGGATTTTATTTAGTAAACAGTCTTTTGTCCTGGCTTTAAGAATTCTAAAAGTGGTCCTATTTTTTATAATTAAATATAAAAACTTTAAAAATGTTTTACATCCATCTTACAAACTGTGTACTGGGAAGTTTGCATATCCTTTGAAGAAACTACTTCTGCATTCAAGGCTTAGTTCAGCCATTTTAGTGGCTTTGGGGAGCTGACTGTAAATCATCGGAACAAATGGGCTGGCTCAGGACCCTAATGGACTCAACAAACCCTTTATCCTGGAGCAAGGCAGTATAATCAATTTTCTAAGAAAAGATTTCCATATATGCTTGCCGACCTATAAAGTGTTCCGCCATTCGGCGGGGTGGCCCCCTAAAGTACTGTACTTTTGTGCGCGGCAACTACGGAAATAGTAAACGCACAAAATACAAAAAAAAAGTAAATGAAAAATTTAATGGCTCCGCAACCCGTGCAGTCAATTGTGCCCTTTTCTGGGCCACATTCCCTCCCTCGTGGCAGGCCCACCAAAACGACTTCCGCCTGATTTACAGCTACATTTGTAAGTAGACACAAAGCACTTAACAGCTAAAAAGGACTTTGCATAAGTAATGAGAGGCGAGGCGAGCGTCGGCGGCCGTCACTCGTCCTCCGCGAACTCGCGTGCATATGCCGAAAGGCGAAAGGACGCGGACTTTAAGAATCTGAACGGAAGAACATAAAGAGGAACCAGAGCTGAGACTCAGACTGAAACAGAAACCGAAACTAAAACTAAAGCCTTTTCAGGAAAGTGCAGCGACGCGAGAGATCTCCTGACTTTTCACACATAGCTGCACACACACGCACAGGCTACTGGATGGATAGTCCAGCACTAAGAAAAAAAAAGTAGGCTAACCTTGAAAAATTTTATGTTTTTAGAGGTCTTAGAAAATTCTAAGAAAGCTACTTTAAAATCTTCGAAGAAATTTGTATACTAAAAATTCTTTTTTCCAAATCTTAATTTAAAACTTTTTTACGATTTTGATTTAAGTGTATATTGTACCGGAATTTGGCATGTGAGCTGGTGACTCTTCTCCATGACAACTTGATGGATGTGCGGGCGTCAAACAGCTGCTCCTGGTCTCGACCCTGCTCCTGCCATGGCATCCTTCATCACCCATATCCGCATATCCTCAGACCCTCCACCACCTTCCGGAAAAGCTCTTAACTCCGGCTGACCGCAAAAACAAAACAAATTCCGCACTGATTGCCAAAAGGGTTCTTCAGCCACACCCCAGTTCACCTACGTGGCACACTCCATAACGGTGCTTTAAACACAAAACTGGGGCCAGGACTTCATTACGCAGCCGATCCTAGCCGAAAAGTGTAAGTGAGAGAAATGGCGTCTTCTGGGGAGCTGACCAAAAATTAATTGGCTGCTCTGAGCCGGCCGACAGCTGCCATTTTGTGCCTGCCATTTGCTATGCGTAGACATGTCAATTCCCCAGCCCCTGATCCTGTTCCCGACCTGCTACCACCCACTGCTTCCCAGGTAGCTTAAAGATTTATGATAAAGCCAACTAACGGGCCATGAGTCTGGGGCCCGGCCAAAATGAGGCATTGCTGGCATGGCGCCGAGGGGAAAAGTTTATCCAACTTTGGCTTTAACTCAGGCATTGGCTCATTGCGGCTCGTTTATCTATGAAATGAACGAATCTGATTGCCAAACGAACCGTTCCCATTTCTGTTTTCGACTGGGACACTTCCTTGAAATCGGCCTTTTTCCTCTTATTTGCAAGAAATTATAATTTAGCCAGCTTGCTGAATATTAAAATATCAAAATTGATTTTCTTCAATTGATGACAGTTTGTGAATTAATTTTATGAAAGGGAATTTAAAAGGTTTTTGTTTTTCAATGAAGTCCTCTGGTTTCTGGTTTGAAAACCAATGAGTTTTCTAAAAACTGCCTCGTGTCGAGAATTCAATACACTTAAAGAAATATTAGGCTTCTCAAAGACAAGATTAGATTATAGAGTAAGTTTCAAATTTCAATCTATTTAAACACAGATTTTGAAAAATACTTTATTCCCCTTATATGTATCATATTTCTATAAGACCAAAATACTTCTCTCTGTGCACTGTTGTGCGTGTCGCAGCTTATGCTCTAGCTTAAGCGCTTAAAATGCTTTTTGACAACAACAGCACAAAAAACAACAACATCACTAGAATGATAAATTTGTTCCCAACCCTCCTGCCATTGTTTCAGGACATTTTCAGAAGGATGTCAGGGGTAAGCCACGCGCTGTCTAGGATCCCCCAACCCGCCTAATCCCAGCTATTTGGAGACCCACTTTAAACATTCTTTGGCCCCCGTCCCCATCATTTTTTGCACTGTAAAATATCTGTGTAAAATGTCTCCTCCCATTTCAGTTTTTATTTATTTTTATTTTTGAGTTTTTTCGCCTTGTTTTTTGTTCTTGTTGTTGTGTCGTTGGTAATGTAAATCGCAGCTTCACCAATTTGCGCTCAATTAATTTTGTTGCTTCTTTGCTGGCGGGCTTTTTGGCCGTCTGCTTGCTGTTTTTGCATTTTTTTTTTATGTTTGCGGCTGTCCTCTTATTTATCATTGGCCGTCCCCGGTTAAAATTTATTAAGTCGCAAACATTTTACGTTCTTTTCGAGCTCACTGAAATGTTTCCAGCCATCGACGGTTATGTTGTAATTCAATTTCCATTCGCGCGAGGTTTTCTGTTGGCTTTTGATGGCAGCAATGCAGTAATTGTGTTTACTGCTATTAATTAACTGGCATTTTATGCAGATTTTAAAATGAAATTAATTATGCATTAATTACATTGTAATTACGTAATCATAATTCACGCATTTGCCCCACGACTGTGTAACTCAGGAAAGGCCTTCTCCGTGTAGAAATGTCCCCGAGCTTGTAATTAAATTGGCAATGTGGTCAGTCGTGTGGTTTCCAACCGATTGGCCTATCAATTGGAAACCAGCCAAGGGTAAAAAGCACTGTAAGGACTCTTGCTATTAGTAATGCAGAAAATTGTGTACAAACAAGTGCTTAACATTTCAATTTCAATTTTCGAGCATAAATATTTTATCCGCGCGCTTAAAGGGTACTTTATTTTAATGTCATCAACTTTGATTGCCTTAATTATATGTAAATATTATTTTTTACAGCACTTTTCAATATACATAACAAATAAGAGTATTTTTTTTCTTTACCTTCCAGAAAATTGCAAAATAATCTTATTAAACTAAAATCTCTTCAATTGAAACATGATAAGCAAAAAACACATCTCAACCATTCAAAGAGGGTAAAGAGTACATACATTCAATGCAATTAATGTACTGCAGGGCTTGTTCATATCAGGAACTTCTGTCAGGATGACGGCTGCTAAAAGGAAGAGTGAAGAGTGTTTCTTTTGCTTTGTGAGTGCTTAATCCTTGGGATCTGAAGCCTCTGGCTTGTGCTGGAGATTTAGACTCGGCTGCATCCGTCTTTCAGGATCTGCTAAAAGCTCTTGACAGAAGCCAGATCCCGATTTCGTCCTGGCAAACGTGCCGCCTGTGCCGCTTGAAATACTTTTCACACTTGATATAACAGGCAGCCATTTTCTATCCTTCCAGGCATACGCTTTCGTTGCTCACTTTTACAGTCGCATTGGCAAGAAGGATGGCTCCTTTGTAAGTGTTGGTGAAGGTGTTTGTGTTTGTATTTGTGTTTGTGTTTGTAATGGCTCCCAAAGCGCACAAACAAAACTGTCAACAACGCACCTGCTGCTGCAGGTGAAATGCAATGAAAACCCTGCAGGACCTTGGGATGGCTCTAAAAGGAGCATACATTTGCAAAATTTAAATTCAGCATTATATTTAAATTCCACTTTTAAGAAAAAAGTTCTATTTTATTATATTCTGCTTATAATTTTCAAGAGAAAAGCTTATCTAAGTGAAACTCTCGAGCTCTATTTTATTTCAGGACGAATCTTGGCTACAAAACCTGCAAATGGCAGATGTTGCCCTGGCAGAAGGACCAAGTCAAAGTGAATTTCGTTTGGCGCTCCTAATGCAATTTTTATGCAGCACTTGCTCCTCTGCTTTGGCAAAGCTGCAACACTTCCGTTGCTGGCATTGTTTCTTGGGCTTGTCGCTGACAAGACCTCGACCATATCTAGGCAACAAAGGCGGCGCGCTTATTAAATTGTCTGACTGGTGTCCTCCGCCGCGCAGCTCCTTGCTCGATTCAATTTCTCTAACCTGGCTTACGTTTTCCGTGCTTTGATCGAAATATCTGAGACATAATGCAATCGCCCCGCCAGCATCCGCAGTAACAGCAGCCTCATTAAATGCGACCCGTGTTAGCGACACGGCACAGTGAGGTCCTGCAGTGTGGGTCTTTGTGTCTCACGTTCGCGCGGCCCTGACTTTGATTTTATACGCATTCACATGACGGGATTTCAAATCACACAGACAAGGTGAAATTTAATCTTAATAATTTAAGGTAAAATGGTGTAGAAAATACAAATCTTAAGCCAATTAAGGTAAGTTGAAGTGAATAAAAGACAAATCATATTTGAAGCACCTTAAGCAAAACAAATTTTTAATGGTCCGTCTAATTTAAAAAAATGCAATTATCAATTTTCTCTTTTCCCGCACTTTTTTCAAGTTTTTCCGCACCTCCAACATTGCAATTTTAATTTTCCACAAGTTTTCCCGTCAAGACACATTTTCATTAGGGTAAATTATGTAATCACTAAGAAAAACTTTCGCCGTCAAGATTAGCAAGAACCCCACTGAGAGTTACTGAAGCGCAGTCTGACCGGAGTAGTTTTTTTCTTTCTTTTTGAGTGAACAATAGATTCAAAGGAGGAAATTTCTTGGCTAAGGACTTAAAATGGAGCCGAGAGTGTGCAATGAATGGACTCACCTTTCACCAGCGTAAGGATGCCCAACGGCATTACCAGAACAGCAACCATCAGATCCGTGATGGCCAGGGACATGAGGAAGTAGTTGGTCACATTCTGCAATCGGCGCTCCCAGGCGATGGCCAGGCAGACAAGGATATTACCAGCCGCTGTTCCCAGGACCAGGACGAGGGCCAACAGGGCCCAGTAGTTATTCGCCTCGAAAGGATCATCAGTGGGCCATGACCCTGTGGCATTGCTTACATTCCATCCAACACCGGTGACTCCACCTCCTACTCCTCCTACTAATCCACCCTTTAGAAAGAGTTGATTATGCTGATGGCTGCTATTTCCGATTGACCGCTCGTCCTCTGTGTCCGCGTCCCATAAGAGCAGCTGCTCCGAACTGGCCCAGCTGCCGTCGCCACCGCTGCTGTCGTTGTAGGAACCTATCGATGCATACACATCCTCTTCCATTCCGGGTTATTATTCCTATTGTATGTGCTCTACTTGTCGTTTTGTTGCTGCAATTTCTCTCGCAGTTGCTGTTGCTGTCGATGTTGATGTTGCTGGAAAAGCCGCCGCATGCTAATTAGCCCACGCATATGCAACGAAAGAAAACCAAAAAAGGACTTTAAAAGCCCTACCGCGCCAATTCGAATTGCAAATGTAAAAGGGCGGAAACGGCAGAACCGGAAATAAAATCGGTGAGCAGCTGCTAGAGAGCACGAGCAGTCAAAGGAGCTCAGGACTCAGAAGGGCCAGCGGCAACGTCAATTTCAGCGACAAGCAAGCGGCGGATATTGGTGGCAAACATTTTATGGCACAAAATTGCCGGAAGTTTGTGCTGCAAGAGAGAAAAAAGAAAATGGCGTAATTAAAGCACAAACTATTTCAACAGGCAATCTAGGTAAGAAGTGGCAATCAGTTTTCAGGATTATAAAAGTATATTAAAACCAGAAAGGAAAGCTAACTTCGGGCGGATCCGAACTTTATATACCCTTGCAGTTAGATAGCATCTTTTATTATTATATAATTATCGGATCGTATATAGTTGGCCGATCCTTATGAAAATTGGATGGCTCAAAAAATGCGGAAAAAGAGTCTACACCTGCATGGCTAAAAAGTATTGGTATTGGCCAAGTTAACACCGTGGGAATAATGTTTTTGGCCAAACATTTTATTTTTGATTAGTTCCTTAGCTTATATCTCGGGAAATCCATAACCGATTTTGGAAAAGAATGCCATATCGGATTCAGGACTTTAAGGTCCTTCGACTGCATCAAAAGTTTTTGCATCAAAGGATGTTTAATCCTTGAATTCGAACAAAATAAAATGTATTTAGTATTCACTATCGGGAAAATTTTCGTTCAAGGACATGGAGGATATTTTGGTTGAGATTGAAGGACATTAAAAATCTGATCTCAATATGGTACCCCGCTTCCAGATCGGTTGGGAAATAGCCGAGATATACGTAATCAAAAAAACAGGAACTTAGAAAAATATTTTTTTTGGGCCAATTTTAACTTCCCCTCGGTGTTAACTTGGCTAAGACCAGATTTTGTTGGCCACTCGACGCGCCTTATTTTTGCGCATTTTATGACCTATCACGATCCTGGATTGGAAGCGAAATGGCCGAGATATTCACAAAAAACTGTTTCAGAAAATAGAATCCACCTACTGGCCATTTCTGTTCGCCTAGTACTCCAAGCCTGGTGGCGGCCCAAAATTGAAAAATTTTCAGCCACAAAAGTCAGTGACGTCACGGAATGGGCTGCGATCCGTGACGTCACCACTTGGTGGTGTCTTGGCTATACTGGGTTGTGTCATGGCTGAACCGGTTAACCGTTTAAAGTCACCGGTTGATATTTAAATTTCGCGGGGGCGGGCAACAATTTTCGAGTTTTAAAAAGCCCGGGTAGGCGCGGGAGGGATCTATTTTTGAATTTGAATTCAAATGTAACGGATCGAAATGTGGATCCTGTGAGGAACATATGTGGATCCTTTAGCCAAGACACCCCACAGTGTGACGTCACATGTAGAGGTTCAATCCGTGACGTCACAGACTTTTGTGGCTGAAAATTTTTAAATTTTAGGGCGCTACCAGGCTCGGAGTACTAGGCGAACAGAAATGGCCAGTAGGTCGATTTCGATTTTTGAAAATGTTTTTTGTGAATATCTCGGCCATTTTGCATCCAATCCTGGATTGGGATGGCTCAAAAAATGCGGAAAAAGAGTCTACACCTGCATGGCTAAAAAGTATTGGTATTGGCCAAGTTAACACCGTGGGAATAATGTTTTTGGCCAAACATTTTATTTTTGATTAGTTCCTTAGCTTATATCTCCGGAAATCCATAACAAATTTTGGAAAAGAATGCCATATCGGATTCAGGACTTTAAGGTCCTTCGACTGCATCAAAAGTTTTTGCATCAAAGGATGTTTAATCCTTGAATTCGAACAAAATTAAATGTATTTAGTATTCACTATCGGGAAAATTTTCGTTCAAGGACATGAAGGATATTTTGGTTGAGATTGAAGGACATTAAAAATCTGATCTCAATATGGTACCCGCTTCCAGATCGGTTGGGAAATAGCCGAGATATACGTAATCGAAAAAACAGGAACTTAGAAAAATATTTTTTTTGGGCCAATTTTAACTTCCCCTCGGTGTTAACTTGGCTAAGACCAGATTGTGTTGGCCACTCGACGCGCCTTATTTTTGCGCATTTTATGACCTATCACGATCCTGGATTGGAAGCGAAATGGCCGAGATATTCACAAAAAACTGTTTCAGAAAATAGAATCCACCTACTGGCCATTTCTGTTCGCCTAGTACTCCAAGCCTGGTGGCGGCCCAAAATTGAAAAATTTTCAGCCACAAAAGTCAGTGACGTCACGGAATGGGCTGCGATCCGTGACGTCACCACTTGGTGGTGTCTTGGCTATACTGGGTTGTGTCATGGCTGAACCGGTTAACCGTTTAAAGTCACCGGTTGATATTTAAATTTCGCGGGGGCGGGCAACAATTTTCGAGTTTTAAAAAGCCCGGGTAGGCGCGGGAGGGATCTATTTTTGAATTTGAATTCAAATGTAACGGATCGAAATGTGGATCCTGTGAGGAACATATGTGGATCCTTTAGCCAAGACACCCCACAGTGTGACGTCACATGTAGAGGTTCAATCCGTGACGTCACAGACTTTTGTGGCTAAAAAATTTTTCAATTTTAGGGCGCTACCAGGCTCGGAGTACTAGGCGAACAGAAATGGCCAGTAGGTCGATTTCGATTTTTGAAAATGTTTTTTGTGAATATCTCGGCCATTTTGCATCCAATCCTGGATTGGGATGGCTCAAAAAATGCGGAAAAAGAGTCTACACCTGCATGGCTAAAAAGTATTGGTATTGGCCAAGTTAACACCGTGGGAATAATGTTTTTGGCCAAACATTTTATTTTTGATTAGTTCCTTAGCTTATATCTCGGGAAATCCATAACCGATTTTGGAAAAGAATGCCATATCGGATTCAGGACTTTAAGGTCCTTCGACTGCATCAAAAGTTTTTGCATCAAAGGATGTTTAATCCTTGAATTCGAACAAAATAAAATGTATTTAGTATTCACTATCGGGAAAATTTTCGTTCAAGGACATGGAGGATATTTTGGTTGAGATTGAAGGACATTAAAAATCTGATCTCAATATGGTACCCCGCTTCCAGATCGGTTGGGAAATAGCCGAGATATACGTAATCAAAAAAACAGGAACTTAGAAAAATATTTTTTTTGGGCCAATTTTAACTTCCCCTCGGTGTTAACTTGGCTAAGACCAGATTTTGTTGGCCACTCGACGCGCCTTATTTTTGCGCATTTTATGACCTATCACGATCCTGGATTGGAAGCGAAATGGCCGAGATATTCACAAAAAACTGTTTCAGAAAATAGAATCCACCTACTGGCCATTTCTGTTCGCCTAGTACTCCAAGCCTGGTGGCGGCCCAAAATTGAAAAATTTTCAGCCACAAAAGTCAGTGACGTCACGGAATGGGCTGCGATCCGTGACGTCACCACTTGGTGGTGTCTTGGCTATACTGGGTTGTGTCATGGCTGAACCGGTTAACCGTTTAAAGTCACCGGTTGATATTTAAATTTCGCGGGGGCGGGCAACAATTTTCGAGTTTTAAAAAGCCCGGGTAGGCGCGGGAGGGATCTATTTTTGAATTTGAATTCAAATGTAACGGATCGAAATGTGGATCCTGTGAGGAACATATGTGGATCCTTTAGCCAAGACACCCCACAGTGTGACGTCACATGTAGAGGTTCAATCCGTGACGTCACAGACTTTTGTGGCTGAAAATTTTTAAATTTTAGGGCGCTACCAGGCTCGGAGTACTAGGCGAACAGAAATGGCCAGTAGGTCGATTTCGATTTTTGAAAATGTTTTTTGTGAATATCTCGGCCATTTTGCATCCAATCCTGGATTGGGATGGCTCAAAAAATGCGGAAAAAGAGTCTACACCTGCATGGCTAAAAAGTATTGGTATTGGCCAAGTTAACACCGTGGGAATAATGTTTTTGGCCAAACATTTTATTTTTGATTAGTTCCTTAGCTTATATCTCCGGAAATCCATAACAAATTTTGGAAAAGAATGCCATATCGGATTCAGGACTTTAAGGTCCTTCGACTGCATCAAAAGTTTTTGCATCAAAGGATGTTTAATCCTTGAATTCGAACAAAATTAAATGTATTTAGTATTCACTATCGGGAAAATTTTCGTTCAAGGACATGAAGGATATTTTGGTTGAGATTGAAGGACATTAAAAACCTGATCTCAATATGGTACCCCGCTTCCAGATCGGTTGGGAAATGGCCGAGATATACGTAATCAAAAAAACAGGAACTTAGAAAAATATTTGTTTTGGGCCAATTTTAACTTCCCCTCGGTGTTAACTTGGCTAAGACCAGATTGTGTTGGCCACTCGACGCGCCTTATTTTTGCGCATTTTATGACCTATCACGATCCTGGATTGGAAGCGAAATGGCCGAGATATTCACAAAAAACTGTTTCAGAAAATAGAATCCACCTACTGGCCATTTCTGTTCGCCTAGTACTCCAAGCCTGGTGGCGGCCCAAAATTGAAAAATTTTCAGCCACAAAAGTCAGTGACGTCACGGAATGGGCTGCGATCCGTGACGTCACCACTTGGTGGTGTCTTGGCTATACTGGGTTGTGTCATGGCTGAACCGGTTAACCGTTTAAAGTCACCGGTTGATATTTAAATTTCGCGGGGGCGGGCAACAATTTTCGAGTTTTAAAAAGCCCGGGTAGGCGCGGGAGGGATCTATTTTTGAATTTGAATTCAAATGTAACGGATCGAAATGTGGATCCTGTGAGGAACATATGTGGATCCTTTAGCCAAGACACCCCACAGTGTGACGTCACAGACTTTTGTGGCTAAAAAATTTTTCAATTTTAGGGCGCTACCAGGCTCGGAGTACTAGGCGAACAGAAATGGCCAGTAGGTCGATTTCGATTTTTGAAAATGTTTTTTGTGAATATCTCGGCCATTTTGCATCCAATCCTGGATTGGGATGGCTCAAAAAATGCGGAAAAAGAGTCTACACCTGCATGGCTAAAAAGTATTGGTATTGGCCAAGTTAACACCGTGGGAATAATGTTTTTGGCCAAACATTTTATTTTTGATTAGTTCCTTAGCTTATATCTCGGGAAATCCATAACCGATTTTGGAAAAGAATGCCATATCGGATTCAGGGCTTGAAGGTCCTTCGTACTGCATGAAAAGTTTTTGCATCAAAGGATGTTTAGTCCTTGAATTCGAACAAAATAAAATGTATTTAGTATTCACTATCGGGAAAATTTTCGTTCAAGGACATGAAGGATATTTTGGTTGAGATTGAAGGACATTAAAAATCTGATCTCAATATGGTACCCAGCTTCCAGATCGGTTGGGAAATGGCCGAGATATACGTAATCGAAAAAACAGGAACTTAGAAAAATATTTGTTTTGGGCCAATTTTAACTTCCCCTCGGTGTTAACTTGGCTAAGACCAGATTGTGTTGGCCACTCGACGCGCCTTATTTTTGCGCATTTTATGACCTATCACGATCCTGGATTGGAAGCGAAATGGCCGAGATATTCCCAAAAAACTGTTTCAGAAAATAGAATCCACCTACTGGCCATTTCTGTTCGCCTAGTACTCCGAGCCTGGTGGCGGCCCAAAATTGAAAAATTTTCAGCCACAAAAGTCAGTGACGTCACGGAATGGGCTGCGATCCGTGACGTCACCACTTGGTGGTGTCTTGGCTATACTGGGTTGTGTCATGGCTGAACCGGTTAAACGTTTAAAGTCACCGGTTGATATTTAAATTTCGCGGGGGCGGGCAACAATTTTCGAGTTTTAAAAAGCCCGGGTAGGCGCGGGCGGGATCTATTTTTGAATTTGAATTCAAATGTAACGGATCGAAATGTGGATCCTGTGAGGAACATATGTGGATCCTTTAGCCAAGACACCCCACAGTGTGACGTCACATGTAGAGGTTCAATCCGTGACGTCACAGACTTTTGTGGCTGAAAATTTTTAAATTTTAGGGCGCTACCAGGCTCGGAGTACTAGGCGAACAGAAATGGCCAGTAGGTCGATTTCGATTTTTGAAAATGTTTTTTGTGAATATCTCGGCCATTTTGCATCCAATCCTGGATTGGGATGGCTCAAAAAATGCGGAAAAAGAGTCTACACCTGCATGGCTAAAAAGTATTGGTATTGGCCAAGTTAACACCGTGGGAATAATGTTTTTGGCCAAACATTTTATTTTTGATTAGTTCCTTAGCTTATATCTCGGGAAATCCATAACCGATTTTGGAAAAGAATGCCATATCGGATTCAGGACTTTAAGGTCCTTCGTACTGCATCAAAAGTTTTTGCATCAAAGGATGTTTAATCCTTGAATTCGAACAAAATAAAATGTATTTAGTATTCACTATCGGGAAAATTTTCGTTCAAGGACATGAAGGATATTTTGGTTGAGATTGAAGGACATTAAAAACCTGATCTCAATATGGTACCCCGCTTCCAGATCGGTTGGGAAATGGCCGAGATATACGTAATCGAAAAAACAGGAACTTAGAAAAATATTTGTTTTGGGCCAATTTTAACTTCCCCTCGGTGTTAACTTGGCTAAGACCAGATTGTGTTGGCCACTCGACGCGCCTTATTTTTGCGCATTTTATGACCTATCACGATCCTGGATTGGAAGCGAAATGGCCGAGATATTCCCAAAAAACTGTTTCAGAAAATAGAATCCACCTACTGGCCATTTCTGTTCGCCTAGTACTCCGAGCCTGGTGGCGGCCCAAAATTGAAAAATTTTCAGCCACAAAAGTCAGTAACGTCACGGAATGGGCTGCGATCCGTGACGTCACCACTTGGTGGTGTCTTGGCTATACTGGGTTGTGTCATGGCTGAACCGGTTAACCGTTTAAAGTCACCGGTTGATATTTAAATTTCGCGGGGGCGGGCAACAATTTTCGAGTTTTAAAAAGCCCGGGAAGGCGCGGGCGGGATCTATTTTTGAATTTGAATTCAAATGTAACGGATCGAAATGTGGATGCTGTGAGGAACATATGTGGATCCTTTAGCCAAGACACCCCACAGTGTGACGTCACATGTAGAGGTTCAATCCGTGACGTCACAGACTTTTGTGGCTGAAAATTTTTAAATTTTAGGGCGCTACCAGGCTCGGAGTACTAGGCGAACAGAAATGGCCAGTAGGTCGATTTCGATTTTTGAAAATGTTTTTTGTGAAAATCTCGGCCATTTTGCATCCAATCCTGGATTGGGATGGCTCAAAAAATGCGGAAAAAGAGTCTACACCTGCATGGCTAAAAAGTATTGGTATTGGCCAAGTTAACACCGTGGGAATATTGTTTTTGGCCAAACATTTTATTTTTGATTAGTTCCTTAGCTTATATCTCGGGAAATCCATAACCAATTTTGGAAAAGAATGCCATATCGGATTCAGGACTTTAAGGTCCTTCGTACTGCATCAAAAGTTTTTGCATCAAAGGATGTTTAATCCTTGAATTCGAACAAAATAAAATGTATTTAGTATTCACTATCGGGAAAATTTTCGTTCAAGGACATGAAGGATATTTTGGTTGAGATTGAAGGACATTAAAAATCTGATCTCAATATGGTACCCCGCTTCCAGATCGGTTGGGAAATAGCCGAGATATACGTAATCGAAAAAACAGGAACTTAGAAAAATATTTGTTTTGGGCCAATTTTAACTTCCCCTCGGTGTTAACTTGGCTAAGACCAGATTGTGTTGGCCACTCGACGCGCCTTATTTTTGCGCATTTTATGACCTATCACGATCCTGGATTGGAAGCGAAATGGCCGAGATATTCACAAAAAACTGTTTCAGAAAATATAATCCACCTACTGGCCATTTCTGTTCGCCTAGTACTCCTGCACGGAAAAGAAGGATGTGAGCAAAGTTTCAACTCGATAGCTCTAAAACTGAGAGACTAGTTTTCGTAGAAACCGACAGACAGACGGACATGCTCATATCGACTCAGGAGATGATTATGATCAAGAATATATATATAGTTTATAGGATTGGAGATGTCCCCTTCACTGCGTTGCACACTTTTGACCAAATCCTAATACCCTCTGCAAGGGTATAATTATTTTTGTGGTACTATCTCCGACGATAAATGTCATAATAATGCTTTACATTAGGCTCGATCTAAATTTTGAAGTAAAACTGTGAAAACTAAACAATAATAAATAGTATTTGGAAACTTCTCGATCAATGTAAGATAAAAGTAATATTTAATCTAGCGTTTATGTTAAGCTTAAAAAATTGATATAAAAATTAAACATGCTACACATTTATCTTGAAAAATATCACTTGATATTTATAATTGCAAATTGTAATTTTATATTTTCAATGCCAAACAGGAAAGACCTTGACGAATTTCAAGCGCGTTGGCCCGACCAGGTAAACCCCATTTGGCTTTCAGTCAATAAGTCATAACACAGCTCCATGGCTAATAATTAATGGGCTGCCATAAATTATCCAGTTCTCCGCCCACAGTCGCTTACTCGATTTACCGATTTCCCTACTCGGACGATTGGTCGGCAAAATTGCATTTGATTTGTAGCGAGCAGCGAGCAAGGGCAGCCCTGAGGCAGAAAGGGTCTTTGAATAAACGAAATCGATATTGATAAGCAACTGTAACAGAAATCAAATCAATTCTGCGTTTGCGTATGTCACAAACATGGATAATTAATTGAGACATATTTCACGCCAGGACAAAGCCCAAACCAAAAATCCTAGCCGGAGGCAAAACCCACAAAATTCAAAACAGACCATAAAACCGAAGGAACCACAAGCAACGGTATGTGGAGGACTATTGTGCTCCCAAAACAGCACTAAATGAAATTTATTTGCAAAACAAAGGTATAACACAATTCCCAGGCCACAGAAGCATAACTGAGGATGGTCAGGAGTGGGCTATTTTAGAAGCCACCCCCGATTCACGGTCAGCAGGACGAACAAGCCAAGAGTACCAGGAGTACCAGCATAACAACACAACATCAGGCAAAACATCGCAAAACAATATAGATCTTGAGTGAGAGGGGAAATCGAGGAGCAAATCGAGCAACTTTGGGAAAAGGACCTCAACTTGACAACACCTTGTTGACCCTACAAGAGCAGGATAGCCACCCTCCGCCTCCGCCCAAAAACTTTCGACCCGACCAGCTGTCTGCACGTTCTGTCAAATGTTCAAGTGTCAATGTTGTTGTTAATTAATTTTCCTGCCTGACTGACGGACTGAGAGACTGACTGAGTGAATGACTAACTGACTAACTGACTGATGCATGCCACCAGATAAGTGGGGCTCCCACTTCAAGCTGACCCTTGCCGCCTTCGTCCAGGCGGTCGGTCGCCTTGATAAACTGTTTGTTTGCCATGTTATTCCTAGCTTGTTGTTGTTATTGGTTGTTGCCTCTTGGTAGTTTTTGTTGTTTTATGTGCCACTGCAGCCGGCTAATGACAGCCAAACGGCTACTTCAATAGCCACTTGTACGTGGCCAAAAGGGCGGCTGCGTGTCGAGTGTCTCCGAGTGTGTTTGGGGTTGGAGTGTTTAAATTTCCAACTGCTACAGTTTATATTTATAGATTAGTCAGAAAATGGGACACACTATTGGGAAATTGTAAAATTTAAAGTGTTTAATTTATAAGCTTGCAGTTAAAAAATGGGTTAAAGAAAGTCCCGTTTCTGAAACTTCAAAATTTGTTTCATAATATATCAAATTAATAATTAAACTCCTATATTTGTATCTAATCTTTAAAAAAATTCTTAAGCTTACTTTATTTATTTTATTATAAGGCCATTATAAGAGCAGTTAATGGTTACTCACTCCCCAAAAAGCTCATAATTTTCCCCGGAAATCCCTTTTTCCAGGGTATCTACCTATCGTATAATTAATGTGAACATTTTCACAGGGCAAAAATAGCATGTCAGCACATTACAAACCCAAAGTCAAGCCCCGAGCCCATAATTATTATTTTGTCCCTTCTCGTGCACACCATTTGGACATGAATTGCACAAAAGCTATAGTCCTGCCGCGATAGGATATATGTGTGTATGTAGGAGTTGGGTAGGCAGGTATCGAATAAAAAGCGGAGCACCATTAGTCATATTAATCCCGGTGGAGTCATTAAGTCGTAAAACAGCGAAAGGTAGCGAAAAAATGGAAACCTGAAAACCTGAAGAGGCAAGGCAGGACGCCTACTGTTTGTCTGTCACTTCATTGAAATACATAAACCGACTATGTGGGTCAATTTTGGCTGTTTGCCGCCCTGTCAGAGGCAATAAATAAGCAAATGGCAAGTCTTTAAGGTGTCTGGAGCGTATACTTAATATTGTAGAAGCCACCACTAACGCGCAGAGGCTTTAAGTGTTTAATTTGTGTAATATTTTAATGTGGATGTGAGCACACTTCTCCTTATCCTTTGTCGGGCAATCAGTTTCTTTGGCAATCAAGTTAAGGTCCCCAATCCGATCACTCTACTCAATTTCCAGTGGCCCGGGGGATAAGTGCAACTAATCGCATGCTCATTGCTCATCCGCCGCCTATCCCTTGGCGAATTGCTTATCTGGAGCGTAATCTGCTGTTTTTCGCAGTGAACCCCCGCAGCGGTGTACACAACCCATCACGCATACGCCACGTCAGCCCCTGATTTTCTCCATTCTCGTTCTGTGAATGTAAGTGAATCCCTGACTGCCTATGGGGCACAAAAAAAAGAAAGAGAAACGCAGAGGAAAAAGTAAAATAAAACACAATCCAAGGCACCGCAAACACTGCGCAAATATTTGCTTTAAAATATCTTTCACATGTCAGCGACAAGCGGCCACCTGGGAAATGGCGGAAAGGGAAATCCCGACCGTACTGGTTATACCGTTATAAGGCTATACAGCTACATGGCGGTATGGGTGTATGCAAAAATGAAAAAAAAGAGAATATAAAGCTAAGACAGGTGCGGTCGCTCGGTATTTTTATTTACTCTGGCAGCTTAAGCACGCAATTTGATTTAATTTTTGTACGTTTTATTTATTTATGATTTTTTTCATTTTTTTTTTTTTGCAACGATCAAAGCGAAACGAAACCTTTGCCATGTTTTCAGGTCATTGAAGTTTGGAATTTGAAACCTCAGGTTCAAGTGTTTCTTTTAAAAATCAATTGCTACAAATTTTCTGCCATTTAGATTCTTAAATTAAATTTGCGTGTAAATTGAAAATTAATCATTTCCATAAGCAGATTATTAACCGACGCGTCGGTGTGTGTTGGTATGTCAAGCGACTTTAATCGTATTAGGAATTCGCTTCCAGGAAGTTAGCTCGCCTTGTACTTGAATACCTTGGCAGGCATGCATTCATGTCTGCTACTTTTGGGCGCTGATGTAATGCGCAACATTCTGTTAACTAGACTTTTCCGGTTGCCCAAAAATAATTTCCCTCCGTCACACCCACTATGTGGCAGAGATATGTGTGGCAGAAAGCTGGCAACGATTAATCACAGTTACTATTTTGCGTAACAGTATTGTATTTAGAATGAATGCGCCGCACAAGGGCAGGGGGAAACACGTAACCCTACTTTTAATGAAAGTATTTCTCCTTAAGGCCCACACTTTCACCCGTATAAATAGGCAGACTGTAGCCATCTCTTTAAGTCTGCCAAAATTAATCAAGATGTCGGTAATTGTACTTCCTTGGAAATATGTTTCCGCTCATTACGCATTCTGTCTGATATAAATCATTCGATCAAAAGCAAACGAACATGCCAACTTTTGCTGGGGGCATTTCGCAAGAATCGACACTCCTCGGGAGCAGAGTGTGGTATGTAGTTTCTAGCAAAATACTAAAGTATCTTTACCCGGCACCATTAATCACAGGGGAGCTGCCTACCGACAGGGATGAACTCCTGGGCGAGGCGGGACGCCCAACTATGTACTATAGTTGTCATAGCAAGTTGACACTTAAAATGTTGGCTAAATTTACACATGCACTCAGCCCGAAGTCAACAAATGGAGTGCGGCAGACGGAAGGAAGTGGGTTGAGGGTGGCAGCAGGGAAGGGAGGATCTCAAACAAAGCTCTCGAAACGGCTCAAGGATTCCCTCAGACAGTTGGACGGCGTAAGGCGGATGGCTGATGGCGTATGGCGGATGGGCGGTGACTGATGGGAGGCGGCAACTCTAACACTTATCGTTCATTATTATCTATCGCCATCGCACCCGCAATTGTCCCGCCCACATACCACATCCTATCGCCACCCATCACTCATCCCCTTCAGTCCTTGTCGCTCCTCCTGCTGACCTCATAGCCCACTTAATTGATTTCTTTACTCTTGGCTGACTCGGCTTCCGCAGAAAAAACCCAGTAGCACAGGAACTTGACCAGAACAATGGCATGTGCATACTATACACAGATAAAAAAAGGAATCTTATACATATTTTTTCATAATTATTTTTTGAAAGATATAAAGTATATAGATATAAAGGTTGTAAATTATTTATTTATTTCCTACTATTTAAAATCAATCTTACTTTTTCTTGCATTTTTCATAAATTATTTTCAATGATTCACTTATTCCCCATTTTGATGGCGCATATATCATTAATTTGTGCGTTTAAGTATGAAATTGCTAATTTATTTGAAAAAAAAATAACAAATTAACCTTACATTTAAATTTTGTCATCAATTGTCAAGCATGATTTATTGCTATATCACAACAAGTACTGAACTAATATCTTAAATTGTGTACGTGTTAGTTTTTAAATTAAAAATCATCCATCCTTTAATGACTACTTTTTAATAAATAGTTTACGAAATGGACTATAAAAATTTAAAAGCTTCAAGCCATATATATAATTAGTTTTAGAGCCAAAGGCGGAGATAAAATATCTGCAAATGCAATTAAGTTAATTACATATTTTGTAAAGCTTGTTTTCCCATGTGCACTTGTTGTCGAGTATAGTTTATAGCGAAGCACATCTAGAAATCCCCGTTCACAACGGGGGCGTGACCGACCCCTCGAACGACCCTCGGCGACCCTTGAGCCAGACTGAGCTATAAATTAAATTCTTATGCGAGAGGGCAGGCAATTAAGACACGAATGTGTGACAAAGGACGAGATGCAGGATGCAGGATGTGGGAGGTAGGAGCTGGCAAGAGCGTGGGCGGTTGGTAAGAGGGCGATGTAGAAAGGATATGGGACTCGTGTGGTTTCATTGACAATTTCATTAGCCTGTCAGGCAAAAGTTCCATCAGAGACTACAGCATCAGTCGCTGATGCAATTAGTGAGCAAGGTAAACTAATTAGCCAAAGCCAAGCTCCATCCCGACCATCGGGATGGCTCTCATTTTACGGGCTAAGGGCTAATATTCCGCTACTTCAGGATGCGTCCAAAGACGCAGACCGGGCGATTTAAATCGCTGTGAAAACACCGTCGAGTCACATCTCCTTTATTCTTCTTCTTTAAGGAAAAGCCCGTCCTTTAATTGTTTGCAAGGAAGGATATTGGGCCTCCCACAGCCACGCCCCTTCTCTCCCAAACAACGCCTCCACATGAGTTATATAAGCTCATTTAACGGCCGCCTAATTGCTAGGCAATTACACGGGAAATTGACAATGGCAAAACAATTAGAAGGACACTGGGACCGTGGGCGCAATGGGGCGTGGCTAAGACAGACACGGGACACAAAAAAAACATCTCACACACACACAGACACTCACTCCTTCACGTATAAGAATTTTGGCAAGAGTCAAGGCCGAAAAAGAAGACATTCTGGGGAAAATCAAATAAATTATGGCCAGGCCCAGTGCAAAAATCGTTGAATGCGGAGACAAGGCTTGCAGGAAACCCAAATCAAATTGAGATTTATGAGTCCACTGATGTGTGTCTAGGTCACTCGCAGGACTCCTTTTTGTATTTCTGTTTTTCGCACCAACTATTAGCCCGGATGGACGGACATCTGGCTTCAATTTTTCATGTTGTGTCTTCCATTATTATTTGGCAGGCTTCACACCTGCCCGTAAGGACAATGCCCGAGTGGAAAAACACAGTCGACAGGCAGTCAGAGGAAAGTTTTCAGCTCGACCCAGAAGGCCTTATATAATATCAGCACATGTAATTTATTATATTGATTTGCTCGGTGACAAAATAAGAAAAATTGCTCGGAATTAGAAAGAAATTGTTTGTGGAATACTCTTTCCTTGAAGAGGAAATATACAATAAGTAAAAACTAATTTTTTTAATAAGATGGATTGGAAGCTTTTGAGTTATAAGTTAAAATTTTTTTACCCAGAGTTCGTAGTTCAAGAGAGAACCTACTTTTATTTAATTAATTTAATCAACTCTTTTCTTGAATAGCTCTTCATCTTTCATCACCCATTTGACCCTTATGATACAATCTATTTCAATAATGTAGAAAAACCAATATACCCCAAGAATAAAACTTTTGGCATAACAAGCTTGAACAGGAAGTGAATAAGCGATCCAATAGTTGACCGCATTTCCCAATTTTCCTCATTACCTTGCTGGACACGAATGTCGTAACAAATTTTGATGGCATATTTTGCCATTTGCGTGCATCAATTATTTATATATGTATGTAACGAGTAGTAGCTCTGCTAGGGTGGCGACACCTACTCCAAACTTAGCCGCCCTGTGTGGCAATTTCTATTTGTGTCATAAATTGGCAGATGCCCGAGTGGTGCTGGGCGGTGAGCTAGATAGCTCGAGGGGTGGGATGTGAAGCAATAAAAATAAGCGGCCATAAAATTCAATTATGGCCACAACAAGTGCAGACAGCGACAAACACAAACACAAACAAGCTAACAAAATCATCGACAATGTTCGCTCCCAGGCAATAATGGCAATCAATTGTGCATGCACCCGCGAGTTGCAATCATCGACAACGGCAGTGGCTGTGGCAACGGCATCGGGTTTCTGCCATATGAATAATGTGGCATTCCCATACACACCACTAAACCAATGCTACAGCTACAATTTGGTTAGTTTTCGCCATGAGAAATGTCCTGGCGACAAACTCAGCCTCGGAAAGTCGTTCAACATTTTCAGTTACATTTTAGCTGTTGCAGTCGCAGATTCGGTTGCATTTACATTTAAATCCCATGCACCATCCACCGCCACCCTTATAAATTCCCAACAATGCATCCAAAGTGTACTTACCATACACACATGTGCACAAAACGCACTCATGGACCTCTCAAAGTCATAAATTTACGAATAAATCGATGTTCACAAACACAGCTCTTCGGTTAAGTGCCCCATGAAGAATTCGTTTTATAGGAACAAGTTGGAAAGGTTTCGAGAATTTGTATCGCCATCTGGGATATTTTCAACAAATAAATAGTATTTGCGTCAGTCAAGGACGGAAATACCGTGCTTTAAATGCCCAACAAAAATCACTTAAATAGTAACGGAGATCCAAGTCTCCTTCACAAAATCCTTTACCCAAATATGCAGTTTGTTTATCCTTAAAAGCACCTGGTTTCCAGAAACCAGTAGCCTTGGCAAGGCTAAGATAGCCTGCTATTATACGTATTCTAGCCACAACTTTCGCTTGCTGGCAAAATCCACAAGTTTTAAAATGAAATCAAATATTCATTGGCAAATTTAACTGTCCAACAAGGTGCTTAAACTGGCCTTTTAATTAAGTTGCCAGCTCGGCAAATAGCACTCGACATTCGCATGCCGCATGTTGTAAATTCGCCCTATGTATGTGTGATTTTCCCACTGTGCGTTTTAGCGGCACACTAACGCGGTCATGGGCAGGGTCAGGATAGGTGCGGAACAAGTTCGGGCCCGGGCTAACTAAGGAAATATATACGAGTTGAGTTGATGGCCATAAAAGCTACGTCAGAGCCAAGGGTAAATGTACAAATGATAATAATAACTGCTCTATATATACAAACTTACCACTACGGTTAACAATAAAAACCATTGGGTATAACAACAATGGCAGCAAATATTGATAAGTGCAATTTGAAATATTTTCACAGAGTTTAGTGGCAAACATTGTGAATTGCATTTGAGATAGAACTGATACTCGGATATAAATCAATGTACTATAAATTGCATTGCAATTATACATTTATGGACATGAAAAGTGCACATTATTAAATGATGAATATTTTATCGTTGTGTTATTTAGTCGAAGGTATAGGAATTATTAGTTTAATTTGCTATTGGACTCCTTAAGAGTTTTCAATAAAGTTTACAAACAATTAAAGTCTATACCTAAATGTATTATACAACCATAGTTTCACCCTAAGATCACTCAATATAATGAGATTTTTTAGGTTGTTCCAAGTCCAAGTCTTAAAACTTGGCCATTTATTGGCTCATTCATTAATGGCTAAACTTTATGGCTTTTTAATGAGCCCCAAAATGTGCGGGACATAAATCAAAGCCCCAAATAAAGGGCAGGATCTATTGGCAGTGGGTGGCCTGATGGGCTGATGGGTGTGAACTTAACAAATCATCCCCAGATACCCACAGAATCTCATATATGCAGTGCTGGTATCGCATTATGACCGAGCTTATCGAAAACTCAGCATCACCATCAATATCAGCAGCATCGATGGCTCTAGTCCTGCCGCCTGCTTAATGCCATTAAATCCTATCAATTTTCCTGCCCCAGCAACAAATTTAAATATTTATGCTTCGGCTTAAGCCGACAACAATAACACACAGAAAAGGGATAGGTTCAAAAATTGCCAATAAAAAAAATGTTAAAAGAAGGTTGCCTAAGCAAATTGAACCCGAGAGCGTCCAAGCACTTAATTGAACCTATCAATATGCAAATATCTGCTTATATGAGGCACATATAAGGGCCATGTGTTTATTTGGGAGCTTTTTCTACATACTCTTATCAATGCAGGCATATCCCTTTTGGAATCCTTTTTTTCTGCTTTAATTTTCAATTTAATTAATTTCCCTCAGCAGATGTTACTTGTCAACTTTAATGCCGACCCCCAAAAACTTTTCCACTTCCATCTCATGGCGTTTATAGAGGCGTTCATCTTCTCGAAAACTATAAAACTTGAATTGTCTATTAATTTGGGATTTCCCTTTGTGGCTGCCCCAGAATTTTACTTGGTAAGCTCTGGGTTTATTAGCAGCAGGACGTGCTCTCGAGCTAGAGAAATGGAATATAAAAATTTCATTACGGAACAGATAAATATATTAGTCAGGGCAACTTGAGCAACTAGAAGCACCCAGCATTTATAGTCCTAATTATGGTAGAATATAATTTAACTTAAAGTATTTTATTTTCTGCAAATTAAATTTAAAGTAAACTGAACCAGATTTATGAACATTAAAAGCTACAGGTTTTTTCGTCACATTCCCCGCAAAAGCTTTAATTAACTGCTGTCCTACATATAGCATTCATTGAGATTTCTGCAGGACGACATTACTCCTCCACTGGCATGGCATCGCATTCCGCCCCAGCTTTCGCCTTTTTTGCGTTCATAAATTTTGCAGTGTCTGTGGCATGTCGGAGCCATCTTCCCAGCGTTGTCATCCAGCCGAAAACGAGAAAAATCTGTCAACGGCACTTTTCACTTTCCCTACGTGCCCCTGCCGCTGCCTCTGCCTCTGCCTCAGCCATCCCCTCAAGGCACTCTCGACGGCATGTTGTGCTGTTTTATGCCACTAAATATGCCAAAGCGCGCGTAAATTGATTTAAACACGGCGACAAGGACGAGACGATCCTTATGTATGCATGTGGGTACGTGGGTGATGGGCGACATGGCATCACGGTGGATACGGGTAGGTGGCCTCTTAGAATCGGCCCCCGGAGTTGGGGGTACTATTACCCCGGAATTGGTGGGGGTATGTTACTTAGTTAGGAGATTACCCCAGGCCCTCGGCTAATCATTGCCTCGTTGTTGCCGCTACTTTAGCTCCGTTCTCTGCTGTCTGTCAGGCATTGCTGCTTAAATATTTGCATAAAGGATATCAACGAATTCCACGAAGACGGCAAAAGCATTTCGGAGTATTTCCCAGTATTTTGTCATAAAATATTTTGATAAAAACTAAAAGCTTGAGTAACCAGATAAAATATGTCATTTCCTAGGGCAAAAATGAACGTACATATATGTACATAACTTGAATATTTGGTCAGAAAAACTAAAATTTATTTTGGGAATTTTAAAAGGACTCACAAAATTTTTAAAGAATGCAGATAATACATAAATAGGTAGATTGTGTTCTGGAAAAGTGGCAACAGTAACTTTTTACTTTAATCAACTTAAAAGTTCTTCACTTCCATTAAATTATTAAATAATTTTTCGTGAAATCATCCTACTAAGAGTAATCCAACGACAAATAAACACCACAAAGGACTTTATTTAAACAAAACAGTAGTGTTCTTCGTTATCCAACTGTTTAATATGCAATCAAATGTACATAGACCTATTTTCCTGTTTATTTATACTTTTTTTTTTTGGTAAACAACAATATTGTCTCTCGGCACCTACCTCAATTGTCAATAAATGCTGGTATAAATAAATGCGACGCCGCTATTCCAGTTGCTAGTTAGCCATAAACCCACCGCCCTGTAATCCCGCCTAACTGGCCAAGTTAATCAAGCAGCAACGGGCCAGCGAACAGCAACGTCAAACAATATTTTAATCAGCTTGGCCCTGCTCCTGATTGGGCTTTTGGCCATAAATCTCAAACAAACGTACCAACATTATAGCGGCCAAAACGGCGGCCAAAACAAACCCAAAAACAGCTAGGAGATCCAATAACAAAGTCAATTGACCATAGAAACTTTTACTTATTGCGGTGGATTTTCCGCAGTGGATCGGATATGGATTAAGGGGATAAAGGGGTAAGGGCTTAGAAGCTACTCCTACGTCACAGCCTTATCGCATGATTTCGTCTGAAAAGTCGTCTTGGTCATTTGATTATTATGATTATTATTATTAACACGTGACTAAAGCGAGGCTAATTCAAGCGAAAATTTAATTAAAAATTTCACCCTTAATAGCTTTCAAAGAGAAAGTAGAGAATGCAAAAGGGACACTCGCGAATGTAGGAAAAAAGATAGAGAAAAATATTACGACTTTCAAATACCGGATATGTAAAGAACAAAATGTTGCCTACATTTTGGGGCTTTATTCCATTTGTTTTTAAGTAGTAGTCATTTACGAAGAAATATAATACAAATTAATAGTAATAAACTCTTTAGTTGTTTTAGTAGTTTTGAGATGAAACTCTTATAGTTAAATTACTATTTACTATAATATTAGTCCCACAAATATACCCCTGAGCCCTACCAACGTACAAAGGGTATATTAATAACGTGACATGAAGCGCTGATGGCCGACGATTATTCTCCTGCTTCCTTTCTCTTCCACGGACAGGACAATGTCCGCATGACGTTGCCCGTTTTGGTTACGCCTGTAAATTGTTCGATGTTCATTTTCTCGTTGTTTCCCATGAAATCCAACGGAGCCGGCCACGTTTTATGAGCTTTTTTTAATTGTCAGCCACGCACTCGGTCCGGCTCGTTCTCGTCTTTATCGTTGGGTAATGGATAAGCCCGGTAAAGAAGGATTCATTGTCCGGACTCGAGTCGACTCGACTCGACGAGGAATGATGCTGCAATTCCATTGATGGCCTTCGCTGGACCATTAATTGTTTAATTTATTGACCCAGGAGCAAGGTTTTATGAAGCCTTATGTCACATAATTTAATCAACTGTCCGCTAATTGTGGTGGAATATGGGGTTGATTTATGATCCAGTTTTTTAGTTCAATGAAAAACGTGAAGGAGTTTTATTATTGAAAGTCCGTAAAAAAAATACTCAACCTAAATTAGAACAAAACTTTTTAACTCAATTACAAACACGGTTGCCATTCCAAAAAAATTTTTTGTACCAAAATTTTGAAAAAATGTACCAATTTGGGCAAAAATGTACCACAAATTTTTCTCGGTATTTTTTAAAACTAAAATTTCTTAACGTTTTTTTTAAATGATCTTTTATTATTTCACGTACTTATTATTTTATGTATTTCACAATTTATAACTGTTTACGTAGTGATGGACCTTACGTTGGCTCATACATATTTTCTCAATTTCAGACGGAACATCGCAAATCGACTGCATGCGATATTTTTCAGTGTTAGTAATGGTTCCATTTCTAACTGATACAAAATTTGTGCTTGGTGGAACAGAGGCATTTGTTAAAATAATATGTGTGAACATAAAATTTTTTGAAAAAAGACCAGGCATTTTGAAAATGTACCAAAATGAAAAAAAGTGATCCAATGTACCAACGCATAAAAAATGTACCAGTTGTGGTACATTTGTACCAAAAATGGCAACCGTGATTACAAAGTCATTGAAAAACAAATTGCAAGCAAAAGCAAAGCCAAATGGAAAGAAAATAGAAGTTGAAAGGGGGAGCTGAGAAAGAAAAGTGTGCGAAAAGCCGAAATGCATTTCCCCAGCACCCACTCCCGTCTGGTGGCACACCCCGATTTTCCCCATTGGTGGTTTTTCAACGAGTTCGCCACATAAAAGGATGAAATTGCTTCGGTTGTCGCGGGAGAAAGTGCATTTCCTGAATTTCCACTGCTATGGCTGTTATATCCTTATTATTGTTTTTTTGGGGGTTTTTAGTGCTTGGAGCTTTTTAACGGTCCCAAAAATATAAGTTGGCTTGTTGTTATTCTGGCCGTTGACATGGCACGGAATTGTGCGCTTAAAGATGCAATCCGCCTTCAAAAAGTCCTTCGAGTTTGGCTCGCAAACCTAACATACATAGTTGTAAGCCACTTGGGATAGTTGCCCACAATCGGCATTACCTAAGCCATGAAAATGGATTATGTAAGAACAATTGAGCCATTAGACCCATAAATCACAATTCTGAAAAATTTAAACAGTATTTTTTTAAACATAATTTCAGATATTAGATCACTTTAAACTTTTATGTGAAAAGTATTAAATAAAACATCAAATACAAAACGACGATTTTTAGACACTTAATCTTGTATAACTTATAAAACTTGATTATTTTTAAAATATCATCATTAAAAAACCATTCTATATATAAAATGCACAAGCAAGCCGAACATTCTTGTACGTCATTTAAAATAATCAATGAAAATCAATTATTAAATACAACAGCACTTCCATGTCTTTATCGAAAATCCAATTAACTATTACAAATCAAAAATATTAACTTGGTTCCCCCTATATTTAGCATTGATATATTCAATTAAAATTGTATGGCTTACAAACAATCCGTCCCAGTTTTTCTGCCAAGTCACAATTTTTTAATGGGTTTTGATGACCGATACAATTATTACGTATACGCCACGTTGGACACAGTTTAAATTTGAATTGATCGTAAGAAATTCCTGTTTATTTCTTTCAAACACTATTCGCAACCGTTTTTAAATTCGAAACTGTCACTTGTTGTTCGCGCTCCGGCGACCGCCGCCAAATGAAAGACAACCGTAATCTGCGATCCGGCTTGGGATACCGTTAGCGTGCAACGCCGTACAGGAACTGAAACGGAATGCGCGGCTGATTTGGCCAAACTGTTGCGACAGTGTTGGCCAGAAGCACGACCCGAACGAATGCCGCCAGTCGGCTAAGGAGCCGAGGATACCAACAAGGCTTCCAGTTGCAACGGCGGCGCTTCCAACCAACCATTGGCAGCGGGCAGGTGAAGTGGGTTGGTTTTCCCCGCTTCTTATCAGTCGCGCCAGCTGCTCTGATTGGAGTCCAACAGCTGATGGGTTGGCTCACGGAATGGGGCCATATCGACTCCTTTTGAAGGACTCCTTCTATACAGGTTTTTTAAAATAGTCTTATAGTTTCCACAACTGTTATTGTTGCAGGCTTGTGGTTTGTAACCACTTTTCTTGGAAACTGACTAAAAACATGTTAGAACATAATTTGGAAGTACTAATTTTAGAAAAATATTTAAAAATAGAAGTAGTCTAGATTCCAAATTTAAGAATTTTTGAATCTAAAACCTCTAGCTAGAAAGCAGTTCCAGACAATTTCCCCTTTCAAAGAACTATGCGCATGCGTCATTTTTCCCCTTTTGGCTTCCGGCTTTTTCCTCGTGGAAAGCTTGGAAAGCTAACTGTTGCTCCATGTCGAGGGAAGTGGTCGTGGCTCTGAGGCTTGAGGTTCGTGGGCTAACAACGGCCACCCCCGGCACTATTTTGGCATTGGGCCGACGGGCAAACAATTTGCATGCAGCCGTTTCGCACACGTTCGCTGCATCTTACATACGAAATCACTTTGGATGGACACTCGACCAGCACCTGGTCGCCCCAGAGTCTGTGCCAAAAAGGTCGTGGTCTCCATCAAAGGCGATTTCTGATGCTGCCGAGTTTGCACTTTCGACGTTGTCAACGTGGCTGAAGGACTCCCTACGCCTTCCTCTCTATCTTCAAAGGATGGTCTATACTGAGTGGCTTTTTTTTTGCCGCCGTTTTTCTTGCCTCCTTTCAAATCCATTTTGATGGCTCAATGCAGTAGCCAGAAGTTTCATATTTTTTTTGGAAAATTGAAGTTGTGATTTTAGAGGACCCCTTAACGCCTCCTAATGTGCCGTTTATCGTGGACAGGAAACTGAAATGCTGCCATTTTTAAACCACTGGAATGCATCGGTGCATTTCCGCTGCGCAATCAAATTACAAAAATTTCCTTTTTTCCTCCAAATGCAAATTCTAAAAACGATATGACAAAATCTGGACACGTGCCAAATTCCCCCGAATAGGTGTGCATTTTTATTCGATGTCAATTTTCGAATATCCAAGCTTTTTATTTGCATATCCGCTTTTATTTTCGTTACACGTACATTCTGGTTTATAGCTCCAAGCCTGTCGAGGCCCCAAGCGTTTCTTTAATTGAATTCAAATACAATGAAAGCAAAGCTCTGCAAATTGTCAAATTCTTTTTAAAAACACTTTAGATTCTAGAAAAAGAGATTTTTTCAATTTACTTTAGAATGAAATTGAGATTTTCGAATTAAATATGCCTGTATCTGGGAGTTAATTTAAGACTTCTTAAAATAAAAATAGTATGAAATTCCCTGGGTCCTAAGACATGACCTAAAACCTTTTATGGGTTCACCTTAACATTCCCTCTTTCAATAAAGCTTAGCCCTTTACCATTTTTATTGATCTAAAGACCTGCATCCTTCCTCATGGACAATTTAATTATGTCAAAAATACTATATATACTGCCTTTAGAGAACCGCAAATGAGAAACATTTCTGGTCAACCTAAGCTTGGCATCCTCCCAACTTTCTACATCCCCACATATAACCCTTTTCAATGCAAAACGAAAACTAATTTGAATAATTTACATTCACCACGACAGCAGAAACAACATTAATTAAAATGAATGGCGAGCGAAAAATTGAAAGGCCACGAGTAAAGTGTGGAGTCTCTGTCCCAAAAAGACTGTTAATCAGATCGTGTAGGTTTCTCTTGCTGTAGGCTAATTTCCCGATGTGCTGATTAACATTACACCTGGTGACAGACAAATGTGGGTGGTGAGAGAACACTTTGTTTGGTCCGAAAGCTCCAAAATACACTGAAATGAAAGGATTTTTAAACTTGTAAGACATTAAAGACATATTTATTCCCTTCTTGATCAGAAAACTCCCCTTCTCTTCACACTCCTTTAAATATTTTAATTTAATTTTCTTTAAATATTTTTTTAATGATAACCCGATCCATTTTATAAAAAATAATAGGCCATTTGGGAAGTAGAATGTGCAGTGGGAGGGAATTAAGAGGGAGTGCCCTCCCTAGGAGGGAACCGTAGCGAGTGTCAGTCCACTGGCACAGATTTTGTATTTTCGCCAAGGGACTGATGATGGAGACAATGCTTTAATCAACCGCAATGCAATGAGTGCTGCAGCTGCTCTTAATTAGCGTTTGTATGTACCATATGAAAAACGCTTCCCAGGAGCCTCTACTAACGAGGGTGGGTAACCGAGTGCCACACATAGGATGTCATATTATGTGGTCGGTGCGGTGATTGTGGCTTCTGCGGCTGAACTAAGCCAAAATATGACTAAATGTATAAAAATCAAAATAAAAATTCACCCGTTTTATGTTAAATGCAATGCAAATGAAAATAAATCAATCGTTAATGTAATCCAAATTCGAATTATAGGTGAAAATTTAATTAGGCTTTAGGCTATTATAAATAATAAATGTCACGAGCCAATTAAAATGGGTTTGCATATTTAACTCATTTGAATAAGTCAAATATTTGTATTTATTGTTTAAGTTTTAAATGAAACCCAATTAGAATATTCAGAAAGTAGCCCTAATGCTGTTATGACCCTTAATCGATGTCAACTTGAACAATTAAATAAGAATTTATGAACAACCCAGTGTCTGTGGTCAGCTCTTTAAGGGCCAAGTGAATGAAGACATACGCACCCCCGAAACCATTCATATACACGTACATACCAGAAATATCCCTATATATACCTATACTTATGTAGATGTCTATTCAGACGAGTGTACATGGCTGACCCACAGTAAAATTAAATTTTGATATGGGTCTATTTATTTGGCAGTCACATGAGACACTCTCGGCAGCTGCCCTCAAAAAACAACAAAAAAACAAAAACTTTGTGACTCTTGTCCGTAATGCAAATGCATGTAGACCGAGAAGAGAAATGTCTGGGTTTATAGCCTTCTCCAAGAACCATGGATTTGTTGACACCCCCACAAACACACATACACACCCGGCAACTTTTTAAATATGCATGAACACCTTTTTTTTTGTTTTAGCCCTGGCTTACTCGGCGTATACTTGATAACAGAAATCTCATTTCAACGCGACTGAAAACAATACCAAGAGCAAGATGAATGGGGACCGTAGCCTCTGGATTTTATTAGGGCAAGTTTGTCCTGACTCAAGTATTATTATATTTTTATATATTACATAATATAAAATATATTAGAACAGCCGCTTATATCAGCAAATAGATTTAGGTGTTTACCTTTCAAATGAGCTTATAACTTAAGGTCTTTAAACATAATATGCAATAAATATGTGCCAATCAATCTAAAGGTCAATCAATTAAGGGAATTGTATTGTTAACTGATACTGTATCAATATTGTATACATATTTCGAGAGAATACAAGAATTTTCAAAAGTGATCCTGATATTTAATTTTAAAAAATAATTATAACCTTTTTTCAGAGAATAAAAGAGTTTTCTATATAGTCAACTAGTAGTTTTGTTTTATCCTTTTAATATATTACCTGTAAGTAGAAAAAAATAAAATAAAAGTATCCAAAAGTGTCCACAGACGTTTTTATTTACTCAAGGATTGATTGTCTTTTTTGTATCGGCATGCCTACCGAGGTATTGTCGCCTGTTGTCGTCAAACAAATTGAAATTGAACGTGAAAAGGAGCAACTGGTTGGGCGTCCTGCTAACCAGGCAACAAGACCCGTCCTTCCACCTTCCACCTTTGTAAGACCATTGCCGCCCACTCGGTAGGACTTTGAGACGAATATGTACAAAAGGAACACTACAGGTATCCTGCTGATTGGCATGCATGAAGTGCAATTGGCGGTGGGCGTGGAGTCCAGCTGCTGCTTTCAAAACACCCACACAGAAGGCATCAGCTCTACATGGTAAAAAAAAACAGTATATTTCTTAATCAATAATTCAATATGTTCGTTATAACTTATAACGATAAACTAACAAAAAGTAAAATTCATATATAATATAAGAAAGTATTTAGCGTATTTAGAGTCGTCAAAAGATTTAATCCGCAGTGTAGCTTCATTAACAGGACCTAGAGTTCAAAAGGGCGAGTGCGATGATCAAAGGCTTGACACCACTGTGATGTACATATGTCAGATTGTGTTTTGTTAATTTTAAATGCCGCTTTAAGATACCAGTTACTATGCAGGCGCACCTGCCGAGAAAGTTTCTGTTGATTTAATTTCCTTTTTCTGAATTTATGTTTGTGTTCCAGCCGAGTGTGTGCCTTGTATACTTTTCCCAAAAAAAAAAAAATAGGTCTTTCCACAAAAGAATACGTGCAAAATGGTTCGAAAGTTGCATGCGGTGTTCTACAATTTTGTTGACTTGATGGAGCTGGCAACATCATCGTGGTGCTGTTGTTTGTTGTTCCTGTTGTTCCGCTTGTTTGCTATTTCGCTTTTGAAGTCTCTGATGTCGCATTCGTCTGCCCACACCCAAGGAGTCGCTCACGCACTCACATCTATCATAGAACACAACTTGTGAAATTCAAAGAAAATGGAAATTAAATGAACTTGAAATTCTGAGCAGCTTAGACGGGATACACGAGAATAAACAAACATACCCCTAATGTACGGCAACAATGCGTAGGTGTTTCAGCTTGCCCAGAAGATAGAAAAAATAAACTAGCCTCCGTGAATGTGAGTGCCACCAATGACATTTCTCATCACCATAGACAATGAAAAGACACGAGACGTTTACTTCGAAAGAACAAAAAACAATATAACTGCATTCTTTAATTATTCCGGGCAGTGATTTAAAATGATAATATAATGTATAACTATTCAAATATGATTTAACTATAAAATTTAAGATGAAGTTGAGCATCTTATAACCAAAAGTACACTGATGTCGTTTAATGTATTTTGAATACTATATAGAACACCTGGAAAAAGAAGATTCTATTAAAAACGAACAATTATTTCTTGCACTTGTGATATCTTACCCTTTTCCACTTCAATCATGTCCCCGATGCGTAGGATATTTTGCTTTTCCCCGTATTCCTTTGATTCGGTCTGTATTGCAATTTCGCCAAACTGCACTATGAACTTCTACAAAAAATAAAATATACATATGATTAAATATATAGTTTACAAAAATATACATTTTTTTCTTACCAGGTCACACAATTTGGCTCGCTTTTTATTACGAGCCTGGTACGGTTGGAAACGCATATATCCCATGGTGGCCTTTTCTTTTGTTTTGTAAAATGCATACTCGATGCCTTCCAGATTTGTAAACTCCAAATCGCTTGCACGAGCTGCAATTTAAAATAGTTAATTAGAATAAAGTAATAAAAGTTTGCAAAAAGTAACTCACACGCAGTGTCTCCAGCTCCATCTGATGTGCCGGCTTCATAATCGCTTGTTCCACGAAGCCAGTTGGTCCACTTTAGCGTAGCCTCCATTTGTTCATTCATATGTGAGCTTTCTGAGGTTTGCGTACTACTGGCAGTAACTTCCCGATTCGCTACATGCTCCAGCTCCTTCGAAGATACAGAGGGAATTTGTACTTCGCTAACGCATGGATTTACGTCCTCCTGATCAGTATGAGATTCAAATGTCTGGGGGATTTCTTTAGTCGGCTCCTTCTTTTTTCGTCCCCTCTTTTTAGCTTTTGCAGGCGGTTTTTCTTCATGATTTTTATTTATTTGGGTGGCTTCATCTGTTAGCTCTAATTCCTCAAGCCCGAGAGAGTTAAAGAAAGGTTGTAGCGACTTGCCCGCATCTCTCGGCGTGCTGCTACATACTGGGTGGGCTTTCGAAGACTTCTTTACCACGGTCGTTTTCTTATTCGACTTATTCTTGTTCGGTTTTAATTCGTCGCCATACAGAGTATAAGCCTGTTTCATGAATCCAAGAGCCTTAAGGTCAATATTACTATGGACCCAGTTATTTTGGAGTGGAACGTGCCCTCGAGCTGATCGCCGAATACCTGCGAAATGTAATTAATAGTTAATACAGATTTTTCCATTTAACGACATTTTTTTAACTCACCACTTGCATCGGGATCCACTGCTTCCAAAGTTACATGAAGTTTGGATACTAATTTCTCGACCTCGTTTTTATATTTCTTCTTGGACTTTGCTTTTGGAGCCGGAGCAAGTGGTTTTTTAAACACATCATCATTAGATGCTGCCGTTTCAGAGATTTTTTTTGACGTCACCATGCTTTTCTCAAGGGCTTGCCGTGCCGCATAGCTTGTGCTGGGCCCATCCTCAAGGACAGTTGAAGGGTATTCTCGATTTGCACCAAGCGCAGAACTCGCCTCTTGAACGGTTGGAGGTGTTGGCGTACACATTCGAAGAGCTTCCATATTCTCAGAACGATCATCCCTTACATCGGTAGACTCGACGTGGCTATGATTTGGCTTACTGGAAATTGGCTCCTCCATATCATGATCTACAGATATGCGTGATTTGGACGCCTTTCTCTTTGTAAGACTTCTTTTAGCATTAAGCTTAGTTTTAGCGATACTCTTATTCGCCGATTTTGAACGCTCACGAACCGGGCTTGCAGAATCAGCAATAGTGTGATTGTATTCAGGAGGAGGTGGAATGACTTCAATGGTATGACGTTCAGTCACGTTTGCTTCTCTTGTTTCCTCGCCCACATCTCTGTGACCCAAATCCTGGGTCGCCTGGAGCGGCGAAATCGTAACCCTCTTATTGCTTCTTCGCCCAACAGAGATTTTTTGGGGTGTATTATCAACGTATTCGGGAGGAGGCGAAGCGATTTGTAGGGTATTCTGTTGAGCGGAAATTGTGTTCCTGTCTTCGAAGTCCCTTGGTGCTGGACACACATCATTTTCAACTAACGAATTACGGTCAGGGCGTCGATCTACAATTGATCGCGAGTGCCGCAAATACACAGGCGGTGGAGGAACGATAGAAATATTTCCAACAGTTTGGCTTAACCTCGGTTGCTTTTTGGGCGACACCGAAGGGTCGGAATCTTCTACTTGAGAGTCGCCTTTTGTGTATAAGGTGCGTTTTGTAGTATTTATTGAAGATTTTTTTCGAGTCTCCCTTGACTTGGTGAGGTTCATATAATTGATTAGCTCTCCCGACTGGATATCAAAAAATAATAGTTAGCACTGGCATTATCACTTAAAATACTAATTCCACACTACATACCATTGGTTTTTCGGTCCGGCGAGATCTTTTGCCTTTTATCTGCTTTCGATTTCGGGTCAACATGCGTCGGGCAGGCAAAGACGCTTCATTATCTGCAGAGTCGCCGGATGAGCTGGATGGTGACCCCGGAGGTGGGTCAGCACCATTTCGAATATTTCTGCGCAAAAGCTCCCATTCAATATTTTTCTCCAACATTATTTGTTGTTCCGTATTTTGGTTGGTACGGCCATTTACTACGTACACCTTGCCCAATGAGTTACGCTTGCGCAGATCGAGAATCTCATAGTTGCTCATACGTGCCAGCTCCTCTGCAAACTGCTCACCATTTATAGGAACACTTGGAGGCTTGTTCAACGGCACTGATGTCATCCGAGGCTTCCCACCAAACAGTTCTATCTTCTTCGATTTTTTGACAGACCGATGGAGGTCAAGTAGTTGAACGGAGTTTTCTTTTGTTTCATCTAGCAGTGCATTCCTTGCCGCCAAATGAGTTCGCCTGGTTGTATTTCCACCTGGTGGTGCTAGATTCAAAGCTTTTGCGCTTTCATCGTCGTCACTTTCGTCTTCGGTCATTACAGCGGCCAAATCTTCGCCGGTTTGTGGACGTGTATTGTTCGGCTGGGTTTCAGGCAGCACCAGCTCAGGTTCTGGCTGCGATGGCACACCAACGTTGAAACTCGATCGTGGTGGAGTATCGGGAACGCAAGTTTCAGTACCAACCATCTCAGGTGCAGGCTCCGATTGAACACCAGCGTTGAAGCTAGATCGCGGTGGTGAATGAGCATCGGAATGTTGAGACCCCAGGCGCTTTACCTTTACAGATACTTGCTTTGTTGACAATTCACTGGGCTGAGAAGGAGACAGAAGCAGTTGTCCGGGAACTGGTCCTTTTTCGATAGTATAGGTACGTTGTCTGCTCGTTTCTGACTGCGATTTTCTGATCGATGGGGCTTCTGATCCATTTTTGGGTGCTTTTCCGGTGCTGTTTAGCTGCAGTATAGATTCTTGGAAAGAATTCAGACGCCCCTCACAGAGTTGCGCGATCTCAGCGACAAGATCCGAGCGAACACGCAAACTCCCTGGACTTTTTTCGACCTTTGACTGTGCTTCAACTGTTGCGGGTTGGGCCGGTGCAGATTTATTAAAAGTTAATCCGTTTTCAGCCGATAAAGGAGTTGCGTTTCCCTCATTCGGCTGGCTGGTCGGCTGTGATGCGAGGTTTCCACTTGTGCGAGGAGTGCTGCATGTGCCAGGAAACTAAAATAAAATTGAGAAAGAAATGCATAAGTAACAATCAATAGGTAATCCAAAATGAAAGCACTTACAAACGCAGAAGGACTTTTGCAGGACTCTTCAAACTCCTTGAGTAGTTGCCGCCCACAACTCTGTGATCGCCGACGGATAGCATGGCGGCGTAGCTTGTCCGAACCAGGGACATTTCCACTGCGTTTTAAAGATCGCCGATGAGTTGGTGAAATAACGGGAGGGGGCGAAACAGGTGTCGGACTAGGGACCTTTTGAACAGGAGCCAAATGATTTGGAGGTGTAGCTCTAGAAGTAGGCGATGGCAATGCATTGATGGCTTGGGCTGGAGGTTCATTCTCATCGGAAACACTTTCTGCTGGGGATGTGATCGCTGTAGCATCCTTTGTTGGATTTCTGATCATAGGCACTTCAAAGTCAACATCAAAGGTGAAGTTCCCAAAGAGCCGGTTGCTTTGTGGCTTCTCACTCGCCTTGCGCTGCAAAAAGGCAGCCAGGCGATCGGTATCAATATCTTTTTGGCTAAGGAAGTCTTCCAGCTCCAATGTACGTTCATTTGACTCTGTAGCCGACCTAAAATTCAAAAAAACCAATTTACAACTCATGTAACATGGTGTGTGGTCTCTACTATTCTTATATTTGTTTACCCAACGTACATTTTTACGAATTTACAAAATAACACCTAGCACCACATAAATTTTCACGAATATTAGTACAAATAACTGCAAATATCAAAACATGACGCCAAATACAGACGCTGGCGGCATCCGATTAAATTCAGCGTTGCCAGATAGATTAAAAAAGTATCGCAATTTTTTTAGTATTTAAGTAAGCTGTATTGATATAAAAGTATTTTTCTATTCATTTTGATGTGAGAATTAATGAAACAAATAATTTATTAACAATTAGATTCTTCCCGTCTATGATAACAAAATAAAAAAAGAGGTTTTCTGCTTCGTTTTTATAGTTATTAATTTTAGCGCCTATGTTATGGTCACACTAATGGTTTATTTTTTAAGTGTTAAGTACCATTTAAGTTACAATCTTTAAGTAAAATGGACTTAAATGACGTGAAAATTCCTGAAAAAGTGGTTCCCAGCAACTACTTGCAGTTGGGAATTGCGGCATTACGTTGCAAGCAGCGACAATTCAAAGAACTTCTTGAAAAGGTAATCATTTCAAACCCGTAAAAGGATCGCAATATGGGTTTATTTTCAACTTAGAGGGCACTACCCGAGAATGGATGGTCGGACGATAACATAGAAGAGCTAGTGCACCAGCTCTCCTCCCTGGATAGTAACAACTTTCCTCATAAATTAGGACTGGGTGAACGAGAGGCGCGCATTGCTTGCAGTGAGTATCTCAAGGGATCAGCAACGTTGAATATAAAATGTTAAATATTTTAGGACTTGTGGCCCGAAGACACTACAACTTCGGTCATGGGATTGGACGTTCTGGGGACCTGTTGGAGGCTCAACCAAAGGCTGCTGGATCTACGCTGCTGGCTCGTCTTACAAACGCACTCATTCTGGACCTTATGCACGCCATCGGCCTGCCCAGTTGCTCTGGATGCTTCCTAGTGCCTATGTGCACAGGCATGACAATAACGCTGTGCCTGCAGAGTTTGCGCAAAAAGAGACCCAGTGCAAAGTACGTCCTGTGGTCGCGAATAGATCAGAAGTCTTGCTTTAAAGCAATAACTGCAGCTGGTCTGGAAGCTGTTATCATTCCTTGTCAGGTCCAGAAGCAAGCTCTTCACACTGATATAGATCTGATTAGCAAAAAGATCCACGACTTAGGTGCTGATAACATTCTTTGTCTTTACACCACAACAAGTTGTTTTGCGCCACGGAATTGCGATGACATTGTGGAAGTCGCCAAATTGTCAAGACAGTCAGACATTCCCCACCTAATTAATAATGCCTATGGCTTACAGTCAACAGATATTCTCCGGCATCTGGAGAGAGCCAATCGATTAGGTCGCATTGACTATTTTGTCCAGAGCAGTGATAAGAACCTTCTTGTGCCTGTGGGCGGCGCCATCGTCGCCAGCTTTGATGAAAATCTTCTAAATGATGTAGCTAGTAGCTATGCTGGGAGAGCCAGTGGTTCTCAGTCCCTGGACGTGTTTATGACACTTCTTTCCCTGGGCCGGAAAGGTTACCAATCACTCGTCAAAGAGCGCGAAGAGAACTTTAACTACCTCAAAGATCGTCTAGGAAAATTTGCTGAAAGTCGAGGAGAAACTGTGATCAATACCAGCTTAAATACTATTTCCTTGGCCATCACATTGAAGAACCTAACAAAAGATTCAAACGGCAGCAAGGACATTACCAAGCTTGGTTCCATGCTTCAGTTACGTGGGGTTTCCGGAGCAAGGGTTGTGGTTCCTGGGCAAAGAAAAGTCATAGATGGATATGATTTTATAGGTTAGTGAAATATAGCATAAAATTTTACGAATTATCAATCTTAACACAATTGTTTTAGGTTTCGGCTCCCATCATGACAGTCTTGAGGTGCCTTATCTAACTGTGGCGGCGTCCTTGGGTGTGAAGCGAGAGGAAATCGACAAGTTTCTTACAATTTTTGAAAAATGCTGGCAGCAATTAAATCAAAACCATCGCGAATCAGCGAATTAAATTTTTATTTAACCAATATTATTAAAAATGTTTTATCAAACACGAAACTTAAAACCAACAAAGTTAATAAAAATATCGTTATACTAAATAAAATACTTTTGCTAATTAACCTTTTCAAGTGACTAAGAAAAATAAATCATCAAATCAAGGGAATGTATTGTGGCGTTTATTTTTTGAACAATTTGCAACAACTAAGATTTACAAACAGATGCAACTTAAACTAACTGCCTTTACTGTTGGTGTTCCCACTACCATTACTTGTAGTCGTATTGCTGGCATTGCTATTGATTGGCTGGTTCTCCTTGTCACGATGCCGCTCGCGACTTCTGTGACCGATGCGCTGGTGCATCTGTCTTTCAATTTTCGACAAAGAGGCGTCGTATTCTCGCTTGATACGCTCGTACTCGCGCTTCATGTGCGCCTCTTTGTCCTCGGCATAGAGCTTGTAGTTTTGGGCGGTGCGTTTGGCACTTTGGTAGCGATGCTGAGCGGCTCGCATAGCCTCTTCGTGGGCAGCTCTCATGGTTTCCAGCTGCTCCCGCCACTTCTTCTCCACCTGCTCAATGGACTCTTGCTGCTTCTCCCAGTGCGCCATAACCACTTTCATGGACTTGCGTTCCGATTCTATGCTCGCCTGATGTTCATCGGACTCTCGAGTAAGTTCCTCAATACGATGATTTTTGGCCTGCAGCTCCTGACGGCACATTTGAAGCATGGCCTTCTCCTTCTCTTCTTTTGCGGCCAGCATCTCTTCAATCTTCTCGCGCTCTGCCAGGATTGTCTGCTTCAGAAGATCGACTTCCGTTTGCCGCTGCTGCAACTCGGAACATACTGATTGATATTCCCGCTGCAGGCACTGGTTCTTTTCCTCCGTCTGCTGTAGCCGGGTAGTGAACTTCTTAAGCTCGGCAGCAAACAGTTTGGCCATCTCATCCCGTACCCGCTGTTCAATACGCTTAATTCGCTCCTGGGACAAGTCTATCGGGGATGAGCATAGAGGAGAATCTCCCTTGGGACTGGGACAAGCCTTTTTCTGTAGTTTTTGGAGTTCCACTTCCGCCTGCTGACTAACATAGGCCTGGAACTGCTTGGCCTTCTCCTTGAGGTCGTTGATTAATTCTTCCTGTTTCATTGAGAGCTCTATCTTATCCGCCATAACTGCTTGCATCCTTTTAGACTCCTCTAGTTCGAGTTCCAGGTTTTTTATTTCCTTGACCTGGGCGCTGTTTACGTTTTCTAGCTTTAACATCCGGATTTCCGCCTGAAAATTTTAAAAGTAAGAAGATTAATTTTTATAAATCATGAAATAGTGTCATTGGATAACGGATTTCAAATAGTCTGCTGTGAATGAACCGAACAGTTCTCCCACCTTTGCAATTTCGGCCATGTTCTCAATGCACTTGCTGCAATTCTCTGAGCCTTCCTTAGAAGCTGCCTCCTCTCGCTTCTGCCGCTCGTGCTTCTGGCGCAGAGCCTGCAGTTCCCGCTCATGGTTTAGCTTTTCCGCCTCCAAGATCTTGCTCAGCTCTTCGGACTTCATCTCTACCAGCTTAAGATTTCGCTGAGCAGCAGCCAACTGCTGGGTTTGTTCCTGCAGCTCCATTAGGGCGTCAGATTGCCTTAGTTTTTTAAGATCATATTCCAGCGACTCCTTGTCCGTGGCAATGTCAGCATAGAGCTTCTTGAGTCGTTCTACCTCGCTCTGAGCATCCTTCAGCAGGATCTTGTGTCTTTCCAACTCAAGGCGTAAGTCATCCGCAGTGGTGCTGTTTCTGAGCATTCGGTTCTCCTGCGTAAGTTCATCGTGCTTCTCTTCTAGGCTTTCGTGTTTCTCTTTGAGATCTGTAAGTTGCTTCTCGACGGTGAAAAGTTGGTTTTCCATTTTCCGATTAAGATCCTTTAGCGAATCCCGTTCTTCCGTCAAAAGCGAAAGTTGATTTTCGATCTGTGGGTGGCATTTTAGTTCCTGGATTTCCTCTTGCAAAGATTTAATACGATTCTCTAGGCGTGTTTTGTCTTCTTTGAGGGTTTCCAATTTAACTAAGGATTGATTCTCCTGCTCGTGCAAATGCCGCATTTCCTGATTACGCTCTTCCAGCTGTTTCTCCAGCCGGCGCACCTCCTCTCTCTTGCCCTTAAGATTCGCCAGAGCCCGATAGAGTTCCTGCTTGATGTGGCTGACCCTGTCTAGAGGGTTTAAGGGCGTGCTGCCCACCAGCCGGGAAGCACCTACCTGACTAAGCCTTGCTTTGGGAGAGTCTTCGGTTTGATGTTGCTGCAACAAACTATCCATAAGGTCCAACTCAGCTGTTGTTTCATTCACCCGATCATTTAGCAAGCTGATGGTTTGCTCCAGACTCGCAATGCGCGCATTCATATCGGCAATGCATTGCTTCTGGCGTTGGTTGTCAGCTTCCAGATCCGCCAAGTGTCTGCAACGCATCTGGGCATCATCTAGGGCCTGATTCAAATCATTTATCTTGGCAGCTTTATCCAAGAGCATAGTTTCATGCCCAGATTGCAGGGCATTGTAGCGCGACTGCATCTGCTCCAGCTCGCTCTTCTTGCGGTCTAGCTGACCTGCCATTTGGGTAAGTTGGTTCTGCAGCAGATCACACTGCGCCCGGTGAGTCTCTTCGAGATGTTTGATCCGCAACTCGGCGCTTCTCTCCTCCTTTTTATGAGACTCCTTTTGGATCATATCATATTTGCATTGAATATCAGAAAGGAGGGTCCTGGTAAGCTCCAGCTGACTAACTAGACGCGTGTTGTCCTCCTCCAGCTGTTTTTTCTCCGCCCGCAGTTTCTCCAGTCCGTTGTCCTGATTGGAGCACCGCTCCTTCGTCTCTACCAGTAGTTCATGAGTATTTTGCTTCTCCCGCAACGCCCTCTCCAGCTCAGCCTGTGTTATGGTAAGCCTCTTCTGGCATTCGTCCAGTTGCTTGTGAGCGGCGGTGGCTATTTCATTAACATTATCCAGTTCGTTCGACTTCGATTGCAGAACCATTTTTAGATGGTGCAACTCCCCAGCATGCTGGTGATTTTCCTGCAACGGATATGGATGTGGCGGCGGGTGTGTGGGAAGATAGGGTTCCGAGGGCGTCGATTCGGACTGGAAATTCGTAGTAGAGTCGATGGTGTTCTCCTCATCGTCCAGATCGTCGAAGGCATTTTCAAGCAGATTGCCCAGCTGGGTGTGAAACAGAACTGGTGACATGCTACGCCAAGATTTGTTTCTAGTAATTTTCCCCCACTCACCTCTTCTTCACGTCTTTTCTGATCCTGCAACGCCTCCTCCTCCTCTTGGCGATCCAACGTAGAGTTCACATTCAGTGTATCTGCCCCCTGGAAGAGGCTCATACCCGGCGTATTCATCTCTGATGGAATGCGACGCTGGAATTCGTTCGTTTTCGATCAATTAATTCAAATCACCGTCTCCGAGGCGCAGGCGCTGTTTTTTAAGCTGCTTCTTCTATGTGCATCTATTCGAAAACGTCCTAACGCTTCTGTTGTTAACAGAGTCGACAGTGCTGTTAAGCGCAAGGAATGTTTTCTGTTAAAGCACTGTTAGGTTTTCTTTTAACTGATTTTTTGTATGACCCAAATATTTTCTTGATCCCTGATTTACAAATACAAGAATATATTTTAAAAACTTTCATTTTCACGCACCATTTTATTAGACATCAAAAATTAAAGGCTATGAGTAACCATTTAAAAGGTTTTTTTTTTTTAAGTAGGCCCTACTAAAAGGTATGTTTATTATCAAAGCAGGTGTAAAAAAATCCCGTTAATAAATACATCCTTACTTAACAAGACCAACCAACCAAAGTGTCAAAACAAATTTGGGCATATTCTTTTTCAATTTTTTTCATTTTTATTAATTTTATACAGACTGTCCATTCACATACGCACTTAAATTGGGACATTTATCTAATTTCTCGGCATCTATTTGGAAAACCTTGGACAAACGTTTCCAACTTTGCGCATCAAAGTAGTAGAAAGTGCCGCGCTCTTTTGTACCATTTTTTTCATATTGATTAATGCCAGGAATTCGAGTTATCCATATTTTCTCTTCCACATGATACCGCCATTCGCGACTATGCCTGAAAACGAAACGCAACGGAAATACGATTTAGTTAATAATAAGTTCAAAAATTAATACGTTTTTGAAAGTACTCACAATTCGGCAGCTGCCATTAACTGCATGATATCGCCGATGTTTGTATAGAAGAGGAAGAAGAGGAGATCCTCTTGCAGCTTTTTCAGTACCGGCGCAGTAAGTTTGTCTCTTATCGCAAAATTAATCAGATATTCGGGTGGCACGTTAAACTCGACGTCTTGTGCTCTGAATAAAAAGTAGAAAATTACGAGATTAGTAGGGTAAACAGTAAAAATTTCTTAAAGTTTAAACAATCTAAATATCTTAACTGTGGAAATTTAATTAAGTATAATTAGGAGGTGATAATTTCTTATCACAGATACAATATTTACTCATTGAATAGCGATAAGTTAAGTCTTATCTGGCCCCGCCTATTTATTTACAAATATATAATAAATGAGCTAATTATCTATGAAAGCAAGTATAATGAAGACATTTTTGGACAGGTCATAAATAATAAAGTGACTTAAAATATTTTATTAAATATTCTGAGATTTAAACTCACCTGCAGGGCTGTTCCACGAACGGTCCAGCGAATGTTGTATGCAAGCTCTCTTGCGAGTTCAGATTAAGGCCAAGTCCCGTGAGATCCGTGCCCAGAGAGAGTGTCACCAGGTTGGGATCCGTTTCGGCAGCCCGGATGAACGTCAGCAGGCCCACCATGCCGAACTGGTTGTTCACCATGGTCGCTGGGATGTTTGTGACCTTGCCTGCAAAATGAAAAAGGAATCAATAAGACGTTTATAAGCTAAACTTTCGAAAAACAATCACAAGTAATGAAACTATTTGAAATATTTATGAAATATTAGTTAGAATTATTAATTAAAGCCACAATTTACCAATGAGAGTATGATTTTCCACAAAGAACTAAACATAATACAAACATTTCATTAATTTAAAAAGAAATCTGCAGAGAATGCCGGGAATTTTGGATTTTTTTTTAATGCGTCATATACAAAAAAAAAAAAAATCAAAAACAAACCTTATCGGTAGACTCACCATCTGGCGAAGTTTGCACGCCGCTCTTCACAAGTTTATCGTTGCTGGAATTATCGTTCAGATGCTCGACCGCACCGCCGCCGGAGGATCCGCCAGTTCCGCTGCCAAGGCCGCCGCCCACGCCCATCATCGCGTTGCTGTTGGGAACACTGTTGACGATACCGCTGGATCCCACGTGCGATCCACTGGCGACACCACTGGCTGCGCTGCCGCCACTTGAACCGCTTCCCGCTCCACTGCCACTTCCTACGACTACGCCGCCAAGGCCACTACCAACGGCACCGAGACCATTGCCGCCTACAACGCCGACACTGGTGCCGCTACCGCTAACGCTCGTCGATCCGCTGACCACAATTGAATTCATCGCTTTTTCCGTGCCGTCCAGGTGATTTTCTGTGTTGGTACCTGAACCGCTGGATCCGGTTGTTCCACTGCCGGCGCTACCCGCTGAACCACTACTCCCCACCGCGTTCGTTGTGCCGTCCGAGTTCTGGGTGCCCGGTAACGCAGGGAAGTCCTCATTGGACATCGTGAACTCCGATTGTTCTGACGTCGGCTGTTTCACCATGCCAACTAAAATGGGAAGAAGACCGCCACAGTAATGAGAAAGGGAAAGGACTCAAGAACATTGTGGAGGAAACGCATAAAGCTATGAGTAAGGTGCTCGAAAGACTTAACAATAGTCCATAACATGTTAAACATTGCTTTTCTATTCGAGATCCTACTTTATTCTACCATCACCCGCTACCGCTACCGATACCCAAGATTAATGACAAACACTTTGTAGCATAGCTATGTGGGCCATACGAACAGATTAGTCACGCCACACAAGACGCCACACAACTCCTTAAGCAATATCGTAATCGTAAACAGAAATAAATAAAAAGAAGTGGATTTTTGATTTGAACTCACAAGAGGTAAAGAAATTACCATAGGGTTTGCTGCCCGGCGGCTGGAGCGGATTCGATTGGGGCAGTGTCTGGTCGTTCTGGCCGCGCGCGTTCGTTAGCGAGGGGAATTCCGTGGGATCAAGCAGGGCCGGCGTGGAGGCATCGCCTCCGCCACCGCCGCCGAACACGTGGAAGTTATTCAATGGACCACCACCGCCGCCGCCCGTTCCGTAGCCGCCGCGACCCGTCTGCATGAAGTTTCCCATGTTCGACTGTGAAAAGAATTTATAGTTAGAGGATCTGTGTAAACAAACAGTGCAAGTGCAGTCGCAACTTGTCCACTCCAATGCTTCAAGCAACTTCTGCGACTCAGTTAAAAAACAAATATCGAAATATATATGTAAGTATATGCTACTAAAGGAAATGTGGGATGAAAATTGACAATTTCTATGTGGGTAGTTAAGGGTTATAGAATTTTAAGATCACTTTTTCAATCCTAAGTCGCAGAAAGCTTGGTGGAGTTGCACTCTATGGCATTGATTGCTGCTCACCATGGGTCCAGTGCCCAATCCCTGCATGGCACGCCGCTCCAAAAACTGCCGCTGACCGAAGAGGTTGGCGTTGCGGTTGCCGCTCGAGATGGCGGGTCCTCCGACGGAGAGTTGCGCATTTCGGTTGGGCGATAGCTGCGGCTGCTGCTGCTGTTGTTGCTGCTGCTGCTGCTGCTGCGGCGCCTGTCCGTAATTCGCTGCTCCTGGATACGAGCTGGATACAAAGTCTAAGAACGACACTTGATTATAAATAAGAAGCTCTGGGTAAATAAACACCGGTATGTTTATTGCTTACCGGTTTGGAACATGCCCGACGTGGGCGTTACATGGCCAGCCAGGGAGCTACCACCGAATCCTCCTGTCGTCCTTCCAGCTAACGCTGCGTTCGTTATACTTCTCGGGGGTTGTTGAAAATTTAAATTCGCCATAATCTGCAAGTGTGTAAAGATTGGTTAATAATTTAAACATGCAAAGTGAGTCAGATTGCACATTGTTTCTAATTTATTGGCTTAACTCGAAAGGGCCTCGCCAAAAATCTGAATCAGACAAAATCTTTATCGGCAAACCATAGTTTTTGTTCGAAGTGAGTCGACGAACTGTAGAGATAACAAATCAACTCCCCGCAGATAATTGTCGCACACCAAGGCGCCATATGCGTGTTGAGAAAATAAACAAATAAACCGAAAGGGCCTTGTTTCATTTCAACAGCAAAGCACTAGCCACAAGTGTAAGTAATCTAGTTTTCCATGAATAAGTCGCAATAAGCATAAATAGTTTCGGATAGGCATTTTTAAACAATCAGGTTCGGGTCTAAGAAGCACAGTTCCTATTGACAAGTAACTTTAGGCGGGACATTCGGGTACTGTTTGTTCTGCCAGCAGCCTTGGTGTAAGTGACCTAAATGCATGTGAAATAAATTCTTAATGCAATTTAATCAAATGCCATCAGATAAAGTATAAAAATCGGACTCGTCTCGCAGTACTGTTTCCAGTTCGATTCCATGCAATGGCCGCCGCATCAGCTGTCGATTGGCGAATTCGGGCCGGAAAACAATGCTGAAAACGATGGTGGGAATGGGAATGGAGGTGAAGGAGCAGGTGGAGGCGAAGGTGGAGACAACCAGACCAGACCAAGCCAAGGCAGAGGCAGAGACAGAAAGGCTTCGGCAATTATTTTCGTTCCTCTTTGGTATGGGCCACTCACACATACATACATATATACATAATTTGCATTGCGGATAAGATGGTGTGGGTGCGAAACCAGAATGACTGGCAACAGGATACGAGGATGGAGGAGGGGGAAGCGCAAGTAAGGTAGAGAGGGCAACTGTAAAAGGACACGAGATGTGGCTGCACTTGCCTCACGATCAATTATGCAGGTAGTTGTGCTCCGAGGACAAGGTGCAAAAAAATGGAGTACAGTAAATAATGCATTATAGGAAAAAAAATACTTCGAAGGAATAGTTTGTCTAAATTATGATTGGAACAAGGCGAAAAGCAAAGAGAATCACATCCAAATTCTACCAGCCCTAATCCATTTTGAACAATTCCCTTGGAATAACTGTTTTCTGCATTATTCTGGAACGATAGTCACTGGGTTGCCTCTGGCGTTCTAAGGATGTGGTGGGGCATTCCCAACTTCGTCCAAGAAGAGCATGTTCGATATACTCTTTTATCGGAACCAGAATTACCTCGAACATTGTGTCCTGTGAAAGCAAGTTACCATATACGGAATGCTGTGTTTAATTTAAACTTGGATTTAGACGGCCAATTTTGTGGTGGCTGCTGCTGGTTTACCTGGCCTGCGCATGTAACTTTATCAGCTGACCCGACGGACGCTTACCAACACTGGCTAGCCATTTACAACAAACACCCACAGAGCTCCCGCTCCGCTCCCAATGGCGAACGGAAACTTTATAACAATGCAACCTTGGACACATGAAAAAGCTTGCTGCTTACACCATTTATTTACCTAAATTAATGTTAGATGATACTGCCGCTTCTTGCACTGCCACTTCCACGGTTGACGCTTTTCGCTTTCCACTCGCTTCCAATCGATATCCAGCAACAACAACATACACTGATCGGATCTTTCTCACCGCATCTAACATTCCAAGGCGGAGGAGTAGCGGCAATGGAGTCCTGCTATTCCAATTTGCGCGTTCGCTCGCACTCACTCACTGGAAAGTGGGGGAGCGGGAACGTTTACGGGAACGGAAGCGGGAACGGAGGTTAGTACTTTTCCGCGCCGTATCGTTCCTAAATAAATGATATAGGTATATATAAGTATATGCCTCGTCTGTATGCAGCGTGCTCTTTGGGAGAACGTGAGTGAGACGGCGAACTAAAGAGAGAGGGAGTTCCGAAGGATGTTGATGCCTGGCGGAGGCGAAAACTTTTCTGCGCCGCGTTTTTCACTTCCACTATCAATGCCACACTTATGCAAATATCGAACACTGCCCCAAGCGCCAATGAATATTGTTTTTTCGAAGGGTTTTCCTTTTGTATTTTGTATTTTATTTGTAAGTAAATAATTGCTCGCTATTGCGCTGTTGTCTGCTTCTTCTTATTTCTCCACTGCTGCACAAGCACTATGTTTGTCTATGTGTGTGTGTCTATGTGTGTCTCTGTCTTTGTTTTCTCAGTTCATTGAAATTTCACCCGAACTAGCGAATTGGGCAAAATTCGCTGACCGATTAACGCGTCTTTTACGCTTCCCACTTGCAAATGCATTCGGGTATGGTAAAGCCGGCCGTTTGCTTTGCTCTATCGCAAGGCAATAGACAATTATTTAGCGCCCGAAATGGCTTTAAATTGTACACAAAAAATGTTCCGCAAAAAACTTTGAGGCTGTCACGAATACAAACACACAGAACTTAGGGATGTAAAAAAAGCATATCGATGCAGTGATGTTATCGATAGTCCAGTGTTTGAACTACAGCAATTCCTTTGGTTTCTAAATTATTATTGGCTTTTTCTCTGTACATTTATTTATAATTTTAAGTTTTTTCGTTACCATATATGTGTTGAATTGATGTCTTATAGATTTAAATAGTTGTTTACAATACATCGATTACAGGCAACGCTTGATGCGATATCGAAAATGCTACATCTGTGTCTCTAAATAATAATCGGTTGGACTGAACGTACTTGAACCTCCCAAACTCAATTTTATTGCCCGGTTTTTATTTTTGCGATTATTCCATATCCTTTTAAAAATGGGCGATCCTACGTCAGACGATGAAAGTGGTGAGTGATTTTCTTTCCCTTTTGCACAACAACATTTCAATTATGCTGACTTCCCAGGTTCATCCGGATCAAGTCGCAGTGGCAGCCGCAGCCGCAGCGCCACACCGCAAGGAGGAACTGCACCAGGGTGCGTTTATAAATGGATGTCCACAAGTTTTCTCATTTTAATGATTCATATTGCCTATTTTAGATCCCCAAATAGCCGGAAGTCTGGAAGCGGGAGCGACCGCTCACGATCTGGTTCTAGATCGTCAAGGTCTCGTTCAGGGTCCGGTTCACCACGAAGTGCGAGGTCAGGATCTGCTCACAGCAAGCGGTCAGGGTCGCGTCAGAGTCGTAGATCGGGAACGCCTCATAGCCGCAGATCTGGTTCCCAACACAGCCGGAAATCGGGGACTCCACATAGCCACAGATCCGGCTCTGCTCAAAGCGCTAGGTCCCGCTCCCGATCTCAGAGTCGCAGTGGTAACGAAGAATCCCGTTCCAATTCACCGAACCTCCAGATTGACGACGAACGTGCTAACTCAAAGAGCAAGAGTAGGAGTCGCAGCCGGAGCAGAAGTGGCAGCCATAGGAGTGGGAGTCGCCGAAGTGGCAGTCACAGGAGCGGTAGCCATAGAAGTGGTAGCCGTGCCTCCAGGTCCCGTTCGAAGACTGGGTCACCATCATCAAACCGTAGTCGCAGTCGAAGCCGAAGTGGTTCTGGTTCGGGCAGTGACATAGGTGTTCCAAAAAAGAAGGTGCAACGCTCTGGTGGTTCCGATCAAGAAAAACGGAAAAGCGGTACGGATAGCGACATGGAGGAGTCTCCAACCAAAGCCAAGAAATCGCGGTTAATTGATTCGGACAGTGAGAGCGATGCAGATGAGGTGAGAGCATTAATTTTTAATAAAACGCGTTGGTCACTATCCCAGTTTATTATTCTTTTAGGCAAAGAAGGCGGCGCCCGCAGCTGCAGACATTTTTGGAGATGCTGATGATATCAGTGACGATGAGGAAGAAGCTCAAGCGTCGGCCAATAAGTCGCCAGCGCGTTCAAAGAGTCGCAGTATGAGCAGGTCGCGATCGCGTAGTCGGTCAATGAGTCGCTCCCGATCGAGGTCCAGATCTCGTTCTCGGGACAGAGCTGAAGTCCAGGCGGAGCCCCCACCAAAAGAAGATGAGCCCGAGCCTCAGCCAGAAACCAGAATTGATGTGGAGATACCGCGAATTTCAGCTGACCTTGGTAAAGAGCAACATTTCATCAAACTACCGAATTTCTTGTCTGTGGTGACGCATCCCTTTGATCCCGAGACCTATGAGGACGAAATCGACGAAGAAGAAACTATGGACGAAGAGGGTAGACAGCGCATTAAGCTGAAAGTAAGCAATACGATCCGATGGAGAGAGTTTATGAACAACAAGGGCGAAATGGTGCGCGAGTCCAATGCACGTTTCGTTCGTTGGTCGGATGGCAGCATGTCTCTTCACCTGGGAAACGAGATATTCGATGCTTACAGACAGCCATTGCTAGGTGACCACAATCACTTGTTTATCCGCCAGGGAACTGGTCTGCAGGGCCAATCGGTATTTAGGACGAAGCTGACATTCCGTCCGCACTCTACGGAGTCGTTCACCCACAAGAAGATGACCATGTCGCTGGCAGATCGCTCCAGTAAGACCAGTGGTATCAAGATTCTTACGCAGGTGGGCAAGGATCCTACCACCGACAGGTATAGCCAGTTGAAAGAGGAGGAGGCTAAGCTTCGGCAGGCGATGCGCAATCAGCACAAGGTTGCTCCTAAAAAGAAGAAGGCAGGAGCTGGAGAACCGCTCATTGGTGGCGGGACCTCCTCATATCAGCACGACGATGGTAGCGACGATGAGAATGCTATTAGTTTAAGTGCCATTAAGAACCGGTACAAGAAAAACCCGGGTGGACCGCAAGCGGAGGTTAAAGCTTCCACAATTTATTCGTCGGATGAAGACGAGGGCTCCGACTTTGAAGGACGTCGAAGCAAAAAGGTCAGGGACAAGGCAAAGGCCAGCAAAGCGCTTCGCGATTCTGACAGTGAATCGGATGTTGGAAGTGTCAAGAGCGGAAAGAGTGGCAAGAGCGGTGGAGGAGCTGCCAGTGGTAGTGACCGCGAAGGAAGCCGCAAAAGCTCCAGTAGCAAATCTGGCAGTGGCAGTGGAAGCGGAAGTGGCAGTGGAAGTGGTTCAGGCAGTGGGTCAGGAAGCGATAATGACGATTAAGATATTTCTTTCGTTTTAATTTGTTCATTACATCGCCCAATAAATATAGATTTAAAATGTGAAAAAAAAATTTTTGAAAATGTTATTTATAATTTTTGCAGATTGATGTTTGGTGTACAAATTGGATCACTATAAGCGAATATATGGGCTTCGCAGGGGGTTTCCCCATTTTGGAAGGGGACCCCCTGGAAAATTTTACAAAAAATCGAAAAAATAATTTTTTCCTGGATTTTGATGCAGAATGATGGGGAATCTATCTACGAATCGTTTAAGGTATTCCGCTCAAGAATGGGATCACTATAAGCAAAGATATGGGCTTCGCAGGGGGCCATGTTGTCCTTTTTCGCAGTTTCCCCATTTTGGAAGGGAAATTTTACAAAAAATCGAAAAAATAATTTGTTTCTGGATTTTGATGCAGAATGATGGGGAATCTATCTACGAATCGTTTAAGGTATTCCGCTCAAGAATGGGATCACTATAAGCAAAGATATGGCCTTCGCAGGGGGCCATGTTGTCCTTTTTTGCAGTTTCCCCATTTTGGAAGGGGACCCCCTGGAAAATTTTACAAAAAATCGAAAAAATAATTTTTTCCTGGATTTTGATGCAGAATGTTGGGGAATCTATCTACAAATCGTTTAAGGTATTCCGCTCAAGAATCGGATCACTATAAGCAAAGATATGGCCTTCGCAGGGGGCCATGTTGTCCTTTTTTGCAGTTTCCCCATTTTGGAAGGGGACCCCCTGGAAAATTTTACAAAAAATCGAAAAAATAATTTGATTCTGGATTTTGATGCAGAATGATGGGGAATCTATCTACGAATCGTTTAAGGTATTCCGCTCAAGAATCGGATCACTATAAGCAAAGATATGGCCTTCACAGGGGGCCATGTTGTCCTTTTTTGCAGTTTCCCCATTTTGGAAGGGGACCTCCTGGAAAATTTTACAAAAAATCGAAAAAATAATTTGTTTCTGGATTTTGATGCAGAATGATGGGGAATCTATCTACGAATCGTTTAAGGTATTCCGCTCAAGAATCGGATCACTATAAGCAAAGATATGGCCTTCGCAGGGGGCCATGTTGTCCTTTCGCGCAGTTTCCTTATTTTGGAAGGGGACCCCCTGGAAAATTTTAGAAAAAATCGAAAAAATAATTTTTTCTTGGATTTTGATGCAGAATGATGGGGAATCTATCTACGAATCGTTTAAGGTATTCTGCTCAAGAATCGGATCACTATAAGCAAAGATATGGCCTTCGCAGGGGGCCATGTTGTCCTTTTTTGCAGTTTCCCCATTTTGGAAGGGGACCCCCTGGAAAATTTTACAAAAAATCGAAAAAATAATTTGTTTCTGGATTTTGATGCAGAATGATGGGGAATCTATCTACGAATCGTTTAAGGTATTCCGCTCAAGAATCGGATCACTATAAGCAAAGATATGGCCTTCGCAGGGGGCCATGTTGTCCTTTCGCGCAGTTTCCTTATTTTGGAAGGGGACCCCCTGGAAAATTTTACAAAAAATCGAAAAAATAATTTTTTCCTGGATTTTGATGCAGAATGTTGGGGAATCTATCTACAAATCGTTTAAGGTATTCCGCTCAAGAATCGGAGCACTATAAGCAAAGATATGGCCTTCGCAGGGGGCCATGTTGTCCTTTTTTGCAGTTTCCCCATTTTGGAAGGGGACCCCCTGGAAAATTTTACAAAAAATCGAAAAAATAATTTGTTTCTGGATTTTGATGCAGAATGATGGGGAATCTATCTACGAATCGTTTAAGGTATTTCGCTCAAGAATCGGAGCACTATAAGCAAAGATATGGCCCTCGCAGGGGGCCATGTTGTCCTTTTTTGCAGTTTCCCCATTTTGGAAGGGGACCCCCTGGAAAATTTTACAAAAAATCGAAAAAATAATTTTTTCCTGGATTTTGATGCAGAATGTTGGGGAATCTATCTACAAATCGTTTAAGGTATTCCGCTCAAGAATCGGAGCACTATAAGCAAAGATATGGCCTTCGCAGGGGGCCATGTTGTCCTTTTTTGCAGTTTCCCCATTTTGGAAGGGGACCCCCTGGAAAATTTTACAAAAAATCGAAAAAATAATTTGTTTCTGGATTTTGATGCAGAATGATGGGGAATCTATCTACGAATCGTTTAAGGTATTTCGCTCAAGAATCGGAGCACTATAAGCAAAGATATGGCCTTCGCAGGGGGCCATGTTGTCCTTTTTTGCAGTTTCCCCATTTTCGAAGGGGACCCCCTGGAAAATTTTACAAACAATCGAAAAAATAATTTTTTCCTGGATTTTGATGCAGAATGGTGGGGAATCTATCTACGAATCATTTAAGGTATTCCGCTCAAGAATCGGGTTGATATTGGCAAAGATATGGCCTTCGCGTTGCTCTCCTTGTGATTCGTATGGTTCCAGTACCCCTTGAATGGTCCATACGAATATGCATGATTCATTGGCCAGAAAATCCTACCGCAAATGGCCAAAATTAACGTGGTCGATTTAAGCGGCTAACGGAGAGCACTCGAAATGTGCAATTAGCTGCCCGTTGAACCGTGCTGGGGAAAGATAAAGTCCAGAGTGCCCGCCGATGTTTGCCATAAAAAAACACGAAATATTTACGGGTTGTTGCTTTTAAATATATATATATTTTTCCATAAATTATTGCTTAAATATTTTGTTTATACAATTAGTCTATATGCTTAAAACCCAACGCATTTTTAAACTCTTTCCTCTGTTATCTACAACAGCATTTTACAAATATATATATTCGATTTTTGATGTGGGATACTACAAAGGTACGCTTGGGTCTCTACTTGCATTGTCGTCCTGCCTAAAAATCAAATAACCCAGTCTGTTCGGGATCTAGTCCTTATATGAGGCTAACAATTATTCGATTTGGGAAGATGTACTAAATATAGTGATTTGTGCGTTAAATATAATTGTGCGACACTTTCCGTATATAGTCCATAACGTTGTGTTCCGTAAATGCTAAATCGGCTATTTTTAAAAAAGATTCGGTAGTTGCACCACTTAAGCCAAATATCATGGATCAGACTATAATTGTTGTTGGTTGCGCAACTGATTATAAGGCAGTTTTCATCAGCACATACATTATTATTTATTATTGTTGCATGCGCTCCAAAATGAGGTTTTGGAAATGATTTATTTTCTTTTTTCTTCATTGGGTAGGAACTAGAACTGGCAAATATATAGTTCCATCCTGATTTTTGGCATTAAGTACATCCAAAAAAATGATACATTACATTCGAACTGACTCTGTATACTTTCGTTATTGTTTTGTGCTTACTTTCAATATTGATTGATTTTAGTCGCTTGGCACTGTTCTTTTGCGATTTTTCATATAGCTAATACTCGCAAAAAAAACACATTTGCCAAAAAAAAACACTCAACTCTTGGCAGTTCCATCGATATTTGCGGGAATGAAATCCGTTGTCGGTTAGTCTGTGCGCTTTCTGGAATCTATACATTAAAATTGCTTTCTTGTGCTCCGGGTTCCGTGGTCCGTGGTCTGGGGTACGGAGTACGGACACTGTCAGCACCTTTCACACCCACCCTCCTCCATTTTCGTTTTCCATGTCTGCCTGATAACACGCCACAAAGAAAGAATTGTAAAATGTGTTTCTCTGCTACTGCTTCTGCTGCTTCACTCCATTTTTTTTTGTAGAAAAAAAAATTGCACGAAATGCATTTTATAGCTGGTATAGCGAGGTGGCGGGGGGAGTCTTCCATCAGCAGGCCTGCAAATAAAAAAAAAAAAACAAAAGAAACATGAGTCGAGGATTGCTTGTCAACCGTTTAAGCGACGTACTAGACCGTGGCCAGTACACCGCTCAGCTCAACAGCTCCGTTGTCTCAATTAACTACTAAAGCCATCGCCAGGCGACAGGGGCGGAGCAGGAGGGGCCGGATCATCGAGGGCGGGGCACGTTATCAGGCATCGGGGTCCAACTATACGATTGTTTGGCATGCACCCCGTCTCGTTTTGCGGGGGAGGCGGGATATATTAATTGAATTTGGGCCCGAAATGGGTGTGTTTTGTGGCATTTGATGGGAAATAAGCTCTGGGATTTGGGTTAAGCTATCTCTTATTATAATTTGTTCAAAATCGGAGCTCGAATAACATCTAATTGAATATAATATTGAATTTCTTAAAGCTGAAATCTTGAACCCACTGGCATTCTACTTCTTAAAACTGTACTTTCACATTGTTTCTTGTATTTTGGCCTCAACCCTGATCTTTGCCACTCAAGATCCATTATCTGGGTAGGTGCTAAACGTCCAAAAGGTTCTTGGATTGCGACAATCGAATCACGAAGACGTGATTCGCACGTTAAGAAAGCCGCCAAACGGGGAGCCAAACAAAACACATGACTCAACAGATCAAGAACCCAATGAGACCATACAGTACACATTCGTTAATGAAAGATTATTGTAAGAGTTCTAAATATGTTAACTTTCGAAAAAGAAAATTACGGGGTTTGTGGTATTTTTGAAGTAGTGAACATTTTAAAGAAACATTTAAAGTCAACTCACATGAAGCGAATGTATCGAGTTTGCCTCGTAGCCGCCCTTGCCCTGCATCTGGGTTGAGATCGCGTTGAGGCGGTTAGCCGACAGCTCCACGTCCGCGGATCCGATGTGGCCCGTATGGACAAAGTTCGTGGGATTGCCGATCATGGACCGGTCGATGCGCAGGCGTTGGTGTGGGCGGCGGGAGGGAGAGCGCTGCTGCTGGAAACAGCACGAGAACCACTGCAGCCAGATCTCCCCGTTGCTGGCCATCTTCCCCTCGACTACCTGGCTGCGCCGGCTGGACGGAAGCGGTGTTTCAGTCTTCTGGTATGGCTGTGGCAGCTGCTGTTGGCTGTTTCGATCAATTGTGAGGCAGCTACTCCCAGCCAGGATGACGAAGTTGTGGAGCGTGGGGAACGCACCTTCGATCGCTAAAAGGATAAAGTTCAAAATACTATTATTATTAAGAGCTTTTATTTGTTTCTATAACTAAACACTAGTCGGATGAATACTATTCCTGCTATTTAATCAATCTTAAAACAAACAGTTACGAACTCTCAAAATACTTGTTCTGTTCCAGAAAGCCAGCGACGTACAGAGATGCGCTATTTAGTCTACTCGCTTGTATCTGAGACTTGTGTGGGAGGAGGTATCTGCATGCTGTTTGTCTGCTCTACTTGCTGCCCCACTTGTTACCTTGCTTTTCACTCGGCTACACACTCGCAGATACAGATACAAATAATGTTACAGATGCGGGCACCTTGAGCAAGCTATCCACAGATTCGTTTAAAAAAAAAATCCCAAAACAGAACAGCCCGAGGTGTTGCCTGGGAAGCCGCAAAGTTGCGAAAGAAAAAAAGCTTTACAAAAATCAACAATTAATTGGCACTTTTGTGTAATTAAGATTGAGAGAAAGACACAAAAGCCACACGGCCAAAAGAAACGAAAGAGCCCGGAAAGAAGACACAACCCGTCTTCCAAGCTATCACTCACGATCTTCGTGGTAAGCTGGCCCAACTAGTTCTGGCGAATCAGTTACTTTTGTCTCGAAATGTTTCTCGAAATTGAAGCCCCATTGTATCTTTCTGCTCATGTGAATAAATACCGTAAAATCGGGGAATTGTATTATATAATCGTAATTAATCAGATGGTTTGAAACAAAAGAAGTTGTCTTATTTTTGGAAGACAAATTAAAAGATATACATAAGTTTATAAAATCTGATTATTATTTTTGATACTTTGGGATATTTACTGTCGAACTCTAGATACTAATAGGATGTCTTCTGAAAAGAGTCATGTTGACCTAGAATTCTCCTCTTTTCATCCCTTTTCTTAACGGAATTCCACTTTAAAGTCTGTTTCCATTAGATCACTGTCATCATTATGCCGGCTATGACAAACATTTTCCGCGCAATTTCCGACGCAGCTCCGGAGGCGAATCTTCTTGAGCTTTCTACGCGTGTTGCGCGCTCTTCTGTCTTCTTTCTGCAGTCTTCTGGTCTTGTGTCTCTCCCTCTGGTTGGGCAATTAAAGCTGCTCAAGCGTCTTTAATGCGCAGTGAAAACAAAATGAAAGTGCCAGGCGGCAGGGCAGAGACCAGAGACCAGAGACGGTTGTCGACTTGGAGCTGGAGTTGGAGCGGCCGGCTTATTGTATCCAACATACATACATATCTGCACTTTCCGAGAGCGAACGTTATCTTAATCGCGCTACGACGCGTGTCACACAACAACAACAACAAAGCTAAGAAAGAAAAAAGCCATGGTAACAGCAACAACATAACATAATAGCTGTCGACCAAGTTGGAGCAATTGACAGACGGTTGGAGGGAATGGGGGAAAATGAGCCACCGAATGCGCTAAAGCGTTTCAATTTTCTGTGTCAAAAGGTTATTAAAGTGAGAGATGCCCGAGAGATATGAATAGGCAGACCTAGGCAGCGAAAATCGTGCACAGAGGAAAATAATTTAATAAAACAAACAGCAGTTCATAAAACAATCATATCTTAGGTCAGCCCATTTTATTTTCCAGTGTAAGTGTTGCAAGAAAGGTACGCACATTTTCCTCTGGCTTTTGTTTTCTCATTTAACTTGAACTGGGGCTGGAAATCAAGTGTTTATCAAGCTTGTCTGCCGTTTTATGTAAATAACATTTATGCACAAACATACAACACAACCCAACAGATACAATCCAACAGATACAAACCGTGATGTTTATGAGACTGTGTTTGGTTAGAAAACGAAAGCTAGACAACCGTTAATTATCAATCGAGTGACGTACTTATCCGGCCAGAGAAACCAGAGATGTCCGAAGGGGGTGGGGGATTGATAAAAATAAAATATTTAAACAGCCTGCTGTGCGTAATTGCTTTGCAATCATCCTAAGCAAATGGATTCCAATGTATGTAGTACGTACTCGAATCTTTTTTACTTGCTCTCTCAAAGTCATTTATAAACATTTTCTGCTTTCTGAGTTTTTTGCAGCAGTTGCTGACATCATCGTCGGGGTTTCTGCCAACGGGCGGGGTTATTGAATTTGAACAGAAAACCACACAAAAAATGGGCGAACTCGAGTAATTATAATTACATTTAAGCCGCTTAACAGTCCCGCCGACGTTTTTTGTATTGGATCGAATGAAATCTTAACGGCAATAGACGGCTCTTTCAAATATGAAATTTCAAATTCAAACATAAATGGCATTTGGAAAGTATTGGGGAACTAGACTGGCTCAATTGTGGAACAAATATTCAAAAGACAATTCAGACATATTGCAAAATAGTCTAAGAATAGTCTGGCACAAAAAGCAAGTTCTTTATATTTGGTTTTTAATTTAAAAGTTTTATGTTAGACACAAAAGCTTGTTCAACAATTTATATAAGCGGTTTTTTTTATCGTCAGCATATTCATTTTAATACGAATTTTGCGGGCTTATTAAATAAATGGATGATTTAACAGGATATGAAATATTATATGACATGTAATTAAGCTATAGTATAACTTACTATTAAAAAAAAATAAATCATTTCACCACCATGGATTAGACAATCCATTAGGCCCACCACACAGACTTGACCCAAAAAACTCCCCCAAATAAACACCAAAATGCTCGTAATTTGCCAAACTCCGACAATTCACACGCGCCAAAGACATCAAGTCTGTGGTAATGTTTTTTCGCGCAACGGAAATGAAATGTATGCAAAATGAATACGCCAGTAGGGAGTGGATGGGAGTGGAGTGGAGTGGAGTGGTGTGGAGAAATGGGGGGATAGAGGAACACCAAACGAAATGATGTACCATCAACATGTTACATCATTTTTGGGCACAACCGGCGACAAAGAAGGGGCTGGGCTGGCCGAGTGCACGACAACGACGACAACATGCTTTGCATAAGAAAAGAGCGGCTCAGCCGGGGGGTTCAAGAAACCAATAAACGGTCTGGGTCTGTTAAAGTAAATTTAAAAGAGGCTCTTAATTGAAAAGCTCAAATCACACGCATTGTGCTGAATGAAATGGCACAGCAATTTCATTTTATCAACTCTTTGTCGGTAAAAACAAATATCTTATTCATATATTAAGTATTTCTACTTAAAATTAAAACAATTGCATTAAAATAGCTTGTATGGTTTGCCACCAACAATGGGGTTTGGTTGAAAGTATATCAAAACTTGGGCTTTTGATAGAAGTTTCCTTTACTTTATTTTTCCATTCCTGTCTGTTTCACAACAATCACTAAAGAACACTCGTTGCACTCCACAATCACTTCGCTGCCGCTGCTTTGTGCTGGAGAGGTGGAGGTGGCGGGTGACTCATCATCGTCTCCGGGTCCCTCGTACAGATACTGACCGCCGCATCGACAGTTGTACGCATAGCTCCACATTGTCGCTGGCCCTTTGTCTGTTGATTTCAGTTCTGGAGATTCATCGGCTTCGGCTTCGTCTTCGTCTTCGATTTCCACTTGGATCCGTTGCATTTCTCCGAGCTGAACATGAGCATAAATATTACTGTGTGTCTGAAATTTCAACTGCAGTAATTCGGCATCGTAGTGTTTACGCTTAATGGGATCTTTGAGCGTATTCCAGGCAGCGTTTATCGCATTAAAGTCCCCGTTCTGGGTGCTCTCGGCAGTCAGATTTGGGTCATCTAGCTGTTGTAATTTGTCGGGATGACATTGTAGTATCAGTTGTTTGTAGTTGCACTTGATCTCCTCAAAGCTGGCATTGGCGGACACATCAAGCAGCTCATAAAAGTCGGGCATCTGCAATGGAGGGCGATGAAATAAAGGAGGGCTAAAGCTAATGTTTACTTACATTAAATGTATCTTGGGATTAGAAGATTATAGCATTATAGTTTGCACTTTATTCATAAACACTTCAGATAATGCGGATAAACACTTTTATTTATTTATTTAAACTTTATTTATTGGAAAGTAAAAAAATGTGCCTTGGATCTTCAGGCTGTAGTAGGCGTGGCGTTTTGCAACACTATCCGTTCTAATGCCCGAAAACAGCTGTTTATTGTTTACCACTCAGCGGAATTAAAAACAGTTGAATTAATCAATATATAAAAAACCGGTAACCACCCCCATGTCCTCATTCCTCCTCCTCCAACCCGCTACTTTATATCCATAGTCACGTAGCTGTCAGCCGAGACTGGCCTTTGTTGCTGGAAAACGGAAATGTCCCCAAGAAGGAGTGATGAGTGTGGGAGAGTTCCGTCTGTGTTGCTAGGTTGTGATAAAGAGAATAGTTTCCACGCCCTGTATGTGCTGCAATCATAATTCCCCGCCAGCAGATCCCACCAAGTCCCGTTCTATAGCGGAGAAAAGTGCTACACACATACACACATGTACATATTGTCAAAAAGTCAAGCCCCAATTGCACTTGGAGAGTCGAAAAACAAGGTCAACCAACTGGTTCGGCGGCAGCAGCCAAAAATATATAAACATACACATGAACAAACATATATGTACGTTGTATATGGCTGAAAAACCAAGCCAATCGGTCGGCATCGCATACATTGACCCAATTTCAAAATTAGCGAAAAAGGAAAGGAAGGGGAAAACTTGAACTATCTTATAAAATTTAATACCTCACTTCATTTTAAAAGAGAAGCAAGCACACTGGCACAATCTAATTCTAGTCTGGAAACTTGCCTTTTATGTTGATGTTGATGGCTTTTCCAGCAGATTAATCACGTGCGGAAAACTTGATTGCTTTGAACTTTCCGGTGTTTATTAAATCGTTTATTTATGGAAAATCACTCACTTTCAAGAACGTTTGGTTTGCATCACTTATGCTCAGTCTATTTGAGCACATTTATTGTCGATATCACTCCAATATGTCGTTTTCAGTCCTCATACGAGTTATTTTAACTTTATATATAAAATTTCAATCGGTCTGCACTTGTTTACGCTTTTTCCGACAGTAAACACCGCAACAACGTCGATGCAGTCCGAAGTTTTTTTCCCAATTGTCTTTCAGTGTTGCCAACTTGGCTATTTTCCGTCAAATTTAGCTTTAAACCGCCATATCCCTTGTTCCTTCCTATTCGATATCATCGCTACCTTAACCGGTTCAAATAGTTTATCCGGGTTTGGGGTATAGAGCGCAATGATAAAAAAAAAATAATATATTTAGATAGTGAATGATAGGTAATTTTGTAATTATTAATTTAAGTCGGTAAAAGCACACCGAAAAGCTTTAACTACTCCATTTTTTTGTGTTTTTCGAGACCGGTGGAGAGCAGTGTTGAATAACGAGCCAAGAATAGTGATGTACAACATCGATAAATATTCGAACTAGTGCCAAAGTATCGCAAGCAACCCTGCTCGCTCAACTGCCAACTGTCAACGCCACTTCCGCCTTCTTTTCGTCGGGTTCCTTAAAAATGACTGGTTTAACGAACAGGGTAAGTGCCGAAAAATGGCCGATAAAGTGTGTGGCGCCTTAAATAAATGTATGCAAAGTGTAAAGAACTACGTGGCCTATGCGTGTAGGCGCCCAGACGTGCGACAAAAGCTGAGAAAACTATTGTTTTGAGTGTTAGTTGCTTGTGGTACACGTGCATAAGCGCCCACAGCAGCACCATTAGTGAAAATGTGCAGGGGCCGCCTACATAGCATGCTTGTTGCGAGTGAAATGCAATCAATAACTGCCTTTAAAATAAATAAAGACGAAAAAATGTTCTGCATACATTTGTTTATGCGCTTCCCGCTAACATAACCTCACAAACTGGATTCTGTTTTAATAAGAGACTCTTTTTTTTTTCAGACCGTTGTTATTGATGGTCGCGGCCATTTGTTGGGCCGTCTGGCCTCCGTGGTCGCCAAGTACCTGTTGCAGGGCGGCAAGGTCGCTGTGGTGCGCTGCGAGGAGCTGAACCTTTCCGGTCACTTCTACAGAAACAAGATCAAGTTCTTGGCCTATCTGCGCAAGCGTTGCAACGTCAACCCGGCTCGTGGACCCTTCCACTTCCGTGCCCCCTCCAGGATCTTCTACAAGGCTGTTCGAGGTACGTATCTACTCAGCAATGGCAGTAGTCTAGCAGAATCTGTGATGTTTTCAAACCTTATTACCTACATTATTTGAACGAGACCATGTAAACAAAACAAAACTGAGTAAATCTGCTGCTAAAACTACTTAACTAAATTTCTTTTCAATATGCCCCAACTAATTACTTTATTTTTCTATTTTAGGTAAGCTTTCAAACCAGTAAACAACTTTGTACGAGCTCAGTGATGATTACTACATTCTTACCTACATTATTTGAACGAGAAACCGTGTAACCAACACCAAACTGATGCTTAAAACTAATGCTTCTCGGAGTGGATATTTTTTCAACATAAACTAATAAGAAAATATGTATCTCCTTTTCAGGCATGATCCCACACAAGACCAAGCGCGGCCAGGCTGCTCTTGCCCGTCTGCGTGTCTTCGATGGCATCCCATCGCCCTACGACAAGCGTCGCCGTGTCGTTGTGCCCATCGCCATGCGTGTGCTGACCCTGCGTTCCGACCGCAAGTACTGCCAGGTCGGTCGCCTGTCCCACGAGGTCGGATGGCACTACCAGGATGTGATCAAGAGCCTGGAGCGCAAGCGCAAGGCCAAGCTCCGTGTCACCCTCAAGCACAACCGCGAGCTGAAGAAGCTGACGGTCAAGGCGCGCGAGAACATCTCCAAGGCCGCCGAGCCCTTCAACAAGATCATCAAGTCTTACGGCTACGAGGTTTAAGGACAACAACATCGGCATTATTTCATACGTGCTGACGCGTAGAAGTTTTTTAAAAGAGAATAAAACAACATCTAGTTTAAAAAACAAATTCGTCTTTAGAGGGTCTAATTTTGTAACAAGTATTTAACTGATTTGGAACTATATACTTAAATAACTAGCATTTATTACCTCTAAAGAGGACTCTTAGGGGAATCTGAATTTGTTTTTCAAACAATTCAGTTGTAATTCTCCGAATAGAAGCCAACTTAAAATAAGGAATAGAAGACTCAAATCGAAACAGCATTTATGATCATGTCAAATCTATGCTAGCGAAGCTCTGAAGCTTTTCCAGAACAGCTGATTTGGAATAGCTTTTTATCCATCAGCTGTTTTTGGAGCAGGGCCATTGCCATTCATTTTTTTTCTTCCGGCCCCCGTTAGCAGCATAATCATCTCCTGAAATGTCAACTTTCAAGGACAAAGTAATTATTGTGACAGGAGCTAGTTCTGGAATTGGAGCTGGTGCAGCTGTCCATTTGGCCAGCTTGGGTGGACTCCTGGTCATCGTGGGACGGAATGTGGAGAAACTAAAGGAGACTGCTGCCAAGATTGTGACTGTCGGCGGAGCACCTGCTCTAGAGCTACAAGCTGACATGACCAAGGAACCGGAGGTAGAGGCGATAGTGACCGCCACTTTAGCTAAGTACGGACGCATCGATGTGCTCATCAACAATGCCGGTATCCTAGAGACCGGCTCTATTGAGAACACCAGCCTGGAACAGTTTGACCGCCTTATGAACACAAATGTGCGCTCCTTGTACCAACTCACCATGCTGGCCACTCCGGAGTTAATCAAAACCAAGGGCAACATCGTCAACGTCTCCAGCGTCTGCGGACTAAGAGCTTTTCCAGGAGTCCTAGCCTACAATATATCCAAGGCAGCGGTGGACCAGTTCACAGCCTGCGTGGCCTTGGAACTGGCTTCCAAAGGTGTTCGCGTTAATGCTGTCAATCCGGGAGTGATTGTCACCGAGATCCACAAGCGTGGGGGCATGGATGAGGAGACTTATGCCAAGTTCTTGGAGCACTGCAAGGTTACCCATGCCCTGGGTCGTCCTGGTGATGTACAGGAAGTGGCTGCGGCCATTGCTTTTCTGGCCAGCGATGCTGCCAGCTTTAGTACCGGTGTTAGCTTGCCGGTGGACGGAGGTCGCCATGCCATGTGCCCACGCTAATTTGGGACCTTGGGGCAAGGAAATCATTGGAGCATATGAAGAATCTCTTTTTTTTTTTAAATAAAAAAGAAAGTGGAATCAAACAGGAATGAATATACAATAAATATTTATAAATAATGCTCATAGTTATTTTTGAATGAAATATAAAAAGTTTTAATTACTGATTAAGACTCAAGATCTAAAAATACTTATAGAATATAAATCAAATAGATAACAGAAACTAAAGAGTACCTCAAAATGTATTATGGGTAATTATATCAGGTTCTAGATAACCAAAAAAATGACAAAAAATATTTATTCATTTTAATTAACACCAAAAGCACGACTCAAACTAGTTTGAATTTCGCAACTGCTAGAAATATATAGCTTTTTAAGTTTGCCTCTATATCGATAGTGTAATCGACTTGCGCCCCCAAAAACTTGTTGACTTGTGGGGCCTCCAATGTCATTGCCACTATCTTAGCCACTCTTGATCGCATCACACGGAACCCAGCAAACATGCCTTGTTTCAAAGATAAAGTTATTATTGTGACGGGTGCCAGTTCTGGTATTGGAGCGGGCACGGCTGTCCTTCTGGCCAAACTTGGAGGTCTTTTGACGATTGTGGGCCGAAATGTGGACAAGCTCAAAGAGACAGCGGATCAGATTGTCGCAGCGGGAGGAGCACCCGCCCTCCAGGTAGCCGCTGATATGAACAAGGAGTCGGATGTCGCAGGCATTGTGACTGAAACACTGAAAAAGTACGGAAGGATCGATGTGCTGGTCAACAATGCCGGAATTCTGGAGCTGGGAACCATTGAAAACACTAGTCTGGAGCAGTACGATCGTTTAATGAACACTAATGTGCGCGCCATCTACCAGTTGACGATGCTGGTCACCCCCGAACTGGTGAAGACCAAAGGCAATATCGTCAACGTGTCCAGTGTGAATGGGATTCGCTCGTTTCCCGGAGTCTTGGCCTACAATGTCTCGAAAGCCGCCGTTGATCAGTTCACCCGGTGTGTTGCCCTGGAGCTGGCTCCCAAGGGTGTCCGGGTTAACTCCGTAAATCCCGGCGTGATTATTACCGAGCTGCAGCGACGTGGCGGCTTGAACGACGAAGCCTACACCAAGTTTCTGGAGCACGCCAAAGTTACCCATGCTCTGGGACGTCCCGGAGAGGTTAAGGAAGTGGCCGCCGCCATAGCCTTCTTGGCCAGCGAGGAGGCCAGCTTCAGTACCGGTATCAGCCTTCCCGTGGACGGAGGTCGTCATGCCATGTGCCCTAGATAATAACCTAAATTATATAATGATTTTGAAACAATTTATGTACTTTCTATGCATTTATTTGAAAATAAAATATAGATCATGTTCTAAAACGATTATCAAACTAGTTTTTCTGTAGTCTCTATTTTGAATATTTTTCAAAAACCTTTGTTTTATAAAATTTTCCCAGTCGCATAATTTAAAAAACTCAAGGTTTCTTTATTTGAAAGTTTATAAAAATGATTTCTTTACTCCTAAATTAAACCACAGCTCTACACAATTCCATTGAAACTGAATCGGTTTTAATAATTTTTGAATATTTTCGATTATAGCCATCCCGTTGAAGTTTCGAATGTGGAATTATATTGAAAAACATTTGGAGGCTTGATCAGGACCAATTGAATTCGAATCCAAAGTGCAACAAGGCGAATGCAAAAATAAATAATGGTTGAACTGTCAGGAACTTGTCGATTTTCGAAAAAGTGGTTACACAGGACACATGACTTGCTTGCCTCCGTCCACGGGCAACGTGACACCCGTAACAAAACTGGCCAGGGGACTGGCCAAGAAACAAATGGCAGAAGCCACCTCCGAGGGTTTTCCAATTCTGCCCAGAGCATGAGATTTTTCGGAACTTTTTACGATATTCGCGTAGGTCTCGTCATCCATCCCAGAGGCCTTGTGAAGATTTGTGCGAATGAACCCAGGGTTAACAGCATTCACCCGAAGACCATTCTTACCAAAATCCAGAGCCATGGACTTGGTAAACTGGTCCAATGCCGCCTTGGACATATTGTACGATAATCTATCGGGGAAAGTCCGGAGCCCACAGACACCGGACACATTGACTATGCACCCTTTGGATCGGAGCAACTGGGGAAGCAGAAGCTTCGACAGGTAGAACGCTGATGTGACATTGGTATTCATGACATGAGAGAAGCATGCCAGCTCTGTGCTCTGCAAAGTGCCCTCATGCATGATACCCGCACCATTGACCAGTACATCCAGTTTGCCGCCAAAGCGTTCTTTGGTCTTCTGGGCAACGCACTCGACCTCCTCCGGTACGAGCAAATCCCCGCAAATACCAAACGGCTCGTATCCAATATTTAGACATTTTTTTAGAATGCTCATAAGGCCTTTCTCGTCTTGATCCACAAGAGTCAGACAAGCCCCCAGCTGAGAAAACATTTTCGCCGTAGCTAACCCAATCCCAGAGGCTGCGCCGGTGATGAGAACCACCTTGCCGGTGAAGTCCATAACCATCTTGCCCTTGTTGCCCATCGAACCGATTTTATCAAAATTTTTGAAGTAGAAAATTTACAGAAAACAAAAACTACATCAGACAGGAAATTTTGAAAAGGGTTTGTTAAATGTGACATTAGATTAGTCAAATATTAGTTAATAATGATCATTGTGTTTAAATTTTAAAAATATTGACTTTTAAGTTAAAAGTTTTAACGTATTTCTTCTTGAGAAAACCGTACAGTGACTATCGCTATGACCAACAAGAGCTTTTTCTGTCTCGTTTTTAATTTAGTATACAAATTAAAAGAAAATATAAAGTTTAAAAAATAACGACTATTAAATGCATTTGAATCGGGAAAGTTTCGTTTCATTGTTCTTAGCGGGGACACATGGCATGACGGCCGCCATCTACGGGTAGACTGACTCCAGTGCTAAAGCTAGCCTCCTCGCTGGCAAGGAAAGCTATGGCAGCTGCCACCTCATTGACATCCCCTGGACGGCCAAGAGCGTGGGTGGTTTTGGAGTGCTCCAGGAACTTCTTGTATGTTTCCGGATCCATGCCTCCGCGGGAGTGAAGATTGGTGACAGTCACACCGGGGTTAACGCAGTTTACTCGTACTCCCTTACTGGCTAACTCCAAGGCCACACATCGGGTGAACTGATCCACGCCCATTTTTGAGATGTTGTAGGCCAGGACACCAGGAAAAGAGCGAATTCCATTTACGCTGGACACGTTAACTATATTGCCCTTGGATTTGATTAGTTCTGGGGTGGCTAGCATGGTGAGATGATAGATGGCCCGCAGATTGGTGTTCATCACTCGATCATACTGTTCCAAACTCGTATTCTCAATGGTGCCCGTCTCAATGATTCCGGCGTTGTTGACCAGCACGTCAAGTTTTCCATACTTTTGGAGGGTCTCTTCCCAGATCCGCTTGGTATCCGCCTCTTTGGCGATGTCGCCCACGACTAGGGCTGGAGAGGATTCGGCTACTTTGGAGCATTCGGCTGCAACCTTCTTCAGGTTCTCCACATTCCGTCCATTTAGCGCCAGGCATGCTCCATATTTGGCAAACTTAATGGCAGTGGCGGCTCCAATTCCAGAACTGGCTCCCGTAATTAAAACAACCTTACCGGCGAAATTCATGGTGGAGAAATTATGTAAGATAATCTGAAGGTCCCAAGCCAACTGCGCATCTTAATGATTTAATTGGGGGTATTCTAGCCGGAAAAAATTGATAAGAGAGATAAGCTAAAAATAAAAATTCGATAGATGTTATTTGTTTTTAATTTATAAAAAACGAAGAATTGAACTTATTCATTTTAATAATAAATATTATTAGAAATTAAATTTAATAAATAAAAATTAAATAAAAAGTTTAAGGGACCCCCCTTTTAATATTTCTTATCGATAGTTCTTATCGATTTTGCACAAGCGGCACGCGCTGGTTTGACTTTCACTGTGAATGGTCACAAATTCGCGTTGTCCAACGAAAGTTACTGATAATTTCAACGCTTTTACTTAATATTGTACGCCAGGATTTTAAAAATAAGTATTTAGCAAATGCAAGAAACATAGGGTAAAAAGTGAGTAAGCTCTCAAATCACAAGCGCCACCTAAACTAACCAGGAAATTATATTTGCAACTGTGTGCGTCTATCTGTGAAAAAAAAAAATTTTTTTGCAGACGCAGAAGAAAAAAGACCATAAGGCAGGTTCAACGGAGCGCCAGCTAGCCTACTCTAGTTTTATAGACATGGACGTGTCCCAGCCCCCACCACAATTGCTGACGGCACCGTCGGCGCTGGCGACCAATTACACGTCGCAGCCACCGCCGTCGGGGGGCGGGCAGCACTATAGGCACCACTACAACCACCAGCACCACGGCTCAGGAAAGCATGGCTACAATCAGTTCAAACCCTTTATGCCGGGAGGATTTCAGCGGCCCTTTGGAATGTCCCAGGACGACTTTGATGGCAAGCGGCTAAGAAAAAGTGTGATGCGAAAGACTGTCGACTACAACGCTTCCATTATTAAGGCCTTAGAGGTGACTTTTTGCTCTCAATTATGCTATAAATTTGGTTTGTGTTATTTGATATATTTGTTTCTTCGAAATTCAATGAGATTTTCCAGTTGTATATGGGATTAAATAGTTTAATGTATAATGTTTTGAATCTTACAGAATCGACTGTGGCAGCGGGATCACAGAGACCGATTGGCTTTGCAGCCCGATAGCATCTACGTGCCTCAAATGTTGCCTCCCTCAAGCTATCTGGACAACCCTTCCAATGCTGTAACTACGAGATTTGTAAAGACTGCAACAAATAAAATGCGATGCCCCATTTTCACCCTGGCCTGGACGCCTGAAGGTCGGAGATTGGTCACAGGGGCTAGTTCCGGGGAGTTTACGCTTTGGAATGGTCTGACCTTTAATTTTGAGACTATTCTACAGGTTAGTTTCACTGAATAAAGTATATTAAATGAGTCACTTTCTCAAGCCAATATTCATAGGCCCACGATATCTCTGTACGAACGATGGTCTGGTCGCACAATGACAGCTGGATGGTGACCGGTGATCACGGCGGCTACGTCAAGTACTGGCAGTCCAACATGAACAACGTGAAGATGTACCAGGCCCACAAGGAGGCGATTAGGGGAATAAGGTATAGCCATTTGATTGCAATTGTCAATTGTATTTACCATTTTGTAGCCGACGACGAAAGTCAAACAAGTCACAGCCAAAGACAAAAACAAGAGGAAAGCCAGAACCCCAACCGAATCGAGAGACTAGTTCGCATTGCTTCCGTAGGTCTATTAGTTTGGGGTGTAATTGGTTTTCTAGCTAGTTTAGTGGATCGGTTCATTTCAGGGCTGTTGCAATTACAATCAATAAAGCCGTCAATTCAGCAACAAGCCACCAACAGATTAGTTTTCAGTTACTTCCTGGGCCTTCGCTTGGCATTTTAGGTCTTCAGATCTCTTTTTAGTACAAAAAGTCCCTCATATGTTGTAAGACTTACTTTCTTCTGTGATATATCATTAAAAATAAGAAGTAATAAAAAAAAGACAAACCGAAATGATACAAATGCATAACTGATCAAAATCGAACAATAAATACCACTGACTAAGATAAAAATAAAAAACTGCACCATTTTATTTACGCGGCCACAACATAAACAATAAAATAAAACGCAATGCATCGCACTGTTCGAAAATTCGGGGGTTCGAGTGTTTTCTTTCTCAGTCCTGGCGATCTATTTCGGCGAATGGGTAATCTAGCGGTCGTATCTATTAGATACTATTCCTTCAAAAATTAAAACCACTACACTGAGCCACAGAGAAAATAAAGTAAATTGTTTCAAAGGATGCAATTGAATCCCTATTCTAATTATACATATTTTATTTAATTCGCTTTTCATTTCTTTTATTTTCAAAATGGCATATTGCACTTTTTAATTGTCACAATAAAATAATATTAGAAACAATTTGGTTCAACCTGTGCAGACCTATGTGATGCTCGATAGATTATTTTATATTTTTATTCACATACTAACAATTCATATCCACATTCATAATCACCACTCAATCCGTGTTTCGTTACGTTCTAACCATTATCCAATGCAATCCAAAAAACGCAGTTTCAGCCCCACGGACAGCAAGTTTGTCAGCGGCAGCGATGACGGAACCCTGAGGATTTGGGACTTTATGCGCTGTCAAGAAGAGCGAGTCCTTCGAGGTAAGTTTTCATAGATAACTCGGAAAATAATTTAATTTATGTTAATAATAATATTGATTTGATTAGGCCATGGAGCTGACGTGAAGTGTGTGCACTGGCATCCCCACAAGGGAATGATCGTGAGCGGAAGCAAAGATAACCAACAGCCCATTAAGATTTGGGATCCAAAGAGTGGCATCGCCTTGGCTACGTTGTACGTACTGAAAACTTATTTAGAACCATTTTATACTTATATTGCTAACCTTAAAATCTTCAGGCATGCCCACAAATCCACCGTCATGGACTTAAAGTGGAACGACAACGGGAACTGGCTAGTTACTGCTTCCAGGGATCATCTGCTCAAGCTGTTCGATATTCGCAATTTGCGGGAGGAGGTGCAAGTCTTCCGTGGCCATAAAAAAGAAGCCAGCTCTGTGTCCTGGCATCCTATACACGAGGGACTGTTCTGCTCTGGCGGCTCCGATGGTTCCATACTTTTTTGGAATGTTGGGTGAGTTCTTAAACTGCCTAAATCTAAAATATTCCTCACATCATGTCTTTCTTCATTTTAGGACGGATAAGGAGATTGGTTGTGTCGAAACGGCGCATGATAGCATAGTATGGACTTTAGCTTGGCATCCGTTGGGCCATATTCTGTGCTCGGGCTCTAATGATCATACGATCAAGTTCTGGACCCGAAACCGTCCAGGAGATTTGATGAGAGATAAATACAATTTGAACACTTTGCCGGCCAGCTTGGCAGCTTTGGACGAATGCGAATATGGTACGCTTTATCATCCATTAACCCAATATCCATATTTATAGTGTTTTTTTTTTTTTGTTTTAGATGACGCTGTCATCCCTGGAATGGGTCCTGAGGACCGTGTGGAATTCACAGAGAGTCTAACCGCAGACAAAGGCTTTATTCCCGGTCTTGATCTTGATCCAAGCAGATCTGCCGCTGATCGGGACCGGGAGAAGAAGGTTCCATACAGTAAGCCCATTCCGCGAAATTTTCAAGTGCAATGGGCGGGTCCACGGCGAGCGGATGATCCCAGCGTGCTCAGTATTCACGACGAGTTGGCTGCCCGAGAAGCCAAAGACTCCACGAGCGGCCTGAACCAGCAACAGATTAGCGAAAACACACTCGAAGGCATCGTAGCCAGTGGCATGTTGAACGGCCTTGACCCCCAGACAATAGTTGGAGTTTTTGTGTACAATCGGTTTATTAGAGTACATCCCGACTCCCGGCTCATGGCCGCCATTCGCCAAGGGCCCGACTTTCTTAACAAGTATCTAGATGCCGGCAAGCTTGAAGAACTAAACGATGTGATACCTTTGAAAGATCGCTCAAGATCCGTCTCGCCCACCGTGGAAGCGCGTGGAGATGTGGTTTCCCCACCCACCAAGAAGTCCCGCTTTGAACCCCGGCAACACAATGCCCAGTTGGTGTCTGTAAGAGAACTGCTGCTTCTGAAGAAACCCTTTTTGCAATCTCTGGTAACTGTGAAGGCCCAGCAACCAAAAACGGAGTTTGTGGAAGAGGCGCCACCGGAGCAAATGGAAAGGGAACGAGAGGGAGAACGGGAGCGACCCCGGGAGAGGGAATGGGATCGTGACAATAGAGAGCATGAGCGAGAGTGGGACCAATCCGGAGGCAGACCCAATCCATGGGCATCCAACGCACCATGGTCTAACAATGGAAACTCCAATCCAAACTCGAATGGCTTCGGGAATAATGGTCCTGATAACTTTAATGATCGCGATCGTGATTTCCAAAGAGGTGGAAACAATGGAGGCCCGGGAGGTCAACGTCGGAGGCGTGGCAACAACAATTCCGGCCCTGTTGGTAACGGTGGTGGAAATGTCGGAGGCGGCGGAAACGGAGCACCGCCTGGTGGTGGCGGAAACGGTGGAAATGGTAGAAATCGCGGTCGCAACAACAACAACAGACGCTACTAATGGCAATCCCACCACGAAAGTACATTCACACATTCTTCAGTTTTAAGCCGCTTCCCGTCGTTGACCCCATCTCTTTTTAGGAGTCTTGCTTTTTAACTTTTTACATTAATATTGTTTTAAAATGACCCAAAAGCAAATAGCAATTGTAAAATAGTAAAGGGAATTATTTTTGGGGGGAACTAGTTTCTCATCCCTGCGGATATTTCAACCCAATGTAATTCAAAAATGCTTTTTTAACTAGAATTATTAAAAAATTTAAAATGGATAAAACCCCAATAAGCATCGCGTATGCGGAATGCAATTCATTTCAACTTTGGGAGTCTTTTTAGATTTATGAATACATTTTAGTTCTCTATTTACAATTTTTGTTATGTTTTGAATTAGTTCGGTTTTCCGTTCGTTAAAAAATTCGATGGCCAAAAATCATGTCATTTAAATAGTTATTTGCCATCAAAACCTAAATATGGAACTCCTTTTCTCTACAATATATATGATAAGATAAAACTTCTGCAGAATAACTTAAAACTTTTATTTGTGGAACTACTAACAGCTAAACTAAAAAATATGTTTCAGGCAGCCAGTGAGTTGCGACGGCTACTGCGCTTGCTGCCATCATGTCGATCATTTTTATCTTCGTGGTCGTCTGGCAGGTCCATGTGGTTGCTGTGGCTGTTGTGCCGTGGCTGGCGGAAATTCTGCTTGATTTCCCGCTCTTCCTCCCGCATCCGGTCCTTGGTGTGTTTCTCGATGGTGCGCTGTATATGCTCAGCAGAGGCAACCAATTCATTCGCCTCCAATTTAACGCTTTTCGGTGTGGGGCTTCGGGAACGGCTGCGACTGCGAGTGCGACTCCGGTGGCGGCTGCGGTGTTCGCGGCGGGAATGTGAGTGGGATCGAGATCTGGAGTAGCTGCTCGAGCGGGAGCGCCGAGTAGAGGCCAACTTGCGGTTCTTGCGTTGTGGTGTCTTGCTGCGGCTGCGTGAATGGGACCGACTGTGACTGCGCCTAAAAAACAGGTAAAATAGAAATTTATGAGTTCTCAGAACAGAATTATTTTTTCTGAAAAACTATATTTTAAAAGGAATATTTCCAACTATAATTTAAGTCATAAAGTTTACGATTTAGGCAGAAAAAATCGCTACCTCGACCTCGATGAATATGAAGACTTTCTGTAGTGAGAGCGACTGCGACTAGGACTTCGCGACTGGGACCGCCTAGAACGACAAACAATTCTATAAAACACATGCAATCCATTCATTTTGAATTTCAAGAATTAATTACCGGCGTCCGCGGGATCTGCTTCGACTCCTGGAATAGGAAGATGTAGACCGCGACCGATTTCTATAACGAAAACATATATATTTAATGTTTAATTTTAAATCTGGTGGGTGAAGCTCATACCTGCCGCGCGATGACTTGTGATAGTAGCCATTATCTCCTTCATCATCGTAGCGATCGTGCTTGGGATTGTAGTACGAGTCGTATCCAGAACGGCTGCCTCTTAGGCCGCTGCCACGACCCCTGCCTCGAAGCCGAGGGCGCGGAGCAAACCCGCGATAATTACTAGAGACGGGAAACGGCGCAGGGGGGCGATAAAGTGCGCCTGGAAAAACTCCTGGCAGACCGTAGCCAAACATTTGCAGTGACTTCATCCACTCACTGGCCGCCTCCGCATTATAGTTCGCTGTTCCAGGCACTGCACCAGCAGCCATGGCAGCCACTGCCTTGAAGGGATTCAACGCAGAGTTGGGATCGTCGGCAAGGGAAGCTCTGGCTGCCGGTCCATTGGATTCCCCATTGGTGGCCTTATGCTTCTTGCTGGCAGCCGCATCATCATCACTGCTGGCGTCGGCAGCCGTACTCTTTTTCGATTTACTCTTGAGCAGGCCCAGCAACGGTGTATTGCTCTTTATGTCCTGTACAATTTTACGTTGATCGCACACAAGCTTTTCAGTGGCCGCCTTGTACTTTTCCACCAATCGTTCCCGTTGAATGTCCTTGGCGTCGTCATGCTTGGCTCGATTTTTCTTGTCCTTTTGCTTAAACTGTAAGAAAAATGTACTTGTAATAATAGTATTAAATATAAATGAGTACACCAACCTGTATGCGCTCAAAAAGCTTTTCCAGTGTTCGAATACTTTCCAGCTTGCGTTGGGCTATCATCAGCTTGCGTTCCTCCAAGCGAATTTTTTGCGAAATTTCCACCTGACCCCGCTCCTGGATCTTTTTCAAATGCTTTTCTTTCCGCTTTTCTTCACGCTCACGCTGTTTTTGTTCTTCCGCTAATTTCAACTCTTCTTGCTTTTGCCTGTAATTTTTTTTGCAATTTTGCGGGTTTTTGTTTTGCTTTTGATATATGTATTTGTTATGCATAATAAATATTTGTTAACTGTTCGTCTAGAAGATACAGAACGGTTGGCTAAAGGCTCGCCTCGCCCAACGGCCGCCAGGTGAGAAGCAAAGTATAAATTATAAGGGCCAAGAAATGAAACCAGTAATGGAATACAATTTTGACAGATTGTTAAAATATCTTTTGTAAAGTATAATCGGATCGGAACAATTACTGTTTTCATTCCCCAACCAAAGAACTCGAATCAAACCTTTCACGCTCCAGCTGGTCAGCCTGTTGCTTTTTAAGTTTCTCCCGTTCCTCGTCCTCCGCCTGGGCCTTGGCAACGCACTTCTTTCGCATGCGGTCCCTGCGCTGGATTTGCGAGTCGCTCAGATGCTTCTGCTTGTCAAAGTTGACGCATATGTTTATGGCTTGTGTTTTATCCACAAACTTGCGGACTAGCTTAGTGCCTCTGAACTCGTCCATCGCCCGGACGAAGCTAGAGTATTCTTCGAATTGAACAAACCTTGACAACAAATAACTTGAAATACAAAGTATTCAAAACAGAGTGTTGACAACTTACGCCTCGAAGAGCACATCCTGTTCGAAACTAAACGTACGCATTCCGCTGATTTCTGCTTGCATGCTTTTGCGGTATGGATCGCAGATGGGAATGTCCACGGCTCGGACGCGTCCAAACTTTTCAAAAATGCGCTTGAATATGCTCTCGCTGGGCTTGACGTTCTCCTCATGCTCAGAGTGCCGAGGGCAGAACCAGCGCATAGGTAGATGACTGATGTGGATCGTGTCCGGCCGCTCGCCAGCTTTCATTTCGTCCATGTTCCTGGCATCGCGGAAATATGAATCCCAGTCGTGGCGCGTGGGAAACTCGTCTTTGGATTCGGTGCAACGAATCCGAAAGGATTCGCTGAAACCGGAGAGACGAAGTGAAATGCCATCCAGGCGTTGGATGGCCAGCCTAAGCCGCTTGCGCTCATCCAATTCGGCTTCAAAGCGAATTGTGTTTACAGTGCTCTTTGAAACCTAGAGAATAATAATCATAGATAATTCATTGTTTCCCGAAATCAAAGGCATAAACTCACTTTGAGCAACAGAAACTTGTCAGGTTTGAGCTCGGTGCTCAGTTTGTCCATTATCTCTAAGTTGGATACGGATTTGCCGGATTTAATAGGCGGCAGCGAGACGGAGATTTGCATTTTTGCCACAGGCTTGAGATACAAGCTGTGCGGCAGGTACAGTGGCGTGCAGTCCGTGACATTTTCTATGGTCTGTATGTTTATCATTTGGGAAAGGTTTGGTTTGGTCGGTTTTCAAATCAATTTCAGTTGCAACAAAATACAATATAATGAGGGCAAAATACAGAAAGTGATATATGTGTTTCTTTTATGTATAAGGCAGCAGCTAAAGGCTAAAATATGATCTCAAAGAACTCCTAAGAAAATGCGAAAGAATAATGGTACCGCCCGTGTCCCTGTCATTGAATGTGTTTGTATGGGTGTGTGCGAAAACAACTGAGGAATTCGTCCGGTTGACGTTAGTCCAAGTGTGATTTGAATTGTGACCTATTCAATCCCCTGATCCCTACAAATGCTACTTAAGTATAATAAATGTTTTGACTTTTGGTGTGCCGCGTAAATTACTAAAAAGAAAAACTTTTTCGGAATATAATTTTTCACTTTTCGCTAAAGATGGACTACTATCGATAGAAATTTTTTTGAAAAATCGACTAGAGATGGTAAAAACCTTCTTAGAGGCATGAAAACAAACAGCCAAATCTAAATAATTGTTAGTAAATAACAAACATATGTTAGTTGGAGCAAATACTAATAGAATAATTGTTATTAGAAAAAATTTTACTTGTACACACACACCCTAGATTTTATTATAATTAGGAAACTGATAGCAATTTAAGTCACAGGTTGTGAATATTCTTAAGCCTACCACCGCTACCGCTATCGATATCGACTTGAAAAACTGTTGTCATTCTCACATCGCGAGGCATAAGCAAAGACAAAAAGTGAGAACGAAGTGCGTTATTTCATTTTTATACAATTTAATTAAATTAGAAACCTAAGGAAAGCAACAATATGCGCGAGTGAAATTATACTTTATCAAAAACCCCTACGGCGCTAACGCCAGCTTCGTGTAAATGGCTAAAAAGTGACGCGAAATAAAAACTGCCAACAACAACAAGCAGCAGCAGCAACAACAACGCAATTGTGATAGACAAAGAAAAATAGATTAAGAAGGGAAGCAAACAGCGAAAGAGCGAAAATAAGAGGAATTAAAGAATCGCAAACAGGCCGAATAATATGGGAAATATATATTTGCTCGAACAACAGGAACTCGAGTAAATGGTTTTACACACTTGCACATTTGATACGCAACGAAAATAGCTTTTAAAGTAATAAGTAATAAGTAATAAGCAGGCGGAAGAAGAAGCAGCACGATCCAAATAAAAGAGAAAAAATAAATAAGAAAATCGTGGAAGGCAAAAAGGAAAATAAAACAAGAGTGGCGCGTTGAAAGAAAAGGAACATAGGGGTAAAAATAAAGAGCCAGAGGAGGGGGCGCTGTTTTTGTTGTTGTTGAAGCTGGCAAATAAAAACATACAGCACACACAAACACAATCACAGTTAGATACAGCCCCACAGCTGATGTAAAATAATTTGCAGCGCCTGTGTTCGTGCCCGTTTACAATTGATTAAAACCAAAACACACGAACACTGAAACAACACTCAAAAGACCCGCACACTGGCGCACCATTGTGAAAATTGATTAAAGATTATAAGGTGAGTGTGAGTGGGGTATGGTTTTAATTAACCGTTAGTTTTACTTTTGTGCACTAATACAGTGGGGACTGACGACGACGACAACGACGACGCCCTTTTTACTGCATAAATTTCTCCCACCTCCCCCCGTTCATTATGCACCCTTCTGCCCTGCCCCTGCTCCTGCCATGCACCACTATATGTAGTTTGCTTATAACAACACCTGCTGCCATTTTCTTTTTTTGAACGTCAGCAACCCTCGCGCATTGTTGTAATATGTGCGTCCGTTTGAGCCAAATTGCAATTAATTGCCATAATTTACATATTTTACAAGAATATCTGTTTTTGTTTGTCATCCGATGAAGCTCTCCTTCCTCTCAACCGTTACCTGCGCTTACGAGGTGCAAAAAGAAAATAAAAACAAACGCACAGCTGAGTGCGAGGGAGAAGAGAATAGGAAAGAAAGCGGAGAATGAGTTGCAACTCGGCTTGGATTATCGAATATCGATATTGCAGCTGCAGAATCAGCTGATCGTGCGTTTTTGTTTTCTTGCTGCTTGATTTTGCAGTTGTTTTTTGAAGTGACTCCGCTTAATTTGTTTATCGTTCTTTTATTTTGTTTTCTCTCTACTTACTTCTCGCTCTCAACATATTTACTTGCCAGTTTAACTTGTAAACAAAGGCATTTGGAGGTTCTTGTGAGTCACCGTGTATCCAAATACGTATAACCCCCTTTTCCATCAAATAAATAGAGGTAATAAGGCTCTTAGCCGCACAAAATAGCATTTCACTGCAGTTAGACTGCCCCCCTTACCGGCTGTCCGTAGCACTCTCTCTCCCTGTGTGAAAGTGTTTTTCTGCCCCCCACATTGAAGAAGAACACAACAAGAGCTGATAAACTCTGACAGTAGCTGGGCAGAACAGCCGATATTCTGTAATCTGTTACCATTTGGGTTCAGGGCTGATCCATGTCCTCCTCAGAGTACATTACCATCTCTTCCCACTCCCAGATGCAATGACGTAACCCACTGCTGCCCTTTAACCACAATATTTGCTAAAAGCCTAAGGCTTACAAATAATTACTAGTTGCTGACTTTCTATAGGTCTTACTACAATGTGTCTTAAAAAGATTCCCCTTCCAAAACATCAAGAATATAAACGCATATCATCTAAGCATCAAAATACTGTATGTATTACTACTGAAATATGTACTTGTTTTCGCTCAAACGTGCTGATAAAATCTTATCAGTGCGGGGCTCACCCGCTATCGTGATTATATTCGGGAGGACGAAGAAAGCGAACTCGGATTATTGCACTGCAACAGAGTCATTGATGACTAATCGACATGATTTGTGATTTCTATCTATCCGTGTCGCGGGTTATTTCATCAATTTCCCAAGTAAATAGTAGTTAGCAGGGTATTTTCCCTAGGGCTCCTGGACTCTATTTAATTGTTCCTGGTATTTCGTCAGCCTAACACTACACCTACCTAGAAGCGTTACACGTGTCTGTCAACTATGGAAAATTTTTAGAAACACATATGTACATATGTCTCTGCAGTGTAATGTCCCGGGTCTTGGAAATATTCAAGTTTTATTTTATAAATTGATGAAATTCGTTTAGGTATAAAAAGGACCGAGAAGTCAGGTAAACCGACTGCGTCGGCGTCGTCGCCGCTGCCGACGTAGCAGTCGGTGTTGGCATTGAACATGCGCAGCAGTTCGACTCTCTCCCATTCCTCCTCACTGATCTGATCCCAGCGGATTTGAATCCTACCTGAAGTGTTTAGCGAAAAGCGCAAAATTTTATAATCCACGCCAGATCATAAGAAAATGTGCTTAGAAATTCTACCTGGAAAATAGCCCACTTTTGGCTCCTAACTAGCTGGAATGTGAGCAACTCTAGATCTCACACGTGTGGCGCTCTCCCTCGGACCCGATCTCGCCTCTCAGCACTCTCGCGGCGTCTCTGGGGCGCTCTGGGTTTGCTTAGCTCATTTGTTTTCGATCCGCCCGCTAGTCTAGACGTGTTTAAATACGAATCAAGGTGCGTTGATAACACGTTCTCGGCGTCGCTGTTTACAGATTGCAAAAAATAGAATAGTAATAAAAAATAGTAGAGTGCGCGTGTGCTAAGTTTTAGTTCTGCGGCTGTGGCGCGTCTACTCTTTCCTCCTCCTTCCTGTAATGCGTCTTATCGCTACAAATGCTTTACACAAGCCCTGCTAGACGAAACTGTAAACAAAATTATAAAAATAAAATTAAATAAGCGTCTGTACACATGCTCGCTCCGCTATTTTTTATTGCGACTTGGAAATGGCCCAGTTAGTCATTAACATTTGAACCCCCACCTCCCCTAGTGGGTCTCTCGTGCTCATGCTTGCCCCCCACCCTCAGCATAAACAGTAGCTGCGACAGATTGTCTAACAGCTGTTGAAAAGCGGCACAGATCCCGTCAATGGCCAGAGCCAAAGGCTTAAAAATAGCCATGCGAAGAGCTCGTGAGCTAATCTCAATCGAATCGAATTAAAATTAAATAATTGTGATTGCAAGAGACCGATTAGGAGTAGGTGCGACTGATGACTTGGAATTGTGGTAGCACCCCCTCAATGGCCAGTATGTGAATCTCTGCTAATCCGTTCTCATATCTCTCATCTTTCAGCCTTACATTTAAAACCGAAACACCCGCAAGTACAAGCACACGTACCGATGAGGGAACACAACTGAAACGTCTGAAGCACTGCCAAACCATAAGTGAGAAGACAGAACCAGACGGAGGAGGAGGAGGAGTGGATCAGTAGGAGGAGGCGAGCATCACCAACGGCTCCATGATGCTGTACGTGTTCCATGTGGATGTCGGCCGTATGCTGACCTTCGACATGAACGTGGCCCTGCAGTCGGTGGAGAATCTAAAGGAGACCATACAGAGGCTGCATGGAATCCCCGCCTCCAATATTGTATTGCTGGTGAGTGGCGGCGCGATGTTGACGCACGCCACCCAGGTGTCGTGCTACTCGGCGGGCACGGACAACAATCCCATCTACATGTTCCTCACAGGCGACGAGCGAATAGCTCCGACGATACCCAATTCGGATGCAGACGCGGAGCTGCGCCGACAGGTGGAGGAGAGCCATCGACTGCCGCCGTCTCTGGAGGCAGTACGCCTGCGGGCGCAGCTGGCGCAGCAAATGAGCGAGCTGGCGCGCAAGGAGCTGAAACTGTGCGTGAGTCTGGTCCACGAGCAGCACCTCCAGCAACAGGGCTGGTGCGCCGTGGTGGCCAATATGGAGGATCTGACGAACGAGTTCAAGATGCGCTTCCACAAATTCAGCTTGGCCTTTGAGCGGCATTTGGAAAAGCGGGAGAGCTACCTGAAACTGTTGCAGAATTTCTCCGAAGATCTCAAACAGCTGGCAAAGATTCCCATACTTCCGGCACTGATGTCCCTGGCCGAGGCTGATTTCCATGGCTTCGATGAGCTGCTGGACAATGACGATGTGTTTGCCACGCAACAGCAGCCGCAACAGTCGCTTTCCGAGTCCTCGCAGGCCGATTCCCCAAACAAGAAGCTCAAGATGGGCGATGAGGACACGCCGCCGGAGTCTTCGGATCAGCAAGAACGCGTTTCTCAAACCTCAACCAGCAGCACATCGCTGGCCCGGCGGCACAACCTCAATCTGCTGCAATGGATCAGCTCGAAGGGCAACCACGGCGCCCTGCAGCTTATGTCGGACGAGTGCATCCAGGGGCTGGATACATTCAATGCGAATATTTACGAGGTGCTGAAGGAGGAGGTCAAGCAAATAATCAAGATTGCGAACCAGGGCGACGTCAAGGAGATCAAGGGATTGGGCGACCGGCTGTGCAAACTGGAGGAGTTTAAGGTCCGCATTGAGGATAAGGTTAAGGAGCAGAAGGAGCAGGCTCTCGCTTTGCTCCACAACGATGCGCGGGCCCAGAATGTCCGCGACAACTCCGTCCTGCCCGATCTCTGTCTGTCGCACCGCTCGCAGATACAGGCGATGTTGGAAAACCACATTAAGATCCGCGAGCTCTGTCGCTGCATTGCCAACTCCAAAGAGGAGCTGGGTAGGAATCTCCATACGCGTCTGCGACGGATAGTGTTGGTTGAGAACGGAATGAGCGAGTTCGACAACCGGCTGCTGTTCAACCATCGTTTCTTGAAGAGAGCCGAGCGGCACATCTGCATCATCGAACAGATCCACCGAGCGCCGAGCATATACGTGGACGCTGTGGCAGAAGTGGTCCGCCGGAAGATCTTCTCCGATGAGTTCCGCCAGTGGGCCACTCGGCTCTCCATCGACTTCGACCGGATTCACACCGAGGAGTTAAGAAGGAGGCGTGAATTCAATGAACGATTCGAGGGCCATTTCCTTAACATTTTGTTTCCCGGCATGGGGGACATGCCGCCCGCCTTTGCGAACGAGCATCCTCTCAGCTTCGACACCGGCCTACCGCCGCTGAATCGCTCGGACATGGAGCTGCTCTCCTCGCAGTTGCCCGAAATGGCTGCCCAACTGCAGCTGCCTGACATGCAGACTGTGATAGACTTCTTTGTCCACCGGGAACGGAATCAGGACTCAGCCCAGGTTCCGGAACAGGAACAGGACCAGGACGCCCCGCTGTTGGCACCTCGCTTGGCTGAGTTACAGGCCCAGGCAGCTGCCTCTGATTGTGAAACGGACACGGAAACAGAGTTCGAGAAGCTCAGCAGCACGTCCAGGTGCGTAGCCACCTCCATGTCTGGCAGTTTGGTGGAGCAAGTAGCACGCAGTACGGCCACGGACCAGCTGCTGATGCTCAGTGCTGGCACCTTGACCGAGGAGAACGGGGGCAGTATGCAGAGGATGCGTGGCGCCATGGAGGACATGTCCAAACTGGCAAAGGCTTGTCTAAAGGAGGCTCGGTACAATCTGGGGGTGTTCCGAAGCGATGCGGCCAACTACCAGGACGAACTTCAGTCTGAGCTGCATCATCTGCAGGACAAGTGGAACGTCTTGAGGATGCAGTGCGAGGAGCGTGAGCTGCGAGCCCAGGAGCAGTTGGACGAGCTTCGACTGAAACTGGAATTGGCGGAACAGGAGAAGCAGGCGGCAGTGGCCCAGGCCCGGGAGCAGCTCATTCACGAACACAAAACGGAGCTGGAGTCGCTGCGCTGCCGCTTCAAGCTTATGACTTCCATGGAACGTTCGCCCTCGGACACCAGCCTGGAGAAGATCGAGCGGCCGACGAGCAGCGCTAGTGTGGTCAGCACCAGTGTGGACGTGGACCATCTGCTGGCTCAGCAGCGCCAGGAGCTACTCGCTCAAAGGGATCGCGAAATCATAGAGGCCGTGGAGTCTGAACGATCTTTGTGGCAATCGCGTCTTAACTCTGATTCTGTGATGGCCAATGTGGGCATCCTGAAGGAGATGCTGGCGGATAAGGAACGGCAGCTGGACCAGTTACGCGAACAGAATAAGATCCTCACCCAGGACACGTTCCAGCTGAAGACGCGTCTGGAGATGATCACCAACGAGGACGGCAACAGTTGGCTCAAGGAGAAGATCGACTATCTCAACAAGGACAAGTGTCGCTTGGAAGAGGAGCTCAGCCAGGAGAAGAGTCGTCGCATTGAAATGGAAACTAGTGTCGCGGCCATGAGGAGGTAAACATGAATTCTTGGATTATTCTATAATTTTTTTTCTAATAAATTTGTTATTATTTAGCTCTGCCTACGATCTAAACTTGGGCGCCACCATGACCCGCTCCCGCTCCAGCGGTATCTCTAACCACCGGGTCATTGCCTTGGAGGGATGTGCTCGCGGCGACCTGGTGTTCGTAGTGTGGAGCATGCGGCACGGGCAGTTCATGGTGGTGCAGGACTCGCTTACCCTGTACTTCGTGCACGCCGAGAGTTTGGCGGCCCTTCAGTTGACTCCTCCGCTGACTTCCCTTCCGGCGATAGCTGGAGCCGGCGACTCCTCGCTACCCGTGGCAGAGATCAATCAAATCCCGTTGCCCTACTACGCTATTGGCCGGGTCATCGACAAGGAGTACTGCCAGGCGCGAAAGGTAAGAGTTTTTTGTTAATATGATGGAGCTATTCTTTAATTGTTTATCCTTGTGTTATAGGACGACAATCGCTATCGGGTCAGCAGGGGCTCGAAGTTCTATCGCATCAAACTGGCGCCATTGCCCTCTCGAAACACAACGCGGCGGGAGCGCTTAGAGTGTAAGTTTGTTCGAAAGTCTTTTATACTTCTCGTGTTTGATGAGAAAAGTGCAAACTGCTAGCGCCGTCATTGTGCAGAAAAGTAATTTTCATTCTCCCTTTTTCAGCCAGCTCATCCGCCGCCGCAGCCATTGCGTCGCCCAGAGATATTGTCGATGCGCCCAGCACCAGCAGCAGTGTCTACCAGAGCTTTAAGCAGCGCACGGTGAGCATTACCAGCGTGAACGAGGAGGATGACGAGTCGGCTTCGCTGCTCAGCGAACGTTGTCGGTACATCAGCGTCAGCGAGGAGGATGAGTTGCGTGCTGCTGGCGGTACAGCAACAGCAGCAGCAGAAAGTGCAACAGCGACAGCCGTTGCAAGCGAAACAGAATCAAGCAGAACCACAGCGGCCGCCTCGGCTCCAGCAGCGACACCCTCACCTGCAGTGATGGCAGCAACTCAAGCACAGTCTGTGATAACAGAGCAGCCAACGGCATCGAGCAAACTTAAATTGGATCTACTGTTGGCCTCTGCTGATATAATAACACAACCTATAACACAACAACAAACATTGGAACAGGAACCACGCGATGAGGTGAAGAGTTTAGAGCCTGTGGCTGAATCAAATCCCCAATCAAACCCCAATCAAACAACTCCAACCGAGGAACCGCAACCGGAACCGATCACCATCTACGTGCCCCAGAATCCCCTAGAAGTACCAGCAATAACTAGTAGTGCTAGCATCCTAGCCAGCTTAGATACGGAGCCAATTATTAGCACAGCCGAGATGCTACCAATGTCGATTGGTACAACCGCCATAAGCGAGGACTCTGACGAGTACAGATCGTTGGAGGGCAAGGATGACGGCGATGCCGATAATGATGATTTTCCCATTTCTGAATAGGACTAACATATAACCACTTACTATATATGCATATATATGAAGTGTGTATCTAGGCTAAAACTTTAACTCTATGTAGGAACCACAGCTACCGGCCTCCGAGTCCCTAAACTAAAAATAAGCCACAGGACCCCCCACACAAAAACAACACTTACTAACTAACAAGAAGAGAACATCAACAGAAATGTGAAAATTTATATACTTAAATAATTTAAAGTTTACCAAGTGCAGAATATATATATTCAAAATGAAACTGAGAATGTTCTAATGTAGTCTATGTCTACATATTCATATAATCTTATCAAATTTGAGAACGGGCTGTATACCCATTGAAACCCAGAAACTAGGACACTTAAAATCATAAACACACAGACACAACAATACACGCTACATTTTTTTAAAAACATTTTTATTTAAAATAAAAATAATGTACTTTAACAAATTTACCTTATAGATAAAACATTTAACATTTAACATTGGTAGTTTTCGGTTTAAAGTTATCATTTGCTTCATTTAGTGCCAAGAAATTAGTTACCAAGTCACATTTATTTCGTAGCGAGTAAAATTGAAATGAGGAAAGTAAAAATTATATTTTTTATAGGAATTTTTAAAAGACTAGAACACAAAGAGTTTGCACCCACACATACACAAACACACAACCACCCACCCACCCACTTAGAAACAAAAACACACTCTATAAGGGCTCAGCCTGCAAGGAACACAGTTTTATGCTCAGCTTAAAAAACCACTCTCTTCCCCAAGCCCAGCCACCACCCGCCCATGATCCAACCCAATCTTTCTTGTCTCTCCGCCTCTCTATATCTAAGATATTTTGATTTTTCGACTTTTGTGTAAATAAATAAGTACGGAAATCGACGAATAGTTATTTATGCCTTTAATAATAACAAGGAAACACATGAAAATTACAAAAAACAAAATAGATATAAAAACATTTAATGATTTATGCGTTACCGAGCGATACTTTTTGAACGCTGTGTAAATAGAATAAAAAATATATTATTTAAATATACTTTAAACAATTTAAATGAGGAAACGTGTAAACGACGAAGGTGTAACAAAAGCGGATCGCTAAATTGTCAAGCTTACAACAAAAAAAAGTGTAAAATCAAAAATCAAATAAAAATGGTAAACATTTCAAAACTAACCAAGGAGATTTCATTTCCCCAACAACCCAACTTTTTAAGTAAAATTAAACATTTTTTTTTTCAGTTAATTTACAAAATAATTTATTAGGGGAGTATATAGATGAGACATTACAATTATAAATAAAATATCAATAGGCTTAGGCTTTAGTAGTATTTTAATATTCTGCTTACAAAAATGATTATGATCAGCGTATAGCATAGAATGTGAACTATCGAGCCAAATTGCGCTTTGTCATGACTGGCAATTAGTTAATAATTACATAAGCTGGTTAATTAATTGCACATCGGGCCAAGAGAATTGGCAAAGGGATTTCACATGGACATCTGGGCCGGGTTAGCGTGATGGATAGCCTTTTAATTGTGCTTGGTTAGGCATGCTTATATATCCATGACAACATATTATATACATATCCGATACTAGCAGCAAGATGCATCAGTCTCCGTTATAGAAAAGTGGGCATAATACATACAAATTTCAATTCGTATCTAAAACTAATTAGGGCAATTTCATATTTCATATTGTCTATGGTTTTTCAGAACTCGTCTACCCTTGCAGTTTCGGGTACTATACTTTCGGTTTAAAGTGTAAACTTTGTGACTTTGATCACTGGGATCTTTTGGATCTGAATATGGTATATTGCAAAGTACTCCATGAGGAGAATATGAATTTTATGGAATCAGTTATGGGAAGGCATATCATTATCATTATTTTTGAAAATTCTGAAATTATTATCAATAGTTCTTTAACCCGTTTAAAAATTTAAGCTTTTTTGAGTATTTTTTATAGAGTATCTAGAATCTTCTGCAAGGGTATCCGATCTTTCAAAGATCCACTCTGCTGCTGCTGCCTCCGATTATCTCTCTGGGCGAGCATGTCTGAGCCACATCACGCGGAGTCTGTGCACGACTAGTGAATGGCTGTTGTGGTGGCTGTGGTTGCATCCAACGGTTGGCTGCCCACCCAGCTACGACTTCATTAGGCTCCAAAATAATTAAGCGTTAAATATGCTCCAGTTATTAATTGCCTACAGCACACAGCCACCGCGTCCATCCTCCATCCCGCGTCTAATCACCGACACTCCTCACAAAATGCCGCACTTTTTTAGCACTAGCTTGCGTTTCCGGGCCACACTGGAGCCACTGCCCTTTTTGGCTGGCCGGAGGACGATGGTGCCGCTACTGGACTTGGTAAAGGTCGGACTGAAGGCGCTGATCGTGGGCGTGCTGCTGTATGGCGGATGGCTGGAGTTCTGCTGGTTGCCGGCGGCCTGGTCGTATCCCTGGGTCATTAGCTGATGGCACTTGGTGGCCAGGTAGCGGAACACGGACGCCACATTGATGTCCTCCTTCACGGAGGTGCGTATCAGTCGGCAGTTAAGCATCTTGGCCAGTGTTTCCACCTCGTCGGCGGTGACCACCGCCTGTTCAATCAGATCGATCTTGTTTTGGACAATAACCGTGGGTATTTCGTTGCATTCATTCTCCACCTTGCGTTTCCAGTCCTTGATGGCCTCGAAGGAGGCGCGATCCGTTGTCGAGAAAACGAGGACGGAGGCCTGAGCTCCGCGATAGTAGGCCTTTGTGATGCAATCGAACTCCTCCTGCCCGGCAGTGTCCCACAGCATAATGCGCACATCCTCGCCGTCGATCTCGATCTGGCGCTCCAGAAAGTCCACGCCAATCGTCTTCTTGTAGTCCTTGGTGAAAATGCCCTTGCAGTAGCGCTGGATCATTGAGGATTTTCCCACGCCGCCGTTTCCCACAATGACCTGCAAAAGGGAAATGATGGCTTCTGTCAATGATTTCTATGTGATTTATGATTTCTAATATTTTTTGTTATTTATTTTTTTATAATTTTTGCTTTGATTGTTAAAACGGCGAAGAAACTATCCATTTTAGCTTTCCATTGCATATTTTAGACTGTTATTCGCACGTATAATTAAGTGTTTAAAAAGCAATCAACTCAATTATTTGCGTAAATTTCTTGATCAAGAGACAGTTCCGAAGAAGTATGTGGAATGATAGCAATTTCGAATAGCTCCAGACATCCAGAAATAATTCAACATCCACCATCCCAGTGGAAAACCTTAATTGAAGTTAAAACCATAATCCGTGCAGTTTCCCTATTAGCATCCGCCATGCCAATTCAGATCTATCATGTTTTGATCTCTCAGGTGCCATTCAAAGCACTCCCGATATGCCTACTCGCTACAGGCATCCCAGCCGGTCCAGACCCAGACCATGAACCAGGTAACTTACCACTTTGATGGCCAGCTCGATATCGTCTTCACGCATATTGGTGTAGTTGTATTGGGACTGTGAGTGGAACTGGGACTGCAGAACGGTCGCAGCAGCACCGCCGGTTGCCGTTTGGATTAGACGCATCTAAGCCGGCAGGTGGGCGCCGCCGGTCGCCCAGGTGTTTGGCTCCAGCTCTCTCGTTCCACCTCCGGTCAGCTGATTGCCGACAGCAGCAGCTCCGCTTAATCTTGGCCAGGAAAAGCACGCAATCTACGATGCCGAACCGATTCCGATGGCAAGTGGCAAACGCAATCTCTTTTGGTATCCGTTGGGGTCTGATCTTCTTTTATTTTGGTGAACCGAGTTTTCCGCAGCTTTTCACTTTTCCCCCAACTTTGCGTAAGCCTCGATTCACTTTCTACGCATTGATTTCACCAAATTCGAACTGTGGAAAAAAGAAAAACCCATTTCTTTAGTGACATTAGAGTAAAGAAAACTAAAATACAGTCAAGCTTCTTCAAAACGAAATTAAACATTATAGATACATTTGTATCTTTACGTTTTGAATATTTAAACTTGAGTACTTTCTAATGGAAAAAATATCAAAAACATATATTTTTTGTAGAGTTTTGGGTATCTTTTGGATATTTCATTCAGTTATTCATTCATTTTAGGAAATATTTTATTATTTTTATAGGTATTTCTTTGATAAAGTTTAAAATAAAACTTAAAATTCAAAATGTAACCTTCAGGGTTTGAAAAATATTGAAAATATTTCAATTGTTTTTGAGTTTTATGTATATTTTAGAAGAAAGAAATATTTTAACATAAAGATACTCTTTATTGTTATTTTAGATTAAATTTTAAGATTTATTTCTTTGTTAATCTGCAAAGTAATACATAATTGAAATGTGAAAGTTAGTCTTCAAGAATTTTGACTGTAATTTGTAAGTTCAAAAAACATTTTCTTTCATTTTCACATTAACCGGTTTTCATCGCAGTTTTTTTTCTGGTTTCTTTCTCCCTAGGTGAGGTACGTGTTTTGTATTTTTGTTGGCCTTTTTTACAGACTGGCCCGGGGGCCACCGAATGCGGCTTCTAATAAGACGCAACCGGAACACGCACGGTTACGTTGTTCAACAACAGGTGCTTCAGACCCACCTTACGCATCGTGGTGGGCGGGAGGGGATTCGGGGCATTAAGAGGAGAGTGGTCAGGGGTCCGATCCATGGTCAGTGGATGAGAGACAGAGAACCCGTGGAAGAGGAGCCATTGCATGGCATTAGTATTCGCATTAGCGCGTGCTTATGAATTCTTTGAAAACTTTACGGTTTACAGTTGCTTTCTGCGGCCCGGTGGGCGGACGGTGTGGATACGTGGGTTAAGAATAGATTTGGAGTGTTAATATATTTGGCCAGACAATAGAACCACGCTAAACTCATTTGTTTACATTGTACTGTGAAGATGAGTTATTCACTTCGTAGGCAAATTAGTTGAATTCTAAAGGTCCAAAAATAGAAATCATTAAAATGGTTTTGTTCAAAAAATAGTGATTGGATTAACTATTTCTTTTGTTTCTTTTAATACAATAGTTTTTTAATAAAATAAATATTATTTTGTAAAATTACTTTGTCAATTTGTATTTGTTATTATCATAATTATTAACACAAAATGTAGTTGTTTAGTGAATGGATTTTTTAAGCTTTCATTGACCCAAAAACTGTGATCTCTGTTCAAGGTTAACTTTTTAAAAATTAATTACTGCCCAGCATGGTGTCGAGTGGTCTCTGAATGAAAGCTGCATTCCATTTTAATCGGACAGGTAACACCGGATTTGTATTTTCCATTTCCTATACTATACTATACTATTCATTTTCCACATCTTCTTCGACTCCAATTTCAACCTTAACCCACGGTGCCAACCTTTCGCTCGTTCTAATTATGCAGAGACTCAATTTCTAGATGGCTTCTAGCTTCATCTTTCTTTGCCCTCCCGCCCGAAGAAGGTTTTTTGTGTTTTTGTTATTTTGTTGTCCATTGTTATGCTAATTAAGGCCAATGGTTATAGATTTGGTTCAATAACCATGTGTGTGGGTCAACCATCCATCGCTGCTTGACACAAATCCACACCAGAGATGATCTTTAGATTAAAAAAAGTTCAGCGTATCTCGTAGATACCATCTGTTGCAATTTCAATCTTATAAATTCAGTTCTTTCAGTGCAGATGTAATAGAACTGCCACAGATTACAAATAATTTATCGTACATCAATTTCACATTTCCAGTGCCCGGTTGCCCAGTTGCCCGGTTGCCGGCCAGGTTGCAATTATTTTGAAATTTGCCCAAGAAACTAATAGATCAGCGGCCGTATTCCTGGCCATTATGCTTCTTGGCCTTCTTGGCCATTGTTGTTGCTGTCTAGGCGTGTGGAATGTGGATTCTAACTTGTCCATTTAAGTTCACAACACTCATACAGTTGCAATACATTGCATGCACCGATACACACACCAACTGCACCGCGACTGCTGCAACAAGTGGCATTCAGCAAAAACTGTTTATATTTTCTAGTTCAAGTACTAATTTGTTTAATGCTTTTCTTCCAATAGTTTGGAAAGAAAACAATCCATAAGCTGCATTGCCAATATCAGCACTAGAACCTTGCTTTTTTTCTCTGTGCAGCGAGTTTCTTTGGCTCCTCTGTATGGGGAGAAAATTATGCAAATGCTGGCTGCTGTCTGACGAACTACTTAAATCAATTACGAGTGCAGAATCCTCATTATTTAAATTATGCTTAAACAGTCACTCGCGCACTAACGGTATATCGCACAATGTCGCCTGTTCTCTTTCTTCATCCTACTATTTGAACCTTTTTTTTGCCACATTTTTTCATAGCGCTTTTATGGCCTTTTCTCACTAAAAAAAACACTCCGATGCTTGGGCTTATTGTGTTTTCTGGGTGAGAAATTAACGAAAAGAAGTTGGCATATTACAGACGCGAATGCGAAAACACGAAACTCCCAACTTGAACAACTTAGACTCACACAGCCCGAGCAGCAGCAGCAACAGCAGAAATCGTAAACACGGCTCGATCAACCCGTTCGCAGCGCTTCTATATGGCCAAGACAACTACTAAACTGAAGCTAAAACAACGACGACAACAACGCGTGCGAAGCGCATTAATTAAAGCGAGCGGAGCTTGGGATCTCGGGCCTCGAAATTGACCCGTAGTGAAAGTCTAGTGTCTTCTCCACACACGATGGCTGAGTCTATGGCTTTGGCTTAGGGCGCCAATAGCAGAGGGTTCACAAGTGCGGTGGGAAAAATAACTAGTTTGGAAATCACACCTGTTGCTCGACGCGTTTCGACTCAATCTGAGCTCTAAGCCAGGCTTACAGCAGTGTTACCACGGCCCAAAAGCCAAAAATATACCAACCAATCTTGGCTTACAGATGGTCTCACCTTCACAGGAATAAATTCGTTATTTTTATTAGAAATTTAATTAGATTACGGAAAATATTAAGAAAATTATAACTAATCTATTGTCAGTTATTCAATTAAATTGGAGAATATAAGCCATTTAAGTATTCCAGTCCAAAAAAACATACCTTGAAGACCTCAAAAATGCATAATATTTTTCCCAACGCCTTAACTAACTTAATGTTAGAAGTATATTTAGAGAACTTTCTAAGATAGATAAGAAAATTACCTTTAGTAAGATATATTATACTGCTAAACAGTAACAGATATAATCATTTTTAAATTTTATTAACAGGAAGGGTCACACCGAATACTGTTCATAAATATAATTTATCGATTAAAATACTAAATTCTTGTGCCAAGCAAAGTCTCATCTCTAACAGTGACTTTTGGCGGCTTACAACACTACTTTTTGAAAAAAAAAAACTAAGCAAACACCGCGTTTGTTTACTGCCTCTGTCTTTGAAATGAACGCGCGTGCGCTCAAGTCGCGAATAATCGGGCGTCAGGACGAAGGACGAGACATAGAGAAATGCTGAGCAGCTTTGGAGCCGCGGTATTGTGTCAGTGCTCAGCGGAATCTGGTGGCATTTCAACGTGTCCGGTTGCAGAATTCCGTTCTATGGAAAACACATTTGTTTTCTGATTCTGTTGCAAATCGCTCGCGTGTGTGTCAGTTAACTGTCCGCGTGTTTGTAGGTGTGTGTGTGTGGGCCTAAAGTGTGTGCCAGTGTGTGTGCGTGTGGCGAGGGCAGGTGAAAAGGTAGTGGAAACCTTAGGAAAGTAGAAAGTAAAAAGTTTGCGCAAAAAGTAAATTCCAACATTGGCACTTTTAGGGGTGACTCTCCGCCAGCCTTGTCTCTGTTTTTCTTCTTCCTGCCCTGTCTGGTGGTGGCTCGTCCTCCTTCTAACACCCCCCTTTCATCCTACCCCGCCTCCTTTCGACCCTAATGCCACAGCAAAAAGGAAAAAATTCCAGAAGGATAGTCGAAGTTGTTATGCTCTAGCATCCTGTCAGTTAAGAATAATGATGCAAATGTTACTCCTGGGTTAGTATTTTCCAGCAACTAGATCCTTTCTTTAAGAAATCCTTCAAATTTTAATCCTTCATAAGGGTATCTAGAGTCACTGTGCCTTGTCTCAAAAGGGTGTGCGTGAATGTGCCAAAAACAAAGGCGGTCGGAAAGTGGTAGTAGAAAAAAATCAATATTGATAGTAGTTCTTGGATGCTCTGGGTAGCAGGGAGACAAGTTTCCCGCAGGAAGCGCAGTCAGGTGGTCATTGTCCGCAGTTCCCCTACTTGAAGCCAGGGAGCCCTGCTCCTGCTGCCATTCAGGAGTCCCCCTTGCGGTGACTCATTCGGCGCATGGACTCCGAATTCCGCCAGCAACTTCCATTTCGCTCTGCCGCCTGTTGGGAATGTAGAAACGCGGTCGCCCTCGCCGCATGTCCATTAAATATTGATTTCGATTCTGCACTACAGCACGCTACGCTACATGAACAGAAAAAAGAGTAAAACAAGCAAATACGATTAAAAAGCAATTTGCAAAGCGGCAAATAAAATGCAAAGTAAATAAATGGGCCGTAACTCAATTTGGCCTGCAATTTTAACAGTTTATCGAATGGCGAAAGTACGCATCCAATAAAAAACACAATTGCGAAAAACAGAACAAACATTTAAAAACAAATACTACTCAACGAGGGAAACGAGGAGGGAAAACAAGATGAAAACGCGCCTCGTCTCGCTGACTTATCGCGGGAGTGCATCCGTCGACCCGCGATACTCCGCCTCCATGCTGCCGTGGACCATCAATGACATACGGTCCACCGAGAGCTATACGAAGGTAAATAAATACGACATTGTATTTTGGTTTTAATGCTTTATTAAATAGTTTCTTTTTTATTCCTGAAAAGCTTGTAGAAACACCTATTCTTTCTTATTAGTAATGTATTGTTTGGTCTTCATCAAAATTGTGTATTCTTCAATTAGAGTTTAAGTTCTTATTTTATAATATTTGAACACTGTAATAAAAATTGTATTATTTAAAAATTATGAGCTTTATTTTACATTGAAATGTTATTGGCTTTATGATTTCAAAGGTAAGTTTTTCAGTTTCCTCCTCCACAAATTTCTCTACCACAGATATGCAATTAGATTGTAGAATGTTTTCCACCCAACCCATGGCACTCGACAAAAACATTTCTTGTTAATCCAATCGAACATGAATCCTAGACACATCCTAGAGCCGCACATGACAGATGCTCCGGTTTCTCCTCTCACAGTGCCGTTGGCGAAAACAATTAAAAGCAATTTGCAATTATTATGGCTGAGTAAATCAATTATGTGCCGAGTGAGATGCTGACCAAATAGCGTACAAAATTTAATTAATAAGTTTGTGCCTCATAAAGGATAATTGCTGCGATTACTGAACACTGAACCTTCGCCAGCGGTTCAATGTCGGCCATTTCTATAAAAAGAACCCAGATAACCGATGACGAACCCCAGCCATTGGCAAAAGAAACAAAAAAAAGCACACAACTGTTGTGGGATACGGATTGGAAGGGAAAGCCACCGGACGGGCAGGTGTAACCAAGCCAGATTACGCATACGCCGCGTTGAGCACGTGCGACAACAAGTTGCCTCACCCTTTTTGTGGCATGCGCCAGTTCAGACCCTCCGGGTATTATTATTAGAAGCTGAAATTAATTTTAGCAAAGTCCGCAATTAGCCAGTCATCAGCGCTGCGGTGTGGATGTGTGTTTGAAGGACTTTTTACCCCGAGGACTGTCCTCAGGACAATTAGTCGCACACAGTAGCTGATAGGATACTCAAATTTAAGCTGTAAAGTGGCTTTTGAATAAGTTACGTAATGTCTGTTTAATATTTGAGCTGGATTTTATGCAATTTTGTAATTATTGAATTCAATAAAGTGTGTATCCTTTTGAAACTGTGACATACATGGCCGAAATGGTTATATCTGAAGACGTGCTTTCATGTGAGACCTGTGCACACACGTTTCGGGTCCTGGAGCACACTTTGGTCCATTTTGGCTTAGTTTCCGTGTGTGTCCTTTTTTCCGTCGACGCTGCACAGCTCAGGTGGCCGGTCTCGCATTAAAATGAATCCTTTCTACGTGCCTGCGGCCATGTCCCCGAGGATCCCCAGAAGGGGAATCGCATCTGCCTCCGACAATTGTTGTTGATGTTTATTGAATGTACCTCGAGGGCAGCTGGCTTCAAGAACCTCTCGCAATCATTTCAATAAAACGCTCTCATCATATAATTTTCTAGGTGTTTGTGTGGTTTAAGTTAGGATCTTGCGAGTCAATTATTTATAAGTTATCGTTTTTAATACCTAAGGGAGGCTATTATTCCTAGATAACAAATCTATTATGAAAATGCCAAGAGTGAAATAATAGTGCTTGCTCATTTTGTAATTTTTCAGGATATCAGTTTCAGAAACCATTAGTTCGAGTCCTCTGACACTTCATCCGCCCTGTAGTAATCCACTTAGCATCCGTACTTCATAGAGTGGTTCTGAAAAGACCGGAACCGACCACAATTCCCTCCACATTTCTTATTTAAATATTTGCTTAAGCCTGCACACTTGTTTATTAAAGTAGTTAGTTTTTTTCCCCACATTTGTCGCCTTTTTTTTTTGCTGCATATAAGTTGACACAAAACAAACACGCACCCAGAGGGAGAGAGATGGGCGACAGTGTGAGAAAGAGATGGAGCAAAGTGGCATAAATAAAAATGTTTGCCAAAGCAGTGACGCTTCTTCTGCTGCCATTCTTCAGTGGCAGTTCTGTGTGGCAGCTTATTGCTTTATTATGTTAAATAGCGCATGAAAATTATTACAAGCTTCTTGGATGGATGGGCGGGCCACGCCCACCCGCCCTAGAAAAAAGAAGAGAAAATGCGTCCACAACGTCTGCGGCGTCATGCAACATTTTTTTCTTCTATTTGTCAGCTTTGGTGACGCCTCGTCGTAAAAAGAAAACTTTATTTGTGGAAGTGCAAGTTTCTGAGCAAATATTTTGGCACACTTCAGTTATAGATTTGTTTTCCAATTAGTGCCTGAAGATTGATGGCCCGGGCTGGTGGTCTCAGCAGGCTTAAATAGAAATACTTGTAGTATTTGCACTTTGATGGCATCAGTTGTTTGTTTATCATTGTGGTCATGTCATGTGTCACATGAAGGAGAAGCAAAGGTATCCTTTAAAGAAAGTGTCATGTGTATATTTCAGCATTGCTTTCAATTAAAAAGGAGCAAATCTTCAATCCAAGGTAGTCAGAACAAATGATTCTCCATTTTAACACATTCAACTTGAGTGGCTCAATAAATCCCAGCTTAGGCCTATCTCTGCTAATAAATCAGGTTTATATGGACCCGGCCCACATCAAACGCATATTTATTTTCAAAGTAGTACTTTTCATCTCGCAACAATGGCCAGAATGTCTATGTGCTCAGCCCCTTCATTTATTTGATGAATTAGAACCTCTCGAATGAGGCTTGTTGAGGCTTTCAGGTAGCCTGAGGTTTCGCCACGCCGCCATCCTTGGGCGGATGCCTCCCCCGACTGGCCCACCGCGATATTGGCGCGTGCCTTTCAATTGACGTCACAACAGCAGGGAGTTGAATCAAACGATGGGGCAGAAGCAGAAAAATCAATACGCCGCTTGTTTCATTTCCATTTTCTCATTTCGCCTCGGCAGCGATTGTTGCTGTTTGAATTGTTGGCACTTTTGCTGCTTTGCCGCCGACTGCCTGCCTGGGAAGTCACTCAAGTCGCGTTGGTAATCCGCTTTTGGTCGAGTCACTTCAGTCGAGTCGAGTCCCCAAGTCTCGCCCTCCCATCATTCCACACTTTTTCACTCCCACTCTCCCCACGGCAGTGGCATAAATGCTTTTCGCACTCCGGAGTATTGCCTTGGCTAACGCGGCGTATACGTAATATATCCTCAGCTCAGCTCTCATGCTGAGGCACTTTCCCAAAAAAGCCCAGGCCACCCACCCAGGATCGCCCTCTCCATTCCAGTTGGCTGGCGTTTTGCATTTGAAGGAGCTCGGTTTTGTGGTCTGGTGATCTTTGGACTCATGTCAGGCCGGTCTCTTGACATCCTTGCCATGTTGCCACGTTGCCACGTTGTAGATGTTTGCTCCCGGATACGAATACCGATTTTCATGCTGCTGACACACATAAATTTTCCCATTACACAAAGCGAAAATGAATGAATTTTTAATAAGTCAAATTTGGTTTAAAAGCTAGACTAAAATGGAGCTATCGATCTTCTTCAGCTTCCAACCAATTGGGCAGATGGACACTGACATTGGTCAGGGAGGTGGTGTCGCTCCCAAGCGATAATCCACTATTGGACAGGTTGTCGTATTTTTTGTCCGCCATATCATCCGATGGTTCCTGCGTTTCCGTTTTCGAGGTATCGGATATGTGGTCTAGAGCCTCATCGATCTGAGCGCGAATTGGCGAGCGCACACCCAAACGGACTGAAATCGTGGGTGCCTTCGACACATCCATGTCGAACGGCATCAGTGCCCCGAATCGCATCGGCTGAATCAAATCAAAGTCCACGACAATGTCCTCCGTGTACCGGAATATGAGACCCCTGTAGATGTCCGGCCACTGGGACAAGGCGGCCAGGCACCACAGCTGGCTGGAGTGGCCGGCGAAGGGCCCAATATTGGTCATCATGATGTGGCCCACACAATCGGCCAATAGGTATGAATTTTTGTACTTCGCCACGGTGTCCTCGTCGAGCATCTTTCTCGGAGAGAAGGGTGCATCGTAGCACAGCTGGGCCGCGCCCCAAATGAAGGGTATGAACTGGAACTTGTCCAGGGAGTAGGCACCGTGGTTCGCGGGCGGCACCATTGAGTAGGTGATTTGCAGCCGGCGCACTAGCTTTAAGTAGCGAACGAATAGAATCAGGCCCGAGGCAGCTAGGTCCTCCTCTTTGTTCAGGATCCGCGCTTGAAAGAGACCGGCCACAAAGAAAAGGAAGTTAAGCTCATGGGTGGTACCGTACTCGATTTTCGTACTGTTGCCAAAGGACGAAGACAAGTACTGGCCCAGTTCGTTTACGTGCTGGCACTTTTTCGTCGGCACCGCTTTCTCCACCATATAGTAGATGTCTCTCAGCATGCAGCGGGCCCACTTCCGAAACGCTCTATTGCCCGACTCCGTCATACTGGTCTTTGGCTCACCAGTGACTACTGGAGGATTGGCCACAATAAGTACGTCCAGCGCATCGAATATACCCAGCAGACGCTTTATGCTCCTGCTCACGGGAAAGGGATCCGTGGTGCGGACTCCCTGGACGTGGGAGCTCACATCGAACAAATATGTGGTCAGAATGACGTAAGCTTTTGACTGTTGCCAGAATTCCATATCCGCTGGAGTTTCTACTCGATTGTGGGGTCCAAAAGTTTCCTTTCGAAAGAATGCGGCCGCCTTTCTGCTTCGTTTTTTCATTTCTTTATCTTCCGTCATTTTTATAGATCTTTTATTACTTTTTGATTTTCAATATAATTTATTGATAATATACTATAATTAATATGTGTTTCTATATACATATGTCAGGATGTGTTCTATTTGTATTATAAAAGACCTACTAAGATTATATTCAATAATATTATTTACAAAATAGCTAATTATTCCTCAAATCATTTCAAGAAACATCCATGTTTGCTTAAATATTTTATGTAGCATACTATTATGGGCAAAAAGAATAGTTTTTATGAAAAATCCTTATAAAATAAACTTATGTTTTTGCATTATAATTTTTTTATGTGGTAACTGACCTCAGATATACATAAGACTCCAGATTAATGGAGTGACCCCTTGGAATCGTTGGAAACTTTTCAAATCGTTATTAAGACGTCAGAGGCAGGCAGTCGAGGCAACTGCAGTTAATGCTAATTATATGGGTACACTGCGGTAGAAACAACAATGCCATGAGCAATTGTAGACAATTTATTAGGCAACAGTCGCAACAACAGCAAACAGCGACTGCGGCATGAAAACGTAATGGAAAAACGGTTAAAATGTATAAATCACTGGGCAATAACACGCGACTTCTGTCGCTGGCAGCGCCGCTTACGTCGACGCCACCCAGCGGCTACTGCAGCGACGTGATTCTAATGACAACAAAAGCAAAACCAACAACAATATCAACAGTAGCAACTGCTGAATTATTTCAATCAAACGTGACGACTCTTAATATTCCCTAATTCCCAGTCAAATCATGTTTAAGATTTACGCTGACAAACTAAATATGCTGCATACTTCAAGGCTTTCTTTGTAAAGAATCCTTTTTTCATAGATATGTACTTGTCCTATGTACCCCTTCCTAGAAAATTACAGGGTATGAACAGTAATTTTGCTCCACAGCTGTTTTTGACATGACGCTAACTGCACTTCCAAGCAAATGAATATGCATGCAAGCTAGATGGCAATAGAGCAGGTACTAGAGGGCCAGGAGAGAACACAATACAAGCACTTGTGGGTGTGTGTGTTGGTTTTTGTTAGGGTGGACCATCCATAAGGCTTGATTGTTTTAATGAAATGTTAAATTTTACCATAACCTAAGAAATTTTTTAACTTATCGTTGACCACACTGCGTATACGTAATTATTCCGCTCTTTATTATCTTTACCCAGTTTAATACGTTTTAAAGCATAATTTTAGTTTTCGAACAATTTATTATAGAATTTTATTCTATAATATTTATATTTCAATTTATTAAATATATATAGCTGGAGTAGAGGTTTTGGTTTAGTAAAAATTAAAAACCTTAATTGTGTGGGACACTCTAATGTTCGCGCGTAATACCCATTCGCGTAAACACACCTTAGAACGTGTCTGCGCCTATTGCATGGCTTTCTTCCAATTAGAAATCGCCGAGGAAAAAGAAGATAACCTGAAGAAAGAGGTCAAGCAGTCAATTGTTCCAGAAGGGAGCATATTACGTATACGCAGCGTATGAATGCAGCAATTTCTTCATATTGTTTGGCAAGAGCTTTGCGGCAATCGCAAAAAAACAATGTCAGGTGGAGAAAAATACTATGAAAGAATGGGAGATTATGTGCCCGAGAATTGCTTTCACTCTCAGGACTATATCTTATAAATGAGAGCAATAGAACATAGGTTTTTAATGTTAAAATAATTTAATTTAAATCATTGAGTAAAAGGCTATGTGAATGCAAATTCTAAAGGCTTTCAATGCCTAGTTATTTTCCAATTATCTGACAACAAAGGCATTGCGAGAGGCTCTCGATCCGGCACTCAATAGACGCAGAGTACCTTTGTCTGTGATGGACAGCGAGGGTCCTTCATCAAGTGTCAAAGGAAATTAATTAAATTTAAATTGTCATGGCTGAGGAGGCTGGCTCGCTTCCAAAACTTGGCCGACCATACGTCAGGTGTTCCATTTTGGCTTTAATTAAATGGCAGGCGGTGAAACGTAAAAGCTGGGTTTTCGTAAGTCAAGACGTCCTTTATAATTACCGGTTGCCAGGCAGCATCATTAGGCGTTCCTTTGCCTCTCACTTATGCACTAATTAAAGTTGTTTCACCCTCCGAGCCTGAATTATATTTTCTTTAAACTATTTCAATATCTGTTTGAGTTAGAAACTACGAATTAATAAATTACATATGAAAAACAATACAAAGTGGGGGTATTATGGCTTTCCTAAGCCATAAGTTTAGCTTAGAGTAGTTTTGTTTTCCCTTTACTTGGCTTGAAAGTTTTCTGTTTTTAGTTGGATAAGTTCCCGCCCAGCTCATGAACCATCCACACCCCCAAAGGCACACACACACACACACAAGTTCGAGCCACACTTTACTTTGATTTTAATTTAATTTGCGCAGAAAAAGTTTTCATTTTGTTGGAACTTCCTCTGCAATAATGAACGCCTCCATTTGCTGCCCCTATTAGTTTACCCTTCAGAAAAGGTGACTTTTTGTTTGCTTGTCTTCTATGGTAGTCTTCCATTTGCGAAATTAAAGTCCTTGGGTAATCCTGTCATTAGGCGTGATTAAAAGTTCCTTCTAGAAGAAGATTTTTCCAATTTTCCATAACTTTGATATTTGTAACTTTTAAACTTAACTTTTTATTAGAAACTTTTAAATATTGAATATTGAAGAGCTCCATCGCAAGCTGTATAATTGTTTTATTTATTGTTACGCTACATCGCTTCCGTTGATCAACTTTTAATTAAATGCCGATGACGTAAATATGAGTTTTATATTTATGTTTTCGCTGTTTTTAAAACCTTTGACAATGGAGACTCGCCTCGTGCACCAACGCAAACACAAACAATATAGCCGTTGAACAAATGCCGCCCCAATGGGTCTAAAAAACACAATGACCTCTTTTCTGTCAACTACAGAACCACGGTTCTTGCAGCCACAACAACGACACACCCTGCAGTAAGCACAACCCAATTTCCGCATCCCCAAACTACCCCCCAAAAACAGAAAACTCGCATATAGTGTCGACACTCCCTAGTTACCGGGCTTTAGTTGTTAGCATAAAAAAAAGAGCCAAGAACGAAATGGGAAAAAATGGAAAAGTAGAGAATAAAAAATGAAAACACAACTGGCAGAAGAAAGCAAATGAGGAGGATGGGCGTCGAGCGACGGGCGCCGGAAATGGAGCAGCCGCCATGTTGGCAGGCATGTCATGTTGTCGCTGTCCTCGTTGTCACCATGGTTCCTTGCTAAGCGGGCTTCCTTTCTGCTTGTGCATGCAAGTATGTAAACTGATTAAAAAGAACTTAATATTGTTAATCTGCTTCGCGTAGTGGAAACATTGTAGCAAATTATGAACCATCGTGCCTTTATTCTTTGTTTTTTACCCTTTAATAATGGGGACTGTTTTTTACAAAGTATCACAAAGTATTGTGCATGAGGTTTTCGTTTAAAAAAATTGTTTAATTTTACTGAAAATTGATGTTACGTGAACATTCACTTGGATTGACGCCTTTAATAACCAAACTGTTCTACTTTCCTTACCGTTTTCATTGAATTATAATCCTTGTTTCCCTTTCAGTTATCTGTGGGCATTGAGCATGGCATCCTGGAGTCATACAACTCGGACTTTGAGCTGCAGTTCAGCCATCCCTTGAAGCATATCGTCGGCATGTGCCGTATCATCCACAAACCGCAGGCCAAGACCATCGGCAATGGCTTCCTGCAGTTGAAATCGAGTGGCCAGGCTTCCACCTCCTCAATAGTCGTTTCCTCGACATCCAGCAGCAGTGGCAGCAGCAGCTCACTGACCGGAAACGGACTGCGCCACACACTGACCGCATCCACATCCTACGGCTCCCTCTCATCCAGTGCGGCGTCCGCTTATCACCAGCAGCAGCAGGCGGCGGCCACCGCAGCGGCAGAAGCCTCGGCGGAGCAGTCACAGAACTGCATGGAATTTCAGGGCCCCATCACAGGACTCGTCTACTTGCTGAAGGACCCCAAGGATCCGTTGCTGCACATTTATCTATTCGAGTGCGAGGCCGTCGAGGAGGTGAGTTCGCTTAAATCTCAACCAGAAGACGGATGGGAAAAGTTGTCGACAGTTTTAGCCGACATTGTGTCAGTTGTCAGTCTCTTCTGCCATCTCTCCTCTTTCATTTCGGGACGAGAACACGGAACTGAACTATCCTGAACTGAACTGAAATAATCTGAAACGAAATGCATGCATGTGGGGACAGTTTGTGGCCTTTTGAAATGCTTTCATATGGAAATGTTTAGAAAAGTTACCGCACAATGGTTTTTTATTTAAAACTACTTGGATTAAATTGCACAAAGAGGATTTTGCTGGGATTTCATGGCGAATAATATAAGTTTCCAGGACTTAATGAGTGACAGCATCTGATATGGTTAAATACGAACTGCACTCAAATTCCTGGGCTTAATTGGAGTTGGTTAACATGTTATGTAGAAATCATTTGAATAAGAAAAGGTGTCCATATTAAAAGCAATAGTTTTGGTATGATTAAGCTAACCTTTAAGTACTAAGACCAGTCTATTCTCTACAAGAACCCCCTGCCAAGTCCATTGAAACTATAGCCAACAAATTGTGACCCTCCTGACCCCCTTTTCCTTATCAGGGGCGTGTTAAATTCGGATGTCTAGCTGGCATTTGTATTGGTTAGAAGCCCAGCACGCCATAAATTGACTTCCGTTTGTATTTCTAATTAAAACAGTTCAGTCCCAAGGGAGGCGACTAAATTTGGGGCTGTTCGAATAGAACTACAAACCAGAAAACACAGCAGTACACTGTATTTGTACTGGTCGACAGGACCCAAGAGCAGTCATTCGGCCACAAGCCAGCCAAATACACGCAAAAAGTTAATTTCAGACAAACAGGCTAAAAACAAATTCAGTTTTCCGCGTTGGAGAATGGTTCGCTTCCATATGAGAGCAAAAAAAAGAGAAATAGGAATTAAAAAGCGGAAATCGACTCTTCATTTAATTAAACTTTGATTTTCGTATTTAATTCAGTGTAAACCTTTCCATCTGGATTTACAATTTGTTGCTTAAGTTCGCAATTTTTTATCGAGCGTTTCCACTTAATTTGATCGTAATTACGAGAGAACTTTTCATATACTCACTCGCATGTATTTTTTTTGTTGGTTCATTGCATGTCAAGAGCGTTTTAAGCCACATTCAGTTGCCTCAGCCATGCCCAGCGTTTCGACATTGATGTTGACTTGGCTTGATTGTCGATAGGAGTTCGCCTCGTGGGTGTGAGCTCGCGTTGTTTGGAAGTTTTATTGAGCCGTTCGCTTGGTGGCTCCTGCACTCCGCTTCCAGGTGGTTTGAGCCACTTTTATCTGGGTCAGTGCTCGCATGTACTGCCCCTGATTTTCTGAGCTCGGTTTTACGGCTTTGCTTAAATGCTACACAAATTTTGATGGCATGTTAAAGTCTAATGCAGGTCGAAAGCGAACAAAGAGGTATATTAAGCAACATTTTTGCACAAAATTGTTTCTTTGTTTTCCCTGAAAATGAAATTAACTAAATATACTTGAAGTATTACAAAGATGATGTTGTTTGTGAGGGTTTCCCTGGTGTTTTCTATCAAAACAATTTATAGACTCACTTGCATGATTAAATTTATGATATGGTCTTGTTTGTTTAAAGTTTCTAGAGAAATGTTTATGTTTACAAATTTATATCTAAGGTGGGATGAACGAAAAGTGTTTTATAATTAGACCCACATTATTTTGAATTATGTTTTATGCTCAATTACGATTACTTTCTTTCGGACTCTGTAATTTGCAATTTGGAGCTAAGTGAAGCGAACATAAAACCCTGGCCAACATAATTGCCCGACTGCGGTCAACCTGTTGGATACGTTTCAGCGATTGAGCTCCTAATTGGGGCCATTAGGCGCAGAGATAAACGCACTTTACCCTCCTGTCTTTCCCATTTTCCAAAGAGGTAAAAAAATAAAAAAAACGGGTGAAAGCCATTAGGCAAATGCTGGAAAAATAAAGCTAATTGCAAAGAGTCGGCTAAGCGTGGCATACTTTAAGGGGCGGTGGCAGATGTGTCGCCGGTGCTCTTTGCGGCACTTAAACAACATCATAAGCTCGTAAATATTTAAAGTCCTTTGTGCTCCACCTGCGAAATGTCCTGTACTGTGCATCGTTAGCAGGTGGTGGAGGTTTGCTGTCGTCCTTTGCTAAATGACGCATGGCGCAAAGCTGCCATTCGCTTGTTTAAACTTCGGGCTTATTGTCTTCCCTCGCCCGCGCAAGGACAGGGGCCAGGACACAGGTCCAGCTCGGAATCTGGGTGATGGGCATTCAAGGCGAATGTCAGTGGCAGTTTTTGGCCTCCCCTACTGAACCACCTACATTCTGGCTGACTATCAACATGATGCTCTTCTGCATCGTTGCCCGAACAACTCGGTTGGGCCAACAAGAAACTAATCGAGTGTGTTGGCAGCTTTTCAAACTGTCGGCAATTTCGCATCCTTTGAAGATGCCTCATCGGTCCTCATGTAGTGTGTCTGCTTTTGAATGCTTATAGCCGCTTAAAGAGTCCTTACAAATCCCACAAACCCCCATATCCCCTGCAATCTACTAAATATAAAGTATACGTTATATATTCCATTCATGCTTACAAACTGATATTGAACATTTAAAGTTTGCTTCGCTTTTGGCTGAAAGCCCTTCCACCTGGCAGATAATTGGCTTTCGCTCTTATTACCCGGAATTGCATGCAAAATATTGTACCCCGGTCCGGTAAACAAATTCAATTTGTTTGTCGCACATTGGGGAAGGAAGGAGCATTCTGTGCCATGATTAGATTCAAGTTTCCCTTCCATTCTTCTCATCTCGTTGTTGTTGCCGCTTTTAGTTCTTCTCGATTCGGTTCTTTGTGCCTGCCAAATTGATTTTATGGCCAAGTTTCAGTCCGATACTGCTATGCAAATGGAATGTTGATGTAGTTTCAGTTTATTAGTAGAGTTTCCTACTAAATGGAAAGTCTGCTGCTTGTTTTATTTTTGCAGTTTATTGAGTGAGTTGTTTTTCAGAAATGTGTTTTACTTCATATGCTATGGGCTGGTAAAACGTTGAATCAAATAAATGGCTATGAATAAACTAAAAGGACTTTTATAGCGCCGCCTTTATCGAATTGATAAATTATTTATAAATTAAGTGATTTATAAAATGTGTCAAATAAAGTAGTTAATATATATTTATAAACGGTTGCGTGTACCAAAGATTCGCTTTCGCTGAGGGCCATGTAGTCCATCGACCTACGAATCGTTTAAGATATTCCGCTCAATAATCGGATAACTATTGGCAAAGATATGGCCTTCGCAGGGAGCCATGTTGTCCTTTCATGCAGTTTTCCCATTTTGGAAGGGGAGCAGCCAGGAAATTTTATAAAAAAATCGAAAAAATATTTTGTTTCTGGATTTTGATGCAGAATGATGGAGATTCGATCTACAACTCGTTTAAGATATTCCGCTCAATAATCGGACGACTATTGGCAAAGATATGGCCTTCGCAGGGGGCGATATTGTCCTTTCTTGCAGTTTCCCCATTTTGGAAGGGGACCCCCTAGGAAATTTTACAAAAAACCGAAAAAATATTTTGTTTCTGGATTTTGGTGCAGAATGATGGAGATTCGATCTACAAATCGTTTAAGATATTCCGCTCTATAATCGGATGACTATTGGAAAAGATATGGCTTTCGCAGGGAGCCATGTTGTCCTTTCATGCAGTTTCCTCATTTTGGATGGGGAGCACCCAGGAAATTTTATAAAAAAATTAAAAAATATTTTGTTTCTGGATTTTGATGCAGAATGATGGAAATTCGATCTACAAATCGTTTAAGATATTCCGCTCAATAATCGGATGACTATTGGAAAAGATATGGCCTTCGCAGGGAGCCATGTTGTCCTTTCATGCAGTTTCCTCATTTTGGATGGGGAGCACCCAGAAAATTTTATAAAAAAATCGAAAAAATATTTTGTTTTTGGATTTTGATGCAGAATGATGGAGATTCGATCTACAAATCGTTTAAGATATTCCGCTCAATAATCGGACGACTATTGGCAAAGATATGGCCTTCGCAGGGGGCGATATTGTCCTTTCTTGCAGTTTCCCCATTTTGGAAGGGGACCCCCTAGGAAATTTTACAAAAAATCGAAAAAATATTTTGTTTCTGGATTTTGGTGCAGAATGATGGAGAATCGATCTACAAAACGTTTAAGATATTCCGCTCAATAATCGGATGACTATTGGCAAAGATATGGCCTTCGCAGAGGCCCATGTTATCCTTTTCCCATTTTGGAAGGGGACCCCCTAGGAAATTTTGCAAAATATCTTCAAAATATTTAGTTTCTAGATTTTGATGCAGAATGATGGAGAATCTATCTACAAATCGTTTAAGATATTCCGCTTAATAATCGGATTACTTTGGAAACTATTGGTAATGAAGATATAGTCTTCGATGTGGAATTACTGTCTATAGGTATTATTAATTATTTTTGCGTTTCCTATATGTGCACTTTTTGACGTTCGGGAATCGATTTTGGCTGTTTTGGATTGTCATTATAGTATGGAAATTCGGTCTGGCAGATGTTGCATTTACCATGGTCTGCTGCCCAATGCTCCTTTGTTATTTATGATCTTATTTACGACATGAAGTATACGCCGTGTGGTTTCTCTGCGGTCTGCCCCTCTCTATCGCTCTCGCCGACGGGGGCCATTTGTCTGTCTCTCTCGGGGTCGCTCGGGAGTACCTTCTTCGATTTCGCATGCGCATGTCGCTAAATCGTTAAAGTATCGTTGGGTTGTCCGCAGTCGCATTTCTCGGATCGGATCCGCCTGTCGACAGTTGTCTGACGGCAATTGTGAGTCGAGTGCGTGTTTCGCTTCAAATAAAATGCAGCGAGAGCTGAATAAGACACCTATTGTGGCAGAAAGTGATGCCTTTTACCAATAAACACAAAAAATAAGTTAACAAACGTGTACGAGAGCCGGTGGGTGACAACAATAACCAAACAACTGAAACGACGAGTTTAGTGAATTAGTGAAATGGGCAAAAAATAAACTTGTTTACTGGCCACAAAAATGTGTTTAGCAAGTTAAAAATACTGAGCATTTCGAAAACAAAAATAAATCAGTTACTAAAATGCTGAGAAAGCCAAAACAATCTAGCTATATGCGTGTTTAGATATAGATGTGTAAATCATATCCAAATCCATATATATTTTGCTTATTTTTGGATGTCTTGGCCTTTGTATTTATTTGTTTTTATCAGAAATATCTAAGATACGTTTTGTGTGTGTTCTTATAAAGTAAAGTACCTTTTCGCAACTCTTACATAAAGTGATTTACGAAATGTTTCACTCAATAGGCATTCATTGTCCCAAATATCGGGTAGCTTTAGCTGCAAAGTGCCATTGCAAGCATCTCAGAATCAATTCAAGCAAAGTCAATTAACACCACAATTAGCAGGGGCCCCCGATAAAGATAGATGGATAAACAAATAAGAGTACCCCATGTAATATATATATATATATCCTTATATATAGACTGTCATAAACACACAACGGAGTTGTGTTATTATCGGTATTCCCTTGGGTAAATTGCAAATTGGTTAGAGAGACAAGTGCAGCTTTGGGAATCTTTTTAATTATAATGATTTATCGGCCAGCGAAGCGCGGCGAAAGATACTTTGACCCTTTTGCGCAACGGTCTCTTTCTAGTGGCTTTCTCTCACTCTCTTTCCAACAGCTGATCGCCTGGTAGTGTTATTTCGAAATTCGAAAATACTTTCGTTAGTCGCGAGAATCGGTCGGCCCTCAGAAGACCCCTCTATTCGCATTTGTCGCCGGGCTTCTGATGGTCATTTCACGCCAAATGTGTCTCGCGAGCAGTCGTAAAGGGTCCTCTGATTTATTTGAATTTCTGTCGGTTATCGCAGAGCGAAATAAATATATTTATAAGCGTGAAGACTAAGATATACACAATTTATTACCTTGATTATAGTGCCTAATACATAAAACGGGAAAATAAATCAAAGCTCAATAAATAATATTAATAGATTCAATGCTCTGATAAGTGATTAATGTTGTGTATAATTTATATCAAATGTTTGTGAAATTGAGTATCAGTCTTAAAGCTTAAATTATCTAGCTAATTAGCTAGCGAAAAAAATAAAAGATACATCACAAAAATACTGTTTTTGTGATGCAGAGTGCACACGTTGTGCTGCAATATTGTGATAAAAAATAAAACAACTCTCACTCCCACAATGGAAAACTTGTGATAGTCGCTCAAACTCAAACTTTGCTCAGTCGAAGTACACGGCTCAAATATAATAAAACAGAAGACTTTGTGATATACAAGCGGCTGCTCAACGACAGTTGCGAAAGTAAGTTCAGATAGCTCTTGGGAGACATCTGACAGATACCACCGAACCAGATATAGTTCCAGATATAAAGAGAGATAAGAGGATATAGTTTGAAAATGTTCATGGTACCATTTTATCGGGACACCATCCTGACCACCTCTGTCAGCGACGCATCTGTGCTGAACAAGAGCCGAGCCGTATGTAAAGAATCAAATTCCGGGGATACAGATCCAGTATCCCAAGTATCCCCAGTATCTTCAGTATTGAACCACTAACACGTTAAATTGATTTCAATTTCGCTGCCTGCGCCTGAGTTTGTGTAATTTGTCAATGTGCTCGTTGTTATTTATTTACTTTTGTGTGTTTTTGTTTTCGGTTTTTATTGCCTTTTTGTGTTTCCGTCTTATGTAATGGTTTTGTTATGCATGCACCGCTGCGATTGCTTTGTTCTTTTGTTTCCCAACTAATTGCAGCGTTTAGGCCAAGTTAAAAGCCGACTCTCTCCGTACCGCCCCACTGCCGTCCCTATTTCCATTTTTGCAGCCCCGACTTCCACTCAGCACTAATTGATTTACCCTTGGGATGGTCTCCGCCTCCTACCTCAATAATAGATTCGCTTTTAAGTTCGACTTTCATTTGAAACTTAAAGATAGGCAGATGCGCTTTCTGTGTAGATTTTCGAGATACATTCTATTCCCCCGATTACCATATAAAGTGACTTTTTTATTTCATCTCCTTCGGCTTCAGCTTTCAATTTTGACTCGAATTAAATTCCGCGCGCGTGCCAAATAGCTGGTAAGGATGGTCCCGGGATGGGGTGGGCTGTCCGGATACCGGAACGGGAAAGGACTCTTAGCCGTAGGCGCCAGAAAAAGTTTCTCGAATTTGTCCTTTATGTGCCACTTGACCATGGCCATGGTGGCTAGGAGAGCGTAACAATTGGCGAACAGAGAGAAAAACACTTTCGACAGTTCAGCTTTAACTTTTCAGCTGAGTCGATTGTTCGCTTCTGACGGCTTTTTGCGAAAAAGTTTCATAAAGGCCTCCCTTTTAGTCAAAAAGTTGAAACAAAAACAAAAAAAGTTTAGTTCTGAACAAAAATATGGGGGAAATTGAATTATATATCAAGTGCCTGAACCGGTTAGCGTTTTCAAAAATGAAAAATAATGCATTTAATAACATTAAATTTCAATTGAATTAGATGCTTTGAGGAACCGGTCACAAATTGCCGGGCAATAATGCATCCCCGATTAACAGACAACTCTAAGTGGAATTATAAAAAACTGTAATTTAATCTAAAAGCTACATGGCTGGTATTAAATTTAATCGACCCGACCCACTGACTAGCCAATATTGAAATGGCCCATGCATATTTAAGTCATAATTCGAATTAGTGCAGGACTAACATCATATTCGGGGCTAGTTGATGATAAACACATAATAATAAACAAAACGCTGTTTGCTCAAATGGGCCGGAACCGGACCGGATCGAACCCGGCAGCGTCGCAAATTGGCAGGGAAATGCGTTGCCATAGTCTTGACCTTAAAGCGGCTCTAAATCGAATGTAAACAAGTACGACGTTCGATGTTTACCAAGACAAAATTATGACAATGCCAACAATTGCCGTTAAATCGAAGAATCTATTGGGGACATGGCATGGTGTATGTAGTTATGGGGCAGATAGAGTTCAACAAACCCCCGACGGTAGGGAGCAGCTGTTACGGCTGGCTCTTTAAAATGCCAGTCCCGGAATCCGGCCTGGTCTTTGCTATTCAGCAGACGCTCTCTGGGCAGCATTACACATTGCAATTTCGAATTGCATAAAAAGCCATAAAACGGCAAACGAGCTGCGATAACAGCAGACACCGAACCCCAGACTAGAGGCACAAAAATATGACATAAAAACTGCTGACACAAACATTAAACATTGTAGTTCAGACATGCCACAAAATTTGCAAAGCCAGTATCGTCGTTATACGAGGGAAACTTTGATTTATGGCTAGTAATGCAGGTTTTTTTTTTGACGTGAATGAAAATTCTAAATATGATTCAAATCCTAAAATCGAAGCCACAATTCTTACTTTTTAGATAAAAATTTAATACTATTTGATTGTTAAAAAAAGGGTATAAGGATCTGTCTATGGAATATAAAATTTACATTTTATTTAAAATAGATAAATATTTATGCAGTTTACATGACATTTTTTTAGGCATTTGCATTGCAAATCAGTAAGAGAGGACTTGAAAACTTCATAAAAACCCAGGGCGATTATAGACGCGTGCAAATCGCTCTTAAATCGCATGTAATTTGACTTTGTTGTCATTGCGGCTGGTTAAGGTTGTATCGTTCTGGCCCGGATCGGGCAGATTAAGCTCCGTTGATGCGGCATTAAATATGCACATTGTTATAAAAAAGTTATGCCAGAACGGCTATCGTCTGGGAACAATAGTGCAAACACGTAAAAAGTTAAGGAAAAAGACAAAGTCATCAAGTGAAATTCGCTCGGCGAACGTGACGTTGTATTGAATTCCTGCGAAACAGTTTTGTTTTTTTATTATTTATTTTTTAAGGTTAATGTTGGGGTGATTTTATATATATATTTCTTGTTTTGTTTCTGTGCCTGACAACAATAATAAAAAATAGAGCAACATATATATTGGCAGACGCTTTCGCACAACACTCGTGCCGCACAAATCCAAATCAAAATATAGATAAAATACAAAAATAAGTCCTATATCTTTTGGTCAACTAGCTGCGATGGTGACGTCACGATCACTCGGCAACCGACTGATCATCGAAAAGAGGAGAATCGAATCCCAAAATAAGACCGAAAAATTTAAATCAATTTAGGGAGATAACTTTTTCATTTGTTTATTTGTGTGCTGGGGGTCTCTTGCTGCGGGAGAATTTGTGCCTTAAAATTGCTGATAAATGGCAATTAGTTGTGGCCATACTAATGTATCTACAAGATACACATATACGGGACGCATCTGACGGATGGCAGCTAGCTGCAGGCACTGAGAGCGCGATGACATTGGACTTTTAACTTGGCTGGCACTGCCAAAATCATTTCTGGCAGTCTTTCAATGCGGTCTAAATGGGACAAGGGGCATTACGATTCTCCCCAATATATCTTTACAAAGAGAATGAGAGATTACGGATTCTCTGAGTTTCGCTGCCTCATCATCGCCAGCATCACGCCGGATGCAGCTGATGCATATGATGCATCTCGACGGTGTCCAAGTCTTTCGATCTGGTCAGACACTATGTCTGCATGATCTGGGTGAATCACAAAAGAGTTGTATCTCTAGTTCTGATGGGTTTCCAGGCATGTGACCCATATATGACAATTTTTATTGATGATAATTGTAATAAATCATCTTCCAAAATTGTGAAAGCATTGTTTATTTGGCCAAGCTGGTTAAATAATATATAATAAAATATACATATACCCCTTGACTTCAAGATTTCTTACTCATTTCCCAAGAACTTTTCTTTCTTAGAAACATATTTAAAATTATAATTAAAAAAGTATACTTTATAGTATTCAATAAAAGAGAAAAACAAGAATTATCTTAAAAAATGTATATGATTCGACATAAAAATGACTTTATCCTGGATCCTTTGGGGTTAGCTAATATTATTTCATGGGCTTTGTTATAAACTTCTCAAGAATATAACCATTCCGCAGTCAAGCTGCATTATCCCAGTCACGAAATTGTCCCAGCAGAAATTATGAGATGGATGTCCGGCAAAGTTTGGCCCAAACTTTCGGGGTAATATCTCCCGGACCCCCTTAAGTGTCGAGACCACAAAAATTGTCATAAACTCAAGAGTCGTAAACGCAAAGTGGTAAACTGCGACGATGGCAGCTAGACGGAAAGCGGAATTGAATGGCGGGGAATGGCGGAAAGTCGAAGGACATTGAGAGTCATCCATCAAATTCACGGGGGTCATGACTTTTGCTCTTGTACTGACTGCACGTTTCCTTTGATTGCTCCAGACGGATAAAAAATGAGTGTCTCACCAGTTGGTTTTTTCCATAAATCCCTTTGCAGATGGCCGAGCTGATGCATCAGATGCGAGATCCAGCCCACACACTCGGCGGCTCCGTGGGCAGCATCCCGCAGACCTTGATCGGCGGTGGCGGGCATAGCTCCTCCTCGAACGGAGCACTAAATGGCATTCATGCCACGCCCGCCACCAATCTGAAGATGAGCGAGGCCATGAGGAGTGCCCAGCACGATACCAGTCCCAATCCCGTGAGTTCCAAGATGAAGGCCTCCAAGTCCTACACCCACGGACTGAGCAACTCCTCGGGCACGGTTAACATACCCACATCCACCTCGGCCCAGAGCAATCTCTCCCTCCTGGCGGATATCTCGCCGAACCACACGCACTTCTTCGAGGTGATGTATGTGGGCAAGATCCGGGTCTCCCAGAAGCGGGTGCCCAACACCTTCATCGACGATGCGCTGCCCAAGTTCAAGGCGTACGACGCCCAGCGGCTGCGTCTTCTCCAGAACCGCAAAATGTCGCTGAGCAGCGAGGGAGGAGTGGGCATCGAGGCGAAGCCATCGGCAGGAAGTACTCTGAAGAGCCAGGACCTCAAGGAGGAGGACGAAGAGGACCAGGAGCAACAGAGTCAGGATACCCAAAGCCAGGCCAAACCCCAAGTCCAGCTGCAGTTGACCGGCGCCGAAGAGGGGGCTGCTCCGCGTCCTCTGGAGGAGAATAACAAGGAAAATCGGTCGCCGGAAAAGCGTCACCTACTGCGGGGTCAGAGCCAGATCGAGTTGGGTCACAAGGAGAAGTAAGTATACAGTCGTTCGAGTGCCTTTTCCCCCTGACATTTCGACCAACAACTTTTCCATCTCTGCTCCGTTAAATCCCAAAGCTTTGACGGCTCTGAGCCATCGTCATCTGAAAGCCAACAGGAGGCGTCCAATGTTATTGTTAACAAACAGCCCACGCCGCCCAGGGATCAGGGCGTGGCCTCTGAGAGCTGTGTGAATGGGAGTGGGAGTGGCACTTCCGCCGCCGCCTCCTCATCCGCTGGCCCCAGTCAGTTGCATCCCAATTATGCGCTGGAAAAGTAAGTGCCACCAGCCGGCCCAGCAATTCGTCGCATGAATAGTTTCCTTTCGTTTTCGTTATTGGTTTTTCTTTTGAGAAAGTTTCCGTGGCTTTTGATTCGCCTCTGGGATCTTGACAGGCAAAAGGAGGCAAAAGATAATTAAATTTTTACAGCAGAGACTTTAATATTTTGTTTTTTATACTTTTCCTTTAATTTAATCGGTCTCTAAAATCTTAACCGACTTATTTCTATGAGATGACTAACAAAAAGTAGTTTAAAATTGCATCTTAATCCACAATAAAATATAATGACTTAAATATCAACTTAAGTACTGTTCTCTATAAAAAAAGATCACTTAAAAAAACAAACAACATTTAAAGTCTGGCTTGTTGATTTAATTACTTCTGCTTCTATATATAAATAATTGTTTTGATCCGAGGGTCTGCGAAAAGCAAAGATATTGGAAAATTGTTTTGCTTTACTTTGCCAGTTTTTTGCAACCCATTTTTGTATTTTCTTGGGTTTTTTTTCGCTTAACCCTTCACCCATTGACTACCCCTCTTAGTCGCATGGCACACCCAAGTTATAAGTCGTTAAGATCGAACCAGTTCTATCGATATTAACCCATGTTTTTTTAGTATACCCAAGCAGCGGGACCGCTCCGCCTCGCAGGGCTGCATTCCGCCGTATGTGGAGCAGAACCGGACGATGGTGTTCCTGGTGGGTCGCTGTGATCTCCGCCTGATCTCGCCGGACCGCAAGCAGGTGTTGCTCTACAAGGACTTCAAGGACGTAGCCAGCTGTGTGCACGGCCAGAAGTCGCTGGATCACTTCGGAATCATCTGCCGGGAGCTGAACAATGACGGCTACATCGGCTATGTGTTCAAGTGCCAGTCGGAGCACGTGTGCGACGACATTGTGGCCGCCATCGCTCAGGCCTTTGACACGTGCGCGGAACAGAAGAAGAAACAGGAGACCCAGATCTTCAGCTGCGAACATTGCCCGATGCTCTGGTACCACAAACTCTGCACGGACGTCGAGGGACTTTCTGAGAAGAAGACCCAGGCCCTGATACTGCGCCGCATCGAGACATTAAGCGACGATGAGCAGGAGATCGTATGGGCCAAGTTCTGCGGCTCCGAGAAGACCAACTCCCCGGTGGCCGAGCAGAACCAGTTCCTCATGATGCTACTGCGGGCACACTGCGAGTCCCGGCAGCAGCGCCACGTCCATGACACTGCCGAGAACCGATCCGAGTTCCTCAACCAGTACCTCGGCGGCAGCACCATCTTCATGAAAGCCAAGCGATCGCTCACCAACTCCTTCGACAACCTCTTGAAGCGGAAGCCATCCAAGGACGATATTGCTGTGCCGCCGCACAATTTGCGCGAGATACGGGAGGGTTCGGCCGAGCCCCTGGGCGCGGAGACTCCACCAGAGGGATTCCGATCCAGATCAAACACCGTGGGAGCGAGTCCCAGCAGCAAGCCCACAGCGGAGCAGCTCAAAAGCCCCATGATGGATATGTAAGTAATCTTATTTTAGATAAGTCATGTCATTATACAAATAACTTATTCTTTTCTCAATTATTATCAGATTCATCAAGGTGGGTAATAGTCCCAAGGAGGCGGAAACCCACCAGGGATCCTGGCGTCAGGCCATACTTAACAGCGTGGTGACTCCTTCTAAGGGCTTAGATAGCGAAGCGCCCACCGAGTTCTTGTCTCCCATGAGAAAGCGTAAGTTACACTTGTATTCAACTTACTATTTTTATTAAAATTAATTGTATATAATTATTTGTTCAGCTCCCAAGCGTGGCAAGCGAGATGCCGCCGAGTTGAGAGAACTCTGGCGCACTGCCATCCGGCAGACCATCATGTTGAATCGTATGGAGACGGAGAACGCCATGTTGCAGGCTCGCCAGAACGAGAACGAGCTGAAACGCATTAAGCTGGACTACGAGGAGATAGTGCCCTGCGACAAGCAATTGATAGAGCGCTGGGAGCAGATTATCGAGCGCAACTCCACACAGATTGGCAATAAAAAGGATCCCAAGGTCCTGGGCCATGCCATACGCACCGGAGTGCCCCGATCAAAGCGCGGCGATGTCTGGACCTTCCTGGCCGAGCAGCATTCCATGAACACGGCTCCAGTGGACACCAAGAAGTTCCCCAACTTCAATACACCGTACCATACGCTGCTGAAGCATCTCACCGAACACCAGCACGCCATTTTCATTGATCTGGGCAGGACGTTTCCCAATCACCAGTTCTACAAGGATCCCCTGGGTCTGGGACAGCTGTCGCTCTTTAATCTGTTGAAGGCCTACTCGATACTTGACCCAGAGTTGGGCTACTGTCAGGGATTGGGCTTCATCTGCGGCGTTCTACTTTTGCATGTGAGATTGGAAAATAATTTGTATTAAAATATAGATTTAATATAATCCATTTGATGTATTTTTAGTGCGACGAGGCCAACGCCTTCCAGCTGCTTAAGCATCTTATGTTCCGCCGGAACATGCGTACCAAATACCTACCCGACATGAAGAAGTTCCAGCTGCAGCTTTACCAGCTCTCCCGCCTGGTAAAGGACCACCTGCCGGATCTGTATGTTTGGCTCGACCAGAATGATGTTTCGCCCACCTTGTACGCGGCTCCCTGGATTCTCACCGTCTTCAGTTCCCAGTTCCCGCTGGGTTTCGTGGCGCGCGTCTTTGACCTGCTCTTCCTGGAGTCCTCCGACGTCATCTTCAAGTTCGCCATCGCCCTGCTCTCCGTGCACAAGGATCAACTGCTGGCCAAGGATAACTTTGAGGAAATCATGGACTATCTGAAGACCGTGGTGCCCAAAATGGAGCCGCATTGCATGGAACAGATCATGAAGCTGGTCTTCACCATGGACATTGGCAAGCAGCTGGCCGAGTACAACGTAGAGTACAATGTGCTGCAGGAGGAGATCACTACCACGAACCATCATCTGGAAATGCTGAACAGGGAGAAGACCCAAAACCAGCATCTGGAGCAGCAATTGCAGGTAGGTTTCTAAGATTTCAGGGAATTTAAAAATAAATATATTGACTTTTTTATATCCACAGTTTGCTCAATCCTCGATTGCTCAGCTGGAGACCACTAGGTCCTCGCAACAGGCGCAGATTACCACGCTGCAGTCGCAGGTTCAGTCCTTGGAGCTTACCATCCAGACCCTGGGACGCTACATTGGCCAGCTGGTGGAGCACAATCCCGATCTGGAGCTGCCCAATGAGGTGAGACGTATGCTCCAGCAACTGGACGACCTGGAGCGGCAGAGGCGCAAACCCATCTTCGCCGAGCGCAAAATTGGCAAATCCATTTCCGTCAACAGTCACTTGGGGTTTCCACTCAAGGTGCTCGAAGAGCTGACCGAAAGAGACGAACATGGTTCGCCACAAAAGCAGAAGAAGGAGAAGACACCTTTTTTTGAGCAGCTCCGACAACAACAGCAGCAGCTCCAACAGAACCGCCTCAACGGACAGTCCTCCAATGCTAATGAGTCCGTGTCCCCGACGCCGCCCTCGCGACCCAATCGCCTGTTGGACAATGCCAGTGCCAGGACCGTCATGCAAACGAAGCTGGACGAACTGAAGCTACCCGAGCACGTGGACAAGTTTGTGGCCAATATCAAGAGCCCGCTGGAGGTCGACTCGGGCGTGGGCACCCCTCTCAGCCCACCGAGCACCGCGAGCAACAGCAGCGGCGGCAGTATCTTCAGTCGAATGGGCTACCGGACGACTCCCCAGGCCTTGTCGCCCTTGGCCCAGCGTCAGAGCTATGGAGTAGCGATCACCACAGCTCCATCCCCAGCCCACATGGAGCAAGTACCGCCGACCACAGTCACGGCAGCCATGCCACGGGAGGACAACGAGGAGCCGCAGGCCATGCATCCGCTGAGCATGGTGGGAGGCGATGTCAACGTGCGATTCAAGGGCACCACGCAGCTCAAGTCGATCAGGCCGGTGCACCACATGAGGGCCATCAACCTGGGCGGTGTCCAGCACCAGTCCAGTACGGAGTCCACGGTGGGCGTGGCTCCCGTGCCCGTCGAGCTGGCACCGCCCACGGCCACAGGTCGCAGCTAACGGTTTTGATTTATCGGCAAATTGCTGCGCGGCTTCTATCGCGAATGAAAGTTGAACGCTACTCCTCCTTTATTGCCGCTTAGATACTTATATACAAACCCCAAGAACTATAAGATACAAACTCGAACTAATTTGTTTTCAAATTGTGTGCTCGCACAAAATGTTGCCATATACATATATTGCTCCGAAAGTTACGCAATCGTTATAAACTGATCCCCCGACAAAGAAAGGAAAATACAAATACTATACAAGTATACAAAAAATGCTTATAGAATGTAATTGGATAGTGCTTTTTCAAGATTTTATACATTTGGCTACCGCATACAAAATTTGTATTACAAATCAAAGCTTATATCCTTAGGCAGCATTCAAAAAAAAAAAAACTATAAAAATCACAAAAAAAAAGGAATATAAAACCCGAATCAAACGAAGCATTGATGAGTCTGTAGATTGTTTTTAGTCAGCCCCTTTTACTATTGAGTTAATGTGTAACGAATTTACTTGGTAGCTTACTTGTTGATTTTCGTGTTTCTTTAGTTCTAGTGGATTAGTTCTTAACATTACACTTAATTTAATTATATTTGTACATTTCTCCCAGGGTTTTACTTTGCAATGTAAACTAAAATCAAACACCAAATGTATAAAACGATTCCGATGACATTTGCTTGTACATTGTTCTCGAATAGGATACAGAAAGCTCACAAATCTATTTCATTGTCATTATGGTACTTGGATTGTATTGATTGTTTACATATATACAGATATACATATATGTATATATATTATTATGATATATGGATATTACAAGCGAAGAAAAAAAGGAAAAGTTGCTTCTGTGTTAAGTACTTATGTATTGCTTAGTCGGACTGCTTCCATGGGGCGTCCGGAATTTGTGTAGCTGATTTGTGTTAGAATATGATTAAAATCATTAATTAATGAAAACAGTAATAAAGTCAACAATTATTTAATCAAAGCATAGTCGTATATTTAATTCTTAACTACTATAATATAAAGCTACTACAATATAAAGCTTTATCTAAATCCATAAGCTGATTAAAACTCATTTCGTATGCTTAGTCATGACAAGTCTTAGAATTTATTCAGGTAAGTAACTCAGTTTCTAGGTTTTTAATTTAAAGCTTACTTAGTTTAAAATGCAAAAACAATTTGTATTCTTTTATTAGTATATCACACATCATTTGGTGCTTACTGGCTATTTTTAACAGAAATCTCCCAAGTCCTGCAAGTCCTACAAATTCTACTATCAGTTGCAAGTTCAAAGCCTAATAAAAAAACATCACAGTATTAGTCAAACTAAAATTCAAGACTTTATCTTTTTTTATTTAAAATGGCTGCAAATTTCAAAAATTAACGTGGCACTCGAAGAGAATATTAATTAAATTGGAAGAAAAGCCAATTCAGCAACACTTTGAGGGACTAACCTTAAAAGCTTTCAAAGTGTGGATGAGTTGGCTTTTGTGGAGGAAAGGATGACATGTCCTGCTCCCGATCTTGTTCCAAAAACCTATTCCTACTACTGTACAGATCCTGCTTTAAGCTCTTATTTACAAGTCGTCCTTGGTCCGTTTGTCTTTTTTCTTTAAACTATCCTAAGGACATGCATCCTTTCTACTCCTTAAACTCTGGCTTAAAACTAAATTCCGGCTTGGGCTGCGGGACTCCATTGGCCGCCGCTGCTGCCGCTGCCGCAGCTGCTGAAGCGGCTCCCAGGGCCGCCAGATTTCCCAGCATCGAAGGATTCTGAGTCATGCCGGGATAGAGATTCTGGTAGAAGAGCGGGTTTTGCAGCTGGAAGAGGGCCATCAGGTGGGTGAGCTGGAAATTTGGGGCACTGGGATCCACTACAGAAGCGGAGGCAGTTGGTAGCAGGCCGGGATAGAGTCCGGAGCCGGGGGTCTTGGCGGATTGATCCTCCTCTACCTTGAGGCGCTTGGCCTCCGGCTGTTGGGCATCAGCAGGGAGTTGCTGGAAAAAGGAAACCAATTATTAAGTAAAGAAACTAAAACATAAAAATAAAAATCGTATACTTACAATTTTCTTGGGCGGCCTGCCTCGCTTCCTGGACAGGAAGTGCTCGGCGGACAGGGAGGAGAGTGGAGTGGAGGTGTTAGTTGCCGAATTACCAATCTGTGCTGGAGCTGCCCCATTCACGGTGATCGGCTGCTGCTGTAGTGGTGTGGCATCCAAGGAGCTCTCCTCCGTATCCTGCTGTCTGGTTTTGAAATGCTGGTAGGCCTGCTCTCCATCCTGGCGATCGTGCTTCCGCTTGTGGCTGATCATTTGGCTGCTGGAGTGCAGGATGTAGTCGCATCCTTCACGGACGCAGTGAATATGGTTGCAGACCGAGGAGAACTTGCAGGCATCGAAAGGGCACACCTCGGTCTTCAGGATCTTCTTGAAACCGTCCATCTTCAGTTGATGGTCTTTCAGGTGGTACGTTTTGTGTTTGTCTGAAAAGAAAACGATAATAAAACGGTTATTAAATAAAGATTGTCCAAGAGTCCTTGTCAAGGATAAACTTACCCATATCGGCCTTGTTTTTGAATGTGTGATTGCATCCTTCCCGACAGCAATGATAATGGGATATCTTCTTGCCGTAGAAGGGGCAATCCTCGATCCGACAGTTCTCGTGCGCCCGGAACCGCCGGAATCCCTCGTTCACGATCTCGGAATCCTTTCGATGGAAGTTGGCATGCATCTGGACATCACTGGTGCTCACATACACCTTGGGGCAGTGCTCATAGACGCAATGGTAGTGGGTCTGCTTCCAGTTGTAGGCACATCCCTCTCCGTAGGCCGGAGCACAGTCGTCCGCGGAGGAGAATCGGGCGAAGCCCAGCTTAAGGCTCTCCTTGCGCTTCTTATGCCACTTCAGGTGCCGAATAATGTCGTCTTTCTTGCTCAGGATCTTGCCCTGGCACGGCTCCTCGTGGCAGTGGAAGTGCTCTCGCAGATTCTCCTGTCGGCAAAGGGTGTTCTCGCACTCCAGATAGGAGGACACTTTGCGCAGGTTCTTCAGGTTATCCTCGTTTTGAAGCAGAGCGTCCAGGCTACTGGCAGCCGAAAGACTGACCAGGCTCTTGCTCTGCTCGCTGGACGGGGGGGTGAGAAGGGAGGCTGGAGTCTGTGACTGTTGCAGGGGAGTGGTATAGGGGGTGGGTTCGCTTTCGACGGGCGTGACGCTGTACGATGAGTCCGCCGGCTGCTTCACGGGCGTGTACTGTAAAGAAGAGCCAGAGAGAAGAGGGGAAGGGTTAGAAAGACTCGAGAAGCATCTCTAGACTGCATGGTGCCCACAGCTGGGCTCCAGCGATCAATGGGAACCGACACAGCAGCTGTTTTGTTTTCATTAGAATTGCAACTTTTTTTTTGTCGATTCTCTCAAAAGCAAATCACGGATTTTGACATGAATGTTTTACTCGAATTACATCAACAGAGCGTGGGATATGAACACAAAAAAGTCAGAGATTGGATCAGAAAGCTATAGCAATTATAAATGCATAAATATTTTATGATGTTATGATATTGCTTATTGATCGTCACCCCTTGTATATGATATAGATTAGAGAATATAATTTTCCTTACCATGCTGGGCGAGTCAATACTATCCGTGGTTGACTCCAGCGGTTGCACGCCCGACAGCAGCAGCAGCTTCTCGGAACTGGCATTGGTGTGGGTGCTGTTGCTTGCCACGCCCGAGGAGCTGCAGCTGTGGAGGCTAGACAACGGCTTGTCATCGTCCTCGTCCTCCTCGTCATCATCCTGCTCAAACTTAACCGTGACCGCCGAAAGATTGTCGGCAACATGCGCCCCCATGGTGGAGGCCACTACTCCTCCAAGTGATGCTTCAGCTTCGGAGGCGGCGGCATGTTGCACTGTCTTCTCGATTGGCGTTGATGTCACTGTGGAGGATTGCAGAAAATTATTTGTGGAATACTGTTCCGATTGCAGGGAGCTGGCGTATTGGCCCAGGAGCAACTGATGTTGCAACTGTGCCTCCTGCTTGCCCATCGAGTTGGGAGTATTGTTGGGGGTTAGTAGAAGGTTTGATGTTGCCAGCAAATGTTGCTGTTGCTGCTGCTGCTGGTGCTGTTGCTGCAACATTAACTGTGTCAGCGGCGGCAGGCTGTTAAGCAACATTTGACCGACAAGGTTCTGTGTGTTGTTGTTGTTAGGTGTGGCGGGTGTGTGATTTTGAAAAGCAATCAAATTACTATTGGGACTACAACTACGGCTACTACTACAGTTGGTGTTTTGCGAGCTAATTCGTTTGTGCGTTCTTGTCTTGAGATGTTCTTGCTGTTGCAGTTGCTCTTGCTGTTGCTGTTGCTGCTGTTCGTGTTGGAGTTGTTGCATGCAAGTGCTGCTCGAGATATCCTCGTTCTGTGTGTAAGTGTATCCAGTCAGCTGCTGTTGCTGTTGCAGTTGCAACTGCTGCTGCTGTTGTTGTTGCTGCTGCTGCTGTTGCTGTTGCAGCAAGTTCATCATATAAAGTTGCATAATAAACTCCATTTGATTGGACATTTTGATCAAGCACTTTTAATTTTAGAACACTGCACAGCACAAGGATATCGGGAGATTTTTTTGATCTCTTTTTTATAATTTTTTTTTATTAGAAATTCTTTAAGATTTAGTTTCTTGAAGATTTTTAGCACAGAGCACAGCACGAATATCTCGGTTTTGATCGACTTTCTTGCACGACGTCTCAGCGATCCTCAAAGTTCGGCTGCGCAGCTCAAACTGATTCAACTCTTCCGCGACCTCCGGCTAATATAGCAAAAATTGCGCAAATCCAATGGAATACAACCCTCTCACCTCCTGGCTCTTAAAAAACCGATCACCTCCGCTCTCTCGTTCTCTTAAAAAACATAAAAATCCAATGTCCGGATGGTGGTGGCACTGGTTTCATCCCCTAGTTTTTTAACGACCCTTTGAAGGAAAATATTCTGGGAAAACTCTATGCTGGCCCAGTTTGATTTCGGTTTGTTTCCGCTTTTTTCGGACATTTTTTCTCGACCAATAAAATGCCAGCGTTCATGTAAATTTATCCTGAAAAGAGAGTTTTTTAGGTAAAAAATGCCAAACAAAGCGAGAGGGAAGCACATGATTGTAAAGGAATTCTCGTCCTTTAATGCAAGTTGGAGAGAGATGGAGGTTTAAGGATGGCATTAGATCAGTAAGGGAATTTTTGGCTCCTGTTTAAGGACTTTTTTTCAAACTAATTTTAAGTAGATTGTCTTAAATATAAATATTTGTTTTAAAGAAAATGCTAAACTACTTAAAATTCTTGCTTTAATATCTTGCTGATGGTATATATTCTTTTTTCAATGGTTTAAAATTTAGATTCTCTATTTCCATAATCAAGACATAGTCCCTACAAAATACCAAATCCACATCTTTTCTGTTTCGGATTAAAGATCTCAAAGTTATGCAAATTTGAAAAATTTCTGCAACTTTGAAAACAAAATGTATTCCGAAGAATTTGCGCGTTTTCAAAATTGGAGCAGCTGCCTACGGTTATTGGAATAATCGAATGAAATCCATTCAAATGCAAAAAATAAAATCCCAAATTTTTGGCGCCATTGCGAACTATTTCAAAATTAAAATTACAATCGCGCAAAAAATCTGCATTACAATCAACCAAAAAAACACAATTAAAAATGCCAAAAATTTTATAGGCCCATGGAAGAGGAATTTGCATATTAAAACCAGCATTTGCGAAAATGGTGAACGTGAGCAGACCCTTGAATCAGGATTTCCATTCGAAGGAGGCGACATGTAACATCCGCTGCGCAGGCTTGCCAAATCCTTTCCCGATCACAATTTGCATAAATTATTGCTGTAAAATATTGGCACGCAGGGTCATTTGCATAATTTTGGCACAGCCCGGAGCTACAGAGAGGGCGATCGAATTCGCCATCCGCCTCAGCATCCGGCGTTTTGAGCTCCGGAGCCAGTGTTATGCAAATGGACCTGTACTTTCGGTGGGGAGGAGGGTAATGTTACACTTCCAGGGCCTTCGAGATCGACTGCGCACGCGCGCAATGTGGAAATTTATGCAAATCAGCCAGGAAATCCCCGAACATCGAACAAATCGATTGGCGAGGGGCATGGGGCGGAGGACGATTGATTTTGAATTTGCATTTCGGCTTCGAGCTAGCTCGTCCTGAGGCGGCCAGGACTTGGTTTGTCACTTGGTTGGCGAATTGGGATTGAAGTGGATTTACCAATTGTTGCCATAATTGAGTGACATGGATAGCGCGGGGAGCGAGCGGGACGCCGAATCGGGACTAACCCATGTTCGGAGCTATTGATTACAGAAAAGGTTCCATGCCGCTTCAGTCGGGAAATGGCAACTGAAATTGAAAATCTGCATGAAAATGCAAACAAAAGCCCGTACATTTCATATCCGTAGTACAAAGACGATCCTGGCTCCGAAGTTCCGGGATTGTTTTATGTCCCCGTTCATAGTTACATTTCGGCTTTTATGCTTTTGCAGTTGCCTCTGAATTTGCATACGAGTATGACATTTTCATATTCAGTTACAAATGTTTCGAAACAGAAAACTTTTGTGAGCACTATTGTTGGATGTTGTTCCTCTTAATAAGGTTGATTGGAATGATGGAATCCCACGAAGCGACAATTATAATTTCGGACTTGGTTTGTGATTTGCATCACACTGGAAATCAATTAGGCGAGAAGGCGATTGTCACTGGATGGGGTTTGTCCATCCGAAATGGCATTTTAGTTTCCACCAAAGCTTACCTATGGTAGAGCCTCGATTTAGGAAAATTTCAAAAGAATTATCAGCAGTGTCATCAACGTGAGAAAGTCCCTGAGAACAATTCCAGAATAGAATCTTCCATCTATCTCCCTAATTACGGCAATTGCCTATGGCACTTCGATTTCTTTGTGTTTCCTCGCAATTTATGCTAAAAAGTAAACAAAAAACGTTTGAATATTCAATCCGAAGGGTGATCCCTTCACACCCTATTTGCCTACTCTAAGGATCCTGTGGAGTAAACGAATATTTTCCGTATTTTCTTCCTTTTTGTGAGCCTTTGTTTTGGGATGCGTTTAGCCACAGATTTATTGCCCAAGCCATTCGAGGATCTTAAAATCTACCCCGAGAGTTCACAAATCGATCGATGATATTTCAATATATTCATCCCACTTTGTTTGTGCAACACCGCTGACCCCTGAGGAAGGCATCCGGGCATTTGTCCCTTTTGCATAAATCTCGGCTATCAATGACCACACCGAATGCTAATAGGATCTTCATTTGCGAGTGTTTTGTCGTCGCCTTGAATCGATGGTGTCGGCCACTTAGGGATGCTGCCGAAGGACAATGGCCAGGGATAAAGTCATCGCCGAGTGACAATGCAAATGTGAGAATTTATGGGAGGGTCAGTTCCGGCATCTTCGACTGACCAACCCCGCGATGGACGCGTGTCCTAGCAACCTCCTTCAGCCAGAGCTGGTCAAGAACGAGTTATGCTGGACATGTGCTGGACCATGGAAAGGGTAAATGATTAAAGGGTTGTCAAACGGTCAGTCCAGGGGTCAGCTGGCGCGTGCCGTTCTGGGACACTGACCCCATTTGAACTTTCAAATTATTTATGAGCTATTTGTATATTGAGTTTTAAATTAATTGGCGTCGGAGGAATACAATAATTAGTTGTAAGGTTTTGAATAAACTTAGTAGAGTTTCCAAGTAATTTTGGTTAAAAATTCCAAGCCCCAATAAAATTAGAAAGTTATCCAATTTTCTCCCATGCTTTCTCTAGTCTATGGAAGTAAATCTCAGACTTCCTTTTCAGGTAACTAATTTGTATTTTTTTACGAAAGAAATTAATCTATTGTCTGGGTTCGCTTCCCATGAAAAGTTTGCAGCAATCGTCTTGAGAAATGTCCGTTAATTCGAGAACACGCTTGGGTTCAACAAAATGGCTGACCTCCAGAAGAGAGAAGCTTCCCAAACAGGACACGTCCAATGGATAACAGGCTGAGAACAAAATAGAAAGATAATTTAAATGCATGACCGCAAGGGAACCCTTTGAACCCCAGTCGCCATTGTCCCGCCTGTCCTACCAACTATCCTGCCACCCCAAGGACTCAGGCAGAAGCTGCGGCCTCGGAAACAGGATCAGGACGATTGCCATCCGTTGGGAGGCAATATCTATATCCCAGCCGAGAAGCGCAGCATCGCTTGAGTGCTTCCCGGCTGACCAGATTCGGCTATGGACCGCCATATGGCTCATATATCCTGCAAGGGTTTCATCCTTTTTTTTCTGCTGTGTTGTTAAAATTTTCTTCGCGGCCTTTCTGAAAATTAATGCCAATGTCCAAACCGGTTTTCTTGTGATTTTCATTTTTGATTCGTGGTCGCGAGTCCGGTCCGGTTTTTTGAGCCGGGAGGTCCTTCCAGCGACCCTTCAACCCTTTTGTTATTTTGTTACCCGGGCGGCTCCTAAAAGGATGCGCAAAAGCGAATAAAATTGCAGCTTTCGGCTTCATTGTGTTCATCGGCCTGACCCGAAGGACAAGGATTAGATGGGAAATCTTTTTCTTAAGTTTTTTTATTTGGGACTCTGAAAGGAAAGGATTCTCATGGAATAACCGTTATAAATTAACGGTATTAGAGCACAAGAAGATGGCGGCATATCAGGCGTGACAACTGACCATCTCAATTATCCCTCGATTACTGGCCACGCGACTGAAGGATGACCCTTCAAGATGACCACCAATGACCCGTCCTTACGGGCAACCAAAAACCTGTTTGTCCACTCAATAACAACACCATTATCCTTTAAGAACTCAGCACGCGCGCTGGCCATTGGTCAGTGTCCTTCGGGAGATAATCTTCGACTTTACACTCGTGCCACCATTGTTCCACATAAATCCACGCGTGTCCGCTTCTCATCTAAGTTACATTGAATTAAATGTATCCAAGTATCCCTTTTTATGAATTTATTGAAATATTATCAATCGATGGAGACTATTCATTGGCATGCGGGGATGAATATTGGGATATGACAATAAATCTGTGGCCAAAAGCATCCCAAAACAAAGGCTCACAAAAAGGAAGAAAATACAGAAAATATTCTTTTACTGCACAGGGTCCTTAAAGTAGGCAAATAGGGTGTGATCCCTTCGGATTGAATATTCAAACGTTTTTTGTTTACTTTTTAGCATAAATTGTGAGGAAACACAAAGAAATCGAAGTGCCATAGGCAATTGCCGTAATTAGGGAGATAGATGGAAGATTCTATTCTCGAATAGTTCTCAGGGACTTTCTCACGTTGATGGTGACTGCTGATAATTTTTTTTAAATTTCTGTAAAAGGAGGCTGTACCATAAGTGAGCTTTGGTGGAAATTAAAACGCCATTTCGAATGGACAAACCCCATCCAGTGACAATCGTCTGCTGCCTAATTGATTTCCAGTGTGATGCAAATCACAAGCCAAGTCCGAAATTATAATTGTCGCTTCGTGGGATTCCATCATTCCAATCAACCTTATTAAGAGGAACAACATCCAACAATAGTGCTCACAAAAGTTTTCTGTTTCGAAACATTTGTAACTGAATATGAAAATGTCATACTCGTATGCAAATTCAGAGGCAACTGCAAAAGCATAGAATCCGGAATATAACTATGAATGGGGACATAAAACAAGCCCGGAACTCCTGGGCCAGGATCGTCTTTGTACTGCGGATATGAAATGTACGGGCTTTTGTTTGCATTTTCATGCAGATTTTCAATTTCAGTTGCCATTTCCCGACTGAAGCGGCATGGAACCTTTTCTGTAATCAATAGCTCCGAACATGGGTTAGTCCCGATTCGGCGTCCCGCTCGCTCCCCGCGCTATCCATGTCACTCAATTATGGCAACAATTGGTAAATCCACTTCAATCCCAATTCGCCAACCAAGTGACAAACCAAGTCCTGGCCGCCTCAGGACGAGCGAGCTCGAAGCCGAAATGCAAATTCAAAATCAATCGTCCTCCGCCCCGTGCCCCTCGCCAATCGATTTGTTCGATGTTCGGGGATTTCCTGGCTGATTTGCATAAATTTCCACATTGCGCGCGTGCGCAGTCGATCCCGAAGGTCCTGGAAGTGTAACATTACCCTCCTCCCCGACGAAGGTGCAGGTCCATTAGCATAACCCTGTATCCTGTGAGCCCTGTGCCCGGGATCTCTATTCTTTTTCGTCTTTCCTACCTCAGCGGAAAAGTCGCCTGTGCCAAAATTATGCAAATATTTGTTAAATGCGTTTTAGGCATCAGGTCGCTCCGCATGGTGGAAATTTGCATAATTTATTAATGATACTACCCGCTGGAGGGTTGCTGGCAAATAGTCGTTATTTTTTTATCGGCAGCTGATTTCTCTGATCGATTTAATGAACTTTTGCACGTTTTTGCAGGAAGGTATAATCGAGAAACCGGGCTCAAGATTTTCACGGTTTTAGTCAAAAAGAAAGGAAAAACTTGCTCAATAATTTATCAAAAATATGCGCCCTTTCAGCATCTGTCCGAGTTGATTGATGATTGTTATGAGATTGTTCCTTGGAGTTGTCTCCACGATTGCCCAAGAAATCATTAGCGAAGACTCAAGTTACAGATTGCAGAATATTCTCACGATTTTTTCGGGATTTCTGCAGAGTTTTTAAAAAGTTTTTTGTAGGGTTACTTCGGAAACTAATGACAATATTAAAATTAATGAAACTAGATGATGTTATAGGATACTTTGTGCTGCACCCTGCAAATATTTACCCTTTTTCGGTCCAAATTTTTTCTAAAATGTGTAAAATTTCGAATATTCAGGTAAGAGGATAAAAATTTCGCAATTTCTCTAATTGCAAGGAAAGGGGTTCGGTTTTCAAGGACTTTCTTTTAAGTTTCGTTTTCCACACAGTTTTTTTGCAACCCCTAGCGAATGTCCTTTCACCGCGGGGTCAGCTGCAAAAGTTTAGTGAACTCGGTAGCGCGAAAAAAAGATAATAGACCAGAGACTGGAATGGAAAAGAGAGAGTCGGGAAACCAAAAGAAAAAAATATGAAATTATAATCTTATTACATCGTCACAACAAACAGAAAATAGCAAAGCATCGGCGCCCCCTTCGAGTTTATCCTTTTGGGCATCCTTCGATCATCTTCAGCTGCCGTTCAGGAGGCCCTCAGAAGCCTGGCAACTGCGCACCGGCCGGAGATATGCCAACATTTGTCCTGAATTCCTTCCTCGCCGGCTTCCTTGCCGAGCAATCCTTTCAGACACACACCACACGGCTCGCATACAATGCGACGTGTCCTTACAAAAAGGATTACGCAGCATGCTTAGATAAATGCTGTGGAAGGAACATCTTGTTATGGTTTCACCATCATCATCATCAGTCTTGAGGGTGGATTTTCGATTTCCCCTTTCATTGAAATCCTTTTTTTAGGCATTTTCTATACCAATTCCGTTCTAGTTTTGTGGAAAACGTTTCGACGCAATTCTCAGTTTTGTCTGAATTTCAGTTTTGGCAGTTGCGCAATGAGCCGAACAACGCCAACACAGTTCCCGAGAGAAGGATCAGGATATCATGATCAAAGCACGTTTGCAGCTTGGTTGGGTATCCATTGTCAACAAATGGGCGGTCCCACGAGCAGAAGGAAAATCCTGAAAATGCCAAGCGCAAAAGGATATAAATACCTAGAAAAAATAAATGGTTTTCAAGACACTACTATAACAAGGAATATGCAAACATTTCCCTAATCCGAGTAAGCACGACAGACTAAATTAAGTGTTAATTAAGGATATTAAACTATTAAACATGCTGACTAGCTGCCTGACCTACACATGTCAAAACAACTCATTAAGTTCCAATCACTGTACCCTCTTCGATGTGTCCGATTTCCGGACATTAACATTTCCTAATGACTTGCAAATTTTATGCAAATTGAGTGTCAAAAGGGGCATGCCCCATGAATGTCACGTTATACGACAATTAAATACCACACTCCTGCCTTAAATTTTAAATGGAATGAGTAGTCCTTATTTTATGAGGGGTATGGGAAAATAGTTAGACCCAGAGTGCTATTAAAATCTTGAAAACCTAAGTAAATACGCATTTGGTTGTCCCAACTTTGATTAATATTTGTTTGGACAGTCGGAAGGAAGAATTGCCGATGAAACCAAACCCACCCCGGATCCTTTTTTTAGGCCTTGCCATTTTTTTGCAACGGAAATTAAAGGAAAATAGGCAAGGACGAAAAGGCAAAGGTAAGGAGGAAAAATTGCAGTCCAGTCAGGCATGAAGACACTTTTGCCACAGCTTAGCTCACTCGGGCAAGGTCAGGGTCCATTAGGTTAAATGATATTGATGATGATCGCCAGATTCGTCGGGATGGCAAAGATCTCAACTTCGATCAGCTGGCGCAGATTCTTCGATTATTTTGGGGGGTTGATTCTGCCCAAGATCTTCACTTTTTTATTGCCTTCGGCCTGGGAAATTTCTCACATTTTCACACAAAAAAGAAAGAGATTATTGAGCTGTTTACGTTCGCCGTGGTCCGAGTCCTGGTAATAAAGCAATTAATGCGATTATATATGCAAGGATATGTTGACAGTTGGCTGGCCAGAGGTCAAGTTGCAATAGTCATTTAGCAGCCGATCGGGGATGGTTGCAGTCAAATTTTTACCTATTTTAAGAAAGATTTTTCATAAAAAATGTCCTTGCAATGCGATTCTTGGGTTCGATTTTCTAATAACTGATTTTCCTCTTCATCGAAACTCATCAATCATGTCGCCAAGGGGTAGATCTGTATAAGCTGAAAGTTTCGGATTTCCTAAGAAAGTACCTCGAAAAAAGGATACTTTTTACAGCAATCCTTTGAGCGGAAATCAAATGACAAATGCAAGCCTAATGATGTCAGCTGCTGCAGATTTATGTGAAAGTTCCCTCGCGGATTTGAAAAAGGGTTACCTTTTCTCATTCACCCTTTTTAGGTTTTTGGAAATGCAAAAAAAAATAGCAAAAGTGTTTTACGGTTCTGCCTGTCAGAGCCAAAGAACTCTTGCATTCAACCGTCTTGCGAAAAAGAAAAACCTGCATCCTGCATCCCTTCTTCATTTGCTTGAGCGGCATCAGAAATTCATAGGGTCCTTTATTACATTATTTTGCAGCCAGGACTGTTGCCATTTTCCTGACATCCGATACTGCAAATTGCATAAACACGAAGCATGGGAAATTAATAAATTGATTGGAGAGCTGGAAAAGGGTTGAGGTGCGCGAAAATTAAATTTTGCATTCAAAGTAGTCTTGGGAAAAAAACTGAACGCAAGGCTGTGGAAACTAATTGTTCGGCATTCAGGAATAATCAAGAATACGGATTTTAATAAACGATAAGATTTTTGGGAAAAGTGTTTCATAAGAAAATGCAAAATGTAAGAGTTTCCAGGTATTGAATATATTTTTTATTTTATGGAGAGGGTTACTCCCCATATGTTAGAAAGGGATAGAAAGTAAAATCCTCTTCACAGTTCCCTTTTTACTTAAAAATAAGTCACTAGAAGCTTAATTGGTTAGGTTAAGAGTACTAAAAATTATTGCTTGTAGTTCTACAAACTCTAAGTGTTTACTCTCCTAATGAAGCAACAATCTTAACTCATTACCTGACCATATATTTGCACATTACCAATCGACTTTACGCATCACATGTTTATCGCCCGTAAATATATGTAAGCCTCATGAATATTTAATGAGATTCAATTGAGTTGCCCAAACAGAAGACGGCAAACTCCTTGCGAACAAATCTCCGCCCCAAGACGGGACTATTGGCACTTGAAGAGAATTAACATTTAGCACGGTTAATGCCAAACAACAAAACATCAAAATGAAATCAAGGGCTCGTCTTGGGCCATCTCTTAACCCATTCGGTAGGATCTGGTGGTGCATCCATGAAATTTGCATAACATTGGCACAAGTCAAAAATCCAATGAATGCTGTGCATCCCCTTTCCAGGACACCCGTTTAATTGAAAATGCCAAAATTATGCAAATCACTGCGAAAACTCAGATGTGCATCATTTGGGTTACGATTGTTGGTTTTGGGTGCTGTGGAAAATCGCAAGCTGCCGGAATGAATTTTACAAAATTTATGCATTACCATTTGCAGTTTATTGCATATGCTTAGTGAATAAAATTATGCACATGGTTTTTTGTATTTTTTGTAAACGCAACTAGATTGCAATCAGTGTGAGAAATAATTTTAAAAACATTTTACACAGCTTACTTTGGCTAGAACGGAAAATTTTATGTCCTTTCCTGTTTCTGTTCGTTTCTTTTGTTAGTTTAAATTATTAACTTTAAATGTATAGTAGATATAAGGAACATTTCCCTTAATAAATATATTCTAAAAATGCTTTTCTTCTTAAAAAATGGAGTGAAGATGGACATGAACATGTGAACTTTTAAGAAACTTTTGTGGATATTTGAGTCATTTCGTATCGGGTTTGAAGGAAAAGTACCCTTAATTTTTGGCGGTACACAACTATTTTAAGTAAATTTTTGGCAAAAACCCCCTTTAGGCCATAGCCCATTTTTTATTTGATCATTTTACGGAACACCTTAAACGATTTCTAGTTAGATCTCGCTTCAACTTGCATCAAAATCTTGAAACAACATTTTTATCTATAATTGTCGATTTTTTCAGATGGAACCCCTTGCTAAATCCAGGATATCCACTTTTACCCCAAAACCGAGCCCATAGAGTGGCCAATTTCTACCCGATCCTTGAGCGGAATTAAATGATTTGTAGTTAGATCCCGCTTCAATCTACATCAAAATCTTGAAACAAAATTTTTGATTTATAATTTTCGATTTTTTCTACTGGAACCCCTTGTAAAATGCAGGATATCTACTTTTGCCCCAAACCACGGCCATAGCGTGGCCAATTTTCATCCAATCCTTGAACGGAGTAACTTACATGATTTGCAGTTCCACTCCCCTCAAATCTGCATCAAAATCTTGAAACAAAATCAAATCCATATACGATTTTAAAAATCTATTTTTATAACTTTTTGATAATTTGCGTACGATTGAGGATCTTAAATTAAATTAAAATCCTCGACGTAATACTACATAGATTATTTATATTGTTCACATAATGTTCACCTGGGAGTTTATAGTTTTTTATTTCAACAAGCCTATTCTTTGTGAAAAGATCATTAATATTATGACGAAAGCATTGATTTCTTTCAGATATAAAAGATCCTTTAATGATTGATCGTTAAACGTTGAATATAAAAATAAAAATGATGCGTGCATGTCCTTGAAAATTTCTAAACTTTGACTCGAAATCATTTTATTACTTTTTTGCAATAATTTTTAAGAGTAAAAAATTGCGATCTATGCTCTTTATTAATATGAAAACTGCCTTCCCCTTTCAGAATCTCTTGAGCTCTCACTCTCTATTTTGAAAATTCTCCCCGAGTCTGTTTTAAAATTCTGCGGGAAGGTCAGCATATTTTTTTCGTTTTTTGCAAACATCAGAGCGCGGAGCGTTTTTCTGTTTTATGTCCTCAACAATTGAACACGCTGTCAGGCGACGTAGCCCAGCATCCTTTATCCTTTATACATATAGCCGAAGCTACCCCTTTCCCTGATGGCCGTGACAATGACAGGCCTTTTGCCAAAATGTAGCATTTATAAAAATTTCAAATCACAAAATTTCCAACAAAAATAAAGCCCTGAATGGCAACAAAAAAGGGTTGATGTGCCATTGCCATTGCAAGTCCAGCAGGAGATTCCCTACTGCTGTGCCTACACATATATACATGCTCATATAATATGTATCAAGGATCTAAATATTGTGTACATATTCGCGAAAGGTTTCCCTCGTCAGGATATCTCAAATCAACTTTCTGGCCGGCCAAAGGCGACTTCTTAATCACACGCACGTGCTGCCGGTGTCCAAAAAAAAGGATGTGTTGACAAGAACAACCAAAACAATGCCAACACGCATCCTGTCCGTCGTTGGTCAAGCGGCCGGTCACTTTGACCGTCGAGGGGTTAACTTTTGTCCGGCACGCGTCACTGAAAATTTCTACAAAAACACACAATGAAAATTCATCAAAACCCTAACATGGAAATGGCCTGTGGTCAAGGACATAAAACGATTTGGGTAAACTGGTTTTCCTGGCGAAACGCCCGGAAAATTGTGTGAAAATGCACAAAGCAACAGCTTAGGCTATAATTAAGCGGTTAAGCGGTTGAGCCCATAAAATTTCAAGATTTTTAAGTGAAAGATTTTAAAGCTATTTTCGAAGTTTTAAAAATGTCTTTTAATATTCTTTTAACCTTTAAAATAGAACTCTAAACTATGTAACTAACCTTACCTAAATACTGAACCATGAACTATAATTATTTTTAAACAAAAAGGGATAGCTATTTTTTCACCTAAAGAAAATTGCAATTTTGGTTTTATGATTTCACTTTTTGCAATAAAAAGTTTCTTATTTCCAAAACCAGGACGGTTCGATCGATCGACGCCCCTTTAACCCTATTGAAACCCTATACAGCCATCGATCATGATCGCGCTTCCTTCCGCAAAAAAATTCCCACAGTGCAAAAAAAAATCGGCGAAGGATTCCGATTGAGATTAGGAAAAGGAACGGAGTCGAGCGAAAAAGAAATTTACGAGCGATCAAATAACCAAAAAAGGAGCCAGGTATCAAAGGGTGCAAAAATTGCAGAGGTCCTGCGGCCGGGTTCAAATGTGTCACGTCTTATGATGTCATTGCTGGTGATGCTGCAGCAGCAACCCCATTCCCGGAGATAGTTATCAGCCTTCCTGCGTCCTTATCCTTATTCTCCTGACCCCGATCCTCGCCGGTTCATAGTAAATTACGCGCAGAGGTGAAATGCAAACAAAGACGGATAGTCCTGGCCTTTGGCAAAAGGTCTGTCTTGGGGTCTCCAACCCTTGCTCGGTCTATACTTTTCTTTACTTTTTTGTGCCCTTTTCCCCTTTTTCTTGAGATCCTTTTTTGTGACGAATTTAATGATTTTTGCCTCAAAATTGAAGCGATTTTTCATTGACCCGAGAGTGGGGTGGGTTCAGAGTTCGGCCCGTCTTGGCCTGAGTCTCTGTTATGCCAGCTTGAACTGGCAAATGCGTTCACCCGTGAAGACTCTGCTCCAAGGAGAGGTTTCCTGCCCGGTTTTGTGGGTCATTGTCGCATTAAGCCGAATTTATGGCAATCGAATGCCAATAGTCATGCAGATTAATAGGAAAGGATGCCAAAAGGTGAACTATCCAAGAAATGTCCTTTTTTCGATATTGGGCGGGGCAGGGAATGAGATTTATTGCCATAGATTGAGACTGAGGTTTTTCTTGAAAAATCTGATTTATACTAAAGATTATTTTAGTTTTTATGAAAGTTTCTCGGTCTTGTGGTCTACAAGATTTTTTGGTAAACATGAAATGTATTAAAAGTGATTATTTTTTTTATTGTTTAAAAGCTTAAAAAGTAAGTGTAATTATTTTGATTAAGTAAAACTTATTTTCCTGTATCAAATATCTATAAGAAGTGGTAATATGAATGAATTGAATAATTACACTATACATGGTTGTAATGCCGCTAATATGGTGATTATTTTGGTGGTTGAAAACAAAAAAATCTTTTTTACATCAAATAGGAGGTACCACAAACATCAACAAGCAAATTTCTGCTTCAATATCAAACACTTTAACCATAAAATCTACATTAATCAAAAAGGGAAAATAGGCCAAATTCGAACAGATTTTCACTCATCCACTGAACATGCAAATTTCCATTGCGAGTGGAGAACAAAGCCCCGGATTTTTGAAAATAATTTAATGCTACATTTGAGCGAGGAGCACCGCGAGGATTGGCCAAAGGGTCAGGGGAGGAAGTGGAAATAGGAAATCGGAAGTAGACCAGCACGCTGACCCTAAATTATAAAGTTACAAAAGCGCGGGCAACCCTTTAGCTACCCCCGAACGAATCGAATTACAGGGACTCGGCTGGACCGAGGACCAGCAAGGACCTCTTGCCGTGGACCGACCCTTGGACAGCGCTGTCAACTGCGGATCTGGTGGGCTTGTTAGCCGCCTCGCCCTTCGGGCTGCGTATTCAAATTGCTGATGCCAGCCCGGGGATTTGACCAAACAAATCCCTTCTAATTTAGACCGGTGAGGCTGCGCATGTGCAGCAGATTAAATTTTGGACTCCGTGCAGCTTTCGATGCACAAACTCGGGCAAACTGGTTTTAGATTTCCTATGCCCCGGGATGCTGCGTGACCCATCCATCAAAGGACGTGGACGATGCACGCACACAGGGGCAAAAACAACAAGTCATTTGAAGTTTTAATAGATGCTGCATCCTTTTGTTACAAAAAGAACCTAAAACTGGTTTTTAAAAAGCGGACCAACCCTTTCACCGGACGAACATATTTTTTCGAAAGTTATTTCCTTAGACTCGGGCGAGTTTCCCTGGGAAACATCTTGTACGGCTGTATTTTTAAAAGAATTTTCTAATTTATTTTGATAGAATTTATCTCTTGCCGCTTAATGAGCACTTTGGGTTATGAAATCTTGAAAGTGTTTGGGAAAATAAAAAGGTATTTTAAAAATTCATAAATTTATAGGTAATGGAAATGCAATAAATAACATAAGAACATTTGAAAACTAAAAATATAATTGAGAACTTCACTAAAAAAGAGATGCAATTGTTATCTGTTATGGAAATGTGCCACGCGTCGGTCACTTAATCAAAAATTCAAGTTCAACCCTTGGAACACTTCAACTGACCGCTGACCACCTCGCTCGGACTATCATTGGCATTGTTTCCTCCCTTCCCATTTTTTGAGTTTAAAGAGGGGTCAATATGTGGCACGCGCGGATGGTCAGGAAACTGACGATGTATCCGGTGGAATCGCAACCAACACATTTAACGGATATTTCAAACAAAGCAGGGATTTCAATTTGCAAAAACATATATTATCAATTCATTAAAAGAGCTTTGTTATGCAAATTCATGAAAGTTATTATCCACCAACTACCAATGTGTGTCTGGCACAAGGAAAGGTGTTTAAATAAAATCCAGCGCTTTTTGATAAAAATTATATGCGTTAAGAAACAAGCTCCTTTTAAATTTATGAAGTAAAAAACAAAAATTAAGCTTAGACCAGATATAAGTTTCAAAAAATAAAAATGTATGATGTAAAAAACTTTACATCTTTTATTATAAAAGAAAAAAAATATACATAGATATACCTTTTTATTAAAAAAAAATTTTTGAAATAGCTAGATCAATTTTAAAAGAATAATAGTAAGTTTATTCTGCGGCTAATTTTGCTTCATTTGCCTTCAATGATTAAATAACTTTTTAAAAATCGCGCCAAACCACGCTTTACAACACTTTTTAGGGCTGAAGAGTCTTATAAAATTTATCGGGGTAATGTGCCAGAACTCTGAAGACGCGGCCACACTGGATATTAACTTCCCGCGAGTTAAATATTGTAGACTAATTTGTATATGTTTTGGAACATATTAATAGAAAACAACTACTTTTTAGTGACCTATCAATGGTCACCTGTGGTTAGTACGCAAAGGACTTGTAAAACATTTATACCAGCTGTCGGGATTTCCGTTAAATTTTTCTTTTAGATTTCACCATGGATGTGGAGAACAACAACAATACACGGTTTCCTGAATTGGAACCGGCAAAATCCGCAGAAAAGCGAAAAAATAATGGCACTACGGACGTAGCACCAAGCGAAAGTAAACGTTTAAAAGGCAACGATGTGAAAGTGGACGTTCCTCCTCGCCCGCCGCCCCAAAGTCCTAAAAAACGTATTTATCTTAATGGAGCAAACCAAACAAACAAATCGAAGCATGATAAGAATCTGAACTTCGTTTATGGTAACTACAAACACTATTATGGCAAGCGCATCCTAGACAAGGATTTTCATGACATACGTCTAGATGTCCTAGCTACCCAACCAGATTTGTTGCGTGACAAGCAGGTTTTAGACATAGGCTGCAATTCGGGACACCTCTCTATTCAAATTGCTCGGCAGTTTCAAGTCAAAACACTCGTAGGCATGGACATCGATCAGGGTCTAGTCAAGGCCGCACAAAGCACGATTTATAACCTGAAAAGACAAATGAATTCTGGTCCGGGATTTCCCCACAATCTTAGGTTTTTGCAGGGTAATTATGTCCTAGAGGACGATGTGCTGCTGGAGATTGAGCGCCCGCAGTTCGATGTGATACTCTGTCTGTCAGTGACCAAGTGGATTCACCTTAATTTTGGTGATGCTGGGCTGAAGCAGGCGTTCCGCCGTATGTTCCTACAGCTTCGCCCAGGCGGCAAGCTAGTTCTAGAGCCTCAAGCCTTTGATGGATACAAACGGCGTAAAAAGCTATCGGTTAGTAGACATTTAAATAATCTCTCTCAATTTATTAATTTCCCGTTTTAATTGCAGGAACAAATTAGGGAAAATTACAATAATATTAAATTCCGACCTGAACATTTCACCGAATATCTACTAGGTCCAGAAGTGGGCTTTGCATCCATGGATCTCATGGGTATACCAGAGCATTGTGAGGCTGGATTCAAGCGACCTATTGAGATATTTACCAAGCCTACTGGAAGCAAAGAATCAAATACAAACTGTGATTAAGTTAGGGATCCACAATCCCTAATAAGCGTTAATAAATAGGAAAACAAATAAATCGTTTAATTATGAATAATATCAGTGCTGTTTTGCGCGTTTATTTTTGTTGGGCGAGCTGGGTGGAGAAGGAAACTTAGCCACGATCTCAGGCACCAATTTGAGTAGATCCTCTGAGGTTGATTTAAAATCACTGTCTGCCCAGTGCAACTTCAGTTCATTCATAACCTGTCCCACTTTTTTCCCCTTTAAACCAAGACTGCTTAAAGAATGGCCATTGACAGGGAAGTTGGGCTTGGACCACGATTTAAGCTGCTGATATAAAACTAGTTTATTTGAGTACTTCAGCAACTGCTCGACATAGTCCCTATTGACATTGGGTTGAATGCAGAGCTTCTGGTAGTCTCGAATACTTTTGTAGTCTGTATCCACCTGAAAGATAAAAATAAATATTTTATTTTTTTGTAAGTTTTAAAGAAAAGATTTAAATCAGTTTCTACCTTCTCTCTATGTTGGGTGATGAATAAAGCCAGATCCCTCTCGTAAGCGGATAACTTAAGGCGATTGTGCATGGCCATCGCATCATTAACCGAGTTTAGCATTCCCGACATGTACAAAATAGGATAGTGCGGTTTTTCAAACTTTTCCAAAGCTTTACAGAGTCGGTCGAATTCCTCTAAATTTGGCTTTCCGGGCAATCCTATGTGCTCGAAGAGATGGCAGCGATTCATCTCCAGCAACAAGTCGCTTCCAAAGTTTCCCACAACTATTTTTTGCAGCTCGGTCCAGATACGCTCTCCACTAATCCTTGACAAGCCAGCAGCATTATCCTTCACCGCTACCAAAGTAGCTTCGTCGTGTCTCTTTGCATCTTTAGCAATACGTCCATAGAAACGGAAGTAACGTAGAATACGTAAGTAGTCTTCCTTGATACGGATATCGGCATCCCCAACGAAAACTACTCGGCGCTCCTGCAGATCATCGTAGCCATAAAAGTAGTCATAGACAGTACCGTCGAGACCAAGGAACATGGAGTTGATGGTCAAGTCGCGCCGATTGGCATCCAACTGCCAGTCGGTGGTATACACCACTTCCGCGTGTCTACCATCGGTACGAATGTCGATCCGTAGGGTGGTGACCTCAAAGTTTTCCTTGTCGTTGATTCGTGGTGTTATGGTTCCGTGTTTCTCGCCATTAGCGTTGATCATCCTCACCTCCTCCTTTTCAAACATCTCCTTCATCTGGCTTGGAGTGGCTGTAGTGGCCAAATCAATGTCTTTGGGCTCCATATTCATCAGAATGTCGCGCACTGCACCGCCGGCGATCCTCAACTCGTAATCGTACTTTTTGAAGAGCGAAACAAGAGACTCCAGTTCGGGCGTAAATATGCTTTTGAATTCTGGAGAGTCAACCTTTTTGAAAGCTGGATCCTTTCGCATCTTTGGCGGCTTTCCCAGTTGGGCCACTGCTTCGGGGGAAGCATCACGAGGATTACTGGGACTTGGTCCCATGCTGCCGGCTGTCTTTATCCAGCGACTGCTCTGACGAAGATTCAGGGCCAGCGAGGTAACGGCACGGGTGGTCAATTTAAGAAGGATACCTGAACCATTCATGGATCAGCTTTCCCAGGCCCCAGAGACTTCTTCCTTTATCCGGAACACGCTTTTTTACTCAATAATATTTATATTTGACAATTGTGAGACCAGATGTTTCCTCGAATCATACCCTACAAAATAAAGGTATTTGTGTACTTGTACGTGCTAAAATTTTTAACTTGATATATAAATAAAGCAAATTTAAAAGTTTAGTTTACAATTTATTTTTTGTTTGTATGCAAGATATGAAATTGTACAATTTTGTAACAAATATATAACAAAATGCTCCACTTAAATATATTCAGATGATTTTTTCTAAACAAAGTATTCCTTTTTTCTAATGCGTAATACGTATGTATTACGTATACGAAATACATACGCATTGCGTATGTTATTAGTTAATTTTCGAGACATAATTTTCTGAAATTAAATATTTAAACTACAATTTTAGAGGGTAGAACGGAAGTTCCATCTCTTGCTACTTAATAAAGCTCAAATCATTTTTCCCGCCTCCAAACAAGGTCACATTGGATTTTAACCTGTTACTTTGTGTACGATTTTCCAGACATTTGAATTAATGCCACCGCGGCTGCCACTCGCACCGTTTAGAAACCTACTGCATCTTGGACGCGGATCTAGAACTATGAGCTCCCAGCCAACTGTATACGTGACTCGTCCGGATGTTGATTCCAGCGGTTTGGAACTTTTGCGTAAGAGGTTGTTGTTTTTCGGAATTGCCACCGGCTAATTAGCATATGTTTTGAAATTAATATGCGTGATTCTTTGCAGCTGCCAGGTGAGCACTTGGAATGAGGCCCTGCCTGTACCCCGGACCGAGCTTTTGCGGCAAATTGCTGGAAAGGATGCCTTATACTGCGCTTTGACTGATAAGATTGATAAGGAAGTGCTGGATGCTGCTGGTTCCCAGCTCAAGTGTGTGGCCACCATATCGGTAGGCTACGAGCACATTGACGTGGAAGAGTGCAAGAAACGTGGCATTCGCGTAGGATACACTCCGGATGTCCTAACAGATGCCACGGCGGAGCTAACGCTTGCCCTTCTATTGGCCACCAATCGGCGCTTGTTCGAGGCCAACAAGCAGGTCTATAACGGAGGCTGGAAGTCCTGGGCCCCTATGTGGATGTGCGGCCAAGGTCTCAAGGGATCCCGCGTAGGTCTCTTTGGCTTTGGACGCATTGGGCAAGAGATTGCGGCACGCATTTTCCCCTTTAAACCGTCGGAGATAACCTACACGACCCGAACGGAACGTCCCAAGGAAGCGAAGGCGGTCAACGCCCGATACGTAAACTTCGACGAGATGTTGTGCAACTCGGACTTTATCGTTGTCTGCTGTGCTTTAACTCCGGAAACCAAGGAAATTTTCAATGCCGACGCTTTTCAGAAAATGAAATCGAACTGCATCTTCATCAATACAGCCCGGGGAGGAAATGTAGACCAGAAGGCTTTATATGAGGCACTTAAATGCAAACGTATTTTGGCCGCTGGCCTGGATGTGACCACTCCAGAGCCGCTGCCACTTGATGATCCGTTGTTGACGCTTGACAATATTGTTATCCTTCCCCATATCGGCAGTGCCGACATCGAAACCCGCAAAGAAATGTCGAGGATAACAGCACGAAATATTTTAGCTGCCCTTGCAGGGGAAAAAATGGAATCAGAAGTTGTACTATAGACTATTGGCATTTTTTGGAATTATTTAGTCAAATCTTATAATTTTTTTAATATGCAGCTGTTTCCGTGTTTTCTAGAAAACCTTGTGTAATGGAACACCAGTCCATAAAACCCATGCGCAACAATTAAACTGAAATACAATTCTAAAAGTGGAATAAAATATCAATTAATTGAAATAGTAAATTTAACCATTGTCTTATTAGGTAGGTTGCAGAAATTTTATGGCTAAACAACAAAATCAATCTGCTTTTACTAATCTTCCCCTGGTGGTAAAGGCTGGTTAAGATCGCTGGAGGCTGGCGCGGGTACAGGCAGAGGCGTTAAAGAAGTTAGTACAGGTACGGTTGAGATGACACTAATATCCGAAGGATCCAGCACCTCCTTTTTAATGTGATCGGCACTGATATAACCACCACTTTCATCCTAGAAGGAAAGCAATCAAAATTTGTAAATTAAATCAACAGGAGGAAAAATATTTAATAGTTACCGTGACAAATACATCCACTGACTTTCCTGAAATAATATCCAGCACCTGCTGGGTAATGCCACTGCCGTTCATCGGCTCGTCCTGGATGCTCTCCGCGTACTCCAACAGTGCCGGTCTTAGGTCAGGGCACTGTTGCAGTGCGTCAACCAACTGGGCGGGTGGAAGGTGAAGCATAACCGGCAGAGACTGAGGTTTCAGGCGCTGTATTGTTTTGAGGAAACCCTCCCAGATAACCTTCTGTCGCCAGACCTGCTTTATGATCAACCGTTGCAACAGATTTATGACAAAGTTGGCTAGTCGGGGGTATAGAGTCAAACTTTGGATTGTAGTTCGCATCATTAGAGTGGGCAGCGGGTTAACCTCCAGTAGTTGCTGAAGAACCGCCATTAGAACCTCCTGCGTGTACAGTTCACGTTCGCCCAAACACAACGAAGTGGCTTTTACAATAGATTTAAGGTCACAAACACTCGGATCCATAGTGTGAAGGGCCACCAATATATCTGTCGGTGACAGGGCCATTGTCTGATTAGCAAACTCGGCCCCGATTCCGAGCAATCGGTTAAAAACTTCTTTGACCACAGCAGGATTTAATTTGATAAGCTTTGGCAGAACAGCAATAAGCTCGGTACGAGACAAGCCGCTCAATACGGGTATCATGACGCGCACATCCTTGACCTTGTTCTGGTAGAGATCACGCACCCTACGCACCAGATCCGCATGCGGGGTTGGCACACGTTCCGTTAGTATGTAAATGATGCGGATCACCAGGGTCTCCATGCCTTTCGGACAATCTTCTATCAGTTTAAGAAGTACGGGGCTCTCTACGCCCAGTTTTTTAATAGGCAAGTCGAGGCTTCGTAGGATTGTGCGTTTCAGCTCCGAAGAGGTGGACACAAACACTTGGCACACCTTCTCAACGTAAACTGTAATAAAGTTAAAATATTAAAACTATAAGTAATTGGGCCTAGATGGAATCTAAGTATACTAACCTTCCGGCTTATAGGGCATCAGGGTAAGTGCCAAACCCAGGCATACTTTTGCTGTATCCTCACACCAGGCTGCATCTGCTGTGGGACGGCCAAAGTCCGGCGAAAATATGGCTGCAGGCGGCGTCTCTTGCTCCACATACTTTAACCATTCCAAAGCGAACTCATCAATGCGGGCGGGAAGAATTTTGTGGATATGGTAAAGGGTCACCAGGTGAGCCAAAGCGCGATCCTGGAGATCCGCTCGTTCGTGCACAGAGAAATTGAGCAAGACCCGCAAAAATCGATTCTTGCGAGGAGGCCTCAGTACCGCCAAGTCCTTTATAAGCTCAAGGCCGTACTGGCTGAACTCGTCAATAAGACTTAGCTGCACTAGGTGCCCAATGGCATCTTCGGGCAGAATGGGTGCTTCTAGGTACACTCGACGTAAAAGTATAATCTTCTCCTTGTGTTCGCATTTTCCCCCGATTCCGAAGATCAGCTGATTAAGAAGTTCGTTATAGGCGTGATCCGGACGATTCTCAGTTTTTACGTAGGTGTGTCTTGTAAATCCCTGCAGAAGAGAGTACTCTTCGAATAGCCACGAAAAGGCCAGGTCAATGCGTTGTTTAACGTCCTCAAGAATAAACTCCATTATGCCGTAGCGTACGTTATCCGGAAATGTGGCGGCTATCACGGTGACCAGCTTTCGACGTCTGGAGGCCACACCACCTTTGATGCACTGGCGTTCCGAGTTCAAAATGCGACGCACTGCATCTGTAAGGAACTTTTCCTTTAAGTTGCGCGGTAATGGTTTAGTTATCTCCTGTAACTTTAAAGTCTTGGCGCGCTCCTTCATCCGTTCGATCACAGTCTGTTCACCCTTGGCGCGTTCCATTGTCTCACGCAGCTTTTTAGTAGCTTCCTCCTTGCGCTGAAGCTCCTCCTCGCTTAGTTTCCTTGCTGACTCTTCATCCACTTCCATGGAACTGCTTTCGTTATCGCGCACCTGAACTTGCTTCACTTTCATAGGCGGCTCCCGACTGAATGTGGCAGCTCCGGGTCCCAAACGCTTCTCAGTAAGTTGCTCCCCGAACATGCGTGAAATATTACTCACTTGCTGTTGCAAGGACATCTGCCGAATGGGAGTGTATTCGTCTAGAAACTTCGGTGGAACCTCTGCCGGAAGAGTCGGCAGGAATTCCACAACCAGAGAAACTACGGTTTCAGGGGCGCGTAAATGCTCCGCCAGGAACTTTTCATTAACCCGCGTGGACTTCAATTTCTGGCGTTCTAGCTCTTCCGTGTCGAGCTCCATCTCTCGAGACATCTCTCGTTCGCGCTGTTCGTTCGCCAGTCGGGCCCGTTTCGCCATGCTTTGAGCAGCGTTTTCCAGAATGCGCTTTTGCCTCCTTGCCATCTCCTGCTTGTCCATTTTAGGTATGAGCTTTTGAATCTCGCTTGAAGATGAGCCGAGATCCAGCAGCATGCCACGAATGGTGGCGGAGAACTCGAAGGCTCCGCGATTCTTCAGAAGTGTCTGTAGCTGCATTTTAAGGCTCTTGCGAACTGAGCTTACCTGGGAGTCGGTAAGTGTTGGTGGTAGGTTGGCATTAAGGTGCTTGAAGGCTTCGACTACGGCTCCCATGAATACTGGTCGCATCTTGGCCACCGTACACAAGCTACTTGTGCAGGCAATCAAGTTTACAGATGAAATATGTGTTGTGCCGTGAAACTGCAACATAATGTCGAATATATTGTTAGCCTCCTCTTGCAGCTTTTGGCGGCGGAAGAGTTGGCAATGTTCCGGAACATCGGCTAGCGAAAAATCTCCATCCCTTTTCAAGCTATCCTCGTCAGCATAACTCTGAAGGATGATGACACCCTCCAAGAACTTAATGGCGTTAGTGCGTATACCGTCGTTCTCGTTATCGATCAAATCAAGAATCTGGGCCTTAATAAGGCTAAGTATGTTCCATGACTGCTCGGCACTGTCGCCGGGTTCAGGGAGGTTGCACAGGTACTGCAATCCGTTCTTGTAGATGCTGCCACAGGCCTGAATCACACGCTTAATAACCTGAGCTGATTTGTCCCGAAGTAACATGGACACAATGTTGATCAAATGTGGCAGTAGTTCCACTTTAACTTTGCTGGAATCGAAATCATATTAAAGAAAATGGAATCACTAAGAATGCTCTTTATTACCAAACTTGCTCCACGAACGCGACTACCTGCTTGCGGACCTCCATATTCTGGTCGTGAGCCTGAGACAGGATCGGTTCCAGAAACTCATCTGCTAACTCTACACATGATCCAAGAATAGTCTCCTGGATCTTGACGAGCAATTCGCACTTTATGGGTGCCGCGGCAGTTACCAGTTCATTGCACCACTCTACCACCTAAAATTCGTAAAGAAAAAATTATTTGTTTAGCGGCTTAGATTTCATGGAATTTTCATTTAACCTTTGACCGAGCGATTGCCGTTTTTTCGTCTGTGAAAAGATTGGCTGTCTCCGAGACAAATTGACTGCGTCCAATTATGCTATCCATTATTGGTCTTCTCAACGAACTCTACTTAAAGTTAAAAAATATTAAAATGTTTAAGAGTCGCCGGCACAGATGATACCAAGCGAACATCGATAGCCACCTAGACCCTGGATGCTCAATTAGCGGTTCATCGTAAGTTTTAGCTATTTTTCTATTTAAATCGAAAAAATAGGAAATAAAATGTTTAATTCGTAAAACGTTGATTAAAATGCGCTGAAAATACAGAAAGTTAAACATTGTTAAACAAATTATTCATTATTTTGGAATTTAAATTTAGCGAACCATTTATCGATAGTGCTGCTGTGCGATGGACTACTGATTTGCGGGGGTGACTATCGATAGGCTGGATGCATCGATTTACTCACATTTCTTGGGTGTTTTAAAAAGAAAAGCGTGAAAAACGGCCCAAATAAACGAATCATCTGCGTGTCGGGAAGAAAAGTGCATCGAAGCGAAAGCTATACCTTCCGCAGGTGTTGAAGGCCTCGAAAAATACTGCCAAATAGTTACAGCAACCGTATCAGTCGTCTCGCAGTCGCAGCGCAGCGAGTGTTATTTAGCGCAGGGGGGAGGGAGTGTATGTGCGTGTGTATGTGTGCGCCAGTGAGTGGGCAGAGGAGCAGCAGCGGATGTGGATGTAGCTCGAAGGAGCCCGCAGTTAGCAGCGGATACCACGAAAAGCAAACGGAGACAAGAAAATAAACACGGCACTGGAAACCCTAAACGCGGCATCGCAGAGAAAAGGTTTTCTGGAACAACAGCAGCAGCAACCGCCGAAGTCGCAGCAGAGACTGAGCAGAGGCAGAGACAGCCGCAGCCGCGTCGGTGACCGCACCCTAATGTCAAATAGCCAAGCAAATGCCGGCAGCAGTGGTAGCGCGGTAGCGGATGAACCGATCCAGCTCCAACCCCCCACAAATCCGAATCCGAATCCGAATGCATCCAGCCAAGCAGCAGCTGCAGCCGCAGCGGCAGCAGCTACGCCGGCGTCGCAGCAGCAGCAGCAGCCCCCTCACATAGTCGGAGCCTCAACAGCTGATGCGGGCACTAGTAGCGTTCAGGTGTCTGAGGGGGTCAACCTAGATTCGTCACCCCGCGAAAGCGGTGACGATTCTGAGGATGAAAGTGAAATCCTGGAAGAGTCGCCCTGCGGACGGTGGCTGAAGCGGCGAGAAGAGGTCGACCAGCGCGACGTTCCAGGGATCGACTGCGTCCACCTGGCCATGGACACCGAAGAGGGGGTGGAGGTGGTGTGGAACGAGGTGCAATATGCTAGCCTGCAGGAGCTCAAGTCGCAGGAGGAGAAGATGCGACAGGTGTTCGACAATCTCCTGCAACTTGACCACCAGAACATTGTCAAGTTCCATCGCTACTGGACGGACACACAGCACGCGGAGCGTCCTAGGGTGGTCTTCATAACCGAGTACATGTCGTCGGGCTCGCTGAAACAGTTCCTCAAGCGCACCAAGCGCAACGCCAAGCGGTTGCCGCTGGAGTCTTGGCGCCGCTGGTGCACCCAAATCCTGTCCGCGCTCAGCTATTTGCATTCCTGCACGCCGCCCATCATCCACGGCAACCTAACCTGTGATAGCATCTTCATCCAGCACAACGGTCTGGTCAAGATCGGCTCGGTGGTTCCCGATGCGGTCCACTACAGCGTCCGACGGGGCCGAGAACGGGATCGAGAGCAGCAGCGAGAGCAAGAACGCGAGCGCGAACGGGGCGCCCACTACTTCCAGGCGCCGGAGTACGGTGCAGCCGAACAGCTAACAGCCGCCCTCGACATCTACGCCTTTGGGATGTGCGCTCTGGAGATGGCCGCCCTAGAGATCCAACCCAGCAATAGCGAGTCGACTGCCATCAACGAGGAGACCATCCAGCGCACAATCCTCAGCCTTGAGAGCGACCTGCAGCGCGATCTAATACGCAAGTGTCTGAATCCGCAGCCGCAGGATCGGCCCAGTGCCAATGATCTGCTCTTTCACCCACTGCTTTTCGAGGTGAGTGTGTAGGAAAAAGCATAACAGAAACTAATCAATTAATGTCACTTTTAAAGGCCATTTCAAGAGTACTTATAATTTCTGATAAAGACAAGAACTGTTTCTTGTATCCATTACCATTAATATTATATAACTGATTAAAACGGACCGATATTATTTTTACAGACATACGTAACTAAAAAATATGATATACCTTAAAAGATCGATTAAATTTTTTAGTTTCTACAACAACTGTAGTCTTAGTTATAATATGCCAAAAAAGGATTTCAAATTTCATCTTCTTTCCTCTCTTGCAGGTACACTCCCTCAAACTACTGACGGCCCACTGTCTGGTCTTTTCGCCCGCCAACCGCACCATGTTCTCGGAGACCGCCTTCGACGGACTGATGCAACGTTATTACCAGCCGGATGTTGTGATGGCCCAAATGCGAATGGCTGGCGGCCAGGAGCGACAATACCGTCTAGCCGACGTCTCTGGCGCGGACAAGCTTGAGAAGTTTGTCGAAGATGTTAAGTATGGGGTATATCCGCTGATCACGTACAGCGGCAAGAAGCCGCCAACTTTCCGTTCGCGGGCCGCCTCGCCAGAACGGGCTGACTCCGTGAAATCGGCCTCACCGGAACCGGTGGACACCGAGTCGCGGCGCATCGTCAACATGATGTGCAGCGTGAAAATCAAGGAGGACAGTAACGACATAATCATGACAATACTGCTTCGCATGGACGACAAGATGAATCGCCAGTTGACGTGTCAGGTGAACGAGAACGATACGGCGGCGGATCTCACCAGTGAGTTGGTGCGCCTGGGATTTGTCCATCTAGACGATCAGGACAAGATCCAGGTTCTTCTTGAGGAGACGCTAAAGGCGGGCGTTCTGAGCGATGGCGCCGGAGCGGAAAGCTCAGGCGCAGGGGTGACCACCACAGCGACCATGGCGGCGTTAGAGCAACTGGAGCGGAACTGGTCAATTTCTTCAGATGCAGCAGACAAGCAGGCCACTGCGGTGATGTACGTGCCCCAGGAGCAACAGCATCAAGATTCGGCCGCGGCGGACGCAGAGCAATCGGGAGCCGCGACGAGCAATTGAGAGTATCAGCTTAGTATTCAGGGCAGGCCAGCGCGTATTGTTTTTATTGTATTGGGAAATTACACATTACGATTTTATTACTACTATTATTTGTTATTTTTATATATATACCTATATATATGTATATGTATGTATGTATTTGAAATAATATTTATGTATGTATGTACCATAAACGATGTTGAACCAGGCTTCCAAGCTAAAGATTTCCATGACACAAGACACACACACAAAACCGTCGAGGGTGGGTCGATTCGTGTGGATCCAAAACAGAAAAATAGTACTATATTAGAAGAAAGGACCGGATAAGAAAACTCTCGTGGAATATTGAAATTATTTATCATTTGAACAATTTTTGTTGATCCGGGCCTTCTATTTGCTTGGCTTTAATGTAATGTAATCATTTATAGCAAAGTCGCTTTTTAAATTGCAAATTTTTGATGAAAATTGACTATTTGAATCCCGGACCTGCTTCAGACATAATTATCGACCCAACCTTTAGAACACTATTTGAGAAGATACACACCTCACACTAAGCTAACGAGCTGAATAAACCAAGCATTCGCTTAGCACAACTCTTGAGCCAGCTCGAATCGAATTCGCAGCTCTCAAATCCAGACACAATTGGAATACGAAAAAGCCGATTTACCGATTTCGAAATAGTGTCTGGGCGCCACTACGAAGACGATTTTTTCTAGGACTATATCAAATTTCGTAACTTAGCCATGCCGCGATGAGGACGACACCTAAAACGCAGTGGATTGTATTTAAATGTATTACAAATATAAAAAAATACGCAGGGCCACGAAAAAAATAAATTATTAAACTAGAAAACAAGATACAAAACTATATTAACACAAGCAACAACAATAATACACAACTGACATAGCTACACTATTATGAAATAAATAAAGATGGCAGCCAGCTAACTAATTCCAGTTTTTGTTCCCCTTTTATTCGTCAATTAGGTTTAATCCAAGCTCGCACGAAAGCTTAAGTCGATTAAATTAGACAAGTTGTGTAGCTCAATTGGTAGGCTTATTAAATAAAGTGTCGAATTCAAAATTATTTTAAGCCTGAAAGTTTTAAATTGTGGCATTGCCCACTTTTGATTGAGGGAACAGGACTATCAATTGAACATTTTACAAAACATTCTTATTTATTTTGACTTGCAATCGAATATTATTTTTAGAATACATGATTAGGATAAAAACTCCCATAAGTTTCATCTTTAAGTAATAGCGTACCCTTCATGGGTAAGGTTCCTTTTGATTTCAATTTCATATACACTTTGAACTTAATTTATAGAAATGGTATTTAAGCACATGCCTGGGCAGTACCTTCGGTCTCCTTTGGCTCTGGGGTAGCCAACTTGCGGCGCTTACACTGGCGCTCGTCGCTTTCTTCGTCACTGAAACCCTCTTTAGATGGCTCAGTATGTGGTTCATCAGTTGTCTCCTTTTTATCGCTTTCTTCTGGAGCTCCTCGAACTGATAGTTCCTTTTCATAGAGGTCTAAAAGCTTGTTTCCCTCGTAGAGGACAAAAGGTAGCGTGGCTCGCTGATAATAATCCGGAAGCAACTCCAAATTGTTAATCACAGTGTCCAACATGTGTGACTTCTCACACCAGATTCCAGGCGCGTCGTTTCGCACAGGATTGATGTGGACGTGCAAGTGGTAGAACGAAGGCTGATAATGGAAGTACATCCGTAGCTGGTTGGGATTCACACCATATCGCTCACGTATTGCCTTCTTTGATGATTGACGCAAGTTTCTGAGCAGGTTCAGGTGGCTACCGTTGAGATCCCTCAAAGACTTAATATCGTGCTTGCGAATAATGCCTAACAGGTACAGATTTTCAACATTACGGCCATCCCACTTGAGATCGGGCAGCAGGATGAATCCCGTTTCTGCATCGTCGTCCTCAAACACGATTCGCTCCTTCTCCTGCTTATGCTCAAGAATATTGTAGACCCACTCTAAAGAAAACTGGCTTTCTGTGAGGTATGGCAGGGTAATCTTTTCATAAAGCTCGGGAGTCTCCCGTATGAGGTACTTCTGGCATATGGAATACTTCTCGATGTGCTTATCTGTGGCAGGATAAATTACTGTGCTCTTGACGCCTACAAAAACATGGTTTCTAAGAAAACAATAATTCAAAATTTAAAGAATCTTACCACAAAGATCTCTGCTCGGCACAACTTGGAAACTTCCATAAATATTGTTCACAAACTCTGTGGCCACCTTCAAATCCGAGCTAAAATAGCTTGGCTTTTTGGGAGACTCATCTGCAGCTGGTTGCGTAGCCACATCACTTTCCCGATATGCTACAAACAAAATTAATTAATATTCGCTCAAATAAAATAAGGCAAACATATTTCTCCCACCATTCTTCTCAAAAACAACAATTGCATCGTCTGTTTCTGAGAGATCCGGAAAAGAGCCCAGCAAAGATATACTCTTCCGCACGCTGTTGTTACTAAGTATCCTCTTTAGGCGGAATTTCGACAAGTCGTAAGAAGGCGATTTTGCTTCTGGGCTCTCCACTGGTGCCGGCATTTTAATTATTTAAATAATAAATGCAAATGAAGAAAATAGTTAACTTGCGGCTTTTATAGTGATGGGCTAACCATATACGATATATCGATAGTAATACCTTCGATAGCTTCTTTGAATTTAATTTGAAAAACTGCTATTTTTAAAATGATGAGAAAAATTATTCTTGGACTTTGAGCAGTTTAATGTATTGCGATTAAAAATAAGATTTTGTGCAAGATATGGATATTTATTCCTCCCAATCCTCGAAACGACTCGCCATTTGTGTCTAAAAATTTTAAGAAATATTTTTTCCAAGTTTTGATGCAGATTGTCGAGGAAACGACCCACAATCGGATTAAGGTATTCCGCTTAAGAATCGGATATTGGCCAAGATATGACCTGCATTGTGGGCCGATTTGTCCTTCCCTGCGGCATCCCTATTTTGGAAGGGGACCCCCTAGAAAACTTTACAAAAAATCGAAAAAATATTTTGTTTCTGGGTTTTGATGCAGAATGAAGGAGAATCGATCTACGAATCGTTTAAGATATCCCGCTCGAGAATCGGATGACTATTGGCAAAGATTTGGCCTTCGCAGGGGGCCATGTTGTCCTTTCAAGCAGTTTCCCCATTTTGGAAGGGGATCCCCCAGGAAATTTTATAAAAAATGGAAAAAATATTTCGTTTCTGGATTTAGATGCAGAATGATGGAGAATCGATCTAAGAATCGTTTAAAATAATCCGCTTAATAATCGGAGGACTATTGGCAAAGATATGGCCTTCGCAGGGGCCATGTTGTACTTTCATGCACTTTGTCCATTTTGGAAGGGGACCCCCTGGAAAATTTTACAAAAAATCGAAAAATAATTTGTTTCTGGATTTTGATGCAGAATGATGGAGAATCGATCTACGGATCGTTTAAGATATTCCGCTCAATAATCGGAGGACTATTGACAAAGATATGGCCTTCGCAGGGGGCCATGTTGTCCTTTCAGGCAGTTTTCCCATTTGGGAAGGGATCCCCCCAGAAAAGTTTACAAAAAATCTAAAAAATATTTTTTTTCTGGGTTTTGATGCAGAATGAAGGAGAATCGATCTACGAATCGTTTAAGATATCCCGCTCGAGAATCGGATGACTATTGGCAAAGATATGGCCTTCGCAGGGGGCCATGTTGTCCTTTCAAGCAGTTTCCCCATTTTGGAAGGGGATCCCCCAGGAAATTTTATAAAAAATCGAAAAAATATTTTGTTTCTGGATTTAAATGCAGAATGATGGAGAATCGATCTACAAATCGTTTAAGATATTCCGCTCAATAATCGGAAGACTATTGGCAAAGATATGACCTTCGCAGGGGGCCATGTTGTCCTTTCAGGCAGTTTTCCCATTTGGGAAGGGATCCCCCCAGAAAAGTTTACAAAAAATCTAAAAAATATTTTTTTTCTGGGTTTTGATGCAGAATGAAGGAGAATCGATCTACGAATCGTTTAAGATATCCCGCTCGAGAATCGGATGACTATTGGCAAAGATATGGCCTTCGCAGGGGGCCATGTTGTCCTTTCAAGCAGTTTCCCCATTTTGGAAGGGGATCCCCCAGGAAATTTTATAAAAAATCGAAAAAATATTTTGTTTCTGGATTTAAATGCAGAATGATGGAGAATCGATCTACAAATCGTTTAAGATATTCCGCTCAATAATCGGAAGACTATTGGCAAAGATATGACCTTCGCAGGGGGCCATGTTGTCCTTTCAGGCAGTTTTCCCATTTGGGAAGGGATCCCCCCAGAAAAGTTTACAAAAAATCTAAAAAATATTTTTTTTCTGGGTTTTGATGCAGAATGAAGGAGAATCGATCTACGAATCGTTTAAGATATCCCGCTCGAGAATCGGATGACTATTGGCAAAGATATGGCCTTCGCAGGGGGCCATGTTGTCCTTTCAAGCAGTTTCCCCATTTTGGAAGGGGATCCCCCAGGAAATTTTATAAAAAATCGAAAAAATATTTTGTTCCTGGCCTTAGATGCAGAATGATGGAGAATCGATCTACGAATCGTTTAAGATATTCCGCTCAAGAATCGGAGGACTATTGGCAAAGATATGACCTTCGCAGGGGGCCATGTTGTCCTTTCAGGCAGTTTTCCCATTTGGGAAGGGATCCCCCCAGAAAAGTTTACAAAAAATCTAAAAAATATTTTTTTTCTGGGTTTTGATGCAGAATGAAGGAGAATCGATCTACGAATCGTTTAAGATATCCCGCTCGAGAATCGGATGACTATTGGCAAAGATATGGCCTTCGCAGGGGGCCATGTTGTAATTTCAAGCAGTTTCCCCATTTTGGAAGGGGATCCCCCAGGAAATTTTATAAAAAATCGAAAAAATATTTTGTTCCTGGCCTTAGATGCAGAATGATGGAGAATCGATCTACGAATCGTTTAAGATATTCCGCTCAAGAATCGGAGGACTATTGGCAAAGATATGGCCTTCGCAGGGGGCCATGTTGTCCTTTCAAGCAGTTTCCCCATTTTGGAAGGGGATACCCCAGGAAATTTTATCAAAAATGGAAAAAATATTTTGTTTCTGGATTTAAATGCAGAATGATGGAGAATCGATCTACGAATCGTTTAAGATATTCCGCTCAATAATCGGAGGACTATTGGCAAAGATATGGCCTTCGCAGGGGGTCATATTGTCCTTCCCCGCTTTTGAGGGGGATCCCCCAGGAAATTTTATAAAAAATGGGAAAAATATTTTTTTTCTGGATTTAGATGCAGAATGATGGAGAAACGATATTTCGCTCAAGAATCGGATGACTATTGGCAAAGAAATGGCCACCGAAGGGGGCCCTAATCTTCTCCGATTTATTTTCCCCAATTCTCAAAGGTATTCCACCGGAAAAATTAAAAATTCGCACTGTGGCAAAATTATGTGACCGCTGTGATGCATAATATTAGAAAACAAATCGTTGTTAAATTCTCTTTTATTGTTTTGGGCCATTAAAGTACTGTTAATGAACTTTAGAATATGTATTTGTATAAACGACTACATCGCAACACCAAGGGCTTGCCCAATATGTTCAGAACATGAGTTATAACTTTTCGCTTAATACTAACACTCCTTTTGCACTTACACCTAATGCCGATGTACACAAACAGGGATATTAAAATTTGTTTCTCCGTTGACTTTAGAGATATTTATACAACAACACCTTTGGATGGCTTGGTACCTAGGATATCAGAAAGCTTTTGCTGATAGGAGGCCAAAAGGTTGGCGTCGGTTATCCCGAGGGATTTGCAAGACAATTGCAGAGCGTTTAGTAGTTGCATTTCAGAGAACTGTGTTCCTCGTTCCAATAATGCGTTGAGTATCTCCTGAGACAAAAAATATAATTCATAACTTTTAATATTGGTTTAGTTATATGAATTATTTGAACTTACATCCGGTTCCATGCATAGGAGCTCATAAAATTGCTTGGCCTGATCTAAGGCCACTTCTCTGGATGCGGTTATGTTGCTCAATGTTTGTTGCAAGGCAATTGAATTCCTGCACATGCGCTGCACTGTGATTTGATCGATATGCTCCAGATAATTAGACGCTTGGATAAGTATACGTGAAGCCAAATGCGCCAGGCCCTCAAAAATGTACTGAAATACAAAACATAATTGAGACTAGACGCCCCCATAAATTTTTTCTTATACATACTCTGGTTTTTCGCGGATGTAGAGTGGCGCTAAAAGCTTCGTCCATCTCAGAAAGTCTCTTGGTTAGGACCTGTACTTGCCGGTCGGGCTCTAAGATATCATCTTTCGATCCAACATAGCTGTTAGTCCGCACACTCGATTTGTACCGCAGGTAATGGAAGCACTGGACACGCACCTCCAGATGCAGCACCAACAAACAGGTGTTGGCCAGCTCGTCGAACTCTAGGGCCAGGTTGGTCATCACCTTTATCGTGCCATCCTTAACAGCGATGTCGGCGGAACACTCGGCCGAGACGGCATTCAGTCCGTTTACCATCGGACGGCGTAGGTCATTTGCAAACTCGGAAACGCGACATGAGAACCACTCCATGCTCTCTTGTAGGATGGCAAGCTCTTTTAGCACGCTGATCTCGTCCAGTATCTCCTGGGGTCTTATTCCACCTTCGCCTAGATTACTCGTCAGCATCTCAGCTTCACGGACATTGCGCTGCTGCACCTGTAAGGGACTCTCCTCTTCAGACGGCTCAAAACTTCCTCGGTGCAGTTTTCGGTTGTGTCGCGCCTTCTGGCTTGAGGTTTTTAGATCCGTCCAGTTCGGCAGCGACCTGAAATATTCATTTATGTTATTGTTAGATTAGCCATAATTTTCGCCACACTTACTTTAAAAATCTACTGATATCTTCATCCTTTAGCCAGGCTACGCTGTATATTCTTTTGTCCTCAGAGTCGGGCTGCACAATTCCTCGATAGGCAGCTTGACAGATTTCGCGATAGGCCTTAAGCAGAGCACACACCATCTTAAGGAGGTCCTCAGAATAACAGGGAAGATCCTGAATTAGGTTCTTGGTCTCCATTAATCTCCGCTCGACCATCACAGTAGACTGCAGCAAAGGCCTGCTCAAATTGAGGGACTTCATCTCCTCCGGACTGACTATGGTGCGCCACGCGTCCTGATTTTTAGAGAGCGACTCTATGGTTAACTGCAAGTTGCGGTTGTGGCCCTTTGATAGGAATGTGTCCTTAATATAATTGTCAACAAAGTCGTGTAGACTGCAGGGTTGTCTGTTAACAAAGAAAGTTTTTAAAAATATTTAATTTTCTAAAATAAATACAACAAACCCTGGCTTGCACTTCATAAATGCCTCTATTTCCTTAATATATTCCATCAGAGGCAGATACACTTTGGTAATGATATTCTGATCAGGAGTACATATCAACAGTTTCTCACGCTTTTTCTTTTCATGAGGAAATAAGCCACTGGTAGAACCTTTACCGCTGCCTCCAAGTTGGGCACCCAGATTATCGTCTACAGAGGCATCCGAGGCGTTACGACGATGCTCCTTAAAGGAGTCGTTTTGGCTAGTGCTGCCCACATGTGAGGATTTGTCAAACTTGAACATGGAGCGCTTGGTGCTGGCAAGGATAACATATTTAATGTATTTATTGAATCAAAGAGACTTATTTTAGCTTACCTTGGCACCTTGCGCCTTAGGAAATAGGAATTTATGTTGCTAGACGGTTCTGAAAATCCCGTCTGAGCACTTTCATCCGCGGCAGCATTTTGAATATCCAAGTAGTCGGTTAACAGCAATTGCAACTAAATAAATAATAATGGTTTGAATTATTATGAATAGAAGATCTTATGTAGGTGTTCGACACTCACCACAGACTGAGCTTGGGCCCAAAAATCTGTCAAGTCATATGATTGGGGTCCTACGACCGAATATTTCTGTCCCACTGACAAGTAGTTTTTCAATAGCAGACTATGAGTTTTGGCAATGGCCTTGAACTGCTTAAATATGACCTCCAACAACATTAAAAGGGGATTTTGATCTCCGGATGCTGCGGTAGCTTCTCCAAATCCCAACTGCGATAGTTGTTGGGTCGTATGTCTGACCACATTGAGCAGTTCCGTTTGGATTTGAACGCGCAGCGTCTCCAGGGAATCAGGCACCTTGTGCAGCATCCCAAACGATTCCACGATGATGGCCACGAAGTAGCTCATGCTTAGCTCTGGGTAGATGAGATCTGCATCTTCAATGACCTCAGCCTTGTCCAGATCAAAACATTGCGCCATTTCCGCGAGGGCCTTGCGCACTCGGGCATTTGCCTCAATGCGATCTGTGGATCGCCGAGCACCAATGCCGCGCGTAAAGCTGGAATTCAAACGACTGGAGTTGCTGCGCTGGAACGCAGATAAGGCCTCGCTGGCAGAGTTCGTATACACCTGGGTAACCAGCTCCTCGTGCAGCCTTTGGTACAACTGTTGACGACGCGTTTGCAAGTCGGCTCGCAAGTCTGACAAGCCTTCGACAGCTTGCAGAGGACCGTTTAAGGTGGTCAAGGCGTCAGTCAGCGCCTTGCTGGCATGTAAATACTGACGCTTGGCTGTATAGCTCACCACACGTTGAGGCACTTTACGGAGCTCTTGGCTGTTTAAACAAATTATAATTTAAGTTATTGCACTGATTAATAAAATTTTATCTTACATTTGCTCCAGCATTTCCAGCACATACTTGTGCTGCACTGCGTCTGTCCACATCTTCTTAAGCTCATCACGCCGGCACTGAAGCAGCCGCTTGCAGGCACCCAAGTTCTCCTTGACGGCATGAATTCTTTCCCGGCTAGCGGTTACCTCTGTGGACACCTGACTGAACAGGGGCAGCACCAATGTGAGTTGCTGGTCATGGCGTGAAACCAGCTCATTGAGTCGCAGGTCCGAGCGCTTAAACTCCTGCTCGATTTTAAGCTTCTCCTTCTGGCGTTCCTCTGTAGTCTCGCTGAATCCCAGGGATTTGATGACATTGACCAGAAAACCACAGCCTGCGGACTACAAAGCCACACAAAAATAAGTGAAAAGATTATTCATTACATATCTCAAAACAAAAAAAAAAAAAAGAGGGCGTGCAGCAACAACAACAGATGGTGTCGTCATCAGCCTTGGACCCGTAAAAACACCATTAGACCATCAATAAGACCTCTTTTATGTGGTTTCCGGTAAAGTTTATTGCATATTGTAGTTGTTGGAATATTGAAAAATCATTTTCAGCGACGGCTTGAAGTAATTTACCTCATCCTTGCCATATTTCACTCCCCGCGGAGGCTTTGTAGGTGGCGGGGCATCCATATGAACGCAATTGAAATTGAAGGTCCTCTTGGCTGTTCGGTCAACGGGAGCGGGTTTGGAGGCGAAGCGCAGGTTAGCTCAATATTATTAACATTATTTGCTTCGCAATTGTTCTCAAATTTGTTATTAAAGCCAGAAGCACTAGGGCCTGTCAAACTATCGATTACGCTAGCGGCGAGAGCCATTGCCAGTAATCGATCTAAGAGTGACCAGCTCATTTACGTATTATCGATTTATCGATAACAACGCTCAACTGTTTGCGGGCAATTTGATTTGTGGTTCCAGTGCCTTGGATGGAATATATAAACAACATGCCGGAAGATTTCGGTAGTCGAGAGGCCTTAAAACTTGGGAAAAGCATCTTTCGATAGTTTGACAGTCCTATAAATAAGCATTATTTAGTGGTCATAATTTTATTGTTATTTATCTTTAATAGGGATGTTTTTATGCTTTAAGCATCTTAAAAATAAAATAAAACCATAAACGTTCCTTCTTTATCAACTTTATTTTGTAACTGTGTGGTTGCATCTATTTATCTGAGTGCTTGGTCGACTTGAATGTCTTTACTAAATGTTAAGCTAAAGCCAATGCGAGATAAAACAATTGTAATACTTGCTTCAAAAAACGGCGCAGAGCTACATTGCATTAAAATATTTTTTTTGGGTTTCCAATTGCTTTTGATTTTGATTGTTTGCACTTACGTACAACTCGTAAACATTCAATCCGTGTGCCTTCATTTATTATAAATATTTTAATTACTCTTTCCATTATAGAGGTGCTTTTAAATTATGCTATTCAAACTTTTTATATATGATTTTTGTTTTCTTAAAATAGCAACATTTGAGACTGTTCAGAAAAATGATATAAAATTTTAGGGATAGTGGGTCACAATTAAAAGTGAGTCGCCATAGTTTCTACGCGTTTAGGTACAGTTTTCTAATCGGAGGTATTACATAGATGATTGCTTGTTCGTAGTTAATATTTAGCAGTTGTGTCTAAGTTCGCTTGAGTGGAAGATTAAGATATGAATGCTTTGCTTTAGTTTCATTTTCACAGGTGGGATCCTTGGGGTCATAAGACTAAACCTAAATACACAGTTTAAAAACGAGTCGACATCCACTTGAGTGTGTGCCATCATTGAGTATGAACAATGTGTTTTTGTTGCTGATTTTGCTTGTTAAATATTCGAAGCGATTGCTAATTAAAATTTGGCTTAAGACGTCCATCACCATTCGACTAAGATTATATGCGATTACATCTGGGATGATTGTTTGGCTTTGGGTTGACATAATTGTTCGATTTCAGACTAAAAGGTATTTCACTAATTTAAGTATGTCATTTAAATATGCAAATATGCTTAATCTACCAACGCTGGGAGCTGTACGTTTTGCCCGCATTTTAGCTGTAGCTGTAGCTGTAGGTGTAGCTGTGGTGTGATTACTCCTTTTTGGGCAACTCACTGTTCATGATGCTGAGCCGGCGGATGTTGGGCTTGTCGTAGTCTTCCATTGAAATGCCCCGCGAAAGTCGCCGCGAACCGTTGGCACCCTCCAAAGATCCAGAGCTAGCAGTGGAGAAGGCCCGTCCGCGATCCACTCCTGGCATAACTACTGATGTGAGTAGTCCCTGACCCTTGCAGAAAAGCAAAATGGACTGGGCCACTTTTCCGGGCTGAAATATGGTTTTGTTTTAAAATTAAATTTAAAATATAAAGAAATTAAATATATAAACCAACAAATATTAAACCAACTTACAGCATCAGCCAGGACATCTCCAGCACGCTCAATTTTCAATATGGTGACTCTCTCCTTCTCCACATCTCGGTGCAGTTTCTCAACCATTGATGCATAAGGACTCAGCATTCCAGTAATCAGAATGACATCCACTTTGCAACCTTTGAGCGTAAGGTCCTTGCGACTAAGAATTACACAATAAATGATCACCCAGAAAGGCTTCCTCAGATCACAAAGTTCATAAAGTTTCTTGGCCCAAAACTTACTTCATAAATGCTTTGACATACAAGCCGATGTTCTTGCTGTTTAGGGAGCGATGCAGACGCTTCTGGTATTCGGCCACAATCTTGTCCTTGTCCGGATTCTCGCCCACGATTTGCTGTAAATTTCGGCATTTCACCGGGTTGTGTGTGAGTGTGCAGTGTAAGTAAGCAAAACATTGGCATGAGACTGACGGTCAATAAATCAAAGCGATATACAACGACAGTAAGCTTCTACTACTAACTACGAAAATAACATGCACGCAAAAAAATAAAGCATTCAACAAATAACATGAAAAAAAAGGAAAAAAGTGAAGAAGTCTTCGAATAGACAATTCTTGATTCAGGCCAATTTCTTGCTGGATGGTAGAGGGGAACTACATACCCAATTCTAAAAGAAAGTAACGAGAAAAATAAACATGCTGTAAATAAAGGGGGTGACTAAGTCTATTTAATATAATGGAGGGAATGATCAAATTTTTAATTGACTTTTTGAATCAAATATCACCGATTGAGAGAGGTTTGCTGGGAAAGAGACTTATTTAAGTGACTTTAGATCTTTTTACCTCCATAACCTGAAAGCCCAGACGAACATTGTTCGTTTCGAGTAGTGGTGGTTAAGTTTAAACATAAAATAGAACAGAAGGTAAAGTGAGTACAACACTGAGATAAAACCAACGACAACACGCAGTTCACAGTACATACATATTGGTAAATGTACTCTGGATATAGCCCACCCGCCTCCATCTGATTGCCACTACTTACATGTCCAAATTTGTGGTACATCAGAAAGCTCTCAGCAGACTGGGCCACCTCGTCGCTCTTCCAGCTAATGAACTGAAAAGGCACAGGAGGGGAATCAAATTAATTAGCGCAGCTCAGTAAACATACCAACTATTGGTGGATGAACACAAAAAAGTAGCTACTGACACACTAAATTCAAGATATAAGTATTTAAAATGAACTGACTGGAAAATGTTAATATACTACATGATTTTTAAACTTTTCTTATATATGTAATTCAATCGAAAATTATGCCCAAAGGCAGAAACTTTATATAACTAAAAGAAAACACAAACAAGACCACGCTGCGTATGAGTAACAAAGTTTTGTAAAATCCAGAAAAATGTTTTCTTTTTCTTCTGAAAACTTTTAAAGGACGACGGCACAACACCCACCTTGTTCTTGAAGGACTGAAGCACACTGGCTGCACTGCCAGTGGCATTGATCAGGATCAGGCCGAGCACCCGGCTGGGATGGGCCAGACCGAAGCGGGCCAGGACATTGGCACCGGCGCCCTCGCCAAGGCCAATCACGTACTTTACGTGAAGGTAGTCCAGCACAGTGACCAAGTCCTCGCCCAGGGACTGGAGCGAGGGAAATGGGAAGCCATCGGCCAGGGCATCGGCATTGTCAGCGTGTCCCGGTACATCCACGTGAATGAAGCAGGAGCGCTCCTTTATCTCCGTCATGCAGGGGCTGCTCACGAACTCCTGGAAGGAATTATCTGCGACCGGGCGCTATTAGTTATCTGACGGACTGGTAATTAGTTCTCCGGGGAGGGAACCCATCTACTTACGATTGCAGCCTAGGTCGTGAACCGTAATGAAAACGGCGCGTTTCTCCTGCTGCGACAGGTCGCCCTAAATTAAAATAAAACCAAATATAATACCCTCTTGAAAAGGTCAAAGCAAATATAAATGGCCCCTTTAGACTACAACTCACCTGGACCACAACAGTAAGATCTCCGCATTTCTCCGTGCTGATATTGTATTTCTGCAAAGGCGTTAATCAAAATATAAATTGAAGGGTGCTTGGAATGCTTAGACTTTTGGGGGCGAACAAAAATTGTTCGAGGAAACAAGAAAAACTAAACTTTTTAACTTTTTCAAAAGCAAAGTAAACGGCAAAATCATTTTCACGTTGCCATAAACACAAACTCAAGCGTGAAAAATGACGGGCATGAAATGACCAAAAAATGTGAAATGTTTTTCTCTGTATTTGACTCTGTGAGCGTTTGCTTTTGGCAGGTCCTTGATGATGTCCTCCCATTCATGTGTCGTCTGTGGTCCATGGATGCTACAGCGCCAAAGCTACCCAACGCTTTGAGTTTTGAATTTGAATTTCTCGTTTCTCGCCATGGCATGTTAAATATTTGTGAGTGCATTTAATACACTCATACATCCATATATTCATGAAGTGGAATTTGGCATGGAAAATTGTACGAAATGCCGGAAAAGTGAACATTCTTAAACACACCAAACTGTTGAATGTTTGTGTGTGTAACGCAACAACAAAAATTAAGCTTAAATGCTCGAGCTCTGGGGAATTTTTCGGCTCAGAAAACACACTGGAGACTGTTTGACGAAAATTCCTAAATTGAATTTTGTGGGAAAATGTCTGAAAGTGACGCAAAAAGTTACATTGGCTTGGATTAGTTGTAGGAGGTAGTGATACTCTGAGATTAGTTTTATTTGATCAAGAATCAGACTACCTTTACACCCTAATATTGATTACATTTGAGATGATACTCTTAAGACTTCTATGTGGGTAGTGCATGCCTTAATTAATTTTCTTCGGTAAGTAAATCCTTTGTATTTTCGTTGCTTTGGTTGGGACTTTGACAGTTTGTCTTTCGAAGCCCACGCTATTGATTTGGGAAGTTCATGCTCTGAATAAACTGAAATGCCTCGCAATACACTGGACGGGCACGTCAGGAACACTGTTTTTGAGGAGCTATCAGTTTCAGGAGCCGTCGCCTGCCTCAACCTAAACCCAATTGGAAATTTATTAAAGCGTAAAGCAAATAAGCCTGCAAAGCTCCTCAAATTGAGAGCAGGCTGTTGTCCTTTGTCAGCCATCCTGGCATCCCTTACCCACACAACCACACCCACAACACACTCACCCACATCCGCAGGCATACATATAGCCATTGAACACTTATTGAAATTGAATGAAACTATACAAGTGTCAAAAGACCAGCAACAGCAACATCTTCGGGCCAAGAATTTGCCTAAGCTCTTTAATGTCTATCCGTAGAACGGCCCTCTCTTCCGATCGGAGGGAGGGATTTTTGTGTAAGCCAGTAAATAGATAAATAAACGGAATGGGTATTATGTAAATGCATTTGTCCGCCGCAACTTTCCGTTTGCTTTTTCTTGGCAGCAGTCGGACGAACGGAAAGGCGAAGGGCGGTTGGATTTACCTGCTGTGTTCCTCCCACAGTGCCGGGCCAATAAAAAAATAACTTTTTCATTCAAATTAAGAGCATAAATAAATCATAAGAGTTTGCTATTTATGTAACAGCTTTTTGCTTGTTGGGGAAACGAGGACAATTTGCATGGCGGATGCCATCTGGGGACGGGTCTACGCAGTCCACAGGATGAGCCAGATGCAATTGCCATCAATGGAAATTGACAGGGGATATTTGTGTCCGTGGGAAACTGGACCAACCTAGTCCAGTCTATACATATGTAGAAGTGCCAGTTGGAAACACAAGCCTGGCAAACAACAAGCAAATGACGCGCCTGCCGTCGCAAATCAATTGGCATTAATTGAGTGTGAGCCTCTTTGTGGCCGAATGTGTTCGTATCGGTCCGGACATTGCAAATTGGTGGGTGGGAAACAATACACAAGGGGAAAATAGCTATGTTGTTAAATATAAAAATTTAAAAAATGCACAGAGCTAAAAAAATAATTTTTAAAAAGGTTAAAAGTTAGTCTATTCATGAAAGAGATTTAATATAAACAACTGGGTCATAAATGTTCTTTACATTATTTCTTTTTGTGTAAACCATTAAGTATTAAATAGTCAAGTGTTAGCTTGGGGCGTGGGATACTCTTTAGCTGCCATGATCCACACCAAGTATTATAAGTGTTGACAATTGATTCAGAGAACGGAAAGAAAATGTGGGCCAGGAAATTGTTGCGAAATTGTTGGGGAAGAGAAGAAAGAAAAGAAAACTGTCGCAAAGACCCACCCTGTAGTTACAACCTTTCGCACACCTGTCCGCCCAATAAAGTGATCAAATATAAACGCATTCATGCCAATGTTGCCGTGAAAATTGCTTATAAATAATGAAATTGCCAATAAATTGCACACCCACAAACACTCGCTGGGAAAAGCTGCGAAAGTGGAGGTTCGGTTCATACGTCAGCAGTGACAGACTGCCAGCCTGGCTGCTTGGCTGACTGCACTTTACGACCTGCCGATGCTCATTCACTCACAATTCACATTCACCTTTCCCCGGCGGAGTGACGTCGCCCTTGCTCACATCACCGATGATGGATGTCTTGCGGCTGGCCTCAGCCACAATTTCTCCACAGCCACAGGATGTGGTCATATTCGACGAAAAACTGAATAGCAACAGAGAACGAAATTGGGTAAACGAGAAAACAATCTTTCAGATAATATTGTAAATAATAACTTGAAATTCAAACCCACATTCCAAAATCTCAAAATTAAGTTTATCTCAACAAACTTTTTCTTAAAAAATTGAATTAGTGAAAAATATTTTTTTAACTGTAAAATTACCCTGCGGAGACAACGAAACTTTTTCCGGCTGTCAACTGAAGTTTTTCTCTGTTTTTTTAAGGTATATTTTTTGTTTTTCCTACCCAGCACAATTGTAAAATGAAATTGTTTACTTGCTTTTTTGCGTCAGAGGAACTTTTCAGCCCTGAGGCAGGTCGAGTATCCCGGGGAGCTCTTGCCAGCGCCAAAGTCATCAGTCAATTAAAAAGTAATTTGGCTCAATCGTTTGATTTATATTGAAAAAATCTAGACCCTGCCTTCCAGCTCCTTGGACGATTTTCAACCTGTCTCAAATGCTCGTTCGCTTGTCGCACTTTAATTGACTTGCCATAGGGTCAGAGTTTGCACTTTGAACCCTCTATTGGCAGACACGTGTTTGAATCTCGAGACTCAATTGAGATATACGGCAAAATTCCTGTGACGCCAGCAAATGTAAAAATTGTATTTCCTCAATTGACAGCTGTCATCGGCTTATTAATCAATTTGGTAGGTAGTTTTCAACCTTTTTTTATAATAATTGAAACAGGGATTCTAAAAAGCAGCTATCCTCCGCATAGCAAGCTAGGTTCTTGCAGCAAAAAAAAAAAAAAATCTAAACATTTTGTCCATTAGAAACTTATTCAAGGACATAAGTAATAAAATATTTCGTTACACAAATTGCATTGTCATGTCCCCAAAGTTTTGTTTTCATTTTGAGCATTTATCCTAGATCCGATGCATATCAAGAGTAGATATATGCTCCTGAATTTGGATATCATACGATTCTCATCCTACATTCTATCCAGTACATGACTATTCATATAGACTTCATGTTTGCTTTTCGTTTTTTTTTTGTGTTGCAAACAAAATGTAGTTCTTTGTTGGCGGATACGATGCCAGAATGCCTGGAAAACATGCATAAAACTGTATCACTTGCTCTGTTTTTGGGGGGAAAACACAAAAGAGGCCACAGGGTGGTGGTAGTGGCATTGGGGGCGTGGCTGGTAGCATAAGGCGTTGCCCTCAAGCTGTAGCCGGAGCTTGCAACCGTTGGTGGTGCCACTGATGCTGCTTTAGCTGCTGCTGTTGCTGTGTACGTGTCAACTCATTGACCTCTTTTCTAATGCCTCGACTTCTGTTCCGTGTTGCCTTAGCTCTATAGTCCTGCCTCACAGAGCCTGACACCTTCGTCCTCTCCCCCTTTATCATCGTGTCATATTTTCCCTGATTTCGCCGACGTCGCAACTTTCGCTCTTTTGCGTTCACCCCGCTCCTTTACTCCTTTGCCTTTGCAATCCGATTTTCCCCACATTTCCCCCTTTAATGTCGTAATCATGTGGCAGCGACCTAAGTGCCCATTACACACGACACCCCTTCCCATTCCATCACATATTCCCGCCATCACATCACATCACTTCACTTCCACAGATCCATCCTTGCGTGCGAGGAGTTTGCCAGGAGCTGTCGGATTGCTGCCGTACCCTGATGGATTTCACAGTTGATAGCTTGATGGCTGATATCCCGTGCCTGCGATTTCTCATTTTTGCGCCAAAAAATTGCTGGCTGGATTTTAAATGTTTATTTATGGACTGGCTAATGGAAAATCGATGTTATAAGCTCCGCGAGATCCAGTTACTCAAAATTACATTCCTATTGTTATTTAAATTTGTAGTTACCAAAGGATGTTCAATCCTCTTATAAAAGAGTGTGTCCTTGATGAAAACAAAAATGTTGTACACGGATGAAAGTAGAAATTTAAATTAGTTGCCATAGCTCCTTAATTAAGAGTTCAATAGGAATTTCTGCGAAGCCTTCAAAGAGAGTAAAAATGGCCAAAACAAACTTTGCACCTCAACTCATTTACCTCAATTTACGTTCTGTAGAAACGTTTTAATTATCCTGTAACCACTGGACCACAGTGTTTAGTCCCACCAGGTGGAAATAGGTCAGCATTTGTCTTTGATTCCCTACTCCAGAGGCATCCCTGGTCATCAGCTTTGATGGGAAAAACACAACGCAACTGAAAACAAAAGCTAGCCAATTCGAGGGCCCTTGAGGATGGCAAGTCTGTAAGGGAAGTGTTCCGCCACTCGAACAGAAAGTTTATTTAACAAAGTGCTGGCCATTCAATCTCGGTTATATCTGTGCTTCCAGATACATATACATAAAGCTGCAGAGCTACAGAGCTGCGTCGGTTTTTCTTTTTCCGCTAATCAGCATTTCCCTTGCCAGACACGCCTAACTCAATCGCCGGGATTTTCCTCTCTTGGCTACATTTATTGCATTCGTAATTTAAAGGGCCCCGACTCGTGACCGCCTTGACAAACAGATCCTGGCTGGCCTCGGCTGCCATGGTTGTTTATGGCTGGACCCGAAACTTTATTTGCCAGCCAACCACTTCATTTTGGCCAGAAACGTATTCAAGTGTAAATGGATTTCGGTTCATAACCGCACTTGCACCCGAACCACTTAGGGGAGCCCCCAAATCTCCGGGTTGTAGATTTTATTCGTATTCGGTTAAGTGCTGTCATGTGTCGTCCTTCCAAACCCCGGGGGATTCCCAACTCTCTCTACTCCTGACTCAACTCCTGGCTTATTGAATTGATGCTTCATTTTTTTCTTTGATGCCATATCCATATTCCTGACCGGAATGCGATATAATAATGTAAATTTAATTATCAGCTGTGAGCCTGGGGGGCATGAAATATTTATGTGATTCCGGCTCGACAGTATATCGGGCCCATTATATTGACATTCGCATTAATCTTAATTAGTATTTCGCAAATGGCCACAGGCCGGATGATGCGGGTTCAAAATGTTGCAAATTGTAATTGCCTGGGAACGACATTCTGCAGGTGCACTGTGTGAGTGAGTGGAGTGCTCATAATTGATTTGATATTTGATTTTGAATTTCACATTTATGCTGCGGATAATATAGACGAACTCATCGCAACAAAAGCCATAATCACTTTGCAATTATTCTAGCATTGTAGTGTGAATTTTAATGAGCGCACATTTTAGCAAAATGATTTCAAATTTTCACTTCAGAGACATGCTACGGACACGATGTGATTTAATGCCTCAACACTCGCTAAAGAGGAGGCGAAGCCCCATTTCGAGGAAATCTCTGAGCTAAATACCGTACAGTTTGAAATTTATGGAAAAGTTTCTGCAGGCTGCAGGACTACAAAAGCGCAAGCCCCCAAGTGATGCGAAAAGTTGGGCAAACAAAATTGCCGCAGACTTTTCTGAGGCAAGACCCATTTTTTAATAGACACACAAACAAATATGAAAGAATGTAGACCGGTGCTAAAAGCCACCAATTAAATGTTGTTTAAGTTTCCAGGCCGTAACCGCAAGACCGGTCGCTTCCTCCTGCGGGCAAACACGGCGTATGCGCAATGTTGCCTTGAAAACTTTGACACTTTGCCAATGGGAAAGTTATTACAGGCCTGACGACCTGGTAACCGCATTGCAATAGTGGCATTAAGAACTCGTTTTCCACGTCAGTATCCTCCCACAGACTCCAGGAATTTCATTAAAACGAGCGGGGAAAGAAAAAAAAACAAAACCTATTCGAAATACAATTATATTAATAGGAACGCATGTTTCCTGATCCCTTCGATGGCCGGGGGCCAAGTCAACAAGTTTTCCGATAGTGGCCAGGGGACACCAAACAAAGAAAATGGGAAATGCCAGACGCTACGACGGCAAAAACAAACGACCAGGCTAAATAAACTTTCCTCTCTGGGAGGATGAGACGATGAGACTTATCCAATGTGCGGGACATAAACTTTGCCAGCTGAAAAGGACTCCTTTTTTTCTAGAAGCTGGTACGGCACAAATTACAGGATATTTCCGCCAAGGCTGAAAATGGAAACCCCGCGGGCTGCCATTTTATTATTCAACTGAAAGCGAGAGCGAAAAAATGGGGAAATCGTTGGAAAATAAGTTTCGGTCTGCGAACATGGGAGTGCACCAAATCATATATAATGCAAAGGACCCATATGGACAGCCCGTCGCTCTATTATGCTTTCTCCTAATTAAATCCCATCGCATCCAGGCACAGCCTAAAGGGATAAGCGAGTTGGTCGAGACCCAAGCAGAGCTGAGAAACAAAACGAATCATGAAAAAATAGATTTCGCTGTGGTTTATTCCACAGACAGATCTCTTCAGTCAGCACATTTGAATTGAAATTGCAATCCAGGACGAGCAGGAGTCTGCAATATGTGGTCGGGGCGGAAATCAGGACCAGGACAACGAAGCACACTTTGTGGTCGGAGAGAAAATGGCAAAATCATGAGCACGAAAGTCGCTTCAAGCATAAAAATAAATTTTTTAAGAAATCCTTAAACACAGTCAAGAAAGGTCTTCGAAATGCAATTTATTAGAGATTGGGGATTTTCTAGACTTTTCTACTGCTTATAATTCTAGAAATAAACAAGCATTGCCAGAATCTAATTACTAACTTTAATAAACAACACAAAAGAACCACATTCAGAGCAAAGGAGGAACATAATTTTTCCAATTTAAGCACCTACATTCGGCTGGGCTTAGTCCTCGTAATTATTGTGTGCCAGATGCGACCACAAATGGCACGTAAAAAGAAACATTCAACGTAATGTTTCAGCCACTCACACAGCTACAGTTACCAATACAACCATACACAATACACCCACATTCAGAAACCCGCCACATGCAGGACGACAATTATGCAATTTTTATGAGTCGCAAGCCAAAAAGTGTGCTATGCCCTTTGAGCCCAGTTCACTGAGCATCATAGCCAAAGAAAATAAAAGCCAAATAAGACCCAGCCACATAGGTAAGCCCGGAGCACAAAGGGGAGTTCGAGGTCAAAAAAGCAGAAAGCATATAATTCCGCATCCGATCATACTGGGGCTTAGCATGTAGATTACTTTTCCGCGCCCTTTGAAAGTTATTTGTTAAACTTTTTAGAAAGAATAATGTTATACATGATAGAAGGGCGAATACAAAAAACATAATATTAGGTAATTAGCTTTAATAAGTCTATGGATGGTGCGTGTAACTTTAAAATACTAAAGGACAAAACGACAATAACTCACATTTCTACTTCTCAAGAATTGTATTTTACCATAAAATTTATTTTAAACCCAGCAAATATTAATTGAACACATACTTTTCTAAAAATTCATAGAGCTAAAAATCTAAAACATTTCTAGCCTTTCTTGTATAAATGACAGCACACAAACATTAAAAATCTAAGATTTAATTTTTAATACACTTTGTAAAGACTTTGAGACATTTTCTGACGTTTCAGGAAACTCGTTCCACACACTGCATAGAATATTACGTATACGCACAGAGGGAATCCGAGAAAAGCGCATTAAAATGTGAGGCGTCAAATAACACCATGCATTCGAAATTAGCCAAGATGCGCTTGTCAAAAACCTGTCCGGTTTTGCTGTTTGCAACAATCTTGGCGCCTAGCTGTCAAGAACTTACGCTTATCTTCTCAGGAACAGCAGCGGCGGCCGCAGAGCCACTGCTACCGCCATGTTTTGGTGTGCTTGGTTTTGACATGATACTGCGGTTGCCTCGGTCGGTTACTGTCCTTACTGTCTCCTTACTTATTGCGTCTTGGCTTCAACAACACTGTGAGACACACAAACGTCTCGCGCACGGATATCTATTAGGCGCACAGCAGCACTAGAAACTGAAGTCGGGTAATTGAAACGGGTCCTGCGGAATCGCGTATTTTTTGAGATGCTTGTTCTGGCAACGCAATGTTCGAACGCCTGGCGACGACTGTGAGACGGGCTTATCACAAGCTGGCCAGAACGGAGGCAGACACGTCGTGAACGCCGGCGTGAAAAGCCGAAAGCTCCCGACGCCGAATCAGAAACAGAACAGAAAAGCCGAACGTGCGAGGCGGAGAACGAGGCCCTGCGAAGCGGGGAGCAAAACAAAACGATGGAAAGTGAAATGGCCAAGCGAAATCGGTTTCTGGGCCTCATTCGGCCATCACCCCATCCCTCTCTCTGGCTGGGATGCTGGAAAAGAAGGTGGAAAGGATGGGACGAGTGTTGAAATGTTGCCGTAGGGCAGTTAGTAGGGAAGGTGTTTTAGTTTGGAGTGGCCAGATTTTTGATCACTAACTGCGTCGTAAAAATTGTAGAAGAATATAAACGAATAATATATTTTCATTTTTTTTTTATAAAATTGTAATTGATTCGAATAAATTATTAATAAAATATATAAACTATATTTTATTATTTTTAAACTCTTTACCTATTACCCATCTGGCAGCCCTGGACGATGCCCACATTCGCCCACACAGAAGCACCCACAATAACACTCTCACCCACACAAACACGTCGCTCGGATGCTGCAGCGCAAATTCCGTTGCCTACTTTTAAGCGCGCTGCTTTTTGGCGCCCACACAGGGCGTATACGTGTTTTATTCGGTAAGTAAGTGAGTGAGTGATTGTGTCAGTGTGTGCGTGCGTGGCTGACTGGCCTGGCCCCAATGGCTTATATTTGTGTGAATGTTTCGCATGGGGTTTATGTATAAAAATCCTTTTTGTCTTACTTTGTTTCGGGGGCATTGTTAAGCTGACTCTCCATTGTTGGCGAGTCTGCTTTCGCAGGCTTTGGCGTTGTTGCGGCACAGTCTCTTCACTGAGCCTTTTTGGCCTTTTTGTTTTGATGTGCTAATTTGTCAGCGCGCGCGGGAAATGCGCAGTTTCCCCGCCCCCTGCCTCACCTCTATTACCAAAAACCCCATAGCCCCCTTGCGCGATATGCGCATTAAAAATATGCGTGTCCTAGGTCAAGCCGGCTGCGGTTAGCCTCCGGATGGGGGCGGTAGTTTCGGGGCATAGGCGTGGCACGTTAGCAAAACAATTTTTGATATGGATATGAAAAATGACAGTAAAAAATGAATATTCATGAAAATGGCGATGATGCCGCCAGAGATAATGAAGGGGATTTATATGAGAAATGTGCTGACAAGGACACGCCACTGAGAACTGCCAATGATGCTCTGATGCAGCAGAAAAAGGTTGAATAAATTGAAAGTAATTTAAAGTTAGATTGAAAAAAGTATGATGTGCAAGGGGAGTAAAGTTAAATTAAAAATTCCGAATGTAATTATGGTTAACTAAAAAAAAATAAAAGTTATGGTTTAAATATAAATAATGGAATTTGTAGAACATTTTGAAACACTTCGCCAATTAAGCTTTTAAATTAAACACATTGTTTTAAACGCTATAAAAACTAATAAGTTTGTTTGTGTTTATCGTTCACCATGCAACGCAATTTAATTAATGATTAATTTTAAATTAAACAGTATATGGTAAATAATTCAAAGTTTATCGATTCCCATGCATTTCCGTGGAGCCTGCAAACCGATAAAAACTCATATTGTCTTGTTTGTCTTTTAATTTCGACATGCGCTTTAATTAAACAAAAAGGGGTGGATGATAAAAAAGAGCATAAAGCCCGCAGACAGACAAAGGAAAATGCGAAGGCGAAACAACGCTGCATGCACATAAACAACAACGAGGCAACAGCACCATTGTCAGCAGCAATTATCCGGGAAGGCGCTGAGAGCCCACATTGCGATTTATGTGGAAGGAGGAGCCCAGGGAATGTAGAAGATACGCGTTACTTAAGCGGTTACCTGATGGCAGGGGGGCGTTGAAGGCGTGGAAAACGCATCGGAGAAACAATGGCAAAAGTTGGCAAGTGGCAAATAGGTTTGGGTACTGGGGTGGATAGAATTGAAAGTCTGTAAGCCGATTGCCATGGTGCGAGTGGAAGGAAAACACAAGTTCAGGTGGAGGATGATCAAGGAAAAGCGCCAAAAATCCTATTTATGTCAATTCGTAAAGTTAAGTGGAAAAGGAAAAACTCAACTTCAAGGTTTGTCGAAACAAGGCAGCGTGGAATTTTTAAAGAATTATATTAAGATAACAAATCCAATCAGATCGTTTTTGTTTTTGGCAAGGACTTCACAAAAGTATCACCACATAAAAACAAATGTGTATAAAAAACCATTAATAATATCTTAAATCCTTTTAGTTCCCTTGCCTTTCAAAACCAAATGCATAACTTTAAAATGCCAACATCAACTTTGACCCCAGCTGGGATTCAAGTGCAAGAACTTAAAGCAGAGGGAATTGTATGCAAACATTTACACTTGCTCAGGGCAGATTCAAGGAGATTCCCCCAGAAGAACAAGGACACCTACCAGCAGGATCCTGTAGCAGGAGCTGCTGGCTGGCGGCAGGAACACTTAAGCCCAAATGGCAACACAAACACACGTGCTGGCAAGGCCGAGGGAGGACATCGCCGACACTTGAGAAAATGCGTTTGGCTGTATCCTGAGTCCTGCCTCGTCGCTTTAATGTTCTACCCCCTCCCTCCAAGAGGAAGGCAATCTACGAGACGAGTTTTATCCGCCAAAATTTTCACTCTCAAGATATATTTTTGTGTGTATAGGAGCTCGATATTTACGCATTTATTTATGCTGCTCTTTATTAGCTTTTTATCGTTCATTTATTTTGCTCGTTGCGTTCGCGTCACAATATTTGCGATTACGTCTGGCCCTACACCTCCGGCACCCTCTACCATATATGTTTGTGCGAACAAATACCTATATATATTTATTTTAGTGCTATTTTTAGCATGTTCGCCAGCAAAGCGATAAGAGGGCAAACAACTGCAAATAAACGAACGCGAAAGCCTGATAAAGACATCGATCATGTTCTGCAGAAAACGTAATCCAAATGGAATGCAAATTAATCTGTTGTCCACCAAAGCCCTACGCTGATTGATAAGCATCATCATCATTACCATCGCCGCTCGGCCAAATTGCAATGTAAAGTGTAACCAAAGCCGTTGGGAAGCAATTCCCCAACCCGACACCTGCTTCCCATTTGCAACTCCCCCACTGGCACCTCTTAAGCGAATTATGTAGCTCTAGTAGGGAGGGATCCAGTATCAGCACCCTCTGTATACCATCCTAATACTGAAATTCAATTAACATTTTTAATTCCCTCACTTTGCACTACTTAAGAACACCCCGTCGGGTCTTTTGGGTTTGTCCTCCTCCCCCTGGCATTTTAAGACAATGTCAAAGAGGGGGAATATTATTAACAGAGCATTATATTTAGCAACACCAGTCTGGAGGGGAATTAAGGAAAGAAGGTTGACGGAGAGTGGGTTCGTTTCCATGGCTATTTAAAAAGAAAACAAATATATATATTTTTTTTAAAGACGAAATAAACGAAAGCGTGTGCACAAAAATTAATTTGAAATGGGTCGAACGTTGCCCAGCTGTACAATGAACCCTCTCAATTAAAAACATTTCAGCTTTACTGGGCGGACACTAAATAAATGCCTTTCCACACTCCGATGTGTAACTCTTTGCCGTCTTTCAATTACTTCCACTATACCGACCACTGACAAATTTGCTTGGTTTTATTCTTCTGGAATTCCATTTCCATTGTATTGCAATGGCGCACCCACACACACCCAGAGCACTGCACACACCATAAACACACTGTCACATCCACAATGACCATGCAGTTTGGGAGGGCCATTTGCAATGGGACATTTATTTTTAGCCTGTCAACGGAAGACACGCCGAACAATGACTTTTTTATGCTCTGCGGGGGCACAGAATTAGTATGAAAATTTTTGCGTAATAACAACCCAAAATCTGGCATTTCAAAATACCATTTAATGAGCCTTAACTAGCTAGCATCTTTTATATCTTTGAAAACCATAAATTGCCAACCATTTCAAATTTATTGCCAACCACAAAAATGTAAAAATATTTTTACATCATATTCCAAATAATCTATTTAACTAATCAGGGGGAATCAAGTGCATTATCAGTTTTGAAAAAATATAAACAAGCTATTTGTTGAGCACTAGCAGGTTGAGTAAGTTGAACTATAGATTTAACCTTTTGGGTCAAACGAGAAAATCCCAAGACTTTTATGTACAGAAAACAGCATAGTTTCACACATCCCATAGCCTCATATGGACCCTATGCCCATAAGAGGCAATCAGTCTTGCGATAGGAGGGAACCCTCCGGCGACCTTGATCCGAACACAATTTGGCCCCTCTTATTAAGACGTCGTGTGTATAATGTACGAGTGTTTTAGATTAATTAAAGCAGTCGAGCCAAGCCAAACAGCAGCACCCGAGAATCGAGAATCAAGTGTCGAGACCCCACTACCACCCACCCATGTTTATATAAGTCTAATCAAATATAGGTATGTGTGTGTATATATCGATACAACAAAGGTTGGGGGATGCACCCAGTGTGTTCTGAAAGTGTGTGTGTTTGTGTCAGTGGGGGGTTGCTGTTTTCTTTTGTTTTGGATGGGAATGTGCGAAATACATTAGCCGCCTCGAGCCATAATTTACGAGCGGTTGGCAAATAAATTCAAATAAAAGAGCCAACAAACAACAAACAAAATCGAATATCTCACGATCCGTGGTCACTTGATGCCGGTACCTCATAAATGGTATTCATAATTCTCACCCGCTCCACCAAACTTTCGGCACGGCGCGCGAATGAGGCGCGTTTATCGGCAGCCATTGCGGACATGATTCGGGAACTGATTCAGGATTATATGAGGATTATGGGGGACTATATGGTCACCGACGACACACAGAGCGAGTCCGCAGCGGTGGATATCACGCGAGTTCGCAGCTGAAAGAAAAGAGAAGTCGATATTAATTTTTGTCTTATCTAAGGAACTCGATCGATAGGAGTTTCCAAGTTCTTAAGGCTAAAATAAATATCACAAGGTATACTAAGTCGAAGCGTATGCTAATATTCCGAGGTCCAAAACTTGAACTTTATCGTTGAGTAAATAATATATTTTTCTAATACAATAATAACCATTACAATTTGTAAATTTAATTGTTATTTCGAAAATGTACACATTTATCTTTAATGCTCTGAAAATAAGAAGCTTCCAACACGAGCCAAAATAAATCCCTGACAAATCAGTTGCTTGAGGTCTTGGCCCCCAAGTCGGCGAAAATGTTTCGGGTATTTTTATTAATATTTTTAGCGGTCGCAATGAAAGACAAGCAATAATCAACGACTTGGCGCAACAATCCAATTAAATGCTATGCACAACTTATTTTTTCAACAAAAACAACATCTTATTTTTAGGAAATTACCAAATTTATCCGTATCGAAATTGAAGCACAACTCAGGCACTATCAACGAAAACACACTCAGCTGCCAAGCTCGGCATAAATATTCGCGAAAAAATTATCAACAACTGGCATTAAAAATAATGAGAAGGAAAAGATTCTTCGGAACCGAGGCGATCTCATGCAATAACGCGTCCAAATCGGAGGAATACCGCCGTAGAACTGATGACACATACGACCCGTATGCTCGACTTTTGTAGCTTGGCGAGCATAAAGAGAGTGTGTGAGTGAAAATACAAAAATTCATTATTTTATTTTTAAACGTTCGCTAGCCCTCTCTTTCTCCATTGTTTTCCGTTTTCTTAACGGATTGATTTATGGATTTAAATGCAACAGGTGCATCGCGCACACTGACCCGTGGAAATAGTCCAGACTAAAAAAAAACACCGGAACACACCCACTATTCCTATTTTAGAACAGATTGAAGAACAAAGCTGCATGTTATTTCCATAATTTTATTATAAGAACAAGGTGGACTCAATTATGCTAATTTGAGATTGACGCACTAGAAAAAGAGTATATTTTAGCCCATTAGATAATGGAATCAACGATTAGGATTTATTTTCTTTAAGATGGTAGCCCCTAGTAATATTATTTAAAGAATATCATTATTTTGGGAGTCGTAAATATGCTTTAAATTAAACAATAGACCTAATATTTTTAGAAAAATTTTTTTACCTTTGAATATTGGGTTTTCATTAATACATTTATGTAGTTTATATAGAAATGATATATTCATTCAAGTAGTAATCAATAAATAATATTAAAAATTATATTTTTGGAGTCTGAAAATGTGAAGATTTATCAGGGAAAATTTAAATTTAGCGCGCTTTTTTACAGTCCCCCTTCGCAATAATGTAGCAACGGTATTTTTACTGCATTTACGGCCACACTGTCGCAGTGGGGATATATCAACACTGTTTTGGGGGGATTTCCAAACCGTTATCTGGCAACACTATTTACATATATATCCAGCAACTATTTATTAAAAATAAGCAACGACCTGTGACAACGAATAACGAATAGCTCAACGAAATGGCAACGCGCGGTGGTCCTATGGTCTCCGGCACCGATGGAAACGATTTCGAGTTCAGGCAGCGCGTAGCTGGCACATATCAAATTAGGTTAATAACACTCGACCACTAGGACAAATACCCTTGCCACGGCTCCCTCCCACATGGGGCACTAACGTGGGACAAATTATCTAATTACTTGGCAATAGCCAGCACTGCCCCTCAGTAAGAGCCTGGGCAAAGGCGACCTGGAGCACCCACATCCGCAGGGTGGCCACCCACCTCGCAGATGGGCAAACTGCCAGCAAGGCAGCTTCTGTCCGCTGTCTGCAGTAATGGGTTTTGATTTGGTTGCGGCGGAAACCACCTCTAAATCAATACTAAATCTGTAATCCTTTCCTTTCAGTCTATTGAACAAGTCTCGCTTGAAGTACTGCATTTTCTTTCACGCCCTGCTCTTTTTCGTGATGCTGGCCAAGCTCACGTCGGACATACTGGACCGGCTGGATATATTTGTGCTGGAGATCGAGGAACTGGAGATACCGCCGCCGTTGTGGTGGGAGTACGTCTGGGCCGGTTCGTTGCTCACCTCGTTTTTGGGTCTGTCAGCGGCGCGTGGAAACAAAGTGCGCGAGATGCAAAAGTACATGATTGCCATCCTGGTGTTTGCGATCCTGCCGCTTTTCTACTGCTTTGCTTATTACTTCTCTGACGTTTGGGAGTTTGCCACGTTGGACAAGTCCGTGGATTTGGATGAGACTGATATTTTCGTGTGGCGTGTAAGTGGATTTGGGATTAAAGTTCAACGAAACGCCAGTAAATTTACTAAATCAATGATCGTTACAGGGATATCCGTACGGAGTGTTCTGGTATGCATTCTGCTTTATAGGCTTCCAGGTGCATGGATTCACGCTGTACTTCGCCTACAATCTAGTCAAGGCTTGGAAGGCCCGCACCGCCACACGCAAGTTCCAGTAGGAACCTTCGGCGGACCTCAAGTCGCCGAGTGAAATCCTAATACTCGCCAAACTAATAGATGTCAAGGAGCAAGGAGCAGTTAGCAGAGAGAAGCTGTAGGGCTAGTTGTAAATAATTTGGAAAACGAAACACGAAACTAACTCGATGCACTAGTGCACAAAATGCGTAATGAAACTATGATAAAATTTTAAATTAAAGTTATGCAGCTGTTAAGGTATCGCACTTTTTAGTCATACAAGAGGAGGAAGCATATTGTGGAGACAAAACGAAGCGTCAACGTTAAAGTTATTGTTAGTTGAAAGTTAAACCGTTCAAAATAATTAACTAGACTTATCCATATACACCCATAGACATATATATACACATTCATACACACGCAGCCTTGTGAGGTCAACTTAAGACAAGAAAGCAACTGAAGCCACCAAATTTCCCCGAGTCGGAAGAAAAACAAAAACCAACCTAGAAAATCACTTCATTTTTGCTTACTTACATTTCGACGTGCCTCGTGTTTGTTAGAAACGTTTTATATATATTTACACGTGAATATATACACACCTATCAATCTATGTTGTCTGCGGATGAATACTTCCTCGCTTAGTTCATAGCTGGTCTTCTATTTTACGTTTTTTTAAAATTATTTTTCATAATGGTTTATTTTACCATCTTCTATTTTAATTATATTTTGATTGTTACTGAAATTTTTTCACGCACAGAATCATTCTGTGTGCCGTCTTGTGTCGAATTTTAGAGAAACTGCCCCTAAACTATTTACAACTTTCTATCACACATAACGATAAATCAAATGCAATTTGAGTGTTGGAGCAAAGTTCATCAATTTTCTGATCGTCAATAATATTGTGTAATGACAAGCAAGTCGAAAAACTAAACTGTGAATTGAATTTTAATGTAATAATGTTTTTTAAATCGTAATTTATTATTCGAATTTTTAAGTAGTTTTTTATAAATCGATCAATAAAAATGCATATATATTTGTTCTTCTGAGTGGGTTAAAATATGTCTTTTATTTGTGGCGGTATGGAAAACAATTACGTCCACCAAGAATGTCTCCCGGGCTGATCAGCTATTTTTAAATATTTTATTCTCAAGTCGATAAATATTTTCATAATTTTTATAAAATAATATAATAATATTTTATTGCATGGGGTATAATTGTTTCAAAATTAAGATTTCAAGAGTTTCCAAATTATTTATAGAATAGTATGAAAAATGCAGGCGTAGAAGACCCAAGGTTTCCTCATTAAAAACACCACCGAAAGCCGACCATCCCTGCGCCCAACCATCACTTCGTTGCAATTCGGCTGGCAGGACGTGCTGGCCACAACAATCCGGCCATTTAGTGACCATTTGTGCATTGAGGCGAGTGGAGGAACAGCAACAGCCTCGTCCTTGTTGCAGTTGAAAATTGCGCAATTGTTTACAGCTGGTCGAAAGAGAGAGCAAGGACCCCGAAGAGAGCTAAAAGCTAAAGAGCGCCAGAGCTTTTTCGCAGCATCCTTTCTTTCGATACATCTCGCTCAAAAGTCCCTCAGAATCTCCATTTTGACGTTGCTTGTGTGAAGAACAGATGGAAAAATTTCCAACACACCATTTCGGACCAAAGTAAACAAGAAAAATACCCAACAAAATTTTATTTAGAAAATTCTAAATTTTTGTGAAAACTGAAAACAACTCGAGGAACAGGATGCGGGGCGAGGAGACGACCTACAGGCGCACCACGCGCGAAAAGATTGTCCTGCGAGGGAACACAGCCATACGCACCGTGGACTCCACTGCCACATACCTGCCCGTGATGAGTCCAGCGGGGTGAGTTCTGAAACGGGGTAGGGTTGCAACTGGCTGAGGGATGAGGAGCTACAATTATAGGCGTGCCGGGCCACTTGAGCGAGCCTTGACTGTCGGCGCTCCGGCATCGATTTTTATCTAGACTGCAGTGGATTTCGGTATCGCATCCTTGCGATTCAGATATATTAGATATCTGCGCACCCAATGTGACCTTCGTTTGTGGTTTGCCTTTGGGTTTTCGCAGCACCCACAAGGGATTATATCGTTGACAATACCCTCTAGGTCTCATAATTTCGCTGTTTTCGAAAGACTGGGAGGAGGAGGTTGCAGGCCAACTGAAGAGCCGGCTTTCTCCGCATGCAAGCCCGCCATTAAATTACATTGCCGGCAAATTATTAGAAACCCACTGCCATTCGAGTGGATAAATACAACATGGCATACATAAGTGTGTGTGGCGCCTTTCCTTCCCAGAAATCGATGGAATCTTCGACTCGAGTCCACGACTACTAGTTGTAGCGTGCATTGACCAGAGTCCACCAGCGTTGGGTAACACGAGTCCTAGAATATACCTCGGGTCCACACGAAGCATGAATATGCTTCCAATTTACTTTATTCAAGCCGTGTATTACCCATAAATTAAAAAACGAGCTGGGAGTAATACCTAATACTTTGAAAAGCTTTTTAAACTATGCTTTACTTTCAAAAGTGGCGCCCAAATATAAGTCAGTTTTAGTTATAAATATGAATTATAATTAATATTTAAAATGTATTATATAACTTTCCTATTACATCTTTATAAAAGCTCGGATCCAAGATATGGTTACAAAACCAGCACGGTATGTTAGGCCAAGCAATCAAATCTTTTGTGGTTTATTTTTCTCAAGATATGGTGCCCCCTCCATGGGAATAACCATGATTGAAACCGCCCCCAAGCAGCGCCAGGCGAAACTTCCTTTAACCTCAATTCGCATTCACACAAACAACACAGCTCACAGTTACGGGCTAGGAAAACTACCCGGTATATCGTATACGACCCGTAGTCAAAGGGTCTGCTTTGTTGTGGACTGTGCGTCGTCCAGTCGAGTGGTCAGTCAGTTGGTCCGCAACCCTTGAGCCGTCCGGTAGATACCGCGCTTTGGGTCAGGGTTTTTTTTTAATAGTCGTGTTTGGACTGCCTGGATCGAGCTGCCCAGGCGGAGACTGTCGCCGGGGAGGGAAATTAAGTTTCCGTTCGAACTTTTACGTGTGTGATTTTTAAATTCCTAGTGAAGGAAGTGTCTACCTGTCTTTTTGTTGTCGTCCTGACACGGGCACGGTGCCATGTTCAACACCAGTGCCCAAAATTGGTTTGGCATGGGCCAGACATCGATGGCTCCGGCCGCCGGTGTGGCCCAACTGGTCAACAACAATTCGGGAATCTATAACCAGCAGTCGGTGCAATCCCAGCATCAAAATCCTTTCATGCGTCAGCGATCGTTAACCAGCTCGAATCCCGCCTTGGAACGCAATACTGCCTTGGCCATACGGCCACAGTCGCCACCGAATGTCCAGGTGGAGTATGAAGTTGCGGTGCCGTTCGTATCCACCTATAGACATACTCCATATCACTCATTATGGGATCTACATCAGTGGTAAGGGTTAAAGCTGAATATCACATATATATAGGGCGGATTAAATGTTTTAATATATGGATAAAATATTAAAGTTCGAAGGAAACTTAACTTTATTTAAATTTATCCAAATTATAAATACAAAATGAATATAGAAATAAGATTGCTTTCTGAAATAGCTATAGGTTTTATAAATATATATAAGTATAAGAATATATCAATGAAGGTCCTTTTTTAGGTACTAGATGTTATAAAGAAGGACCTACTGTATATATATTGATCTTTTCATTAAAGAACTTTGAGTGCGATATAATTATTGCAAAAATATTAAGACAATAAACAGCCCTTATTTAATTACTGGAAGAGAGCCCTATTATTAGGCAGCAAAAAGTAATTCTTTCCGATTCTTATACGAAGCAGTGTTCCCAAGAAATACAACCTGATGGCCCCCTGCCTTGCATCGCATATTTTTGCCAGTCATAATTGCCATTTGGTGTAATTTGCATAGGGCGAAATGTAGTTTTTACAGTGCCAAAGGCATTCTCAAGTAGGAATTAGCATAAACACCTCTTGGCGACACGAATTTTAAAGAGACCATCGTAACTAATAGACCAAGGACTGCCTCCACTACTCCTACCTCCTGGCAGGGTCCTTGTAACACTTTGCCAATCAATCAATGGCTCAATTAAACTGCATGTAATGCATAGATTAAGCCCCACTGATACTTGTGAACTACATACATATATAGGACAAATAGGCTGGTCAGTCAAAGGCTTTGGGGTACTGGGAAACTTATTGTTGGCCTAGTTAGTCGCTTGGCTAATCAGAAATCGTGGGCGAGCACATAGAAAACATTAACCCAAATTTGAGCGAGTACAACACTCTGTATAAATACCAAGCGGATGTGGCAGGAGTCGGGAAACTTGTCCGGGAATTATAGCCATGCCTTCTGCTGCCAACTTAATTATCCTGGCATAAAAAATATGGCGGCATATTTCTCGGATTCGAGATTTACAATGTTGTATAGCTGGTAGCTGGAATGCCTATAAACGCTTTAATGCCCCCGAATGACGCATGCAATGCCAAAAAAATAAAGAAAAACTATTCAAATGCGAATAAAACAGTTAACAATTGTCGCCGGCACGTCAATAACCTGGCCAGGAGCCACCTGGGTTATTGAACCCACCTGCCGACAACCAGCAGTTTTGTATGAATATCCGCCCCCTTGGGAGGCACAACGAACTCTTCATTTCCTAGAAATTCCCGAGCATTGTCCGTGGAGGGGAAGGGATAACGGGAAGGAAACAGTAAGGACTATCGCTAGGGCTAGCTAATATTAGACGGCTAGACACGAGGATTCCAACCGATATATATATTCAAATATATACATAGTATGTGTGCACACACCAGGACACGCAAAGTACTTGTCCGCGGCTGATAAAGCAAATGACCTTTGTGACATGGCCAAGTTGAATGGCAAACGCCACCAAGCTAAAAATTTATAGATAGCAAACTAAAAGTTTTATAAACACGGATGTCCGGGGGATGTTCATTAGTCTAGACTTTAGAATCTAGACTAGGATCTAGACTATTTAAGCTTAAAGCCGGTCACTTGGGGGAAATTAAGTTTGTTTAGAAATCTATTAAAGGTATACGTTACTCTTATTTTCCAGCTCATCCACACCACCAACTAGCCTTTCCCACATGGCAAGGATGATGGACTCCCTTATCTTGGACTCCCTCTCGCCATTTGCCTTCACCAAGATCACGGCCACCAGTCGTCCCGCTCGAAATGCCAATGGTGTGAAAAAGCCTTCGCCGGAGAGCGGACACGCCCCGACAACAGAGCGCCCTCACCGACCCATTAACAACCTGGGCCCCAACGCTCCCGGAGGATTGGGAATAGGGGGAAGTGTCCCCTTACGTGGCAAGCAGCGTCTGCCCACTCAAGGTAATGTAACGGGGAAACATTGAGGGGCAGGTTCATTCCATGATTACTAATAAAAAGCAGTCTCCGTCACAGAAGTGGCCCCTCAACCACGGCCCAGCCAGACGGCTCAGATGCCGTTCCCCTCACAGCAGCAGGACAATCGCTGGGTGTCCTCGCTTAGACGGCGAGATCCCGAGCTGCAACCTACACTGCCCTCCATTAGTAGCACAAACAGCAGCCTAGGCCAGAGTCATCATGGCAGTGCGGGGAATGTGGGCTTTGCCAGCGGAGGAGCACCCACTGCAGCCAATAGTATGGGCACTATGCGGCTCGGCAGACCCGGAAGAGCTTCTGCATTGACAGCTGCCGTGAGAAAAAGCAGATCAGTGGAAAGGTTGAGGGCCAGAAAGCTCAGTACTAATACCCAACTGACGCTCAAACACAAGCCGGTGAAGAAGAACTCCTTGGATGAGAACTCCAATTCGGATGACCAGGATGCCACCACATCGCTGGAGGACAACTCGCATGCTCAGTCCCTGTCCACCAATCACAATACACCCAAGTGCTCACCAAAGACCAAGGTCAAGCACTTCTCGCCACTAGGCTACGAGGGTCATTTAGTGGACACCCTCGAGAAGGATATACTGCAGCGGCATCCGTGTATCAAGTGGACTGATGTGGCCGGTTTAAATGAGGCTAAGACCATACTGCAGGTGGGTTTTCCATTATTTAAAAACATATTTAGTTATTATGTCTTAAAAAATTATAAATTTCTTTTTTTTAATCCACAGGAAGCGGTAGTACTTCCAGTCATTATGCCCGAGTTTTTCAAGGGAATACGCCGACCGTGGCGCGGAGTCCTTATGGTGGGTCCCCCAGGAACGGGCAAAACCATGTTAGCCAAGGCGGTAGCAACTGAATGCGGCACAACCTTCTTTAACGTATCCTCCTCCACGTTGACCTCCAAATACCGGGGGGAGAGCGAGAAACTAGTGCGTCTGCTGTTCGAAATGGCTCGCTTCTATGCACCCAGCACAATCTTTATCGATGAGATCGATGCCTTATGTGCCTCCAGGGGCAGCGATTCGGAGCACGAGGCCAGCCGGCGATTCAAGGCGGAGCTGCTCATTCAAATGGACGGACTGAACGCAAGCAAGGAGGAGGAAAAAGTGATTATGGTGCTGGCGGCCACAAATCATCCCTGGGATATTGACGAGGCCTTCCGTAGACGTTTCGAAAAGCGCATCTACATTCCTCTTCCGAATGGTAAGAGGATAAAAAGTTTCCTAAAACAATAAAAACAAAACTACTACTATTTTTCTTCCACTTTAAAGAGGACACACGTTCAGCCTTACTTAAACTCTGCCTAAAGGATGTTTGCTTGGCCCCGAACCTGAACACCGCCTTAATCGGTGACGAGCTGCAAGGATATTCCGGGTCGGACATAAGCAACGTGTGCCGCGATGCCTCCATGATGCCCATGCGACGCCTCATCTCCGGCCGCACTCCGGACCAGATCAAGCAAATACGGCGCGAGGAGGTGGATTTGCCTATAACGCTGCAGGACTTCCAAGATGCCAGGCAGCGCACCAAAAAATCAGTCTCCGCCGACGATGTTGCCCGATTCGAGAAGTGGATGGAGGAGTACGGGTCCTGCTAGTTGTACGGGCTGCTGGCCCAGCACCCTTGATAATTGTATCCCATGTGTACTTCCAAGCCTCAATTGCAATACTTTTCAGTCTGTATAAATCGTATTTGTTAGCTTAAAATGTTGTTTTTATATACGCTTAATTGCTCAAGTGACCCACGCCCAGCATTGCCCCTCAAAAACATGTGCACGGATAAATCTAATTATCTCATACAATATATCCACTATACACATATGTAATTTTTAATATTTATTCGACAGAATCCTACTTTAGGCTTATGGCAAACAAAATGTATTTTGTAATCAACATATTTAGAAAACGGAAAACGAAATAAATTACTCAACACCCCTTGGCTCCAATGGTGCATCTTAGGCTTTCAGTTTGGCAATGGTGTTCTGATAATCTTGTTCCACGACTGTGTACTCCTCTTGTAGTTGATCCATTCGCTGTTTCATGGTGGGCAGGCGAGCCCTTAGCATCTCTGTGTCCATTTTGTACCGCTCCATTTTCTTCAAGTCTTTTAGCTGCTTATAGTATACGGCGTTGAGGCGTTTCTTGACCTCCAACCGGTAGGCCCTGTACTCCCGTTCATCGTTCAAATTGGTATAGTATAGGCGCAATAGCTCGTAAACTTTCCGCACCTGGCGGGGATTCAGTTTAAGTGTTTCCCGAGCCTCCCGAACCATCTCTTTTGTGAAGCCCTTTGAAATAATATCGGGTGAAAATGATTTTAAGTTCTTGCAAAAGCGAGCATCTACAAAATTTCGAAGTCGCTGGAAATCTTCGGACGGGTCCTCTACGGTAATATCCACCACGTTCTTTTGAGACTGGTAGAATTTGTAAATTGTTTCCACCAACTTAGTGGCAAGGCCCAACTTCTGAAAAGGCGGTAATATCAGCATCTGGCTAATCCTAGGGCGCTTATTTTGCGGGTAAGCGTAGTACTCGTAAACGGTGGTATAGCCCGCAGTGGCGTATTGCCACTGACCATCGTTATTCTTGTACTTTTCATAGCTGGAATATAATTAAAATAAATATAATAAAGGGTGTGAAAAATTGTGGTGCTTTTTTGTGTGTAGGATTTACTTACCAAACAAAGAAGGACCACTGTGGGTCATCGGTGTCGATGTACGAAGCTGCATCCACGAACCACAAAACAAAGGTCTGCAGACGTGAAAAGAACTTGAGGAATGACGATATTTTGTAGTCGCATTGGTATATTTCAAAGAGCCGCTCGCTTCCGTCGTCCGATGTGCGAGTATACTCATTAACCTTTTCGCCGAAGGGTTGAAACTTGTCGGCTTTGTCCAAGGTCTTCAGGAACTCGTCCAGGTTGATGAAATAGCACCCGTCTGGCAGACTCTGGGCAATAGTGCTGATAACATCGTCAGCCTTGATTTCTCCACCAGATATCTCATTCACTCGATTTCCATACTCGACTCCAAGGTATATGTGCAAGGGACCGGCAGTATAAAGCACTCGCACATGCAAATCTTTGTAACCGAATATAGTCTCAGATTCACCGAAAATCTGATGGGCCATGGCGGGGTGGAAAATCAAAGCGTCGTTGTTTATGTCTCCCTTGTCCCGAACTGTTCCGAAAATACAATCATTGCAGGGCTATACTAAGGATACATTAGGATGCTACTCACTCAACTTAAAGTCCACGACTTCCAAGGCATCCAAGACCAAGTCCTGATATTCCTGAATTTGAGCCATTTTGGAATTTCTTCTAAGCTACAGAATGGTCGCAATTTTGGCGCGCAATATGTGCCTGCTGTGAGAGTTTCAAGTCTTTAAAAGGCCCCTTTCTTGGCCTTAAAGCGCTATATGAAAAATTTAGTAAATCTAGTGATCTAATATACTGTTCGGAGGCACGTTTCATAAAAAATACTCCCTCAATGTTGGTGTTTCGCGAAAATTTCGCGGCTAAACAAAGACGAAGCCGTAAGTGCTGGAAAACTTATTTAATAATGTGGCATTATAGAGTTGCCACCGATTGGTACTATATATCGATTAAATCGGCGTTGCAGGCCTATATTAAACTAGCCCATCATTTAATTTTCATTCAATTTTTATATTTCATGTGCTTCAATAAATGCTTAATTTTGTGTTTGTTTTTTGATTGTCACATTTAAAATTGTACAACTTTTCAAAATCGCTCTGCCCAGCAAGCGTTTTCCAACACTCGTACTCACTCGCGCAGCCAACTTAACAGGGCATTTGTAAGCAGAATTTGCAGAGAATTATTTTTATATAGAAAACCCGCTTTCGCAAGCAGAAACTTTAAGGAAGGCTTAGGAATAATTAACCTGTTTGCAGAGAAGTCGTCTCCCAGTCTTTTACCACAGAGACCAAGTTTAATCTGATTTATACCGGACAGAGGGAAATACAAGGTGAGTAATAAAAACTGCATAGTCATAGCGGCAAAAATAAAATTTTCTTTCGGTTTTTTCTGATTTTAGGTAATAATGGATACCTATTTGTTCGATGGCGGCCGCATCACCAAGATGGAGGTGGACTATGAACCGGCTTGCAATGAGAAAATCCCGCTGGCTAAGGATTTGGCTAAGAAGAACCCCGACGCCTTCCACGAAGCCATCGAAATGATGTTGCAGTTGGAGAAACAAACGCGACTGGGCGCCGACATGGTCTCCTGCTCGCGTGTTCTAGTGGCCATCTGTCAGATTTGTTTCGATGCCAACAACTGGAATGCCCTTAATGAGTACGTGAGCCTGCTGGTGCGTCGGCGATCTCAGCTTAAACAGGCTGTTGTAAAAATGATCCAGGAGTGTTGCACTTACGTGGATAAAACTCCGGACAAAGAGACGAAGCTCAAGCTAATTGATACTCTTCGCTCAGTTACTGAGGGTAAGATTTACGTCGAAATCGAACGGGCACGGCTCACAAAAATTTTGGCGGATATCAAGGAGGCCGATGGCGATATTGCCGGTGCTGCCACCGTTATGGAAGAACTTCAGGTGGAAACTTACGGGTCGATGGATAAGCGAGAAAAGGTTGAACTTATTCTGGAACAGATGCGCCTCTGCCTGCTGAAGGAGGACTATGTATCCACGCAAATCATTGCCAAGAAGATCAGCATTAAGTTCTTCGATGACCCAGCGCAACACGATCTCAAGCTTAAGTTCTATAACTTGATGATTCAACTAAACCGGGATACGTCTTTCCTGAATACCTCCCGTCATTACCAGGCCATTGCGGAGCCTCCTCGCAAAAAGACTGGTCTTACACCCGTCGATTCCTCGCTTTCCGCTGACGAGCAAAAGAAGAAACAAGAAGAGGATAAGAAGAAAAAGGAGGATGACTCAAAAGAAAAGAAAGTGGAACCCGTCGCGGAGCCTGAGGTGGAGATTGAGCTGACTGAGGAACAGAAGAAGGAGTTGACGGAAAAACTTGTTAGCGCTGTTTTGTATTGCGTCTTGGCCCCCTTCGACAATGAACAGAGTGACATGATGGCACATTTATCTAAAAACAAAAAGCTAGAAGATGTACCAATATACAAGTAATAAGCTACAAGTCTAACACAAATATTCAGTCCATATTAATGATTTTGTTCAATTTATAGAGAAATTCTGCGCTTGTTTATGTCCAAAGAGCTGATCAACTTCGATACTTTCAACGCTGAATTTGGGCAGGTTTTAGCCGAAAACGAAATGTTTAAGGATACTACAAAGCACGGAAAGAAATGCATCACCGAACTGAAGGACCGTCTAATAGAACATGTAAGAAGAACCAGGGAATGGAAATTTTTAAAGAGTTAATTTGATTTTTTACTTCCTGCAGAATATTCGAATCATTGCAATGTATTACTCCCGCTTGCATTTGACTCGCATGAGCGAACTGCTTAATCTGCCCAGCAGCCGTTGCGAGGAATATCTCTCAAAGCTAGCCAACAGTGACACCATACGGGTGAAGATCGATCGTCCAGCCGGCATAATTTACTTCACCCAAAAGAAGAGTGCATCCGACATACTAAACAACTGGGCCACTGATGTGAACCAGTTGATGTCCCTGGTAAACAAGACTTGCCACCTAATCAACAAGGAGGAGTGCGTCTACTCGGTCATGTGCGCTGTTGAGGATTAGCCAACATTTTATGTAGCCACTAAGGACACTTAGTTTTCCCTTTGAATCGCCTGCCTATTCATTCTGTAACTGTAATCGTACTAACCTCCCAAAAACATAAAAACTTCGATTCTCTTCGCAAAGTTTGTATTCATTGAATGAACTACAATAATTAAAAGAAACACCCCGTAATATCTATTAAAAACTATTTTCGTATTGTTTTGATTATGGCCAACACTCTTCGTGGGTTTTGCAACACTTGAAAGTTTTTGTTGTCTGCTTCTTTCTCAAGTCTTTTTTCATAGGCGTAGTTATCATAAATCATAAAAGAGGATATTTTGCTTTAAGAAAAACATGTAAAGATATAATAAATAATAAATAATTATTTAAAAAAAAAGGTTATAAAACACGGCAAGGGTTTTTATTTTTAGAAAATTTCTTTTGAAGTTGACAAATTTTAATTTATCGATACTTTCTGAATTAAAACAATTAGCTTGGGTTTTCCTCTAAGATATCTAATTTTATTCAATGTATTTATTCATTCAATTTAATAATTAAACCACATTTATTTTCAAGCACTTTAAAAACTATCGAGCATCCCTCTCAAATTTTTAACCACGACTCTGCAAGCTTGTTATTCTTTGTAATTGTATCATACTGCATGTATTGAAATTGTAAATATTTAAAAGTCTGAAAATGCCCAAACAAGATTGCAAATACGGGGAAAAGTGTTATCAGCGAAACCCAGACCATTTGTCAAAATATAATCACCCCCAAAAGGAAGAAAGCGAAGAAAACTGTGCGGCTAACAAAAAAGTGGCGCCAAAAAGAAGTGCATCCTCGCAATCAGACGAGAAAGATAAGCCAAACACCAGTAGCTCCAGTGCAGAGAGTGGAAACATGGAGGATATTCAAGAAGAGCCCAGGGGCAGCTATGAATCAGAAACAGCCGAGCTGCATAGAGAGGCCATGAACAATATTTCTGGCAAGAACTACATGGAAATTCTGGAGAAGCGCATCCGATTATCAGTGCAGCAAGAGTATGACAATCTTTGCCAGTCCAACGAATTTATCCGCCACAAATTCTTGGTTGAAATGCCGCCCGACTTTTACGAATTCTGGAAATTTGTGGGCACCTTAAAGAACGATCCCTCCCAGGAAAAGACAGCCGGTCTGGATCATCTCGAAAAGGTATTTCAGTTGCAGCTAGTGGGTCCCTTCGAATTTCTGGCCGAAAGATTTCATGGTGCCAAGATGGGCGAACCTGGAGACTACTTGAGGCATTGGCGCTTTTACTATGATCCTCCAGAGTTCCAGACTATTTTCGTGCGCAAAAACACGGGAATTCACTACGGTTACTGGAGGGATGTGCCGCAGGACAAGGATAACCTGTTGATTGCCAGAAACGACTCCACCCAAGGATGCGAATTTAAGTTCATAGCTGGAAATATTTTCGATGCATTTCTACATTATTTGGAGAATGATTTTGTGGGTACACCGTTTACAGCAAACCAGGTAGCTGGAACGAAGAAAGCTGTTCAAAAATATTTATCTGATAAGTCCCTTGAATTACCGCAACTGGATCGCCTTCAGCGGGATCGAAACAAGCGTGTGGTTGCCAAAACATTCCACAGAGCGGGAATTGTTGTGCCGTTCGATAGGAAGACCCAGATGGGGTACCGATCGCTTCCCGTAAGCGATGCTGAGTTAATGAAAATGCTGGCGTTGCTCGAACGCAGTGACATCGACAATGGATCTGCCAAGCAGGCGGTACTGGAGAAACTTCAGCCGGTTGCCAATGCGGCCACCATAGCAGTAGACGAGTGTGACTTTGGAACCGCTCTGGAGTTTGGCATAGACTTGTTCAGCAGTGGCCACAAGGAGTTGCACATGCTTGCCTCCTCCGTGTTGGTGCCTGCGTATTCTATGCTTTCCCGGCCGCAGTTTATCGCCATAGCCAAAGCACACATGGAGCAGCGTCGAAGGGAGCTGAACCTCAGCATGTTTGAAGTACTAAAGTAATAATATCGAAATATATTTTTATTCCATAACCGCACCATTTTAAAATGAATTAAAGTTACATGGAAACACAGCCAAAGAAGTTGTTTACATATACAGATATGAGCTATCCTTTCGGGGAGGGATGTAACTGGATGTGCAAGCTACACCAACGCTCTGGAGAAGCTTAAGCACAGGCTGTGCTGCTGTCGAGTCCAAGGGGATCTTGTCTGTGTAAATAACAAAAGAGCTGATGGGCAATTCCTGCTGATCCCGCCATGTGGCCACTGAAACCAGATAATTTTAATAAGTTTTCTAGAAACTCTGTATAATTTTAAGGACTTACCACCAGCTGCCACACCGGCTATAAAATTTGGAGCTTCCAGTTCAGTTATGCCCTTCTCAGTTGCACCCACTCCTCTTACGATGGCAATGTCATCGCTGTACAACTGAATCTCCTCGCTTTTGAACTCGACCTTTGCTTTTAGCGTCAGGGTGACCACTTTCTTGGCCACCTTTGCAAAGGGAAGCAGTAGCTCTGTGACTTCTCCGCTCATGGTAAGATCATCTTCGAGGATGGCCAGAAGTTGTTTGTTCTCAGGATTCCAGTGCAAGGAGGAAGACTTGGCGGGAATACTGCAGACACGCTTAGTATCCTTAGCCAGCACTGAGGTTCCAAAGTGGGAAATTTGAGATCCTTCGATGACCACCAGAAGATCGCTCTCGAAAGGTGTTTTACTGTCAGCCCATTCGGCCTCGAACTTTAACTCCAATCTGCGAATCTGAGGGCTTAATATGCAACAAAAATTTGAAAATAAACTCACTTCTCAGCCGGCGTAATGTTCTCGAACTCATCCTCGTCACAATCATCCCAAAAGGCACGCGAAGAAGGAATGTTTAATTCTCCGAATCCTGGACAACTCATGATGTTTGTTTTAACTAAATTTTCAGGTGAAATTCAAATAAGATCTTAAATCCGGTCACTGTGTTTTGTTCAAGTCATCAAACGTCGGCTCTAGAGATGGTATCGATTTCGATAGAAAAAAATCGACAATCTTGGTATTTAAATACCATTTTTGCGGTCGAAAATGTTTTGATAGAGTTATTAATGAATATTTTTGTAAAAACTCAGGTTTTCCAGGGAAACAGATCGTTACCGTATGTTAAAGCAAAAATATAAGATGAAGGATTATCCTCGAGCCATAAGCGTTCTGAGCCAGGAACCTTTTAAGGCGTTTCACACTTGTTTCTGAATAAACGGTGGTCACACTTGGTCACCAATTCCTGCAACACACAAAAAATGCAAGATGCAGGCGTGAATTCGAATTGGAAAAAACTCTCTGATTACAGTCCCTTGATAGTTTGAAAGCCACGCGTTGTGGAAACGGCAGCCTAAGAGCCCTGCGCGAGGATTGTGCCTAAAAACGCGTTCGGAAAGCAGCGCCATGCGGAAGCGCAGCTCACGGTGTAATTCGGACAATTTCAAGGAGCACCAGATGGATTCCAACGGTGGTGACGACATCAGCCTGCTGCAGCGACCTTTGCGCACTGCCCACACGGGATTCGAGGAGGCCCGACGTGCCTATGAAGATGGCACTAGCGAGGTTTGTAGTTTTCTCTAAGTGGAGTACGTGACTCAGCTTTGACCCCCAATGGCGAACGCTCCTTGGCTGGAAAATTATTTTAACAATTTTCATCACTTTATTGCAGGTTCGCCAGTTACTCAGTATGGAGTGCAGCTTGATCTACGAATGTAAGGTGTGCAGGAATATGTTTCGCAGCCTGGCCAATTTCATCAGCCATAAGCGTGTCTTTTGTTGCGTCAGCGCCCGTTTGGCGAACGGTAACGGATACACAGTGAGTGCGCAGTAAAGAACCACTATATCCTTATCCACAGAACCAATTGCATCCTATTACTCTAATTAAACCTCTTTTTTAGGATCTAAACTCGACGATGATAATACAGACCGGCAGCGGACCTTCTCCACAGGATATAGAGAACATGTTGCGCAGCAGAAGTACAGGTTGCTCGCCAGTGCCGCGTCCTATAAAGGGGGGAAGTGGGGGAATACGCGATCTCAGCGGCGTCATTGAGCGTTTGCGAAGGGAGAAAGCGCCAAAGCAAGTTCGAAGAACTTCACCCACAGTCCTGCAACTGGAATCGGTACCCACCTCCAGTCAGGCCGTTTATCAAACTGTCAAGGTGCAGGACCAGCACGACAGCATACGAACGGAACTAGACGAAGTGCATCGCATGCTTAATCCTAACGACACTGTAGTGGGACCCGATGGGAAGGCCCTCAACCCCGTTAAGATTGAACGGCACGGGGGCAGCGACTCGGGAGAAACCGGAGAACAGTCAATCAGTGACGAAACGGATACGGGAATTTTTTGCGAAACTTGTGAGTGTGCCAATCCAAATAGGCTTTGACTTCGGTTGGTGACTTGTGTATTTCGCAGGCAATCTGACTTTTCAGACGCACAAAACGCTTGAGCTGCACATTCAGAAGCATCATACGTCCTCAGCATTTGCGTTCCAGTGTCCGGCCTGTTCACTGACATTCTTGCAGGCTGCTGCTGTCATTCGTCATCTTTCCAAGGACCACAAGTATGTAAAGCCTTGATCGGAGATGGGGGAACCTTTTTCTTCATTTAGAATTCGAAAATACAATTTTAGACAATAAAAAAGTTCCTTTTTAGGAGAAATTTATAATTTTCAAAATTTATATCTATCTCAAGAAAACTGTATTATTATTTTCAATGTTCAGTGCTGTTTGTAATAACCAAAATTCTTTAAAATATGAGCCTAAGATTCCCAGTTATATTTTTATTTATTGAAAGTACTTTTTTCTTTCAAACTATTTTGTTTGTTTTTCATTTGTGAGTCATAGCGGTCCCACTTGTAGGATTTGATTTATTACTTAGATTTTTGTATTCTTTTTAGAAAACCAACTAGACGCATTCGCATGATGAGGAATACGATCCTCAAGCGCCGCGTGCAGCAAGGAGATGTACAGCCCAAAGGACCTTGCCGCGAACTGAAGCGGCTTAAAATGTCCGACGATGTGGTGGGCTATGAGCCAGAACCATTAGGTGCCGGTGGTGAGATGCGGAAAATCATGTCGTTGTGCATGTATTGCGAGAAATCCTTTGAGCGCCGTGCCGCTCTGTCGACCCACTTGCTCAATTGCCGCGCGAAACAAGAGGCAAGGTTGGCCAAACCACTAGCATGCGTCAAAAAGTTCAAAGAATCCAAGAGCAATGATTCTAGTTTGGATGCAGGCGATGAAGACCACACAATGTCTATAGATTTACCCAAACTTGAGGTAAATGATGGAGAGCCTTCCATCGAGAATATCGAAGATTTACCAGAGCCGGCCAATTCGTTTCCCTCTGGCTTACACACAGTCTCATTGGACAAGCTGCAGATACCCAACGAAAGCGATTCAGCCAGCGATGAGGCCTCTAACAGTGAGGACGAACCGGAAGCGGATGCCGATGCCGAAGCCGAAGCACCAGCAGGTCCTGAATCTAATCTTGATATTGAGAATTCCAAGGTCAAGGGGAAAAAGAAGCGCAATGTTCCGGTGGAAAAGCAGCTGCGGTGTCGGTGCAAAATCTGTCATAAACAGTTCAACGCCCTCGGAAATCTGCGTCGTCACATATCCATGTTCCATTACCGCGCACGTCGGTTCGGCTGCAATTTGTGCGAATATCGCGCTTTCCGGCGCTATGATATTGTAAATCACCTGGGTTTCACTCACAAAATCGAGGGCGACCGCGACAAGCTGACGGAACAGTATGTTTCCACTCACGAGTGCGAGTATTCGCGAGACGATGTCGACGGCGATATAATTCTACTGGATAAGGAAGAAAAAGCATCACCAGAGAGTGAGGCTAAGTCTCCTACGAAAGCGAACGAGGCCAAGCCTACGATGAAAACATACGAAAGGCGCTTCAAGCGGGTCAAGACAATTACAGAACCTACGGTGGGAGAAGATGGGCGCATATCTCCTTCCGCGGAAATCAAAGAAGAGCCGGTGAATCAAGAGCGTGTAGAACCACCCACCCAAACCTCGGGCAAGAAGCGTCGAAAGTCGCGCAACCAAATATCGCCTGACTCTGGCGATCACCACCCAGAAAAGCGTCCCACCCGCAAACGAGTAAAGGCAGTTAACAAGGACTTTGTCTACGATATGGTGAGCTTCAAGCCGGATGCTGCGGGTCAACTGAATCCAGCTGCCCAGGCCGTAGACTCCATGCGGGCGAAACTTCGTCGACACCCCCCCACGACGACTACAAGCGGAAATGAAGAGAACAAGCCCAAACAGTGGGAGGATTACATCACGGAGGCCAAAAGGCCGCTGGTGCTGGGCATCACGCGGCGGATCATGCTGGAGCTCGTGAGTCAAGGCCGCGCTGTGTCCGCCACTTTGCCGGAACTACCCGCCGAGCGTCCGCAGATTCGGCCACGTCTCATTTCGCATACTCGCAGCGATGGTGGCCAGCAGGCAGCCCAACCTGTGGAAGCTACGGCTCCGGAAACAGAAAGTTTCATCGAGAAGATTGCCAAAAGAACGGCGGCAGCTAGCAAGGATTCCGCTGTTGTTAACACCCTGTGGAACAAGGTCAACACGGTGATTGCCCAACAAAATCAGAGCCTAAAGAAGGAAGCCGGCCACCTTCACAAACGGGAAGAGGGAAAGGTGCAGGTGGAGGAGAGGGAGAAGAAACTTACCGAAATAGAGAAACCAAAAAGCCCCCCGCCCTTGTCCTCGCCCTCGCCCTCACCAGTCCGCCTTTGCCCCAACGAACCCATACCTGAAACGTTGGCAACCACTGGGATGGAATGCCTGGACGGCAAGGGCAGTCAAGCGGGAGCTCCGACAACGTTTCCGGCCCTGCCCAAGCCGCCATCCGTTTTGCAGGCAGCTGCCAATGGAACCATCCAGCTAACGCTGGACAGTCTGCTACGAGCTGCTCTGCAGAACTAAACTAAACGGAACCGGAAATGGAAGCCACCACAATCTCTGTCATCATTTCTATTTTGCAACCTTCGCTTCCCTTTTCCTTTCTAATGAATTTTCGTCGAACTTTTGGCTGGTAGCTTTCCCGTCGGCCGTATGCCGTCTGCCGTTTGCCGTTTGAAGGTAATTCACTAGTGTCCTTATTGTAGCTGTAAAACCAACTAAATAAGAAACCAAGAAGAATCAAACCAAGAATCCCTAGATGATAAATACGCTTTGAGTATTACGCGGTAAAAACAACCAAAACGAATTGAAAATCGTAGCATAATTTTCGGCTATTAGCAAATGTTTGTTGTTTGTGTGAATTGAGAAAAGTAAAAAGATTTTTTAAAATGTTATAGTTAATAATGTGTATGTACCTAATTTTATAAACCCACATTAAAATAAGTCACATTTGTATGAGGTGTTATGGCGTATGTGCTGCAGATTGTCCTGTCGGGACTTCAACCAGATTGTATATTCAAGCACACAAGTATTTGGGTGAAGACTATTTTTAAATATTAACAAAATAAGTTTGTTTATTGTAAATCACTCATTCCCATTTATTGTAAAAATTATTTAATATATTATTTTGATTATTAATGAATCTTATGCTCGAATCATTCTTACCGGATTAGGCACACCCTATTTTAAGTATATGTATTGTGGATATGGAGGCTGGGTCTTGGATATTACGTTTGTTGACGCTTTATCTTGGCATCTAGCATACGAATCCATCGCACCACCACCACCTAATTAGCATTATTATATTCGGGAACATAACAGCTGAGTGGAAGCCAAGAACACGACGGATGACTCCTGCATGATGCTGCATAAATTTGTTTTCCAAAATGTTAATTGCAAACTAAGCGAAAGTCAGGCGAAACTTGTACAAGACAGTCTGCTGTACACACCCCACCCAGATATATGTTTGTATATGTATTTTATACATACGCACTGTTGACTTGGCAAATATTTTGCCAGAAAGCAACAGACATAAAACAACAAAAAAACTAAAAAAAAATACATAAATAAATAAGTAAGAACAAAAGGGAACGAAGCTCTCACACAAACATTCAAATAAAAGAAACAAAAAAAAGTAAATGTCCTGATCTACTCGCGTAGTTCAATGTATTTATATATCATTGTATTGTACAAGGTAGAGCCTTAAATCAAATCACCAAATGATAATAAATCCTACCATAATCACCAACAAAAACAAGCCGAAAGTATATAGATTACAGGGCAGGCCAACAAGTGTCCAATTTCCAATGGCCAGCACCTGTTTTTGGATGCCCCAGATGAGGAGCGAACGCCAGTGAAATGGAGCAGGTCTCAGATATGTACCCCTAGGATGCTTTTGCTGTAACTGCTGCAGATGCTCGACAATAGAAATTGTGTCACGGTCAGGAGTCCACGCCCAGGACATGGGGATTTTGGAATGGATGAGGGCGTAGGGATGGGTTTTAGGGCATTGGGTGTAGGGTGTAGGGTGTGGGATGTGAGCACTGGCACGGATGGTGGAAAACCGAAACCGGGCCACACTTTAAAGCTAAGCGTGTGCGTATCTGTGCGGGAAAATAGAGAGCGTGGTGGCCCGTAGAGTGAGACGGCAAGCGGAGGGGCAACAAGAGACAGAGAGAGATTGCTGGCGAAGCGCAACTGTGTGTAATTGGAAACCGAAAGTGAAAACGCCCAGGCCTTGAAAGACTCAACTGGGGCCGCACAGATATGAACTCGAAATTTATTTATCAAGAGGTGCCATGCCACCCACAAGCCATGTAAACTCATTGCTTTTCAATTTGATGAATTTTATGGAAATAGCAAGATGTTTTTTTGGGGGGAATCTTTTAAATTCCAAGTCCTTGTAGTTGTTTAATTCAATGGAAGCATTTCTACAGGAGGAGATTGATGTCATAAGGATATACTTGTGGTATCTTGCTCATTAGCTCTTCTAAATAAATACACCCAGTAGAATTTCAATAAGAAAGCATATGTAGATCTTGTTTAAACCATGGCAACTTCACATTTCATATGAACTCATACAATCTTCATATTTAACCTGAAATCCTCTTAAATTTAAATACAAAATAAAAGAAAAAGGAAATTTTTAGAAATTTCATTAGTGCAGAGGTTTGAACTAAAAGGACGCCATCAGCGGCATCAAATTAATGCCACTTACAAAGGCATTACGTTCGAATAGAGCTCCGAGCACCAGAGCCAAAAGCGAGGGAAAAAGCAATGTCAATACCAAGTTCTATACCTATACCCCAACACTCAGACCCAGACCCACAGCGAGCACCATGCCAAGCCCACTTTGCTGAGTAAATTTGTGCTGCATAAACTGATTAAGTGATTTCAGGTTCAGGTCCAGGTTGATGTTGATGTTGAGGTTCCGGCAGGAGGAGCATGCAAAGGCGCAAGCATCAGGCATCCACATTCAACTCCGAACATCAACAATACAGCGCTGGGAACAGCCAGCTGACATTGAAGGGCGACGGCGGGATGGGGAGGAGGGACAAAGATACACACACCCCATATAGTATATGCGTAAGTGACAGGTGGAGCTGGCTCTGGGACTACTGTGTTGTAAAGAGATCCCTTTATGCAGGGTCATAAACGCGCTTTCCTCATAGAAAGTGCAATTGCAAAAGAAAACGCAAAAGCAGGAACTCGGAAATGGAGATGCCAGGAACTGAGATTGCTTTTAAGGAGCTTATGCCTTATGGTCAATAAAGGCTAACTCTCCCTTTCAAACAGCAGTTGCCATTTATTGTGCAACGCAAAATGATATGATTTTCCGTTGTTCCCGTACCGGGTGGGGGTGGAGCAAAGTGACTTGTAGCCCGGCAAGGCACGCAAAAGTATCAGTAGTGCTATTGACAATTTAATTAAAAAATTAATTGACAATCCGGCGACTGTCACGGGTCCACTCCATAGCCTCCAGTGATTTCCGATGCCTCAAAACCAGTCACAACATTCATTGAATGTATCTTTGTCGTTAATGTGGTTCCTCACAAAGTACTGCATCGATTATATGAAAAATCCACAGTAGCATGGATAACATAACGATTTAAGAAGGATTTCCAATCATTTTCAATTAAACTTATGTTTTATAGCCACATTATCAATAACTCATCATAATATATCCCACATTTTCAAACTATTGCAAAAATAACTCATACGCCATGGGGGCCGCAGCAGCTCGACTACCCATTGGGCGCTACTTAAAATCAAATTAAGTTAATTAAATCGGAATCGTGCAGCTCGGATATCTTTCAATTTGGGTCACACAGCCACTTGCATGGAGGAGCCGTTCACAGCCCATGCCCAAGGGATTGGATTGGAAGGGAATGGGGCTAAACAGGACGCAGCTCAATTTTCTCACGAGTTTTCCAGTAGCAACAGCAGCAGCTGCGTCCTGTAAACTCTTGTCCTTTTTTTTTGGGGGCTCAGCAAGTGTTCAAAGTGTACTAAGTACTGTTTATTTACTTGCCGCCCATTTGAATAGTGGCAGAGCGCATTATTACCGATTATCGCCGAGCTGGAGCAGATGCTGCCGGAGTCGCAGTGGGTTGCCAAATAAACATGGACAGCGATGACAGGGGGAGGGCGAAGGAAGGACGAAGGAGGTGGCTGGCTGGCTGGATCTGGCTGATGGGTGGGTAACCTACTAACACAGACAGCCATGAAGAGAGAAAGTAAGAAAAAAGCTCGGGAGAAAGTTGTGAAGATGAGTGAAAGCAGCCGTACTGGCTGTCATCTGTTGGCGTTTTCGTTGGCGGGTTCGTTTGCCGACGTTTTCGACCCGCGACGTGTTGTTGCCGTAGGACGTTGAAGGACACCAGTACCAGCAGCAGCCGCATTAGTAGCAGTGACAGTATCAGGAACAGGAGCAGTAGCAGCATCACCGAGTTGTTGTCCTAGTCCTGACCGAAAAGCTCTCGGCACTAAGTTTTCGGTATTCGGCTCTCGATTATCAGCCCTCGGTCTCGGTGAAGGCTTCTCGGCACCCCGGAGCTTCGGCAGCCCAGTCAGTCGAGTTTCGGCCGTTTAACCCAGCAGAGGTGTGCAGCGGACAGCCAATTCTACATCAACAGCAGAAGCAGACAAAGCCGCAGCAGTAGCAACAGAAACAGGGCATAGTAACAGGACACAGATACTGGAGCAGACAAAATAATTACGGCCACATAAGAACAACTGCCTGACTGCGTCTGACTGCCTGCCTGCCCGTCTGCTTGCTAGCCTTTCCTTTCGCCTACTTGCAACATTAAACCCGACAGATACAGTAGCCCAGCGGTATCTGGAACTGCCATGTTGAGCTGTCAGTGACTGACCTGCCACGGCAACCTATTGACAGACCATCCGTATTCATTCCACTTCGAATCCTATTCAACTGTCACTTCGCGGGATACGATTGTGTGGCTCCGGTTTCAGTTCCATCATCATTAACCACAGCGCAGCAAAGTAGGCAACACGGACTGGAAATCTAATTAGCGACGTCAGTGTCAGGATCGGTAATCCATTAATTTCGTGGCATCAACAACTTTTGGACCCAAACAACATAGCACAAAAAAAGGCGTTGCTCCAACAACAACAACAACAACAACAAAATCAACAACGAAAAACAGGAAAATCGTGAAAAAATTACACACAGAAAAAAGGGAAAGCGAACACTTTTGTTTCTGTACGTCGGTGTTCGTGTTCCCGCGTTCGTGTATGTGAGCGTTTGCACGAGTTTGTGTGTGTTTGCTGGTGAATCCTGATAACGCGAGCCTGGTGCTGACATCACTTTCACTTCGACGAAGAACCAAGGAAGCCAAGCCAAGCCAAACCAAGCCAAGCCCATCCCCAATCTTGCCCCAAAGAAGCTGCCAATCGAACCGCCGCACAGCAACAAAATCAATTAAACTACCAACTCAACTCAACAAACAGCAACAACAAATCTGCCAAGAGCCAATTATCGAGCAGGATAACTGTATTGGAGAAGTAGGAAAAATCCAAGTCAAGTCAAGATGTTTTCCATGTGCAGCAAGGTAAAGTCGCGGAGCGCGGACATGGATGGGGATAGTTCGTTTATGCAGCAATCCCAGCAGATGCACTTGCAACAGCCCCAGGCTATGGGTAAGTGAATTTTACCGCCGATTTAATAGATTTGTGTGGGCTGGAGGAGAAGAGGATGGGGCCAAGAGGTGTGAGAAAAGCGAGAAAGCGGAGAAAGTGAAACTGAAACTGGGAAACGGTGCCCTCATTTGGCGGAAAACCCTTGAACTCGTTTTGGCAGCCCCACCCCATTTCGAGTCCTCACGGCTGCCTATTTTTCTCAATGAATTCACACACAGGCGCAGCTGCGCGTCTGCCTCCTACTTTCTCTTTCTTGTTTCCTCCCTATCGCACACACTTTCTCCCCCCCGCAACTGACACACAACACACAGACACACACACAATTTATACCCACTCTGACACAGCCGCCCAGAGCTCAACTTATCAAGCGGAATCCAGAATGCGGTTTCATTATGCTGCAATTGTTGACAGTGCCACGCCCATTGGCCAGTAGTTGCAGTGGTGTGTGTGTGTGTATTTGTATCTCTCAGATACTGTGCTAGTGTGCCAGTGCGGGAGTGACAGTACGTGTACACTGCATTAAATCATTAAGCAGAGACAACACAACTATGTACATTAACATCAGATTCAGCTTCAGCTTCAGCACTCAAATTTCATGCGGCTCTGGTCCGCGCTCAGGCGGGATGTGGGGTGGGTGGGGTGGTTGGTGAGTGGATCTGGATGTTTTGTGCCCGGGAAAAAGGCGAAAATGAGTTAAAGCCCGTTTCAGGTTACAGTTGCAATAGAAGCTCGGCCCTTGCATAAATCATTCAGCTACACTGCAGCAAGACGGGGGTGAAGTCTTGACCGTGGAGAGATCCTGGAGCTGTTGACGATTTTCACTTATATTATCAACATTATTATAAGATAGTTTCTGCCTTAAACTTTGTAAAACAATTGCACATCTTAAAAACATATATATTTGATAAAAAGCTGTATGATATTAAGTATACGCCCCATGGGCTATCAAAAGTTCTGTCATTTCTGACCAAACTTGAATTAAAATATATTATAATTTTTCCAAAATTCCAACTAATTTTCTCTGTGTATAAACATTTCTATGCACATGCATAGCCAGGCCCTTTATCCACTCTCATATCTTAGCCAGGCCAGCAATTATGTCTGTACACGTTGTCGTTGCCGCTGTCGTTGTCTTCGCCTTCGCGTCCGTCTCTGCCCCAAGGAATTGCTGGAATGAGTACGAGTACGTTGTCTGTGGCAGCCACTTGCAATTCTAGCTGATTTGTCATGTGCATGTGGATGTGCGGATGTAGATTCTCGCATACTAGTGCATGCGGGGATGCGGATGTGAGTGGGCGTGGATGTGTGCGGTTGTATGCGTGCACTGAAGTGGCACACATGATGTCCGCTGCCTTGCCATCCTTCCTTGCATCTTCCATAAAAGCAGCGCAGTGTCCTTCGGCGGGCTCATTCTCGCACTCCCCACCCTTCCACCCAGCAACCCTACATCTCAACGTCCTTCTCCTCATCCTCCGACTCATCTCCACTTGGACTGCATCGTCTGTCGTTGTTGTCTGCATTCCGTTTGGTCGCTAGCTACACAGAGAAAATAAGAACAAGACAATTAGATTTAAAATTTTTTTAAATATTAATAAGGAAAGTCAAGGTTATAATACTCTGGTTTTTTAATCTTCCTTGCGTAATGATTCGAATGTATTTTTTTTAGTGTCTGCAAAAAGAAAAGAGCGTTTTGAGGGCAAGCAGCGTTTTTTAGCGAGCCGTGCCTTGAGCGATTTTCAAATGCTGTGCCTGAGCTAGCCCATCCCATCACCATGCAGCATTTACCATTCCCAGCCAGAGCAAATTGTCGCAGGCCACTCTGGCCGTAATCAGTTTGCTGCTAAAGCAACTTTCTCGAGTGGCCGAGTGCGGCAAGAATGCCAAAGGGGTTCTTCAATTTCGAAATTGTAACTATTCTGGGCAGGCGACCTTTAATCGCTTATCAATTTCCAGGAATGGAATTGACACAATTGAATTTAATATTGTGAAAAGTATACAAATATGTCACAAATGTGTTGTTATCGAATCTATTACGTATACGGCCCTTGGCATCATCATAGTTTTCATGTTAATAAGGATTAATCATAATGAAACTTGTATTTAAAAACTTCTACTGTTTCTAGGAGCTGGACTTAAAATCTATCTCAAACAATTACCCTTTTGTGGTCATGACACTAGAATTTAAATATTTCAATTGCTATTACTCAAATGTTGCACCCAAAATCTATCTTTATCAATTACCCAAGCTTAACTAAAAGCCTTAATGAATACCCCTGGGTATTATGGTTACTTTAACGTTTAAAACTTGAATTTTAAATTGAACTTCTCCGATAGCCACTTGAAAAAGGTATGGTGTAGAAGTACAATGGTTTCAAATTAAGTATACGAAGTAACCCGAAGCCCTTTGCCATCTTTATTGAAATAATTAATTCAGTCCACCGCAAGCGCCGTATTTGCCACTACCACTGGCCAACACCAGGTATCCTGTAGCTACTCTACGCCACTCTTTCTCGTCCTGGCAGCCGACATTCGACTCTCAGCTCTATACCAAATAAATGGGATGCCTGTGGTAATGAATTTGAAATGAGAGACCAGGCCAGCAGGGCAGCAGGGTAGCAGGCTAGTTGCAACTGCAACGGGGCTAGCTGATTGAGTTGCTTTTGCTTTTAGTGCAATTCCGGGGGAATAGCTAAATGAAATTTCGTGTTACGCTTTAGCTATTTGTTACCTGTCCCCCCTGTCCACTGCCAATCTCTTTTGCAGTTTTAACGCGCTTCTGGTTTCGGTTACATTTTAAACTCGCAGCTCCCGTGGTCGAAGGATTCGGGCTTCCACTGCTTTAGGTGCGTGGGCGGCGAGAATTTAGTAATAGAGAGGAATCCTTGAACGGGAAATGGGAGCCCGTTGCTTCCATCTATTGGATTAGGGGCATCCTGTGACTGGACACCGAGCAACGGATGCAGATTAGATGGGATCAGTGCGACTCACTTTACATATTTTTCTTGATTCTATTTTTGCAGGAACCGGAGGTAAACAAATCAAAGGCGGCTATCTATTGCGTTACAAAAGTAAGTATTCTTTATAAAATTGTATGCTATAAATCAGGAATATATTCTTCAAAATGCATATTTTCAATTGAACTATTGCATGTTGCCTTGAAGTGCTTCATTATAGATCAATTTCCTGGGAAAAGCGTATATATTTTAAGGGGAATAATTTTTTTTTATTGGAAAATAGATAAACCTAACGAAGATTTTATGTGCAGAAGGATTTTTTTCCAATGATATGCAGGTTTCAGTACAATGCAACGTCCTTGAAAGGACGGTCCAATTCAGAACTATTCCTATGGCTGTCAGCACAGTTAGCAGGGTCCGTCCTGTCCAGGGACCAACCCTCGGCAGTCGGCAGAGCAGAGACGACAATCTGTCAAATCAGCACAACATACCGCCACCCAACTCAAGCTCAACAGGATGACGCAGCAGGCATAGACGAGGTAGATGGATGAGGGCCACATAACTGGGTGGGGTGTAATCATTTCGGGGTCACATTCAAGTGTAATTACTCATGATTTGGCAGCACAATGGATGCGTCATTGTCAAGTTCCCTGTGACAGGATTCGAAACAATTTTTTTCTAAGCTTTCGTGTAAATGAGTGAGAAGGAATACAAATATATTTCTAAGTAATTGTGGCTCAATTTCTGTTGCTTCATTATGGTTTGACAAATATAAACAAGATGTGTCGAATAGGAGACGGTTTTTAATTGTTAATAATGAGATGATACTCTGTGAAAGGATAGGAGGAAGTCCTAATATAATTTTCAAAGGATCCATCCATTTAACAAGAACTTTGTAATCTAATTTTCAAGAGCAAATGTTTTGGAATCGCTGGGCTGAGGAGTGGGTAGTCCTATACGATGACTCGACCATGGCCTGGTTCACGGAGCCAGGGCGCTCCTCGCCATCTGGCAAGATCCTGGTGAAGGAGGCCCCAGAGATGCTGGCTATTGCCCACTGGACTGGCCAGATACCGCGTCGACCCCCACTCCCGGCCGGAGTCAGTGTCTCCCAGCTGATTGCCCTCGGATCGCAGCGAAAGCGCTCCAAGGTCTACTGGATGCTGGCCAAGTCCGAGCAAGAGGTGGGCGACTGGATCGATGCGATTACTAAGACCCTGCCGCCGCCCCCCCAAATCGAGCTGGTGGTGGACAAGCCGCACCTGATGAACGTGCTCCGGCGCCCGCTAGTGCGCATTAGACGTAAGTAAAGACTCTTAATCCTTTCTAAGTCCTTTTTGGATTGTGAAATATTTCCCCCAAGCAAAATTAAACACATTACCTGTTTTGTGTTCGGTTCCAAGGCTCAATAAATGGATAAATATTGTTCATTAATTTTAAATTAAACTTTTAATACGCATTTCCTTTCTTAAATACTTGTAGCTGCCACCCAATCGGAGGTGAAGCAACGCAAGGTGGGATCACATGGAGCGAGCAGCAGCAAGCACCACCGTTGTGGCAACGGCTCCGGAACTTCGTCGGCGGTGAGCACACGTCTCTACCGTCATGCCCAGAATCCTTTGGTAAAGAGCGACGCGGCGGTGGCCATTCTCAGCAAGAAACCCGACTCGAAGGCTTCCTTGGCTTGCGCCCTGCCTTGGGGCCATGGATGGGGCTGGGCCACCTTGCCCAACGGGGTCTGGAGCGGGGGCCTGACATGGTCGCAGTGCGAGGACACCTTCACCCTGCATGCCCTGCCCACCACCCACTGCACCAACCTGATCGACACCTCGTGCTCCGGAGCGGTCTACCACACGGACATCGGCGGGTTCGACTTCCATTCCTCTGGCGTGGACGACATCGGGGGCGAAGACTTTGACTATGCAATGGACTGTGGCGACTTCATATTTTAAATATCCCCTGAAAATCGGTCAGCCAAACATCGACCCACCCGAGGGACAAGGACCGGGGATCCTCGGTTCTTGCCCCACCAAAATTTTGTCTTCAATTGGAACTGTGCAGTTAGGAATTAGAGTGTTTCCAAGAACTTAGGTAGTATTTTTCTGTGCTTACGTTTATCCTCTGAGTGTTAGGTGTTGCAAAAAGTTCGGGCGAGGGCGAGGGCATGCCACAGGGGGAGGTTGTTGAAGGGCAAACTGTCAGGTTGCGTATACGCCCCATTAGCCCCCGACATGCCCCTGTCCTGGGCCGGTTAACTATCTCGCTGTTCATGTTTTCGTGTTTAACTTTGTGCGCAGAAATAATTGCATTAAGCAGTTAAACAGCAACCCGCGTAGTGCATTCTAGGATAACAACAACCCTGCGATTATCCTGATTATAAACAGTTGCGGCCATAGCATTACGAGAGCCAGAACTGAGGACTTGCTTTGAGGACCCTTGGACATCATTATTAAAATATTTTTCACCCCTCATTTATTCATTTATGAATATTAATTTATTTCATTTTTTCCATTACGTTGAAATCAATTTCATTCTAGTGCCACCTTCGTTTTGACCGCAACTGTGGGCGACAGGCAACCGGGAGGCAGATAGATATCTACCTATACGACCTATGTGTTTATGTATCTGGCAGTGCATAAGCATATTAAACCACACATTTGCCCCGCTTCCAGACACATATGTAGACCTCTCGACCGCACCCAGCCCATGCGGGCGTTGTTGCAACCACAAGCATTTGAAATGCGAAAATATTTTCGCATCGCGCATATAAGTAGGCTACAGCATATTTTTGCACTCGACAAGCAAACAAATTACAATAAATAATGTAGACACAACGCATACGACCGACTAAATTAAAGTAAAAAACAACCAAAAAACTGCATGAGATTGAAATACTTTTGTGTATTTTGAGACTTTTGAAATTTATATTGATGTTTGTGCAATTTGTAATGGAAACACTTTTTCAAATTGTTTTGCCATGATTTTCTAGAATTTTTGGAATCGATAGTATACAACCGCAAACCGAATACCAATTACCCAACGACCTCTCAAATCCTCCTTCCTATCCCAAAGATATAATGCCCGCCCCTCCCCCCAAGCAGATCCATTTTTGTGTGCAAATTTTTGAAACATTTATACAGAAACAACGCGCGCGTAATTAAGTCATCGGAAAAATCGATAAATGTTTAATGTAATTGTCAACGCAAATTTTTAATTGGAGCATTGCAATTTTTATATAGCGTGTTGAACACATACGACAGCAAACAGGAAAACCAGGTAAACAAAAAGTAATTAATAAAGCGAACTCTAGATGTACAAAAATAAAAGTTAATCACACACCTACACAATTTCATGCAAAAGTCGTGTCCTTAGTGTTAGTTAGTGTTAGCGCTTAAGGCATATGGCATCCGAAATGTCAGTTAAGTTTACGAAACTAACTCACACAAATCGACATACCCACCCGTACTGATGTAAAGTTTATAAAACGAAAACAAAGCCAATCGACAAAAAAAACAAGTTAGCAACCCAGGAAATAATCGCACCGTATAAAAAGCCAAAGTTGTGTCTAAACACACACGTACTATTAATTAGCAACTAAGAATGCATCAAAAGTCATACGCTTATGCATTTCACATGCCACAAGCCTCATCCAACGTCAACAATCGCAGCTCACATGCCACATCGATTCGATTTTGAATTTGATTTTGAAGAACTTTCGCAAGAAAGGAAAACGCCGCTACGGACACCTTGAAATAAAGAAATCAGTTACGGTAATGGGAACGTTACCTGTAACTGTAGTTGTAATTGTACGTTTAGGCATATATAGATGGTATATTGTGTATGCATAGGAAACTAGGATAAGTCGGAGATGCGCGAACTATGGTTAAGCTATATAGATGTATGTATGTGCAGGTTTTCAAAATGTTGCATGCCACGCAAATCGCTTAGAGATAAAACCAAATAGAACGAAATGTTATGTAAAATACGGGTAACAGGACACACACAATGTCCCCAAAGCATCTGTTGCATGTCCTTGTCGGCGCGAGTGTGTGCGAGAGGGCACAGCTGCAGCCGCATATAGCTATATATATTTATGTACTGCGAGTAACGATTATATGTATTCACTGTATGTACAACAACAATAACCAAGAGCAAAGCTACACGAAACGGAAACCTTAAACCTGAGCCTACAGCCTTAGCTATCATAGACACATACTACGCCCACACTTACGCTACTATATAGTATTTACATATGTATGCATGTATACAATACCTATAGCTATAGTCGAGAAAACCAAAACCGAAAACCGGATAGAAAAAGTAACAGAACCGAGGGAAGCGACTCGCATCAGGCATCGGAAAATATAATATATATAAAAGAAAAAAACATAAATATATGTATATGTATACCCGCCTCGTAACGTAACGTAAATGAAATGTAGACTAAAAGACTTAAGCAATTGTCGTTTAGACGTTAAATTAGAGAGCATTGAATGTTGGCTTATACTAGTTGTAGGCAAGGATGCGAAGTACGGGAGCGTTAGGGACATATTTAAGGATATCCTCACCAAGATGTTTTAGTCTGAAGCCTAGCCCGAATAAAATGAAAATTGCTAGCTACCGAGTAATAGAGTTTACAACACAAACAGCAAATCGATTCGAAAGAGAAAAGTGCATAAAGCTAAAAGAAAAAACACAAAAAACCTAAAACTAAACATAAACATATCGTTTATGTTTATGTTGTGTAACGTTAACGTTAACGTACAAGTTAAATCAACCTTGGACAATCAGGCATAGGAAAAATGGATTAAATAATGTATGTAAATTGTTAAGTCTTGGGTCGGAAGCGATTAAGGAAGAACGGTAGCTTGTTTGGCATAGTCTTAGCACGTCCAGCATGGAGGCCACAAAGGACTCCGTGAACTCAACTAATCTATATAGATTCAAGCACACAGACTCACATTTGGACAAAGGACACAATTCGATTGAGGGCTCGAGCCAAGTCAAGCTCGAGCCAAGTCAATTACGTGTCAATCCCCGCAATGCTCTTCTGTTTGAACCGAAAAGTATTTTTGTAAACTTTATTAACAAACACCGAAATCGAAAAAATCCGAATATTAATGAATGTATACATAACATTTAATATAATAACTATGGTAAACACGAATATGAATGTTTTAATAGCGAAAGTAAGAAAATGTAAAACAAAAGTATACTTTAGATGCAAATTTTTTTAGTATAATTGTACACGTAAACTGCATTTCCGATGTTAGCTGAACAACCGTATTTACATGCAAACACTTATATAAATATATACATATATATAGAAAGGTATATATGTACATATGGAGGCGGTTAAACAGAAAGTCGAGCGAGACGCCCATTTTTATTGTGCTGCGCATTTCCAGCAAGCGGCTGAACTGTGAATAGTACCTTAGGTAGTAATGGCATCGCGTGTAAACCGCATTTGATGTTACGAATTATGAAATTAGTAAACCAAGGTGGATGCGAAATGATCCGAAAGGGAGAGAGGCGGAGAGAGCGACAGGGGCCAAGTCATCCGATGTAACCGGAAACGGAAGCAGGCTTCCAGTTGTCCGGCCATCTTGGCTCACGTTACGCATACGACCTGTGGTCACCTGCCGGCTCGCACATAGCTCACAATTAGGCTAGTAAGTTCGCGTTGTTTGTTACCAATCGTAAGTTGTCAGTTGTCGGTGTCGTTGATGTTGATGTTGAAATTGAAAATTGAAATAGCAATTGCCGTGTCATTGTTAAATGAATTCAAGTTGTATACCGGCTAGCAGCCGGCTAGAGTACAGTATTTGGTATTAGAGACGGTTAGCAAAGGACGGCACTCGACCTCAGCATATTATAATGATTATACAAGCAAGCATATACATAAACAAAACATCGGTGTGCATAAATATATACATATACTCATTGGTGTAAAATGCCCCCAAGCAAAAAAAATACGTTAAATCGAACCAAGAAGTTTTAATCCCCTTAACCGGTTCGGGTCTTCCGAATTAGGCTCTCAGCCTTGCCGAAAACTCTTCCAAATCCCCTCGAGATTCACCTCAAATGTCACCCCTCCTTAATGAAAACTAAAGATAAACTCGAACAGCCGAAAAGTAATTAGCGAAGTAACTACGTAATTCTATAGATGTGTATGTGTCTATCAATATATTCTGAGAACTTCACTCAGAAGACGCCGCTCAAGAAAAGCTCAAAGTTAAACGCAGGAGGCCCATCAGCCCGCAGCAAGAGATCTTTTTAGGGGCTTTAGCCGGTTTATTTTCATTCAACTCCAGTCAAGAGCCAGTGTCGCTACTCTCTTGGCCCAAGCCCAGCTCCGGCTAAGAGAGAGCGAGACTACGCTCTTTCATGGTTTCAAAACCGCAGCCCAAAACTAACGACGAACAATGAACGTTTGAATAATTATTATGAAAACGATGAGCAAATAGACGCTAAGCAGCCAACAAAGAAGTCATCAAGTGAATCAGATTGCCAAAAATTACTCGTTTTTAAATACTCTTTTTAGTTGAAAAATGAACAATAGAATTTTGACCAAATGACAAAACAAGGTGTAAAGTATTTTTAAACCCATAGTTTATTTGTTGTGATTAATATTATTTACTAAGCACTAAATTGTTTTATAAAAAATATTTATAACATGTATTTTATGAAGTCAAAGTATTCTCTAGCTCCTCTGAACAATGATTAATTGGGATTTGGCCATCACAATGGCTAAAAATACACTTTTGTCCACTTTAACTTGATTCGATGACTTCAGATGGGCTTGAGGAAGAACAGCGGAATGGCGAAAAAACATCTGTGAAGCGTCTGAGTTGATAAATGTAAAACAAAGCAAATAAAGTTTAGCAACAACATCTGAGAGAAAGAAAACAAAAAACAGTCATTGAGCGATAAATACTTGTTTTTCATCGCAAGCACGCATACTGTATATATTCTGTACTAGATGTGTGTAGGGGCTTCTGGGAAAGGGGCAGCAATGATATATGAATGTACATATGTACATAACTATGGCGGAGGTAGGGGGAACAGACACGCCATCATCCACAGATCAGTTGGCGGTGCAACGCTCGATGTCGCCAACTTCGCGACTTGTTCGGGCCCCGTCATCGGTGTGGAATCGGAATGGTTAGCGGAATGGAATCTTGTCTCAGTTAGCGCGCAAACTTCTAAGCAAACAGTCGCGGGGCTCCACGAAACTCAAAATCCGAAATAGTTGAGACACGCGGCGTATACGTAATTACCGTCCATCCAACAGCTGGCGACTTGCCCACCAAGGACCCCGCCACATGCCCCACCGTCCTTCGGTGACCCACTTTGAGGTCCGGCTCTAAAGTTCAATCGTCGTTTAAGTGCCTCCTTTTGTGTGTCAATAAACTCGCGTGCCCAGTGTCCACTCCTCTGCTACCAGCCCTGCCGCCACCAATTTTCCACTCCTGCCAAACTAAGCACACTTTCAAAGTCTGGACTCCGGAGGCTTCCCGGCTTCGTCGTCCGACCCAGTTGGTAAGTTCACTTCGGCGTTATATGCAAATCGCAGCTCCAAACACAAACACAGCCAGCGGAGAATTAGTCAGCGCGAAAAGACGTGTGCCAAAAAGCCGAAAAAATACATAAATTAGTGGTATTGTGAGCGAGCGAGTGGAGCGGATCGAGTGGGTGTGAATGGTGGTAATTGTATGCCCTAAAATCCAGTCAAAAATTAACAAAGGAAGTTTTGAAAATAAAAGATCATTTCGAACTCTTATAATGCGTTTAAAGATAACAAAGAATATCTGTTTCAAATAAAATCCAATAAACATATCAAGTTTTAAAGAAACAAAACAATATATTACTTAGAAAACCTGCAACCCGCTTTGTATAGAAATGCGAATTATGTTTTGAATAACTCGACTGAATAAACGAGAGCTCGTTAAAAGAATGAATAATATATAATATATGTGTTTTAAAATAAAAACCAATCTCATTAACATAAAAATTCACCAGTTTCTTGAATAATTTCCTTAAGTACCATATCATACACTCAGTTTCTCTGTTCAGTTGGCTTGGAAAACGAATTTTCAGTTGTCAGTAACGAGCGCAGTTCGCAATTCAAAATTACATTTCGTGTTCCAAGAAATCGTATCAGACTTTTGGCAAAACATATTTCAAGTATACCAAAAAATTTCAAACGTTCGTTGTTACCTTCTTCGTCACTTTATTTTCGGTCCTGATTTGTAGTTTTATAAAACACGTATACTGATATATAACCTTTCATCACCATTAGTTCGATTTGGGCGAGTTAGAGTGAATTCAATTGAATTGGTTTGTTCATTGATCGCGCCGTATTTGGAGCGACCATCGGCCCACTATCGTAAGTCTGGGTCTGGGTCTGGATCTTGATCAGTTGGGTTTGATCATTATATACACACACTTTTACTTCCCCTTCCAGATCGGCACCCACATACATACATATCTGAGTTTATACTGACGCCTCCTGGCGACAATTTGCCTGCCCCGCCTCTGTTACTGCTGCCACTGCTGCTGTTTTGTAGTATTTTTTTTGCGCCAACTCGCGTGACTCACTGGAGGTGCAAGTCTGAGCCGGGTCTACGGTAACCAAACACTTTAAGCCAAGCTCAATCGCGTCATTGCCTTGGCCGGTGCCCACACACGAGCAAGATCTTCGCATCAAATCGCATCGAATTCAATCCGCTCAGCTTAGCTCGAACTGGAATTCAATTGAGCAGCTACCGCCGACAGAAGTACCTTTATTTGGAGATGGCGTCAGAGGGTTCCCGAGATCTCAGGACATCAAGGTTGGCGCAAATGCAGGTAAGGGTGCCATACTTTCTCGGTATTTATGAGCCACGTTTGTACAAATCTAGAAAGCTAGACTTGATTGTTAAGTAACCCATATTAGAGATTCTACATAAAGTTTAAGTATAATTTTAACCTTTTAAATGTTATCTGATATAATTAAATCTCTTTCTGTTCTTGGCAACGGAAACCATCTGAAAAGAATATATTTATGACAGAATGAATCACAACGTTTGAAAAAGTATATATTAATTTATTTTCTGCTGCCTTTATTTGTCCAGCATTTAGTTTATAAAGTCAGATCTCTGTTTTAATTTCCGTGATGATCCATATATGGCCCGAGTCGGGCTTTCTCGATTTTTTGGGAGTTCTATTTTCGGCCGCCAACACTGAAGTTTCCCAGCGAAAAACCAGCTAATTAAATTGTATTTGCTGGTGCTCATATTTGGTAATGGGAACTCTTGTCGCCCCCGCAACGAAACAAAAGGCGCTACTTGAACGCCATCTGTTAACGCCACACAGAGAAGCCGACATATGAAAGGGGGCTAGAATGATTTTCACCGATTAAAGGTGTAATTACAATAGATTCAACTACGCCGCTGGTTGAGCGGCTCAATAATCAAAAAGGGTTGACATTAAGAAAGCAAATAAACACTAGGGCACTACGAGAAATATTCAATAAACATAATTGTTTATAATAATAGATCATGGCAGTTTAATAAAAATACAAGGGTCATAAAAATGTAATTATATTAAAATTAGAAAAGAGGAAAATATTGCTTAGAAAGGTAAAGATAAAGACGTTCTTAGCTTATAACTAAAATTATTTGCTATAAAAATATATACTTATTCATATTCCATGTTCAAATTTTTCTATTCAAATTTGGATTCTAGTGTAGACAAAATTCATTGCTTGATGAGAAGCTTATGCTAATGCAAATTACTTTTATATTGAATTGCATATTAATTTTATCGTTCCTAAATAGTATAACATTTGTCATTTAGGCTTTGTATAAATTATTTTTCCCGGTGATCTCATGAGCCCAACAATAATTCATCAATCAAAAAATTCAGCTGGGAAAAGAGTGGCGCGCGCGATTTTTATCGTCCATTGATTCGGGGGCGGGCAGAGAAAGGTAAAGGACAATGCGAAGGTCCTTTGTCACCTGGGCGCTGCTCGTCCTTTTGCGGCATTCAACAATTGCCCGAACCCCTACAAAATCGAGGGTGTGTTGGAGTGTGTTTCCCATGTGGCATGTGTCATGGCAACGTTGCAGTCATTGATTTTTTGTTGTTATTGGCATGCAGCGATAACAACAAAAACAAGCGACCAAGCCAACAAAAGGACAACCAGCTAGGATTTCTCAAGTGTCCGATATTCACAAAGAATTTCCATTTGTTTTTTGTTTTGTCTAACGGTTGCTTTTGTGACCCCACTCTGGACGGCTTGCCAGGTGGCCATGGCTGACTTCGAAGGCCACTATCAGGAAAACAGACGCCGAAGACAACCGCAATTACACGACTAGAAAGGAGACACTCTCACAGTGCGAGGGAGCATGCCCACTGCCACGCCCACACCCACTCGCACCACCCATTCCACAGGCTACTTTGCCCCGGCCCCAACGAGGGGGCGACCGGACAAAGTTTCCTTCGCCCAGGCGGGTCGAGTGGCGAGGGGCTTTATGTACTGGCGGCACGTAAGTGGGCACGGATTTATTCGCAGGATATACTCACAGAGTTTGGGGCAGGGGTGCGAGCTGTGGGAGGTTCGCCACTACCTCATCGCCATAATAGACAAGTAAACAAAAAAGCACACACACCTGTATGTCCTGTGCACTTAATGACTCCACTCGGGCCAAATGGACGCGCTAATGTCCGGTTCCAGTTCACTCAGTTGACACGCGTTCTCCGTTCCGGAATGTTGCAGTCGACGGACGGGGACGACATCGAAATTGGTGGTCATCTCCACCACTACGACTTTGAGTCTGAGTTTGGCCAGGATCATATCCTGCCACTCAAGCTGAACGAGTCCTGGGCCGCAAGACGCCTCATGGAGGCACTGAGTCACCTGCCACCGTGTGGCCCAACAAACAACACCAATTCTGCTCCTGTAAGATAGAGAATTTGAAAGAAAAAGGACTTTTAGAACTACAATTATAGTTTTGAATTGTTACTTGGACTTGAGTTTAAAGATCAGTTTATTTTATAGAATTGTATACTAAAAAATCAAATTATAAACCTTACTTAAAAAATTTCCATTTATAGATGCGTTTTCAGCAACGAACACAGCAAGAGCAGGAAGTGCGTCGTCGGGAGCTTGTGGCCACCAAGACACATGTCGATGAACTGACAGCCATTGGAGCACCCAGTGCAGCCACCAGCCGGCTCATCGGCAATGGAAAGGTGCGCCAAATGTTCGACGAGCGTCGCCGGGGTGCAGGCATTGATCGCAGCAATCCATTAAAGCCAATCGGCACCCTGCCATCGCCCCCAGCCCAGACCCAGACCAAAACCCGGACAATGCCGCCCATGAATCGGCTGGCAAAGGGCATATCCACCATGAGCTTGAAAGAGCCGGGTAGCAACCAAAGGCGTAGCATCGCCAACGACAACAATAACAATAAGTACGCCACACCGAGGAACGTGAATGCCAATCGCAATCTAAAGCCAGTGGTGACGCGGAAAACGCCACCTGTCCAGGAGCCCATAGGACGACGGTCCGCCTCCTCGCCGCAGACAAGCGCCAGGGCGCCGAAACCACTCCTAAGTGGAGGAAGTAGTCCTCCTGCTGAGAAACGAGTGTCGCCGCCTTCGATTCGTCGGGTGAGTTTTAAGATCAAAATGTCTCGGCGATTTCCGTCTACTTCACTTATATAAATTTTTCTGTTTATCAATAAATGAACCAACCGGATCAGGCTGAGCCCAAATCGCCCGCAAAACAAGTCAGGATGGTAGGTATCTCTTATGGGTGGACCATATAGACGTCTGCTGATATCCGTGCATTTCGTTCACAGCAATCAAAGCCGACAGCTCCTGAGGGCACCGCTCTATGTAGGTTCTGTGGAAGGCATTTCAACACCGACCGGTTGGCGAAGCACGAGGCGGTTTGCCAGAAAACTATGAGCACGAAGCGAAGGATCTTCGATGCTTCCAAGCAGCGCATTGTGGGCACAGAAGCCGAGAAGTTCAATAGGAAGCCAACCAAGGGAATGCCCAGATCCCAGTCATCGTACAGCAGTGCGGCCCAGCAGAAGGGACTGACCACCGGCGTGAAGAAGAACAACTGGCGGAAGAAGCACGAAGAGTTTATTCAGTCGATACGGGCTGCAAAGCAGGTGCAGGCCCATTTAGCACGCGGTGGTAAGCTGAGTGATCTGCCGCCGCCGCCACCGTCGGAGAACCCCGATTATATTCAGTGCCCGCACTGCGGCAGACGGTTCAATCAGCAGGCCGCGGAGCGACACATTCCCAAGTGTGAAACGATGATCCACAACAAGCCCCGAATGAATGGCCCGCCTGCTAACAAAAAGCGCTGAGAGATCCCTGGCTGGGTGACAGTGATCAAACCCATACTTTTACTTGTGATAAAGAAGTTAGATGATTGGAACGAAACTAATGTTGTCTTATTAACTAAGGGAGGTTCTGGGAATCAGAGATCCTAATCGGAGAGCACTTCCACGTCGTTGCCATCCGAGGCGTCTACAAGGCTGGGCTCTGCCGTCGAACTAGACGATTTCTTTTCGCGCTCGATAATGGCCTTCACCGCTTCGGCGGCTGTGTTCATCTCCAGTCCCTCCAGCATGTACGCCCAGTTATCCAGGGTGGCATCATCATCGTCCGATATCCAGTTGGTAAGCATCTGAACACACGCTATTGTTGCCGTGGGATGTTCCATCTGGAAATATAGAAGCTCGTCGTTCTTGAAGCCAATCTTCTTGCCGACCTTCATCCAGGGCTCGCCAATCAGTGGGGCCACTTCTTCGATGTGTTCGCGGGTGACCATCAGTGGCTTTTCATGGGCAGGTGCCTCATCCGTCTCTTCGACTGGTTCAGTATCCTCCACCTCGAGACCTTGCTCTGGTTCAACTTCCTGAAGTGCCACGGTCGCGTCCTGCTCGCTCTCAGTATGGGAATTGTTTGTTGCCAACCCATTGTTTTGCTCAGAGTTGGATGCTGCTGACACAGCCTTGGGCTCCTTATCACGAACGAGCCGCTTGCGTACTTGCTCTAAATAGTCGGATATTTTGTTGGATGGCAGTGACAATGAAGTGAAGAAATGAGGCGTCTGGCGGGCCAGTAATCGCAACGCTCGCCATTCAAATGCGGGATCAGTCTTGTCGTGAGGTGTCTCCAAGTATGTTTCAAGTAGGGGCAGGAAGTTGCGCTGTTCACTCTTGCAAGCCTGCAGATTGTCCGGTGAGTAGTTCCACAGCCGAGTGAGGTTGTCACTAAAAATTAAATTTGTTGATTTCGTCATTTTTCTCAAAACGTGATGCTACTTACTTTCCCAAGAAGAACTTGCCTTGACGAGCAGCATCTCGCAGTGAATCGCCCAATGGGCGCTTTGGTCTCTTCGTAGGTGGAGGCTTTAAATCCTCGTCGGCGGTCGCAGGTTCCTCCGGCTTTTTGAATTCCTTGCAGCCCTCGTTCTTCCAATTGTTCCACATCTCCTCTCGCACTAGCATATGGTTGACAGTACGGGCAAACCTTCTGCCATAAGGCGGCGTTTCTTCAAGCAACTTATAGACACGGGGTTCAGTGTCTTTGATAAACTCCGTTTGATCCGTCGTGAGGGTATACGAATCGCTTCAAGAGTAATTATTGAAATATAGGTGTACAATGGCTGCTAACAAGTGTTACTTACTTCTTAAACTTTACACTAACTTGGAGGTATTGAAAAAGTATAAGAAACTGTACCAGGATTGCACGGCGGAAATTTGAGTCTGACAATTGGAGAGCCAATAGCTTTGGGTTTGTTAGGAACTTGGCAAAGAAGTGGTTGGCTTTGTTGACTGTGGATATGGCCGCAGAATCTACAGCTTCGTCGTCAATTTCCATTGCGTGGCCAGATTCACTGGCATTGTCATTGATACTTTGACGCAAATCCTCCAGCTTGAAGCTGGAGAATGATTGGAGGATGTTCTCAGTGTGCTGAAGGGGATATTTTCAAATAAGTGAATGTGAAACCTTTCGTTGTATATCCATTTACCATTTGGAACATTTTCCACTGTGCCTTGCTATAGCACTGGTTGGGATTGCGGAAGAACTCCTGCAGCGACCAGAATTTGCAGTACAGATCGTAGTCTATTTTCAGGGGAATGTCCTCGGCAGTGTCCTCCAGCTCCTTATTGTCGTTGTCGTCGTGGTCCTTGCTGTCTAACCCATACTCTGTGTAATTATCAAGGTTAAACTCTGACACTATATTAAGTCCCGAACGCTCAGAGAATGGAAAGAATTTGGAAAGGAAGAGCAAGATGCGGCCGCAAAAAACAGTGTTCTGAGTACGCGACAAGCGGCGCAGCAAGTCGTTGCACATTCGCAGAATGTTGTTCTTGCACGACGCGAAGAATATTTCCTCTTTCCAAACTTCGACGAGTTCCTCGACAAAGCGAAAAATCTCTTGGCATTTGTCCAGAGTGACCACGTCAAAGGTGTCAATCAGGAGAACGACAGGGATAGTGTTTGACACGATCTCCGCCCGCGTGGCTTCCACAGAGAGACGCACAAGGTCGCCAATACGCTGGACATCGTCCTCCAATCGCTTCATCAGCAGCACCCGGAAAGCATGATCCATAGGAAGACGCTTATCGTGATCTGAGTTGGATGCAAAGCTGTTGTACGCTTGCACCAACAACTCTACGCTATTTTGGGCAATGGCTAGCTCCAGGGTTTTCTGAAATTTCGCAGTATTTATTTGCCGGTCCATTGCTAATGGGAATTCTGCTGTATTCGTTACCTCAAACGCTGTCTGCAGCGTAAAGTAGTTAAGCAACTTGCCGGCTCCCGTGTTGGCTCCCTCAACCGCGGTGCTCATTTTACTCTAAGATGTTATAACAGTCACAGCAAAGAAAATTAACTGAGAAATAGATATTTTAACAAAACTAAACACAACAAGGCTGGCGCTGCCAACTTATTTAACCTAATTTCAGTGTTGAAAAGAGCTAACATATTAAATACCAAACATTAAATACCAGAATATTATTATAAGGCGGCTAAACATTGTATTTTAAATTAATCTTTTGAAGAAAAAGTGTTTTTTAATATATAAAAATATCTAAAAAAAAGAAGAATACTATTGTTATTTAATCGAAATAAACACTTACATTATGTAAATTCTACAATGTATACAAAATATAAATTTCACACGAGTTTGGATTAAAATTTTGTTGTATTGGTCAGAGGAACTTAATTCGTTATCAGCTTCCCAGGCAAATCTGAATAGACTTGACCTGTCGCTTACTTTCCCACTATGAACAAGGTCGCGGAAGTTCCATAAGTGGGGCATTCCAATTCAATGCAAATACTAGCATGAGACGTTATTAGGAAATTGAATCTTGGACAGAGTAGCCATGCGTAAAATAATTTATACTGTGGTGCTGTGTATTTTTCTACTTAGTGGATACAGCTTCAGCACTGTGGTTCAGAAACTATTTCCAGGATTTGGTGGCTACCATTATCCCCCTGCTCAAGTACAAACTTCTTACCCGGCTTACTACGAAGGTAGTTATAGACAGACGCAACGAGCTCGACCACAGGAACACCAGCGCTCTTACAAGGACATTTGCCGCGTGGTCAACACTAATGGCTTTACAAATCCGGGAGGAGTACCCAAATGTCCCTTTTAGCTTGCACTATATTTTACAAAAGCAATATTGAATGTACAACTTTGAATTTTCACTAAATAAATATAAATACGAGCGGTTAGCGCTTATAATTATGGTCATGTGCGCAGCACTTAAACTAAAGCTAATTCTTAGGCAACAAAAGGAATTGCTCGTCTAGAACAGACGCTTCTGAACAATGTAGAAGACACAAGCGAGGAATAGGGAGAAGGCAAAGAAAAGCAGCATTTTATCGGTGCACTCGCGGCGACCATATTTTTTTAGAAGCTTTCCAGACATAGTAATGCTGCCGGCTGTGTTTTGCAGCTCATCGCTGGTGGCCTCCACGTTTTGAGAAGACGCCACCAATGTCTCCAGCGTAATGGCGCTCTTCTGAGTCGTTTCCGACAGGTGTCGAGAAATGGCCAACATCTTTTCGGTCACGTCGTTCTCCTGCGACACCAAACTGCCTTGGTTGTGACGCACCCGCGCCGTCGACCGCTGACGTAGCTCACTCTCGCCGGTTATAGCCATTAGTTCCTCGCGGTTGGCTTTCTCAATCTCCAGCATAGTGGACACATTAGCCTTCCGAAACGCCTGAAGGGTTTTGGAGAACTGGTCACGATGGTTGTCGACTTCCTTGGCTAGCAAAGCGTCCGCCGTGTCCCGTGCCCAGTCATCTAACCTCTCTATGCTCTTTCGGATGGCGGACAATTTTGCTCGTCCAGCTTCGTTCAATTCCTCCAGTTCAGCGATCGAAGTACGGCTGTTTAGTATATCCTGAAAGTTGGAACTTAGACTTTAAGTTTTCCAATTCTAATGTCTTGTATACTGACCTGTATAATTGCCTTTGCCTGAAGATTGTTATCGATGAGGTCCTGCCGGATGGTCTGCAGGGTAAAGGTGTCCTTGTCCATTGTTTTACCCACTTAAGAACATTAGGATCCCAAAAATCAAAAATATTATTTATTTTGTCTGGTGACGTGCCGGCAGTGTGACCCTGTTGCACCTGCAATATTCGCCAAGATTTTCATAAATAAAACTGTTGTTGTTCTATGTTCGATAAATGGGCGAGCAAAGTGTCATCACTAAAACGAAGCCTCATTTGTCACTGCGCGGTTTTGTGAATATTTTGTGAATTTAGACGAAAAAAATCAAGTATAGCGAACAGAGGATATACGCCATGACACACGCATCGTTTAATTGGTTGGTAGGTTTTGTTTTTAGAGTAACATTCTGTTTCAAGAGAATTTTCCTAACCGCATTTTACTTAGTAGGAACTGGAGACTGAAGACTCTTTCGAATTTTCCGGCGTCAGATTTAACCGCAGCTCCTCCGTTAGCCCTAGCTCTTTCAGTGAAAGTACCACCTCGAGTTCAAGTTCAAGCACTTCTACTTCTACAAGCAGTTCAAGTTCAATGTCAAGCAATTCTACCTCAAGCTTTTCCAATTCATCCGTAGACTCAAATGCAGGCTCTAACGCTAACATTTCCTTTAATATTACTGCTGAAAATAGTTCATTAAACCTTAGAATGGACAGTGCGGCAGAAGGCTCTCATAGCAGAAATGCATCATCGAGTTTGTCTGTTGATGTAGCCCAAATGGAGGCTGAAATAGAGCGCAGTAGGTCTGCTTTACTCTCAATGTTTTTACCTTTTTGACTTGTTTATTTGCAGTTAACCGCTTTTGTGAGGATGTTATTGCCCAGGTTGAAATCGTGCCTTCTACCTCCACCCCAACAGCTGAGCGATCCAGTCGTCGTATATCCAGTGAGTCCTAGAGAAACAAGAAAGAATTTTAAATACCTTAACTTCTTATAAATTTTGTTCGATTTGTAAAATATAGCTTCGCCTGTAGAGGTGATTGATTTATCTAATTTGGAATTCGCTCCGCCACCTCGCTCAGCCAGAAATCGTGTTCCCGATGCTGTAATCGATTTGTGTACCCCAGATGGGCCCCGGACACGTCCAGCTTCAGGACCCGCAACAAATTCGCGACGCAGCCTTAATCAAGACATTTCATGTGTGGAAGTCGTGGATGATGAGAATGTTTCACCACCAAAGCGGCGTCAGGTTAATCAATCGCAGCAGGATGATACTTACAATTGCCCAGTCTGCTTGGAGAGCGTGCGCCGTCGTGAACCTGTTTCTACCAAATGCGGCCACGTTTTTTGCCGTGCCTGTATCGAGGGTGCTATACGCTCAACCCATAAGTGCCCGATGTGCAACAAAAAGATCACCGCACGTCAATTTTTCCGTCTGTATTTGTAATACTTTTTTGTTGCGTTAAGTCTCTTCATAGCTAGAACTCTGTGAGACCCATTTATAGTTTAAATCTTAGTATTAAATGCATTGATAAGTTTTTGAGTGATTTTGAATTGCATCCCGCCAAATATATATTGTAACTCATTAACTAAAACCATGCGTATATTCTGCAGTTATAAGCGTTATTTCAAAAATAAAAATTCTGCCTATTAAAATTAAGTAATTAAATTTTCTGTTTTATTTAAAAACATCTGGATTATTTTTTATAACGACAATCCTATAATACTGTTATTGTTTTCAAATGTGTTTTTTACGTTGCTTGTAATTAGCTATTATGGTTAGGCTAAAAGCCTAAATGAGTCGAAAAAGCCCACAGTAGGAAAACAGTGCTGGGTAACTGTTTAGAAGACAATACTTAATTTTGGTAGCCCTACATTTCGTTTTTGCCGGTTCTTGACAACTGTCACTGGGGTATCCTCTAAAGTATTGTAGAATTTAATAAGAAAATGAGTGAAAATAGCAATAACGAGCCAACAGAATCAACTACTAGGCAGAATCCTGGGGATACCCGAAATAGCCTTCAAGTAATAGCAATAGTTCAAGGTGGGACATGGAAAAATGGAATAGATAAATCATGTGTTTAGACTTTTTTTACTTCCATAGGCGTGAATGAAGCTGGGACTCCGACTGGAAATGAGGAAAATCGTCCGGAAGCCCCACCACCTGTTCCCACCACGTGTACCACTTGTGGAAGTCGCACAATCGACCCATCGGTCGTGAATGTTCTGCGCAACTGCAACGCTCTTCCCAATGATTCCAACGAGGGCAACAACTTATCCATTTATTTTTCTCGCCCCAATCAGCCACCGACCGGGGAATCGCCATCTGGCGGACAACCTGCATCGGTACCTCCCATTGAGATCAATATAAATGTATCCTATATGGCACCCATAACCGTGGGAATAGCTAGTAAGTATAATCAGTTTATATCAGGTAACATCGATTTTTTAATTCCAGTCTCTCGTTTAGGTTCACCTGGAGGCCAGGTAAGCACCCCTAATGCCAGGCCCGTTCCTGCACTGGTTCCGTTGAGCTCATCGAATCGCAATCCCAACAGTGTCTACGTTCATATCCAAAATGGGTCCACAGGTACATATTTATATTTATATGTATTTATATATTTTACATCGTCATTAACCTTAAAAAATTAAAAAACTATTTCCTTTTAAGCTGCATCTACTCCTGCACCCACCTCAGGGGAGACCTATTTGCCTACCAACTGTGAAACACTCGTTCGATGCTCCATTTGCTTCCGTCCAGCGAATATTAACCACCCCCGGGTTACAACCTGCGGCCATGTGTTTTGTGGTCCTTGTTTGGAGCACGCCCTCAGACTCCGCTTTAATTGTCCCATTTGCGGAATGCTCCAAGAATATCGCCAAACTTTGCCAATTTTTTTGTAACGCAAATTCTAAACAAAACATAACGAATATTGACGCATTTAGATATAATAATATGAGTTATGTGAAACTAATAAAATGAATCCGATTTAAAGTGGTTCTTTCAGATTATTAAAAATTCATTTTTCATTTTTTGGTAACAAGCTTGGCCTACAACATTCAATCAAAAATAGTATTCAAATTATTAAATTTACACAAAACACTCTTCTGTTGACAAAAATGAGTGTAATAAGCGATAAGAAGAACAGCCTAATAGTACCATCGAATGCAAGTCTTGTGGAAAGAAAGCATGTAGATTTGCCGGTTTATCCTAAACCACTGCCGGAACGAGATATTTCATTCAAGATCGATGAAAATGGATTCACTTGCGTGGAAAAGGCGGCTTTACGCAATGCATGGCGCCTAATTGAGCCCTTCCAGCGACGTTTCGGCAAGGATAACTTCTATAAGTATTTACCTTTTCATTTTCTATGACTTCTGTTTAATCCCCACTATTTCTTTTAGTTTTCTCACTACACACCAAGATTTAATCCACAACTTTAGGCTCGACCCTAGGTCTAGTGACTCCCCAATCAATCTGTCTAAGCTCCATGGGCATGCCTTGGCTATGATGAAGCTTCTCGCGAGACTGGTGCAAACATTGGATATCAACTTACAATTTCGGTTAGCCCTTGACGAAAACTTGCCCGCACATTTAAGGAGAGGAATCGATCCATCCTATATGAAAGTTCGTAAAAAAATGATAGTGTCTCAGAGTCAATAAAAACCGTTAACAATTCTTAGATGTTGGCCACTGCCCTCAAGAGATACATATTGGAGTCGTCGGTAATACAAAATCATAATTCATCCACTTTAACCTCCGCTTTGACCCAATTGGTTTCAATAATTGGGGACTTTGCCGTGGTCGAAGAGGCGAGAAAACGAGCTATGTCCACGGCCCTAAGGCCCTCGGCTTTTGCCGATATGCAATCTAATACGAAAGAGTCCTTGATTGAAAAATGATTAAGTGTGCTATGAAAAATTTAGCGAGGGCTAAAATAAAATTATATTGTTAATATTTATTCTGTTTCGTAGTTTTTGTTATATTTTTTTTTGTTTTTTTTTTTTTTTTTTTTTGAAATGGAGTTGGTAGGTTTAAGTTCTTCTTTAAGACTAAATAACAAGGTTCGATCTGGAAATTTGGCGAATACCATCTATCCCAAAAGTATTCCAATAATAAAGTATGGTCCAGTCATGGACGATTTGGGTTTCACGCTTAGCGAGAGGCTGGCGCTAAGGCAAGCCTGGAATATAGTACGGCCCTTTACCCGTCGCTACGGCCAGGAAATATTTTTTAAGTAAGTTTTTTATTTTAATTTAAAGAAACATTTCTATGGTGACTCAATACATTTCAGTTACTTAAATGACGCGTATTTGGAAATTCTTAAGTTCAAGCATAACAAGGAAATTAATCTACACGCTCTTCACAACCATTCCAGGGGATTTTTGTTGTTCATCGGAAGCTTGATCGAAGAACAGGATCCTGTGATGTTTCAGTTGATGTTAAATGATAATAATATGACCCACAGCAGGTGCAAAGTTGGTGCAGCATTCATATTAGTAAGTATATATAACTAAGTAATACAAAATGTTTTACAATAAAATGTATTGTAAATCTATATATATCCTAGTTGGTTAAAAAAGGATAGTTTCGTTTTGGCTAGAAATGAATTAAATCATTACCTCTGCGTCACCGAGTATTATTATTTTCTTCTGGCAGGTTTAAGGCAAGAAATAATCATAATTTAAGATTAGAAAAAAAGTATTTGACAAACACATACTTTCGAAAGCAAAAAAACTGAAAATTCTATAAATAACATCAACTGTTTGTGACGCAAAAAAAGCACGAGCAAAAAATTAGCGTAAAAACAGAAGTCCAGTCTATGTATTGTATAATCGCCGTTTCTGTTGTTGTCGAAAATCTTTTTGTATAAATTGATATTCGTTTGCATAATATAATCCTTTCCTTATAATCTAATAATCGATTTAATTTAAATCTTAATTTGCAGGAGCTGGCCCAAGCCATGACAGATTATATTCTAAAGGTCTTTGAGAAGGTGAGCTCGGCATCGCTAGAAAGTGGATTTCGAAAAATCGTGGATAAGTTCCAGGGCTACCAGGAGAATCAACAACAACCTACTGGTATGACCTACAATCGCGCCTTGATCAGGGACCTTAGCAAAAGCTCCAATATCGGTGTGCGTTGATATATTTTTCCAAAAACCGTACATGATCTGTGGATTTATGTTTTCGGCCCTCCATTGCTATTGCTCCCCCGCAAATGGAAATTATGTCGGTGGTTCGTGAGCTGCCTCGGCCATTGCCTCGGCCTCTGCCACTGCTATGTAGTGCTCTCGTCTGATATGGGGTTAGCTCTGTCGCAGTCGCAGTCGTCGTGGACGTGGACGTCGCCCTCGTAGCTCTGCCGCTATTAGTACCGCCGATTTCGTTTATTTGCTAAGCGCGTTTCCTTGGAGAAATTCAGTTTTGTCCGGGCGCTCATCGCGTCCATTTGCACGTTTCGGCGGTTCTACTAGAACAATAAAAACAAAACTCTTGAAAATCTCGCATTAGCGGGCGGAACATTTAAATTGTGTTTGTTTTTTTTATCAATCGAAGAATATGGTGGCCACCGAGGAAATCAAAAAGGTATGCAAAGTTCGAATTGGTAAGATAAGAAATTTATATTACGCATACGCAGTGGTGACCAAGAATTTTGGTAATGATGATTAGACAGTTCCGATTAATGTACAGTGGGGAATGCCTTTAAATTTTTCAATAAAATCGATTATTTTTTTTGTCTGAAAAAAGTTTTGGAAAAAAACATGAAATTTGTCTGAAGGTTGAGCAATGTATGTAGAGAAAAAGAAAAATATAAATAAGAGGAATCAAAAAGCAGCTCCTTAACGTAATCTCATGATGTCGTTTACTAAGTGTAATTAGTAACACTTAAGCTTGTAAAGGTTCTTGTCTTAAGAGCTTGCTTCCTCCACACTTTAATTGAACCAATAAACTCAGAAATCGATCAGCTACTTTGTTGTGTTAATACCTGAAAATGAAAGTGTGCTACCATTTTAATTACCAAACACTTAAATTTGCATTTATGGTCGCAATCTTGCCTTCAATCAATGAACTAATTTATGAGGCACTAATGTCGAAACGCTTTCCAAGTGGCCTACACAAATATCTTATCAAAATTCTCCCCCTTGTGATGAAGTTTACACAAAGTTCAAGATTTATACAGGCTACTCCGGCCTGAACAGTTTTGTTTACGATGCAGATGTCCGGGTTGCCAAGCTATGTCGTGGCTATCAAGGGCCATAAACCAAAGATTAGAGCCGGCTTAGGCCGTGGAGGGTGTACAGCATCAAGAGTTTTGTACTTGGGGGTGCTGGAATGCGATATTACGAGCAGTATATTGCCCTTGGCAGTGGGACAGACTAAGCACAATTTTGCGCCGATTGATTGATCGATTGCCCCGCCACTCGACAAGGCTCCGATCTGACTCCCTCAAGTGGCTCTTGGTGAATTACCAAACAAATCGATGGGGCATTAGGCTATTGCTATTGCTAATTGAGCACGGGGCCAAATGGCTCTTATCGAAGAGTGTGGGCCATAAACACGGTCAAGATTTTGGGGGTAGCAGCAGCCTGCCAGGTGATCGGTGATCACTGATCCTGGTGTCGTTCACGCAGCCACTAACTGTTTTCGATAATGGCCAATTAGCTGATACCTTTGAGCTTGACGTAGGCTTCTTTTTCCAGATTTTAAAGACACTCGTACGAGCACTTTCGTCTAAATGATTCATTTACCTTTGCTGATAAGCGTTCGGAAATTTGGTTATTTTTATGCGGCTACTGTTCCATATTGCCCGCTGTATGTTTTATCACGTCGCAACAGTAAAATAATAATCGCTGTAGTTGTACAGAATTTTAGTCGCGTGCCCCTCACTGGGCGTTGTTTATGTTTCCGGACGTATTTACGCCGAGTTTATCTGGGTTGCTCTGAATTGTCGGGCAATCTGCAGGGCAAAAATAATATTTACATATCAATAAGTTGTGGCGTTTCATGGCCGTATATATCCTGTGTAATGATTTCAATTTACTACAATAATCATATCCAAAAGTTCAAAGTGCACGGTTCATATGATTACAAAGTGATTCTTTACGATGTGGTTTCCTATTTAAACAATACAATTTTAAAAAATAATATGACAAAGCATACACTAATTGTATTGCAAAAATATACCCATATATCCATTTTGATGATAAGTAGTGAGTCAAGTAGTAACATTAGTATATTCAGTCATTAGTCATTACTCGAATATATTAATTAGAAAACTTTCAAGTGAGCAAGTCTTTTGAATATATGGATACACAAATCCATTTAAAAATAATTCGAATATATACAAAATTTTCCATAAAAAAACCCAAAATGAAACTTTATATTATAGTAACTACTCCTCACATTTAACATATATTTTTCTAGTAGATCGTAAGCCTCTTAACAGGAACTCTTAGGTGTCTTGCAATTTCCATAGTCTATATTTATGGGTATTTAAATAGGATAAGTCCTCCACCTGTAACACACCTTGAACCAGAGGGAAAACAATCCCCCACAGCAATATCGGTTTAATTACAGCATGGCCAATGGACTTGAGCAAATTAAGGGAATTGCGTCAATAAAAGATATTGTCTGTCGGGCGAGTGAGCTCCAATGGCACCGGCCGTAATAAAGACAAGGGAAATGTGGGCGTGTAAGCGGAAACATTGAACATAAAAGCCAAGCACCCGCCACTCTAAATATGCATATAGCCACTAATACATAGATATCTGGTGGCAAGTGCATCGGAACAAGCCTCCTCAAGTCTGAAAACAAAAACAAATTGCACGAGAAGCACATGGCATTAGGGGCTCGCTGAACTTGAAAACGAGAAAACAACAATCACTGAGCAAAAGATCCGGGCCAATAGTGCAAACTAATTAGGAAAAGATGCGGATGATTTAATCGGGAGTCTAGAAAAAAAAAACTGAAAGAAATACATATGATTTTTGGAATTTTATTTGATCTCAAATGTGATAAAATAGTTTTAATGGAAGTTTAAATAAAATAAATTTAAAAGACAAGTAGAACAAGCGCCTTTTTTCAATGTTAATTTAAGACATAACTTTTTAGCATACCAAAATTGAACTTTCTAGAATATCAAATATTTAAACACAAAAGACTTTTCTCAATGCCTATCTTTATATGTAAATCTATATTTATAAGATTTCTCTCAGTATAAGGTGGGTGTGTCTGCTCTTCAGGCACCTCGTTCTGACCCCCTTATAGCCATCTCTAGTGCACGTTCTCTACCTCTCGCTTGCTCTCACAGGATTGACTTGTTTGGGTGTGAATCCGGCGACAGGTTTCTTTTGGCATGCACTTCATGCCATTAACATTTACGTGTTTTTATTTATAATTAAACATTCCAATTTAATAACATTTAAAACGGTCGTTTGCACTTTCATCAAGGAATCATTTTCGTAAGGAGTGATTCTATTGTCACTTCTATCTAATCAGTAGCAGGTTTCTATTTATAGGCGGAGAATACCCGATAGTTTCAGTTCCCGCTGCTGACATTTGGCAACAGCATAGAAAACGCATCGAAATGCATTTAGCAATTTAATTTTAACTGTCGAGCGCATTCTCGGAAGTATTTTGTTTTTGCGTGGACTTTGTTCAACTCAGGTGCGGTGGCGTATGCGTAATATCTTGGCGGATTCTCTTATGAAATCGATTTTAATTGGCTTTCATTAATATGACCATGCATGATAAATCTATAACTGTCTAATACACTCTTGCAGATACTTTTTTTGTTTAAATTGATAGAACAAAATATTCCAACAGGTAGCATTTTTGAAAAAAATATTTGTTTGTAGTTGAATCGGAAAATTTCAAGACCAAACCTCTGACGTAAAACAAAAGACTTGGCTGCATCTGCTGGCCGTAATCTTCTGGCAATCCATTGAAAAGCCGAAACAAGCGCCAGATAATATAAAAGTTCTATGCACAATAAAAGAATTTTTGCACAGATTCGAGAGGAAAATACGCTTTTTCGAAGAGTCCAATGTTTCAGTCGTCTCGAGGTGTTCGCACGAGACAAACCATTTTCCCCGAGTCTCTAACTAAATTTAGCGGAAAAATCAAAACAAAATATATTTTCTTATATATATAAAAATTCGTTTTCTTAAGATAATTAATGACAAAAGATAAAAATAAGCAGAATATAAGCCAACATATATAAAGCATAAGATAGTGTTTTTTTAACTCAACCAAAGTGTCATTCATTTTGGCATTGTGCGTTGTTTTACGGGATCTTCTTATATAAGGTATATAAGAACCCGGAAATCGGTCGAATCTCAAATGGATTCGGAAAAAGTAGTCCGCGCAATGGCTCGTTGGTGGCAGGTAAAGAAAATATTTTCAATATTGTGCATAAAAAGGTCATAACGGATGGAAATAATTATGCTGTGAAGAATAGAGCGTTTTATTTATTTTAATTATATCTTCGTTAGTTTACACATTGGGAGTGACTTCTAAAACCAATAATTAATTTTATCGATTGTTTCTACAAGGGAATTGTACATTTTTCTCAAAAATATTCTAAGCCTGTTGAAAAAGTTATTATTTAAGCTTATTTTTCAATATTTCTTTGGCCTTTCCAAGTGTCATATCACTATATTGAGCTTTCAAATCGCTGTAGCTGGGAAACTTTTTAATAGCTCTTGCTACCTTCACTCCAGCATAAACTGATTTTATCACAGTCCAAGCGGCCATAATCGTAGTACCAATTATCTTGAGGATTCCCCAAAGGAATAACATCAAGGCTGTTAAGGAAATCATCATAAAGTTGTTTGAAAGTTTTTTAAGTTATCTAATCTGATTTGTAGACTGTTAGTCAGGAGGATGGAGAGGGAAATGCCCACAATCCGATGCTGTATGATCCTCTGCAGGATGGAGTTGTGAAGACTTCCAAGGGCCGTCAATATCTGGCTGCCCTGATAAGTAAGTAAAATTATTTCTTCTACTGAAATACTCGAAATTAATGAAAATTTTACAGTTTGCTTGGGTGCGGTTTCTGCCGGTACGGCTTTAGCCTGGACAAGTCCTGTGATTCCTCAGATTACTCCAGATAAATCGAGCAATTCAACAAATGGCAATTCCACACTCAACAACCTTTTGGGTAGCAATTCTACAATTGTTAATGCAATTGCAAATGGAACGAGCTCTACTGACGATAGAATTTTACTGACCGTCAGTGAAGGTAAGACATTATCTTTCATTATTAGACATTATCTTTTAATAGTCCAGACCATCGAAGGGTTTGCGGTTACCTGGTAACTTCAAGGTATATTCGAATTACACAGGCAGCAATGATCATTTATTCTTTTCCAAATATTTTATTATTCTTATATTTTATCAAAAGATGAAAGTACAATTTCTAAAACTCTGTTTGTATGAATTTATGATTTTGCTTAATTATAATATTTATGTAATTTTTTAAGCTTACTAATGGGTATCATTTTATTATTATAAACCCTGGAAATAGAATTCGCAGATAAAGGAACAAGTGATTTAAGTGACACGAGCGTTATAAAGATAACATTAGTTCAGACAATACGTCATTGATATAAGAAAAGCTCTCTCCCAAACTTTTCGATTGATTGCCTATATCTGATTAGTTATAAAATAATATATTAGTTGCTAATAACCTTGTGCTTTTGCAGAAACATGGGTTAGCTCCCTATTGGCAATTGGGGCCTTTTTTGGGGCTTTGCCAACTGGATATATAGCTGATACGATCGGCCGACGATACACCGCAATGGTCATGGACGTGCCCTTCATTTTAGCCTGGATCTCACTTGGCTTTGCCCAATCAGTTGGCTGGCTTTATTTGGGTCGCTTCTTAATTGGTAAGTTATTGCTATAAAAGTATCCTTAAAGTTATTCATTTTCATTTTTTTTGTAGGTATTTCTACTGGTAGCTTCTGTGTGGTGGCTCCCATGTACATTTCGGAAATTGCGGAGACTAGCATTCGTGGAACCCTGGGAACACTGTTCCAACTTCTTCTTACCATCGGAATTTTGTTCATTTATTTGATTGGATCTCTGATTTCTTGGCAAACTCTGAGCTTGCTATGCCTCGTCTTTCCAGTTCTTCTGCTGGCTGGACTTTTTATTCTGCCCGAAACTCCAGTCTATCTTTTGAAAAAGGTAAGTTAAAAGAATGAAGAAATTTGAAATATTACTATTTAACTAATTAATATTAATCTTTTAGGGTCGTCGCTCTGAGGCTGCTCTTTCGCTGAAATGGCTTTGGGGTCGCTACTGCGATTCGCGTAGCGCCATCCAGATCATCCAGAACGACTTGGACCAGGCTGGATCCGATGCTTCAATCATGGACCTGTTCAGCAGCCGCGGTTCCCGCAACGGTCTTATTATCTCCATTCTCCTGATGGTTTTCCAGCAGTTCTCCGGTATTAACGCTGTTATTTTCTTCACTGAATCAATCTTCAATTCGGCCGGAAGCACCTTGAATTCCTCCCTCTGCTCTATCATTGTGGGCGTGGTTCAGGTGATCATGACCCTCTGCTCTTCGCTGCTGATCGAACGGGCCGGACGCAAAATGCTGCTACTTTTCAGTAGTACCGTTATGAGTATCTGCCTGGCCATATTGGGGGCTTACTATAACATGAAGGACAATCACAAGGACGTCTCGTCCATTGGATGGCTGCCCCTGTTCTGTGTTGCCTTCTTCATCATCAGCTTCTCGGTGGGATACGGTCCGATTCCTTGGCTAATGATGGGCGAGCTCTTCCTGCCGGACGCCAAGGGCAAGGCCGTTTCCCTGACCGTCATGTTCAACTGGGTATGCGTTTTTGTAGTCACTAAGTGCTTCGGAATGATGAACACAACCCTCGGATCGGACATAACGTTCTGGTTCTTTGCCACCTGGATGGCTGTGGCCACCGTTTACGTTGCCCTTGCAGTGCGGGAGACAAAAGGAAAAACCGCCGGCCAAATCCAGGACTGGCTCAGTGGACACTAAGAATATCCCAGAAGGTCCAATATGTTTTCCTTAGTTTAGTTTAGTTAATGTCCTAGTGAACTCGTAGGTGTATAAGCAGCCAATGCCAAAAAATAACAAACGAGATTTATGTCGATCACCAAATGGTCCAATATCTTTGCAAAGGAAACTAAGGGCTTGATAACTTTTTAATAAGCCAGACTTTTCCCTGATCTTATTGCTTTATATTTATATTTTTTTAATTGAGCAAAGTTATTTCTGCCATTGGTATCTAGGGACAATATTACGCAAAAGGTACAATTTAACTTATCGATGTTCCATAATGTTTGAATTGACTTTGACGCTTACATTAAGTGTAGTTCAACTAGTTCCTAAGTACTCATGTATACAAAAGGCTTGGTAACGCCCCCCCATTATTTCCAGATAGTTGGACGGGACTTGAGAATCGATGGTGTATATTTTTCTTTTTGTAGTATTTTTAACTATTCACTGTATATATTCTCCTTATAAAGACAGACATACCTACATGTGCTAATATATTTGATGTACATATATTTGATAATAAATGTAAACTGTGTGGAAAATCGGCTATTTTATTGTGTTTGCTTGTAACTGTGGATTGATAAGACATGATAACCCCTGGAGCGGGTACGCCCCTAAAAATGCTAAATTAGAGCACTATCAGTCCTGTCAGTCTGATGTTTATGGGGATTGGCTGGTCAGCCACGCCCACCTGTGGCGCCAGTGCCCGGCAGGCAGCTTTTCTTCTGCTTTCCATGGTCAGTGTGAAGGTCATCGGGTTTGATTGATTGATCGACATCGGAACACCGAAGTCGACGCACAAATTGCAAATTGAAATCGTGCCAGCAGCCGGCATTTCTATGCAAATATTTAATGCAATTGCAGGAAGCCCATCCAAGTCAGTATTTGCTTGGATATTTGCTCACACGCTCAACAGGTTGTCGACAATCGGCTACATGTGTGCAAACGCCAATTGACAAATATTGCAGGGGACTGGCAGTGGGGGTGCTGCTGTCACTGGAGATCATTAGGTGTAGTTTATGGCCACTGTCGATAATTGTCGCTCCCCCTTCGAGTGCCTGGCAAATAAAAAGGGGATTAGCTCGTAAAAATCAAGTGCCTAAATGTCAATAATAAAGCTAATAGCACAATTAAACTGACTGCTTAGGGTATCAGAACATTAACAACTAATAATATAATAATTATTTATGTTGTCTAATGAAAATTCCATTTTTTGATTAAACATTGTTTAAAAATATTCATAAAGCTAAACATTTTCTTTATAGCGGCTTTGTCATTTAGTAATAAATAATTTGCTCATAATGCATAAGAACGTGTTATAATATAATATTTGTTATTGTGATAAGAAAACAAGCTCATTAATCGACTTTATTTGATTTTATAAATATCTATAAATATTTGGTTGGGATAAAAAACAAGCTGGAAAAATAAAAAAATACAATCATTTGCATTCTAATGTAGAGTTCTTATATTGCAGTTATTTTTAGAGCTTCTGATGTACATTTTTAAGAACTCTACTTTTAATTTTATTGTTATTAAAATACAAAAAAAAATAAAAAATGCAAATTATTGTAAGCTCAAATTTACGAATAAATTTAGCAACCAGTTTAGATCAAAATAAATGCACAGTATATGTTTCGGAAGTCAGGCCCCCGATAAAGCTCGCACTTATGATTTAAATTTAGCAGCACCGCCTAAGTGAATGCATCGAGCTTGTAAGGGGAATTCCCATGTACATCATATGGCCAGTTCCGGATGGCGTTAACCAGAACCCCCTGTCCAATAAAAAACATTTAATGTGCGTACACCGGAGACATTTCAATTAGGAGGTGAGTGCGGCACGCACAGTAACCGACTAGCCGAGCGAATTAATTGAGTATGTACTAACTGTATCGTTAGGCCATCGAAATAAGTCAATCCCCTGGGCCGGATTGGGTCTGGTGCATGCTAATTAACTTCCTCAAAAGCTGATTCACACTGTTACCGTCTGCGGGAGATACTGATCGGTTAAATGCTCGAAAAAGTTTTCCACACTGTCCGGAACTAGAGGTCTGCGAACACCTTAATCGATTAAATGTGTTTATTTTGTTGGTGTACCGAAATAGGCTGCGAGAATAGTGGCCAATTGTGCGATTACGCGCCAGACAAAGCGCTGATAAAAATCGCTAAAAATTCCGAGCTCAACTCTCTCGGCTGAGCTTAGTTCAACGGTCGCGTTTAATTCGATATGATAGTTGCTCATGTCTGCGATATGTCTGAGTTTCTGCCTATAGAATTCTCTCCACAGGCGACAATGTGTGAGTTTCCTCCTATATAAATTGATATAAAAAATGTATTAACTAGCGACTAAGCAGAGACTCCGGGTATAAAAGCGTCTGTCATAATTCCGCAGCTCAATTTTTGCATGCCCAATAAAAAAGCGTCAAAACACCCGCGTTCCGGCATCATTTCAATTCCGGCAGTCAAACCATACAGATACCTCTGGCTGATCTTTTTCCAGTCAGATACAGTTTTAATTTCCACATTACGTATCCGCCGCGTATTACCAGCATACCAGACAGTGTTTCATTGATTGCGCGCTAATTGATAATTTCGGCTCCAAAATGGGTGAGTCGACCCACTTGATGGGCTATAAGGAAAAAGTGCTTCGTTCTTTTTACCTTTGATTTATATGTGTTACCGCGCGGACGAGTGCTGATAAATTGATCATGAAGTGTCGCCTTGAATTATTACAAATATCAAATATGATAATGGCTGGCGATTTGATTAGGACCCTAAATAGCAGTCATTATCGCGGGTTGGTTGATTTCCCAAAAATCTATAAGCTGCCTTTATTATGCCTGCATTTCGTGAATTATTATAAGTTAGTGCGTTAAAGCGAACGGGTCACTGCATCACTAGTGCTGTGAGTGCAGAAATTATCCTTAATCTTAATAAAATTTAAACAGGTATTAAAAAGTGTTTAATAGGGCTATTAATTATAGATCTCAACTATTATAGACACAAGTGATGGCAAGTAAATAAATACATATTCTTACCGGGAACACAGTTGCAAAATAATAAGCCTTGAAGATTAAAGCCAAGTTATCTATTTATTTGTCTATTAACAGCTGTTAGTCAAAATACATAATAAAGTTTTTCAAAAAGTCATGTATCTGCAGACACGTTTCAAAATTTTATCTGTATTTACTTCCCCTACGGAAACTACAATTCGATTTGGAGGCATCTATCTTATCAATTTTGGGCTAATAGAAACTATAGATAGCCTTTAAATTGGAGTGATCAAAAAATCGATTCCCCGAATATTTAATCGTCAGGGCAAAATACTTTAGTTAAATAATATATCAAAGTATACATTCAATTCTGAAATTATTGTCCTGATGCCAGAATTGGCTTATAAAATTTCCAGTAACCTTTAGAGGAAAATGGTTATAAAACTATTTATATTTCCAACGATTTCTTTGAAGTGCTAACCGTAAAAATCCCATTCCGGTCACTTGACGGCTTTTAAAGATTAGGGAAATCTGTTTAAATTATTACCCGATCCGTAGCAAAGAAATATTTATTAGAAATCCCATAAATTAATGGCGCCTTAAGTGCCTTTTATGAATACAAACAAGTTATCACACCTTTTAAAAGTTGCAAAATAACAATAATGATCATTCACTGTGTGTTTAAACTGGAAGGATCAATCTGAAGTATTTTATTTAGTTGGCCCAGGTGTTTCTTGGCCACCTTTTCAAGATTTCACGGCAGTTATGACAATCGGCGCCTTTTTTGAGAGTATTACTCACAGAAATTGTGTCAATAGTACCTTCCAACTGGAACTAACTAAATAAATATCGCCAGAATTTATCACTACGAAGGTGAAAACAATTATCGGAAATTACTCAAGAATTACCAATCAAATCAAAACTGAAAACTATACTTACGCAATTTGTTTTTTGTTTGACCAAGTTAGTTGGGTTTTTAAGGGGAAGAGACCACTTGAAGATTAGGGCCTTTTTTCTCTGAAGGGATATGGACGCAAGGGATATGGTACAGAGGAAAAAACCGTTTTCTCTTTTTTGTTCCTCTTGTGTACATATTTTGATATTTTAAAATATTCCAGTGGAAGAACTTTTTAATATTATTGTTAGAGGGCATTATTGCATTGAGTAATGATATTTCTATTTGTTCTGCACCATATTTTTTTAAAGTGCATATTTAGTATTGAAGTGGGGCGGTCGCCCTTTTGCCGGCAGGTCGAAAAAGCAAACAAATTGAGATTGGGGCACAATTTTAGCTGCCCGCTTGCTTACAAATCCTTATCTCGTTACATTTTGTGCGAATATGTGGTTCAAGTGCAAAAATGAACACAAATGGCGCAATTCCGACCAAAACAACCAGCTCAATCGGTACAACAAAATAATAAGATTCCGATCCAGTGGGAGAGCAGCTACTATAGCTCCGATGATTCTACCCATATTGAGTATGTGTACCTCCTATAGATGGGATTGCCGTGGAACGGGAGAAGGTGCTTCCCTGATAAGATATTGCACGCGTAAGAGCACTTGTCAATTCGAGTGTCGTTGAATATTATTGGATGTGTATTGAATTCACATATAACGCGGAAAATCTTTAAATTGCCTTGATTCGACGATCCGATCATCATTACAGTTCTCAAGTGAGCCGCCAACGGTTTGGAATTTATTACACGTCCTGTTCTCACTGGACTTACTTCGTTTTGAAAGATTTTTTTCTGTAAGGATGTGCGATATATCTTTGCCCATTAACCAACTAAATAGTTAGTAACATTGTGTTACTAATCTCTTCACCAATTTGTGAAAAGTGTCAACAGTGATTATATAAACTGAAAAAGTGAAAATCAGCACAGTCGGCAGAATAAAATTTGTACTGCAATTAAAATAATTAGAAAGAATATATAATTAGATAATAAAACTAATGAAGTTCCGTGTTTGTTTTATTTATTTATTTTTTAATACCATTAACTCCAAATGATGTATTCAAAATTTCCAACTAATGATTCGATAGCGTAATGATTTTAAGATTATCCGATAATGTGAAGAACTTTTAGTGAACAATTTGAAATGGGGAATATATTTGTGGTCCAATCTACAGTCATTCTCTCAAACAAAAAAATTAAATAATTTTATAACAGTAATGTAGGGCAGCAATTTTAACTTGGAGCCATTTGCGATTTTCAGGCGATTGAATTTCAAATGGCGATAGAATCATTAATCCATGTCAAGTGAATTTTTAATGACAGACTTTCGTTTTTTTTTATATGGCTTCGCTCTTGCAGCTGCTGTTGTTTTAGCCACATTAGCCAGATGCCGTCAGTAAACCGGGAAGACGAGAGAGTTGGACAATATTCCTACACGGAAGTCAGTACGTTTCAGATAAGCGAAGGAAACACTCGAAATATGGCACCCGAGCCCGTCAAATCTGGCCGCATTTTTCTCGCGGCTGTTGCAGGTTAGTTCATCTATTATTTAAGTATGAATTTTTAAACAAAAATAATCTACTTCAAGAAGAATATTTACAGTAGAATTAATTATTTAATTAAACTTAAATTTATTCTTCAGCTAACTTATCCGCCTTTGTGGTGGGAACTACCCTAGGATGGACTTCCCCCATTGGACCGAAACTAAAAGCTGAGGATACTTCAGACTCCCCCCTGAGCAGACCCATCACTTCTGATGAGGATGCCTGGATCTCGTCTCTGATCGCCATAGGAGCGCTGGTAGCTCCATTTGCAGCCGGTCCTCTGGCAGATCGCATCGGTAGGAAGTGGGTGCTCCTGTCCAGTAGTTTGTTCTTTGTCCTGGCCTTTGGTTTGAACATGGTGGCTTCCGAGGTGTGGATCCTGTACCTGTCCCGCCTGGTCCAAGGATTTGGTGTTGGGTTTGTGATGACGGTGCAACCAATGTATGTCGGCGAGATTTCTACGAACAACGTACGCGGCGCCACAGGATCTTTGATGCAGCTTTTTATTGTGGGTAAGTGTTCTTATTCCATAATCCTGGATTTAGTGTACAATTTTTTACCCAAAAAAATGGAGGTGATCTAACACTCTTATTTATTTCCAGCTGGAATCCTTTATGTTTATGCCATTGGACCATACGTGTCCTATCAGGCTCTACAGTGGTGCTGCATTGTAGTGCCTGTGGTGTTCGATGTTGTCTTCTACACAATGCCCGAAAGCCCGTATTACTTTGCTGGAAAAGGTCGCAAAACCGAGGCGCTGCGAGCGTTGCAGTTCCTACGCGGCCAAAGTGCCGACGGAGTTCATGACGAGATGGCCGAAATCCAAGCGAACGTCGAGGAGGCGATGGCCAACAAGGGTACCATGATGGATCTATTTAAGAACGCTGGCAATCGAAGAGCTCTGTTTATCTGCGCCGGATTGATCTCCTTTCAGCAGCTGTCCGGTATTAACGTGGTCCTGTTCAACAGCCAATCGATTTTTGAAAGTGCGAACACGGGGTTGGATCCTGCTATTGCCACCATTATCATTGGATGTGTCCAGGTTGCGTCTTCCGGACTCACGCCCCTGGTGGCCGATCGTCTCGGCAGGAAGGTAATGCTCCTGTGTTCCTCCAGTGTAATGAGCATTGGCCTGGCAGCCCTGGGATGGTTCTTCTACAAGCAGCTGGTTCATAATGATATATCCAGCGTCGTCTGGATGCCTGTTCCTGCCTTGATTCTTTATAATATTGTGTACTGCACCGGATTCGGACCACTGCCCTGGGCGGTGCTGGGAGAGATGTTCCCGGCCAACATTAAGTCCTCTGCTTCTTCCCTCGTGGCCAGTATCTGCTGGACCCTAGGCTTCCTAGTCACCTACTTCTACCCCAGCTTGGATGCTCTCGGCTCTTACTATGCCTTCTGGCTATTCGGCGGCTGCATGATTGTGGCCTTCTTCTTTGTCCTATTTGTGGTGATGGAGACGAAGGGTCTTAGCCTGCAGGAGATCCAGGATCGACTAAACGGCAAACGCGACTAGCCAGAATATCCTTAAGTTGTTTTTTTTCCCAACTCCTTAACGATCTTCTGCTTATGTTTAAGGTCCTATATGCAAGTATTTTATTGATTAGTGTTTTAAGCCAAAACTCAATTGTTACATGATTTGTAAATGATAAATGATAAACCAAACTATAGTCATAAATAAATGTTAATATAAAGATATTAATTTACAAGAATTTAAGTTTTCTGATTGGTTTAATAATAATTCTGATGGTTCTTGAATAATGGTTTCATCAAATTACAATTTTATTCTACATTCATTATAAACAAGTGAATTTAAAAAAAAAATTCAAAATTGTCAAAATTAGTTCTTTGTTAAACCTATCAAATATTTTCCTTTTTAATTTCCATAGTCTTTATAACAAATAATACTTCTGTCTATCCGCTACAAACTACATTTTCTGAAAATACATTCAAAATGGAGGAGGACAAAACGAGGGAGGAGATATTAGAGTCCATGGACCTGGTTTTTGTGGACGCAATTTTGCCAAGGTGCCGCAAAGGACTCGACACCACCAATAGGGCCCACTATAAGGACCACACAGAAGAGATGAAACGAACCAAGTCCGCGTGGCGCCCACAAACAGATCCATCCCTCATATCCGGTCATTTCACTCACAATCTAAAGGTTAGTGGCCAGCAGATGATAACGAGGACATGGCCCCGTTCCATGGATTGGCGTGAGGAGTATAATCACTTCGTAAAGCGCAACAAGTGGTGCAACCCTGAAATCTACAAGTTATTTTTTGTATGTCCTCCTATCCGCTACCAAGACATAGTGAATTACCTTAAGGACTTGCTGAAAACCACTTATATGTCCGATTACTCCCCGAAGGAGTACATTTCACTCTTCAAACAACACCGTGTTGTTTTGAGTCCAGATGATAGCAAAGATGGCATCGACTATCAGACAACCTATGGTAACTATCACAATCGGATTCAGGAGGAGAACCCTTTCAAAGATTCCCTCTACGAAGAACCAGATGCCATTGCAAAGAAAATGTCCGTCCCAGAATTCGAAAAGGCAATGCGCAAGCTCTTTACCAAATACAATCTGACTACTTATTATGAAGAAATATGCCTTCCGGCGCTCATCAAGGCCAAGAATGGAATAATGCCGTCAGGACCCATCGATCGCTATACTCTTCGAAAGCACTAAACTTTCCATAAATTTGTTGACTATTTTGTCACTTTGCAAACGGTCTGCTGATAAATTTTTGAATAATTTTGCAAGTGCTGCCAATGTTAAAAGAAAATAAAGAATAATATAAAAAAAGAGATCTTCATGCATTTATTTTTAAGTTTGTGGCAAATTTATCCAATTTTTATGGTTTACTTTCACAACCATTCCAAACCATTATGTTTAATAAATTTTTGATTAGCTCGTTATGTGGCGCCATTTTGAAAACGCCTAAGAGTATGCATTAAATGCTTACGCTTAATAGACCACAGTTCTAAACTAGTATAAAGTATTTACAAGACAATCACTATTACCATTAACAGCCATAAACTTTCAGATTTGGGTCCGAATTATGGGACACGATGAATGGTCCGAATCAATGGAATAATTCATAAAGATTTAAACCTAAACCTTGAAACTAACGTATAGACAAATTCTGTTTTTTTAACCCCTTCACTATTATGCAAATAGTTTAAAATATTTAATATTTGTAAAGGATTGATAGAATAGCCCATTAAAAAATATACTAGAATCATCGTTGGCAAGGTGGCAATGACAACAACATTAAATGATAATGATTTGGGCAAATGCGATTTCTAAAGACTTCTAGATAACTAAACAAATGATGAAATTACTGATACTGAGTTATAAATCAAATAAACTATAATATTTAACTCAAAATTAAATAAAACATCACCGAAAAACATAAAAGACGAAAAAGACAACCACAATATTTGTTTTGCCTTTTTAATAATATTTGTTTTCTTAAATTGGAATATTCTGGAATGAATTGAACTATAAACTAATAAATAACAATTCGGAAAAACAAAAAAGCTATAAGGAGAGTTTGGCTCTCAGCATGACTATGAAAAATTGTTTGAAAGCTTTTTTTAAGTTGAGTCAGCCTTAACGATGACTGGCTAATTCCTTTAAAGATTCTTCAGTAATAGACTCTCTTAAAACTCATTAATTGTTAAAAAGCTTCCTGATATCTGAACGAGTTGAGCTTCAGGTGTTAAATTAACTACCAGAATATAGTTTTGTTAGTTACCTTGGAAACTCTCGCCGCGTTTATTCAAAAGTATATTATCGATGGATCGTTGGCAGAATCGTGTGGCTGTTGTTACAGGAGCCAGTTCAGGGATTGGAGAAGCCTGCTGTAAAGACTTGGTGGCCAAGGGCCTTATCGTGGTGGGGCTAGCTCGTAGGGAGGAGCGGTTAAAGCAGCTGAAAGGATCTCTGACGGCGGATCAGCAGGCTCGCTTTTACATTCGCAAATGCGACGTCAGTGTGGAGCAGCAGGTGGTCGATACCTTCGCCTGGGTGGACAAGACTCTGGGAGGTGCCGACGTCCTTGTCAATAATGCCGGCGTACTCCGATTTTCCGAAATAACTCAAGCTGGCAACTCCGCTGATATGCGCGACATCCTGGACACCAATGTCCTAGGATTCGTATGGTGTACCCGGGAAATATTCCAATCACAGGAGAAGCGGAATGTAACCGATGGCCATGTGGTGGTCATTAACAGTGTAGTAGGTCATAAAATTCCCCGAGGTTCCGGTCTGAGCACCAATCTATATGCTCCATCGAAGTTTGCTGTTACCGCTTTGGTTGAGGTCCTGCGCCAGGAGTTTCTGCAGAAGAAAACCCAGACTAAAATTACGGTATGTTCAAATATTAATCTGTCCAAAATTGAAGGGCAAGTAAATTGGTACAACAGCACATAACAAAAAAACAATCTTTAATAAATATAAATTCATTTTATTTGTAATTTATAGAGCATTAGTCCCGGTGCCGTTGACACGGAGATCCTTGATGACAGTATCAAAGCGAACTTTCCGGGTTTACCCATGTTACGATCTGAAGATGTTGCGGATGCCGTTTCCTATTGCATCCAGACTCCTCCAAATGTGCAGATCCATGAGTTGACCATAAAGCCTGTGGGAGAAAGCTTTTGATGAAAAATTTATTTTAAAAAAAGTGGGTTTATTTTCCAATTTATTTAACAAATAATAAGCAAAATGAATCTATGTATAAGCAACATTTTGTTGTTGAAATTTTTAACATATTAATGTGATTAAATAAAAAAAAATTAATGTTCAATTTTAAAATATTTCATTAAATGTAACAAATCGTTTAAAGATGGGATGCCACTATGGATGAGGAATCAATCTGCCAATCGTTTAAGGTGTATTCTTTTTAGATGTTCCTTATTATTGTATTTTATTCATAGGTTTGTTGATAGGTTTGTCATAGGTTAAGGGATAATCGCTAAAAATCGCTTAAGGTATTCCGCTTGAGAATCGCATAAGTATGGGCAAAGATAGGGGCTTCGCAGGAAGCTAAGTTGTCCTTCGCACGCATATTCCACATTTTAAAGGGTATCCCCCACAAAAGTTGAGAAAAAATTGGTTATGGCCTTCGCTGTGGCAAATAATTTTCTTCCATGCGTTTCATCCACTTTTGAATTTTTTTTAAAGCGCATTAAGTAATTGAGAAAGTTCATGAAAATAGTTGATTTAAATTCTCAATAAAGTTGACCGCCCAAACGAAAGACGATGACAAACTTTTTTTGAAAAAACTTTAAGCAAAAACAAAGTACAATGAATGAGAAGAGTATTCTCAGAAGACTCTCTTAGCTAGCAATTGTTTGAAAGCTTTCTGATACGCAAAAGCTACTGGAGGCCTATAAAATGCGAACCCCTCGCTAGAGACAGATCAGTTGTCCGGCAGAATTCTTCGTAATTTAAAAAAAGCATTACATAATGGATCGTTGGCAGAATCGCGTGGCTGTTGTTACTGGAGCCAGTTCAGGGATCGGAGAAGCCTGCTGTAAAGACTTGGTGGCCAAGGGATTGATTGTTGTTGGACTGGCTCGTAGGGAAGAGCGCTTACAGCAGCTGAAGGAATCTCTGCCAGCAAATCAACAGGCTCGCTTTCACGTTCGAAAATGCGACGTCAGTGTGGAGCAGCAGGTGGTGGATACTTTCGCCTGGGTGGATAAGACTCTAGGTGGTGCCGACATACTAGTGAATAACGCTGGCATTGCTAGAGATTCGCAAATTATTAAAGCCGATAACTCTGCCGACATGCGCGCCATTCTGGACACCAATGTTCTGGGATTTGTCTGGTGCACCCGAGAGGTATTCCGTTCGCAGGAGAAGCGGAATGTGACAGATGGTCATGTGGTGGTCATCAATAGTATAGCAGGTCACAAAGTTCCAGTAATGCCGGGCTTTAGCTTCAATTTGTATGCTCCATCAAAGTTTGCCGTCACAGCTTTGACTGAGGTCCTGCGCCAGGAGTTTCTACAGAAGAAAACTCAGACAAAGATTACGGTAAGTTTATAAAAATTATAAATTATAAAAATATTAAATACATATGATACACATGATAGGATATACATGTTTATTTAAATAGAAGACATAGAGATACCGATTAAATCAAATACCATTTATTTTATTAATTTATTTTGATTAAATAACAAATTCATATGTTTAAGTTTATGAGGTTTATGAAGTTTATGAGGAGTAAAGTGAACTTGAAAGTAATTTTCTTCATTTTTTTATAAATTTATAGAGTATTAGTCCCGGTGCCGTTGATACAGAGATCATTGATGAAAGGATCAAGGCTAACTTTCCAGCATTTCCCATGCTAAGATCGGAGGATGTTGCCGATGCCGTTTCCTATTGCATCCAGACTCCACCAAATGTGCAGATTCATGAGTTGACCATAAAGCCGATAGGAGAAGGCTTTTAATAAAAATTTTAAGCTAATAAATACGTTTAAAAATACATATATGTGATTATTAAAGAAGAAGATATAAATAAATATGAAAATGCTAAATATGAAATGTTTTATAACTCAAAAATCAGTCGCACATTAAACACTACTAGGGAAACACATATACACAAAACACAAAAAAAAATATTAAAATAAAAATGCAAAAAAAAAGGCTCAAAATGGAATCGTGCAACATTAAGGACATCTTGCCACATTGTTTTCCATACAAGACCACAAACAAAACGGATTACATGGATCGCACAAAACGCTTTGTTCCTACGCGCCCCATTCGGTTGGTTCAAGAGGATCCATCTCTGATAAGTGGACACTATGCGGATAATCTTAAAGTTGACGGGATTGAAAAGAAAACAAAGACGTGGCCCACGGCCATGGATTGGCGCGAGGAATACGCCCAATTTCTCTTACGTGCCAAATGGTGCAATGAGGAGATTTTCAAGTTGTTCTTTGTAAACCCTCCCGTGGATTATGAGATCATGACAGATTATCTAAGAGATTTTCGAAAATCGATTTACATGCATGATTATTCGCCTGGACAATACGAAGCTTTGGTAGAAAAGCGACGGATTCCCAGAGGTTCAATCGGCTTTCTGGACAATGTCGACTATCAGACAACATACGGCCACTTCCACAATCGGCTGCAGAATTCGGAGCCGTTTCGCTGCCATTTGTATCCAATGAAATTTAAACAAGAAAGGAAAGCTAACTTCGGGCGGAGCCGAAGTTGATATACCCTTGCAGTTCAGTCGCAGTCCGCTAGGTGGCGCCACGCATCTTATATTATTAGATATATAGAAGATCGTATATAGTCGGCCGATCCTAATGAAATTTGGCAAATCAGATTATTTTGTCCAAAATAGAATCTGTACCAAGTCCCATCTTTCTAACTTAAAAAACACCAAAGTTATGCCAATTCCGATCGTTGTATGACAGCTATAGGATATAGTCGGCCGATCCTTATGAAATTTTGTACACAAGATATTTTGGTCAAATATAACATGTGTGGAAAGTCCCAACCCTCTAACTTAAAAAACACTAAAGTTATGGCATTTCCGATCAATCAGTTATATGGCAGCTATAGGATATAGTCGACCGATCCCGGCCGTTCCGACTTATATACTGCCTGCAAAGGAAAGAAGGGTGTGTGCAAAGTTTCAACTCGATAGCTTCAAAACTGAGAGACTAGTTTGCGTAGAAACGGACAGACGGACAGACGGACAGACGGACAGACGGACATGCTCATATCGACTCAGGAGGTGATCCTGATCAAGAATATATATACTTTATAGGGTCGGAGATGTCTCCTTCACTGCGTTGCACACTTTTGACCAAAATTATAATACCCTCTGCAAGGGTATAAAAAGACATATCCTTGAAAAAGTTTGCTGCTGAAATGCGAAAACTCTTCACTAAGCTCAATGCGACCACTTATTTTGACGAAGTCTGTTTACCAGCCCTGCTGAAGGCCAAAAATGGCATTATGCCGGCTGAATTCATCGATCGATATGAGTTTCGTAAGTACTGAGTGAAAGTCTTCGCATTCATCAGTGCATTTTCTGCGTGGATAAAGTTGATTAATCAATGATGCGCTTGGCTCTTCACTCATTAAATAACTTATGCAAACATTAAAATATTTAAATTGTTTTATTATATTCTTTACACATTCTTCAGCACTGAATTGTATGATTTTGTTTGTTTTGTTATCTTTCAAGCAAACACGCCATGAATTTTTGAAATCTTTAGTTCAAATATTCAAATAATCCCATCTTTCATTAAGCTCATTTGGAGGTTTCTGGAACAGTGGTACTTAATAAATGCAAAACATATTGTGTCTTATCTTGGACTTTTCTAAAGATCACAGATAGGAATGAAGAATAGATTCTGCATTTGTAATAATAAAATATATTAATAAAATTGTCCATAAATCAATTATCTTGCAATATTTATTTAGTCAAGTACTGTTCGACAGCAAAACCAGATATCACCGTAAAAAAAACCAGATATCAGCGTGACTTGCTGGTTTTTTAATAAACAACTTAAAGCTTTTTTGCCTCTCTTTATTTTCTTCAAAGAAAACTGAAAACAAAACAAGTCTGAGTGGGTCTTATCAACACAAACATATTTGTAAATATCACAGTATTTATATCAAAACATTGACGGTGAGAAGGCATGACTACAAACATTATGAAAGCTTTCAAAAGCAAAGATGATAGCTAAATATACTTTTAAATAGAAAGGATTGAATTATGGGTCATTTTAAGGGCATTAAAACAGTCTATCAAAAGAACTCATAAAGATTATAGACTCTTATCAGAAACCGATTATATCCCTTGCATATATAGGGGAAGATGCATTGAAAAATACTAGGGCCCCCGCCGAAGGCCATATCTTGGGGAAATTCATCCGATTCTTAATTTGATTTGTAGATCGATTCTCCACCAATCTGCATCAAAGCCAGGAACAAAATATTTTTTAGATTATTTTCCCAACTTTTGTGGGGGATCCTCTTCAGAATGTGGAAAATACATGGTAAGGACAATATCGCTCCCAGCAAAGGCCATATCTTAGCCAATACTCATCCGATTCTCAAGCGGAGTACCTTAATCGATTTGTAGATTGATTCTCCATCAATCTGCATAAAAATCCAGGAAAAAAATATTTTTTAGATTTTTTCTCAACTTTTGTGGGGGATCCTCTTCAGAATGTGGAAAATGCATGGTAAGGACAATATCGCTCCCAGCGAAGGCCATATCTTAGCCAATACTCATCCGATTCTCAAGCGGAGTACCTTAAACGATTTGTAGATCGATTCTCCATCAATCTGCATAAAAATCCAGGAAAAAACTATTTTTTAGATTTTTTCTCAACTTTTGTGGGGGATCCTCTTCAGAATGTGGAAAATGCATGGTAAGGACAATATCGCTCCCAGCGAAGGCCATATCTTAGCCAATACTCATCCGATTCTCAAGCGGAGTACCTTAAACGATTTGTAGATCGATTCTCCACCAGTCTGCACCAGTCGGCAATCCAGAAACAACATATTTTTTTAATAAATTGGAGAAGATGCAAATTCATAAATTGGAGAAGATGCATTTTAGAAGACCCCCAATAGGGACCCCCGATGGAATACCTTAAATGAGTTGTAGATAGATTCTCGGTCAAACAGCATCAAAATCGTTGTTATCGAATTCAACTGAGTTCACTTATTTAAAGCCTATTTGAGACGTGGTCATTAAGAGATCCACGAATAGTAAAACAAAAAGAACTGCAAGCTATTTTCATAAATCGCCCCTTTATTACAAGGTCTAATAGACGCACTGAAGAGAGAGTACAAGATGACCATTCATAACATATGTCCTACATATATAATAAAAGATAGTACCATTTTTGAGAGTAATGTTTTACAAGTAACATTTATTAAATCTCTTCAACATACAAGTTTAATGAAGGAAGTAGAGTGTCATTTAGTTTCATTTAATTACATTACGTCATGTATTTTGGGGTATAACCCTTTGTCTCTATAAACATCGATTTCTTTAAGTTTCTCACCTTCTGTATCACAGTTACATGGTTATTACAAACGTGAGGGCGTGTATGTTTGTTTAAGTTTTGAACGCATACATCTAGGATAGACAACAATATGCTTCAGCACACGCAACGTATTAATATAGGTATACATTTGTGAGCATTTCTCGCAACTAGCATATAAAGTAACTACATCTTGCTGAAGTCATCAAAGAGACCCAACTTAACATCTAATAAAAATCCATAGTATAAATATTTTTGATTACAGTTAAGTACATAAACAGCATTGAAACGTTTGGGCTAAAAACTAATAATACCTTCGCATAATGCAGTCCCACCGATGAAGACGTACCCAGTACCTACGCTAATTGCTTCAGTTTACAAATTGTATTCACTTGGCTGGAGCATCAAACGTGCAATAATGAAAATAATCAAAGCATATTGCAACCGTCTGAAGTCTTTTTGAAATAGCACACTAAGGAGAAGTTTACAAGTTTTCGCATCGCTTAAGTCTACCAATTACACATATGTCTAGAGTACATTAATGTAGAACACGCTTAACTCACATGTGTACATGCAGTCAAGTGCATACCTTTAAAATTATATATGCCTACACTGGGCTTGTATATATATATATAAATGGTTTTCGGGACAGGCTACAAGCCACCGTACCCTGTATAAAAATGCAGTTCCTTCCCTTGATTTTCCTGACACACAACCCACTCTGGCCGGCAACAGTAAAAAAAACTCAATTGGATGCAGACGGATACTTTTGATATTTTGCCTCTTGCTGCGTTTGGAACGAGTGTTCCGAGTCTCGCGTAAGGGATGATAGTGCATGGCCGCTTTCCGTTCCGGAAATGGTCTTGATCAGACTATTGGAGTTTAGGGACTCAAGTTCGTGTGTCTCTGAGTTGACCAGCTCCACAATTGCTGAACTAGTAGGGGTTAGTAGTTGTTCGCTGGCAATCACCTGGCTCGGTTTTCTTAATGAAAAAATTAAAGTGTTATTTTGTAAATAGTTTTGGATTTATATATTCATCTTACCGTTCGTAAAATTTGTTGCTAGAACTGTTTCGCTTACTCCATTGTGGTCTTTTCAGTTCAAGAAAACCGTGCTGAGGTCCAGCCACTCGCAAGAGACTCATCAGGAAAAAGGTGGCATAGAACCAGCTCACAACCATTACCACGATCAGGAAGACTCCGATTTGAATGTAGGGTAAAATGTTGGAGGCCATCATGATGCCACCAGCCATTCCCGTGGTTGTGGCAGCCATCACTGTGGGTCCAATTATGCGCGACAACACAAACTGAGTGGCGGCTATGCGCTCTTTCATAGGCGACATTCGGTAGTGGATGCCATAATGGAGGCTAAAATCTACCGCAAGTCCGATAGCTGTACTTACGGCAATGCTTTCGAGGATGTTAAGTTTCCAACCCATCAGGATAAGAACAGCTACAGTGTTGAAAATACTGAGGGATACGGTTAGGACAGCGTATAACGATATCAGTACATTGACCGTAAAACAAAGCAGCACTGCCAGAGAGGCGGCCATGGCCAGGCAGATAGAGATAAGGGTATCCTGCGACAGAGTGTCCTGCACATTGTAGAACTTAAGGTCGCTGGTAAACCAACCTCCCCTTAGTTCCGGGGGCGCTGTCGTCAGTTGTTGCTGAAACCAGTTCTCAACTGACTCGTAAAATTCCTTGATATTAGCGTAAATGGTGCTATAGGCCATATTTGATTCAAATTCAATAATGACGGCCTTAGCCACTAGGTGTGTCATGGATGCACTAAGTTCGACGCTTTCATTTCCCTCTAGCCCATGGTAATCGTCCGACTCTAATGATCGATGGGGATCTGCAAACTTGGGCCCAGCTAATCCAGGTCGGAAGAACCAGGTGTCATACATATTTGAGATACTTATTGGAAGACACAGCTCGAATATGTGCGGATCGAAGGGAAACTGGGCTTCGCAGCAGGGTGAACGATCTTTCCGCGTAATGTCCATGTCATCTATACATCTTTCAATGAAATACATAAATATGAATTTAAAGTGTTTCTTAAGATTTGTGCATTATTTACCTTCGTTTCATAAAATTAATGAGGTTCTCGATAAAACAATTTGGCAACAACATGCCCAGTGTCTCCTTGTAAAAGGGCTGCTGGCGCACACTCTGGCAGAAGTCGAGGATCCAGAGCTGCGCTGACTTGCTAGATATATTAAAATTATTGTCATAGTGCAAGTTGCCATAGGAGTTGGGATTCGTATAATCGCCATCGTCCACCGCCTCAATTCCCCACACAAAGTGCATGGGCATCTTAAAGTTATCGTACGCTTGGAGAGGTTTTTCAAACCAGAATTGCTGCCTAATACTGGAGTACATCTCAAAAGGATGCTGCGAGACGAATAGTTGAAAGTGTGACTTCTCTGGCAGCTGGAGTCCTGGATACCAGAATACAATAACGGCACTCGATGCGCCTAGGGTGCCGAAGACTAACAGCCAGAGATAGGCATAGTTCATGATACTGTGAGTGATGCATTCCTCAAATACTTGACAAAATCTATTAATTGACTTTTTGATGGCACGGGTGAGTTTCTGGGCCATTGGCTGATGACATGAAACCCGGCTGGCAAATATACGTTCCATGACTGATACAGATGCGGGCAGCCAAGTGATCATAAGTACGTAGTTTGTCACCACGACAGTTCCCGCAAAAATTCTAAAATTAAAAAAAAGGATTAAATATGTTTGTCCAACTATCAAGGCAAGGCAGTGAAACAATACTTACCCAAAGCACTTAATGGCAGTTATGGAACTACTGTAGGACGCGTAAAACGCTCCTGCTGTCGTCAGGGATGTTACAAACATGGAGGCAGCAGCGTGACGCATGGTCAATGCCATAATATTTTCTAAGGACTCCGTGTGATCACTGCTCTCCAAAGGTGATGGTAGAGCACTTTGCGACTGAGTGCTCAAAGTACATCTTGTGCTAAACCTCTCAGCCAAAACGCACTGCCAGATTTTTACAAACAAGAACACATCGTCGGCTCCAATCCCAATAATAACCACAACTGCCAATAGGTTCATGTAGGGAAAGAACTCAAACTCGAGAACAATGGCGTAATAAAAGTATGCCAGTCCCAACGAGAAACAAATGGCAATGCACGACATTATGGTAATGAATGCTGATCCCGTAAATAACCAGACGCTGGCCATGACGAAGGCGCCTCCGAGGGAAACCAGCCAGACATCCGTCAGCAGCAGTTCGTTGAAGAGCTCGTTTTCCAGACCCAAATCCATGGCGATTACTTTCACCAGCTCGTTTTTTAGTTCCCTGAAAAATTAGTCAATCTTTTAAACTCATTCAGTTTACTCAAAAAACAAAATAATTGAAAAAATTAAAAAATATTTTGTATAAAAAGGATGGATCCAAACCGAGGTAAAGATAGCTCGTCGGAGACTGTTTATTGGAAGGATCTTCTGCCCAAAAGCAGGGTGTTGATAACTACCAACAGAGCCGATTATGTAAATCATACGGGAAACTTTATCAAGAGTCCCCCTGTTCGTCAGACCCAAGAGGATCCATCTCTTATAACAGGTCACTATGTGCATAACCTGAAAATCCGCGGTGTAGAACAAACGACACGAACCTGGCCCAAATCCATGGACTGGCGCGAGGATTACAAACAGTTCATCAAACGGGCCAAATGGTGCAATGAGAAGATCTACAAATTATTCTTCGTCAATCCGCCCGTTGATGAAAATGTTCTCAAAAGCTACATACAGGATCTGCGAAAAACGATCTACATGCAGGATTACTCGCCATACCATTACGTATCCTTGGCGAGTCGGCGTAGAGCTTCAAATGTTAAGAATCCATTTGAGTTCAAAGAGGACGATTATTTGACCAATTATGGTTGTTACTACAATCGTCTGCAAGAAACTGAACCCTTTAAAAGTGCCCTATTTGAAGAAAAGCCCAGCAAAGACTTAACGGTGGACAAATTTGCGTCTGATATGCGCAAGCTATTCACCAAGTACAATTGTACCACATACTTTGATGAAATCTGCGCTCCGGCCCTTTTAAAGGCCAAGGATGGTATAATGCCTGCAGGTTTCATTGATCGCTATCAGTTCCGAAAATATTGAGTACTTACACGTCCTCCCATTCGTGGAATAGTGGTAACACACGATTGGATTGCGCCACGGGAACGAATATCACCGCATATTTTAGGTAATCTCTAGAGTCCTGCAAAAAAAATTCAATATATAGGTAAAGGTACTATTAAAGTAATTATTATAACCTCTGTGACATAAAACCGTGTATATAAAAACAAAAATAAATCTAAAATAAAACTAAAAATCAAAGAACGCAAGCGTTTGTTTCAATGGTATGTAGAGTATTATCATATACTAAATATATATATACTTTATAAGGCTTTGTGAAGCGAATATGTTATTAAAATCCGAAACCACTCACATTTGCCTTTATAAAGTTTAAGTCGCTGAGATAATTTAGGACGTTAAACACAATATTGTGGCGTTGGCACTCTTCAGGAGCACGGCAGTGCGGTATCTCGTTGCAGCGGTTGTCCATCTTGAGATCGTGAAAGTATTCAAAGCAGTTGGTAAGTAGATTTTTTAATGCGGTAACGTCCTCGGAGTTAAGGTCGAAACAGGAACTCTTGTTGGCTAGCAGGGCGGCGTAATTTGGAAGTGACCACGGCCGACAGCATTCGGTGGTCTGCATCTCGGGTTCACAAAAGGCGCGGTAGCTGGGTACGTTAGTTATCTGATCCTGCAGCTGGCACATGGCCAGGAGACCATTAAGGTCGAACAGGGAATCAGTGGCATTTGGGCCGATGCGCTGGACCACAAAGTGTGAGTATTCTTTGCGCGGGGAGGAATCACAAAAAAACCCTCCACTGGGCTGGCGGGCATGGACATCTGCCCAACTATCTGTGGGCATGGTGGCGGCTTGTTTTATCAATCGCCATGTGCTTTTCTTCGTCTGTACTCGCTCCCTGTGCTCTTCCTCATCCACAGACGTAGTATTGTGTCCATATTCAATTTTTTCGGTGTGGTGAGTTGGTTCCAAAGATGAGGAGGCGCCGTCTTTGGTTATTTCATAGTCGCGAAACACTCCACTGTCGCCCATCCATACATCTCTATCAAAATCTGTTATAGGTGGATTAGTGGGCCTTAAACGTTTCTTAAACGTGTCCAACATCATTTTCTGGGACACCCCCTGATGATCTTGAGTTTGATTGAGATCGGGATTCTGTTCCTTTCGTCGTTTTTTGTTTTTCCTGTTTTTGTGCTTGTTTTTTCTTTTTCGGGGACTTGGCAAACTGGAATCTCCATAGCCATGGTCCACACGTCGTTTCTCCCACAGATCCGAAGGATTCGAAAACAGTGCGCCATTGTGGTCTGTTTCCTGGAGAAGATTATACCAAGCCGTAAGCCGTTTTCCTATCTTGGTACCTCGAGTCTCGAAGCCCTGAATGGAAAAGTTAAGCATTATATTAAGTTACTAAAAAATTTTCGTTTATGAATCAGAGCTTGGATTTACCAGGGTGGGGTCACTGAAGTCAGGTAGCTTATTCAGCATAAGGGCCACTATGATGCAGGCGACACTGTAGACGGCGAAAGAAACGAGCACCAAGGAAGGACGTCTGGCCAGGACATGGTAGTACCAGTTCATCTTCTCCGAGTCGAAACACAACATACTTGTGGAGTATAATTTCAATACTTGTTTATCTCATTTTCAGAATATTGTAGGGTTTAGCCATAATTTTTCCCTTTTAGTCCATTCTGGCGGATGGAAAAGTCTCAAATAACCTTGGGCTCCCTGGGACAGGGCCAAATGGTATTGTTTTCTTTGTACTTTCTGTTGATGTTATATACACTTCCTGGGGACCAGTTCTTGCGGATGGAGTTGCACTTGTTGCATTTCTTTGCGTTGGGAAACTAACTGAGGGTTTGCAACTAACTAAAGCAACAAAAAACAACCAAAAACTATGCGAATAAGGATAATGCAGAAGACGATGAAATAACAACAAAAAACAGCACAAAGGATACACTGAAGTCTGGCGCAAGTGCTGGAGAGTTCTTAGCCAGGTCTGCCACTGAAACCTAAACAGCTGTTCTTGGCGGCAATTTTAAAAAGAACTGGATTAAACTTTTGGAAAAACAGTTGAATACTTTGAATTTTGAATATAATATAGACAAGAAATTAGTTTACTCTTGTTTTGCTTAGCGTAATTATCCGAAAATAATGTAATGAAAGTCAAGTTAAAAAATTTTAGAGGGAAATGGCTCATCCGTCATCACAGCCAACAGAAACATATGATTTCCAGGCAGTGTTGGAAAATGGTATTACTGGCGAGCTTGTGCAATGTTTTGTAATCGTATTTATTAAATGGTTTAAACATATTTTTATAAATAAGAAATGCTGCGAAGAGTGCAGTGTCTGATCCGGTTGCATAGCAATGGACGTCAGGCACTCCAGTTTAGAAGCTACGCTAAGGATGGGGCGAACTCCAAACAAAATCCTAATCCCAATCCCAGGGCTCAAAAACAGGGAAGCAAAAACCTGCCGGCTGTGAGGAATCCCTTTGCAACAGCTCAAGATAGAACCAAGGACTCGTATCTAACCATGGTAGAGATCTTTAACGAGCGCGACGTTCACCGACGCAACCATGTGGAGTTCATCTACGCCGCCCTTAAGAACATGGCAGACTTTGGAGTTGAACGCGATCTGGAAGTTTACAAGGCTTTAATCAACGTGATGCCCAAGGGAAAGTTTATCCCCACTAATCTGTTCCAAGCTGAATTCATGCATTATCCCAAGCAGCAGCAGTGCATCATTGATCTTCTCGAACAAATGGAGGATTTAGGTGTAATGCCGGATTACGAGATGGAAGCAATGCTCCTGAACGTCTTCGGCCGACAAGGGCATCCCTTGCGCAAGTACTGGCGTATGATGTACTGGATGCCCAAGTTCAAGAACCTATCCCCATGGCCTCTGCCTGATCCTGTTCCTGATGATACCCTAGAGATCGCACGCCTGGCGGTGGAGCGTATGTGCACGGTGGACTTGCGATCGAAAGTGACAGTTTTCGAGAGCAAGGATCTAAAAGATGCCATAGACGACACGTGGATTGTGAGCGGAATGAGTCCAGAGCAGGAGAAACTCCTGAGAGAGCACTCTCGCCAGAAGGCCCTGTACATAGAGGGACCATTCCACATATGGCTCAGAAACCGCCGGATTAATTACTTCACCCTGCGAGCCGATCCGGACACCGAGTTTCTGGCCCAGTTGGATGAGCGACAGCTGGACGAAGATGATGTGTCAAATATTGAAGTTCCATTCTTTGGAAGAGCTCCACCACGGCGTCACAACCAGCTGGGGAAACTGCGTTCGGTCCATCAGCAAGACGATGGCACTATTCTCGCTATCTGCGCCACTGGAACCTCCACCAAGGACTCTTTACTTTCCTGGATTCGGCTATTGGAGGCAAATGGTAATCCCTCCATCGGTGAGGTGCCGGTGCTCTTTAGGTTTACGTCAACAGTACCCGCCAAAGCGAAGGAGATCGAGGGTTCTGCCGGAGTGCCAGCCAAAAGTGAAAGCAGGTGTAGTGAAAATGGACAAACTAGAAGTGAATAAATCAATTGTTGAAGAAACTTTCCAGGTGTGTTGGTTTTTATTTCATTTAAAATTTCAATTCTAAATCGAGACAAGTCTCTTCTAAAAGCAATTTTGAATATGGCTTTTTTTAAACAGAATTAATTTTCTTCTTTATTATTTTTGGTAGGCCGTGCGAGCCATTTTTTGTGTGCCGTGCGAGGGGCATTATGTTTAATTTGGTTATAATCAGTAGTGATTACGTAGCTGATATTTTTGTAACGCTTTTTATAAAGCAGCATTCACAAATTTGCATCAAATATGCTTCAAAATGGCAAAATTAAGTAGTTTTTACACTTGGGTAATTTTTTAATTATGAGAAATAAAGGAGGATTACACACAACTATAGATTGTGAGCTGAGCTTAAACGAAAAATCACAGAACCCGAAACTAAGTGTACTGAAGATCTGCCTAGGATTTAACGCCTGTCTCTAATCGCTAATTAAGTAATATGTACATGTCATCTTTGTTTGAGATATATCGTAATATCGTTGGAACTATCCAGCTGGCTAGTGTCTAGTTCAAAGCTTTTCTACTTTGTGCCGGTTTTGTTAACTGGGAAAACTTGGGTGACCACACCAATCCCCTTGCTGGTGCCCTCGCGGAAGAGGATGCGCATTCCCGGACGTACGTATTCCGGGTGGCCCACGAACTCGAACATCACTGAAGCGCAATCATTTGTGCCAAGCCGTTCGCCTCCCATGATTCCTCGGATAACGGCCGTCTGCCTTATGCTGCCAATATGCACCGTAGTCTGGAAACCAACATAGATGGCCGTGGCATGGAACAACACAGAAACTTTAGCCTGTAAATAATTTGGAAGATTAATTATTTTTGAAAATTTGTTACTTTTAAATCATTTTTGCAAACCTGAAAGAAATATGTTCCATAAGGCTCATCCAAATCGTTTCCAATATCTCCAAGCAGCACCATGCCACTCCTGAGTGTAGGCAAATCCTGGTCAGGGGTAAAGGATAACGATGCGCTTTGACCGGCTCGCACCACCCGACAAGGCGCTTTATTCCTATGGATGGTGTTCACATTCACGGGGTGGAAACTTCCATCCGGCAGTGGACCAATTTTCATTGGCATATTTTCGCTGAGCACACCCTGAACCAGCAGGCCACCCACCACAGGTCCGACATCTGGGACCCGGAAAATCTCATCTACTTGGAACTCACAGGACTCCTGTTCGAGACGATCCTTCTCGGCATTGCTGATGCCCGGGGAGAGGACGTATAGAAACTTTGTGACTAGATTGAGACCCGTGCCTGTAACATTTGACACGCAGAAGATGGGAACAATGTTCTCGGAGACCTGGTTGGACCCAGCCGATATGGCCTCATCAGTGTTGGTGACCACAAAGGGCACCTTGCGGCAGCCGATGGTGGTCAGCAGGTTGCACAGTTCCTGTACCGTAGCATCCGGCGATGTAATATCAGTTTTGGTCACTAGAATGAAGAAGGGCATGTCTAGGGCCCGGACAATGGCCAAGTGCTCCTCGGTGGTGTCGTTGCAGCCACTTCCGGCTGAAACCACCAGCATAGCGTAGTGAGGTGAGTATCCGCTCAGTGCCTGGACAGTGGTTCGCATGTAGCGTCGATGACCCGCCAGATCCATAAAGGTCACCAGCTTACTGGAGCGGTCGCTGATCTCCTCGGCCGTCATCATCTCATTGTACTTGTAATTAACCACGTTTCCAAGAGCATCAAAGCCGAAAGTCTCGTGAGAGATGCAGGAGGTGCGACCTGATCGGTTAAAGGTAATTACGTTACTCTTTTAAATATAATTATTCATCAATTAGTCTTACCCGACTGAATCTCATGCATGTGACGGAACATGTTAAGCCGCGCTCGTCCGTGTCCATTGTCCAATTGGTCCTGTGTGAGTACGCCCAGAAGCGTGGACTTGCCAGCATCGGCTCCTCCAAGCACCGCCACCCGCACCTCGATATTGTGCTGGTCGTCTGGGATCTTCCTGACCAAAACCTCAGCCACAGCCCTCCGTGATGCGATTGTCTTCCTTCGGAGCACAGAGGTGCTTGCGCCTAGGCGATGAGCCATCTGTTTCAGGGTTGACAGTGATGCATTCATGTCCTTGTCGCTCAGGCCTTGCAGAATACCGGCATCGGAGACCCCGATCTCGTAAATGGCCTCGCCATTGCCCTCACGTAGCCGCCATTTCATCTGGGTGACCAGGTGCTCGAAGCGCTGCTTCGAAGGATTCACCAGCTTTAGCTTGTACTCTACATTCCCGAGCTGAGGCTCAGGGGGCAGCATTCCCCTCTCGAAGTCAAAGATCAAGTCTCCACTTTCCGCGGGAGGTCTATTTCCCATGCTTATACGGCACTCATTGGCATTGGCATCTGTCTCGTAATCGCTAATACTGCTTCCCGCACCACTGCTGTTCCCGTTGAGCTCCGGCTCCTCGTCGAAGCCATCGTCCTGATTCGGATCGAAGAGGCTCAGGAAGGACTCCATACTGTTTTTAGTCGTCTGAAAAAATACATTTTTCTTCTTAAATCTTGATTTTTGCAGTCGATTTCCCTCTAAACAAAGGAACGCTTAGTTTTCAAAACGAAAACAAATTTTTGGCCAATTGCGACATTGAAAAGCATACGTAAGTTCGTAAACAAGAGTCTTGCACAGGTGTGTTCAAAATAATAGCGTTAAGGATTTAAATAAATATTGAAAAGATTAATTTTATAACAAAAACATATAACATTAATAATTAACAAAAATATTCTTGATTGAAACTATTAGTTACTAAGGAGTAGCAATCAGTTTCGTTTAATAATTCCAACTTCATAATTATGATAATTAAACACTTTATATTAGCAGTAACTTGCGAAAATAATTGGATTTGAATAGAGTTCGTTATTCTATTTTTCTGATCGGAATCAATTTTAAATCGTATGTGGCTTGTTTGTTTGTTTTTTTTTGTGGTCGTCCTCTCTGACTTGCAGCGACCTTGAAACACTTGTTTATGTTTGCCACGACGTTTGCCTTTGTTTGGATACACAAAAAGGGGGTACACAAAAAAACGAAAATCGAATGTTGGGCGAATCGCTTGACCTCTTACCGAACAAATAATTTTTGTATTAATTTAGGCCGTTTAGTTGAAATTTTTAAGCGGACAAAATTTGGGTTCCTATTTGCGCGCGGGTCTGGCACAAATTATTGATTTTGGCAGCGCTTTTCATTTGCCCAGGTCGAAATCTGTTATTTGGCTATCTGGGTTCTCGGGTTGGTGTACTTGTGCTTTCTGTTTTTGGCTGCCTTTCGATTTTGTTTATAACTGGCTCTGCTTTGTGCTCGCTACCGAATGGGAATAAATGTGTGCGAACTAAATACAGCCACAACTGTGGGGGTCCCAGTACACAAATAAGTTTCTGAGAGCTTTTCGCAATACCCTACATGTGGAGTAATACAGTAGGTAAAAACTTATTTTATATTATTAAAAAATTCAATTTTTTAATTATTTTAGATGGACATTGTTTATAGAAACAAATTATTCAATGATAGAAATCATTTTTTAGAATTTTATGATTTATCTTCAAGTTTTAACATTTCTACAATGTTTTTGAAAGCTTTATTTTAAAATATTTCAGGTATGTGATTCTTTTATATAAAATATAGTTATAACTACTATTTCTTATTTCATTTTTTACAGTTTTAGTTAAAAAATAAATGAAAAGACAACCATAAACTTATTGGAAAACGCACCTGCCAGTCGACCTGGCCCGAAGCTTATTGGCGCGTTTATATGTCACAGCTTTTCGCGTCTCGTCTTCGCTCTGTTTGCTTCAATTCTGGTTCTACACAAGGTTTGTTTTGATCGGATCAGCTGTGAGGGAAGTGACGCTCTATCTCGAAATTAATTAGGAGCGCCAAAAGCTCTGCTCGAATTACTAGGGAAATTCTAGTCTACGTGTCAACAATAAACAATTGCAAAATACTTTTGAAGTTGGTTGCGTGGGCGGAATTCCCAACGGTCCAGCAGGCGGGAAAATGTTTTGTTTAAAAAGCGGATTCCGATTTCATCATCCAAACGCAATGTCAACGCACTCCTCCATACTTGTTTACTCACATTTCACAATTGGTGCAATGGGCCAGCTTTAAACAGGTTTCTGATGCAATATCGATGTCTTCAAAGATCTTCTTCAGTCCACTTCTTAAATTTAAGTGTAATTCACACTATCATGGCTACTGACAAATTTTTATGCCTAGTGCTGTCGACAGTCACTAGATAATTTTGGTGGGCGCGATAGATAACTCGCAATTAATAAATTTTACGCACATAAACAAATCCTCCTACATTTTTATAAAACACAAACAAACGAAGCTTAGAGGTGGACCAACATTGAAACATCGATATACCGAAAGTTTTTAGAAATCGATATTTTAGAAGTGGGCGGTGAATACAAAGTTGTATAGTTTTAATTGCAATGTATTTCCTTATTTTACATTGAAATTGGATGAAATATTGCTATATTTTTATGTGCACATTCTAACAGTCAAAACAAAACCTGTAACAACCATAAATATCGCGAAATCTAGCGCCAAACAGTTTGAATTTATATAGTAACTTACCAACACTACTTAGAAACTGCCAACCTGGGCTCAAAAATGAGAGGTTAGCGGTCTATTTTCCAATTTAAAATTTAAAGTTTTCCGAAACATCGCTTTATTTTTAACTTTTCGGAATATATTTAAGGACCCAACAGCTAAAAAAAGTAAAAAACTGCTATATCATTAATATGTTTACGTTTTATTTCTTACCATTAACATTATTACTTTATCACAAATATTTTAAGCATTTTTACATATGTAGTTAGTTACAATGATGTGTATATGTCTGTTTTAATGGGGTTGCCTTTATGCATGTAATTATTTACAACGTTTGCTCTCTTTGAGGCTCATAAAATACTTTTTGCTGACCGTGACATAAGGGCGTGACTCTACAGGTTTCGGTTCTTTTTAAAAATGTTTACTATTCGCACTCGTTTTGTTTTGGATATCTACAGCGGGGACCTTTTGCCTATATATTTAAGTATGTATAAACTTGGAGGAAGTTTTCGATTTTCTTTTTCAGCTTGCCTGGAATTCTATAACTTTTACATTTAAACATTATGACATTACATTGATTTCACTAGTTGCTATTGATGATTTATGCTTAATTGTATTTCCATTTCCGTTTTCGTTGGAAAGTCAAGACATATTTAGAAAGGAATGGTAAAATGATATGACAAACTTTTGAACACTTATAGTCGTTTAGCCCTTGTCTATGATATACATTTAGTTATTCTAGCATTATTTTCTGCTGACTTTCAATATGAATTTATCTGATATGCTAATGCCTTGATAACAATTGCCAATGAAGAGTACAAGAATGGAAAGAGCCACAACCAACTATTTGAACTGCTCCCGAGTTTATGGACCATAAATAATATTTACAAAAATCTATCGTTGTGTTTGGGTCTGTGTAGGTCAACTGGTAATCAATGAGGTGTCGGCCAACTGCCAACTCCTCCAGAAGTGGCCAAAGTCGAGCTCATCAAATCGCCATCTCGTTGGGTGTTCGATGTGCTTTTTATCCCGACTTGACCCGCATAAATCATTTTATTAGCTTATTAAAAACTTTTCCATTTATTGTCATCGTTTTGCGCTATCGTGCGCACAAATCCGTGCCCAGTTTTATTGTGTGCTCTATACCCATTCAACCGCTTGTGAGCTTATTACCGGGGCTGGGGTTTCTCGGTATCGTTTTCGGGTGGCTATCCCATATTTTTCTAAACTTTTCTTTATTGCTCACTTGTTGGCTGCTGCTGCCTGCTAATAGCAAGGCAAAAGAAAAAAAAAACAAATATGGGAATGCGGGGAGCGGCTGCTGTGACCATTAAATTCAAATCTGCTGCTGTTTTTGGCGCGTGTTTAAAAGTTAAATAATGACCAGCACTGGGCACGCAATGGCGCAAGACGTGTCCAATATAACTTTTCCTCTTTATTCGAGTCGGCTCTGGCTTTGATCTTGGGCTCTCCGTTGGCAGTTCAAATAGTTGTGGTTTTTACCGTCGGCTTAGGCAGGAGGGGATATGTTTGTTTTTGGGCTTGTATTTTTAGATTTTTTTTTATGTTTTTATCCCGGACAAACAAATTTAACAACAAGTTCCGTTATGTAGTAAGAGCATTCTACTTCCAGCATCTTGGCCAGTTCAGGGCTTGGAAGAATAGTTTCACCTTTGTGGGCAAGACCCCTTAAATTAAAAACTGAACTCGCTCCAAGACGCCGAAACATAGACTTTGATTTACACCAGTCGAAGTAAATAGTATACAATTACAGCTACGATTACACTTATCTTAAACATTTACAAACGAACAGAGACACAGACACACGCATTACATATTAAATATTACATATTCATATTTTAGCTACTTTTCTAGGGCTAAGAATTATTTCTAAGTGACGCCGCCGAACAGGAATTCCATGGAGTATATAGGTCAAAGTGAAAAGGTCTTGAAAACAATTAACAGTAAGTAAAATTATAATATTGTAAAAAAAAGTTGGTGAAAACATTCTTCGTTGTTTAAATACAGATTTTTTTTAGATTTTTGACTAAGCCTTTAACCTAATAACCTAATAATTCCTAACAAGTTTTCCAGAAATTTAGTTAAAATATAACAATTGTTTTGACCACATGTCCATGTTTCTAGTTAGTAGTTCGCAGCCACTTTGATTCGGCTTTTGTTTTGGGCTTCTGCTGTACGCCAGTCTTTTGGTTGGATTCCAGGATGCGCCTGACGAGCGCTCCCCCTTTAAACGCAGCTCTCCGGTCCGGGCAGGGTGTCGGTGATAATGTGGTTGCGACCTGCCGCCGACTTGTGTGTGATGGTGTTCAGCTGCGACGGAGAGAGGCTGGTGCCGGCGGCCATCACGGAGCCCCCGCCTAAGCCCATGCCCATTCCCAGGCCCATGCCGAGACCCTTGGGTAGCGTCATGTGCGCAGCGGGCGGTGGCTTGTTCAGCCCGTAGTCTATCAGGCTGCTGGTGGTCAGGTAGTCGGCCAGGTTGAGCGGATCTCGGTGCTGCTGATGTTGCATGCTGCCTCCTGGCTGCTGAGCGAGGTTGTGGGGCAGTGTGTGGTGCAGGTAGCTTCCTCCCCCAGCGGACGGCCCATTAGCGGTCACTGTACTGCCGGCGGAACTAAGCGTGCTGCTGCTTCCCCCAGTTCCCCCTGCGCCGGCGGAATAGCTGGCCATGCTCAGACCCAGCTGCTCGTAGCGACTTAGGGTGGGCATGGCGTCATACAACAGTGGGGGCGCCGTTCCGCCTCTCGCCCCAGTTGCTGCCGGATCACTATCCAGTTTCAGAGTGCTCGACTGAGAGGGAGGGCTGCTCAGGTGCGGCGCATTAGAGTCCTGAAAATAATTATAAATTGGAATTAAATGTTAAAAATAAAATTGTTTGTTATGGTTGTGTATTAGACTTAAAAAGAATAATAAAAGGTAAAAAAAAAATGGAAGGTAAGGATGCAATGCCTACTCCTGGCCAGGGGTACTTACATAATCCACGGTTTTGTGTCCTGAAGCATTGCCGGCAATGGGAGCGGTCGATGCACCACCTCCTCCAGCAAACAATCCACTCGGCCGATTTCCCAACGGCGACGAGACGTCACCACCGTTTGTGGAACTCTTCTGGGCGTTCAATATGTCCGGCTGCTTCTCGATTCCCTGCTTCAGGGTGTAGGCCACCACGAGGCGCTGGTGTCCAGCGCCCGTTTCCAGAGGCGCGGTTACCGTCACATCCATGCCTGACAGGAGTTTGAAACATTAGTAACATAACTGGGGGGACACTCGATTCGAATAATCTTTCAAATATATTCTATGCAGATATACAGTTTAAATGCTTTAATTTAGCATGTTTTTGATGAAAACTACTTTGAAATTATAAATAAATATATTTCCTACTAGAAGCAAGGGTGTAAACTCAATCTGCAAGGGATATATTAACGTAAGGGGGACTCACCCAGGTGCTTGTCCTTGTCGTCACACATGTTGCGGGATCCTTGGCCCCGCCGTCGGCGAATTGCGATGACCACTACGGATAGAACTGCTATTCCCACGGTGAAGAGAGTACCTGCTAGCAAAGCAGCCAGTGGCAAAATGGACAGACCCATTCGACCATCTGTAAAAATAAAGAAAAATGGTATTGGTTTAAACTAATTACCTAGTTTTAACTTATAAAAACGGTGCTGTTTATTATGAGATGATAAATATCAATGATTACCAATTAAAATAAAATTTATAAAATAAAAAACACGTGCGTATGTTATTCGCACGTTCAATTCCATGGTTTCTGATGATGAAAGCAATATTCCGGTTCTTTGTCCAACTGAATTCGATAAATAGCCATTGGTCGTTGAGGGTCCACTTGAATGCTGCTCGCGCAGCTCTTTTTCAGCCGAGCCAGCATCCATCCGACGCCCCTGTTTGCGCTATATATCCTCTATATGTCCTCCAACCCCCTCGGATATATGTATAGCTCACTCCACGGCCCTCATATTTGCTGCTCCCATAAAACGCACGTCGCATGTCAAGTGGCTGCCACAGGCAGCGGCATTTCAACGGCTTGCTCGCTTAGTTTGTTGTATTTGCGAGTGCTTTAACGTCGGCGCTAAGCATTTCAATTAAAATCCGTTTCCCAGCTGGATTTTCGGCCGATTCAGGGGGAAACGTAATTGAATATGCATTACAAGGCCGAACGCACCACACACACACACATTGCGTATACGTAACAAAACGATGCGACGCGACTTCCATCTTTGTATATGTATGTGTGGGTGTATTCCACATTCAACAAATCGTGCGCGCCTGCGGATATGCAACATAGAATTTCAATAAGCAAACATTAGAGGCCGCCTACATTCGGGACAACTGAAACAGTTCCCAATTCTTGTGAAAAACTGTGATATTTGCTTGGAAATTAACAGAAATTTGGAATAGATTACGGATGTTTAAGTTTTCAATATATTATGTTATCAAAAAACAAAAGTTTTAAAACTTTATACGCTATTAACCAACCATTATTTTGGCAAACATACATAGGTGGCTTGTTAGTGCCGACTGTTGCTAATTTATAAACCTGGACTGTCAGCCCAAAGCTAAAGTTGCAAATCAATAAATATTCTTTGGTGGATGCTGTTTCTACTACTGCTGTTTCCAAATGTTGACGAAACTGCGCCGCTGGCGAAATTGTTCATTTATGCATGGCTGCGTCTAAGCGAAAACATACATACGAATACAGGCACGACCACTGCCGGTACTGCGAATATAAAGTATATATGTATAGCATAAAACACCCACAGTAGCCATCGTTTACGTCCAATTTGTACGTGTGTTGTAATTGCTGGCACATGACTTTTAAAAAAGGATAATCATGTATATTTCAGCCGTACAGCCCGATTCAAAAAAGTTGTTCGGTGTTTCTATTTAGCTAGTTTATTTATGGCGTGTGCGTTTTAGATCAAAGTTTTATTATTCGTTTTGCTAAACCATAAATATAGTAAATATTTAAAATGCTAATAAACATATGGGGTTAACACAAAAAGTGTACTGTTGATTGTTATATGGTTAAATATTATAGTCAGATTTAAACTTTTGCACTATGCTGTATTTAAATGATGTGCCACAGCACCAGAGGAGAAAAACACATGTAGGACAGCTAACAAGCTGACGTTAAACATTTTTAATTTTAATTAGATCAGGCTAAATGCCTGGCAATTGCATTTAACGAACGAGAAACGGGCCAACGAATCCTGATTTGGATAGCGGCGGCATCAATCATCAGAGCTATTTGCATGGCCTGAATACATGGACCTTAACTAATTTTAATTTAGTGAGACTTTCCATTTAGTTACGCGCCATATAGATGCACAACATAATATCCAGTGGGAATTTATTTCTTAACGCTCATCCAAGCAGATAAATAATGTTTTATTTAATTTCGGTCTGCTCAAGTAGCGTTTAAATGATTTATGAATCGATGCGCAGATTGGCGATGGAATGATTTAAATTAAATTCGAAATTTATTCGGTTTATTCAATGTCATGCCAAAGTGGAAATGATAATTCATTATAAATTCATCATTTCGTTTGATATTCGCCGTACAGAGTCGGCGGATACGTAATTTACTATCTCATTTGAGACAGAATGTGAAGAATTGGGCACTAAGACAGGCAGGACTCAGTCTCCCCAACCACCCCTCCTTTCAAATTATCCACTTCGGGCCCCCATCCGGCGACAAATCCCCAATCGCATCAGAAAACCCAACACAAAGGGCATAAAGGAATATAAAACCGAATCGAGCAATCGCTTGCCAAATAAAATGTATATTTGGCAACCAGGAAGAGGGCACTTGAAACCGAAACTGAACCGGAGAGCGACGACTACAACGACGACAAGGGCTACAAGGACGAAGGCGGCACACAAGATGAGATGCCAAAAAGAAAAAGAAATTTAATTTAAATATAAGCACACTGGCGTAATGAAATTTTCACACTTGTGCAAATATTTACCAATAAAACCACCTGGAATGGTGTGCCAACTGAGCTTCCGGGCCACGCTACTCTATGCACATGCCCCAACTTAAGCAGATAAGCCAGACAACCAACCAAAGAGCCATCGAGCGAGTCAGTTCGTGTGGGCATACCTGGTATACCGGGTTTACACTGGTCTGTCTGGTGTCTGGGTATATCGTACCGCATAACCACCAGGACCAGGACCAGCACCAAGACCAAGACCAAGCACCACTAGCTGTATCAGGATCCGCAGGAGCCGAGTCCTGCGTGCCGCTCATAAGCCAATTGTTTGCATGGGTTTCATTTGGATGAGTGCAGGTCCTGGCTATCCTTCTTCCGGCTGCGTCTTCTCATAAGCTTAATTCGATTTAATGCTCCCGTTTGAGATATAAATGATTCGATGAGATGATGAAAAAGTGGATTGGTTAAAATGAATTGGGAATACTCCACGCACTTAAAGAAAATAGAGTAACTTTCAAGACTTTGAGAGAAAAATTTATTTCTGGCAGGTATAGGAGAAGAATATGGAGCACAGTAGGTCTTAAAAGAAACTCATATGATTCCATAGTTTCACTGAAAATTTCTCTCAGTATCCGGCAACGTGCCCATGTGGGTTTTAAGAAGGGAATGCGTTTACACAAAGTAAGCATAAATAAAGAAAATGCTGTCTGCTTTTCAAGGAAACAACGTAGACGGCGGTGGAACATAAAAAAATAAGAAGAATTGGGTGGGGCTGTCATCTATTGCAATGGCGGTCACATTTCCTTACCGCCATCCTCCACTTGCCGCCCCGCACTCCAACCAAATTCGATCCGAGCTGTAACATATAATTTTATTTTATTTTACTTCACTTTCTGCACCGTTGTCTTTTGGGATATTGTATTCAGATAAGACATGTTTAATGTATTTTTTCTTGTCGTACAGTAATCGTTTATATTTTGTGCGCTTGGGCTTTGGGCTCAGAGCTCTACCTGTATCCGTGCCTGCATTTGTATCTGTATCTGTATCAGGGGCTCTTACGGTATCTGAGTATCTGAGAGAGGCTATAGCCGGAGCTCAGTGTCTGCCCGGTTTCCACCGTGTAAGTGTATGTGTGTGTTCGCATATAAACCGGTGAGGAGTATAATGTAACTCTTGGGGAATCTCTGTGTGTCAGTTTAGCATAACAAGATATTTCTTTTCTCTGTTGGGGTTTTACTTGCCATCGCTTTTTTGGCTAAAACATGAAATTGATTATATTTACATTAATGTGGCATCAAGTGTTGCCCTTGTAAAATATTTCGGTCTGCCTCCCCCCACACCTTGGGAAGAACGTTATATGGTTGTTGGCAGAAAAGCTTTTAGATTTATCAAAGATGCAAATATTGACACTTGAGGTAGCTGTATTGCATATATAGAACATGTACTGCAAGTCTTAAAAATTAGGTAGTCCACATACGCAATTCCACTGGGAATAAATATGTGAAGCACGCATCGATATACAAGTTCTGTGATATAACTTATAAAACTCATTTTTCCAAAGTGTAATCCCCATATCAGATAAGCTGACCAGCATTCAATCTATCTCACACTCCTAACTAATGGCCAACTGCTGGAACCATCTCAATGGGCTGGATTGTGTGTCTGGAGCGCATTAAGGAGATGATTGAGTGGATTTGTTGTCCATGGTGATTGGCAACCGGACCGTTCAAATATGCAATTGTGCATATAAACATTATTGGCTGACCAAGTGCGGACGGTATTTGGAGCCCTAGTAATATATAATATATAATGCCTCTCCATGCCGTCCAAATGCCTGCCATCGTTATGACGTTAATAACGATGTCGGTCAGGTAGTGTTGGCATTTAAATTGCACATGAAATAAATACTCGGTTCGGCTAGTGCATAATTTGCTCATAATGATATTTGGCTCATTGAATGCCTTCATTAATATAGGATGCCAAATATTATAATATTATCCACAAAGCAAAATATGTCAAGTTATTCAATTGTCTGGCAATCTTGGGGAAGTTTAAGAAGATTTTAGTTTAAGAAGAGTAAGTTTAAGAAGAGAAATATGTCAAGTTATTCAATTGTCTGGCAATCTTGGGGAAGTTTAAGAAGATTTTTTTGGTCTAAAGTAATTAAATTGAATCCGTTTGAAGAAAATGATGCTGAAACATTATAAGATCAAAATGATTCGTATTTCAAATGTGGCATTCATGTTTTTCGTTGGAATAAGTAGATTGAAATGGTTTTGTTAGAATGGCTTTTGGACTAACTTGCTTGACAAAACGTAGTAGCATATTTGGCATATTATTTTATCCAATATAACATGTAAAACAAGCTTTTCAAATAGTATATCTCCCCCCCAGACATACCCTCGAAAAACAAACACTTTTACACTTTTTACCTCAATTGTTGAAGTAGAAGGAAAACTTTTAAAGAAAATTAGCGTCAAAGTTGAATAACAAAGCATGAATAAGAAATCTGTGTGTCACTACTTTGGCTACCTTGTGAAGGACGAGGAACGACGGACTGGAGCAGGATAGAAGATGAGCTGGGGCAAAGTGGAGTTGCAGTGTCGCCCCAGCGTAAACAAAACTCGTTAAATAAAAGAGCAATTGTACTAACAGCGACAGCAACAACAACCGCCCCAAAGAAATGAATGAAAGAAAGAAACTAAAACGGTTAAGCGGAATATGCAAATACTTGAATGACTTTTTAAAGGTGAAATGGTGCTTAAAAAGCAATGAATGCTCTGGTCGCTGGTCTGAGGGGGGTCTAAGTTTCCCTTCATTTTTTCACTGCCACCTGGAAAAACTTTGGCGCAGTAGTTTCATTTTTTTAATATCCACCTACCTGAACGCTTGTCCGCCTCATTGATGGGCACATTCTCGAGGACAATCGGCTCGGAGCGTCCTTTCTGATTGACGCTGTAAACGAACAAGTGCAGGGCAGGATGGGCATCCGGATAGGAGTCCATGGGCATCAGATCTGAGGAGAAAGATTGGCAGAAGGTTGATTAGATTGTCGGTCAATTCATACACTTAATTTGCATAAATTGGATTATCGACACTGGCTGTTAAGTGTGTGAATATTTGTCGGCCTGACCCAATAAAATGTAAAATATTCTATTTCCGTGTATAGAAGTTAATTGGGTTCGGGCTCTGTAGAATAATTAAAGAAAACTAATAAATCAATTTAATTTAATATTCCATCTAATATTCTGATGGCGAAGAGAGATAGTCGGGCCAGTTTCGATCATTAATTTAAAAGTTGGTAGTACTGTGCAAACTTCATTAGGCAAACAGGCATTTAATTAGCACGTCGCGGTGCAAAAGTTCGGTCCCATAAAATGAAAAGTTCTTGACTGCGTGGATTTTTTTGCGCCCTAGCCCTACTAGTCCTGACTCCTGACTCCTGATGCTTTCCCGATTTTGCTGTTTTCCTGTTTTTCCGTTTTCTGGTTTTTCTTAATGTGCGCATCAAAAGTTTTGTTTGTGGAGAGCTCATGCTCTCCTTGCACCGATAGCAGCTCATTAAAATGGCAACTACTGCAAAAGGGTGTAAGAGCGGGGTGGCGTGAAGCAGAGCGGAGGGGCAGGACTAATACGCATACATTGGCACGCCGCAGGAACAAAAACAAATTCCCCTGATCCTTGCCCGACTTAACCCCGCCCATCTCCAATCCATCCGACAGCGTCGTTAACACGCCTGTCTAACTAATCGTGACTTTACGCTTCGTTTGACTTTGCAAATATCGCTGAATACTGAACACCCACCCACTGCCCTCCGTCACCCCTGAGTCATCGATATGGCACTGCGGCTTATAGTGGAAAAAGATGCCACTGCAGCTCAGGGGGCAAGACGGCTAAAAGCCAACATTCAGGCCAGCAAGGATCAGATCTCCTCCGGCTCCGGCTCCAGGTCCTCGTTGCCAAGTTGCCAACTTTAATAATCCGAAATGTGGCTCATTAACTCGCCTCATCCCCACCGAATCAAATGTGATATTATAATTTTCGGTTCCCTGTTGTTAACCTCCATGATAAATCCAGCATTTTCAACAGCTCGATTCGAAATTTGGCTCTGCTCTCTTTTTGGTTTCGTCGTTGCTATTGCCTTTGGGGTAAGCCACGCCTCCCCCGCCTCCTGTTCCGCTGGAATCCACTGGCTGGCTGGCAGCATTCTATTTCATCCAATTCCCCACCTCAAAACGCCATTGGCATAAAAGTTTTGCTGACTAGCTAAAATTCATTACAACAAAACAGGCAGCAGCATGTGCCAGCAATGGTTCAGGGACATGAAATGTGGATGGAGCGGAGCGGGTATAAGGTCCTGGCAGCCTCAACTAATTAATCTGCGTAGTGCTTGCTGGCTAGCTGCACTGCGAAAACAATGGGATGATTCAATTGGATTTAAACTTTTTCTTTTGCAACTAGGTTATAATGTCAGAATGTAAGAATGAGATTGAAATCTTTTTTAGAAGATGTTTTAAAACACGATTTTTTTGCCAGGCTTGAATCGAGTATTGGATAGTAAAAATTGGGTATAAAGTCCAAGGACTTGGAAAATCATTTAATTGCATATTTCATTTTATATTGCTCTACCATTTTATTCTCAGTGCAGATTTTCCCCCAGACTTTCTCGTTGTCTTGAAGCCAACGCGCAATTTTGCCAGCTCAACTTTTTGCTCAGTTTGTTACTTTGATTTGTTTTTGTTTTTACTGTTGGTGCTACTGCCTCATGCCCCTCCCTCCTGGCCCCCTATATCCTGACCCTCTAGCCCCTTGTGCTTGCCCCTTCGTTTGTTGTTGTTTTCTTGTTGCTCCTGGCCGCATAAAAGTCAAGTCTTTAGTTTGCGGCTTTCGCAGAGCACTGTAAATATTGTAGCGCCAACACCCTGGGCTGGGCCAGGAAAGGACCAGGCCAGGTCCTGGGCCTCGTGATTTCTAAGCCAACCTCATTTAAATATAATAATGCATAAGCATCGTGTAATAAAACATTGCTTTGGGGGGCTGGAAATCTGCGGAAATATTGGATTTCCTTCAACCATTAAAGTCCGAGCAATTGAGTTGCTGTCAGTGAAGCTTACTGTTTAAATAAGTTGTTTAATGTTCACGGATTTTGCTAACAGCAATTTAAAAAGATTATTGCGTTAAAAACTAAATTAAAACTATCTTTTAGAAATACACTTTGGTGTTACCTGACAGATCTATCCGGAAGACCGGAACATCTACGTAGGTGCTGGTCATGTTGAGTCTCAGTTTCCTCGACTTGGAATCGTACGCCTCCAGGTAGAACTTCTGCTGCAGGCCGCCGTCGTAGCCGGGCATGCACTCCAGTTCCATGGTTGAGTAGATGATGTTGTCGTAGTTGTCGAAATTGATGGTTCCGCCCCCATAGCCGTCGTGTACACCTCCTGCCCCCGAACCCCCACCACCACCGCCACCTGAGCCACCGAGCAAGCTCTGGGTGACGACGCCATTACTAAAGCTGTACTCCATGCGTGAGTAGTCGAAATGAGGTTGCTGCCACTCGGCAGCTTCTGTGGTTCTTATACGAGTGCTGGTTTTCGTTTGTCCTGGCGGTGCAGTGGAAACTTTGATGGAGCTGGAAGAGGTCACCATTGTTGCTGGCGTTGGGTCGCCGGAGGTGGAGAGCGCCACACTGGCCACAAAGTCATCATCGCTAACATTGTACATATCATCGACTTCGTCATCCTCCCCCTCCTCGGCCTCCTCCGCCTCCTCCACGTTGTCCTCGAGTGACTCCAAATCCAGTTGCTGTTCCAGCGAGGACAAAATGTCGTCGTGCGTCTGCCGTTTGCCATTCACCACCTCCACCGTCTCATATTCGCTCAAGTCGCCAGGGCTATCGGCCAAGTAATCGCCATCGGTGGCCAGCTGGGCAACATCTTCATCCAGGTCTGCATCGTCATCGTTTGGGTCCCCATCCGTGTCCGCATCCGCATCCATATCCTCATCCTCATCCTCATCTTCGTCTTCAGTTTCCGTCTCGCCATCTGTCTCTGCCTCATCATCATCATTATCGTCGTCGTCGTCGTTGTCGTCGTTGCCGTCTTGCTCGTTTTTGGAGGACTCCTTGGAAGCCTCTGCAACAACTGCAGCAGAAACTGCTGATGTTGCTTCTGTTTTCTTGACATTGTTGCTGCTAATTGCTGCTGCCGGCTGGTTGCTTATTTGTGGAGCATTCGGTGGCAGCAACTGTTGCTCCTTCTGCTGCTGCAGCTTCTTTTGCTTCTGCTGTTTGTCACTGCTGGTTAAGGATTTGCGTGCCCGTTTAATGCTGCTTGTGCTGCCGCCACTACTTGCAACATCCTTCTCGATTTCCAGCGACGTGGTGGCCGTGGCCATTGCTGCCAATGAGGTTGCAGATGAGGCGACTGATGATGTCGAGGAGGCTGCCGCTGCCACAGTCGCTAGAATGTCATTTGCTGCCTGCCGTTTTCTTCGCCTCGAAGTTGCATAATGATGGATTGTGGTGCCGTTGTGCTCCTTTGCTGGCAGCAGCTTCTTTTGCTGTTTGTGCATGTTTTTCTGTCGCTTATTAAAATACTTTTCTGGCACTTGGCCATTGTTGTTGCCGTTGCTGTTGCCTACATGTGGCATTGATAAATTTGATTTTGTTGGCTTTCGTTGGCTTGTTATTGATGCTCCTGACTGAAGTAGCTTCTTCTTGTTGTTGCTGTGTGCATCCAGCTGATGTTGCTCCTTGTTTCTCTTTGGCATTTGCTGCTGTTTCTGTTGGCTGGCCCGTCGCATTCGCGGCTTCCCGGACTTGGCCACCTGCAATCCATCAGTTTTGCTATCACTGCCACTGGACTTGCCAGCAGTGGCATGTTGTTGCTGCTTTTGCTGCTGCTTCTGCTGTTGCTGCTGCTGTGTCTGCTTCTTATGGCGCTGCCGTTCGATAGCCGCCAGTGTCTGCGACGGTGTGAATGATGTCCGCTTGTTGAGCCGCTGCAATTGCTGCTGGCTGAGTTTCTTGTTATTAGATTTGACCTGGCCAGCGCCCGGCTTGCCCCTCATATTTTTATTGGTGGCATTGTTTCGGGATGTGGCATTGTTGCTTCTCTGGCTGTTGCTGTTGCTGCCATTACTATTGGCATTATGGCGCTCACGTACGTACTCCATGTGCGGATAATTCGACTCGTGTCTGCCGTATTGTGTGGGCAGCATTTGATTGGCATGCATTGTCGTCTGATTCGATGAGTTCAGCGAGGCGGAGGTCACCACATACGGTCGCAGCGTACAGTTCCGTAATGCCCCTGGCTTGGCTACAATGATGGATGAAAAATAAAGACAGTGTTTAGATATATTCAGGAAATAAGTTTATATTTGATATAAGATTTGAAAGATTAATTTCCTTGCTTCTAAAAGTTCTCAAAATAAGATACATGAGTTTTACAATTAGGAATAATTACCTGCTGGCACCACCTGAAAAACACACGGATCCGACTGCTTTCCAATCGCATTTCGGCCATAACAGGCCAACGTTCCGTAGTCCCTTTCGCCTTTCGGAGTGTATATCAGCTCGCTGATGGTCTCCACTGTTGGGCAAAATAGAAATAAGAATACAGGTGTAAATTGCAATTCAGTTGTGGCTCATATTATTACGTTAAATTGCCCTTTTCGGCAAAGTTAAATGAAATAAGTTCTGCTTGCCCAAGCAGCTCAGTCAAGCCAACTGGGACGATGGCAGATAATCCAATTTACGGTTGTGCGAGTACGAGAGTATGTGCATGATATTGATAAAAGTCCGTACACTCTAGACTCACTATACCCGCCCACCTTCATTGTCTCCATTATGCTGTATTCTGTACGCTATATGTATCAGCCACCTCTGGCCTTTGCGAAATGTTAATTTCTAATGCCTGCTCAAGCGCAAGCACATGCAAATGCCTCTCGACTGCCTATGCCGCAGAGATGCAGATGTTGCAACCTGGACTTCGGTTCAATATTTTGCTCGGAAAACGAACTATAAGCTATACCAAGTAGCAATGTGTTTAAATTGATAAACTGCTCAGTTCTTTCAGCCAAAAATAAAATAAATTGAGCAATTTCTTTTTCCTTTTAATAAATTCAGAATTATGAAATGATAAATACTTTAAGAATATTTTAAATAATATTTTCGCAGTGCCTTCACTTACCATAGCTCTCGAAGTGCGTCTCATTAGACTCCACAACAGTGCGCCTCACATCGCTGGTGGTGGTCATGGTGGGATCCTGGATGGTGGCATAGTGGCCCGAGGGGACCTCAAAGTGCTCGCCACTGGTGGAGAAGGTCCATTCAAAATCAATTTCGGGCGGATCCGAGTTGACGCGGCAGGGAATGGGCACGGCCTCCTCCAAGGAGGCGCCAATCACGGTAATGCTGCTGCTGCTGCAGACGGGCGCATCTGTTGGCGACACAATTGAGAGATCGAATTTAGAAAGGTCGAAGGACTACTGGAAGGATGAGCAGTGGGGCTAGCAAAATGCAAAATAATGAGCAGCTGCAATTGTCCGATTGTTCTCTGTCTTATATCAAGTATTTATATTGCAAACATTGTGCTGACAGGCCAGAGGGATGGGCGGTTCTGGACAAATTGACTGCTCGGATTTTCAATTTAAGTCAAGCAGCTGGCGTACAATGTTGGCGCAGGTATGGGGTGACAACTTAAAGGTTTACATTTTAAATGTTACAAAAAAAACCAAGGCTTAGCAATTACTGCATTATTTATTAAAAAGGATTTCTGACACCACAAATTAGCTTTAATTAGTCTTGTAAACGGCTTAAAAAAATAGTTTAACTCATTCCACTTTCAATTTGAGAAATATTTAAGCTAAGCCCCTTAGAAAATATCGATTCCGAGCCTCATCCTTATCCCGTGCTTAAAAGTTTCTGTCATAGCTTGGAGAGACTCTCCTTCCACTCAACTCATGATTTATTCAAAGTAAACTCATTTTGCATTTTTGGTTACAAACGATTGAACTTGAAATTTTATGTTATACACGCGGCATGCCGAAAATGTCGCCCCTTTCCCAAACAACACACACGTTCTGGGGGTCGGCAAAAAAAACTTCGGCTAGAAACTTTTCAAAACTGCGCCAAGTGTGCGATGTGCGACGCATTCTGTTTCTTGTTCGTCCTGCGGCAACGGAATTTCGCCATAAACAACCCAGCAACAAGACAACAAAAAGCAGAGGAGCAACATCAGACAACACACGCCTCGTTCTAAGCACCTGAAGGCATTTATTACCAAAACCGCAACACTTTTCGTTGCTTTTTTATTAAAAATTATTTGAAAAGTTAGTATATGTCGCAGGCATAAGCCGAGAATCGTGTAATGAGTTTGTATACAAATATTTGAGCACTTTTCGCCGAAGATATGCCGGGAACTATGAAGAAATATGTGATTAGCTAAAGGCGGTTTCTTTAACTCTTTTAAAAAGTGGTATTTATATACTGGGAACGGGAACGACAATATAGTTCCAAATAAAGCCATATCTTTGCCGGTAATCACTCGATTCTTGAGCGTAATACATTAAACAATTAAAATATCTTTAAAATGGGGGTTATGCGTGAAACGATAATATGACCCCAAGCGAAGGCCATTTCTTCGCCAATACTTATCTGATTCTGAAGCGGAATACCCTAAACGATTTATAGATCGATTCTCCATCAGTCTGCATCAAAATCCAGGAACAACATTTTTTCTAGTTTTTTTCTCAACTTTTGTGGGGAATCCCCTTTAAAATGTTAAAAATGCTTGGGAAGGACAATCTAGCTCCCACCGAAGGCCATATCTTTGCCAATACTTATGCGATTCTGAAGCGGAATACCTTAAAAGATTTGTAGATCGATTCTCCATTTCGCAAAAGATTCTCGCATCAAAATCTAAAAATTTTTTTTCGATTTTTTGTAATATTTTCTGGAGTATCCTCTTTTTAATGGGGGACATGCGTGGAAAAAAAATATGGCCCTTTGAGAAGGCCATATTTTTGCTGGTAGTCATTCGATTCTTGAGCGGAATAACTTAATCGATTCTCCATCAACTTGAATCTAAATCCAGGAAGAAACTTATTTAGTTGGATCTAGTTGGGTGGCGCTATCAACTCATTCCTTGGGGCACTGGTAGTCTTGGTGGATGTTGTAGGGCAATTTGCATAGTCACTCGTCCATGAACCGCGAACACTGCATGCTTATAAGCCAATTGTATGACCAAATAAAAAAGAACCCCTTGGAATATTTAAGTCTGTGCATTTCTTGCTGAGTACTTATACTGCCTGATGTATTTTTTAGGAATTGTTATAAGCTGGAGTTCAGGCTATCCATTTTTTTCATGCAAATTGGAGTGAGTGCTATGAGTCTGCAGCATAAGTACGCCATTTCGGATTATTATAAATATTGCGGGGGATATTGCTGCATTTGAATGCTCAGTTTTATGATGCCATGGACTAGCATGCACTGAAATGAAGAAATCCCGACACACGGAACGGCGGAGTTTATCCGTTTCCTTGAGCTCATAATAATATTTTTATGTGGGCGTCAATTTCACAATCGTAGAATGTCGATTTTAATGTTTGCTGATTAATGGGCGACTGCTGTGTGCTATAAATCAATTTATCTCAATCAAAGTGGCACAATAAAGAACCCCCAGACCCGATTGCAAGGTATGAGCACCTCTATCCCACAGCCCATATCCCATATTTCACATCCGATAACCCATAAGCCATAACCCATATCCCTTCCCATTTCCAATCAACCATCAATCCATTCATTCCGCTGTATGTAAATGTTTACGTGGCGTATACGCGATTCTCGTGTAAATAGCCAACGTTGTATTTGCACGGCAGTCGGTGGCGGTGTATCCTTATGCATTGTACTCGTATTTACTTTCAATTATCGTAATTATCAAAAAGGGTAACACGGGTATTGGATATTCGGTAATGGCAAGGCAATGCAAACGTTTGCAGATGTCTTCGGTTTTTCGTTGTTCGTGCAATTTATTTTTTTTATTCGGGTTTGGTTTGCTTTTGTTGCCAGTTGTTTCTCATTCATTTTCGATTTCGTATCTCCGTGCTGATGCCGCGAAAATTTTGTTTTCACTGAACTCAACCAGTTGTAGCTACTTATTTGAGTTTCAAGTTCGGATTACCATTCAATTCAATTTGCCATCTGTGCAGGAAGGAGTGCAAATTACGAATAATTAGCATTCTTAATATTTTTTTGTAGCTTATTTAACTAACTATGCAAACCCGGTCTCAAATGGCATCAAAATATTCATTAGCCAGCACAATTAATTAAATATAAATTCCTTAACGTTCTCTGCTTTTATGTGGCCTGCAATGATTTTTATTTTGCTTTAAATATGCAAAATAAAAACCGAATTTAACCCCACAACTGGTGCATAAATTTTACCCGGGGTTGTGGGAGTGTGTGGTGTGGGAGAGAATACACCTGACCTGGCTGTCCTGTGCTCGCTCACCTGACCTTACCCATAATTATAAATGGTTTAATAATGACTGTGAGTTTCAATAATAAAAGCAGATCATTCATTTTTATTACCCGCCCTCCCAGCTGACACGTTAAGTTCTGGGGCTAAACTTTTGGCCCCCGATGGAATGACCGGACGGATACTTTATGAAAACATATGCATATTTATGCACAAGCAAACACAAACATCCAAGGGTCACAAACGCCCAACAACAGCACACACTAACACCGTTTTGTATTTAAGCATCATTAATTATTTAGAAATACAGTCGGAAGTAAATGCTCTATAAAGGTAATTGAGACATTTTCAATATGTGTACACAACGGCTCCGAGCGGCGTTTATCGGTCATTTATTTTTCCACCACCGGTCTGTCCACAAAATATAATTACATAGACTTCTGGGGCTTGAAAGTGTGAATGACGACGCCTGAATTGCCTGCAGTTAGAATTGTGGCATTAGACATGGCCATCAAATCCTAGTTGTGACAATTAGAAATCAATTGAGTTATCACTTGTTTGGTTTCAATTTACACATGGCGCTTGAAAGGCAGACTGTGAAGGTAATTGGACTCCCCGAAAAGTGTCAATTAAGTTTGATAAGGACATGGGAAATGTGGCAGGTGCTTAATATTCCGAAACGCCTTGCTATTTAAGTACTTATGGCTTAACAACTCATTGTAAGTTGACTTGCAAACTGGCATGTTCCTTATGAAGGGTATCATGCAAATTCATTCCGTTAAAGTATTTTTAATTAAATGCAGTTATTTATATTGCCATAACTGGGCCAGAATGTAGCCAAAGTACTTGTAAATAGATATCACCTTTTAAGCAAATAACACATGGAAAGCCCGGCAGCATCAAATTATTTTAAATGACAACAATGCTCAAAATTTCAATTTGCATTTTAGTTTTGGCCTGAAAAGAGTCCGGGGATTTGACAGTTGCTGTGACAGTTCAAAGGCTTGATAGTTTTACGTTTCAAAGCGAATGCTTTGCTTTATGGAGCTTTAAGGACAGGAGTTCTGGCTTCGGCTTAGAGGCCTTAGACAAATTAATTAGCATACTTTTCAGAGTATCGAACATTGCTGTCGAAAAATTAACATAATAATATCCATACATTGCATTGATGTTTTGTGTTTTTGGCATTCAAAAATTTGTAAAGCTTTGACGGTTTTGTCATTTAGCACAACACATACTTAAAATGCACTCACGTACACGAAAAATATGCATTTTGAGCCGTAAACGGATGACAGCCGAGCGGCACAATATACATTTTAGATGTGTAATGTTACGGCTTTTTGCACAAAATATTTTCTGTCATTTTATCATACTTTAGTTTGCTGGCTATCCTGTGTGGTCTTCTGGGCCAAAAAAGGGATATATTGTGCGATTTTGTCAAGTGCACTGCCGACGTTGTTGTTGTGATTGTGGCTACCATTTTTCCATGTGGGCGTGGCTGCCATTGTGAAGCGGTATAGAAGGAATGTGTGGATGTTTCTAGCTTGCTGCCCCTCCTCCCTTTCACTCCTTCTATTACTATTTCTCTCTTTTATGTGCGTGTCTATTTGCGGAAAAATTTATGCATATGTATTTTTAATGCTCCGCTCCAATGACATCAACTGTCAGCATAATTTCAGCAATTTTTTTTGTATTTTAATATTTCCATTTTTGTTTGTGAAATATTACAATCTATTCTATACTAGGTTTTGTCTGTACGTTCATTTCCATTTTCTTTCTGTTTGTCAAATATAAAATTTCGATTTTGGGAAGTTGGTCTTTTTACAGGAAACTACCAAAGTGTGAAACAATTATTTCGAAACAAATTGAACTGAGATGCAGTAATTGAAATGCTAATTCAATATTTGATTATTTTATTTCATTTGAATATTACTTACATCGAATTCTTAGATTGACTGGAGCAGACTGGGTCTCCCCTCTATCGTTTGCGGCCGAACAGGCATAAAATCCGGAGTGTACTCTTCCCACCCGTTGCAAGACCAGGGATCGAGTGGAGATAATGATGCCCCAAGACACATTTTGGGTGACCGGTTGACCCTGGTGGACCGGAATTTGGGTCATTATTTTTGAGTAATTAAATTTCGTTTCAAACTTACGTCGTGCGACCACATGATGCGATGCTCCTTGGGATTGGATTTTATGTGGCACTCGAAGTAGACGTCGTCCCCCTCTTTAATATCGTCCGGACGCAGAGTGGAGCCCAGCGATAAGGTGACCTGGGGTGGATCTGAAAATAAGTGAAAACAGGCCCGGTTATTTTTAGTAAAGTTTCCATTGTAATTGGTTTCGCTAATATGCTAATTTTGTTGTGCTGTCAGCGCTTTTTTTGTGTTTTGTATATTTTTTAAAATTGAAGGCAACCGTGCGAGCAGTCTCATATAAAATCGAAAAATATTATTGCATAATAAAACGTCCTGCCGTTGTCGTCAATCTACGACGCCGCAGCGCGTCCCATAAAAGTTAACAACGCGTCGCCGGAACCGCGTTATATACCCTCTTCGTATCCGGATTCCGGGTACCACCAAGCAGTATGCCTGCCGCCCAATGAGTATGACAACAATTTTTAAATTAAAATCGTTCCGCTGCCGCGAGTGACGCCCCAATATCAATGATGGATCATATAAAATATTTAGTGCCTTTCTTGCCATTTTCCTTTTCATTTTTACAACATCATGATTGGACGGCAAAGAAGGTGGCTGAAAGTAACAAATTGTAACGGTTATGGTTGAGGCAAGTGCCTCAGAGGCAACTGGGAAAGGGTGAATCAGGGTGAATCTTTATAGTGAGACAGAAGATTTCAGTTGATATACCAGGTTATTATACTAAAATATAAATGCAGTTTGCTCTTCTTTTCATCACCCTACTTTCTAATCGGAAATTCGGATCCATTAAAAGCATAATTCCCTAAAAGCAGCTTTTTCTGCATGGTTCTATTTTTGAACCTTCCACGTGTTTCTTTTCTTGTAACTGATTTTGGAAAAAGGATGAAAGCCAGAGGAAAACTTTCTCTTACTTTTAGTTCGAAGCTTACGCGCTCTGACATACAATATTTATTGCAAAATTTGGGGATATGGCATACATTGCTGGGGATCTATGTATGATTTTAAAATTCAATAAATTTATGATTATCTTAAAGAGAGACCCAGGGCCAAACAAAGTGACAGCTAAGGGATACTTCAGTACGGGACGAACTTAAACCGTATATTTTTGTGCCACTTTGACCAGAAACTAAAGTGAAGACCTCGGACAAGTTGGGGATGTGACTTTGGCTGTTGATTTTAAATTGATAATCATATAAAGTAAAATTTATGGCCTTTTGCTGGCGTTGGAGCAAATATGCGAATCGAGGCAAAACAACCAACAAATTTTTCGCCAGCTTTTTTATGGCCACGCTAAAAGTCAACGGAATAAATATTGACATATGAGCGAACGGCTTCATACTGGGCCGGAATGGCAAATGCAAAAAAATATAGGGCAAGGCAGAGGAGAGAGGGCCCAGCATGTAAATAATGCCATATAATTTAGACTTATTTGCACAGGCGACTTTGATTTGTGCCCTCGCTGCATTTATGGTAATTCTAATCGATTTTGTAGCCGCAAAATGTAGCCGCACAGAAAATATTCTTTTAAACTCTGTTAACTTAAAATACTATGGCGTGATATAAATAATATTTTACCATAATTTCTTTAGTTTTTAAGTGTATTCATGAAGAAAAAACGTTCTACTTACAAATGACATTCATCATAAGCGAGTCCTCGATGGCCGAGTTCTGCAGCCGTGGATTGGAGCCTTCGCACTTGAGCATCGTGCCGTCGTCCTCAGGTTGTGGATAAAATGTCAATGTGGATATGACTCGACCATTGGCTTGGCTCGTTGACAGCTGCGTGGGTGGAGGGGCGGCAGATAAAGTGAAATCGATTAGAAAAGTGCCCACCTCCGCATGTTTCATCCGCACCAAGGCGGAGAAAATTCATAAATAAGGTGAGGCCATAACAGGATTGATTTGTGGATTGCACTCAGAAAAAAACTGAAGATCGTATCAAAAGAGTAATAACTTTTAAACTCAAGGACAAAAAAACGTGAGTAATAATGAACAAAAAGTTTTTGACATTTTTTTGAGTGCATCCAGCCCTTACCATGCCACGTTTGAAGGGCCGATTATTTTGCGTCCATTTGATTTCCGTGTCCGGCACCGAGCCAGCCACAATGCAGGTGAGATTGTACTGCGTGTTCGAGGCGAAGACCTTCAACTTATTGGTTAAATTGACTGATGTGGGTTTGACTGTGGATGGTTTAAGGAGATTAGCCGTGACTCGCAATATTGACTGAAGTTCGGTAGCCACTCACGTAACATTTCGATGCGAATGCTGCGCTCCACGGGCGCCACCAGTTTCGTGTTCGAGGCCTGACAGCGGTACGTGTTGTTCAGGGCGTTGCGCGAGATTTGGGCCACCTCCAGGCGGTTGACGGTCACATGACGCCCCATGGACACCCCGCTGCCCGCCTCCAGGGTGCGGGTTCCATTCAGCCAGGTCACCGTTGGCTCCGGGCGACCTGTTGATAAAAAATGGAGAAACTTAACATCGATGTTGGATAGAAGCACTTTAAGTATTCGGTGTTTGTGTTTCGTAAAGTTTAAAGCTTGAATTAATTTTTCTTAACTTTTTCAATATTCAAATAATAATTTATTTTTCAAGTCTTGATATTCCATTTACAGCCATTAATATTTATAAAGAATGAGGGCCGTAGTTCACTCTAAACTCAAAAGGGATATAATTTCTTAGTTTCTTGTCAAGCGCTTGCATTTCAAATTTAAATTTAGATTAATGTTTAATGCATAAATTAATTTTAAATTTTGTGCCAACTGTTTTTCGCTGGTAACAAACTTTTCCACTCATGCATTATTAACCCATCCGTCTAGCGAGAGTTTCCCGAGGTGGGTTTTCTAAACGGAAGCGGCGTGACCACAGGGCCGCGTTCGAAAATTTATGACCGAAAAATAACAAAAAAAATGAAAGAAACTTTCAACATTTTAATGATAATGCGCATTTAGCAGTGTGTACCCAAGGCTTTTAAAAAAGGCTTAGCCAGCTTAACTAGCAAAGTTGGGGCACTGCCCGAGAAGGCTGACAGTGGGAGGACGAAGGTCCTACGGGTGCTGGGGAAACGAAAAATGGGAAAGGGACCATCCCGGGTTTCCCAACGAACGCATAAGCGTGAATATTGAATTAGTTGGTTTGGGAAGCGAATTGGGGGAGCTGCAGAAAGTTTTTTTGGGACAGCTGATGACCCTGAATGGGACACAATACGGAGAGTGGGCGTTAAGGTCAAAAAAACTGAGACGCAAATTTATTTCAACGTTAAGCCACACAACTGATGTTATCAATTAAAGTAAAATTTGACATTTTTTCCTCGCATCTCTCACTCCAAAATGGAAAATTGAGCCAATTATTTTAACAACTTGAAAAGATGATGCCTTTATTAAGTTTTCTTAATTTAACCAATCAATATCTATTTTTGGTTTTCAACAAGCAAAGCCAAAAATATCCCTGAGCCGACGAGCTTAAATTTCATTAAAGGGTCTTCTTTTAAAAAAGATGAAAAGCGAAAGGTAACAAAATCCCTTTCAGCTTCTGTATCAATATGCCACTTCAATTCTTCCATTTACTCAATGAGTATAAATATTAAATTTTATAAAATATCACATGCCTATATGTTCGGCAGACTATCGATTTACTCATCAGAGTTGCAGACTCTCGATGCAGTTTCCCGATTCTGCAGTTTGGCATTTCAATTGAAATTCTGCAATCACTTTTTCGCTTTGCTGCCATTTCTCAATGCTTTCTCTAAGAGATAGCGACAGTGAGAGAGCGAGAACGAAAAGGAGAGAAAGCGTAGGAGGGTGAAAGCATTTCACTCGCTCACATATCAAATGTACGAAAATATTTTTAATCCGTTTAAGTGCCCGAAAGCGTTTGGGTCCAGGGCCTGTGGGCGGCTTTCTTTTGCCATTGGGCTTGGTTTGGTTTGGGCCATTAAGTGAGCCAAGTGAATGCGGCGGAAATGAGCAACAATAGCAACAAGCAGCTGGGTATTGCCATTGGCATTTAGTGCTGCCAAAAAAGGTGACCAAAAAAAGGGTTTTAAATATATATTTAGCTTAAAACTTATCCACATTTTTTTAAGAAATTCAATAAAATAGACATACTTATGTTATTTCATTGTATGAAACTTGTATTTAAAAAAAATTAAATCTGAATATAAATAAAAAATTAATGGTTCAAGGACACTACTTTAAATTTATAATTTTTAGTTTTTATTTCACTCTACCTTTAACATAAAAAAGCATACAACAATGTCTTCCTATTTAGCCATAAAGTAGCCAAAATGACAGCACTGATTGGCATTGGCATTGGTGGGTCTATAAAGACGAGCTGCAGATTGGGATTGGGGGGTTAAAGTAGCTGATAGCTGAGTGTGGACTTGGGAATTTACTGCCACGGCTGAGCCAGAATGCTGGCTGATTGCAAAGGATACTTGGCGACAATAAGCCAGCAAGGATACACGCACACACGAGCCGCCGAAAAGTTGAGGAGGATGGGAATGCAGGGATAATAGACAAATAACAGTTTCCCTGCGGCATTTAGCTGGCCCGCTCCACTCCATTTCCTTTCTTTTCCACCCATCCGAGCACTTTTCCACCCCATCCCGGGAGCCACCCGGAGAACACCCACTTCCTTTGTGTAATGAAGACAGCGCGTTTGCCATTTGCTAAGCCATACTTACGCTTTTTGACAATTGCTTGCCGGACAATGCTCCGGAGTCCGGAGTCCTCAGTTCAGAGTTAAGGGGAAAATATGCAAAGGACTGGACAATGGATAACCCGGGCCACTTTTATGGGGGAATGCTTAGATTAGCTTTTTATTGCCGGTATTAATTGCTATTAGTCGAAGTTAATAAAGTTGATAAAGCAATTTGGCATTTGGCGTTTATTGTGCCAGGGGCTATGATTAGTGGTGGGCCATAAAAATAGCGTCAGGATTTGCATTAGCTTTAATCAGGACCCCCGACCCATTCACAATTCAACGTCAACCAGCAGCACAATGCCTCACCATTGGTCCTGTCGACGGCATGTGGTGCTGAAATTGCGATATTAGTTAATTTGGCTTTGAGCCCTTTGCAGGATCCGAATGAAATACGAGCTTGCATTGCGGTCTTCTAAGGAGGTAGCCCATTACAGAGAGCACAAAAGTGTTTTTTATATTTAAATACTATAATTACTACACTAATTCTGTAGTTTTAAATGGATACCGAATCGTGAAAAATAATATGTGATGCTAATACTAACTCGATTCACAATTCAGTAGAGATCCAAGTTTTCCGTAAAAATATAATTATATGAAAAGGTTATGATTTTTTCGAGTGCATTGTAACTTGGGTTTGGGGCAAAATGTTGCATACAAATCAGAGGCGCCGCCAGTGCTGTGCCACCTGCCAAGAAGCGTGTCGCTCAGCAGGTGTCAAAAGCGAATGTTGTCGACGTCGTTGGAGTTCCACAGAACCCCCGCTCTTCCTCCCTGAAAGCTGAAGACCCCCTGGGAGCCCAAAGCCCCGAGCCCAGAACCCTGGGCCATTGCCTGTTTAGCTCATTCACATGCGGTTAGTCAAAGCAACGACGTGACGCACCGCTGCCAAACCAAAGCAAAATGCCAAGGAGCAGGTGAAATCCTTCGCCAGCAGGTATAGATATGGGAGCAGGATGAGTGAGTGCAGCTCCAAACCAAGCCGGAGCAACTCCTGCCAGTCAGCTGGCTGACATTCGAGAGGCATGGCGAATAATGAGCTCACATTTGCCATGAAAGCCAAGGATCCTTCAGTAGAAATTGGGCCACTACTTTTTTGGCCTCTTGGAGTCTGAAAAGTTCAGGAGCAGTTTCAAAACGGATTCTTTCAGATTTCCCCCTGGTATCGTGAAAACTTATGATGCAACCTTTGTTCCAACTCAGATATTTTTAATGCCTAATTTATTTCTCTTGTCGTGATAAACAATTTACTCTTAAATATGACAAAGTTTTAAAGCCAATTCAAACAGTTCAATGAACTGTGCCCACAGACAAGGCTGTCGGTAATAATCAACTAATTCCACTATCAAAATGGACTTAAAAACTTTCCAGAGCTCGAGCAACAGTATCTCCACACCATCAGCTGCAATCTCGACTTTAAGCCATGCCAAAACCCATTTAGTATGGCCAAAAATAAAAAAAAAGGACGAGTGAGCAGCTCGCAAATCGAGTTGGTAGTTGACATGGAAAATGTCTGGGGTGTATGCCGAAAATATTCTTGTCAGAAAGTTAATGATTTATAATGCTGATGTCGGGGCATTCGTCGTTCATGCTTTTGGGGTTGAGTTCAGTTCGGTTCGGTTCCATTGGGTTCAGTCATGCAAGGAAAAGCAAGAACCCCTCAAGCTAGCCAGAGAGCCAGCGAAGCGAGCAACTTGTACAAAAATTTTCACACTTGCCAGCGACTGGAAAAGCGACTAAAAAGTTTAGACGATGCCATGGTGTTCGTTTTTTTCCATTTGCCTTCACCTTGGGGACCTCTTTAAAGATTTACGATGCCGCATATGCCTACAGGTCAAAGCTTGGCCAATGAATGTGGGGTATACACTGTACATGTGGTGTGGTGTGCACAACAAAAGCACGCCAGACGTTGAAAATTGTTGCATTTCGCTTTGAAAGCAAACTGGCAATGACAGCAGCCGCAGACACAGACGATCCAAGGATGTTACTGGTGTCTGTGGAGCGGCAATGTCACCGCAGACTTTGACATACATTTATTTTTATTATTTACGATGACTTAGCCACCACTGGCACTCACTCCCACCCACACACAACATCATCTCGGTCATGGCTGGGGTCTATCTGGAGTCTTTCATCTTTAATTCTTTAAATAGACTGGTGGGGTGAAAGCGGAATGGCTGTAAACGAGGCCGAAACTGAGACTAAAGGCTGCACAGGAAAAACATCTCAAAAGATGGATGAAGAATAATTTCAAGTATTTTTTGGGGCTTCTTGAAAGTAGACATCTTTATACAATAAAATAGTAAAAGAAACATTAATGAAATATATTATTAAGTATTTTAACCATAATTTCTTTGTATTTTCAGGGTTTTAGGAAATATAAATAGAATAAAATATTAAAAGAAAAATTATTGAGAAAGACACAACTGAAAGTATATTTCTCACAGTGCTAGGCTGGAATCAGTTGCGTTTTTGCCACAATCTTGGCCCAGCTTGATAGCCTTTTGTCTGAGTGGCACATTTATGTGGCCGAGTGTACGTGTATGCGTTGGTGTCGTTTATCATGATTTACTTACCGCCACGCACTTCACATGTCAACACAATATTATCGCCCTCGAGCAATGGACCCACAGCGCCGGCGACATCGCGGCCAGAGGCATCGTACACGAGTATTTGATGCGGAGGAACTGCAGAGTAGAGTGGAGAAAAAGACAAGTTCGTAATGCACTTGAATAAATAGATATAATATGTATATGACTCAAAGAAAATAAAATTACAAAGAGCTAAAATGATGAATAAGGCTACTAGATAAGCTATGAATTCTCTAATTAAAAGTTTTTAAATAAAAAGATAATTAAACATTTAGCACTTCTTTCAGTGTATAGCCTAGAGCTCCCTTTAATGCCCGTGCACTGGCTTTTTGTACTCACCAATAACCGTTAAGTTAATTCTATGATTACGCGTGGGCGAGTTCTGAAAGTCGACACGACAGCGGTAGACCTGTTGAAGAAATCCAATAAACAATATACAATAACACAGCGCACTTTTCGGACGGTAATGGTCCAGTTTGAGGCACTTACGCCCTCGTCATCCAGCTGAATATTGTCCACAGATAACTTGGCCGGCTGCTGCCCGGTAACGAAGTACGCACGTGGCCCAAATGAGTTGGTATCTGACCAGTACAGTGCCTTTTCGAATGCCCGCCCTCGCACATCGAAGCTGCAAAAAAAAAAAAAGGAAAAAACAAAACCGGAAATGTTAAAAGTTGCCTAAGTAGTTCCTCTTCTCTTATCTCTATCTCTATGGCCGCAGAGGAAATGCAAAAAAAAAATGTTATATATATGGGAATAAGTAAATAAAGGGAAATAAAACCAAAATATTGACGATAAGTTGTGTCAGCAATTGCCTCCCAGAGCATTTCAGATGTCGCAGCAAAGGTCGTAAATTTTAATGCGTTGTGGAAGTTTGCCAGGGGGTGGCGAAACCGCGAGGGGGTGGTCGACCTTATGTTTTGAGCATAAAAAATGGCTCTCCTTTTGCTGGGGGAAACATTTTTCAATTCAATGTTTTCATGCGGTCTACCAATGGAATATTTTTCTCTCTTCCCAACTCCAGATGAAAGTATCCCTCTTAAGAATTCTTTTAAAGGATTATTTTTCATCATGATATATTTTAGATTTAAAAAAAAATACTAGTTACTAAAGTGAAACATTTGCGACAAATTCTTATCAAAAAGACAACTATTGTAGTTTCAAGCTCACGTACCACGTTTTATGATATTATTTAGAAAGTCACACATCAGAAAATAATGAAATAAAAGCTTTAAACAAATGGCATAATCTAAAAAATTATAGTAAGCACTGAAGCTAAACTGAGTTAAGCTATATAAAGTTTAACATATGGACTCTGTTTGCCTGCATTTTAAATAGTCGACTTTAAAAACCCCCAGAGATGCTACTAAATAAAGTAAAAAACTTATTGGCCAGCTCCTGCGGTCTTTTCTCGCCCAAACCATAAATATTGAATGGGAAAATTGTAAAAACGACACGCTTGAAAGTGGCTTGGGCCTGAAATTTCACGCGTCTACGAAATGACCCTTTTCCTGTACGCGATGACCCAAGGACCTGAGGCTCGACAAAACGAACCCCGAGCATAAATTTGCACGCAACTAATTTCTTCCGTTTCGCATTATTTTCGCAGCCCAGAACAGAGCCCAGCAAACGTTTGCAATTTTGCGCATTAAAAAGCCTGACGTGCTATCTTTGGCGCTTTTATTGTATTTGTTAATGTCCGTCTGAAGGCTTTGGACGTTTTTCAGGGTATGGTGCCATGCCCCCGTCCCTATTCCGCCCGTTAGCGACACGCCGTAAATGACTTGGCGGTAGCAAGGCTTTCGAACAATTCTTTCTCAATGCACTTAAAATATTTTGAGGCATAGATTAGACTTATAATTTCTCAAAAAACTTTAGATTCTAGATTCTAAAAAATATTTCTCCACGCATAATTTCACAAAAATAAATAAAATTGCGTATACGATATGTTGTTAAATAATATTAAATATTGCGTAACACAGGTACTATTTGTTTCTAATGATTATTTTAAAATGTATATGAGGCAGAAAGTGTATAAATTGTTTCTTTACGCAAGCAAACTTTACACTAAAGGGAATCATTTTCTCCCAGTGCTCCTTTTTAGTGACCCACACGCCAGCACATCGTCTTTGCACAGTCATCGCAAGTTGTGTCCTTTTGTTGTTTCCGCCGTCGTCGTGCAGTCTGTGGCGCTATCTGTGGATCCTGCCCCCCTACCGCCTTTTGCCTTGTGCCTGCTTCTGCCAGTGGTTGTGGCCCTGGTTTTGGCCCCGTCTCTTAGTTGTGGTTAGCGAAGCGGTTTGTCATTGTGCCGGCTGCCAGGGGACAATTCGCGGCCTGCGACCGGCCTCCGCCGTATTGTTTGCGCCTTTAAGTGGTTTTTTATCATTTTGCCGCTGACACAATTTATATCCGGTGCTCATATTTCTTATGCTTATCACAGGGGGTTCTTCCTCCTTCCTCGTCGCATTTTTCCACGGTTTCAGTTCTTCGTTTTCCGCTACCAGCTACCATCTACCCGCTATCCATTTCCTCCTTTTCTTGTTTGCTGTGTCATGTGTTTGGCCATTCCTCTAATTGTGTTCAAGCTATGCGGCGAATAAATTACGGTTTCTAAGCCTTGCCCAAAGCCAGGGCACGTTCCCTAATTAGCCTAATTAAATATATGCGCGAAAATGTAAACATAACAGAGAGTGTGCGGAGTGCGAGAACTTCTTGAGAAATTTCCTTTTAAAAACTGCGTTTCAGGTTCCGTGGCTCTCTTAATCGCTTTTAATTTTGCGCATTTGCAAACAATAGAGAAACGCCGAATAGTCAACAAAGGCAAAGGTGCCAAAGGACGACAGGAAGGAGTCGCAATAGCGGTAAGGCAAGGTGGGCGAAATGAATACGATTTTCCCAGAAAATCCCCCCCTTCTTGAGACATAGAAGAAAATTTTATAAAATACATATTATCTATTCAATCTTATCTTTTGCAATTAAAATATTTTTCTAATAACTATCTAGGCTTTTTACTACGAATCTCTTCAAGCCTTAGAATTGTTTTTAGTGTAACAAATTTGGGCAAAATATCCTGGTCTTAGCCCAGCTTGCCCCCTGTTGACGTTGTGTTTTCCTCTTGTTGGCCTTAGGAAACAATAATGCCAAGTTTGCACAATGAGCACAGCAGCGAAGAAAACGCTAAGGGAATGGAAGGGATGCCGGCCAAAGGACAGCAAAACAGAAAAATAAACGCCAAATGCTCCAGCAGTAAAAATTGTAAAGCAGAAAAACAGAAAGCAAGAACAGCAAACGAGTGGCAAGAAGCAAAATAAAAGTGGGCCAGGCCAAGAAAAGAAGACAACATTGTGGCAGTTGCAGAAATGTTGACTGTCGTTGAGCAGCAGGATAAGAGAGAAAGCGGAGAGAGAAGGAGACTGACCCGCGTTCTGGAGAAAGGGCAGCAGAAGAAAGAAAGCATAGGAGACAAGTGGACGCGACCACGCGACGTCCGCCTGAAGAGTTTGCTTTGCACTTGGAAAAAACGTAGTTTAGTCTATTAAATTATATTCGAAAAACACTATGAAAAAAGCATGGCTTTTTGCCAATACAACTTTTTTTTAAATAATCTATAAATTATAAACTTAAAATTTAGTTCTGAACAAAGCCAATGTGTGGAAAAATTTTTTCTCACTGAATTTTGTTTTCATTCTCATTGGCTTTCTTCCGCCCTCTCATCCGCTTACTTTTCCTTTGTCTATGGTCTGCTTTTTTCCAACAATTAGTTGAGTTTTATTTATTTTGCGTTAATTGGTAGCACTTTATCTTCGGGCCTGAATGAATGAGCTGCGTTCTTTAAACAAATCCCCAGCCGGACCTTGAACTGGTCTTTGCATGGGTTTGGTAATTACGTTTTCGGCTTTTTTTCGCTAACTTGGTCATAAACTTTCGGCCCCTTGACGACGCGTCGTCTTCCACTCAGGACGCGCAACCTGCTGCCCCGAATCCCGCCCCGAAATCCAATATCAAAGCCAACTCCTCATATTGCCATTTAATGTTTTTCCTTTTTGTTCGGTCTTCAGTTTGTAACGCTTACAAAATCCTATTCAAAAAGATTGCAAAAGGGCTGAGTGGGGAAGGGACTGAGCTGAGTTCGTCCAAAAAAAAAAAGGAGGAATAAAATATAAAAAAGGGCCAAAAACTTTTGCACTCACAATATCCATTGAATAATTTTATGACAATATGTGTCAGAGCGTGTCGGTGAGTCGAGAGTGTGTGGGTGTGCGGTTCTGCCGGAATTTTCTGACAGTTTAAACAGATGCTGCCATCGTGAGAACACTTTTGGCCAGAATCTCGACTGCCTTATACTCATGTCACTTGATTGGCTAATTGTGTTTTCATTGCTTTTATTAAAGGTTAATTTATAATATATTCGTTTTTGATTAGTTTTCCACATAATTAATTTATTTCAAGCTGATGACATACTTTTGTTATTCTTTTTTTGAATTCGGGGCTCTAGCTTGCATGCCCTCTTCCTATTTTTTAAATCAACTCCTAATCAGTTCTTATTTGCCATCCCTACAGGGTATTTAAATGGCTAATTTCAACACAGGTTGTGCATGACAAAAGGCAATAAACTATATGGGCATGAGGGTCTGATCTGCAAACGACCCGCTCTGGGCGTTTTATGCATGGACAAAATTAGACAGGTGAGAATAGGTGCTCTTGTAGCATACAATGTACACTAGGATATATTGTCTGGCAGCCCGTATCAAATTATGCATAAAGAAACCCTATCACAGGGACGAAAAACGGGACAGCCAGCAACAATATTCACGCAGAAGCGCCAAAAAGTATGCTCCGTAACTCGACAAAAGTGGCAACAAATTTAAAATTGGTTTCAACACACACACTAACAGAGTTACAGTCGTGCAAACAAAAGAAGCACAGCACTGCGAGAAATATGAAACAATAATAGCACCAAACAGGGGCTGTTTACACGCCCCCATATACATGTACGCACACACACACACAAGAACTCAGACAAAAGTATGCAAATGGTTTTACTGCCCCTTTGTTTTTTCTTTATTTTTGCTTTTTGTTTTTTCGATGCCCAGCTCGTCCCTCTTTGTGTGCGGGTATTGGTGTTATTATGGAGCCATGCTGTGTAATATCTGTAAATTTCTTTTGTTATTGCCAACAACAGTTTTCCCACCCCCACCCCGGCGCCTTTCCAAGTCCCCTTCCCCTTTCTACCGAGCGGTGTTGACATTTGTTGGCATCGTTCCACACATTGTTGCCGCTGGTGTTGCTTTTTGTTTGGTTTTCGCTTCATCTTCTTCTTAACTTTTACTATATAATTTGTAGCATATGAATATATGAAGGACCCCCATTCCCAGACTGAGAAAAAGCCAGCAGTGTAGGGGGAAAACGGGGTCCGCAAAAACAAAGAATACAAACATCGTCGCCGTTGTGCTCGGTGGCCAAGTTCAAATTTATGCAGTGTCGGCCAATAAATTCCGCAATAAATTCAAAATAAAACTTTCATCTTGGGTAGCCTATTTGGTTATTCCTGAGAGTGGCCTCAGGTTGGGGTTTCAAGAGCGAAAAGCTATTTATTTATTGGAGATAGGGGTATAAGAAGCGATATTTAAAGATATTGCACGTTATATTCAGGCCAGACAATAAAATTTAAGCCTTAAAGCCTTATTGTATTCGAATGGACTACTCTTAATTTCAAGCATTTTCCAATTAAGACAAGTTCCTTCCGTCCAATTACCAAAATCAAAGTCATTAAAAGTTAATAATGACTAGGCGGTTAAAGGGAAAGAGAAGTTTGGTAATCGGGCCGTCGCTTTCGAATGCAAAATTAGTGGGAACATTTTAGCCGAAACCATTTCCGATTGGGTCCAAGTGGCGAGCCGACAAAGAAAATCCCAACGTTAGCATTTCTGAGTCGTCAGTGGAAACCAGAGCTTAGTGGTGGCGAAATCGATTTGCATGCGCCAGTTGCATTTCCGTTTCCACACACGCACACACCCGCAGGACTCCCGCACATACAGTCATCCGCCCACCCAACTGCATATATACATACATTTGAAACTTAATTACAGTTTTAAATATCCCATCTAACCTGAAATTCGCGCAAAGTGCCGCTCTACAGCCGCTTTGCAGTCGTAAAAAGCCCCGAAAATGCACTCGACTTAATTGCCTTTGGCCGACGACTTTTGGGTGTCCTTCTGAGTGCACTTGGAGAAATAGGATCTCTCATATTGTAGAATAAAATGTGAATTCTTTGTAAGACCAGCTAAGATTATATGTAAGTTGAGGTGTGCTTAAAACCCGTCTTATTGATGTTTTGTTTTTACCTTTTTTCAGTTAAATTTCATAGTATTTTATTTTTAGTGTAGCTTCAGCCAGTTCCTTGCCGTGATTCTGCCATCTTCAGTTTCCGCTGGCGTTGGCCTTTATTGCCACCCATTTTGAATACCATTTTGTGGTTTATTACTTTTGCGGCAGACCAATGCCGGTTCTCAAGCAGCCACACTCACACGAGGCTCAACCTCTGCAAAGTGAATGCACTTTCGATTGCCAACCGTTTGGCCATTGCTCTCGATTTTGCCCACTTTACCCTTCACCCAGTGCATCTGTATTTATAGCGCGGTTACCGCGGGCCGGCGATTATGGCAGTTAGCTGGCACGAGGATTATCCCTCTTTTGACAGCCGCTCCCAGCCCAGCTCCCAGCCCGGAAACGAACAGAACACTTCTGGACAGACCAATCCAATCCGACCCGATGCTCGCAGCGAGTTTCATTATTCATGACACGGATCCTTCGCAGGCAGGCAGCCAGTCAGGTGAGCTTTAAAAATCAATTAACCTTGATTGTGGCCCAGGCCCAAAGCCCTTTGTAGCCACTTCAATATTAAAGCAAGGTGTATCCTGGGGCGTATTCGCTTTCGATAAACCAAATAGAGATTATGGAAAGCACTTATATTTTGACAATCAATAAATATACCATTTTTACTGTAGGATTTTCCCAGTAAATCAAGCAACTTTAAGTTGAAGGCCAAGTATATTAGTGCTTAAATCCACTCTAATGAAATTGAATCACTAAGTTTTTAAGGTCTTTAGATTTCAGAAATTCACTCCAATGACTTTAAAGCTTTCTTTTTTAATTTTTTTAAGGTTCTTGATTATATTTTCATGTTAATATTGCTTCATCTTCGACGATTCCCAGCGTGATTCCCAGTCGCTAGAGATATTGCGACTGCATTTTTCTTATTTTCTTTTTTGTATCGATTCTGCCATTGCCGATGCCAATGCCATTTCCTTTTGCTTTTTGTTTATTGTGTAGGCTTTGCGGGCAGCATCGACGGAAGGTAGGTGGATGGTGGGTGGGTTGGGCGTCATAGGTTGACTGCCACGGTTGCCATTGCCATTTCTGGCCTGCAATATTGAACGTGACAGTTGGCCCGTCGACCCGGGGAGCTCATATTGTCCCTGTCTTTTCCAGCTTTTTTTCTGTTTTTGCCTCGTTACAGGTGGCTGTCATGGCAAATGTTAATTTTAATAATGGAGGGCCAAGCAACCTTCGAAGTCCCGCCTGCCTCGACCCGCTTTTGTCTTTATATCGCTCACGATTCATAACAAATAAATGTATAAAAATCTTATGAAAATCGCATTTCAAGGGTCAAAGTCAGCAGAAACAAATCCCAGCGAGCAATCCGGGCCATAAAAATGAACCCAAAAACCCGACCCCGAAATAGCCTAACCCTAGCAACAACAAAAATATATGTACAAATACAGAAACTGTCCGATTTGGGGCGGTCAAACAACAAAGCAAAAGTTAACATTATAATTTTTAATATTTTTGCTTTTAGCCTTCTGGGCAGGACATCGTTTTGTTGCCCCTTCAGCTTATTCGGTTGCCGTTGGTGTAGGCGATAGCGTTGGCGTTGGTGAAGCTTTTGCCTTTGTAACTGGGTGTAAAGCTGTCAAATGCAGGAGAGCTCCTAGACAGGACTTTACACAGGATGTTTGTGTTTTTTTTTCGGTGTGTGTGTGTAAGGACTTGTGTGAGTTTAGGTGAGACTGCCAGCTGTGATGTGCCTTTGGAAATGTTGCAAAGCCTGCCTCACAAAAAAGGATAAATACACTAAGAGGAAAGCTTTTATTTTCGCCTGATTATGAATAAGAGTTTTTATTCAAATGAATTCTTGAAATTTATTTAAAAATGTTTTATTTAGATTTTGTCAACTTTTTACTCAAAAGCAATATAATATATATTTGATTATCGAATTAATTTTTTCTTGTGCAGGCATAACTATAAAGGACCTTGGGGGATCCTTTTTTGTGTCCCCTTGTCTTCAATGTCTCCCTTTCCGTCCTTCACATGCTGCTTTCAATTTCGGCGCCTTTTCGGTTTTAGCTTTTGGTTTTGATTCTTTTCTAAGCCCCATTCTGCTCTAAAACCCTCAGTTCGCTCGCTTCATATCCTTCGATTTCACGCAGCGCTGGCAATTTTACGCCAGAGTCCTGGCTTGAGCTTTTCCCATAGTATCCTGCCAGCCTGTTGTGCAGCTGTTGCTGTTGTTTTTGCTTCCACTCTTGTTATTTATTTGCTTAAAGTCTGTAGCAATTCTTTTTTCGTTCTGGTGTTCGGTGAATTGTCCTCAGAACGGAAATCGAATTCGAATCACTTTCGGATATTTTTGGTTATAAAGTCGGAAATTTTGGCAACATTATTGTTTTTCACATTTTTCTAGTTTTCCGTCCAAACACACTCACCTCCTTTTCCGATTTTCCTTCTCTATTTCTATCGGTTTCCTCCTCATCTTATTCTCTTTTGTCTGGTCTGAAATTTATTGCTTCCAATTGAGTGCACGAAACGGCAACAACAACATCAACAAGGATCAGAGTCCTGCCAGTGGGACTCGTGAGCAGTTCGCGCTCGCCCTTGAGATACACGTGCGTTCGTATCCATGTCCTGTCGTTGTCTATGTCCCTATGCCCCGAATATACCCAGCCCCGCCGCCACATTCGTCCACCCGCTGGTAACATATTGAAAAGGAAGCACATGTAAGCAAAATTGACAAGGCTAAAGGATATCGATGTCTGCTTATAATGTGCAACATATTAAACCTAAGCACACGTTCGCAGAGCTCGCTCTATAAATAACAGAAGCAGGACTTTCAGGATATTAGGGAGGTGTAGAGGAGCCATGTCTCCCTATCCGCCTGTCCCGCAGCTTTTGCCCATAATCAGAGTTGCCGCCAAAACAGTTTTCACTTTGGATGCCATTATTTTGCTGCCCCCGCCTCTCGCCTGCCCGGATGTCCTTTGCCTCGAGCCCTGCGGCTAATATATGAGTCCATGTCGCCCTGTTTGGCCTGCCTGGCATGCCGTTGCTTTGTTTTGCTTTGACCTAGTCCTGGAGTATGTCCTGTGCCAAGTTCCAGGACTAGGCATATGCGACAACTACACGTGAATAAAAATCTTGTTTATGAAAAAATATTTGTGCCTCCCTCAAGTTTTTTAATAATGTTTTCACAATTTTAAATTAGAAAACATGGCTTAAGTATGTAATTTAAAATATATGGCATTATTGTCTAGGCTTCGATTTTTATTCTAGTGTACTTTCTACTCGAACCCACTACAGTTGAGTTGATATTGATGATGTTATTAAAATAATAAATTATTTGAAAATTATGAACTGCTGCCATTTCTCATGAAGCTGTCGGGTCGAATGAGTGGAGTGGTGGAAGGAGTTGCCACTGGAGGTGCTTATAAATCAAAAGGTGGCCAAAAGGACCTCGATGGGCTGGTCTCTCAATAGTAGGGCGGAACTTCTGTCAACCGCACAAAAGCACATATATAAACACACGAACAGATTCACATTCTCGGGACAGAAATCTCAAAGAGACTATAAAATTAGCAAGTGCCAGCTAACCTGAATTCAAATTCGGATGTTTTGGAAAAAGGGGGCAGCATGCTTACCTGTATAGTGGCTTTCCGGCACTTTCGCGGAACCAGAGCACCATGTACACCCGATCGTCCTTCGCCTCCGGCTCGATGTCGCACGGTAAGGATGCGGTACGTCCCAGAACAGCTTCTACGGCCACTGTGGAAACTGAAAAAAAATTGACAAAATTATAAATTAAAATATGTCTAGATTTTTTACAGCTTTAAGAAGTTAATTATCATTATTAGCAGCTTATAATATTTAATCAAACTGGTTTAAATATCAATCCTGACCATCCTAAAATAAAGAAAAGTGTTTTTTCCCGTAGTGTCTCATTACCATTTCCACGTAATGAAATTGAATAGAACGACAGGTGGGGGCTTTTTTGAAATGTCATGACAAAACTATTGCCAAAGTCATTAACACAATATGAAAATGTCCTTTTTGCTATGGGCCGGGCTGAGCTTTTGGGGTGTTGCCGCAATTACTTGAACTCGGCTACGACTCCGACTCTTCTGAATCCTTCGACTTCGTTGACTCCTTCGTCGATTTTCTACAAATGTCAACAAAACGGTGCCTTTTAAGTGTCACGTTGAGTTCAGTTGAGCTGAGTTTCTCGGCCCAGAACGCGAGGCACGCAAGGCAACAACCGCACGACAGCCAACCAACCTCCCACTCAGCCGTTGAGCCACCCGGCCAAGTAGAAAAAACCACCCACCCAGTCACACCACCACCCAGATCCTTCTAACCGCAATAGCCGCTGACGTTCATCGTTGTAGTCGCATAATCACAACCAAGTACGTGAGTGGGAATATTAATGCCAAATTGAAGGCAACGACAACGATGACGTCGACAATGGCTATGAGGACGAGAATGAGGATGGCCGGCTGCGATTTCACGACTGCCAGTTGATATCACTGGAAATAGATAAATGCTAAGGGCGGCGCCGTTGCTTCCGGGTGGCTAAAAATCATTTCCATTTTCGTTTATTTTTTTTATTCCCAATCGAGTCCAATCCAAAGTTTTGCCTCCATTCAATCCAATCCAGGCAAATGACAATGGATTAAAGTTGGCTGGCCGGCTTCCGTCTTGTCAGAGTGGCGTTAAAGCCTCTAATTGTCCTTTGGCGTGAGGAGGATCAACGGGTCTGCGATGGGGCGGGGTGTTTACGCAGTTTTGTCGTCACAAGTCGTAAATTAATAAGAGAAACATGAACTGTAAATGCATATCCATCAGTCCCCTGAATGAATAATACATTAATGGCAATCAAAGTGTTGTGAATGCTTAAATAGGCCAGCAGGAAGTGTGACGAACTTCGGGACTTGAAATTATGAATGACGAAACATAAAATGCTGAAAATCTTCGCACCTAATGTGGTGTTTTATGACCAATAAAATATTTTGCATACCTCTTCAAAAGGCGGTTGCATAAATTTAAATACCCAACGAATTCCCCAAGCAAATCAAGAAATAAGAAATGTTTCCCACCGATTGACGTTTTCGAATCAATTTCGATGTGTGTGCCTGCCTGTGCGTGGGGTGATGGGTGTGTTCGAAAAAAAATTGAAAATTCAATTGCTCACCTGTCCAGCTGTCAAAACCCTGAAACTCGAACACATCCATCATGAACCTATTTTACAGCCTGATGCTCATTAATACCCAAAAGGGAGCTTCACAATCATGTTACGCGTAATTTAATTTCTGCAGCCAGCAAACGAGGGAAAATCGAGTGAAAGGAATAAAAATGTGCGCGGGGTGGCTGGAGGGCGGTAGGGCTTTTCTCAGCTTGCAGACGATGCCAAAAATTGTTGACATTTATTTAATATGCGCACGTTTTATAGAAAAGCAATTCCCAGTCGGATAATTTATGGCACACTACAGAAATTTGCACATGAAAACGCCACATGAAACGTAGGATCCTCCACCCATCCGAAAATATGCGCCCACGACTGGCGGACAGACGGACAATCAAACTCACAAATATATACATCGTGTATATGTGTCGGGCTACATGCCGCCATTGTATTGGTGTGTGGGCTGTCGCCGAACATGGTAGCAATTTTCGTGCGTTTGTAATTCCCATGTAAGATGTCAAATGCTCGACGAGCAGACAGAGTTAGGCCCTCTATCAGTTGGCTGAAGGCTGCTGTGCACAGAGAACAATATGTGAAAATATTGGACTTGCATAAAATGGTTGGACTAAACTATTCTCTCAAAATTTTTAAAGATGGAGTTAAAAGCTCATGGTTTGTATTATAAAATTAATATATTAAAATTAAGTTTAACGATACTGTATACTGAATGCTTGGAATATTTATGATATGAGATATACATTTGATTTTCAAATTTTCTTCCCTGTGCTCTATTCCTGTTCCTGTCGCAGTCTGTAAGTCCCACAGGCGGGCGGGATGCTGCAGCAAATTGACATAATTTGCGATATGAGCCTCCATCGACGCCCCCCTCATCTCGGAGACCTCTCCCCCCGCCTTAAAATCCTAGGCAGCTCGTCAGCGTCGCGCAAGCGTAAGTGTGTAATGAGTGATTTGCCCGTGGGGCTCACATGGGAATCGAGGGCAGATGGATAGTACGGCTTGGAGTGGTAACCGGGATGGGTTGGGAGGTTCTGGGAGTTCCCAACGTTCAAAGACCACGGAATCAGGCCGCCGAAACCCACTGGATGTCCTGGATTTTGGACGGAGTGGCGCGTGCTGCGGCTTAGGTGGCAAGCGGCTTCTGAGGTCACCGGATTGGGTAGCCACAAGCGGCAACAGTTCAGTTCAGATAGACAAATGTCACTCCATTTACTTGCGTGTCTCTGTATCTGTTGATGCGAATCTGCAAATGTTGGGCGAGTGTGCTCGTGCATGTGGGAAAATGGGTCAATTTGGGATTATTAGTCCTAATCGAAGGTAAGCACTACTTTTTAAGCTCTGCCTCAAGAGACAAATGGAATTTTAATCCTTTCGTTTATCTGAGATAACAATTCATTCTCTTGATTTGTTAGTCAAGGGAAATTAATGTGCTTATACAAAGACACTTCGAGTATAAAGAATGACAGTAAATTGTATTAGTTTACAGGATTATATATGTTAAAATATAATTGGATATAATGCACTTAAGAAGCCTTAACCAAAATAGGAAATGTGATGTCCTAGCTGTCAATAAATGTATGTTTAATTTAATGAACCCTTTTGTAATCTGTATTCATTTTTTTGAATAAGTTTTCGCCGGAACTAAAAGAATTTGTCGCATGGGAAAAATAATTTCCTAATGACCTTTTTCCTACTCATGATCCTGATTCAATATTTTTTTCCATCCTGCAACCTTTACCTACTTTAACGACATTCCACGCAAACAGACATGCAGAAAGCAAAACACCAAAGCAAACATATTAGCCGGGGAGTGGGAATTTCCTGCTGATTTCCGCAGGATTCTATATGGTAAGGTTACGTTTTTTCCTGCGTTACCCAGTGTCATTTCACTTTTTATGCTGGCTAAAGTAGAAAACAAACACAAATTTCATTCTGCTGCAAGCTCCATTTCCCTTCCTTTCTTCTCTGCACTTTTTTTTTATGAAAATTGCCAACAGCTAGGCAACACATACTTAGCACGCACCAAGGCAACTTACACATACCGACGCCGGTCTGGCAGGACGCGTCGTTCAGCGCACTTGGGTTATGCACATAGTATTTATATTTATATAGAAAAGTCGCCGTTTCCATCTTCCCTATACAAACGAAGAAGCTGTGAAACTTATGCAAATTGCATTTCAGTGTCTGCGCAAAAGCTCGACACACAACACAGCGGAGAGAAGCGAAGGAGCGTAAGGAGCGGGACAGCTTCAGCGCCTAAAAGTATGCAATGCTAACGCGCCGCGCTCCAAAAAGTTCTAGAAAATGCGCATAATGAAATCCATGGCAGCGACAGCATCTCTGCACTTGGATAAATAAAACAGTGTAAGATGTGAAAATTAAAATATAAGGCGAGGTGTGCTACAAGATTTTTGATAAAAATTATTAGCTTAACTTATTGATACATTTCAATAGAAAGTAAATTAATTAATTAGGATTCTTTGAATGGGTTTCTCCAAAAATACTTCCGAAAAAGAAGTAACTGGCACCTTATCGGATAATAGGAAAAATATAAGTTTTCCAGTGTAAAAGAGGCCGCTTCTTAGCTTAAGTTGACTTGGGCTTGGGCTTGCTTGCCTTTTTTCACGTTCCACTTTCGCGGAAACGCTTTTGCTTTGGCTTATACATCTCCTTCTCCTTCTTCTTCTAGTTTATTCGTGTGTGTGAGTGTGTATGACTAAGTAAGTGTATTTGTTGCTGTTGTTTAAGGGAGCGCCAAAGTTTTTCTTCTCGTTTCACGCTACAACCGCAAGGATGCCAACGACAACGACTCCTGAGGATGGTAATTTCTGCAGGTCCTGGACGGGCTGCGATTGCGAGTGCGAGTGTGTGTGCACTTAACTGTAGACACTTGTAAAAATAGTGTGCTCCTGCAAAGGCAGCCACTGGAGATGTCGACCCTGGCCGAAAGCTAAAGCTGAAGCCAAAGCAGGTCACGTGTGGCATAAACGTGCCATTGCGTCAGTCGCTGCTGCTGCTGTTGCCTCGGCTGTTGCATTGTTATTGTTGTCTTGGGTGTAGAAAAATTCCTTAAATAAATACATATGACGTGCTTTTAGCTGTGTGTGTGTGTGTTCGCGTCTTTCACGGTACTCGCTCGTATGTGTTTGTGTAATTGAGATGAAAGTTAATGGGCAGCATAGCATACTTTAGAGCGCCCAAATCGCAAGCTAACAAAATGCCAGACAATGCCAATGTATATATGTAAGTATGCATATGTATATGAGACAGTATCTGTATGTGTGTGAAAGTGAATGCCACTAAAAGCAACAAGAACAGCACAGTGGCATTGTTGTTGCCACTGCTGTAGTGCCTAAGTGGCACAAGGTAAAGTCGCATTGCCGCAGCCTCAGATTTCAGCCTCAGGTGAGCGGCGCCAGTGCCACGCCCTCGTTTTGTTTGCGGCCTCTTCGCTTACGATTGCGTATGTGTATGTGAGTGTGTGCACCTGGGTGTTTGCACTATTTGCACTAATTTAGTTGAAAAACAAACAAAGTCCTTTGTTCAATTTTCGCCTTTCAGATTGAAGTAGTCCTGAGAATGCCGGAGAGAAAAAGATACTCACACTTCAAAAAAGAGCGATTTTTTTAAATAAGGTATATATATTTGAAATGTTGTTTTTTTCTAATTTTTTTATTGTTTAAATAAAGTTATTATAGACAAGTAATCAAAGTTAATCTCTTTATTAAGACACTTTACTATGAAAAAGAAAAGAAATTTTATAGTATTATTTCCTGTATATGTTATTTGCAGTGCATTTGAGTGTCGACTATGGCTAAAGGCAGCATTTGTGATGCAGCTTAGTGAACTGAAAAAAAAACAAGCCTCATAACAAGACTAGCAGCCCAGTGGCAAGTGTTAACCTATTTTCCGCTTACATTTTAAAAACATTTTCATTCCGTAATTAGCAAAGTAATTCTGCTGTGCTTAAAAGTAGAAAGCTTTGCCATTATGTGCGCTTCGTTTTCTTGATGACCGAAAATGTATGTATCTTTTCAAACGTAGCATGGCAATTAGCATGTCAATTGACGGAGCTAAATCAACAAACAGAAATTCAATTTCGTCATGATAAATAAAATACCAGGGCCAAGACCAATCGTGACAGTCATGATAGCAGTCCCAAGCAAAAACATAAAACTGGGGCAATAGCAAATACTGTTTTTATCCTGTAATACCATTCAATTTTATGGGGTGTTTAATGTCGAAGGAAACTGAACTAGATTTCGAAAAAAATTGTATCGACACTTTTATTTAATTGTTTAATTTCTGAAAATCCAGCTTCTTAGAAGACCTTTTTAGAGAAACAGCTGCAGTACAAAACTATATAAACAAAATCAGAATAGCACCATAAACTGGGTATTTCTTAGTTGATACCTTGAGGCCTTCAGTCATAGACAATAGCACTCTTAGTTTTGTTTCTTTGTGGCCCCCGTAAAACAACGAAAGAAATAACAAACTGACAAGTAGGCACGCTGCCTGTCTCCATTATGGTATTATTGACCTTCGGCCTGGTTGACTGGCATTGTCGCAGATGAGTGGGCGATGGGTTATTGATTTCCCGTGCCAGCACTCAGCAATCGATATTTGAATATGGGTGGGTGTAAGTGCTTAAAGTCTTAAGAACTCAGAGCCTTTAAAGGTAATGGAATTTCCTTGATTTTCCCACTGCTCGTTTCTGGTTTCGCCTTACACAGGATGCCCTTCTCGGTGGTCGAAAGGTCGAGGGCTAACCTGAGGCATGTGAATCAACTGGCAGGAGTTCGGATGCTGACCGCATCTGAACAGTAACCTCTCAGTTGGACTCGACTCGACTCTATCCCCTTTGGCCCCGGCCTGTGTAGTCTGATGCTTGGGATGCCAGGGATTACATCAATTACTGTGCCGGCATTTCTTCAAACCGACCTGACCGAAAAAGTAAGAATAACGAGCCGACCGAACGGGACCTTGTGGCCGCCTTACAATGCCCCGTTTCTCCCTGCCAGGCCCCTGCCTCAAGCCGCATGCACTCGTCGCCGTCGTCGACGTTCTCGTCGACTCGTTCGCACTGTGCACATTTGACCCGAAGTGCATTGGTCATCACGTGTGGCCATGTGTCTGCATTTGAGTGCACTTTGGTCAGCAATTATTTTACGTTGAGGTCGCATTAGAGGTGTGCGCCCTCGCTGCCAACAAAGTTTCCTTGGCCAGGATGTTCAGGACTAGTAGGACAACTGCGATAGCGAGGGTCAGTTGTAGAAAATTTTCTATTGAGCCTTTAAACTGAATTCCAAGTAAACAGAGATGTAAATATTTAAGTAAAATTTATCTTAGTTTTTGGTTTGAGTTTGAACAAGATCCCTGTTTTCGCGAACTTTTGTAGACAACCTCGCCAGCATCTATGGCTGAAAAAAGACTCTCCCGACAGCAGGACTAGTCACGGCATAAAGTACAGGAGAGCTCGCCCAGATCTGCCATCCCATCTAATGGTAGTTTCGTACACAAGGGATCGAAAGGCAAAAGGGCGGGCAAAAAAAGGAGCAAAACGGAAGTTGGCAGCCCGCAGGAGCAGGGAGCAGTCCGGCCAGTGGCAATGGCAATGGCACAACTACTAGAGCTTCCACTACTAACATGGCTAGTGGCATGGCACTCTGGCTCTGGCTGGCAGCATATTGAAGTGCTGTTCGACGCCAGCATTTTGCAGCTGCATTGTCATGTCAACCGATAAATTCACACATACGTGCCCGCATACCAGCAAACAATTGGCACCTTTGGCTATTTCCACTATTTTTTTCCCCTTTTTGGTCCCTCCGATTTCCAGCCACGTCGCAGTTGCCAGCTGAAGTTTTGGTGAATTGAAGCAGCTGCTCCAAGACCCCAAATCCCGAGTCAGAGCAAAGTGTGTGCACTGAACTGTTAGTTATGTTTGTTGGCAGACAGTCGGCATTCGGCCCACGGGTCGCATACGTAACGTAATGCTTTCTTCTATCAACTCAATATGCCATCTCCTTCAAGAGTTCTGTGTGTGCGTGCATTCGCGACAACAAAGATTAATGATAAAAGCGGCAATTGACAGTCCTGCCCCAACTGTGTGAGCCGCATAATTTAGTGGCTTCATAAAAACTGCGATTGTCGGGCCGCAAAAAAGGACACATCCAAAAAAAATATGAAAAAATAAGTGGAAAATCCCAGCGAAAAGTTTTTTGTGCCAACATAATTATATTGTTTGCAGAAAAACAATTCAGGGGAAAGTGTATTGTTAACATGGCCACTTTATGCTCTATTTTAATTGCAAATTAAACATCAGATGTGTTTTAAGGGGGCAGGATGGTTTGAGGCTTCAAAAAAAATTTTTTTTCAGAAATTTTTTATATAATAGAACATTATCTTAGGAATATCCTGTGAAAGTTTCATGTCGATCGGACTAAAACTTGCTGAGATACCGATTTTCTAGTTTCTTTCTCTCCATATACTTTCCATTGCTTTTAAAACTTTAGACGCGTTTTGCTCAAAACAACTTTTTCAAGTCGGTGCGTAACGTAACTCAAAAAGTAATGCTCGGATCTTAATAAAATTTTGTACACATCTTTAATACAATAAATACTTGCGGATGAACGAACGTTTTTTTTTTAAAAAAAATTTTTTTACTTTTTTTAGGGGCAAAAATGGGCGGATTTTTATGTAAAAATGGCACTTTTGACTTTGAAACCGCGCCAAAAATTCAAAATTGCATATTTTTCAAAATGGTTTCGTTCATCCGCACAAGAAACAAATATTTTAAGTAAATCAATTCAATTTTTTGATTTTAGATAACACTGTAAGGCCAGACTTTACGCACCGCAAGAGACCAATTTTTTGAAGCGACTCCGGCCGACTGCCGTCACGGAATAAATAATAATTATTTCTTAATAAAAAATATTCTTAAATACTCTACAAATATAGCCATTTATCGTGTAAAAAAATTGGATCATTTCGTTCACTCAGAAATGAGAAAAAAAATCGCAAAAATGTGCTTTTTTTCAGCCCCTGAAACCATCCTGCCCCCTTAAAGTAATTGCAGAAATAGTTTAGGAAATTGTGGCTCATTTTCTATGTTTATATTATTAAAAAAAATACTATTCACATTGGGATTTATTTGTATTTTTAAGCACTTTTTATTTATTTATGAGGAGTAACACTTATGTTATTTTTAAATCAACAGTTATATTGTTGGAGTTTATTTTTAGTCGTTCTTTAAGCGCCATTAATTTGTATAAAGTTTCTGTTGAAAAAAACACAAAAAATTAAACTCTATATTATTTAATTAGTAACGAATGTACCCAAATTGCTTAATTGAATTTTCTGTGACCACAATCAAAGAGTACAAGTGGGATATTTGATTTAACAGCAAAAAGTAACCCGAAACTGTCCACCAAAGTAGTCCTATATCTGCAGATAAAAGCGGACAAAAAGTGTGTCTGATTCCAGTTTCACTAATTGAAACCATGCAATGCGAATAATATTGGCATTATTCCATTCATGGCGGGATTTCAGCTGTTGTTAATCAGTTTTAATTACTCCGCTTACCATTTTGTAATGCATACGCATTTTTGTCTTTATGGAGGCGGTGAATGGGTGGGCGTGTCATAGATTACAATGTGTGCAATTTGGAAAACAGCATGCACTGCGGCCATATAAAAAGCCGCAGCATACTTATGCCATGGCTTCAGAAAATTTGGCCAAAATGCCTATGGCAAACATTTTGGTAAAGATTTTCGCAGAGCTCTGCGATTTGCAGACAGTTAGACAAGGCAAAAGTTTCCCTCCTTCATGGGCTTCTTCTCTGGGTTAGTGTGGGCTAGTGCGGGTGTGTGTGGGCTTGGTTGAAAAAGTAAGTGTGTGTATGTGTTGCAGTGGAATTTGCAATTATTGCCGCTTAGCACAAAAATTCCATGCATGCCTGCGTGCCCACATTGAAAGTAGCAACTTGGCAAAATTATTGTCAAGAGTTTTTAGACACACACTTCCCCCGTCCTCAGAGCCTTTCTCCCTTCCTTTTACTCGCACATAACAGCAATGAATGACAAAAATGAATTTTAATAAAGTTGAGCAAATATTTGCATATTTGCATGGGCGCTAAAAACTTTCATTGACTAACTTTTCCCTTCGCCACGGCGACAGACAATAAACCAATTTGATTTCAATTGGAATTTCGATTTAAATGTTGCCAACTTTTGATGCGGGTCGCTCTAATTAGCTTTCGGCTTCGAAAAACCAGAAGTACCAAAGTCAATATTATGCATACCCCAAAGTAAATATTTTCCAGGTTGCCAGTTCCCTGGATCAACGCAATCTCTTTAATTTTTTTTTTTTTTTCAGTTTTTAGGAAATCAATTTTCCCGCCGGTGGACACGTAGCTGGGCGTAATAACTTTAAACTGTTTCAAAACTCGGCGCGAAAAATTTCATTACCTTTGTTTGGCGGCCGAAATGGGGTGGAATGGTTTTGGACCAGCCTTTTTGCTTATTTTCTGCCTCTCTTTCAAAGTAAATATTTGACAAACAACAATAACAGCAACGACCATCAACAGAGTCGCCTTGGTTGTCCTTGCCGAAGCACTTAAAACCTAATTAAATTTGCATTACAATTTTTTTCGGTTTTTATTCCTTTTGCGTTCGCAGCATAGCATGCCTTTAATTTTGTTTTGAAAAACAGCCACGGGCATGCACTGAAGGCATAACTTTGAGACCCGCAGACCCGTAGAGACAAAGGATAGAATACCGGGCTGGTTGACAAGCAGGATATTCCGGAGCTAGCTGGTCAACGGGACAAATTCTAAAAAAGCAGCAGAAAGATGCTGAAAAGCATCAAAGCTGGGGCATATTTTTAAATTAAAATATTTTATAATTTTCCTTTGATCTCACTTTCTCAGGGGAGAAAGGGGATGTGCAAGAAGTGTATAATCAATAGTTTAATCAAGTATAGATACAGAAAGTCTATAATCTAAACTCAGTCTAATAAATTTAATGTTTGTAATAAGTTTAAGATTGTATTGATTTTGTCTCTATACTTGGCAGACTCTATAACGATGCTCTTGAAGTGAGTTTACCCAAAACAAGTGTCTCTTGAACGTTCGACACCTCAGCAACTTCAATCTCAAAAAAGTTTAGTCAAAAAGCGGAATGACTGTTCGCAATTGTTGGAATCCTTTTGACAAGTGTCGTTACCACTGCGACTCTCAACATGAATAGGCCAAGGAATGTATTCTTTCCGGAAAGAAAAAAAATAAAACCGAAAGCAGACGGCATGAATATGTATATGCATAGACGTTGCCGTCAACATGGTTGCATTTTTTATCCTCCATTCTAAAGAAACATTTAAACTCAACTTTCCTGTTTCGTCTGCGATTTCTGTGTACTTTTTGTTGGTTTTCTCCGAGTACCTTTCGCTTATTTTTTTTCAGCCATGCACCAAAGGGTCCTTTTTACACCGACGACGAATGTATTGAATGCAACTGCACCAAAAGCAGATGATGTATCCGAAATTGTGTATTTATGAAGGATCTTTCATTGCCTGGCCGGACTTGAATACTTAGTTGCTGAGCAGAGGTTGAGTTGAAGGGGAAGGGTAATATTTTGAGGATAGTTTTATAGTTGTTGTGGGGAATTTTGGTGGGGGATGTTTGGTGTGGTTAGATGTTTATTGAAAGGGGGTGTGGAATATAAATGGTTTTATTGGTTTTGTATGTTTTTGTTTTGGTGGAGAGGTTTTTTGGAAGATGATGTAGTTATAAATTGTTGATTGTTTTTGGGAGGGAGTATGTAAAGATTTTGGTGGGTATTAGTTAGGGTGTGTTTGGTTTTGGATGAATTGGTTTTATATGTGGAGGTTTGAGTTTGGAGTTTGGGAAATGTAAAGTAGGGGAAATAGGATTTAAGGGAGGTGTAGATTGTTTGTTTGATGTGGGATGAATGTAATTGTTGTGAATTGTTGGTTGGTAGTGGGGGTGTATGTGTTGAAGTTTAGGATTGTTTGTTTTTTATATTTGTGGTTTGTGTAGGAGAAGTTGATGAGGAGAGGGTGGATATTAGAATTTAAATTTTTATTTGTTGGTAGTGTGGATGGTTTTTTTTGAGTGTGTTACGGTGGGATGGAATTTTGTTGAGGGATTTGATAATGATGTGTGTGGGGGGGTGGGGGGATTGGGGATAAATGAATTAAAGATAATGAAAAAGAATAGGAAGAAATAGTAGGAGTTATTTTGTTTATGGGGAATATGGTTGGGGTGGATTTAAATTTTTAGGTTGAAATTGTTGTTTGTTTTTTTATGATATTTGATATGGATGGATTGAGGATGATGTGGTAGGTTTTTGTGAAAAAAGATATATTGTATTGGTTTAATTTTTTTGTAAATTTAAAATTTATTTATAGTTTTTTTTTTTTGGGTTTGGGGGTGTTTTGTATGTTGTAGTTTTTTTAGGATGTTGGTTTTTGATTGAAAGATTTTTTGGGATTTTTTTTTTTTTTTTGGTTGGTTTTTGATGTGGAATGTTGTGTTGGTTGAGAGTAGGTTTTATTTTATTTTGTTTTTGGAAAAATTTCCCCTAGTGTTTTGCATATAGCCATAAGTATTTATGTAGCCCCGTGGTATGGGTAAAAGTTGGCAGCAAATTGTGCGGTCCAAACACTAAGGCGAGCAGCTCTTAATTGCACATTTATTTAGGTTCGCCAAGGCAGTCCGGGCACTCAGCTCTCGACTGGACTGCTCCTGCTCCTGGTTTTGCTTTTTCTACTGCTGCTTAGTAGTTTATCATTCGCCGTACTTAAATTACTCCACCCCAGAAATCGCACACACAAACATAGAGGAGCTGCTACATGTGAGTCATAGGAAAAACTTTGTTCCCAATCCTCTGTTGGGTGTGCAGTGTTTTCCTTTTTTTTTCTTTGGTCCTCCAGGAAGCCGATGCCTGGAAAAGTTTTCGCCCCTTGACGCAAAACGGAAATCTGTATATTAAATGACTAATTATAGACATTTTATTACCTTGAGCAAGATAAATGGCCAACATGTGAGTAGGGCCAAGTGAACTGGTGAACCCTACTTCGGTTTATGGCTTTTACACAGAGTGCAAAAAAATCGAACAATACAGTGGATCTTTATCTTTATGGGAAGATAGAGAAGTTATGGTATCTCTTATTTATAAAGCTATTATGATTGAAATTCTATAAGAATTGCAGTTTATATTCTTCGTAAGATTTATTTAAAATTTTTCCATTCAAAACTTTGTATCGTAAATCAAGCTTTAATTAAGCAACCCAGAAAATAAACTACTTTCAGTTTTCCTTTTTTCGGTTGTATATTTGGTGAAAGTGGCAATGGAAGTGGCAGTATCAGTAACAGCTTGTCAGTTGGCTGTTGGCGGAACATTTTCAATTAAAAACCAGCCTAACCTTGAGCAAAGGAGAACGAGCAAAAGACAGTGCCATGAAATGAAAATGGAAAAATCCGCAAAATTAAAATGACAAAAGCGAGGCGTTTACTTTAAAATGCATTCTCACACAGTGGCGGCGGTGTCGGCGTCGGTGGCGGAGATCCTGGCGCCGGCAATTTCCACGTTACGTTTCGTTTCATTTCAGTTAGTGTGCCACAGCTGCTCCGGCGCCCATGTGAGACCCCTTTTCTATTTTCACACCGCCCACCACCCACTTCACACTAGCATCCCGCCCGTCAAGACCCGCCATGCCACCAAAAACTGCATGAAATTTTTTTGCAAATTCTGCAAATGAATTTTTTTCCTTGCCACTGTCGCTGGCTGATGTTGCCGTTGCATTTAGTGGCATCATGAGATGCTATTGCAATTTCCTTGCTTGTCGCACATACTAATTCGCACACAGTCCGGATAGACAGCCACTCTATATATATTTTTATATGTGTATGTGTTATATAGTATGGTGGGACATAAGCTGGAGGGGAACAACAGTAAACACAACCACAAACCAGCGTTAAGGCAAAGTGAGTGCGCTCAAATGCTTTGCATAAACGGAAAGTAATAATTTAACGCAAAATTTCCTTTTGCTGATGCTGCTTCGGCGTTTCAGCTCCTGTTTCTTACGCTTCAATGGATCCCTCTTGCAAAATATATATACACAAATATATATATATACTTATGTGAGTGGGAGGGAAATGCCTTTGCCGCTATTGCGCAAATTGAACTTTTAACTGTGGCACGAGCTTCCCCGGGCATCCGGTGCCAGCTGCGTGTGTAGCCAACTGATGTTGCTCTTGTTGTATGTGGCTGTTGCCACTTCTGTCCCTGCTGTTGTCGGAGGAAACGACAACATGACCTTCGGGCTGTTGCCTGCTTTAAATTTGCTTAGCGTCTTCCGCTTGCTATATGGCTGTATGGCAAGGGCCTCCAGATGCATATCATTCAATTGCAAAAGTTTCCCCGAACTTATTACACGCCGGTATAGCTATAATGCGGGCAATAACAAAATAGTATACCGTCAGTAGAGTCCTTAAAGGGCTTTTATTCCTTCTAGTTTCTAGGATAAAAAGTAAGCCCCTATTCCTGACCAAAGGATTGTATGAAGTTAAGTCTTTTCTAAATACCATAACACGTGGCCCCGTTTTGTAAGTCTCTTCTGCTGTTTTCTGTTTTTTTTTTTTAATTTTTACAGAATGCCAAACAATTCTTTTCCTTTCGGGGAAACTGCTACCCTTCGCCTGAAATGCATGTTTACACTTGAGGCAGTCGAATGTGGCAACGCATGGGCGTAGAGATGCGGCGGTAAATTGGGAATTAGCATCTTCTGAGGTAAGAGATTTTACCTGGACAGGAGAAGAAAAAAAGGATTGAGCGAAAATTAATTCGACTTTGGCAGACTTTTAGAGGATTTTCGGGACAGGCCTCTCCGGGGATCCTCGCTCAGCGCCACTGACAAATGCAAATTTCATTTTCATGCTAGGCTAAATCGACTGCGAGGAGGACGAATGGAAAAAAAAGGAGCGGAACTCGGTACCGCAAGCAACTCCCAAGAAGATTTCAACATGTCCAAACATGCAAATTTTCCAGTCTGTCGCTGCCTCCGTGTTCTTCCCCCTTAAGCCCCTTTGGTTGTTTTTTTCCTTCCCGGTTTTTCCCCTGCCGAGCTGTTGTTTTTCCCAAGCGCCGGCAAGAAAATAAGTGGGAGAGGAAGCAGGAAAAATAGCAAACCCGGCAACCGGAAAAACGGAAGCAACGTGCGTGCATGCGTGACACAATTGAAGCGCCTAAAACGCCAAAAGCTCCGGCCAAAGTCGCAGCTGAGAACCAGAAACCAAACCATCTACCAAAAAGCGCCTGCACTGCTTCGCTCTTGGTTTAAATAATTTCCAGGAATTCATATTAAAAATGTTAAATTTCTATGATTTAATTTTTTTAGACTTAAGTCTAGCTCTAGTATCCAGCTTAAAATGTATTGTTTTTTCCATAACCAGCAGTTTAGAGCTCAGAATAGAGTAAGTGCTTATCATGTTGGTACTCTCCGCCGTAGTGGAGCAATCGGACCTGGAGGAATTGTTGGCCTGCCGTTTTGGTCGCATTGCACTGACGGGTAAAGAAAACACAACAAAACGCAGGAAACAGTCTAAGCACTGCCAACAAAAGACTGAAAACAAGTTAGATAGCTGATGTTGGAGCTTTTAGGCTGTTAGATACCCGTTACTGGTTGAAAGGTTGTTAAATATTACAAAAACAATGCTATTCAACATTATAAGTGCATAGTGAGTGATTTATGATATCTAGCGTGACAGTCCCACATAAACGACAACCGGGCGTATGATTGATATTTTCCGTAAGGTATGCAATTTTCTTGGGTATTCAACAGGGCGTATGAGTAATGCCTGTTCGATTCGAAGCAATTAATGTTTTCATTGAGTAACTGCATTTTTTAGCTTAAAATATTCAAACATTCGAGATTAGACATTGTCTGAATAACCTTTTTTTACCCTATTTCCTTGTTATCCATGAGTACCGATTGTTGGAAACGAAAAAAAGTTAGTAGAATGATGGCGACGAAGGAGAACGCACTCAAGTGATTTGACGATTGATTTTGCTGTGCTTTTGATTTGCCTGTTTTTTACTTGTGGTGTCCTTTGGCCCAGGGAAGCGAAGCACGGTAAAGGGTGTGCTGGGGTTACTCAACAAAACAAAACTGAATAGAGTTTGGGGATAGTAGCTGGAAAAGAGCATTGCCCGCAGCCGGCGACAAGTGCATAAAAATACACAATCAAATGGGGAAGGCAGCAGTAAAATTGTTTGGAAAATTGATTTTTCTTACATTTAACCGAGCATTCAATTGCTTATTTTCATTGGGTCGCAGCCGCCCAAAAGAGAAGGAACTGAAAAAAACAGGCAACAGGAAAGTAAGACAGACAAAAAGTGGCAAGAGTGCAAACAAAGCGAACCATCAAGTGAAGTGGAAATATTGAATTATTTATATTCGTTGCATTGCGTTATACTCTTCCGTTCCATGCCCGATTTCTTTCTTGCCATTTCCGTTTCCTCTACTTTGGGTGTATGGGTTTTTCTTTGGATTGTTTTTGTTGGGAGCCTCCTTGCTGTTTGCTAATTTCTTTGATTGCTTTACCAGTTTTGGGGGCCTCCTTTTTCGCCTTTTTCCCATTTGTTTGCCAATGCGCTATTTACTTTTCACGCACAAAGACAAAGGCCAAGGGTCCCGGGCGCACTGGAAAATTGTCTCAAATATTTATATACGAAGCAAGCTTCGTTAGGTTACCTGCGGTTATTTGGCTGCCATCCGCTCATCCTGCTACCTGACTACCTTGCTACCAGTCACTTGCCCCCCACTTGCCACCAGCTAATCATGAAGTATTCATAACACGGCAACTCAATTAATTAAGTAGAAATAAGGAGCGCTGTCAGAGCAGAACTAACCTCTCGGCCCATTGTGATATGAGTGGTGCAAATGCCACAGCATAATGCTAATTATTTTACATCGGTGACACCACCACTCTAGCTCCAGATGTTGGGGGCGGAATGAAAGGAAGCCAAACCGAATGGAATGGAAGTTTCAATTACAAGTTTAGACAACAAGCTATGGGCGGACGCCTCTTGACATGGCTAATGTGTTGCCGGCGGCAAAATGAATAATTATTATGAGGAGAACTGGCAAACATCTGAGGATACGCGTATGAACTCAATTAAAGAAACCCCCTTACCCAACGGAGTATGTTTTTTCCTTCAGAAGAGATCAGCAAGATATCCGCAAAGATTATAAAAAGGGAATTAAAACTTCATTGATTAAAGTCTGGTTCCACTTTGATAGAAATCTTTTCTAACCTCCATTTTCTTATTTATTTAGATTACTTAAATATGCCCTCTTCTGGTCAAAACAATTCCAGTGAATCAAAACATTAGTCCTTTCAACTCCTGATAAAAAAAACACTTTGACACAAAGTATAAATCCGATAATCACAACAGTTTCTGCTTTGAAAAGTGTCTTCTTACACCTTTCGCTGCCATTTGGCAACAATTCATAATGGCCAGCACCTTTTGGCCACCTTTTGGCTAAACCCCGTGAAACGGATATTGATGCCGCTCGTGATAAATTCAAAGTGACACTGCCTGTTGCCAAGGAGCGATGAGGAAACCGCGCAACTTATTAAAGGACCATGCTGAGAGGACTTTGTCGTTGGACCTGTTTCTTTGTTGTTGTCACTGCTTTGTTTTTAGCAACATTATTAATTTTAATAGAAAACTTTGCATCACTGGCAGGGGACAGAGGGACTGAGAAACAGTGGAACTCTTGGACAGGGCCGCGTTGGGGTCTGGGGTCTAAAAATTAATGAGGGTTGTCCACTTGGCGCTTGTTGAATTTGTAATTTGTTGCCGGGCCCGTTCCCATAGGAATAAGCGATGCTTTGTAGTTGCCTGGCGTTGGTCCTGCTCGTCCTGTTGGTCCTGTAAATGTTGCTGTTGTAAATGTTGCCCCGAGATAAGCGCCGTCGTAGCGACAAAGTGTAAGCGTGGCAATTATTTGGTGATTTCTCAATGCGTTCACAGCCGCAGGGCGAAATTTCGAGATGAGACAAAAGGCTTGGCCCTATCGCGGTACTAAACTTAATTTAATAGCCGCAATCGCAGCAGCCAAAGCTGACTCTGACGCGGCGAAGGTGTAAGCCCCAAGTGCGCATCAATTTTAAAGCCGCACATCTTGCCCCGTCGAGCAATCTAGCCAAGTGTTCGCCCATCAAATCACATAAATAAGCGTAATAACTAATGTAAACAGGACCTGCATTTGCATTTGAGCGCGAGAAATTGCCGCAATAAATTGCGCCGTAAAAACACATCGACGGGCAGGGACTTCAGTTCAGCTCAGCTCAGCTCAGTTGAGTGAAGTGAACTGAAGATTTTAGCCGGCTTGGGCCAAAGTCGAATTGACACGACGCCGCATTAAAGGCAAAGTGCACACACAATTACAACGAGTGGGCGCTGGTGTAAAAATTGAACCGTCGAAGTGAAATAAATGTGAAAACTTCAAAAAGCGCTCAAGGTAATGCCGAGGCAAAGCCAAAGGCAAGGGCTACAAATGTGGCCAATATAAATTCTCAATAGCTGGAGCTCACCTCTGATTTCCCCCTCCGCTTCCCATGTCCCCCAAAATATTTTCCATCCGGAATTCTACGGTTTTGAGGTTTCCCCTCGTTGAACACACAGCATGCTTCAGGACTTGGAATGTGTATGTTTGATTTTTATTACGCTGACAAATGGCGTGGCGCATTTAAGCCGAAACCCCTTTTTGCGTTTGGTTCCCGTTTGGCAGTGAAAAAATTTGAATTTCAGCTTACCAAACAGCCAAACATATGCGGCGGCGCCTTAGTCGACGGTGCTGGGCTTAATGCACTTGAAAAAATATAGTTATCTAAACTAAATTTAGAAGTTTGACAACAAAAATGTATATATGGTTCAGCCATGCTCCTTATAACTACAATATATATAACTTATAGCTCAAAGGTTATTTTTTTGAGCTCCTGAGTAAACCAATATTTTTCTGCCTGCACTACGGCTGCAGCTTATGTACCATACTTTTGAGCTTAGCGTGTAAGGCGCATAAATCGTGCAGCATTTGCCTTGCCAAGCCGCGACATGACAGCCCCAGTTTTTCGTATCTCACCCGTATCCTGAAAACCTCACTCTCACCGAAAATCCATTTATTAAACCTGGCCGGGAGAAAATTGAATAAATCGTAGCTCACGTCACCCACCTAGCTCAATTGATTTTTCGCCGAAATATTTCGCCAAATTCAAGGTTGCTTTAACCGAATCAGTTAGCCGAGATACACCCACTTGACTTTTGTTTAATTTGGCGTAAGACAAAGAGAACGACTCCCTAATGGGGTGGGCCGGAGCGTTTCCATGCATCAAATTTTAAATAGCAATCTACGCGGGCCATGTAAATACAAACCACGCGCTTGAGATTACGCTTTATGATACGTGATAACGCATTGCGTAACCTTTTCGCAGATAATCCTGTTAGACGGCCTACGCACTTATCCTGCGAGACTGTGTCAATGTCAGAAAGTGCCTTAGACGGCTTGGGGAAAGGTGAAAAAGGATCCAAGGGCTTGGGGGTCGACAGGATGGCAAAAGACCCTATTAGTCCTTCAGTATCGTTGACTTTCTCGAGTTGTTTGCAACTCACACAGCACAGGGTTAAGTGGAAGAATTTTGGTAGAACTACTTGTGAAAAAGTTATTTAGGGCTAAGATTATTGGGATAAGTTAAGGAAGTCTATTAATAGCTACATTTTTTATAGACCACTCTATCAAATAATTTTACAAAGCTTGTATGTCAAATAATAAAACTTTTGTTAGTTATTTTTTAAGGGTATAATTTTTAAGCGCATTGAAAAACTGGCATGCCAGACTAACTGAAGACTCTCCCCTTTTCCGCTGACATCTTAACACTTGCCGCTTAAGCATGCCACGCCGCATTTGGCAACGGTGACAGGTGCCTTTAGTTGGGTCTGCCAGGGCATATGGCATAAAGCCCTGATGTCATCAAAAATGTCACTCAAAAATTTATGAAAAGAGAAAAATGTGCGAGAGCGCATAGACGGGGCGCCAGACTAGAGGCTTTGCGTCCTTTTCTTTTAATATGCGCCCGTCTCCTCTTATTTCTATCTATGTTACATCGGCCTTGGGTGGCTGTGTGGGAAGACAGCGTGGGAATGTGAACACAGGATCCTAGAGCTATTTCTATCGCATATAAACTCACTTAATGCGAGTGCATATTGATAAGAGACAAGGACGCGACAGAGCAGATACTGTGGCGTGATGGAGGCAGTGATGGGCGGTGGAAGATAGGGCGGTGGAGGGACGGTTTACTCATATCAGCAACAGCTGCAGGAAGTGCGCTTAAATGTGTCGCCTGTGCCGGATAAAACGTTAAGCCTTTGCAAGGACAACGAACGCATGTGGCTATGAATTATTATTGTTTGTCCCAAACGAGCAATCGCAGTCACGTTTACTTGCTAGCTATATCGATTACCATTTTCCACCATCCTGGCCCAGAAATCAATTTGATGGGCTCTCAATAAGCCGATGGCATCACCATTTCCTGATTATCGCCATTGCCATTGCCATAGCCGATGCTGCTGCTCCTCTCGCTTACCGCCTCCTCTATTGTTGTTACCCGCTGCGTATACGCGATATTTTGCATACGCCTACATATACATTTTTTTATTCTTAACCTGATCCACATCCTGTGCTCCGTGTGTTTTCCGTTCGGCTCGTGCACGTGCCTCATCGCAATGAGGTGGATGAGTTGTCGTCCCATCTGGCTCTTGTCATGCAAATGAATCGCTCTTTGTGATTTCTTTTCGATGGCAGCCACAATCAAATTATGGCCAACGCCGCCAGTTGGCACAGGCCATAAAAAAGTTTTCGCTGCTTAATTGCCAGCACTCGTATCTCAAGGCGAGCAGTCGAAACAACAGCCATGTGTGCCATTGCTTTCCGCTCGGCTGATAAGAAACTTTTAAAGCCGATTCCGGAGCCGCTCTGCCACCCAATCTCCTCGGCGCAACTTTTGCCCCAGGATTATCCTATATTTTTCATAAGTGCTACGTGACTCCATTATTGGCCTGATGTTTGAACTTTGAGCAATTCACTATAAAAAAAAGTAACATGACCTATATCTTTCAATTTGCCTGCCTCATAAATTATTTTAAAAATTACCCTTCCATACCATTTTGTGTTAACTCTTCTTCCAAAATTCAAATTTTTCTCTGTGTAGTTTTATAATCATGGGAATGGGAGACACATACACGTATAATTTGCAACTTTAAATTAAGACTTTTGATGAAATGAGAAAAATAGATCTTGATATAAGGAAGAGTAAACATTGTTACAATTGGACTTAACACTAAATTATTTCATAGTACTTGACCCAATTGCACAATCATATTGAGGGCGGTTAAACTTTAGGGAAAAGTATATTACCTGACAATTGTCCAGCACTTTAATGCCCAACTGGAGCTGGCAAACAAAAATATGTATGTGATGTGGACACAACCAAGCCCAAAAGTGACCCAAAATCCGGCTGAGGGATATGCAAGAACTAATGCGTTTGCCTTATTGCGTTTTTGTCTAATTTTTTTGTGTTTTTGTGTGGGGGTGTCCCGTAGCTACAAATTTGGAACCAGAGAGAGGAGTGGCCCGGGGTTAATGGCCCGAGCCATCATCTATGTTTGTGGCGCACATGCATGCCAAATTACTGAATATACAATTACAAAATACACTTTTCTAATTGTAATTGTAATTGTAATGCAGCGTCCAAACAGGAGGCACAACAAGCAAGAGACGCCCACAGCCCGCAGCCAGGAACAATAATGCAAACAGTTTAAGGGGCCCCCTAGTCGGAAGGTGAAATTATATGCCTATGCATACAGACACAGACGTAAGTATGAGTGTGCAGACACACACACACACACAGACTCGGACAACAGAAACATAAAGCTCAAGTCCTCATGTGTGTTGACTTATTGTCCTGGTCCTGCTCCATTCCCAGTCGCAGGCTCAGGCCTGTTTCCATGTTTATTTGTTTGCCAAGTTAGTGTTAACTTTAGTCATTCAGCCAGATATCCGTTGGTGGCACTTCAGACGGCCTCCATTTGAGTTGCTGCTGCTCATGCCACGGCAGCCACTGCCACTGCCCCTGCCCCTGCCTCTGCCTTTGGCTCTGTTGCACGTCGTCATTATTATAACGTGCCCGCCCAGCCAAGTGACAGTCGCAACAGCAACAACTGTACCTGTGCCAACAATGACTATGAACTACTTATGGATAGCTATGGCTGACTGCACTCGGAGAAATTATAATACGATTAAAGGAGGAAAGTGGTTTCAAAAGCCTCTTCAAATTGTGTCGTAAAAACATACTCCTTCTTAACATGAGATAAAGATACTAAGGCTGACTCATTATAGTTTGTCGCTTTGTAACTTTTATTTGACAGGATCCTCTCTGTGTATACACACATACGGCAGGATATGTCGTATCCGTCAATGGCTCTTACACATGACCTCATTAGCCATTGAAACGTGACTTGTTATTTGACTTGTTTCGCGAGCTGCTGTCTCTTAGCCGTGGGGACGAAAATTGCAGTGTATTTGCGATGTGCATCTCTCAGATACAGAGCCATACACCCACCTACGAACACATTTGTTTGCGGGTCCGCTCAAACTCTAATTAAATTTGTTGCTGCTGCAATTTAGCTGAGCTCCACCACAGAACCGCGCATATGTTAGCGAAAAATGTCATTTCCAGCTAACGAATTCGAATCCAAGTCCGAATCCAAATCGCAAATGCCGAATTCCAAATTCCGAATGGTAACCGGAGCCAAACAATTTTCAGGCATTTCCGGATGACAGCAGCGGTTGGCTGACCTCAACGTTTTCCCTGCTGCAGGTTGCACGATGCTGGTTGCTGGTTGCAGGTTCCAGGTTACAGCGGGGATTAAGCGCACTGAGGCACAGCAATTTGCATTGCAAACAAAGTGAAAACAATCAATTTTATTGCAGTTGCATTTAGTTAATTAACACCAATGCGCATCGGACAGGGCAGGGCTTACGGTTGCCCCCGAAATGAAATTCGGCGAAAAAGCAGGGGATTCGAGCAGATTTGGTTGCTCGTAAATTAGCCGGAATTAATTAATGCTCATTAATCAAGGGCAAAGACACACACCAGCTCAGCAGTCCGCCAATGCAAGATCACACAAAAGACAAGGCAGTAAAATTCAGCCCTCGGAATTTATTTATTTTTACTTTTTTTCGCTAGTCAGCACTGCTTTTTTTTCGGTATGTACGACGTATTTGTATCTTACTGGGCAGTGGAACTGAATGAATGCCGCACCCAAAGTCCACCAAAAATCTGAACTTCAACGCTTGCCACAACTAATTATGCCACTAATTGAATTTTCGCATTAAGCGCTGACCGAGGGGACCCCATTCTCGTCTTTTCTGATGGACAATAGTGGGATGGATGCTGGCCATTTCGCCGGCTCTGGCCTTGCTCCGCACGAGTTCCGTACTTAATTCAGTTGCCGGGCTATTGATTATTTCCTTTTTTCTGGGTTCCCGACTTTAATTACAATATTCACCGGCATCCCGGGCCATAGAAGGGCCGGAAGGCCAACGGCCATTGTATAGCGTTATGTTGACTGAACTAGCTGCGAGGGAATTAAATCACTAAATACAGATGCCTTAACCCTTTAATTCATTTTAATGATTATACTGACACTGATTATTTTTATTGTTTTAAAAGTGTTAACTTAGTTTTACAAAATACAGTTATCCCTGTTTATAAAAAATCCTATCAGACGCCCCTGGAAACCAAGTTACATAGATTATTGCATTAATTTCAATTGGTTAAACCTAATCAGCGACAAATTGAAATTAAATATTAAATCACTATCAAATGCAATACGGTTGCAATTAAAATTAAATTGCTTTGGCCATTGGTGGGTTAAGCTGGGAACCAATTCAAACACATGGCCTAACGTTTGTCAAAGTCCATCGGCCCGACCTGGCATTATTTACAAAACGAAACCCGGCTCGTCGGCAGAGCAAATGTTTGAATTTATGTAGCGGTTTCAAATATTGAATTGAATATTATGGGAATATCTGGGAGTGCTGCTGGTGGCTGCTGCCGGTGGTCAGTTCGTTCAGCTGATGCACACGGCCATTGTGTTTGCTTCTGGCCGACCGGTAGTTTTCTGTTTGCTGGGTCATGTTTAATTGCGATGGCATAAAATAAGTAACCGGGCAGGGATAGCTTCCACATAGTTTTCACCAAAGCTCGCCTGATTTTCCGCTCCTAATCCGAGCGTCATGCGGAGTTGTTACATTAATTGAAAATCCCGATTCAGACGCACACATATCCACTTAGATCACAAATCAACAAGGCAAACACAAATGCACACTTTTATGTCCTGCACATACATATATTTATATGCATAGAGTGGATGTATGTGTTATGGGCTAACCGAACTGCCCACATTTTGGCCTGGCCATGTCTGTCTGTCGGACTTTGTTTGAATTTTCCTTTGCCGTTGGCCACACTCCTCGATTTTGTCGCTGGCCAGGCGGCATTCATTTCCGTATGACTTGGAAATTTTGCGGCTTTTCACTTTGCGGTTATCCCCAAGCACAAACCGCAAATGTAAAACTAATGGCATTCCCAAATTTATGAATGCAATGTGCGCTTGTGCATTTGTGTGGCTTTTTTGGGGGCTGAGGACAGTGGCTAGGGCAGTGGCAAGGACAGGGAGTATGAGTTCTTCAGTGGCTCTCGCTGTGATAATTATTTTGCCATTAGAATCCGATTAGTTGGAAAATTTTCACTACTCCACATGTGCTCTCTCTCTCTCGGTGCACACTTGATTCATTTCCGCTGTCATGTGCGGCAACAAAAAACATTCACAACTTGGCCGCAATCTTCTGGCTGCAGTTTCTGGCTTAAAAATTTAACGCCCGTAAGCGCGATTATCGCCGGCATTATGAGCTGCCTGATGAAGTACAAACAGCCAAAAATAAATAAGTTGCCATGCTGCCCGTTATCCTCTATCCGGTCTATCCCGCATTGGCAGCTTAAATATTTTCAACGTCAATACGCTCGCAATTTCACCCATTTGGCATCAATAAACTATAAAAGCGGACTGCTTGCGGCCCTGTCTGCGATGTTTACACAGAGCTAAAGACCGGGAAAAATCCGGGGAAACAACCGGGCAAGCGGGCCAGCAGGGCGGCAAGGGTAGAGATGCTGGATGCTGCGGGCTGTAGTAAATATAAAAGTAAACGCCAAGTACATAGACAAACACAGTCAGTGCAAGTCAATGGCAATGCCTTGGCGAAGGCAGCCGCCGCCAATGTAGTGTAAAATTTATGACTTGAGCGCATTCCACAAAACATTTGCGCCTTGCCATGCACTGGGAGAAATGAAGTCAGAAATTGTATAATGAAACATTTAGTTAAAAAGCCAAATAAAGCTTCAATAGAATAATGTAACATGGAATGACATTTTTTGAAAATATTACAATATTACATGTCTTTATTCATTTTCCTACCCTAAATAGCTTAATCTTAACTAATTTTTCCCTTTATATTCTCTGTGCATTCAACAGAAAAAGGAAAAAGTATAGTTTAAGACTAAGACCCACGGACAGACGAACGTGGTAAAGTTTACTGCGGTGATAGAGTGCGGGGGTAGCTTATATTCCAGGTCCTTCATATCCTTCTGCTGATGCTGCAGCTTGCATTTAATGTTCTGTTGGCCGCATAACTTGGGGCATAAATAATGAGGTCTGGCCGTAACAATAACCAGATATTGGTTACGGGTTTAAGCTCATAGGCTTAACAGAAAAGGAGAGGAAAGATGCGAAAACAAGTTATTTCAGTCCCAATTACTCTATAATTTATTAAAGTATAGAAATTATTTATTTCATTTTGGAACTTCACTTCCGAAGTTGTAGGCGTTTGATTTGTTACAATTAAACCCAAAAATAGCATCACATGCTGTTCAACAAATAGCTTTACATGTCTTCGATTTAAGGTTTTGTGTCCCTGTTTTATTGCTCCATATTAGTTTAAATGCCCTGAAAATTACAATGACTGTCTGAATGCTGGTTTTCATCGAGACAGGCTAATTTGGCAGGTCAATCAATCTCGAATTACCCAAGCGCACTGATTACAATTGGATGCGTCATTAGTCTGTCTAGTAAGTAAGTCTTCTCCAGTGCCGGAGCATCTTTGGAAATACTTGAAAATTCATCGAATTAAATGCAGACGTTATGTGTAATTACTCGATTCCAACTTTTACATACATACAACTGGCCATTCACTTGATAAAAGTTTTGTCAAACTGCCTGTGCCTCGGATTTAAATACTAATTATAAGTTGTTTTTGCAGACAAAGGCAGAAAGTTTATCCGAACGAGATCTGCATGTTCCAAGCAAACAAATGCATACAGTAGAATATATGTATGTCCGATGGAAAAATTACTAAATGTTTAATTCAAAAAGCATATGAAAAGTTTATCCTTTGGACAAGAACATGATGTCTCTTAATAACTTTTTGCTACCATTTTGTTTGCTATTTTCTCGTTTTTGTTTGGCTCCTTCTTGTTAGCCTGCCAGCGCACTCCACACACACCCCGAAACACCCAACCAAACCATATACAAACACATAGTAGACACTGCCCTCTGTGCAGAGAACATGGAAAAGGGGCCTCCGGCAGTGTCTACTTCGGGATGGCCATGGTTCCACTTGCGCCGTTCCAACTATGCCTGCTCCTTCGTCGCCGGCCAATATTCTGTGCAAATTAACTTGTTTCAATTAATAATCCCCCGGCAAATATGTCAACCACATGGGCCCCTTGGCCAGGATCTGGCCCTTGGGCGGCTGCTGAAAGTCAAAAACTATGCAAACTTTTAGCTGACTTTGACATTTATGGTTTTCCCCGGGGTTGGAAAAACTTTTTGCCCCTGCCACCGTCTCTTTTTCATTTGATTTTCCGATCAGAACGGCAAACTAAAAAAGCGGCAAACCTGCAGACCGGCAGCCTCCATGTTGACTGTTGAAAGTTTTTCGGCAATAGGTTTAGTTTTTGGCTTCATTTGGCTAATGAGTTGACCCGGCCAACTCAACAGGGCCAGAGGATCAGCATAAAATCCTCTCCTAGAGTCACGTGCACCAGCCGAAAATTGTACACATTAACAAATATTTTGCAACGCCGCCCCCAACAAAAAGGGTTGGCCAGTTGGCCAGCAATGGGATTGGAAACAGAGCAGCCTGGCAGCCGAAATATAGAAACCAAGCTGGCAAGTTGTGTGACATTGCCTTGGCCCTTTGGACGCGCTGGTGCCATCTTTCTGGTTTAATCCAATTTATGCTGCTTGCAAAACTTTTGTTGAACAACTTAAAAGTTTGCGCTTAAATAGCATCAAGTCAGATCGAAAAAAAAAACATAGTATGAAAATTACTTTACTTGCACACGGAGAGAAAATTACATTTTTAAAAAAAGAAAGTTCTGAAGGGTAAAATTTACATTTTCTAAAGACTTTTGTCAGCAAAACGTAAATAATAAAATCAAAAGAAATTATTCTTCTATATACATCTTTCTTTTTTATTTTTATTCTTCTATAATTATTCTTATTCTTCTATATTTACATATACTTTCTTAAAGAAAAAGTAAAATGTAAATGACCGAATGCCTCTAGATGGTAGTGTGTGTTGAGAATTAAATAAATTGCGCATTTTGACACATTTTGCCACGTTGACTTATTCGCAACTCATCCGGCTTGTTGGTCCTAAAGGAAAATACCCATCCGCCCTGTATGCCAGCATCCTCGTTAACCCAACAGCAATAGAAGCAGCTTCTCTTTTACTTTTTTCGCCCCTTTTCCAATGCCGACGACAACACGAATCAGCTATAAAATAGTTTTTGACGCTGACGCATCCCGCATAGCAATTTCAACGCTCTGGCCCCAATGCTGGACTGGGCTGGGCAACAAACTTTCCTTTTATTTATTTGTTTAGAATTTTTCGCACGCCTCTCCAAAGGGAAACCCTTTTGCCTTTCGCCTTTTGCTTTTCGCACGGGTCACTCGATTTGGGCCAGGGCTAATAAAGTTGTCAGAAAAAATTGTTTAACCATAATGATATGCTTTGGGGACAAGTGTTGTAATCCTTTTGTGGCATAACCCGTTTAATATGTATTGAAATTCACAAAAGAAACCCCCATTAAGTGGTGTCCTGTCCTCGGACCCAAGTCTTTTCTGATCACTTTGATAAGTTGTAAAGCTTAACAACGGTTGACGGCACAAATTGCTTCACGGAAAGAGCCAAAGTCAAATATGCAAAAGTCAAATGGTTGTCATTGATGCTGGTTACTGTTTCAGTTTCTGCTACTCTATCTGTTGGTATTGCTCTTTTGTTGGCCTGGTTGGACGGTTGCTTGGTTAGTTGGTTTGTTGGTGGTCGAGTAGCAATCATGCTACAAATTTGCAATGGCCAGCTGCTTCATCCACATCTACAATTTGTATACACATGTCCGGCGCTTTTCGCTGTTCGCTTAGGAACTGTTTCCAGCTGCACGTGCCAAAGAGTTTCTTGTTTTCTGTTTTTCTTGCTTTTTTTGTGTTTTTTCATACCAGCAATTGGAAAAATTCTGCACAAAGTGCACGCCACACCCAGTCCCAAGTTCCCGCATCCCACTTTGCAGTTCCACTTCCAGTCACAGTAACAGTCCAACTTTTAGTCCGGCGGTGACGATTAATCAAAAATTGTTTACTCCAAGTGATGGATGTGCAACATGGTTCTGACTTTCAACCGAGCGTGCCTCAGTGTAGAAGCCAGTCAGGAGCTAAGCAGAAAGGCACATTTTTGGCATTCCCTTGGCGAAGATAACGTGTCCGCAACTGAGGGTTTCGGGGTTTTTCCCATTAGATTTTAAGGAACGAAAACACTATTAAAATAAAGCGAATGAATTTTGAAGGGCCGTTTTATTATAATAAACAACTTAAAGCTCTATTTTAAACTTAAATTAAAACAACAAAGGAAAACTAACTTCGGGCCAAGCCGATGCTGATATACCCTTGACATGCATTTTTCAAAATTGTCAAAGGGGCTCCCCCAGAAAATGTCTAAAATTTCTCCCGAGAAATCGATCAAAAAATCTTTTAAATACTCCGCTCAGGAATCGGATGGAAATTGACCCAGTGCCTTGGCTGGAAGCTATATTGTCTTTCCCATGCATTTTTCACATTTTTGAAGGTCCAAAAAAGTTAAGAAAAAATCAAAAGAACATTTTGTTCCCGGTTTTTGATGCAGATTGGTGGAAAATCGATCTACAAATCGTTTAAGGTACTCCGCTTAAGAATCGGATAAGCATTGGCAAAGATATGGTCTTGGCTGGGAGTTATATTTTCCTTCCCATGCATTTTCCACATTTTGAAGGATATCCCCCACAAAAATTGAGAAAAATCTAAAAAATATTTTGTTCCTGGATTTTGATGCAGATTGGTGGAGAATCGATCTACAAATCGTTTAAGGTACTCCACTTAAGAATGGGATAAGTATTGGCAAAGATATGGCCTTGGCTGGGAGCTATATTTTCCTTCCCATGCATTTTCCACATCTTGAATTGGAAAGTTGAGAAAAAATCTCAAAAACATTTAGTTTGAGATTTTATATTTATATTATAGGATATATATTTATATTTAGGATATAAAACCACTGTTAACTAAGCCGAATTTTGAAAAAGGTGAAATATATGGAAAATCCTATATACACAAACCTAGAACCTTGATTTGCAGGGCTATCATTTTCGTTGGCACTGGCATGTAGGACCTCATGTATATGTAGGACTTTCATATTTACATGTGATATATAGAAAGTGTTTGCAGTGGCAGGCTCTCTCTAACATCGTTGCATTTCCCATCCAGCTGCAGCTGGGATAGCAGTTTCTCTTCTGTCTTATCCTTTTTCAGACTTTTTTGCCAGTTTTTGAGCTGTCAGGGAATGGGTGGTACGGCAGCACCAACTGTTTGACCATTTGTTCTGGCTCAGAACTACACAGAATGGGCAAGAGGCGGGAAATGCGAAAAGCGACTAGAGACTCAGTACACGACGGGCTTCGTTTTCATTTTTCCATGTCATGTGTCAGCGCAGCGTCTCTCGCCCAGCGGCAATCACAGGCACTGGTTCTATGCAAATGCGAGTATAAATGGATAACTCCATCATCGCAATTCATGCCACTAGCCGGTGTAGCTGCCGTAACTGCTGTAACGCAACTGAAACTGCCGCACTTTTACACCAAGAATTAAGTTTATTGAATACATTTTAAAGTTTTTTTTTTGACAAAGTTAAGTGATTAATCTTTTTTGTGATTAAAAAGATATTGAAAAAATGTATGACTTTGAAATGGTATTCTTAAATATTATCCTTATAGTTTTTTCTGTGCCGTAGAAACCTTTATTTCTGGCAGTGCCTTAGGACTGACACTTGAAATTGCATTCGCCATTGTGTTAGTAAGTAGCAGTCGAGCCATGACCGCGAAGAGACAGTCGCAATCGCAACAATTGTATTTGCCTTGGTGGTCCTCGACCATCCTTCGTATCCTGCAACGCCTCCTTCTACTGCGTTTCCCCTCCAACCCCTCTCATCTCGCTCCCCACTGACTAGTGCAATTTGGCCAACAGCAGAAATTATGCAAAGCGAAAAAAATGGCATGCAAACTTGGCATAAATCAATAGAAAATTTATACGTTTCGCCAAAGTGAACAGTTTTAGCGTGTCTGCTACGCGACAGTCGGACCGGAGGTCTAGGATTTCGCGTGTTCTACCAGCTTTATTTCTCCTTTCTTTTTTTTATATTTTTTTATTTTTTCGCATTTTTTTACTTCTTTTATTTTTACATGACATTCGGAATGATATCCCTTTTGTCAGAAAAAAATGCCCCGCTGAACTAAGTCGGCTAAATCACTGGATAAGCACATTGATGTTGTCAACGGCAAGGATTCTCAGGAATATGCAAATCGGGATATTATTGATTGGATGTTTGAGTGTCTGAAATAAAAGTATCAGTATTAAATATATAAAAACAAATTTTTTAAGTATTTCAATAAAAATACCTTTAAGATATGCCTTCCTACTCTTATTTATTTTGTGTACTGTACGTAAATAGCAAATCCTTTAGTCGATATGTATTTACGGAAGGTAATTAATCATCTATTGATTTCCCAATAGGATTTACAAACTTGGCTCTTACCACAACCCAAAGGGTATACAGACAAAGAGGGAAGCAGGAAGAGCGGGATACTAGAAGAGACAGAGACAGAGACAGAGACAGAGACAGAGACAGAGACAGAGACAGAGACAGAGACAGAGACAAGGAAAGTCAAGCATTACATAGTCGGGTGGAATGGAGACATCTTGCCATTAGACGGCTTAGCTAATTATTAACTGCATTAGATTCTGACAAATGACAAATTGCGTTGCCATACACCTTGCGGTACCTTGTTTGGCTTGTTACACACACTTGCACACAAACAGAAACATACATTTGTATTATAGCTGTTGCGGCTAAGTATTTTTGACACAAAATTAGTAACACGGCTTTCTAGCTGTGGAACGGCAGCAGAATGGGAATGGCAAGGGAAGCAGAAACACGCCCCACACATAAACACCAGTATGCCAAAATATTCGGCATAAGCTCCGAAAAATTCCCAAACACTTCGGGCCCGGTCATTTATCATTAAAAATAACCACACGGCGAAAAAACGAAATGCGTAATTATCGGGGTTGCGGCCATGCCAGGCGAATGATTGAATGTGTTTCATCAAATATGTAACATGAATTATAATTTTTACATATTCGCGGTCGCCACTGTCTCACTCCTGCCTTTGGCCTCTCTCATATGCCACATTGTTGAGGAAGGATTGGGGGGAAATGGAAATCTATTGCGTGTTCCTAGCAAATCCAACATTTTCCAGCGCCTGGCGAACGACAGCCAAATGAGCTATAGAATGCGCGTCAGAAGTGCCGATTTGTGGTCTGACTTTAAGAGGGCTCTAAGGTACACATGAGAAAGGTTATTAGTTTCTTTTGCGGCTTTAATTCTGTAAAAAGAGTTCTAGGATTTAAGGGTTATCCTTTTATTTCGCTGTAAATAACATAGGTGAAAAAGTATAACCCTATTGTTAATTAAAAATTTATATACATTTCCAGCTCGATTCCCAGCGAACTTGGGGTGAATGTAAGTGGCACCTATCTGCATATTTTGTGTAATATGGGGGAGATCTAAAGTAGGCACTCCGGTGGCAAACTGGGGCATCACGCACTCAACACGGCATAAATTAAAATTTTTATGTCCAACGCGTTCGCTCTTTTTTTCCCAGGACTTTTCACCCACATCCTCCTATTCTCTGGGTGTGTGATGGTTATAGCAATTCACAGCTCACATTGCGGATTGTGGATTGCGGATTGAGGATTGCGTGTGGCAAGTGAAACTAAACACGCACGAGACAAAGTCAAACACTCGAAATACGATTTTTAGTGGCCCGACGCGCGAGTCACGTTATTATTTGCCAGACGACCTAGGCCGAAAGACCCAAAGAATCAAGCCACGGGCCAACAATCCCGGCCACAGGCTCGAGCGGCATTCATTTGCTAATCAAAACAAATGAAAACAACATGAATTATGGCTGGAGAGAGCAAAAGGCTAATAGGGTTAAAGCCGCAGAGCTGAGCAAATGAAATAGCCCGAAAAGCGTCCTACATATGTGGCTCATTTTTAATGAAACTGTTCGAATGTGGTTTTTGTTTCGGCCTCTTACAACATTCTCAGTCAGGGGGTACATGTGACACACACGTAATTTGAATATATGGCACTGGGTTTTGGTTCCGGCCTCAGGTCAAAGCTGGTCTGAATGCGGTTGGGGGCAAAAAACTATTTCGTTTTCGTTTGACGCTCTCAAGTCGCCCCCCGTTTGATAAATAATGAAGTCATATGTCTAAAGTTGAATTTTATACTATCACGCAATTGCCGGGACCTAAAATTTTGGGTCCGAAAAGGAAAAATAAAATAGAAGCCGATGTCTAGGACGATGGCGGCGACGTACAATGTAAGCGACGCCCACATTTTCGCAACTTTTTATGTAATCGTAAAAATATTTTTATGATTTCATAATTTTACAGTGTTGGCGGGGCCGAGAAGAGTGTCGGTTGTTTATGGCCATAGCCACATTGCCCTCTGCCACTGTCTTTGCAGTCAGAAAAATATTCCTATTTAATTTTCAGTAAAAAAATTTATAAATTGCTACGATTTTCTAAAGTTTTTAAATTTAAAAAAAAACTAAAGGTTAACCTTTTATTTTAAGTCTGATTCTTGAACTCCTTGAAGGTTTAATAATTACGAAATAATTGTTATTTCTGTATCTGTAGATTTCTTGCAAATTTGCGGCATTTTTATTTTGTCTCCTTCTTGGATTAATTTTTGTAATTTTCCACTGCCGCATCTGCAACATTCCGGACAAAACGGTGCTTTAAGATCATGCCTGGCTAATCTTAGCCTTGACTCATATCGCAGCATTTATTCGCCATTTTATGCAAAAACATATTCCCAAACTGTAAAAAGTTGCTAGCTAACGCTTATGTATGTATATTTGGTAGCTGTGTTAGCTGGTTGCTGTTGGCCCGGCCAAAATGGAATCACAGCGGGTGGCTTGTGCTTGCTGTCTGCTTCTATTTCCATCCAAGATACACATAGGACCACGTGCGATGGGGGAATAGAAACACACACGCAGGTACGATGGATGTATTTGTGTATTTGTTTAAGGCTCGGCTCGGCTACCTTGCAACAAGGACAACACACCGCTCGCAGCTCACAGCTTGAAAAATGTTTGTTGTCAACATTTTCAGTTTGCATCGTTAGCTTAAAAGCGTTCGCCACCGAGGTCCTCGTACAATGGGGCGAAAATCGATAAATGAGACAAACCGTGTGATTTAGCCCCCTCCGGCGCACAAAGGACTTTCATTTTGATCGCAAAATAGAAAAGTGTGGAGGTTACAAGGCCATCCACCCATCCATTTATCCTTCCGTCCAGTCGTCCATCGATGGGTGTGGCCCAAGTGCCGTGAAAGCGTTTTCCTCAAACCGAAATTAATTATTCTGATGATTTTGATTCGGTGAGAGATGGAGAAGAGAGTGAAGAAAAAAAATAGAAAGTGGAAACTCTAACAAAAGTTTATGAATATTTTTGCTAATGGCTTGGTCGAAGATTGAACAATTCGCCCACAGCTGCTGCTTCTGCCACACGGACAATAACAATTGCTGGAAATAAATAAATTAAAATATGTGTCCAACAGGTATCCGGGACAAAGCCTCAGAGCGGTTCCTTTGGCTCGGCCTGACAACAGGATTTATCCGCTTCTATAAATATTCTCCTCAACGATGCCAAAGTTAAGGCAAACTCTTGCAATTAAACTGTCAGACTTATGAATTCATTAAATATTTTAATTGTAGCTTTTGAATAATTAAAATTCCATTTATATAGCACACCAGTACACATACCTCAAGCCATAAATCTGCGATTAATTAAAAGACCCGTTCCCTCTTTCGGTTCGGCCACCCGTCATCTCTGTCCTTCCCACCCAATTCAGAATACCGAACACTGGGCGTATACGTGATGGCAATTAAACTTGATTACGAAAACATAACCAAATCGCAATTGGAAAACGGTCCAGAGTATCGGTTACGACTGTCTGAGCTCCCAACTTATTGAGCTGTCGCATATTTATGCAAATCACCACTGAGGAGTGGTGAGGATTGGTTCGAATCGGATTGTTTTGCCTAACTTTGCATTCTAATCACATTTTGTAGTCACTCACCTGGATCGTCGTCGTCGTCCCAATCGATTTGACCGGAAGTTATGCTGACGTGGGCCGCGAATAGGAAGAGCGTGAATAAAGCCCAATAGCATCGCTTGATGCTGGCGCAGCAGGAAGTTGTAACGTGCATGCTGGAAGTCCTTGGCTCTGGCAAATCCGTTGTGTAAAGTGTAACAATTTATATGCAGGCCCAACTCGTATATTAGAGTGTTTACTTCTACGCTTCGCTTTGCTTTGCCCCCTTCTTTGTTGTTTTCAATTTAATTTTCTCGCAAAAAAATTGCAGCCACTCTCACTCACACGCGAACACAGTTGCCCTTGATAAAACTCCTCTTGGCATTTTCCACCGTGGGCGAAAAATATTTCCGAAAATTCGCAGTAATGCCCTACTGCTTATTTTCACTTCCTCCGCTGGTCTGATTCTGATTCCGTTTCTGATCCGGATTCTGGCTGCGATTCTGATTCTGAATTCAGAGAGTGCGCGGGTTTTTGCTCTCGACTCCTACAACTACTAATTAAGTTGTTTCATTTTCAGTTTTTGCCCGGAGCATAACTTTTGTGCTTCTGTTGCTGATGTTTTTGCTCCTGCTGATTTGGCATTGAGGTGAGCGAAGCCCTCCGATTGTTGCATTGTTTTTTCAAAATCCGGCACTCTGCAAAAAACAAAAAGAAGTGAAGTAAGTAGATGAAAAATAAAAGAATAATTGGAAGGATTAAAATTTGAGTTTTGTCTGGAGAAAACGCCAAAATTATGTTCAACCAAATTTGTTAATTAACCAATTGCATGAGCTCTAATGAGATCCAATTATACAAATTAAGACAAAAAGTGAATTCGGAGTTATTCTTTTGATATATTTAGTGCAATTTATAAAATGTTTTCCAGTTGAAGAGCCTCCTTCTCTATTAAACCTATTGAGAACAAGTTCCTCAGTTTTGTCTGACTATAAACTCGAACACTTGTTTTTTGACCCAGTTTCGTAAAACTTGTATCCACGTAAAAACGGAAATTAGTTTCACTTTCGAAAGCTAACAAGCAGCGCAATGATGACGGGCTCATTGAACCCTCAGTCTCTCCTCTGTAGAGCACTTCGCACTTGCTTTGCAACCGAAATCCCCTTCCCGAAAAATGGTTGCCTACATTTTGGGGCACTATCTGCAGTGCCTAATTTGGCATGGTTTGGGGCCTGCTGGCTGCTTTCTGGTTGCTGCCTGGCTTATTATGCGCACTTCAAACTTTAGACAACGCGGCAGCACCAGAGCAGCAACAAATACACATTGTTGTACATGTTGGCAAACATCTCACGCCACGGTTGCCTGCACATCCAAGCCAGCGAGCCAAAAAAGCCAAACCCAGCACATGGCGAAAAATAGTAAATTAAGTTTTTAGAAAATTACCTTTTTATACAAGAAGCTAGCTGCCTTTTATATCTAATTATTGAATAAGAGCATGCAACTTGCTTTGAATTTATGGTTTTAACGACTCTTGATAAATGATTTTCGAAAAGTTACAAGGTTTTTCTCTCTCTGGAGGCACTGCTCAGCCTGCAGCCATTCGCCGTTGGTGGCGCTTCTTTATGCAGGGAGCCACTCACTCAAATTTCGAGTGCAGCACCGCCGCTGCAACGAATTTTGTATACATTTCGTTTAATTTGGCCCGCTGCCGAGGGCCTAGCTACCCCTCAAAGCCCCGGGAAAACTTCAGCGACACTGTTTTGGAAAAGGGGAAATGTAATACAGTAAAAACAAAACAGAACCCAAAAACAAACAAAAAATAGTAAAAAAGTTGTCTTCCGAAATCAACGCCACTTTCGCCACAAGCATTAAGCGTTGCATGCAAAATTACCAGCGAGTGGTTTGTATTTCCACTCTGATTGCTGTTTAACATGGTTACATTGTCCTTGGAACTGAAACTGAATCTGAGTCCTGAATCCTGAATACCGTTGTTCCGTTTCACCCGTGCATTTTTTTATTCGTTTTTGATGGTTGTTTCGGTAACGAAGCATGTTGTGCATCAACATCTATGGTGACCGTGCATCATGACATGCTCTAGTTGCGAAACTTTTCTATTTTTTGTTGTTGTCCCCACTCATTTGACTGTTTCAAAGCATTTTTTTATCGCTTTATTTATATGCATATGGGACAAGTGGCGCAAGCCCCGAGCCCAAAAAATTAAAAAGGAAAAAGAACAGCGACGAACACGAGTTTGCTGTTGAACAATTCTAAACTTTGGCCCATAAACATGGGACTTGTCGGACAAACTAATTTGTGCCCAGACATCGGCAAAAGCGGAACAAAAGTTGCCGCCTAAACACTCACTTGAGGTGAAACCGGTTTTTAGGGATATAAGCTACACGTATGCCACACACAACCACACCACGCCCCACACGACAAAAGGAAAACGACAAACATGTGCGGTTACTTCATCAACATTTCACGCTTGAGTTGGCCGAACCGGCCCGGCAAAAAGAAAGTAGTGGTGGTCCTGCAAAAACTGGGAAAGCAAGGCACGCAGCAAAAATGTATGCAATGCCGGCTGCTGCTGCTCTGCTGCTTTCACCTACCTTCTCTCACCTGGCCGGCAAAATAAACTCGACTCAACTGTTGGAAATCAACTAGCTCCTGCCTGCTCTCTTTCTCGGAACAAAGTTTGCCTTTAGCTTAGCATTCGTTTTGCCTTTTTTTTGGGGGAGAGGTCTGCTCCTTTTGGCCAGTGCAAATACTTGGAAGCGAATGTGCTCCATGGCCTGTATATATATTCATACGAGTATTTGGCCAGGTTGGAGTTCATGTAAGCATTTATTGGTCAGTACTTGTCAGTGGATCAAACCCACCTTTCAGGTTTATTTTTAAGGTGAGCTTAAGGGGGAATTTTAAAGTAATGGAAATTTTAATCTAATCTAATTGAGTCAGGACGAAAACCAATCGAAAATCATTCTGAATGCCGAGGACACCACTTCATTTTGTTATGGTTTCAAGCAAGCCTCAAAAGGACCAATAACAATACTCAAACTTCTTAACTCGAATTATTTAAAACAGATTTTAATCTTTTTTCCCCATCAAGCTCCAAGTAAGAAATAGTTTATTTATTTTATGGCTGTTTTGCCCTTGCAGGTATTTTATTCGCCCTACCCGCCATCGATTTGGCAAGACGTTTTGTGGGTTAGCCACTTCACCGCACTCTTCGTGCTTGGGTTCTCAGTTTTTCTCAGTTTACTGGTTTCGTGCAGATATTCGGACAACGAGCTAAAGTGTTTCGCCACGCACTTCAATAAAAACACCTCCACGTACACACAGCCAGTTGGTAAGGAGCTAGTTTCGTGAGGGGCCACTACCACGATACGCATACGCAATGTGGGCCAGCCGGTAAAATAAAGTGGCACAGTCTGTTCCCGGCGTATATTTTTTGTGTGCAGAGGAGGTGGTTTTCGAGTATTTTGTCTGTCTGGCGAACGTTTTCGCCTTACTCAACCTGACGGCGCCATATGTTCGAGTGCTTAATAACTAAATGCCAAGTGCCCCGATAGCCGAATCCAATAAAATATTCGGGAAATCGGGACGGTGGCTGCTGGTCCACCGAAGCCGTCTTTTCCGGAAATTAACGCATTAGTCACACACTGTTGGCTTGCGGTGGTCTCCATTTAATACAAATTGCACTCATTCAAAGATAATTAAAAACCGATAGCCCAGGCACCCCGCCTTCGGGCTGCTTAAATAATAAGCTCTTTTGAGCCATTTAATCGCAGTTCCATTTGGGAGATCAGTGGGTAAAATACTTGGGCGGTTTACACAGCTTAAAAACTCGATAGGTTTACCTCTTTTTTCGTTCATTTTAAAAGTATAAAAAAATATTTTATGGAAACTTTGTGTTGACTTATTGGCGATTAATATTATAAAAAGTTTTATATGTTAGGTTATATGTTATGATTGAAAAAGAATATTCCAAAACTTTTTAACATTAATTACAAAATCGTGTCTAAAATTTATTTATTTACAAATTTGAACTTATATAACACTACTGGAAATTCGTTTTGTACATTTTTAACATTGGTAAGTGGTTTCTACCGTTGAGGTGTCAATGTTGTAACCCCCGCCGCCTAATTTCCAGATGTATATGAACAGAAGCAGATATCCACATACCGAGTGACATACCAGCAAATGTAGGCAGGAGATACTGGCCCGAAAACAGGCAGGCTGAATTAGCAAATTGGCGGTGACATTGACAGGGGGAGGGCAGTGTGGGAATCTGTGGGAGGACAACCAGGCCAATGTGGCACTCGAACTCAGACTCCACGACCCGACTACAAAGTACACAAAAAGTTTTCTAATTATTTTGTCATTAAACGCACACAGAGACAGATCCACATATCCAGAGATACACAAACACACACAGAAGTGGCAGGCTGGTTGGCTTGTTTACAAGCATACACATGTTTGCCGAGCTATAAAAAGGGTTGGGCCGTGATATCCGAAAACCCTCAGGAAAGGAACGGTAAGGACGAACAGGAAGAGGAAGCGAAAGGGTCCTTGGCACAAGGCAACTTTTTCTCCTAATTGTTTCATTTCATGAAATGGAGGTAAGATATTTCGGCAGCTGTGCGTGTGTATTGCCCCAGGATCTCTCACACAAGCAATGCATTAAAACAAGACATCGCCCGAAACCCTCCTACCACTCGCTCGCTCCGCTGCCTTCGCTGCATATAAAGCGATTAACACGAGGAACGCTCGAAAGGATCGGGACGCAGGGTGTCGCGTGACTGTGTCTGTCGCTCCTTGTTAAACAACAATTTGTTGAATTATTATCATACAACAACACCCTCTCCCACACAAGGGCCAAATCCTTCAGCATCCACACAGTGTTGCTAACTAGATCCAGCAAAATAAAGCATATTAAAATTAAGTAAAGGACAATAAAATTAAGTATTTTTTACATATTCTATTTTTTTAATTTTATATAAATATATTAAAATAATATCCAATAAATCTCATGGATTTAACACACTTCTATTAAAAACTAACCAACTATTTTTAATAACATTAGGTATTATGTTTAGACTTCAATAATTTTAAAAAATAGCTGGAGGTCCATCTGCATAAATCTTTTCCATCACAATCCTTTTAATTTTAGCCCCATTGTTAATATGAGCCGCCATTGTTGGCCACAAAAAAGCCGAAGTGACGGCACTGCTGACAATAAGAACGTATATCCCTTAGTAAGTGTGTGTTCTTTGCTCACTTCGACGGTAAGTCAAATATGTTTAATAGCTAACTCCCTGTATTTGTGTGTGCCAGCATTTCCTTCTCAAACACTCGGAACAAATACAGCAAGTACGTGGGTGTTCTAATTCCAGCTGCCTTGGAAGCCAAAATCCCCAGTTGGGATGCGACTAAAGTTTAAGTAATGGAATGTTTCGGGGCCAAATAGGGTTTCGAACAGCTCATCTGTTAAAATGCTATGAAATTATAATTGCATCGCTTGATAAATGTATTTGTTCAGCATGAGTTGTTTTACGCTAATTACCGGTTTACCAAAAGCATTGAAAACAACCATTAATGCTTTCATTGAATAACACTTTTTTCACATTCACGAACAATAAAACCTGCCATCCACATGACAGTTCTATTAATTGATAAGTAAAATCAATATATGAATATTTAGTTATCAAACAACTATTGTTATTTACAGTATAAAATAAAAATAAAAATACAGGAAAAACCTTTTAAATAAATCCTTGCCCATCAGCTGTCCATCAATTTTCTATTTGGCTTTCGGCAACAATTACCGCAGAGGTATCCTATTTCCCTTTTCAATTTTAAGTTCATTATCCTACTTAGAAATTTGAATTCTTTAGCAATCTCGCGAAGCTTTGTTTCGGTCTCAGCTCATCCTGTTATATTTAGATTCTTTCTCGTAAATATTTAATTTCCTCACTGTTTTGCCAGTTCAGGCTTTTGAATATATAATACATACACAATGCTTAGGAAAATTTGTGAAGGTGAGTTTTTGCAATCCCCAAAATTGCGCGATTCTAAGTGAAACAGCCGGGCGATTACTCAAGAGAGCACATTTCGGATTCAACTGCAACAACTGCTGTCAAAATGTCATAAATTGAAGCGCAACTACACTAGGCAAAAAAAAAACACACACAGCAAACACCCAGCTAAGCCCAAAGGATGCCATTGCAGAACTCACACACACAACGGCAACAAGAAAACAATCAAAATTTCTTATATGGACACGAACACACACACTGCAATAATTTATTCCCACAATTGCGAGTAAAATAGTAGCATCCCAGACTCTTCCATTAAGTTTACGAAATCCTTAGGCTAAAATACTGATTCGCTTAAGAAAAATATCTCTTAATTCTTTCTAAAAATTGAGGTTTACTTTTTAAATGCTTAAATGTAGTTCATAAGGGTTATATCAGTTCGCTGACCACAACTGTTTACCGCACACACTTCGGGGCAGACAATTAAAAAGCCCAGGAGCGTATGTCGACTGTTCTAGTGTATTTGATGTGCTCACAGAGCCCTGGGGAACGGCCTATGATTTTAGGCTTTCTGCCTGCCCGGGAGATGGAGGCCTCCGCCGTGGTATGAAAGTTATTGTTAGTTTTCATTGTCGCGCAATGGCTGCCAGACGCAATATATCGAAACATTTTCTGTTCGGGTTTCAAGTGGATCGGCTCGCATTTTGCACCGCAGCAACTTTACTCAATTACGTGCCTTGCTGGCTGCTTCCTGGTCCCAGGGTCCCCACGAAGCCCAGGAGAAGCACCAGAAGCCCCGAACTCTGCTGGCCCAAGCCCCGAACTCCACCTTCCGTCGATTCACGTCAACTACTTTGGCAGACTTTCTGAACGAGTTGAGCTCACCTCTCAGCTATGAAATCAACGACTTTAGTGCAAACTTTCAACAATTTGCGTTTTGGCCACGGCCTGGCACCGGAATGGGAACTGGCAGCACCAAATCGAAAGCGAAAACTTTCTGCGACTAAAGGCCCCAAACCGCCAGGTGAGCCCAGGTGGACAGAAATGAGAGAGGAGGCAATGGTGGCGGGGCGGCAGCGGAGTGATGTTGGTAAGCAGTCGGGGCAAAGTTTACCAAAGCTCCAGCCCAAATACCCAATGGGCTGTTTGATAAAAGTAAGTCCCAGGGGCTACCCGTTTACATCTACATTAGCGGCGACGTTGGCATCGACAACGATACCTTCCTATAAATATAGTTCGATACACTAAGAACAATTCAACAATTTCATTTGATTATAAATATAACACAAAATATAATTGAAAATCTAAAACTAAAGAGATGAAGAGTAATATTTTCAATGCTTTAAGGTCCTTTTGTATTATAAACCATCTAGTTATTTGAATAGCTATTTTTCTCTAGTGTGTCGATTCCGAGTTTGATGAACTGTTGTAATAATATAGCGTCCGAAATGTCGTCTAGAGTTAAGGCGGGTGGGTGACCGACCCAGCCCAGTAGAAGCCTCTGCTGCCGAGCTGCCAACATGCGATATTGTGCAAACAGTTGGGGAAAGTTTTAAAGTTTCCGACAGCCGCCATCGATTGCAGGCGAGCGAAGGTGGTAACTAAATTATTTCGAATTCGAACCAGTAACCAGGAAGGTGGTGGATGCCACCACCTCATCCTGCCAGATCCCCAGATGACTTTGTATAAATTCTGCGCTGAAAAGTTAAGTCGCAACTTGAAGTGCGTGATGAGACCCCGAGGCGCGGGAGGGTATGGGGATGCGTGAATGTTAATTAGTGGCAAAGTTCAATATCTCAGGGGGTAATGAAAGGGATTACTCGTTGCTGTTGGATGAACAATTTAAACGGCAACTGGTCAAGGACGAAGGGGAATCTATGTTGGAATCATAAATCAATATTCGATCGGATATGCTATTTAATTAATGAAGTTTCAAGCCAAGCAAATTGTTGATTTACCAAAGAAATACAAAAAGAACTTGCATTCAATAAACCAACAAACAAATAGTCTTTGGAAACTCTCAACTTTTGTTGCCCCATGCCGGTGCCTCATGCCATATTTCATTTGACTGAAAGGGGGCCCCCAGACAAATAATAACATTTCTATTAGTTGGGAAAGTTTCATTTCATTTCAACTTTGTTTCCGTTCGCATCGCAAGGCGGGTTTTGATGGACTTCCAGCCAATTTCACCGATTTCATTGTTGACAGACTCGGGACTTAGAGAGTCAGGGAGCGAGGGAGTGAGGGAATCGGAAATCTAGGAGTCGGGGGAAAAAAGGCCAAGAGTAGCAAGTAAATTGCCCACTTTTGACACTTGCTAAATTGGTTTTTGCAACCCCGCATGGCACACTGCAGGCTGTCAAGATATTTTTGCCCGCATTTCGTTCGCCATAATTAATTGGCCCTCCGATTATACTAATCATGCAATAGACGCCCAAGCACTCAGTTATATTTTCTGTATACTGTATACACCTCCTACACCTTGAGTGCAATAAAATGTTTGTGTTGATAATCGCCCAAACTATTGAACCACAAATAGCGATGGCGGTGGCGCTGGCATAAATTTACGCCACAATAAAACGCAGCTCGGATACTTGGATGAGCCTGGTCTTGGCTTATCAAGCACCATCGATCTTCCCAATTGAGTTATTACTGACAGCATAATACGGTGTATCAACTCCATTGTTCCAAATTAGGTGTCTGGTGGATGGTGAATGGAAATCAAAGGCAAACAATAGCCAGCCACCGTTGCGTGTTTTCAATAAAAATCACTCCTGTCCAAATATCGAGATGGGCAGTTGGCGATTCGATAAGGACTCACTCGAGTCGTAATTCATAGTGTTGTGTTGCAATAAAAATCCTCTAATGCCTGATTTTGATTTGTATCAATGAACTCGAATGTCATGCAACACCTCAATAAGGCAACAAGGGGTTAAGGCCAAGCCTTCCCCCAAACAGCTTCTGGTCGCTGTCAGTCATTTGTTTACATTTTATTGTTATTGTTGTCGTTGATGGGATTAATAAATTTTCCATTATCAAGATTTTCTGCTCTAAGCTGCGCAACTGTTAGATAAGTCGCCTTTCTACGGATTGGGCCAAAGCGGACCGGGGACCATTTGCCTATTCGAGCATTATTTTCTGGCTGGTTAAATTTATATACAGAAGCACAATACATGCTAACGAGCGTTTTGTAGTCGACTTGAGTGCTACTTTTTATCAGCACATAAATTATCGCGTTGAGCGCTGGCCAAGCTGGCCGAAGACTGTGAAATCATTTGATTTCTCAATTTTTTAACAGCATCATTCATCTGCATTAAGCTCGACGTCGCGACTAATCACATAAATCACTTAACAGGCCGCCCAACAACGCAGCAACTCCGGCTCGGAAGTCGTTAGTGTTTCGTCCTGTCCAGAGCAATAGTTTTGCCAACTAAATAAATAGCTAGATGGATTTAAAAATAAGTAAATAAAATAAAAAGGGAAACAAATATTTTAAAGTTATCTAACATAAAAATTTTAAAGTTAAACTAGTTTAGATATTTATTTAGACTGACAGTTCAAACCAAATATAGCTGGAACAGAGCCAAACTGGAAAACACTAAAAGGCTGAACGAAAAACGCAGTGCACGGATCCACCGACTAGCCGCTAATAGTTTTTAAGTATAATGCAATAAAGATGAAAATCCAAATCATGCTTCATCAACATCAACGTCAACAATATAATCAACCCCCCGCAGAGCGACAGCGACTTTTCGCTGGAGTTGGGAGTTAAAAGTTGGGGCTTTGGGGCATTGGAGGAGAGGTCGGCTCTGCCGGTCTGTCCTCCTGTCCGTCAAGGGCTGCTGCGTAGCTCCTGGTTGACAATTCAATGTCCTGCTCAATTTGTCCGCATGAAAAGTGGGCGGCATTCGGGCAGCTTCCCCACTGCTCCCTCGCTTATTTGTCAACAGTGGAGGCGGGAGCGGCTCCTGAGGCGCAGCTGGTGCCCAGTGAGCTGATGCAGCTTAGTCGCCCAAGTGCACAGCAAAGCGACGGACGGAAGGGCGGCTTTGTCTGATGTGCACTGCTAAAAAATTAGTTATCTATGGCATTAAGCCTTCAACTATTTAAGAAGTCAATTATGAATCTTTTGTGGTGGGTTACATTATTATTTTACAATAAATACTTTAATAGAAAATCTATTTTTTTTTAATATTAAATATTTTATTAGCTAAAAAATATTAATTTTTTCTTTCAATAGTGATGCTCATGTAAAAAGCGCAGCCAGAGGCTCTGCCGTGGCCTGTCTCCTGTTTTCTGGCCTCTTGCTCGAGCCTTTCTGTTCCGTTCTGGCCTGGTGAACTGCCCCGCCTTCTCCGCTCTTTCGCCTCCGTCGGACAGTCTGTCTGTCCGTCCTTCTGGCGGTGTCATCGTCCATGGTGACAAACAAAAGTGCCGACAACGAGCTCAAGGGAAGTGAGTGACTGCGACTGACCCGGAAAACATTAAAGGCCTTGTCTGACTGGCCTTCTTGCTTGGCTTGGGCTTTGCCTGGGAATAAGACTACGGCTACGACTCCGGTTATGGCCTGGTGCGTTGTTTGTGTCGGAATCTAGTGGCAAGAACCTAAGTGAGCCGGAGCTCAGTTAAACTAAATGCCCTTAGCTAGCTCACTGCTCAGCTCAGAGTAGAATAATAAAGCTGCATAAATATTTATGGGTGAAAATTAATCAAAATCATAAAAAGCACTCTGCGAGCAGCCAAATGAAATGAGCCAAATGCAAAACTAGTTAATTAGTTTTTCTCACGCACACACACATACAACCACACCTCACATTCAACGAAACACATGGAGAACGGCACTGCAGTTACATTTGAATATTTGTGGATATGTGGCAGCAGGAAATTGGCTGGCAGCTGCCATGATGTAGCCATTCGGCCCTGAATCCAAATGTGGCCAAAGCTCTCTGGCTCCGAGACCGACGGAATGTAGTGGCCATTACTGAATTATTAACAAACTCAATTAAAACGAGTACTAATTTCAGCAACGGTCTGCATGCCAGGACATGGTTACGCACACTCTGCCGGCCTTTTTAAAATGCCTGTATGTGTGAATGCGATGTAATTGAGAATGTGAATTGGCTAAAGGCTCGTCCGAAATATCTTCACTGGCAATTTATGGCTTCAAATAAATTAATGAAATTTAATTTGAATTTAAAACAAATGACCGCAAGAACATTTACAACAAAATTAAATTATTAGTTCAAGACGAAGCGAAAACTAGAGGGCTGCAGATGAAATTCAATTTGGAAGAGCAAATGTTTGTGGCGCAAATGCATATTTGAATAGTTTAGTGGGCATCTTGGCCAAGTCGACAAGTTTGCCTGCTAGCCGACCAGCCAGCCAGCCAGGCAGTTAGTCTGTGTCTTACGTTGCCATAACATTTGTTGACTCTGATAATCCTTCAAGTTTGTTGACAATGTGGCTGCGACTTGTGCCCTCAAAAATATTGCGCATACGCCTCGAGGAGCAAAAAATGACACACTCTTGCATATACTTAGGACCAAAAGTAGAGAAAAGTGCTACCATGCAGCCCAGGCCCATACTCATTTACCGCAGAGAGGGAACCACTTAATAATTACTTGAGCATTTTGTGATGTAGTCATCAGCCTGAGACTTTATCTGGCAGATACTTCTCCAAGGCTGCCAGGATTGCTCGTGCCCTTCTTGTGCGTATGTGTTTGTGTTGTAAACACGTGTTTGTCTTGGTGTTAAGTGAGCGGCCCCAAACTTGTTTGTCAATTTTCCATAGCTTCGAGTCTCATGTGTGCTGTTGCAGGCGCTCTTAGTAAGCCAGCCAGAATTACATTTTAGACTGCCACTTAAAATTAAACACAACGTGGGAATAGTGAAAATTAAAGCTGCTCTAGGCTAGTGTTCGTGCATAATTAGCGAGGAGAATGGACAATTTATTTGAGCTCCTGCAGCTTCAGCGGTTTCTCACCTCTGGGAGCCAAGAAGTTGCCTGCGGCAAATGCTTTTAGCGCTTCGGTTTGTTTATTTTTGCAGGAGTCACATTATACTCATGCTCTTGTTCGTAAGCCGCATGTGTAAGAGTTGAAAACAAAAAAAATTATATATATATGCTACACAATAAAACATCGAAGGCCAAAACTTTTTGTGGATGTGGATGCTGCTTCAGCTATCGCTGTGATGCACTTTTAAAATAATTTCCAAATCAAGAACTTTCAATAAAATAAAACTTTATTAAAGTGATGGCCAAGTTTTTTGCCAAAGTCAACTCGTAGGCTCAAGGTTCTCAATTACTATTTAATATAAAATTACAAGTCAAAATTGAAGCACCTCCTTTTTTCAGGTGTGATAGGGCCGTGTATGCTTGTCGGTAAACTTATTTCTTTTTTTCGTTCTATTTAGTTTGGTTTGCTTGCTGCTGAATAAAACATTTTCACGGTTTGTAGACCGAAAGTAACCCGCGAGCTACCTTCATATCAAATGTGTTGTTCCCCACACTCACACATCCCGCACTACCGGGCGTATACTTGATGTGTTTTAAAAGTGTATGTTTATGCCCAACCCAATGGCCGAATGTCCTTGTGTGGGAGTGTTTGGGTGTGCAGGGAAGCGTTTACTTGTGTGTGTTTTTTCTTGGCTAGTGTGTATGATATATGCAAGCACACGCCTCCTACGGAATGCTCGGCGGTAGTAAAAACCCTTTTCATTGTTGTTTACAGATCATTGACGTTGATTGTTTAAATGAAATGTTTGCTGTGCATTATTTGCTTTTACTTTTATTTGTACTGCGAAATTTAGAGGGGAACTTTGGCTTTTTGTTTTCTGCAGTTTGCGGGCACATAAAAGCCTCGGGAATAAGCTAAATATAAACCTCAAACGCTAATGGTATGTAGCTTGAACTGATGACCTGAAATCCCGCCTTCCGCAATGTTTTATTGATGCGAATTGGACGAGTGCAGGCAGGTTAGATGATACGCCGGCTATTATTAGAAATCCGCCTGGCGCTGATAAGTATGCTTGGATTTTTCCATAAAACCATAAAACTGTTCTCCATCTCCAAAAACCCGAAATCTATTTTCCACCGTCCACTTAGACCTTTTTTTTGCTCGTGTCCACCTAGACTTTGACTTGAGTTATACTTATCCCGCGGCACGCCCGGCTATCGCCTTCACTTAGTGTTTTTCGTTAGCTTACACCTTGCCGCGTTATTAGAGCTTGAAATTATAATTTTCCTCAAATTCCTTGCTTTGTGCTCTTAGCCATGCAATTATGGGAACAACCTTCACAGGCGAATACAAAGGTTTAATTGCTTTTTTTGCATTTCCACACAAAAAGCGTGCAATTAGCCAACCAAAAAAAAAAAATAGACTCCAAAGAAACTAATTTTAAACATGGAAGCAAATAAATATTTCTTTGGCTACGCCATTATGTTTTAACTTTTGGAGGTGAGCTTTTTTACCTTAATTTAATATACTTTTTAGCTCAATTTCAGCTCTTATAGTACCCTTAATTCCATGTAATTATAATGATAGGGCATTTTTTCTAAAGGAAACTGACCGCCTCATATTATTTACCATTTACATCGACATTCTTGTTGGAAAAGAATACTTTTTTTTTCATTCCAACTGCTGACTGTTGCGAGTAAATTTTCGTTTGTCGGACACGTGCAGGAGCAGCAAAAACTTTTCATTGTACACACATTAATTTCCATATAAGCTTAATTTCCATCTGGCCTTTTCATCTCTGCAGCTGTAAATATATTTGCTACAACAACACGAAATTTTATTTGCTTCTGTGACGTGTATTCTTTCTTCCTGCAACATTTTGTTTTGTTTGGTTTGTTTCGCTTCGGCTCGGTTTGGTTTCGTTTGTTTTTGAGTTTTTTGTTTTTTCGTATTTTTGGTTCTTCCATCGTACTGATGCAAATACAAACAAAAGAATTCATTATTATACTGTTGTGCATTTAAATTTGATACAATACACGCCATTTCTACACAAGCTAACACAAACACATTCGCACTTTCATTACAGACATGGCCTCATGCATCGTATTTTTCGTACGCTTTTTTTTAAAAGAACGCCTGGCCCGATACTCCCGTTTGTTTTTTTGAGTTTTGCATACATTTTCGTCCTTTTCGTCCTGTTTGCTTTGGCCTGGTTTTCCGCACGGGCTTATTCCCACCAGCTTGTGTGCTTTCCGTCTCCTTTCAGTCCGGCGCTCGTCGGCGCTTTGTGCGAGCATTTTTCGGCTCTCATTAAAATAGGTAAACAAAATCGCATAAAATTTCCTGATAGACAACAGATAAGAGTTAAAACTTTCGGCAAACTCCCACTGGCCGGACGAACGGCTTTTGTTGACCAGTTTGGTTACGCAAATGGAGTGTAATTCCCGTCGAGAGTGAACGGCTCGAAACGTTCTCCCCGAGCTTATTGGGAGTTAACTGTTCAAGTGCCACAATTACAGGTTAACTTCGGACTCGATAAGGGTTAAGTGCTGCCATTAAGCTACTTTTTGTTTATTTTCAGTTGAACAACTTTTTCAGCTCGAATTCAGAATTATTTGAATTTATTTGAAGCTATGTTGTGCATGTTATGAAATGAAATGGAAATATTTGTTGCTACTCAGTCATATTTATTATATCTAGCTGGCAAATATTGTTTTTGAATTTGTATGCGAAAAATGTGTGGAGAATTTTCATTCAATTTTATTGCTCAAACTAAATTCATAAAAATTTTAGAAAATCACTATTCTCTTAGACTTTATAAACGCCGTAATCTCACTAACGTTTTAGATGCTGAACCATCAACTAAAATGAAATTCCCCGAGTTTACCCGAATGGAATTTGTTAGACTAAATTTATAGGAGAATAGAGTACCTTCCGGTAGAGTACCAGCTACATTCCTTCACTGCCCCTTATTCTAAAAAAAAAACTCTGCCATGTAAGCCAGGATTTTACGAGGAAACCCAATAATTTGGTCTGCGATATGCAACGTCTTTGCCCCAACTCCCATCACTTCACCTCCGAGACTTTAAAGCTTTCAATGGGAAATCCTAAATCAGCCTTACGGCCATAAAACTTCCATTCTTCGTTCGGAGTAACCTTTTTTGTGCTCTTGCTTTTGGCAATGCAAGCTTACTAGGTCAACACAAATCAGCATAAGCTACACAACTCCACATCGGACAATAACATTTTTATGTGTTAAGCTTTATGACAAAAGGCCAACACGAAACAAGAAGGCGAGCGAGTGCACAGGGAAATACTAGTACGTGAAAGTTGCTGCAGCAAGTAGAAAGTTTTCCGATTTGTTTTGGCCATAATAAATTTGGACAGCTGTAAGCAAGCAACAAATGGGGAATAAGCAAAACAAACGGCATCGGTCACTGCAATAGTTCAAAGAAAAAGTCAAGGACCATGGGAATCGCTTCGGTTTTGATTCCGTAATGTTGTTTCTCTTGTTTTTGTTGTGTTTTTGCGTAACAGCGGAGAATCAATCTTTTTTTGCTCCACAGCTGCTCCACATGTTCCTCCCTGGCTGCGAGTGGCTCTGTCAAAAATGTTGAGCTTGTGTAAACAAGCAAACAGGCAAGTGGGTGTCGAGTTGTTTCTGCTGAGCAAGCTTCCGCCCACTCACATTTAACCCACTACATGTCAAAGGCTTAAAAAAATATATTTAAAAAAAATGAAGTAACAAATATTTCTAAGAAAAAGAAATAAAAAAATTCCTGCTTCAGTTGCTTAAAATTAATACTGAACACTTCTAAAGAGTGGTAGATTGGTAGATTGTTATCTTTCCTCTCCTTTCCAGAAAAATTCAACTTTAAAAATTCTAAAAAAATAAATCCTTTTGTGATGCTGTGGGTTAATTCGAATTCATCTCATCTGCACTCAACCATCTCATGCGTATTTTCAGCCTGCACTTGTTTTGCCTTCCTTGCCTTGTTTTTATTTAGCTGTTCGAGCATCTGTTGCCCGACTTCTGTTTTCCCTGTTTGCTCAGTTGGCTGTAAGCTGTGTGTTTGCCTCAGCCCCAGCCAAGTTAAATAATTTTAAATGTAATTTTCTGATGCGCCTACCACACGGATATGCAACGTTCTGAACCCGAATCCAAATCCTCTGGCCCACTTCAGTCTGGAGTGTTACTTTTGGCAAATGTCAGAGTGCCTCTACACACACTCCAAATCAACGTTGTCTGTTGGATATTATTTTTTTTCGTTTAATTCTCTACATCCTCCAATGAGTGCACATCTCCTGTTGGCAAGGACATGCATAAATATTATAAAACGTGCTCTGCCGTAGATAGGTGAGTGCAGACCCCAAACTGTCTGGCCAAAAAGCTTACCCCTGGCTTTTATAAATAAGCCCACTTGCTGATTGTCTGCCCCTGTCTTTTGGGCCTATCTGTGTTTCGTCCTAGGCTCCTAAATTTCTGTAAGGAGCTTTTATGCTCGGACTAACTGGCTTCAAACGCTCTTCCTTAAAGTTATGCCATAAATTTTGCTCAGATGATGGTAAAAATCTGGAAATTTCTTCATCCGAAGGAATTTTTCATTTGTTAAACCAAAACTAGATTCTCATTACAAAGCAGTTGTACTTCAATGACCAACATTCAATATAATTTTAATGTTTTTAAAAATATTTACAATAAGTATTGCAACATTTTTGCATTAAAGAATTTTCTATTGTTCTAAAAGCCTCTGCTCCATACATTCTCCTTTGTTTGTGTTTGGCTTGTGGTATTTGCCTACAAATATGATTGGGATATCTAATAAATGGGAATCGAATACGAAAATACTTCAATACGCTGCTGTGAACATAAAATCATTGGACCCCCTGCTCGGCTGTGAAGAAACAATATAGCAAGCAATCATAAGGCTTGGCTCTATAGAAATTAATTGCCAGTTAAATGCAATTATGTGCAGCAAGTGGAAAGATTTCATGAATTTATTTACGCCCACAACAGCACGAGATGTTTTTTTAATCGAGAACAAGGCGAAAAACATAAAAGATTACCAAGGAGGTATTATTAATTAAAGTTGTTTCCCGTTTGCTTAAGCCGGGATTTGTCATATGCACATCAGACTTAATTAACTTGAATGTTTATACGCACTTTTCGTGGACGTGATTGGTTGATGGTTGCAGGTTGTTGGTTGTTGGTTGTAGGTGGTAAAGTGGCAAAGTGGCAGTGCCAAACTGGCCAACCGGTTAACTGGCAAATTGGAAAACGCGCTCCGTGCAGTAATCGCGATAAGAGTAGGAAATGTGGAGCGACTGCGAAATGTATTTACGAAAGTCCACAAACAATGTGTAAAAACACGCGCCTCGTATGTACTCTCTCGATGGGGGATTTAAAATTTTAATAAAGTCATATACACGCACACCCGACACAAAGTTGTTTCTGTTGCTGTTGATCTTGATGATGTTGATGGCCAAGAAGATTCCCACCCAATATGTGTGCGGGGCCACGCGAAAATATCGAGGGCAACGTCGGCTCAGTCGGACTTATCCGGCAGCAGGACTGTGGCCGAAATTCAAGCGAGTACATTAATTTTTAATATCTATTTAACATTTCAATCAACGGACGAGCACTTTTATCGCCCAATCGTTGCATTCGCCAGAGCGACTCGCATGCAAAAATTTAATTAATATTTAATTTTTCATTTATTGTATTTCTGTGTTTTGCTTGCAATTTTCATGACACATCGCGGCCCGCTAATAAAATTAAACGGCCCCAAAAAACACTCACACAAATACACTACACCGGCACGGAACGGCATACAAACACACTCGACCAATCTGACAGTGTCAGAGCTGTGCCTTATTTTCCTTATTATTTCTTTTTTTTTTTTATGTTCCACGCGCCGCGTTTTGCTCCTACAGCGGATTTTTCGCGTATCCTTGAGCAGACCGTTGCGCCACGTTCCGACACGAATCCGAAACTGAGCCACGGCATTGGCAAAAACGTTCCCGAGCACCAAAATGTCCTTTGGTCCGCTCGGTCGATGCCAGCTCGGGGACTTTTCCGCTCGTGCACGGCCCATCGTCCTTTGCTCGTTTCCACTCAATCCCGAATGAAAGTAAAAATTAAACCGAGCCACGGAGAGACTCGGCAGTTTGAGTTTGTTTTGGTTTAAATTGCATTGACTTGATGGCGCTCGAGATGAAGAACTGCTGAAGTGGGCCTATCCCAAGCTTTTTTTTATTTAGGTCCTGCAGCAGGATGCAGGATGGTTGTATAAATACATTATTTAGGTAAATAATCCTTACATCCTTACATCCTTCCTCCTTACATTTTTCCTAACATAGATTACTAAGGTACCAGTTTCAATGTTATAAGATCCTTAAAAACTTTGAAATCCTCCTCTCCTGTAAACATAAATGTCACATATCATGCCTCAAAGCTGCTACCATTATTTTTATAATCTAGATTTTCGATAATATTCAAAAGAAACTGGTTTACAAGAATTATAATCCTCTTATAAAAAAGTAATGCCCATTGAGACTCTTAAGATAAATATTTTTTAACCCAAACACAGCTTCAGCAAGCCAAAATAATAAGAGAAAATGTCCTTTCCAATTTGAAAATCCCTCAAAACTCTTCAAAAATCAACGCAAGCGCATTTTCCGCCTTCCAGTCAGCCAGTCTAGGAAATATAAGAGTTAATTTTTTAGAGGGAGTTTTTCTCTTTATTCAGCTCTCTCCTCAACCAACTTAATTTTATTCGATGGCCTTTTTTAGTAAAGTAAAATCATTTATAATTAGCTCAGCCCATCTTTGCTTAATATTTATTTAGTAATCTAAAAATATTTAGAATTGAAAGTTGTTTTTTATTACACTGTTACTCACTGAAATAAAATTATGCCCATTATGTTACATCTTCATGATTTTCCAAATCTGAAAGAATAAAAATAAATAATAAATTAATTTAAAAAAGTTTAATTAATTAGGGAGGATACAAATTCCAACAAATTTGAAATGTTTTTATTTAAACGCATATATTTCTGCATTAGCGGATTAAGTCATAAATCATTCAATTATCCATTATGCATATTTGATAATTATATTTAATTTAGAATAAATTACCCTATCATGTTGAGTTGGCAATGGAGGACGAGCTACTCCAGGCCTATTCGGTTTTATGCTGGTTAGTGGCTTGGTACCTGGCTTTACAGATGGCTTCGAAGATGGCTTTGCCGATGGCTTCGGTGTTGATTTATCGGGCATTTTGTATTCGCGATCGAATCCTTTTGAAGAATTTTTAAAATAATTTTTTTATATATCGAAGGCTCCGAAAATTATTTGACATACACTAAACGAATTTAAAGTGGTCGCCCACTAGGTGAAGAGGAAACATATTCAAATTTACATGACGAGTGTCAGAAGTGTAAAGAATATTTGTCTGTCATCGAGTCAGACTTCCAGACAGAGGCCAAAGGCCAGTCAGTCATTTGTCAGTCGTCTTGGTAACTCTCACGTTTGGCTGCCGTGAGGCTATTCATAAATATATACACTCGTATATATGTTTATGTTTGAGGTAATATATCATAAATGTCAGCGCCTGAAATTACGTACGTATAAAGCACAAAGCCATATAAATGAGTCTACTTTAAGACGCACTATATTTGTGTACTTTTCCGCGAAAAGTGTGGCACTCGCAAGAAATATGTCCGCGTCCATAGATGGCTCTGTTTATGGCTCTTATTTTTTATAAATTAATTTGCATAAATTATGGCATATGAGGGAGTCTAACTCGAAGCTAGGCCAAGCGCTGTTATTTATCAAAGGAGCGCAACACAACGCAGCGCACCGCAAATGCCTCTAAATGTCTGGCTCAAAGCAACAATCACTCACTCATTCATTCCATCATTCGCCGAGCCGCGCCCGGCCCGACCGATGGCCCGGCCCCTTCACTACATTCCGCCACTCGCAATTTGCATTTTTCGCACGGGCATTGTCCGCCCAGTAAACGGTACTTTAGCCACCCCCCTGGGGTAGGAATGGTGGGAGGGTGGCCTTCCTTATTTGGGGTGGCGGCAGCAACAATGTTGATTGTCTGCTAAAGAGCATAAAGTCGTAATGGAGTGAAGGCAGATAAACATAAAAATAGCATAGAATTGTGGGACCACAAAGGCGAAGACGATTCAGTCAGCCGGCAAAGAAAGTACAGAAAGCCAAGCTCACCGAATGGAAAATGCACGCGTACACTCAAATGTTATGGCCAATCACTTTATTTCACTTGTTTTCAATTTTCCTCACAGCTTAAAGTTCCACCCCGCAGCCTCTTTTTATATGTCTGTTGGTATGTATATATTTTTTTCACCCTCTCCCTTTTTGTGGGGGTGGCATCACGTAGAGGTCATGCTAATCAGTGCGACAGCTGCCAAAATGGTTTCGTCTTCATTTGAGGCAATGAGGGATTACACTGCGAAAGAAACAGTATTGGGAATTAAATGACCCGAAAGAGAATTGCGATTTGGCTCGCATTTAAATAAAACTTAAGCTCAAACAGAAATTAACTCAAAAAGTAAGCTTGACAAGACAGTCTACTAATAGTGTTTATTTTTAGGTACATTTTCCACCATATTATGAATTCCAGGAATTCCTTTCAGAATTCTATAAAGAAACTTTCCCTCCGTGCACCGAAAACCCATTCCCACAAAATAACCAACAGCCTAGCCACAAAAACCATCGAATAATTGAGTCATCAAATGTTTGACGCACCCTTTTACTTCTGGCTGCCGAACCGTCCTAGCACGGCTTTGACAATTAACCAAACTATAAAATGTTTAAGTTTGAACACCTGGCTGGTGGAAAAGTTGGTCTCTTTCCATCATATATGTATTTGGTAGAAAGCTCACATGCCAAAATATTCAAACATAGACACCCACACACATACAGAACGGTACGCATACATTTAAGCCAATTAGCATTTATGTGCGGCGTTGGCTGGCGGAGCAAAATGCGTTACATTTTCATCAAACGCACGACACTTTGTTTTAATTTAAGCAACCGCACGCACACAACCCCAGAAACGGGAACAGAAACAGTAACACCCACGAATCAGGACACAAATACACACACATGGTCCTGGTTTCGGTCTCGTCACGGTTTACAGATTTCCGTTTGTTTGCTGCGAGTCCCCAAAGGACCTTGCACGGGATATTACATTGTTTTGGGCAATTCGCTTTTACTGTGATTAATTTAAATGCACCACCTTTCCATCCTGCTTTCAAATTCCGTTGTTTCCTTTTTTTTTGTGTTGGGACATCACGTGTTTGGGATTCATAAATATATCCTTGAAGCCCAGAGCCGCAATTTTAAATCGAATTGCCCATAGAAAAGCCGGTCTGGTAACGAGACAATTAGCTCCCGATGGCAGACAACGCCTAGAGTTTCCGTGCTAATGAGGAATACCCTTGGGATTAACTGCAAGGAAACGGAATCATTGTGCGTCTGGAATTTATATGGGAATTGTAATCATATATGAATTTTATGGGCGCAATGGTGGGTAAAGTAAAAGGGAGGAAACTCAAACCACACACGTTCATAAAATATGATTATAGTTGGAAGTTCGGGCATTCCAAGTTCTACATTTTACATCTTAATTACCCATGAAGAAGAGACATATTTTGGGAGGGAAGTAAAGAACTAATTATGCTTTGCTTGTTCACGAATAAAATGAGAAAAAATAAAACGAGTTGATAGAAAAACATTAGAAAACATCAGTATTAAGTTTATATTTCAAACCGCTATCAAAAGGATAGATAATATTGGACTAAATCTATTCACAAAACCAAAGAGCATTGAAGGCAGCCAAGCTCTACTGATCAGTTCATCCTATTGTTCCTTTGAGCAATTAGCAAAATGCATTTGAGCCCACACCTGGGGTGTAAATCAATTCAATTTTTGGGTGTATGAACATGTGCACATGTCCAGATAGCATTACCTGTTCCACTAGGTGCGTGTGAGGTTTTGGATTTCCAGTGTGCGTGCAGCAAGCTATATGATCATGCATCATAATCCAGAACCCAAGGCTCACGCACTCATATACACTCGGCAGACCCCCACACACAGATACACATCAGTTGCTTTGTAATTAATTACTTCACACATTGACGCCGACCAGATTCGGGACGGGTATTCCCAACAACAGCAGCTCCAATGTAAACTTTACTCTCTGATTCCATTCCAAGTGCACTGAAAATAAAGTTGTCCTTGTTAAGTAAAAGAATACTTTAAGGTCTTAGGCGGAAATTTCTATTTATCCTGCATGCCGAAATCCGTAATTGCTATTTTTAGTTTTTTTGACTTCAATACTTTTTCGAACAGTGCTTAGTTCTCGTTGTTGCCACTCCTGGTAACTAATATTGTTACCAGCTTTTTGGATAGTTTGCTGCATGTTTGGTTAGCTGCTTCTGTTGCTTCTGCCGCTGCTGCTGCTGATGCTTGCCCCTCTGCTGTTCGTATCGTAAATTATGTTCCATTTATGCGGCATTGGCTTGAAATGGAAATTTGTCCCATTTGTTGCTCGACAACGGAACGACGAAGGCGAGACACTTGAGTATTCATATGGGAGCCCCCAGCCTGTTGTTTGGCATTGATTTATGTGACCGAGTAAATTTGGCTAAATATTAAATGAAACGTTAAGCCCGAATGGCTTTTCCGTGTGTGTGAACGCAAATATGCATCTTGGCGAGGGTCGTCTTTAATTTGACTTATAATTAGAAAATACCCTCTGACTTAAAAAGTTCAGATTCGAGGGCATTCGCTTGGCCAGCTCCCTTAGTCGAATAATGATGCCCTCAATTAGGCCCACAAAACTTTCTGCCAACAACTCGTCACTGCTGGCTGCAATTATGCTCGCTGGCAAATTAAGTTACCGTCTCAAACTTGAGCTGCAATCCCATGCATTTGAGTCGGTCCAAGAAACTATATAAAATATGCTGGGCTCCGGCAGTTGTGTTAGGTGAGAGCGGTTTGTTTGTTTGTCGGCTTGTTTGTTGGTTGTTGCTGTTATTTTTAATGAGCGAGAGTTGGAGAAAGAGCCTGATTACGGGCAGCTGCCAAGCAAGGAAGTTCCCAACTTGCAAGTGGCTTAATTATGAGTTCAAATTAGTTCTGCCTTAAATCTAGTTTACCTTATTAAATTTGAACTCACATTTCACGCACAAGTCAGTAGGAAGCGCGCAGTACGCATACGCCCTGTGAACCAACGAGTTTTAAGTGCTGCACATGCTAGATTTCTAATTAAACTTTCATGCGGCTGAATATTGCCCCAAAAAGTTGCACATTTGATTATGCTCCTGACCAATAAGTGCAATCATGTATGTTGCCCCAACACCAACAGCAATTAACAAACGGTCGGATTTCATTTGAAAAAAGCGAGGGTCTGGGAGTGAGTTGGCTAGCTGACCAGTAAACAAACTGTTGGCTTAAACTCAAAACCGGCAACAATTTATGCGGGCAACGAGCAACTAGCAACGAGCATCGGGCAATACCAACACCAACAAAACATTTGGCGAATTGCGCGGCCAACAAAACAGGAAAACAGCTAAACAAAACGACAACATAAACAACTCGCATATGAGCATTTGGCCAGCTCGCTGTCCCATCGCCACTTCACGTACATTGCGGTTGCCACTTTGCAACCGAAACAGCCAACAAATAGTGAACTTTTTGTGCTCGGCAGCGGTTTGTAGATGCAAAAACCTTTCCATGTCGGTACTTTGTGGTATGCAAACACTTTGAACAAATAGTTAACTAATATTTCGAATCATGATGCCATATAAGTTATTTCCAGATTTCAACTTTTGAGTTTTTCAGGAGCATTTTATAATTTTATTAATTTTAAAGAATTTTATTTCTCTGTTTGGAATATTCACTAAACCTACTATTATTGTATCTTTTTATGACGCTCCTGGTACCTTCTACCAACAAAGTAAATTGCTTTTAAATTTATAAACAACACCTGCAATTAAGAAGCCTCCCCTCACCAGCCTCCACTACGCTCCGATGATTCCACATCTTTAAAAGGCAAACATGAATCTGCTCTTCTCTTTTGCGGCCAGCTGTCTTCAAATGTTCCACTAGAAGTATTTTCACACAGCAATTTTCAGAGTAGTACAAGTGCCAAGCAGCAGCATCAGCCGCATCAGGAGCTGAAAAAAAAAATGAAAACAAAATATTATGTAATTTTACATTCAAGTGAGCGGAAAATATAAATAAGCAGCAGGTGCTCATTTCCTGTTCCGCAGCAAACACGGTACAGTCGGCACACAAGCACTCGCCCAGCTGCCCACCATGTCCTGGCCCAAAAGTGAGAGACGAGCTGGCCGGGAAAGGGCACGAAGCAAGAGGGCCATGGCAGAGAGGCAAGACGCAACGCATGCACGTGAACTATGGCCAAAAGCACACACACAGACACTCTAAAAAATATTTGCAAAAATGTTTTTGGGGTTTGGCGAATTGTATTTTTGCAATATATTGCAATTTTATAATTGTCGCAGAATTCTTTAAAGGATAAAGTTCTATTTAAATCATTCATTGAAAAGTAAAACTTGCAGGTTATATGTTTCAGTGATTTTTGGGGAATAGTATACAAAACCAACAAAAACTGTGAGTTTAGGTTTCAGTGTACAAGCTTGATGCCCCGGATCCTGTTTGTGTGTCTACAGTGGGACGCTGCGACTACGACGAGTTCATTTATATAAATGCCTCGACGTGGGCGTAAGGGCGTCCGGGGGCCCGTGCCACGCCCACGTTGTAATGAGCCTGGAGCAAAAAGTAAACAACTTCAAAGTGGACAAAGGCAATTACTTTGCCAGGTGTCAAATGTGTTGGTGCGTACAACTGTGTGTGAGTGTGTTCTTAGGATGACGACAGGTGAGTCCGTTGAGTACCTGTACCCGGTCAAAGTCTATAATTAACAAATGATTAATTATGCATGACTTTGGCGCCTTCGCTCGTTATCAACACGCCCCCCCCCCCCCCCCCCCCCCCACCACAGCCTTCTATCCAGTCGACGTGTGTTTCCTGTCCCACCTTTGTAGTTTTCCACAAACTTTTCGTAGCCTTTGATTCATTAACATTTTGGCCATGTGACTCTGCAGGCTTTTCTATATAAGTACCAACTCAGGCCCAATCTGAAATAGGCCTAATGGCCTGGCCAGGTTTACGATTGCGTCTTGTTTTGCATTTGGTTGTCGGCTTATTTACATAGAACATGAGAGCAGGCATAATTTGCATACGATTGCAACAAGTCTGAGGAGTTGGCCAACAAATATTAGGGATGGAACTCTGTTTTATGATATGAATATAAATACATGATAGTTTTAATTGAAATCTGTCCGATGCTCCAGCTTTAAAGAAGGATTAAAGGACTTAAAAAGGTTGGGGCCTATATAAGAATATAAATAAAGAGCTGTAATTTTTATGTATACTTTTTCCATTTAACAATACTTAAGATCACATTTCCATCTTCTTGCCCCTGCGGAGACCCTTAAGAAAGACATAATCAACGTGCCACTGGGAAATACGCTGCATGCCGTTTGGGCCAAGTTGACACTACTATGTCAGCCCGTTCCGTTGCAAGTCGGGCATGCAGGCATTAGACTATGGAGGTTAATTTGACTGAGGCTGCCGTTTGTGTTCTGTTCTGTTCCACCGCCGCTTTCTCCGGCATATAATTCGCCGCAGGCTGTCTCGGACACAATGGCGATCCCATTGCTGTAATGCTACAATAGCGCAACAAGAGACAAAGGATAAGACTGAAGTATATTTGTTTCCGCGGCTGATGGCATGTTTTCAAATCTTACAAGCCAAGTCTGGGGACTGTTTTGTATTCCTGTTCTCGTTCTGAACTATGCAGTGTGTGTCGGGCAATAAAACGTCTTTCACTTGTAAGTTCCAGTTCGCTCGCTTTAAGGGGCAACGTTGCGTATGCGCAATTATTAAATGCAGCATAAGGCCATTTGACAAGGGAACCACGATGCAATTGAACTTAATTGCTGGCAGTGATTTCATTTTCCCGTACTTTAAACGTTTTGTCAATTTTCATTGATTTTTCATCACTATTAACATTTGCTTGTACTCCGAAAAAAATGAAAAGCAAATGAACTATGCAAAAAGAGAGAAAGACAAGTGGGGATGAGGGAATTTTCCGCATTGCCCTTTTTAAATATTATGTAAGCCCTTTTTTCTTTACCAACCTCCAATTAGTGTGATGTGCGCCAAAGAGCCAAATCGATAAAAGCGTTATATTTCAAAATCTTTTCAATCTTCATTAGTGGCAACTACAGTTTTATCCCGAATCTTTTATGGCCGCCCACCGCAAAACAAGTTTCGGCTCGTTTTTAAACAATTTTTCGGCTTCTTGCCCAACATTTATCGGAGCATGCAAATCCGATAACAGCCAAAATAAAAAACCAAAGGGAGATGTAAAAAGGATAATAAAAATCGACAGCATGCGGCGCGACAACGGTCAGTCCACAACATCACCGGATGCACTAAAATGGGAAGGGTTTTGTTGGGTTGGGTTGGATTTTTTGGTCTTAAACTAAGGGTTGATTGCTGCCGGGCCCCGTGACTGAACCTAACCGATGCCATCCCCCATTTCCCCCTTGTCGACAATGTCTCAATTCAGTTACTTTACTGGTGTTGCTGTCGCCATTCAAGTCCATGTCGATGTCTATATGGGTATGCGTATACCCTTAAAAAAGTTCACTTAAGAAAATAAATTAAAAGTCTTCGCCTAATCCTTTTTCATAACCAATATTTTAAAAAAGTTATTGGCTTCATAAAAGTGTACGAGATACTGATTATTCTTAAAACAGAAGCCCTTAAGCGAACCTCTGATATTTTTCTCAGTGCAGTTGTAGCGCGGAATTTCTGGATGGTTCACTAATTTGATTTTTTGTACAAATCGCCAAAGAGAGTTGGCTTTTATTTCGTTATCGAGTTTTGTTTGTTAACGCTTAGCTTTGCAAATTTTACGCCACGGCCAAACCCATTTCTTCGCTTACATCGAAAACAATTTTGATCGCTTCTGCAGTGGCAGTGTGACAAAAAAATTTGCATTCAATGTCAATTTATGCAAATCTCATTGGACCAACCTCGCGGATGCACTGACTGCCGAAAGACAAGACAAAACTGTGGCCAATTGTCGGGTTATATGCTAATTATGCCGCCATTGCATCTAACGAAAATACTCGGAAATAAACCGTGGCAGGCATAGAAAAATTTAATTCCATTTGAATTACTTTCCGCTGGGCCGGGAAACGACAGGAATAAGTTGTGAGAGCGAAGGGGAAAAAAATTACAGGAAAATATGAATGGGTCGACCGGTCAGGCCGAGAAAGTGAGTGCTCTCTGCTCTGGACGTGGCCAACAAAACGAACAATAGAGCGTAAAATAAGTGCAAAGGCAGCGGGCGTTTAGTGAAGAAAAAAAACTTTGCCAACGCGCAGAAAAATTCAACGAAATGAAAAATGAACAAAGTGCCCTAATGGCAAGGCACACGGCCGCTTGTACTCATTTCAAAAGAGCCCAAAAAAAAGTATATAAAAATAAAAAAAAAGATTTTCCCCTCTCAGAATGAAAGAAAACGGCGGCCAAGAGCTTCAATTGAACAGTTAAACTTCCATTAATTGTACGCCCGGTCAGATCCACGTGGCCAGACTCCTTCCGTTAGCAATCCAATCGCATTTCGCTGCCACTCGCAGTGTGCCAACTGTGTCAGTTTCAAATTACAAATGCATGAACTGCTTGCCCAAACAGGTCAGCCAGCCTGCAAATTCGCGGTGAATTGTGAAGTGGAACGAAACTTGAAAGTCAAAAGAGAAGCGGGTGGAGCCAGGATGGGGAACTGGCGAATCAATTAGATGATTGTATCATTAGGAACAAAAACATGCGCCCAGCAGGAAATTAACCAACATTTGGGCAGCTAATTGGCTGCCTAAATGGCTCAAGCTGCTCGTGTGGAAATCCATTGAGGATCCCGGCTCGCAATCCCGGCTCCAATGAGGCGCACAGCGTAAAGTGTCCTCGGCCACACTTCATTGAAGGCTGTCAAAAAATTTTCAATTTACCAAATTAGTTGCGACCTCCGGGCCGGGCGGGCCCACACAACAGATGTGTGCTCAGAAATGGGGAAGATCCTGGGATCCAGGAAAAGAAATTAGTATTAAGTGAAATGTAATGATGACAACGCCAACTGAGAATCGCCAGCTGACAATAATGAGCTATCCTGGTCGGCACAAAAGATTCCGTTCCCTAATCCCCTTCCGACCATTACAAAAATTTCGAGTAGGCTGATGGGGGGAAATCGTTGGCGCAGCTAAGCGCATTTTTTAAAGCAAACTTTTCACTCAGGCGCCAGAGAAAAATGAAAATGAAAACCAATACGCATAAATAATAAAAAGCGCATTAAAGGAGGGCGCAAGTGAAAACATAAATCATTGACTCTGAAATGAAAAGCTTTGCGCAACAAGTCGTCGAAACAATAAAAAAGAAAGTCCCTCCCCCAAAATAAACCCCCACCTCGAACGCCAGAAACCCAACACTGTTGGTTCAAAGGTGGCGGCGAACATTTGACCGACAGCAATGAAATATATGTTAAATTGAAAAAAAATTAGAATTAATGGCTCTGGAAATATAACGCCAGCGGAAGGGATTTGGGGCAGTTGAAAAAATGAAACTTAAAGCCGCAACAATAAGAGGAAAATACACCATAATGAATTAGTATTTGAACATGCACTGAAAAGCTTAGACTTTAATAAAAATAGTTCCTAAAATAAATAAAACAAAATTATTTATACTTACATGAAAAAAACGCACGTGATAAATCGGAAACATAAATAAAAACCCGTGATAAATATAACTGATCCGCTTTACCAAACAGGACTTTTTCTAAGCTTTTCACACATTTAAATATTTATGTTTAAAACCAATTTTTTTATTATCTTCTTGAAAGGATTTGGGCACTCGATTCATAAAGACGGCTTACATTTTATTTGTTTTATAGAACACATCAATTGTTGTCAACTTTGTTTATTTTTATAAAAGATGTTTGGCATTTACTAAGTGATTGATGTCCAATAAAGGCATTAATTTTTGAACACTGGAACGGCGCATTTTCCACTTTCTCAGGGCGAAACTAATGACTCTTTTAGTCCCCGACCACTTTAAACATTTATTTTAAATGTTTTTGTTCCATGGGACTGCACTCTTTGACCTGCAAATGGAAAGCAAAAAGCGCAAAAAGGCAGCTCGCATGTTAATGTTGCGATGTAACACGCTTGTCGGCGGCGTCAACAAGCTTGGCGAAGTTTACGCATAATTTTATTTACACGCACACACAGCCACACAGGCTCACACACCTTTACACTGCATATAAATTATGTCAGAGGAGAGCTCTGTGTATCGTGTGGGTGTGTGGGTGGGAGGCGACTTTTTGTGGCCCCGTTTTTACTTTTTTGCAGCACACTTTTCAGCGTATTGAGCGTTTCCCTTTTGCCAGTCGACAAATAATTGAAAGCCCAGCTTGCATGCACAACTCGTCTACGTTTATTATTATTATTTCTCGACAGCTATTGAAAAACAGTGAAAAACTGAGCTACCATATACATAAATAGTGCGGGGTCAGAGACGGGTTAATCAGAGAACGAGTTCAGCCAGGAGTTCAAGGCAAGAAGTAGTGCTGAAAAAAAAGAATGAATTTTGTGAGCGGCTCATTTGAGTTAAGCTCACCTTAGGATCGGCCTTTTTCCAGCACTGATGGAACCACCAGGCCTTGTGGCACAAGGTATCGCCTTCGGGATGAACACAGTTTTGCGACATTTCCATCAGTTTATCTCGCATCATGCGAGGCACTGTCTCAAAGAGTTTCTCCAGATGAACGTCTCCATTTTCATCCACCACTTCAATTTCGTGAAAGAAACAGTTCATGTAGCACTTGAGCTTTTCATCCTCGTGGATCTCTCCTTCGCTAAATTCTTTGATGGCCTCTAAGATCGATACATTTAAGACAAGTATTATTAAATAAACTTGTTTAAACTTATTTTAAATAAAGGTTTACTGCAAGAAATTCAATAACTGCAATAATGGCGCCCATTAGCCGTGTAATACTCACCCTCGGTAACGCCTGTTTTCTCCACACACGAGTCATGGAAGGGTTTGGCCATTTTCAGGATGCCCGGCGGTGGATACTGCAATTAAAAATTGTTGCTTAAGTGGGCGTGGCAGTGCAGCCGGGCACTTCATTAACCCACGTTCTCGTCACGCTGCGCGACAGCCGGCGGCAGGATCAGCGCTCCGCTGAGCAGCGACAAGGCGATTAAAAGGACAGACCGACCAAAGCCATTCAAAGCCATTTTAATGTGGCTCGTTCCGTTCCCTTCTGGGCCGTCTGCGGGAAACAGCAAAAATGGTCCAACGAATGTTCGGCGTTGTTTGCAAGTTCTGAATAAAAAAAACAAAAAAATAACCGGAAAAAAATACGAGAAACGTGAAACAAAAGCGACGATGCATAACAGAGTACACGGTCCAGGACGAGGACAAGCCTCGGAAGGACAAGAATGAGAAGCCCAACAAGGAGGCGGATGCAGATGCTCTTGACGACGATGTGCCACGCGTGACAGCTGGACAATAACAATGTATGTGTGGTTGTTTTTGAGTGCAGTGCAAAAAAAATAACCTTTATTTCCCTTCCAATCTAGGTTATATTAATATTGTTTAAAATAAAATACTGAAGCTTTTTATGCAAAATAAATGTAAGATTATCCTTAAAATATATTTTATGATTTTTGTACAAGTCACAGAAGTAATAGCAAGAATAAAAAGTTACTTCAATTATATCTACCGAAGGCGACATTTATTTTACACAAATTTTTACCCAAGCATTTGGCGTCTGTTAGGGTTTTTTTAAAGCCCTAGAATTTTTCCTTCCTATACCTATTTTATGTAGAATTTTTTTTACATTTATTTTTTGTATGTATTTTTGGAACCCGTGAGGAAAAGAACAAAAAATCATTTGTTTCTTGCCAGCTCAGCGCACGCTAAATTAATTCCTACCGCTGATGGCCGAACAAAAAGCGACCGCCAAAACGGAAGCGGAACTGTGCCCGAGATGTCAGCGAAGTCGTCACAAGTCTACAATTGTCGTGTTACGTCTGACAAACACATGCCCACGTGGCATGCCCCACGCCCCTTTAACCATCCGGCCCATTCTGGGAAATTCCTAGCCCAAGTCGACTGTGATATATTGCCTAGCTAAGGATTCAAGGATTCCTTATGATGTATGAAGATTGGCAACGGAAATTTTCCACAATTTAAATGAATTTCACGTTGAAGACATAAGCAAATAAAATGAGAATTGGGAGTTAAATGACAATATTACATTTTTCCAATTTTAAATATTTTAAATATTTTGATGGTACATTCTTAAACATTCTTTAAAAAAGCTTCAAACTCTCAAGGTTACTCTTGAAAAGCAATATAATTATAAACATTACAATTACTGAAGAAGAACATTTTTTTTTGTTATAAAATTATATTATCAAACGAATAAAAATAGTTCTTGCCAGAAAAATGTTTTTTGTAGCACACAGTACCATCACAGCCGCATTAGGAACGGATGCCAGGGTGTGAAAATATAAAATTTCGCATTCGCTCGCTTCTTTTGAAATTGTACAACCGAAATACATAAAACAAAGACTTCAACTTGCGCACAACTGTCACTTTTGTTTCATCAAATGTCAACGCAACAACCGAAACAAAGCCACAAAACGACATTCGCCCTTCCACTGAACTCGCCCAGTCACACAAATATGGAGGACGAATGAAATTACAGCAAAGGCACATTTTTGTTGTTTGAGTTCGAGTATGAATGTAGTATGTTGAATGTTTTTGTACGTATCGCACAGTTGTGTGCAGCATGAACGATGGATGGTTTTTTAATTGCCATTTCAATTTTCGTGTTGCAACGCGTCGTTTGCCTATGCTTGGGCAACCTTCGACCCCCACATTCGCCTTCTTCTGGGCAGGTCCTTTTTCACTCCTTTACCCTTGTTTGGTTTCAGTTCCTGTCTCTGTTCCTGTTTCAGGCAGTTGGCAGGCAGTCTTTTACCCTCCGGTTGGCTTTTAGTAGTTATGAGGAAAAATTCGATACTGCACACACGCCACGCAAGAATTGTTTGACAACCGCAGTCACAATTGAATTTGCTTTATTGCCGTTTGCAGCGTTTGGCTTTTATATTGATTTTGGCCAAGTTCTGCCTACCGGCTGACGTTCACAAAACCTCAGCCAGTTATCGGGCCAATTGTCGTTTCATGCCAATGGCAATGCGAATGCGAATCCGAATGTCTCTATCCGGCATGCCATTGCCCATATTAGTGTGCGTCCAACTTTCAAGGGCCACGCCCTCTGGCGTGTCTTTAATCATTAGGTGGAAAATTCCATACTATTCCCCTCCACAAATGGCAATGTTTTGTGGGTCAAATACTGCTGCTAAATCAACTTTCGAGGCAGACGGAGCGAAAGAAATGCAGAACGAAAAGTTCCCAGCCTGCAAAGTAATCAAGGCAAAGCAATCCCCACAATAGCTTTTGTTGGCCATCGTCCAGGCTAGACTTTCAGGTTTACAGAGGGTTCTTTTTAAGTGGATATCCACTTGAACTTGTTCGAATGATTGCTGCTGCAAAAGCTGCATTATCTAAACGGCCAACAGGTAAATGCATTTGAATCAGGCCATTTGAAGTTTTCAGCAAAGGGATTCGGCCAATTCATGCCCCAATTTATTAGCTACGGAATTTTCCTATTTCCTACACACAACAGAACTGTTTTTAATCACTATAGTAGCTTCATTTAATACCCCAATTAAGTTATATTTTCATAAGGAAATAAGTACTCAATTTTTGTTGATTGCGTTTCTACTTAATGTGCTGCAACCATTTATTTTTATATAAAACATATTCAATAATAAATTTAGGATTGCTAATATTCTCTGATTATGTTTCCGCACTATTTTAAATATATGAGCTTTAAAACTTAGACCAAGAAATAATGAACAGGATCAGCCTTTTTCCAGCACTGATGGAACCACCAGGCCTTGTGGCACAAAGTATCGCCCTCCGGGTGAATACAATCCTTCGAGGCATTGATCATCATATTACGGAGCTTTTCACCGGGAATAGCATTCAACAGCTTCTCCATGTGGACATCGCCGTTTTCATCAACGACATCGAATTCGTGAAAGAGACAGTTCATATAGCATTTGAGAGCTTCGTCCTCGTGAATTTGGCCATCGCTGAATTCCTTGATGGCCTCTGGTTAGTTTAGAAATTAGTTTATTATTTCAGCTCTGAAATTAAAAGACTCACCGTCTGTTACTCCTGTTTTGGGGGCACAGAGATCATGAAAATGCTGAGCCATTTTCAAAATAGCTGGCGGCGGCCACTGAATAAAAAAAACAATTTATGAATAGAGATATAATAAAATATTTTACACCTACCTCAGCATCTCGACGGGGAACCTGGGCAGCCGCAGAACCAAGCAAAAATATCAGCACAGCCAGGTGCTTAATCATTTTGAAATTGCAATGAACAGGCTGTGGCCTGAAGACGGCCCTTTTATGAGATTGCCAGGGAGTCAATTTCAGTGCGCCATCCACATGACTGTCATTAGAAACGCATACTAATTGCAGGTTGCCATTTTGATATCAATTGAGAATGAATTCACCATTTGGTTGCACGCGAAACTGGCAAATGAATAAATGACAGCCCATACAGAGCGGCAATTGATTGCAAAATGCCAAATGGAGAACTGAAAACTGGAAACACACAAATTAAGCAATGATTGTATCTGACTGGAACCTGCAATTTTCAGAGTGTCATCCTCAACACGCTGGATTGGTTCATTCGGAACCGAGTTGTATTTTGTTACCGCCCCAAATACTTTATTTTTGTGGGCGGTGCTGCACGCACACATTACGGGAAACATGTCATAAAAGTCAAATATCGCTCAGAGAAAAAATTTGGGCCAAATTTGATTCAAATTGCGTTTCTTTTGACACTTCGACATCAGCATATTTGACGAAAGCAATAGTGAAATATTTGAAATGCTTAACCTAACTCAATTGCTTTGAACCTGGGCACTGAGTATTGCAATCAATCAACAATTAAGATTCAAAATATTTCATTTTCTTACAATTTAATATCTTTGAACTTACTAAGTCCTTTCATTTCTAAAATTGACTTGGTTTTTTGCTCCATTTTGATTAAAAGCCGACTTCCAATAGCCAAACTGCATTATAACTTGAAATATTGCATTATTGCTTTACTGCATTATTATGTGAAAAAGCTTAAATAGTGAGCAAAAGGTGTTACGTTGACAGTTACGTTTTGCCCAACCTATGGTCTTAACTTGGTCACGATTGAAGCGTGATTTAGAAAAGAAATTCCTTTGATTAAATCGGTTTGAATTGTGTGCCAAAAATATCCACAAGTGACAGGCTTTCTTAACTTACATAACCTTCCTTGTTAATTATACGCTAATTGGCAAACTTCAATCTTTACTTTTTGTTGAATTGCCTCTTTCACTTTTCTTTTTCCTTTTTGTGTGGTTTTGCGGCAAATATATATTTGAGCCATAAACATCAATCAGCCATGAAATCAAAGCGATTTCTATGTGCTGCTCTAAAACTCCTGCATCTGCAACTACAACTAGCAACATCAACATCAGTTGCAGTTGATGTTGCCATGGGGTGGATGAGGAATATAATTATGGGAAAGCAGCTCGCTCGCAGCTGGCTGGCAGCCACATATTAATTTTATTATGACGCCATTAAAGCTTGTCGATGCATAAAATTATAGATGCTCTCTTTAGATAGCGCTAATTAAATAATTAAATATGCTTTAGGTCATTGCCAGTGAGTCGATTTATGAACGCCATCGGTCAGGCGCGACAATTATGCAATTCCAGATGGCAAATATTGAATATTTTTTTTTTCAGTCCTTGTTCATTACTCGTCCCACTTGTTTTGGACTTTTTGTGCCCCAAATGTTGTTATACTAATAAGATATAAGCCCATAAATCCTAAATAAGCTCTAGTGGATTCCAGTTTGGATTCCCTAATCTTCCACAAAGTAATTCATTATTATCCGCTCCCAAGAATCTCCTGCTGCAATGCTGTCTCCTTGCTCTTATTTTACTTCAAATCCTTGGAATTAATCTCAGATGCATCCTTCATTGAAGTGCACAAATACGGGGGTAGACGTCTTTAAAATGCATTGAAATATTACATTTTAAAGAAAATCTAAAATCTATATTAAACTCTATAGTTACGGTTGTAGTTCAAACTAAGAAAAAAACTGCAAAAACTTTCATTTAATGAAAACATACATCTTTCAGTGCAGCTTCCCCTTTTCAATTTTGTGAAGATTAGCACTTAACAATTTAAACTTTGGCAGATGTGGCAAAACTTGATGAGTTTTTTCTTTCATTAATGCATCTTAAAGGAAATATGAAAAGCTTACACAACACACAAGCCCACCTTGCACATATTGAGAGAAATACATTTCAATTAGATTCTTAAGATTATTTTGGCAATATATTAAACCGATAAAGCTATAGGAATACCAAAAATGAGTTGTAGACAAGAACGACTGACGGAACCGGAGGTAACACGTGACATCGATAGGGTACAAAACGCAATGGGATGGAAAAGAAGAAGCTTAAGCAGCTGTGAGCTGGCCATCGATGCACGTGAATGAAAGGGATGTCAGCGACTTAGTGGCTCAGCGGCAATCACGTGCCAAAGCAAATTGAAAGACTTATGACCACTGCCAAGTGGATTTCATAACAGGAACCGCTTAAATTAACCTCCCGTAGTTGCCAATCAAATATCGCTCTCAAAGGCGACAAAGTGCATAGCACGAAAGCAGGCAGTCAATAATAAGCATACGCCACGTGGGACCTAAGGTTCAGATGTAGAGCGGGCACTGAAAAAAAAGCTTCATTATAAATAAAGTGTTCTTTATTGGTCTTATTTTTTTGATTGAGCAATACCGTACTCTAAGCTTAAATAAAATCCGATTAAAAAGTTTTCCCTCTCTTGGAAATCGTACATATTTTGTTTTAAGTGAAGCATAAGAAAATGACCGAATGCCATGAAACCAAAGACGAACTTAGGGCAACAAGTTAATAGCAATAACGACAAAGCAGCACAAACACAACACACGCACAGTGCCATTAAAAATAATGCTAGCCAAAACACCGCCAATGCCGCTCCTCCCCAAAATTCCTTGAGCACCATCATTTGTCGCACACGAAACGCGTTAATTATGGCCATTGCAGTTTTCCCCACGTTTCCACCCATGTTCCATCCCACAGCATTCATTAATTACTATGCAAGCTAAGCGCTCGGCAAAAGTTTTGGACAGGGCCTCTCGCCTACTTTGACATGCAAGCGCAAAGTGTCAAATTAATTTTTAATCGCTGCCACCCGAATGCTGCCAAATAATAGATTTAGATGGGGCAAGGGCAGTGCGTTGTAATTAAAGTTTTCGTCTGGCATCTGCCGTCCAGAATTTAATGCAAATTGCCAGCAAGAGGTCAACTCATTTAAGTTGACATGTGTGTGTGAGTGAGTATGTGAGAGGGTCTAGTCCTTGTCCTGTGCGTCCTGTGGGTACACGTGGAGTGTATTAAATTTCAGAACTTTTTGTATTTAGGGACCTTTTTTGGGAAAAAAGTACTTTCTGTGTGCAACTGTGATTGTGACACATGTCTTATTTTCTTACTTATAATTTACGATAACTTCTTAAAAATAATGTATATTTAAAAATTTTATCCTGAACTTTCTTTATTTTATGCCATTCATGCTTCATTTTTCTCGCATTAATCGGTACCTTTAGGTCGAAAGATTCTACAACCCTTTCATGCTTTTTACCACCCCCTTTGTTTGACTTTGGCTTAGTCGCTATCATCGCCAGGCAGCAACACCATCAGCATCCTGTCAGCCACCCTGAGCCATAATAACACACTTTAATGCAGCGCCAAGCATCCGACAGCCATCTATTGGCATTTGACACTTGCAAATTAAACGCTCGCAGGCAGCTCCAGCTACAGTACAGGGAAGTGAATCCACGGACTGTATGTAACATTGCCTGCACAATTTATTGACACCTTATTTGAGAACGCACACAAAACGGCAGAACTCGTTTTGCGGTTTGCACATGCAATTTACATGTGTAATTTTTTGGGAGCAGCCGGGCATGAAAAGTTGCCGCTCATCGTCAGTTCGCCGGACCGCAGGACTAGGGCCCCCAAATGACAGCTGGTCGACAACTTCGTTAAACGAACTGCATTCTGGTCAGAGGGTACATACGAAACAACAATTGTGGGAAATAAAATGTTCTAATAATATACCAGAGTAGGCATGTCTCTGAGATATTGCCTATAAGTTGGATATACAATTCATTTTTTACAGTGTTTAGTTTGTCCGAGTTAGTGTGCAATGCATGGTCTCCTTTTTGCTGTTCGACATAATCGATTTACTGTAGGCAGCATTGTGGAACTCCGTTCTACGCATTTCATCAAAGGTCCTCCATCCACAGGAGAACACTTCTCCGCTTGTATAACCAGCTCCAATGAATTATAATTAATGATTGCGGCTTGAGCGGCGGCTTAGCATTTGAAATTTATAGCGGGGCCACTTGGAAATTGCTTGGGCACAATAAATTTAAATTAGTGCTAGGCAAGGCAAAATACACACAATAAATAACTGGGCAAGGTCAACGGTCCAAGGGATCCGAAGACTTCGGGCCATTTGAATTTAGTGGCGAATTTAATATTTTTATTGCCACTCATTGTTGCTCTGATTATTATTTATGCACAGCGGGCTAGGATTTTTTTCTCCCATCTCCCTGTGTGTGTTGCCTGCAAAAAAATGGCTCAAAGCCCGTCAAAGCTTTGCCCACAACTTGCATCATTAACATATTCACAGTCTATTAATTTACGGAGAGCGTGTCGCAGTCGCCATTGCACTTCCCCCGGCAGTCTCAAGTCGCCGAGCCATCATCAGCATCAACATGAAGCCCATTCTCGGTGGCTAGTTCACTCTCTGGGCACATAATTAGAAAGTTTTGCACTTAAATGCAAGTTGAGCATGCGGGCCACTCGAATGAAAGCATTAAGCCAAAGTGCAAGCCAAGCACACATTTGAAAATTGTGCTATAATAGCTGTGTATGAACCGGCAAGGGAAATGGAGCTTGGTCCGAAACTGCAGCTAGAACTGGGTCCCTTTTCCGCCGGGGATTTCTTCAAGTTATTAGTATAATGTATTTTTAACGTAATACTAGAGAATTAGTATAAAATTCCACTATATTTTTTATATATTCTGTGTGTCTTTCACTTTAAGCAGGAGGAATAATATGTTCAGTTATTTAAAAAAGCAAACAACCTATATAACTCAGCGTTTATGTTTTCCTTTTATAATCTGCTGTGTTTGGCAATATTTAGTATTGGGATTCAATTTTTGACCGCCGATCGCCTCCAGGATAGTTAATAATTTGGTATTTATTGTCCATCAACCCTTGGGTAAATCGAAATTTGGCAAATATGTGCATTCAAATGTGCATATGCATCGGAAAGTTTAAAGAAAATTGGAATTATTTTCCATAGTTGCACTAACTGGATCGGGGCGAGTGGTTCGCCTCATTCTGACCACTTTGCTCTCAAATTTACCGTTATGCATTTGGGCATTAAATTGCTGATAAATACACGAAATTGTATGTCATTAAAAATTAATTAAGAGCAAAATATACAAACGCATTCAATTCATGTGTGCTGGCCAAACAAAGTAAACTCAATTTATTTTTATTAAATGAAATGTCAAATGGCAATAAGCGACCTCTCCGCACCATGACTACCACTCAGAAATCGCAGTTTTTTTTATATTCAAACATAAATATGCATAAAAATTCATTTAACACTTGGCCACTCTCAAATTTGATACGCTAAACTGAACTGGGAAGAACGTTTAAAAGTGTCCCTGCTCAGGATTGTCATTGATATTCATGAGCTTGGGGCGTTTGAACTTGACAGTGATTAAGATTTGGCCAGCTTCCCTCTGCTGGCGGCGAAAGGCTTCTGGCATTTGCTTTACAAATGTAAATTGGACCGCCGTTTTTTTTTTTGGTTCTCCTCGCCCAGATATTTTAATTTAGTCTGTAAAAATGACACGGCCGCAAACAAAAAGCAAAAGGCGAACAGTAGGAGGGCAAAATGGCCAGCTGGAGCTGCGTTGTCCTTTTGTTTTCCGTAAGCGTTACCATCTTGCTGGTGTCCTTTTTTTTTAATTTTCATACTCTAAGCAAACGGATATCATAATTTTATTGTGCAGTTTGAAAAGGACAGGAAATTTCTTAAAGTTCGGACATACAAAGCATATTTTTTTAAATTTTTATGAAAATATCCATACAAAACACTCTATTAGCTTTAAACTTTATAGTTTCCTAGGAAAATCATAAGAGATATTTTTATGAATCTAAATATTTCATAAATTTCACGGGTAACATTGAAGAATATTGTATTTAATGAAGATATCACTCTCATTTTTAAAACTTATTGTTGCGCTTGGATTTCTGAAGATTTCTTTTTAAAGGATACGTTTCCAGAGTATTTTTAAACCGCACATCCCGCTGGCGTTTTTGTTCCAGTATTTTGCGGCGTTGATTCCGCCAGTCAAAACGGTGGTTACATCAAAAGGGTTGACCCACGCGCTCGAAGCGGGCCGCAGCTATGGAAATTTTTTCCGTGGTCCTTTGTCCGCCCTCCTGTCGAATTTCTATGCTAAAATGTCAGGCAAAAAGCGGAATGAAACCAAATAAATGCAAACGATGTCAATTTAATGGTCGCTGTTGCTGTTGCGGCTGCTGCTGGCCGAGCTTCTAAGCTACGTAATGTGTAATGTCTTTTTTAAAATCATGGGCCTCCGCTCCCGCCTAGCTCACTTGACCTATAAAGTTTTTTTTGCTATCAGAATTCTGCAGCTAACTTGCTAGATACTCCGAAAAAAAACAAAACAAAAAATAGACGAAAAGTTGATGCTGCAACGGACAGGGAAAAGTAAACTTTAATTATAGCTGGCCAGAAATTTTCTAATGAATGCCTGCTGCTGCTTGCCCTGCTGCGTTTTCTATTTGCTCGCATCCACTACTCGCATTATTTATTTTTATTTTTGTGCTCAGTCCCCCTCAGTCCGGCAGCCTTATTAAAACTTTCTGTCAACTTGCAACTTGCAAGGCGCTTGCTTTCGTACTTTTTCGGGCTTAAAGCAGGCCCTCCGCTCATCTGTTGCCATAGTTATATGCTCTATCCCAAAGCAGAGATGTATGCTACAAAATTTTTCGGCTTTTCATGAGAACAGCCGAAAAGAAAAAAAATTCGCTATTTAATTAGATCTAAACGCTGGGCGGACTATCTAATGTGGGGCTGTTATCCTATTTGCCTATATTTTTAATGCAATTTGTCCTAAGAAGTTGTTTTTTCGGCGTTGCCAGGCCAGGAATTGTTTAATTAAAAGTTTTGTGCTGCCAGTCGCAAAAAATAAGCAAAAGATGTTGGCCTTGTTTTTTATTGTGCTCGCTTTCAGTTTCATTTAGGTCGCCCCACTTTCTTCTGGGCACTTTAAGCATTTCCATGCAAGCGCCGAAAATGTTTTCATTAATTAAACGCCAGGCATCTCAGCCATCAGTTGACTAATATTATTATTAAATGCCTTTCCATTGAGCTTTTGTCCGCATTTGGCCTTTTGTGATTTGATGGCAGAGCGGGGGGGAAGCCATTCAAGTTGAAAGTTCCCCAATTGTAATTAAATAAATACGCAACGCCCAGTGCCCCAATAAGGCTTTGAATGTGCATTATAATTATGCCTACTTAAGGTCACATCAAAGCCAGTTTCAAAGATGCTGGGCATAACAATGTGCCTGCCAAAGTTATTTTAATTACCAAATTAGCAATTAATAATAGGCGAAACAGCCGCTGCGAAAATAGCTCAGGGGAGTGAATTATTTGAATGGGGTCAGATTGAAAAGTTTGCCAGAGCTGTCGTTAAGAGATATTTATAGAGTGAGCTTAGGTGGCCTAAGCCCCATCATTCAACTGGCGACAAATCAATACCTGATGACTTATGTAAAAAAAATAGGAACAGGCTCCCTTTACCTGTGATTGGATTTACCGAAAAAAAGAAAATGGTTCACAGTCTCAGTCACATCGTCACTCTTCACTCCGTTTTGCAGTTGCTAGAAAAATATTTGCTTAAATTTGTTTGCAGCCCAGTCCCTCAGAAAGGTTTCAAAATTTCAGTTGGCAATTAAAACGCAAAGAGAACGCCACTTGAAGTCTCTGTAAAACCAATCAAAAAATACCATATCAATGCGAACATGAAAGAAGGGGCGTTTTGGTGGCACTACTTGTTGGCAATAGTGGATTGTTAGGTGGTCCTTGGAAAAATAGTAAAAGTTCAGGCAGGACACCCCCAAAGCCGCACACTCTCGATACACTCTTAGGTAAAAACCAAAAGCAGACTGGCCACTGTAGAAACTTTTTGCTGCAAAGGGTTGACACCCATTTGAGGTTCGTTTTAGAATATTCCGCGAAATCAATAGATAGGATCTAGATGGTGTACAGAGAAAAATATGGAACTGTTTCCTCGGTTTGCAAGACTAGTAATTTCCTAATTGAAATCGCTCATTTTGATAATTTATATTTATATAATGTTTATTAAAAAAATTAATTTTGAAAATATTTAAATGAAAATGAACTCTTTTGCAAGTGTAAAGTTGGACATTACAGAGACGTGCACACAAACAAATAAGCAAAAGGAGCAACCCAAAAAGAAAACAAGCTCAAATAAACCTCTGTGGGCAAAATGTCCGACCGTCTCCATTTCTATTTTTTGTGTTCTTTTCCTGGGGATGGTTCGGGCTTGGAGTAAGAGGCTGCTGCAAATGTGCCAAAGTTAATTAAGATCGAAATCAATATTGGCCCTTTAGCTAAAAGCATCAAACAATCCCAACATGCCCCGTCGGGCCTTTCCATTCCATTTCTAATGCGCCCCGGTGGGCGTCACCCACGCACCAAAAACAAAAACAAAACGAATGTGTCAAAGTGTGGCAGGGCAAAAGTTCGGAATTCAGTTGAACCGTACGGCACCGGACCAACTAACAAAATAATTTAAGATATTTTGTGTTTGCTAATCCGAATTGTCCGTAACTTGGCCATGGTTAACACATTGCCGCATCTTTGATTTGGTGTCTAGTCACTGGTTGCGACCCCGAGTAAGTAAAGTATGTAATTTAATTTGCCTAAACTTGGATACTTTCATGTTATCCGGCCAAATGGAATGTCTCTTTTATGCCCAGTCCACGCCTCGTGCTCCCATTGTAATTAAATGACGAGCTTTTCCGACGAGCCCAAAGTGCGAAACTAGCACCGAAATTCTCCTACGAAACTATGCCACAAAATGGAGCAGAATCGACCAAAAGGAAATCTGTGTCGTTGCAAAACTTTCCTTTTGTGAGCGCTTCATAAAGAAATAGTTCAAAAGATTCATTACAAGTGGAATCAAACCAATATTAACTGCTTGTCCCTTCCCTACCCAAAAACCCCAAGAAAATGGATGAAACTTGTGGCAATCCATCTGTTCTGCTTTATATTAACTGTTATATATGGACTTTTATTCCTATAGAAAGTTGAGTGAGTAAGTGCAATCCTCCAATAATAAAAAAGTGCAAAAATATTAGCCAAAATCAAAACTCTTTTGAGATAGTTAATTTATCCGTGCTTCGCAAAACCAGTTTCTTTAGATCCCAATAAGTAACAGATACTCCAATTGATGGTAGCCAGTTTATAAATAGTAAAGCACTTTGAAAACTCAATTCAAACTGACAATTAAAAAGCCAGATCTTTGGATTCTAGCCCTTATCGTGACCATTACATCCAACACGCTTAACCATAAATTATTGCAATAACATGTGTAAAATCTGTACAATCTACTCAGTAAATGCACATAAATCGGCGATTTGTAGCTGTGGCCAGAGTGAGAATTAAAATCGTGTATCAGAAAAAACGCGAATATTAACATAATCCCTGTGATAATTGAAAAACACATTTGTGGCCACGTTACATTTTTTGAACAAACCGTTTCTGCTTATTGAGAAGGACCAATTTTGCGGATCTGTTATTGCAATTTAATCACCACTGAGCCGGGCATTAAGTTTTTGGCTATTGCAACGATAAGCGACCTGGCCAACCGGACGCTTTGTGTTGGCCCATAGATAAGCTGCTGCCAGCATTATTTCGCTGGTTCATTTACAATGCCGCAGGTGCAGCCGGACGTCTTCCTTCCACTCTAATGCATCCCGCGAATCAAAACGAATTGCCTGGCATAATTGTGGCACAAAGTTGCTGTGAGAACGCTTCTGCTTAAAGCCACCGATTCTAGGGGTCGATATAATTGGGGCAGGTGGCTGAAAGCCATAAAATGCCCGATGTACAGAAAGTCCAACTTGTCCGACTGCATCAGCTTCGTAGTTCAGCCGTGCAGAGCCTGAAATAAAATTAAAAGTTTGTGTGTGCACAATGGGCTCCCAGCATCACCCACTTGGCTGGCCAAATGCATAAAATTTGATATTTTATTTGGAGCCTCGAGTCACTCGCCCTGCATTGCCAGAACGTTCCTCGTCCCTGTTTCGACTCCAGAACCTCTCTCCAGCTCCTCCTCCGATTGCCACAATCTGTGTCCTGGCCTCTGGGTTGTCGTCGTGTCCCGTGACAATTGCAACCGGAAACGCGCATAAATGTTGGCAACTAACTCGATTTTTTACCCACACCACTTTTGCTTCAGAGCTGCTGCTGTAAAATATGGCAGCAACATTGTTGAAACTCGAGCGGAATAAGGAATTTCACTTCTTATGCTACTTCGTCTATATTCAATGTCTAGCATTATTTTCAAATAATTTTAAAGCTTTATTAAACTATAAATAAATATGAAAAAATAAATATATATTTCTGTAATATATATATAAATTTTTGTTCAGATTAAATCAGAGTACGCATTGCAGGGAGCACAATAAACGCATTAGGGGGATTTCGGGGTCTATAGTTTTGTGTCCATTTTTTAACTTTTAGCATGGTATTTTGCTTGAGGTTCTAGCTTTACAAACGCCCCAACATAAAGGCTAAAATCGAGCATTGTAATGTTTAATTTATTTTCAGGGTTAATTGGGCAAAACGTTACTCATACGCCAGCGAGACCATAAAAAGGCACTGCAATCGAGCGAGGCAAACAGTTCATTAAAATGGCTGAATGGGCATAATTTTCAAATTAAAATTCAAAAGTTTGCCAGCCCAAATAATGAAGCCGCTCCACAATCTGTTGCCAATAGTCAAAAAGTCATAAATTTCGAATGCAACAACAACAGAGGCCCGAGCAAAAACGTATGGCCACCGTATCCGTGAAAAGTGTTGAAAGAGGCATGGCAAGAAATTTGTCGTTGCCGTTTGTCGACTCGGAAAATTACTTTCAAATACACCCATACAATGTTGTTTTTGCAGTGGGATTGGAAATGGGAACGAGAGTGGGTGGGGGTGTGCTGCCAATAATAATAATAATCATAACGAAGAAGCAGCAAAAGCATCGGCAACTTCACGCCGAAAGTGGCAAAAACCTTTCAATGATGGTGCGACTGTGACTGCTTCATCGTTCCTCTGGCTCCTGCTGCTGCTTCTTCTCCCGCTACTGCTCCTTCTGCTGCTGCAATAATTTTCGAATTTTCATTTGCCGTTGCGCCTCCGAAAACACAGCACAGATGTTGCTTTCTGTCGGTGGATCTACGAAAATATAGTCCTTACCCCTCGACCCGCCAATCTCTGAAACATCGACAAAGGCAACGGTAACGGCCATAGCAATCGCAATTCAAACACCCAGCGCAGCACACACAATTGAAAAGCTATTTTTCTTCGTTTTTTTTTTCATACGTAAATTATGTGCCAAAAATTGGACGTTTTGGGTTCTCGGATGTCGACTGCCCCTCATTGTATCGAGAGTTCAGTTCACTTCAGCCCAGCTCAGGTTCCATAATTATGTGGGCCCCTGGTCGCCGGGATAATTTGTTTGTTATGTAAGTTGGCTTAGGTAAGCAGCATTGTTGGCACTCCGTCAACAGCTGCAGGGAATTAATTGGTTATACTTGAGCCGCCTCGTATTTGATGCCCAATGGGCGTAAATTGAGCCCACCTGACCTGCCCACGTGTATTTGAACTAGATAATGACCGTCATCTTATGCAGATCCGGATCAGGTTTAATGAATCTTGTTACCCATATATCTTTAGTGTTTTTTTTTAATAAAACTTGGTATAAACCCAAATTAACCAATTAATTAAAAACCATTACAAAAAAGGTAAATTCAGGATCGATCTAAATACAGTCTAAGGCTATATTTTCCTTCCCAAGCATTTTCCACATTTTGAAGAATATCCCTCACAAAAGTTGAGAAAAAATCTAAAAAATATTTTGTTCCTGGATTTTGATGCAGATTGATGCAGAATCGATCTACAAATCGTTTAAGGTACTCCGCTTAAGAATCGGATAAGTATTGGCAAAGATATGGCCTTGGCTGGGAGCTACATTTTCCTTTCCATGCATTTTCCACATTTTGAAGAATATCCCCCACAAAAGTTGAGAAAAAATCTAAAAAATATTTTGTTCCTGGATTTTGATGTAGATTGACGGAGAATCGATCTACAAATCGTTTAAGGTACTCCGCTTAAGAATCGGATAAGTATTGGCAAAGATATGGCCTTGGCTGGGAGCTATATTTTCCTTCCCATGCATTTTTCACATTTTGAAGAATATCCCCCACAAAAGTTGAGAAAAAATCTAAAAAATATTTTGTTCCTGGATTTTGATGTAGATTGACGGAGAATCGATCTACAAATCGTTTAAGGTACTCCGCTTAAGAATCGGATAAGTATTGGCAAAGATGTGGCCTTGGCTGGGAGCTATATTTTCCTTCCCATGCATTTTTCACATTTTGAAGAATATCCCCCACAAAAGTTGAGAAAAAATCTAAAAAATATTTTGTTCCTGGATTTTAATGTAGATTGATGGAGAATCCATCTACAAATCGTTTAAGGTACTCCGCTTAAGAATCGGATAAGTATTGGCAAAGATATGGCCTTGGCTGGGAGCTATATTTTCCTTCTCATGCATTTTCCACATTTTTAAGAATATCCCCCACAAAAGTTGAGAAAAAAACTAAAAAATATTTTGTTCCTGGATTTTGATGTAGATTGACGGAGAATCGATCTACAAATCGTTTGAGGTACTCCACTTAAGGATCGGATAAGTATTGGCAAAGATATGGCCTTGGCTGGGAGCTATATTTTCCTTCCCATGCATTTTCCACATTTTTAAGAATATCCCCCACAAAAATTGAGAAAAATCTAAAAAATATGTTGTTCCTGGATTTTGATGTAGATTGATGGAGAATCGATCTACAAATCGTTTGAGGTACTCCGCTTAAGGATGGGATAAGTATTGGCAAAGATATGGCCTTGGCTGGGAGCTATATTTTCCTTTCCATGCATTTTCCACATTTTGAAGGGTATCCCCCACAAAAGTTGAGAAAAAATCTAAAAAATATTTTGTTCCTGGATTTTGATGCAGATTGATGCAGAATCGATCTACAAATCGTTTAAGGTACTCCGCTTAAGAATCGGATAAGTATTGGCAAAGATATGGCCTTGGCTGGGAGCTACATTTTCCTTTCCATGCATTTTCCACATTTTGAAGGATATGCCCCACAAAAGTTGAGAAAAAATCTAAAAAATATTTTGTTCCTGGATTTTGATGTAGATTGACGGAGAATCGATCTAAAAATCGTTTAAGGTACTCCGCTTAAGAATCGGATAAGTATTGGCAAAGATATGGCCTTGGCTGGGAGCTACATTTTCCTTTCCATGCATTTTCCACATTTTGAAGGATATGCCCCACAAAAGTTGAGAAAAAATCTAAAAAATATTTTGTTCCTGGATTTTGATGTAGATTGACGGAGAATCGATCTACAAATCGTTTAAGGTACTCCGCTTAAGAATCGGATAAGTATTGGCAAAGATGTGGCCTTGGCTGGGAGCTATATTTTCCTTCCCATGCATTTTTCACATTTTGAAGAATATCCCCCACAAAAGTTGAGAAAAAATCTAAAAAATATTTTGTTCCTGGATTTTAATGTAGATTGATGGAGAATCGATCTACAAATCGTTTAAGGTACTCCGCTTAAGAATCGGATAAGTATTGGCAAAGATATGGCCTTGGCTGGGAGCTATATTTTCCTTCCCATGCATTTTCCACATTTTGAAGGATATCCCCCACAAAAGTTGAGAAAAAATCTAAAAAATATTTTGTTCCTGGATTTTAATGTAGATTGATGGAGAATCGATCTACAAATCGTTTAAGGTACTCCGCTTAAGAATCGGATAAGTATTGGCAAAGATATGGCCTTGGCTGGGAGCTATATTTTCCTTCCCATGCATTTTTCACATTTTGAAGAATATCCCCCACAAAAGTTGAGAAAAAATCTAAAAAATATTTTGTTCCTGGATTTTAATGTAGATTGATGGAGAATCGATCTACAAATCGTTTAAGGTACTCCGCTTAAGAATCGGATAAGTATTGGCAAAGATATGGCCTTGGCTGGGAGCTATATTTTCCTTCTCATGCATTTTCCACATTTTTAAGAATATCCCCCACAAAAGTTGAGAAAAATTTAAAAAATATCTTGTTCCTGGATTTTGATGTAGATTGATGGAGAATCGATCTACAAATCGTTTAAGGTACTCCGCTTAAGAATCGGATAAGTATTGGCAAAGATATGGCCTTGGCTGGGTGCTATATTTTCCCTCCCATGCATTTTCCACATTTTGAAGGATATCCCCCACAAAAGTTGAGAAAAAATCTAAAAAATATTTTGTTCCTGGATTTTGATGCAGATTGATGGAGAATCAGTCTACAAAATTAAGTAATTTGCACCCAGGATTTATAAACAACGAAATGACGTTTTAAAAACCAACGTTATCTGATTTCTTTACCCGAAAGTTGAAGTTTACTATTTGGCAGCATGATTTGGCAATGTTTATCTATGGGATTAGTCTTCATCTTGAAAAAATCTAGGGAAAGAAAACTAGGATCAGCCAGTCATCAATTAGTTACTGGGCTATTTGTTTTCAGTTAACTTTTCCTTGCCGCTTTCTTCCATTTTCTTCATCCTCGAGGTACACTCTCCATTGTCATATTTATTTTCAATTATAACGCATGCCACTTTGTAATGGTCTTTTATTATTTGCACTGAATATTTTCTTATATTTGTGGAGGGCTTTTCTTCCTGTTTCCGCTCCTATCGTTGTTGTTATTTTCTCTTCTTCCTTTATTACATGCCAAACATTTTTCATATTTTCCGCATTACTTGCATTTATATACAAGCGCCAGACTGGCTCACACACAAACAAACACACAATGTTATCTCTCCGCTTCCGGCTGAAAGAATTTTTTTTCTTAGCGCACTACTCCCGCCCTCTCACTCTATCTGTTCGCCTTTCTCTTTTCCTCAATGAGCTAAATCGTGACCACCAAGTTGTCTTGGAAAATGGTCAAAAAAAATAAATGGATGATTGAATGAAAACCCCGCCAGCTGGCAAGAGGAAAAACTCTTTGTATATTCGTATGTATGAACAAAAAGTGACCGGCAAAAGTCCAAGTCATCCGAGTCTTTAAAGCCAATGGCGGCCGCCAATTTCCGGCTCTGCAGTTTCCTCCTCCGTGTTGCCTTCCTCCGATTCAGATACTTTTGGTCCGGCATCTTGTACTTGTACTTTTTTGGCAGACTGATGCAACGTCTTGCATTCATTGGCCATAAGCTTGCAATTTGTGTGTGCCCTGCTTAAAGTTCACTCCAAGTTGGTTGGCCCAATTTGGCGGCCGCTCCTTCTGCTCCAAATCCAGTTGGAGCTGCTTTATTAAATTTTCGGCCAAGATCCCAGCCACAGCCCAAGTCCGCATCCGAATCAGTATCCGAATCGGAGGTCCGAGCCCCGACTTGAAGTCAATTGCGGCGCTAAATTTTAGTTGCTCCAATTTCGCAATAGCAGACTGCGAAAAAAGCTAAAGCCTTTTCGTGGGGAGGGCGTGGGGAGACCAAGGAGAGACAAGCCAGAGTCCGCGGCTATTAAAATGCTTGTTTTCGCTGGCCTTATTATTACATACATATTTTCTTTTTTGCTCCCTGTCATCTTGTTTCATAGCCACATTCCGTCCACGAAAACTGAAAGAAATTGTCTTACCGTTTTAAAAAACATAGGAATAGAAAATTTAATAAATTCAAAATAAAGAGTAGGCACTACTGCAGCAATGAATGCCAAATTCTTATGTTTTTATTTCATTAAAAATGTATAATTGATTTTGGTCTGGGCGCACAGGTTTCATAATTTAGAAAATACTTTGGGCTTTTAGTTTATGTCTAAAAATAAAGACACTCAAAGTTTAAATATTTCTAAATAAATTTTGTATCATTTTTCCTTGAGTGCACCCAGACAAGCAGTCTGCAACGCGTCTTCTGGGATAATTGAAATTGTTTGCACAATTTTACACTCCAAAGGCTAATGGAGTAGTCGACCGAGTCGACTGACTGGGTGTTGCCTAACTGAGGCGAGGCCATCCGACCAACCAGCCAACCGTCCTGCGACCTCCAACATCCCAACCCGGCAAGCCAAAAGCCAGGCAACCAAGCCCGTCGAGCCAGTCAAGCAGATCCAGTGGCTTCTGCTTGCTAACTGGAGGCCATTCTAAGATCTGAGAGCTGAGAGCTGGAAGCTCTGAGCTCCAAGCCGGAGCGGGTGGAATCTCGAGCACCACAAAGCAAAACGCTATACCAAAGCCACCGCCCGGGGGCTGCACCGCCAGAAGTTGCTGCCAATGAAATGTTAAGCAAATTGAATTTCTGCATAACAAATTGCAATGCAGATAATTTGTGTTAGATAACAAAGAAAATCTGAGCAAGGCCGCAAAGCGGGAGAATCAAACAAATTAAATAATTCAAACTTTACTGACCTTGCCGGCTAGAATTTCAAGTATTTTGAGAACGAGGAGATTTTTGAAGGCTTTTGAAGACGTAAGCACCCATTTGAGGAATATTTTGAGAATGAACAAAGTATTTTTATTACTAGTTAAGTCATTTAGAGGTAAGCTTTTATATTTGAATTTCTTTGTGAATTTTCTCTTGCGGATGACCAATATTTCTTGCTTTCAAATTAATAAAAGAATATAAGGGGATTACTTCAAATTAAAGAACTAGAACCCAAGCAAGGGTTAATTAGCTGTGGTTCACTCGGCCCTCGTACTGTGGCTTGACATCTCCAATAGGTCGGACAGGTGTGTACACACGTGCCAGGGAATCTCATCCGACCGTCTGTGGGTCTGCCCTCTGATTGGAATGCAATTACAATTGTAATTACAATTTTCACCAACTTGGCCTTGGCCCGAACACGAGCTTGTGAGCCGGCGCTGGCCCTGGCCCCCTGACAGACAGCCGGTTCAGTGGCAGCAGGGCGAAAGGAGAAAGAAAGCCATTTGCATATTAGAAGTGTTTTTCACACCTCAGGAAAACCCACACACCCCGTTGAGTGCGCCCCCCGTTTGCTGTTTATTGTTTGTGAAATAGATAGAAGAAATTACAGCTCATTACAGCTCACTGCAAATAAAAGAAGAAATTACAGCTCATTAGAAAAATGAAACAAAAATGCAAATAAAACGAATGCAGGGAAAGGGCTCGAAAGGAAAAGGAAAAGGCAACAGGAGAAGTAAAAGCAAACAGCAGGAGGGCAACAAAAAGGATTCTGCCAAGGCAGTGGCACCAACAAATCACTTAAAGAAAGGGTTCTCATTTGAATTTTAAAATAAAAAATCACAATGGACTCAGTTACCTTTAAATAATAATTTAAATATATTTTATTGATTTCTTAAATACAAGAATCATTTTTTTTTCTTACAAGACTGATGTTTTAGTGTAATAGCCACAGAAGTAGCAGCAACAACAGGATGTGCTAAGGCAGACGACGAGTGAAAAATGTAAATAAAATATTGCACGGGTGGTGGTCTGAGCTGGGTGAAGTGGGGCAGGAGGCGAAGGAGGCGCAGGAGCACAGGACCACTTGAACACGTTGTCAAGAAGTGTGGCTTGCTGTTTGCACACACAGCTCGCATATATTTACGGGCCTGTTAGTATGTTTCTGGGCCCGGGTGTGGGTGTGTCTGGCAGGACTCGCAGCAGCATCAGCCAGGACACATTATGCGTCGTTTAAATAGCAATAAATCTTGCATAAAAACACGCGTCCAGCAACAATGGAGCTCCGAAGGACAGACCACTTGACTGCATCTTTAATATGGAAAATCAGTTGGCTAACGACATTGCCAAAAGAAACCGCAAAGTTGTTGTGGGATATTTGCAAAGCTAATTTAGCAGCAAGCTAGATTTTTGGGTGCACTTTAGAAAAAAAAGATTCAATAAGTACAAAAATATACTCCTAAAACACCTTTATATAAAAAAAGAACTGTACACTTCTTTATTTTTTCATTAATCAGCAACAGAATATATTATTAAATAACTCGTAGTTTAAAGACTAATGCCTCATAATTTTGGAATTTTGGTAAAAACCTTTGTGGGGGGAAAATTACATAATACGGATCATCAAGCCATTGGGTGCGCTCCATTAAAAGTTGAGCGAGAATGAAGTTGACCAAAGTCATCGGTGAGTCAAATTGAATTTTGCCCCAAGGCGCCGTCGCTGGCATCAATATTGAGTCAAAGGGATCAGCGCTAAATGCTGCACGCACCGTCAACGCCATCCATCTTACTTAATGTCAGCTGCAGTGCCACCCCGCTGCTCCGGGGGCGACCAGCATCCGCATCCGTATCCTTGATAGCACAGGCAGGAGCAGGACCAGTAACGGCAGCAGCAGCAGGCGGAACCCCAGCACTTTCCTCATTATGCGATGACAAAACAACAACTATTAAGCGAAGGAGGAGCAGCAGCAGCAGGAGCAGGAGCTGGAGAACAAGTAGCAGCGGTCGCACTTTTATGATTTGCTAACGACATAAGCTACGCGTCCTGGCGTTGCCTGTTTAAAAATCAATTTCATCGCCGCATGCAGTCCCTGCATTCTCCAGCCTTTGCCTTCGCTCTGGCCCTCATCTGCTCCACCTTGGGAGCAGCAAAAGCAGCAGGATCGGCCGCCTCGTGCCTTCTGTTTATATTCCTGTCATGCTGCGACAACGACAACGCCTCATACGTCCCGTGTACACACGGCGAAAGCCAATAGACGTCAGCATGATGGGAACAGGCTTCAGCAGCCATCACGCAGCATCATCGCACATCGTCCGTTACCCATTCCCCATTTCCCAGATTCCTTTCCGCCTTTGTCGTACACTTTAAGAAATTCAAGTACTAAGTTTAATTGGATTCTAAGTGGGATTCGATTTTCCACGATACTCACTACTCTCTGATAATTAACTTTATTTGACATACTACCAATTTAATCATTCATTAACGTCTAAGCTCAGTGATCCTTTTGGGAGTCTATATTTTTATTGTGTAGCCCCAAAACTGGCTCATCCTTTGTTTCTGCCAGCAGCCGGCGTGCGTCAGGTGTGCCATTTTAATAAATTATGCAGCCTGCTAAATGCTTAAACAATTGAATTTTGTATTTACATAATATGTAATGTGCTGCGACATCATTATGCAGACATCGGGCTTGCACCATGGACACGGAATAAGGGAACGGCATGCGGCAGGCCTCCACCCGCACATTATTGAATTATGCGCCGTGCCGAGAGTGGCGGCCCAGAAATATGACAAAAATTGTTGCAAGTTTTCGGGCCAAATAAATAGCATAGGATGAACTCTCTATCTCTATGGGGAAGTCGACCTCGTTCCCTTTCAGAGCGACAAATTTAATTTGACGTTTGAGAGGTCGGGGTAAACTTTATTAATTATTTTGGGTCTTTAATAATTTGTGTGCGTATTTGAGGGACTTTAAGGGAAGAGGTCGATGGGAGAATTATCCCGGGAATCCTTTGTCATTTTTCGGTTTTTATTGCATCCGAAGTTTTAACCTTTTAAGGATTCAACTTGTGTCAGATTTATTTACGAGTTTGTACAATTGAGGGTTTGAAAATTCGCCAAAATTAAATCATACGTAGAGAATTCGCCATATTTTATTACAGCTCGTATAGTTTATATTGCCCGCATGTACGTACGTATGTCTGCGAGTATCTTTAGACACTTATTTTTGGGATTTCATGAGCTCCGTTTTATATTACGCATACGCCACTTGGGCCGACACGTAGGCTGTGCCGACGAGAGCGGCCCGAACACATGCACGCCCAAGTGCCTAATTACGGACATGTGTCGGGGCATCACCCTCCGCTGCCCCGCGGGGAGCGGGGGATGATCAAGAGGGGATTGCGTGGCGTCTAATCAAAACTTTTATTTGCATGAAATTAAATTCAAGCAATTGCACTTAATTTGCCAAACAGGCAGCTATGGTAAATAAACAGGCAGCGTGGGCCACGGCAACCGTTGAGGAGGAGAGTAGGGTGTGAGATGGGCGATGGGCGATGGCAGGCTGGGAGGGGAGGCCCAGGAAAACCGAAATTAAAAATCAAGCAAGCGTAGGCCAGGATGGGGCGGGGACCATTGGCAATGAAATGCGGGACCAGGGCTGAAATTATGAGCATGCCAGCGAGACTCAAGGCGGCTTCCTTGGATCTTCGTGCTGGGCAGGGCGTGGCACTCACCGTCGCCTTCTTTTGAAGTACCCAAGGAAGCAAAGCCAAGGCTCATACAGACAGATATAAGCGGTTGCACTGAGAGAAATCTGATAGACTAATACATTAAGTATATCTCTGATAACCTGGAATCCTATAGTTTCATTTCTTACTCCCTTCATAGACTTTTTCCCGAGTGTACCCCTCACCACAGACGCCCATAAATAAAGTATTTGATGTGCATGAAGTTAATGTCTTATTATGCCCAAGTTGTCAAAAACAAGCGGCCCTGCCTGCCTGGCTGTTAGTTAGGGCGCCCCTAATGTGCGGGGGCGGCGGTTAATGGGCGTGGATTTTATGAACCTGAGCAGAGCACAGCCCCTCCGGAGCACAGCATCCCGTTTCCTCGGTGTTCGGTTTCTCGGATTCTCAGATTCAGATTCAGCAGGGTTCACCCGCCAGCGGCTTGAGTTTTGATTTGGCTTAAGTACATCAGCCGGCGCCGCCAGTTTAATGATAACAAACTCAACACAAGTGATAACGCGTCAAATTACCAAAAGCAACGTGCGTGTGCGTGTGCGGGTGGCGGGTTGCGGGGGAGCTGGTTGAGGGGCAAGTGGAGTGGGTGGGCGGGGCAAATCCAGTGTCATGGGTGTTGTAAATACAATCAATGAATTTCAACTGGTTGTCTTGCCTCGTTCCCGACCCTCATTCATTTCCATAGCTTTCCGGCAATTGTCGAGCTCCGGGTGGGAGTGTTCCATGTGTCTGTAATGTAGAAGTCCTTCGTATGTAGGTTTGGTCCTTCATATATGGGTACCAGTGAGTGTGTCTGTGCCAGTGCGTCTGGCAAAACGAAATTAGGCAAATTTAATGAATTTATGCTGGTGGCATCCCCTTTGTAATCCGAGTGCGCGCACAGCAAAGTAAGTGACCTGCTTCGTTCTCGGTTAAGTGGCCTTGCTCGAGCGGCTCGACGGTAATTTTTGGCAGTGGGTTGTGGGGAACACTCGGAAAAATGCATTTACCAGACATTTCTTCAATATGATTTTTATTTTTTTTTAATTATTAGTGCAATGCTGGGGATATTTTAGAGACCTATTTACCTTACCTCCAAGTTCTTGGAGTATCTCCCAAACCACATTACAGGTCACAGGACTCAATATCCTTTACTTGCAGTGTAAGCTAGGGGATAAGAATGAAAATGAGCCAAAGAACCTAACGCTAGAGCAGCTAAAGTCCCTAATGTCGAGAGTGGAATGCGGCGTGTGTGGAGCTGGAAGTGGGTGCAGCGAGGTGTGTGCGCCGGAGGCACTTTGCCGGCAGTTGCGAATGCGACGAGTGCGTGGAGCCAATGTTGTGTGGCTCCTTAATGCTCCTCCCGAGGCTAGCGCCACGAAGCAGGGAGTATTGTAATCCAAACCTTAAATAATAACAAAAGATTAGATGATGTGTGTACTATCTAAGACTAAGCTATAGGAACTAAACCGGTTTATGGCTTAATACTGGAATCATGGCAGGAACACTTCCTTGAAACTGACCAGAGCAAACTTTTGCCCCAAAACTTGATAACAAATTTCCTCAAAGTTTCCAGTTTCGGTTTAACATATCGCCCAATCATAGCACCACTCGCAGTCTACCGCGCCCCCCTCCAAGAGGCAGTGCATTGCCCAATTCGAGCAATTTAACAAATGACTTCCTTTGCAGCTCCACCGCAACCGCAAGAACGCGACGGCCCCCATCAGCCCCCCGAATCGCAGGGCCACCAATCCGACCACATCCACGTCCCCAGAAGCGTCATTATCTGGCCCGGAGCATCGGCCCCCAACTTTGGCCATCGTGTAAATGGGGTAAGTGGTGCTGCAAACTAACTTGTCACAAGGAGTGTGAGCCCTCTTCGGAGAACAGCAGGCGGGGTCACCGAAGGCACGGATCTGGCCAGGGTCGTAGTTGAATTAGCTTCATTGCGTCTAAATGTGGTGTCTCAAGACACGGTAAGATTTCGTCGTATTTCTTTCAAACACGATTTCCAACTTATGATTTAAAAACTAAAATAATCAATATATAAACCCCTTTCAAGATGCTCCTTTCATCCTTTTTTTCTCCCAGTGGTCCACTCTACTGTGTACTCCATACCAACCCAGCTTTTATGACCCTCCCATCCCCTGACGGAGGAAGGGCAGGCTATTGGCACACTTCCAAGGCGTCAAAATCCCGTACCTAATGGTGTCTGCAAAAATATTCCGAGCAATTACGATTATTTTATGCCCTGGCCCCGGCACCTTATCGGGCAAAAGAATTCCTTTTCAAAGAATTTAATACACAATGAGAAGAATATATTGGTTTTTAGGTATAAACACGTTTATTTTTTTCAGAAAAATTAAATTGAAATGAGAAATTCTCTTGTACATACAGAGGTTCTTTTGTATTTAATGTGTTTGTGTTTCCTGTGGTTTCCTTCCATTTCAGTTTTTAGTTTGAGCCATAAAAGGTATCCAAAAAGTTAATTTTCCAAAAGTTAATTGAAATATTTATTTATCAAACAAAGGTCGCTCGTCAGCCTTTGTTCATTGTCATCAAGACGGGACAGACGGGAATGATCCTTACACATCCTTTCTCCTTTCTTCTTTCTCTTTTTCCTTTACTACACCTTTCATACTTCATACTTCATACTCGCGCTACATATCTTTTGTTTTCTTGTGTTGCTTTTACGTTAGTGATACGGTTGCATTAAATTAAGAAATTATCACATCATATTTAAAAATTGTTTTTGCGGTTAAGTAAAGAGTGTTTTTGATGTTTTCAGTTGAAAATTGGAAATTGCCGACCACCTGGTGCAGCGTCAAATCGATATCGATAGCAGTTTACAAATCATTTAAACATAAACGTGCTATGTTCGAGTTCTTTTTGTGGGAGGGGGGGTTCTTTGAAGTCAGAATTAAAATCTGAGAATAACCGGCAGCGGTTAGGTGAAAGTTGTACGAAAACTTAGGCTAAGAACTTAGTTTAACTTAGGGGCTAGCGCGGTTTAGTTTAGCTACTGAATCTCCTGTTTCTATAGCTTCTATTACTGCTCAGCGGCTTGGGCTTCACTTTAGTCAAAGCGCGAGTGCCTGTTTTCGCCACCACCGCCGCCGCCGCCACCGCCGAAGCCGCGTCCGTTGCTCAGGCTGCCCTTCTTGAAGCCGCCGCCGCCGAAGCGACCGCCACCGCCGCCTCCATAGCGGGATCGTCCGCCGCCGCCGTCGTAGCGCGAGTTGCGGGCCAGATTCTCCAGGGCAGGATTGATTTCCTAAACGATAAACAGATATTAGTAATTAAAATTCTTCACCTGACCAAGGATTAGGGTAAAACCCACCTGATTAGCCTCTCTGAGCACATCGACCAGCGCCTTGGCCTGCTTGGCATTGTTCTTGGTGAAGAAGGCGAAGGAGGTGCCCTTAGTGTTGGATCGTCCTGTGCGTCCTATGCGATGAATGTAGTCCTCGCTGTTTTGCGGGTAGTCGAAGTTGATGACATACTTAATGCCGTCCACATCTGCAGATGTCCCAGTAAAAACAGATGGTTAAATATTAGTCTCGAGCCGGTCAAGGCCTTAGCTACTAGGGGTTAAGATAGTTTACAACTAAATATACGTTTTCAAATTGCCAAATGATTTATCCGCTGTGCACAGTCGCTTGCAACAATTTTAAGCGTAATTCCCGAGATATTTTGAACACTTTGAACACACTTGTCTTTTTTTTTTGTTTTAACATTTTAATTACGTTACTAGCATACTTTTTTTCGAGTCTATATGTCTATATAGGTTTTTGTTTTTTGGGTAATTATTTTTTGGTTGTTTTGTTATTTTTTTTTGGAGAAAAAAGAAAATGTTTCAAAATGTACGTTACCTTCTTGGTGCTATAAAATTGTTTGACTCAATTTTTCTCTCAATCAAAATCTGTGATTGGCGGCGCGCAGCTCGTGGTCCAAACTCTCCCCAGAATTATAGGAAATATCTATTGCAATTGCGATCTGATGTCGATATCGATCGCTCGAGCTCGGGCGAAGCGGAGAGTTTGTTGCATTGAGCCGCGTGCGCCACTGACTAAGCACTCTTCTCACTTTCGGACCATTTTGTAGATGAGACCACTTAGAGGAGAGACCCGTTAGCGACCAGCATACCATAACATTTCAAATAATATTTGGTTTTGAAGGGTTTTTTTTTTTAACAACAACAAGCGGGCCGCCTCTTCGTCCAGGAGCAGTGGGCTATACATATTCGGATATTCGAACGCGGCGGCGCAAACGCAGGCACTGGTTTTGGTGTTTTGGGTGGTGGCTCAGTTTCAAAAAGAAGCGGTGGACGCACTTAGCAGCAGTAGCAGTAGCAGCAGCAGCATCAGCATCCTCGCCACATACATCCAGCCTCCAGATCCTCCTCCGGCCGGGCAGGGCAAGCATAACATAGTACATCTTTGGAGTGTATTATAGTGTAGTGTAATGGGTGTGAAAATGTGCAACTTGTGCGCACGCATTGATTGCTTTTGCTGCTCTATTGGGCTTGGTTGTTGGGTGGTGCATATCCAATTGCTTGTGCTTTCTTGTTGGGCCACCATTTCCACTTAATTGCCTGGCTGTTGGAGCACGCCGCGCCTCGCCTTTTCCTTTCCTCCACTGCTGAGCAAAGCTGGCTCTCTGATGGCACGGTTCAGTTGTTGTTGTTGTTGTTGGTTGATTGGTTGGTTGGTTGGTTGGTTGGTTGTAGGTCGCAGGTCACAGGTCGCATATAACACATTTCCCAAACTTCTTTCTCAACAAAATCGGGGACTGCAGAGGCCACATATAGGACGCATGATGTTGGGGATATTCGTCGTTCGACGACGCTCGCTCGCTCGACCGTCTGAACTGTAACTTTCATCGGTCCTTTTGCCCAAATCTCAAATACACAACACACACACACACACACATGTTGGTGTTGCTGCGTACGTCATCATACTCTGATCATTTCTGATGTTGGCAAAAGTCGCTCAAGTAACGAGTGTCTGCAATGGTCGCTGCTCGTTCACTATCCTCCCCATCATACTACCACAACCGGCCTCTGTAAACGAGAAAGAAACAAGAAAGAGAGAGAGAGAGAGAGAGAGAGAGAGGGAAGAGAGAGAGAAAGAGGCAGAGAGAGAGACACGCACAAAGACCAAAAAGTGTACAGGTACAGGTACAGGTGTACAGGTACGGAATGCACACAAATCGCATACATTTTTTCGTTTTTTTTTTTTTTTTTAGCAAGGGTTGGACAGGGTTGAGGGGTGTGGGTGTGGTGGGCGGGGGCAGGTCAGGGGTGGGGGGTAAAGTTCAAGTTAATTATTCAAGTTTGGCATTTCGGCTTAGATCTAAGAACTGAATTGGTATCTGAGTTGGCGCGCTCACTAAAATGCTGGTTAGACATATCGCAGAAACATGTCGGTGGTGGGGTGGTTATGGAGGGGATTGTGGGCGGGAGTGGGTTCGGAGGTCATCTAGCAAGGGCGAGGGTGTGGGTGAGGGTGAGGGGGTTCGTGTGACAATGGTGGGTTAGATGGTGCAGAGTGGCTGGGGGCGGGATGGTATGAAAGCAATGGTCTGGGATGCGTACTTGAACTCAACGACACTAGGCCCCTCCACTACACTCCTTCATCTGGCCGCAGTACACTACAGACTACTCGTTCCAAACACACGGAAGAACTTACCCAGGCCTCGGGCTGCCACGTCGGTGGCCACCAGGATGTTGGACTTGCCGGAACGGAACTCGCGGAGCACAAAGTCGCGCTCGGACTGCGACTTGTCGCCATGGATAGCTCCGCAGCGCACGCCGAAGCTCCGGATGAAGCGCACGAGGTTGTCTACGCGGCGCTTGGTCTCCACGAAGATGATGATCTTGCCGGGATTTTCGCTGGTGTCATAGATGTCCGACAAGAGGCTCTTCAATCTGGTTAGCAAATGAAACAATTAGTTCCTCCGAGTTAGATCCGAGACTACTCCCTCCACTTACTTCTCCTCCTTGCTGAATTCGTCGCAAACCTCCACCACCTGGCGGATGTTGTGGTTGGCGGAGAGCTCCAACGATCCGATGTTGATCTGGATGTAGTTGCCCAAGAAGTCCTCGGCCAGCTGCTTCACTTCCTTGGGCCAGGTGGCGCTCCACATGAGGGTCTGCCTGTCCGGCCGGATCTGTGAGACGATCTTCCTGATCTGGGGCTCGAAGCCCATGTCCAACATGCGATCGGCCTCGTCCAGGACCAGATAGGTGCAGCGCTTCAGGTTGGTGGACCCAGCCGATAGGAAATCAATTAGTCGTCCAGGAGTGGCGATGACGATCTCGCAGCCGCGCTGCAGATCCCTCATCTGGCTGCCCTTGGGAGCCCCTCCGAAGACGCAGGTGTTGCGCACATACGACGACGAGCCGAACTCGGTGGCCACCTGCTGGATCTGCTGGGCCAGCTCCCGAGTGGGGGCCAGCACCAGGGCGATGGGTCCGTCGCCGCGCTGCAGAGGCTGCTGGTTGTTGATGTGGACGATGGCCGGCAGAATGTAGCCCAGAGTCTTGCCCGAGCCGGTCTTGGCGATGCCCACGAAGTTGGAGCCGCTCATGGCGATGGGCCAGCCCTGTGCCTGGATGGCGGTCGGAGCCTTGTATCCCTGACGGCGGATCTCCTTCATCACGTAGTCGGGCAGATGGACCTCCGTGAAGTCTTGGATGGGGTTCTGCGCCTGTCCGCGTACGGTGATCTCGTGCTCGTCGCGGTACCTCTGCACTTCGTAGGGCGAGCGTGATGCCACGTTGGGGTGCTCCTGGTAGAAGTTCTTCTTGAACGGGGCCAGGTTGGAGAAGTCGACGGGGCGCATTGGCAGATCCTGGCTGCCGCCACCTCGGCGGTCGCCTCCGAATCCACCGCCGCCGCCGAAACGGCCGCCACCTCCGCGGTCATCCCGACGCTTCTCGATGCGCCCGTTGCGAACTCCATGATAGTCGCCTCCGCCGCCGCCACCACCGCCTCCAAAGCGGTTGCCGCCGCCACCTCCACCGCCGCCGCCTCCTCGCCGATCATCGTTGCCGCGATCGCCGCGACCTCCTCGCGCATTGTGACCAAAGTCGCGATCGTGGGGTGCCCTGGAAAGTGCAAGTAAAATCAAAATAAGTAAGAAATATTTTTGAAATTATTCTGGAGATTAGAAAAGAAGGCTCAAGAAAAGAATTCTTTTTTTCAGTGCAGCTTCGTTTTCTATTCAAGTTTCAGTCTAATTATTTCTAATTAAAAATTGAAACAGTTTAGGATTAAATTTAACTTCAAAGGAGAAAAAGTGCCTATTTTCTTCACTTCCTAGTCTGTCTCTCAGTCTCAATCGAAGATCGAGTCAAATAGATTACAAAAAGTGGCCTATTTAAGGGCTCTGTTATCTGCATTGGAGATCCGTTGCTGCACATTTGTTAAATCAATTCTTATCTTCCAATGAGATTACTTCTGCGCTGCGCACTTTTATAGATTTTTTTTCCTTAACTTTCAGTTCAGTATTTCAACCAAACAAGGTTGTCTCTCTTGGCCTTCAACAATTTAAAAAATAATTTAACTAGACTTTCATTTTTATTTTGGCAGGGCCGCGACAGCTGCATTTTCTTTTCTTAAGTATTTCTTTGGCGGAGAAAATAGGGGAGCTTCTTGGCTTACTTTGCTCGCATGCTGGCGCGCTCTAGACCGATAGATAGACGTCTGCTAGTTGGGACTTGGATATCAACTGACTGGGCCACTCACTCAGAAGGCACCTGCAACTCTTCGCTCTTTCGGCGCTGCTAAACAGCTGACATGGAGTTCTGTGCTACAACCGCAATAAACTTAAATAAAACTAATTGCGTGTTAGGGAAATTAAATAAATTTCGAATAGTACAAACAGTAAGGCAAATTTGATTGACAACAACATGCAACTCGAGCAGGGTAACTTCTGTTCACTAAACTGATACCATCTACTGCTAGTGCTACTGCTATGTCAGCCATGCCCCACCCCTTTCGCTCCGCCCCCCAACAGGCACTAAACTGCTCAACTAAACAACCCCGCGTACAAAGCACAGTGTTTATGGCACTGGCATTAATCAAGGTGCAGTGGGGCAAGTTATAGTTAGTTTAGAAGTAGATAATAGATGGCTCTTTTTATAATAAATTTGATTGATTTAATAGCTTGCTTAACTTATACTTTTTGTATAAAAATAACATCTAAAAATGATATTAAACCTAAACTAACTTAACCCATGATTTCCCTGAAGCTCCCTCGTAGTTGGCAACACTATTGGGGGCCCCCAATCCCCTCTAGCTTGTCAAGGAAGCCCCATTCCCCGAAAAATGCTTGTCTGTTTGTTTGTAGGCCCAGCGGCAGGCACGCTAGCTTTCGGGGCCCCAACTAGCGAAGCGGAGCGGAAACGGAACGCTCCGAACGTTTATGAGACAGCCAAATGTCTTGTCCCGAGCATGGCGGGGCGGATCAGAGGGGGGCCCTGCCCTGCCCTGCGCTGGGCACCTTTGACTGGCTGTGTGTCTACCTGTCGCTGTTTGACATGCAAAAAGACGAGCTACTCCCCATCATAATCAATTGGTGTCTTTTGACATTTTAAACTAATGGGGGCGTTTATGCGAAGAGAAAAAAAGAGGAAATGGAGGAGATATTTTATTTTATAGAAAAATATACAAAATAAATGTATAATTAAAGAATAAATAGTTTCAGCTTATTATATAAGAGTTATGACAATAATTAATATTTATTTGAAGAATATAAAAGTGCTCTGTAATTTATTGTTGTGTTTAATCAATGTAAGCAGCTGTTAACGGTTAGAAAGCCATTTCTAACCCCTGTACCCACTTTCATGTACACCCTATGGAGTTAATTTCCTGGGAAGTACTGGAAACATCGCGATATCTCGGGGAACCTCGTGTGAGCGAGACATGAGACACGAGACAGTGGCATGCCAGTGAGTGAGGGGGACAGCAATAGCCAGTGACAGCCGCCGACTGTTCTACACATCACGAAACTGTTATACATGCGGTCGTAGCACGCGAAAAAGCCGCCGTCGCAGTCGCCGTCAACAGGCAAACATATACATACACACGCAGATATCAGAATTATACGTATATATATATACTAAATGGTGGGCTTGTATGTAGGTGTGCGCGTGTTCGTGTTTTGGGCATACAGACAAATTAAAACGCTATAAAAAAGCAAACGAAGCAAAGACACGTTTCACAAATCAAGCAAATTCTTTTTACGACTGCCAGTTGTTCTTGTTGCTTTCCCTAAACAACAACAAAAAAAAAACTACACAAGAAGCGAAATAAAAGCCCAAAATGTCAAAATTTAGCGGACCATGTGTTTTTTCAACTTTTCTCCCTCTCTCTTTTCCGCCCTGCTTCCACTAATTACTCATCACCTCACTCGCTTACGTACAGAGGTGTACAGAAAAAAAAAACACACCGAGGGTGAGAAAATGGCGTCGAACTAAAAACCACATTTCATAACCCATTATAGATAGATTTTCAAAATATTACTCACATTATTCCTGCAATTTTGAAATTCTCTTTGTCGTCTGGATCGGAGAAAAGCGTTTTTCTTCTAGTCTGCTCTGCCGTCGGAAGAGAATCTGGACTCGAATCAGAACTGTTTTGAAACGCACGCTGCGATTGGGTGAACACTCCTGAAAATGGATATAGCGGATATATAGTCCGATTCCTGGCACTCCCGTGGAACTGTTGGCGTTGTTCTCTGCAGAGCGTTGAAGAAGAAGCGCTGCTACCGCTGGAGAAAAGAAAATGGCGACGTTGGGTTACACATTTCTCTAATCGTGAAATCGGATGCGGAGAAATCAATAGCAGATTGCGCCAGCTGCAGGCAGCCGATTTTGGCTGGGCAATATATTGCACAATTTTTAGCATGCTGCTGCTTAGCAATGCAGTTTTATCCCAACGCGGTCGTTTCTTTTCCGGCAGCGCGCCGTGGCCCGTGTCTTACCTAACCTCTCGTTCTCGTTTGAAAAAAAAGAAAACACTTGCGAATTAGGGATGCCGATAATCGGGGCAATATCGATATCCCACAAAAATATCGTATTGTTTTTGCAACATATCGTACATAAATTTCGTTTGGTCACACTAATATCGGGATTGCACCTGAGCGCCAAACTTGTCTAGATATTAGAGGGTTTTAAAAATTAATTGTTTTATTTACAGATACTTTATATTCATTAGCCGTAATTTTTGGCATAAAATTATTTTGGCATAAAGCAAGGTTGTGCTATTTCGAACTCAAAAGCTGTCTGTCAGAAAAATCCTGCTTGCTGAACTTGCTTCCAAAAAATTTTACATTTGATAATAAATGGTCCATAAAATGTGGGATTTAGAAAATGTTAAGAAGAAAAATAAACCGTTCGCCAGTTACCTTCTTTATTTTTACTCCCTCAATCGGGAAGAAGGTATGAACCGGGAAAGGTACGATCCTGTCTAAACTTCTACTGAAATTCTTTCGTTATACAACACTGCCCTTCGTTGGTATTGGCAGCACTGTTTGTTTGGCGGTAAAGTTATATATTTAAATAATGACATTTTCATGAGCAGGAATAAATATAGTTATTGCAATGGCAGCTTATTTTTATGCTTCAACTAATATGATATATTAGAATCTTCTTGAATGTTCCCTTGTTTGTATAGGAAGCGCCGGGAAACGACAGAGACTTTCAAAAAGAATGTGAAGGGATTGAGTTAAGCTTCACAAAAAAATTTGAGTCGTAAAAGTCGATAATTTATTAAATTCTACATATAAAGTTATTAAATAACAAATCAATGTGATTTATATAAAATATTTAAGGGGATCCACGTTACAAACCGAGCAGATGACAGAAACTGCGGTACATTTTGGCCCTCCTGCCCTGCAAACATCCGTAGAGCTCGTTGATCTTGAGGCAGTCGATCTTGCTGATGGTTTTCCGCTGACCGATCCTAACTCCCGGCTGCAAAGGGGTCATGGTCGGCTTCTCACCTTTCCGCTTGCTGAAGTAGAACTCGCCGTAGTGCATCACTGAGTTGTAGTCGTAGTCGAAGGCGTACTTTCCCTTCTTTTTCGACACCAACTTGAAGTTCTTACGGAATCGGGGCACTATGTTCTCCCAGTGGATCTTCACAAAGTTGTCCCGATCGGCTCGCGATTGCTCGTGATATATTCCGATGGCGTGCATCAGCTCGTGCATTATCCTTCCCTCGCTGCTGAAACAGTGGGCGCTGGTTTCGTCGGGCCTCTGCAGGGACACCACCTGCTCGCCACCCCGCTTGCCCACGTAGGACCAGCATCCTTGAGGTCCTTCCTCGGGCGGCTCGATCAGCAAGTAGTCCTCCACTTCTCCGTCGTAGGGAATAAAGCGCACGCAGGTCAGCGAGTTGAAGGTTTTTAGGGCCTGGACTATGGCTTCCCGCTCCTGGTTCAAGTAACGCGGACTGATCTCGAAGGGAATCGTTCCATTCGGCCAAAGGCGCTTCGGGTGTCTCATGGGATTCACCCCCAGTCGCAGAGTGATGTAGGTGTACGGATCGATGGCGATATCTCCTTGGAACAGGCGGGGCATGGTCTCGGGATCGTCGATTCCCAGGTCGTCATCCCCGATATCCGGTCCATAGGGATCATACTCGTCTGTAAAGGGAATTACCTTCATAACTAAGTAAAAATCAACTTGGCACGGGACAAACCTGCTGCAATGCTGGTGAATTCGTGCTCAAAGAAATCCACTCCAGCGGGATGCTTGCGGGCCGGGAGCTTGGCACTTTCACTGCCCAGTGGCATGGATAGCATCACTAGCACCACCACCACCACCACCACCGCCACCGACGATCCACTCCACTGTGCACACATTTTGGACTGAGCTGGGATTTGACTGGCCGGGTGTGACTATAGTTCCGTTCGATCGCTATTTGCTCAGAGTATCCACGCCATGCCGCACTCAGACCGAACGGCTGCACACGAAATTGGTAACTGAACCCGGCTCCCAAGCCCATGGGCCCAAACGGCCAAAAACAGCCAGCCAGACAAGCAGCGACACTTTAATTTATTCACAATTTGCGAAAAAAATAAAAACTAAATAACGCCGAATGTTGGGCAGCCGCCACGCAATCCGTCGCATGTAAACAAATCCCGAGCATTGCACCTCCTCCTGCCCCACTCCCCAGCCGTTATTAAGACCTAATCTCAGCCATCAAACCAGGCCTAATCTCTCTGATCTCTCTGATCACACACGGCTTAATCTCTCCGATCACACCTAGTCTAAGCTCGACTGGGCGCTCTCGTGATTTAAGGCCGAAGAGGTGGCCAAGAGCTATGGGCAACGGCTCTCCATGATTAGTGGAATGGCCTATAAGAAATTAAATTCACTTTATTCGGGCCAGGTTATATTAGCTACGGTAATTTGGTATTAAAAAACTTTTATTTAGTATTTAATATTTTTGAAGGAAGGGTTTAATGGAATGAATAGGAATTATTTCAATAAAAATGTCACAATAGCCTAGATTTTTATATTTTCTATAAAACAATAAATACTACTACTGCTAATACTTCTATTAAATTTTATAATAAATAATATTTAAAAATAGAGTATTAAGAAAAGAGCCTTAAACTTAAGTATCACTCTTTGGCTTTACAACATTTAAGTTGTCGTTGGTCAGGTTCACGTTGGCGCTAAACGTTTAAATGTAATAAATTTCGCAAAATTGATTTCAACGTGCCACCAGCCCCCGCCCCCGCCTCCGCACCTGCCACTTCCGCTGCCCCTCCCCCGCTACCCCAAAAGCAGGCCCAACACGGAGCATTTCGAAAACGTTCAAAGTCAATTCAGTTGTCTTTTGCCATTTGGACTGACTTTTCAACAAAGGCACTGAGAAAAATATACTGAGGAGCCAAAATAAATCATCAAAATAAAAGCAAATTTTGGCAATAAATCTAATTCTATTATATATTATTATATATAATAATTTAAATTTTAGTGATAGCTATTAGAGATTAAAAGATTTTTGTTGCAGTGAGTAGCCTGCCACTCTCTGCAACTGAGTGTCTGCCACTCTGTCTCTGGATTTCAAATTTGTTTGTCTGGCCCGGCTGCCCCATTGTCGTATGATTTTGATATGTGACACCTTGCAACTAGCAACTGGCAACCTGCAACTCGGGTTGCACTTTCTTGGGAGTCCAATTAGGCAGCTGGAATCTGGAACTGTTAATCCGGAATGCCTAATCTCCACCGGGGCGGGGCTTATTTGACAATCAATTTTAATCGCTCATCATTAATTAGGCGAAATTAGTTTTCCGTCGTAATTAGCATAACAACAACGCCGGTTGTAGTTGGCCCTTAACACATTTCATCGCGATAGCTCAAATTTAGATGCATTTCCCACTTAGGCAGCAAATTAAGTTTTGATTACGAAATTGTTCAGTTAATTGAGAGTGTTGGGGTTAAAGGAGGTGGGATTAGAGATCTTTGAAATACGAGTGGTTTTCGGGACTTCCCCTTACAATATCTCCTATGATCTTAGCTCTTAGCTCTGGAAGGACTGATTCTAAAAGTGGACTGCATAATTGCCACATTTCCCTGGCCACCCCATCACCTTAACCCACTTTAACCTATGGCAGCCCACAGCCAGACTTTATGTATGTGTCAGGTGGGTAATAAAAATGCGACACCGAGTAATTTTGCGCCACACACACAGTGCTAGACAGAGCAATAGAAAGGGTCAGCAAGCTTGAATAGAAAGAGAAGGGACCAAAAACACAAACAATCGAAGTCCAAATCCAAAGAGCAGCGACTAATTCAAAGTTGTCACGTAATAAAGCCCAGTAACACCGAAAAGCAAAAACAATAAGCCACAAAAGCGACAAACAACCGCTCGACAAATAATAAAAGAAACAAAAACAACAAATAAATAAATACAAGCAAAATACAAGAAATTTGCATTTCTCGTCCAAGTGAAGACAGCCATCGACAGCAATCGATGGCGACAAGAAATTTAACAAAGTACAAATTGTTATTTGATTTGATTACGTAATGACGTCACACATTCACCCCACTACGCCACCACCCCACCACCTCACCACCCAAACGGTTTATCATCATCTGCCTTTTGCAATTTGCTTTTGTTTTTGTTTCTGTTTTTATTTCCGTTTTGCTGTCATTGTGTCTTTGTTATTGTTATTGTTTGTGTTTTTGTTTTTGCTTTTGTTTTCATTTTCGCTTTGGCTTATTTTGACACCAAAACTGATATCTCCAATTAGATTTGAAACTGAATTAATTGAATTGCATTAAAGCGGTTTCAGTGATTTGTGGCCATGTTGATAGCAGCACTGCATTAATCTGCATAATAGAAAGATAATAATTGCCATTTGTAAAGCAGCTTAAATGGAAATGGCTTTCTTGGATGGGATATTTTGTGGGATGGGAATATTAACAATAAAAATTCCTGAAATAGAGCTGCTAGTCGGATTATTAATTATAATGTTGAAATGAAAGTTTCTTCCGTTCTTCCGTCTTTGTTTTATTCTTATGCGCTTAATAAAGCGGAAGCATGAAACTTTTTTTTTATCAGGATTTCCACCGCATGGGAAACTTTTAATTCCGCTAATGTCGATTTCAAGATGGCGAACTTACTGGAATCCCCCCACTTCCTCATACTTCATATCGAGTTGCTTCAGAATTTCCCTTAGAAATTGTTTGGCCTAAGATGGCTTAACTTGGCAGGAGGGAAAATCCCGGAAAAGTTCGATCAACAATGATGACAACTCAATATGCTTTAGTTTTATGGGAAAACTCTATTTAATTAATTTCATTAGCGTAATTATTATTTGCTCAGCTTAACACTCACTAAAAAAACAGCTTCTTGGATTTATTTTAATTGTTATCACTTCTAATAAAAATCTCTTAAATATAGCTTAAATCAATAATATGATATAGTTTTCAAATTGAATTGAATTTCCCTCTTCACGTAGCTCCACTTTTCCTCTGTATCTGCCTGTAAAAAAATACCATATGCCATATTCGAGTTGGTTTTTTATACTTTTTATGATTTGCCATGGAATATGCGATACTTTTTATAGTTTTCTGACATTTGATGGCACTTGAAGTACGCCTCTGCGTCCTGAATTTCGGATTTTGTTATTTTATTTTGCAGGAACTATTGCAAACAGTGGCAAGCTCCCACCCCCACTCTTCCTGCCACATTCAATTCGGGAAAAATCAAAAAAGGAAAACGCTCTCGTAGGCGTTTCCTGAAGTATGCAAACCGATTTCAACGCGGTAAACTGAGAATACCGAGTGAATGTGATAAATAAATAAAAACAATAAGCATAAAAAAATGATTTTGATAACACATCAAAAATTCACGAATTTGCATATTGCCTGCGTGGTGATTGTACACTGAGATAAACGTTTTACTATCTTTTTATTATATTGTTTTAGTTTCAATTATATCTTTTACTTGGCATCAGAAAGCTGTAACTTATAGCCTATAAGGTCCTTTAAAAGTACTTATATTGGATAACAAAAATCTACACTTATTTTCTAGATCTTTTTAAGTGTGAGGTAAGATCTTTTAGTGCTTGCGTGGCAATTATAAATTATTCACGTTGCTAAATTTTTATCATATCAATGTGAGAGTTGCCTGCTGTCCCCGGGGGCTCTGACACTGACGCCCTGTATCTCATTGCATCTGTCTCTTTCTCTGACCCCTCCATCTCTCTCTCTCTACCTCTGGGCAGCACGCAAAGTTCATTTAGATGCATGCTCCCAGATAGACTGGCTCGCCATTCATTTCCCCGCCCACCTGGCTGCCCACTTTTAGGCAAATTGCTCGAAATTGTTTGTAGGCCGCAGGGCCTGAAAATCGCCAACTGCTTGAGTCGGAAATTAAAAGCAGCACTTGAGCAGCAGCAGCCCCCAACCCGGGCGGCTATATCTGGCAAATGAATCAGGCCTAACCAGGCTGACACCCAAAACGCTTAGTCCTGGCCATAAATTCAATTTGTTGGCTGGCTGCCTCGAGTCACCTCAGGACTTACATTCTCTGCTACACAGTTAACAAAATTGTACTTAAAAGTTCGAATCAAAAACAGTCTAGTTTACAGATCTTTTTCAAGTTCTCTAACATTAAAGTTCTTAATGAACTGTTTTCTTCAGTGTATCCTGCTTTGTCCTGGACACGTGCTAATGCACAAACCTGGCATTCATTTGTCTTCCACTACTGCGCGTTTATCACATTTTATCAATTGTCCAGACGTATCCGACGCTCAATCAGTCCTCGTCCTTATTCCAACACAGGAGTCAGTCAGTAGGACACCCAGCAGTACGAAAGGATACTCGGACGGACAGATAGAAGGACTGAGAGTGGTGGTCGGTGGGAATTTGTAAGCGGCACCACACAATTAATGACGAATTTAGAATTCGCCAATCTTTAATTACATCATTAGAGCTTTAAAGGGTTGGCCTTTTGTTCATTGCGGTTAGGAATCAGGGTTGGAAAATAATCTTTTGAAGGATGACAACTTAAGAAAATATAGAATATACGATATTATTTAATTTTATGCTTTCTCGTTTACATAAATTAAGGAAACGTAATATTTTATGGCATTAGAGGCTATTTAAATGTTTGGGATGAAATCTGAGTTTTCTTTGACGTTTAAGGTTGAGATTAGCGGGGTTAGAAAGGGTTTAGAGTGGCTCGGAAAAGGTTGCCGCGAATGATTGATCCGCCACATTTTCGGGATGAGAATCCTCCCCAGACTTGGCGGTTCGCTGCTTAGCGCCGCGGCGTGTTAATGTCGTTTTGCATCCCTAGATTTGCCGAATTATATTGCTGCGGTTGGCTGCCTCATTTGTCGGTTGTTTCTCAGAGATGGAGATGGAGCTCATGCTGGAGCTGGAGGAGTGACAAAGGCGGGCGCCAAAATCAAATGAGTTGGCAACGGCGCGGCCCTTTCCCCTGGGAGGCATGAATTTGAGTTATGACTGGAGCGAAACTTTTACGGGCAACCGTAAATTTTTGGGAACTGGCGGTGCCCCTGCCTTCGGCTTAATATTCACACCTTTTGCGGGTCAAAGGTGAGGGGGCGGGTTGGCTGGGATTGGGGAGAAAGGGAGAGACGGGAGCAGGGGAGATGGACAAGTTATTTATGCGCACGCATTACTTTTGATAGTGATGAGACAGGGGATGGGGGCAGCCCCTTTTCTGGCTGATTGCTGATGGGTCATGGTTTATTATTTACTTTTCCAGCGACACCCGCTCCCCACACCCCGCACCCAGCACCAAGCACCACCAATTCCTGCTGTTATTGTAATTGAAAGGTATAAATAACATTAGGCTAACAGCAAATAAATTTATGTTGTTTATGCTTTCTATCTCGCCGAGTGTGTTTGTGTTTTGTGGGGTTTCCCTTTGACCTTTGTAAGCACTCTTCACGGCTGTTGCGTGCCGGGGCTAATCGCTCATGGGCCATCCAAACGCTCAAACGCTCATCCACCCAAACCTCTAGCCGTCCTCTAACCACCGAAGGACCCAAATATCCAGCCATCCAACATCGAGGACCGACCGTCGCCTCATCATCTTTTATCAATTTATTGGCATTTTCTGAGGCCCAGCGGCACCGCCACCGTCTGTGGCAGCGACTGAATGTTATTTATTATTTACACTACACATTGATTACTATTATTGCTAATATTATTATTTGTATGGTTGGCCTCGGGGGCCCGCTCCTTATCGCTTATCAAATTTCTGTTTGCTGCCCTGTGCATTTTTCGCTTGATTTTGTTCATTTTTGGACCGCATGTTATTTATGAACTCCCGAAGTTTGCCACGGCCTCAAGGTATTTTTCAAATAATAAATATTCCTTTTCGGTTTTGCTTCTCTTGCTATTTGCTGCACGTTTTTTTGTGACTTGCCCAAAAAAGGGTATGTCTACTTTGCCAAGAAACTTTGGAATACTATGCGTATACGTAATTTTTGGTTCACATTACGTATACGCCATGTTACCTTCAAATATGTAGCTTAATTGGATTAAAAATCAAAACTCTATAAAAAATAATTTTTAACAAATAAATAATAATAATTAAATAATAAAATAATAATAATAATTAAGGAACATAAAAAAACTACGTATACGTAATATTTAGGCCTACGTTATGTTTACGCCATGATGTCCATATACTTATCATTTTAATACAACATAAAATTTTTAAAAATCTTAAAAATTATTTATACGCATTATGTCTTCATAAAACAATAGCTTAAAATATATAAAACCCTGTATCACTTTTCAGAGTATTAACAGCCCAAATAAATGGTTGGTAGCTCCTTCGGGCTTTATCTCTCTTATCTCCCTTCCATATACAAATTTCTTATTTATTACGTATTTTTATAATTGAATTTGAATAATACATACATAGACAGAACACTCGGCCAACAAGGGAAACGACTTCGAATGTCTATTGGTCTGAGCGGTAGCGGGAGCGGGCTTTTGTGGGTTATTAAATTATTGTTGCTTTTTCTTTCAATTGTTGCTGCTGTATGGTGACTAGACAGCCATGCAAACACAATAAATGTATTTAAAATTGACAAATGGTTAGCAGCATTTGTTGTTGGCATGTCTGTTAGCTTTGTTAAGATTTATGTTGAGGCAAACAAAAACATACACGCATACCCCAAATTGTATAAATTAAGCCGAATTCAATTGAGCGAGTGTGAGATTAGAAATAAAATAACTCCTAAGGATTTCCCATGAATTTTATTTGCGCAATTTAAACTTGAGTACATTTTCAAGTTCTAGTAAAATCTAATGAATATTTTATTCCGTTGTTGTTGGGAAGGCAATATGTTCACAAATTTACTGTGAGCTTTAAGAAAAATCGTTAAGGATACACAACATTTTGACTTCCGTTGTCTAGTCTGATCATTTAAAGATTCATGTTCATCTAATTAGCTTCTGCGGAACGGTAGACAAAGGTTCCTAAATCAGCTTAAATACCCACGCGCCTCCCCTCGCAGCCTGCCCATTCCTCTTAGGCTGCCCCATCACGTCTAAGCTCTTTCTATTAAATATGTATTCGGGAAGAGGGTACTCCAGCGGGTCTGCCATGGAATGGAATGTAGAGCACATGAATTCACCTCCAGGTGCATTTGTTTTTGCAACGCGTGAAGGTTGCACAGAAAGTTATAAGATTTTACTTTTTATAATTTGCAATCATTAAGGACATTTTTCTTTTTGTCGGTTTTAAATTTCCACAGAAAATCAGAGTTTCTTTACTTAAGGGGACAGCAAACATCATGGTATTTAAATATTTCTTTCTGTGTTTGATTCCAGAGTAGAGTGCAGAAGGGTCCACTAAACGGCTGTTAGTTCAGGTTTTGCGAGGATTCTGCGTTCAGGATGTGCGTGTGCTAGGCTCATGGAAAATGCATGACCATCGACTAGACGACGGAGCACTCTCGACAGTTAACGACTCGTCCCAGTGGAGTCCAAAGTGATTGTGGCTAATCAACGTTGACCACAGTTCTTGGCCAGGTTCCGTTTCTGTATCCAATGCCTTGGTCTTCAGCTCGAAGTCCGTTGGGATCCTTGGTTTGTGGGCTATTAAAATTAATCACAAACGAACGAAAAGTGACGAAAAGTTTGACCGTTTCGTGTGGAATACCTGAGGAGGATGTGTTAATTAATCGACGAGGCAAGTGTGTACATATTTGATTACTAGTCAAGATTTATATTTTTACGTTTAATTTTTAGGTAGAAAATCTTTAAATGAATGGATCGAGCAATTTGATTTGAATTGATTTGTTCAGAAACCACCTGTTAAAGCTGAATTATGGATCAGTATGATGTAAGACATCCGGAAGCCACGAGACCAAAACCCATCCCGCGGAAGTGGCCATGCAAGTGGAAAACGTGACGTACAGTTGTAATGGTATGAGGCCAGTGGGCGGATAAATGGGTGGGTGGCGAAAACGGAGTCTGCTTACCACAGTTTAGCGGGCGGAAAAATTTCACAATGCGAGGCATCGATGTTCGCGCTGGCGATGTGCAAGTGCTTTTGAATTAAACTGCAACCATGGCAGCAACAGCCATCTACAGTTTGATGTAACAGTCCATCTAAAATGTTCTAGATGGTTGCAATGGAACCTCAAACCGTATTCGTTCTGGCTGCCCAACCCCTTGCCATTCTCCGGGCTTCCGTTCTGCTTTAGGCTGTTTGCTATTGACTGCTTCGCCCACTCATCCATCGCCAAATGAGGTACGGCCGTAATGAGTTACGCAAAATGCATTTCCACCGCTTCCATCGCTCCTTTTCAATCGAGTCGGCCCAAAATACTGTTGCCCCTTCGCGAGTGGTGCCTCTATTTTGTATGCCTTTGCGGTGGATGGGTGGTTGATGGTGCTCATGATAGTGGGGGTGTTTTGAAACGGCAGCTATCGTGACCCTTTACAGGGCCCATTGTCAGGTATTTGCATTGATCATATGCAGTGCAAAATAGTGGAGATATCTTAGCTGTCCTAATTGAAATCGTTCCTGCCTGGTCGACAGTTGTGGTTTGGGTAATGGGATTTAATGGGTAAAGAGGGACGCAATGCAGGCCCACTCTAATTTAATAGAGGTCTCTGGTTTTCGAAATTTTGTTTTATTTATTTATTCAATATCCCATCCGAACCACTTGCATTAATTCCTTTCTCCTCATGCTGAATTACACGCAAGTGCTTATATGTACATAAATCCGTAACAATCTATCATTACTCCCTTCTTGTTATTATTAATTTACGTTTTTCGCTGCCATTATCAATTTGCTTTCGTTTAATCACCTGAAACAATAGTCTGGCCACATGAGCTTTATAGTTCGTTAATAGCTCTTAATATGTGTGCTCCACACCCTTTACCGCTTGTGCTTGATATCTGAGCCTCTAACCATATATCCCGACAATGGTGTAACATCTGTCATTTATGTTGTAATTATGGTTTTTATTACCTCTCGTTTGGGTCCCCACTATTTAGGTACTTCCTTCCACACAGCAACTGTCCCTGTCAGCAGAGTCCGAGGGCCATAAACTCAATTGGTATTGGCATTGAGCGTTTTTCCTGCTTTTGGGCACAACCTGAGGACACCTGGGGCTGTTAAAATAAGATCCATCTAAAAAAAGGCCATAAATCAAATAATAAATATTTATAAGAAAATAAAAGTTAGAAATTTTTATTTAATGATCTGAATTTTTAATACTTGCCAGTTTATTGTGATTGAAAGTTTTCAAAGATCATAGACAATGAAAATAGAAGCTATAACTCTATAAACTAAAAATTGCATTTTATAGTTCAGGCAATAATACTATTTTTTTAAACACAACTATCTACACACTTGGGATACACTTATGTCAGTCAAATATTCCTGATTCAGACCTCTTGGTATAAAAAAAAGCGACCAGGTACCATTAGATCCTTTTGCTGGTTCTGTCGGTGGTCGTTCATCTGGTTTATTGGCCACTTGCTTTAAATTGTAAATCCTTGGCCAAGTCAAATGTCATTTGGCAGCAATAGCTCCAGATCCAGCTCCAGAGCAGCCAGCAAAGTTCGTTGCATCCAAGTGTCAGGCAGTCATTCAGTCCGTCAGTTATTCGGTTGCCGTAGTCCAAAGTCCGTATCTCTGGCACTGTCCATTTGGGCTTCCCCCTTGGCCCCATGCCTCGAAGATCCTTCTTTCGACTTCCTTCCAAAACTAGTCGCATCTGTGTTGGAGTGTGTGTGCGTAATTGATTCGTGTTAACTCTTGACTGGAAATAGACGAGAAAGCCAAGTCAATGCGACTCGCAGTCATCCGACACTGAGGATAAAGGGAGTTGAAAATGAACGACTTTATAAAAGAAACTCTTCTATTTAAGAAATACTTCTGATCAGATATACCTTCTGATTGCTTTTTATAACTCCCTGATTATTCTGAAATAAGTAAAGATGTTTTTCTTTAAGTGTCCTCCCTAAAGAGCGGCTCCAGAGACATAGCAGTTTGAGCTTCAGCTGTAAGGTCGGGCTGGCCGGGATGTCCTGGATGGCTGTCTTTGTGCGGGACACATTTGCTGTCATAGATCATGCACTTGGCTAAATCAAAAATTCTTGATGTCGACTTTCGCTTTAGCAGTCTGCAGTCAATGACAGTCAAGCGTCCGCTTTTGGCATTCGTAATTTGAATTTTATTACGTGAAACCTCTAAGCATCGTTTAATTACATTAAAGGGATGTCAGTGGCAGAGGATACGGGAGCACCATCACCCATTGCTTCCACCACTTGCAACGGACCTACCACCAATCCAATACCAACTCGCGACGCCACGTCTATAAAATATTCATGAATTTGTATTAAGGGAGCGATCTAACCTAGTTTATGCCAAACGAACGCAAAAATATGCAGTTTTCCTTTGAAAAACTTTTGCAACTCCGCTTATATCCTTGTCGGAGCTGCCTTAATTCTTTTTTCTTGCCGTTTTTCTGTTTGGTTTCCCGTCTATTTTGGGGCTGTTTGTGGGTTTTATTTTACGACTCGGCTTACCTGGTCTGTCACTCTTTTTGATTTGAACCAGCCGGGCGGGGTGGATGGGGGATTTGGATCTGGATCTGGAGGATGGGCGGTTACTTGCCACGGAATATGGTAACTAACGATGATTGAACGCTTTCGGTTGGTTGATTTTGTCGCGCAGATACAAAACCTCCTCACAGAAGTTGACACCTTTTCCGTGGCATACAATTTGCAAAGGCTGCGACGCCACCACCCTCAGTCTCTGATGTTTCCGTTGACGACTGCTGATTCTGAAGTACTGTATATACAAACATGAGTCTAGTGCCGCTTCTGGTTCTGAAAATGGTAATGGTGGGGCTGCAGTTGCAAAAGTTTTGCGTGCATTTGGCGCATTTAAAGGATTAACGTCATAAGCTTCGGCGCTACACACGCGATGACAGATGAATTTCCACAGCTGCCGCTGAGGATGCAACAGAGCTGGATCACTGTGAACAACTTTTCCAATTATCCAATATTTGGGGGAGCTTATTCAGAACATTTTAAGCTGCATTGTCATTAAAAAGGATAATTAGTTGGATTGAAATGATTTTAATTCGTGGCTATTGGCTATTGGCACTAAAACCTATTTTATTTTCTTAGTGCATTAAGCTTCCTGCATGCTGTGGCGTGTTTTCTGATGCTCGACTTGCCACTGCCACAGCCGCTTCTTTATCCGCCAGTGTGTTGCACATCGTCGGTTCTAAGTGCGATTGCCACGCCCAAAGTCCTTGCAAAAGGGCGGGGGTTTGGTATTTTGTTTGGTTGCTCCTTGGGACTTAAGTCTGACAGTCTGTCATCAATCAATAAGATTAAATGTCAGCAAAGCCTCAATTCTGCCCTGTACTGGATGTCTTCAAAAAATTTTAAAATAAGTTATCACACTTTTCGGGAAAGGCCTAACGATGATTTATCGAAAAATCGATCCGATTTTAAATGAAATCCTTAAATTTATTTAAATGTTTGTGATTAAACAATAGGTATAGTTTCTTTGATTTGTGAAAAACATTTTTAGTTGGCTGCAAATGTTTATCATTCATACAGTATCATACATACATAAATACAGTATGAAATTTGCGAACGATTATTTGAAAGCTTGTGCTAATATTTCATGTACCCCCATTCCCGCGGGGGGCGATGTCAAATAGTTGCGAAAATATTTTTCCATTCATTCATGCCAGGGGAGGAACCTAATATTTTCATGTTTTAATATTTTATTTAATTTAAATCAAAACTTGTTGTTCATTCGTTGTTTTTTAAATAAATAATACAGATTTTGGCCGCCTTTGTTGTGGGGCGCACAAATTTTGGAGCCATTTGGAGCATTTTTACGCGCATTTGGATTTTGGGAGTCGGGCTGGAAATGTTTTTCCGTCATCTGGTCCTGTGATGATTTAGCGAGCGCAATCAAAATGATGTGTATAACAAATTTACCGTTATTTATGCATACAAAAATTGCACGGCAATTAACTTTAGCGTAGGTGTGAGCTGGCATTGGTATTGGTTCGATTCCATCCACTCGCCTCGATAAAAAATGCAACCGACTGGCTACTGGCTGCTCATATATACAAAAGTCATGTTGCATATTGACGCACCACCCTGGGTCTCCCTTACCTTTCCGTACAACCTTTCCTCCTATCGTCTGTCCAGTCATGTTGCACAAATAGAAAAAAACAGTGGCACACGGCAAAAAATAGAAAATCAATTTAAATCCAACTAGTTTAATTCAATAAGTTTTATTTAAAGGTAGATTAATGTGAAGATTTTTTTAAAATTAGAAAATAATGCATATTATGATTAGTTTCAATCAATTTTAGCTCTATTTAAAGGAAAAACATTTAATATTTATGGTAAGCTCAAAAGTTAGCTTAAAATATTATTCTAGGAGATTGAGTCCTTTACCAAGGAGGCTCCATTTTTTTGCAGTGGCTTAACGCAGCTGCTACTCAGTCCAGTTGGTTCTCCCTTTCCAGCTGAAAATATTATTGGTTTAGTTACATTTGCATTTGTAACTGCGATTTACACAGCGGAAATAAAACACAAATCGCTGCCACCGAACGGACCAAATTGCACAAATGGATAAAAAAAGGGCGGGGATTGGCTTGGTCTGGGGGTCCTTTTGTTGCTCTCTGGGAAAGAATATAATTGCAAATGTCTGACAATTGGTTTTTATAGCTCTAATGGGTGACTTGGCAAGGATTGATGCACACCTTTTGGGAGGGGGTTTGAGAAAAAACAGAAATTTAAAGGGCGGTTCAATGGTGTGTACCTTTTTTGCTTAATAGCTTGACTTACATGACAAGTATTGTATTCATTTTTAATCACTTAATGTGCTCTTTTTAATTTATGTTCTAGCTTCTAATTAGTTTGCTTTTGTATTTTATTTAAATCCTTTATGAGGAAAGCATATCAATAAATTATGAGTAAAAACAAAAGAGTTTTAGTTGTTTAGTTCTAAATAGAAGCTTACAAGAATACACCTCTTGCTTCAATGTTAACTTGTCCAATAAACTCTCTTGACCCCAATGGAATCTTTTGCCTTTAAGATATTGTGCCAAATTCATTCCGTTTCTGTTTTCGGTATGATGATAGTGCCTCGTTGCGCGATTATGCAGCACGGAATTCCTGGTCGTGCGTTCCAAAGTTAGTCCGATAAACCAGTCTGTCAGTCTGTCCCTACCTGACTCACATCCTCCCTGGCCCCTTCTTCATACTTTTCAGCCACCCTGCATTTCAACAGACAACGAAAATTGCCAAGGGCGGGGGAGCTTTTGGGCGGGTAAACGGATGCGTCTTACCAGGTCGCAGTTGGACCCGCTGTGGCTGCCGTTTGATGATGATGAAATGGCGTGCCAGCAGATACTGTGCAACTGCCACGCCCACCACAGCCCACACCCACTTCAGTGTGAGTTTTTGTGTGAGAGTGGAAGTGTGGATATATGTGTGTGTGTAGCCTGCCAGAAAGGAATGTGCAATAGAAACCAAAAATATGCGATATAATTCCAAAGCACAATAGCATGAAGTACATCATCAGTGTGGATTTATGGTTGACTGCTAGAATAGGTCAGCTACCGCATTTACTCAGCTCAGAGAGTTGCGATAGCAACACCAACTGCAACTGAAACCTCGGCAACATCGGCAATTGGAGCTACGGAGCTGATGCCACCGGCGCATCGAGCTTTAGGTAAATTACATGCACAGGCTCGTGCACATGCCACATATGCCACGCCCCAAAAAATGCCACCCACCTGCCTGCACTCAAAAAAATAACGATTTTTTGCTAGTTGGTCATAAAGTTGGACCGACTCGGTTCATGTCGGAATCTTTGACATGTAACTTAAGGATACTTGTTTATCTATCTGAAAGATTTCATAAAGCTCCTGTTTTTAGAACTTTATACTGCCGTGCAGCCAGTCTTTTGACTTAAACGAAGTTGTTTTGAGTCGCTGGGTTCGAGAGCGTCGAAAATATTGAAATCTCACTGACTGACTCTAACCGAAACCGAGTTGAATGCTACCGAGCTTCCAGTCTCTATCTCCCATTTTCCATCCCGCTCTAATGACGTGTGTTTGACATGAAATATTCATATGGGCAGCAGTCGGGGATAGAGGTTTCTCGTTTGCCCGATTTTCCAGGGGCCGGGAACCGGAAAGGTCTTTAAAGTGTCACCAAGTTTTGAGAGTTTGTCCCCCGAGGGCCAAATGCACAACTCAAATCACTTGGCATTAGGCTAATGGCCGGCCCAACTGGCGTTGCTTTTTAGCCAGAAACCCTTGAAAGGGAAACGTCATCAGCGATGTCTTAACTTAAATTTCCAAGAACAGGACATTCGACCTTCTCGGTCCGCATTTCCCTGATTTGTAATTCAAAGCCAGTTGGTGGCTCTCTGCCGGCCGAAACATATGTTACGAATTATAAGGAATTAGATTCATAATAAAATAAAGGAGCCACCGCCAAGCCAAACTTGGAATCAAAACAGAATATATCCCATTCCATTTCAAGATGCCCCAAACTGTCCGCACGACCGGATCGCTGCCACACCCCCATTTTCGCCCACCCTATCAACATTTTTCTCTAGGGCAAGAATAGCAACAAAAACATCAGCAATCAGTGCACAGTGTGTTCATGGTTTTTGGTAAATTTCTGGCTGCCATCAGGTGAAATTTGATTAGGGTCGTAAGGGCAATGATTGAGAAAACGTGATCAAATATGTTGCCATAAATGTTTAAATGTTGCTGCTAGCTTTTGTCCCAACTCATCCCTCCTGTCACTCCCCCGCTTAACATCGGAAGACCCCTCGGAAAACCCCCTTTGATTACCATTGTCCGAGGGACAGAGTGCATATGAAAGGAAAAACTTGGGTTTATTATGTTGATGACTTTTAGCTGTGATTATCGTTGCCCATTTATGCTTGTCGTCGCCGTAACGCTTATAAATGGCTCCCGCACTTCCTCATTTTTGCCCTTTTCTTCCTTTTTAATATCTTGAATGGGGTTGCGTGCTGGCCATGCAAAGATGGAATTTAATAAATAATTTATAATTAAAATTGACATGGAGTGGGGTGTTTGGATGTGGGGGTCTACAGAGATTTCTTCTACGTGGATAACTTTTAAATAAAATCGATTTATAATCGCATAATCACATAATTCATTTGAATTAATTTTTCATGTTTCGCTTATAATTCGAATCAATTTCAATAAATAAACTTGTATTTGGGCGGGTCATATTTGATTTTCGTATTAAGACTCCACTTGCCAGTAATTAATAACAAGTCCAAGTTTAATTAAATTCTCGCCATGTTAACATGTACTAACATACATGGCTGAAATGAAAGCCAAATTAATTAACACGAGTCAATATGGACTAGTTGCCAAACTGGGTTAAGTTTTATTTAACTGTCAAGCGGGCTAATGCAAGAGCACACAAGCCTAGGAAATGCTTCGAGTCGGCTCCACAGGCAAGGTCAATTGGTAACCTTTCACCTCCGGCTGTATTATCGAGAATTAGGCCAAAATTTCGGCGATGTTGTGGTTAATTTTGATGTGTATACAAACACACAGCGCAGATATGTGACTTGGCACGCCCCCAGTGTGACTGCCATGCCCTTTTCCATTACACGCCCACACAATCGTTGATCCTGATGGAGGGCTGAGTGTGGATTTTAAAGGGTTACAAGCTGTCTTGTTACACGGTTAAGGACCCACAAGGTCGTTGCGGGTAGGAACTGCCACTAAACTACCGTTATAATTACATTAAGTAAGTGGCGGGTATGGATTACGGCTTTATGGCATCGCTCCAATGCATATTGCATTGTGTGCGGCATTAATTTGCGATTGCTTAATTAAACCAATTAGATACCCACCACGGCAAAGGCAATGGGAACGGCAAGGACAACGGAAGTGACGCCATTCACTTCCGTTGATAGAGTAGATGAAGATATAAGCGTCGGCGAAACGGTGGCAATAATGACGGCGATCATTAGCCGCATTGACCGGCGCTTCCACGGGCTTTTGGCGCCAGCATAAGCGCATTTGCATAACTTATGCTGAGCCTTTGCTCGAAAGCTTAAAACTTGCTATTTAACTTGAAAGGGTATGTCAGGGTGTATGGCACTTTCAACAAGTCCAAGAAGTCCTTATGAAATTTAAGAAACTTACCCTATTGTACCTTTTGATTGTCTTTTGCTTTTTATCCAAGTCTTAACAAAAATATATTGCCGAGTGTTTTGCGAATAAGTTTTCAGATAAATCTAATTGGTATGTCAGAGTCGGGCTCGCCTCTTAGCGAACCGTAAGTAAGGTCCCTTTGGGGCAAGGTCCCATCATTTCTAATTTATAAACCTAATGCGGTGCTGACGCAGCAGCACTAGTTGTGGCAGAGGCAGTGTCAGTGGTAGTGGCAGTGGCAATGGCAGTGCCATCTTCCAGAAAATAGAACTCCAACTGAAACTCGAACTGGGAGCAGCAGCTGCATTGTCTTGACTATTTAAAATCATTTAATATGCAAGTGCCTTTGTCCTGGGCTCCGTCTGCGAGTGCGACGTCCTGTCATATTTATTTTTCATTTGAGTGCAGCGCGGAAATAAAACTTTGCCATTTGGCACAACAAGGGCGAGAATGTCGCGCTTCTTGGACGCACGTCAGCTGGCTCTTCCTTTTCTGGGAAAGTACATGCATTTTCATATAATGCAGCTGCAGAGGATTGTACATTATTTAGCATCCTTTAAGGACGCAGCGGATGCCGCGCCTGAATAATTGAAAAGGACGCGCAGCGTAATAAATGCTTTCTGCCAATGTGGTGAAAGTTTTGGCACCCCACATCCACATCCGACTGCCGTTTATATTTATAGCCCCTGCCAACACCCATCGCCTCCGGTTTTCCGCCCTGACCTGGCTCATCGGTTGCCGATCAAGTCGCCTGTCAAGTGGCCCCCGACATGAATTTTTCAGTAGCATACTTAGGAAACATAAAAATTTTGCCGCACGTGTTCATTTCCATTAAATTTCTATTAGCGGGCAGCGCGGGTGAGCGCCACAAAAGCTTCAGCAATTAGGCAAGCTCCATCTCCTTTTCCCTGAAAATGACCCCGAACCAAGATTGTTCATCAGGGGCTCCTGCGTGGGCCTGCATGGGGGATATCCTTGTGCGTAAGTTTGTATTTCTCAATTGCTAGGTATTTTCTTGCTAAGAAACTTTTGTGCCGTCGACGTAAAGCGTTTTCAGGAGTTGGAAAAATGAAATCAAGTAGTGCCTCCAAATGGGCCAGAACAATTGTCTGAAATCATTTACAAATAACTTCAGTTTAAATATTTTATATTTTAATAATCCTATTTTGTTTAATTCTCTCACTTCATAGAGAACCTAACTTACTTTTGCACTATGTAGTATCTTTTAAACTCTTCAAATCATAGAAGCTTTAATATATTCTTAATTCCTACTTGAGAAAGGACCTTATTCCTTAATTTTTTCTTGAAGAAGTGTAAATGATGAAAAAAAGAAGAAAGTAAAGAGAAGCCAAAAGTTAAATGCAAAGTTCTGAATGTGAAAATGAGCCAAAGTGGAAGTTTTTTCCTCCATTTTTTCGACGGCTCGTATTGCCGGGTTCTTCATATTATTATTATCTGCCTTAATTGTTTTTCTTTCGACTTATTTACTTCGAGGCCCTTCTGGCTCTTGGATTCCCTGTGTTCTGGTGGTGAGTGGATGAGCTTGTGTGGAAGTAGGGAAATTTTAACAACTTGGCTAAAAATCTATTATTACACTCGCCACGGGGCCGAAGGACGAGCTCGTTTATTTCCGCCCGGAAATTGCCCAGTGACAAAGCGTTTTTATGAATCCGCTGCCAGCCAGCCCCTGTTTCCAGTAAACCAGCTCGCACCACTTCCACCCTGACCCACAATCTGCCCCACACTTGTTGGGCCTCTCGGCCTGAGCAAGACATCAGGTGTTTGGATGATTTGACAAAAAGTGTTTGGCGTTTTGTCGAAACTCGCGCTGGAAGATTAGTGCGGATTTTATGGACTTACGCGTCGTCAGCTAAACTGCGTGCGAATCCCACGGCCACTGGCGAAACACCACCCAACCACCATAGGCCCCCACCAAGCCACCAGCCCCACCAGCACTCTATCAGCCTGCACCTGGCGAACTTTTGTCGTTTCACGGCTGAAAGTTTTCCAAGCTTGTGGGTGTCTCTTTTTTGTTGCCAGCCTGTTGTCTGTTTTAATTTGTTTACTTTTATTATTGAGAGATGCGGTTGTCCTTCGTTCCCCACCTTGCTCCTTGGCTGGCGTGTTTGATTGGCTCTAAGCCCCTGGACAGGTGCTATCCTCCGTGTCATGGGTCGCTGTCAATTGTTTCTATTTTTTGCCCGGCTGGGGATTTGACTTTTGGTCTGCTGTTTGTTAATTGATATTCATACAACACACAGAGATCAAGATGTCAATGGGCGAGGTGGACACGAGGAAATAGTATATAAGGAATTGTACAATTGTGCTTTTTGTACAAAGTTTTGCAAATTACTAGAAACATATATAAAAACACTAAAAGTTAAATCTCATAGATTCTGATTCATTCTAACAATTTTCTTTGTGCTTAATTATTTGTTTTATATTTAATGAACGTCCTGCTTCCCCAGCTTCGAAAAACCCGCTGTGTCTTGACTTCAAAGGATACCCTTTGGGATCCTCAGTGGGGACGGACTATCAATGGCTGGCGGAACAAAGGCACGTCCGAGACTCATTAATAATTTTCGCTGTGCGCATAATTATATAAAACAGAGGCAACGGAAATTGCTAAAAACTATGGCAGCCACCAGAATCTGAAGCATAACCAGAAGCAGCAGTTTTGAGCAACGATGTCAGCGACAACGATGACGCACTTAACTTTTAGTGTTGCCTGCAATTTTTACTACACAACCGAGCTCAAAGAGCCATCGCCGTCGTCATTGTCGATGACTTCGCTCTGCCACTTGGCTGCAACTTTGTCTGGCATCAAAAAACAGCTCACAGCGGCCAATAGCGATAGCCATGGCCGTGGCCATAGTCATAGCCATTTTAGATGGCGACCATAACTCTTTGTCCCTCTCAGCAGTTATTGAACATTTTCAATTACTTTCAGTTGAAAGCATAAATTTTTAATAATTTGAAACATGATAAAGGGAAATTAAAGGCGAAACTTTGTACCAAAAAAAAACAAAAAAAATAGGAGGAAGTGAACCCGTCATGGAGCAACGCACAAAGTTGGGTGGGGGAGAGGGTGGGATATTGGATGTCGCGCAGGATGTTTTATCAAACTATTATAATTACGTTGGAAAGACAAAAATTTTAATAAATGATAACTTTTTTGTCGTCAGCTCGTCGCAACTTATTAAAAGTATAACGCACAACGTGAAGGATCTCGGCGGGCTTTTTGGTGGGTTGGCCAGAGAAAATGGGAGGTGCTTTATTAACGAAATGTTGGCAAGTAAATTTTGTTATCAAAGTTTATCATACCATAGGATGAACGTTCTCGGACACGGCTGCAATGTGAATATTTAAATAGATTTTTAATATATCCATGGGGAGGACTCGCAAAGTTACGGTGACATCGTTCATAATTTGATTAAATCCAGCTGCACTCGCAATAATGAAGAAAACCCTGCCACGTAGTTGATGGTCAATATTTGGATAGGATATTGAAAACAGGACTTTTGATGGCAGCTTGAGGGTTTCATTTTTATGTTAACAATTGCATACTATATACGTTTTTTTTATATTGAAATATTTATTCCATAATATATAATAGAAAAAGAATTAATTAATCGTTCATAGGACAGATCCAAGTTGTGTATTTTTACTCCCAACTTTCTGCTTTGTTACTTCCGCAACTTGTTGTCTCAAGTTTTTGCCAAGTCGCTCAACCAGGCTGCTAAATATCTAATAGCTACAGCGCTACTCTTTGGAGGAAACGGTGCCCTAACGAATGCACATATTCATTCATTTTTAAATGCGGCCAAACATTTGGCCCATTTCATATGTCTTGGGCTCTGCCAGTTTCCCGAATTGTAGAGTTGCCAAAATGGCAAAAGTTTTTGGCAAATTATAACGGAGGCTGCAGAAGCGGAATATTTGAATTTAATTTCGCGACAGAGGCTGGTTCAAGAAATGGAATGACTGCAATGGCGACAGCAGCTGTTGAGCTACTTTAACAGTCTGCTAGCTCATTAAGTTCCCACACACACACACACACACTCACATAAATATACGTATACACGCAGGACATAAAGGAAGAGAGAGCCAGAGCAATATAATGCGGCACACAAATAAATTTGTCACAGAAAATTTTGCAACTTTGTGTAATCCGCGGGGAAGACGACGGGCGGTTCGGTCCACCCAAGAAACCACAGCGCTCAGAATCTAGAAATCAACGAGTTTATCTCATTAAAAAGTTATTTTCCGCAGCAGCTGCAAACACACGCCCGGAAGGGGGATGGCAGGACGGTAGGGGAAAAGATGGCACAAGGACTTTTCCTACACATGCCAGCACAAGGAAGAATGCCTAGTTTTTTTGGGGAGAGGATCCAGCTGGCGGGGGATCCCCGCCATGTGTACTTAAAAGTACAGCTAGCTACGAAATATGTAAATCCACTTCATTTAATTTCGCATTTAGCCAAAATGCTAACAGCAAATGACAAATATTCTTGTTAAGAGGCATAAATGCAGCAGTGGTGTGGCAGGAGGGAAGCTAAGGAAGTAGCAGGAAGGAACGGATACACTAAAGATAATTTATATAGAAATTGGGATGAAATGATTGATATATTAGATTGGTAATTATACAATAGATTAATAACTAATAATAATAATTAATAAATGACCTCTTGTCTGAACTGTGTATGCAAATAAAAAATTAAATAAACCATTTCAGGCCATAAGTAATTCTGCTCAGTGCTCTTTTGTGGCCTGCAAGCCATTTCCCCTTCTTGGCCTGTCTTTGCTCGACTTGTCTTGGCTTCTATCCAACTGGGCCTTCGGCAGCGAGGCAGGCTCGTGGCAATGCCATCGACTCGGCTGGTGGGTCTGTTTTTGTTGCCTTTGTGGGTGGATGAGGGTAGTGCCTGTGCTCGACATACTTTGCGCCAAGTATTTTCCAACTACGCCGTCGCCGCCAAAAAGACAAAGTACATTTCCGTTAGCAGTTTCCGGTTTCCGGTATGGCTTTGATCCACTGCCTGGCACAAATCCTTGGCGCAGCTCATTGTCCTGCCACCGCCAGTTTCATAATAAATCGAAGCATCGACTCGAGAATTAATAAGGCTAAGTGCAGACTATAGCAGGAATGGTAAATCAAATAAACAGGTGCACGCAAATGATGTGCAAGGTGGGGAAAACGCCAGATCGCCTTATTCTGCATGAGCTCATGCTTGGCTCGCAACAAACAACCAGCCAAGCAGAGACTCCTTTGAGCACTTGCCATCCTTGTCCACTTCCTTCGCTTGTTGACCATTTGTGAATGCTTTAGCAGTTTGGTCAATATTTGGCCAGCGCTTTGCGAATCCTGTCCGTAGATTTCGAAAACAGCCTGCATGTGTGGACATCGTAGAAGCATGGAAAATTACATACAAAAAAATAAAAGGATATTAACAGGATACTGCAGGACATAAAATGAGTGTATTTTATGTTTAGATATTGGCCAACAACTCTAGCAATATACATATTTTATTTTAAAAATCTGTGGATTAGTAGAGAGCATGCATTTTTGGAGTGCATTTTCAGATGCTTTTAGCTAGCCCTCTTATCGAGCTCGCCTCTCGTTTTTTGAACGGGTTAACAACATAAAAACGGGCTTACACCTCGCTAAGGCCCGCCTGTGGAGGATGGAAATTCTGCTTCGATGAGCACTTGGCCACTGTGTTTACCTGCTACTCGAGCTACCTCCGGCTGCAAGCCCACCTCAGCTGCTGTTTTTAGCTCGGATGTCCGTGTATGCTCTTCAGTGGATTAGCATGTCAAACGTCCGAAACCTCGTTCGTTCCAAAATTTATTTTCTTCAATACTCAGCTTTCTTTGCCATGAGCTCTCATTTGATGTAATGGAGAAAACTTGTCTAAAACTTATTGAATGTATTTTCCATTTCATGGATGCATATCTATCAATTTGTGATGGACTTTCATAGGCCGTCCTAGTTGCTGTGCGGTCAGTTGCTTTTCCATGTGGTCAGAATTGGCCTAAATGTATCGCAATGAAATCGCAATTTTGAGTCCAGTCCCTCCCCATTGCCCCAAGTCTATTTTTCAGATTTTGGCTAAGCGAAGTGCCGACAGTCAATCTGAATTATGCACACGTTGTAGATGCCTCATGATTGGTTGTGGGTTGTTGTTTATGGATATACCTTGCAGGTTGCAAGGCAGTCTCAGGGGCAATCGAAATATCATAATAGATTAGCTGCCAATGTCTGTTAGAGTCACTTAGCCTTTGATTTGATTGTGGATGCAGTCCTTATAACAAAATATATTTTTCTGGCAGACTTAACCCACATTTTTTTGTGAGAACTATAAAAAAAACAGATTACTTCAAAACTATACCATATAAGGGCTTTACAGGTATAGGAGCTATACATATACAGTAGTTATACGTTTACTATACATAGATTTTCTTGACTTGGTATTGTGAATTCATGAAAGAACGCTTTGAACCGGTTAACTGTCGAGAGCACACACATCCTGGCCAAGTTTGTTCGACCGCTTTGGGGTTTTAATTTGAGTATGGAGCCAACTTTGTCCACATGCCAAGCAAAGCTCCCCAATCAAAGGTCAAACACTTTACTGGCTCACACATACGCAAATACATAAGTTCCGGAAAATGCCCCAAAACTTTATGCATCATTTGCATGGCAAAACTGTTCCATGTTTTATAACCTTCCTGGCCTTCCCCCCAGTGGGCATTAATGGAAATCAATTCGGATGAAAATTAAAGCAAACTAGGACACAAATTCCTTGAAAGCCGTCCGGACAACGGCAACCCATTTCGTTCCCCTGCCGATTGATCATCCAAATGTTACGCATCGCCCAACATTTACTGGCAATTTGTTGACGCCTTAGAGTTGCTGTTGTGTTATTTACTAAAAACTTAAAGGACTCAATAAAATTGCCTTGGGATGCACGCGCTATCCTTGTTTTCTTGTTTGATCCTATGCAAACAGCCTGATAAAAAGTTGCCCAGTTTCGACTGACAAAAGCAGAAAAAGCAGGTTGTTGTCTGAATCTGATTCTGATTGTGAGTATTTGGCTGCTGGGACTCTGCTTTCTGCTGAGAACTTTCATTCCTTGGCTCTGAGTATCCGAGTTGCCGAAAGGTCAGCGTTTGTGTTTGCTTTGTAATTTGTTTATGCAAAATTGCCAGAGCAATTTCATAATGGGTCAAAGGAGAAATCAACTTTTGTCGAGGGTGCTTTAAAATGCATGACAACCACAGCCAGAAGCCCGCCCGGAAAATGCGCCTGATTGCTGCCAGGTTGTTGTCGTCGTCGTCGTCGTGTTGGCTAAATGGACCGGATGTCCAAAACTAAAGTTGCTATTTGTTTTTTTTGTTCTCTCCCAAACACACACAACTCACACATACAGACCCATACAATCTAGACCCCCGAAATGGTTCTAACCGCCATTTGTTGTTTGGACGCCGGAGCGTTGGGTTGATTTGGCTTTTAGTTTGCTCTGTATCCCCCAGGATTTTTCCCTTTTGTCACAAAAAGAACCGGCCGAGTACAAAGTTGTGCATACTTTAAGGCTTTCAATTTTTGACACCCCCTTCGACCATCTTCGCAACTCTTCTGGTGAAGAAGTCCATTTTATCTTCTGCCAGGTTTAGTGTTAATATGATGAGCAGTCTTTCGCCAAGGTGATGGAAAATTGCATTCCCGTGGGCTGTTTGCATGGAATCAATACAATATTCGGATCGACTCGGAAAAGTAATTGCAAATGTTTGCAAAATTGCTATTGGATGACGGAAGTGCGATGCATTTCCCGTTGCTACCGGCTGCCATTCGCGGTGCACTCTCGCTTTGGCTTACACACGAGGGTGTGTTCTGCTTGAAATGAAATAAAATACAATTTTCCGCTTTAATCGAAAAATTGCTTTATTGGAGCAACAGTTGAGTTGGGAAATCGAATATTTCGGCTCAGACTTTTGATCACAAGATATTGGGATGATCTACCACACTAAAGTGAACTTTGAACTTCATTTTAGGAATGGAATAAAGACTATTGCTATTAAAAACTATGGTTTTATATCTATTTTTCAAAGCAGTGAATATTTATGTTTCCAAAATGGTTGTCCATTTCCTTTTAAATAAGTGTCATCGTGTTATTAAAATTTAAATTTCCCTAATTGCCTGAAATATTTTTTCGTTTCTTTAATCTCCACAGAGCTCCACAAAAAGACGCACCACAAATTCAGTTGCATAAATGCAAGCACATATTTATTTACCTGAATGGATGACCAACGATTACAAGAATTCCGGCCGGAGGAGTGGCAGACCGAGCAATACACATTTGCTGCTGCGAGTGCAACATTTCACTGTCACTTATGCATGTCCGCTTGTCATTTAAGCACAGCTTGACTCGGATCCGTTTATACAAATATACACACATATATGTTTAATATACGAGTGCAAGTTGTTTTATTAACGACAGACAGGTGGCAGTCGTCAGTGGGCGCCGTCAGAGGGCTCAGCTCCAGTCCAGTGAATTAAATTGTAAAGATTTCTCTCCACGCCATGGCTTCTTTCCCAGCCAGCTAGCGTATCTCTTTTGATTTTTTGATATTTCTTCGGCCTGCTCCCATTCAGTGCACCAATTTAAATTAATTCCCCAACAGATTATCACCATTACACTGTTTTAATATACTCGCACACAACAAATTAACGAGGCTCAAAGACAATACAGCGGCATAAGTGGCAACTCACCTTGAAGCCCGTGGAATTCATTGAGTCCGCCATTCTGTGGGTTTTAATTAAAGGTATTTCGTTTTAAAATTTCATATTTACACTGTTTGGTGAAAGTTTTGCAGAGGTAAAAAATATATTGAACGTAAATTAAAAATGCCCCTTCTGTAAACTTAATAACAAGAATTTACATATTAAAATTACATTAAAAAGGGGCATTTGCAAAGCCATGGATATTTGCCAGAGCCAGAGAGATTGTAAACTTGTTTTATTAATTAATATAAGCTATGAAAAGAAGGGGAAGAATCTTAAATAAGTTTATCAAACGAAAGGTTGTCCAAGTAATAATTATTAAGCAAAATGGAGGAGTGCAGAGGGAAATAAATCCCACTGATTCACCCCAACTATTTGGCAGATACGTCGATGCACTGGCAAAGCTTTCATTAAACTGACAACGGTGGCTGGAAAGGAAGCGCGAATCTTGGCTGGCACTGGGTAATTGACTTGCTGCTGGACCCCGGGCTCTTCGACCCATTGGGGAATGGCTGATGGGCGATGGGAGAGCTAAAAGTTACGTCCTTGTCATAGTTTTATTTGTGTTCACCTCCCTCCAAAAAAAAAGATTCCTTTTACTTGTGGCTTCTGCTTCGTTTTTTCTTTTGGGGATTTTTCGAGGTCCTTTAAAATTTTGATTGGGCTGGATATTTTTCGATTCAAATTCCTTTTTTTACTGGATTACTTTATGGTTTAATTCTACTTGTTGAGTTTTAGCTTAAAATTTTATATGATTTTCGTCAGACTTTCGTTCTCCTAGGGTATTTGGAATTTCTTCCTCGCGAGTTTGGCTTTCCCTTCCGGTTTCATCTATTTCTTGGCCATTTTTTTTGGCGCTTACTTACGATAACTTTATGACGCTTATCGCTACAAATGTGCTTGTATCTGGGCGCTTGGTGCGTATCTTTGTTTCTGTATCTTTATTTCGGAGTACATTCCGAGCGCGCCACATAAAAGTAAAGTGTAGCCAAGTTGATGCTGTCAAGGGGCTGAAGATGGCGAGGCTAGGGGCAGGGACTGGGGCAGGAAGGCAGCTTTACTCCTAAGTAACTTATGCCATAATTTCACCCGCTCGCATTCCCACAGAAACCCAAATACGCTGGCCACACAGCCTGGCCGGCGTAATCGCAAAAAGGAGTCTGGAGTCTGGCAAATATTATTTTTTATATTTATTCCAGTCTTTTTTTTTTGGTCCTCGCTGCTTAATGTTTATTATGAATGTTACTCGTGAGCGTATTTAGTTAATTTTATTTCACACAAGAGAAGTCAGAAAAAGTCGAGCGAGTCGGCGCCTGCCCCTCTTCATGCCGGAATGTTTGCAACTTTTTCCCGCGTCTCGAGTCGAGTGCTGGCTGAAAATTAAGTTAACGCCATCAACGCTTCGCCAGTATATGTATCTGGATCTATGTATTTTGTGCATATATATCTGTGGCCGGGCAAATTAGAAGCCAGTAAACATGGCAAAAAAAGGCAGCCGCTTATCTGCGCTAAGTAGATGAGAAAAGTTTGTGGCTCGTCGCGTTGATAAGTTGAATTACATGCGCACATATTTCTTTCATGGGAGTCCTGACGAGATGGAGCCATGAAATGTCCCCCGCTCCTTATCCTCATTACACTCAGCCATTCGGTGGAAACGCCTCCCAATTGGTAGATAGACATACATTACCCAAGGCGAACCGGGCCAATGCATTAATTTGTTTATTCTTGCTGAGCTTTGGCTTTCTAAGCAGGACAAGTTTCATATGCCTTTTGGTTCTTTCACACTTGAAATAATAAAGTTCATAAGCAAATCTTTAAGTAGGATTCTAGAAAATCTTAAACATTCTTTGAATGTATAAAATGAACCGTTTTAAGGTCTTTTATAAATTCATAGACTTTTTTCCAAGTGTCCCCCGCTCCTTTGGCCCTTTTTATGGCTCAGTGGCCCAATGTCAGCGACTTGGGTCGGATCCCAAATGGAGAATGGCAAGGGAGCAGCACTAAATTGGCGACACTGTTGCCCAAATCTGCGCTGCTTAATGCAAACAGCTCAACTTTGTTGCACTTGCACTGCCCCGGCTCTGCCCTCGTGCCTCTCCACAGTGACCTTCAAATGAGGTGTGGTCCTTCGGTTTTGTGGGCGTGGCCAGGGACTTAATTAGATTCGCGTTTATGCTAGCACAGCACTTTACGGCAAGGGTTTAAAGTGACCATTACGTCAAACGAGCAGCGGAAAACGCAGTCCTCGAAAGCTAAAGACTCGGCTGCCGGCTAAATGGCGTCTTTAATGCTGCGAAAATATAGTCAGAGTACAATGTTAGACAATAATTCCCTTAGGACAGATAACAAGGACACTGAGAATTAGGGCATTTTGTTCTTCTGCAGGTAGAAAAATCGATTTCCAGGACCTGGCAAATACACGGACTCTCGAAACTGCTCCAGATCAAAGGAGTTGGGCTCGTAAACGAAGGGTGGCAACCAGACGGAAGAACGTGGTTCGACGGTCTTCCGCTCCTCCGCTGTATCTACAGGCACTGTCGGCTTGATATTTATCCCCAGAATGGCCCAGATGTCGCGCTCCTCCTCCTCCTTCTTCTCTTCGACCACTGGCGGTGCTATTTCCACGGTGGGAGGTAATAGGGGCGGTCGATTCAGACAGCACTCCTTTCTGGCAGCATTGTAGTCCTCGATCCGTTGGACAATCGGATGGCGTCGATCCTTGACAACGGCGCACAGGTTTTCCCCATGATGCATATTTTTCAATATGTAATTGTTGCGCCGCACTATTATGTCTGCCTCGAACTCTTGGTCGATATCCAAGTCGCACTCTCGGCAATCCACATGTAAAACCTGTGAAAGTTCAAAAAAAGAAATTAATTATTGAAGTTGGAAAGAAATACCGTTCGTTTTAATTACCTTTTGATTTTGCTCCAAGCTCCTTAAAAGCAGATATCCCTGAGAGACACCGATATTGATTGATGCCATTTCCAGACTTAAGAGCGGCGGATGATTTCGCAGCAAATATCCGATTTCTCTGCCCATGGAACCTGTGCCCTTGCTCCCGACGATCCCAGAAATGTTCAGGGCCAGGACGTGCGGTGAACCGATAATGCCCTGGAAGAGCGTGTGCAGAGCTGTCTCGTTCAGAGGGTTGTGGGCCAAGCCCAGATATTCCAAAACACCTTCTTGGTCTTCCTGGGTCAAGGCCTTGCTTAACACTCCCGCTGTATTAGAGCCGAGTTTGTTGTACTCGAGTTGAAGCATTCGGAACATAACTGGTCGATCCAACAAGTATCGTATTGCCTCATGGCAGTCGTCCGGCATCAGGTCGTAGCCAAAGTCTAACTCCTCCAGAGAGTCCATTACTCGCAGGCTGCGTGCCAGGATTTGAAGTTTCCGAGCATCGATGCTAGAATTTCGAAGCCTGAAAGTTTTGAGGCAGGATAAGCAGCGCAGTCCTCGTCCAAGGCGCACCATGTCGCCGTATGAGAACTTTATGAGGCGATTGTGATAATTCTGAACATGTGGTGGTCCCAAAAACTCCAAGGTAAAGGACACCAGATTCCCAAAGATCCTCACAAGTCCCAAGTCAATGTGGTGACAGTGCTCGTCGGGATAGTTATATCGCTTGATCCTGTTAAGCATCAACGTCTTGTTTCGCTGATCTGGCTTTGTGTCCTCATCGTCCTCCGGTTCAGGCTCGACTGGAATATTGAATACATCCTGTATGGGCGGCGTCTTTTTCTTTTTCTTCTTCTTAGGTTTCGGCGGAGGATTGGCTAAAGCTTCCCGGGCTGCAAAGAGCTTTTGTTTGCGACCCTCATGTTCCTGCCGTTTCTGTGCGATCAGATCTCGGGCTGCCTGACGGGCAGCATTTCTTTTCCGTCGCTCCGCACGGCGGCCGCTGCATTCGTCATCTATGCTGCTCGTCCGCCAGAATTGAATTTCCTGCACCTTAATAACGCTATCTTCCTCTTCACCTTCTTCTCCGTCCAATCCTAAGTCTGTATCCGGTTCGTCGCTAGAGATTGTCTCCTCATCCGATGAGGAAGAGGTTATGTCCTGATCGGGTTCACTGTCCAGAAACTTATTGAACTTGTAATCCGGAAGTGCCTGCAACCTTCGAACATGCATGGAGTTGACGTATTCCCATACCTTGCCCGCCAGTCGGGCAAGCTTTGTTTCCGGTTCTATGTTTACTGGACAGTCCTCCAAAAGTTCTACGAACTTCCGGCTGACCCCCTCCGATTTCCAGTCGAACTCGTTCAAACGCTTCAAGTGCAGGGTTTTGTCCAGCGTCTTGCTGAGTACCACACGTCGCCAAAAGCGCTGGTCGTCGATCACATAGCATTCCCTGGGAATATTATATTATTTAATGAACATTTTATTGAAAGGCAATAGAAAAACCGACCTCAGGGGCAACTCCACGTCGAGAGAGTCGTAGAACACTCGCATTAGCTCCGGAGTCTCCAACAAAATTGGCGCCAAGCCCCGAGTTCCCAACTTGGCCAAGCTTTTCACGCACAGGTGCTCCAGGGTATCCAAGTCACCTTCGATGAAGGCCTCCGCAAAAATCTCGCGGTTGTGTTCGCTGTGCAGGTTCAAAGTAGCCGAAGTAGGATTAAAAAGCTCATATTCGGCCAAGAGCATGGGGTCACTTGGAACCTTAAACTTCCGAGCATAATGTGGTGTAATCACCTCGTCATCATCATCGAAGTCCATTTTGTTGATCGGTTCTTGTGTGTGTTTTTTGCAAGTGTTCTCTTCTTACAAAACGTATGTTTTATCATGAAGTTTTTTTCTGAGACAGTCATTAGTGAGTGAATTAATCTAGACTATACAAGCTGCTTATTGGAAAGCTGAAAAACGACCGAAATGTTGCCTACTTGAGGCAAACTTTAAGCATTTGCTAATATTTGCTGCTAATGTCTCACAAGCACTTGCAAAGCACTCGGAGCAAATTTAAATTAAGCAAACCTAATTGAGGAGCGGAGAACAGTTTCTTTTTGTGGCCCGACCAGCTCTTCCGCCCTCGCAAATGTGTTGCGCTTTGTTTTGATGGCCAAGATGCCGGGGGCTTCACCTTGCCGGCTATTTTTCTACCTAATGAAATAAAAATAGATGTTATTAGTGCTGCTCGTTGAGTGCGCTCTCCGTTTCAGTGTCGGCTCTGAGCTTTTGTACTCAGATCGTCCAATGCCCCGAGACTCGGGAAAGGTTTTCAAATTAAAAAAAAATATAAGTTTGATCAAAATTAAAGCTTTGAGTTTTCAAAAGACTTATAAATTGTACACTTAAAGAATACTTTTCAATTATTTTCTTGACTACTTTTCTTTCAATGCATTCTTTTAAAATCCGTTGTTTTTTTTTAACTTCTTCAAGGTTGAGCGTTTTTCGCCCCAAACTCCCAATACAAATTAAGTGCATGGCAGAAAGAAATCCGATTCTCTACAGAATCCGCACTTGGCAGGACTTTCGTCCTTCTCCGAAAACGACAACTGCATTGCTAAGTGGAATTTCGGCCATGACTTTTGCTTTCGCTTCGTCAATCACCTTTTTATCTGAAAGGACATTACCAAGCCAGCTCAACTCGGATACGGTCTTACCAACTTGTCCTTCCTCTCATGTCCTTTATAGCAGCTTGTGTGTGTGTGTTCAGAAATTTATTACAACCTTTGGGAATTCTTTTAAGTAGTTGCTCGATTCAAAATAATTTTCCATTTATCACTGTGATAACAAAACAGTTTCTCCCCCAACTATGGACCAGCGCGAAAATGGCAAAATAACATCACAAGCTCCAGTACCGATACCAGTGGCCGGCATTATGAGTGTATGGGTGGTAAAGAGTGCCAATGGGCGGGGAGGATGGGATGTGGGCGTGGCAATGGCTTGGCCAAAATAAAGTGCTCTTTCGCAAATCTTGGTCTGGCTGTAGTCGCCCTGGGAGTTAAGCTGAAGACTTTCTGCGGTCGTTAGGGAGACTGGCTCTAATGATAAATGCCGGGCAGCAGGTGATTTAAAATAATTTCGGTCAGCGAGTGAAAAATATTTCTGGAAGCTGTTCCTCTTTCCGTGGCTGTTGTTTTTAAATTTTTTTGATAATTTACGACCTGCCGTTCGTCTCGCAAAAAGTTCTGTCCATTGCCTCCTGGCGGAAAGGCCAAAAAGTTGGAGCAATTGCTTAACGAACATGTTTGCCACATTTGCCCAAGGGATGTCGAAAATAGGAAATGTTTCTTCACTGCATAAAAAAAAATAGAATGAAAGTACATTGTAAACTTCCGGTCGCGACACGTCTATTATTTTTTCTCTCTGTACGGTTGCCACAAAAGAGTTTAGGAGAAACTTTGCTTTTGCATTTGCCGCATTCCCTTTCCGGGTTCTCTCCAAAGATTTTTGGTTAGTTGACTTTACAAAGCCGTTGCCAAAACGCTTGTCAGAGCCAGGCCAGATGGGCAGGTACAAACTGCCAAGTTAGTAGACTGCCAGGTAGGCAACGTCCAGACACCATGCATTTTTCATGGCTGCGGCAAGAAACTTTCATTTGTGTTCGAGCTAACTTTGATGAACTAGACCGAGAAGCTTACACTTGAAAAATAAGAATTATATTCAAGGACCCAAACTTATCTATTGTAAAGATTAATAAAATGTACATAGTCAAAAGAAGGTACCTAAAAATCAATTTATTGTTGAACGTTTTGGATTACTTGTCCTATCTTTGGTATAATCCTATTCTTTCAGTGTGGTTGGTCCTTCAGGACAACTCCAGGACGAACTGCAGCCGCAAGTGCGAAAATTATGTACTCGGCCCATTGAGCAGCGCGTGTTGCGTCATTAGGCGCACACAGAATCTCAGGACCTTCAGGAATCAAGTGGACTCCATCGAAAGGGACCAGACCTAGCCAAGTGCATTTGCATAATTTAAAACTTTTCTTGAATATTGGTCAACTTCTTACTTAGTTATAACTTATTTTTTTGTGTTGCTACTGCATGTTTATTAAGTCATCAATTATGAGAGCTGCCCTGGCGGTAGAAGTTTTATTGATTGCTAATGCAGCAGTAGGACAGACGGTAGCTTCTTGTGCTTGTACATGGTCCATTGTCCACTGACCTCAAATATTTGAGCAGGCTTAGTGCTGCTGCTCTTGAAATTGTGCTTCATCAAGTGATGATATTGGTTTATTGCTGCATTGAGTCTCGATAAATAGCTCAAAAGACTCGTGAGAGCCTTGATTCGCAACTCGTTGTCCTGCGATGTACACTAGTCGGCATATATATTTTGACATAGCGATGCTTCATTTTCTTTTTCAATTATTTCTTTATTTAAAGGAAAACAATTATTGATTTAATTTCAAATAGATATTAGTAATGTTTTATTACCAAAATAACAGTTTTAGGTTTTTTATAAATGTATTTTGTATTTATTTTTTAATTTAAACTAAAATAAACTAAATTCGATAGGTGGCATAAGTATTTTGACATAGCTTTGTTTCACAATTAAATATAACAGAGTGCAACAGTGATTCTGAACCTTTATAGTGAAATAGTAGGAATTGTTTAACTGTTCGAGTATTACACAAAACCGTGTATAAAAAATTGTTTAACACCCTAAAAATCTTGATTTATTTTAACAAAACCAGTTTTCGGGACTTTTTTGCGCTTAAAAATTCCTAAACTCGTTTTTTTAAACCGATTTCAAAATTGCCGATGTTTTTCAATAGTTAAAGGTTGTAACTTTTGAAAAAAAAATATATCTTCGATTTTTTTAGGCAAAAAGGACAAAATTTTTACACCTGAAACTGACATTTTCGCCTTTTGATCGTGTTTTTCGGATTTTGACGCCAGTTTTTCGGTACAACTTACAAAATTTCTGTCATGAATGCCACATATCAATGTTGTCTCATTAATACTGAATAAAAAGAGACAAATTTCATTAAAAAACTATGAAAATTGTTGAAGTTATAACGGTTATTCCAAAAAAAGTCAATTCAACATTGCGAGCACTATAAGAATAAGAGCATATTCCTACTGTTTCTCCGGTGCGCTCGCAATGTTGAATTGACTTTTTTTGGAATAACCGTTATAACTTCAACAATTTTCATAGTTTTTTAATGAAATTTGTCTCTTTTTATTCAGTATTAATGAGACAACATTGATATGTGGCATTCATGACAGAAATTTTGTAAGTTGTACCGAAAAACTGGCGTCAAAATCCGAAAAACACGATCAAAAGGCGAAAATGTCAGTTTCAGGTGTAAAAATTTTGTCCTTTTTGCCTAAAAAAATCGAAGATATATTTTTTTTTCAAAAGTTACAACCTTTAACTATTGAAAAACATCGGCAATTTTGAAATCGGTTTAAAAAAACGAGTTTAGGAATTTTTAAGCGCAAAAAAGTCCCGAAAACTGGTTTTGTTAAAATAAATCAAGATTTTTAGGGTGTTAAACAATTTTTTATACACGGTTTTGTGTAATACTCGAACAGTTAAACAATTCCTACTATTTCACTATAAAGGTTCAGAATCACTGTTGCACTCTGTTATATTTAATTGTGAAACAAAGCTATGTCAAAATACTTATGCCACCTATCGAATTTAGTTTATTTTAGTTTAAATTAAAAAATAAATACAAAATACATTTATAAAAAACCTAAAACTGTTATTTTGGTAATAAAACATTACTAATATCTATTTGAAATTAAATCAATAATTGTTTTCCTTTAAATAAAGAAATAATTGAAAAAGAAAATGAAGCATCGCTATGTCAAAATATATATGCCGACTAGTGTAAGCGATGCCTTGTTTACGCAGAATCTTCGGGCCTGACACAAAAACTCTCCATTCGGGCCAAATTTTGTTGTGTGCTTAACTAGCTTTCTATGCAGATTGGCGGATAGGTTAAGGCAAAGGGTCGGTCTGTGGGGAGATCCTTCGAACCTCTCACATAAAATCTAACGACATCGGAGCCGTTCGATAGTGGCTGTCGGCAACATTTACATACTTTTTCGAGGAATTAAAATTCAACCAAAGACAAAAGGACCAACGAAAAGAATCTATGGAAAATGGCAAAAGTTTAGCATAAACTTTTGGCGCTTTACATGCAAAACTTGCAATTGGCAGTGGCCAAAGCGAACATGTTTTCAGTCTGGGACTGCTCCTGATCCTGCTGCTGCAACAAAGTTTCCGTAAGCCGATAGGGTTCTTTGTTTTAACGACTTAGTTTGCGGTCGGTCGTCGGAGCTAGCGAAGTTTCACCGCTTCTCGCTTGTCATTTCAAATCCGATGACCGACGATGACTACACGGAAAAATGTCCCCCATAAGGACAATTGAAAGGTAAGCCCGATTGTGCGAATAATAAATATTTTACTTAGATAATCGGGCTCCGACTTTGATGGCGTACTTCAGAATAAAGTGCATATTTCACTTTAAGCTTCTATAAAAACAAAATTCTCTTTCGTTTTAAGTTGGCTTTCAGTCTGGATAGAGGTATTATAAAAATCAATTTCTAGTAAATAAAAAGTAAAAATCTTTTCGAAACTCTTCCTAATGAGGTTGCCTTTCTAGCTTAAAAAATAAATAATTTTCTTACTTTTACGGCTAACTATCTTTACCGCATGAAGATTGGAATGCTGCAAGGATGTCAATTCTTACTGGCAACCGCATTCTTTCATTAAGGGTGCTCTTGTGACCAAAACCCTTTTTAAGGCAAAAATTGAACACCTGTCTCAGCTGGCTAATAAGCGAACATGTTCTGCTTAAACGGGGTTTGTGGTTGCATGGATGTGCCATGTTGTAGTTAATTTCAAGCGATGTACTTTCAAACGAACACCAAAGGAGGTGCATATGTACATACGAGTATATGCAAACAGAGTCACATGTGTCGCATATTTTTTTCATCATCAAACCTGATGCAATATAATCTCCTTAGCCACAACGCATTTGAAATGTCATGCTCGTTGTCCCCATTGCTGTTTTGTTCGGAATTCCACTGATGAGGGTCGCAGGATACCAGCTGACGCTCAGCGAGGACGCGGACGAGAACACCAAAGGATTCTCCGCAATGTATACAACAAAGGTCAAATTTATAGGCTTGAGAAGGTTAACGTTTTTGTTAGCTTACGGATAAAATAAAAAAAATAGAACATTTCATTTAACCTTCACCCAATTAGTTATTTTTTTTTTTTTTTAGTTTTTTTTTTATGTAATTGATTTAAGTATTCTTAATTTTACATACAATTGATAATTTCTTAACTAATCTGTTATTAATTTTATTTCTAATATTTTGACTAGTGGTGTGAGTGTATGAGTGTGCGAATAAATGAGTACGTGTGAGAGAGTGTGGTTGGGGCTTTCAATTAAAATTTCAACGTGCACGTAACAACTTTTATTGAAATTACGATTGCAGGCAGGTGCACACACAGGGACAGAAATGGTGAGAAAGGTGGAAGAGAAATGGATGAAAAGAGATGCAAAGAGGCCGACAGAGAGAGAAAGCGATACGCCCACAGGCACACAAAAGTGCGTCCAGGAGCATTGCATACTTTATACATACTACAGGCATACAGGCATACTTTTCAGCGCAGAGCAGATGACATAGGCATTCCGTATGGGCTGGCATTTGTTGAACATGGCTCTAATGAAGCCAAAATCCTGTTGGCACAATCCGTAGTTTTCAAAAGGGGAAAAGAGCAATAAGCACATTTTGAATATTCTCAACAAACATATCAAATTTACCACCAAACATATCAATTTACTTAATATTCAGGAAATGAGAATTCCGCCATCTAATAAAAGCAAAGTACTTCATGATTTTGTTTTTGAGTAAGTTAATATGATTACTATTACTACTAAACACTTTTAATTTTTCTGCACCGTAGCACGGTGGGTTCAAATGACCAGTCATTGCCTTTGGCAGAATTATATGAGACAATTAATTATGCGGATATTTGATTAATGTGATCCTCAACGGACAACACATTGAATTGGGTAAAACGGGAAGTACGGGGGCCAGTCCATAGGAAACGAACTTCAACTGTCACAATAAAACTTTCCATTCTTCTCGCTTCCTATTCATGTATTCACATAATCCAAGATGAAAAATAGATTTTACCAAAAATTTCACTGCGCAAAATGCTGACAAGGACATTCCGCAAGGAGGATGGACTGTGTGGGGTGGGTGGGGCTTCCTTCTTTTTTTTTTGCAAGTCTGGTGGTTGGCCAGCTGAGTGGTTGGCTGCTCGCCTGGGTTGTTACATCAGCTAAATGGTTAAGCGCACTAGTCGAAGTCGGGAGTGGACGAAAAAAGACTGCTACAAATTTTATAAAAAACAAAAAGGATTGTAGACCGGCGACTGCTCTAAATGCTCCTGAAATTGCTGTTGGTTTTTGCTTTCGCTGTGTCCCCTTTTTCACTCTTCTCATATTGCTCTTTCTGGGCCGAGTGACTTTGCTACATGACAATGAAAATCTGCATTGCTTTTATTTGGTTGCCTTTTTCAAATACTCTTAGGCAGAAGTGGTATCTTGACTTTTGAATTAAGTTAAATAAAAAAAAAGAGTAAAAAACGTTTGAGTAATTCAATTATATATCTGAATTTACTGATATTACTGAGCTACTTGATTTTTCTTAAAGATCAATAAACATTGATTAAATAAACGATTTTACATCAACACCAGAAAATTCTTTAATTAAATTCTATTCGGAAATAATTATTATATTCTACAAATAGATCAAAAACCTGAAGTGAGCTAAAGTACGTTATATAATAAATTTTGTTGCTCATTTTCTAAAAAACTATGTTGCCAGTAAGTGCATTTGCAATATGGCCCATAGCCACACTCGATTTCATGGCCTTGTTTTTGTCGGTTTGGGTGCTTCGTTTCGGAAATTGTCATTTTAGTATTCTGTATTCGGTATTCCTCGTTCTGCTGATTTTCTGCTGTTTCTGCACTTTCCCAGCTTCGTTTTTTCCATTTTTTCTTGGCTTTTTTATTGTTGTAATGCCAACACCCACCCAGAACCACTAAAGCACCCAACGCCCTTGGCCCACCAATCGGTCCATTTGGTTGACATTGCTGAATTAAACCAATCACTACTATTTTCACACTTAACTTGCAATTTGCATAAAATATTACCCAAGACCCAACAGTCAAGCAGCCGTCGCCATGGAAGACGCTGGTGGGCGGGCGCTGGAACGCCCAAGTGGGTGGCGTGGCGGCAGCGTTCGACTGGGGACAAGGCGGTGCCCGGGGGTGGGTCCTTGCAAATACACAACCATTGACAGTTGCGTGTGAATTTATTTTATTCCTTTATGTATATTTTACGTTCACACACTCGCACACACGCGCATTTGCATTGAAAATGTATTTCGTGCATTTCCCCCCACAGAGCGGAAAAATATGTGTTGCCTTTTCTTTTTGTCCGCGACGCCTTCAGAGTTTTTCCTTTTTTGTGCTTATCCCATTTCCATTGAAAAGACATGAATTTCGTTGCTGTGGGAATTCGCTAACTCGGATTATCAGGCGAGTTGAAAAGATTTTTAATAATCACAAACAATTTTTGAGCTGAAACATTTTTTAAAGTTGGAAAAAATTTAAAAGTAAATGTATTATTGTGTTTGTTAACTTAAATATTTTTTTTTTATCATATTTTAAAAGAGCACTTTTTGGCACTCTATTTTTTCGGTTAATGGGGGTCTATGGTGTGTGCAGTCATTAGTGAATGTGTTTGCCTAAAACTAAAAACTGAAAACTTGAAACTTAGCTAAACTGAACTCGAAACAAAACATTACGCTACATTTAACAAATGGGTTAGGCCCAGTTGCAGGAAAGAAGAAACGGTCTGAGTGTGTGTGTCCTGACAAAGGGCTTTGAGAAAAAGGAGAGTTCCGTGCCCGCGCACAGGACATTAAATGCCCATTTTGCACATGTCCGAAACAGAGAATCGGCACCGTCCTTACGTTCTGCGTAGCTCTTTTTACGGAAGCCGTTTGTACCCCGTAGGATGAGTGTGGGAGGCGGTGTGCGGATGTCCGGATGTGCGGCTGCGGGGATGTGCGTATGTTTCTGTCGTAGACAAAGGTAAAGTGCGTACGAGTGCGGCGAAAACCGGGTCCGGAAATTTGCATTTGATGTCCGCTTTGGGCAAGTGGCTTTGAACGGTTTGTGGCACTTTTTCCCAGAAACGGTCGAGAACTCTTTGACGGAACGGAAGTGGCTTATGCTACAGTCCGAGAATTGGATTTAGTTTTCAAATGCTTGAATTAACCTTTTTAATAGATTGGAAAATTATATCTTTTTCCTGAAGGCGTAGGAATGCCTTCTAATATGTTTAAACACAAAGAATTCTAAAAAAGCTTTTATATTTTCCTTAAATAAATACTAACTAGTTTTATACATTGGCTTACAAAAGTTAATAACAGGCAGGATAATTTTGGCCTTTATTTACCAACAAATATGGAATTGGTAAGGGAAGAGACATCATTAAAATGCACAAAAAACGGCTGGCCAACTGAGATCGTGTCGAGAACTGTTTAAAATGTTGAAAATTGCATTGTTACGCTTACATGCACTCGAGTGCTCTCACACACTCGTGGCGGAGGGTATGCGATGGAGGAGCTTTTGGCATTGTGTTAACAAATACACTTAGGCAAACACATAATTTCGAGTATTTAACTAAAATAAACAGGATGTAAAACATTTTATTGCATGCACTGCCCCGCAGCAACAGCATCGCTTTGCATTTTAACATTGCCCCACCCACACACACGCACACCGAAACAGACAATTGCACACACCCTCAAACACTCATTCTCGTTCCCCCAAACACGAAAGCACACACATGCATCCCTCCATTTGCATTTTAGTCACTTGCACTTTTGGCTGACGATGGCGATGCAGCGTTCAAAGGGCTCAAAGCCACTGAAGCTGCAGCTGCAGCTGGCCATAATGTCTGTCTATCTGTCTTTCTGCTTCTCTGTCATTCAGTCAGTCAGTCAGTCTCCGCTATTTGCCGTCTCTTTCCAGGCTTTTGTCTCTATCTCCTTCACTGCCTTTCAGGACCTTCCAGTGTCTGGCTGGCACTTATGCACATTTCCATTTGCAATTGTTATTTCCTTCTTTGTGCACATGTATGCGGATGGCCCGAAGTCTTTTGCTGCTTGCTTCAAATTTACACTGAAAAGAATTGCCTTCAATTTTACACTAAGAGGGTTACTAAAAAGGTTACTAGCTAAAAAGGCTATTAGCTAGAAATTGGAGGAATTTGTTTTATTTACCTAAGGGGAACGAGAGTTTCATAGTTACCAGCAGTGAAATTAGAAAAACTATTGAAGTTTTATTTTTGGCATAATATTAACTTTCATAAGTCCATTTTGCCTTGCCCAAACTATTTTTTTCCATGTTCAATATGCCGCTTTAAGAGAACGCGTAAATTCTCATAAAAACTTGGCATGCAGCTAATTAAAAGAGCTGTAAATTACCCGACTGTGCTAGTGTGCTGTCTCTAAACTAAATGCAAATGCAAACGTTAACTGGGAGAACGAAACGTTGCTGCTACTTTTGCTGCTTCGCCTGCTTTGGCTGTTGAGGAACGGTCACCTTAATTAAAATGCACAATTTTGCACTTTTGGCCAGCGCCGTTTTGTGCTGCATTTGCATTAAGAGCGGCTCAGAACCCTTGACGACACCATTCCCATGTTGCTGTGCAATTTATTTGGCGTCTACTTTACACTTTGGCCGCTGCCTTCGAATCGCGTTTCACTACTGCGGCTAGTGTTTTTTAAATTATTTTTATTATTTACAACTTTGTCCAGCACCCATCGCCCCAGCAATTGCGAATTCGGTGGGTGCGGTCTGCGTTCATTTCGCGTATGAGCGAGTTCAGATCTCCCCTTCCACTCCAGAGGGGTGTTCGCCTCCCTGTGCGACAATATTCACAATTAAAAAGCTCAACACAAAATTTACATTGTCTCTTGATGGTCTGGTGGTCCAAGCTCCATACCATGCTCTGCTCCACGGACCAGAAACCGGGAGAGACATCGTCATCATTGCTATAGTCGTTGTCTACCGCAGGGGTTTCCTCAGATGTGGCGGAAGATAGTTTTGTCAGACATTTGAGTTTTTTAGAAATTTACTTTAAAATATTCGCAGTTTGGAATGTTCATTGAGCAGAGAAACTTTTAAGTAATTGCATTGAAGCATGTATCAATTATTTTTTAGAAATTTATTTTTGAATAATTGAATATTTCTAAAGGTCCTGAATAGCCTTGGAAATGTTATGAGGTAAGCCTTATTCGATTCAGACCCGTAATATCCTTCACTATTTCGTTCTTTTTTGGGCGGTTCGACTGTGACTTTGGTGCTCCATAAAATTGTAACGCCACTTTATGCGTTTTATGCTTTATGACCACAAATGAGTGCACACAATTCACCAGACAGACAGGCTTCGCGCGAGTGTGAGTTCGGGTGGAGCTGGGTGTGCGTGTGAGTGCGTGGGTGGTGGTGTTCGGTGCAACTTTTATGCATGCTCACATAGAATTTGATTATGCCAGGCTTGGCATTTGCACAGCACTCATTTTTTGTGTTGTATAAATGCTGAACTTTTTAATTTTAATTGTTAAAAGCTTTTTTGTTAACGTGGACCGTCGTCTTATTTTCATTTTTTTGTTTCGTTCCCCATGCAATCCTTGGCCATAAAAATTAAGCAAACATTAAATCCATTTAAACGCGCGCCCGCAATCGCGGCCCCTGAAAAGTTGACCATATGGAGTGCAGTGGCACCGTCAAGTTGAATGGAGTCGACTGGCCATGTGCAACAGTTCTCCTTGTCTGAAAAATTAAACAACAGAAGCAACCAGCTGACTCTCAGCGTCCACCACTGCCACTAGGCTCCTCTTCTCGACTGTGCCACTGCAATTCTGTCGTTAAACTTTCGGCTGGCCATAAACCACGCGAATTGGGCCACGCCCCTTGCCAACGTATTTCCATCACCGCCCCTTCTCTTGTCGCAGCACCTGAATCAGAATCTGAATCTGGCTCGTGGCATATTTAAGCGTCGCCATGCCTGCACTGCCATTCATAGATAAATTGTCGGCGCGTTTAATATGAAAAGTTATGGTAGAGGCAATTAAAATGTGGAAAGCGAGCCGGCTCTTAAAGTGCAACAGAACCCAAATGTTTGGCCCAAAAGCGAATATAAATCCGTCATGCTTTTAAGGTTTCGCAAAATATTTTGCTCACAAAACCCTAACAAAATGGGATGTTGAACGAGATTTTTTTTTTGTAAATTGTAAGGTAGATACATTTATTCCAATAAATAGATATTTTTTAAATATAAATACATGAATATTCTTTAAATAGTTTTAAGTTGAAATAATCTTAGTTAAAACGAAAGGAATATTGTTTCATTTGGTTATATTTCCAGTGGAAATTTTCCACACCCCCAATCATTGCCTACTTTTTGGGGCTACTTATATTTGCCGTTTGTCTGTTGTCATAATTATCTCGGAGCTCTTCGTTGGCATTCATAACGTATAACTACCCAACTGACAGCCACAACACACCATATTCCATATAAACGCGCACACATGCTCGGCAGGCGCGTGCTTACAAATTTCGTAATCCTTTAACAAGCCAGCCAACTTCCGCCCCTTGCTTTGGTCCTTGCGCACGATTGCCGAGGATGCTGCTTCCGTTGCCGCTGGTGCTGCTGCTGTCATTGTCTTCGGCCTCATCATCGCATAATTAATCTTCAAAAAATCATCAGCCGTCGCAGGCATTAATCTTTGTTAAAACGTTTCACGCAACTTTTAGTCCATTGTTACACATACGCCGTGTGTGCCGCATACAAACGAGCGAACGAATCGCTATTTGTCTTCTGTCTCTTTCCGTCGGCCTATCTCCTTCTCTGTCTTCATTTCATAATTTTGCAGCCCTCGTCGAGATAGTGGCGTAATTTAATTTGTGCTCCGAGGCGTTCTTTATTTTTATTTACTAATTTCTTTTGACAAAAGACTTAAAGCTGGCGCGCACCCCATACAAAAACAAAGACCTTTTAAGGACCTTTTTTTTGTGGGTGGCAGTGGCAGTGGGAGAATTTCCGGCATATGCAGTCGAAGTCAACTGAGTTCACTCGACTTGACTTGGCTGCAATGATAAATGATATCTCCGGCATCATAATAATGCAACTGCTGAAGGGCGCGAAAAGGGGCGATGTCAGCAGCTTCGATGCGAACGTGTGCGTGTGTTCGGCATTGTAATAGAAAATAAATGAATGATATGTTTTTGACACGTCGTTGCTGTCATTGCTCCCTCTTCATTTTTCCGTTTCACAATGTCGTCGGGTCTCGCCTTTAAGTTTTAGTCGAGTCAGTTAAAAAGAAAAGCCATCTCCGACATTGACAAGCGGCATCTGCAACAACACCGACAACAAGTGAAACCTTCTCCATCTTCTGCTCCTGCTTCTGCTCCAGCTCCAGCTCCAGCTCCTCATCTTCATCATGCTCAATTTGCGCGAATTGTGTTGTCTTGTCTTGTTTTCTGTCTGCCGACTTGTCTTGGCCCTTTGTTCGTCACTTCCCCAGCATCCCTCCCTTTTCCGGCAATTGATTTAAATATTTTTGACACTTGTGCCAGATAATTGCTAACATTAATCACGGCCTAGCAGCTGTCGCTTGTACTCATACTTGCCATCAACGGTATGTATTTCGTGGGTTTATTTATAAGGGTTTGCCATAAGAGTGAATATTAAAGATTGTAAATTTTTTTAAGGGGACTGATTGTTTCCCATAACATTTATTTCTGTGTATCACATCCTAAACACTATGCCTTGACCTTTTTAGCCGTCGATGTTGGCAATTAGTCGCAGGTTTCCGACTATCCCTCTCGCCTGAATTCACCCTGGCAGCAATCTGTTCGTCGCTTCGGTTGCCACCTCGTCAATTTATCACCAAATCAATCAAAAGCTGTAGGCAAAGTGAGATGAAGCTCCCACACGTCGGTCCCGCCCCCTTACATGAGAGTGAGTGAAAAATGCTGGCAAGCAAGTCCGAGTGGAAGGTCCTTCGCTGCATTCGCTGCCTTTGATCGCTTACCGTGAAAATTTATTTGATTGCCTGCTATAAGCAACTTCGCCTAATATGATACAAGCCGATACGCTGCTGTTGCCACTGCCAATCGAATAGCGAATGACTAATGTTGAATGCACACAGCGGGAAATGGTATGGCATACAACTTCATTTAAAAGTATCACTTGTTCGTTGAACCAAGGCACTGATAAAATTGACAAATATTCTGATAGATCTGATTATTTATCTTTATACACTGTGGCTCAAAATGTACATAGCATTTGTTTCCCGTGTATGTGCATTTTTGAGGACAGGGGCAAGGCTGTCGTCACTGTTAGTTGAGCTTTATTAACTGTCTGTGAAGTTCTGCGAAAAGGCCCACAAAGCGGGTCGGGGCGAGGGTGGGAGGGGGAAGGCTCAATCTCGGCAGAGTATCTCTATGCCATGGCTTTGGATTCCAGCCCCGTTTCTGGTCCTGGGTCCCCGATTTTCAACTCAGGTCCTGTGGACTCAGGGATGGCTGTTTGCCGGCCAAATTGCTTGTGATGAAGACAGTCAAGCGTCAATCAGTCAGTCAATGCCTCTGAGCCTGACTGTGTCTGTGCCGCCCGCTCCGTCCTGTCTGTCTGTCGCCCTCTCGCTTTTTCTGAGTCGCATTCCCAGTCGCCGTTTCCGTCGTCTATGTGTGTTCTGTCCAATGTCCTTCTGGCTGTCAGTTAACATGCCTTTTGCGTTTGCCATCTCGGAGCTTTACTGTTTGTGAGGGGCGAGCTAGGCGGGGCCAGTCTCGTGGAGAGATAATCACTTTGGGAAATTGCTCATGAATGATTTGTTGGCATAAATCAATTTGATTGATGAGCGTCAATATACTTATACGCCGCTTTGATGTGGGCAATTCCAATACAGTGCACCCACACACATGAGGGTACGCACATCACCAGACATGAGGGCATCTCTTATAGTTGCGGTGCAAATAGTAGTTCCGTAATAAATGATAACTAAGAATTTAATTCGCTTTTATTTTTATGAATTATGTAATAAAAGGGCCCATTCAAATCAAGAACATAATGAGAATATTTTATGACAAACTCAAACTATATTTGAAAACATTATTTTTCTACCCTCTGTTGCTTTTTTTGGTCTTTTGAGTATCTGTATTTCGATTCCAACTAATTGATCAATTAAACATCAATTGCTTGGCCACTGAGCTGCGGGGTCTATGGATTCTTTGATTCTCAAGTTGCTTTATTTTGTTCCTGCATTTATATGGAGAGGGAGCCAAGTAAGCCAAGAAACTGGTGAAAACTTTTTGCTATTTCAACTTGAGTTGTTATGACACTTTTAATAACTTTATTATTGCATTTACATAGTAGCAAGCGGGGCACACCGAGCAGCAACAGCAACACCAACTTGTCCTGGTTAAGTGTGCCGCTGTGAGTCCTGCCAGCCTTAGTTCACTCGTCCTGGTTTCTCTCCCCTTGCATATGTCGGGAGTTTTCTTAAGGTGTGGTGGGTCTGTGTGTGTGTTAGCGTGTTTCTTAGCTGTCTACGCAATTAAAAGTTTAATATAATTAAATGGTTTTATGACTTTGACTGTGCATCCAGTTTTGCAGTCACTTGCTCCCTTTTTATTCTTCTATACCGAAAAAAACGTATATTTGAAAATTTGTTTAAACTTAATGTTTATTTCAATATTCAATAACACGGTGCGACAGTGAAAAAACACTTGAGAAACGAGATAGTGTAGGTTGTTAATCTGGTCGAAGAGAACTCCAAAATATTTTTTTTATATTTTTGGAACCCTCCAATTTTTATTTATTTAAAAAAAACCGTTTTTCAGGACCTTTTTGCGCTTAAAAATTCCTGAACGCGTTTTTTTCAACCGATTTCAAAATTTTCGGTGTTTTTCAATAGTTAAATGTTGTAGCTTTTGAAAAAAAACTATATCTTCGATTTTGGTGAACAAAAAGGACAACATTTTTACACCTGAAACTGAAGTTTTCGACTTTTATTCGTGTTTTTCGGATTTTGATGCCAGTTTTTCGGTATAACTTACAAAAATTCGGCCATTTTTGATACATATTAATGTTGCCTCATTCATTCTGAATAAAACGAGACACATTTCATCAAAAAATTATGAAAATTGGTGAATTTATAACGCTTTTCCCAAAAAAAGTCAATTCAACCTTGCGTACGCTCCGGAGTAACAGTGTGTTAAGAAGGGAATATGCTCTTCTTCTTATAGTGCTCCCATGGTTTTATTGACTTTTTTTGGGAAAAGCGTTATAACTTCAACAATTTTTATTATTTTTTAATAAAATTTGTCTCGTTTTATTCAGTATTAATGAGACAATATTAATATGTGGCATAAATGACAGAATTTTTGTCAGAAGAAAGCAATATACTCTTATTTTTATACACATTGTTCCTACGAAGCGCTCGCTAGGTTGAGTTGACTTTTTTTGGGAAAAGCGTTATAACTTCACCAATTTTCATAATTTTTTGATGAAATGTGTCTCGTTTTATTCAGAATGAATGAGGCAACATTAATATGTATCAAAAATGGCCGAATTTTTGTAAGTTATACCGAAAAACTGGCATCAAAATCCGAAAAACACGAATAAAAGTCGAAAACTTCAGTTTCAGGTGTAAAAATGTTGTCCTTTTTGTTCACCAAAATCGAAGATATAGTTTTTTTTCAAAAGCTACAACATTTAACTATTGAAAAACACCGAAAATTTTGAAATCGGTTGAAAAAAACGCGTTCAGGAATTTTTAAGCGCAAAAAGGTCCTGAAAAACGGTTTTTTTTAAATAAATAAAAATTGGAGGGTTCCAAAAATATAAAAAAAATATTTTGGAGTTCTCTTCGACCAGATTAACAACCTACACTATCTCGTTTTCCAAGTGTATTTCGTTTTTTTTTTTTTGTCGCACAGTGTAATTACTTATGTATTATGGTTACAATATAAAGTTGTATATTTTTTAATTGTGATTAACTTTAATGAAAATTTTTTGTGTGCAATTTTTGACTACCCCAAGACACGTTTTTAGAAGCAGAATCTTAAGATGCTGGCTGGTAAACACGTGCACTTTAAAATCCCCCAAAGCAAATAACAAGCTGATAGCAAACTGGAGCAAACATTTGCTCCTGCCATCCCACGACTCCCGATTCTCCCTTCAAAGTGATTAAGCCATCAAAGTTTGCTTTCGACACGCAGCATTAACGCTTCGACTTTGCTTAGCCGTAGATGTTAGCCAAGTGCAGCGTTCGGTGCCGAGAGCCCGGTAATTACTTGCCCAGCGAGAAGTTTTGGGCCGACATCAGCAAAAATTGGCTAGCAGGAATGGTCGGCAAATGGGCAAAGGGGGTCCGTCGCAATTTCGCCGCCGTCGTCGTTTTGGAAAGGCAATGTCGATGCCATTGCGATTGTGACTTCCGTTGGGGGAAACAGGAGACTGAGGAGTCTCTTCGAATCTCGAGCGACAGCAACTATAAGGCAATGTTTACAAATGATAGAAGTTGACACGCCCCCTTCACATGTGAACACGACTGCCTTATTTATATATGCCCTATTCATGATAGATTGCGGGAAAGTATTTCTCAATAAGAATACCCAACCTATTTTCAAAATTCGGAAAAGCGTCCGATTATAGTCTCGTTTCATGAATTTTTCTGATTTTTGGATCCTTCAGATATATGACATACAATCGAAAAAATCGAAAAACATTGTTCTTACATTTTGAGGAATATTGATGCAGAATACAGAATTGATACAAATTGATCAACAAAACGTTTAAGGTATTGCGCTTAAGAATTGGAATCCTCAAGAAATTTGAAATAAAATATAACAAATATTTTGTTCCTTATCCGATTCCTTCGCTTAAGAACCGGATATGCCTTGGCTGGGAGCTATAATGTCCTTCCCATGCATTTCCGCCATTCTGATCCCCTCCACAAAAGTTGAAAAAAAATCTAAAATAATGTTTCTAAATTTTGATGTAGATTAATGGAGAATCAATCTACAAATCGTTTTAGGTACTCCGCTTAAGAATCGGATAAGTATTGGCAAAGATATGGACTTGATTGGGAGTTATATTGTCCTTCGCATGCATTTTCCACATTCCGAAGGAGATCCCCCGCGAAAGTTGATAAAAAATTAAAAAAAAATATTTTATTTCTGGATTTTGATGCAGATTGATGGATAATCGATCTACAAATCGTTTAAGGTACTCCGCTTAAGAATCGGATAAGTAATAAAAAAGATATGGCCTTGGCTGGGAGCTATATTGTCCTTCCCATGTATTTTCCACATTCTGAAGGGTCCCCCGCAAAAGTTGAGAAAAAATCTCAAACATATTTTGTTTCTGGATTTTAATTCAGATCGATGGAGAATCAATCTACAAATCGTTAAAGGTACTCCGCTAAAGAACCGGATAAGTGTTGGCAGAAAAATCCCCCACGAAAATTTAGAAAAAATCTGAAAAATATTTTGTTCCTGAATTTTGATGCAGATTGCAGAATCGATCTAAAAAACAAATAAGCTGTTCCGATTAAGATTTAAATGTGTAGGGGCCTTCGCGGTCGCTCGTTTTGTCCTTATCACGCAATTTTTTTTATGGTTGGTCCAATATGTAATTTTGACTTAAAATAAATAAAAATAAATATAATTAATATATTCTGGCATTTCATTAACTATTCAACTATGTATTTAAATCGTTTGTTCCTATTTAATCACCGTAATTAATGCAACATGTAAGGTTTAGTTTCACTATGGTCTGTTTCAAATGCCATTTCCGAAATATTTGGCTCATTTGCATAAGCATAGGCATTCTCTAATACACAAACAAACAAACCTTCACAACGTTTGCCGCTTAATGCAAAAGAAAATTTTGGAAACGGAGAGCCTGACGGGCCAGTTGGGACCCAAAAGCGATTGTCCCATCAGAAAAATGCTACACAAATCATGCATAATATAAATTAATAGCCATCAACTCTTAAATTTCGGTAGCATTTTCAAACGGGGCCTTTTGCCAGCCAACCCACACCCACACCCGCAACATCACGCCGTTAGTAGCCGTCACGAAATTAGTAGCTCGTGGGCATTTTAATTGCGTCCAGAAGCGGGTTGTGTTTTACGCAGGGTGGAATGGCGGATTGGGGCATAGGATGGTCAGGGTCGGTTATGTGCGTCAAAAAATAAAATGAATTCATTTGTACCCTTTTCAAAGCTGTATAAAAGAAGGCTAAGACGCGGCACGCGGTCCCCCAAATGACTTAACTCATTTAATGTGGCTCTAATGGGATACAATTTAAATTTAATTGATTTGCCCGACAAGCTTTTTATGGCCGCAAGAATTTCTCTAAATTAAAAATGCCTTTTCGCAGTGTTTGTGTGTGGGCTGGTGTTGGTGGGTTTTGTAAAAATGAGCACCGCTTTAAAGGGCGTCAAGATTAATTCATGTTTTGTGCTCTCCATATTGATTAAATATGCAGAGCATCGCTGGGGCCTCAAAGAGTGCCTGACAACAGTTTGCTTGGTTGGATTTTTTTTATTCGCAGTGGCTCGCTGATTTATTGGTTTAATGCACCCAGGAGCGGCAGTAGCAGCACCACCCGCATAAACAGAGCGCAACAAACCACAGCGGGGGAGATGGGACAACCTTTGCTGCCCGCCGCTATTTCTTAGCCTGGCAGCTAATTTATGTGCGCACGCGGCAAGAAATTGCTGGCGAAAGGATACGCCAGGAGCCAACCAGGACCGGGACAGGACACGGAAAATAATTTTGATTTTTCCACCAAAAAAAATATGTTGATTTTGTTAAGGGGTTGTGCGATATCATGATTTATGCTAACAGAAATTCGAGTGGCTTGTAATCGCAAAGGGTTGGAGAATATTGTAATATTTAAATTTAAAGAAATGGAAATCTTCAAAAAATTGTAGTTTTAAAAATAAGTTTCTTTCGGTGCTCAAAACAGAGTACATTCCCTCATTTTTTGCATAGTGAAAATTATGCTTCCTGAGGAAATTGGGGGAAAGTGGGAGGCTCAGATGTCAGCGAGTATAAAAATTCGCATTTTAATATTTGCCAGTAAGCGGCGCTGCGTTGGCAGCTGATTTGCCATAGGTCCTTCCGCCCGTCCGGAGGTCCTTTTTCCTTCCTTCTCGTTTCACCACTTTACCGGCTCTTTTCTCCTTCGACTTGTTTGCCTGCCACTTTATCTGGGCCCAGCAGCTGGCGTTTGTTTGCGGTTCCATCGCGCGTTGCGTGTTGACTTTTGTGTCTGAGCCACCTTTCAACTGCAACTAATTTATTTTATTTGCCAGCTGACGGCATTGGCCCCGCTCACCTGCCTTGTCTCCTAAATATGATTCAAAACAAGCATTAGAAAGTGTATTGCATGGCCCGGGGCTGAGTTGCATTTGATACAAAGTGTTTTGACGTTAAGAGCTGCGAGTTGAGTGTCGAGTGCCCGCCTTTCTAGCCAGGACAGGACAGGCTGCAAATGAGTTTTGTTATCTGAAAGCCAGCAAGAAAACAAATTACATTAGGATTCTACTCGAAAACTTGCAGCGGCATGGACTTGATGGACTTGATGAGAAACCTCTTTAAAAGTGGCTTTCCTGCTTGAGAGTAGAAAAATATGTTAACCGAAAAAGGAATTATAATAATGAGCTCAGTTTTACCTTCCGTTTTAGTTAGCTTATTATTAATTAAAATATTAAAATCTTCAGAACATGTTAACTTCCCAAAAATTTAATAATTTATGGTTCTTTTGGGATAAGAGCAAGATTTAACAAAATTTGAACGGCTTTCGGTTTTATGATCATCGAGCATAAATAAGCAAAAAAGTACTCAACTCCTTGCGGCCATTATTTAGCGTAATTAAATTGCGCATGGAAAATAGGTAAATTATGGAATGTGAAACGCTCGTAAATTTCCCGCTTGTTGCGTTGAGTTGGCTGACTCCGTAGACCAAACTGTTGCTCTGTCTCATACCCTCTTACCAAATTCTCCAGCCGCTGACCTTCCGACTGTTGATTTTATTAAAATCATTTCCTTTTTTATGCCCATTGGGCAGCAACAACGGTGCACTTAATTACAACTGCATTATAATAACGTTACAATTATTGTTATTATTTTTTACCGAAGCATCCGAGCCATTGTCCCGACCACATTTATAAAATGCCCATTATTCATGGCCTGGTCAGGGGCTATTAATGTCGGCTGGCCAAATATCAGGGATGCGAACGATGGAATTTCAAAATAAATTAAATTTTTATGCGTATATGCGAAATGTATTAAATGTTTTGTTCATAAGAAACTCCTCTTAATGAGACGCACAATTAATGCATTCGAGTCTGGGGGCTTCATAAAACCGATGCCATAAATTCAGTTCTCTGCACTGGTAATTAGTGGCCAAGGTTAATGGGCAACAGGACGACGAGTTCATCGACGAGGATGGGGAAAGACAATATCAAAGTTGAGCTGAAATTCAAATTTTATTTGCGCTTTAAATTGGGATTAAGCTAATATTATTCGAGATATTCTTTTATTAATTTTGTCAGATATATTCGAAAGCCTGTGATGCAATAATTATTTTTATTTAATGTGAAGGTGCAGTTAATTACTTCATCAAAGCGAATCTAGGTTTTTGTTTTTTTAATCGCCTCCTGTCATAAGCATAGATGCGCTATAAATTAGTTTTATAATCTGTTGAAGAGTTTAATTTATTTATGACATAGGATAATGGGAAAATATCCAGATTACCTGCAGAGCTGTTCTTACGGACAAGGACCACACACCTAGAAGTTTAATATTTTGAGGACTCTGCGATTCTCGCAGAATCATGCCAAAAATCTTTCTCTGCTCCCCAGACAATTCATACCAGGAAACATTGCAAATGTTCTCGTAAGCCTCATCGTACTGCAAAGTATATAAAGTTGACCACAAATCTATCGGATATGAAATACCTACAGCAAATTCGATTTTAGTCCCCATTACGCAATAGACTGACATGCAATAGGCGGCCAGAACAAAATTAATTGCAGATGGTGAGTGAAAACCATTTAAGTTAATGCAAAAACTGGCCATTATTTCATAAGCCATGGCCAGAACTTGAGTGGTAATTAAGGGATTGTATAGTTTATTCACTGATCGGCAATAGCTGTAAGAAAGAGGTAATATTGGTTATTATGTTATTCGAATGTTATTGATTCTTACTCGGTGAATAGCTGATGCCATTTTATCATTTCAATAAGCAACCTCTGACGCTCTTCTTCGCCTTCAATTGGTGCACCCACTGGCAGCAGAACTCTTTTCTCCGCTTTAAGACTTAAGACAGAATTCAAGTCCTTTATTTTGAGGTTAAGGATGTCAGAAAAGGTTAAAATTTGAGTCAATCCAAGCATCACAAACAAATCGCCGGCGTAAAATCCAAATCCTCTAACACAAATTGTGACCTAAAGGAATGGCTATAAGTTGTGGTTAAAATATTTTCAATAATATAAACAAACCAATTGGATCAAGAATGTAAGAGCATATCCAAAAGTTTTATGAATCGGCAAGCCAGGTATCTCATACATCATCACAGTCATCCGGGAGTCATTGTAGACTAACATTGCTAGTGGGGTAAAAACCATCAGAAAATTAGTTACCACATACCCATATCCGATTCCTTTCATAATTCTTTGTATTCGGTCGATATTTGTATCTAAGGTAGAGCAATAGGAGATATCCCTTTTCTCGTACTCAGCATAAATACTTTGGGTAAACAATGTCAGACTGCGCATTTCTTTTTGCTTCACTATGCAGGTCAGAAATTTTCCGAGCCCGTGCAATAATCCTCCCATCATAAGACTGGCTTTTAGGCTGACTAACCAGTCACCTCCGTTATCTGACATCGAGTATAAGGTGAAGACCGTAAAATTAATAATCGCGAAGATCGTGGTCCAAGTGCGATAGTTAAATTTCAATACTGGGTCCAGAATATCCACGCCCAGCAAGTCTGTCCAACTGTTAATATACTTGGTTAGATCGCAAAAGCGATTTGCGGGATTTGTTGACACAGGCTTGCTCATTTTTTATAACTGTTTTGAAAAGAAACGGCCTTACGTTTTATAGGGAAATGTTTGTTTTGCTTCTTGTGCCTTTGTTGCACCTGTCGTTGCAATTATTGTCATTAGAAACTAATGACTGCTGGGTTATTAAAAGTCGTTTAATGATTGAGTAATTTTAAGTAATTTTATGCGAAAGTAACATGAAATTTACTACTACACTTTCTTTATTATATTTTAAAAATTTGATTTTTGAAATCTTTAATTAGCATTAAACTTAGAACAATGAATATAAAGCTCTTAGTTCAACTAAGACTTCCTAGCCTGTGGTAAGGGAATGCAGTATTAATACAATATACCATATCTTTCCTTTGTTGCCCCTTTCTCGTATAGAAGCCATCCCATGGCCACGCCCACAATTATGAGCCTTTGTTTCGAAAGGCCGTCGATGGCATTCATCATACGCACTGTTGTCTAATACACTTCAGAGTGCGGAACGTTATTAGTCAGCCCTCTGGATGGCCTGGAAGGTATTTCCATTTCCCATTCCGCATTCCCCATTCTCCAGTTCATTGTCTGGTTTTTGTTATTAATTTCCAAGCTATAAATTTTACTTTGCCACATTTCTAAAGGCCAATCCTCAACTAAAACTACTCGCTTGTACTTGGGCCTGGAGATTGGGTCACCGGAGTGGGAATGGAAGTGGAAGGAAGCCTCACCTTTTGCACGCTCGAACAGCTTTTGGTTTTTGTCTGTGGTATTTTGTTATTCTGGCCGATCCGGCAGCTTCGCCTTCCATCTGCTGCATCTTTTGTTTATGCCTCACAATGGCCTGCCGCAGGTTTTTACTGCCTGGCATTGTGTGAGTGTGTGTTAGTGTGTGTGAGTCGGCTGGATGTGTTTGATTTTTGTTTTTTTTCTTCTCCTTGGCTGCCTGCCTATAAAATGCAATGGAATTTCATATTGTGCGACTATATATATCGGCATCAACATAATGCTCTTGTATAATATTCCCAGGCATTTTTGCGTTGCGGCACGTAAAAAATTCAGGATGTACACACACATGGCCTTACATGCCCTTGCGTTTGATGTTTAATCAATTGAAAATGTGAGTGTGTGCCATTGATGGCAGCGTTTCATCCAGCGTTAAACTCCCACCCGCTGTTCCCCAAAAACCTTGCGAACTCTGACTTGATTGTCTGCCACGAGCTGGGATCCACATAATACTCCTTAGCCGGGCTCAGATTTCCAAGCCGACTTCCGCAACGATCCGCCGGCTGTTTGCTGAGGACAAACTGCAGTCAGGACCTAAGGAAAAACATTAGCAAGATTGCAAGGTGCGAGTGGAGGTGCCAGTACGAGTGCGTGTGCGGCACATTTATTCACCATCCGCTTCCTTATTGAAAGGGAATTGAACGCTCGGCTTGCAGCTCGGCTTCTTTGGATCCTTTTCGCTTTTGCCGCTTTGCCGCCTGAATGGCGCAAAGGGGAACAAAAATTACAATATCGCCGGCAATGCAATGGAAATGGAAGGCAAACAACAGGCACAACTACAACCGCACGCAGCAACACTTTAAAAAATAGTTTTAAAGCTACATTTTATTCAGGAAATGAAAATCTTAGAGAATCTCTTTGGATTTATAAATAAAATAAGTTATGGGTAATAATAATCTTTCGAATTAATAAAATATCCCTTCTTTTAAGTTACACATTTTGTATAAGTGTCCTTGCACACAAAGGAAAATTGTGAGCCCCAAGCTGCCTACCAAGGCATTCATGCATGCTTTTGGGTATATATGCAAAGGTGTGTGTGCGTGGGAGAGCGTTTCTTGTATTGAAACTTCCTTTAATGGCTTCCGGTTATCATTATTGGCACAAGGCATTGTCCGTCCCGCTCTTGCGGCTGCGTGTCTATAAAGATTAAACGCATTGTTCTTTGTTGATTCTTTTCGTCATGCAAAGAAATTAATATTCGCAATCCATTATCGTTTCTAATAGCTCACATACGGCCGGCTACACATAGCCACACCAATACACATACAAACACCTCAGCTCTTAAACACAATGGAGAATATTTAATAACCTTAATGGGCGGCTTAAAGCCTTAAAGCGTATCGCAACCTTTGACCGATGTCCCACTGCCCCCTAATGCATAATCAATCAATCGAACGCTTTAAGCTCCTGACTAATATGCAGCAAAAAAGGGCCCTGGCCGGGCAATCTTTTAAAGTGTCCTTACTCCTGGGCCACACAGATACAGGATACAGATACACACATTGATAGATGGGCGGGCTCCAGTACGTCAGCGTCATTCTCTCCGGCTAATGATGACAAATTTTTTATGGGCATTATGAGCGCCAGTGACTTAAAGCGTGTGGGACAGGCTGAGTGCAGAGAGAAAAATATTGTTTAAGTAGCTGTGAAAAGTCTTCAAATTATTAAGAAATGTGTGAAAATAATTTGAGGAAACCAAAATATAAAGTTTCTATATTTCTTAAGCTCTATATGAAGGATACTGTTTTTTCGTTAGTGTAGCCAAAGAATTGTGGGCTTGTTGTCTGTTTTCCGTTTCCCCCTATTGGCCAACCCTTGGCCAGACAGGGGCTCTTTATTAATTTGACAGCATCAACAGGAGCTGGCTGACTTGGCACGCTAATGATTGAAATGAACTCCGGCATGGTCGCCGGTCTTCTGTCCCCGGACTCCCAGTCCCCCACTCTTCGGTCCTCTGGTCTCTGGAGCAGGAAAAGCCAGCGAAACGCCTACCGTCTAACAGCAGCAGCTTGATTGATGGTTATCACTCACTGGACGCCGAGAAGAGCCACTACAAGGACGTCAGATTAAATGCTGTAGGTGTGTCATAACTTTTTCCCTGTGCCTGGCATTTTCCCGGCTCCCAATCCATTGTCCTGTATTGCTTCTTTGTTTGGGGGACATTTGAGCACTTGTCATCCACTGTCACAAATGCCGCACCCAGACGCTAAGTATGTAAAAGTAAGGATCACAAAAAGCAGAGTCCAAATATGGATTCCAAAAATATATCTGCCATGTCACATGCGAATTGTAAAAGGAAACGAATATAAACCGCCATTGGTCATGTTTGAAAGCAAATAAAGCCAATTAACGAATGCGAACATCCCACATATTTTTTATCGTTTATTTTTATTTTTTATGAATCAGCTAAATGGCAGGTGAAGACACTTTAAATTTATTTAATTTGGTTTCAAGAAGTAGCATTTCTCATTCACACACTTATAGCTTTAATACCTAACTCGTTGTGAATACAACTGGTCTTCATTCAAAATGATTTCTTCTGTAATCTGATTAGCTAAAATCCAAGAAAATCATATTGCTAGGCAAAACGACGTTCAACTTACTGTATATTTATGCTTAAAAATAACATCCTTGTATCCCTTTTATCCTTATCCCAGCACGCGTATAAGGTTTTGATGCGTCAGAGGTCAGAGAAAGCCACCTATGATGCCACTTTTTTTTACTCATCGCAGGAGCAGGACCCCGAAAAATTGTAGGCGAAAAGTAGGTCCTTCTTTTGGCTCAAACACAGCTTAAGAGTAAAATTCCCAAAGGACAAGTGGAGAATCGGGAGAAAGAGAATTTACTGGCGCTGGAAAATCACTCAACGAGTGGAAATGGTTATTGCACACTGTAAGCCATGAGGGGAAATTCGCTCTTAAACATCAGGGAAATTTCCGCTGAATGGAAAGTATAAGAGTGGAAAATAAAACTTCACTCGAAATACGTGAGGGAATTTTGGGGTAAATGGTTTCAAAATGGTCTAATGACTCAAAAATCAATTTACCTTACTTGTTGCTATTTTAAAAATTTTCAAATCTTTTTAGAACATTTTTTTAAAATAAACTGTTCTTTAAGTTTCCTAATCCTTTGAATAAATTAAACGAACATATATTGCTCCCATCTCCATCACCATGTGTTCTTCATGAGTCCACAATCAAGAACATCGATGGGCACTGGACGGCAGAACGGAAACGGAAAAAATGAGATTTATGACGTGTACAATGGCAGCCTGGGAGCAAGTCCGATGGTCAGGTGGAAATTGTGGGTGGAGAGCGAAGGGCGAAGGTGGGCCACTTATAAACAAAAGTATGTGTGTGTACATACCATAAATGTTGGGTGAATTATTAAAATAAAAGTGAAACGGAAACGTAACAAAGGTTCGGCGGCAGCATTTATGACAGGAAAACGCGAAACGCAACACAAAGAGATTGCTGTGGCACGCATCTAAAACGAGATATGCCACGCCGGAAATAAGCGCCCCGTACAGCAGCACAGCTTTCGCACACACACGATAATGTTTACGCACTGGCAAATCAAGATCCCCTATAAGTAGGCTTCATTTTCCAAGCAAATGTTGCCCAACGAAAAAAATTCCCAAAAATGGCTTAAGAAAAAAAACTGGATACTCTTTATCCGGAATGATTATAATTTTTTTCGTAAATTCAATTTTTTGGCATGAAACCGAAAACATTTTCAGACTTCATATGTTATTTTTAACGTTTGGAAATAAATAGGTAAAAATTATCTTTAGAAACTCCTTTAAAAATATGATAGATCTACAATAAAATATTAAATTCAATATCATGCTTATACTACTAGCAGAAGCTAAAGAGGAAATAAGAAGTCCAATAGCGGAAAACTAAGAAGACATCATGAGAGATTTCCGTTAGCCAAAATTTATCCGCATCCTGCAGAACACATTCTGCAGGACACGCCATTAGTGCAAACTGCCTTGTGGAAAATGAAAGAGTACGCCACAGTGGGCAGGCTCGCTAGCCGAACTAAATACGAGAAGTACAAATGTATGCATGTAAACAAGCGCCCACTTAAGCAACCTGCTACGCCTTCGCTCCAGCAAACTGCTCCTCTTACCAATCAGCCAGAAGCCCCTCCTGCTCCACTCTCGTGTATTAATGTTCATTGAAGCGATCAAAATCAAGTCGACTACGGCTAATGCTACGCACATTTCGGAGTTTTTTTTTTTTGCAATATATACACGCTGCCCGATCCTACCCGTCGATGGCCCAAACTGCCTGTGTGAACTTTCGCTTGTTATTTGCAATTTGCCTCAACAACAATAACAACAAAAACAAGAACAAAAACAAAATAAACAACTACAGAATTTTGGAGAAGAGGAAGCAGCCAGTTCGCTTCTGATTTTATATGTGTGCAGGAATTTCTGTTTGTTTTTGCCACTCGTCTTTCGTTTTCGTCTTCGACGGCTTGGCTTTCGTTTTTTAAGGTCGTTTACAGCAAACATTTCGTTTGCCAAACGGCTGGAGACGGTGTAGGCTAAGGGAGGCATCAGTGGGGAAGGTGGAACTGCGGAAGATGGGGCGGAGAAATGTATTATTATGGGGCATGTTGTTAACTACCCATACGCAAAACGCACTTTTTTTTTGGCCTTGTCGGGTCTGCGAGCCGTAGCATAAAACGGATTTGTGAAATCGCTTGGAAAAAATATAATCAAAATTGTTTTTAAATGACTTACAATTGCTAGTACCGATACACTTAAGGAAAAGGTCTGAAATACGGATTTCTGATACATCCTAATTTGGAGATACTGTTTGGCCCTACCAGTTTTAATGACTTTAATTGTTTCAGTTCTTAATGAAAATAAAAATATATATTAAAAAACAAAAGTACAGTACCTCAGTAATATGTTTTACGCTCAGTGCTTTTGTGGGCGTGGCTGGGGGCTAAACATAGAGTCCAGGAATGTAATTATGCGTCTGTGGCTGGGGTGTCAACTGTCAGCCAATCGCCGTAACTTAAGCCACGCATTTGCCGCTGACAACTGGAAAAATTGCCGTTTTTATGGGCCACTCCATTGGGAGATTGGTGGCCAGTTGGCTGACCCAAGGAATGTGCCAGCGTTTCTCTTCCTCTTGCCTGGAACTAGAATTTTCGGTATGCGTCGAGTTAATAGCAAAAGCACCGATACTACACTCCATTGTTAGACAGAGTCCGTGGCAATTACTTTGCGGTCCATTATTTGCTTCTGCCAAGGACTAAGGATCCGGAGGAAAAAAAGTAAAGTGCGAAATACACTTCGGGGATCATTACAGTTAAAGTTCCCCAGGCGTTAGTTGATCAACTCCTAGGCTTTCTTTATTTTGATTTTATGATAGTTGCCAGAAGCCTATTTGAATTTAAATCTGGTTTTGAGAATTTTTTGATATTTCATATATATAGATTGATGCGAAGACCATAAACTAAGCAGAGATAGTTGTATCATTGCATCTTCTAGCCGGGATTCGTTGTCAGCTTTAATATTTTATGATGGCCAGCATTGAACTCTCCACGAGGAGCACATAAATTTGCCAAAAACGTTGCCAATGTATCGCTCCTTGAAATCGAGGGAGTTAGGGCGACCAACAATGCAGCGAAAATGTTATAGAAAAATGCCACACTAAGATGTGCTCCAGAAACTTCAGAATCTCCGCTTTTGCAGCATAAAAAGCAGGGCGGAGAAGACAAAAAGTATGTACACATCATCATTGTCAATTGCCGGATGTGGAGGGTTGAGGCCGGGTGGCAGGCAGAAAGGGGTGGCAGGCACCAAAGCGAGCAATCGCTGCCGCTGTATTCATTGTTGCCACGTAATTGCATTTCGCTATCGCAGATATTTATAGCTCCACTCGGGCAAGAGCAGAAAAAGCAATGGCAATAGCAATAGCAATGGATGGAGCAGTAGCAGTAGCAAAAGTAGCAGCAGCAACAGCGGCTGTGGCAGTGGCAGTGGGCAATGCTTTGGCAGCAACAGATTTTTCCCAGCAAATGCGGTCAACCGCAAAAGCGCAGCGGCAAAGTCGTTACAAGGATAAGGGCGTTGGAGCGCATTGCTTCTTGTTGCTGTGGCCGGGCATTAGTCCTGGCCAGGCAAATAAAAATAAGCAGAGTCTGGATCCGTCGCCATTGTCGGCGTATTGAACACCAAACCATTGTCATGGCATTTCGCGTAAAAGAAGGAAACGGCAAAACAGCCCCAGGCTGTAAATGTACTCAAAAAAAATTCTGAAAAATAAATGTAATTAAATTAATGAGACCTTTGAATTATAAATATTTAACATAATTTATCATTAACTTTATTTATGATTCGTATTTTTACTTAGAACCTTATTCTTATGTTATACGCACGAAGCATCTTTTCAATATATTTTATTTATTTAACAAAGTTACTCATTAAAATATACATCGAATTTTCTTTAGTGTATTCAGCCAACATGCAAGTTGCTAGTATACTATTTTTTACTGCTTTTGCTGTCACTTATTCTTTGAAGCACTTGCGACTGGGCCGCATTAGTGGTCCGCTCAACAATGGCCACTGGAAGCCAATTTTTATTGAATCAAGCTGGCCCGGCTATGATGACCGATGAATGAGACGGCTTGAGCCACTATCCTGGCCTGCAGGCAGTGTGATAAGCTTAGCCGGAGGTCAAAGTAAACCAGAACGAGGGAAAGTAGAATTTGAATGGTAGTAGTTGCCTTAGATTAAATATTTTTTTTATATAAAGGATCAAATACATGTATCAAAAGCTTTGATCTAGAAAGGAATAATTTTAGTAAAAGTATCTTTAATTAAGAAGCTAACAACACAAACATTTCTATATAGGAAGTGTTGACTTGCTAACTGATTGACTTTGAAATTCTGCTACCATATTTTTCATAATCATGTCCATCCGAATAGCACTTTAGTTGATTACCTGTCCTTCTTTCAGTACAAGAACTGTTTATTTTTGGAACAGTATTCTGGTTTCCATTTGCCTTCTTTGATGTTTGAAATGAAAATGCGACCTCTGGCTTGTTGGCTACCACAAGCGACGATTGGTAAATAAATTTGGCACACACCACACTCGCGCGCACCCATATAAACCGGGCCCTACACACTTCTACACACATGTATGTAAATGTTATTGCAAGCATAATTTTCTTTGCTGCCATTTGCCGTGTATTGCTGTTGCTATTGCTGCTTCTGCTGCTGTTGTGTTGTGTCGCTTTGTTGTTGCAGTTGCAGTTTTTGCACGTTATACGAGCCATTTGCAGCAGCAACTACAAGCGACTGCAATGCGGCAGTTGTTGTTGCCTAGCCGGGTGTCCTGAGCTGAGCTAAAGTGAACTAAACTGAACCAACGTCGGAAAAGTCGGTGTCGGAAAATCGGAGTTGTCGGAGCTGGAGTAATTGCCATCACGTCGCTGGCCAGGAAAAGTCGGTCTAGAAGCCAGGCAAGACGGGACAGGACACAACAGGATCGAAACGAAAAGGATACTAGTCCAAGGGAAAAAATGTATTCAATTTTTCAAATTGCCTTGGCTCTATACATTTATGCCAAGCACTGTAAAAATATGCGTTTTTAATTTATTAAAAGTTTTAAAAAAGACAAAAATGTTCTTTAGGATTTGTAAAGATTGTTTTTTTTGGAGATTATATCTTTTTCCTATGGAATAGGAATTCCTATTAATTGTAAGATTTTAAAATATAAAAACTTATATTCCTGAAAATATTCACAATTTTATTGAGTTTTCTACACATTTTTTCTTTCTGCATGAGGTATAGTGCCTGTAGAAATATTCTAAAAATAACAATGCATAATTTACGTCTGGCCGAGTCCACAACTAATGTAGCAGCAGCTGGCAATGGGAAAAATGCAACTGCCATCTGCCTAAATAATAAATAAAAAAGGATATGTGAGAGCTGGTTGTATTGTTGTTATAGTATGTTGTTGTAGTTTCCATTGCCATTGTCATTAGCCGTTGGGCAAATAATTTACTTTACCACATTTACTTCGATAACTAACCATTGTGTTGTTGTTGTTGCCACTGCTGTTGTCGATGCCGATGCCGATGCCGATGCAGTTGTTGTTCTTGCTGGTCCTGGCGCCTGTCCGCCATTGTGACCACACTCACACTCACCCAAACGCAGCAATATACACACACATAGGAACTCACACAATGGTACACAGATACTTCTCGATAGCCAGGCGGGGGGCAATGGTTGGTTGTGTTCCACTTATTGATTTCAATTAACATGCAACAGCATGTCTTCCCGCTGCAACATGCAACATGGAACCCCCTTTGTGCTGCTGCTGCTTTTCAATCTTTTCATAGGCTAATGTTACACTTGTGCGTCGTTAGAGCTTGCCCTTTGCCACACCCCTTCCCCTTTGAGTGCAACACCAGCCATTGTCGACTGGCAGATACTTGCAACTAGCAGTATGCAGCTGGCAGCTTTCCGCTCCAAGCCGAGTCCTCAATAATTATCAATTTTGTTGCCGGCCTTTGTTTATTTACTTGTTTTTTGGTTTAAGGCATTTTGCTGCTATTTGCTTGGCAAACAGTGCGTATGCGTGTTCTGTTTTGCGGTCAGCCGTATATGGCTACAATGTCTAGTAAATTGTGGCCAAGAGGCCCTTGGCCATCTGCCAAATGAAAAATCCGGGCTTTACTCAACTGATTAAAATATACGCAGGCAGAGGCTATCCAATCTTTTCCAATATATGATGAAAATACTTGCCAGGCTTGACACTGATACCAAGAGGGAAAAATGCTTTATATTTTATTCGCAAAAACATTTAATTTATTTCGCCTTTACATAGTTGTTAACTTAAAACTTAAACTGTATATACATTGAAGTTTTTTGGGAGAAAAGAGGGAGTAATTGAGATATGCTTATGCTTTGCGGATGCGGTTTCTTGAGTATTTCGTTAAATAAGTTAAATTTGACTTTTGTGGCCACTGTGGTAACCATAGAATTCCGCGAAATTCGCCACCGCCTCGTCAAAGGTTTCTTAGAAACTCGGTGAGGCATAAAGCCAACTGGTACATTCCATAACTTCGATCCAGGACAATCGTAATTGACTTCACGGCCCGGCGATTTCGCTTAAAGAGGTTGCGATCCACTTTCGACTATTTTCCATCGGGTTGTTATTGGGGGGGTTATTCTGTGCTCAGTCTTTAAAGTCAACTGTACGATTCTTATGTATTTCGTGTGCATACTCTATACTTTATGCTTGGTGTCTGTGTTTGTGTGAGTGTGTGTCTCCGTGTGTGGCAAGCATTTTAAGCCCACTGTTATTGTGGTTTCCTTCTGATTCTTCTCCATCCTTTGGCTCCTTGGCCACCTCGCCTCTTGCCATCCTGCATTGACTTTCGGCCCTCAAACTGCCATGACTTAAATTTTGTATTTCAGTGTGTTTCCTGTGTACGTGGGTGTGTTTGTTGTGTGTGTTTGTATATGTATTTTTAATAGCCCAATTTTTTCAAAGCCTTCAGGTCTACATCGCCATAGTAATCCTCGCTGTAAAAAGGAGAAACGGGAAGTATTAAATAAATAAAAATTCCTTGTTAAATAGCATTCAAAGTGAAATTTCGTTTTTAGAGCTTTCCTTGGCCTGGCTCTGATTTGTTTAATTAAATTGTTTTGTCTTCTGACAGTCACGCTCTGTGGAATTTATGCCATGCATGTGCTATATTTGTAAGAATTTTTTGGGATGTGAGTTTGAGGACTTGGTTGACAAGTCGACAGAATTTGATTAGGCACCGCAAAGGGATCTTATCTTTCTGCGACTAACTTCTGTTTCATTTTTCCCTTAGGACTGGGTTTTTGTTGCGGCCCGACTGCCGGTTTGTGTTGTAAATTGACAAAGGAAATATTTATTAAAACCGTAATTAAAAATAATATAGTTAAAATCCTGTTACGAGCACTGTGGACACGAGTCGCTGCCCCCCGCACACAAGGATTTGTGGCCTGGCCAGATAAAATGGAATAGCACAAACAGGCATCGGGCGGTGGAAGGAGCGGAGGAGCGTAAAGCAACAGGACGTCAAGGATTAAAAGACGCTAGCTGGTTTGGCTGCTGCCTTCTGGCCGCAATAACAACATTATCAGCGAACAACAAATTGCCTTTAAAGCGCAGGCAACAAGGACAAGTGCGATGGCGATGAGCTGGAGCACGCCTCTCGCTGCCAGGACATGCATGTCCTGTTACTATATCACACTTGAAGAAAACTGTATCACAAATTTTCCTACTTTTCAAATAAAAATAGTTTCGAGGAGAAATAAAATTTCAAAAATCCTCTGACGGACAACATGAAATAAATTTCACATATGTCAAAGAAACTTTTACCACTGGCATGCTTTTTTTTCAGTGACAGTTAACTTGGCTTCATATAAAATGGGCGCTGTATGTGGGGATCTGGGCAGCGAATGACAAAAAGCGCAAGGCTATTAAATTAAATTAAATGGAATTGACCAAAAACCAAGGACAGTACTGGGTTCTTGTTGAGAAGTCAGCACCATAAATGTTGCGGCTTATTCGCCGTCCAGATGAAGGAGCGATTCATGATTCTAAGGGCAGTGGCTGTCATGGGGGGTAAGCTGCAAAATATGGCTCTTGTTTAGTGGACCAAAATTGTTTTTCCTTTATTTACTTTTCTAATTTTTTTTTTAGCAGCTCTGGATTAGAGCTGCCCGCCCTACGTTCCTTATATAATATATATTGACAAGCAGTGGTCAGCTCATAACTTTTGCCGCAGCAAGCTAACCTGCTCTCAAGTTTTATGTTCTTTCTGTGCGTTTATATCATCATTAAAATTAATTAGAGTCAAATGTTAAAAGGATTTCATTGCCAGGACAGTTCTAGGAGAAGGATGGAGGTAGTAGCGAGGTATCCATCAGGAGTTAGTTTTCATTACTCTAACTGGAGTCGGTTTGGTTTGCTAGAGAAATGTCATCCCGCTTGGTAAGTGGCAGCTGCCAAGTTACTTTAAAGTCACAGAAAATAAACTTTTAATAAAATACTATAGAAGTGTTTAAGAAAAAAAATGAGCCCCATCAGTAGTCCAATAAGTGCATAAGGTAAGTTAAACTATTTTTTTTGTACAACGCATTCATGTATGTTACGTTTGCCAAGCTGCGATCTTGTTGTTTTTGTATTCAGCTAACCTCAGTTGGCCGCAAAAATAAGCAGGACATGCAGCCAGCAGCGGAGAGTCTAGTTGCTGGAAGCAACTTTTAATTGAAGATTGCTTACTTGCTCCACTTAACTGCCATGCACCAGCAGCAACAAAGGCAGCCAGAGAGCATTCCAAAATATATTAAAGTAAAAGATGACATCCAGCGGTTAGTATGTGGTTCCCTGTGTTCCCTGGAGCAAGGACAGGGTGCAGGAAAGGCATTAAGAGCTGAGCCAGGAACAACATCAAACTGAATGGATGCAGGCGACTTTATGCTCACATTTGCCCCAAAAATTCCAAGAGCTCTTTACGCGGCTTTCTATGCCAAAAAGAGCTTATTCGACACACAAAAAGCCATACATACTACGAGTGTATACACATACCCCCAGCCGAGCCAGGAGAAAATGTCCTTTAGCCGCCCAACTTGTGCCTTGAGTTTGTATAGTTTTATAATTTTTATTTAATTAGTTTTAAAACTTTTTTCAGTGTGCGTCTGTGTGAGTGCTAGCCATAAATGCGCACAAGCACAGGTTCACCCACACAACAACAAAAAAGGCAGACATTTTTCTGCACATAATAAACAAATTATAATTATTTAAAAATGTATCTTACAATATTTATTAGTTTATAGATTAATATATTTTACTCTACTATTTAAAAAACAAAAATTCTTCATTAACTTTAATATTTTCGCTCTGTGCTAGGCGAAAAGTTAAAGTTATCGGCTTTTATGAGTTAGTGAAGGCAAAGGCGAAGCCCTACCCTATTTTAAGCCCCATAACTGGGGAGCCTCCCTTCGCCTTTACCGAGGTGCCACTGCCCAAGCCGTGCCCTTCCCCTTCTTTTCCCTTTTCTGCCCCTGTTCCATTTCCCTTTTTCCTTAGACCCCCGACTCCTGTGTATGTGTTTCTGGTTCTGCCTGCAATTGTGTTGATAATTTGAAAATTCATTTAAAGTTTTTGTATCGCGTTTTTGTTTATAGAATCTAATGAATAATTAACAAAGTTCTTGTGCATTTGAAAAGACGTCAGCGATGGCAACGATGGCAAAGACTTCCTGGTCGTTACGAAATGCCAGCCAACTTTTCATTTGCGGCAAATATGGCTGGCGTTGCGAAAGTTTCATGTTTACTTATTATTTACAGACTCTAACGACAAGTCAGGAAAAAAAAAATTGGGAAAACGTTCAGCATCCGCACACACAGACATACCACAAATTATAAATAATTTACGGAAAATTCTATTTCCCCAAAACTTTCGCGACTGAAGGGCTCTTTAAAATGATAAAAAGTTAAGAAGTTAGGTGATTTAAAAGTGAGGATGAAAAGAAGTTTGTTTTTTTTTTTTGTTTATATATTTTTGTTTTTCTTTTTTTTATGTATAAAATAAAATTATAAGCTTATAAACAAGGATCACTTAAATGTACAAATCTCTAAAATTTACGCTTCATTTTGAACGATTTCTATCATTCTTCGATGTTCTTCTCTAATTTCGTTTACAAAATTTTGTGTCATTTTCTGCGAGCCCAAATTTGCGTGGAAATTTTGATATGTCTTCATATTTGTTAATCAAGGTTTTTGGAAAACGGAAACACAAAGAGATAGCAACAGGTTGACTCAGACGAAACGAGAAAGATTTATAAATTAGAAACACAGTACGGAAGTCAACTGAGAAGTACGAAAATGGCAGAGATACAGTTTTTGATGCGTTTCGAATTAGGATTTGATGCTGGCTGAGTATTTTCAATTTCTTTTTGTGATGTGATAGGATTTTGGCAGGATGGTTGGGAACTAGGGATCTGAGTTGATTGATCTTGTTGTTTTGTTTTTGTTGGGGTTCTTGTTGTAGTTGTAGTTTCTGTTTTTGTTGTTTAGTTATTGTTGTTAAAGTTGTAGTTTGTTGTTGTAGTTGAATTTATTATGTTTATGAGGAAGAGGCAGCTTTGGTTTTGGGCGCGCCCTTAGTGCGACCTTCACTGTTCAATCCAGCTAGAAGCTCGCTCTTGCGGATGCTCTTCAAATCCAGATCGCCGTAGTAGTCCTCGCTGTAATTGTAAATGGGACCAAGGTAAAGAGATATGTCAGAAAAGGGCAGAGCAATGGATATGTGAGATGCGATATGTATTAAGTGGACAGTGGATAGTGAGAGTATAGAGTGTATGAGAGGAGTGTTTTCTGTAGTTCTGGGTGCTTAGTGGTGAAAGCGTTGCAAGAATTAAGATGTCATCATCTGGATTCTACAGATCTAACTAAAGAAATAATTAAGTTTTCTTTATTTTGGTATTGTAACCTCGACCTCCTAATTCTCTTTAAGCTGTTTCGGCTATGAACTCTTTTGCGTGCAAAGCATATCAAAATCAGGTGCCAGTCAAGACAAAAAACACAAAAAAAGGGTTTTAAACTCACCATCCGGGAACATCCTCGGGATCCTCGCAGTTTCCAGTGCCATCGCTGTCACCAATCTTGAAAACTGTGCCGATGGGGCAGCCGTACTCGCGGGCCACGCCCTCCAGGCAGATGTAGTACTTGCGGCAGTCTTCGGGGTGGGCGTGACGCGAGAAAGAGCCAGCGTTGGCCAGCTCACCGGCGGCAGGGCAGGAGAATCCGTTGGCAACCTCTGCAAGAAGGAGGGTAAATGATATAGTCCAAGTAAATTATATAAAGAACTTCCAAGACATACCTTCGTTCTTGCACTCTGGAACCTGATCGGCCCACATGCAGACGCGGGCATCGCGATCGTAGGCCAATCCGGGAGAGCACTGGTACCTGGAGGGCTCGCCGTTCCAACAGTTCCAGAACACGTCGCACTTGTTCTCATCGGGGAAGATGCCGTAAAGGCGGGCGCAGTGGGGAGTGGTGATTGGGGGCTCTGAAATGGAATATTTCAATATTAATATCTTGATCTACGGCTGTATGTGATTTTAAGCACTTACCCAACTCTGTGCGATCACCGCAGTCAACATTGTGCAGATAGTCGCAGTTCTCGGTGAGGTATTTGGTGTCTGTGGCATCGAAGGCCAGACCATTACCACAGGTCTTCAGCTCAGAGACGCCATTGTCGCACTTCCAATATTTGTCACAGGATGTATCATGTGGATAGAATCCGAAATCATCAGGGCATTTAAAGCTACTTTGGGCCACAGCTGAAAAACAAATACAAATTATTAGGTTAGTTAGTTACTAAATTTAAATGTATATTGCCCCTTTTACACATTGCAGAAAAATATAAGAGACAAAGTAAGGAATCCCGCATAGTCTCAAGCCAAGCAGATGGAGATACAGATATACACGTATTCGTGAAGCTGAGTTTTCTTATTATGACGGCAGGGAGCGGACGACAAAGACGACGATGATGATGACGCTGGGCACGGCCATTTGTCATCTTGCCCAAAAGGCATTCACTTTAAAAAGTCTGATGTCTGACGGAGAGACGACGGTTGCCAATAAATCTCGAAGACAACTTTCAGCACAGGCAGACACACACGGATCGCTGACAGCTCAGGGCCAACTGCATTTACTTTTGTTTCGTGTTCTGTGTTTTTCCTTGGTCCTCTCTCTCGTTTTTCGGGTATGAAATTACACCGAAACCTGCCACAGAGAGTTGAAGCACCTGAAACCTGACACCAAGGACTTATTCCCCCTCCAACTCCAGCTTCAGCTTCATCTCCATCTCCTTGTGACCTCCCATGTTTTTTTTTTTTTCGCTGTTTGTGCGGCATCCGAACTCAGTGCAACCACAAAGCGTAACGAACTAAATTGCATTTATACAACTAACTAATGCGGTATTTGTCGGCACTAGAACGCACTTTCAATATATTTGGAATGGAAAATCAAATGGCAGCAGTCAAAAAATAATTACCCACGTGTAAGTTGGCATTGAAAGGAATTCCTCGCAAAATGAACAAAATAACTCGCTCCCCGCCGGGAGCCCCATGTGTGATAATCTAATTGCAAAGCCACAGAGTTGCGGTCACGTTTCATTTCCAATGTTGAATGTTCAATCAGAAGTGCGCATCGATTGCCTAAGCCGTGGGCTCTACCTCTACTATACTGAAAAATCAACTGAATGAACTGGCTAGGGAGCCAGCATAAACATCATGCAATTTTCATTTGTTTGTGTGTAAACTAATCAAATATAAAATTTTAGATGCATTCATTCATTCAGTGATGCAGTTTCCAATCGCCCAAGTATGCGATACTGAATCAAAACGTTGCCATTGGTAAAATTATATGTGGAGTTTAATTAAAAACATCAATTTTCGCTGCGTATTTATTTTTACGGAATAATCGCAGTGCTGAGATACAAATTTATTTTCATATACTGTACCCGAATAGCCAATATGATGGTTGGCTTAGTCAGTCATTTAGCCATTTTCGAAACGCAAAAACAACATTTCTGTTTATTCGATCTGCGCTTTGAATTTGTTATTGTAATTTTTTTAATTACGCAGTTTGTTCGAATTTTGATTTAAATTTGGCTTTAATATCGCAGCTGGCCCGTTTGACGGACTTAATAAATTCGAGGAATTCCAATTTATTACCGTTTATTGTTATGGTTATCTTGTGGCGGTGGGGGCTGGCTGGGCAGTCTGTGACATCAATTAGCAGGGCACTTCATGGATGGAGCACAGCCATTCCCGAGCACTTAGCCAGCCAGCTCAGCTAACATTCACCGGGTTATAATAACTTTGTTGTGCCAACGCGACCGTTGCACCTGCAACTGTGCGGAAAAAGTGCAATCTGGCACTGTTGCCATTGTTGCAGCCGCAGGAATGGACCGCAACCCTAATGCCTTCGCACACAGACACATGCTGATTGTGCACTTACTGTGCTGTGTGCACTGTGTGTGCTTTGTCGCCACATGTTTTCCGAGCAATTACTTAGGCACCTGGCTCACAGTGCGTATGTGCTATATTTCGCCAAGCCTAATGTTGCAGTAAGCAAACAAGGAAACTATGGGTGTAATCTTAAACTTTCAATTTTCTCACATTAATGTAGAGAAGGGGATAATTTAATTGAGCGCTTTTAACCAGAAATTTAATGAAATCAAAGAGTTTCAATGACTCATTCAACGGATTCTTGTATGCAATTAATTTAAAATAGATTTCTGCGAACTATAATGCCTTTCGATCACATCACGCGCCACTTGCCCATTATTTAACCAGAGTTGAGGTTCTGTGGACATGACATAACATCCAAATTGACGTAGAAAACCGCAAGAACCAGCCAGAAACTTCTGGCTAGCGAACGAAAACGAAAGCAATACCCAGACTAGCCCACATTCTCGATTAAAAACCGGTTCGGTCAGATTCAGATTCTAGACCAACTACTAACCCACTCCGAAGTCTGGGGTCTGTGGACTGAAGCCTGAAATCTGGGTGTCTTTTGTTCTCGACCATGCCGGCCATGCCGCCCGGCACGGAGCGGCACACCTTGGAAATAAATAGTTTGGCCGGCATGCCAGTGCAATACTCGTATACGGATAATGCCGACCGACCACGTGAGCCAGGGAATTATTTATAAGCTAGTTAGACTGATTGCCTGGTGTTGTATGTTATTTAATTTACTGTTTGGCCATAATTGTTTTATCTATCAGCTCTGCGAGCTTAATTACATTTTTTGCTCCTTTGGTGCAAACAATGCGGATGGGCGGTGTCTATGTTCATATGTATGTGTTGTATGAGCTGTGAGTCTGTTTATGCGCATTTAAATAAAACAATACATTTTTATTGACATTTTAACAGTTCAACCGACATTTGTATTGGTCTTATTGGTTGATTGCACACCATTGCAATCTGACTGACCCCCAGTCGCTGTACCAATAGCTGTTTATCATTTGTACATCCGCTCGTCCATTAACATAATCATTTAATTAACCAAAAATGTACACAGACCACTCGCACAAATTACAAACTTTATTAAGCGGCCTAGAGGATGTGGCAAAAACCCGATATAATGGAATTAATTTATGTTTCACTTAACTGACAGACACTGTCAAGATGCAAATACAGTAATGCAAATAAATTCATAATTTGAAATTAACAAATGAATGCGTTAGCAAATTTTCAAATTGCATATGCGTTTTCAATAATTCATTGCCGTATTTTGTAATTAGATGCAAACACCCTGAGACTGAGATTGAGCTGGCCCCCCTCCCATCTAGGGAAAAGTATATTTTTCGGGCTGGTTTCTCTGCCTGCATTCCTTATCAATACTGCTTTGAATCCAACTCTGCTTTGTATCATGACAAATGGTGACAAATTCCAGCTCAGTTGTCAGCCCATAAATACGAGTATCAAATGGTCGGGAGCAATGACCTGGGCATGGGCTTTCGACGTGGCAGCTAACATGTCCAGAAGGACCTCCAACTCATAATCGTTCCTAGCTCCTGCTGTTGCAATCTCAGGTTGCTTGTTTTTGTGTGGCACTTGTTGGGGGAAAAGTACAAGTATGTATCTATCATTTGCGGTGGCAAATTTTCTGGCCTGTTACTGTGGCTCTCCGATGGCTGGTGGTGTTATTTTTATCGTTGTTTGCATTGTTGTCTGCCAAGGCATTGCCGCCGTATAAATCAAGAAAATTGCTGACATTTAAGCACGTTTCGTTGGGGAGCCTTTTGGCCTGCTTGGTATTTACCCGGCAACAACAGCACTCGAGCATTTCCGCTAAATGTTGCTGTTGCCGTTTCTGTTGGCGTCTTCCAAAAACAGTTTTTGCATACGGCGCGCCGACAACATCGTAATGATATTTAAATATTTACCTACATTGTTGCCGGCATGCACCGTATGTGGGTTAATCTGCGTTTGAATTGTTTTGTCTATTGTTTGTCTATTTGTTCGATAGTTGTTGAGTTGGGAGTTGCAGTGAGAAAAAGGTATTAATATTCTCAGAAGAATGGTCATGCTGTTACCGCCATTCAATCATCATCTTTATGGCTTTTTTCCTCAGTGCTGAAGTGTCTGTGCGTCAAAGCTTTGGCTCAAGGCATCGCCATCTCCAATAGTTTCGACTTGTCACAGATTGAGCAATAAATCCGTTTAGACCAAGAATGCAACTTAGCCCCTTTACATATATTTACCATTGAATAGATATGATTTTTTCAAATTTAACGCATCGCCGATGCCGCTTTTTGGGAAAATTGATTTGCAATGCCTCGCGTGCCCCGCCAAAAGTGGCATGCAAATTGAGTTTTAAAAGCGTTGTGTTGGCTTTTCCTGCTGTTGGCCATAAATCAGCATAGATAGCCAGCTTGTATGGCTGTGTGTGTGCCCTAATGCAACCTATACAATGCCAACAGGACCACCCGTCCCTCCCATCAGTTGCATGTCGACTAAGGCCCTTTTCATTTGATTTTGTTGCCACAAAATAAAAACTTTTCAAGCGTGACTTGCTGCTGTTGCCGCTGTTTGTGTGCCTGCTGTGTGGCAATAGAAAATAGCAAAATTTATTTTGTATGTCTTTTGCCACATTCTTTTTTTGCAGCTGCGGTTTGGTGTTAGTTTTCTATACCAAGCCGCAAGGAAAAAAGAAATAATCAAAAGTCGCAACAAAATGCGGAAATTTATTGTGTGCGGCTCCTGTTTTCTCGTTTTTCGGAAATCTTTGGAACGCTTAAATTGTTTATAGCTGTGATTAGCATGCTTGTTGTAACTTTTTCGACCCCCGAGATTTAGCCGGAATTTAGTGGCCATTGGCCAACATTAAATTCCGGCATTCAAGCCGAACACAAACGAACAAGTAAACAGCCAAGTGGCTGGCGAACAAATGAGCAAGTGCCATTGCATAATTAATGCCAACTTGAACTTGACAATGCTCGGCGGCTTTGCATCGACATGGGCCCATTAAAACATTTATGTTTCGGCCCGTTGTTAACTTTAATAACTCTGAAATTGCTCGTAATTAAATATTGAGCAGCAAAATTGCTTTTGCGGCCATGCACGAATTGGCAGCAGAAACGCAGGCACGCAATTTGCGAAAATATTTTAAGTTGAATAACCAAAAAAGAGAACGGGTTTTGGGAGCGGCTTCAGACATTGCGTAGTTAAGATTCCCCAGCCTAGCCCACCATCCCATCCATTAAGCATCTTTGTAGCGTTAATCTAAAAAGCATTTCAATGTCAATGTCAGAATTCGGCACTGGCCAGTGATTTGCCAAATTTTTGTTGCTTGTATTTTTTGATTAGTTGCCACACCTCTTTGGGGTAGTTGGAATTGAAATTTAAGCAGAAATCCGAAACGGAGTGGTTGGCGCTCCAGTTTCGTAACCGCCTGGGATTAGATAACCTGCAGCTCGGCCGCTCTGCAGCTCAAATCTAAATATCGCTTACAACACAGCCACAGATCGGTTGCAAAATCGAGCTGCAACGGAGCCAGACGATCGTACATAGCTGTTGTAACTTCTCCCAGCTTTTTAAGGCGGCGTCGATGAGGTAATGAAATCGAACCGCACCAATAGATGCGCAGATACATCTACAGGCAGAGATACAGATACGGATGCAGGTACTGAGTGCCACATCGAAAATGCATCTAATGTGTTGGCTTCGGCCTGTTTGTGTGGAAAATGCAAGCTAACGTGCCTGGGTTGGGCCAACTTGCTCAATTACATTTCCCTCCGGCCTAGCTCATCGACTTGGACTTCGACTACGACTTCGATTTTGATTTCGACTTCGATTGCGAGCTTCGCTTCGATTTTGATGCCAGGTAAAAGTGGAGCAGTGATAGTTGATTTACTCGTCGTTGCACAAGCACACTCTCGATTTTTGCACACTAACTTTTCAACACAACACTCAAGTGTCCTTCATGTTGCGCAAGCGGAAAAGTGGTTTTCTTTTTCCTTTCCTCTCTCATTTGAAATTTGAATTTTTATTTGAAATTGGATTTGGATTTGGAGCTGGAGTTGGAGCAAGTGCTGGATTTCTGGACTGTGGACTGTTGAATTTCACTTAGCTAGCTAAAGATACATACCGGCTCCGAATAATGCTACAAACACGACGAGAAACTTCTTCATTTTGCGAGCGATTTGTGTGCGTTATAGCTTGTTGTTGCTATTAATTGTTATAACTTTTAAGGGGCCGTGAGACGGAACCGCACTTGAAAAAACTGAAACTGAAAACTCGGCTCAAAAACCCGCTGGTACCGACGACTTGGAGTATGTGTGGCTGCCTGTTGGCGCGGGAGCTTTTTATACCGCTGCGCATGCGCGACGTCGCGAACAATCCGACGCCGGCCGTGGCAGCGACGCCGGCGCAGATGGCCGCTGAGACAGCGACATTGCAACGGTATATTCGTAGCAGCCATTTTTCGGTATGGCCAAGTAGCCGCTGCCTCTCTCTTTCACTCTCTCTCACTTTTTCGACTTGTTTTGTATGCAGCAGGCGGTATTAGCGCCGACAGCGCTGTCTCAGCCGCAGTTGCTGCCGCTGCCACCGTCAACGCCAGCGCTGGCGTTAGCGTTGGCGTCGACGTCTATTGTTGTGGCCCAAACCATTTGTCAATTGATCTGCCGCGCTGCCCGCGCTTTGCATTTTTCCTTTTCTTTATTATTTTTATGTACCCTGTTTTTATTTTTTGTTTTTTAGTTTTTAAGGTGGGAGCTGCAAATGGAATTTTTGCCCGAAAGTTCAGTTTTCAGTGCACTGCGAGTGAGTGTGAGTGTTAGTGTGTGTGTGTGTGTGGGCCAAGCTCACAGCCAATTTGTATCTGAGGGTACGGCATCTTGCAATGGAAAAGATAGTTAGATTCATGGCTGAACTTCACCTTTTTTTCTGCTTCGGAGTGAGTCATGACCGCGGAATTTTCTAGCCAATTGGAGCATAGCGCATACGCCACATGGGCTAAAAGTTAATCAACTATACTACCATGATTTCCTAATGCGACGGTCAACCGGTGTTCGTCCGTCCGGTGGCAATGCAATTTAAATTATGCACTACTCAGCCCCCACCCTCGTCCGTCGCCATCCCGTACAGTAAATAAACAAACAGCCAGACCATATAGCCCATAGTCACTCAACTGGCTGGCATTTAAAACAGGCCGTCATCTCGAATGCAGTGCGTGCCAGTAAAAGGTAGGCCAGCCAGTTGTTGTAGCTGCATTTTATTTACTATTTTTTTTTTATCATTTTTTCCTTTTAATTTTCGATTTTTTTTGTAACGATTAAAAGTGACCCAGCTCGGCGGTCAACGGCTGCCACTCAGCGGCGCCTTCGAGTGGCAAGAAGCTAAAATTACAAAAAAGCGTGCAATTAAATGCAAGAAATGTGATTCAAGGTTTCGGAATGCAGGAAGAATATGAAATTACAGTCAGCGACTGCTGCAGAACAATTACAACAAGATTGTGATGGCAAGTCGAACTCGATGCACAGGGAAAATATTTTATAGGCATTTTATTCTTTGAATTGAACAAAAATATAATTAATATAAAATCTTAACCTGTAGGTATATGTAGTTCTATGAATATACAATGTTTTTATTAGCTTTACATTCAATAAAATAAACTCACAATATTACGTATACGTAATATTTAATGTTAAAGTTTTCCTGTATTTTCCAATCAATTTTCTTTCTATCCATCTTTTGATAATTCCATGTACGCCCATTCTTGGTTTTTCTTTCCGTGTTTCTGCCGAGTTCAGTCGAGTTCGCCTGAGTTTAGTCGAGCTCTTAGGTGGCTGCGTTATTGAAGTGGAGGCTAGAAGACTTGCGACTGGCTGCCTACATGCCCAGACGGCGAACCAGTTTTAGAAGTGCAAAAGCAACAGCAGCAATCCAGGCAGCAGCCATTGCAGCAACAACAATCGCAACTGCAACTGCAACGATAGCAGCAAAAAGCAAACTGAGCCACCTTGTCAGTTATGCTTTCGCTTTCAATAGCCACTGCCGCTGGGTGTCGCTCTATTTGCGGCAGTTACTCATAGCCAGCTAAATTTTTTTTGTTTTTCTTTCTGGGTTTATTACTGGTTTTCTTTGTTTCAGGACCTGAGCCTATGTTTTTGGGGTTCTCCTAGGGTCGAGAAACTTGTTTGCCACACAGCTGTATCTGTCTGTAAATTTTGGTTCTTTTTTTGGGAATGCAACAAGGCGTTGCCATCAAATTGAATGCCAAATTATGCCAGAGCAATCTGAAATTCTGCTAGCCAGTTAAACGCTGCTTAAGCCTATCATAGTAATTTGTGAACGCGAAATTAAAAATATGTGAAAAATGCAAAAATTGCATCAGATTGCCTGGAGATTGTGAGTGGTTTTAATTGTTGATTTTTGCAGGCCATTTGTGGGTGGGTGCGGCATTTCAGTCTGCAAACGCCATCGCCATCGCATGTGCAACGCGGAAGAAAAGTTGTTTGGCCTGCCCCCAACCCTCCGATTCGCGCCCCTGTCCGCCAAACTAAAATGTAACCACTCTCCACACGTGGTAAATGCATGCCATTTGTATGATATCTTACAGATACAAAATCACCGAGCCAAGAAATATAAGTGAGTGATTGTGAGTGCTGGTTAATTTTTAGTCTGGCTTATTTGGACAAGAACCCGCTTGACGAGCGAGCATTTGGCAAGTGCACTTGTGAAACGGTAATTTGTCGTAAAGTCGAGTTCGTGACTGGAATCTTTTGAATCACGCACAACTGCAGTCTGCAATTGAAGGTCCGTTAGAACGGTTTTTATGTAATTAAGCCTATTTGAATATGCGATGGCTCTCTGATTCACTCCACCAGCGACCTAGTTTAGTGGGTGTGGTGGAAAGTTAGGCCGTTAATTGCTAGGGGAGGCTAGGTGTCACTCCCATATCATCTGTGAAGGTGGAGTGAACAGCAAACGCAAACTAAGGTTACATGCAAATGATACTAAGATAGTGACAAGGTCTAAGCCCGATTTGACCTAGAAAAATATTGTCGCCATATTATTAACTCTATATATATATGTATAGATTTATTTGAGTACTATTATTTTGTAATACATTTTATAAAAATAACCATTTAAATACATAATCGTCTCGAAAAAGTCATTGAATATGTCACCAATTATTTTAGACTTTGTGTTAAGTGATGACCTTTACTTTAAGCCCAAAAACTCCAGACCATCCTGCTCTTTAGTTTTAGCAACAAGATAATTGTTTAGCAAACCTTAGGCCAACTTCACCGTCTGGACAATTTACTCAAGTGTTTGCTCACCTTGCCTTCCGTTAATTTTATGACACTAGCTTTATGACAGCTGATGGCTGTATCTTTACATAAGCCAATTTCGATTGCCAACCCCTCGGGACCGGACCTAGCACGGTGGTGACTGAAATGCCTCGGGTCAGTGGAAAACTGCAGCTGAAACTGCAGCCGCTAAGAGTTTTATTCAAACGTAACGGCATGATTTTAATATATTGAACAATAGCATTTCTCATTTCACAGTTTACAGTTTTCATTTATTAACTAATTTCGGATTTATGTAATCTGTAAAGTGGCAGGCCTCAGTCTGAGACTCAGTCTCTGTCTCGGCCGATTACACGCAACCACAATCCGAGGTCAATGATCAGTGAAATTTACTTTCAAAATCTGTTGAAAAGTGCTTACTGCCAGAGCTAATGTTTCGCCCCCTTTCGAGTCGGAAGCTTGAGATATTACCTGTGAGATTAATTTGTAAGATCAAAAACTTGAAGAGCTCAAGAGGTAAACAGCTGAAGAGCTGTTTTTGGGTGTTCCAAAATTGGGCACAGCTTCAGGCCCAACCCCTGCCCATCGTCATTTTGAACATCATCATCATTGGCAGTTGGTAGTTACCAGTTGGTGGTTGGCAGTCGGCAGCACACACCTTCATTAGGCGGGCTGCATTTTACCACACTTGAAATGGCAACACAATGAATAAATCTGCATAATTAATTCCCACCTAACAAAGATGCCGAGTTAATGAGCTGGATGCTTTGCACCGAATTGAAGGCAACAAACACGCACAGGTTGTTGACTTCTTCAATGTTTCCCCCAGCTCACTTTCGATTTCGGCTTCGGTTTTGGCCAGATGTTGGGCACACGTAAAATCCACATGCCGCCTAGATGTATTTTTAATTATGGCCATTTCACGAGGGACTCATCGCACCCACACCCCGTGGCACTTGAAATACCACAAAACCCGTAAAATATAAAAGCAGCAGCAGCAGAAGCAACCCCGTTAAGTGGAGCTTTGATTTGCATGCGAAATGTGCCAAAAATTGCACAACCCCCGCCGCAATAAGTTGATGTATTTTTAATTATATTTGCCAGGCCCAATTTGTAAATGTCATTAAACGCAGCTGGCCTGCATTTAGTGGCAAGTTCAGTTTAGTTCCCCAACTGAGCCAAGGACACAAGCGAACCCATTGTTATCGCACCGAACATCTCACCGCTTTTATCAAAAGGCCCGGTTAATGTATAAAACACGAATCGAATCGAATCGGCTCGGATCGGATTCGATTTTAGTTTCAGTTTCTCACCCATAAAACACTGTTGCCAAAAAGAAGACAGCGCAAAACGAATGAACGCACCCTGGCAGAAACTGGGTTATAACCTTGAAATCTTGCATACAAAAGAAACGCTTAAAAATTCCAGCTTCTCAACCGAAAAAAATCACCCAAGGCGGGAAAGAAAGCCAAATTAATGCGACAGGTCGCAGCCCTGCCAAAATTTATTCAAATCTATGCTGTCGGGCTCAATGAAAATGCTAAACACTGGCTATGGGATTGGATCGAGTGGTTTTGAAATCGCAATGCCAGAAAAATGCGACGTGTCTTGCCAAAGTTGCAGCCAGGCGGCTGCATTTCAAATTGCCAAAGGTCAGGCCCCAGTGCATCTCCACGCACCTCCAGCTCCAGCACAGTCCAGTTTATGGCCGGCGGTGATGCTGATTGTGGTACTGGTGGAGCTGCTGCTGTGTGTCGTCATCGTTGTCATCGCGGTTGCCCCACCGAAAGCCGTTTGGCAACCACTTGCGGGACGGGCCAGAAAACAATTAACTATATAACGAAAATTTGTTCAAATTGTGACTGTGCGAGAGTGAAAGAAGAGAGGAAATCGAAAACTGGATTTATAATTTTACGGCCAAACACGCAAGAAAACGAGCCAAGGTCATTGCGAAGAAATTGTGAGGGGGAAACATGCACAGAAAACAATTTCTTATATTTTAAGTCTCTCAAAGGTCCTTTAAATGAGGCTTTCAAGCTGAAAGCCGTTTTATTTTACAGCGTTATTTGAATTTAATGTTTATAATTTATAGGCACTAATTAATACATTATACATTTTTTTGTGTGCCTTGGATTCGTGGAAGTGGAAGCTGTTGTTTTTGTTTACTATTTGTCCAATCTGGCAGAACCACTTTAGAGCTATTTGTTGTTTTGGCCACTTGCAATTGCGCCGATGAAGATCTCTTCACTGGACTGGGATGATGCGACGTGTTTTGTTAAACATGTTTTGCTTATTCGCGGTGCTCGATACCCGGTACCCGAGTCCAATTCCGAATCCGAATCCGGTTGCTTAAAAATGCGTAAAGTGGGACGATGTCGCTCCTTTACAAGCCAGTGAGCCAAAGCAGAAAAGACATTATTAAAAGCCCCGACAAGTGGTCGGGCAAAATGCCAAAACAAAAACGCAAAATCAATTAACAGCATTCAATAGCACAATTCCATCGAGTGATGGTAGTTGGTGTAAACAGTTGTGCCCGGTTGGCAGGTGTTGATCAATAAAAATGCAACTGGGCAGTCGGCCCATCGCTTACGATCTGCCTGAAACAGTGATTGTTGCGTAATCCCGCCGGAGGTTCTTTGCGCAAGCGATTCAGAAAACTTGAACTACTCGCCTTGATTAGGGCTCCCTTATCATTCCCAATATGCTCGGCAGCTTCAGTTTGAACTTGATGCTGAAAAATTGGGTTATCAGTCTCTAAGCGACTAAGGTTTCTGATCACTGAAAAGAAACATGACAACTAGAAATTAAATAACATAAAAACCATTTTAAAAATTTAGCAGTAGCAGATTATTTTATTAAGAATTTCTTTCTCTGCATAATTGATAGTGAATATGAGGTGGTTAATTATTTTTTGGCGAAGATTCAGTATTCAATCGAGCATAGAACGCGACGAAACTTCCGGAAAACAAATAAGTCTTTAAGTCATGGAGTTACGAAAAGAAGTCCTAGTTAGCTTTGGGCTGTTGCTTCTTGTGGTGGGTACAATTGCTTATGAAAAATGAAAAAATAATGCTTACTCAATACAAATGACAGGTTGAATGTCTGGCTTTACTTAATCACGAAGCTGAATCTATTAATAATTGTGTAAAAAATTATGGAGGACTCACTCCAGAGACAAGCGAGAGGCTGTCGCGATTCAAGGAATGGTCAGAGGGCTATGAGGAAATTCCGTGCTTCACCCAGTGCTACCTCAATGAAATGTTTGAGTTTTACGACATCCAGACGGGTTTCAATAGGACAGGTGTTATCAAGGCTTTTGGAGAGCCAGTCTACAACGCATGTTCCCCGAAATTGCAATTGCCTTGGGGTTCAAGTTCCAGTAGTTGCACTCATGCCTTTGTGGGATTTCATTGTCTGACAAAAGTAAGTAGAAAATGTTTAATTTAAGTTCTGATTGTAATCTAATGGTTCAATCGCTTCCCCAGATGGAGGGCCACCCATTTATGCTGATTGAAGGTATGACGAATCTCGCTCCGATAGCCAAGGAAGCGATGAAGGACTGCCTACAGGCGGTGGATCTGCAAGAATGGGATCGCTTCCAGGCCTTTGCCGGTTTTCCAGTTTCTGAGCCAATTCCCTGCTTCACCCGATGCTTCCTTGACAAATTGGGTCTCTTTGACCAGAAAACGCGACGCTGGAGGGTGCCGGCCATGCAGCAGCGTCTGGGTGTTCCCGCCGAGGGGTCCCCATATGGGCAGTGCCATCGACACAGGGGCCGCAATATCTGTCAAACTTACTACAAGCAGTTCACATGCTACGCCATGGCTAAAAAAAACGAAAATGTATCCTAAAAAAGTTGGGTCTTATAAAAGAATTTTAGAAAAACTTGAATAAAAGAATGTTAATTCTTAAAAAAAAATAAAATGTTAAGCTTTTAAGTCGTTTATGTGTTCCGTATGGGCTCTCTTATATTTATAAAATTTATGAACTATATATTATCAATTTTATTATGAGATTTAATGATTATATAAATGAATGCGTTATTAATATTAAGTATTTTCCTTGCTCTCCATCCCCAAGTGATTTCCGTTGAGACGCTCCCAACACCTGTATTCCTGATACATCCAAGAACACTTGTTTGACGCTTCTTTCCTCTCTTTATCGTTTAGCCGGCACTCACTGTAGTCCAGATCCGAGTGGGACTTAATTTCATCGTGACTAGGACCAAAGGCCTGTTGCCAGTTTGACAACCGCCAGTTGCCATCCAAGTCGTAGAAGCCCATGGCATCTGCAAAGCATTGGAATAGGCACGGAATTGGCTCCTTTGGCTTCAGTTTGCTGTACTCCATCAGCTCCACATTGGTCGCATTCAGTTGGCGGGAGCACTGCAGCATGGTGCTCAAACTGGTGCCGGCATGCAGTTCGGCCTGCTTGAGGCACCGCAGACCCCTGTACGCGAAATCGCATCCGTCGACGGCCTTGCGGCGCAATTCAAACCGGCAGTAGTTGTACACATCGGCACCCAGGTCGTCGGTCAGCTTCTGGCCCTTCCAGCGATTGCTGTTGATGTCGAACCAGCCCTTCTCGCTGGCTAGACACCGCATCAAACAGGGAAGCTCCTCGCGCGTCCACGAGGGATACCGCTCCAGCTTTTGTAGGTCTCCGGCTATCCGCTCTGGGGTACTCAGTTCCCGGAGGCACTTCTCCAGCGTCTGGGCATCGGCCGCCAGGTCGGCTAAAACCTGTGGTAGTTTTGAATATCAGTTAAAGGGCTTACCCGTGAGATATACATATATGCATTCTTACCTGACTGCTGAGCAGCAAAGTGACCAACAAAGTCCCCCACGGAAAACCCATCTAACTGCGGGCAATGCACAAGCCAAACTACGAGCTACGAAAACATCCGCCCGGCGGAGTCAATGATCAGTGGCCGGGGATGCAGCGGAGGCGGAGGTTATCGGGAATCCGGAGATAATGCCCGCGGGTTCAACGAATGCCAGTTCAAGCTCCGGAGAGTGAATGCACAGTACAGAATAGAATTAAATTTAATTGAATAGAGCGTTCCACAGATGGGCCTTGGACTAGGTCAGTTCCGGGCATACGTTATTTTGAACAGTGTATTCCGTATTAGATTTAATTATAAGAGAATTGTATTATACAAATACAGTACCGTTTACTAAGCTTTATGTTAAGAATATTTCTTTGAAAATATGGTTGGAAAAGTAATACGCTTTCTATCAAATAATTCTTATCAGAAATGTTTGAAATGCCTCCTCGTGATTTTCCAATTTATATATAGATTTCTGATTATGATTTTTATTTATATTTAAGCAGAGTCAAAAATAAAACTTTTTATAATAGCAAACATTCTATATTATTTTGGTTATTTTTAGCTAAAACATCTTTTATGGAAAATTATTGATAAATACAAAATTATAAACTCAAATATATGAAAAATGAAAATGCAATCCAGGTAAGGGTTTTTATTTACAAAAACTATTATTTAAGAAATAAAAAATTATCACATTAAGTTAGGCAAAGACCTTGCGCACCACATGGCGGTTGATGGGCAGCCAGCAGGAGAAGACGCGGTTGGCCCAGGTGCAGACGTCCGATTCGGCTTCGTTATGGTCGATGCACTTCTCCAGGCCATGGCGGACCGATTCCAAGTCCTTGTGGCTCTTGGAGGTGAACTGGTTGATCATGGTTTTCTCGTTAAAGCCCTTGCTTTCGGTGAATAGACCCAGCTTCTCCACGAAGCATTTAACGAAGCAGTTGGTGCGGCGGTGGGTGGGGAATTCGTAGTTCAGGTACTTCTCGTAGATGTCGTCCGGCACATAGAACTCCTCGCGGCAGTCCTCGAAGGCCTTCTCGGCATCGTCGTGGGTCTTCAGCTGGAACTTGGCCGCCGTCTGCAAAGTAAGTTGAGGATAAGGTGTCGGCTCCATCAGCAAGGGCTACCACTGGGTACTGACCTGAGAAACGGCTAAGACGGCGAAGGCAGCGATCAGGAGGAGCGTGTGGGACTGCATTTCTAGCTCGAACGAGGGCTCAGGTGCGAATGTGGCAACGGGTCGGGTCGGCGACTAAGTCAGGCCAAGATTTTCCATTATCTTTATATGCTCTCGGCTGTGGTCCCACACCAATATACAAATCTCGCATCGGACCACATTGTGAACCGGAGCACTTACAGTAAGGATTTTCAAATAGAAATTATCATTGGTTTTAATAATATTATATTATATTATAAATAAATTATACATACAGTTTTTGTACTTTTTAATGATTGATTTAATAGTTCCTAATATCAATAGTCATGTTAGCCAAGGTTCACTGTGATAACACGCCAAACCCGTTACTGACAAGTCCGCCCGCTGGTGCGGTGGTGCGATGGTACCGCCTGGTGGTTAGCTCTTGTTGTGTGCTGATGTGGTGCCTTGGTGGTGCGGCACCCTTGCGTCAGTTTGCTCTAAAAAAAAACTAAATACGAAACAAACAAATCGGCTAAGTGAAACAGTCGCAGCAGCGGCGGAGGGAAACTGGAAACTGGTTTATCTGAAGTCGGCCGAAGTCTACTCCGCTGTCAGCCGCATTGTTGTTGGGCCAAGTTGGGGCCTGGACGGTTATATAATCGGCAACGGTGCGGCCGTATAATGGTTACGTTTTGCTTAAGCCAATTAAACGATTTGTTTTCCTTCCACAAATTCACTTGGCCTGTGCCACACATTTGCAACCATGCCCCATGTTGCTGTGAAAAATGTGCCTCAGCCCGTTTGCCATTTATTGTTTGGCTGGCTGTCGTTTTTGCCTTTTGTTTTTTTGGCTCTGCAGCAAATTCTAACACCTCGGTGTCAGCATGCTGCACACTTCCGCATCCCGGACAAAATTTTTTCACACTGTTATTCGCTCACCTGCCACAAACACGCTCGCGTCGACTAAAAAATAAAATACTTTGTTTGTTTGCCGCTTTTTTGTGTCACGCGCCAGCTGCCCCCGAAAATAAATTAAATAAATTATTCAATTGAATTTATTTATTACCGACCAATTTGTTCGCTCAACAGACTTTTGCATTTGTGTAATTAACGGCAGTTCGTGGAATATTGTGGAATATTGTCCACCTAGCAAAGGGCCTTTTAGGCCAGGTCGGAATTTGTGGAGCTGGGTCGAAGTGCCTGCCCAGTCGACCAAACATCCTGGCCAATATTTCCCCGACTCCCACGTCCCTTAGTCCGACGGGCAGAGTCAGTTTTGTTTGCCCTTTACTTTCGCGGCATGTCAATGACATTGGCTTGGGCTCTTGAACCCATCTGAGGAAATGCACTACCAAAAATATATATGTGTACCTCGTTTTTTTAACTAAAATATATTTAGAAAACTTTTCCCAAGCTAATGTCGGATATAAGCAATAATGGCACCCCAAGGACATACTAATTGTTGTCTTTTATTTATCTCAATAATTTTTCAAGTGTGTTTCGGTTTATTGGCTAAATCAAAAGTAAAAGGTCCCTTAGGGTCCAGCCTTGGCCCACGTATTGACTTTAGATTATCAGAAGTGTAAACTGATATGCTCAACATGTGAAAGCCATCTGGCAACAAAGTTAAATAATTGGCAGATTACTGTTGACAGCAGCCTAAAGGTATTTTACAATTTTTTTCGCAAGTCAAACTAATAAGATTTTAAAATATATACATACATAATTTCCTTGCTCAAAACGAAGCAGAGTATACCATACCTTTTATAGAGCAGGAAAAAAATCATAATTGCCTTCTGAAAAAATGTGCGCAATTCTTGGATGGACTACAATTTTAAAACAAATATTGAATTTTATAAAACGTCGACACATGGCGAGTTCGTGATGCCTGACATTTCCAGATCCCATCTGAATGCTATTTTTCGGTCCGGCTTTCGTTTTAACTTTTGCTACCATAAATTGAACCAAAGTGAAGTTGCCAACCAGCATATATTTATTTAAAAGTGCTAAAATATTTGCAAAACGCTTCAGAATTGCATTTTGTTCAGGATGCATCTGCACCACCACTGTTCCCTGTCTTTTTTTTTTACCTTCTGACGTGGGCGGAAAACTTTAGAATATTCAATATTTATCAAATGCCTAAGCTTCGGTCATGCCCCATTCAATAATTGTGTTAATATGCCGTCAACAAAAAATGCCAACAATATTTAATTAAATCCCAGGCAGGTCATAATTGATTTTTCAGCATTTGCTGTGGTTCGAATCTGAAAAAAAATGGTAAACCACATGAGTCGGCCAGTTTGGTAATGGAAACCAACTACTAAACGTGTGGTGCAAATGTCCAGCTTACAGCAAAAAAGAGGAACCATGGCAAACAAAATCAGAGTTGCGGTGTGTTTTGTGTGTAGGGTTTAAGCCGAATATAATTAGGTGAGTTCCTGATTGAATTTGGCCCATTTGATCGGACCAGAGATGGGAGTTGCTTTTTGACTTTAAAGCATTCAGAAGCTACGCTTCAATAGGCAGCGAGAAAACATCATAAAATTTTATTATTGTTGTCCTTGGGTGTCCTCCAAAACACAAACAACTTCCAGCTCAATTAAAAAAAGGCAAAACAAAAGCAACAGAAACGAAAGCAAATGCCAAAAAGTTACAAGCAAAAAATGGCCCCATGCTTTGAGAGTTTTTGTGGGTGGTTTTTGTTTTGGTTCACGAGTGTAGTACAACCAAATGTAAATTCAATTGCTGGCCATGTGAATGCGGCAGGCTGTGTGCCACAGGATGTCCGGCTGGCAGCCATTTTTAGGCATATCGCACGCCTTGACCGGCAACCAAACTAAACAATAAAATTTCATGGCCTTCGGCCCGAAATGCAGCAACAACTATAGCTTCAAAAAAAAAGTACAACACTTGCTGGGCAAAATGCTCTTTCAATAACCGGGAGAGGCTTCCAATTCCAGCGTCCCCGAATCCGATCCCATAAATCACAAATTGAGCTGCGGCGTCCACTCACTTGGGCCCGGAGTTCCCTGTCTGGAGCTCGTATATTATGAGCTCATATTAAAACATTTTACACACAATTTCGCCTGCTGTCGCCTGGTGAGCAATGGCAGCTTCTACTCGAGGCATGAATTATTATGCACCTAGGCGTATACGCAATGTTTAATTTTCAACTCGAGCAGCGAGCTCACTGCTCACATAAATTCCTAGGGCGGCCGACAAACGACTTGTTCAATTTCTCCCCACATAGATACGTACATCTATTCCCCCTACTGCATTCGTTTCTACACCAACTGGATGCGGAAGTCCCATGACTGCACTTGGAGAAATGGGAGCATCTCTGCTATATATTGTCCAGCAAGGATATCTTAGAAAAGAGCTAACTCCCATTTAAATAATTATTTTATACCCAAAGATACTTAAATTCTTGTAGTTAACTATAATCTTAAAGGCTCTAGTTTTTTTAAGTACTGCTTTCCATCCGGTGAGTGAAAAAATACATGAGACGTTGGGACTGAGGATGAGACTGAGGAGGCGAGAGACTTTTTTGCCATGGCCAGTCTAGGAGTTCTGCTGTTGGCGGGCCACGTACACATGTCGAAAACTAACTGCAGCCTCCGCGTCCTCCTGGCACCCTTTTTAGCCCCTTGGTCCTCGTCATCATCAGGAGCTGCAAAAATTTCAGCCATTTGTCCTGCATGCTTGCGGCATAAAAATATGCCAGGGCCAGCATTTTCATGCGGGTCATCTCCTTGGAGCCGTTGCTTCAAACTCCAACTCCGGGTACAACGTTTGAAAGTCAGGCTACGTGTGTGTCTGTGCCTTTAGAGATTTTTCAGCTTTCTATTTTTCCTATTCCTGTTTTTTTTTTTTTGTGTTTTTTGGGAGGCCAGAACTGTGGTGCAACTTTTCGGGGCATGGCAAAAATCACACAAAAACAGAGAAAATAAAACTACTCCTAGTTGGCTAGAAAATAACAAAGGGACGAAGGGCAGCCCGTTTAGCAAATGGACTCTGGCTAAAAATGCTGCTGGCACTTTTGCAAAACATTTGAAATACAAATAAAAATCCGAAGCATGTGTGACAAGGGGGTATGGGGTGAGCTAGCCAGTGGAGGTGAAGATTCTGTGGAGACGGGGTCGGGTCGGTCACTGAAATCATTTTCAATGCAAAATAAAATTTCATTTTGTTTTACTTTTCGCCAGAGTCCAGATTGTCCACCGCCTGTCTGCCAACCGAACATGTTTGTTTACGCTTCATCATGTCGTCGTTAGTTGCTCTGGTCGCCGGGCCTTGGACCCTTTGAATGTCCTCTGGTTGTCCTGGATGAGCCAATGGCACGATGACATTTTAATATGGCAAGTAACTTTTGTTTAGTCTCGGCAGCAGGACTCAGCAGCTAGCAGCTCGAGCTGCTTCATCGCAATTTGAACAGAGATTTCCAGCTGACGACGCCGAATGATGATTCGGGCTAATTCAATTTTATTAAATATTTTTTACGCTGCTCGCATTCATTTCCATTCTGCCATATATTATTTTTCTTCTTTTAGGTAAATTGCTGCCTGATTTGTTATGAATCGAAATCAAAAGGTAATGTAGCGCATAAAATCAGAGTCATACAGACATGAAACACATATCGCTAACCGTGCTCCCCTCCGCTTAGTCCGCACCTTTCGTCTTGCCGCCTGTCTGCGTCTGTTGCACGTTCAATTTTTCATTACTCATGCCTCAATCAATCACAAAAAATGCGATTTTATTTCGTTTTGATGCGTATTATAAGCGTTGATCTGATGTGAGTGTGTGTATTTCATTTTCTTTCGTTTCTGCAAACGTTTCTTTCACGGTTCGCGTGTTGGAAATACTGAATGCCGAATGCTGAGCGCTGAATGTCGGGAAGGCGTTGCTGGTCCACATGTGGTATACGTATTATATTTTGCATTTTGCCTCAGTTAGCACCAGCCAGCAGGCAGCAGCCAGCTGGCAGCATGTGTGTGTGCATAAATTGAAATTTATATTAATTTAAATGGGCAATTAAGCGGCAGATATTTGAAAAGGTTTAGCGTAATCTCTTATAATACACCCAAATCACTGCCAACAAACACTCTCATTTATATGGCCGAGCTATTAAAAGCGAGTTACCGATTTCTGCCCTGTCATTCCATCGAAAGTCAATGAAAATGCGAAACGTTGCATAAGTGAAATTTTTTGCTTTGGCTTTATTAGAGGGATTTACAGAAGGAAGGCCTAAGCTCATCGCGGTAAAAAATAACTAAAAATTCTGAGAACAACCTTTACGTACTTGGCTTTTATCTGGCTACCATGGATTTCAATCTTCTGGGAAACTATTCACAGAGGCGACTTTAGAAATGCCGATTCATTAAAGTTTTTAAACACGCTTGTAAATATAACATACATGGGGGAATTTTTAGGATTGAAGTATTTAATTTATTTTCTGAAATGAATTTGCTAAGTGTTTCAATAACAACAAGCAAGAATTTTATAGAACTATTATCATTTTTTGTCTTGTGTAGACCTAGGGCATTTCTAATGCCAGCACTCCCAGCAGTTTCGAAAAAGAAGGAGTAACACCTCCTTCTTGGGACTTCCTTGACTCCTTTCCCTGCTTCCCCACTCTCCTAAACCATATACACTTTTCAGTCAAAATCCGAGTGGCAGTGAAGAGTGACGTGTCGATCGGTTCTTAGCTTCTTTTGCCTCTTGGACTCCTACGCGTGTGTCAGAAATCGCTGGCTCGGAGGACTGGCAACAACTTTTGGCGTCGCTGTTGTCGCCGCTTTGACAACGCCTTTTGTGATTGGAATACAAAATAAGACAGAGCACAATGAACGTACGAATCTTTACAAACCAGGAGAGAACACATCCAACACACACCATACAACACACAAAAAACAACACAAATCAAACGCATCTGCAGCCGTCAGACAGCTGCTGGGAATTCGGAAAGAAGTCTTTATCTGTATTTGTATCTGTATCTGCGGCTGCGGCTGAGGCTGGCTGTGTGTATCTTCAAACTGTCAATGTATCTTGTAGTTGGCTGTGACTGCCTGGTAATTACGTGACGTTTTTTTGATAAATTGTGATTCGTGGCGTGATTTGCGGGCGGCCATTACTTGAGACTAATGTGCGGCATGCTCTCAGAATTGGAACAAACGCCAAAACTGTTTGATTTTAATGCATTTCTATTAACGGTTTCGCCCGCTGCCAACACCCGCTATACCCGTTGGCCAAAAAGACCAAAATGCCGCTCCAGCCCGGTTCGGTTCAGTTCAGTTCAGCTCGGTGCGGTTCCATTGGGCCCCGGCCACATGGTGACCCAGTTCGTCAATGGAATCGACAAATACGCCAAATGCGGCAAATGCGGGGAGCGTTCGGCAGAGGTTATCAACCCAACGAGCTGCGTTCAATGCATTGACACGATTTTTGGCTCCGGCCCTGCATAATAACCAACTGCACATTAACAGTTAACACCCGCGCAATCCCAGTTACACTGTACCAAAAACTAGAAGCCTTCAAAATGCTTGAGACGCTAAAAATTTAAAATAATTATATTCAGAAAGTTTATCTGAAATGTGTTAATGTACGGTAGTGGAAAGTTTTTTGTTTTATTTTTTAATTCTGGCATGTGATTGTGGCCTGTGTAGGCATTTTGGCATGCGGTCACAGAACCTTTACCAATTAGGACTGGAGTGGGATACCGAGTGCAGTGCTTCCGGCTGCCTTCCGGCCATCCTGCCTATCCTAGCACTCGGAAATTCTGCCCGGCATGCTATCATTTGCGGTTTGAGCTGCTGACGCTGCTGCCTTCGCTTTTGTTTATTATATTGTCATTATGCTAATTTTATTTTGCTGGGCGATTGATTGGAAGCCGGGAAAAGAGAGTGCGCATATACGTTCATGTACAGTATGCTGGGCTATAGTGGCAAGTGAATAGTGAATGGCAGGGAGATATATCGAGCGATGTTGTCGCCGTGACGTTAATGTCGATGTCATGTACGACTTGGTCCGCCTGCATTTGACATTTTGCACATGGCTTTCCTTGTGATTTCTTCGCTCCCAGTTGTTGTGCGAATGTTTGCCTTTCAATAAAAATTGTTAAATAATCAACATCAGTGGCAGAAAACATCAAACTCCAGTAGCAACAGCAATGGTAGCAGCAGTAGCCCCCCAATACGAGCATTGAAAGGTTCATTTCATTTCATTTGGTTCGAGAAGAAGAAAGCGTATTGCGAATTTTGCTCGCTTTGACTTGATTTGCGTGATGTGCATGCGAAGCAACATCAACATCAACATCAGCAGCGACAAGTCGGGGGGCTATAGTCGATTATATAATCGCGCAAATGTTATGGTATTTTAAGCACTAAATAAATAACAGGCGTGCTTGCACTTAACCATGCTTTTGAAATGCCTTCCAAAAGTTCAGACCCGGCCGAAATGGAAGGGCGAAAGGCGAAAAAATAAGAAAAAAATCATTAGACAGAATCAAACAAAGCCTGGCCAGAAGGTAAAACTTGCAGAAGGCAATCGTGAGAAACGCTCCGGGGAGAAAGAATTTGTCGGAGTAGTATCTGATATTGCACAAACCGAATACCTGACGATCCCCCTGACATCGACTAAATGAATGGCTTATGAATGCTTCAACGGGCAAGCTGTCAGCGTCACACTTTACAGGCTTGGGTTTCTTAATATTAATAATTTTTCAAGTTCTTTAAAGCAAAATAGTCAAACTTCAGCACATAATTGAAGCCATCACCTTCGTATCAAATAAACTAGGCGAAAAGAGAAAATAAGAACCCATCATCGGAGTATAGAACTGGGCACTTGAAATTAATATTGAAATTTTCTCAGTTGCCCAAAAGAAAAAAAATAGGCAAAACGTGCCGGGCATAAGTGAAAATTTCTAACCGCAGCATACTAAATGTCGGCATGACCATATTTAAGAAGCCAGGCCAGCAAAAGTCATTTCAAACATTGTTGTTGCTGGCGTTCCTGGAGCGTTTGCTGCTGCTGTTGCTATTGGTGTGTCTGATGTTGCCAGTAGTCAATAAACTAAAACCGGTAGCATAAAATGCCGGTTGTGGTCGAAGCCATGAGTTCGAGACTGGCCAGGCCAACTCACTGGATTTCGATGACTCCGGCATTAGCAAACTCGATGTGTGGAAAAAGGTCAGCGGGCCAAAAGCACCGATTGTTTGGCTGGCTGGGATGGGTTGGCTGGCGTACGTCGATTGGGTTCGGGTTTTGGATTTCGAGTTCGTATGGAATTGCAATGGAGTGGCTGCAATTTCTGTCTGTGTTTGTTTTGTGTGTGCCATTACAGTATTGCTACTCAGCTAAAGGTTCAATGCACCCGGGTGTAGCAGGTCGGCACTGCAACATATTTTGGGGCAGTATTTTAAGGAATCGAGGACGAACATAATAATGTTTATAAAATTATAGGTCAATGTTGGAAAGGAGGATGTTGAGGAGACTGTGAGAAAACTTAACTTTCCTTAAAAAATAAATGTTTTTACTCAAATAATCAAAACCTTTTTTCCGGTACCTTATATAATATCGCATAATATTCTTCTATTAAATAGGTTTAGTTCGCTGCAAACTTGTTTACTCTTAAAACTCATCTAAATAACTTTCAAAGACTAAACTTTTTCCCTGTGTATTTGTGTGTTGCTGTTGCTGATCCAACTGTCAATTAATGGCAAATGTCAGGGGCTGGCTTTGAAGCATTAATCATAATTAGTTATGCCACACGCCGGCAACAACAACTTCGTCCATAGCCATTGATATGTAAACTGTAAACTGTAAACAATTAGAGCTGATTTGAAAAATGTTAACTGGAGTTGAGTGCGAGTTGGGGTTCAGTTCAAGTGGCTGGCTTTCTGTCGAAAGTCTTGCTGGGCAATTAGCCGCATTTAGGGATTGCCATGCCCCGTTGCCATGCACCTACGTACGTACGTAACTCAAAACGCCAAACGCAAATGAGTTAAAATGGTGCACATAACCGACTTTTGGGTCTTAGCCAGGGATTTGGATTCGGTGCGATTCACTTGAAAAGAAGACAATGCCCACAAAGGTGATCTGTGCGTCAAGTTCGTGGGCGGAGTTGACGTTTTCTGTTTCGTTTGCTAAGCCCTTTGGGAAGTTATCTAATCCAATTAGGAGCTGTCGCAGCATGAACAGCATTACGTAAACTGGAGTGGGTGGGGTGGCAAGTGCTTGGGACACATGCTTTGCTGTTTGCCGGCTATTGTTTTCGATTGAGTTTTGAGTAGCAACTGACAAAAATTGTTATAAAATTGCACTGCAAAGGACAGCCAAAACAGCAATAGCAACCGCAACAGCATGCTGAAAAAATAAAAGCCGAAACAGAAGCAAAAGCAAACATTTTAAACAATTATAAAACTTGTTTCACGCTTGACAAAACTACAAACAGCGAAGTGCAGCCAGCGTTTTGCCATCAAATGCGGCGTAGCTGTCAAGTGCAGTTTTCCCCGTTTCCACCACGCTTTTCCATCCAGCTCAGTTGCCGCACTAATTTTTCCAAATCCATTTCTCTCAAACAATTGTTTTGTCATCGGAAGCTGATGGAGTTATATTTTATTCATAAACCACTTCATATCCATCTTGCCGCAGGCATTGAATGAAATAAATGTAATTTAATGTAATTTATATATTTATCTGCTTATTGTGAAAGGATTTTGAAAATACATGTATTGATTATCACTCATTCACTGACTTTGTTATCAACTATTTTTATTTTTGATATCGGTAGAGAGTATATCAACCATAAGCGTCTACAAAATGTCGGTGGATTCTGAAGTTTTTGGAAAACTGATGGCTGTAATTGGAGATGAGGTGGGTTCTTTAAAAAAATGGCAAAAATTAAATATACATTAAGATTCTTTAAGGACACCTGTGTAGGTTTCCTGCTTGGTGGTATTGGTGAAGTCAATGAGAATCGCGAAGCCAATTTCATGGTTGTTGAAAGGGGTAAATAGTTTTTTCTCTAGTCCCAGCTTTATTTTAAATTAATCCTTGAGAACCTACAGACACCACAGTAGCACAGATTGAAGCTTGTTTCAAAAACTTTTTGGCACGCCCGGATATAGCCATAATCCTTATTAACCAGATGTACGCAGACATGATTCGATCCACTGTCGATGCTCATATACTGCCAGTACCAACAGTAGTGGAGATTCCTTCCAAACAGCAGCCCTACGATGCCTCCAAGGACTCGATCCTGAAGAGAGCCCATGTGAGTTATCGAAAATTGGTAAAAATTGTGCATCGCCTCTTAAGCTTTATAACCAGCAGGGCATTCTCAAACCACCAGAGAAGCGCCGCTAGGCACTGAACTTGTGCAATCAGTTTGGGGTCGAAGTCAGAGTTTAATGAAAGATTTGCATAGTTCCAAAAATTCATACCAATACCATTGCCGATGCTACAAAGTACAAAAAAACACTCTTTTCCAGCACTGAGAAAATAAAGCTTATACATATACGTATATGTATAGAGAAACTTTTCAGCTTTTGCGTTTTAAGGAAATTGGCAAAAAACTGCAGCAGCCAGTATTCGAAAAGGAGGGGAGCAACAAAAATGCGTTGCTTTTGCAACAAAATTGAAAACATCGACCACCGAAAGCAACAAACAACAGTCGAAAAGAGCGGCAATAGTGGCCATAACAGAAGTAACAACAAAGTGAACGAAAACGATACAAATAAGCACTGAAATGCCAATACATGGCAAAAATTCAAGGAGCAAAAGGAATACAACAAAATAAAACACGCCGGAAAAATAAAAAAAAAATAGAAAAAAAAAAATTTTGAAAAGAACAACAGCAAAGTAACAAAATAAAAACTCTTAAAAAGACAGCACAATTTACGTTGTCTGGATGGATCTCTGGACCGGGCTGAGGTACCGGTAAAGTCGAGGGAAAAGCGTCTTCTTATGGGCTGCTTAGCGCAACAAAAGCATGCGAAAACAATATTCGAGCAAAGTATTTTGCGCCAACTTTTCGCACCAAGAAGTTAGCGCCGAGAATGCATTCAGAAAGTTCTGCTCCAGTGACAAGTTTGCCAAAAAGGATTGTTGTAGTTGTAACCATAGATGTAGATGTATCTCTATCTGCAGCCCTGGTGGTTCGACAAAAGCTCAGCCTATAAGTAGGCAACCCTCTAGATGGCCGTCTTTAGAGGAAGCCATTCTCCGCCAATGGCTGAGCCACAAAATAGTTATATACATATTTAAAATATATAAAAAAAAATCATAACGTTATATAAATGAACCTTTTTTTAATACTCGGTATGCTGTGAATAAATTCCCCTTTTTAACACCTTACAGAATCTTGTATAAAATGGTTCGGATAACTGATTGCGAGTTAATGAGTCGTAAATTTTGAAAAACATCATCCTGGCCGACTGTCAAAATACTGGCGTTTCCTGCCAGACAGGTTTGACACCAAAATGGTGTGGCTTATGTTGGACTAATTAGTAGATCACAACGCTTTGTTTAATTAAATGAAGCCTGCCCAGCTGTCAGATTTCAAAATCATTATGCCCAAATTGAACAATGAGTTTTTGGTAAATGAGCGGAGAACATTCGCATTGATTCCAGAATATGTAATACAGTAATATCTCCGTCTCTTAAATCAAATATAATTCAAGCTAAATATAGATTATAAGCCTGAGAAACAAATAAAATAAAAACAAGACAATACCCTTTTAAGTTTTAAGGCACAACTTTTGACACACAGCGACAAGTTTTGCGCCTTTTAGCAGTTTAGAGAAGAGAAAGAAAACTAAATAAATAAGCGACTAACTGACTGACTGAAGACAGGAGAAATACGGAGAAACTGCAGTGAAACTTTTCCGCCAAGCAATGGGGAACATAAATAAATGAAATTATTCAAAAGTAGTTTGGAATTCTCGTGACAGCGCATAAAAACAAACAGCTGAATGCAATTTGGCTGATTCTAAGCCATGCGAGAAGGAAAAGTGAAAATAAATGCAGGCAGGCAGACGATGACGATGACGAGAATGGTCGGAGTCAGAATCCGACGGATTGCGACAGTGAGACAAAAGCGAGTGCCTCCCGACTCAGCTCCAGTCTCAGCTTCACATTCAGCCAGAGCAAATGAATTGCATAGACCCCAAAACGCATAGACTTTCGTCCAATGGAGACTGGCATAATTATAATTGGAACTGGGATCCGGGCATGGAGAACCGAGAACTGAGCTGAGAGCTGAGCTGGGACATCTGAAATGTGATGGAAGACGAAAGATGGAGTAATCAGTCTCTGGCCTCAGTGCGGAGGCTGATGCCAAATTTTTGGCAATTCAATTTCGGAAATGAAATCGAGACACATGGGCATGTCTCCAATGGACGAGCTGTTTGTCAAATTGAGCAAAAGATGCCGGGTCAGAATTAACAAATGGAATTGTTGCTGGCCAAATTAACAGACAACTGAGGGCTTTCGGCAAACTCACTGTCTTTGGCCGGCAATCGCAAAATTATTGCGTTTGCGAACTGGATGGTTGAATCAGACTCTCCTGGACACACACGTACAGGGCACATACATATAGTTGATGTATCCCAAAGAGCCACACCCTCTTGGATTGCTCTTGACATCGTCAGTGGCTGCGACTTGCTCGAAAACAAACTTAATTAAATGATCTGATCTCCATTATTCCCAAAGAGCTCAATTACAAAATTGAAATGAGCAGAAGGACACTTTCGAAAGTCAAGAGTATGATTTGAATACTATGTTGCAAAATGTATTCCAAACATTATCCTTTTAATTTACATATTACCATTATTATTTAATATTTTTAATTTAAAAAGGATACCTATTGGAGCAATAAATTGTTATAAATATGAATAAAAAATTACCCACGTATCTTAAATGAATCATATCATTTTTTTGGTAACCTTCCTCATTCAAGATTTTTTCCTTCAGTGTATTCTTTGGTTAGAGAACCACAGATCCCCATGGACACAAATCGATGAAACTTGGTCAAAATGTAACTCGGATGTCAAAGAAAACAAGGAAAGTGAAGCTCACAAACGAACGGAGCAGATTAAAGTGCAGCAGCTCTGGCCGGAGATTAGCTGCAGGGAATCGGTCACTATATAGTCCTGGCAGGATTAGTTAGTTTCGACCAGAGATTGACCCTCCTCCTTGCCGAAGTGAAATGCAATCGACACGGCACAAAGCGTTTCATTAACCATGGCAAATTGGCAGCAATTCATTGAAAGGCATTCAAATCGTGTGCTTCGGTATGTCAATATGTGGATGTGCGTTCTCAATTTGCTTGTGGCACGTAGCGTATGGATAATATGTATATACGTTCGGGCGGGCAGTCGAACTCAATTCTCCGAATTACTGAGCTAAACAAAATCATTGAAATTGCCATTGTCTGGGCCACTGAGTGGATAAGCACACTCTAATATATGGCGAATATAGTATGCGAAACTTGTGGCATATGGCCGCTGTTCACTTGCCGTGCCCGCCTTTAGCAGTCCGTCTCGGCCATTGTTCTGGCGTCCAGATTGGATTACTTGATTTGCCAGCCAAGTGTCTAATTAATTACTTTGCATTTAAATTAACTCCCATTTTCATCGGAGCAAACATCGATGGCTATGTGACAAGCTTATGTCTAGAAATCATTTGCACTTTACAAAAAAATGGAGTTCAAGGTTAAAAAAAAACAACGGGTATAAAAATGGTGGTTTATCACATTTTTTAAAGTTAAAGAAAATGTAAAGAGAAAGATTTCGCATAGAAAAATGTTTTTTACTAATTAAGTTATCTAAAGTAACCGATATCCTTGTAAGACGCAATCCCAGAACATTTACGTTGTGTTCCAAGTGTAAACTCTCCTGATTGGAGGCGTGGCAGCTGCATGTTCCGGGGCGCCTATCACTTTGGCTAATTTGTATTCAAAACACAGAAAGCAGTGTCAGTGTTTCAATTGATTGAATGAGTCTGGGCTGACCTCTCCCCGGTCGGAGGCCCCGTATAGTCTGAAGACAGACACAAAGATTACCCACCGGAGCAGAGTTCACCTGGTTCGCTTCGACTCGAACTAATTGGAAGTGACAAATGGAAGCTTGGCTCTGCGCCCCGTTGTTTGTATTGGCGCCATTTCGGGCATCAAATTTGTTTCCGTAGATTGCGAGCTCTTGCTTTAAAGCAAAAGTTCATAAAATGAACCGAACTCTCCGGGAGTTCGCTATTAATTTGCCATTGTGCTGGAAACGGAAACTGCACTCGGGCGCTCCACTAATTTGGTGAGCCTTTCCAACTCTGGAGTTGCCGTTTCTAACTGGGAAAACTATCCTTTTGTTATCGTCGGCGTAAAAATAACTATGGAACCCGCTGAAAATAAACCATAGCACATTTTTGGATCCACTTCATATGCATAACAAATGAATAACTTTCGTATTATCGCACAAGCAGGTCTGCAATAACAAACCAACAAAGCGCACAAAAAACAGTAAACACAGATAAACAATTGAAATGCGATAAAAAAAAAAAAACACAACAAAATAATAAGAATAATAATGGCAAATGAATACAAGCGTGTATGGTGCACAAAGGATAAAAGACGCAAAAGTATGGTTTATTCAAATAACAATTCCCAAATACTTATTTAACAAAAATAAAAGGCATCAGCGCAACTTTCTGGCTTTGGGCTTTGTTGGTGGCGGCAACCGCAAAATGTGCAAAAATTTGTATAAAAATGCCAGAGAAAAGTGTGCCACACACACACACATTCTGGAACAGAACCCACCCACCCACACTCCCGCAAGTGCAACAATAAAATACCAGCGAGCCGCTGACTTGGGTGGTTATTCTTTTTTTTGGAGCTGCTACCGCTCACCATCATTTTGGGGTAATGCAAAATTACGTTATAACGGCATAAATTTAAATAAATGCCGGTCTCAGGATTTTTATGCATTTTTACCGCATAACAAATACTTTTGTTGCTCCCACGCCACCAGCATTCTGCTCTAATGTGACCACACCACCCCCCTACACTTACTCGCTCACAACATGTGGGGTTAAAATAATAACAGCAAGGATATTCTGAATCTTATTTAAGAATAGATAGAGCCTCTAATTTGCCAACGTTGCGTGAAAATATAAATAAAATATATTCATGAACATACCACTCAATAAAATATGTTGATCTTCATTAAAATAAGTAATCTTTTATTACAATATAGTCCCCAAACTTCAAGAAATATTTTTGCGGCCCAAGCTGTGTTTCTAACAATTTGTAGGCGGCTGAAATTGCGGCTGCTGCAGTCAGCTAGTGAAATTTCCTTCCGTTTTCGCCAGGACGCGAAATGCTTTCATTGGCATGCCAGCAACTCTCTTTGTGAATGTGTGCGGGTGTGTGGGTGTGCGTGTGGGAATGCGAGTGTAGTAGTGAATCCCTTGGCTGTTATTTGTATGCCCCTAAAATTATGCAAAGTAATCCTGTCTCGCCCGCTAGCGAAATCCGCGTCGATATTTGCAATTGTTAACGTAATAAGCGGTTTTAAGTGCGAGCTGCACCTGTCCTGCCACCGTTCCACCAGTCTCCTCGCTCCTTCCCAATTCTTTGGGCATATCCTTCATTGTTGGGCTTCTGTTGGCAGAGCAAATATTTGGCCACCTTAAGCTGAGGCGATGTGCTGCAAAAAGCTGCCCAATTAAATGGCCAGCTGCAATTCCTTGCAGTGTAGCAGTTTCGTAGTGGCTTTCTGTCTGCCACGCCCCGTCCCCCTTACTCAGACCCCCTCCCTATCGCTCCTTCGCCCCGGATGTGGCTGCGCCATGCTTTTCGGTTTACGTAGTAAATTAACTTCCGTTTTATTTGTAAGATTTCCGTTCGCTTTGCTCGTCGTTCGTTTGCCTTTTTTTGGGGGCTGTCCTTGTCCTGAACCCACTTCCATGCCCCTTGCCTCTGTCACTGCCCTGCCCTCTTAAAGGTCGTAACTGTGGTATAAATTCTTTCAATATTTTCTGCGTTTTTTTAAATTTTTAATTTGAATTTAACAAAAGTATCTTATTTTTGGGAAATGAAATATTCATCGTATTTCCTTCACACTGCAAGTAACTAGAACTAATGCCTATAATAATAGCCTTACTATATTCCTTTGTTAAAAGATTATTTCAACGAACTGTTGATATTTTCCACAGTGCACAGTACCGTCCTTTCCTGGTTCCGTGTGCTTTTGTTCCACTATTCGGGTTATGCTTGGTCTGGTTGCCCGCTCTGCTTTTGTATATTTTTAAGCGCTTTTTCATTCAATTTACAAAATTGAAGTGGGAATTGAGAAATAAATTCCGTTTGCGTTTCGTTTCGCTGTGCCGTCTAGCCACCGAATATCGTTGCGCTCTGGAGCCACTCTGGAGCTTGGCGGCCTCGCGTGCAGCGGATGTGGCCGAAGCCCCTGAAACCCCAGGACCCCAGACCTGCAGACGAAATTAGGTGAAATGCAAACGTTTAGCTTAATGAACTAATTGAGGCGGCTGACGGCTAGTGAAGGTCGGCATCCCACCGGAAACGAGGGCATTTAAAAGCTGCATAAAGCGCATTTCCGCGGTCCGTCCGGCCATGTCCCTATGGCCGTATCCGTATTCGTATTCGTATCCGTATCTCGGCCCTTGCATCTGCCTTCGCCTTTGCGGCTACAAGATAAATAGCTGCAGTCGCCGTAAATCTCATGCAAATTTTTTACTCGCCTGACATTTATGCACGAGCGGAAGAATCCGCAAAAGTGAAAAGGGAAAGGACTAACCAAGGACTAAGCGAGAGTCTGCGTTGCCTTGGCAATGTGATTGGCTTATCTAAGACGGGACTGCGGATTCGGAGGCAAAAGCAAAAGCAACAATCTCCTTCTCCATTCAACCGGACAATCGTGGAGTCCACTCATTTGGCCACTCATCTGTGTATTCGTATGCACTCAAAGAAATGATATTTGTGCATATTCTGAGTTCTCAATATTGAGTTTAGGTTTCATAAACAGCTGCCACCCAAATCACAATAAAATATGCATTTTATAAATCATTTTTCGCATTAATTGCCTCAAAGAAACCACTAATTGGTCTGTGGCTTCATAATGGCTATAGTCATTAGTTCCATCATCAATTTGTGGAGGTTAACAATTGGAAAGTATCCATTTTTCTGAGTGTTCTGGCAGTTCCCAATCCCCGAGTTACCTTTCCACTTATCACAAGTGCTGGATGTTTGGCCTTTTTGTGCTCCGAGTATTTTCAATTTGTATTAAAAGGTTTTCGTAGGCGAAGGAGAAGCTTTACATATGCGTTAAAGCAGAGAAAAAGTAGATGAAAAAACAAGAAAAAACGAATCTGCTCCTCGTTCTCGACATCATCGTCCAATTTGTGTTGATAATTTCACGGTTTGTTGACAACTCAGGTGGACAAAGCCCTGCCAGTGTGGGTGGGTGGGTGTTGGTGGAGAAAGAAATGCTCTTGAGTGTTCCTTCGTCCTTACCTCTCAACTCCTGAATGTCCTTGCATTGTCATGGCATTTACATGCACTGCTGATTGCCACTAAGCCAAAACTAAAGAGAAAAAGAGATAGGAGCAGGGCGATGAAGACCCCAGGGGCAAGATCCTTCACTTTGATTCAAACATTTGAGTTTTGTATCAAATGATTGCCCTGTGAATTGGTTTATGGTTCAGTGTGCTGGCAAATGTATTTAGGCGGCTTTTACCAGGCAATATCCACTACCTATTGGACCCGAAATGGTATATATAAAGGCCCCTTAGATTAGGTCCAAAGCGTTTTCTTCAAGGACGGACGCTCTGAACTAGCTATATTGGTAAAGGCTAGGCCCTATGAAGTAACATAGGGGAAGCATCCAAGCGATATATCGGATATCATGGATATCTCATTACAAGTGCGACGTTTTTATTTACACCGATTGACTGATTCATCGTAAATTATTTCATTTAAATCGGTTTTTTGACACAACCTCAGTGCAGTAAAGCAAAAACGCTTTACAAAAAATGAAATAAAGGGAATTTCAACCGACAAGTAGTCAGCCGACCGAGAAAACCCGTAAAAAATTCAGAATTTAACAATGCATTTTTCAGTTGCCAACCGGATGGTCACACATACGCCCCGTTGCCGCCCGACGGCGGCGGCTAGTCCACACAACAGATCTCACCGGACCAGTGACTCCGTGGCGGCGTTTAAGCGCTGGAAATCGAAAACATTCGACGTCAACCCCACCGCCGACGGGCCGTTGATCTGTTTACCTCTAGCCAGTACCTGGCGGGCATACAGGGCGTATAAGTTATATAGGATACAGGTGGAAAGTGTTCACTTTTGTTCACTCTAATTGAAGGCTTTAATTTAAGTACTAATTTTAATAATTTTAATTGGAGTTACCTTTAACCAAAACAATTCCTTAAGAATTAACAAGTATCAATTGATTTGTAGTCCACCGTACAATTTTATTTACCGACCCATTTCATGCGCGGTGCGACTGCTCTCCCGTGTATTGACTTCATTTTAAATTGGCGGTTAAATCTGTTTGAAATTGTCACGCAATCACATCAACATACGGACACACTGGTAGCGGGCAGCAGACAGGCAGACATCAACACAGACGGAGATGCAGATGCAGATGCACAACTACATGGCACACTGATACACAGATGCAAGGATATGCACGGATACAGACACAAACAGAGACAGACAACTGGCAGGCTGTAGTTGTAGCTCGGCCTCGAAATATTTTTAGTGATTTTACTTGTGCGTTCATTTTGCATTTCGTTGCATACTTTAGCGCGCACTCTCGACGCGACGGCGGCGCAATCAACGCAACGAGGCATTAATTTGTTGTACACAGTGTGACATAATTGGGTGACAGTGCGGCAAAATAAAAAATAAACAAATAAGAACGAAAACGAAAAGGCAGCGAGCACAGTTGGCCGGCACTTCTATTTCCCTCCTTGTGTTTCAGTTTCTGTTTCGATGGCAGGTGTCAGCCTGGGATTGCTCGCTTTCCGAGTAGCATTCAAGTTTATTAGCCTATGAAAAATTTGTCGGATTTGCGCTTTTTCTTTGAGTTTCCATTCAAATTTTAATTAATGCAGCTTGCCTGCTCTTCCATTGCCCACCTCACCTCCCCTTGCATTTCATGACCCTTTGCCTCAAGCTGCGCAACTGTTGAGGGTTTTCGGGTGGAAATTCGATTTTCACATGCTCTGACCCCAACGAGATTCTTATGTTCCGGCGCCCTTGGTCTGTGGTTTTCGAATTTTGTTTCGCTCTGGCCAAAAAAAAGAAAGAATTTAAAACCAAGAAAAAGAAACAAAAACTTAAAATGGACATAGTGCAGACGCAGGGCTCTTTTCACTTCATTTTTTTTAATTTTCACCCTCCACGTTTTCCTTCCGGAAATGAGCAAAGTTGGCTCGTATACTTTGGCAAGGTAATTACGGTTTCCTTCGCTTCCAAAGCTACTGATTTATCTCGTTTGTGCAGCAGCTGTAGATGCAGATGCTGATGCAAATGTGTATGTAACGCACTAATTTGAACATTTTGTGAAGGCTGCTCAGTCGCATTTCCGAGTCCTGCAGGCCGAATACCTGTAGTCATTGAAACCCTATTTAAAATTGAATTGCCTTCACTGCACATAATTTATGTAATGATTCGTACGCCTAAGTCTTTCACAAAGTTTAATGAATAGCTTAGAAACTCAATGGAGCGTAAGCGAAAAGGGGTTTTCAAATCAACTCACCCAAATACCAAAGTAATGCATGAAGTTCTCATTAAGTTCAGAAAACTTGACAGACTCACAGGATTAAATAATGTATATATATTTTTCGCAAACACTTATGTCCTTTCGCTATGCCAATTTAAATTACAAAATGAGAGCATCGACGACCAATGCATTCCCAAGTTATACGACCGGGGTACTTAGCGTGGAAACAATAGCCAATAAACTACCAACGCCAACTAATTGAAAATGCTGTAGAACAAAATTCGCGGCCCACACAATACTGGCCAATAAATGGTTGTTCAAATGCATTACTACCAACAATTGCATTTTATTCCCTCGCAGTTTCCAACGCATTCGAACCGAGTGGTCAAGTGTGGAATGTGGGCGTAAAGGCTACGTGCCTTTAAGTGCCATAAAGAGAGCGAAAATAAGTGGAAAAAAATCTGGAATATCAAACAATGAACGCACAATAATAAAAGCAACATTGAGGAGAAAATTAAAAATTAATAACTTGGCTACGTATTTTATTTACACATAATAAATAAATTATTGAAATTCCGCAATTACACAAGATAAAGCATCAAGGATAACGTTTGCCGCAGATGGGATTCTTAATACCCTTTAATAAAAAACAGACATTGAATTTAAAATAAAATTATGTACTTTAAGTATTTACACTTGAACGTTTATTAAAAAATTTATTTGTCCAGTACTCCTGCATCTGTAGAAAAAAACCCAAAGTTTTTGAACATTTAATAGGTTAAACTGTGAGAAATCAAGCGTAATTTTATAAAAACTATTTAAATTCTTTAAAAAAGAAACAATGTCCAATCTACCCGAATTAACAGTGTCAGAAATGTGGCCGCAAATTTTGTCGTTGGTTAAATGGAAACAGGTAGAATATTTTAATTGTTGCCACGTTCATTGATTTAACGTGGTGAGTGCAAAAAAAAGGCAAAAAAAGCGCCTGTCCGGATAAATCCTTTTTATTAATTTTTATGGCGTTGCATGCTAAGCAGCGGCAGGACATCCATGCCAGGCAAAGCGGAAGCGGAAGTGGCGAACGCCATTCGTGATGGGTGGCTGATCGGCCCTTATCTCGGTCCCGCTCCACGTTTGACCTCCGAAACCCCTTTTGTAATTGTTTAACCACACATTTGCACTCTTTGTGCTGCATGTGGCGCGCGACAACAAAAACAACCTGCTCCGATACTACATTACATTGTAATGATGATAACAATAATTACAACAATTACAACGGCCAACAACAACTCCACTTACTTCATTCCGAGCGCCAGTGCAACAATTGAAAATTCAATTAAAAGTCTTTATTAAAATAAAATGCAGCATGCACTGACAACGGCATCGGCATCGGCAACAGAAACAGTAACCCTTGTCTGAGTTCCTGACCACGCCCATTCCAACCCCTCCGCCCACAGATACTCTGCGGTCGCGCCTTTTGTATCCGTCGATTGCCACCTGCCGGGCCCTCAATCCCACGACCAATCCCTTTCGGACATCCCCAGCTGCGGCTTTTTCCGATTCTGAAGCGCTGCAAAGTTAATTTGGGGTTTTGCCCAGCATTGTTGTTCCTCGGCATGGTCGCAAGTGATTTTAATTAATTTAAATGCGAATTAAAGAGGTTAAACCGATTAAAAATTCAAAAATTGTAACGTGATCTGAAAAGCAATTAAATTTCGAAGTCTTTGCCTTCAATATCTGTGGCTTGAATAATAGTTGTTGTATTAAATTACAGGATTATATACATTTTTTTTAATATTTTCAATAACAGGATAAACCTTGTTTGTAGAGGAATGGTTCCTTTTGTTTGGTGTCTGTATCCTCAAACACATTGCTTTTTTAAGGACTCAGCTCCATGCTGAGCAAAAATAGCGAAACACTTGTTAAGCCCAACGTAGCTATTATATCGAGTCAACGCATTTAATGGATTTGCACACGGGCTGCACAAAATCTTTGGCTAAGTCGTTGTTATTGCGTTTGCAAGATAAATGGGTCGCCGTAACCGTAACCGGACCCGTGGCCGGGTAGTCCATGTTGTCCGGTTACCCGGACTTGGCGCCAAGGTAAACAAACATCTCGGATTAACGGCGGACGCTGGTCAGTGGTCCACATGGCAAGAAAGTCACCAAAAAGGGAGCCGAGAGCTGAATACTGAACGTGATACGGCTGCCATCATTCTGTGTGCACTGTACAGCACGCCCCCTGCTCTGTGCTCCGTGCTCTATGCTCCGTGCACCGTGCACCTTGCACTTGGATCGCCGCCCAAAGTTGTTTACCTATTTTGGAGCAGGACATAAGAGGCATGACAAAACACAGGAGGCAAACAAAACACGCCGAAAAGCACAAAACTAAAGCAGTAAATAGTGGACCAGTAGCTCCTAGCTGTAGTTGATTTTTTCAAAAGAAGAAAAGTAAAGAAAACTTCAAAGGCGATGCACTGTAATAAGTGATGTGCTATTTTTCACCTTCATAGCAATGAGGTTTTCTTATTCAGCTCCTGTAATTGTCTAATCTTTTTAACAAGCTCAACAGTTGCGTTATTATAATGGTGTTTTCTTAATTTCATCATCCGATTATTCTCAGTGATGGCATCTTGCATTAGCAGCGGGCGCTGACCAAAGTAACTAAAGCTGACTAAAAGCAGTTTATCGTCCTGGTCAAAGGAATGGGGACAGAAGGACGTCTGACGGCGTACGTGCAAGTTGCACGTGCATTTGGCACTTGGCCACCTTTTGGTTACCGTTGCTTTGTCTCCGGCTCAGCTCCTTGTTCTTTTCGCTCGCTGCGACTTTAAGACCAACTAAGCAAGCTTTTGCGGTGAACATCAGGAGAAGTCTTTGGCTCCGGAACTCCAGTAACCGAACCAGGAGCCAAAGCCAAGCCAGGTGTCAAGTGGACGACGTGGCAGTCACTTTTCGCCCAACTTCGGGGCCATTCTCTATAACATACCACCCTTCTGCGAATCCAGAACAAAAGGTGTTCCTGGCATAATGAGCTGCCGCTAGTAGCGTTTTGACTCTTCGCGTTGCCATGGAAATTTGCATTGCCAGCGAATTGAAATGCCTATGGAAAGGATCGCTGTCGGATTGCTGTTAGACTGTTGGATTGCCGGGTTGTTGGATTGCTGCGTAGCCATTAGACAGCTCCTGGCAGCATTTCCGCCTCGCTGCCGCAGGACTTTAGACAACTTTTCACGGCTGGCTAAAGGGCGGACGCCGACTCCTCTGGCTTCGAAAGTCCAGACAAATACCATAAGGCCTGCGAAGGGGTAATAGAAATGTTCTTTTCGTTGTTTTATGCCTATTTACGCTTCCAACAGGACATCCGGCAAAACAGGGCCGCAACTTAAGCGACTTGAGACCAAAATACACGCTTCAAAAAAGAATATTCAAATATGTAGACTAAGAGAAAAAGGATATAAGCTGGATGTGTATCCTAAAAATAAAATCAAATGAAAAATTTATGACCTCGCGTATTACATATTTAATTTCTGAATCTCACACTAGGATTGTGCTCAAACTAAGCCTATTAAGAGCTTATACTCTAATAGTTCTCCTGATTATGGTATGTGGTGCTCTAAATTCTATAAATAATTTAAATCTATAAGAAACTGTTGTGAAAACTAAAAAAAAGTACCTATAAACTAATACTAGTATTATCCTTCCGCTTCAAAACCGTTGTTATGTATAATTTGCAACACACATGATTGCTTGGGAATTTATTTTTTAAAGTGTTGCTTACTTCAGCTTTGACTTTTGCCGCCGCTTGATATTTCTCACACGTTCCAATTACAGGCGGCTATGGCTCTACAGCGGTATCCAGGAAAATAATAGCGTGCAAAAGAGCTACTTCATCGTTCAGCGGAAGTGATTGAAGGTGTGCCAGTGTGTGAGTGTGTGTGGGGCATAGGTTCTAGTTCTAGTTTGACCCCTGAAGACCTCGGGTGTACATGTGTCTGGGCATTTTCGCATACAATACCGAATACCGGGAAACTAAGCCCGACCCAAGGACTGTAGGCGAACTTTGAGTGCAGGTCGCATACATTAGCTCCCCTGGAAACGGGCGGCAGAGGGCGACTTTGCTTTGATTTCTTGGGCAATGGCGCAGCAAAGTGCTAAACTATGTTGCCCGGCTTTTGAGTACCACGATGGCACCTTTTAACCTTTTTTCCCAAGCTCCTGGCACTTCCCTTCTGTACGCACCTCTAAGCCCTGGATCCTGGAAGTGTGTGTGGCTATGTGTGCGTTGGGGCACGACAAACGTTTTCAATTAGCAGCCCATGCATTTTTAAAATGTTAATGAAATATGCAAAAGCATTTTAAATACAGAATTCGCATGCAGGAAAGCACAGAAAATCCAGGCGTTTGGAAAAAGGAAAAAGGAGCGAACGCAAGGCAAAAAGTGAAAGTCAAAGGAGCCGGCTAGAGGCAAGACCGCAGAGAAAAAAGCGGCAAAGCACAAAACCCAGCAAACAGGAAGCTCCTTCGATTGGCAACGACTTCCGCAAACACGCGTCCTGCGTCCTTATATTGCATATGACACACGCGGCCAATTCTGGGTTTTACCATTATTTTCAGGTTTTACTATAAGTGGCTAAAATATTTTTGTTTTGCTTCAGTGACTGAGTGCCTGAAGCGTGTGAGTAGTTTTAACTCATCGGGAATTGAATTTGAATTAATTATTCTGTCGAATACACTAAAATACTTATTAAATTAACTTAGTTGTGACCATTAAGCTACTTATTCTACATTTAAAATAAGTGCCCTAAAATCTAATGAGGCAAAAAGTGAAAATGGGACCGACTCCATAATTAACTTTTCTCTTCAAGACGTTGCCGTAAAAGCAGCAATAGCAACAACTGCAAAGCAACTACGACTGACAACAATTACAAATGTAATAAATGTAACCTGAAAGTGCACCACCTTGCGCCGTCGAGAAACTTCAAAAGTCAACGAACTACAAGCAAAAAGCAAGCCACACAGGCACATTTGCACCTCGCCTAGTTGCAAGTTGCTCGAGTGCTTTTGTTGCCGCCTCTCCCGTATATGTTGCTCCTGTAGATATAGCTGCAGACCTATGCGGGTGCACGAGTGTGTGCCGAGTCTTCGTACAATTTCATTTACATATTTGTACAAATTCCTGGCCCAGACGACTACGACTCCGGCGACGACGACGTCAGCCAAGTCGACTTTTTCCCTACGTAGCGCTTCTGTTTGGTTTTGGTTGCTGCGGTTTGTTTTGCTAGCCGCCTTTGCTGTTGATGTTGCTGTTGATTCTACTGTTGTTGCTGTTGGAATTTATTCTACCCCTTAGCTAGAGTTCCCCTGGCTTTCTCTCTGTTGTGGTTTGCCTGCGAACTACAGCTGGCACCGCCTTTCATTGCATTGAAAATTTTAATTTTAATTGCCGAAAAAATGGTATGAAACCATTAAAGAAGTTGGTCAAGTTTGTTTGGTTGGCCCGGTTTACTCACTTCGCTTACTTCCCAAAGCGGCGTCATGAATTGACGACTAGGATCTCTCAAAAGCTTTGTGGTTTTACTTTAAGTTTAAAAATTTCAATCAAGTTTATTTAGCGTTTATTTGGATATGAGACAATAATATCTGTCAATGTTTTTGATACAGTTATGTATCAGGGATGTAATGTAAAGAACTGTCAACTCGATCGAAGAATAGATCCTGATTTTGATTTTGATTAGAATCTTGAGCTTGCAAAATTATTAAATTATTAGAACCTACATCATGAAGTGATAGTTAAGACATTAGTAATAAACTTAATATTGAAATCTTTTCAGGAAATCGTTTTCTTTGCCAATAATTAGTGTTATATTTGCCTGGCACCACTTGACGTATGCGTAACGTACCGTTACGCTTCACAAGTGGCTTCACAGCCACTTTAATCATCCAAACACACTAATACATAGACGTGTAAATTTGTATCTATGTATGTATGTGCTCGGCGGTAGCCGCAACAGAGTAAAGCCAAAATGTAACTAACCGACAGGCAGACGGCGAACGTACAGACAGACAATGTGCAAAAAATAATGAATATTACATTCAAATTTTACGAGTGCCACTTAGGCACGCCCCCGCATTTCGCCCGGCGTCCGCCTTCTACCGACTCCTGCCTGCCTTTTCCACTGCTCTTTGCCCCTGCCGCCTTTTGTTGCAAAAGGAGAGCAGCATCGCACACGCTCGTGTGTTGCAAAAGTCAGGCCACTCGCATAATGCCTCTTCTAGCCATGTTTATGCCACTTTATGCAAAAATAATTGCACAATTAGTTTGAAGCTGGCTGCCGTTGCTGCTGCCTTCAGAGAATGACCTCTGCCCTCCAGTTCTCCGCTCCCTCACAGCCAGTTTACAATGTAAAATTGGTTCAAGCATTGCTGGCAACACGCTGGAGGCAAAACACATCACCTGCCCGGAAAAGCTCGTCAGCCCCGCGCTTCCATCAGACGCCTTTTAACCCAATACATTTTGTTTTTAGTTTTTTTGTCGTAAAATTTGACTTTTTTTATTAGATTAAAGGAATGATATTCAATAAAAAAGGTTTGTAAAAGTTTCGATATAACAAATATTAGTCAAGTTATATCATTAAAAAGAGTGACCCCTGATTTTTTACAATAATTAAAAAATATATATATATTTATTATATTTTGTGACTTTAAAGGGTTAAGTATCAGGCGCGTTTCTGTGGCCCTCTGTGTTCCTTCTCTGTTCCTCTGGTGAGCTTTGCCTGCTCATTAGTAAGAGTTTTGAATGCTATTACAGCGTCATCTACTCAACTCCTGCCGCCTCCTTCTTGCCCCTCACCACCCCTTTTGTCTGCTTGTACACATGTGCCTAAGTGCGAGGCAAACATACACACCTGCACACACACTCACACAAAAACCCAATAACACAGACAATGACACCACACGGATACAGAAACACAGGTAAATGCACATGAAGCCGCTGGCACTTTTTGCTTTTTGCTCACACGTACCGTACGTTCGCCAAGTTTTTTATCCTTGCCACGCCCACAAACACACCGCCCAAAGTCAGAAGTAGGAAAAACACAAGGAAAGGAATGGAGAGAGGGTGAGGACGAAGCAGAAATGACAGGAGGAACACGGACAAAAGGCGTAACTAGCCCGCAGAAGCTGGCAAGACAATGCGCTTAGAATTGGTAAGATTAGTTCGGGCATTCGGCATAACCCCGCCCTTCGCAGCCACTACCCCATTCACTTGCCCCCTGGCCACGCCCCCTCCTCAGCTAATCTCTTTGACATTTCGAGATTTACCTGAGCCAGGTGCCCAGCTGAAAGCTGAAAGCTGTAAGCACTGCTCCTCCTGTAAGCACCGCTCCCGTCACGGCAAAAGTTCCTCTCTTTCTTGGCTCGTACATTTTTAACAGCAGATCAACTGAGTTTTTGGGTCGACGCTTTCGGGTTGACATTTAATTAGTTCACACAATATGCAGCTTTACGACTGCAATTTCCTTTGATTCCACCTCATGTGTTTCCAGTTGCGAAGGCACTTGTTGTAAGCGGGATTTCAATTTAAACGCATGCAATTGTTTACTATTTAGGAATATAAATTAAAGCAGAAGTATTATAGAGTTTAATAATCTATTTTATCTTTTTAAATAGAAAATAATATCAAATATTCGTATTTAATTCCAATTTATTCCCAGTTTCATGGTTCAATCGAAAGAACGATAGAGCAGCCAAGAAAACAATTTGTTGCTTTTCCATTTCAAGTTTGGCAACACGCTCCCAGTGCATACCCCAAGGATCTGAATTCAATTTTCTGAGCTGCAACTAATCAGATGATTGACATTAATCAACACCCACTGCCAAAATGATGCCAGGTCTTGTCACACCGAATCGGTAATCATATAAATTGCAAAACGCAACTCCTTGCCAATCCAAACAAAGGCCGAATGCAGCGATGGCATTTGTCAATACACTTGTCACTTCAGTTTATTCTGGAAGGATTCTCGAGGATGTGTCGAGTTCTGGTAGCGTGGCTATAATCAATTCTCATAATATTTTCCATTACGGACTGGCTTTGTTGAGCTGGAAACTCATATGTTTGTGGGCGCTTGTAATTACTTTAAATTGATATAAACACTTTTGAAATGAAATCGATCTAAGCTTCTTGTTAACAGATTAACATGGGCACATCCACACAATTTTGCCTGCAGTTTACAATTATTATTTATATCCTTACAATGTAGCCATCCGTATTCAAATATCCTTCTTCGTGTGTCCTGATGGTTGTGTGTGGTTTGATAAGCTCTGCGCCTGTGTGGGCGTGGATGTGTGGGTATGGCACACAAGTAATCCTTGAAACATGTTTTTGATTTGCAATTTAATCAAGATAATCAAGTTTTATGTGTTTTCCGAAAATTGAAAGTGTGCCTGGTGACTTGCCACATTGTTTACGCAGACTGTAGAAACGAGCCAAGCGAAATTGCTGTAATCTTTAAATCGGCCATTAAAGCTTTTTATTAACTGTAATTTAATAACCCAGTTTGGGAAGCGATGTCCCAATATTGATGGGCCATCTAATAAGCCAAAATTTTATGGCCCTTTCGGGCAATTAGTACGGATCAAAAAGTTGTACAAATCTGCCAAAGATTGCACAGCTATGCAGCTGATATCCCAAGCACATATGGCCTATTCAAATATATGTGGGGTATATGTATATGAATAAACGCATTTATTCGATTCGGGCTGGGAGAAGCAATTTACGTCGATGCCTTTTGCATAGAAATGTAAAAGTTTTTCATATTTTTCCACTTGACAAAGTCTTTATGCATCTTGCGTAATAGTTTTATGGCCGTGAGGGAAACGCAAAAGTTTTCCTTTCGAGAAAGAGTATCCCTCCCAAGCACTTCCAATAACCATTCAATCCGCCTTTTCCGCTTTCCCACTTTCCCGTTTTCGCCGCTTTCGAAATTCAGCACCCCCTCCGCTGCCGGCTGCCGCAATTGCAGTTGATGGCTTTGATTTTATTCGTGGATGCACTTTTCTTGTTGGCTGCCCAGATTCTGTCCAGCTCGCATCCATTGTGCTGTCCTGTCCCTTTATGCGCACTTCTGTTCAGAGTTGTGTGCTTTTATTATTAATATTTCTCCTGCCGCCTGTTCCTTTTGCGCCCTTCCTGCTCCTGCGTTATTATTTATTGCTGCTGAAAAATGTTTATCCGCCCCAGCTCGACGGCAAACTTGGCTGCAACTTATTTCGAAGACAAATTTTTCATCTGCTCAAGTATTGCATTGTGTGGTGTTGTGTAGTGTTGCGATGGTCAGGTCATTATGTGGGCTGACGTTGATGGAATTCGGAGTGCCGGAGCTGCACTTAGCTCTTAGTCCGGGGATAACGCGGCGTATGCGTAATGCGTATTACGTATACGTGCTGGCCATGCCAAGCGGAAAAATTGGGGGAACTCCAAGCTACAAGCTCGGAAAATTGTATGTAAATAGAAAATTTATCAAACAAGATTGAAATCGTTGTCGTCCTGCCAGGACGCACAAAAGGTTCGGTCCCTTGTCTATTAATCCGTACACAAAGCAGCCGTGCCACATGCCGCCTGCCACATTCCAAAAGCCGCTTGCCACGCCCCCTATCAGATGCAATCTGCCTTCGGCCCATTGACAGCTAATTTCGTTTAATGCGCAGCCCACAAAAAGCCAAAACTGCCCACTGCTGACCAACTGGTAGCCCGTTCCTCTAATTTCGGGGCAAGATTGTTTGGCCAAATCTCCAGGCACACATCAAAAAAGGTTATATGAGTGCGTGAGTGTGTATGGGCTTCGGAGTATTTTCGGATATTTTGGGGCGGAGCCCACACACATTCACATGTTTTTTGCATAAATCAAACAAACAAATCGACATGTAAACAACAATTTTTGCAAATTCAATTGAATTTCGAACTGTGGAAATGAAACGGAGACCATAACCCAAGGAGCAGCCCTGGACCCAGAATCCTTTGGGACTCCAATCCGAGCAATTTTGCCAATCGCACGATACACGTGCAAACAGCCCTAGCAACAACTGCAACAAAGGCACGCACACTCAATTATTTGCTAAAAGCTTATGTAAACGCCTCCGTGTCAGGGGATTTTATTAACTGCTTCTTTTCGGCCCGGCCTATTGAGCCGATGGACTGGCTAAGACCGAATTTAAAACCAACTCCCACACATGGGTCTGCAGACAGCTGGAAATTTGCACACAGATCGCTTGACTTGAAGCAGAGCATCCTAGATAAGAATCTGCAAAACATTCCAGCTGGGATGAAGAGAATTTTCCAACCGGTATTTACCAAAATACGCTCTCTTTGGCTTAAAACCATAAATTCAATAATCGTTACACGGAAGAAAAAGTTTTAACAGATAATTGAACTTACAAAAAATATATTTCTAACGTTTGGAAAATCGATCTTAAGTTGGAAATGCAGTGCCACCTTGAATTTATTTTGAAGAATCTTTTGATATTGATTATGTTGCTGCATCCCAGAACATTGAAAATGGTAATGGGCACACATGCAGAAGAAAACGTACCCTCCATTGCTCTTTCTTTAAAAACTCAAAGCGCAGGGACCCGATTCAAGGTCTGCACAGCTAATGTTGCCCTTCGAGGTTGTATTTTGCCGCACAAAGAAATTGAAAAATGCTCCAGAATGAATCAAAGTGAAAAACGAATATTCGACACAGAGCAGGAGACATGAGGGACTTCACTCGCACTCTGCGATATGCTATATATGCTATATCCTGCATGAGATGTGTGTGCTGCGTCCGCCTAACGAGCGAATCGTGTTCAATAAATATTTACCAGTCAGTCAGAATGGTCCTGGATGGCGGAGGGGAGTGGAAAAACCCTGTCCTATATGCGGGCTAAAGGACTTGCTGCTGGGAGGAAGCGAAAAGGAGACAGTGTTGAGGTGCTCAAAACAGAAGCACTTGGAAAAAAGGCTTTCTTTTAAATGATTCGTTTCATTTTTGTTAATAATACTTTACTTTTTTTTTTGCTTTTCTTAAATAAAAAATTTGCTTAAACAACTTCTACCAAAATACTTTCTATTACATGCCTAGCATTTACATCTTAGTTTTTTCATTAAAATACCTTTCCCAGTGTAGCGGAAAATCCCAATGTTTCGACCTGAACGTCGTCCATCAGTTGCTTGCTTAGCTAATCCCGCGTTCTGGCAGCGCCTTTGCATCTGCATCTATTCGAAATCGCGTCTATGAAATATTCATTCATTTACAGCTCACTCTGGAGAATTGGTTCATGATGTTCTCCGCTGATACTGCCGCTTCTGCTGCTCCTGCTCCTTCAGCTTCCCGAATCCACTGGCATATCCTGCTGCTCCACTCCGCCTCATGCCTCGATTTATGAGCGCCCAGTGTGTGCTTTAATAGTTCGCAGCTGAATTAATTGGCTGCTGCGCCAGCAGCATAAGATGAGCCGGCGATAGATCCGACGCATATATTTACCATATATCTCGCACTTGCCATTAAAATAATTTAATCAAAATGTTGTTCAGCCCACCAGGCGATATTTCGATAGGGGCGGATGGCTGTCTGAAAGATATATCTTTATAGAGCACATGTGCTCCCAGTCCCGGGAATGTTTAAGCGAAGTCTATATATGTTCTTTTGTGGGGGGAGCATAAATTTTAATCAATTCTTTGCTTACTTTTGGTATCTCTTGGCCGCACTTTGCCTTTTTATTTTATTTAAGTCTCAGACTGCTATGCACTTTCATTTTTTTGCGAAAATGTAAAAATGAAGGATAACTTTGTGAAGGGCTTGGTAACATGAAGGTTTTTGTGAACACTGCAAAATATACGAAGGGCCATCCTACGATTTTTAAATTTTGAAGGAAGTCTTCCTTGGCATTGCGTGAAAAAAAGTGGTGTCAAGAAAGTGTATACCATCTTCACTACAGGACAAGCCTTTATTGTGTACTTTTTTACTGAAAACAACTGCAGAAACCAGCTGATTGTAACGAAGGCAGATTAAAACTTATGCCCACACTCAGCGCGGGTCGGGATGTGGTATTTCTTTCGGGACAGGACTGGGACTACGACTTAGAGGAGTTCGTAATGTGAGCTATGCTAGTTTTATGGCAGTCAGCCGGCGAACAGCAAATGGGTTACGGCAACATCGAGTATCCAGTATCCAACATCCAACTCCAACTTCAACACCCGGAGCCCAACGACAATAAAAAATGTAACTAACCGCCGCTGCCCCGGTCGAGGCATTGTAAATGCTTTATGAGCCTTTGGAGTGCCATAATTTTCACTTAATAATCCGTTGAGTAGCTGCCCGTGATTTGTTGCCATCCCGATTCGACCCGATTCCGGCCAGAACAGAACAGAACCGTACAAAATAACACGGAAAAGGACTGAACAAAGCGGAACAACAGTGTAATGAGCTGCGGGAGCGGTGGCCAAAAACAATTTGAAAGTTTTTGCCAAAAACATAATGTGTGGCTAATTTTATTTGTCGCCAATTGGGAGCGATGCCGCCGTCCGCTTGACACACTAATTTATAGTGAGCCCGAGCTTCCAAACACCTGCGACCGCCAGTTAGCATCGTTTTTAGATACTAGCATTATTTCTGGTCCCCAACACCCCACTGGCATGGCGAAATATGGCAAAATAATAATGCCCACACCGCCCACAACAGGGAACAAAAAATATTTAATGACCGAACCGCACATGAAATTGCGCGCATAAACTAATTACCGCGGATAAAGTTTAACAAAGGCAGCCACGAACTGGGTATGTTTGGCAGGTGGTTTCCGTGCACTCTAAAAAAACCTTTTTAAATCGTTTCTGTGGATTGGATAATTTTTATACATTTTTTGTTGATAGCCTTTCAATTATGGAATTTTTTTTTAATTTTTTGAGTGTGACGTTCGATTTAGTTGGAGTCTCGGCTTAACTTCCAGGCAGCCAGCTGCCATTAAGTGGCACTGTGGATTCTGATGCCGACCACCAACTCCCAGCTCCAATGAAGTCCTGCAGCCATCCTGCCAGGCGGCCCTTACATGACGACGCCACCGTTTGTCAGCATTACCGGCATTTACAATATACATATATATATTTTAATATTTTCGGAGCCGCGCCGCACTCTCAGCCATACCAGATTCCTGAATATTGTGTATGTTACTGTGCCAAATTGTTTATGAAAAATTGCGTATGACGACGCCGCTGTTGGCCCATAAATCAAGCCGCTTTGCCCGAGGATTTGGGCCACCAGCTCAACGGGTAGCACGGTGGCTCCGCTCGGTAATTACAATGTAGCCGCCTGTGAACTTAACGATCGGGGTTGGGAGGATGGAAGCCAAACGATTTCGGCCCAGCCAGCCACCCGCTCTGCCCCTGAAGGAAAAGGGTTTTTCTTTGGTCAGCTCGCTTGGTCAGTTGTTGGATATTCACTGTGTTGGGTGTGCGTGTGGGGCGGCATGTTAACAAAAGTGTGAGCCAAGTGGAAAATAACATTAAAAGCGGCCATAACAATAACTAACAAAGACACCAAAAGCAAATGGCAATGCCGAATGGCTGGCTAACTGGCAGAAAGGCCAACGTAGACCACCCTTTTCCCAGCGCTTTTCCGCTTTTCCTGACTCGAGCAGGAGCAGGCCGGCAAAAATTAAATGGCGCGAGAAAATTGCATGGTCGGTGTGGTGCAAAGAGAGAAAAGCCGGTTTACATAATTGCCCTGAGCCAGAAGCCACACTGATATAAAAAAAGTCTTCAAGAAAACTCCAATATATGTTAGAAGATTAGAAAAAAGGAAAATTCATCTTTCCAAAGAAACACACTTTTTTTAAAGAAGAACAAAAAGTCTTCTTAGATGGATTAAATGTTTCATTTTACCTTGTCAGATTCCTGATTTTCATCAGAGCGTTCTAATATATTAGTAAGGGTTCTTGGTAAAGGTTTTTGAAAAAAATATCTCTACCCTTGTGTCCAAGTTTATTAAAAATATTCTGGTATTGCGTTTCAGTGCAGATTCAGCAGAATAGATGCATGAGCCAAAAACAGGGCAGAGTGGAAAGCAATCATTGTCCTTACACATACACCACCACACCGAAGCACAAATACACACACAAAATACAGTGTGGAGGGTATGCGTCCTTGCCCCCTATAACATTTAACTATTTCCTGAAATATATACTCTTTGTCTTGGCCAGCTTTGCGGTGGCATAGTTTTGGTTGCTTCTTGCTTCAGCCGGGGGGCAGTAAGTCACTTTCCCAGAAGCCAGAAACTCAATGGTGCGGCTGATGTTGTAATAAAAGGTCATTTTGCAGAAAGCGATCATAACAGGGAGCCCTCAACGGAGCCGGAATGTTTCGACCGCACCACCACATGAATACATGTGTAAAACTTTGATGGCTGTTGGCAACCCTAAGCCCCGGTTAGCCGAAATGTATGCAACGCATTCAACAAAAATCTAAATTAATTTTAAGCTCCGCTAAGCATTCAAGAGGCCTGCAACGTTTAATTGAACGCAAAATCGGTATTAAGCTTTGCATACTTTGTGGTTCGATTGCGAATTAATGAAAAATTAAAGCGCTAAACTTTTAATTGCATCTAAAATATATGCTTGTGTACTCCCCTCAGACTATTTTTGTGCGGCAAGTATTCAATTTTTCAGCTTAAATTGAAATCATTCAGTAGCTGAAAACATTCTGCAAATTTTGGATTTAAATTTAATATCTTTTTTTAGTTTTTCAGGGCTTAAATTATAAACCATTGATTGGGGGCTTAGGTTTAGTTGTCAGCTTTAAAATAAGCGGAGGGTATCACATAAAAATAAATAGTTGATTTTATATACATTTTCTGCAAAATGGGTAATTTTTGTCTTACCTTAATCTTTTTAGATTTTTCTTTGATCCTTATTTACCTTTAGTTGTAGATTGACCCTATTTATTGCCCAGATACCCAAGAAAACACGGCAATTTGATTATAAACTATTTACTACTTAGGCCTAGGATATTCCGATTGTTCCTTACTGGTGACTACAGTTAACTGGGCTTACAACTACGGAGATGTACAGAGGACTCTTCAGCTCAGATTGGCTCAGCAGTTGTGGCACTTGACCAGGCCCACCTCGTCGCAGTTCATGCACTTGAGGGCCACGAACTCGGCGGTGAAGTGGTTGCGGTGCACGGACTTCTTCGACCCGTTGCAGGAGGGGCAGGGCAGCAGACGGTAGCCGCCGCAGGTCTGGCAGGTGAGCGTACTGGCAATGGACTTGTAGGGCTTCAGCAGCTGCCGCAGTTCACCGGACTCGTTCAGCCGCTCCACGGTCTCCGCGTCCCCGATGTGCTGGCCCTCGACGTAGAGCTGTGGCACCCGGACCTGGGCGGTCTGCATCCGCTGGCGCATCTCCGCCTGGTACTCCACGCTCATGAAGACGTCCCGCTCCTCGAACTTGACCAGCAGCGTTCGTAGGATCTGCTTCACGTTGGCACATTTCGTGTAGGTGTCCCGGATGATGCCCATACTGGTGGTGTACAGCACCACCTTGCCCAGGTCTTTCTCCTTGAAGTTCTGTGGGTGAAAACGGAGGGGAGAGACAGAAACCACAGATTAGTTCGAGTTCTGGTTTGGTGGCCAGAAAGCAGGCCACCGAAAACTGGAAATTGGCACAGCATTCGCCACACAGCGCGGATTTCTGAGCTTGTCACGGTCTGACCAGAACGGCAATGCCAAATCGAGTCTCCACCAGCTGAGGATGAAGGCCAACCAGAAACAAAGGCTATATCGGAAGCAAATATGCAGCTATGTCACAAGATCGAGGCTCTTTCATTCGAACAATCGCTCACATAAAAAATAATCAATACGATTTTGAATTTATATTTAGCGCTAAGTATAAGACATTTATTTTGGTATCTATTGTTGTGTTAAATCGAGGTATAATTATTCCGAACAGGAAAGGCATACAATTTTCTTGAAAAGAAAAGCCGTTAACTTTTTAGCAGTAAACTGACATTGAAATCTCAGTTTAGCCGCCAATTTAATGTCAGTTTCTGTACACAACGATAGAATCAGGTCTTGGCCAAAAAAATAGTAAAAATGAAAATTGGAAATGGTATTCGGTTGCCGAAAACTGGTTGGAAACTTCACTTGGATCTGCGGCTTGTGGAAAACCTCAGCCACTCTCTGCCAGATTGCCGAGTTCGTTAGCTCGGAGTCACGTAACCGGGCAACTCTGCATGTCACTCAAAATCCTATTAATCAATACAATTAAGCAATAATAGGAAAACTGCTAGGCAATCGACAGCGCCAGCAACGAAACGGGCACAGATATAAAGAGACAGCCACACAATGAAAACCTGGAATGTTTTCCCGACAATTTATGATGTCTTATTTTGTAAGTCCGAACCGGTTCAGCTGGGGGTTCGCTCATTTCATTTGACAATTAACATTTCCGTTAGTTGGCCAACTTTGGTGGCGTCTGCTTTGGCTAATGAACCAAGTCCGACCGATACGATGCGATATGATCCCCCCACCATGTGATGTCTAGCAAGTATCATTTTGTGCACCGAAAAAAATATGGTGGTGGATTTGGAAAGCTTGACCAATAGGTACTCTATGAGGTGTCGATGTGACATATTTTTTTATAAAACCATAAATCCTATCCAAAGTTAGCTCCATTGATATTGAAATTCATGATAAAAATATAAAAGTAAAATCTATTTGTAACCTTACGGTACTATCTTGAATAGTCATAACATCTTGAAAATTTATTAGTTTTTCTTTTGTGCATGGCTCGAAGCATCTTGAAACCGGTACGTCCAGAATTTGCATTGCAATGGAAAGACTGAAAATTAATAAGCTGGCCACGGCTGGGTAATGAGAAGTGGATGGAGATATACACAAAGACGGGCATTCCGCAGGAGATGCAGCTGGGGGCTGGTGTCGTTGTCAACGATAAACGACAAAAGCGAGAAAAATATTTCACGACACAGCCGAAGAAAAGTTCAAAGCCACGCAGCACGAACCAAATAGACAATAAACAAGCAGGCGAAACAAACAAACAACAAACGAGCTGCGGTCAAATGGAAAGTCAACTCCAGCCTCAGCATTAGCTTCAACTTCAACTGCAGCTTCAGCGACAGCTTGCGATTGAGATTGAGCTCCGAGCTCCATCTCGAAGTGAACGTCGGCGAGGAGCTGTTTTTCCAATTCAATTCAACAGAAAAAGAAAAGCCTCAATCCAGCCGAGCCAGCAAGGCAACTAGCGAAGCTAATAAAGCACCTAACCGCCAAGTGGCACCTCATCTGTCAGTGGTTCAATGTCAACTCGGCTGATGTTGATAATTTGCATTGCCAAAAACATAAACACGCCGCCAATTAACAATTACCACACGTGATTTGCACGGTTGACCTCAGCGCGACTTTTGTCACAGCATCAGCATCTGCAGCACCAGCAACAGCAGCAGCAATAGCAGCCACAAAACAGCAGCAACAACTGCTACATATAAGTGGACAAAAGAGAAAGCAGGTCACTTGTATGGCCAAGAGCCAGTGGTAGAGTGATTGCCAATCGAAGAGTTGGGCAACAGCCATCGAGATGGAGGCTAATACCAAACCAGCTGCGATGTTGCTGATGCTTCTCGAAGGTGACAAAGTGAGTTGTGGGTTTTCTGAACGGCCAGCAGATTTGTTGGCCAGCACCACCAATTTACGGCCAGCCATCAAAAAATTTGGTGAATGCTCTAATTATAGCTTCCAGCAATGCGCTGAACTCTAAAGCTCAAAGGGCTGCAGAGAAGAAAAATAAAAAATGAAATAACCAAAACAAAACAATGCCCAGACAAGCAACATTTTCACTTTCGATTTTTATTGCTCTGCATACTGCTGGCTGCATTATAATTAGCAGCATCTCACTTTCCTCATTGTGAGTCTTGAATGCTTCCTCCATCTCTCAGTCTAATTTGCATGCGGCCCGCTATATGGCCATAAAACATTTCTATTCAGTTAGCATCCACTTAATGTATGTATGGTGATCCGTTGTGTTTCTAGTCCGTAGATCTGAGCCAGACCGCGCCAGGCCAAGCCAAGCCGGGTATCATTCCATCAATTCATCAGGTTCGGCTCTGTGGCTCAGAAAGTGAAAAGCAGAGGCAAACGAAACAATTAAAGTGATCTAAAATCTGCTCATTAAATTAGATAAAGGGAAATTTCTAAGTCTTGAAATGGGAGCGGAGCACTAATAAAAATTAAAAAGCATAAAAAAACAATACAAAACCCGAAATTGTTTTTGGTATTTTTGGACCAGACCAGACCAGATTTCTACTGTAGTCACGGTTGATAAAGGCAAAACGGGGAAAAGTGAGCAAATGGGCGGAAAAACGGTTCAATGATAGATAATCCATCAAATGGAGACTGGTTTTCGACTCATAAATGGGGTTCACACTGTTGAAAGGCTCGAAACCGATAGCAACTATTTGGTAACCCTAATTGGGGTTATCATTTGGCATCGGAAATTCCTAATGGCAGTAATTCCGATAATTTGTGACATTATAGTGCGAAGCGTTGACTTTGAAGGTGATTTACTACCGAGTCCAAATACTAGAAAGCTCTCTTCATATGTGCGGCTGCCAGTTCGTTAAATCGAAAAACTAGAAAGTCAATAGTCATAAATCAAGTAGTGGTATTGTAAAGTTTCCGTAATTTTTTCATAATTCACTCAACGCAATACCATACTACTAGCAAGCATAAAAAACTTGCTGAATGCTAAAGCATTGGGCTTTTGGACCAATCTCCAAAATATATGGTAGATGGTTTTTAGTCAAGATCTATCCGATTACATGGTGAAATTTTGCTAAAGAATGTTAACAGAGTCTGGGTTATAAATCAGTTTGGTGTCAATTTCAGCGATTTATCAAATGGTTATCAAATCAAAATACTATAAAGCTCCTACATCAATGGGGGGGATATTATGCTGATTTATCAAATGAATTAATTATCCAAACAGAGATCGCATTATTGAAACTAGTTCCGAGAACCCGCCTCGGAAAAGAAAAGAAACTATTACAAATCGCGCTTTTACGATGACAATTTCACAAAGCCCCGTTGTCTCCGCGGAATAAGCCGTTCTTTTTATTTACTTTCCAGCTCCCAAGCTCGCCTGCTCCCAGATCCCAGCCCCCTGCCTCTAACTGCTCGACATTAACTGCGATTAGTCGTGTCAATCCAGCGCACCCAAAACGAAAACCAAAACCCCGAATTACTGGCAACATGAGATGCATGAGAGGAAAACAAAAACGAGAAAACCAATTTCGGCTAAGACGATATCTGGCATTAGCCGTCCGAGCTATCTGAGCAAGTTGTAAACGCGCGCTAAGCGCATACAAAGCGACATCGGCGGCGACAAAATAAGCCACTTAACGGTTTCCATTATAATTGAAGAAGAAACCGACTCAGTTGGGTGGGGACTGCGGACAGGGACCTGGGCGAAAAGGGGGAAACCGCGAGCGGTTCATTAGATTACGGGCACTCCAATACGCCAATACTTGAATACTGGAAATGTGAAAGATATTGAAACCCCAGCCAAGCAGCCGCCACAATTGTTGCCCAGCACTTTCTCCGGCAAGTTGGGACGAAATGCAGACAATTGGACAAGACAAGATGCTCGCGCGCGCCGAGGGAATTGCATAATTTGGAAGGCAAGGCAGTTCAGGTGACTCAACCACCTGCCGGTGGAAGCGATGGCTCTGAAGACGCCCAGCAGCGTGGGAACTGAATTGCCATCAATAACTGAATATTCATATCGGAATTTACAGACGCGGCGAAAACTATGGCAGGCTGGGTTGTGTTCAATGTTTTTCAACTAAGAGTTGATATTTTGTTAAGAAATATTTCTTTTTTTTAAGCTCATTTCTTTCTTTCCCTCTAAGAAATTGTGCTTTATACGTCACTTTCGGATCTTTCCTTAGGTTTTAGTGTTTTTCTCAAAAGTAATTTCAAATCATAGATACAATAAGTTTATTGTTAAAACTAAAAAAGCACAATTTCTTAGAGGGAAAGAAAGAAATGAGCTTAAACCTAAGGAAAGATCCTGACAAAGTCTTAGAACCCTTATTTCATAATTTAATAAATCGAACTCTTTATAAACATTTCTTTATCTTTTTTTTTTAAAAAAGGGCTTGCAAAAAATATGTTCTTCTATAATATACAGAGAAATTTTAGTATCAAATATCATTTTTTCATCCGATTCTGTTTTTGCATCTTCATCTTCAAAAAAAAAGTCTTTACGTGAATTTATGGATTTCTTCCAGAAAGAATATGCAAATTAGAACTTCAAAATTCCTATGAAGTGCAATTAATAAGAAACCCGTAACTGCTTCCCCAACTCACCTTGGCATTCGGCTGCTGCTGGAGTTGCAAGAACGTGGCTATTCCATTGCGCACACGGTTCTTGACGCCCCGCACGGTCCCCTTGGCGGATCGGATGGTGGACTGGGTGGAACTGGCTCCGCACCGCACATCCCGGTATCCGGCGAAAAGATCTGCCTGCTCCGTTAGACTCCCGTTCTCCGACCCCTCTCCCCGATGGGAATCCGTGTCGCCCCCGTTTCGCGAGAAGCCGCCAAAGTTCTCGTGCTCGTTAATGTGAAAGCTGTAGTATTGGTCGTCTGCATACTTGTAGTTGATGTTGCTGCTGCTGCGGCCACTATTGCCAATGGTGGTGGCTGGCAGAGATTGAGCCGTGGCCTCAATGCTGTCCAGCGACTCCTCACCGGTTTGCACAAAGTTGGCCCGCTCGACGGCCGCCCGGAGCTCTTCGATTTTCTCCTCACTCAGCGACTCGCGGGTCAGGCGGGTCTCCTTCAACTTTTTTTCCTCCTTCGGGGAATATTGAACCACGTACTCCGAGCTGCGGCGATCGCGAATGTCCCGCAGAAGGCTGTCGGGCAGGAGGGAGCCCAGGACCCGGAGGGACTTTTGTCGCTGCCGCTGACCGCTCGGTTGGGAGGCCGACTGGCGGACGTACTCCGTAGAGTCGCTGCCCAAGGAGGAGGGACCGCTCTCCTCGCTGTCGTCCGGCTTGGCCGGGGGGCCGTTGCTCTCCAGGTCACTGCCGTTGCCACTGTCAGCGGTCTCGCATTGGGCGGAGTACTGCTGGTACTGGTCCATGAAACAGTTTCCCGGCTTGCTGCCCTTGTTAACGGGGGGCGTGGCCAGCACCATTGCTTCCTAATTTTCTAATTCACCGAGTTTGTTAACTTTAGCCAAAGCCGAAAGCTGGCTGTCTGTCTGTGGTTTATGATCTGCGTTTTTGGCCCAGGAAAATGCAAGCGTTCAATGACTCTGACGGCCGTTGCACCCGAGAAGTCGCATGTCTTTATGCTTCAGCTCTCGTCGTTAGACTGGCCCGACTTTTTCTGGCCACAAAGCCAAGTTGGAGCCAAGATCGCTCCGCTTGACTCTCTCGCTCCATCTTCTCTTTGAGCCACTTCATTCAGCGCTCAGTTGAGTTGTGTGATTCAGCAACTCCGTGGCTTTCTTTCGGCCAGATTGCACCTTCGCTGCGCGTTATTAGATTTTGTAATTTTAGCACCCGTTTCTTCGGCTCAAATTGTTTGTCATTAGCATCGTAGAATGGCAAGGGGAGCCGCTGCTGGTTGCTGGCTGCTGGCCGCCTCGCAAAATTAACAATTGGCCTACTCGGATGGGTTTTGCTGGAAATGGGGAGCAGGTGCCAGAGCCAACATGATGCCTGCGCGTGACTGTGACGTTATGCCAAGTCTATTTCCAGATTATCCACAGCAGATAGAACCGCAAGAACACAAATTAGCTGAGACCCCGGCAGCGCCTTCTGTAATAATTAAATAATATCCGCATCTTGATGGAACTTGACCCACAAGCATCTTCGATTAGCGGTTCTTGGTTAATGCTTTCGAGTCGTGAAGATTGAAAAGAGATTCAAGTAAACTGAAAAGTAATAGAATAGCAAAAGAATACTCGGCCCTTGATGGCCTTAATGCTGCGAGTATCATTTTGATTTTATCATCAGAGAATTCAATAAACATCGTCATATGCATGTTCACTTTAAATCCGATTATATGTACTACATATAGCGTGTAGTTAAATGAAGAAGAACATGAAATTTAATCAGAACACAATGATTATTTTAGGAAGTAATGTGAAAGATCATCTTTAAACATGCGTGAGAGTTTGTAGACATTTTTACTGAATGAGTGGCAGACTTTATTTTTGTCCATTATTTCTTTTACAACTTCCTTTTCTGATAGTGCCAAAAAATGCACAATAACTCATTCATAAAAGTGATTATTGATAAGCTTTCAATATTAATGTGAAGAGTTCGGTAATGGAAAAATGGCAGAGGATTATCAATTCGATGGAGAGCGGAAAAGATATTGGTTGAGCAACGACTGTGTCTCCACAATCAATGCAAATTCTGTGCTGGGTCTTATCTGAGCGCATTACCGAAATCCGTCGAATATCACGTAGCCGCCAATCCGCCGGAGACGCTTAGTTTCTCATCTAATTGACGCGCCGTCCGACGCTATCAATAGAGAGAATCCGGACAATCGAAGCATCTATCGAGCTGTGACAAATTTTCGCAGAATGCCGATGCCAAGCGTGTTTATCGCGCGATGTGATGTCTGCAGAATTTGGGTGCGATAATATCATCATCGCATAACCATTTAGCGAAGAGCTATGACTATGTCAGATGGCAGAGCGTGCCCCCAGATGGCAATATAAAAGGCCCAAATGCATCTCGGGTTGCATTGAGTTTCGGTGTCTCAGAACTGCAAGAACATGGCCGGGCGTTGTGTAGTGCTACTCAGTCTTTACTTTGGAATATTGTGTCAGATATTGGCTTTCTCCGCTGCCCAAGATCAGGTGGTCCAGGCTTGCTCCAACGATGATGTGCCCATGTGTGCCCAAAGTACTGCCAATGGAATGAACTTTCTTTTTAGAAACGAATGTGATTTAAGGAAGGCCCAGCGCAGCAACCTAATGGGTGCCCCGATTTGTAAGTAGCTTAATGTTAAGGTACTTGTGGATATTTTGGTAATTAATATAAATGATACCTGCAGATGAAGTATCTCTTCGAAACTGCTTTCCCAACTGTGAATTCGAGTGCAGCACCCGGCAAAGACCAGTTTGTGGAGTTAGCTCGCAAACAGGCCATCGCAGGACCTTTAAAAGCCGTTGCGAAATGATACGTACATCGTGCTTATCTGGATCTGAATGGTTGGTCCAACAATGGGGAGTGTGCCCCAAAGAAAATAGTTTGCCCCAAAACAGCCAGAAGCCGCTGCAACCCGTGCGCTGCACCAAAATCTATCGTCCTGTCTGCGCCATGTATGCCGGAGTCAAGTCCACCTTTTCTAATGAGTGCCTAGTAAATGCTGAAAATGTCAAGACACAGAGAAGTGAGTTGCCCTTTGAGAGCAATTTATGATGATATAATTATTAAATTTTGGTCTCATAATTAATAGATTGGCGCATCGTTTCCCAAGGTCTTTGTGGCGAAGACAGCCTTAAAATGAAACAGAGCTACAAACAAAAACCCCAGACAAAACCAAAAGTAGATGCTGATCGCACAAAGCGCAGTAACAAGTACAAAAACAATCGGCTTAGCCAAAGTGATGATTTCCAGATTCCGGAGGATGCTGTCCAAATCTATGCCCCATCCACGTTCCACACACAATTCATCAGCCAGACAGGAGCTATGGAAAAGAGTTATTCCCTACCCGCTCGAAAGCCCTACGTTGTTTCGCCTCAAAAACCAAAGGTTCGAAAGGTTTATGGCAGTAGAAATTCAAAAAATCCTGTGAAATCATGTGTGTTTGGAAATGATCCCATTTGTGGGACTTTTAAAAGCCAGAGGCGTACGTTCTCTAGTGTTTGCGACCTGATGGAATACAGCCAGAGATTTGGAAACGGTAATAGACAAAATAAGTTCTATAAATTCTAGTATCCTAATATTAAATTTACATTTTTCTAATAGCATGGACCATTTCGCATGACGGAGCTTGCCGGCAATGTGATAAGCCTTGCCCCACTGTAATTCAACCCATTTGTGCCACAAGGAACGGCTTCAACCACACTATTATTAACGAGTGCTACCTGGAGCGAGTGCGTTGCAAGGATCCAGCAAGTAGTAAGTTTAGGCTGATTCAAAAAAAATACATTATACAATTTAAAATTCAATACAATATAATTCTTACAGTTTGGAAATTAGTTCATAAAGGCGAGTGCCCGATGCCACTTGGAAATAAGCCCCAAGGAATACACACCAAGAAAATTAAGCCCTTGTCCGTGGTGCCTGTAGTTTTATATGGGAAAAACATATTTCGGCAATCAAGCACTGAAAAAACCAACTTAAAGAAAGTTGCAACAACTAAAAAAATTACAACGACTCATAAGCCACAGCACCACCTGAAAAGTACCACCATAAAAACCCCATTACCATCCCTGGAGCCAAATAACCGAAAGATTCGAAAAATAGAGCTCTCGGGATTTACGAATTTTTCGGGATCAAAACTTTCAAATTATGTTAAATCCGATGAAGATGCGTTCTGGTCTTCCAACGATAATTGGCTGATTGGAAAAACCCTCGACAATGTTAATGGTTTTTTCAATAAAAAACCAGCTAGTTTCAAGAAGACTTATGTGGAAAAGAAACCTCCGAGCTATAAACACTTTACAAACACTGTTAGAGCTCCTTTAACCACCAGCACCACTACAACTGTGGCTCCACCACCACAGTTGCCAGTTTTCGTGAGCTTTTCCTCGCCGGAGTTACTTGACCTGGACTTTGACAATAAGCCGACCATTTTCGGGGATGATGATGCCCAGCTTCTGCAGATGCTGACCACCAAAATGACCACCACTACCACCTCCGCCACACCCGTTCCCAGCACCACTCAACCGAGCACCACCGAACTAGCAACTAGTATTGGGACAACGGAAGCGACCACTTACCCGGAGGATACTACCTCAGTTGCAGTGGAAATAACCAGCGAGGATTCCTTGGGCTTTACTGATCCGGAAACCACGGAGGAAGTATTAATTAGCTCCACCACAGATGCACCACCTCAGACCACTACAGAACCTGAGGAGCTGTATAGTCAAACCACAGATGGTACGGAGACGCCAACCACAACCTCGGCCACCGAGCTGTCGAGTTCCACACAGAATGCGGACTACACGGCGGATGAGCTATCTGCCGAGACCAGTGGCCAGACTTCCATTTACGGACTGGACAAAAACTCGTTGATAATGCGACTGCTACGTGCCAGAAGTAGTCAAAATGTTCTAATTTAATTTGTTTTTATTTCACTTAAGTTTATTAAGCTACTTCTACATAAATAAATAAATTAAAATAATACTGTTTAGAAAATTACAAGCGTGTAGAATTCTTTATTTGAGTTAAAAAGGTAAATAATAATTTATATCAATATATATCATAAACTTAAATTATTTTCTATATATTAAAATTTTTGACACAATAAACTAAAAGCGCCGCCTAGTGTTTGACAATAGAACTCCAGTAGCCGATATATCGGCTAGTGTATCTTACACGAAACATGGCCAGTAGCTACTTGGGAGAGGTTGTGAAATTGGCTAAGACGTTAACGTGTAAAAATATCCCATGGATTTTGGTCAAGAAAAATGGACTGAAAAATGGTGGGGGCGGCCATTTGCTTCCAAGCTGCCTGTTTCTGCTCAGCTTGGAGTGCGAGGATATTGCCATGAACTTGCTAGTGCCTAATATCACGAATAGTTTCAAGGGAACATTTTCAAGAGCTTTGAGTGCAAATCAGAAATACTGCCGCCGATTTAGTTATCCGAAGAAGAGGGTGACGAGGTAAAGCTTATCTTTTATATTATCTATGCTTATCCTTCATACAGATTCTTCCAGTCGCACTTCGAATAAGAAAGTTCTTTTCAGCAGTGGCCATTGCCTCCATTGTGCTCCCCGTTGTGCAATTTGTAGTAAATCGACCTATTTTCTCTTCGATCCGTCAATAAGCTGTAACGGAAAAAAAATGAAATAAAAGTTTTTTAATTTTAAAACTTAAAAATTATCTTATTATCTTATCTTATCTCTATCGTGTATATTTGTAATTTATTTCATTTTTTCAAAGGACGAACCTTTTTCTTGAACCATTTTGGCATTAAGGAACAAAATTTATTCAAAACATGATGAAGAGCTTAAATGAAATCAATTACCTATAATCTATAAATACCTACAAAAAAAGTAATCTTACTAAAAGAAAGTAATGGAAAAAGGATCAGCCACTTTATAAAATATTCACTTAATCTTTCTTTTTAAATCGAGATCCATTAAAGAGAAACCCAGATACTCAATTGATTTGGTTATAAAACTTATACTGCCCTCACTTGACAAATTTTTTATTAATTTCAATTTTATTTCTCCATTTCAGTTTTAAGTACTTGGCCATAAAGGAAAAGTCATGCATTGAATTTGTCCTGAGCATTGGATTTTCCATATCAGATGGGAGAGGCAGCTCAACGGAAACTTCACTATCAAACGTGTCAACGCCATAATCATATCTTTGCGAGCGGGGTTTGTCTGGAAGCCATCTGGGTATCTTCACCTCGCCGGTGGCAATTTTAACAATCGTTAGCCCATCCGGCCGTCTGGACCACATAAACACAAAAACAAAAACATTGGCAGTGTCCTCTCACGATGGATTTGCTTAATTGCCTAGGCAAGTCGTTGGCAATTTGGTTTCGGTTCCAGCCTCTCACTCCGCCTTGGTTAATTTCTTGTAAAAGTCGTTCGTGGCGGATTGCAGTGCAAACTCCAAAATCCTGGAAATACTCGCACGTTTGCGTGCTCTTCGTGATTTAATATGTAGCCATCAAATCGGACTGGATGTGGGGTGGGCAGTATGCAGTCATTACGGGCAGCCGGCTGAGTGGTGGTCAAAAATAGTTGCTTTTGCGGCTGGCGGCTTAAAAACAATATTTACCACAATTGGCGATCAAGAAAACCGAAAACTTTCTACCCAGCTGCGGCAAGTGGATCTGTTCACCGATTCTAGTCTAAATCATACTAGGGGGCCCAGTCAAATCCGATTACCTCACACTCATTAACCACAAGCTCAGTGTTGGACTTGCACTTGGACTTGGACAACTGTGGAGCTAATCAAATGCATTGCGAGCGATGTCAGTCAAGAATGCCAAGTGAGAAAAAAAGAGTCGACAAGCCGAGCCAATTGTTACTTTCACTAGTCAATAATGCAACAGGGGCAACGAGCCAGTAACAACTAACAACAACAACTTTCGCATTCAACATCCAGCATGCAGCATCCAGCATACTCAAGATATCCCGCATCCAGTGTCTGCGGTTGGTAATTAAGACGGTCACAGCTCGCAATACACTTTTGGTTTTCTAATCAGTCGCACTGTAGAAATATGCAAATTGCACGATGCAACACCGGGCTCACCTGGTATGTGCCCCGTTTAAACTCGCATAAATGCACATTTGCACTTATTCTGATTGGTATCATTTGCCAGTCACTGCCACTGGCGCCAGGCCAATGTAATTGTACCAGCAACCGTGTATCCATCAGATACATATCGCACACCGCTCGCGTTAGCGATTCACTTTCGTTCGGCGGGCTTTCATTGTCCCATTGCTGTGGACTCACACGCAGTGGCAGCGGGAAGGCGGCCAATTGGTGGTTGTTTGCTGCTCGATATTGGCATCATAATCCCAGACGACAATGCGATTCAATTTGTTGGCGATCGATCGCTGAGCAGATCGCCGATTTCTGATCGGCGGGATCCCCCCGTACGACTCTGACCCAGAAAGCCTCGGTGGCATTGGCATTGGATTTTTCAGCGCCGTGCCACTGGCATTGGCAGCAGGAATTGCGATTCCGGTGCAAACTTCAAGCACTGCAAGCTGCATATACATGAGCATTAGCTTGATGAAAAACCAGCTATCCAGCCGATCTGCGGTCGAGGCTGCGCGATAAAAGGAGCAGCCAGCAGCACTTGGTTGCCATTTGCGACTCGTCCACTCAGCCGTACGGTAGTGTCCCAGTGAATCTAGTGTGAATCCTAGCTAACCAAAAACATGCTGCTGTGTCGCATCGTGGTGGCACTGATGCTGCTTATCCTCCTTCACTATTCCACGGCGGATGAGCTAACCACCCAAGGGACGCCATCTGCACCAGGATCTCAGCCCAGAGCGGCGGGCTCCATGAGGGCCGTTCACAGTGACGCCTATATAGCGCGAAACCAGAAACAGTGCTTCGATACCCGTAGTCTAGTGTCCTGCATCAAGTACAAGGCCAGCAAGCTCATCTGGAAGCTGGCCACCAACAGCCTAGGCTTCTTTCCCAACGAGTACGGGCGCGAATTGCCCGGGGACAAGAACCGCTGGCTGCGGATGGTCCAGCTTGGAGAACCCGCTAACGAAGTGGTTGTTTTTAACGATGCCAAGAGTTTGGAAGGTGGGTCTCAGCACTGAAAGAAATAAGGTTCCGTTAATATGGCAACATGTTTGAATACGAACTAAAGATAAAGTTTTTAAAAGTGAACTTAATAGTACACGAGATAGTATTATAGAAGCTAGACGAGCTAGATAGAAACGTGCTGATAAATAAGATTGTATTCAATTTCTTTCGGTGCAATCGAAAGTTGTTTTCCCCGGTTAGTTGGGCAGGAAAATTCGCAGCTTAAGACCGGGGCAATCAAATGCCCGGAATGTGTCTGTGTGGGGGACTTTAATTGATCACCTGTACCTGGGTAACATCCATGGCATACATTGGATTTAATGGATAACTCGCGGCGGATGTTTAATTAATTTGAAGAATTATTGCTGCTGGCTTCCTCTCTCGATAAACACTTGCTATGCATTTTTCGCGCATCTTATTTTTGTATATTCTTATAATGATTTTCTTGTTTTTTTTTTTCAGGTGACAGCGAACTGACGCTAATCTTGAAGTTCCTGAAACGGGCGGTGGAGACTTTTGGGCGCAATCATGCCCTGCAGCTGACACTTTCCAGTGAAACTGGAGCTCGCGTCTTGGACGAATCTGGTTCGTATAGGGATTATATGAAATTCATCATAAAGCGGTAGTTAATCAGAGAAATAAACCCCAATTAGAGGCTCGTTTGAAGAAAAAGAAGAAGAAGTGGCTCATCCTCCTGCCCCTGATTATTTTGATGAAGATTGCCCATTTGAAGATGACTCTGGTCGGCCTCCTGATGCCAGTCCTGGGAATGAATCTGCTTCTGGTCGGCGGCGTAGGTTGGTTGATCCACTACCTGAAGTATAAGACTATGTGCAAGATCCACCCCCACCTGGTGCAAACGCACTCGCACGTCTACGAATCGGACCCTTCAGACTACTCCTCCTTCGTGGGCAGTAGCTTTTCCAACTCGTACCCTCCCTACAGCTCGGGGTCCGGGTCACCCCACGAGGTAGGCGGCGGCAATAGCTACAGCAAGGACTGGGCCACGAGTAAGGCCTACCACGGTTACAACTATCTGGACACGATCAGCAAGCGAATACAGTAGGAGAGTCCTGAGAACCAAACGGTCTTGTGCCACCAATATTGAAAACTACTAGATTGTCTGCAGGCCTTGTCCTGGCTAGTTAGCTCCTAGATAGTGTAGGTAATTTATTTTTATTTAAATAAAAATATTTTTTATTTGTTTTTTAATGCGCAAAACTGAAACAGACAAGTCTGTAATTGGAATTTGGTAGGGGAAAAGACGGAACGCAGATTGTAACTAATTAATGAGAAGGCCAGATTAATAAAGTTTAAGGATTATAGAATGGCAATCTTAAAATTTGAACCATATATTACATGCTTAGCACTGTATGTTAGCTAATAGCAATAATATTTTTTATGGGTGTTCCCATGTGATGTCATTAATTGCTTTGGCTTTAGGCTCTAAAAAAATCCTCCTAAATATGTGCCTGCACCACCTAATGGCGTCAGAAGAGCAAACAATAGCCCATATAACCATAAAAACAATTTGTTTATGGTGAAAGCAAACAAGCACTTCCCCACAGACACCGTTCGGAACAAAAAGCAACCAAAATAATAACAAAAACATTGGAGAGGCTGTCGGCTTCGTTGTTTACCAGTGTTCTTATCAGTGGAATGGCTCTTGTTTACCAAACAATGTGGATTTGGCTTCCGAGAAGCGATTTCGATTTGGCCGAATCAATTTGTTTACTACCAACTGATTCCCTGACCCAAATGTGCAACTGTGACTGTGGCCAGAAATAGTTCTTCTGGATCCGACTTTTCAATCTGAGTTTTCGGCTTGTAACTTTTTTTGCGTGACACATACTTTCAAATCTGTTGCTAAGAAATTGTTCAAAATACTTTGGCCATTTTTGCTAAATTTATGAACATTTGTTATTTTTTCATTTTGTTTGTGCTGGCATTGGTCAAATGCATGTGGCCGAATTCCAATGTTTCCTTATCGGAGCCGGTTTGTTTACAAAATAATTTGTTTCGGTTTCCCGATGAACCTAGCCAATTGTTTGTCCAACCAACGACGCATGCCGAAATCAATGGGATTCTGTCGACCCGTATAACACAAACTAATGCCACAAAAGTCCGGTGGGTTTTCGCCAGCCGGTTGCAATCTCCGGACTATGCATGTAAATGATTTTTTGAAGCAAATATCAATGCAAACATCGAGTGTTTCTCCATATTTATGGCCAAAGCCAAACAAAAAGCTAAACAACCAACGACAGATAATAAATCCGGCAAAAGCACGTTAAAAGCCAACAGCTGAAACATAAGCTAAGTATATGATCCATAAGAAATTAAGGGACACGGGTGCGTATGCTTAATATTTTAAACGATTTTATATTACGTCTTTGAGAATCTACTACGTCTATCTTTGAGAAGCTAAAAACAAGCTTATAATAATCGTAGATTTTAGGTGTAATATAAAAAATCCAAGCACAACTTTGAAGGGAATACTCCCGGACATTTGAAAAAAATCAAAAAAAATATATTTTCCTTCCTACTCCTGGAGGGAATCCTCCAGGAAATTTGAAAACATCGATAAAATATTTTGTTCTTCGATTTTGATACAGAGTCAAAGCGAATTTTTGTACCCATTGTTTAGGTATTATGCTCAAGAATCGGATTATTATTGGCAAAGATATAGACATCGCTGGGGGCCAAATTGTCCTCCCCATACATTCCTCAGTATTTTGAAGGGGACCCCCTGAAAAATTTGAGAAAAAATCGAAGAATAAATTCGTTCTTAGGTTTTAATGCAGATCGAAGGAGAATCACTCTACAAATCGATTAAGGTATTCCGCTCAAGAATCGGATGATAATTGGCACAGATATAGCCATCGCTGGGGGGCCAAATTGTCCTCCCCATACATTCCTCAGTATTTTGAAGGGGACCCCCTGGAAAATTTGAGAAAAAATCGAAGAATAAATTCGTTCTTAGGTTTTAATGCAGATCGAAGGAGAATCACTCTACAAATCGTTTAAGGTATTCCGCTCAAGAATCGGATGATAATTGGCAAAGATATAGCCATCGCTGGGGGCCAAATTGTCCTCCCCATACATTCCTCAGTATTTTGAAGGGGACCCCCTGGAAAATTTGAGAAAAAATCGAAGAATAAATTCGTTCTTAGGTTTTAATGCAGATCGAAGGAGAATGACTCTACAAATCGATTAAGGTATTCCGCTCAAGAATCGGATGATAATTGGCACAGATATAGCCATCGCTGGGGGCCAAATTGTCCTCCCCATACATTGCTCAGTATTTTGAAGGGGACCCCCTGGAAAATTTGAGAAAAAATCGAAGAATAAATTCGTTCTTAGGTTTTAATGCAGATCGAAGGAGAATCACTCTACAAATCGTTTAAGGTATTCCGCTCAAGAATCGGATGATAATTGGCACAGATATAGCCATCGCTGGGGGCCAAATTGTCCTCCCCATACATTCCTGAGTATTTTGAAGGGGACCCCTGGAAAATTTGAGAAAAAATAGAAGAATAAATTCGTTCTTAGGTTTTAATGCAGATCGAAGGAGAATCAATCCACAAATCGTTTAAGGTATTCCGCTCAAGAATCGGATGATAATTGGCACAGATATAGCCATCGCTGGGGGCCAAATTGTCCTCCCCATACATTCCTCAGTATTTTGAAGGGGACCCCCTGGAAAATTTGAGAAAAAATCGAAGAATAAATTCGTTCTTAGGTTTTAATGCAGATCGAAGGAGAATCACTCTACAAATCGATTAAGGTATTCCGCTCAAGAATCGGATGATAATTGGCACAGATATAGCCATCGCTGGGGGCCAAATTGTCCTCCCCATACATTCCTCAGTATTTTGAAGGGGACCCCCTGGAAAATTTGAGAAAAAATCGAAGAATAAATTCGTTCTTAGGTTTTAATGCAGATCGAAGGAGAATCACTCTACAAATCGATTAAGGTATTCCGCTCAAGAATCGGATGATAATTGGCAAAGATATAGCCATTGCTGGGGGCCAAATTGTCCTCCCCATACATTCCTCAGTATTTTGAAGGGGACCCCCTGGAAAATTTGAGAAAAAATCGAAGAATAAATTCGTTCTTAGGTTTTAATGCAGATCGAAGGAGAATCATTCCCCAAATCGTTTAAGGTATTCCGCTCGAGAATCGGATGATAATTGGCAAAGATATAGCCATTGCTGGGGGCCAAATTGTCCTCCCCATACATTCCTCAGTATTTTGAAGGGGACCCCTGGAAAATTTGAGAAAAAATAGAAGAATAAATTCGTTGTTAGGTTTTAATGCAGATCGAAGGAGAATCAATCCACAAATCGTTTAAGGTATTCCGCTCAAGAATCGGATGATAATTGGCAAAGATATAGCCATCGCTGGGGGCCAAATTGTCCTCCCCATACATTCCTCAGTATTTTGAAGGGGACCCCCTGGAAAATTTGAGAAAAAATCGAAGAATAAATTCGTTCTTAGGTTTTAATGCAGATCGAAGGAGAATCACTCTACAAATCGATTAAGGTATTCCGCTCAAGAATCGGATGATAATTGGCACAGATATAGCCATCGCTGGGGGCCAAATTGTCCTCCCCATACATTCCTCAGTATTTTGAAGGGGACCCCCTGGAAAATTTGAGAAAAAATCGAAGAATAAATTCGTTCTTAGGTTTTAATGCAGATCGAAGGAGAATCACTCTACAAATCGATTAAGGTATTCCGCTCAAGAATCGGATGATAATTGGCACAGATAGCCATCGCTGGGGGCCAAATTGTCCTCCCCATACATTCCTCAGTATTTTGAAGGGGACCTCCTGGAAAATTTGAGAAAAAATCGAACAATAAATTCTTTCTTAGGTTTTAATGCAGATCGAAGGAGAATCACTCTACAAATCGTTTAAGGTATTCCGCTCAAGAATCGGATGATAATTGGCACAGATATAGCCATCGCTGGGGGCCAAATTCTCCTCCCCATACATTCCTCAGTATTTTGAAGGGGACCCCCTGGAAAATTTGAGAAAAAATCGAAGAATAAATTCGTTCTTAGGTTTTAATGCAAGTCGAAGGAGAATCAATCCACAAATCGTTTAAGGTATTCCGCTCAAGAATCGGATGATAATTGGCAAAGATATAGCCATCGCTGGGGGCCAAATTGTCCTCCCCATACATTCCTCAGTATTTTGAAGGGGACCCCCTGGAAAATTTGAGAAAAAATCGAAGAATAAATTCTTTCTTAGGTTTTAATGCAGATCGAAGGAGAATCACTCTACAAATCGATTAAGGTATTCCGCTCAAGAATCGGATGATAATTGGCACAGATATAGCCATCGCTGGGGGCCAAATTGTCCTCCCCATACATTCCTCAGTATTTTGAAGGGGACCCCCTGGAAAATTTGAGAAAAAAACGAAGAATAAATTCGTTCTTATGTTTTAATGCAGATCGAAGGAGAATCACTCTACAAATCGTTTAAGGTATTCCGCTCAAGAATCGGATGATAATTGGCACAGATATAGCCATCGCTGGGGCCAAATTGTCCTCCCCATACATTCGTCAGTATTTTGAAGGGGACCTCCTGGAAAATTTGAGAAAAAATCGAAGAATAAATTCTTTCTTAGGTTTTAATGCAGATCGAAGGAGAATCACTCTACAAATCGATTAAGGTATTCCGCTCAAGAATCGGATGATAATTGGCACAGATATAGCCATCGCTGGGGGCCAAATTGTCCTCCCCATACATTCCTCAGTATTTTGAAGGGGACCTCCTGGAAAATTTGAGAAAAAATCGAAGAATAAATTCGTTGTTAGGTTTTAATGCAGATCGAAGGAGAATCACTCTACAAATCGTTTAAGGTATTCCGCTCAAGAATCGGATGATAATTGGCAAAGATATAGCCATCGCTGGGGGCCAAATTGTCCTCCCCATACATTCCTCAGTATTTTGAAGGGGACCCCCTGGAAAATTTGAGAAAAAATCGAACAATAAATTCTTTCTTAGGTTTTAATGCAGATCGAAGGAGAATCACTCTACAAATCGTTTAAGGTATTCCGCTCAAGAATCGGATGATAATTGGCACAGATATAGCCATCGCTGGGGCCAAATTGTCCTCCCCATACATTCCTCAGTATTTTGAAGGGGACCCCTGGAAAATTTGAGAAAAAATAGAAGAATAAATTCGTTCTTAGGTTTTAATGCAGATCGAAGGAGAATCAATCCACAAATCGTTTAAGGTATTCCGCTCAAGAATCGGATGATAATTGGCAAAGATATAGCCATCGCTGGGGGCCAAATTGTCCTCCCCATACATTCCTCAGTATTTTGAAGGGGACCCCCTGGAAAATTTGAGAAAAAATCGAAGAATAAATTCGTTCTTAGGTTTTAATGCAGATCGAAGGAGAATGACTCTACAAATCGATTAAGGTATTCCGCTCAAGAATCGGATGATAATTGGCAAAGATATAGCCATCGCTGGGGGCCAAATTGTCCTCCCCATACATTGCTCAGTATTTTGAAGGGGACCCCCTGGAAAATTTGAGAAAAAATCGAAGAATAAATTCGTTCTTAGGTTTTAATGCAGATCGAAGGAGAATCACTCTACAAATCGTTTAAGGTATTCCGCTCAAGAATCGGATGATAATTGGCACAGATATAGCCATCGCTGGGGGCCAAATTGTCCTCCCCATACATTCCTGAGTATTTTGAAGGGGACCCCTGGAAAATTTGAGAAAAAATAGAAGAATAAATTCGTTCTTAGGTTTTAATGCAGATCGAAGGAGAATCAATCCACAAATCGTTTAAGGTATTCCGCTCAAGAATCGGATGATAATTGGCACAGATATAGCCATCGCTGGGGGCCAAATTGTCCTCCCCATACATTCCTCAGTATTTTGAAGGGGACCCCCTGGAAAATTTGAGAAAAAATCGAAGAATAAATTCGTTCTTAGGTTTTAATGCAGATCGAAGGAGAATCACTCTACAAATCGATTAAGGTATTCCGCTCAAGAATCGGATGATAATTGGCACAGATAGCCATCGCTGGGGGCCAAATTGTCCTCCCCATACATTCCTCAGTATTTTGAAGGGGACCTCCTGGAAAATTTGAGAAAAAATCGAACAATAAATTCTTTCTTAGGTTTTAATGCAGATCGAAGGAGAATCACTCTACAAATCGTTTAAGGTATTCCGCTCAAGAATCGGATGATAATTGGCACAGATATAGCCATCGCTGGGGGCCAAATTCTCCTCCCCATACATTCCTCAGTATTTTGAAGGGGACCCCCTGGAAAATTTGAGAAAAAAACGAAGAATAAATTCGTTCTTATGTTTTAATGCAGATCGAAGGAGAATCACTCTACAAATCGTTTAAGGTATTCCGCTCAAGAATCGGATGATAATTGGCACAGATATAGCCATCGCTGGGGCCAAATTGTCCTCCCCATACATTCGTCAGTATTTTGAAGGGGACCTCCTGGAAAATTTGAGAAAAAATCGAAGAATAAATTCTTTCTTAGGTTTTAATGCAGATCGAAGGAGAATCACTCTACAAATCGATTAAGGTATTCCGCTCAAGAATCGGATGATAATTGGCACAGATATAGCCATCGCTGGGGGCCAAATTGTCCTCCCCATACATTCCTCAGTATTTTGAAGGGGACCTCCTGGAAAATTTGAGAAAAAATCGAAGAATAAATTCGTTGTTAGGTTTTAATGCAGATCGAAGGAGAATCACTCTACAAATCGTTTAAGGTATTCCGCTCAAGAATCGGATGATAATTGGCAAAGATATAGCCATCGCTGGGGGCCAAATTGTCCTCCCCATACATTCCTCAGTATTTTGAAGGGGACCCCCTGGAAAATTTGAGAAAAAATCGAAGAATAAATTCGTTCTTAGGTTTTAATGCAGATCGAAGGAGAATCACTCTACAAATCGATTAAGGTATTCCGCTCAAGAATCGGATGATAATTGGCACAGATATAGCCATCGCTGGGGGCCAAATTGTCCTCCCCATACATTCCTCAGTATTTTGAAGGGGACCCCCTGGAAAATTTGAGAAAAAATCGAACAATAAATTCTTTCTTAGGTTTTAATGCAGATCGAAGGAGAATCACTCTACAAATCGTTTAAGGTATTCCGCTCAAGAATCGGATGATAATTGGCACAGATATAGCCATCGCTGGGGCCAAATTGTCCTCCCCATACATTCCTCAGTATTTTGAAGGGGACCCCTGGAAAATTTGAGAAAAAATAGAAGAATAAATTCGTTCTTAGGTTTTAATGCAGATCGAAGGAGAATCAATCCACAAATCGTTTAAGGTATTCCGCTCAAGAATCGGATGATAATTGGCAAAGATATAGCCATCGCTGGGGGCCAAATTGTCCTCCCCATACATTCCTCAGTATTTTGAAGGGGACCCCCTGGAAAATTTGAGAAAAAATCGAAGAATAAATTCGTTCTTAGGTTTTAATGCAGATCGAAGGAGAATGACTCTACAAATCGATTAAGGTATTCCGCTCAAGAATCGGATGATAATTGGCAAAGATATAGCCATCGCTGGGGGCCAAATTGTCCTCCCCATACATTGCTCAGTATTTTGAAGGGGACCCCCTGGAAAATTTGAGAAAAAATCGAAGAATAAATTCGTTCTTAGGTTTTAATGCAGATCGAAGGAGAATCACTCTACAAATCGATTAAGGTATTCCGCTCAAGAATCGGATGATAATTGGCACAGATAGCCATCGCTGGGGGCCAAATTGTCCTCCCCATACATTCCTCAGTATTTTGAAGGGGACCTCCTGGAAAATTTGAGAAAAAATCGAACAATAAATTCTTTCTTAGGTTTTAATGCAGATCGAAGGAGAATCACTCTACAAATCGTTTAAGGTATTCCGCTCAAGAATCGGATGATAATTGGCACAGATATAGCCATCGCTGGGGGCCAAATTCTCCTCCCCATACATTCCTCAGTATTTTGAAGGGGACCCCTGGAAAATTTGAGAAAAAATAGAAGAATAAATTCGTTCTTAGGTTTTAATGCAGATCGAAGGAGAATCAATCCACAAATCGTTTAAGGTATTCCGCTCAAGAATCGGATGATAATTGGCAAAGATATAGCCATCGCTGGGGGCCAAATTGTCCTCCCCATACATTCCTCAGTATTTTGAAGGGGACCCCCTGGAAAATTTGAGAAAAAATCGAAGAATAAATTCGTTCTTAGGTTTTAATGCAGATCGAAGGAGAATGACTCTACAAATCGATTAAGGTATTCCGCTCAAGAATCGGATGATAATTGGCAAAGATATAGCCATCGCTGGGGGCCAAATTGTCCTCCCCATACATTGCTCAGTATTTTGAAGGGGACCCCCTGGAAAATTTGAGAAAAAATCGAAGAATAAATTCGTTCTTAGGTTTTAATGCAGATCGAAGGAGAATCACTCTACAAATCGATTAAGGTATTCCGCTCAAGAATCGGATGATAATTGGCACAGATAGCCATCGCTGGGGGCCAAATTGTCCTCCCCATACATTCCTCAGTATTTTGAAGGGGACCTCCTGGAAAATTTGAGAAAAAATCGAACAATAAATTCTTTCTTAGGTTTTAATGCAGATCGAAGGAGAATCACTCTACAAATCGTTTAAGGTATTCCGCTCAAGAATCGGATGATAATTGGCACAGATATAGCCATCGCTGGGGGCCAAATTCTCCTCCCCATACATTCCTCAGTATTTTGAAGGGGACCCCCTGGAAAATTTGAGAAAAAATCGAAGAATAAATTCGTTCTTAGGTTTTAATGCAAGTCGAAGGAGAATCAATCCACAAATCGTTTAAGGTATTCCGCTCAAGAATCGGATGATAATTGGCAAAGATATAGCCATCGCTGGGGGCCAAATTGTCCTCCCCATACATTCCTCAGTATTTTGAAGGGGACCCCCTGGAAAATTTGAGAAAAAATCGAAGAATAAATTCGTTCTTAGGTTTTAATGCAGATCGAAGGAGAATCACTCTACAAATCGATTAAGGTATTCCGCTCAAGAATCGGATGATAATTGGCACAGATATAGCCATCGCTGGGGGCCAAATTGTCCTCCCCATACACTCCTCAGTATTTTGAAGGGGACCCCCTGGAAAATTTGAGAAAAAAACGAAGAATAAATTCGTTCTTATGTTTTAATGCAGATCGAAGGAGAATCACTCTACAAATCGTTTAAGGTATTCCGCTCAAGAATCGGATGATAATTGGCACAGATATAGCCATCGCTGGGGCCAAATTGTCCTCCCCATACATTCGTCAGTATTTTGAAGGGGACCTCCTGGAAAATTTGAGAAAAAATCGAAGAATAAATTCTTTCTTAGGTTTTAATGCAGATCGAAGGAGAATCACTCTACAAATCGATTAAGGTATTCCGCTCAAGAATCGGATGATAATTGGCACAGATATAACCATCGCTGGGGGCCAAATTGTCCTCCCCATACATTCCTCAGTATTTTGAAGGGGACCTCCTGGAAAATTTGAGAAAAAATCGAAGAATAAATTCGTTCTTAGGTTTTAATGCAGATCGAAGGAGAATCACTCTACAAATCGTTTAAGGTATTCCGCTCAAGAATCGGATGATAATTGGCAAAGATATAGCCATCGCTGGGGGCCAAATTGTCCTCCCCATACATTCCTCAGTATTTTGAAGGGGACCCCCTGGAAAATTTGAGAAAAAATCGAAGAATAAATTCGTTCTTAGGTTTTAATGCAGATCGAAGGAGAATCACTCTACAAATCGATTAAGGTATTCCGCTCAAGAATCGGATGATAATTGGCACAGATATAGCCATCGCTGGGGGCCAAATTGTCCTCCCCATACATTCCTCAGTATTTTGAAGGGGACCCCCTGGAAAATTTGAGAAAAAATCGAACAATAAATTCTTTCTTAGGTTTTAATGCAGATCGAAGGAGAATCACTCTACAAATCGTTTAAGGTATTCCGCTCAAGAATCGGATGATAATTGGCACAGATATAGCCATCGCTGGGGCCAAATTGTCCTCCCCATACATTCCTCAGTATTTTGAAGGGGACCCCTGGAAAATTTGAGAAAAAATAGAAGAATAAATTCGTTCTTAGGTTTTAATGCAGATCGAAGGAGAATCAATCCACAAATCGTTTAAGGTATTCCGCTCAAGAATCGGATGATAATTGGCAAAGATATAGCCATCGCTGGGGGCCAAATTGTCCTCCCCATACATTCCTCAGTATTTTGAAGGGGACCCCCTGGAAAATTTGAGAAAAAATCGAAGAATAAATTCGTTCTTAGGTTTTAATGCAGATCGAAGGAGAATGACTCTACAAATCGATTAAGGTATTCCGCTCAAGAATCGGATGATAATTGGCAAAGATATAGCCATCGCTGGGGGCCAAATTGTCCTCCCCATACATTGCTCAGTATTTTGAAGGGGACCCCCTGGAAAATTTGAGAAAAAATCGAAGAATAAATTCGTTCTTAGGTTTTAATGCAGATCGAAGGAGAATCACTCTACAAATCGTTTAAGGTATTCCGCTCAAGAATCGGATGATAATTGGCACAGATATAGCCATCGCTGGGGGCCAAATTGTCCTCCCCATACATTCCTGAGTATTTTGAAGGGGACCCCTGGAAAATTTGAGAAAAAATAGAAGAATAAATTCGTTCTTAGGTTTTAATGCAGATCGAAGGAGAATCAATCCACAAATCGTTTAAGGTATTCCGCTCAAGAATCGGATGATAATTGGCACAGATATAGCCATCGCTGGGGGCCAAATTGTCCTCCCCATACATTCCTCAGTATTTTGAAGGGGACCCCCTGGAAAATTTGAGAAAAAATCGAAGAATAAATTCGTTCTTAGGTTTTAATGCAGATCGAAGGAGAATCACTCTACAAATCGATTAAGGTATTCCGTTCAAGAATCGGATGATAATTGGCACAGATATAGCCATCGCTGGGGGCCAAATTGTCCTCCCCATACATTCCTCAGTATTTTGAAGGGGACCCCCTGGAAAATTTGAGAAAAAATCGAAGAATAAATTCGTTCTTAGGTTTTAATGCAGATCGAAGGAGAATCATTCCCCAAATCGTTTAAGGTATTCCGCTCAAGAATCGGATGATAATTGGCACAGATATAGCCATCGCTGGGGGCCAAATTGTCCTCCCCATACAATCCTCAGTATTTTGAAGGGGACCCCTGGAAAATTTGAGAAAAAATGGAAGAATTAATTCGTTTTTAGGTTTTAATGCAGATCGAAGGAGAATCACTCTACAAATCGATTAAGGTATTCCGCTCAAGAATCGGATGATAATTGGCAAAGATATAGCCATTGCTGGGGGCCAAATTGTCCTCCCCATACATTCCTCAGTATTTTGAAGGGGACCCCCTGGAAAATTTGAGAAAAAATCGAAGAATAAATTCGTTCTTAGGTTTTAATGCAGATCGAAGGAGAATCATTCCCCAAATCGTTTAAGGTATTCCGCTCGAGAATCGGATGATAATTGGCAAAGATATAGCCATTGCTGGGGGCCAAATTGTCCTCCCCATACATTCCTCAGTATTTTGAAGGGGACCCCCTGGAAAATTTGAGAAAAAATCGAACAATAAATTCGTTGTTAGGTTTTAATGCAGATCGAAGGAGAATCAATCCACAAATCGTTTAAGGTATTCCGCTCAAGAATCGGATGATAATTGGCAAAGATATAGCCATCGCTGGGGGCCAAATTGTCCTCCCCATACATTCCTCAGTATTTTGAAGGGGACCCCCTGGAAAATTTGAGAAAAAATCGAAGAATAAATTCGTTCTTAGGTTTTAATGCAGATCGAAGGAGAATCACTCTACAAATCGATTAAGGTATTCCGCTCAAGAATCGGATGATAATTGGCACAGATATAGCCATCGCTGGGGGCCAAATTGTCCTCCCCATACATTCCTCAGTATTTTGAAGGGGACCCCCTGGAAAATTTGAGAAAAAATCGAAGAATAAATTCGTTCTTAGGTTTTAATGCAGATCGAAGGAGAATCACTCTACAAATCGATTAAGGTATTCCGCTCAAGAATCGGATGATAATTGGCACAGATAGCCATCGCTGGGGGCCAAATTGTCCTCCCCATACATTCCTCAGTATTTTGAAGGGGACCTCCTGGAAAATTTGAGAAAAAATCGAACAATAAATTCTTTCTTAGGTTTTAATGCAGATCGAAGGAGAATCACTCTACAAATCGTTTAAGGTATTTCGCTCAAGAATCGGATGATAATTGGCACAGATATAGCCATCGCTGGGGGCCAAATTCTCCTCCCCATACATTCCTCAGTATTTTGAAGGGGACCCCCTGGAAAATTTGAGAAAAAATCGAAGAATAAATTCGTTCTTAGGTTTTAATGCAAGTCGAAGGAGAATCAATCCACAAATCGTTTAAGGTATTCCGCTCAAGAATCGGATGATAATTGGCAAAGATATAGCCATCGCTGGGGGCCAAATTGTCCTCCCCATACATTCCTCAGTATTTTGAAGGGGACCCCCTGGAAAATTTGAGAAAAAATCGAAGAATAAATTCGTTCTTAGGTTTTAATGCAGATCGAAGGAGAATCAATCCACAAATCGTTTAAGGTATTCCGCTCAAGAATCGGATGATAATTGGCACAGATATAGCCATCGCTGGGGGCCAAATTCTCCTCCCCATACATTCCTCAGTATTTTGCAGAAAAATTGAGGAATGAAAATTTGAGAAAAAATCGAAGAATAAATTCGTTCTTAGGTTTTAATGCAAGTCGAAGGAGAATCAATCCACAAATCGTTTAAGGTATTCCGCTCAAGAATCGGATGATAATTGGCAAAGATATAGCCATCGCTGGGGGCCAAATTGTCCTCCCCATACATTCCTCAGTATTTTGAAGGGGACCCCCTGGAAAATTTGAGAAAAAATCGAAGAATAAATTCGTTCTTAGGTTTTAATGCAGATCGAAGGAGAATCACTCTACAAATCGATTAAGGTATTCCGCTCAAGAATCGGATGATAATTGGCACAGATATAGCCATCGCTGGGGGCCAAATTGTCCTCCCCATACATTCCTCAGTATTTTGAAGGGGACCTCCTGGAAAATTTGAGAAAAAATCGAAGAATAAATTCGTTCTTAGGTTTTAATGCAGATCGAAGGAGAATCATTCCCCAAATCGTTTAAGGTATTCCGCTCAAGAATCGGATGATAATTGGCACAGATATAGCCATCGCTGGGGCCAAATTGTCCTCCCCATACATTCGTCAGTATTTTGAAGGGGACCTCCTGGAAAATTTGAGAAAAAATCGAAGAATAAATTCTTTCTTAGGTTTTAATGCAGATCGAAGGAGAATCACTCTACAAATCGTTTAAGGTATTTCGCTCAAGAATCGGATGATAATTGGCACAGATATAGCCATCGCTGGGGGCCAAATTCTCCTCCCCATACATTCCTCAGTATTTTGAAGGGGACCCCCTGGAAAATTTGAGAAAAAATCGAAGAATAAATTCGTTCTTAGGTTTTAATGCAGATCGAAGGAGAATCACTCTACAAATCGATTAAGGTATTCCGCTCAAGAATCGGATGATAATTGGCACAGATAGCCATCGCTGGGGGCCAAATTGTCCTCCCCATACATTCCTCAGTATTTTGAAGGGGACCTCCTGGAAAATTTGAGAAAAAATCGAACAATAAATTCTTTCTTAGGTTTTAATGCAGATCGAAGGAGAATCACTCTACAAATCGTTTAAGGTATTTCGCTCAAGAATCGGATGATAATTGGCACAGATATAGCCATCGCTGGGGGCCAAATTCTCCTCCCCATACATTCCTCAGTATTTTGAAGGGGACCCCCTGGAAAATTTGAGAAAAAATCGAAGAATAAATTCGTTCTTAGGTTTTAATGCAAGTCGAAGGAGAATCAATCCACAAATCGTTTAAGGTATTCCGCTCAAGAATCGGATGATAATTGGCAAAGATATAGCCATCGCTGGGGGCCAAATTGTCCTCCCCATACATTCCTCAGTATTTTGAAGGGGACCCCCTGGAAAATTTGAGAAAAAATCGAAGAATAAATTCGTTCTTAGGTTTTAATGCAGATCGAAGGAGAATCACTCTACAAATCGATTAAGGTATTCCGCTCAAGAATCGGATGATAATTGGCACAGATATAGCCATCGCTGGGGGCCAAATTCTCCTCCCCATACATTCCTCAGTATTTTGAAGGGGACCCCCTGGAAAATTTGAGAAAAAATCGAAGAATAAATTCGTTCTTAGGTTTTAATGCAAGTCGAAGGAGAATCAATCCACAAATCGTTTAAGGTATTCCGCTCAAGAATCGGATGATAATTGGCAAAGATATAGCCATCGCTGGGGGCCAAATTGTCCTCCCCATACATTCCTCAGTATTTTGAAGGGGACCCCCTGGAAAATTTGAGAAAAAATCGAAGAATAAATTCGTTCTTAGGTTTTAATGCAGATCGAAGGAGAATCACTCTACAAATCGATTAAGGTATTCCGCTCAAGAATCGGATGATAATTGGCACAGATATAGCCATCGCTGGGGGCCAAATTGTCCTCCCCATACATTCCTCAGTATTTTGAAGGGGACCTCCTGGAAAATTTGAGAAAAAATCGAAGAATAAATTCGTTCTTAGGTTTTAATGCAGATCGAAGGAGAATCATTCCCCAAATCGTTTAAGGTATTCCGCTCAAGAATCGGATGATAATTGGCACAGATATAGCCATCGCTGGGGCCAAATTGTCCTCCCCATACATTCGTCAGTATTTTGAAGGGGACCTCCTGGAAAATTTGAGAAAAAATCGAAGAATAAATTCTTTCTTAGGTTTTAATGCAGATCGAAGGAGAATCACTCTACAAATCGATTAAGGTATTCCGCTCAAGAATCGGATGATAATTGGCACAGATATAGCCATCGCTGGGGGCCAAATTGTCCTCCCCATACATTCCTCAGTATTTTGAAGGGGACCTCCTGGAAAATTTGAGAAAAAATCGAAGAATAAATTCGTTCTTAGGTTTTAATGCAGATCGAAGGAGAATCATTCCCCAAATCGTTTAAGGTATTCCGCTCAAGAATCGGATGATAATTGGCACAGATATAGCCATCGCTGGGGGCCAAATTGTCCTCCCCATACATTCCTCAGTATTTTGAAGGGGACCCCTGGAAAATTTGAGAAAAAATAGAAGAATAAATTCGTTCTTAGGTTTTAATGCAGATCGAAGGAGAATCAATCCACAAATCGTTTAAGGTATTCCGCTCAAGAATCGGATGATAATTGGCAAAGATATAGCCATCGCTGGGGGCCAAATTGTCCTCCCCATACATTCCTCAGTATTTTGAAGGGGACCCCCTGGAAAATTTGAGAAAAAATCGAAGAATAAATTCGTTCTTAGGTTTTAATGCAGATCGAAGGAGAATCACTCTACAAATCGATTAAGGTATTCCGCTCAAGAATCGGATGATAATTGGCACAGATATAGCCATCGCTGGGGGCCAAATTGTCCTCCCCATACATTCCTCAGTATTTTGAAGGGGACCCCCTGGAAAATTTGAGAAAAAATCGAAGAATAAATTCGTTCTTAGGTTTTAATGCAGATCGAAGGAGAATAAATCCACAAATCGTTTAAGGTATTCCGCTCAAGAATCGGATGATAATTGGCAAAGATATAGCCATTGCTGGGGGCCAAATTGTCCTCCCCATACATTCCTCAGTATTTTGAAGGGGACCCCCTGGAAAATTTGAGAAAAAATAGAAGAATAAATTTGTTCTTAGGTTTTAATGCAGATCGAAGGAGAATCAATCCACAAATCGTTTAAGGTATTCCGCTCAAGAATCGGATGATAATTGGCAAAGATATAGCCATTGCTGGGGGCCAAATTGTCCTCCCCATACATTCCTCAGTATTTTGAAGGGGACCCCCTGGAAAATTTGAGAAAAAATCGAAGAATAAATTCGTTGTTAGGTTTTAATGCAGATCGAAGGAGAATCATTCCCCAAATCGTTAAAGGTATTCCGCTTAAGAACCAGGTGATTACTGGCAGAGATATACCCTTAACTAGGGGCCATATTGTCGTTCACGCCCCCGTTTCACTTACCCTAATTTTAAAGGGGATCCTCCATGTTAATTTTAGTGTGTGTTGACTTCCTTTTTTTTTCAAACGCTTTTTTTTTAGTCAATGGATAATCCACAGCCTATGACAGAATGATATTTAGATAGACTCTAGGAGTTATATCGACCAAGAGTGTAAATATGAAACCCCTATAAAGGTTATCTAATTTTTTTGCAAACTCACCTTACTTCTTTTTTTGTCGTCACTCTGATGAGTGAGTTTTACAACGAAATCTCATTGAGAAGAGTTTAAATGGCCTTATAACCCTGAAAAAGCAAATTTGTAACGGTACCCGTGTGGCTGTTAAAATAATTGCCAACTCATTGTTAGCAGTGAAAAAGGTGCACGCCTGTATAAAAAGATGAAAATCTGGCGATTTAGATACTGCCAAGCTCATAATAAAGATTTAGCGGATAAGATAAAAGCTTGGAGTACTTGTATATATAAGAATAATATTCCAGAGGCTGTGAGTTCAGATACCTTGTAGATCACAGTAGAATAGCAGCTGGAATGTTTCCCACTTGGCTAACAGAGGAGTACATTCAGATAGCCCTTCGGGGCTATTATAAGGATACTCAACTTTGCGTCCTGAAAGTCTGGGCCAAGCCAGCGACCGAAAAAGGGGAAAATTATGTTGGTGTGATGACACGCATCTACGTGGACTTTGAGCTTGCAGACGGTGGGTTGCAAAAGAAGTCCTTTATTCTGAAACAAGGAGTGCCACCGGATGCCCCCCAGGCCGATCTCTTTGCAGAGTATGATGTCTACAACAGAGAGCTGGAAATGTACGATGTTGTTTTACCAAAAATGTCGGCGATTCTCCGAGAGGCAAATTTCAATGAGAAGTTGATGGCAGATGCCATCGTAGTGGATCGGAAACGAACGATTATGATTCTCGAGGATCTGGCACCGCTCCACTACACGAATGCAGACAGAGTGAAGCAATTAGACATTGTCCACACAAAACTAGTCCTCGATATGCTGGCGAAGTTTCATGCGGCTGCCATAATTCTTGATCAACGAGAACCACAACTTTTGCGAAGAAATTATAATAGCCATTTCTTTTCGAGAGAGAAAAAAGGGTACGAGGAAGTTTTTGTTGGCCTGTTCAAAGCTTTCATAAGATACGTAAAGAACCAGCCAATTTTGTGGGATCGCTATGGAAAAAAATTGGAACACACTATTTCCCATTTGATGGAGTATGCCGCCAAATCTGTGGATGTCACCGAAAAGGACTTTCAGACGCTAATTCACGGAGACTGTTGGACCACAAATGTAATGTACCAGTACGATGACGAAGGAAATCCCACCACGGTTCTGCCCATCGACTTTCAGTTTAGTTCCTGGACACATCCTACTGTTGATTTGCATTATTTCTTCAGCACATCGTTAAAGACTGATGTAAAGGAAAGAGAATCTGAGCTGGTGCAATATCATTTCTACTCCTTAAAACGGACTTTGGAGGCACTTTCCTATAAGGGATATATTCCCAGTTTGTTTGAATACCAGCTGCAATTCGAGAGAAGGAGATTTTTAAGTAAGTTTTTTATGTTTTAATTCGTTGAATTGCCCTAACGCTGTATTTCCTTTATAGGTGTTGTGATTGCCAACGTATTTCAACCAATCATGGTGTACGAAGGCTGCGAGGATCCAGAATTCGTAAATCTGTACCAAGATACTCCACAAGGCATAAGGTTCCAAGACTCCATGTATGAGAGTAAAGAGATTCAAAGACGCATCGAAGAAATTTTACCCATCCTTGATTCGAAAGGATTCCTGGACGCGCACTAATAATGAAAGGCTGTCTTTATGAAAATAATATTTTAATAAACAAACACAGTAAATTAATTGAAATAATGTTTGCTTTAAAATTATTCTTAACATCTTTATTGCTCTTTTAAAATAGTAGAATAAACAAGAAGGATCTACAAGGGACTCAACTACCAGTCAGAAAGCGGCAAATCTTGTCAAGGAATTTTAACAACCCCCGGCCCAGTGTGCAGAGCTTTTCAACCCCCGGCTCCAGTGATAAGAAAGCTCCGCACAGCTGATATTCCAAAACAAAGTCGGTGGCAAAGGTCCGCTGGCTGATGGTGCGTTCAGTCGGGACCTGGGTGCCACGCGGCGTATAAGCAACGCGCACACTGCCGAGCAAAGGGTAACGTCCGACAAATCCACTAGAAGAAAAACCTATAAAGCAAGGGACGCGCACCAAAAGCCAACAGATGGTCGCTGACGGTGCACGAGTTTGGTTATCGGAGATCAGTGAACTGACAAACTAAACACTGAAAATCTGAAAATGTAATAAAAAGGCGTGAAGTGAAAGAAAAAATATAATTAAAATTCTGCGGCAAATTAATCCAAAATTTTTTACGTAATTTAAACGAAACGTGAGGTCGTCGTAATTTTAAATTCTGCGTAGTATGTGAAAACGTTTTGTATTTGTGTTTTTCCCCCTCAATGATGTGCCACCATTAAAATGTTGAAGGCGTGAAAATTGTGCACAGTTCGCCGGAGTCCCGACATTCACATTTACGGCTCCACGGAATTTGCTCCGTAAGTGGTCCACGGAAATTCGCTAATAGCCGCCGGACGCTCGCCGTTGTCTGTATTTATTATGATTATTTTCTCGAGCGTGCTTCAGTGATTTCGGAAATGCAAGGCAACGAATGATTGCGAATTAATCGAAAGAAAATATTGTTTCGCTGAAAATCTCTTGAGGGAAAATGTTGCTTCCTCGACGCCAGTTTTAATGCAAAGTGACGTGAGCGTGGTGCAAAGCAGAAATAATAATTTAACGAAACTACGAGACAGCTAATGAACTCCGGAATCTGTAGGTTCGATTCGACTTATGTCGAATTCAGAATTAATGTCGAGTGTGCATCATGACTAATGACTTGTAAACGAGAGCTGCACAAAAGTTTGCTTAATGACAATATTAATGGACTCTTAATATTAAAGAATATTGGGCATATGCGCCTCATCGCACAAATAAATCAAATAGAAAAATGACAATAAAATTGTTGAAACTTCAGAAATAATGACTTGAATGATTATTTATTTTAATGATTTATTCTGACACTAAAACCTATGTATATATGGGTTTATTTTGAAATTTAAAAGCTAAATACCAGGACTTATAGTTTGTTAGTTTGAAAGTAGCATTAAAGCCATCAGAAAGTTTATGAGCGCGGAAAAGTAGTTTCGTAATTACAGCTTGACTAATACCAGCAACAGAACCTTTTAATCGAAATGATTTCAGTATCCTGCAACTGCGCCGAAGCAAAGCCATCAAGCTTGGGAAATTATAAATCTAATGCATACCAATGCTTGCTAAACTGCAGTTTTCCAAGTCGCTTAAAAACACCAACAATGTTAGGAAGACTTTCTCGGCACAAGGCCTGTGGAGGTGGGCCAGCGGGGATAAAGTTGCCGCCGTCTTATGAAAATCTCAAGAACTTTAAAGTATTTTAATTAGGTTTATATAGGAATAATAAACTTCCCACAGTGCTTCCCTTAGTGTACTGGTAAAAAGGATGACAACATAAAAATAAGTTTTTCAGGCTTTAATAAAAGTGTCCTCTAGATCAATTTCGTCCATTTGCAGGATTGCGTACATTTTTACAGTCTCATGTCGCACAAGACAAAAGAAAAAATTCCCATGAGTGCATTTTAAATTGCAAACTAAATGAGCAGCTGCTGTAGCTGTGGAAGAAAGCCGTGAACAGAAAGTCGTTCGTGTCAGTTGCAGATTCAAGCAAAAAACAACATTACCAACAGAAAGTACAATTCCGTTCTCTAAATATCTCCGGGGCCAAGCAGATTGTCGGAATGATGGTGAGTGTAATTGCAATATAAATACTTAAAGCGAGTGTCCTTTTTGGAAGCCGTTTAGGGCTCCTAAATGTCAAACGATATTACTTTGTTCCTAAAATGCAAAAGTTTTCTCAAGTACTTGCGATTTGTTGACGAGGAAATCTGTCTGATTTAACCATATGGCAGTGGAAACCTTTCCTGGTCTTCCATTTCCATTTGCAAAGGCGCCCTTAGGAGTACTTTTACAAAGGCAGAAAATGTAATTTGGAAGATTTTGAGAAGGCTTAAAAGTCAAACGAAACAAACATATCGTCTTACATTATAATTTCTTTTCTGGTTACCCAATCATTTTAGGATTTCGGGGGCGACTTTATCCAAACTGCTGCCAGGAAAAAAGATTTTTATTCGGATCCCCAGTTATTCAAGTCGTTTGTGGCTTTTCTTTGACACCCAAGATGTGTACACAGCACTAGTACTTAGGCCTCACGGAATTGGTTGAAAATCAGTGTTAAGACCCTAAGCTGCTTAGGTGATTAATTTACAAGGCAACACGCTTTCACACTTTGCCAGGTTTTGAAGCCCAAGGATACTTTTATCGTTTTATCCCAAAGCGTTTGAATAAATTGGAGTTGACCAAGAAACAGATGAGGATGAAGTTACAGATATTTTTACTCCATGGAAAATGGGATACAATTAATAAAGTCTATGTTCTGGAGGCAGCAGCCAAAGGACTGTGCGAAACATCGAATAACAAATTGATAAGCTCGCAGCAGGGGAAATATGTATTTGCTGGAAGCAAATCGCACAAGCGGCAATAAAATCAATCTTGTTGTGGAGAAAACAAGAAGCCTCGCCTCGAATAAATCACAAAAAATAGTTGAGTCAAATTGCCTTTAGGCAACTGTCTAACCAGGACAGAGTTCCATACCATTCTAGTCGTGTTTTGGAAAACTGACTGGCATTTAAAATCTGTGTCACGCTCGCCTTATTCACTGATGTGAAAATTCGGGCCGGAAAAACATGCTAGGAGCAATGCTACTCCAAAAAATTATACATAATTTGTGACAACTGCCGATAACTTGAGGCTACTTTACATAATGTGGTTGTCACTAAATTCTTTGGTTCGAATTGATCCGAGAAAGCAGCTGTGAAACACTCACCAGTGCGTTGCCATTTTCCATTCACCAAGGAAAAGAGGGAAAACATGAAAACTCAATTTTCACCTTGGCAAATAAATTCCTAGAAGTCCAGAGCACTGACTCTGATTGAAACTTCTGCCACAAATTGATGATCAACTTTGGACTTGGCTTCTCAAGCGATTCGTTGCTCATTGTTTGAGGAAAAAGTTGTCCTCGCCTTGGGGCTTTGGTGGAAACCCAAACAGTTTTTAAATTGATACAGAAAATACATTTTGGGTATACACTGGGTGCTAGGCAGAGTTTTCCGATTCCCGAAAGGGCTCCTGGGTTTAAGTTTCACAGTAAACATTTGTCAATTAACTGACAGTAAGTGTAAATTAAAATTTCCTTAACAACATTATCTCCGTTTCTCCGGGGCGCACCATCCACTATCCGCTTCTGAGTTAATCCTCGATTGAAGAGATTTATTAGGGGCCCATTTATCGCAGCTGTCAATGGTAATGCATACCTTTGGGCGTCCCGGAGCGTCGGCCTGGCCCACCTTCGTCTCGATTCATTTTATCAATACTGACAAGTGCGCAGCCATTTGGCGCATAAAATTACACAATTATTTTTAGCAAATGTCGTCATTTATAACCTCCCTGTATCTGTAGCTGCAGAAATAGCTGTATCTGTATCTGATGGCTGTCCCTTGACGGTATTCGTTGGAGACATCTTGTTTTCGCAACAAATGCCTGGCATTAAACACACATTTTACCAGAAACAACATTTTTGACTTTTTCCAATTAAATGCGTGTCTCGTCTTGTCATGCTGCATAAATTATGGCGTCGAGAAATGCATGAATATTTATGTAATTCAAGTCCATTGACAAACAACCAGCCAACAAATTTACTCCTGACAGCCAGGGAATTTAAATTGAGAAATTGCATAAATTTCCGAGCTACGGGGAGGAAAATCGCATTTGCGGCCACAAAAGTACGGGCAAAACTTAAGGGCAAAGTCAAAGATTAAGCCCTAAAAAAAGTTTTCTTCTAGCTGATAATTTGGCAATGTCTGTGTTTAAAAAAACAAAAGGCATGTCCTCAAAGGGCAAAAACTAAGGGCATTGAAAGTTTATATCGAGGTGGGAATTAAAGCTTTAATCCGAAGAAAAAAAGGGAAAACTGAAAAATGTTTAAAATAATTTTAATATATAGACTGTGCAGATTTTCATGAAAAAGTTTAAGATGATGCTAATAAAATATTGTTTCTTCCTAATCTTTGTTAATATTATTAACCTTTATCCCTTTTCTAAATTTTTATTCAGTAATAATACATTAATAGAGTTTTGAATGAATTTTAACCGAAGCCGAAACCGAAATACATAAAAGATAAACCTTTACCTGTGAATATTTAATATACATTTGCTGATACTCCAATAACATTTAAGTTACAACTTCCAATTTTGGTAGTAAAATTTTCACAGTGCAATGCGTTCCCAAAGGCGTCAAAAGTTTCATTCATGTCGTAGGTCCATAGAATCCTTTGGTGCTGGGCCACCTACTGGCACCGAAACTTTTCATACGCATATTGCCATGAGTTTTGGGCCAGCCCATAAACCAATAGGGCTTTGCGAGAATGTGCGTGGCGTGTGCTGCAAGTCAATCTCGTAAATCATAGGCGAGTTGCGTGCCTCTGCTCCTGCCCCATGACAATTGGATGTTTTCACCGTGGATTAGGCGCGTAATGAGCCACTCTTTGTTTTCTCTCCTTATTTCCAGATAATCGGCATGAACCAAACGGAATCGGGGCCCCTAGCAACCGGGGACAGACTCAGTGGATATGCGAGCAGCGGGAACAGTGGCCGCTATCTCGACGACCGACATCCCCTGGATTACTTGGACCTGGGATCCGTGGTGAGTAACGCCCACGCTGCCCTCAACTCGTCGGCCAACAACAACTTTTCGGAGGCGAACGATACAGGAGCTCGGCCTCTTGATCCAGTTTTAATCGACCGGTTTCTGAGCAACCGGGCGGTGGACAGCCCCTGGTACCATATGCTCATCAGTATGTATGGCGTGCTGATTGTGTTCGGCGCCCTGGGCAACACACTAGTGGTCATTGCAGTCGTCCGGAAGCCCATCATGCGCACGGCCCGCAACCTTTTCATCCTTAACTTGGCCATCTCGGGTGAGTTATCCTTCCGGATGAAGAGCCGAACAGAGTACGGTGTATGTCATTGGTGAGGCTTTTCAGATTTACTTTTATGCCTGGTAACCATGCCGCTGACGTTAATGGAAATCCTATCCAAATACTGGCCTTTTGGGTCCTGCTCCATCCTGTGCAAAACGATTGCCATGCTGCAGGCACTCTGCATTTTCGTGTCGACAATATCCATAACGGCCATCGCCTTCGACCGATATCAGGTTAGTCCTTTTCGAGCCTGGCTTCATTCCGCCATTAGCATGTTAATGGGGCCAATTGAATGGGCCAGTCATGTCCCGATATTAATAAGGTAAATGGCATCAATTTATAACCATTTTATTGGACGTTGAGGGAAAATCGATGGGCTGTGAGTAAATATTTGGCAATTACACGAATGTTTAACCCCCGATTAATGTTATATAATATTAATAGGCCGAAAAACAAAAGCAAAAGGGTTTTACAGAGCGGTGGTAATGTTGGAAAATTTAATTACTGTAAATTTCTCACAAATTGTGCAACAGATACGGAGTGGAATTAAAATTTTAAATTTTAATTTTTCTTGTAGGTTTAATTTCATTTAAGTTTAATAACATAATTAAAAAATTACATTTAGAAGCAGATATTGATATGCTTGATTAAATATGATTAATTTATATTTCTTACTATTGTTTATTATTTTGTATTATTATGCCAAACAATTATGATAACAAATTAAAGGGAATTTATGGTAATCGATGCTTAAGGCTTCTACTGATTCTCTTAAAACCCATATCTCTTACAGGTTATTGTCTATCCAACGCGGGATAGTCTGCAGTTTGTGGGCGCGGTTACAACCTTGGCATGTATTTGGGCTCTGGCCCTGCTCCTGGCCTCGCCGCTTTTTATTTACAAGGAGCTGATAAACACGGACACACCCACTCTTCTGCAGCAGATGGGCTTTCAGGACACCATACCCTTCTGCATTGAAGACTGGCCGAGCAGCAACGGGCGCTTCTACTACTCGATATTTTCCCTTTGCGTCCAGTACTTGGTGCCCATTCTGATTGTCTCGGTGGCCTACTTTGGGATATACAACAAGCTGAAGAGCCGCATCACCGTGGTGGCTGTCCAGGCTGCCTCCGCCCAGCGGAAGGTGGAACGGGGACGGCGGATGAAGCGGACCAACTGCCTCCTGATTAGCATCGCCGTCATCTTTGGAGTGTCCTGGCTGCCGCTGAACTTCTTCAACCTGTACGCGGACATGCAGCAGTCGCCGGTGACCCAAAACATGCTGGTGAAGTACGCCATCTGCCACATGATCGGCATGAGCTCCGCCTGCTCCAACCCGCTGCTCTACGGCTGGCTCAACGACAACTTCCGTAAAGAATTTCACGAACTGCTCTGCCGTTGCTCAGAACCCACTAATGTTGCTCTTAACGGTCACACGACAGGATGCAACGTCCAGGCGGCAGCGGCCCGACGGCGCCGCAAGCTGGGCGGGGACCTCACCAAGGGCGAGCAAAAGTTGCTGGGCAAGGGCGGGGCCTCCCAGTGCGGCGGTGGCGCCTCAATTTTCGGCGACGGCGGTGGTCCGGAAGGCGGCGGTTGCGGCAGCATGGCCGCCACTGATTTCATGACCGGAAACCCGGAGTGCGGACTGCGCAGCGCCATAACCGAGTCAGTGGCCCTAACGGAGAACCCCATGCCCTCGGAGATCACCAAACTGATGCCGCGGTAAAGCACACGAGTTCTGGGGCAAAGCCGGGGGTCCCACGGCCCCAAGGTCCTCAGGTCCTCAGGTTCTGTCTGCATGCCATGTCGTTCTCGTCCTGCGCGGCTTGAGAATCTTTTGTGAGCTTATTGGATTTGCATGCTCCAAGCATCGCTGCTGCTCCTTTTCACGTTTCAATTGTTCCAACAGCAACTCAAAGTTCAAGTGCACACTGAGCAGCTTAAAATATAGTTTGATATTTAAATATAACTTTAAAAACTCTAAAGACGTAAATTTAGTTTAGATGTATATTTAAACACAATATCTAAAATGTTTCTTATTTTGATCTAATAAGTTGAACTCCCAACTATTTCTTTCTTGTAAAGCTAACTAAGCCTTAGACTTTTCAGTAATTCGTGAGTAACATTTCCTGATTTAAGAGTTGCTTTACCCTATTTCTGTCAATAATCTATTCTCAGTGTATGCATGTGCCTCCACTTCTGCTTGTCGTTGAGCTAACGAGCTGTAACTTTTGTCGTTGCCATGTTGTGTCATTATTTTTCCTGAACAACCATCGATTATGACCCTGAATTTTATGACACACTTTCAGTTTGGAACAGTACTGAATTGGCAATCAATCCGGGAGCAGTGGGAGGCAGGAACAGTATTCGAGTGATGCGATTTCCAGTTCGCTCTTAGAATTTACAGTAAACATATGTATATTGCCCAGTGATCCAAAGCCAAGCTGAGTTACACTAAAATTAAGACACACATCGCGGAGGAGTCTCTGGCCCTGTGCGATAATCTACTCCTAAACGAGCATCTAATCACCGATATCACCGACATCATCTCCATCATCGGACTAAGTCAGATCTTTGGTTTCCATCACTTTCATATTGAATGCCGGAAAGTAATTGATTGAGCCCCCAATTGGATTTCGGGTGTTTGATAAGTCGTATATATAGAACACTTAAGACTTCGATTAAGTTCACTTAATACAGTTCCTAGGAAATCATCTTCTTCTTTTCTCTCAGAGTAATTCGTCTCACAATAGCTAATGTAAGCCTAGGGTTAGTCATAATTGATGTTCTGTTTGCTGTTCGCTATTTTAGGATAACACAATTCACAAGCAAATCTGTATTATAGTCCATAACAGTAAACCCACACATTAAATTAATTACCAGTTTTAGCCACAATTAAATCATTTAAAAGCAAATGCTTGACACCTGCAGGTTGCAAGCTGTACACAAATAATGCTACAAATACATGTATTTTAATAAATGTTGTTTACAAATCCAGCATATTTCAGTGGTTTGCAATTTGGATGGAATGGTAAATTATCAATAATTCCGAGAGGCTCTTGTGCCAAGAACATGTATCTATTATATTAATTTGAGAGTTCTGGAAATTAAAAAAAAACTAATAAAATCAATAATAACAATGGCTGCGGTATTGATAGACAAATTTCTGGTTTTAAAAGTTTTCAGCAAAGAAAAGCACTGGAAATCGTTTAATCGTTGGCACAGAAACACGAAATGGCTATTTCAGAAGCTATAAACGGCAGCTGGCCCAAACCATTTACAACCTTTGACACTTTTTGTGCCCTTTGTGGGTTCAAGATACTCCAACAACCGCAACATAAAAAAGTATGACCCATAAAAATATCGTTTACGCAGGCGAACTTTGAACGAGCCTATTTTTGGTATTTTTGCGACAAGAAAAAACAGTAAAAGGTTTTTGCCTATAGTGTGACAAGAACCAAAACAACAAGCGTCTAGAAACTTAAATTGGGGACCCCAATCCCACAAATTCACGAGCTTATTAATAAACTCATTAGCCCATCTACTTTAGGTGGCCGTCTTGACAACCGACAGGTAAGAGAAATTAGTATATTATTACAATTCAATTAAGGCTTACACAGCGTGGGTGAAAGGTCATATATTTTGTTTTTATTTACCTCTAATACAGTGAAAAAAATAAAGATCAGAGATTTTAGAAAATTACATATAATATACAATATTAAACCTATGTATATATTAAAGTACTGGTGACTGAGACCTTGGAGCCTTACATATTTTTAAACGACTTAAAAATTCCCTACTTTTAACTATACTATATCAGTTTAAAGTTCAAAAGGTCTTCGATCTTCCCTCCTGTGGAGCTTACAGTTCGCAGTTCGCCGACGTGTGACACAAACGTGACCACCTGTAAAGTGAATTATATATCGTTGGAAAAAGTGAAATGTTCCCACAGTGGAACGGCCAGCGTGAAAATTAAAGCAAAAACAAAAACACTAATTAAAAATTTCTTTGAGGAATGCGTACTGCGACAGGTGAGCCAGCAAAAGCGACACCGGCTGCTGTGAAACTGTCAACGGCCAGTAGACTTTTTGGATGTTTTTTATTTTTCTTTTGATGACGGGCAACGGTTGCATGCACTCGTGAAAGTGTATACTTTGTTTATTATCACACCTCGCAGACCCTCTCATCATCGGTGGCCGATTATGGAAGCCCATCTCACTTTCTTCTTGGCCAGATTGCGCAATGCCAACAAAGGCATTCTGGGTGTGAGTGTATTTATCCGTTCAAAAAATAAATAGTCGCCAATAGAAATTTTTCGAAGCCGGCATGAGCTGGCAATTAGCATATTTATGAGTAAAAGTGAAATTAATGATTGGAATAAATGCAAAGAAAAGGTTCGCAAATATTGACAACATCCGAGGCACATTTGTGGTCAGCCACAGTGTCGGCGCACAAAAATTTGAGCAAGCCCGAGCTCGCCTTCAGATATTTTTTATGCAAAGATTAAGATATAACGTAATAGCGTCTAGGGTTTAAGGCACTTATCTTAGGGCTGCCGTTGGACACATGTCAGCTGGAAATGATGGAGGAGATGTTGGCTGTCAGAGTGCTTTCTTTGACATCTTTCGCGCAATTTTAATAGGCGCTAAATGAATTCGCTTTAAGCACTTTCACATGGAGATGGCCAATATAGGGGCTCGCAAATAATTCAACCATTGTCTACGCAAAGAAGTCGACCCCGTTTTCAGGTGGGTTCGCTTTAGAAAATACTGCCCGGACCATTGTTGCCGGTTATTTGTTACATTGCGCGTGGTTATTGATTTTGCGGTCTCATAAGCTGGCTTTCATTTCGATGTGGCTTTTGAGCTTCTCAGTGGTTCACTGATTTGTGGTGCGGCTGGTGGTTTGGCGGGTCGGTGCGTGGTGGGTAGTGGGTGGTGCGTTTCCGCTTGTTAGCCACAAGTCAATGGCAAAGTTTGTCACCAGAAATTAATAACAATGTGACGCTTAGTTGGCCAATTCTAAGCGAAGACTTTCTCGGGCGTAAACCGGCCATCGAAACCCGTTCAAAAAATTAAACTCCGCACATAAAGTGAAAATGTGCTTGCTCTGTGCGTCACTGAACTAGTCCAGTTTAAATATTTATAGAAATTGAAACTGCTCAGCCGATGCAGCTGTGCTCTGCATCGGCAATCCCGTAATCCTGAAATCCCAAAGAAGACAATACTCTCGACAACTTGAGTGCTGCAAAAGCAGATTTCTACTGACATTGTCGTGGCTCAGAGCGGATCAAAATCGCACATGTAAAGCAAACAAGCAAACAGAAGGGTTTTCAAAGAAGGTTTATACTTACGCCCATTGGAACTTTAAATAAAAGTCAAACTATTGAAATTAGATTAAATGAAGCCACCAATATTTTCTTCTCACACATACAAATTTTTTCCCCAACAATTCATCTTTTATTGTTGTCGCAGGCCCCTAAAAAAAAGGGTTTCTGCCAGGGATTCCGGCAAATTGAAACTTGCTTAACAATTTCAGATATTAATTATTTTTAATCGAACTTAAATTGCGCGAGGGGAACCGCAGCTGCAAAAACTTTAACCATAGCCGGAGGCGAGGAAAAACACAAACAAAACTCCAAACAAAAATAAAATGTAACAAATTGAATAAAGTTTTGTGGCAACTCTTGGACATGTTTTTGCAACACAATTCCCCCTCTGTCTTTATCCCACTTGGTCAACAAAATCGAAAGTTCGACTAATTCCCCGACCAACTGACTGAGTGACTAAGTGGCCGCTTTCCGTTAGTTTAGTACAAGGTGACTATCATATTGCTCCATGACTTGCCGTATTTCCGACGATTCACGATATTCATAAGCATTCGCAGACTAAATTGACAGAAAACTTCACGGCGACGGTTTTATATTTATTACATTTTATGTGATGTCCGGAGAAGAGCATTTTTCATTAGCGACTAATTTTCCATGTGCAAGAGAAAATTGCAGGCATTGCATTGGTTGAGTGTGAACACTCAAAAAAAATTACAAAATTTAAAACTGTGTGTATTTAAAATTTTTAAGCTAATTATGTAATTTTGTAAGTGAGTTTAAAGTGTTTTGACCTATTTAGTGGCCTATAGTTCCCCTAAAAATTTATTTTCAAGTTAAAAATATTTCGAAATCAAAGGATATTAAAAATCAAATTAAAATGTTCAATTGCAGGTCTTAAATTTCCCGTGCAGTGGTCGGCTTTGTCACTCTTGTTTTCTCCGGCTGATGGAAATGGCTTTGGCTTTGGCTCAGCTCCCGCCTCAATGTCATGGTAACTACCTTGGCCAACTGGCGTGCTCTTAGCCGCTCTCCGCAACGTAAGGTGCTCGTACGTAAGCACTTACGTGAAACGAGGCACTCAAACTCAAAGCCAAACTGGTTGATCGCACCCGCCGTTTGGCTTTCGCCGGCAGTTCAAATCTTTGCGAGCTGAGCGAAAGACACAGACGCGCGAGAAAGCCAGGAAAGACACAACTGGTTCGACGGCGGCTTCCAGTGCACCCATCGATTAAAGTAACTGCCAAAATATAGCCAATCATTGGCGTGTGCTGCCCCAATTGAAATCGGTGGCCATTGTTTGCGGATGCAGTGTGTTCAGTGGATCAAAGTGCAGTTAGAGTGAAACGAATACGATCTGTGATTAGCGGAGAACGCAGCAACGGCAGCAGCCGCCACAATTGCATTGACAAAGGAAGTGAGCAAAGTGAGTGAACGGGTTTCGGCCAGCATTTTCACCTGGCCAAAACAACGTGCGGCGGTGAATGCAATTCCGATTTCGAAACACACAGAAACGAAACGAAAGTCGCGCGAAGAAAGTTCTCCGCGAATGCAGAAATTAAATTGAATTACCAGAAAATTGAATGAAACACATTTCCTGAAGGATTTCCCTCATCTTCGGTGTGCAAGGGTGCAAGGTAAATTGAGTTGTAATTGATGGACCACAGTGAGTGCCATCATTAATCACTGGGAAAAGCAAGATGCTCAATAGTTTCATCCACGAGCTTTAATTCAGACAATTAATGAGTTATTGCCAGCGAATGAGGAAAGGTATCCGACCTGCGAAACAAAAGAAACCGATTGTTAACATTTCACTGTCGACACTGTTGTTGTGGCTGCTTAAAGCCATTCATTTTGCTGTACCCCGGTATTTGTATCAGTGTATCTCAGCTTCTGGCCCTGTGTGGCCGCTAACTTAATAGGAAAGCTCAGACGCTCTGGAGCTCCGTAATTAATTGTCGAGCGATGTTACATAAGCCAAACAGCTGGCCTACCCCAACTGGTCACAACAACAGAAGGGAATCGCTTTGAATCGTCTTCGTGGGCAATCGAAGCGTCGCCAAATGTTTTACGATACTTTCTTTTTTCGGCTCACAGCCCGTAAAAATGCGTCGAAGAAAGCCTTTTCGTTTCAGTCGATCAACTGCAAAATTATGAAAATAATACCAGCGGGGGAGTAAATGAGTGACATATGAAAATATCTATTTCAACGGGCCCTGACGTAGATAGCAATTATGGTGCTTTAAGGTGATATTAAGTATACGCATATAATAATATGTTTTGAAAAATAAAAGTATTTTACAATATCAGTTTTTTGTGCCTATACTGGCACTATAGCAATCCCAATCATTTCTGATTTGCCTATATTTTTCCCTTGAAACTATCATTTCGCTGCTTAAATGAATCGCAAACCACATATTAATTTCCAGTGAGCCATGGAATTGTGGTTAGTGGTGCAGTGGTGCAGTTAAGTGAAATGCGAATGGGTTGGCAGATGGGAAATGGAAGATGCAAGATGGGGAGCACATCCTCGTGAGTCGCAAGCAATCTGCTTGACTCGCACTTTCATTTTGCCAGCTTTTAAATCCCGTTTGCCGACGTTGAAGAAGCAACTTTCTTGTCGAGAGCACTCTTATCATCCGACAGCAGCAGACGCAGGCACAGATATAGATACATTTTGAGATACGGATGGAGATGCAAATGCAGATGCAAACGCGGCCTTTTTAATATTTTTCATATGCAAGTGCTGTCAGTTGACATTCTCCCAAGATGTTCGTGTCAAAATGGTTTCACGGCCACTTGAATTCAGTTCGGAGGGAAGTGTAAATTTAATTCCATTTTATGAAAGCAGCGATTGCATCACATTTCGTATGCCAGCGGTTTTAATTTGGGTTTACAGCACCGACTTAATGACATAAATGCCCGCCGACTTTCTAAAGCACCGCGAAATAACAGCCAAATAGCCTGGCCAAAAGCAAAGCAAACAGCTGGCGGTTCAGGTGCTAGCCACGCATGTAAATCACTCAATTTTGGGAGAGTGCCAGTCAGTTCAAGGGGGACAACGCCCCGAAAAACAATCAGAGCCTAATGGGCGCTCCAACATCGCGGCGAAATTGGCAGCTAATTGGCGAAAACAGCACACAATTAGACGCAACCCGGCGAGATTAGATTGCATTGCTGGCCATTTTGGGGGATCAGCTGAAATCGAAAGTCCTACCAGAGTCGATTAAAGTCGAAACCATTCCAAAAAGGTCTGAGTCAAGTTCCTCACGTAGATGCCATTATTAGGCTTTCGAGAGTGAGAGCAGTTAAGTCGAGAAATCGGCATGTTAAAGCCATTCAGGAGTGGCAACAAATATTTATTGTGGGTCGTAACACATTAAAGAGTGAGAAAGGTTCTGGACAACACAACACATGAAATCAATACATCGGATTGCCTTCGCCTTGTCTGGAAAAAGATGAGGATGAAAGCCGGCTTAAGATCAACCCGCTTCAGTGATTTCAAGTTGTCAAACATTTGACAGGTTGTTTGGAAATTTATAAGTTTTTTTTATATATGTATAAGCATACAGCTTGCTCTTGAGACTTGCTCTTCAGATATACAAATCAGACATCAGTGTTTACAAATGGAATGGGTTAGAATTAAGTTTCAAATTATGTTTATAATGATATTTTAACTCAGTTTTAATTCCACTTTGGATGATAACCTTTAATTATTCCAGTAAAGTATTTAGTTAAAATGAAGATGACAAAAAGTCTGGCAATAATGTAGAATAAAGCTCGACCATCTGACCTTCGACACTATCTTTCATATTTTTTTTCAGCCCTGCTATAATAGCAGAAAATATGTTTGGGTGAATGCACCTGACACCCGACCGCAACAGATGGTCAACTGGGTGGTGATGTGTCCATCTCTTGGCCAAGTTGTTCTCGGCTAACGGTTATGTCACTAACAGTTCCCAGGCTACCATAAATGCGCGTTTACGAGCGCTTGCGACCGTTAGTAATAGACGTTTGTCAACCGGCCACCATCCGAAACTGGTTAAGAGCCATTGTCTAACTTTTGTGCTTTGTGGATTCGCAGTTTCTCAGACGAGCGTGTCGTAAACGATGATTGTCAGCTTATTAGCCGCATTACCCCTGAACCCCTGAGCTCCTGAAACCCAAGTAGGTACTATTGGAAATCCAGAGCACACACAGAACCGCCCGAGACATCAGTTTGCATTAGATCAAAGGGGAGTGGACGTCATAGACGGGGCCAAACTTTTGTGACTTAATTGAGAAACTTCGTTTCGGATGAGCGCCGCTGTAGAAAACAGAAAACTGAACAGAACAGAAAACTGCAGAACACTGGAGAACAGACAGAATACAGAATAATATAGTAAAAGCAGGGAGGCAGAAATCTGATTAAACGCTGCCTCAGCGAAAAGTTGCTTCAACTATATCAGGGCGGAATATTAGAGCATGAAGGTAGACCGAGCAAAAACTATAGCTAAATCTCACTTGCGTGGATCCCGTGGGGAAGTTGAGGCTGGGGAAGACGCAGTTGAAGGGTTTGAACTAATTGTAATGTTCAAAACTAATTTGCATTTGGTGCCATATTCATGGCCCCGCAACCCCTGTGCACTCTTTGAATAATTAATGCAACGAATATGTTAGACCAACCTTCGGGGAGAGCATTAGGCTTAAATCGCCGGGTTGTATGAACATTTTAATGAAATATTTAGACAGCCCAATTGCGGCAGCACATAGGAATAATAGGCACCGATGAGAAAAAATTTGAGAAAAGAGCAAATGATAAATGAAGCTCCCTAATGGCCTGGCAATGATCTTTATGTTTCCATTAGAGGGTGGCATTATTAGCTTACTGTCTACCCAAATCCCCGGTGCATTTTGATGCATAAACAAAGCGATTTGAGTGGAGTGTGCTTTGTGAATAACAATCAAGCGCCGCATGTCTTGAAACATTTTCTCATATTCCACACATCTAAGAAAACAACTTTCAATCAGTAAATTTTAGACAGCAGCTTAAGTTTTTATGGATTGGGCTGGATTTATTAGTTCACGATGGAGGCAAGCATTGTCTATGGACTAGAAAACCAATTTACAAATTGAGATAGAACAACAAATATTTTATAGGTCAAAAATCATGAACAATTAACCCCTCCCTCAGGATATAAAATGCTGTGTTTTGCCTTTAATTTTCCATTGACTTTTAGCTCATTAATTTGGCATCGCTCCAAACACCAAATACCTGCATCTGAAACGTTTGAGCTTCGCTCCTTGAATGGCAGCTGAAAGGCGGAGCAATGAAGGTTGCTCTACAGGATCTGAAGTGTCGGTAGAATCCGTCGATTTTTCAGAACAAAAACATTAGAGCAGCGCGGAGATTAATTAAGACAAAGCGCCAACATGCATTTTTCAATTAAGCGCACAATCGCTTTAACGCTAAAGAAAACAAACAATGAAATGGCAAACAAGAAGCCCGCTGATTCGCTTTGTACAAAGCAATTGTGCAGTCAGCGGTTTTGCACCAACAAACTCGGTTCTGTAATAGTTGGCAATGCATTCGACTGAGCACTGCTCCCAAAAGCGAAAGTGAAAATGCAACACGAAACTAACATGATCTGGTCTTTGAGTCTGAAGTCTGCACTGAGAGGTCTGGGCGTAGTACCAACGCATCTGAAACGCCTAAGATGTGTAAACACAAACAAAATTGTGTACATTTTCACTTTTCCCAGGCGCAAAAGCTTTGGACCTGGAGCCCGTGAACGGAATACAGCGTGTGGCGTGTCAGAAAAACCAACTGCGACGAATGGCAGAGGCAAATAAAAAGTTGGCGACGTGCTTTGTGTGCTGAGGCTGCGACTGTTTTACATTTTATTTATTTTTCTGGTTACCAGGAGGGAGGAGGAGGTGGCCCTTGGCACGAGCCCTCCGGTTGAGATGCCCATCAACTGGGTAGCAGCAAATCATTCACATTACCCGGCCTGATTAGCGTCGGGCTTTAAAACAAACGAAATTATTTTAAGTGCACTTGGAAAAATGAGCCGAAAATTCACGCTTGAAATGAGTAAGCCCTACTTAGGATGGGAATATATAATTGTTAAAAACGAGAAAATTATGTTTGGTAGGCGTAGGCCTTAGGTGAATTTCAAAAACTAGACATTAGGGCTTTAAACAATGACACTAAATTAATTTTTGTCGTGTATAAATCAAATGCTAACCAGTGAAAGCATCTTTCCATGTAAATTCCTTTCATTATTTTTTTATCAACGGTTTTACCACCGATGACATACCAGGAATCCGTGGAATATGAAACCTGAGTGTTTTCGGTGCACCTTTACTTTCGGTTGTACCTTTATCCTTTGAAGGACGCACGTAATGCGCTTATCATGCCGTTTGCGAATTTTTTCGGTTGCCTGTCACGTTTCATAAAGTTATTTATTCGTGGGATCGGGGAATTGGCCACATTTTCGTGGCATCGAACAAAGGAAGACCCCTTTTGAATTTCGTAATTATCCATTACAGAACTACAACGAATCGGAATTGGAAACTGGGGAATGTAAGAGAAGCTTCAAGGCGCAGGATAATGAAAATGCAGAGCCAGGACATCGCCGAAACGAAATTAAAAGCAAACAGCCACAGAAAGCGTCGATGCAGCACGCTTCTCGTGGGAATTATGTTGCTGTTTAAAGTGGGAATGATTGCATCCGAGGCCCCGGAGATTAAGGATGCTTACAGCCAACCCCTCACGACGATGGGAGGTCAGCCTCGTAACGATGACAACACTTTTCGACCCATCCTGCCCATCGACATCAGTCCTGAGTTCATTTCCCGCAATGTCTTCACCAAGACGGGACAATACCGGGTCTTCCAGCCTGCGGAAACTGAGAGTGATCTCCGCCTGACGGTGGCCATGAGGCGCCGGAATTTTAAGCATCCTTCCCAGGCATCGCCAAAAGAAAAACACCAAAGCTCACAAGTCTCAGAGGTCATAAAGGCCAAGAACGACGTAAGAAACTCCACAGCGTCGCTTGATGCCGAGTTGAAGGGCCTGGAGGATTTATTGGTGGAGTATGTGGAGCAGTTCTTCAGCCAGGGAAAGTACGAGCCAACTCCCGGCTTGGTTTTGGCTTTGCAGCAGAATCACTCAAGCCCACAACATCCGAAAAATGCCAGACGCTCCGCACGTAGCCTTTTGGAGGACACCAATGTAGAGCTGAATATCCCAAGAGCTTTTGGCAGCGCACGTTTGTTATTCTTTAGTGGTACGTAGAAAGTATTAGTGAGATTTAAATCAATATAATAAGCTAATTACCAATTTCTTCAGGCTTAAAGAAAGTAATGTGGCCAATCTACATGGGATTACAGGTGCTGAAGAGTGTACTCCTGGCCATGTTTTTGCCCACCATCATAGGCAGCGTTAGTCGACTGATTGGAAAAGGTAGATATTATAAATCAATGTTGAATTTTGACCTTCATTTAAATCTCCACCTTGGTTAGGCATCACATCCGGTTCCGCTGGCTCGGTGCCATTGTTCATCCGCCCCATGGAGCCGCCGCAGGAACTAGACTTCCGGGACAATAGCATGAACTTCGATGACGATAGCAAGTTTTCCTTGGCCGACGACGGCAAAACACAACCTGGCTATGAGTACAATGCAGGTGGGACATAAATAATTTATAAATATTTTATACTTCTTATATTTATGCGCTTGGTTTGTCCTTCAGAGGCATCCCAGCAGCAGACCCAGTACGCTCAGGTGAACGGAAATTCGCTGAGTCAGGCAACGCTGTCTCGTTATGGGGGCCAGCAGATGATGCAGGATACATATCTCAGTGCCCTGCAAAGTATTGGAGCAGCATCCTTTAAAAATTCGCAGAGTCTCTCGGGATCTTCCAGCTCTTTAGGGGGTGTAGGTGGGGCGGCACCTGGTATGACTAAGAAGCCCGCTCCCGCGGTGATGAACACCTTCCAGAGTTTCCAGAAAGTGCCCAGTTCCTCACTGCTCCTCTCCAACTACGATCCCTTCTACAGCCCGCTTCTATCGCGACTGGATTCCGTATTCGGCCAGCTCAAGCTAAATCCGGAGAACGAGGCCTGTCGGCAAAAACTCATCTGTTTGATGTATGCCAACCCCGCTAAATATGCTCCATACAGCAACCTGGTTTCGGCGCAACTGAGCAGGTGAGTCCATAAACGACCAAAAAGTATGCTTCAAATATAAAAAAAATGGAAGTCGCAAAAGAATACAAATTTATATATGTGTGATGGGATGGGAAGAAAATGGACCATGCCATATATTTAATGTAACATATTAAGAGAATTGAGTAACATGCGATTTTCGTAAGATATCTTAACCCTTAAGTTATGTTTCCATGATTGAATTACCTTCGAAACCATAGCATGTAGCACACCTCGTATTTTACATCTGAAACATATCAACGAAAGCTAAAATGTAATCAATCTATTTGCAGAGAACTCAATGAACTGCGCAAACCGACCTCCGACAACCCGGACATCCTTCGCTTCTTCAAGTACATGAGGGCGGCAAAGGACGGCCAGGATGGAATCGACTGCGACCAGTCCTTTGCCAAGTGCACGGAGCTAAAGGACTTTGAGAACCCGGCCATGCTGTCCACCTACAACGACATCAACAAACTGGTCCAAGCACGAAAATTAGCGTAGGGGCGCCCAAGAGCGTTGCGGGATCAGGATCAGGGAGCAGATTGAGGTTGTGAGGTGACAGCCAGCAAAGTTCGTGGGAGTCACGTCAAAAGTCCGTAGACTGGCTGTCTGTCTGTTTCGTCCTGTCCAGGAATGGGAGCTGTAATTATGCAAATTGTACTTTAGATAGCCTAGCCATATATACATGTCTATATATACAAACAAGTTCGTTAGACGCTCCACCGACGGCAGCTGTCAGCGGAGGGTTGGGTTTGGGGTTTTCCATGGGGGCTTCATTATTATGCTGTAAATAGAAAAGTTTTTTGGTAGTTTAATTAGCGCAAACACCAATTACAGGATGATGCTGTTATATTTAGCCATTTAGATGAATTTCTTTAGGTATTTATTTTTAGCCTATGAATATGATTCATTTTAACCAATTTATGTTTAATATTTATTCTGTTGTTGTTATCCAAGTAGTCAGCGAGCGTTGTTCATTGTCATTGAATAATCAATAAAACTATGTTGTACCACGAACTCAACTGCATTTATCCTTTTCACTTTTTCCCTTCCTAAGCTGTAAAATCCTATACCTTCAAGTCCTTGGTATCGATTTTCGGTTGGCGGCACGTTTGGAAGCTCACGTTAACCAGCTTGTGACACACCTTCCCAGCGTGATTCCAAATATTTGCATTTCGAAGTAAACAGTATAAGGTGATGCAAGTACAAAATTAAAAGCAAACTCTTAGTATTATAATTCGCAAGCCGTTAATTAATTAAGTTGCACCTCTGGTAAGAATAATATAATTAAAACAAATGTGAGTTTATTTGCGTATTATAAATGAATTTGTTGGATTTGTTTACCTTTTAAAATTGGTTTCAATTTGTTTGGTGATTGCTCATTTGAAGGGCAATTCAGAGGGCAACGAAGCCTTTAGCCCAGATTTGAAATTAATTATTTACATCTTTACTAAATGCTTGATTGTATTAACATTTTTGATAGTCAATTAATTTTTTTTCTCCCTATTATTGCAGTTTTTTATATTTCAGTTTGCCCTCATCCATCAATGTTTTTCATTTTCGGTAATTTGCCCTGGGCTTGATTTTTAATTTGATTTTTAACAAACAAGTGTTATTGCTGTTTAAGGTCCTTAAAGCCAACCCAGGCAGATGATACGACGTGCATGGGAGAATGCGAATAGCAAACCAGACGCGACCCCTCCCCGGCTGGACAACGCGCACTTAGCCTGCAATCTCACAGACCCCAACTGAAATAGGGAAACAATTTCGCCCCGGGGACCTCTGTTGTGGCCCCTTCGTTAGTTTGGAAAATTGTGTCAGTTTGGCGTTGGAAAAGCCCGCAGAAATTTTGCACATTGCTTTGATTTTTGTGGCAGCTGGCTTGCGGATTTTCCCCCCGTTGCAGCAACAGTACTTGCCACTTGCCGCAGAAATCGGAGCGGTATGCGAAAGCTAATGCATGCAATTGCCCAGTTTGTTCACATTTTGCCATGACTTTAGCCAAAAGAGTGTGGCAGCTGCCTCGTGGGCGTTTCCACAAACCAGTTCGCAGTAAAAGTAATAAGTGTCTGTGAGGCAAGAGACCGAAAGTTACATAATGCCCTCCGGGCTGTGACGTACGTTTTCCCGGAATGAGTCACTTATCCAGCGGTGTTGTCTCTTTAAATCAAACTCGAATTAAAGCCAAGGCCTCGACGTGTGCCACAATAATTTTGGGATTTTCTCAAGGCACACGAACGACCGAAAGACCCACTGTCTGCGCGATCGTCCCAGCCGGACGTTCAGGTCGTTGTCTCTCGCCCACAGTTTTAGCCGCCAAGTTAACACCCAATCGGTGGTCGGTGATCGGCGGAACGGCGGATCGAAGCCACAACCTACCGCAATTGCGAGCGTGTTGAGATCTCTGCTCTCGACCATCATCATTATTGTTGTGGGCCAAAAGCGACGACAGCCATTGTGTGCTGACTTTTTTTATGTTTCGTGCGTTGTTGACTTCTCCTCTCGCCACTTCTCGAATTTCATATAAAATCTTTGCCGACCAGCAGCCAAGGCACAGTCGCTGTTGAGCCAGCAGAAAGGCAGATCCGCTCGAAAGGATACTCAAAGTAAAAACCACCTCAAGCATTTATAGGAAACAGCAAAAGGTAAACAGCGGAAAAAACCGAAAGCCCCAAAAAAATAAAACAACCAAGTGAAGTGAAGTGAAATGAACTGCGAGAAATTGTGTAATAAGCAAATGAAATGGATGTGGGGAGGAGATAATATTGCCATTTTTAACGACCGTTCAGTTGTGACCGGGAACAAAATCGATTTAACATGATAAAATGGAAAGCAGTAAAAAAAGTTCTTCGAAAATAATTTAATCTTGTATCTGGTAATCTTAATGAATACATCAATTGATGTGATAATTAAGTCGGGTTCAAGGCTGGCTGTTTATGTTGACTCCCTAACGAGGCATCATTTCCATACATCATCATGGCCCTTTCGTAACATCGACCATCGCCAGTCAACATTTCATTGACCTTCAATGGCGAATGCAAATGGAACGAAAACAAAAGCAAACAAACACGACACAGTGACCACCACTTGTGTCCGCTTTCGAAATCCCATTTGGAGACCGTTGACTGCGCAAAATATTCGCCATGAATCATTAATAGATTCGATTATCCATAAATCATCCCATCCCATGTTTTTTTGGTCACCATAAATTTGAGGACATTTATTGTCTGCTTTTGGGCGCACAACTCGTATTTGCTATAAACTTTCTACTTTCCCGCCATACACTACTTTCAGTTGCATACTGGACGGCGATTAAAAAACTTTTGCTATATATTTTGGCCAGTTCTTGCTGAGTGGACATTGAACTTCCATGAAGTTGCCACGAATTTGTTCCAAACCACAAGCGGATTGCCAAACAATCGGCGAGCTGATGAGTCCGAATCAGGGTTTGGCCCAAATTGGAGCGAATTGAAAGTAAAAGCCACTGGGCGAAAGACTCCCTCGAGCATAACGAACTATTCCGTTTCGGGAGGCGGTTGGATATAAGAAACAATTTTCAAACTATGGGGGCAACCCGGAATTTCCTTATAAGATATGAAACAGCTTTAATATTTGCCTTAAATTTTTACAAATGGTATATATATAGCAAATGCTTTTGGTTCATATATAGCTTTATTTTTGTGGCATAAATAGGCCCTGTCGAGCCCACTGTTCATTTATCAAATACGCCCTATTGCATTTCTTTTTTTTAAAGCACATTAGGCCCGCTGTTTATGCTTTTAAGCTCCGGCACGAGATTCAATTACGTGCCTTTTTGCCGCCTCATTGCTGCCAAAGGGTTAAGCAAACCGGTCCGCCTGCATTTCACTTTGGTCACGAATCCAGCTTCTTGGTGGCTTTTATCTGGCGTTTTCGGCTGCAGAAAGCTCGCCCCGAGAAATTTGAGCAAACTTGGGCTAACAGTAAACACCAAACTGTTAAGAGCGCTACGTGCGGCTTTTAGTTGGCCTGAAAGCGAGAGTTATTACGTGTGAGCGGCTAATTGCGAAGCCCGGCAATCGATGCCACTTGAAGAGAAGTGTGTCAGTTGCGAGCGCAGAGTCGATCCGTTAGGCCAATGAGCAGATAATGGCCCGATCGTAAAAGTTGCCAAAAAAGTTGTCAACAGACGTATAAAAATATATATTTTTTACACTGCACGAGGTTGGAATAATCTAGAGACAGAGAAAACTGTGCCATCGGACGTGTTTTAAGCCACTTCTTTTCCTGCTTTTCGCTTTTAGCCATGGCAATGAGAGCGCTCGTCTTGCTGGCCGTCTTCACTTTGGTGGTCGGCGAAGGTCTCCGTCTGCCCGACCAGCAGTCGTCCAACAACGTCCAGCAGGTTTATGCGCCGCAGATCCAGCAGATTCCCCCACCGCAACAGCAGCAACAACAACAGCAGCAGCCAGGAGTGGGCGAGGAGCGCGGCAGGTCCTCCATTCTAAGCATCTTTGGTCTGGGCAACGACAACGACCCTTACCTGTCAAAGACAAACGGCAACTGCCTGGGTGGCGATCTTTCCGAGTGCTTTAAGACCCAGGCCCTCAACACCTTCGATGAGATCTTCTACAGGGACTCGTACAAGTAAGAGAATTTTTTAAAATTAAAATTTTTAAGTTAACCTTAATTTCATAAACATTTATATAATTGAACCGAGGCTCATCATCATTTCCACCTTGAGCTTCATAAAAAGGACAACTGTTGAGTGATATTAATGAAGTTATTTCCTCAATTCCCAGGCTCTCTGACTTTGCCCGAGTGGTTCGCCTGCCGGAAACACAGCAGCGGTCCCTGCTTCAGGAACCTTTCGAGTACTCCGAGGAGCCACGTGGCGAAGACGACGACTGGAATCAGCTGGTGAAATATGCCTTGCGCCGGGCCGAACGGTAAGCTGTCACAATTAACGAAATGACTACGACTCGTGCCGGATGCAAATTAACTTGGGTCCCCATCTTATGCATAAAATATGAGATTTTTATGAAAATGTAAATGTCCGTTTTTGACACGTTCTTGTATTTTTTTCTACTTGCAGCTTCATCAAGTCCACGGCTCTGGAGGTTGAGTGGCCCGAGGAGCTTACTGAAGCCGGTCGTTACGAGGCCCGATTCATTGGAAATGACATCGATGATGAATTGGACGGTTTTGATAATAGCCAACGTGCTGGACATTTCTGTGAGTACCCTGTCTATTTTTGCAAGGATTCTTGGAAGCTAATTATAGATTCGGAAAAGTTTTAAAAATGTTTTGAATCTTAAATAATTACAATTTTCAAGAATCTTTAAAATTGTTAACAAATTTTAAAAATATAAATAATTGCAATTTATTTGTTATTTCCATTTACAGCCCGTAAGAAGCTGAAGAAAATGATCATTCCTCTACTGCTGGTGCTGAAGATTTTCAAGCTGAAGCTGCTGCTCTTCTTGCCCTTCATCCTGGGAATTGCTGGTCTGAAGAAGATCCTTGGCCTGGCTGCCATTATCCTGCCTGGACTGTTTGCCTACTTTAAGCTCTGCCGCCCGCCTGGTGGTGTTGGAGGAGCCTTCGGCGGCGGATTGTCCGGTCTCTTCGGCAGCAAGAACACCTTCCCCGAGTACAATCCCCAGGGCGTGGGTGCTGCTACTTACTACCACCACCACGAGCATTTCGAGGGCGGCCATGGCGGCCCAGGACCTTTCTACCGCCAGGAGCCTAGCTTCGCCAAGCCCTACACCGACTACTACAGCAAGAGCTACCAGGGCCAGCAGGTGCAGCAGCAGCAGGTCGCCGGCAACTCGGTGAGCTTCGGAGATCCCCAGGAGGCTGCCTACAACGGCTACTACGGACGCAATTCCGGCAAGGACATTGCTGCCGAGCCCCAGAAGACGAAGTAAACATAAGGCCTTTGTCCATAACTATTTTGTTATTTATTTGGCCCTCGGCCTTTTTGCATTCCTATAAGAATATTTATTTCTTTAATTGTAAATAAAACAATCTCAAATTGAAAGTCAATTATATTTTTTCTATGGAGAAATACTGCCAATGGGAGTGGCCGGCCAGTAAAAGCACACAGACACAGAGGAGGTGAGGTGGCAATATCCAATTAATGGCAAAAATTTCACTTCAAAATGTTTTCCAAATTCTGCACTCGCTCTGCTTTTACTCACTCGGAGCTGCTACAAATAAAATGCAGCTTTTAATTAAGGCAATGAAATGCCTAGGCGAGAAACTGGGAAAAAGTGGACTAGCGTGTTGTTTGATTATTCCACACGAGGGTCTCCTCAAAGTTCCCAGAAAAGTTAATAAATAAAATTAAAACTTAAACGTTCAATTAAATTTGAACCAAAAGTTACTTAAGTTTTTTGGCAGCCTCTGTATTGATTTTAGTTGGATGAAGATGAGAAAATCAAATTAAAATGGACACGCCTAGGGCTTGCCCTTACTTCCAAAATGTATTTACTGTATGGTTCTCCTTTCGCCAAAAATGAAATGCTTACGGTATTTATTAACATGTTATTATATGTATATTAAAATACTTTCGAAAATTAAAAAGGAAATAAACATTTCCAGTTAAATGTATTTATTGTTTTATTTACTTATTGCTCATACTAATGGAACTCCCCAGATTGGCTTGGCCAACTTCAAAGTCAATGCCAAAAGAGTGATATTGGAGGCTTAGTGGCTCAGTAGCCTGTGTCTGGCGTTGTCAACACCGTCGGAGGAGTCGACCGGCCTGGACCACATTTTCCGAAAGAAAGCGCACCAGCTACTACTAGTGTTGGGCTTGAGGCGGCCTGCTTGAGATTGAGAAATTGTTATGACTTTGACGGGAGCCAGTTAAGCAGCCAAGTAGGATACCGAAAGAAACTATTGACGTGTGTATTTAGAAAATGTAAGAATGAAAAAACGACTTAACATGGTCCTGGTCCTTAAACTATCATATGAGCGAAGACCTACAGTTTTTGAACTGGTAAACTTCTAAATAATAATTTTTGAATACCAAAAAACTTAAAAAATACACATATTCCCAAATAACATTGAACATTTTGTCAGTGTAGCAATTGCCAGGGCGGACGCAATTAGATTTTGGTGTGGTTTGATTTGGGACCTGCATTGGTAGATTCAGGGGAGTAGAGGAGGCGGGGATCACAACGGTTTATGGACAGATCGCCTAGCGGTTTTTTTTGCGATCACCTGTACACACACGCTACACACTCGCACACACCTGAGCTACCCATTAAACCACTTTCGTGGCCTGGCGTCCCACTTTTGTCGCTCAGTGTCCAGCCGGCTAGCCTACTTCCAGTTCTTTGGAAATTTGAAATTCGAACAGCCATTGCGGCTGGCCTCCAATTTTCGGTGTATGTAATAACTTTTGGTCTTAGCGGGGAAATTGATTGAATTTCCCCGGTAAATGGCCAGCGGACGTGCAACCTGTTGGGCCGTCACGCCCCAAGGGAGGCGTTTTCGATCCGTAATAAATGCAATAAATTACACTTGCTCTTAATCTGTTCCGGCTGAAAGCAAAAGCCCCGGGACCCGCAAAAAGCAACCAACATAGTATAAACGCGGTGAATGCAACTCACATCGCGTGTGGCAGAATGAAATTGGCTGGGATGAAGGGCGTTCCCTTCGCTGTGGGAAAAAGAACACCAGTTTTCACAGCCCCACCACAGCTGATAGCATCAATGGAGCGTTGTCAGCGGGGTTTCCGACAATGTATTACATATGGGCCAAGAACTTATGGAATGGGTAAAATTTAAGCTTCTTTATTTGTGCACCGATGAGTTTTTATTAAAATATGTGTTTAGGGATAAAAAATATAAAGAAAAGAATGTACCATATGAATTAAAAGCTTGAACTTAAGTTAATAGTCAATGAAAAATGTACATCTCTTCAATATTTCTATAAAATTTGCGTTTTTTAAAGTATACCCTTAGCTCCCCGCCTCTATTTTTTAGTTTTTTATTAAAAGAAAATTAATTGGAGTAACTAGAAAAAGCCATCTCGTTTGCATGCGTGTTGTCAATGACAGTCTGCCATGCCAGTTTCCCTACCAATCCACCACCGATGGCCACTTTTCCATCATCTCCTACTTTTCCCCACCAGAGTCTGGGAGTGTGTGGGAAAATTGGCCTCTTTGCTGTTGGGAATTAGGTCTGTTGTTTACTTTCAGCTGGCTTTTGTTATTGCTGACGACCCACGCTGCCAAACAATACAAAGACAAGCTACGGAAGAATCAACAGAAGCACATACACGAGTATAAACAAGCCCATGAGTAGAACGTGGTGGCAAGTTCAAAGACAAGGCCATAAAACAACAGCTTCCAAGGAGGCGGCTAGCTAGTAGAATTTCCCAAAACTGGCCAAACAAGTAGTACCGCCAGTGGCAGTAGCTTGTCTTTTCGGGACCAGTTGTTCCAGAGTGCTGCAGAAAAATCAACTTGAGTTGCCTGCAAAAACAATCGCTGACTGCGCGGCCGGCGTCGACGATGGCAGAGACCTGTATTGTGGTTGCTGCGCTTTTGGCCGCTTTTCATATAAAATCGAAATCACTGGCGGAAAATTCGCATTAGGTTTTCTATCAAGACGACGATGTCAACAGCAAGAGCGTAGCATTCAAGCAGAGCGAAGACGCGGGCGTTTGTGAGAGTGTGTGTGATCAAGTGCCGCAAGGATAAGGCCAGGATATACAAAATATAAATGTGACATTTCTTTAGTGACACCGATACAAATTTTTCCAAATAAATAAACAAAAAAGCTCCAAGAACAGACAAAACATCGGTCGAAATTAAAGAACGTAAAAATCAACTATGAAAGCGTTTAAGGTCTGCACGCTTCTAGCGTTCTTCCTCGTCTTTGTTTCCGCCCGCGGCAGCAAGCTACGGGATGGCCCAATAACGGTAAGAAAAAGTCAGGAGTCGCGAACAGTTTGCGATAGCAGGGGCATTAATTGCCACCAAAAAGGATACGGTATTTAGCCCAGGGACAGAATCCAATGGCCTTTCTCTTAAATGTCCGAATTTATTGCTTTATCCAAAAGTTCATCTTCAAGGGCGTCAGTGGAAACTCTCAAGGATAAGATAGCAAGGAAAATGGATTGTTTACCTCACTTTCTTTCCAAAGCGATTATCCTTCTTATTAAGCTCAGGGTAATGCTTTTGCACTTTGTAAACAATTCTGAAATTCGACAGGATCCTTTTCAATTGGTAATTCTATTATAAAATGAAGAATTACATTTTTGTGAAATTAGCTTTACAATTAATAGCTATGATAAAGAGACAGCAAATTATAGTTATTTAAATTGAATGGATAATTTTATCAGGATATTGTTTTTTTTGTTACCTGGGACAAATGTAGTTATTTTATTAAACATTTTTCTTTAAAAAACAAAACATAAAAATGCATCTCACGCTTTCTTCAGATAACCGACGACGAGCGACGAAATATCGAGGACTTCCTGTTGGCGAAATTAAAACAGAACTGCAGACAGGAGGACGATAGAGCATGTAGGATGATAAAAATGTCGATTGTGATGAATCACCTGTGGTTAAATACACGGCTTGACCTCGGCGACCGTGTCAAGGTCACGGAGAACTGGTAAGTAAAAACTGAACCAATATGTCATAAAAAACTAAAACATAAAATATATTTAATTAAGACCCAAAATTATGCAAACAATAATTTCCGCAGGAACATCTCGATGGTGCCGGATGAGCCGGAAGTGAACCAGCTCCTGGCCCGTTCCCTGGGCTCCGACGAGGAAACCTTCGCCCTGCTGATGGCCAACAAGCTGTGGAAGTTTATCCGCTCACGGTCCCTGCGCTACAAGTTCTCGGAAAACGCCGACTTCGTTATGAACAGCGACCCGGAGGGCGCCCTCAATGTGGGCGTATCTGTGAAGCCGCTGGAGGCTTTGCAGGAGGGCCGAGGCAAGATGAAGAACATGGGACCCGTGCTGATGATGATGGCGGCCAAGACGGGCATGGTGGGGGCGCTCTTGTTGAAGGGACTTTTCCTACTGGCTGGAAAGGCGCTGATCGTATCAAAGATCGCCCTACTCCTAGCGGTGATAATCTCGCTGAAGAAGCTGCTATCCAGCAAGAAGACCATCGTGGAGGTGCCGTCGCACCACGACAGCTACAGCTCCGGCTGGTCCAGGGCTTTCGACGGATTCGTGGAGGGGCTGGTGGATGTGCCCGCCGACGTTTTGGCCAAAGAACTGCAGCACCAGCAGAAGCAGGAGCAGGCCCAAAACCTGGCCTACAGCGGCCAACAGCCGGGAAAAGTGGCGCAATAAACTTAATTCGACTTGTTATGTATGTCATTAGATCAGGAATGAACTAAATTGGGTTTTCCCCTAACAATTTCCTGCTGGCTTGGGGCTCTCACACTTTTTTATCGCTCTTTTAGGATCTCTAGCTGCTGCTACTTTCTCTACTTTTTTTCCTTTTCTCTCTTTCTGACACTCTCTCTCTCTTGTTTAGTATCATAGTACTTTAGTTTTCTAATCACTCACTTTCACTTTTCCATTTTCTCAATTTCGCTCACTCTCACATTTGTAATTTATTTATACATAAACGTACTCTTACACTTAATTTATTTATTTATTATTAACTATAATATTGCATAAATAAAACGCAAATTTAATTTTTGAACAACTTTCTGCTCAATTCTTTATTTTTTTTTTTCACTTTTTGTAGCAATTTATTTGCTAATTACAGAGACATTGAACTAGACTAAGTGTGTGCGCTAGGTTTTTACTAAAATAAGAACAATTCAATAAATAATAACAATAAGTTAGCTCATCTAGCTGAGCGCAGCCTGAAGCACTCGATTCCAATTCCGATTCCGATGTCCGGTGTCCCAAATCCGATATCCTATGCTCGGTGTCCTTATGGCAGGAGGTGGACCTCCTACTACCCACGGGGTCTTTGGTAGCTGCTAATTGGCTAATAGTCGCCTCAGGTGCGGAAGTACGGCATGTGGGGTTGCACATAGTTGTAAATCAGAGGACGCCGGGCTGGGGTGGCTGCAACACAAGATTCATGGTCAATTAGTCATGTAGGTAATCCTATTTGCTGTATTTTGATTCGGGATTTGATAAGAGTGCCCAAAGGAGGTGAATAAAAGTCCCAGTTTAATAACTATGTGTAATATCCTTTGTATATCCTGTGCATATCCTTTTCTTGGATTCGTAATTTATCAAAGCGTATGGCTTCAACGGCCATGGTATTCGTTCAGCGAAAAAGTATGCTATAGAAATATAAAAATCCCCCTGGTGCTTTTTTGATAAAATTATGGAAGTCTCTTGTTTTTAAACTACAATATTGGTAAGTAGCCGTGAAGATTTGTTCAAAGATTATATTTTTACCCCTGAGTTGATCTTAATTTTACCCTTTCTTAATGTCTAAAAAAGCTACAGACACAGTCTCATCCCTTCAATGTTCTTTCTAGGTGATAAATATTTGTGCTTTGGCTTTGTGATGGCTGCAACGTGCCCAGGCCCAAAACCCACACCCCAAGAGTGCGTGCCAAGAGGCAAATCTAAGGCATAAATACTTTGCTCAGTCATCGTCGTCATAGTCCTCTTCAATGGCACCCTCGGACGCCGCTGCCGCCACCGCCAGCACATTCAGGGAGTTCAACTTGGCCCGGGATAGGTGGGGGTAGGATGGATGGGATTTGGGTTGTCTGGGTGCCCTATCTGAAAGATCGAAAATGTTGTGTCACTTACACTTACTCTTCGCTATCCAAGAGTCCTCACGCTTGATCTTGTGACCCAATCCGCCGAGGCCGCCAAGGGCTGCCAGAGCTGCGGTGTTGTTGCTGCCGTCGGAGGCCACTTGGGAAGAGTGCAGGTGGCTCTCGGCGCTCAAGCTTTCTATGGCCGGATGACTAGGATGTCCGGGCAATTGGCCACCGCCTGCCATGGCCAGGTGGTGCAGCGAAGCAGGATACATTTCTGGCGAGATTTCTGCGCCGTGCAGTGGATAGTCCATGCCGTAGGGCATCATGTAAGGTGTCTGTTCAGGGAACTGGTACATCATCCTGCATGAATTGCGAACAATTTCAATAAAATTCATTAAATAAATTAAAAAACGTTTTGACAATCAGGTTTTGCATTTTAAGTATTTATTTACTATAGATATAATTCACTTTCATTACTCACTTTTCGCTTGCATTGTCCATGAGTTTCTTGATGAGCACTATGGCAGCCACCACAAAGGCTATTTTTGACAGGATCAAAGCCTTCAAGGTAAGCAGGCCCACTGCCTTCGCAGCCACCATGGTCCAGCCAAAGGTCGTGGCTGCCAAGTACATAGGTATGAACATCTGGAACTGTTTCTTATCCTGGTGTTGGTGACGCCGCCGCCCGCCAAGTATTCCGCCCCCTCCGTTGTCATTTCCACCACCGCCGCCGCCTCCTAGCAGTCCGCCTCCCCCTCCGAGTCCTCCTCCAAGTCCTCCTCCGCCATTGCCCTGCAGGCGACCTATGGTTGAATTTAGAAAACAAAACACGTTTTAAGGTTTTATGCCTCTAATGACAATGGTGCGTATACGTAATAGTGTGACACAGGCTGGGATTTGTTTGGCCTGCCCCTTTCGTGTTATGTTGTCTTATGATTGATGCGCCACTGCCACGTATATCGAACGTCAGATTAAACAAGGATAAATATTGGCAGTTTGGGTTCGACAAAGTCATTGATATGCATCATGTAAGAGATTAAAATTGGGGGAAGATTTAAGCGGAAGTATACACTTTAAGTTAAGAACTTCTGGGTAACATATCACAACCTCTGCTATAAGAAAGGAAAAAAGCCTACATAGGCCTTTATGCTGAAATCGTTAAAATATTAGTAACGTTATGAAGAAAATGTTCTTTTACAAATTATTTTCTATTTACATATAATTCTATTTTTTTGTTTCACATGATATCTGTAACAAAATTGGCAAAACTGGCATCCATGGAACACATCCTTAAAACTACAGTATTTTTTTAGTGTATCTCAATCAAGACTTTCAGATATGCCTATGGAATTCCAAGCAGGATCAGCTGGCTCAGAACTGGGGACAGGATTAAATGTCTACCATCGGGATGAAGAACACATGATATTTTCTAATAGGGACCATTACCTGTTCCGCTAGAAGCCTTTTTAAGCAGAGCCACTTCGATGTACTCGCTATCGTCTTCTGCCCGTTGGACACTGAACACCATTGGGCCCACGGGCACTCGAATGGCGTTACCCGTGACAAAGTCCATAAAGCTGGTAAGACCGCGGCCTGTGCCCCATTTGTGCTTTAGCTTGGGGTCCACCTCGGGCAGTTTGACCAGGTCGAAGAGGCCCAACTTGATGGTCTCTCCCCTGCGGTAGGAGGCCATGATGCCGTTGGCTACTCCATAGATGCAACTGGCATTGTTAGCGCACTTCCAGCTCAGTTTGTCCAGTAGGTCCGTGTTTTCCACGCTGGCCGCAGGATTAGGTGGGGGTTTGGATTCGGGATCCGATTTCAGGGTGTTGGCCCCACTGCGCTTGTGTATGGCTCCCGAACTGAGGTGCAGACTCAAGGCCAACACCAGGCAGCTGGCAACTAGATGCTTTGGCATTTTAAATCCTCTTTAGCTGTGGCTTGTATGTTTTTGTTTTCTATTTTTGTTTTCAAAACAACACTGCAGCACACAACACTAGACACTATCAAAAAGGACGAGAGCGCGGCGTATCCTTTACATGGATGCAATTGAACGTGATTCGATGGCTGCTGAGGCAGCGCCTAGTGGAGACTAATTACCAGTCGTTGCATGCAACTCAGTTTTATTGGAGCAGCAACGCCAGCCGTGGCAGCATCCAACATTTGCTGCGTGTAGCACTAGAGGCTGCTGCACCACCACCACCACCAACGCCGCTACTAATAGCAAAAACAATAACATTGCCCAGTTTCTTCCACAGTTTGGATTTCAGTGAACCATCTGAGTGACGGCCATCGCTCAGCGGGCAGGCTTCGGTATCGAAGCACAGAGCACCGGAGCATCACGTCACTCAGTGCACAGTGGTTTCAATGTCAATTAATTAAAGAGTAAAAACGGTTTAAGTAAGAAAATCAGATGATAGAAAAATTTGATTCTGGGTAGAATTTCCACATTACACATTAAAATTTCTTAGAAACCCACCCAAACTCGTTCCACTGTCAAACGCAAGCTCTGCAGCAGACAATTAACAAGTTTATTTTGCCTTCAGCCTTTTCCAGGCCCACTACCAAAAGATTCAAAGGGCGATCTAATTAGCAGAAATTTGATTAGCCACATGACATTAGAGCCGAACTTGGTCGTATGCAAAGATGGGCGACCTATTCACACGACTCCTGGCCGGGGATGGAATTATGACCGTGAAAATCGCAATGGAAATGGCAATGGCACTTGCAGAATGGCCAAGCGGCCGTGGTAGTGACTGCAACGGCGCCCGCGGCATGTGGCCATTGTACTAATGCGGCTAATTTACTGCTCATTAATTTACCCGCAATTTGCACAAAACAATTTTCGCAGGCAAAAGTAAAAGCAAAGTAAGGCAAAGCACATACTGAGCGCGAGCTGGGGTACAATTAAGCAGAAAACCAAGCGGGAGGTGGGTGGAAAATAGGGGCTAAGGCCTAACATGTGGCCACGCCTCGCCGCCTGTTCACAATAAATAAATAAATAATAAAAGAAAAGTGAAACGAACTATTAGCTCTCGTTTTTCATAAATCGCCGGCTCAGTTACATTCTGCTAAGCAGGCGAACGGATGGTGTATTGAGTGGTTGGGGCTTCAAGGGGGTCTTGAATGCAGCCAATAAAATCACTTTTCGTCGGCGCATGATGAGCGGGACTAATAAATATTCACTTTTCCAGCCAGCCGCCAGTTAAGCCAACTATCTAAGCACGCAGGTGGGAGCGGTAATTGTGGTAAATTTCGAGCCAGCGGCAATCAGACCTCGACCGTTCTTTTGCAGTGGCACCGATTCCAAGTGGCCATTCTGCTATCCAGTTGAAGCTCCAGATGTAATCTGCTACCGTAATGACTGTTATCTGGAGGATGGCCGCGGCATTCGCAACTTGACACCATCGGACAATGGTCAATGCCTCAAAAGCGCAAGTAATGCGAGGCGGTTCGCCAAGAAAGCCAACAATGTAACCGCACTGAAAGGAAAGTGGTGACGCGGCCCGAGAGTGGTAATCCGATGCCATCGGATCCCATTCAATCCACCAAGCCACCCATCCATCTGCGCTCCAGTTTGCTTTTGGTCTTTTGCCTACGTGTGCCACCAAAGTTTAATGATCCTTGACTGCAACCGGATCCGGACTGGGTGGAGTCCGAAAAGGCTGCTGGCGGCATCCTTGCCTTAATTGGCTTTGATTTCAATATTTTCGACGCACTTACCTAAGCGAAACTAAAAGTGGCCGACATAAATTAAATTATATCGCTCATTGGTCAAAGGCTTTTCACTTTTGGTTGGCTTTCAAAAATTTATCGAACTTTATCAAGTCGAAAGTTCTAGCAGAACACAATAAAACAGGGCGTGAACAGAGCTTTGCTTTCAATTTAAATCAAATCAAGAAGTTCGACAAGTGCAGACCGTAACTTTCGCATCCGAAAACTTCTCTACTGAGCAGCCTCCAATTGTGTGGATACTTGTTTGCACTCACAAACTTTGTCTGCGAACAAAAGGAAGTATCAATGTCCTGGAGAGCTTACCAAAGGATGCTACATAATGCTACACTAAAATCTGAACTATTTAATATTTCATATTAATTTTTATAAACAACAGAATTATCTATTTCAAATGTGAAGGACAATATTGAAGGTTAATCCTAAGGAATAACCTTAAAAAATCATTCCTATCTAAAGTAAGTTTTTTTGAGTGTAGACACTGTGTTGCATGTTGACTTGAAATGAAATTTAAGTTTTTAAAAAGCGAAACTGCAAGCTTAGAGAAATGGCCGAGGACTCTCATTTAGAGCTCTTAGACATGACAAAGTTTGGCTTAATTCCCTGAGATAGCTCTTAGAAATCTGTTCACCTGGATGTAATCCCACCCCACCGGGACAGTGTGTGTCGTCAGATAGGCTTAAGATGGATTTAAAACACTCATCGCACCATGACCACCGGACTTGTCAGAGCTGACAACAAAATTGACTCTTTGGCAGTCAATCAAATCGAAATTGTCGCGAGTCATGCGATAAATGCAAGTCGCCTGGAAACCGGCGCAATTAAATCCATTCCGAAAAGTTTTATTTTGCTTGCAAGCAAATATAATAATAATATTTATTTTGCCGCAAATTACGTGGCCATATGGACCAGCTTAGTGCTCCGGTTATTTGGTTTGTTTAATGTTGATTTTGTGGCGGCTTTTGGTTTGTTTTTGCTCCAACTGTCTTATTTTCACCGGCACGAATTTCGCTCGCGTTTTAATCACACCGCATTGCACCTTGTTTATTTTCTTAGCTTGTTTTTTTCTTCACTTGGTCGATCGATTGCCTGAGCCCAGCGATACGTTTAATTTATTTTAATCTAATTGTTTTATAATTAAAATATATTTCTGTTTGATTTCACCAGTGCGTGTCATAAGCAAAAAAGCATGTGGTTTTTAGTCTTAGTCTTGGTTTGAGTTGCTTTTCCAATTACCGTAGCCTCAGGGCGCTTTAATTAGTTGCCACATTTTCTGGTAAGGCATTTTCTGCCAATAAAACACCACAGGATGTCGACTCTGTGAGTGTATGCATTTAAAACTGGGGACTTTTAAGAAGCAATTGCATATTTTATGGCTGGTCTTGTGGTAAATAATTTCTGGCAGCTTTTTAGGCTCAGAGCTTAAAAGTAAAGCCTCGAGAAAGTGCACCGACAGAGAGATATTTGAGATATTTACCATCCTAAGAAAGTTTTGTGGAAAAATACAATACTCATCTTAAATTTTAAGCATGAAAATGGATATAATTGAAAATATATGTGAAGAAAATACTATTAAGAATATTGGTAAATTTATTGGCAACTTTCACATAATATTTTTTAAGTTTTTTAAGTTTGCAGTTTTTCAGCTTTTAGATTTAATTTAATTTGATGAATTATTCCTAATTATTAGTCCCTAACTAATAAAATTTAATGAGAGAATTCCTATAATATCTCATTATCTCAATCAATTCGATTCGATATCTATTAGACCTACACCCTCTCACCTGTTTACTCACACAATTGCTGTCTCATTCAATCATTCAATCATCTAGATCCCAAGCACAATAAAATGTGCCAGAGTGCAGATTGCACATTTCATTGTGGACCTGATTGAATGTGCGGCAAATGAGATTCTTTTATTGCAGAGCAAGTCGGCAATGATGATGCTGCAAAACAATCAATTATAACAAGTTGCAAGAGATTAAAAGACAAGGCTGGGATTCGGATACGGGTTCCGATTCAAAATCAGATTCCCGCTGGGGCAAACAACGGTTACAATGGCCCCACTCAAATGAATCGAATCGAACTTTGTAAGCTTTTCTCTGCCATCGAGATAGAGATGGAAATGGAGACGGAGACAGAGACGGTGATGGAGACCGAGATGGAGCTGCTGATGATCTGCTGCCAGGGGGAAATACTTTCTTTTTATTGCCGACACCGACACAAGGCAAACGTAACGAGTTCAGATCAATTTTTGGCTTTGGTTTTTGGTTTCGGTTGACTCGATAGTGAACGACTTGTTTTGTTACCTCCGCTGCTGCGGAGATGTATTTAATTTTTTTCCACCGTTTGGGGTTTCAAAATTTCCAGATAATGTGTAAGTGTGAGCCGCAGTCTGTTTGTGTTGGACAACAATATGATAAATATAAAAATTAATACATTGAGAGTGAAAGTTATTGCTTTTGGAGCGCAGTCGATCATCATCGTCATAAGCATCATCATCGTCATAATCAACAGTTTTGTCGATGGGAGAGAAATGGCGATAATGACGAACGAAACGGGATTTCGATGCCACCAAGTTGATTTCTTTCGTTCGCCCGATGGACCCCAGTCACGTTAACTTGATTAATAAGTTTGGCGGTATTACAAAATATCCAAAAACGGCTTACGAAATCCCCAAATACCATACTGTTACCTGTTGCAGGGTCTAATTGAATTATCAAAGGGAACCTAAATTGTAATTCTAAAAAAAGTTACTTGCACTTTAGTTAGCAATGAACCCTATTAACAAACATTAAGACAAAATATATCCAAAATTTGTTCAATCATTATATTAAGATCCAAGAAATTCAGTATACAGGCTCACTTTCAATTGCTAATTGAATTATGGCCTCGTGTAACCCCTTTTCACGGTCCGACGACCTATTTTTATGGCTATTGCATGATCTGGCCAACACAAATTACTACTAAACGTCTTCATCGCTCATCTTTCGGGAGGGGTAACTTTCGCTTTTTTCGGCTTGCACGCTTGCCGACCAGCTAATGGAGTTGTCTGGCTTTCAGGAGAATCAGAGTCATACGAAGTAGCCTAGAAGAGTTGAGGTGTTGGCCGGGCCAGAAACATACCTGTGTCAATCTAGCCACTTTTGATTTGTATAATTTGGCAGAGGGCTGTCGAGTTGAGTGATTCGATATGCCAAGTGCTTGACGGAGGAATGGGAATAGGAAGGCAGCCAACCAAATCCCAAGGCTGTCCCGGCCAACTGACCGTTGAAAATTGGAAAAATAGCAACGGCCAGTGAAGAAGAAAATTGCACAGACAGGGCATAAACCAGAGAAACGCAAACCGAAAGCATTTTTCTTTCTTTCCAGAAGCACCATTGTTTTAATTTACAATTGTGACAACTCGGTCTAGAGGATGGTTGACTGCTCGCCAATCCCATTCATTTCCCCCTGGGAAAGTGCCCCCATGGAAATGTGGTCTATAAAATATGACCATGTAATTGTCAAGGCCTTTAGTTGAACTTCTGGCGTTTTGGCAACATGTACCGCATTTTTCCGCTGCTCTGTTTGCTGCTCTTTTCGGTTGTCCGATCGGAAAACTGCGACAAGGATTCGAGCTCTACCTTATATTGCCGCGGCGAAAGGGCTCTGCGCAATGTCCTTCGTAATCTTAATCGCAGCGACAAGCCCTTAGTGGTGATAAAGGGTCTGGAGATAGTTCCCCTTCAGAACAACTCATTGGTAGAGGAGGAGGAGAACTACAGTCTTCTGGATAATATGTCCTTGTACTTACGAACCCATGAGGTTAATGTAAAGCTGGCCGATTTACTGGAGGATGAAAGTGGAGCTCAAGTTTCAGGTGAGTGAAGTGATGAAAACAACGGAGAAAACCCATTAAGAAGTGTCCTTATCACCCTGTGAAGTTTGCCGTCATAAGTGCTATTGATTGCTCCAAATTCAATGTTGAAATATTTCCAAGACATCAGGCTATTTATGATTTATTATTTATTAAGTCAGGTTATTTGTGTTCGGAAAGAATTTTAAGCTCATTTCCTCTGCATATTTATTAATTTGTCATTTACTATCTGGGAAGGGAAATGTTTTCTCAAAGAAATACGTTTTCTGGAATGAGAGTAATTGAATCGAGATTTAAAAAAATTTGCATATGCCCCAACAAATAATAAATCCCCCTGATTCTGCAGTGCACTGCAGAATTCCGCACGACACATGGCTATAAATGAATTTTTGATTGTTTTAGAGGCTCGCAAAAAGGACAAAGGCCAGGGAATGCTTTTGGCCATGGCTCTGATGTTTGGCAAAATGATGGCAGTGATGGGCTTGGGAGGCATCGCCGCTCTTGCTATGAAGGCACTTGGCGTGGCCCTGATGGCCCTGATGATGGCCGGAATCGTTGGTCTAAAAACGGCAGCCCAGCACGGAGGGGAGACCAGTCACAGCATTTCCTATGTGACCGGCGAGGGACACGGACACCATCACAAGAGGAGACGACGCGCCACAGGACATCAACCTTTGGCCTACAGAGGCTGGAACTGAGCCGAAAGCGAACGAAAATGTTTTTGTTAAATCTTAAGTAGTATTTAAATAATTTAATAACTTATTCATCACGCAAAACATGTTGTTTTCATTCGAACTGCAATTGAATAGAGTGCATGGCCACTTGAGACTGCGATTGCTGCAGACACCAAAAAGTTGTGAGCTGCCGGGGCTGCTGCTGGGATGCTGCTCTTCGGTTTATGAAATCGGTGAAAGTTTATTTGAGCCGGGCTTGTATTGTGTTGCCATCAGCATCAGCAACAACACAACACAAACAAAACAGCATCAGCAGAAGGCAACCTACACATGTTGAATCTGTTGGTATACCCTGGCATCGGGTTGTATTTGTTTTTGTGCTAACTTCGATTTTTGTAAGGCTTTAGAGAATAATGATGGTTTTAGGTCCTTTTTTAAAGACATTTTGGATATTAGTGGTTTGAAATTTTAGCCAAATATAACATCCTAATTAAAAGGGATTTTTAGGGATTGAATATCTAGTCTTTCACGTTCCTCCTATGTAATTTGTAACTTGGTTTTTTTCTTAAGAAACTATTAGTATTTAAAAAGCTAAAAAAAAGTGAAAGGGGATTAATATTTAAATGAAAAAAAAACAAAAAACAACAATGATATTTTTCTATATCTTGGGAATTGTTTTTGGCCTAAATTCATGGTATTCAAAGTGAGTTCATAAATTAAATTAAATTGCTTTCGGAAAAGCAGCGAGTCAGCAGCTTCTTAACATAGAAACCTTGTTTTCATCGAAATTACCATAAACTTACAATATTCATAAATAAGGGAAACTAAAAAAATTCAAGTACAATCTACTTAAATAATTGTTACAAAAGAGCATTAGTAGTTCGGTTTATTGAAGATAATGTATCGCATTTCTTCCTTCTTGTTCACTGTGTCGTCATTTGTCAGTCTGCTTTCTTGGAGTGTTATCGATGAAGTTGCCAGATACCGGATATCAGAGCTCTGATACTCTTCCGCGGGATTCTCTGCTGATCTGCGCTTCAGATTGCGACTGAACTTTTATTTTCTGTGGAATCTGGTACACGAATACGAATTTAGACAGACTGGCCAGCAAACGGACTGAATTTGCATAATGCGTGGCCAACTTTCACTGTATTTTGGCAGCGGCAACGGTTCTTTCGACCACCTAAAGAGCCATGGGCAACAGTAACAACAAATTACGGCCATGACAGACCCCGAAAAAATGTTCGTCTTGGCCACGGTGCGTTCTGTTACACAATACCATTAAAGCCGTAGCACTTGAACGGCCAAAACCCGTTAGGCGGCCGGCAGGGATACCTCTTTTCTTACTTTTAGCTTTACATTTACCCCAGAGCAACTTGCTTTACCTCTTTGCCCCAGTCCCCTTTCTTTTAGCCCCTCGTCGTAATTTTGAACCATGTACCTTTCTGGCCAACAGTGCTGGCAACCTTAGGTGTCTGGCATAAGGTACATAACTCTGAAAAACAATTTTGGTAATAGCATGGAAGGGAATAAGAATACTGTTCCAACTCAAATAAAGAAACTTAGAAAATACATCTGTATAAAATAATTTAAAGCTAAAAATCTTTTTTTTTTCGTATTTTCATGTCTTAAGCAAGATTTTAGCTTCAAAGTTTAAATTATACACCTCAGAGCATCGCCAAATACGGCTGGAAAATCGCCCATTGAACAACACCTGTGCCTAATTGCTGTGTCTACTGCGACTTCTCTGGTGGCGGCTTCTTCTGCCTGTGCTGCTGCCGCTCTTGTTGTTGTTGCTAGTTTTGGCTTTTGGCCGGATCGCTCTTCTGGTAACTTTCCCTTTTCAACGGCATTTTACGAGCTCGACTTGAGCGGAGCTGAGTTGACCAAGCAGCGCGGCGTCTGCTGCCTGTAATTAAATTATAAAATAAGTTCATAAAAGCAATTTTGTTGTTTTACAATTCGTATATGATCTTAGCAACTTTGGCTTTATATAATGGAGGGGCTAATTTCCGCAGTTGCTCCGGAATTGATTTTCTAAACGGTTCGCTTTGATTTTTATAAGCATCCAGCAGCAGCATTCGGTTGACAATAAAAGCTCTGCGGGTTTATGGGCACGGCAATGGTCATGATGATGACGATGATGACAGAGACGTGTGTGAATGCTGGAGCTCCGCTCCGCTCCACTCCAGTCCACTGCATAAATGAAAGTTCATAAAAAAATTAGCTGATTAATCGTCGTTCGATGAGCTTGGAAAATGACCAAGCCAAGGCAAGTCAGGCCGGGCTAAGCCAACTGACTGAAAGTGTCACGCAGCCTACATTTTAGTCGCTCCCTCGAAAATTTCACTTTTCAATGATGCTGCGCGGCCATCAGCCCATCATCCCAGCGTCCAATCGTCCCAGCATCTCATCAGCTGAGCGTTTTGTCGCCCGTTTCACATGTAAATTAATATTTAACCCAAATACCGCAAATTCTTTTTTTGAAATGCTGATGCTGATGCCGGTGCTGGTGCTGGCCATATCGGTTGCAGCTCGGTTTGCTCCCCAGCTGAGAAGAGTCTGTAGACATAATCTCTTTTCTGGTATTATTATGCAAATTTCGTATTAATTCAAATGGCCGTAAAAGGGAAAATGTGTTCTATTAACTTGACATTTTTATGGGTTTGTGAAATCTTTGGTCTGTGGTCTCTGGGCTGCCTTAATTTTAGGGAGTGTTTCTGGCATCTCTTGTAAACTTTACTTTTACTTATTAAAATATGCATCAGTGATGGTAATCTTAATGGGAGCCAAAGAAAGTAATTAATGTTTATTGGTCACTCTTTTCCGGTTTGGGGTTAAATAAATTAAGTATTTCTCTGAACGATCCTCTCATAGCATTTCCAGTTTCATTCTGGTCTGATCCAGAGACCATGCAAAATAAATTGCATCATCGAATTTCACTTTCCTTGATTCCTTGGCACCATTCAGCAATTTTTAATGCTGAATATAGTATCTGTATTCCGTATTTATCTGTTGCCATGGCTGCTGTGTGTAAATGGCTTACTTCTGACCACGACTTTCACCGAAACATTTTTGTTATTTATTCATTAAATTTTTGCCGCTTATGATGTTGCCCTCCGAAATTGCTGATGCTTCTGTTGTTGTCCATTCTGGTTTTTGTTTCTGTTCAATAAAACCCATACACACATTCACACACCTACCCGCCTTACACGAAATTCTTTTTGCATGACCACGGCAAAAAAAAAAGACTGAAAAAGAGCAAAATTGAAATGTAAAATCAACATGAAATTTTTTAGGTCCGCCAATACAAACACACCCACAAAGTGGCAATTGATTGGCAAAATACGAGTCAAGTTGAAAAGATGTCAGCAAATAATGTGAAATTGTGCTACCAATTGAGCAGTGGTCGAAACTTTTGCTGCTCCCCCGTTTGATTGGGTACGGTACATTAACTGCACCGTTAAGATATTAAACCCGGCCCGGTATTCTCCGATATGTGGCCAGAATTCCCTAATGCACGCCCTCGATGCTTTCGGCGCTTATGCAAATTAGTCAGAAAATAAGAGGAAAAAAACTTTCACGGCTAAGCGATTTGGCTTTAATTTAATTCAAATGGCTAGAGGAAAAAGGGCCTCTGCTGATAAATAATACAGTAAAATGATGTCTGTGTGGGACACAACGGACCCCTTCGTGGTCGTGGTCGTTCGACTAATGAGTCTCGAGGCCCAAATTGATGTCAAGCAAAATGAAAGTGAGAATACGATGATATCTCCGCCGGCCTCAAAATAATCATCCATGAATGAGCGACGAGATGTTCGATCTTCTGCCTGTAGCCCACTCAGAAATTGGCCTAATAAGTAGTGTAATTATTTGGAATTTCTACCCGACGAGATTGGCCTTCAGTTTTCGATGCGTGTGGCCAACTTTCTTAACACATTAAACTGATGTTTTTGAAAGGCCTTAATTAGGGAAAGATGGAATATGTTTAGGGGCGTTCAAGAATACATTACATTATTCAAAGTTTCAAGGAAGTTTAGAAACTTTAGTTCTAGGGGTTGATTGAAACCAATGGCTTTCCTGGAAATATTTTCGTTTTAAATATTTTTAAAGTTGTTAGCAAAAAGATCAAGTTTTTTAGAAACTAGATGCTTAAAAAATAATTGGATTTTGGTATACGGTTTCAGAAAATGCCAAAGGGTAAGCTCTTGACTTTTGGATTAGTTAAAGGTTTGACAATCATTCTTGCAACTTCAAAACTTCGGTCAGCATAAATCGGTTTTAGTTATGCGAATAGGAAAATGCCAATTCAACCTTAAAAAAAAGGACAAAGGACCGTCGCATGGCAACAGACACCCTTTTAACATAGCCCTCCCAACAGTTGCCGTTGTTAAGCTGACCTTTATTTTTGGGACAACGGAAAGTAAATATGAAAATAAAAATTCCTATGTATATTATGGGCAAAACTGTTTACGTCCATTGGGTCAGATGCTGATGTAATATGTCAGCAGTAGCAAAAACACAAGCTGCACATTGTTTTTTTCATTTTTTACCAACTGTTTTGAGGCACTTGACGATTTGTTTACCCTACTCTGCGACAGCCATAAACAATAACAGAAGTGGCAGAGGTAACAGCAACAAGAGCAACTCCCCAAACACAGCAGCAACATCCACAACAGCAACAGCAACTACATGCAAGACCCAACTACCAACTACGAGCGAAATTCATTCATAAAAAGCACACACATTGGACACTTGGACGGCTGCTTTTCGCATGAATGGCCATGCCTGTTGGCCATGGTCTTGGCCGTTGGTTATCCGTCTTTTTGGTAGTTTGGAGGTTGGCACATGCCACCTGCCTGCACACTGGCGGTTGGAAATAGGAATGGGAGTGGAAATGGAAACAAATGGAGGCGTTTACACCCGACGCGTGAACCAACATAAGTTGAGACGTAAAAAACGGATGTGCAGCGGCAACTGAGTTAGCATGTTTTCCGCAGCACCTCAGCAACTCTTTGAACCCATTTGCATCCGAATGTATGCCGATTTGCAGGTGAAAATCGAAAACGGAATTTCGAGGCTCCATGCTCGATACTCGTAGATAGCATCGTGTTTTGATTTTCTCCAATTGGATGCTGCACCCTTTTGGCGTTACGAAATGCTTCGTTGGCGCTTTACACTTTTACCATTTTACGTGGGGATTGACGTCACACGGCCGACTGAAAGCTGATTTAATTGTGGTAGCAAATTACACATACGCCCCATCGCCCATCGACAATTTGGCACCCATTATGCGAATGATTCAGGGGTTTCGTAAGTCGCACCGCCGCAGATCCGTCTGATAGTGTCGGATGTCGTCAGTCACAAACATTCACCTTGAAACGGGAGCTTGGATCTTTCCAAGAAAACCAACCATCCATCTAGCCTAGCACACGGGGAAAAAATATGAGTGATTTTATTCAAGTAGTTTATACATTAAATAGGATGACAACATTATTTAGTTTTTATCTTATCATTATACTAGTAAGAAGGTATTGTAACTAATGTTTTAAAAAAGGGTCTGATAGCTAAGAGCATAGTATTAATATGAGCCTTAAATTTTATGTCCTTACTAGGCATTAAAATCAATTGTGTCTTATATTAAAATTCGAAAATTAGGCTCTGATTACTTGATTTGATATTTTTCGCTGTGTATCACGACGACCATCATCTTCGGCCATCTCACATCTTGTGCGCATCCGTTTTTGTTTGTTTTCGTGTAATTTCTCTTTCATTTCACTTGAGCAATTGAAGCGCGCTGTTATTTGCACTTTTGCTAAGCACAAATTGTTGACTAATGTGTCACAATTGCCGAGTCAGGCCGTTTCTTGTGATTATGCCCGCAGAGGTGTTTTCACCAGCAGCTGATGCCGCAGACCACAGGTGATGCCTGGACGTGCCTATCTGCCGATAAATCCTGCTTTGTTTTCGTCCTTTTTGAGCCCCCCGTGCCCTAGTTACATAACTACTAGTGCGGTAAATCACAATTTTATATTGCGTAATAAAAGCAGACCACCGGTAACCATAAAGACACGAAAATGAAAAGTAATTTCAAGGCGCGCACATGCGATAAACAAAACTATGTTTGGGGTGGTGCAGGCGTGGTAGCAGGGGGGTCCAAAATGGGGATGACATACAGACCAGGGGCCAGAAATAACAGTAGTATGAAAATATAATACACACAACTTTCATTTCTTGCGGCCAAAAAAGCAGCAAGATCCGAAAAAAACAAAAGCGTTTTAAATTAACAAAAGCAGAAGAATATGTATGGCACACACACACGTGCATATACTGACTGGGAGGGGGGGTGGCTGGGAGGGGTCAAGGGGGTGGTGCAAGTCTTAACCCAAGCGGCAGCACCTGTTTATCACCTCATGTGTTGTAATCTGTGAGGCTCCAGAAGCAACTATATCGTTTTACGTACTCCTATGTGTGCGTGAAGATGCCAGCAGAAGACTCGAGAGGAAGACGCTTCTTCTGCGGATGCTTTTGGGTGTATGTGTGAGCCAACAGACAACCTTGGCTCTGACTCTCTGCAGAAAACTTTCTCGCGCTCTCACACACAAGGTGCCCTGCTGCCTACGTCGACGGCGACGGGGGCAGAGCCGCCACCGCTCTGCGGCAGCGACTTTCTTTAATGCGGAAGCAGACAAAAGTCGCTGCCTGCGCTTGCCTAATGCGTCTTCTAAGCTTGGAAGCTGCCTCCGCAGAAGAAAGAGATGCCATGCACAGACAGGGAGGGAAAGAGAGGGCCAACTGGCGAGCTTCGCCGAGAGAGAGAAGACACGTGTGGAAGAGCCCTCTTTTGGGCCCTCTGCCTGGGTGTGAGTGTGTGTCCGTGTGCACTTTTTACATAATTTTACGTTATGCCGCTGCGAGGCGACCGCTACGTTGGAAACTCTTTAAAAACAGCCTGACAGCGGCGAAAAGTTATCAAACCGCAGCTTGTTCCATTCGAATGAACACACCAGTTATTTCGGTGGTGCCCAAGGAATTCAGTCGCAGTTTAATTACAAACCCAAAAACAGCTCCTAGCAGCATGAAGTTCTTCGTAGCCACCGCTTGTGTCCTGCTCCTGGCAGCAGGCATCTCCGCCGATCCCGTCAAGGCCGCCACCGAGGAGCAGTCCGGGGCCTTCGCCAAGTGCCTCGAGACTGACTCCATCTCGTGCCTGCAGCTCACGGTACGGATTAGCTAAGCCCAAGGATTATTACTCATATAAAGAAACAATACAAACCACTAAAGAACATTTAAAAAAGTGGCTGAACAGTGAAAGTGAAACCGAACATCAAATTTATTGAACCAGTGCAAGCTCAAGTGATTCCTAAAGCCAAAAAGATCCTACCATAGTGAAAGTGACAATATTCAGATGCAAATCCGAATCATCTAAAAATAATCCACTTGAAAAGCTTTACAAATACTTTCAACCACTTGACAGTTTTCAAACAAAGTATGAAGTACTGTGCCTAAAAAAATATCCCTTCCTTTTTTTCCACTTTTAATAAGGTCTTTAAACCACACTTAGTGGAATTTCATAAAAGTTTTTACATCACCAAAGATCTCTTAGTCAAAATCACTAAAGAATAGCTACATATGGTTCAATAATTGATACAAAATGTCACTTAAATGTTTTACAAATGAGTTCATTGACTTCCATATCCTAAATACTTGAACAATCTTTTGGAGCCACACTAATTTGATACTTACATTCTCTAATCCTCAGCTCTTCCGCAAGGCCAAGTCTGTGTTCGATAACCCCCAGATCGAGCTCTTCGGCGGTGTCTCCCTCGTGAAATCCAATGAAGGACGTCAGGGAAAATCTTTGGACAACTCTCTGGCTGTTGAGGCCGCTCCTTCCGTTGAGGCCCGTACCGCTGAGATGGGCAACTACTTCATGGACAATGCCAAGAGCTTCTTCGCCGAGCGCTCTCTGAACTTCAACTTCGCCAACGCCGCTCGCAGCGTGGCCCGTGCTATTCCTGATGACATCAAGGCCGATCTCCGTGAGCTGGTTGTTGAGTCCCGTACCCGCAAGAAGAAGCTCCTGAAGAAGTTCCTGCCCATCCTCCTGGGTGTTGGTGCTAAGATCGCTGTCCTTGGCGTCGGTTCCATCTTCGGTCTGCTCTTCCTGGCCAAGAAGGCTCTGGTTGTGTCTGTGATTGCCTTCTTCCTGGCTCTGGCTGCTGGTGCTTCCAGCGGACTGGGACGCATTGGCGGCGGCGGCGGCGGTGCTGGTGGTCTGCTCGGCGGTCTGGGCGGTCTCTTCGGCGGCAAGAACGCTGGCTCCTCGGGCGCTGCTAGCTCCGGCGGATGGTCCTCGGGCGGTGGCTCCTCCAGTGCCGGATGGTCCTCGGGCGGCAGCTCCGGCTGGGACTCCCATGGTGCCTACAGCTCCCCCGTCGCTCAGACCATCGCCTACCAGGGCTACAAGCAGGCCAGGCGGTAAACTGACGTCCAGCCAACTTCAAAGGTCTTTGAGAGAGAGAGGGAAAACATTCGCTAAAATGATGACCTATATTTATATTTATTTATAAATTATTTATTTTAATTTATTACTTGAACGAGAACGCGTACGAGACGAACAAAAAGTGCCTTCCATTAGACAAAAACTAAAAAAAAAAACAAACAAACAATCACAAAATAACGAAAACAACACACACCACACCAACCACCACTTTTCATCGCAAACCGAAAATAACCTCCACCCCGAATATTTTCACTACTTTTCACACTCCTTACTCTCTTCACTCTATCTTTTATTTCATGGCTGCGCCTTTGATTTATGGACACCCAATGTTTGCAACCAACTAGTCGCGTCCATCTATCAAATCCGGCCGACACCTCGCCCATCTTACTGTATCTATCTCTCATAACTTCCATCTATCTCTATCTCTGTACACCTATCTCTGTATCTGTCTCTATATCTGTATCTGTATCTGTATCTGTATCTCAATCTGTCTCCATCTATCTGGGCTCTCCCACCTTACCGCCCGGGAAAGCCCAACCAAATGCTGCTAAATCAAAGAATCAAATAATAATTCAAACATAAACAAAAAATGCCTAACTATCTCGACTCTCATTTCTTCGCTACTTTTCCCTTTCAATTTGCATAGCTGAGAAGCCGAGTTGAACAGCCCTCGAAAGCATCACTCATACGCCTAGTTGTCTGCTGCTGGCTGAACAATTTGCATCCTCAACTTTCATTTCATTCTGTCTTTTTGCTGCTATCAGCCCAAAAAATCGAACTCCGAAAATGTTTTCTAAAATTTCACCCACTTATTTCACATCGCTTCCACACTTTTCTGCCCCTACTCTGGCTATGGCTGTCTCTGGCTTATGCTTCTGCTTCTGAGTAATCTTAATTTTCACTGCACTTTCTTCGGCGTCCGCCAGAATACAAACAAAAGCAATTTGCTAAAAAATAAACAAACATTTAGCTACGCGCATTTTGGCTCATTCAAAGCAGATGCCAACAATGGGCACTTGTAGTTTAATATTACTTCTTTCATGTACTTTTTTTCACCTGCCAGACGCTGGCCATTGTTGCCGGTCGCTTAACACCTTTTGGCTAAAGAAAGTTCGAGATGGGCTCGGCTCAATTGAGCCTAAGTAACTGCAGTTGCCGCTCGGCAAAACGGCACTTACGCCCAGTGATGGGCGCCTTACTTATGAATATGACCCAGTTTAGCCCACTCCGATCTTAGCTGCTGGATGCTCGGGCACGTAGACGAATGCCATTGACTCCGCTCCGGCTTTCTTTAGACAGAAATACGTTAGCAATTAATGTGTCGCCGACTGCTTTTTGAGCACTTTTGTACGCTCATTGGGGACGACGCTGGAGCTGGAGCCGGGGCTTCGGGCTTCGGAGCTTGGGGGTTTTGTTGTTTGATTTGTTTAGCATCCAATGTTCTGCTTTTGCCGCCATTCATAGCTCGCACACTCACAGAGGGAATATTTTTTTGGGTTTGTTTACCAAGTGAAACTTCCAAATAGTTCTCCATCGGCGGCGTCACGCTTTAAATCAATTGCCATTGTCCAGACGCACTTGTAGGAACACGCAGAGTCATTCCCGATTGTCAATCACACGACTGGGGAGTGAAAACACAGTCCCTACCGAGTCCAATCGTGTCGCGAATGGACATTTGCTTAGAAAAAAGGGAAAGTGTCTGGAGAACCTATTTTTGGGAGCTAAAAAAAAAATTAAAATCGAAATTAATAGATCCATTAATATTCATTTTTGGCCGGATGTTCCTGCACCAAAGTAAACGCGGTCTATTTTAAGCTTCATAATAATAAAAAAGCTTTCTCTAAATATGTAATTAAAAATTATTTCTTCCATTAATTTATGTCCTGTGTTATTTTAAAAAGGTTACCTTTTATTAGAAGAGAAAGGGAATTGGTCTTAATAAATAATGTTCAAGAAATAATGATTCCATTCTTAATATAATTTAATGATTGAATAAGTGACTTATCCTTCTTTGCAACTATTTATATGAAATATTTACCATTTAAATTTAAACGCAATGTCTTCTAATAAAAAACAATCCAAAAAACAACCAACTTCAATGGTTTTTCGCATTTTCATAGCATACTTTTCAACAGCCGTGAGTAAAAGGAACCACGTTTAAATTTTTCCTTACCAAAAAGTATTCTTTAAAATAGATTTAATACTTTCTTCATTTTACCTTAAACTTCAAAATGGTCTTGACCTTGGGCCGGAAACTTGATCGTAAACTTTCTTTGAAGACTTGGCTTTCAAGCTTCGATCATAACCAAGAGTGTACTAAAAGCTTTGCAAAGAAATTGTTGAAGCAGCCACTTTCTTTTCCAAGTCTTAAACCTTAATTTCTTAAAAAAAAATTTTACAAAAATGAAATAAATGAACACTATTTACTTTACTGGAAAACATATTTTTCTTGATTAAAAAAACTTTTAGAAGCTTAGGGGGTTTAAAAGAGAAGCTGAATAAAATTGCTTACCTGAAAAAATTTTATAAAGTGGACATACAAAAAAACCAAACAACATATGCACATGCTGGTTTTTGTTTGCATTCGGGTGCATTTTATTTTTTCTATATAATCCACGAACAAGTGCCTTTGATAGAGCCTTTTACGGTCTGAAAAACAGGCACTCGCCAGCGGTGTAGTGCAGTTGGCTGTCTATGTGGTCTAATCCGACTACCCCAACTCTGATAGCTTTTCCGGTTTTGCGGTCGGCACTTGGCAGTTAGCAGTTGCCATTTGGCGGTTCAGCAGTGGTCCGGCGGTTTGGTGGTTTCGTAGCTTGGTGGCTTGGCGACTTGGGTCAATGTACACTTTACGGATTTGGCGGCAAAGCGCTGGACATTTCACTCCGAAGATCAGAGATTCAGGTGGAGGGTGGCAACCGGCTGGCCAGGTGCAGTGTGTGAAAGTGTTGCAACTTGCAGATTGCTGTGGGCTGGACATGTTCATAATTCAAAGCGGCCAAGCAGGCTGACATTGAATAATACAACTAGTACAATCGCCAGCGATTGGAACGGAGCCATTGCCAAAGAAATGTAATGAAATGAAATGAATCTGGGCCTGGGCCTGGCCATGGGCTTGAGTCCGAGCCAAAAGTAGTAAAAGTGTCGTTTTCAAGTGGCATTTACAACTTTTCGCACAATGCTGAGCGGCAGATGTGTGAAAGTTGTCGGCCTGACACTTTTATATTGTCAACATATTAACGAACAAGGGAACCAAACCCGTTTAATGGAGAGCTGCTGAGCTGCTCGTTTTGGCCAACAAAAGAACAAAACGCTGGCAACGAAAGTGAAATGCTTCCTCGCTCGATCATAATTACGATAATGACAAATTTTCGTAATGAAACGAAATTGAAGTGCCTTGAAAGTGAAACCTGAGCAATTAATGCGCAGCTCTTGCCACGCCCCCTTTTTTTTACTCTTTCTCGAAAAATCAGTCCGTAGATTACTTTCGGAGCTTTCGTTTTTTTGTGTGGTCTTTCCCTAGCCGTGATCTTTTGCTATTACACAATGTAGGCGGGGCAGCAGAAAAAGGCGCCAGATATTTGCATTTCATGATTCGGCAATTTCGGCCTCAGAGTCTGTAGTAGAAGGGAAAGACAGCCAGAAGAAAGAAAGAGGCAAAGTTGAATCCGAACCCAAGCTCAAGCACAAAGCCAAGGTAAATGGCAAGCCGCAGCCAAAACTGATTACGAAGTGGAAACTCTCACTTTTACGATTATTTTTCTTATGGCTTTCGGTCGTCATGATCTTCATCATCATCTCTTCGCAGATTGTCTTCTCCAATGCTATTGTCTCTTCTGTCCTATAATGATTAGACTTTCAGCCGCTAGAAAAGCAGGCATAAAAGTCAATTTTATGCTCACTTTTTGCCGTTGATTGGCCAACCCAAACCCCATCTCCGATTCCGACTCCGATCGTGTCACGGAATTGTCTATATGTGTTTTATGCCGGGCTTGTGATCTGGAGCAACACTAAATATCTCAATTAGACGTCATTGTAGGGCTGCCGCGCTGACTGGCAACCACCTGATGTAGGTCAGGCCTTTCTCTCAAAACTCAAATGAATTCCCCGAGCAGTCGAGATGAGCTGCCATCGATATCGATGTGCGACCCATTTGTCCCAGCCATCCCGGCCCATCCCATCCATTCATTCAGCAAAATATCTAGCCCAACCCACTGACAATTAATTAAAGTCAAATTGTGGTTTGGCTTTTCGGCGCTTTTTGGGGTTTTTGGCCATCTATAGTATGTGGCAGTGACAGAAACGGGTCCCTGTGGCAGACACGCGCTCAAAGTCTCAAAGTCCGAGTCTAACTATTTTTATATCGATACCGGTTGCCAGTTTCTGTTGTTGCACTCCCCTTGAACCGACTCTTTCATTTTAAATTTTCAGCATTTCTAAGGTTGCAGCTACACACAGAAAAATATTGACAATTTCTGGGGGTAACAAATTACATTATTACATCTGATAGAGAACTCAAACAATCCCCAATTTTTACTTTTGTAGTTTTAATATTTTGAGTGTAATTTGGTTGATTTAATATGAATCCAAGAAATATTTTTCCTAGTGGATCCAAACGAATCGAAGAAAGTGCCGGTGAGTATGGGCACGGCTCTGCTCGACTTTGGCTGTTTTTTGTCGACTTTATTGTTGTTCTTTTTTATTTTTAGTGCTGCCCATATCCGTTTTTGACTCGATTTATGCATTGAGGTGGAGCCAAGCGACCAGGCAGACAAAGCGGGGCGACTCACTCAGTTACATCGATATACCGATGACGAGCATCCCGGCCATGTGAATGTGATTGGGCGCGGATGCCTTGGGTAAGGTGGAATATAAATCGGAAAGATTAAAAAAAATATTCAAGAAAAAAGTTTCACTTTCTCAAGAGTTTACAGTTACTCATACATAAATATGGAAGCTTATGGCCGGCTAAGTTATTGCTCTTTTGGCCGGCCACGAAAGACAGCCGGCAGGAGAGATGGCCAAAAAGGATGGAAAAAAGGAAATGGTTGTAACTGGCTGAGAGGCCTTTGGGCCAAAATCAATCTTTGAGATAAAGCTTATTGGGTCAGCAAGGGCGTTTATTATTTCTTGCTTAAAAATAATTTATTTATCCTCCGAGTCATTCAATTGGAATATTTAGATAAGATGCATGACAGCTGGCCAATTGAATATTATGAAGAGCTATAAATTAAAATTCAGAGTGACTATGATAATAATGCAATTGTCTATTTTTGAACATTAAAGCACGTTCGTGCATTGGTGCCATTCATTATTAAATATAGCTATTTATTCATGTGTAAATAAATTATTAATTATGGTCCAATTACCCTCCCATACGATTTAATATGGACCAAGTAAATCCAACTGAATTTCTGCGGAATATATTGCAGAGTTTGTTAGTCCTGAATCAACCACACTGTGAAATTAATACCCAAAATGTAATTTCGTAAAGTGATTGACCATTTTTGCTATTGCATTCAAAACCACTTCATTTCGGCCAATGAACGACCCACATGCAGACAAAATTACGTATACGCCGCGTAGTCTGGCGCGAGTACCGCCTGCCTCTGAATGTCAACTGATCCAATTTGAATTTCAGACACACAACTGCTAATGGACAATGACCGCAGAAACACAGCCACCTTCGGGCATCACATTCAAATATGTGACATTGATAGAGCGTCATTTATATTGAGTGCAGCAGGTGCAAACTAAAGAGGGGAGAACAACTTTTACCACATCCGGAGCCCTGGACACATTATGATTAATAGCCCGGCAATAAGTATTGGCTTAGGTCAGGTGTGAAATTTTCTCGTGTCAGTTTGGGGCACGAATCATAATCCATTAAGTGGCCCGCGTCAACCCCTTTCGAAGTGACATGGGGAACTTTCGAGCGAATCTCTTTCGGCACACTAATTACACAGGGGACAACAAGACAATGGCCGACAAGACAATACTTCAACATTAGCAATAACAATTGCAAACAACGCGGCCAAAGTATAATTTCTGGACATTGGACCAGCAGCTGGGCAGCTCTAATGGGATTTTTCGAGTATTTTTTGAGGGGCGCAGGTTCAATTCGCATTCGCACTTGTGGCCATGGACATAAATACTCATACTCATACTCAGTAAGTGAGTTTTGTGGCCGTAGCAAAAAACTTTCACTGAAGTTGTTTTCGAACTGTTGGTGGTTGCTGTTGTTTTATTTTGTTTTATAGTTGTAGCTGTAACTTTGCTGCGGCTCCTGCCAAAAAGCATGCACATTTCATTATTAATATCGTCATCGTAAGCCGCAATCGTGACGAAAAGCCATCAAGTGGACTGGACATTGACACTTGACTTGGCCGCGGTATCATGCCGGGTACTTTCATTTGGCCAAAACATGTACTGGTGTGGGCTTTTGAAGAGCAATTCCTAGGCCTTAATTATTGATTTTAATTGGCCATATCGCACTTGGCCAGGCCCTCCAGTTGGCTTCACTTCGATGGGCGCCGCCGTTGGCTGTGTGCTTTAGTGATTTTGTGATTTTATACTTTTGTGGTTGCAGGTCAACCGGAAATACCGTTTTATCAATCAATTCAAAAGCCGGCCCGAAAGGTCTTTGATTCGGTTCGGCTCTGGCTTCATCATGTCATTATCACCAGCATCGTTGGCAGTCTTTGACCGAAATACCATTGAAAGCAAAAGAAGAAAGTTTCTCAATGCCAAGAAACACACTCGCAAAGCACACACACATTGTCTGCTTTATTCACTTGCCAGCATTTCCTCCGCATTCATTGCGAACCAGTTGGTTATGCGCCTTTTTATTTGCCTTAATTTAATTAACAGCGTCGTTTTGAGTGGCCATAAACTAAAGTAAGAAAAAAGTCCAAACTTAAAGGGTAGTAGAGGCAAAAGAATAACCATCGGCGCAGTGATCATCCGCTGGACGAGAAAATTTCACTTTAAAGAATGCAATGATCGCATCACACGATCTCCGATCGCAAAGGTTGACCGGGTTGGCCTGGGGCCACGAAATCGATGCATTATTTATGCCTCAAAGTGGGGCACAGCATCCAGCAAAAAGGGCGTTACTGCTGTTTTTTCTGTTGCCGCAGCAATTGCGTGAAAGTTGCGGAAGCTGGAAGTTGGGAGGCCCAAAAAAAAAAAAAAGAGGGAAAAAAGCCCGAATCCTCGAAGAAAAAGCGAAAGGGCTCGGGGCCCGCCACATGTGCACCTCAATAAAAAATGCAATTTCGGCAAGTTTCTCAGGCCGGCAAGGCAAAAGGCAAGCAGGAAGACAGGCTTTCAGGCAGAAACCCTTTCTCTTTCAAAAGAAAGTGCCCTGTTTGTCGCATGTGTGACTCTGGACAAATTTCAACTGCACTCGGGAGTCATAAAAGTTTTTCACGCGTTATATAATTTTTTACCGCTGGTGGCGACTCCTTCCTCCCTTGCCTCATGTTGCGCCATCATTTGCTTACACTTTGTCATCAATTATTCAATATAAGCGGCATTTAACGGAAAAGAAATTACATAAAAACGGAAAGAAAAACAAACGCTAATAAATTATTAAATAAATGCTGCAATAAACAAGAAATTGAACAAAATGAGCCCCGAACGGCGAATTTATTATACACTTTCAGACATTTAAACTGATTTATCGCTCCAGTTTCTCGGCTTGTGTCTTCACACGAATGATTTCATCAATTAATTATAGAGATTTTATGGAAAAAATTACTGTTTCGTATGCATTTGTATTGAATAATTTAATCAATAAAATAATGTCCTTAGAGGCTTTTTCTATTAGCTTTTAATAGAAAAACAAGAAGTAATTGTGCTTTATGTATTTTGTATATTTAAAATCCGAATGGATTATTGTACATTTATCCATGTCTTACAAATTTTATTATAAAGCTAATGTAGACCATATTGACTGTGATGTCGCCGAGACATCCGTGCTCCGATTTCGCAATGGATGCCATCGACGGCTTCATCGCGTCATCGAGCTAGCTGTATGGTTTTGATTATGTTCGTCGAATTAGATAATTTTGAGTGTGAGCCATATCCATAAATGTTTTATTTTTGGTCTGTGTTTTTTGATTTTCAGCTTGCTAGATGCATATTAGTGCTCCACGCTCTACGTTGGGCCGGCATGGAAAGTGAAAGTGATGCGGTCGATTCCGAGACCGATTCGTGCATTTATAATTTGTATCTCCAACGGACGTTGCCAGGTGGGCTGACTGAAAAACAGAGACTTATTCAGCTCGGCGGTTATGCTAATGGGCGTGGCAGGTTTTTCAGCTAAATGATTACAGCACAAACCGCTAATTTGCGTCCCACTGTTTGCCACAGTCTGCTCTGACCTTTTCCTTCGTCTTGGGGGCGATGCCGAAGTTCCCATGACAGGCCACCAAAAATGGTGAAACGGCAGGGGCCCAAAAGCCAACTCCCTATTATTCCGGCTGACAGTGAGCCATTAAGGCAGTCATAAGTAAGTAAGAGTGAGCTTGCATCTCTTGTTGCAAGGCCCTAAAAGATCGGACATTACGACTACGTCATAAACCTGGAGGTCCGGGGAAATTCTCACATTTGCATGGCCATAAAGAGCTAAAAGAAAGTCAATTACCACAATATTTGAATGCTACCAGCAGTTGGGAAAAGTATTCAGGGGCTGTTTATAGTATAAACTTTGTGAGGTTTTGTCAAGTGTGAATTATTTGTTAAAAATGTCTTTTTTAGCTGCATGTTTAAAAATTCATTATAAGATGATGAGTCACTCAACTCTCGAGAACACAAAGACCAACAGAAATCTTAATAACGAGTATGATGCGAGTGTCTTTAATTGGTTTTAATTCGATAAAGGAAAATGAACTGCTGGGAATTCACTGGGATTAATATCCTTATCGATTCTTGAGACTACCAACTCGTCAAATATTGGCTCTTATCACTAAAATCTAGCCGGTTTTCACCGGCTAGAGCAACTAAGCCTCGCTGTCTAAGGAATTATAAATTCTGCTCATCTTCTGGGCTCCTAACTGGGCCAAAGAAATGACGCCCCTCGACTGTTTGTTACCGACTGCAAGTTCAAAATAAAGCTATTAAGTGGCAGTTGCAGTTTGTTTTGCGTTTTCACTCCGTGATTGACTGCAGTGGCATCGGTATTATCATCGACATTGTGGGAGTTCGTTGCTATTTTTGTTTCCAGTGTGGTTGCGGCTGTGTCAACACCCACTCGACGGTAATGGCAACGCAAATGGTAATGGCCATGGCAATGGGAATGGCAATTGGGAGTGCTAGGTCCGGCACTCACTTCGTCATCATCCATTCAGTTGTTCATTCATGCCGTTTTTAAGTTTGTTGTTAGCTTACATTTTCCAGCTGCAGAGCTGCACGCGCCACGGCAGTGAATGTTGCTGGTGAAAAAGGAAAATTTAACCCGAACTTTCTTTTTTGTGTACTGGTGGACTGGCTGACTGGTGGACTAGCAAACTGGTGGTGCAGTGTCAGCCACAATGGCAACACCGATATAAATAAAATATAAGTGCATATATATTCATGCGCTGCAGTGCTCGTTACTCTAACTTTTTTGTTTATTTTTTTTCACAGCCACCCAATATTGCTTTGAAACCCGTTGCACTGTTATGAGTTCACTCTCATTTTTTTCCAGACAAAAGCCAAAAGTAACCTGTTGTTGATGTGGCCGCCTTAACAACACAATAGAACAAAAAGCAGTTCACAGGCCTTATCCAATTTCGATCCGATGCACTCCGAATCAGAGGTTAGCTCTTTGAAATGGGCATATGTTTTGGGCGGTGCTTGGATTCGAGGTCTTTGGGGCCAATGCAGTGAAAGTGTCGTTTCTCATGTTTCTGCCAGGCAGCACCACCCAAAGCAGCGCAAATAAAATTTTAATTAAATGTCAAATAATTCAACATTCGGCGCCGTGCCAGATTTGCATCCCTATCTGCACGCTGAGAAAAATATATATTATTAGTATACTAATTAACCTTCAAGGGGAAGTTCATTTTATAATAATACTAATTATTATCTGACTAATTAATATTATAAATTCATAGCATCTATTTCATGGGGTGATTGTAAATAATATACAGACACACCTTTTCTTGCGATCCCTCAATATGATATAAAAGCTAAAATCTACTAAGAAGTTAAAAAAAAATTGGAATTTTTATAAATTATTCTGGAATTGGTTTCTTTTGACCTGCTTTTGTTATCAGCAATCTCAAATGTCATTTCAACATACCGTAAAAAGTGCATTAATCTTTTTGTGTGGGACCAGTTGCTAAGTGGCATTTTTTTAAATAATTATTCTTTTGCAAAATATTATTTAGTTTTAACATAGAAAATATGTGTGTAAAGGGCGATCGAAATAAATCTCGATACCTTTAAATATACAGCTGTTTTAATATCTATTTATAAAACTTTTAAGCGCAGTAAATTTTTTCCAAGTGATCATTACTACCTGAAATTCACGCAATGCGTTAAATGCTCCTGGGCATGCCCCAAGCCTCTTTCCCCTTCCTCAACCCCTCATAAGAAAAAAGTGGACATCCCGCTGTCCCTCGCCGGAGAGATGAATATAAAATTCGCTTTCACTGAGACGATTCGATCCGAGCTGAGCTGGAAGCTTTGGCTGATCTGGAAATGCATTTTCACACCACTCGCTTGGAGCCCAATTCATAAGAGTATTTTCATTGCATTTTCACACATTCATAACTCTTTAATTAACTATTTTCAACACTTTCGTGGGGTCTGTGCCGCCTTACAGCCACTGGCAGTGGCACTCGCATCCTGCTCGCGGTCATTTGCCGACATTCGAGATTCCAGATCCACTCCGATCCACATCCACTCGCATTTCGCCAACTCTCTCGCCCCAGGGATGAGATGATAATATGCGATGCGGTGACTTTCATTTGCTTGGGCTCCTGGCCACTGTCTATTTGCGTACTTTTACCCTCAACTTATGACCATACCCATACCCAATACCCATAGTCCATCCAGTTGGCCGGCCCGGCTAGTCACTTACTAAGTTAGTTATTTAGTTAGTCAGTCAGTTAGGCGGCAGCTGGGATAGCAGTGGGTCGCGCTACTGGTGTTTGTCAGCCGACAACTCAGCCTGCTGGACGCCACTTGGCGGTCGGGTCTGTTAGCCATGACAGTTGTATGCTTTGGCCGCATCTTATTTGACAACGCATAAAATTTGCAAGTCCGTCGCTAATGCTGCAAAGTGATGAAGGGCAGAGCGCTCATACCGCATACCATACATATCTCGTAGATGTATCCGCAACTTTCCCTTTTCTGAATGGGGTTATGATTATTATTATCGGCACTGTCACTGCGGTTGGAATCTGGTCTCTCGCCTGGCTTTCGACTTAGATTTTTAGCAATCAGAACGTGATCGTTGTCAGTAGACTTTTTGAATTCAAATGGCCATAAAGTTGAAAGAAATTGTAAATGTTGGGGTTTCTTTTGAATTATTATATCAGATTTTAGTTTCTTAAACAAATATATGTCAAGCAAAGTTATAACTGCATGAACGTATTAATGGACATTTCTCTTTAACGATTCTATTCCTAAATATTTTGAATTGAAGGTACAATAATAATACAATAAAAAAAACATTAAATGAGTATACATTTTTGATTAGGTTCGATAAAAATCCATTTCCATTGATGCATTTCACAACTTGATGAAATGTTACAATATCTGCCTTATACATTTGTCATTAATTTATGTTTTTATGTATAATAATATATATATTTAATCAAGTTGTCAAACAAAAAATCCTTGTATAGATCCTATGGCATAAATATATGCAGGAATGAAATTCTGTACACCTGTCCCACTTGGACGAGTCGCTCGATTGAGCTTGAAAGGGAAATGCTTTTACTTACTTTTACAAAAACTCATTTTCAATTAAAGCCCAGACAATTAAGATTACGACTACGATTTTCGGCATTTTTTTTTACCCGTTCTCCAGCGGGTAAAAGTGGCAGCGGCTTGTTGTTTTTCTTATTATTGGTTTCCCACAGGCAGGAGGCTGCGACTGTTGACAATGTTACATGAACTTCAGGCGAAAGCAGCGCAGCAGCAGCGACAGCTTACAAATTACAGTAACAATGCTTTTCCAACTGCTGCCGCTAATGCTGCTGCGACTGGTGGCGCTGCAGCGCTGTTGAAGTCGACGGCGCTGCCGACTGAGCATTACCGTTGGCTGGCCAAACGAAAGACTTAAGCGAGAAACTTGCGCGACTAGTTTGAGCGAGCGGAGGGGCAGGGAGGCGCGGAGAAATGCTTTCGCAGCAGATGAGCCGCCATCGCTGCCTCTGCCACAGCCACTGCCACTGCCGCCGTATATAAATTGTCGTGTGCGGTGGAAAATTGTATCATTCAATCCTTACCCGTCTGAGCAGCTACACGGCAGCAGCAGTCAGCCAAAAACACAAATAACCAAAAATCAAAGTTTTCCACTCGATTGAGAGAAAGTGCGTTCGCCGCGTGAAAGTGTGCATAACAAGGACTATCCCACAATATATAACAGAACCGTGCAAGAACAAAAAATCAAAAAAATGGCAAGCCATAAAGTTACTTTCGGTGTCTTGTGTCTGGTCGCTTTGAGCGCCGCCCTCCCCGCCGAGGAGACGCGCGGCCACGCCCGCAACGCCATTGGCGGCGAGAACGACATTATGGATAGCATCTACAGTGACTGCCTGCGCAAGGACTCCGTCTCGTGTGTCAAGTACAAGCTGTTCAACTTCGTGGACAAGGTTCTTGGCGCCCGCGACCAGTTCGCCCTGACCGAGGGTGTCACCGTGGTCCGTTCGCCCGACGCTCCCCAGCAGGAGGCCGCCCGCTCCATTTCCGGCGACGAGTCTTTCGAGTCCCTGGCCCTGAACCGCATCAGCAGCTTCCTCAACTCGCACACCATCAAGGTTGAGCTGAAGGGTGCCGACATCGTCCAAGCCGTCAGCTCTACTGGCCGTGCTCTCGAGGATGCCTCCGAGTCTCTCTTCGGCTCCAACGACCCTAACGCCCCCGAGGAGAGCCGTGGCAAGAAGAAGAAGGCCGCCAAAATCCTGGGACCCATCCTGGCTCTGGTTGCCCTGAAGGCCGCCGCTCTGCTGCCCCTGCTCCTGGGAGCTATCGCCCTCATCGCCGGCAAGGCTCTGCTGATCGGTAAGATCGCCCTGGTTCTCTCTGCCGTTATCGGCCTGAAGAAGCTGCTGTCCCAGGAGAAACACGTGACCTACGAGGTAGTGGCCCACCCACACCACAGCAGCAGCCACTCCGTCAGCCACGACTCGTACGGCAGCGGATACAGCGCCGATGCCGGAGCTTCATCCGGATCCTACGGCAGCAGCGGACACGGTGGCTGGGGACGCTCCATCGACGCCCAGGACCTGGCCTATGGTGCCCAGAAGCCCGTCCAGGCCTAAGTCAATCCAACTCAACAACCACAACAACAAGACGAGATCCAGAGGAATCTGAGGAATCTCGAACCAGAACCAGACTCAGAATCAGAACCACGAACACAAACGACTTGAGCGATACAGCTCACCTGAGACTCTTGAAGAGGAACATATTATTTATCGTTCGTTTTAATTAATTTATTAATTTAATTTATTTTATTTATTTCTCCAAGCAAGAACAAACCCGAAACAAACACAGAAAAATGAGCATGATTATGAATGATCACAAAGACAGAAACAAGAATCAGACCCATATGCCGAGTGTACGTGCATTTAGTTGTTAAAACTGATAAAGCTAAAGTTAAGTTTGTAAAGAGTTTACCCCGAACATGTTGCAAATACTCAGCCTTAAGTCTAAGCTTGCACAATCGCTCTATCATCCAATCTAACGCACTCTCATTCACCAACTATCGCTATTCCTAAATCTTTCTATCTCTCTAACTATCCATCAATCTATCTATCTATCTGTCATCTATCTGACTATCTGTCTTTGCTGCCTATACCAAAACTTTGTCGATTGCCATGCAATCGGTTCAACGTACAAATCTACACTACTCTACAACCTATATCTGTCTCCTCTGTACTCTGTACACTGTACTCGACTATTTCTTCACATGCAATTCTAGTCTTACAATACAACACCAGCAAGCATGCCTACTATTAGCTTTAACTCCTCTAGCTCTAACTATCTATATCTATCTCTCAACTTCACTATCCTTCCGACTTTCCGTTTCCAGTGAGTCACAGTTTTGGTCATTTGCATGCCATCACTTGCCATAGGTTTTCAAAAACATAAAATCACAAAAGGGAACATACACCACACCAAACTGAACTCATTTTCCGACTCTACCGCTATTTCCTCACTCGACTCTTCAACTCGACTTCCACTTCGACTCTTCAACTTTCTCATTTCTCTGGGCACCTCCATCAAGCTATCTGCTGTCTCTTTCCGCCGTCTCTCTGCTGCTGCCTTCTGCATCTGTCACTTTCTAGCGCTCTACTTTCCCAAAAAAACAGCACACACACAGACACACGCCTAGTTCACTTTAATTTTTAAAATATTATTTTTTTTTAATATTTTAAATCCTTAATCGTACTTAATGTATCCGTGCGACTCGAGCCACTTGTACAGTCCGGTCTCTGGCGTATAGCCTGCTCCCCTGCTCGGTGGACCCAAACAGATTTTTAATACTTACCTTAAAAATGGCTTGTTTGGCGACACCTGGGCTGGAGAGCTCTCTGGCCAATGGGCGCAAGTTTCGGGTCGCCAGCACGTCGTCTACTTTAATTTAAATATTATAAGCAAAGTCGTACGGCGCTTTCACAACTATAACTCTCATCCAGCAACCGTAGTAAGAAGATGATCAAGAGAAGAAGCGTAGAAGCTGCAGATGTGGGCAACTCACACAGAACAAAAAATATAATCACACTCACACTAAAACGACAAACTACAAAATACAAATCACAAAACCCACTCACAAAAGAATGTAAATTCCATAGATTACAATATTCTTTCTCTCTGTCACACATGCATGTCATTAAAATACAAAAAAAAATGAGAAAAACAATATAAAAAAAAAAGTTGAAAAAATACAAGCAAGAAAGATTAATAAATAAAAAATCAATGAAAAATCAAGACAAGTTTGTATAATTTATGGCATACCATAGGGTGAAAGCGAAACGATTTGGCCTGGCTTTATGCATAATTCCAATACCGACGAAGACGAAAACTTGCCGTTGACAAGTCCATCTTTGGCTGAAATGCTTTCATTTCAAGTGAAATTGATTTGCGACCCAGTTGCCCCAGCGAATTTCAAATCTTGTCCGTTAATAGGTGTAAATAATTATTATGAGTCGGGCCTGGAACTCGGAGGTCTGGCCACGACAGGTTAACAAAAATCCAACAAACTGTTGCCCGAAGCGTGCCCCGCTGGCTTCCGACAACGACGACGACATCAGAAATCCCAGTAACAGCAACCGACAGTGAAAGTAAAAAGTTGGGAAACCAAAACATCAGCCAAACCACCACGATTTGTTGCTGTTGCTCTGGGTCTTGTTGCTGGGGCTGCCGCCACTGCTGCTGTTGTTGCAGTGAAAAGTCTAGGAAACTGTGGCACATGGCCGGAGCCACAAAAAAAAAGCAAGCCGCTCTAAATGCGGTTTTTTGTAACTGGCCAACGAATGCCATGGCGAAAACAAAAGACAAGTTAATGCGCATTAATGTTAACAACTCATTTGAGCAGCTGCCAAGCTTGAACAAACATTGACTGACCACTGCCAGTCAGTTTCTGGCGCTCCAGTCGCTCACTTAATCAAAAAGAAATTACGGAAATTTCTTAGATACGCTCTGCTGGAAATTATCCCAAAAGAGGACGGCACTAAATGTCAGCGAGCTTAATGAAATTCTCATTTTGGAGATTAAAAAGTTAACACTGGACTTGGCTTTCAACTGGGTTATTTGTTATGAAGATCATAAAGGTTATTACATTTGAAAGCTGCATGTTCTTTAAAAAAAATTGAGATCATATAAAGAAAAGAAATGAGTTTAATTTAAACGAAAGACTCGCATATTTATAATTGCTTTAACTTCATTTCATTTGGGAACATTAAACTTTAAAAAGGGGTAACCCTTTCCTGAAAAAATTAATCTCAGGTAGACTTTCCTAAACCTATTTTCGCTTTTATTTAAAATGTTATTAATGCAAATGTAGCAACAAACCATTAAATACAGTCTATGGTTAATTGATCTGAACAAAAAAAGAGGCTGTTAAACTTTTTCAGATTCTTAGCCATCAGCCTATTTTCGATTCTGATAAATTTTGTTTATAGCGGCTGGTAAACTTGGTACGAGCATATGCAAATCGGCTAACCAAAACGAAAGCCTGGCTCTGTGATTTGGAGCGAGCAACGGTTGTGCCGCTAGAGAAATGCCGCTCGATGGCAGCCAAACTGGTGCAGCATCAGCAACATTACACTGCACCACCACCACTATCGCCACCAACACTGAACGATTCCGCACCACCAGCTGCAATTTCACATTCTGAAAAACCAGATAAAAAACCACGAAATTTGCAATAATTCATAAGCCGGCGTACACCAGAAGACTTAATGGAGGGGGAGAAAAATGCGAAGGAGAATCGTGCAGAGTGCCCAATTTGAAAGCAATTTCACTGTCAACCACTCTGGGGAGGAGTGGCGGGGATTGGCGCCGAACCACTGTTTCGCTGTACTACTGTACCAGTGGAGCCAAGTGGATCCATTGGATGCCTGCAAGGGCGTCGACGCTGCCGTGCACAGAATGTTCAACGAAATGAAAACGAGTTTTGGCCCGGCTCCGAAAGCAGGTCACCAGAACGTAGACAACGTCCAGAGGCGGGCCCACAAGCCAAAGTTGATTGTCGGCCTTGCTGCAGTGCACTTTCCAGCCAAACATAAACGAGTTACAAAAAAAAGTTAAGCTAAAAACTTGGAAGGAAGACCAGAACCAGGAATACCCTTGAAGTTTAAAATGGTTCAATTATAAAATCATCTATTTTTAAAAGTCGAATTCCTCAGTCGGTTTTTTAATTTAAGTACTGTAGAATTTAATTAATAAACCAACCATTTTATAAACCAACAACCATTAATCGTTTTGATACCCCTTTCGGAATAATTGCAAAAAAACGACAGCAATGGGGAAAAGCAAGAAAGACGGCCCGGCTAATAATATTATTAAGCGCTTTGCATTATTGCTGCTGCCATAATTTTACGCTCCGGCACGTTTTTCCCACACTCGTCACACACTAACCGAAAACACAAAGCACGCATCCAATTTGTGATTACACCAATTGCCGTGTAGCAGTAGTTTTGCTCACAGCTAAGCGTTTTTATGAGCTTTCATTGCTTTTGATTAATTGAAAGTTAATTGGCCACGAGCCCCGCAAAGCCGTGAAACAGTTTGGTCACTGGAGCGTTGGCCCGCCACGCCTGATTTGCTTCTCTATCGTTGGTGGTCAATTTAAATTACGTTAGGCAGTTAGCGTTGCATCGTAATTATCAAACGGTCGTCGCCTGCCTGGGGCAGCGGTTGCTCGCCGGTTATGTTGCACGTTGCGTGAGGACTCTGATTAGCAGCTCAATTTGCATCAGGCGCAGAGTGCTTAATTTCATACATCGCAATGTTGATGATCAATAAACGTCATCAGCAAACTGTCTAGGTTGAAAATTGACATTATAAAAATAATGTTTGTGGCTCAAATGTTTGTAATTATGGACTTATTGTCAGTTAAGTCTTTTAGTAAACTTTGGGAAAACGTAATTATTACTTCAATCTATCTGGAAAAATAAATTTTATTATTGTCAAAGCAATTGAATGATGTAGTTCATACATAATTCACTGACAAGATTTTAAAATAACTATTTTCTTTTGAGTACACCCTAAAGATCTCCCAAACCGACATATGTAAATAGAAACGTATTTTAGCAAGCCTTATATATAAGCAATGTGTATAAAGTTGTAGGAAAATCAATATCCGATTAATTTAAGTTGTTTTATAATAACAGAATAATTAATAAAAATAAAACTATGTAAATTAGCATGACAAAAACAAAAAAAAATCTTCTTTAAAATAAAATGTATTTTATCATTGTAATTGTGCTTGTACTTCCTTTAGATTTGGGAAAAGGATATAATAATAATTGTATTTAGTGCCTTAGTAAGCAACATTTTAGGTATTGGAAAAGTTTACTTTTCATTTTCTTTCACTAACCCTTTCCAAGATTTCCGAGTTGTCTTCTTATGTGTTTACTGATTAATGACAGAAATTATTTTTTAAGTTAGCACCTAGAAAAGACGCCACCTGTTGGCCATTTCACCAAAATGAAAATAATGATTTTTCAAGCTTTCTCCAGCTTTCGTCAAGAAAGACCAAGTTTGTGTCTTAACTCTTTTGTTTTGCAGTCACTACTGTCTTCGAAAGCGCCGAGAAGTATGCAACACAATTTTTTAAGATCAATCGAATGCGCAAAAAAAGAAAAGGTTTTGGGAAAAATGGGTGTCGACAGTGAATCTGCCCCAAAGACTGAAAACCGAAAATTCATCTTGCATGGCTGCCGTCTAGTAAGTTAGACAGCTGCAATGCCACAAAAGAAGAATCACAATGCCAGTGGCAGGGGCAGTCACGCACGAGCTCAATAGCTTAGAACGAGCTGCAAGTGGGAATTTCGTTGCAAATGAAACTAAACAGCATTTCGGCGGCTTTCGCAGCGAAATCACGAAAGCGCAGCCCCATCATAGCCCGACAACAGCATCTGGCTAATTGCCGTGATATTTAGACTAAAACAAAGCGTGAGTTTTTTGTGTTTTGGTTTTATTTAATTTTTTTCTTTTTCAATTTCAGCAAACGCCCGACATGCGATTGGCCACCAGGTATAAAATGCATACGGTCCACCGGCCAGCACTCAGTTGAGCGCCCAAAGAGCAGTGCCTCACCTCACGGATTTCCATCGCCCAAGGAGCAGCTGCATCATCCCAAAATCGACAATCGAAAATCACCATCGCAGACATGATTAAGTACGTGTGGCATGTGGCAGCTCTGATGATTGTCTTCTGTTGGCTCTCAAGTGCCCGAAGTGCCACCTATCAGCATCAGAGCCTGAACAGTCTGAGTTCGGAATCTAAGCCGGAGGTGACTAATACCGTATTCGGATCCACGGGCATCTGGAAGGACATGTCGATGGTCTATCGCATTTACCAGCAGTGCTCCGGCGACAATATGTCCGTGTGCCTGAAGGTCAAATTGCTTACTGGGCTGGAAAAGGCCTTCCGATCCGCCAAAACCCTCTCCCTAATGGATGGCATTCAGTTTGTGAGTTCCGGTGGAGAGGGTGAGGAAATCAAGAGGGCACCCATCAGCGAACAGGATATTGAGGCAGTACTGCCTCGGAGTATTGAGGCAAAGGATCAGGTGCTAAACAATATGATTCTAAAGCGAGTGGGTAACTTTCTGCAAGATCACACACTGCAGGTTAGTTTCTAATTTATAAGCATAAAGAATGGAGCCCACAACTTTAATTGTCTAAATTCTTTATTTACTTTTTATCATAGATAAAATTCGACTCGGATGCGAATACGGTGGAGGGTCGCAAGAAGAAGGAGAAGAAAGGACACGGCGCCATGATCATGATTCCCTTGCTGCTCGGTGGCACTATTGTGCCCCTAGCCTACGGAGCCCTGGCCATGTTGGCAGGAAAGGCGCTGATCGTGTCCAAGTTGGCCCTGGTTTTGGCCTCGATCATTGGCATCAAGAAACTGTTGAGCGGAGGTGGCGGCGGCAAGGACTCTCATGAGGTGGTCGTCTCATCGGGCAGCCACTCCGGATGGGGCCGGGAACTGGATGCGTCCATCGCGTACAGTGGTTGGAAGCCGGCGGCTAAGGAAACTCTTGGCAGCGCCAAGAGCCTGTGAGTTAATATTGCATTTGCGAGCATAAAGTGAGATTGACGGAGAGTTAACCAAAGAAACGATCGCCGCAGAAACTGTCTGACTAATGTCTAGTTTAATTCGAGAAATCGATCATTAATTTAACGAACTAAATGTGTGTGTTAGGTTTAAGTAAGCGCTAATTAAATATAGTAAAATTCTGCTATCCGAAATATGCCTGAAAATCATTGTTTTCTTTCTCGAGACCACACCCCATTCATGAATTTATAACAACTACAGTTTAAATGAAATGGGCAAACGTGCGTGCCAAAAAGTGGCTGAGGGAACTCCCTCGCTTTCTACCAAAGTGAAAAAATACTTGCAAATACTATTGCTGTCATTTTTATAAGTTTTTTTAGTTAAAAATATTTTAAAATATTAAAAAATTACATAGCTTTTCTATAAAATGCTCCAAAGAGTTGAAACCCATAAATTACTTTAAAAGGATGAAACAAACCCTTTAATCTAATATGGTCAATACCATACCCCTTTTGTTGATTTTAATTAAGGTTTCAAAATTTTTCCGAAGGCTCTACAAGTGCAGCAATGGCTGCACATAAAGTACAATGAAACATTCATAGATCAAATATGCCCGAACACTTGGCAGGCTTCTCTTCTCTGCCCCAGTGCTCATTGTAGTGGCTTCTTTGGTATGCGACAATTTCACTTTTGAGCTTCTGCTTGAAATATTAATGAGCAGCCCAGAACACTGAACCAAGGTAACGACATACCCGACATGCTCCTCCTGTTCGTGCAGTCCCTCGGCTATAATGTTGTGGGTGCCCTTTACGTGAAAACTACTGACGTCATCAAGTTGGGACTTTCATTAATTGAAAATTATTCAAGCGTGTTCAAGGTAAGCTGAAGCCGGCGCTGAGACTTCGCACCCGGAATCCCAGCCAAGCGGAATGAAAGTGAAATTTTGAAAAGGTGTCAATTCGGAAGATGCCACCGAAAAGGGTTGGGGCATTAGCGGGTTGGGCCGAAACTGGGGATTGTTTGCCTTCAACGAGAGTTGCTTTAAGTTTGGCCATTTCTCTAGAGCGAATATTTCGCATGCCGATTGAGGTCATCTTGCCAAATGGACAGAGAAGAGTCTTGAGTGGGGGAGGGGGAGGCCGGCAGAAGATAGCTTGCAAATCAATTGGGCATACACTCAATTAAAGTGAAGTGAAACGATTTATGGAATATACTCAGATCATAAACTCTGACAAATTGCATTGCTTAACTGGACATGCCATCATCAAATTAAAATACCATTTCTCAGCCATAAGCGCATTTAAGTTTCAGAAAATCTCTCTGGCTCCGTTTTACCATTTTGGCCATGCCTCAAATTCTCCGATTATTTCTATATTACGTCATACACCTTTTGAAGTGCCATAGTTTAAATTGTGTAAAAATTTCAGCAATGAAATTACTTTTTCACTTTCATTGCGCACGCACTGTGTAAACATTTGTCTCGAATTTGATATAAAGTTGGTTAGTTACTGCCGACCTAAAGATACACTAATTATTGTTTATGAAGAAGCATTACGTGATATGAAACTTCTTAAATAATATCTTTTAACAAATAAAGCAAACTAAACTAAATAATTTATTGCAATGATCTTCTGGACTCAATGGACTAATGGTCAGTTAGGTTGTGGGATAGTTTTGGCTATAGGTAAGGGATATAACTTTATAGAGTATTTTCTGGTTGAGGAGACTGTAAGGGAACATGTCACAGCTTGACAGTCGCAGTCACATCCATCTATGTCCACGTGCATGGCATTTACATATTCCATCAACGGATTTTGGGCTCATGTTGCCGCTTTGGATAATCGTGTACGAAACGTTGAGTGGCTTTGCATCTAGATGCGAGTGTTTCTGTCTTATTTTCAAATGTATATATTTTTTTTTTGCTCTGGCCAGCATGCAAATCTTCGGCATAGCTTTCTTTCGGGGCACTTGTCTAATGCGTAAATTACCCGGTAAAATGATGAGACGATGAAACGAGAAGCAGTAGAAACAGCAGCTGAGACGTGTGGCAATTTTCGAGTGCTGCAAATTAAAGCGACATAATGCCAATGAAACTCTCGTGTTCGACTATCTGGTTTCGCTGTATTTGTATCTGTCTGTGGCTGTGCAACTGTCGACGATTGGATTGGCATACAAAAGTGCAGATACATTATGCGAGATGCTTGCTGGAGGCAAAAACAAACACATAAATAAAAAGCAAAATTAAAGTGAAATTTTTTCCACTATACCGCCGCGGCACAGCCAGCAAACTAGTTAATTTTCTATTTTACTCCAATTCGAGTGGCGGTTGCTTTCGACCAGCGGCCGCCATCTTAAATGGTGCTCTTGATTAACCGCCCACCGCCCACCCCCGTCACTGTGGGCTGGTGTTGTTGCAATTTGAAATGAAACCACTGCAGCAGCACTTTCTGCACCGCCTCAAATTAACAAGCAGCTGAAAGTGTGCCATCATCATCAAACTGCGGCGCCGCTAAGGAGCCTTAAATTCTTAAAAAAATATATAATTTAACGCTAATTAAATAGCGAGCCAAGAAAGAACATTATTTTTATTTTCATTCATCACGAATAGGGTTTTAGGGGTTACCATTACAATTTCTTAAATGCATTGTAAGTTCTTATTAAATTATTAATTCGGATGGCATTTAGAATCGATCAACATTCGCACCTGTTTAATAAATGACTGTTTTCAATTATCTAACTGATACTTGCTAAACTCATGAAAATATACTCCGAAAACCCTATTCTTTGAGATAATCACTTTAAGGTTTATTGTTAACCATATAAAGTAAATTATGTGTGTATTATGCCTAAACAATAAGCCTTCTCCCTCTGACAGGCAAACAGCTAACAGCCGCATAAGTGTGTTGACAAACAACAACTGCCAACGAGCTCTGCTGGCGTCAACGCTGACTGCACTGCCAACTACCGACCGCCGACGGCGACTGCGGCGCTCACCTGTCCAGGTGAGGCTAAGCCCCAGCTTCGGCTGCAACCTGGCCTGCCGGCCGATGCGCCTCCTCGTCTTCGCACTCGCATTCGCACTCGTCGGTGTTTATTTAAATTCTAAGCTCGGCTACCGTTTCTCTGTGGGATGGGGGGCAAATAGAGGGGAGCCAGGCTAAAAGGCTGGCCAGTGCCGGGGGGCAGTGGGGCCTCGCTAAAGCGACAACAACAAGATTGTCGTCGCTGCTGGCCAGCGCTGCTCAGCTCTGCTTCGGAATAAAACTCGATCCGCGTGCGTCTTCTAGCACAGTTTACCGGTTGCCTTCTGACCGACAGATCGAACTCACGCCAATCGAGCGCAGTGCACTCAATCAAACGATTATCCTCCAGTGACAGGAAGTGGCAGGATACCAGCCAGTGACAAGTGTTTGTGTACAGAGAAAACTCAAATCAAAAACCTAAAATCATGTTTAAGTTCGTGTGTTTGTTCGCGCTGATTGCCTCCACGGCAGCAGCCGCTTCTGAGGCCGACAGCCTGCTCACCAGCGCCCTGAAGATGGTCAAGGACTGTGGAGAGAGATCGATGGTCTTGTGCATGAAGGTAACATTTTTGGGAAGCCAAGCCTAAACACAAAAATAAAATACCTTTAACCCCTAAAAGGAACGCGCCTTGCACTATTTTGATAACGAGAACGGCGATGTGCGACTAACTGAGGGCATTGCCCTGGTCAAGACCGATGACATCCCGGTGGGCCGTTCCCTGAACGACGTCCAGCTGCCTGAGGAGGTGGAGGCCCGCGAGGCCGAGGTTGACTCTCTGCTGGTGGAGCGTGTGGCCCGATTCTTCGGCACTCACACTCTGCAGTTCAAGGTGCCCAAGGACTCTATCCAGGACATGCAGCGCGCCCTCGAGGAATGTAAGTATCACTGGGGCTGGGAAGCGACTCGCGATCGATTAGATTGCTCATAAGTCATGGTTCTGGTTTGACCAACTCTTTGCCAATTTGGGTTAGTAATGCAGGCGACCAGTTTTTGTTGTCTGTTTGATTTTTTTAAGCGGGCAGATGGCTCGGACTGAAATCCTGTTTTCACTGTTAAGTCGCTGCCATATCGAGGTCATCCTGTAGCCATGTAGCGGTGCATTGGCAGCCAGTTGGCTATTAATTGCACTTTAGTCAGCTAGTTAGGCTTACTTTCTTTTTGTGCCGTGGTGGCGGCGGCGGCCGCGGCAATTTCCGATTTCTAAACGCAGCCACATAGAAAGCGGCCGATCCTGTTCGCCACTAATTATTTGTGCTCCAATTGCTAATGAGCGGTCAGCTATGATTAACCAGCGAAAGTACTAAATGCAAATAGCTATCAAAACGAATACTTATTTATGAAATATTACGAAAATCCTTTTTACTCCCACAGCCCGTGGCAAGAAGAAGGAGAAGAAGAAGTACCTGATGCCCCTGCTAATGCTTTTCAAACTGAAAATGGCCGCTCTCCTGCCCTTGGCCATTGGCTTCCTGGCCCTGATCTCCTTCAAGGCTCTCGTGATCGGCAAGATCGCCCTGCTCCTCTCCGGCATCATTGGCCTGAAGAAGCTTTTGGAGTCCAAGAAGGAGAACTATGAGGTGGTGGCGCATCCCCACTACGAGCACGAGCACAGCTACGGACGATCCCTGCAGCAGGACTCCCAGGCGCAGCAAATGGCCTACGCGGCGTACAAGCAATAAGCCAAAAACGAAACCGCAGCAGCTGTAGCAGCAACCATCAGTGCAATACTCGGAGGGCCGTCTAATTTATTTTATTTATTTAATTTATTTGTATAGCATAGTTCATGCCAGGCTTAAACACATAAGGCGCCATTAATGATTTGAGACACAAACTAAAGCAAACATAACATAAAACCAGCAGCACCCCCATAGTGTATAAGTTGAACACAGATTGCAAAAACAAAAGATACAATAGTGGCGGAGCAAGAAGGGGGCAGCCTAAGCCATTTAATTTTAATCTTAATCTCACAAATGACTGCAACTCTTGTATTAATACTCAGAGCTTTACTATTGACTACAGCTTAAAACTCTATGCCTAATCTTAACAAAACTGCTTAACTCTGAACTGCTAAAAGGCTCAGGCCAATCCCCCTTTAGAATTGCTCTGCCCCTCTCTACCAAACTTAGAAATCAACAATAAAAGAAATGCCGCATTTATCTCGAAACGATGTTTTAATTTTTCAGTGAAATATCGCTCATACGCCGCGTGTGCAGCGAAATGCTTTCACTCTTTCACCAAAGAGGAACGGGGCCAGTGATATCAATTGCATGTGCGACACACAAAATCATGAAGTGAATTTCACTTGAGTCAGCGAGGCGTGTAGAAGCCTCGGTTGGTCAGTTTGAGGCACAATCACATCCCCTTCTGCCCACGTTGCCACATACATCTATCGGCTATCCAATGTCGCTCCAGAAAACACACTCATAAACTCGCACATCTCGGAAAAATCTAATGAAAGTAGCGACCTGGTTTTTAGTTTTTGCATTCACAGTGCAACACGTACGCCCAGTAATCCCCAATCCCCAAAGCAAATGGGGTGTGTGATTACAGAGAGAAAATATTTTTGAATAAAATGTGTTGATTTATCAAGCTAAAAGTTATATACTCCAAAACGCAAAGCACAGAACTAGCAATAGATACAAATATTTAAATTTAGGAAAAAATTTTATTATTAGAAGCTTTGCAAACTTTATTTCTTCAAGTGCTTAAACAGTGCCAATGGCTTGGATGTGGATGCAAACGTGAATTCATGTTTCAGACTTGGGAGCACGCCTCGCGGCTGCAATTTATGGCCGTCGGCATTCGGTATTCGGCATATAAATGGCCAAAACCGACAAAACGGTCAAAATGGCCAAAGGTCTACTTAGCCGCCTCGTATATCTTCTTTTTTTGTGACTATTTGTAAACAACTGAAGGCAACTGGCCGTGAATTTCAAGTATTGGCGGTGAAAGTGTTTATTAATACAATTTCTTTTTTGTCGCGGCGCATTGCAATTGGAAATTTATTGGTCGAAGGCCATATACTCGAACTAATTGAACTTAGACTGAGGACTCCCGACATGAAAACAATTATTTAAGAAACAACCGCCCGGATTCCACAGCTAATCAAAAGTCAAAAGTCCTTAAAATGTTTTCAAGGAAGTCTGCTTTTCCCCGACTGTCTGCACAGTTTTATTATTTTCCAAGTACTAGACAAAATCCCTGAGGTGTCTTAGGGTGTAAAGGTGTCTGAAACGTTCTTCAGGGAGCATATTAAAAAGCGCTAAGACCGCAAATGACCTTGAAGTTGGTGTCTTGGAAGCTGTCGACGTGTTGGCAACACTAAACTTTTATTGCATCTTTTTCAGACAGCGCCTGAAAGTATTCACCGACTCTCTACATAAACTGCATGAGATTATTGCAACAACTTTTTAATACTCTTTTGCTTGACATGAGATTAACTTGAGTACGTCAGGGATTTCTTGGCTTAGTAGTTTAAAGATTCTTGAATTTAAGGGAAAATTAACGAATTTTATGGTGATCCGAGTAGCAAACATTAGTTGCTAGTGAGGAACATTTTTAAATATAAAATCCTAGAAAGTAGTTTGAGATTTATGCAATAGCAGTACTATTTACTATAGCTCATAATATTTACTAAATATCGTTTTTCTGCTTGTTTGTTTTCATAATTGACCAGCAGTAATTTTCAAGTTTTGTGTGTAAACGATGGCACATTTCTGGTAATTCTTTAAATCTCCTCTCTTTATTTAATAGCCGTGCATTAGGCAAGGTAATTGTAGATTTTCCGAACCGACCGTAATGCGGCACCTGCGGGAGTTTCATAATTTCTTTGGAATAATAATAACCCATTACATAATGGTCGAGATGTGCGAAAAATTGGCCACAAGTCGACGCAGCTTTGGGTCGTGTGCACTGACCATGACCATGCCGGCCAAAATAGTGGAAACAAATGCCTCAAAGCCGACGAAGACAAAGATGAAGCCGAGGAGCCCCGACTTGGCGTTGATGTAAAACAATTTCCGTTATTGGGCCATGTGCAAAAAGCTGCGCGTTAACTGAATGAGAGCAGATTTGGCCAAAGACCCAGTTGATTATTGTATAACAAGATGAAGTCCGGCCGACTGTATATAATCCAAGGGTCAGCTAGCCAGCGGGCTCAGTTCAGATCCATACATGGACTGGATGACCACCATGTCGCTACTGGATTTAGTATTCCTTCTCTTCGGTTTCCTGCAGCTGAAATCGGTAGTAACAAGTGACTTATCCACCGTGAGCTCGGAATTTAAGCAGTGTGTTCGTGGAGCTCAGAAGCCCAAGTTAAGTGAATGTTTGGGTCGGTCCGCTCTGAATTTCATCCAACGCTTGGATGAGAGTGATAATGTCCGGTTTGTGGAGGACTTCGTGACGGTTAAAAGTGAAACTGCTGCGGTCAGATCATTGGCCAATGTCCTGGACACAGATCCCGTGGATTTCCGGGGCATCCTAGAAAATGCTGGGGCCGTGATGGGGCAGCGAAGCCTGGAATGGCACATGGATGGATTGTATCCGGGTCTTATGTTTAAAATTGGACCCACTTTCGATGCAAACAGCGTTGCGGAATTTGTTTTAGAAGGAGCAGGCCAGGGAGAGAGACAATTCGGTATCGACGAACCAACGACGGGTAGGAAACATTTACATGAATAATCTAAACCGCTTTTTAAATATCTTAGATATCAATAATTGCCTAAATAATAAAGTATCTTGTCTAGACAAGTTCTTGCTTCACTTCCCAAAAGTCATTTAAAAGTTTGAATAACCACTCATATTAATTTTACTCACTTATTTTATTTTCCAGGCCGTCTGTTGGCTAAACAGTACCTTCTTCCCTTCCTACTCGGTCTAAAGTTTAACCTAGTGGCCCTCGTTCCCCTCTTATTTGCTGGAATTTGTTTGCTTCTCAAAAAGTCACTATTTCTTGTCAAACTGGCGGTCTATGTGAGCAGTTTTCTGGGACTTGGAGGAGTTTTTGGGTCTTTGGGCGGCTTGGGCGGCCTGGGCGGAGGATTCGGAGGCGGTAATTTCGCCAGCTTTGGTGGCTCGAACTTTGGCTTCGGTGGAGGCTTTCACGGGCCTCACCGACCAGTAGGTCACTTTCCGGGAAAAACTACAGTATTTGGCCAGGGAGATGAGCTGCACCACCAGTACGATGTTCACGAGGCATCTCCATACCGGCGCAGCGAGCGGAAAGTTCGATTTGAGCAGCCACGAACCGCAGAGTTACCTGCCAAAACACAACCGACTATGGCCCACCCGCCTATTAAGCCACCCACCGAAGACCGTTTCTATGACTTTGAAAACCAGCGAAGGCCCAGCAACAAGTTATTGGCAGCCAGTTTAGAGCAGGAGGGTGGCCTTCTGATGCGAAACTTTCAGGATGTCAGTGGAATGAAAGGCTGGCAGGCGGTGGACGTGAGATCTTTGTAAGAAATAACTTTGGTACACTCTGAAAAATGAAATCAAAGATTTCAGAAGAACCTCCCTTTAATTTAATATAAAATCTTTATACCACAATCATTAGTCAATGTAATAGAAAATTAAGCTAGACGTATAACAAAATATAAACAAATATCAGTATTAGTACATTCAGATTATTTTTCCAGGTGTGTCTATTAGCCAAATTTGTGTGCTTTCGAAAAATGAAAGTTTACTTAACCGAAAAAAGTGCGATTCGGTTTCAGTTTTCGTCAAGTCAAGGTTCAGCAAGCAGACTTCTGAAAACTTTTCTATTTGATTCCTATCAAGAGTGCAGTGTCGTGCTTTGACAAGCGATTTAATTGCTAACCCGCATAGACCAAGGAATTATAAATACCGGGTCACACCACTTTCCGGGGTTATTTGTACTTTAAACGGCATTAAAAGAGGTCTCCCTTAAGCTTCGTTATAGAACTTTTAGAATATGTGGCGTGTTCTTTTTGTGCAATTTGTTCTGCTGGAAAGTTCGGTTTTCGCTTTAAGCCACAAAGTAAATGAGACTTTTGGAGAAGCCAGGGCGTACAACTGGAGTCCCCGCAGTCTGGGCAGGATTATAGCCCACTGCCTGGGCGGATCGGAGATGTGGGACTGTCTAGGAAACGAGAGCGAACGATTGTTGGACTATGCAGCCCAGGATAATAGCACTTGGCAGATCAGTGACTATCTGAGCATCGAACCTTTGGATGGACATCAGACGCAGGAGAGAAGACGGATGGACTTGGGTCTGGCTGGGAAAATAATGGGATTGATCCAGGCAAAGGCACTACGTATTCAGATGCCACGACAGTTGACCATTTCGAATGCCATCGACGATTTTGGCAGCGAGCTGGGCTTTGATCAAGGTACTTATTCGAGCGTAAATGATAAGGTCGATAAGTTATTTGGTGGATTCGGTAGTTTCGAAGTGCATGCAACCACCACAAGTTCAGATTCAGATAAAGATAAAGATAAGCTAAAGAAAAAGAAAAAGAATAAGTCTAAAAAAAAGAAAAAATCTAAGAAAAAGAAAAAACCGAAGAAAAAGAAAAAATCTAAGAAAAAAAAGAAAGACAAGAATAAAGATAAAAATAAAAACTGCTCCAAAAAAACAGGTCGCAAAAAGAAGGACAAAGACAAGCACATGGCCATGATGGGCGGCATGATCATGATGGCAACTTTAGCCCAAATGTTCCTGGGGAAGGTCATCCTCATCGCCGGCTCCGCCTTCATTATGGCCAAGATCGCCCTCGTCATATCGCTATTGGTGAGTAGATCCTGAGATTCCAGAACAGTTCTGTCCAAATTGTTGGCGCTACGTCTCTCTCCGCAGGGCAGTCTAAAAAAGGGTACGACTGGACACAGTGGTAGTGGTGGCGGCGGTGGCACCACCGAGCACGTGGTGGTGCACTCAAGCCATGAGAGCGGCTGGCACCGTAGCATGCCCACCCACGACTACGCCTCCATTCAGACAATGGAGCAGGTAGAGGAGCCGCCCATGGAGTTCTACCAGGCCTATCAGATGGAGCCACTGAAGCGACGCCTGCATCAGACGGAGATTACCGCCCCGCAGGCCCATCCGGAAATCACCAAACCAACTCCGGGATTTCTTTAGTCCACAGTTAGTTAGTGCGCAACTTTACGCACTCTAAGCACTTTTGTAAAATACACTGCCAATATATTTTAGAAAAAAATTCCCTTTTTTATTCCCCACCATTTAAAATCAACACCTGAATTTCTTTTTTTAATGCTCGTTCTGTGGTAACATAATAACTAAGATAACTAAACTTAAACTGGAGGGCTTTCGATAGTAAATACAAATTCAGATAGATTGGTCTAAGGTTCCTTGGGATCTTTGGTTCTGGAGCCGCTACTACTTCTGCTGCCCCCCTGGTGGATTCTGTGCGGCGCCTTCTTATCGCGACCCCTTGGCATTGGGCGTGGCAGAGGCACCCACCTGGGGCATCCAGGCCTGGTAGGCCTTGTCCTGCATCATCATCTCGTCGTCGATGCTGCGGTGGTAGGAGCCTCCGTCGTGGCCACCGGTGTCGTATTCGCCCTGGTGGCTGGAGGAGTAGGTGTGGCTCTGTTGTACCTGTGGATGCTTCACGATTTCGTATGTGGTCTTCTCACCGCCGTCGTGGCCCACAAGTTTCTTTAAACCGATAATGGCGCTAATGATTAGCGCTATTTTTCCCACTATCAACGCCTTGCCGGCCACAATGGCAATCGAATGGTAGGCCATTTTCAGGATAGCTGTTTTTAGAAGAACGGCAGCAATGAACGGTCCCAAGTACTTCTTATCATCCTTCTTCTTGCGACCTTCACTGTCGCCCCCTGGCATAAAATAGTTGTAGAGGTTCTGCAGCCAGTCCTGACCGTTCCGCTCCCCAAATTTCAGCAGTCTCGGCAGATTTACCTGCAGCTGATGGGTGTGAACAAAGCTGAAGAATCGCTCCAGAAGCAAAGCATCTAAACTTTTTCCTGACATGTGCTCCAAGTCCCGATTGGTTAGCTGGCTTTCCACCAGGCCAGAACGACCACTTCGCGTATCCGGACTGAAGGAATCCCGACGTACCAAACTAACTCCATCAATGATTCCCAGCTGCTGGACTTTCAGAGCTCTTCCCAGGAGACGGGCTCCTTGGACCTTGCAGCACCAGAAGATGTCGTCGCTATCGGCACACTGCCCGTACACGTGCCTCACTGTTCGCAGCAAGCCGCTCTCCGCTGAACTGAAACTCGGGTTTGTTGTGGTTTGTGCCTCCAAGGCCGAAAAGGCTTCAAAGGCCGCCAGCAGCAAGGCGATTAATAGACCCAGACGCGAATCCATTCTTGGCGTGTCCCCAATCCTTGCTAGCTTCACTCTGTCTTTACTCTCCCGATTTTTTGCTGCGGCAGCTGCTCGGATTCCTCTTGGCCAACTGATCTTGTGCGCCAGTTTGTCCGCCAAATTTATACACTTTACCTTGCCACAATTAGCCAGGCAGCCGTTGCAGAGAGTTTTGCTTTTCTTACAGTAGAGCCAATGCACAGGGAGAATTGCAGAATAAAATATGTATTTGGAAATAAAACGTTCAAGTTATATATTATGGCTTTATTTTATGGCCAAAAAAAAACAATCCTTAAAAAAATTTTATGGAAAATACCAAATAATGAAAATTACTTCTCTCCTTTCTTTATTGTTTCCTAAGCTAATGTTTTATATTAATATTTTTTTAAGTGCAACAATACCTGGTGGCTATTTAGAGCGTAGTATGCATGATGAGTGCACCCAGCAGCTGCTCACAGCCTGCCTGGCAGATATTAAAGCAAAGCTTCGCTGCAGATTTAGTGCAATTTCCAGGCCAATCCGGCTGCAGGGGAGCAATTTTATTGCTCATTGCCGTAATTAGCAAATCTTGGCAATTATTTTATTATTTTTAGCACTGGCTCGGCCTAATGATTTTTTCCAACCACCTCCAACGCCCACTTTCATCAGCAGACTGTGAAACCAATGCGAATGCTAAGATCTTCTCTTGCCTAGGCTCAGGCTTTCGTTTGTACACGCAAAGATTTTGGGCTTACATATTTATTAAGCGAGTGAATCGAAACCGAAATGAATGCTGATTGGGTAGAAAATTATAGAATTGCAGTGAGAAATGTCGCCGTCAGCAGAAAAGCTAATGAAAGTTTCGGAGCAGTCGCTTGCAATTGTCCTGATACACGTACCAATGTGAATTAGAATGCACTACGGATGCAAAAATCTCAATTTTAAATTTTCGAGGAAAGCGTGAAATCAGTAAGGTTAGTAGATAATTTTTAATTAGCATACAATAAGTTATGATTTTTATCAAGGGGTTTTAATGTTTAAAAAGCTTTGTTTCAAATGAAGTTCGCCATTGGAAACATGCCATACCATGCCATCCGTTTCCTTCACATAGCAATAATTCTAATATATTACCAAAAAAATAATTCAATATCAAAAGACTTTTTTTGTCAATCCATGATATTTTTATTCACAGTGAAGTTTGTTTTAAAATATCACAAGAGAAAGTAAAAACTGAATACACAGAAGAGCTTCACTTCCCAAAGAAATAAAAGCAAAGCATACTTTTTGGCTTCAAGGAGAAAGGCAAGCTTTCTTTGGCAGGAGCATCCCAATTTCTCTCAGTGCGGCATTGAAACAACAAACAGAGCAACACCTTAGCGACTCATGCATAATTTATGCTTGGCGCTCTCCATTTATGAAATATTAATTAAAAAAGCCGCCTGACGAACATCTAATGATGGGATTTGCAAGTTTATCGCGCCGAAACACGCCGACTCGAAAAGTGTTTTTCTTTTCTAGCGGGAAAGTGCATAACTATCTATCTATCTCGGCATAAGTTTTGGATGTGTTCTACATATTCAGCCGGAGGACAGGCACCGCATCCACTGCAAAAACTGAGAAACACTTGCCGCCGCATAATCCGCCGGCGATAATTTATGATAATTCACGTTTGGCTCACACGCAATCCTACTTTCGACGGACCATCCGCCGCTAATAGGCCCAAAACTGTGGGCCAACTAACTTGGTGGCTGAGTGGCCGCTGTTGCAGCCCACAATTTGCAGTAATTGGCATTTTGTGTTAACAGAGAGCAAACAACCCAACGCTTAGTGATCGAAGACCAATCTGCAATTGCACATTGTACACTAGAAACAAAAGTGTGGTCCAAAAAAGAATGAAGAAATTAATTTTAGAATCTTCTGAGGGACGAATCAATTTTTACTTATATATAAATTTTAAGTCGAAGTATGTATTTGCTTAACAAGAAAAGGAGTTCCATTGCAGGACTTAAATATTTTTCTCTGAATGAAAAAGAAACACTCTAGCTATAAACTTGGCCAAGATCGGCACGAAACTTTTCCCCATCCCAGGCGATTTATTTGGCCTTTGTCTTGGCGTCTTCGACTCCAACTCAATAAGGCAGAATACACAATTCTGTGGCTAGTCGGCTGGGAACTTTTTCGCTTCCAAACAATTGCATAAAGGAAAAGCTATGGGGTTTTGTTTTGGTTTTTCATTCGCTGGCAAATTTTTCACTTTCACTTTATGTTGACATCTAAGGCGCCCCCGCCAAGAAAACTAACCAAGCCTGAGAGCTCAAAGCCAAGATGTGGTTGAAGGCACAGGTTGTCCCTTCCCCGTTCCCTGTTCCGCGCTCCCCTTCATCCACCCATCGTCCCACAATCAAATTAAGTGCCGAGGGCCAATTACGTTTCACTCTGACCCCTCGACAACTGATGAACTGCACCATGGATCCGGAGTTGTGTGGAAAGCCGGACCGTGACTATCGGATCTGATCGGAGTGACTTTCTGCCTTCTGACTGCCTGCTGCCTTGATGAATTTATTATACGCTTGTCTTAGCCATTTCCCCCCAAATTATACGTTTGTTTATTTGTTTGGCTTGGCCCTAAAAAACCATTTTCACTTGCCCTCAGCCAGGGGAGAACTGCGAGTCAATTCAATTTTTATGTCTAATATTTCGCTTAGTCCTAGGGGTCACGTTACAAATCTTTTTACCAGGCCGGAAAATGAGAGTATTCTGTGGCGAATTTCAATTTAAATCTGCCCCCGGCCTGCAACAGGAACTTACTTGACATGCCACATTTATTTTTCAAATTCTGCTTTGCATTTGTTTGCTGTCAAAATTATTCGTTTCACCCCCTGAGGCGTAGGCTTTATGTTATGGAATACTTTGAGCACAGAGAAAATATTTATAGTATTATTAAATAATTTACATAACACCACTAAATCAAATATAGAGTTTTTAAAATGTACATTAAAATAAAAAATACATTGAGACTTCCGCCAGTTAATATTAAGAGAAATATTATAAACTTATATTAAAGCAATGCCGTTTTTCCTTAGTGTCTTTTTCCATTCTATTTAAAGACCAAAACGTGTATACATATATATTCGGCAGTTATTTTGTATTGCTATCCTGAAATCTAGGTGTTTTTAAAAATAGCTCTCATTCAATTTAATTTGCATAACACTCAATTAAGGCGGCACCTTAAGGATAGACCTCTCGTTTAGTGAGTTTCTAAGCAGACATTTTTGAGGTGAAATTTCGAGGTTCGGCCAAGGAGTCCCATATGAATTGCAAAGCAGAGTTCACAGCAATGTTAAATGCCAATCAAGATGGCAAGATGGCCGGGCCACGGCATTGACGTCTGAAGCTGAAAAAGTCATCTGGCATCTGCTCATCAATCAACCTGGCGTGCCGCATCTCGCAATAGGCCGCAATAACAACTTTGACATTGCCGGTGCCGGTAAAGAAAGTGCTGTCTGTGTGGAAGGCAAGTGATTTTCCAGACATCCCCAAAAGCAGCAGCATCGCATTAAGCACTTGCGTATTTTCGTTTTGGTCACATTTTAGTCGAATTTAATGCCTTGGCATTGTCATTTCCAAACCGGGCCACAGGCAAAGACGGTTTACTTTGCTTTGGCTTTGACTTTGGTTCACATCGCATCACCGGACCGGAGACCATGTCCAAGTGTCAGTGCCTGCTGGCCAAAACAAAATTTCATTCCATTGTGCGCATTATTATAATTTGGCGGCAGACAAATGGCACCCGAGGCGTATACTTAATCCTTCGTGCAAATCTCACTTGAGGAATTTTCTCAAATAAATCAGTATTTGAATATTGTTTTGGGGTGGGTCAGAAAGGGATGGCCAAGTGCGGTTTTGTTTTTATTTTGTCGTGCTGGGTGCTTTCTTGAGGATTGCCCAACAAATGACCAGGCTTAACCCCATCGCGTACCTTTTAGGTTCACAAAAATTTTTTTGTCTCTGGTTCAATGCCCTGACCATGGCCATGGATGATGATAAATTGAATGCCAGGCGAACGTGACAACGGCCAAAAAAGTGAAAGCATCGGAAGCTGAGTTGGCGGTGAAAATGCTGGCCAAGGAATGGAGGAATGAATGGGCCAGGCCGCGGCAGGCAGGCGTCGTTTTCAGCAACCTTTACCACTGCCACAGAGATCCGGACTCCAGAGTTTCGGGAGCTTCAGAGTTCACTGCACAGACCGGTGCATGCAAACATGTCGAATGAGATCGAGATATATGCCTGCCGCTTGTATCTTGTATCTGCAATTTCCATCATGGCATGGTAGTGCTTGAGATTCGGGTTTCTTCTTGCCTCCCCCTACCCTCTCCCGAGAGTTAACAGGAAACTTTCGCGGTTCAGCGGCTGAGGGCGCCATTCGAACTTGACTCTTTTAATTGTCTGACAGGCCGAGCTGCGATTTGATGGCTTTAATTAGAGTCAGCCTATTCGGGTCGAGTGCTCGACCATTACGCACTTTCGCGTTGTAATTTGCGACACCGAAGAATTTAATTGTCAGACCAACCACGGCACGGCATCATCGCAGTGGTCATCGGTCAGCGGTCAGCCTCTGAAGACGGGGTCTGACGGGGGCCGTACGGTCAGCCCGCGGACATCTTTCGATTGTCCGGGGTGAAAAGAAGAGGCGCCAAAGAAAGCGAAAAGAAACGCATAATAAATACTAGCGGTAAAAGTAATGAGAAAATGCTTATTCGCAATCCACTGAACTCCACTGTATCTATGTATATCTGTATCCGATTGGAGTTGCATGGTTAGTAAGACAGGTAATGATGTAAAATCGTTTTAGACTTGATTACAAAAGACTGGAGCTTGGAGCAAAAATATTATATCTCAGATATCTACAAATGTGAATCTGCGTATTTTTGAGTAATTTGTATTCTTTAATATTTACAAATTTCTCCTTGAACATTAGCACATTTAAGCTTCCTATGCAAATGGTTCCAAACCCATGAAATTCATCAACGTGACCCATGAAAGTAGGATAAATAATCATTTTTCACACAAGGTGCTGCCACGCGACGCTTGTGAAAAATGTCGGCAAATTTTTCTTGAAACCCCGAAGCGGGAATAACGCTTAAATAAATTGTTCGCGAATTAAATGAAAATCAACAGCTACAAAAGAAACATTGGCTCGTGACTGTCGTGCCGGAGCGGATGTCCAACTGGCCAACTGGACATCTGGACAAGTGGATGCGGCGGGGCAGATGCTGCCCACCATTGTGGAAAGCTGTCGGCTTATCGCACCCGTCGACGCTGATCCCATATTAAAGTTAATTAGCGTGAGATTTGTGCGAGCGCCTGGCGGTTAACTTTGATTAACGTCAATGCGGCGTCAAAAAGCAAGCGATAAAACCAACAAAAAATATATAAAAAAAACAACCCAACTGCGCTAACAAGCAAATAAAAAATTGCTCACGCACACATAAACACACGATAAACATTTTCTTTTCGCTTTCTTTTGTTTGTGAAAATTGCAATTTTTATTGCACAGACTCTGGGAAGGCGAACAACCCCCAAGCCACATGAAATAGAAAGTCGAATCGGGTTCTAAACGAAATGAAAAAGGAAAAATAAAAACCGAAAGTTAAGTGGCTACCAACTTTAACCTGTGATGCCCGCCCAAACTTTTTCGCTCTCCAACTTGAAGAATTTAGAATGATCTTTTGCTTGGTTGTTGTTGCCTGGTTAAGGTTGTTGTGATTTTTGTTGTGTTTGTTTCTTTACTTTCTCTGGTGCGGGCTGAAAAATTTCACACACACTTAAACCGCAACGACTTCCATGAACCGAGGCAGCTGCTGCCTCCTTGTTGCATTGTGGTTGTTGTTTATTAAAACGCAGTTCTTCGCTTAATTTTTGTTGTTAGTGTTTTTATTTTGTTTGGACGCGACCGCAAAGTGGCACAGAAAAACTGTGAAAAATCTTTATGTCGGGGAGGAAAGTGCAAGGCGTGGCGACAGCAACAGAAACTCAAAAAAAAAAAAACTGCCACGGGGCCTAGGTAGCAGACTGTGTTGCTGCTGCAGCGAATATTGCAGTTGCTGCTGTGGTTACGGCTGCCGCTGATGTTGCTGCTGCTGCTGTCATTTGGCCTTGCCAATGGAAACACATTGGCATGCCCGAGGAAGGAAGACAATCGGAATTGTTTCACATGCTCTTGCACGGCCCGAGAGATATGGGCGTTTGATATGGATACATGTCTGGCGTTGCACATTTCACGTTGTACACATATTGGATGCGGATATTTTCGGTTGCAGCTGCACACCCGCATAATAATATGGAAAATCATCTGTTGGGAGCTTTGGGCCCCAGGGCTTGATGGACATTTTGACAGACCGACTTAGACTGGAATACAAACAATAATGCACATTAGTCGAATTGTTCGCCGAGTGGCATTTGAAAAGGCGAGGAAAACAATTTGAATCGAAAGTGTCCCGAGAAAACAAGCGACATGGGAGCGTGTCTAAAATTTTTGATTTTATCTCTTAAGTATGAGAAAAAAATTAAAGCGGATTGATAATGTTTACTTTTCTTTAAATCAAATTAAGCGCCCAGGAAAATTGTTGTTTATTTTCTCAGCCTAACACAACCTGGAACCTTCCCCATAAATTTCTTGGAAAAAATATATAATCATTTTACAGGACTTGGTGTTCAGGTTCACTGCCTCTGGGGAAAATCCCATATATTTCCATTTGGCTTGAGACATTTATGAAGGCCGCCTGCCGGACGGTCAGCGGCCAGTGAACCCAAAAACGCTTTAGTTCTCATTGTTCATCAAGCGGCACCTAAACGGAAACAAAGCTGAGTGCAAATAAATAAGTACTCACCGCGGCACTTGAGAAGCTTTATGCAGATCGATGAACTGCCCCTGGAAATTTTCCCGGACCCCTTCGGACGTGGCGCAGTGAAAGTGGCGTGAAAAAAAGGCGGCGTTCAACTAAATCAAAAGCCCGAATAAGTGGCCCAAAAAAAAAGCGAATAGCCCGGTAAAAGATACCTTGCCGAAGTGCTGGCCCAGAAGGCAAAAGTTGGTGAGTACTCGTAAGTTGGTAAGTAGCAGCCAAGGGGCCATTAGTCATAGATCTTTGTGGCCGGCAGGGCATTAATTTGCCACTTTATTAGCTAAAAATCATTTTCGACAGTCAGGGAGCGGCTCATATTCCATTTTATGTCCGGCTGCCACATGAATCGATCCCAAAGCGAAAGCTTCCATAAAGTAAAGCAAGAATGCTCTGAAATTTGTTTTTCTCTACCTTTTTTGTGTTTGTGGGGAAAACTAAGCATAATTATGCTGTGCCGCTTTCCTTTCCCTTCACCAGTTGCATGTGGGGAGGCACATTCTATCAGATGCATAGATACATGAATGCATTTGCAGATACAGATACAAATACACGTAGCTGTGTCAGCTTATTTCAGTTCAGCATTTTCGCCATTATTTTAACATATATCGGTCCAGGGCACATGTCGATGGCCCAAAAGCATTTAATGCACTTCATCGTGGGATGCTGCTACCCACCTGAAAAGCCCTAGTTTTCACATTGGCACCCCCGCCGGCATTTTGCATAACACATAAAATGCTATTGCCATTGGCCACTGTTTAGTGTCTGGCAATGACTTTCTTTATGGCCAAAACTCGAATGGCGAAAATTGCTAAAAGCCAAATTGAAATTAAAGTGTCAACGACAACGGCAGCCAGTTACAGAAATGGTCAGATGCCAAAAAAAAGTGAACTCCTACCAAAAGCCACTAATGCAACTAATATGTTTGTCCATAAACAACGAAAGCTATAGCTGGAAAAACTAGTCGAAACTCGTTGGAAATGTTTTTGGCCTCGCCTTCGCTTTGCTGCTGGGCTCTTTGGTTCATTGAAGGCTACGACTACTACTGCCAATGATCATGAGGCCGAAAGCGGTGTTGCCAACTTGGTTATTTTCCAGCCATTTTCGAACATTTGGCAAAAGTGAAAAAAGACATTTTCTTCTTAGGGGCAAGCCATAAATGAACAATTAATGAATGAATGAAGAAATTGTGGGGTGTTTACATGCTATTTTACTAAATAGGTCATTAAATGAATGAGGGTATTACATGTTGATAATAAAAAAACTATAAATGTGCTTTTTATTTTAAAGCCTTTAACATTTATTGCTCAATAAAAAATAAATTTGTCAGATATAAATATTTGAGATTATCTGGTAGTTGCCAAGCTATCCTTTTAAGATATGCCAAGATATCCTTGTAAAAATAAACAAAAAAGGTATTAACTTTTTTCGTATCTCATATCCTTTTTTGCTCTAATGAAAATTAAGTTTGTATTTAACAGCCAGTCGACAACACTGGCGCACTTTTCTTCCCACAGCCGAGCGAAGAAAAGAGCCAGCTCAAGCTGAAGGCCCGAAGACGGCAAACGAAGCCGAGGAAAATCAAATTGCGATTAAGTCGAAGCCGAGTTCGAGTGCTGGAAGACTTGGAGCGAGCGAAGAAAGAAAGGTCTATAAAAGAACAAAGCGCGCCAAGGCTAGGCATCAGTTTGAATTGAGCCAGCAGACGGCAGCCACTGCTCCGAACTACTCCAGTGTCCAGTGGTCTGCAATCTTTAGGATCTCCAAGGATTAACAACCACAAACACACACACAGGAAACACCTGCCGCGTGGTGTGCCGCGAGTGTTGTAATTGCTGCTTTTGGTGTTCCATCGAACAGTGAAAAGTGAAATATTTGAAATGACATTGAAACAGAGGGGTTGGCAGGCTCTTAGCCTGCTCGCAGTGCTATTCCTCGCCAGCAGTTGTGAGGCGGCCACCGAGCAGTTGAGCAATCCACCCAGCCCATCCGTCCAAAATGCCGGGGCCCGGACCATTTTACGGGTATACGACGAGTGCACCCGGGCCGAGGCCGGGTTCGTGCCATGTTTGAAGAAGAAGGCCATCTCATTCATTGACCGTTTATCTCCCATTGATGCCATCAACGTGGCCGACGGCATCAAGCTGGTGCGCCTGGAGAACGCTCCTGCTCGCTCGCCGGTGACCAGCGAAAATGAACTGGAGTCCTCGCTCCCAAGGTCGGGCAGTGATCGGGACGCCAAGCTTACTCATATGCTCATCGACAGGCTGAGCCACTTCTTCAATGGCCACTCGCTCCAGGTCAGCTTCCCCAAGCTCACATCCGATGAAATAGGCCGTGGTCTAGAAGAAGGTAAGAAAAGGATTGGATTTTTTAAGTCTTATTTTTCACAATATCTAAAAGGAATACATCTAGTTTAAAAGGATAATGTTACCTGCTGTTGTTTGCAATCAATGCTTAGATAAACACACAGATTACAAGAAATTCTTTGACAAACAAATCAAGCCAGTAAAAAACCATACAATCATCACTTTCTGTGGGCGGTCTAATTGCGGTTACCGCTAATACCCCAGTATCGTATCCATTGCGCGTAACAGTGACATAATTTGACTTTAGCTGCGACTATGGCTCCGGCCAGTAATTGCCAGTTATTTATTAGAGCCAAGAGAGCCATCAAAAGTATATCTTAGCTGACAATGACACTGGCAACTGCATAGCTAGCTGGCCCACTTCCTGGCTTATCATACTGCATTGTATGTTAACCTGGGGAGGTGGCTACTCATGGCTCTGGGAAAATGCGCGATTGTTTTTATTTTTTCCTCACCCATAACGCACACACGAGAAAACCCGTTGAGCAACTCAGGAATGACCCAGAAACCTTAGCAACGACATCAGCCAAACGGTAGCGACAACGTCGAAAAAATGTCAGGCCAGAATTTCGTGTTGCCTAAATAAAAATAAAAAATGCCAAAAAGCATGTTATTTAGTGTAAGCTTCACATCACGATGCAGTAATACTCTATATTTGTTATGAGCCTAACAAAAAACCTTGTAATTAATCGTTTTAATTACAAAAAGTTTTCGAAGCTGTATGTAGATGGCTTAACCATAAAAATGTACAACTTAAATCTTAGTAATACTTAAATAAGGAAAGTTTCTAGTAGTAACTATATTTTAACTTTTAATGTTTTCATTTTATATACCTCTTTTGTTCTGTAGTGCATAAACCCTTTTGATGGCTGTATATGGAAAATAAAAAGCAAAAACTAAGCCACGTTCAAATGTCATGACCATGTCAAATGCAATGAAAGTGGCGACCACGTTTCTCTACTGGGGCCACGAAAAACAACTCCTCGACCAGGCCAGGCCGTTGGCATTTTCATTTCCATTTTGAGCGCGAGCTGTCGTCGCCAGACCGCCTGCATCAATTACAAATTTGACACAAGCACTTACTGCAACATCCACATCAAGATCGCAGATCGCAATGCAATCCAATGAAAAGTGAACTTACTTTCACGCCACATGAAAATTTTCTTTTACTTTCAAATCATTGATCAAGATTTTTAATCGATACTAGCGTAGTCAGTTACAAGTTGGCCAACACTTTCCCAATAGCTTGGCCATTTTTGGCTAATAGTCTTAGATCCCATCCCCCCGACGACTGATTTAGATGCCTGTTTAGAGCTGGTTATGACAGTCCGATCATCAGTCAGTCTTTTGGGCAGCATTAGTGTCCATATCATTTTCCACTTCCACTTCAATTTTCAAGTCCACATCCGCGTCCCTGTCCACATCCAGATGCATGGACGTGCCCATATCGAAATGCAATTTTCACCTTGCGATGCAAGCAAGTGAAATCGCCTGGAGTGTCCCTAATGAAGGCAGCAAAATCAAAGCCACACACGCTGCTCTGTTGCCAAAACAAGGCAATGCCTGAGAAAATATTCTCACACAGCCTTTGGTTAATTGAGCTGGAACTTTCACCATATTTTTCCCCGAAGTCACATTCAGAGTTGGGAAATTTTCCGGAGGAGTCATTTTCAATTATGAGGAAGACTGCAAGGGGTTCAATTGTTTATATTCTTGTGTTTGCAAATTAAAGATGTTACTGAAAAAAGAGATACCAAAAAGTACGTATCTAATAAAGTTTATTAGGAAAGAAGTTTCTTCACAAGATGGTGAATTATCAACACAAGATTTTTTAAGAAATACTTTAATTATTTTGTTTATTAATAGAGTATTTATTATAGTATACTTAAAAACTAAACACCTACTTGTTTCTTTTACAGGACGTGGTAAAATGAAGAAAATGATGGGAATGATGATGATGGGCATGGCAATGAAACTTATGGGAATGATTCCGATCGCCATGGGAGCCCTGTACATCCTGGCGGGCAAGGCGCTGATCATCTCCAAGATTGCCCTGCTCCTGGCGGGCATAATCGGTCTGAAGAAGCTGATGTCCGGCAAGTCGTCAGGTGGCAGCTCCGGATGGTCCTCGGGCGGAGGAGGCGGTGGCGGCGGCTGGTCCTCGGGCGGCGGCGGAGGAGGTGGCGGCGGTGGTTGGGACCGCCGATCGCTGACCGAGGCCCAGGAGCTGGCGTACCGGGCACATGGACAACAGCAGGTCCACCAGCAGATCCAACAGCAACAATTGCATCAGCAGCATCCAAAGGCCAGTGCATCGCATGTGACCCAGTCATAGGATGGAGTTAGATCTTCGATCTGTCGAGTGTCAGATACACATATGCATTTATCTTGTGGATAAAGCACGGACGACGGTGGCGGCGGACGGTCACAGATTGTAATTAGATATACATAAACACTCTTTTTGCACTTGCACTACGGGGCAGACAAGAAGGCTTGATGAAGCGTTTCCAACGGTTAACTCTACGCGCAGTGGCACTTATGGATACATCCACTGAAATGTATCTAGAACGTGCGTTCCCACTGGGCAATGCGGATGATTTTTTTATGATTAGTATTTGCTTTAATCGATTATGTTTTGTTTGTAACATGTGGCGCGCTATCCGCTCTGCCCTGCTATGTTTACTGTTAGCTCATCTTTCTACCTGTATCTGTATCTGCTTCTGTATCTCAATCTGCATGTGCACCCTCTGCTCTTCACAACTTCTCACTTGCTAACTGCTTTTTCAATAACTTCTCGTACTTCCGCTTCTCCAGCTCCGTTTCCAACTCACTCCACTCTGCGCACTCACATTAACTCTAGATTGCCTAACTGTATGTAGCCACTAAGTGTATTAATTTATTTAACTTATTTATTTATTTACTTATGTAGTAGCCGTAAGTGTAACTCGCATGTAAGCAGCAAAGTTTTCAAAAAACAGAAAAACAAAAAAAATGTATACAAATAAATCATTGATACCAATCGAAAGGAAGGAAGACCGTTTAGTAGCTTTAATTTCATGTGTAAAGGTCAAGTTAAAGATGTCTACATGGGTGGCTGCGTGGCTGGTATTTATAGAAGTTCTTCCTTGCTCACATCTGAACTTCCTGTATCCAGCTTCATCCGCTTCCTTTGGCGAAATCCTAATAAAACTTGTGCATCTCCGGCCCCATCTCCGGCTACCATAAATTCCACTTGTAGTGTCCCAGGGTGTTTGTCCCATATTCGGCAACCTTATGGCCCACGTTTATTGCTCTCTGACTCGAGAACCTGCAAACTCACCCAGACCGACAGATGCGTTGCCGAGAGATTTAAGCCACGAAATAACTTGGACCAGAGAGTACAGCTGTGTAAATATTTCCAGGCCATGAACACGAGGAGCAAAGTTAGTTACGACCGAAGAAAGTACGGGAGCTCTCCACAGAATTTAATCATAACAGAACACACACGGGATGATGCCGAAGAACAAGGGTAAAATAATGAATTACGTCAAATGAATCATCATCCAATTAGTTGAGTTCAGAAACCAGGGATAATGGTTCGGATTCAAATAAAATTGTTGGCTATGTGATAAAAAAAAAATTAAAGCTATTAGCTTTGCTAACTCAATTTGGCTAGTAACATAAGGAATCCTTCAGATAAATTGTTTTTTTTTTCAACACGGAAATTCGACAGTAATTCTCGTGTAAACAAAAAAATGGGTTGTATAAATGAGAGGAGTAATCATGTTTTGGTTCTCATTTTATACAAAATGGTATTTTGGTTTCAATTTGCATAAAATATGCATAATTTGAGTGCTATCTTCTATTGAAAGCCAAAACCTGAATTTATTTAAACCGACAGCGATTAATATTAAAAAGCCAAACCATTTCTAATTGGAATTTTTCAACAACATTTTGTTACAAATCGTTAGAATTAAAAGCCGTTTATGCTAATTAAGAGATTGTAAGTTTTACAAATAAAAAAATGACATATATTATATAAATCAAATAATTATTCAAATAAATTAAGCTGCTTAATTACCTTAAATATTGTTAGAAAATTTTAAGCACATACAAAAATTGCAATTTAGCCACGATATTTTATGGCTAATGTTATATAATTTAATGCGATAAAATCACCTCGTGTGCAGCTAAATAGCTTTTATTTTAACAAAAAACAATTGACTAGATTTTTATTCTTCAAAAAGAAAGGCAAAACCAGAATATAATTAGCAACTCATCTATATAGAAACAAAACCAATTTATTGGGTTTTAGCCAATTAATTTGATTAAAAACAAATTATTCAATCTTTTAACTCCAGATTTAAAAGGACGCTTACATGGTAAAATAAAAATACTTTTATTTGATTTAAATTAGTTTCACTCTCGATTTTATTTGTGGGTTCGCCAAGCGGTCTAAGCACCGATAATCTTAAACTTGTTTTTCTAATTAAAAAAATTTATTTAAGAGTCTCGGCATGGCATGGAAGTTTTTCTAAGTTTTATTCTTTCTGCAGGTACATAAACAAGTTTTTATCCGGACTATAGCTAAATGGTAATGAGGTAGTTGGATGCATGGGTGGATGGGCACGTTACAGTTTCTTACTTCTTTACTTTCCACCAGCCGGACTGGCCACCGTAGCCGCCACCGTAGTTGCCACCGTAACTTCCTCCGTAACCACCTCCGTAGCCACCACCGTAACTGCTTCCCCCATGGGTGGTTGTGATTACTTTGTAGACATCCACGCGGGAGCCACCGCCATAACCGCCGCCATAGCCGCCACCGTAGCCGCCTCCGTAACCACCACCTCCGTAGCTGCCACCGCCGTAGCCACCACCGTAGCCACCGCCTCCGTAGCCACCGCCTCCGTAGCCGCCGCCTCCATGTCCTCCCTCATAGGTATTGATCACTTTAACGACTTGGACTCCACCGCCACCACCGCCGTAGCCACCTCCGTAGCCACCTCCGTATCCACCACCGTATCCGCCTCCATAACCACCGCCACCACCACCACCGCCTTTCAGCAGACCCAGTAGTCCTGCGCTTGTGGTTGCCAGAGTGGCGGCCAGTGCCAGAAGACAAACGAATACCTAAATGCAAAATGGTTAGTGCTACCCTTCGGAAATCCTTCTGGCTCAGAGCTCACTCACTTTCATTGCGGATTGCGGATTGCGAACGCTTGCGAAGCACAAGTAGAACTAATGCCAAAAGCCACAATCGCCTTCAGTTTAATAGCCGTCTGACCAAACCCCGGCTAAGGTGGCTCAGTGAGTGGCTAAATGTCGCACACACTCCGCACCTCTCCAAAAACAAGGTCTTTGAATCATCGCGGCTACGTTGTCGTTGTGTCAACTCTATTGCAGCGGTCGGTTAAAAGCCGGTGTTACCTGGTCTATTCCCGAAAATAAATTTATGATTTCCATTAAAGCAGGGCGTAGGAAGAGTTCTGAGCTGAACTAGTTTTGCCTCTAAATTAGCCAGCTCGAAAGCAAGGGAATCCAATAGAGTGCAGGCTATGACACAGCATAAAAAAATTTAAAATAGAAACACAACAAAAGCTGTTTTCTATTCTTTAAATTAAAGCACTGATGAAAATTTAATAACATATTTTAGTTAAATATCAAACTAAGTAAGTAACTATGTAACTAACAAATTCAAAGTTACTAAACACCTTTAACTTAATACTTTAACCCAATGCAGACAGGGTTTATTGGATGCTTTTGATGAATTCATTCGACTCGATTAATCTAAATTAAAAATAATAAAATTTTGCTTTATTTATTTCCTTTAGTGTACCAACTATTGTAATTTGTAATAAATGTGAACGATGGAATAAAATCCCCTTATACTTATTATGTAACTTTTTCTTATCAGAGGGCTAATTTTTTTGCTATTTTAGTAAGGATATTATTATTTTCGTAAGGTAAAGTAAAATCATTAGGCAATATAACATCGACTTCCTCCTATTTGCCATTTCACTTCAGCCGTATTTAAAAAAACACCTACCTTTTCATGGCTTAAGTGAATCTCCGGAAAAACAAAAATCTCAGTCTAAGCTAGCTTTTCTTCCACTTTCGAACGTCACTTTTTTCCACCACAAGCCTAAAAAATGCTTAGCTAAAAGGTTGGTTGTATGAAACTATGCTGAAAAGCTTGCAGTCTTTTTTATCCAAATGCAACATCATACTGCTGGCGCCAAAGAGTATGTGACAAGGAACAAAACAGAGTGAAGTTCCATTAAAAAATAAGACAACAGAAGACACCTGAAGTCTGTGGCTGGGACTGTGGCATCTGAACACCGCCCCCTGAATGGCAAGTTGGAAAATGATTAAGCGCTTGGCCAGCACTTGACGGGAGCATTCAACTGAACTGTTGCAAAGTGCAACCACGAGCAACAAGTGGCAAATTCAGAGAGCCAATTAGCACGCACGGAGATGCAATTATTTGAATTTACCCATTGGGCACACTTTCCCAGGGCCCGAACTTATATAGAATCGTGGCATCAAGTGCAAGGCCTTCAGTTGGTCTTTCATCTCGCAACAGACAACAGGATCAATAAAGACGCTGAAAAGTGAAAACTGCGAAAATACTTAACAGGTCTTTGTTTTCTAATTAAAATTGTCAATGGTCCAATGGTCAAAGCAGCACGTGTCGTGCTCCTTGGAGCGTTAATCTTCGATTTGCCAATAAGGCAGCCACTTTTCGTCTGTGAAAATTTATATGGCTGGGATCTGGGAAGTGGTTCAGTCTCCCCATCCAATAAAGTTCCGCCTGACGGGTTACCCTTTAGTATGTGTGCACAGTGAAAAATAGTACCTCCATACGAAAAATACGAAAACCACAAGAATGAACAGCCTCTTCAAAAAGAAACAGCAATTTCCCTTTTTAATAAAGTGAACATGTTGAATTCTGTGTAGTTTTAGTGAGAGTCTCATATTTAAGGAGATTCCCCAAGTCATAGAATGTGCTTATTGAATTCAATTAAATAGTTTCACATGTATTTTAATTTCCGTGTATTTGTGGTAAAAGTCGTGGATGTGAAAAGCTATCTGGGAGATCAACTGGTCGCTTGACCACAGGCCAAATAGCCGCAGCACTTTTCGGCGAAAGGCCGTAAAATCGCTCAACCAGATAGCGCCATAAAATTTCGAAAATGCCCAAAAGAATTTAGTCTGAATAGATCTCGGAGCAGTGACTACTTCAGTTCGATTCTAAACGGCGTGCGGAGTGCGTGTGTTAAGTGGAAATCTCAACCGAAGGATCCACACGACCGAAAGCAATGTGGCAAACGGGGCAAGTGTTGATTCTCGTCCTTTTTGTGCTCGCAACAATGAGAGTGGCACGGAGCAGCGGCAGTCGGTTTAATGGCGGCACTTCCGGCAACCAGAACCCGCAACTGAATCTGCAGATGAATGCGTGGCAGCCATTCACGCAGCACAACAATTGGCTCATCCTCCAGGCGACGGCACCCAGTTCCCAGAATATACGGGAACGTCGAAAAGAGCAAAAGCAGGAAGTGCAGGGGCAGGAGTTGCAGCACCAAAGACTTCCTATCAATTACTACGCCTACAACCATCGCTACAACGACAGTGTGGCAGACTCCTTGACGGCGGACGGAAATTACAAACAGGTTCCTCCAGCCACCGATCCAGCCAGCTACGTTTTGGCCATAAGCCAGCAGATGCGACGCGGCCCTATCCGACGCCAGTTGCCGGAGGCCGAGGAAGCCAAACCGGAAGTCAACAAGCTGCCTGCGACTCTAACCAACAAAGATAATGGTGATGATGATGAAACCGATGCCATTGATTTCGAATCGGAGGAGCATCTGTCGCCTCGGGGAGTGGAATCATACTTGGAACCCTTCGAACGGGCGCTGGTGAAAGTGAGGGACTTCTGCGACTCCGTAAGGAGCTTTATTTCTGACGAGCCAGGTGGGTGTTTTCCACGTGAATATTCCACTAAAAAGAAAATTATATTGACTGGATATTATCTTAATTATTTTATTATCTTATCTTAACGTGTACCTAACATCATATACATACATACATATTTTTTTTCTTTAAAAGTTATGCAAAAATTTTTAGAATATTTTAGAACTATGTTCTCAGAGAAATTTTGTCTAGAGCTAATAACGCCTGCGATTGACCATTTAATTAAGTGTCTAACTAATACTTCCGCTCCTCCCCATCCGCCCGCAGATGTGGCCGTCTCAAATAAATTGGATGCCGCAGCGCCAGGTGCAACATCAAAGGAGCTGGTGGCCCAAGGTCGCCGCAGCCGCCTATCTACCGTCGAGTGGGAGGGCCGCAAGCTCAAAAAGCTGAAGAAGAAGATACAGAAGCTGCTGCTGCCCCTTCTGATTGCCTACAAGCTGAAGTTCCTCACCCTGATTCCCGTGCTCATCGGTGGACTCACCCTGCTGGTGGGTACCACGGGCCTGGCCGGCTTCTTCTTCGCCCTCTTTACGGCCGTAATGAGTCTGAAGACCTCCGCGGGTGGCCACGGCAGCAAGTCTCTCCTTTTAAAGAAACTCTCATGATCTGGGCCTTAGATTTAAATTTAACATATTCGACTTTGGAGCCCACATCGATTGGTCGATTTTGTATCCATGTGCTGTAAAAATGCGAAAACGCGCCCTTGAGTGAAATAAAGTGTGTACATAAGAGTCAAGTCCCTCGAAAGCGATAAAAAACTTAAAAAAAACCTTTGAGCTTTTTCTATCCGATAGGTGATTGCTCTTTTCTATCTAGAAATTTTTTGTCCTAGCATTAATTTTGTATCTCGTATTTATTTTTCACAATTTACTAATGCATTTTTCAACCATTTTTAGATTATAATTTTACTAATAGATTGTTTTATTTTTGTCAAAAAATATTATAATTTTATTTTAAAATAAGAAATATATTCAATAAGATTAAAAGCATTTTATATTGGAAAGTAGTCTCCTTACTTGCCAAAAGTAAAAACAAAAACTTCTAGAAATATTTCCTAATATTTAAATAAGTATCAACAAAAATAATATACATTTTGTTTATTTATTTTTAAAGTAAGTAAATTTTTAAAGTTGAGAATTGTCTATCTAAAATAATGTTAATTTATAAAATTCTTTGAAAAATGTTGGCATTTGATTAAAACATTTGAGTTAGATGATTAGGAATTTAAAGTTAAAAATTTAATCAAACCAATAGTTTTGCATAAATGTTTATTTCAGATATTTTTCTTTAAAATTCTTACATAAATATGTAAATTGAGGAATAATTTGCGACTTACAAGTAAGTGGAGTATTCTAAACTGAAATGTCACTAAAATACTTTCAAGGGGCAGTGTATGGTTTTAATACCAACCGGATGCCAAACAAATGTATCGCTGACACCCAGACACCCATAAATTCCACAGACGCTCTGTGTTGCTTCAGCTTTTACTTGCAATACCACTTCCAGATTCAGAGTCAGGGTTTCGGGCATGAAAAGTGACGACAGCAAAGTACGTTAAAGTTGGCGCTGGATGCCGGAGTGACTAGTGCTATTAGTTCCGTGGCACGCGTGTGCATTTGAATGTGTTTGGAGTCGGATTTTGACTCGGGCTGGAATGTCAAGTGAATATATATGGCCTGCACAAAAAGTCACAGTTACATACGGACCGAGTCGGCCAAGATAAGTCCATTTGCCTCGTCTGGGCCACACCTAATTCGGTTTGGGCATTATTCAATTTCCCAGCAAAATACACACACACTCCCAACCATTCGGCTTGTATAATTGTAGATGTTGACTATGTTTGTTGCCCTCTTATTGGTAAAATTTAATTAATCCTATTTATGTTTGCCTCGTGGCATTCAACTAAATTTAAATAAACATCAGTCCAGGGAAAGCCTTAAAAATGGAAGCGAAAGATTTTCATGGCTATTCAGGTTAACGGCAATAGCAATGTTATTAATGAATTTTTAATTAGGACTCCCATGGTTTTCATTGAATTTCGTAGCAGTAACACCAGTTGACCCAGTCAACTATAAATTGGAAATAAATGGAAAATTAATTAAATCCCAAAACATGATTTTCCAGGAATTCAGGACAGATTCCATTTGATTAGGTCAGGCCAATCTATTTCCAAAATATTTTATAATATTCTTAAGCTATTTATATTAAGTGGAATTTGAAATAACTAAAATGAAAATGGTCTATCTCGAAGCTTAATAAATATTATCAAAGAGACGTACATTTTTATGCGAGACGTACAAAATTTTTGTTTAGAAATGGAAAAACGCTGTCAGGCTAACAAAATGGCAAGTGAACCGAAACGAAGCCAAACGGAGTAAAATACCTGCCACCGATAATGAAGAGTTTTTACTTGTTGATGGCTGGAGCAATTGACCCACGACAAGTGTGGTGCACACAACCACAGCACTAGTAGCAAAATAATGGGTAGCAGTGAAATGTCTGCGGTGAGCCATTCATTAAACCAGGGAAAATTTAATGTGTCCGTTCACGCTCAAGTAAAACTGAATCGCCGGAGCAAAACAAAATCAGCGAAAACAAGGTAGAACCAGAAAAAGTGCGGCCACCATCTGGCCAAGAACATACCACCGACTGCCAGTCTGTATACAGTTTAGTACAGGTATGGTATAAAAAAGTGCAGTCGAGTGCAACGAGCAGTTTGAAATGGGTGCCCACTTTTTCTCAGTCGGGTGGGAGCTCTAGATCGGTTTAAACATGCCAAAGATTTCGATCGCATTTGCAATTTCCCTCCAGCTCTGGCTGGCGTCCTTTGGTGGTGCAAAAGCCCTTCCACCAGTGGTGCAGTTGGGTGGAGCCATAGTGGCAGCGGTAGAACAGGACGCTGAATTTGAAGCTGCATCTGAAGAGCAGCAGCGATTGGATCGCGAGTGGCTAGCGGTGGCCCAAAACCAATTTCAAAGGATTTTAAAAGATGATCTGAGTGCCGATGACTTAAATAAAATGATTGAAAGCTGGCAAATCGAAGGTGAGTTTGAAAAATATTTCATTGCACACCCTTTTCTCTCCCTTGCCCCCATTTATATAGGGCAGTCTAAATATTTGAAACCTGGCAAGTAATTCAGAAATTAATGAATTTTTTGTAAAATTTCCTGGAGGATCCCCTTAAAAAAGGAAGGAAGTTTATAGGCAAGGCAAAAGTCCTCTGATCATTAAGCGGAATAACTTAAACGATTTGTAGGTCGATTTCCCATTAACCTGCATTTAAATCTATGAACAAAATATTTTTTCGATTTTTTGTTAAATTTCCTGGACTACAATATGGGTTCCTAGCCCAATTTTGCTAAAAGTCATTCGATTATTTAGCGGTTTACTATAACAATATTTAGATCTACAAAAGCTTTTACTATGTCTTTAGGAGACATCTAAGGTAATCGTTTAAATGATAACAAATAGAACATTTAAGAACAGCGCTTAGGATATGCAAACTATACAGTTTTTAGAAGTTAAAGATTTAATTTGTTCTTTTAATTCAAAAAGAGATATTGGCCCACAAAAATAGTAAAAAAATTTAATAATATCATGGTGGTGAATTTATTTAATATTTCATAACAATTATAGATATTTTTAAAATGGTAAAGCAGGTTTATTAAGGCTTCCCAACTAATGACATCTGTTTTTGCAGGTCGTGGAAAGCACAAAAAGCAGAAGAAACTGATGAAAATGATATATCCCATGCTGGCTGCCGCCGCTTTGGCTAAAATTGTTCTTCTACCACTTATATTAAAATGGCTGACGGCACTTTCGACTTCATCGTTTGTTATGGGGAAAATCGCATTGGCCACTTCCGGTCTATTGGCCTTAAAATGGATAATGTCTAGTGGTCATGCACACGATCGCTTAGAGATTATACATTCCTCAGCGCCTGCTATCAAGGGATTCCATGCCGGAGATCTTTCAGGAAGTGGCAGCAATTGGATGCCCATTCGACAGCCCTATATCCCATTGGGATTATCGAAAGATCACAACTATGACAATTTGTACAAACCTTTTTTATAGATTAGAGCAAGAAATTAGAAAAATTTTATGAGTTTTTGCATTTAATGCATTAAATTTTATATTAGTTAGCGAAATTACTTTGAACGAGTTAGCTTGAAGTTGTTAGCTTCCGTTTAAAAATTCGATTTAAAAATTAGTTTAATTTAATATTTGTTGTAGTGTGGTGTTGGCCAATAGACAAATAGGGCCACGTAACTCTTAGCTTCATCAACGATTAATTAGCACATGGCTCGCCCGACTTTGACGACTCCACGTTACGTATACGACCTGTTGTCAAATCACCTGCCGCCGCTGCTGCGTGCACGAAGCGCAAAAATTAACAGCACTGCGGCGGTGCCGTTATGCATAAAACGGTTTATTGCGCATACGCACCGTACCGCACCGCACCGTTTGTCCAAAATCAAAAAAGCAATGACCAGAGCCAAGCCATCAATGTCGCCGCATTGGAAGCGGCACTTCCGCAAGGCCTGTTGCAATAAACGCCGACAAACGACAACGGCCTGTAAACGCTTATGTAAAAAAAAACCGAAAGCCCAAAAGTAAACAAAACAGGTCGACATAAATCAATCATCTGCATGCAGCAGCCGGTGCAACGATTTTGGTGGCCGCTTGGGTGGCAATATAATTTTATAGTTGGTGTGGCACCTGGAGAAAAAGCCCCGAAATTGTAGAGGTGACGACCTGCATGCCTTGGCGTGCGCGAGGAGACTTTATATATAGCCGAAGAATTAAAAATTTTCTGCAGTAGAATATTAGCCAAAAAATTTGCACAATTAAAATTATATTTTTACAATGTATACAATTTTTATAAAAATTTTAAATCATATTTTAAGATGTTAAGCGTTTGAAAATATAACTAAATAAAAACTAGTATGACAAAAAAAGGTTTGTTAAAAACTGTTTAAAAAGTATAGTTTCAGTATTTAATTACAAATTTATGTATATCAATCGAGTTTAATTTACATTGTTTTGCCCAAAGATAACCACTAATAAATGGTAGATAAATGAGATATGATTCATACTTTATTATAAAGTATACAGGATTCTTTAATATCTAACTTTACGAATGAAGCATTATAAATAAAAACCTTTTTTCTTAAATTTGTAAAATTTTATATTAGAGGATACCCAATTATTCGGCTTAGGTTTCACGGTTGGATGAATTCAAATTAGCTGCCTACGCACCTAACGCCGCAAGTGAAAGTTTTAGGGCGCAGGCAGCAAAGAGACAATTGCAAGTGTGACTTGGGTGGGGCAGCCACAGATACACAGAAATAGAAACAGATACAGGTACAACCACCAGTGAAGCTCCAGCTCCGAACTACAAGATACAAGACTACGGTATGCTTGCCGCGTATCTGACAGATCGATCAACAACAACAGGGCGTATCTTTGTGCGGCGACTTTTTTCTAAGTGAGACGTTGAAAGTAAAGCTGAGTCGCGCTTGGCAATTAAGTTTGGGAAAGGGGTGGGGAAAGGGGAGCCAACAGTCGGCAACACCGCTCTTTTGTCATCGCATCTACGGCCAGGGCTATTAACAACATTCTCAGCGGTGGTTGGGCTTTTCGCCGACTGCGCAATGTTTGCGGCTCTGACGAGATTACTTAACCTGGCCATTTAGCATAGGCATCGCTTCATATTTGTTTTCTGTGCATTGGTGTCATCAATTTCACTTTCTTTTGGGCCCCCAAATGGGATGAGGTTAAACAAAGCGATGGTACTTAGACCTAAGCCAGAGCCTAAACTCATCCCACAGGCACATTTTATCATTTTTATTTTACCCAGAAAAATATGAGCAAGTGGAGAAAAGGAAAGGGTTAACATTACTCTCATAGAATGGTATATCTCTACTCTTTAAAGGCTTAAAGAATATTGCATTCTTAAATTTTTATAAATCGTGGCTTCCACCAATTTGTAAAGTGAGGAAAGCAATGAATAAAACATTAACACCATGATTTTCTTTCCAAAACATAAAGAAAATTTGCATTTTCCTACTTTGGCCAACATGTATACCTGTTGATAGTGTATGAATAATATACCATACCATCTAAAATGGCAATTGCTCTCCTAGCACTTTGTGCCAAAGTGTATTGAATTTGTTTTGGGGTTGAACTGGAGTGTGCCCGCAAGGTAATAGCTATGAATTTTTAACTGCAAATAGCTTAACTAGCAACGACCTCAGGTACACAACCAAAAATAAAAGCCATTGAGCCAAAAAGAGGGGAAAAATACAAATTTATGTATATCCGTTGAATGCATGGCGTTGGCGCTGCACTTTCTCAGTCGAGCAACAATGGCAACGATACTACGCACAATATTGACATTTCATATTTGCACAAATGAAAAGAAAATCAATTTCACCTGCTGGTATTTCAACGTTTAACCCAAAAAGCTTAAAAAGATACAAAACAGCCGAGTTGTTTTTTTGAGGGGGCCAATGTGGATGATTTGGTTTTTTCATTCAGTAGCCTAATGGAATTTGTTTGGGTTTTCGGGGTCATGAGTATGAGGACATGAGTATAATTGCACCCAGTCAGGAGTGATTACAAATTTGATTGGTTTTGTTTACAGAAAATGTTAAAAAGTTATATCCATTGCAAATATTATTTCGGAATTTTATTCTGTTTAATTAGAATATACAATTCTTATTAAATATTTCAGACTATTATTTACATACAAATGATTTGTGTTTTATTTTTGAAAATTGTTAAATTATTTCAGTTTGCGGCTATCAATTCCAGTTATTTATATTTCCATTTGGTATTTTTATCGCTTCAGATGAAACAAATTTCCAGCCCTTAACCAATAAACATTCTGTGAAAATTTCGTCTGCTCGTTTAGTTGCGTTGGAATTCCAATAATGCCCGCTGGCATTCCATTTGTTGATATTCGATGAAAACACACGAAAATGGGTCAGTAGAACGCACGCAGCCCAAAAATACTCAATATACAGGCAATCGGCAGCTGGCAAAGCCTCGAAATTCAACTGCGAATAAAGTCAGGCTAATTTGAAAAGCAAACCCTAAGAGAGCTGAGACAGCCAGCCACACCCACATGCGGTCAGTCCGCCAAGGGAGGAAAGTGAGCCATCGATTTATGGCAACTTGTTGCCGGCTAATTGAGCGACGCCCAGCAACAAATCGCAAATCGAAAAGCGCACAAATGAAATGGAGCTAATTGATTTTGTGTAAATAATGAATTCCTACCAGGCTGCTGTCAAAAACGCATTACGTGAGGGGCAGGCGAGAAGAAAAAACTTTTGACAAAGGTTATCCAGGAAAAGGGATCACGGAAAGAAATATAGTTGTATTAAAAATAAATGAATGCTTTTACCCAATTACCAATTATTTAACTTTCTTAACAATAAAGTGGTCAGTAAATGAAAGTTTCTAATATTTTTCTCCAGTGTAGCCTTGACAGTTCTTGGGAGCAGAAAATATAAAACCGCAATGAAGAAAAGAGAAATTGTTTATTGATTGGCATTTAGAAATTTTGTTTGATTTGACAGTTAGGCCGGTAATAAATCCCGTCACCTTATTGGCTGGGCGTTGGAGGTCCCAGCCATCCGGTTAAACAGTTCGCACTGCAGATTGCAAAATTCACCGAAAACATTACATAACTTTCACTCACGAAAACGATGACGCGAACCGTGGACCTGTCGGCAATATATGAATGAATGAATGCGAAAAACTGGATCCTATACTACGAGTATGAGCCAGACCAATGGTATTCGGGTTATCAGCGGTCTGCACATCATGATGATGCGATGATCGTTTTTGGTGAATGAAATACAATGTTGAAATACCGTGGAATCCAGGGAACTATGCAAATTGCTGCGGCAAGTGAATCATTGGACAAAATGTTCAATAAGGCATACCTAGCACACTTTCTTTTTCTCTTGGCTAAAACAATAACCGAAAATAAAGGCGCGTCACTCATACGCAGCGTGTGACACGCCGACGCCCGCGGCTGAATTTTTTTTTTTTTGGCCAGCAACAATCAGTTGGCTAAAAACGACAACATGAAAAAACATTGAGGGCAGCAACATTTAGTGTCGCATTTCGTTGTAATATAAATGAAAGTGAGTGAGGCAGTTTTTTCTTCTTTTCTTTGGCTTTTTGAATGGGTTGCCTTTAATAAGCTGCTGGGCACAATAAAAACACAAATTTTTTTGCTGCTAAAAATTGGAGTTGTTTCGATTTTATAGAGATCTTTTGTACGAAACGCCAGATTTTACGATGCAGTGCCGGCAGAGAAATTCGTATAGCAACATAAGACGTCAATGCAGCTGGAAATGCGGGCCGTGATAACAGAACGTGACTGGGAAAAACATTGATGGATAAATGGATAGATGGCTGAATGGATGAATCATAAAGTTCAAAGCCAGTTGATAGACTTGTAAAATGTGTCTCAGGTCGCTAGAGAAACTCTTTGACAGCAAATTGAGTGCAGATTCAGACTTATGATAGCCAAATTTTCTGAGCTTGTCTCGAGAATACAAATATTTGGCAGAGACTAAAGTAGGTTCCCACACTAGTTCTGGATTACTTAAATAGTGAAAATAATAGTATACTTTTTGCCATATACCTGTTATATAAAATCCGATCCTGACAATCATTCCATTCTCCTCCAACATTATATATTAACCACTTAACTTTCAATTATTACCAAATAGACCCATTCGCCGCACAGTCCAATTCAATCATCAAAGTGCTAAATGCTATTTCACCATACCCCTCATCCTAACAATAATAGCAATAGCAACAATAACAATAGATGGGGCAAATACAAATGACCCATTTATGCTGAAGAAAGAGAAAAATATACATTTTTGCGTTCATAAATGGGCAGCGTGAAATATACGGCAACCGGATCGGCTAAGAAGCGTCAATAAATTAGCAAATATGTGACTTGGGTATTGCGAGAGTCGAATGAAAGCTGGACAAAAGCAAACGCGGACTCAGCCCCAGACCCAGACCTCTGGTAAATACCGGGCACCCAGCCTCATCGAGGGTGTGAGTGTTTTTGGCCCATTGCCCATGCCCAAACCAAATTTCGGGCCCATGATCAAAGACACAGGAAAAAATGCACTCCAGATTCGAAGATTCGTATTTGAATAAAATCACAATGGGTTTATTGGTTTTTAATATAACTTTATATTAAAATAAACCCTATGAGAATAGTCATCTGAGTTTTAGAATTTTAAAAACACAGATTCCTTATGATCCATCCTATACTCAGTTTATATACATTATATTTAGAATAAAAATATATAAAAAAAAAACTAATACACAAAACAAATAACCAAAAGGACTTTTAAGATGAAGTTTTTCTATGACCCTTAGGAGAGTGTTTGGTACCCTCGGTTCCAAATTTGGTTTAATTTTTGGAGCTTTTCTTTCTGTGTATAGGCGGATGATGATGATGCCGATTGTTTACACGAGGGCGCCCCTTTTCGCCCAATGGCCAAGTCCAAGTACAAGTTTCTCTCTCGATATGAAGCTGAAGCTGAAGCCCGACTTCGAAGCTGACGTTGACGTTAACGTTGACGGATGACAACGACGACGGCGACAGCGCTGCCGAAAAAAAGGCAGCCCGGAATGAACATATTCATTTGACAAACAAGTTGACTTTATTTCCCCGCCGTTTTCTAGATTTATGTGGCTGAGACTCCAGAGTTCCGAGTGCGCTCTTTTCGCTTCTTTGGCTCTCTGCTGGTTGGCTTGCTTTTTTAGTGCCTTTTTTTATTTAATTTACTTTTAAATTGTTTTGTAATGCGCAACGACTGAGACGCTAGCGGCGACAGAGCGGCTCAGCTGCTGCAGCCGGCGGCCGAATATAAAAGGCTAGATGCCCCGAGAGGCATACATCAAACTCATCTCAGCGCTCCAAGAGATCAGCAGATCTGAGAAACAGCATCTTAAGCAAGGATTAACCGCGTCAACTTCCTCGAAACGAAAATGAAAGTGTTTGCCATCGCTTGTGTTACCCTTTTGGCGGCCAGCTGCGCCTTTGCTGCCCCCAGTGTTCAAGACAATCGGGTTGAGGGGGACAACACGTTCGGCCGGGCGGCCCGCTACCTGGGCGCCTGTTTCGACAGCGACGACATGGCCACCTGCCTGGCCGTCAAGGGCATCACCGCCCTCAACCGCGCCGCCAGGAGCAACAATATCGAGTTGGCCAGCGGAGTCACCTTCCAAAGGTGTGTGTTTGTTTACAGTGAAAGTGAAAAAAATTTTGAAAGAAATTCAAACTAAAAATTAAATAATGAAACGTGCCTGGCAACATAATTATTTGATTTAAAGTTCAAGTGCTTGCATCATAAAGTTTAAGAAATCTCACCGCATCCTACTAACAATCCTAAAAGTGGTCCAGGGCCATAACTGCAATAGAAACAGTTTGCTAAAATTTATACCATGGGTTCACTGAATTTCCACATAATGAACTTGTTACATTTATTTGGCTTTCCGACAAAAACTGAAACTGACAAGCTTTAATTTTGTTTTTCAATTAACAAACAAATATATGACTGTCAGTGCCCTTTTCAAAGGAATTTCTTTTGTATCAACCGGCAACCTATGACAAAAACTGAAATGTTTTTTTACATTATTTTTGCAGAGATCCTGCCAGCCCTGTCCCTCGTACCGGAAAATCCTTGAGCGAACAGGATGTCTACGCCGAATTGCCCCAAAATGCTGATGAACGTACTGGACGCCTCGTGGACTTGGCTATTTCCAGTGCTACCGAATTTCTGAGCAGCCACAACCTGGAATTCAAACTGCCCGCCGAGACCACCCAGCAGGTTGCCCGTGCTTTGGATGAAGGTAAGAGTGTGGTGACTAAATTCATAAAATGACTATGATTGCAACAAATTATTTCATTTTAGGCCGCGGCAAGATCAAGAAGATGATTGGACCCCTGGCTCTGGCTATTGGCGCCAAGCTCTTCGCTGTTATTCCCCTGGTGCTCGGTTTCCTGGCTCTGCTCACTTTCAAGGCCGTGATCGTTGCTAAGATAGCCTTCTTCCTGGCCATCCTGGTCGGCGGATCCCGTCTGCTGGGCGGATTCGGCAACAAGTTCGGCGGCAGCTCATACGGCGGCTACAGCTCCAACGCCTGGTCGGCACCTGCCAGCGCTGGATGGAGCTCGGGAGCTGCCTCCTCCTCCTACCCCTATGCTCGCAGCATCAGCGATGAGTCCGATGCCCAGCAATTGGCCTACGCCGGTCAGCAGCAGCAGTAAGCAGCAAAAACAACAAAGTTAGAAAGAGCTGGAGGAGCTCCAGAGCCACTGATGTGCCTTCATTTTGAAACCTTTTAGCCTGTAGTAATTTATTCGAAATGTAATTAACTAATTTATTGCAACACACACATTCACCACACAGTCAAGTTGTATGTTTGAATAAAACCAAGAGTATTTCACCTGAAAGTCCGAAAATCCGAGCACGTGTTGGCCTTGTGGAGGGAGCCGAGACTTTCCCAGGGCTTAATTGAAATGCTGACAGACCTCAAATACAAAAATTTATCTGGAACTTTGTCGTCAGGGCGGCTGCAACAAGTTTCCGTTGGCAATTAAAACTTGTGGCAGGTTCTGCTGTCCCGCAAAAACAAACAACGTTCTCACAAAACACGAATAAAAAGAACAACTGATAAGCAGGGAATTTAGTTTTTGGCAAGTTTGTGGCACGGCTCATAATTGGAGTTTCTAGTGACCATGGGATGGCCGCTTGGCATGTTAATTGTTTACCAGAAACTTTCTACTTATGCTCATAAAAGTGTCGCTTGGCGATTGAAAAGATATATGCGACTATGTGCTACAATTCAGCTTTCTTTTGGAAATAGATTTAGAAGCAATTGAAATAGAAAACGAGCGGCAAATGTCACATGACAATGGGAGAATGAAATCGAAAGCGTTGAAAGCGCCAGAGCAACTAACTGGGCCAAAACTAGCATTAAGTCACCATCGCTGGGGCATACCAAATACGGGCGGGTCTTCGGCCTGTATCTATCTCTCTTTTCTATTTCATATCCACCCACCAGTAGCAATCTGAAAGCCCTAATCGCATTCAATGGCACGCCTAATGAGCAAGGTGGAGGAACACCGGCCAAGAATCTGGCACAGGCACTCCAAACACGTCCGCACAAAACAACAGTGCATGCCAATTACGATTCAACTAACGGTGGACCTCTGAAATTGGGCCACTTGCTTATATAAAATAAATATACAAAAATCATATTCAACCGGCAGACTGCCAGCCAAGTGGCTAAGAAATCAGACAGGGAGACAGGGGAAGCCATATAGCCAGCCGTGTGGCCACTTCCCTTTCGTTGACATCGCGACGTGCGTGGAAATATGGTCAAGAAATTGCCGGCCAGGTAGCATACGCATATGCTTTGCATAAATTGTTTTTGGATTTTTGGATATTCGGTATTGTTATTGCAGTACGGTGCGTTATTGCTTTTTTTCTTCTCAGTTTTTGGACTGTGCGCGATTTCTAGCCACTAAATTGGTCAATCGACGACGGGCACGCATTCGATTCGAAATGCTATAAAATGCGGGGGCAGTGCATACAATTAATCACAAAGCGATTCCCGTTCACAAAGCCAACACAACAGGCAGCAGTCCGCCGACCAATCCAAGGATTATTTTCTACCAAGTTCTAGCCAAACCCCAAAAACCCAAAACCAAAATGTGCGCGAAATTCGTATGTGTTGTGCTGCTGGCCAGCCTTGTGTGCGGTGCTTTGGCCCTGCCCTCGCAGGACTCTAGTGAGCGGGACCTGGTCAACATGCTCAACCGCCTGGATACCGAGGACTCAGTTCCTCTCTTCGGTGGACTGCGCATCGACCGATCCGAGACAGGCCGCAGCTTCGGAGCTGGCAACGCCGTCGAGTCCTTCGAGGATCGTGCCGAACGCTACCTGGAGACCCACGAGCTGAACCTCTCCTTCTCTGGCGATGAGCAGGAAGAAAACTCTGAGAACGAGTACACCGGACGTGCCATGGAGGGTGAGTGCTTCATAAGCTATCGATTGAAGAAGAAATGGCTTTTAATCAGATTTCATTCAAAGAATCATGGTGTCGTCTTTAATTATATATTCCTTTAAACAATTCGTATTCTTAAGATTTGATTATGAATTTGAAAAACAAAAAGCTTATCCTATATTACTCCAAAATGTAAGCAGTAGCTTCTTGGGGAATAACCCCAAAGCCTCTCAAACCAAAACTCCTCAAACGAAACGAAAACAATGGCATATTTTATTGCTTAAGGGGAAAGAAATGTAAAAGCTTTCACCGCACAAACATTGCATTGAATACTTTTGGGAGCTTCGCTAAATCAAGCGCTTCCTCTTCACTTTCTCCAGAGTCTCGCAGCAAGCGCATGAAGAAGATGCTCCTGCCCCTCCTGCTGGCCCTGAAGCTGAAGAAGGCCGTTGTCGTCAAGGTCCTGTTCACCATCATCAAGTTCATCTCCCTGAAGGCTCTGGCCATCTCCTTCCTCGCCCTCATCCTGGCTGGTGAGTTTGATTATCCGCCAAGCAAACTGTGAACCAAATACTTAATCGATAAAATTATGTTTATTTTTAGGTGCCACTTTCTTCAAGGATCTGCTAGCCAAGAAGAAGGAACACATCACCACTGCCTACATCACTGGCAGCCCCCTGAACGCTGACATCGTGCACTCCGACTGGAGCCGCAACGGTCAGGCTGGCGCCGCCGATCTGGCCTACAACCATTACGGCCTGGCCCAGCCCTTCTAAGCCGGACCTTGAGCTGACTTGATCCATCCATCCCATGCTAAACTATCTGCTATATCTTACCCCACCTTCTTACTCCACACTATCCTTTTTCACTGTCATCTTCCACCTTCGTCCTGCCCCCTTCTTTCCCACCTTAAGCTATCCTGATTCTTTCCCTCCATCCCCCTAAGACTTCACCCTGAAGAATGGCTTAATTCGTAGTCAATAATTATTTAGTTACATTTAGTTAGTTAGCTGCGACATACCAAAAACCAAAAAAAAAACAAAAAAGAGAACAAATCAAATGGTCCCGCGACCCTTGGCTAGCTCAGGACAATGCTTAAGGATACAAAAATCAATCATGATTGCGCCATATTTATTGCACATTTCAACAATCCACATGTCTCTTGGCGGATGTTAATGTCACTCAGGTTTATCGAAAGCAAAAACAACGAAGATTATACCTGCTAAGAGCTTACTTACTAAGTATTTATTCAAATAACTTAAAGCAATTGAATAAAAATGATTCATCAAATGCAAAAACAACTGCCATTCGAAACTTTTCTTCATCGGACCATTAAAGTAAACAAAAAACATGAAAGTGAAACAAGTATCATGGGACTATAAATATCATCAAAGCGTTGAGCCAAAAAATTGAGGGCCTTCTGCTTTCCTGATATATGGCAAACATATTTCCCGACCTTTTTTCCAGCTTGACCAGAAGTCACTAGCCCCGGCACTGCCCCGGTCAACAATATTCGACAGAGGTTAAGATTAATGGTTCCCCGTCAAATTGATTTATTTTTCGACCCTCTGTTGACATAACTACAATCAACAGAAAAAAATTAAACAAACAGAATTAAGGGCTCGGAAAATAAAAATGAACAAATTTAACAAACTGATGTATCCATTTTTAGGTTTTAAATGCTTCCAGTAGCTTTCTTCAAAGCACTTTTAATTTATTTTGTCAAAATGCAAAACCGAGGCAAACATATGGTCGCCTAATTATATTAGCAAATTTAATTGCCTTGTCATAGGCCCAATGGCTTTCTTTGCGCCAACTTCCTAATTGGCATTTAATTAAACGTCCCACTTCGACTTTGTATATATAAGTCGAATCCAACTTTCATAAATTAAAAAAAGATCCAAGATGAACGGCTTGAGCAGCAAACTCTTCGGGTGTCACATTTATTTCGCCCTCACCATCGCCCTTTTGATGTCCTTAGCCTGGACACTTCCTGTCGAAAATAAGGAGACGACTGTGACTTTTCAGGATGAAACCACAAACACTGAGGAATTTATTGAAGGTGTTCCAGTAATAGAAGAGTCCTCGAACCACGGTCAGCTACGATTCCCTCCTTTCAACAATAATGAATCCGGAGGATTTTTCGAAAGATTTGGTGAAAAATTTAGAAACAAATGGAATCCATCCTCGACTACTACAACTACCACTACTACAACCACTACCAGGGCTCCGGCTGGTAAATGAGTTGGACAAATAAGAAACGTACAAAGATTTATTTAAATATTTATTAAAAATGTTTATATTGAAAAAAAATTTATAAATTAATAAAAAACTTGCAATAATTTGAAATCCGTTGTAAATTTTAATAACAATTATTTCAATTATTATTTTAATTTAATTTTTATGCTTTATTTATAGCAAACACTTTATCACTATATTCACTTAGATTGACTTTAAGAACTTTTTTGGAAATATAGAAAATAAACTAAATACCAAGGCTGACCAATAAATTGGTCATTAGCACTGCATGTAATCTGAGTATAAAGCAGGCAAGACACGGCGTGGAAAGATATATTACCTCATGGGCAAAAATGAGCAAAGAAAGTAGCCAAACGAGGCTAGACCGAACACAAATGAAAATGTAGTAATAATTAACAATGAATTGTTAGTTAGTCCCAGTTAGGCAGGCAAAATGTTGTGTCTTAATTTATGGAGGTCCGAGGCACGCGACTTTTATCTGGCCGGCACTTGTAATTATCTGACTGTCTCCGACTCTGAGCCTGAGAGTTTTCATTATTTCATTCGGATCTCTGAGGGAATTCATTAGCTGGAACTTTTCTGTGTTTGGTGACAGAATTAGCTAGTCTGGGCCGTTTCGCAAGACTTACCACCGCCACTGGCCGCAGAGGAAAGCGAAAGTGCCGCCCAGTTGGACGCAGCTGACTGACGCTGGGAAGAATTTCGACCACAAATCGTTTTGGGTAATTAGAAAAGCACAAGGGCCTCCAAGAGTACAGAGCTCATATTTGGTGAAAGGGAAATGGGAATTGGAATAGTAGCCGTATCTGCGGCAGTAGCAGTAACAGTAGCAGCAGCGAAGTGGCAAGTATAAAAGGTAAGGCCATAAAATTGAGATGTTGCAGTCTATCCAACGATCGCAAAGGCATTACATTGTTTATCAAAGATGTTGTTGGTCAAGACCCTGGAATATTTATTTTACCTGGCCCTGTTTGCCTTTATGTGCAAATACTCCCAGGCTGCGAGTGTTCAGTCCACGGAATCACCAATAAGTCCCACTGGAACTCTAAAGAAACCCCAAAAAGCGGATAGTATTCTCAACGGCTGTGAGGCATCATCGTTTAGCTGGATGTGTCTCAAGATCGAATTTGTCAAAATCATGGAAAAGCTAGCCGAGCAAGAGGAACTGAATGTCCTGCCAGGCGTCAGTGTGGTGAAGGATGAAAATGCCACAGAACTTAAGGCATCAGAGCTTATGGCAGGTGGGTTGGAGTTCCCTTAAAAATGCCATTATCAAATTTGATATTTATTTTATTTTATAGAAGTAGCTCGAAGCTATCCTAGTGATCCCAGCACTCGATTGAACGGCTATATTGTGGCCAAGTTGGAGAATATCCTGAAGACGCGTTTCCTGCGCTTTCGCCTTTTGGATGACCAGTCTTTGGTAGAGGGCCGAAAGCATAAATTTGGGAAGAAAGGTGGCCTAGAGGCTCTCGTGGCCGCAGGCGTCATGATGAAAGGCGTGTTGATGGCGATGGGCTTCGGTGCAATCGCCCTGATGGCCGGCAAGGCTCTGATGACAGCTCTTATGGCCTTGACCCTCTCAGGAGTCTTGGGTCTGAAGAGTTTGGCCGGTGGTGGCGGAAAGTCCACCACCTACGAGATAGTGGCAAAGCCCATTTATACTTCCAGTCACTCGCATTCTGTGACCCACGAAGACGGCCACGGTCACTCCGCCCACTTCGCTGGAGGAGGCGGCGGAGGCACTGCCAGTGGTTACGGTTACGGTGGTTACGCTAGGTCCCTGAAAGTGGATCAGGCTGCCAACCAAATCCAGTAACTTCAGTTGAAACAGTTGGAATATTGTAATATTATTTTAAACATACTTATTTATTCTACTTTAAGAAAGACAGTTAAATTAAGCTTGTATGAATTAATCTGTAACATGGAATGCTTAAGGAGACTTTAACTGAACAAAATATGTATAATAAAAGAGCATCTCCAAACATGTGAAAAAGAAATCCGCCAATATGCACCAATTAGCAAAATTATTTTATATTGATTTCAGTTTCTTATAAACTTTCTAATCCCAGCTAATTTTTTGCACTATAAAATGCCATAGCTGACAGCAGAATGACAGTAGTTTAAACAACACCATGGGGTCGTTCTGCATAGGTAAGTCTAGACTTGAGACTCTCCATACATACATACAGTATTTCCTGATTTCTCGATTTCGAATATCAACAGCTTTTCTGTCGCTTCTTACCCTATCTTGTATAAGTTTGGGACTCGGAGAATCGGAAGATTCTTCGTATCAACAAATTGATGTAAAGGAAATTCCCAGTTTAGTCAACATGGAGTTACCTATTCCTCTAAAAAATTGGCTTAGACCTCCGAACAGTGAATTGGAAAGACAAATTGCTTCACAAATTAATAAAATAGAGACCGAAAAATTAGATAAACTTAGAGATTATATCGGTTCTGATGATTCAGAGCCATCCTCACAAACAAAGTTCTGGGGAAAATGGCGCCGAAAGCATCGAAGAACCTCTACAAATGCACCTCCAACCACTAGAAGAACAACTCCGGACCCTGGCACTTCCACGGCTATTCCTACATCTACAGGAACCCCGACAACATCCACAGCAATTCCAACATCCACCGGAACGCCATCAACGTCTACGGCTATTCCTACGTCAAGTAGTACACCCACAGCATCAACAGCAATGCCAACTACCTCCACGGCAATACCTACCTCAACTGGTGCAGCTACAACTTCCACAGCCATTCCGTCATCAAGTTCCACATCTTCAACATCTCGAGCGACAACTTCCACTGCAATTCCAACTTCCACAAATGCTCCTACCACCTCCACAGCCATTCCGACTTCGACTTCGTCAACGACGCAAACACCAACAACGTCTACGGCAATTCCTACTTCCACAGATATCACAACATCTACCGCTATTCCCACTTCAAGTTCTTCATCTACAACGACGTCGACTACAACAACCCAAGGAACAACCTCCACTGCAGTACCTACTTCCACGGATACTCCTACCACCTCCACAGCGATCCCGACATCGTCTTCATCAACAACGGAAACACCGACCACATCAACTGCAATTCCAACCTCCACAGATGCTGGAACCACATCCTCAACACCCGTCACTAAGCCTTCTGAAGCCACAGAAGCACCAACTACTTCCACGGCGATTCCCACCTCGACAGAAACCCAAACAACATCCACGGCAACTACGTAGCCCATTTTTCAAAATCTTTATTATGAATTAAAAATTTAAAATAATATTTATATATACTTACATATGTATATATGTATATGAATATATTCGTGTAGTGATATAAATAAATATTTATTTAACAATTAACACATTAAAGAAAATGTGGAAATATAATATATATTCCCTCTTTTCTGCTTCTAATTAGCGTTTGAGCAAACCACTAACCCACTTTCAAATTTGCACGAATCATTATGATATAAAAGCCAAATCTATTTCCAGAATCTTAGTTGCTTTTAATCTACCATGGAGAACATTTATGTTGGTAGGGGCAGAGGATAAAGTAAAGTAAAACCCAGTTCTTATACATTGTTTCATTTTCAGCATTGATACTATGCTTCACATTAGGCCAAGGCTTCAACCAGTCAGACGAACTAAAAAAAATTGAGGATGCAGTTAAAACCAACTTACCTATTCCCATAATGCTAAAATATGGTAACCAAGAAAAAGGAAAAAATTATTATCCGTTTGAAAATGAAAATGAAATCGGCAGCTTAAATGAAAATAAATTGAGCGATGAAGAATCCCGCTCACGCAACGCTCTTAAAAGATTTTGGGGAAAATGGCGACGTAGAAAAACAACTACAGCCTCACCAAACGTATCACAGCCACCATCAGATCCAAACAGTTCAAATACAGCTCCAACACAAACCAGTTCCACTGCGATTCCGCCTTCAACAGGGGATCCAAACACATCCACTGCCATTCCGCCATCTTCTTCGACAGCAACAGAAGTCGGACCGACCTCTACTGCCATTCCAACATCAACAGGAAATCCAACCACTTCCACAGCTGTTCCGACTTCTATTTCAACCTCAACTGCGATTCCGACATCAACAGGGGATCCAAAAACATCCACAGCTCTTCCCGCAACAACAGAAAATCCAATAACTTCTACTGCCACACCTACTTCAAGCTCGACAACCGAGACGACTTCAACAGCAATCCCCACTTCAAGTTCCACGACAACTTCAATAGCGGTCCCCACATCAAGCTCCACAACTTCTACCGCCATACCCACTTCAAGTTCTACGACAACAGAATCGACGACTTCTACAGCAATTCCCACGTCCAGTTCAACAACAACAAAAATTGCGACTTCCACAGCGATCCCCACGTCAAGTTCCACAATAACCGAGACGACTTCAACAGCAATCACCACATCAAGCTCCACAACATCAGACACGACAACTTCTACCGCTATACCCACTTCAAGTTCTACGGCAACAGAATCGACGACTTCTACAGCAATCCCCACGACAACTTCTACCGCTATACCCACTTCAAGTTCTACGACAACAGAATCGACGACTTCCACAGCAATTCCCACGTCGAGTTCAACGACAACAGAAATGACAACTTCCTCTTCGGTCCCAACATCAAGCTCCACAACAACGTCCACAGCGATCCCCACGTCAAGCTCCACAACAACCGAGACAACTTCAACAGCAATCGCCACATCAAGCTCCACAACATCAGACACGACAACTTCTACCGCTATACCCACTTCAAGTTCTACGACAACAGAATCGACGACTTCCACAGCAATTCCTACGTCGAGTTCAACGACAACAGAAATGACGACTTCCACTGCGGTCCCAACATCAAGCTCCACAACAACGTCCGCAGCGATCCCCACGTCAAGCTCCACAACAACCGAGACGACTTCAACAGCAATCGCCACATCAAGCTCCACAACATCAGACACGACAACTTCTACCGCTATACCCACTTCAAGTTCTACTACAACAGAATCGACGACTCCCACAGCAATTCCCACGTCGAGTTCAACGACAACAGAAATGACGACTTCCACAGCGGTCCCCACGTCAAGTTCCACAACAACCGAGACGACTTCAACAGCAATCCCCACTTCAAGTTCTACTACATCTTCAACAGCGGCGCTCACATCAAGCTCCACAGCATCAGACCAGGCAACTTCTACTGCCATACCTACTTCTAGTTCTACGACAACAGAATCGCCGACTTCTACAGCGTCCCCCACGTCAAGCTTCACAACAACTTCCACAGCAATTCCCTCGACGACAAAAGAGACGACAGCATCTTCAACATCGGCCCCCACATCAAGCTCTACAGCATTAGACACAACAACTTCCACAGCGATCCCCACGTCGAGTTCAACGATAACAGAAACCACAACTTCCACAGATATCTCCATATCAAGTTCCACGACAACAGAGATGACAACTTCGACAATTCCCACATCAAGCTCTACAACTTCAGATACAACATCTACTGCCATACCCACTTCAAGTTCTACGACAACAGAATCGACGACTTCCACAGCGATCCCAACGTCAAGCTCCACGACAACAGAAGGAACTACCTCCACTGCGGTGGCAACAACAGTTTCTACGACTGAGTCCGGAACAACGTCGACAGCTGTCGTATCAAGTTCCACTACTACTGAGTCTGGAACAACTTCCACCGCCATACCTACATCGAGTTCGACAACTGAAAACACAGTTTGTAAAATCTTTCCGCATCTTCCTGTATGTCAAGATGATGTTTAGGTCGATTTTTGGATATTTCTTAATGCGCTTTGAGAAAGAATAGTATGTAATCCCACTTATAATTTTAAAGCATATGTCTACTACTCCGAAATAAGCCCGTCAAATATAGATTTTAATTATATGATAAAGATATTAGTTTATTATGGTTTGCAGAATTTCTCACAGAATTTAACAACCACGACTAATAAATAAAGAAAGTGGAAGGCATCTGTATTTTTAATTAGCATGTTGAGATATAGGCAAAAAATACTCGTTATCAATTAGCAAAATTAAAGTTTAATGTTTTAATTAACCTACTTTCTATTCAGACAATGATTTGAAGGTATAAAGGCAAGAATTGATCACAAGAACTTTAGTAGCGTTTTAATCACGATGAAGTCAATGTATATAAGTAAGTTTGAAGGAAGCTAGTCGTTTTAATATGTTTTAAACAATTTTAAAAATAGTTTCAGTGATTTTGGTTTCGCTTTTAAAATTAGTTGTTGGTGAAACCAACAACAATGCGCAGCCGTTCCTTAAAGTTCTAAAAGGAGCTGATGATCCAAAATCACCATTAATTATGCTGGCAAACCCTACCTCAAACGTTAATATGGAAGTCATGTCGGAACCGGAACTGCTGAATCCAGATTTTGAAACAACTTTAGCAACCCCAACGGATTCAACATCTAAAACAGAAAACCCACATAAAAAATCCCGCCCGCAACAAATCAAAAAACCATCTTTAAATCAGCAACAAAAATCAAAGCTTCATGAGCTCCTCTCGATGCCTGGTGGCTGGGAAAGTTTCCCTTTAATTAATCCTGTTCCACTAGCTGCAATGACCGCCCAGGCACATATTCAACCCATTTTCTACCCAATGCCAATTTACGTTCCGTATCCCATTCCGTTAATGCTGAACCAAATGAATACAGTGAGCACTTCGCATAACAACAATCTTGAAGATCAAATCAATTTAAGATTTAATGAGCTGATGTCTGCAAAACTACTACGAGATGCCTTCAAAGGTGATAGTTCCAAATGGCAAGAGATAAATAACAACTTCATAAAACCTGGGAATCAGAAATGGAGGGGAAAATTTAGGAGGACCACATCTACCTCTACAACAACCACAACTGAATCTCCAGTAACAAAACCAACAGAACCCACACGAAATTTGGATGACAATAGTAAGCAGAGTGACTCCGCACCACAAAATTAGATGAACTCTTTAAAATGTATATGTAATATTAACTAATTGATACATTTTAGTAAAATATACAACTTTTTGAAAAAAAAATACTTGAATAACTTTTGTGGAGATATGACTTAAGTGGGTTAAGTGATCTTTAGAGGATAAATCGTAGAATGCATTCGAATGGTTTACAATATTAGCACAATTAATTGAATAGTTTTTACCAATTGATGCATACTTTTAGGCCCTTGAAGAAATTTATGCTTTCTTTTTCTATCTCTCTCCTTAACTGTAGTTGTGTTGGTATAAGTATCTGTACGACAAAACTCACCTACCAACACCCAAAGTTGGTCGCATCTTGAGCACCTCGGTTCAGATATTCAGTTGGTCTTCCACGCTTGCCGGCCTTCGACGTTTATCACGCCTCTCCGCTAAAAAACGAAATAAAAGCCCAAAACAGTAAAAAGTGAAAGACGCGTCGGGCTTTGGGGTGATGGATTCTTGAAATCAAATCTCCCAAATTTCTTCTTGTGAAAAGCGAGAGCGAAAGTGACCAGTGGCGGAAAAACAACAACGACCAAATATCACGCTAATTAGGCGTCACACCACAACAACAAATTGCGTCCCAGAATCGTTATGACGTGTGTGTGAGTTTAAGTGTCAGTGCGTGTTTTCCAGAGGCAGTGGCTGTCGGAACATCCCATCCAGTTAGTAAGTTAGCGGCCGAAAAGCCAAACAAATCGGACCCGATTGTCCGTGAACGCGAATATTTGACCCAGTTTTTTTTTGGCAGGCCACTCAAACAAACGGCAACAGCTGCTGGCAAAGCCGGTTGCAAATTTAGCCTCCAGCTTATCAACCGAAAAAATGAAAAACCAGTTTACAAGAAAATGTTCATGTGCATGTGCATTTTCCAGTTGGTAAAAGTGAAATTTCCTGTGGCGTTTCTAGCGCCAGCAGCTGGCTGGCTCTTTATAAAGTTCTTAAATACCCGCCCCGAGAGGGCTCTGTTGAATTATTAGCGCATGCCAGATGGGAATCTCAACACGCTCTAATACACATTAGAATCCCAATTAGTGCCTTAGTTGGCGTGCCTACTGGTTGTAAATTCTCAAACCCAACTAAACTGCTCATGGTTTTTACAAGTTCCCCCAAATTAAGAGCTACAAAACGAACATGTCAGAAGAAAGTAAACAAAAGGTCGTTCCCTTCAATAATCAAGCCTAATTGAAATTGAAACCTTTTAGCATAAATTGCAGGCCATAAACCGCAGATATGTATGCAAGCCCAATGACAGTCCGAATTATTTTTATTCGCAGTTTTTATGGGCTCGTCGCAATAATTAGATTCAATTTGTTGCACTCCCTTGCAGATGGATCATAAAAAGTACGTTGAATCCGATCTATTTGGACTTAATAAGCCATTAGTGAGTCAAGTTGGTTAACCGCAACGAAAGTGAATTTGTTTTTGGTTTACCAGGCTTATAGATTTCTCTGACGGCTAAAGAAAAAAACGCAACGCAAAAGACAGACTCTTTAAAATATTTGCACGCTAACAAAAATCGCACCACTTTGGCCAGCTCAGATACAGGCACGCATAAAGTGAAATTAGTAATCTATTAGATACATTCACTAGGCGTTCGGCTGAAACCGAAAGTTGGCTCTCTCAGGAACTGATACAATTTAATGAAATGCAAATGCTTAAAGCTTTACGTAACCACCGACGACTCAGATGCGTGTGTCCGTCCGAGAAATTGTCACATAAAAATGCAATAAAATCTTACGGAAATGCTGTGCCTGACAGTGGCAAAAAAAAACGACAAGACACAAACACATTTTACAGGGAAAGCTTGTTACCTTCCGAAAAACGTAATCTAAATTGCCACCGAGAGCTGGCCATTTTCAAGTGTCATTACAGTAGATGTAATTGAATCATTATTAAAATAAGAGCAGAAAGCATTCAAGTGAAAGTCAAAGCGGCAGAACAAGAGGTTAAACAAATGAATCTCTTGAGTCTTGCATAAGTTCCATAACGGAATAGTTTAGAGCACTTGTCGCAAAAACTAACACACACATGTCAATAAATTTAGCAGAAAAAGTTTTCAAAGATCTTCCTGATCTTCTGACAAGAGGAATAATTTTTACTAGATTTACTAAGTAGATATCATAACTAGAAGATGATTTGCTCTTTTCGGAGTGCAGTATCTAAATACCTTGTTTTCTGTGCCGCTAACCCTTCTAGTCTGCTAACGGTCTGACCTAGGTCTTCGACTCGTCTTGAACCCGCCGTAGAACTTACATCACTTGAGTGCTTTAATTTTGGACAGGGAGTTCTGCCACTGGCCAGTGTACTGGCCAACTTGATTTAGTCAGCCATTATTTTTATGGCAATTGTGTACTCGCTGCTTTATGAGCATGTTGTTTCGGCATGACATAAGTCGGCATGGCACTTTAATAGAATGGATTTAATATGAAAAGCCATAACAAGACGACTCGTTACATGAAACATATGTCGTTTCTGCATACGTACCGCCTAAGTTGCTTGGGAGCTCATTAAAAATAATAACCATTAGGCGTGATTCGCAGTGCAGCTGCGAGCGTAATATGCTGTAATTGATTGCACTGGAAAGACGATTATAGGCGAACAAACAGTTAATATCAAGACTGTCATCTGTGAATGTCTGAGCCATCATCAACGAGTACTTGCAGCTAATTAGAATGCCACAAAGGAATCAAGGACCTGCGTAAATAAGGCTAGGTTCAATCGTTAAGATTGATATCTTGATTATAGATGATGGCCCTATTTGCTGCTTCAAGTACCTTTAACGGCCATGAACGACAAAAGCTAGAGAATATATATCACAAGTATGCCGGCATACATCTTTTGTTGTTCACCAGAAGTGGTTCAAGTAATACTAATTTTATTTGACATTTTGATTGCTTTCTATTGTCACCAAGAACAGCTTTCCAATTCCGCTCTTAATCGTCTGATAGAATTTTTTATTTTTTAGCAGCAAGCTTACTGACCTATGTATATTTTGTGAAACGTTATAAATTGGAAAACCGGAAAATGCATAATAAAGATGCACACTTGTATAGAAACTTAGAAAAAAAAATGCTACCAATTTATTAAATATAAGTCGGTCGACTTTTGACCCATTTTCTCTTTCAACTCGATTTTGAGTTGCCGGGAAAAAGTCAAACACTCACTAAGCATATTGGCTTCATAAAAACATAATAAAAATCGTCGCTTTGTCGTTGCAGAAAACTCGTTTGTGGTTGGGGATCCTAAATGGCCGTGAAAAGCCCCGCCTGAGAGAGGAAAAACGACAAAAAGCGGCTCAAACTGCGGCTAGCAGAAACAAGGGGAATTAACGTCAAACCAGCAGACAAACTGAGCTTGAAACAATCTAAAGCTAACTGGAAAATGTATAAACAAACATAGGAGCATAGTGCAGAGCAGACGAAACAACTTTCAGCGGTGGGTCTGACTTACAGTTAACATTTTGCGCGCGTCGGAAGAATCTTGCAGATACAACGTGCGAATGCAGAGGAAGATACTTCGGTCAGATACCGCGGATGTTGCAGTGCGAAAAGTGATCGACTGAACTGAACGAAACCAAAGAGTGAGAGAGAAACATAAAAATAGAGAGGGAGACCGGTCCGCTTTTAGCCTGGCCAAGACCATGGCAAGCAGTGTGAGCCGCAACAAGCTCAGTTGAACGCCAGACGCGCACGCATGCGCACGCGAAACGCGCTAACAGGTGATTTGCATATTTGTCAGATACGAGGTACAACACACAAGATACACGAGTCACAAGATACACCGTTACACCGTAGGTGTGCCGCGCGATGAAGTAATTGCTGGCCGCTAGATAACACAAGCTGGTAAATAGAAAACGCGCTAAATGCGGCAGCGAAATTCCAAACAAACGAGTCCAAAGTAAATATTCAAGAAGAAAGTACGGCCAAATACAATATATATTAAAAAAAAAGAAAGAATCGAGGTGGTGAACAAAAACAAATCAGAGCCATCACCAATCAATGGCATTGTGCTTGCGTGCTAAGCCCCAGTGCCACATAAATTGATTCCTCAATTGGCTAACGATTTCGCCAATAAAGCCGGCCATTGTGTCTGCCAAACTGAACGTTCCTAGCCACGTTACTTTGGCTAAATAAACATTCTGGGAAGCGGAAAGACACAGATTGCAGGGCTGCAATTGCAGTTTGAAGGTGTTAATTACCTGGCAGGCAGTCACAGTGCTAACTGACTGAGTGAAACCGAAATCGGATAGCCCAAAACGAAACTGAAAATGCTGGAAAGCTCACAAATCAACCAGCAAGTGCCCCATAATTGGACCTCGGGTGAGAGCCGGCGGCAGAGTACATCCTCCAAGACAGTGGAGGCCAGTAGAAATCGCATCGGGAAATCGCGTCTAAATCGCAGCATGTTCAAAACAGGCCCGTTGGTTTTCCTCTTGATCTGCCTAATAAACTCGGCCGTCCAAGCGGATGAAACGGCCAGAAATGGTCGGCTTGGCCGCCACCTTTCTACCACCACTCCGCTGACTTCCTTGGAAACGGAGGAGTCATCAGGCGAGGAGGTGACGGTTACCACAGAGCCGGGAACGGAGGCTCCCGTCACAGAAGAATGGCAGCCTGTGGTGAACGCCACACAGGCTCCGGATAAGCTAGAGAAGATTAAGGGAAGTGACTCATTGCTGCTGCGTCTGGCCAGACGATTCTCCAGCGGAAACGAGCTGTGGGATGGTCTGGTACGAGACTGTTACCTGAAGCCGGACATCTCATGCTTCCAGAAGAATGTCTTCAGCTACCTGGATGGCGCCCTCGATGTCCAGGATGTGAATGTAACCCAACGCCTCAAGTTCTTCAAAAATCAAGTTCACTATGAAGCTGAAAAGGAGAAAGAGGATCACTCCCAGGCTCGAGCCGGTAAGCTAACATAATCTATTAAACAGTATAGGCTTGATAAAGTTTTATTGAAAAATGTAATGGTCGATTACCTCAATTATCTGCACCTTCCATTCATTTCTTGATTTTAAAATACTTCTTCACCTCGAATGAGCGTTTAGCTAATAGATGTATCTTATGTAAGAGCCCTTGTTTGGGATTTTTTGTGTGTGTGATCACTTTTCCCATCTGTGATTCTTTTCTTTGCTTTGTTCACCGATACCTGAGCACGTCCACACAAAAATGCCGATGCCTGTGCCGCTACCAGTAACTTTCACTTGCTGGGTTTTGATTTGATTTTTTACGTATTTTACTGCTCCGCCAGAGAGCAGAAAATAAATATCTACCACGGCAACGATCTTTCGTTTATATGAGTCACGGCGCTTTGACTGCGCTCAATTATGCGGCTTTTTAGCAGCCATTCGATGTTTTCTTTTGCTCTTAGTGTGGCAAACACTGTAACAATCGCACATTAGCAACAATCACGCTGGCCAAGAATTATGTAAGCCACTGAACTCGGCTCAGAATTAGCCAATAATGTTTGAGAATGCATACCATTTACTTTCTACTTAAATTGATGAAACCATTGTGAGCTAATACCTTATTTAATATTCAATCTTCGTTGCCTTGAAATCAGTTAAACTCGTCAAATCTTAAATCTTTTAAATCTCCTAGCCCGCCTGCCTTTAAACTTTTTTTCAAAATTAAACAAAAATGTTGCCTCAGTGGAAGTTGCTCCATAAACGGAACTCCCCCACATCCCTTTACATTTTACTTTTTTACCAAATTGAAATTTATTTATAGGCATTGTGTCGAGTTTGCGGAACGAGGATTTGCTCTTAGTTGCGCAAGAACACCCGAGCATCCTGTAAGCTGGAAATCAGCAAAACTTTCCTTAACCCAAAAGCGTCACTCAGTGTTCATTTCAATCCCCGACAGCGGCACAATTTCTAATGCTTTTTTAATTCCCAAGCAGCCAGCCCGGAAACCCCCATCGAGGAAGTGACCAATGCTCTCTACGGAAAAAGCATAAAATTCGCCATGACACACGATCTGGAGGTGGATCTGCCAGAGGTCATGTTCAATGGCGCCACATTCCGCATCTCGCCGCGAGCGATCGAAGGAAACGGGATCATTGCCAAGCTGGAGCTGATACCCAAACAGGTAGTCAAGGCCCGACTGGCCGGGGCTATAATCCAAAAGAAGATACGTAAGTAATACTCGCAATTTCTTGCTTCATCACGCACTCTTCAAGATACAGAGATACATATGCATATGCAGATGCAGATGCGATTCTGCATTCGAAAGCGCTTTCACTCTCTGCCTGTGCATTAACAAACTTTGATTCGTTTGCTACTTTCGTTTGTCCAGAAAAATTTCTACGCAGCAAACTGGTGCTGTCATTCCTGGCCTTGCTGCTGATAATCAAGATCATCAAGATCAAGTTGTTCTGGCTGTTGCCAATCGTCATCGGAGTCGGAGCTGCAAAGAAGTTGCTCCTCAAGTTCCTGCTCTTCCTATTCCCGGCGCTGTCACATCTCTTCAAGCTCTGCTCCTACTACCAGCAATCCTATCACGCTCCAACCAAATACCATCATCATCATCATCTCATCGATCACCATCATACGGTAAGCAAAAAACAAGAAAGGAAAGCTAACTTCGGGCGGAGCCGAAGTTGATATACCCTTGCAGTTCAGTCGCAGTCCGCTAGGTGGCGCCACCCATCTTATTTTATTAGATATATAGCGGATCGTTTATAGTCGGCCGATCCTTATGAAAATTGGCAGATCCGATTGTTTTACCCAAAATAGAATCTGTACCAAATCCCATCTTTCTAACTTAAAAAACACCAAAGTTATGCCAATTTCGATCGTTCTATGACAGCTATAGGATATAGTCAGCCGATCCTTGTACATAAGATATTTTGGTCAAATATAACATGTGTGGAAAGTCCCAACCCTCTAACTTAAAAAACACCAAAGTTATGGCATTTCCGATCAATCAGTTATATGGCAGCTATAGGATATAGTCGACCGATCCCGGCCGTTCCGACTTATATACTACCTGCAAGGAAAAGAAGGATGTGTGCAAAGTTTCAACTCGATAGCTCTAAAACTGAGAGACTAGTTTGCGTAGAAACCGACAGACAGACGGACAGACAGACAGACGGACAGACGGACAGACGGACAGACGGACATGCTTATATCGACTCAGGAGGTGATCCTGATCAAGAATATATATACTTTATAGGGTCGGAGATGTCTCCTTCACTTCGTTGCACACTTTTGACCAAAATTATAATACCCTCTGCAAGGGTATAATGAATAGAGAATGACGGGGCAAAGTATTGATTTTTTCCAAAGAAACCGCAAGGTTTGGGGGAAGCTTGTGTCAAGGTCTCGGAAAATAATTTCCAGCAAGTATCCGGCTTTTTTTTTGTAATGGCTAAAACCGAATTTATTTTAAACCTACATTTGTGGGTTAGAGTAACAGTTACTTTTCTTGAAAATATGTAAATTTTCTTACCTTTAAATAAATTTTTTGAGAACCCTTACTTTACCAATTCTGGTTTGCTAATGATTTACAACTTTCAGATTTTATCCAGTGAACCAAACAGTCATTAAGATTTTTCAATGAGATTATTTTATTTGTAACATTTTTAGTTGGTACAACCGATGACACAGAAACATGACATTTCTTTGAGCTTTCTTTTACACCTCAACGTGTGGCTAACTGGTTTTTGGGTTGAGACGATTATTATTTTCACGTTTTAGATTTTTCCCAAAAATTTCATTAATAAACTTGATGAGATTCGGTGTTGTCTGTATCTGTACCGGTCGGAAGTTTCTTTTGTTGATATGTGAGCAAGCCCCCGGAAATTCAATTAAAAAAGTCTAGAGTCGTCACCAAGAGACAGGAGTTGAAAAGTATTTCATTGAAAGATTCCCGTCTCTCAGTTAAAGTAGCACGTGCCTATTCTACATTCCATGAAAAAAATCTCACGCTGACACAGACAGCGCCCAGCAGCTTGACATATCGTCAAATGAAATCCCATCTTTTGAATTGTACCCGTAGGTAGGGATTATATATGTTAGCCTCCTCTTGGGAGCCTCAACAGTCCTTCTCGTCGCTTTCGCAATGCCTGTTTGTTTGAAAAGACTCCACACTCGTAGATACTCGCATTTATGAGATATTTATGTTCGCATTCGTAAATGTCGCCGGGAATGCTATTCAACGGAGACCAGGGCCTGGCATTCCGCGGGATTATCCGGGTTTCCATATCTGCGAAAAAAATTCCCAGAGCTCCAGACGATGGGGATTTACATGAAAATTGATTCAATAAACACACAGTCAATCTGGCAATTATAATCCTTTACAACTCTCATTTAGTCGAGTGCAATTGAGTTGGGCTTCAGTGACAATCAGAGAAAGCTGTTATCCATGGAGACTGTATGCGTTTAAACTTGTTCTCCGCAGGAATAAATAAATATTTGAATTGCTTCCAGGGGAAAGCTAATAAACAAGGAATGAATGTCTAACAGGGAGTAGTCTAATCCATTATGAATTCACACCCAGGTGGCCACTATTATGTGCATAATTTTCTGACCACTTTAACTTTATTAAACTGAAAAACGGCTGCCAACCCTGGAAGCTTTCAAAGATGGTAGAAATTAATTTCACCCTGAGAACGAATATCTTCCCGGTCGCAAAAATGTTGAACCATCCACTTCATGTCATCTGTTTATGAACGTTTGTCACCTCTTTACTAGGAAAGTTTTTGGGGCGCAGAGTTTGAAATACAATTCGGATTCGGCGTACAATAAAAAGCCCAAATAATAGGCAGATCAAGAACCTAGAAAGTCCCATTCCAAGCAATGACACTGTCGCATAGCTTGGTGTTTGATTCCATATTTACGGCTATTTGGCAGTCATTGAACTGAGCCAAGAGGCGGCTGCCACTAGACAAAGTCGTGTGGCATAATGCGTATTATTTGGTCGGTTCTAGCACTGCCATTGGCTATAAATAGCCAAAAAGATGTCGCTATAAGAGCACTCGAAAAAGAAGCCCTCCAGAGCCAAAACTTTTCTGCTATTTCGAGTTCATTAAATGTCAAGCAGAAGCCTTGCAGCCTTGACTGTTTTCAATTTACGCTTATCATTTTTTTTTGTATTCCTTTAGCTCGATTTGTACACAAATATAAAAGAGAGGCACCATTTGTCCTTGAAATTTGGGGCAGAAATAATTTAAAATTGTAATAAAATCTTTAAATATTTTTCTCGGTGTTTTTCTTTCTAGGTTGTGCCGCCATGGCATAGCGGAGAGCACCATTCGGTGCCTGAAATTATTTACACTCACCCTCCGAAAGGACATCCGTCAACCTATCTCCATGGAGCTCCCATTCACGAAAGCCACGGCCCAGGATTTGAGCACTTCGAAGGGGCCTGGGAGAACAGTGGTCCTGGCCTGGGATCCGAGTAAGTTTTGTCACACCCATTGCCAGCATAACTCTTCCCGTATCCTCAACTGTTACTGTAACTGTCTGTGTATCTGTCTTGTCTCTAAAACACACTCACACTCATCACCCACGACAATCGACTGCAATCACCATATAGATACATAGGCGATATAAATCGCGTTGCACAAATTGAGGAGAATGCGCATTACTTTAAGCCCGACACGGCAAAAGACGCCGACGTCCTGCATGCTTGGGGCCTAGGCAGCACACAGGGACATCAACAACACCCGCAACACCAGACACACCAGCAACATGCAACACAGTCGCATCCGCAGCAGCAACAGCAGCCGCAGCGCTGGCCCGTATCCTCGCAGCAGGCCAGGCCGCCAACGTCGCAGCACAAGCTCCAGCTGCCGCAGCAGCAGCTAAAAACACAGCTGCAACAACACCAGCAATTAAGTGCTCAGAAAGTACATGCCTCTAGTCACAGTTCAAACCCATTTCAAAGTCAGGACAAACAAAGGTACCTACCTGCGTCCAAAAACCATCAAAACCGAAACCAAAGCACACGAAAACTCACTTGCACTGGCACTCCAGCACTCTTGGCCACAGAAACAGAAACGCACTCTCATGAATAACGTCATAAGTTACTAACCCTATTCTAAAAGCCCTTCAGAGTTAATTTACCTTTTTGGTTGATCTCTTTGTTTTTAGTACCTACGCTAACAATTCTTCCTTGAATATTTTCATATTGCCTTATATTATAAATTTCACTGTGCTTAATACATTTTTAAAAAATTGATTTAGGTTTATGAAAGACTGAAGAATATCGAATCAAATAATTGGCATCAAATATAATTTTAAGATTTAATATGTTAAAGGATGTTTTAAATCAAAAGCTTCAAGTTTATTTAACTTCAACCCAAATGTATTTAAGTTTTCTGTACATTTTGCAATTTGCCTCACTAATTTAAATTATTTAATTATCCTTGAAAAAGGGATATTTCCGGTGTCCTTTTGTTTATTTCCCAACGTTACACATGTCTCCCCATGGCGAAGGCAAATGTAATTACAGTTTTTGTTAATGAAAGCCAAACAGCACACTGTTAGTAATTTTTGCCAATTAAAAAGAGCAGCGAAAAGGAAATTTGATTCGACGCTCCCATGAAACTATTGTGGGTCACCTACTCGGTGCACTCTCGCTCCCGTCCCGCCACTAATTGTCCCCCTGTTTTTCCAGCTCAAGGCCGGCACACTCCCAGCACCACCCGGTGTTCGTTCCGGGACGCTACCCACCGCAGAGTGGACCAGGAATTACGGCAGCAGCGCAAATTGCGGCGCAATATGACCCAGCACGGAACAATCAGCTTCAAGTACAACAGCAACATCAACAGCAACACCAGCCCCTAGTACAGCAGCAACCTGAGTCACAACTTTCGGTGAGTATCACATTACATCCCATAAAGGTGCATACATAAGTATGTTTCTATTTGAAATAAGCATGTGAAGGTTTAAAGTGCTCTACGTGTAATTATTAAAACTAAGAAATCTGTGAAATCAGGAATCCTGCTTAGCCTGGCTCATAGTTACGCTATGAACTTTTCGAAAACACAATTTCTAAGGAACCATGCTTGTGTAGAAATAATGCAAAAATAATAAAGGATTTTAAAGGATCGCCGCTGGTAATATGTGTATGTTAAGATTTAATAACCCTTTAGTCTTTTCTTAAAAAAGTGAGAGTAAAATACCTATTTACGGATTATTGGAAACTTTTGCAGGGTGCTTAGTTTGGGTGTCTGGGTCATTGGGCTGACACCAACAGGGGGCACCACCCGCTCTACCCTTCATTAGTGACACAGTGTCGGCTCCCATAGAAAGATTGCATATTGCAAATTTGCACAGCTAAGCAATAAGACATCACAATCAATCAAGCTGCTGCAGTCTCACTAACAAACTAACAAACCCACAAAGAAAAGTCCACAACCGGCACATGGGCAGCATTTATTGACACTTTCCTCTGAGTGCAGATACTTATTTCCTTGGCCCAGTGGCCCATGCAAGTTGTTGTGTTATGTTTGACTTGGTGCCTGTATTCTTTTCTCTTTTTGTTTAACGACACCATTCAAATTGCAGGGCCGTGCAAGGTGAATTGCTTTGCAAACAATTTTCCAGACTGACACTCAATGACAGTTTTCACTTTCAAGTGCTCAAGCGCCCAAGGAACGGACAAATGTGGGCTGTGCTTTTAGGCACTTGGCTTGTTCACTAAGCCATAATTAAAATGCACTTTGCCATTGCCATTACCACTGACATTGCCATTGCCATGCACTGCCGGCAAAGCTGACAGCAAAATCCGTAAGCTTTCAAAATGCCCCGCTGTTCACCTTAATTAAATAAGCACACCTTGCCAAAGCCACCCGAATATGATGGGAACTTGCTTTGCTGTTCCCTGTCGGGAAAGTGTGCCAGCGGCTCTAAATTCACTCTGCTAAACTGTCCAAAACAGATGGTTTGCAACGCATTTTCGACCCTTTGACAACCGAAAAGTTCATTGCATAAACAACCTAAATTGTGACAGCTACCATGTAGGTTTAAAACAATAGAACATTTCAAATTAATTTTCAGAGAAAATTAAACCTCTGAAAAACATGTTTTGTGCATTACATTAAGCCTTTAGAGTACTAATACTGGGATAAACAAAATACGGGGAATTGGGAGCAGATCCTAATTGTAATATAATATTAATTTATTTAAAACCCTTTTCTAGCCCGAACTGGCTGCCCAGCTGAAGGAAGCAATTCGCATTCAAGCCGAACAACGAATAATCCAGCAGCAACAGAAAATACTTGAACATCAGCCTTTCGTTCAGGACGGACAGGTTTGCCACAAAAAATCCTCTGTTTAAGTCTTTGTTCAGTTTGAATAATTTGCGTATTTTTTCTACCATTTCCAGCCGCTATATCCGCTTAACTACGATCCATTCTACAGTCCCATACTGCTGAAAATCGATAAAATCGTCGAACAGCTGGGAGTGAAAAATGACCTGTGCAAAGAGCGAATTGTTTGCAGCATGTACAAGGATCCGGCCACCTATAGTCCTCACAGCAATTTCGTTTCCGCCGAATTAAGTCGGTAAGTCATTTATTAGAACTGGTTCTTAAAGGAACGTTTTATGATGTCAGGCTTTTCACATTGTCCTATCCAGATTTTCCTTGCTTCAAAAATTGTCTGTAATTTTTTTATTAATTTAATATTATTTTTCAAAGTGTCACATACACTGAAAACCATTATATTTGGTCTAATTGTTCCCTGGCCATGTCCAATTGCAATGTCAAACTTAAATTAGTTTTCAACTTGGCAAGTTTTATGCGTTTCGATGGGTGAAAACCTGAACCCGGCCACATCATCGCCTATCAATTAATGGGCAAGAGCGTGAAAAGAAAGTGGAGCTCTGAGGTTGAATCTCCGAGGCAAGCTGTCTAAGTGCAGTTTGTCATTTTGTCGTGGCAAGTTCGTAGCTGTTGCATCGCATCGCGTCTTCTAATTGAGCTGCAAACTGCGCACAGCACACGGGAAGCCGAGTGGAACGCTGTGGCACATGCCACATGGTGCACGTCATTGTCCCCGTCAATGGTTCCACCCACATCGGTCACTCCGGACTCACTCGAGCATGTCGACGGCTAGATAAACTGGCATTTCGCATTCATCATATTTCTCATGGCTCATTATCTTTCGAGGCATGCCCAGGTTTTTCACGCTGACAACAATGAGTGCAAAATTGTTTTCGGCAACTTTTTCTTTGCCTTTTGAGAGATGAGTGTCTGCGTTGACAAAATTTTTTACTGACAGCGGCAGTGTCCCGGGAGAAGTCCAACCTAGACCTATTCCCTACTCCTGGGCATTGTGTGATTTATGGGTCTGCGTGGCCGTGACAAGCCATTCATTAATTGAGCGGCCCAAGTGTGCCTAATTGTCTTATCGAAGCTCCAAAAAAGAGATTTCTGGAAACTCAGGTTTTCATTCTTTCTCGCTGAAAATTAATTAAAGTAAATTGGCCTAATAGAAGCTAACTTTTGTCTTAAACGCCCTTCATATTTAAGCACCATTTAAATTTTGAGAGTCCTTTTAATTAATTGAAAAAGTCCAGTAGTAATTATAATTGACATTCAAAGGAATCTGATGATAATTGAAGCTCGTTTTGAAACTTGTTTGGCATTTTTCAGAATTATTTTTCAAACCTTTTCATTAATTTTTCAGAGCTAAGGCTTTCATCCTTCTATTTTCCTAACCTCATGTGAGATAAAATGTAATTCTAATGGAGCGCCAGAAATTGTTATGTATTAGACACTAAAAGTGAAACAAGATGTTCTATGGTCAGGTCACGTCCTCCTGAAACTCAGCCAAAGAGCATAGGAAATCAGTTTGGCCTTGGCTTTTGTGGGTGCGATTTTCCCACCCATCCCCCAAATTCCCAAAGCTCCCCAAGTCCCACATTCACGGCACGACTCACTAGTCACATGAAATCCATTAGCAACACCCCGCCTCCAGAATCAATTGCTGCAGACGCCTCCAATTTGAGCTTGTTGAATGGCTGAATAGGTTCCTCGATTCCTTGGATGGCTGGTTGGGGGTTTCCGGATGAAACACGGCTGTCTGGCACACAAAAGACGGGCGCTGCTAAGCCCAAAAGTAAGTCCAAGTGATTCGACATGCCCTTCCCGAAAAACTTTAGTGCGTCGTACCGAAATTGCAAAATTAATTAGCTGACTTCCTAGCAGCTCCCAACAGCAAAAGTTTATCTAACCGTAAGGAGAAGCATCTGCTTGAAGCTAAAGGCTGTACCAGAAAAAAATTGTACTCGCACATCGACTACATACATAGGCACTTAATTAAATACGCGAAAAGTTGTTTATTATAAAAGTTAACCATTTGTGTCCGTTGCAGCGATACCAGCGAACTGGAGCCCGTAACGCATGCGAATGAGGCTGTGAGGCGTTTCTACCGGCTAATTCAGGCTGCCCGAGATGGCCAGGATCAAAAGGACTGTCAGAGCCTGTACCCACAGTGCAACATGCCGGCCAAATGAGCCAGAGGGTTGTTGTGGACCAGGTCCAGATTTGCGAAAAGAGAACGAGCAACTTTAAAGTCAATATTTCCTTGTTAAAAACCGAACTGTAAATAGGATAATAACTCTATTTTAAGAATAATTAATTTGTTAAACTATTTATTTATTTATTTATTTGTATTAGTCTAATGGTTTACGTAGCTTATTCTAATTTACGCCCATCTGACATTCGACCGCTGACTTAATATTCATTCTGATTTTGTTAAAAATAACTCACAAATTATTTATTAGAATTGGCTGCGGTCAGTGCACTTTTCAAATTGTCCATCCACTCACATGTGAATGTATTTTTATTTAACACATAATTCGATAAAACACACAATAATGAAATCAGAATATTTATTAATAGCCGGTCACATAGACGCCAATAAAAATTCAATTAGTCAATATGCAAAAATTGTTACTAGAGGATTTATTTATCGCCAGCGCACATAAACGGAAAATAAATTGAAATTGTGTTAAATATTAACCTGGTCTGCATTTGGTTTTAATACGAATTGGATTTCTGGGAAACTGAATAATCTCAATAAATATGGATTCAGTATCGAATTTCAGAATATCCTTGAAAGGATTTTTAAAGGGATGAGTTAAATATAATTATTTAAAGTGGTTTGAATTCAAAGTAAGTAATCTAGCATTTGATTGTCCAATATACTTACCCAAATGCTTTACTGATGAAAGTTTAAAATACTTACTTAAAAACTAAACCAAATCCGACCACGACGAAGCCTAATTTAGCACAAATATGCTTCCTCGATGCCTGATGTCTTTCTCAAGAATCAATGCTGTTGGATTTACTTTGAATTAATCCGCTTGAATATTTTAGCAGTCTATATTCAGACCCGCCAACCCACATGCTGGGAATCACTCACTCAGACCAGCAGGTTCAATAATAACACATTTTCTTTGCATAAATCAAGGCGCCACAACTCAGCAGGAATGGCGTGCCAATATGTCGCCTAATTGTCGTTGGCAAACAGTCGAAATGGAAAAGAACTCATTTGCATAAATATATTTATTAGGCAGCCTATTGGGCGACTTTGATGTCTCCAAGACGAGCTCACGAACTCATCTGAAATTAATATTTATGTAAATTCCAGGCGCAATTAACACGCAAATGGCATGGCTTTCACTTTTCTACCCCATCTCCAAGCAAATTTCCATTTTGCCCAAACAAAAAACAAAGGAAATATAAAGTAAAATCAAAAAATAAATATATACAATTACAACAAAAATCGGAAGCATAAGTAAGACATTAAGATTCGTGGGCCCGCTGTCTCGGCCCAACCAACTGCACTGACATCAAAACACCGATTGCCAAATTGGCAGCTCATTAAATGCCAAGTACTTCGAGAAATGTCAGCGTCAGGAGGTCCAACATTTTTTGGCCCACGAAAATATTTCCGCTATTCGAAACCAACAAAACATTTTTAATGAAATAAAGTAGGCACCACTCCCACACTTAATTGATTCTATTGCGACTTCCTTTGTGGACAGTATCGGACTACAAGGACAAGAGCTCATTGAGACAAAATAGAATAAGAACAAACCAAAATCCATCATTTACGCTTTTTCATTTGGTCAAGAACTTTTCTAGAGTTTTTGGAATATTATATTATAGAACAGATTGTACATTTCAGTTTTCCATTAATACAAATTTAGATTTTGTACCTTTTCTCTCTTTTTACATATTTCTAAAAATTTTAAAATATAATTAAAATTGTGAAAATATATTATAGCAAAATAAAATAATTTAAAAAGGCTACTAAATTTAAATTCACTTTTTGTAACGGTTTTTTTTAACTAACCGAAAGGCATATCTAAACATTTTTAATTTTGAGAGTCTTTTAAGCCTGATTGGATCAAAAGCCCTATTTAGAAATTTAAAAAACATAAAACAAAAAATTATTGAAGGACTCTAAATGAAATGGTCTTACTTTATGAGTTAAGTATTTAAATTAAATAGTAATGCCTACTGTTGGTCCTTATTATGCATAAGCCCCACCCAATTCAAAGGAATCAATTCTACTTAAATTAAACAAGTTCATTTTAAAAGTATGTAACAATATTATGAATGGAATAAAAGTGAAATTATTCTGAGATGTAAAATCAAACAAAATCTGCCCTGCTGTGGAGTATAAAAAAGTGGTTTCCGATTCGCTGGTCAATGTCTGCAGGTGCAATTGATTGCCTGTCCCATGTACTTCTTGGTGGGTAAATGCCGAAGAAACGACCGCTGTGAGAGTTTTATTCTAATTGGGTTTCCAGGCACGCACTGTGGATTGCTGGGCACTTGATTTTACGAGTGGAGCGGAGTACCCCGAAGAAGCCATCAAATAACTTTCAATTATGTGCGGCATATTATTGAGGGTATTATGCTGGAAATCGTCGTCGTGTTGACGTATTCCTATGCCGCCGACAAAGAGAACAGCGTGCCCATAAACCGTTGGCCAATTGACCCAATAGACGACCGATAGAACCAGAAGCCAGTTAGTTGTTGGCCATACCCCGCACAAAGGTGAAACTCGTAACTTGCGCTTTCCATGACTTTTCGAGTGGCCAAAACAAAGCGAATCGAAACGAAATGGTGGCTAAAAGTGCTGACCAAAGCGGGACGGAAAGAGAGCTCCGTGCGTACCTGGCATACGCAATTCAATTAGCAAAGTACACGCCGTATAAAAACCAAGCGGTACCAGTGCGACATTTGCATAACCCGCTGAGTGGCCAACGCGTGCGCACCACCGACCGATAGAATAGAGCCAGCCACAGAAAGGATGAAGAGCCCCGCCGCATTTTTGATAGTCGCCCTCGCGGCGCTTTCCACGGCCGCCCACTCGGCGCCCGCCGAAGGTCACCAAGCGCCCAAGTCCGCCGCCCAGCTGGCCCTCGACATGTACCATGGCTGCCTCAAGGATCTGAGCGTCTCGTGCGTCCGCCCCAAGGCCCTTCAGTGGTTCAACGCGGCCCTCCAACAGCCAGAGGTTCGCATCACTGAGCGCCTCTCCATTGTTCGAACCTCAGAGAAAGTGGAGTCCCGGTCCCTGAATCCTGAGGAGCGACTCTTCGATGATATCGACAGCTACTTGGGCAGCCATTCCCTAAGGATCCAGGCACCTGAGTATTTCCGCAGCTCAGAGGCCCGTTCCTTGGTGCCTGATTTCCTTTTGGAGAATCCCCTGACCCAGGGCGGAGTTATTCCCCTGGCAGCTGCCAACGAAGGTGCGTATTTCAATTTATTTTCAACTATGAGCTATAAATCAAAGTGACATGATTTATATAAACTATTGCTCTAGATATTTGGTATATAATTTCGAGTAGCTATAAATCAGAGAGATTTGTGACAATTATACATTTCATGAACTAAACTATGGATAAATATATTATTACGTTTTGCACGGGTTTCTTGACACTTTTTGAAGAGAACAGCCGCTGCAAAAAAAATTATTGAAAATTTAATTAATTTTAACAATAATTAACAATATTTATTTTTCTTTCTCTCATATTTAAACTCTTTAAAAATGATAAAATTTAATATGATATTTATACTTTATTCATTTGCAGGACGTGGCATGATCCGTAAGGCTGTGCTCCCCTTCCTTCTGGGTCTGAAGCTCAAGACTACAGTGCTGGTGCCTTTGGCTTTGGGCTTGATCGCCCTCAAAACGTGGAAGGCCATGACTCTGGGTCTGCTTTCACTCGTCCTGTCCGGAGCTTTGGTTATCTTCAAGATTGCCAAGCCCAAGATTGTCAACTACGAAGTGGTGCACTATCCCCACCATGTAGACCACGTTGCGCCCCACCACATTGAGCATGTAGTGCCCCATCACATCGAACATGTGGTTCCCCACCACATTGAACACATCGTGCCGCACCACATCGACCACCATCTGGAGCACCACATCGATCACCATGTGGACCTGCCCGTGGAGCACATCGAGCACCTGGAGCACCCCTCGCCCGCCTGGGATCCCCACGCCTGGGCCAGGTCCTCGCAGGAGCCCCAGGATGCCCAAGACTTGGCCTACGCCGGACAGAAGTGAGGCTGGGACAGTGAACCAAACCATTTTTCGAAACTCGGCCAATCTGCTTGATTATTTATTTCGCCCTAGTCTAAGTAGTTAAACCGCGTACTTTCAGCGTATTGTTTATTTATTTATTTATTGAGGAGTGTACAAAGCAAAACAAAAAAATATGAAATGAGGAAACCCCCAAAGCGTTTAAAGTGTACTAAGTAGAAAAAACCAGAATGCCCTTTTTGTGTAAATATTTCTGCAATAAAATCATGCACAAAATGTGTACCTAATTGAAGTCTTCTTTGGGTGCAGCATCCCCTAAGCGAAATGAGTAATTAACCCCAAAACTTTTCTAATGTGCTGGGTTCTGGGTTTAGTAAAGTCCGCGGAGTGAAAGTCCATTTTGGCGTCCAACAAATTGAATACTCCCCCCACAATAAGACCAAATTCTTGCCAAAGTGCCTACAAAAAATGCTAAAAAGGTTTCATGATAAATTCAACTGTATTTCAAGCAGGTGAAAACCGCTAAGAAACGCATGAGAGTGGAATGCATACATTAACTATTCTAGGGGAAAACATTCTCTGCTCAGCAAACATTTTCTTATTTAGTTGGTGAAGAAAAAACATAGAGGAGATGTTCCTTAAAGTTTTAAAGCAAATAAATAAAATTTTTCATTTTCATTTTAAACATCATACGGAAATTATGTAATATTTTTAGCATACTTTCGGGGGAATCCCATGGGTATGCGTTTACACTGAACCTGAAAGCACTTTATTTATTGCATTCTTTTCTTCATTGCTTGTTTCTGTACACACAGGAGAGAAAATCGATGTCCAGCGGTGCGGTCATATCATATTGCCAATAGGCACCCAATAAAACCACAAAACCGCCTGGCGCAGGTGGGTTGGAAAGCTGCCATTGACACACACACACACTCATACACTTCCACACTTGGACACCCCGCTCAGCCAAAATGTCGACGGTGATGTCGTGAAACAATGCAAAATGGCGATGGCGCCAACAAAAAACTTCAACGGCGTCAACTTAAAATTGAAAAACAATATCAACACCGTGTGGAACGGCACTTCATTTATATTTAACGACATGCACTTGGCCGCCATTGCTTGACCATCGTTTCTACGCAACAATTTCGAATATGAAAAAGTTTTCCAATTTCATTGGCTCGAAAAAGAAATGCGACCGGAATGGCAAATTGTCGGCCAATGAAACGGTGAAACTTTTGGTCAAACAAATTATTCGGGTAGACGAAAACAAAAATGAAAAAAAAAACGCAACACAGTGCCAGTGCAATCGCTATCAAATCAATTTTCATGGCGAATGGCGCACAATCAATTCACGAGATTCATAATTTAACTGTGGACTCTGAATGTTTCGAAATTCAACGCACGTGACCAGAATGTGTCACTTTCGCTTTCGTTAAGGAAAATCACTTTCTATTTCAGTGACATGTAGGAGGCCTTTTTTTTTTGGACACTGACCAACCAAAGTCCATTGCGAATCGTTTGCATATTCCAAGCCCAATTATTAATTATGATATGAGTGCCGTAATTAGTTTGCGCAATTTGGCTTGGCGCGGCCGTATAAAATTATATGTTGCGATATGTTAATTGCTAGTTTTTTGTGGGCAATAAACGGCTTATGACTTGCACCGTAAGAGGTCCTTTCGATTAGCGCCTATTATAATGTTTATGATGATGGTATTCTAAAACGGGAAAATATGTTATTGTAATAGCCAATTAAAAGTTTATTTAATCGAGAAAAGTTACTTGTAAATTTTCCCTAGCGCATTGGGGTTCATGGCTCTTACCTGTTAAATATTTGAAAGAAACATAAAAGTTGAAAAGAATAACAATTGTTCTTAGACACTTTCTGCTCGCCAGTTAATAGGCTCCCAACTCAACTTTTTCATAAACAAAACATAATATTTTGCTTTTAGCGGAGTTTCTGTAATTAGTTGTTACAAAGTCATTAGAGTGCGTAATGTTTTGTTGTCAAGAAATTGTGGATGGAAGAAGAAGAAATCTTTTCTGCATTTTCACAACAAATTAATGGTAAGCCTCTATTTTTGTTTGTAGTTCATTACCAATAGTTAGGGGCGGATGTCCATTGTGACAAGATTTAATCAGTTAATGGCAACCCCACTCCTCCATTCTTGTGTCCCCTCCGGCGCTTCATAATCAAAGAGCAAACTGTTGAACCTTACTACACTTAAAGAAAAAAATGTGAGATCATGTATCATATTTTATGGTTCTTAACTGAGTTATTAAAACCAACACTGAAGTGTTCCTGTAAATTTTTTTAAGATTTATTATTTTGAATTTTACTTCCAAAGTTTTTATGAAATAATTTAAAGCAAAATATTTTCTAGTGCGGCCATCCACCCACATAGCATACTCTCGGATGCGACCGGCACGCGTCCGAAATAAAGCCACATTAAGTATACGACACGTGGTGCACAGAGGCACGCACACAGACAAAAATAACAAAGTTGGGGCAACTCTTTCGACGTCCGCTTCATTCATGTCTTCTTCGGCCATTTCTTTTGGGCCGCCATTCGCCAGCGAACGAGTTTAAAGATCCAGTGAGTATAAAAATCGTGAACAATAGAAAAACGATTATTAAACGCAATTGTGCCAGCACAGAGGCGAGTTGTGTGTTGACCATCGGCGAGTGACGAACCTTAAAAATTAAACGAAAAACAAAAATGGCCAAATTGCTCCTTGTGATTGTCGGTGTTGCGGCCTTTGTGGCCGTGGGTCAGGCGGCAGCTGCTGGTGGCGCCACCGACAAGTTGCAGCGTCTCATTGCCGAGGAGCAGAGCAAGTGCGCTAGTGGTCAAGATTCAATGGCCTGCATCAAAGAGCGCGCCATGCGATTCGTGGACAATGTGATGAGCAAAGACAGCTATCAGGTACGAAATGAAAAATAATATATCCCTTAATAAAGCCAATCCTCTAATAAATGGATTATTCGCTGAATGGGATATGATACAAGTTTTCTAATAGATTTATTTTGATATATTAAAACATTGGTTGTATAAATATTTCCTTATAGGTTTCGAACTTGGAAGTCCGCTCCAACGGCCAAAAGACCCCGGCAATCAGTGAGGCTCGTGCCAGCAGCGCCGATGGCTTCATCGATGCTATTGAGAACTACATCCGTGGACACGATGTTAGCATGAACTTACCCTTGGCCGATGCCAAGGTCACCGTCTCGGCCCGCAACCTGGCTAACAACCAACTGAGCCTGAACCTCCAGCTCAATGGCGATGAGAGCGACGATGCCACCGATGTTGAAGCCAGGGGTAAGAAGGGCAACATCTTCAAGAAGGGTGGGTTCACGTTCTGCATGCCTTTATCTGTCGAAAACACGTTCGTGAACAGAAAAATATCTAACCAACGATTTATTCGGATTTCCAGGAAAGAAGAACCGTCTCCGCAAGCTGGCCATGCCCATCCTGGTTCTGATCCTGCTAAAGGCTATCACCGTCATCCCCATGGCCATTGGTATCCTAAAGATCAAGGCCTTCAACGCTCTGGCTCTGGGCTTCTTCTCCTTCATTGTCTCGGTTGGTTTGGCCATTTTCCAATTGTGCAAAAAGGTAAGCCGGCGACGATATTAAAACGGATCTCTAATTGTCTTCCAGGCATTCGCTGGCTGTGGTAATTAGAGTTTTGTGTGTTGGGATGATGTTGGGCGTGGAGAGCGAAAGTCGCGACAGAGTTATTGCAATTAAGGGTCCTATTTAGTGCATGTATGTATGTATAAGAAGTCTAGAGGGCGGCAGCATCAGGGTAAGTCCATCCAGAATCCTCGCTCACAATCTCCCGCTTCCCAACCAAACCACAAAACTGACTATCCAACCAAAACTAGCAATTAGCGTTATGTTAAAATGACTGTGGAGAATAACTTACTAATTTTTTTTATTCTTCTTATTTTGCCAATCTAGATTGCCCATGATCATCACCATACCGCCCACATCACCGCCCATGGTCCTTGGGACGGTCGTACCTTTGGCTCCCTTCCCGTGCCCGTGGTGGAGCAGCCCCAGAAGCTGGCCCAAAACTTGGCCTACCAGGCCTACGCCTAAGCCATAATTCAGCGCTAAAATTGAGAAACAAATTGGAGCAGAGCATTCCAAAGTCTTGGATCATGAATTGGCTCAAATTTGTGGTTGCCAAAAGCACAAAATTAATTGTTAATTGTTAGATGCATTCTGTGACTTTTGACCACTTTCCCCCTGACCAGTTATCCGCGTTATTCCTGCGCTGCCTCTATTCACTAGACTTTATTTATAATATTTATTAACTATTTATTGAAAACAAGAGATTAAGAAAACCAGAAGCAAAGCACCAAAATAAAGTAGCATAATAAATGCCTTAAACATGGTAAACTTTAAATTTTTCAAGGGAGGGCATTGGTTCATCATTGTTTTTACTCTTAAAGATTTTGCCTATAGCTTATGCCCAGAAATCGACTTCGCTTAATACCGTTCTGGTTGAATGCTCAACCCCGCAAGCCTAATTAACGTATCCGCCCTTTGGCACTGCTCCCAGAAGCTCGACCAATTTCACTTGGCATACAATATTTATAAGCCATCGCCGGCAAAGCGATTGTGTCCTAATTAGCCAAATTTAATCCACGGTAAACGCCGACTCCCGGCAGAAAATCTAATTAAATATTCCACTCAAGCCTCCTGCATTGAGGCCCGGCCGGCACAGCAAATTCAATTGATCAACGGCATATAATTTAAAAATTTAAATTTCTTCTTTTCACTTGTGCGAAAGTTGTCACCCGTCGGAGAGTGAAAGTCTTTCAAAATTCTAGCTCAAGGGGCGTGGTGATTGAGGGCCATCATCGGGGATCAGGGACATTTTCGAGCAAACTAAATGATGCTTTCCAAGGCAGGCCCCGATGTAGATACAAATCAATGGGTGGTCCTATGAAATAGAAAATTTCACAAATAAATCCATGTCGTGAATCCAAACTCTGCGCTCAAATGCACTACAAAGGCCTTCATAGGAAATTTAAGGAATATTTTTATAAAATATCGACTTTATTATACCTTTTCTGAAATAATATGAATTATGTGGATTAAAAATGTTTTTTTTTTTTATTTAAACAATCACAACTTCATATAAATACAATTTTAAAATCCTTAGAGGATTTAGGATTTAGAGGATTATTATTTTTTTCTGCTGTAACCAATATGCTATTTTGTCCATGGGTAAAATAATCTGCATACATTTCATTGGGCTCAAATTTAATTTGAAAAAAAAACTGTACAGGCCAATGGTCAAGCATCAATTTTCCATGTGTGCTACACAGGCACTGGTCCAATCTAGAAGCCAATAAAGTGTGAAAATTGGCCTAATCTGAGCATTTTCGGCCACTGGCCCCATAGCAGCTGGGCAATTTCCATAGAATTGAAGGCAATTTATCAGACGACCGAACCGTTTCATGGAAGCTTCAGGACGAAAAAAAATGTTTTGGGCTACACACCTGGACAGGCGACGCTGCTTTCATAATCGCTTGGCATTCACGAAAACACTGGATTTTTGGTCAATGTTTGGTCGACCAACAAACCATCAACATCCCACCATCAGACCATCGCCCGTCATCATCAGCATCGATCCAACGCCAAGACACGAGCTTATGGAAATTTATTACCTCAAATAAAAATGTCGGCTCTTTTTTCATTTGGCACGATCCAAGCAAAAGTGCGGCACTAGTTGTGAAATAAACATGAAGCTGTCCCCACAATTTCTTTTAGCGAGGGATACAAGTGATACACATAAAAAACACGACAACGACACATGTTGCATTATTTAAGCGGACCATTAGGTAATCTATGATGATTGCAATGATTTTGGCAGGCAAATAAATATATTCGATTGTGTAACTTGAGTAGAGTTTTCCAAAGGATTGGATTTAAACGATAAACATCTTCAATATAACAATATCAAGAAAATGAATAATTTACTATTATGAAATCTTGTTAGTAACAAGATGTTACTCTTGAAATATAAAAAACTATCTTTTTCTTTGCAAATATGGTTTACAAAAATTTTTACTTTGAATGTACTTTAATTTCTTTAAAATTTTCAATGAAAACGATCTTTATATTTAAGAAAAATAAATAAAAACATAAATAAAATTTTAATACATTTTTCTTCTTATATTTTTTTTTTTTTTTTATTATTATTTTTCATATTTTTATACCGCACGAGGAAAAGGGTTTCCTTTAAGTAACGTTGCCTATGCAATAGATGTGTCCCCTTGAAAGCAGCATACATTAATTACGGAAGTGTGTCACCTGAAAATATCTGGCACAAATAAAAACGAAAATCAATTTCGTAATATAAAATAAAATATATAGGTTTGATACCGCTGCGAAATCGAATCCCCAGTTCCGCGTTAACAAAAAAAATGGTACCGAAACATATCAAATCCAATGTGGAGTCAATACCAAAGCGTAGGTGAGTTCCGTACTGATTTCTTGTATCGAAATTTGACACAATACGCCGAAGTATGTACGTGCCTTCGATTTGGCTTTCTTACTGACGGTCGCGTAAGAGTTAAGGGCCTGCATACTAATTGCGAACAAAAGTTATTTCCATCGAGGCGTCAATAATGCAACATTGGCCGGTGGGAGGGAAGCGTTAGGTGTCTGGGGCCGATATGGAAAGCGAGAAAGCTTAAGGGGCAACCCAGTTAACTGAGGAGAGGCTACTGTTTTTATACTTAGTAATAGTAGTATTCGAGGGTATACTCAATGTATGGTCTTTTATTTTATCCAATATATTTTAATAGAACGGAAATCCTTTAAATAATGTCTTTTAGACTTCAACTCCATTAACCGCTGGCCACCTTTAAGTTTCTAAAATCAAGAACATTACAGTAAAGTTTACAGGATCCACAAAAAAATAGATAAGATAATGGTACCAGGTATTTTACAGTCGTTAGACTAGATCCTACTCCCCTAGTTTTCTTTTTTCGTAGGTTTTTTAATACAATTTTTTTTTTGTGAAAAACTTTGGCCACTTGCTTTCCGTGGACTTGGCCCAGGGCTTGACTTTCGTCGCTCGTCACTTGCCGAGTTGGGCTGTCCAAAAACCGAAAATTGTGCACTCCAAAAAGCAAACACGGGCCATGGGTCTCTTCTTTGGCGCTCTCGGGGAGCGGCAGTATAAAATTGGAACCATTCGACAAATGATCCAACATTGTCGTCGCATCGACTCCGCAGTGAACACTACGCGCTCTGGTAGTGTGATATAAATTTAATATTTTAATTAATAAATAGGAACCACAATGGCCTTCCATTTCACGTCCTTGCTCGCGTTCGGTTGTGTGCTGCTTTTGGCGGCCTCCGCCTCTGTTTCGGGAGCTGCCATCGAAAATGCAGTGACCCCGCGGATCCACAGCTCCGACGAGCTGATCTCAACCATTGTGGATAAGTGCTTCCATGCCAATGCCATGCATTGCCTCAAGGAGAAGGTGCTCAGCTACCTGGACACGGTGGCCAATGTGGAGGAGGATGAGGTAAGCGGTCGTGCCCTGAGCGACGATGTCATCGATAAGGTGATTGTGGACCGTGTGGCCCGCATTCTCAACACCAACGAGATGAGGCTTCAGCTGCCACAGACCTTCTTCGCCGGATCCGTGATGACCTACCGCTCGGACCGTGGCTTCGACCTGGAGCTCCCCAAGGAGGAGGGTCTGTATTTGGGTGTAATTCCTCTCAGCATCGCATTAAAATACATTTTTTTTTAGGCCGCGCCGAGAAAAAGAACAAGGACAAGCTTTTCCTGCCCCTACTGCTACTGATGAAGCTTAAACTGAAGGTTGTCATGCCCATTCTGCTGGCTCTGATCGGCCTGAAGGCCACCAAGGCTCTGATCCTGTCCAAGATCGCCATCAAGCTGGTGCTTGGCTTCCTCATCTACAACCTCATCCAGAAACTCGGCGGCATGAAGATGAACATGGTGCCCATGCCAGCTCCAGTTCCGGCCAGCGAATACGGTGTTCCCAGCACCACTGCCTCGTCCTATGACCCCAGCAGCTGGGAGCCCATGAGCGGAGGTCCCTACGCCCGTTGGGACTCGCAGAACCTGGCCTACAGCTCCTACCACCCCAGCAGCTCGTCCTCGTACTCCTCTGGCTCCTCCTCGGGATCATCTAGCTCCTCTAGCTACAGCTCGTCCTCTTAAATGAACGGGACTTCAGCTATTGTACATATCAAGGATAATTAGTGATTCTTGCCCCGGCGAGATCACTGCGAGTCGCACAGACCAAATGGAACCGAAACCTGTCCAGGCCATACACATAGTTTTTAAGAGTTAAGCATGCGAGAGTTTTAGCCATTCTTCAGCTGTTACCACTCCCCCTCTTAGCCCGATTTTCAAAGCATACCATTCTTCTTTTCTTCATTCACTCTTCCCTGCACTCTGCTTTCGTCTTTTTTGTCACCAATCGACCAAAAATCAAACTAAATTGAATTATTATTTATTTAATTTATTAAAAATGCAAAAATTTAAAACAATCTATAAGCTGTTTTTTAATTGATGAATTACTCTGGGTTAATACTATTGAGGTTATAATTATTATATTTTATTTAGCTTGAAAAATATTGAAAAGCAGGCCTATTTTATTAAATTAAAATTTTGTCTCTCCAAATTAAATCAAAATTGTCCTCAGGCAAAAATGAAATTGAAATCAAGAAAGCAGGAACCAGTTGGGCCTCAAAAGACGAGCTCCAAGTCAACGGTGGGATCCCTATCCGCGCAGGGAACTGAACGAGTTTATACAGAAGTGGACTCGGAGGGCCGTCTAGTGAGTCGACCCCTCACTCCATACGAGTGCAAGCTAGAGGACGATGTGGAGCAGCTGCAAGAGGCCCTGTTCACGATCTCTTCCCACTATGCGAAGATCCAATTCCGTTTGCGTCAAATATCCTCCGCGTCGTGCAGCGAGAGGAACTGCTTACTAGAAGAGCTACAGCGGATGACGACTCAAGGACTGGATGGATGTAACCCAAACCAGGCAGAGGAATTGCCCAACCTGAAATGCGACTCATTAAGCCTAGGCAATGTTCGATTCAAGCAGCAAAAGATAATCAACCAATTGCGGGAAAGTCTTCAGGACTTAGCTGAGGCAGCAGGAGCCTGTTTTGAAGCGGATTACAAGGCCGTCGGTGACGGACCAGAATATGTCGAGGAGTTTGACTCTAGCCAGCAGATCGAACTATGTCCAGACAAGAAGGAAACAGGGGGACAATATTTGCAAGAAGTGTGGTCGGATGCCGACTATGGAAACGAAGAACTTCGGTGGCCCATTGAGAAGCCACGCCGGTTAAAAAATAAAAGCGGAAAGTCAAAAGGTAGATCCAGGAGAAGTTCTAACATCTCTAAGGAAAGCCAAAAAAATAAGATATCAGAAAAACTAAAACGAAAACCTTCAAAATCTCCTGCAAACCAAGATTCCAAAGTCGCTTCAACCCAAAATACGAAACGTACCATCACTCCGCTCAAAGCAACCAGCAAATCTAAAGCTAATGTGGCCAAGCGCTTTTCCCAAAACATTTTAAATTCCCTGAATAGCGGCCCAAATTTAGGAATGACCGTCTGCAGCTGCCCCATCAAGATTCAAGATTCGCCCTTTACTCCGTTGCGCAGGACTCAGTCTATCTCGCAATATTCAGGTGAAAAATCACGAAATTCTTTGACGTCTCCATCTAGGCACAGTGGGGGTACCATTCGAGAACTAGCCAACTCAGTTCTGCAGCGATCTGTCGGTGCCATCACAAGATTTTCCGGTGCCCGGACCATGACCCTCCACCCACCTCTGCTTCAGACGCAGTCCACAATGCCATTCTCAAGCTTATCGAAATGCAGAACGAGTATTGAGACTGCAAAGCTTAGGCAGGGTGTCGGGAGGAGCAGCGATCGAAAAATTCATAAATGTAGATATAAAAGAGTCGCTAGTTTTCCATCTCAGTCAGACGATTATTCTCAGGAAATGGAAAGAAATGCAAAATTTTTATTTCAGGAAGGCCCTCAACGAGGAAATATAGATTTTTCCGGTGCCCCCAACACCCAAAGGGATAGTTTATCAAACACCAGCGAAAGTTCTATAAAATCCTTGAATATCCGTAAAAGTTGTCCGTGGAAATTCGTCACTGGCCCTGAAAGCACTGAAACATCTGAACGCTCGGAATCATAACAGTAGTATATATTTTTTTTCGATTAACAAATTTTTGGTTTAAGTTTTGGTAGTTCGAATTCCTGAATAAACAGCTTATATATTGTTATTAATTTTGTCTATTTTATTTAAGTTGATTAATATTTACAGCCCTTGAAAAATTTTTAAAGATTGGCGTGGGCTTGATTGACGAATCTTTGTCAAAAGTCTGGTTCTTGATTCTTGAGCGAACTATCAATTCGATTTTTTGTTAAATATTTTGCCACATCTTTTCATTAAAAATAAAGCTCCTAAATATATACCCATATAAAATAGTGAGGTTTCCAAATATGCTCAGTTGACCCCACTCCGACGGCCATAACACTGTCAAATTAAAACCGATCTGGAAATAGTATACCATTCTGGGATCGGCTCTTCAAGTACATCTATTCCTCATTTAAAATATAGCTTAAAGGTCCTTTTCAAAATTTTCGAATTTTTTCAAGGGGTACCCCTATAAAAAAGTGAGGTTTCCAAATATCCCCAGTTGGCCCCACTCCGATGGCCATAACTCGGCCAATTTAAAACCGACATGGAAATAGTATACCATTCTGTGATCAGCTCTTCAAGTACATATATTCCTCATTTAAAATATAGCTTAAAGGGCGTTTTCAAAATTTTCGAATTTTTTCAAGGGGTACCCCTACAAAAAAAGTCAGGTTTACAAATATCCCCAGTTGGCCCCACTCCGATGACCATAACTCGGCCAATTTAAAACCGATATGGAAATAGTATACCATTCTGTGATCAGCTCTTCAAGTACATCTATTCCTTATTTAGAATATAGCTTAAAGGTTTTTTTTCAAAATTTTGGAATTTTTCAGCTAAAATTTCGAGAGGATTCAAATTATTGAAAAATGTATTTAATCACGCGTTATGGCCGCCCTCGGGGACTGTGGCGCCGAAGGACACCCGTTTCTTGAGCGTAGAGCCTTAAACGATTTTTAGATCGGAAACTAATCAATAGCTCACTTGAAAAAATAAACATAAAAAAGCAGAAAAGCTGATGAGTTATTTCAATGAATATTTTTACAGACCATTTTCCAAAAGACGTTGTAACTGATATTTAATATCATTATTTTCACAATTTGACTGCACGGGAGTGGAGTAAGTTCTTGACACCCGGGAAGTCTTTATTGGCTGACTAATTCCAAATATTTGGCCAGCTACAAAAGCTGTTTTAATCAATTGCCAATGAACCCATCTGGTACCTGAAAAAAAGTATATAATAGGAATAGGAATAGGTGTTTACCAATTGTTTAGCAGTTTCTTTCAACCAGCAAACACAATGATGATTCGCCAGTTGCTGTTAATCTTCTTAAGAATTTGTTTAAGCCTCAGCAGGAGCTCATTGGACACGGAGGTGGGAAAGTTTATGAGGTCCATGGACATTATACCAGATGTCATAGAGGTGGGACCGCAGGACTTTCTTAATGTAGGTAAAATATAGAATATATTTTCAAGATCATTGTTTTGAAAAATAATAATTGAATTATCCGAAGATCACGTACCATGGCTATATTAAGGTAGATCGCGGTAAGGAATTGGAACCAATGCAAGTTCGGGATCAACCAGCAGTGACATGGCCAGCCTCATCGGATGGCTACTACACCCTGATAATGATCGATCCTGATATGCCCAATACTATTCATCCTGTTGACCGGGAGTTTCTGCACTGGATGGTGGTCAACATTCCCGGAAATTTAGTGTCACTGGGCGATGTTCGTGTGGGATATGTGGGTGCCATTCCGATGCAGGGAAGCGGATCCCATCGATACGTTACTTTGCTTTATAAACAGAAGGAATACACAAAGTTCGACTTTAAGAGGTTGCCCAAGCATGTCCTAAACGGTCGTAATAGATTCCGCACTAGCGCCTTTGCGAGGAAATATAAATTTAGTTATCCAGTAGCTGGAAACTTTTTCACCGCCAGTTGGAACACCGATGTTCCCGAATTGATTAAAACCATAAGAGTTCATACCGTTTCCAATATGGGGTTAAGTTATTAAGTATAATTTTGTTTACAATTTCCGAGTATATCAATATCTATTTGATTTTTAAGTCTACTCAGAGAATTCCTTCAAATATAAGTAATTGTTCTAGTATAGAACACACTCGAATTTTGAAATATTATTCTACCCAATATGTCTGAGGCCGCTGATTGTTTTTCTAAACACAAAATCGTTCCGGATGTCCTTAAATCATGTCCCGATAAACTACTTAAGGTAGAGATTTCGAGAATTTTTATAAAGTTTCGGAAGATTATTTCCTCCTTTTCTGTAGATTACTTACCCCAGTGGCCAAGAGGCGAACATGGGTGTCGAACTGACACCCACCCAAGTAAAGGATCAGCCGAAAGTGGTATGGGATGCGGATCCGAATGCCCTGTACACTCTAATTCTAACCGATCCAGATGCCCCGAGTCGCCAAGATCCAAAGTTTAGGGAGTGGCACCATTGGCTGGTGGTCAACATCCCAGGCAACCAAATAGAAAATGGCCAAGTTTTGACCGCATACGTGGGATCGGGTCCACCGAAGGGCAGCGGACTGCATCGCTATGTATTTTTGGTCTTCAAACAGCCCCAAAAACTCACCTGTAGTGAGCCAAAAATTCCAAAGACAAGCGGCGACAAGAGGGCCAACTTTAGCACCGCCAAGTTCATAAAGAAGTACAGTCTGGGAGATCCTATTGCCGGGAACTTCTATCAGGCCCAATGGGATGATTATGTCCCAAAGCTGTACAAACAACTCTCGGGAAAATAGTAGAATGAAAATTATTTAAAAGTTTATTTAGTCTGTTAAAATTAAATTTCAATTTCATCAGTACTATTAATAAAAGCAATCTACATAAACTTGCATGTTTTAGGCAATTTAAGTCACAATTACTAAATGGAAATAGATAATAGTTTTTGTTGACTATTGCTATAATATTTTCTATCTAATCAAACGTTTATCAGGTAAAACAAAAGACTACAATTTTTCTAGGTTCTGCTATTATCATTGAAGCGCGACTTTATAATTGCTGTTTTAAAAACGCTTTTCCTTCAACGGCAGGTGAGACGAGCTAAAAGCTTTTGCCTGAGTTGTTAAAGGTATGGCATCATGGTAAACTGGTTTCAGTTTGTGGCAGGCCTTGTTTGAGATCAGGTCGTTACGAGTTTCTTTATACAAAAATCTTATCGCAATCATAATTAATTTTTTCTGGAAAATGCAATTGTTTATTTTAACCCTTTTGAGTTGCCTTCTGGCCGTTCAAGCCAGTGCTGTGGCGGAGGTTTTCGCAGCTAACGGTGTAGTGCCCGACGTCATTTCTGAAGCACCTTCCCAATTGCTTAAGGTGGGTCAATAAAAAACAAAAGAAAGTTTATAAAAAACAAAATATGTTCCATTTTCTAAACCTTTTTTTTCCAAATTTGCTTATAAATTAAAACTTCAAAAACAAACCTTTATAGTTATTCAATCATTTCGCTGCCTGATTAAAGTTAATTAAAACTTAAATACAACGTTTAGAAACTTTCCGTTCAAAGGTCAACCTTTAAACTTATTCTCTATTTTAGGTAACCTACAAAAATGGACTTGTGGCCAAGGATGGAGTGGAACTAACACCTACCCAAGTAAAGGATCAGCCCAATGTGGAATGGGACGCACAGCCTGGTGAATTCTATACTCTTATCATGACCGATCCCGATGCTCCAAGTCGAGCGGAGCCGAAATTCCGCGAATTCAAACATTGGGTGTTGGTCAACATTGCTGGCAACGACTTGGCCAGTGGAGAGCAGATCGCTGGCTATGTGGGCTCCGGACCTCCAAAGGGAACTGGACTGCATCGCTACGTCTTCCTGTTGTACAAGCAGTCTGGAAAGCTTGAGTTTGATGAAGAGCGTGTTAGCAACAAGTCAACGAAGGACCGACCGAAATTCAGCGCAGCCAAGTTCGCTGAAAAGCACGAGCTAGGTAAACCCATTGCCGGTACTTTTTACCAAGCTCAGTACGACGACTATGTGCCCATACTACACCAGCAACTGGCATCTAACTAAGATGTTAAGAAATCGATCAAATTAAGTGTAAATCACATCAATGTTTTGAGAAATTTTGTCACAATGTTTAAAGGAAAATAACCAACTCAAAAGCCGTTCTGTAAACAAATTATTCTTTAATGGTAAAGTTAAAAGTTGGTTTTAAAACCATTACCATAAACTTTAAAATCAAACACTTGCAAACCATTTGTTCCACCCAGACAATATTTCTAAAAAAAATCCACTGCATTAGACGTTTTTGTTAAAGTATAGAGAATCGCTTTTGGTTTTATTGATTGTAATTGGTGGCTAACTTTACTGTACGCTACGGTAGACTATTTACCCGCTGCAGTTGCCAGGGGATTTCTTAAAACGAGAATGACAGAGTCGCCACGAAGGAACATCTTCGATATAAAACGATCCTTATTGACGGGCTTAACCTTCTTTTTGCCCTTGCCAGTGCGCGGTAGCTCCGTCCACATCTCCTTAACGTTCTCCAGGACCATGTTGCAGTGACGGTCGAAGGCTTTTACCCTTCCAAGCAGTTTTTTGTTATTGCGGCAATTGATTAGGACCTGGGTGTTATTTTTCACTGATTGTGTAAGTACTGACAGCGGGCCCGTGTTGAACTCTTCCTCCTCCTGGCGAGCTAGCTCCTCTGGAGTAAGTTCCGACTTGGGTTTCACAAGAGCCCTATAAAACAAAGTAATATATTAGCCATTTTTCAGGTATAGAAGTGCGTCCAAAATGCTGGCGCACATGTCGACAAATTCTTTACGAATTTCCGTGTATTTCCTTGACTTTTTTATACAACTTACATGACAATGTCTTTCTATAAACTGGTAAATGCTTTTGCAAGTCTATATAAGTTACTTTAAAGGTTCTTTTTTGAGTAATTTAACGAAAACAATTTTACGGCGCGGCTTCTTCGTTGCTTGCTTTTGTAAAGATGGCACACTAGAGTTGGAAGTAATCCTATCGAACTATCGATTGTGGTATATTTTGACTTGGATAACTGATATTTAAAAAAAAATTCAAACAAAGACAGGAAATTTTTAAATCGAAAAAAAATAATTATTCGGATTTACTGTTTTTAATTTGCTAAATTGTATTTTATTCTGTATAATATTATTTTTAAACCTATAGAATTTAACGGCTGAGTTATTTTGGTATTTTTTGGCACTTCTATTTGGTCACACCAACACCTGACAAGTTGGAAATTTTTGTAACTTTGTTTTATTATTATTTAAATGGATGCCAAAAAACAAAAACTAACCGACGATGAGATTACTGAAAACGTAGTAGAAACCTGCTCCTATTGGGTACCGCGCAAGAAACGTCGCTGCAAAATGACTGCCAACAAAGGCAGCACTTTTTGCGGTGCCCATGCGCCAGCCTCTATATTGGATGATAACTCTGGCGAGGATTTGTCCAAAGAACGTGTTCTCTGCCCGCTGGACCCCAAACACACTGTGTTCAAAACAAAACTAGCCAAACACCTGACGATTTGCAATGCAAGGGATCAACAAAGCACACTCCCCTACATCGTAAAGAACATCAATTCTGGCGAAAATGTAGAGGACTCTACGGACTCTGAGAAGTTTCGAGAAATAAAACTGCATGAAGTGCCCGATGGGGAGTTTTACGCTTTTATAAAATTAATTGAAAATCTCTACGATAAACTCATTGCTTCGACAATCACCGAAATTCATTCGGCACATGAGTCGCTCAAGGAGGAGCTCAGTCGTGACGATTACGGGCAGAACACACTGCGACAGCTCTCTCAATCATCCAGTCTGCTGGGCATTCTGGAGAGAGATCAACAAATCGCCAATGACACAAGTTATGTGGAGTTTGGAGCCGGTAAAGGGCAGCTATCCTACCATCTAGCCACCGATTTGGATGAGCGGCACATGACTGGCTCCCAAGTAATTCTCGTCGATCGGATGTCCCTGCGTCACAAAAAAGACAATAAAGTAGCCAACAGGGATATGGTGAAGCGAATCCGGGCAGACATAGCCGATCTGAAGCTCTCCGCGTTGCCGGAACTAAAGAAGACCCGGAGAACGGTGGCCCTTTCTAAGCATCTGTGTGGTGAAGCCACTGATTTGACCTTGCGGTGTATACAGTGCAATACTGGTAAGATAATTAATTTTTCGAAATATTTTTCCAGTTCCCTAACATTTTTCCATAGTAGATGGGTCTTCACCTGTGGACTACGTGCTCATTGCGTTGTGCTGCCATCATCGGTGCTCGTGGCAGTCCTACGTGGGACGTCCGTTCCTTCACGAATGTGGAATAGGACCCCGACAATTTGCCATATTAATCAAAATGGCCAGTTGGGCGGTTTGTGGCACCGGTTTAAGTCGCGAGCGGCGTCGGGCTATGGAGCAGGCGGATCAAAAGGAGCAACCGGAAGTGACCACCCAACGGCTAAGTCGGGAGGAGCGTGAGCGTTTCGGACTTCAATGCAAACGCCTATTGGACTGGGGAAGACTACAATATATGCGTTCGCAAGGGTACGAGGCGAGCCTAAAGTTCTATGTACCGAAAGCCGTGACACTGGAGAATGTGGTGCTAGTAGCGAAGATAGATACCTCAAAAAAAAGAAACAGTTTACCGACTGGCAACTAAATTGCCTTAATTTTAATGTGATCATATCTCTGATTTTTTATATCTTTGTAAGAATCGAAACTAGCTAAAAATGTAGTTTAATATTTTCCATAGGTGTTCATTTTATTGTAATGTAATTGTTGTTGGGATAGCCACTTGTTTTGTTTTTTAATCTTATAAGATACTTTTTTGAAAAAAGTTTATTCAATTTGTTTATTTTGGATTAGTTTTAGATTTCTCATGCTTTTTAGTTATCTTACAGGCATTATGATTTTCTCAAAAGAGAATTAAACTTCTTAATAGATACATTTATTTAATTTATACACAAATTTTAAAGATTTTGGTTAAAATATAATAAAAATATTTTTTAAATGCCCACCAGTTAGTAATCGAATAAAAGGTATCGAATAAATAAATTCAGATTTTCAGTATTTTTAATTCGACATTTTCAGTATGGTGTAAAAATCAGATATATGTATCTACATGGCTTTGGTAAGGAGCAGCTGATTTGAAAGTGGGACCGTTGCAGTTTTCAAAGTTCAATACTAAAAAGATAAATAGACAAAAAAAAATCGTTGAAAACATTAGCAAATATTAATTATGTCCACCGAAATGGCCCATCGAATGCGAGCGATCAAGTGCCCCACGGACGAACTGTCCCTGACGAACAGAGTGATTGTAAATGCAGGCGATTTCACCGAGGAGGTCAAGTACGTATTATTTTTCCTCTGTGAACTGAGTGGGCGTCTCTATAAATTTCCTCCTTTTCCTTAATTTTTCAAAAATTAAATTTTCTGGATCCTTTCTAGATATGTGGACATTTCGCCAGGGCCTGGACTCCACTACATATTTGCCCTGCAAAAAGTTAGTGGTCAAGAGCTTCCAAGCGGCCACGTCGGATTTTCGCTGGTGCAGAGAAAATGGGCCACGCTCTCCATTAACCAGGAGATTGACGTCCGGCCGTATCGCTTCGATGCCAGCGCCGATTTGATCACCTTGGTATCCTTCGAAACGGACTTCCTGCAGAAGAAGATCACGACGCAGGATCCGTACGATTCGGATGAGATGGCCAAGGAGTTTATCATGCAGTTCGCTGGGATGCCACTGACAGTGGGCCAAACGCTCGTCTTCCAGGTAAAGCAGCTCCTCGGGATTCCCATAGTATAGTAGTATAGTATTTTATTGTTTTTCGAGGGTTTAATATAGCCTTGTTACATAGTTAGTTTCGCCTTGACCCAAATGAAACACTCCTTTCCGAAAACTTTCCTATAATTGTGGGTGTACTAATTTTATAACCCTTCACTGTATATATCTCATAAATTATATTATAACTTGGTAACATAATTTTAAACTATGGTTGAAGATTGTTATCCAAAATAAAATGTTTAAGTTTATTTCACCATATGTCTCATTATATTATGCATGCCAATTTGCATTTAATATACGATGGCTCATTGTTTTCAAAAATGATGAAATCAGAGTTAAGAATAGTTTACACCTTATAACGAAAAGCTTTTAAAATTATTTTTGTAATTCAGGAACGGTGTGGAGTGTTGCTTATACTAGTATTTATTTTATGTTCTTCTTGACTCAATATTTTTATTTTACAGTTCAAAGACAAAAAGTTCCTGGGACTCGCCGTGAAGACTCTGGAGGCTGTGGACCCCCGAACTGTGGGGGATGGAGCTCCCAAGGCCCGCAATGTCCGTTTTGGCCGCATCCTAGGAAACACGGTGGTGCAGTTTGAAAAGGCCGAAAACTCCGTTCTGAACCTGCAAGGACGCTCGAAGGGAAAGATAGTCCGGCAGTCGATTATAAATCCGGATTGGGACTTTGGAAAAATGGGCATCGGTGGTCTGGACAAGGAGTTCAATGCAATCTTCCGGCGCGCGTTTGCTTCGCGCGTCTTCCCGCCAGAGTTAGTCGAGCAACTGGGCATCAAACACGTAAAAGGAATCCTCCTGTACGGTCCTCCCGGTACTGGAAAAACCTTGATGGCACGCCAGATTGGCACAATGCTAAATGCCCGCGAACCAAAGATCGTGAATGGTCCACAGATTCTGGACAAGTACGTGGGCGAGTCGGAGGCGAATATCCGTCGCCTTTTCGCAGAAGCCGAGGAGGAGGAGAAGCGCCTGGGGCCAAACAGTGGGCTTCACATAATCATCTTTGACGAGATCGATGCCATTTGCAAGGCCCGAGGTTCGGTGGCCGGCAACAGCGGAGTCCACGACACAGTAGTCAACCAGCTTCTGGCCAAGATCGACGGCGTGGAGCAGCTGAACAATATTTTGGTAATCGGTATGACCAACCGCAGAGACATGATCGACGAGGCGCTTCTGCGTCCCGGTCGTCTGGAAGTTCAAATGGAAATTAGCCTGCCCAATGAACAGGGACGCGTCCAGATCCTAAGCATTCACACCAAGCGTATGCGGGACTTTAACAAGATTGCTAGTGACGTGGATAACCAGGAGATCGCAGCCATAACAAAGAATTTCAGCGGGGCTGAGCTGGAGGGATTGGTCAGAGCGGCCCAGTCGACGGCAATGAATCGACTTATCAAGGCAGATTCCAAGGTATGTTTTAATATATTTGGCTTAATAACTGTTGGCTCTTATAGCCACTTCATTTGATAAATTATTAATATACTTCATAATAGGTTCATGTCGATCCGGAGGCCATGGAAAAATTAAAGGTTACCCGCGCGGACTTTCTACATGCCCTAGAGAATGATATCAAGCCAGCTTTTGGTGCAGCTCAAGAGATGCTAGAAAATATGCTGGCCCGCGGTATAATTAACTGGGGTCCTCCAGTTGCTGGACTTTTGGAGGACGGAATGCTTTCGGTGCAGCAGGCCAAGGCTGTCGAGGGCTCCGGATTGGTATCTGTGCTTATAGAAGGGGCTCCAAACTCGGGCAAATCGGCGCTGGCCGCCAGATTGGCTAAGATGAGCGATTTCCCTTTTGTAAAGGTTTGCTCACCGGAGGATATGGTGGGCTTCACAGAATCTGCCAAGTGTCTGCACATCCGTAAGATTTTCGATGACGCCTACCGCTCTACCCTAAGCTGCATTGTTGTTGATAATGTGGAGAGATTACTCGACTACGGTCCGATTGGCCCACGGTACTCCAATCTGACGTTACAGGCTCTGCTGGTGCTGCTGAAAAAGCAGCCGCCGAAAGGTCGTAAGCTCCTCATTCTGTGTACATCCAGCCGGCGAGATGTGCTCGAAGAGATGGAAATGCTTCCGGCTTTCACCGCCATCCTGCATGTGTCCAATTTGTCCAGTCCAGAGCATGTCCTCGCCGTGCTGGATGATTCTGATCTTTTCAGTCCCGACGAACTACAGAACGTCGCTAAGAAAATGGCTGGCAAGCGAGTATGGATCGGCATAAAGAAGCTACTAGCCCTGATAGACATGGTCCGTCAGTCTGAGCCGCACCAGCGAGTCATCAAGTTTCTCAGCAAAATGGAAGAGGAGGGTGGACTGGACATGGTGGCAAGATCCCACTAGCTACCGCCCCTTGCCGAGCTACGTTTATCCCTTGTCGAGCTCCCAGACGCCTTTTAATCTTCCACATTCCATAAGTATGGGTGGGTCGATTTGCTCGATTTCATTAAAATGTCATGTGTTGTTTTTAACGGGAACTGTTATTTAAAATATATATTTTTTTCTATGTAAATGATTTTTATCTATTCCCACATTACCTTAATTTTTTGGAATTTTCATTTTTCAAATATGTTTTATTAAATCTTCGATTTACCGAATTATTGTGTGAAAACGGAAGTTCTGATTAGTTTTGGAGAATCCCTCTTGAGTCAGACTTGTATTGTTTTCTATATATTGTTTTTAGTCTATTCATTTTAATGTTATTTTATTTTTAAATCAAGCAAATCGACCCACCTTTTCAATCTTTTATTTTTCAGAAGATTAAGTAAAAAAATTATGATTTATCTCATAGGTTTGCCCAATCAACCAGCTTGGTTTTAATATAAAAATGATAATTTCGTGAATTCCTATTAAAAAGCACAACTAATATATAACTAAAGACCAATTTAAGGGGTATACGATTAAATCACCTATTTGTTTTTAAGTGAAACTTCAATCGACCCAACGAACTTGGAAACTCGCATCTAGCGATACAAGATCAACTTATAGATTTCTCAAATAGTAAAATTGATATGCACAGAATTATACAGACATTTTATACAAAACGGTGTATTTTGTACAGTTTTATAACCATATTGTATTCTTTACGAGGCAAAATCTCTGGAAAATAAATTATCCAAAGAAAATGCAGTTTAAAAGAGCCAAAACCGAAAGAAATGTTCAATGTCCAATTTTTATATATTTTATAATGGAACATTCAGGACTTGTTAACTGAGACCACAAATATGACCGAAATAAAGGTAGAAACCTAAAAAGTATTTCGTTTTTAAACCAAAACAACAACGATAGGGGATTAGCTCAGTATAAACATACCTATGATTTTAATTTGATAATGAGGACATAGATTGTTCCTCTATTATTATAATTTTATAGAAATAAAACAATTTGTTAATGTTTTTAATGTTTTTAAATCCACTTAAACTTGATCAATTTAGGTTTCAAAACTAGCTAAGGTTCAAGTCTAGGCTTGGGTGGTAATATGAGATCCAAGCTTTTAAAAACACAGTTGAATATATATTTATAAATACGTGTATTATTGTGAACGTATTAATGGGGTATGTGTCCCGAAATTGTAGTTTCTATTAAAATGTATTTTTATTAATTTGCTTAGCTCTACAGCTACTACGAAATTTTTAAAGAGTTACAAATAAATGGAATTTACTAGACAAGGAATTTATTGTTTTACTAATTAACAGCTAAACTAATTACTTATTTAAGTAATTCGTATAGCTGCGTTGGAAACTGGAATATAAATTCTTTGAGAATTCCCATTCATTTAAATATTGTTTATTCTTGTCCATCGTCGGCAGACAGCTGTCCAGCCAAGAGGCGTCAATGATTATCGCCGGCTGCCGCTACCTTATATTTACCCGATCCATCGATCAGCTGATCGAGACGCCGCCAAGCACCGGAACCCAATCGGAGCAGTGCCGGGGCACTGTTACCGACAACCACAACCAGTCGCTCTAATATGCAATTTGAATAAATGATTTATAATGAAAACACTTTACCGCGCGTCGTCTGCGTATACGTAATGTTGAGTGGACCAGCGCAAAGTAATTGATATATGGCGCTAATTGCGCTCGACGCCCATTTGTGGTCCAGTCAGTCGGAGCGCCACTTTATCAGCGTCGTCTGAGGAATCCTGGGTAGCCAAAGCTACAATAACAGCCGAAGCCATGGCCATGTCGCGACGGTGTCAGCTGCAACCCAGCGCCACTTATTAACTAATTAAAGCTGCATATTTCTTAAGATCTCGAAATTGATTTGCATTGCCAATTGCCCCTAGAATTGGTTAGTTACAATCAGGGTTCTAGGGAGCAGATCTACATAATCATCTAATAGTAAATGAATTTTCAATTCAGATTTCAAATTGCACGTATATTATTCCAAAGAATTCAAATGGGGGAGCATCTGTCAGTGCATCTTTAAATAAAAAGTCACCTGCCTGATGACCGACATAACATCCTGGCCACAATAAGCCGTAAATGAAGATTACGTCCGAGTCGGAAAAAATCCAGCCAACTCATCTTCGCCCACCCACCCAAATTAGGCGGCGGTTAAATATAATTATCGGGTTAGGGCCTGGCCACCGCGTCATCGCCGGTGGCTCGCGTATGCAAAAGTTTTCATGACGAAAGTCCAGTCGGACAAAGTTCAGTGACCGCGCCAAAAATTCAAAACTGCCCTGCCAAAATTAAAATCGAAACGGATTTTCATTCACTGTCTGTAAAAATAAATGCGAAACTTTTACAAATTCGTATTTTTGTTATTATTAATTAAAGTCACCAGAGCCTTGGCTCTTGGCACTTGTTCCAATCGGACACCTCGCACAGTGAATCAACTTGAAATTAAAATGAATTTATTATTTTGTTAATCTGATATTATTTCTTAACATAAAACTGTGATTTTAAGATAATATTAATAATTATGGTAGTTTGATTTTAAAACATAACACATTTTCATGTTTCACTTTATGGAAAACACAATTGCCTGCGACAATATTTGAAAAAGCTCTATAAAAACAGGTATTTTTTTTTTCAACAAATTTATGGTTGCTGGTGCACTGTGCGCCATAGTCGCGCCCCTCGTAAACTTTGCCGTAAACCTGACCGGCTTCGTTGGTGTGGTTGTTGGTGTTTAAAAGCGCAAACGCCGGCAGCGAAGGTTCGATTTCACTTTCGCACGGTGTCCCCGTCTCCGGTGCCTCCTTCTGCCCCCCATTTCACCCCCCGAGCGGGAGCAGGCGCATCTGGGGTGTCATGTTTTGAGCGCTTTACGAGCGACTGCCGCTCTCACCTGCTTTCTTTCAAACAGAGTTCGCGTGCTTTGGCTCTCCTCTCTCCACCGAAGAGAAATTTGATCAATTTGGCAGCGCTTTTCCAGGGGATAGGTCCAGTCCAGTTCTTTTGATATTATTCAGCGAAGGATTGATCCAAAATCTTTGGGATACCAGATCCAGATCGAAAACGGATGGATCGAAAATAGATCGAAACGGATAGTACAGATTTAAAATGCACTGAAAAGATCATATATTTGGGTATTCATTAAATTGTATTCAATTCATAAATACGTATATTTTTAATGCATAAATATTTTGTTGTTCTCCCTAATAATTCAGATGATCTCTAAAAATAATTTATTTATTGATGAAAGTTTAAACAAACTTATATTTTAAGGTGTATATTTTTGTTATGCCCATGTGAGTACTAAACTTTTTTTGTGGCAAATTTAAGGCGAACACAAAAGCGAAAATCATGCAAAATCTTCCTGCATTACACAAACGCGGAAGATTTTCACCGTACTTGCTTGTTTCATGGATTTTTCAGAGCTCAACCTGCATTTTCATGGCATTTCCATTGATGTTTTCCAGCACACCGGCCTTTGTGTGTGTTTGTCTTGGTGTGTGTTTGTCTTGGCATGTGTGAGCTCGCATGCGAAACTAGCAGTTAAATTAGCAGTTTTTGCCGCTGCCTAAGCTACAATTTTACACTGCGACTCTTTTGGGTTTTTTTCTTCTCAATACCAGCTTCGGTTTCGGTTTCGCTTTGGGTTTTTCTTTGGTCTTTGCAATTTATAATTGAGTTGCAATTTGGCAGGCACTGACCAACTATTCGTGGAATGCGGCGGGGAGCGGGGGAGTCGTTTTTCCTGGAACTTGCATGCGTATTCGTCATTAACAGATTATGGAAAAAATATGATTCCATTGGCGGTAGAGGTTCTGAGCAACGAAATGGCGGAATTAACCCTTAGAATCAAGTAAGCGCAGCATTCCTATACAAGTGAACCGGAAACAGCTCTCTTTGACAGCCGCCATTGCAATATTAGTGTTGGAAAGCGTTAGCAGATGTAAAGTTGCTGCATATTACTAGACAGCGGAAGCCTCTCTTATGATTTCATAATGCGCCAGTAGAAATGTTATCATTAAGACCAATCTACTTGATGACAAGGTACACCGGCAGCCGTGGGTTAAACCAAAGTATGTATTTATGTGCCATTTATTGCTTAAACAGAAGACACAACCCCCAAGATTACACACAAACAACGAGCCAAGGAAAAAAATCGGGGCATGATCAAAAGGAGGCACAAATCAAAACGCAGAATCAGAATCCAGGGCAAAAAGCTTGAATCTCAAAATCTGAAATCTGTGAAAATGTTGCCGCACGCGATCGAGACATTCGCATTTAATTTTATTTCATTTCGATTCATTGATACTGGGCCAAAACAAAACAACGCCAACAAAAAAGCATAAACGGCCCAGTTCCAAATTAAATAATACGAGTTCTCTGCGAACACATATACTTATATACGCGATGGTATGCGTGTGTGTTCTTCCTTGGGCTCCTTATTATTATTATATTGTTGTATTCCACCCTTTTTTTTGCGTGCTGCGTTTTTTGTGTGTGCCATTTTCTTAGGAATTCCCATCAGCTTCATCCGCATCCCCTGTCGCACGATCAATCAGAATTTCAGGGTTCCATCAGCTTGTTGGGTTTCGATCTAGATCTGATCGTGTTGACTTCCATTTCACTTTCCTTTTTTAAAGCAGCTGAAAGGATTAAACTGGGCGGCACGTGCCTAGGACTTCGGCTTCCTTCGCTTTCTTTGACGACTCAAATTACATCAATCCATATTCTTACCCTTTCATCTTCCTCTAGAAAGCAATAATTACGGTGACGATTTCCAGCTGGCTTTCACTTTTTTAAAAAATAAGTATATTCATTTAAGTCAAACACATATAGTTGTATGCTTTTTAAGAAACCTATCAATATATTTTAGATTTAAATAGTAGTCTTGATCTGGCCAGTTTCTTCAACCAGCTGCCTTCTATTTGGGGGTGGCGCGTGTTTTCTATACTTTCCACAGTTGCTCAGGTTACCTGTCTTCGTCATTTACCCTTCCTACACCTTTCTTGGCCACGCCCTCAAGTCATTAGGGCGCACACTTACGGCAGGCGGATATTGATTTCTCTGGGTTGGTCGGGTACTATTCATCGCTTTTCAGCAGATGATGACATCTGTGTATGCCCATTGTGTTTCACTTTTCATCAAACTTATATTAATAAGTTGCGCGAGGGGCCATAATTAAAGCGAATTCGATATTTCCGGCCGGAGGAAAGACATTTGGTTCACTGAACCCCAGAAAAATCCTTGAACTCTCGTCGCCAGACGAAATAAAAATATTTTTGTATACATATGTATTGGCAATAATCTATTTCAAACAAAGACCACCACCTATATGAAAAAAAAACTTAGTTAGAACAGTGTCTGCTGCCCTTTTGGCGGCACCCTCACAAAATTATTGACCATCGTTCCATCCATCCCAATCGAAAAAAAATACAGAAATACACTTGAGAAAAATTAAATCATAATAACTGATTTAAGAAGTAAAAAATTATTTTCCAAACATCGGGGTAATTATTTTTGTTAAATTAAGCAACAAAATAATTGTAGTACTTAAAGATTTAGGAAAATGATGTTTGTTATATAATAAGAGGGTATTTTTCTTATTAGAGTTTTTATTACAGTGCTTTAAAAGACCAAGAAGTCCGACTTTGAGTTGGACTGTCCGTCGCATCGGATACGGGATGCTACCCAAATATTTCAGCTAGAAGGGAGAGGACTTCTGTGCGGCGGCTTGTCGATGTGGATGTGGTTTTTGCTACTCTTGCTGACCCTCCGCACACACATATTTCATTCTAATCAACATGCTGCAAAACATATAATTCGAATTTTTGATATTTCGTCCGACCATTTTGCCGAGAAAATTGCATTTAAACGCCTATTATGCGCTTTTTATTTGCAACCCATACTTTTCTGCCCGAATGCTTGGGCTGACTCAGTCATGCAAAAATACAAATCATTGTATAAGCATATACTTGAGCATGGTAAGTATATTATGTGGTTCATATAGTAGTTTTGCGGTTCCAGTAGTGACTTTATCAACTAGTTAGCTTCCTGTTTCGGGAGTTAATTAAATGAAATCGTAAAATCGTTAGCAAATAAAATAAATTGTGTTCAATTACACGAGTGACATCCAAGGCGCAACCGCGATCACTGGTGATTGACCTCTTTCAATGCGACATTGCGACATTCTTGGCGCTCGGATTCGGCAGGAAAACAACGCAGCTCTTCAGCCAGATAATGAACTTTATATATACTTGCATATTGTATGTCCGTTTAGCCCCGATACCCCCAGACTCGACCATGCACCACGCACTTAATCAAAACGTACGACAAAATCAAGAGTAAACAAAACTGCAGGGCAGAACTCGAACTCGACTTGAGAACCGGCAGCGGTTCGAACTTTAACTGGGTGCATTGAACACATGATCCGGCCGCAAAACAAAAATTTAAATCTCATTTACTTATATTATGTTTCACTGTATATAACACTGTGAAAATAGTGATGAGGTTCGACTTGCGATTTCAGGCAGACATTCATACCATACAGTTTTAAAAAAGCATTATTATTTCCCACTTTTTTTTTAATTCATACTAAAAAGAAACTCGGATCTGAATCTGTCTTCTGTTTAAAAGTAATATGAATATTTTCATCAGTTACCAAAGCTATCTGAGCCGTTCCATTGCACATTGGCAATAACCATTAGCCAATTTTGCCGTCTAGCATTTCATGCCAATAATTTTCTATATATTTTCTAATATTTTCAACGTTTTGATCCATATATCTTGATTAATCGATTTTATTATTAGCTTATTATGCGGAGGCTAACAAATGAATTTATGAAAACAAGTAGCCTGTGGAAAACCAAATAACATCTGTCAATTCGAGCTAGCCTTTTGGGGCTTCTACTGATTTCATTCGTTTCCCACATTTCGACCTTAAAACATCTAAATTTGTTGTCCAGTTTCAAATTATTTCTTTGTTCGGTTGTCTGTGAGTCAAAAAAAGTATTTCAATATTTAAAATATATTTTTACAGTTTAGTTTTTTTTTCCTAAAGAAAACTACAATATATTTTAATTTATATTTAAAATGTATTATATTTTTATTTATATTAGATATTAAGATATATACAATTTTTTGACGTATTTTTTTTCTAGAACGAATTAATCATGTGTTGCGGACCTTGTGGATCTTGCTGCGGACCCTGCGGACCTTGCTGCGGACCCTGCGGACCTTGCTGTGGTCCTTGCTGCGGACCCTGTGGTCCTTGCTGCGGACCCTGTGGTCCTTGCTGTGGACCTTGTGGGCCTTGCTGCGGACCCTGTGGACCTTGCTGCGGACCCTGTGGTGGCTGCTTCTTTTGTTAGAAGCATTTCAAATTTTCACTTCAGAGAAGTCGTAAAATTATGTAAAATTGAAAAGGGCCTTTAAGCTGTTAAAAGCGATAAAGGCATCCTTCAAAGTCATCTAAATCCATCATACATATATACGTAAACCGTACAAATGAAATTGAAGCAAGTCAACAATAAAAAAAATTAGATTGGGATTTTAATTTGTTTTATTTAAGGGACTAGCTCATAGCGTTTGCACATTGTCAGTAACTTTTAGTATTCATATAGAAGTAATATGAATATTATACTCGAAACTGTAGTCTTCTGTTTAAGAGTAATATGAATATTTTAATCGGTTACCAAAGCTATCTGACCCGTGCTATTACACATTGGCTATAACCATTGGCTATTTTTTCAGTCTACCATTTTATGCAAATAATTTTCAATACATTTTGTCAACGTTTTGATCGATATATCTTGATTAACCGATTTATGATTAGCTTATGCGGAGGTTAAAAAATGAATTTATGAAAACAAGTAGTCTGTGGAACCCAAATACCATCTGTCAAATCGAGCTAGTCCTTTGGGGCTTCTACTGACTTTATTCGTTTCCCACATTTCGACCTTAAAACATCTAAATTTGTTGTCCAGTTTCAAATTATTTCTTTGTTCGGTTTTCTGTGAGTCAGAAAAAGTATTTCAAAATTGAAAATATATTTATATAGTTCAGAGTTTTTCCTAATAAGAATTTCAATGTATTATAAATTATTTTCTATTTTTTGTTCTAGAACGAATCAATCATGTGTTGCGGACCTTGTGGATCTTGCTGCGGACCCTGCGGACCTTGCTGTGGACCCTGCGGACCTTGCTGTGGACCGTGTGGGCCTTGCTGCGGACCCTGTGGTCCTTGCTGCGGACCTTGTGGTCCTTGTTGCGGACCCTGTGGTCCTTGCTGCGGACCCTGTGGGCCTTGCTGCGGACCCTGTGGTGGCTGCTTCCGTTGTTAGAAGCATTCAAAATTCTCCCACCTCGGAGAAGTCGTAAAATCATGTAAAATTGAAAAGTGCCTGTAAGCTGTAAAAAGCGATGCAGGAATCCTTCAAAGTCATCTAAATCCATCATACATATATACGTAAACCGTACAAATGAAATTGAAGCAAGTCAACAATAAAAAAAATTTGATTGGGATTTTAATTTGTTTTATTTAAGAAATCTCTGAAGATTTAATGAGGGGTTGGGATTAGCTCATAAAGATTGATGTAACAGCACATATGCAATAACTATTAATATTCATTTTAAAAGTAATATGAATATTATACTCGAAACTGTAGCCTCCTATTTAAAACTAATATGAATATTTTCATCAGATACAAAATTTATCTGAGCCGTTCAATTCCACATTGGCAATAACCATTACCTATTTTTTTAGCCCACCATTTAATGCCAATAATTTCCAACACAATTTGACAACGTTTTGGTTGATATATGTATCTTGATAAATCGAGGATAAAAAATAAATTTATAAAAACAAGTAGCCTGTGGAAAACTAAATAAAATGTGTCAAATCGAGCTAGCCCTTTGGGGCTTCGACTGATTTCATTCGTTTCCCACATTTCGACCTTAAAACATCTAAATTTGTTGTTCAGTTTCAAATTATTTCTTTGTTCGGTTTTCTGTGAGTAAAAATAAGTATTTCAAAAATGAAAATATATTAATGTAGTATCGAGTTTTTTCCTAAAAAGAAAAGCAAAATATTTCAAAATGCATTAAAATTTTTTTATATGTATATTATATATTTAATTACAATTACAATATATTTCATATTATATTTGAAATTTATTATATGTATAGAATATATTTATATATATTATTAGATATTAAAATATGTAAAATTTAATTGTTTTATTTTTTTTCTAGAACGAATCAATCATGTGTTGCGGACCTTGTGGACCTTGCTGCGGACCCTGCGGACCTTGCTGTGGACCCTGTGGTCCTTGCTGCGGACCTTGTGGGCCTTGCTGCGGACCGTGTGGTCCTTGCTGCGGACCCTGCCTAGGACCAAACACCTGCGGTCCTTGCTTTGCGTGCGGACCCTGTGGTGGCTGCTTCCCTTGTTAGAAGCATTTAAAATTCTTCCACTTGGAAGAAATCGTAAAATCATGTAAAATTAAGAAGGACCTATAGGCTGTAAAAAGCGGCACAATGGCATCCTTCAAAGTCATCTAAATCCATCATGCATATATACGTAAACCGTACAAATGAAATTGAAGCAAGTCAGCAATAAAAAAAATTAGATTGGGATTACAATTTGTTTCATTTTAAGAAATATCTGGAGATTTAATGAGGTGTTGGGATTAGCTCGTAACATTTGATGTAACATATAAAATCGTGTATGCACATCACTTAATATGATCTGTTATCAATTCATTAGGCATTTGCATAAGCGAAACAATCAAGTTTACCTGAATTTAGAGTCGAAGCAAATATATCCAAAGCGACCCGAATAAGAATCGATCGTCGTTTTCTAATGTGATGTGGTTGACCTTGACGATCCGCAGAGAGTTTATTGTCCTTTCAATAGAACACGCTAAATAAAGATTATTTTAGCAGCCAAGTACATACATGTTTAGCTCACACACTGGCATGCATATTCTTATACAATATAATTTTTATTTTTTCTGTATATTTACTGCACTAACTTTGCGTCGAACTAGTTTCCAGACAGCAGATTCCGATTCCGATTCCTGAATTCCGAGCAATATTAAACAACACCAGCGCGAAAAAGTCAACAAAGTGCATATAAAAATGTATTTAAATTTATCCGACTGCCGGCTCCAGCCGAGTCCCCCCTTGTGGCCCGTGGCCCCCTTTATTTATCCCCCGTTTCCCCGCCAGTACGAACCCATCATCAGCTGACTTGATCTACGCGCGCGCCTTTTTAATTGCATCTGCGTGGGTCTCCTGCCCCTCCGGCGAGCTGGTCGCCTGTATTTGTGCGATTTTATGCAAATTAAACAAGTTCGCTGCCAAAATATTGCCGTCTGAGCTGATTTGTTGTTGCTCCGGCTGGGGCTGCTGTATTTGCTTTTAATTATTTATTTGCATTTATGTGTTCGGTTTGTGTTATTTTGTAGTCAGTGTAAGTAGTTTGGTCAGTCGCTTCGTTTTGTCTGCCCAAACTGAGCCAAATTTAAAATAAAAACAAATACTGAGAAACTAAATATAAACACAAGCTCCAAACGCAAGCCCCAACCAAACATGTTTCATATTTTTTGGGCGTTTGCTGCTTTGGGGATTTTTCTACTTATATGTCTGTGTGTGCCCACTATTATTGATTAGCTAAATTGTTGATAATTGGTTTGACTTTGAACTTGATTTAGAGCTTGTTTGAAGCCGAAACGGCCAATGTGTCAATAGTCGTCTGTTTGGGATCGGTGCAAAGAACGAAGACCCCTATCACGTGTTGGGCATGGAATTCTATCAGTTTGAGAACTTAACTCAGCCCCAGTCGAAAAAGACTTAGATTCCCCGGTCGTTATTGTAGTCGTCTCTGGGGTCAGTTTACTTCTGCCTTTGACACGCTATCATGTATTTTCAAACTATTCAGCTAACAAATCCCACAGAAACATATTAGTGTTTCCCATAAATATACTTTGTAGTTAAATATAGAATATTTATTACCTGATAATATTTAGAAGAATTTAAAAAACACGAGTTCAATTTATACTCATTTCAGTGGCTTAATCTTTACTGCTTGTTATCCAATTTTGGACCTAGTTTTTTTTCGTGGGTAACTGGTACAGAGTATCCCCCATTCATGCCCTAATTGTAGCCCATTTCATGATCATGACTAAGGTCAGATTCATAAAAACCGCATAAACTAGACCCAATTTAGTTAACAAACACACATATACACACGATAAAAATTTGCGCGAAGAAATTAAAAGCGAAATGGAATTGTTTGTGCAAAAGCCGCCGATTCATTGGAGAGGGGATGCCAGCTTCGAGGGTGCCGCATTTGCATAGACATTTGCACGTCGAGGTTTGTGGTTTTGGGTGTCCAGAGGCGTATCGAGTGGATAGTGGAGGCCCCCTACACCGCGAGAAATATAAACCTGCTAATCCAGAAAGTCAAACCTATTCTTTGCTAACACTACGTATACGTAATATTTATTTAAAAAGCATTTTTGATAGATGATTAATGACCATCTCTTTGGAATACTTTTTGAACAGTGTAGTTGATAGCAAACGAGGCGCTTCCATTTTCAAGGGTTTGCCTTGTCTGGCAGCTCGGATTAGCCGCTTCCACATTGAACTTGAGCTCTCCCTATCTCTCCGGGCGGCGGTGTATAATCCAAGACAATCCAATCAGGTTCTGGCCGATTGTTGTTGCCGGATCTGGTGCACTTGCGCATAAATCATGCGCGTCCGATGATATCACGTGTTATAATTAGACCGATGCATTTTCACTTTCCACCAGGCGAAAACCGAAACGTCCGAATCTGAATCCGCATCCGTATCCGCATCTGCATCGGCATCGCCATTGGCATCTAATACCCGCCAACTGCCAGGCGGGCTGACAGCTAAAAATCGTGATATTTGATGGTTGTATCTGCGATTTGACCAGGAACGGAACCCCATTGAGCCATCAATGGATCGAAGTGACCGTAAAGTGTCGTTCATTATGACCTCCTAGTGCTGTTGTTCGATGTTGTTATTGGCATGGTTCTTGGCTACAATGTAATCGCTGGCGGCTCTTTAAAATATGCAGCGGCGATACTGTCAATATCCACTTCACTCCACTACATGCAGCACTCGGATGGAATCCACTTGGCACTCCAATAGCACCAGAGCACCACCACAACGACAACCACGCAGCAGGTTGACCATGAGAACATGTTATTAAATTACTGTAATAATGTATTAAGTATGTAAGAATGCTACAAATGTTAATATGTAATAATAATTGTAATGGCCAGCAGCTATATGCCAATAAGTCAGAGAGACCGATCTACTCGACTTTGGTCAACAGTCAACAGTTAAAAGTCTATCTCTCCCCTCCGACCCCCTCAATTGATTCTACGCACTCCCATGTCGCCGAGTTGCGATTCTTGCCAGCCGCCGATTCCTCATGTCCAGCGCCCATTTGACATTTTCATTTCCAATTCCATGAAAGTGCTAATAATGCATTTATGTATATGTACTGCCAGGGGTCGATTTCGATATATCGGTGATATATATACAATTTATGGTGCCTTCATTTGCGTCAGCCGACTGGGCTTGGTTGGGTTTTTTAAGCACGCTCCGCAGAGCTGGGAAGCGGGAGGCTCGAGCTGTTTTTTGGCATGTTTATTAAAATATGATGCGGCTAATCCAGATATTTCGGAAAGTGTGCCGAACAAGAAACATTTAAGCTTATCGGTTTAAATCCAAAAATTATATTTATTCAATAACAACCTCCATATTTCCTATCTTTCAACTCCAAACATCTTGTGTAAAATCTAAAAATGGCTTTTGCTAAAAGTTCCAAGAACAGTGACGTTCTTCCCAAATTGCTACTTAAAACTAAAGTTCTTATAAATAGCTTCTATTATTATCCATGAATTTAAATTCTGTTGTGTACATAAATCCCTTAATTATATGCAAAACAATCGGATAGGTTTCGTCAACACAACCTAATATATAAAAAAAATATGTTAATTAAGTTTTTTTGGCCAAATATTCCTTTTTTTTCGAGAAATGTTCCCGGTGCGCATTTGGTGTCTTCTTCTTCTGGCTGATAATCTTGGTGTTATGCAATCAAGTCGATAATTTCAACATCTCTCTACCTAAAACAATAAAAAATTTGCATTGAAATAAGTTAAGGATATGCATATCCAGATTTCATACGACGCGTTGGTTTTCGGCAATTTTGTTTATGATAATTGTATTTGATTTTGTGTTATGGCTTAGCGGCTGGTATCAACGAGTTGGACTTGTAAAAATTAATTCAATTAATTAATATTAAGTATTTTAAGATCTTTATTGCAAAAATTTTAGAGCAGCGTATGTGGGAACTGTATTACATTGATATCTGTATTGGCATTTTGTCTGTTTTCTTGTTTATTTGCACAATTGCAAATGGTAAATAAACAATTGTCGTCTGGGCCTGGTCACCCGCCGATCGTTCAACATTAATAAACAAATTATGTCAATTTGTATGTAAACACGAAATCGAATCAAATCGCAGCGAGTGGCTGGCCATCGAATGCAGACGTGCTAAGATCGCCTTTTGGCTTGCCAGCTCACAGATTGCAAATATTGAATTGCAGTTTACAGCTGCCACTTTTCAGTTGATTCAGCTTACAGATCAGGCACTGAAAAAAGAGTATGGGAAATAAGTTTCTTAATAGGAAGTAAATATAACTTCCCATTTGTATTTAGCACATACAAGTAGAACATTTTAAGATAAAAAGACCTTGTAAATAAAACAAGCTCAAAGGATATTAAAAAGTTATAAAGCCTTTGAGGAATACTTTATTTCATGTGCAGTTTGTAGCTCCGAGCTTAAAGTTTCAGCGTCGTGTCGCGTCACCGTCGTCAACATTTAGTTTGGCTTTGCATTTTGTTACTTGAGCTACAGCGCATGAAATACGGAAGTTGTTATTGCTATTACGGCATTGATTGCAACCTGCACTTAGAGCAACAGGGAGGGAGAGGCTCGGGGAGAGGGAGACGGATGGAGCGAGAGGTCGGAGGGCAGTGAGGGGGAGTCTTGGCCGCGGCCGCGGCCAAAGGGCGTGTGTGAGTGTTGGCCCAAAGTTGTATGCTGCTAATTTTGATTTATTGCGAATCGCCTTCTATGGCACTTTTTTATCTCCGTAACGCTTCCTGTTCTCCATCAGATCACTGTATGTGAGTGTTTATTCAGCGTGTGTGTATGTAACTATGACTAGGCGTCTTTTCCCAGCCGATCATTGAGCTGACTGATCTCAAGCTCGAGCTCGAGCATAGCGCGCGTGTTATTTGATATTGAACTTGGCTTTGACGCTTGCGCCGAGTGTGGCACGAGTTCTGTCGCGTAAACTGGCTCATGTGCCAGATCTCGTTGTTCCTCGTCTTATTCTAATTTATTAATTATTTATTTATGTTGTCATCGGTCGGCGATACTCGCTGTAGGTGGCTGCGCCGGGCCGACGGGGGTGGTCATGTCTGTGGCGCATTTTGTGCATTAAACGCCTTTGGGCCATTTGCATGGTTATTGATCTGATTTATGCAAAAGCCAAACTTTTAATGCGAGACATGCGTCCATAAATGGGGTGAATGTCATTCTATATCTTAGGGTCTTGGGGATCGTGAACTTTTGCAAGCAAGGGAAGGTTTATGTTTTAAGGTTTAAAGTTATTCTTAATACTCTTTTATTGTTAAACAAACTCTATCCTTCCTTGTTAAATTATATATTCAAAAAACACCGATTTATTTTTAGTCATTCTCAAACTAGATCAAGCAGCTTCCAAAAATGCAAATGTAATTGGATTATCCCCCTGCTAACGTCATATTCCAGTTTTGTGTACACCTACCCACAAAAAAAAAAACATTACATAAAATAACAATAACAATAAAGAAAGTGAAATACTTGTTTCGCTTAAAATACGATACAGTAATTAATTGGTGCTAATACGTGCAAAAAATAAAAGAAATTATAATGACAATAAGACTTATAGTCCCGAGACTATTCAGATACTCCCGCCGCTCAAATTCGGACAAAAAACAAAATGAAATTAAGAAATTAATTAGGTGCATTCTGTTTGCCAGCAAGCAGACGGGTTTTGCTCTGTTTAATGTCCGATAGGAATACTCCCAATCGTAATCCACCCCGGTGTATTGTTCGGGAATTAATTGAAATTATACTGGCGGAGGACTTGCTTTTAATGGCCTTCTCACCTGCTAATCTCAAGGTCGCCTCCCGTGCCTCGGCTTTTTATTGAGAATTAAATGTCGCGACTAAAACTTAAGGTGCAAATAATGGGTTAATCTGGGCTTGGTTTTCAGGCATTCCGGGATGGACAATGACTCGGCTAAAAAAGGCTAAAATAAAACAAATTTTATAAAAAGAAACCCATTCCTGAGGGCTCTGGAAGAAGGGTTCACTTCCCATGGTGGTTATGATTAATCACAATTGTGTGTTGCTATCAATTTTAATTTCGTTATAAAAGTTTACATTACAATCGGCTTCCAGCCAACAAAGACAGAAATCCAAGACCCCAAAGAAGCACATGACACCTTAAACAAAAAAAAAATGGGGAGGAAAAAAAACCAAAAGGTGACGAAGAAGCAGACGAAAACCTTTCGAAGAAGAAGCTATGTGCTATGATACCATAATCCACGAATAAAACTAAAGAAACCAACGACCAACACACAGATACACACACCAAAAAGCTCACAAATAGTTCAATGAACTTTTTTTTGTTGTATGTTGCTATGCTGGTCGCTCTCCCTCCCTCTCGTTCTGCCCGCCTCACGCTCTCTCTTTCTATTGTCAGTTCGTGTGTATTTATTTATGTTTTATTTTTATTTGTTTCGTCTATTTGAATTCATTTTTTTTAATGTAGCCGCAAGGTGGGAAATATTTTTGGACTCACCAAAATGCACTGAAAGCTCATGCTACAAATAAACGCCCCGCGCATGTATTTGTGTATCTCTAAGATACGTTTATTTAAAGATCGAATCTAATTTACATTTACACCGATTCCCAGCTGTTAAGGCAAATTAAGTCTTCGCTTCTATGTCTCGATCTTTGATCTGCATTTAATTCTGTGTATACGGGTATGGGTGATGTTTGAAATATTGTCACGTAGCCCCTTCTGGTTCTTGTTCGTTGTTAATTTTGAATGAATTTTGATAGCTTTATGCAGGTTTTCGGGGGGCCCAGACCCCTCCCCGGATCACTAACCAAATTGAATCAAAAAAACATTTTTCACATGCCTCTAATCAAGTGTGAATAATCCCATTTTGGGTCCAGTCAGTAAGCAAAAAGTATTTAAGCTTAATTGTTATGCTGATAGAGGCGCTAGATGGATTGGTTTCAGCTTGAGGCCCAAAAAAAAAAAATTAAAAGGAAAAACAAAAAGCATACAAGAGCCTCACCTGACAGGTGTACAAACACACAGGTAGCCGGGCGTTTGCATAAGTGTGAGTGCCAGCCAGCTCACGTTTCGCCCGCCGTCTGGGGAGCTCCAAACTTGAGAGTTTTTTCAGTTTTGGCCAAATACTTTGATATTTTTACAAATAATAACAATTATGAATAATTAAACAGTTTCAGGGCTTCGAAGCATTAATACTCTTCATGAGTTGTAATTGAATGTAATGGAAGAGACGTTGGAGTAATTTATTAATTTTCTTTTGATGGGAAATATGTTTGAAGTACACAACTTTTTTTTAATAAAAAAAGTTCTACAACTTCTGGAATATGTATATTATAAATATTACGCTGTATTGGCTCAAAGAGTCTTAGGCACTTTAAATATAACTTATCGAAGACTATTTACTTCCAATCTCTACTTTTCAGGCAATGTACCTCTTTCTAGGGCTTCGCATTGCCAAAAACAATATGTAATAGGTTTTTAATTGAATTGTAGCAAAAGCAAGTACTCGAATGTTTGCGAAGCTATTTTTATTTGATATTTTTATGATCTGCCTGCCACTGTTACTGTTTTTGCCGCTGTAGGCGCGTGCGTTCGGTTTGGGTGCTATTAATTAATTGTCATGTGCTTATTACACAATCTAACCGCGAGTGGGCGGGACGAGAGATGCTGGCAGCGAGGCTAAAAATTAAAAGTTAAAAACAGGGACTGAAACCGAGGCAGAGCGCTGCTTACGCAATGCGGCGGCGTTTGCACAGGTGATACAGGTACAGATACACTACAGATACTGACTGGCTGACTGACGTCACTGATAGTGGCAGCAAATAGCAAACTGAAAACTAAGCAAGCAACTAAGTATACAAACAACTCGAATATTTTGCGACGGGCTGAATGGCTGCGCAATTGGTTAACTTGGACTTGGCCAACAGGCCTAAAGTCAGTGCCAAGCCATGAAAATTGCAACGTGTTTTGGCATTAGACGTGAAAGTGCGAGTTTGCACTGGCGACTGGCTGTGAGTGGGTGAATTAAGCGGAGGGGCAGCGAAAGGTGAGGGCACAACTGCCCACACCAACGCCAGTTAGTTGACTTTTATGGCACGTAATTTGCAATTGGCAAAACCAAGTCCAAGACGGCCAACAATAAACGCGGACGGAGTGCCTGCTTGCTGGCAAACTTTTCACTTTTCATTCTGCACTTTTCCATCTTTTCCATTCTGTGTTTTTTATTCGCTTCTTTTATTTTACCATTTTTTCCCGTACGTGCTTTTTGGTGCATATTTTGGCCTGTTGGCCTATTAAGTCTTTCTGGCCCAAAGGGTTCTTGCCTTGGCCATCGGCCAAAGTCTGTGTCGAGTACTTGGAAAAACCCAAACCCCCATTCGACTGAATGCTTTATGCTTTATAAGACGAGCGACCCATTTAGCCTCAATATTGCGCATACGCCCTGTGGTGAATCAAAGACAATCCACTTATGACTAATGCCAGATTAAGACGAAATGTAACATTTGGCACGTGAATAGTCATAAAACTATGCGTCGACCACTACAAAGTATTCCAAATATTTTTCATCTCCTTTATCGTTAGTGGGTTGTGGCAAAAAAAAAAGACCCGCGAAGAAAAAATATTTGCAAATTAGGAGAAACTCTCATATTTTTGAAGGTACCCAGGGAGATGAAACCGAAACTGAATATATAACAAAAGGCACTTGTCTGGGTGAAATTTTCACTAGATATTCAAATGAACAACAACAATTGTGGCTATTGGTGCTGCTGGGGATGTTGCTAAGGTTGTTGTTGTTTCTGTTGCTGTTGCTGCTGGTCGAAGAAACAAACATACAACCAACACACAAAAAACGGAAACCGTTAAAGCCAAAACCAACAACATCAGACGTTAGTTTTGGACTCGCTTTCAAATTATACACTGAGAAAAATAATAGGTGAGGAGTATCTCTCTTGTATACATAGCTCTATATTCTCTATTTTTAGTGGCTCTTATTATATTTTGTGGTAAGCATTATTAATCTAATAGGTTTCATTTAATTATGTTGTCTAAAAAGTGATTCTCCCAGTGTATATCTTGTTTTTGTAGATGTTTCTGCTGCTGATGAGGCGTGCTCCGTTGTTTACCCCACTTGAAAGCGCCTGAAGATCAATGGATTGTATGACCAAGACCAAGACCAAAGTTGCTGGCGTTGGTCTACCACTTTCGTTGTTACTGTTGTTGATTTTTTTTCGAGCCGCCAGAGCTTTGAGCGATTTTTCATTGGAATAGAAAGTGAATTGAATTTGTTTTCGCTGCCGTTTCAAGCCGTTCGTTTCATTGCTCTTGACGTTGTCGTCTTCATTGGGGTGCCGTTGGTTTGTTTACACTGAAAACAACGCACGATCGAACGGAAAGCGAGAAAGACTCATCCACAGATGCTCACGGAGACAGTCTTCTGGAAATTGGACCAAGTCATTGACCTTTTCCGTTTTTCGAGTTGCCCCAAAAGCAGTGAGAGTGTTGTTTGTTGTTTATCTTTCGGTTTCAGTTGTTATTTGGCCCAGGGAAAAACACCGGCGAAATAGAAGCTTTTTTTTATTGATATGGCGGCCAATGGATTTTACTCAAATGCAATTATTGGGGTTTTGAATGGAAAGGTTGTGTGAAGTTTCCAGAGTTTTCAGAAGTAGAATAAAACATTTTTCCTTAGTTCTAATATTTGCTTTAAAATCTATGCCGTTGCAGCCCCTGAAAGATATGCTACAAGAAATGTATTTTTAATATTACAATATCCTTAATGAGATCAATTCATTTTTAAACTGAAATTCTGTAAGTTGGGCTATAAATTTCATCATCTTGCTATAAACTTTCGATTTTTAGAATATGTACATCATATTTGTTCAATGAACTTCTTAAATAACCTGTAATTTTGACTGTAACCTAGTTACCTCCACAGACTTTTCGAGAAAATGGAAGATTTCTGTCCCAGATTGATTTGACATCTACTGTCGCTTTCTATTTGTGGTGTCTTCTAGCGTTTTCCAATGCGGAACCAGCGACCTGGGGGCTGCAGTCTGCTGACTCGATTTCTTTTACCAAAATGTGTAAATTAAAGACATGGCAGCGGCAGCGGCTGAGGCAGCGGCATCGAGCCAATGAGTTTATTCACCTTTCGCCTAATTATCAAAATACATAAACGAAGTGTACCAAAAAGATATAGCATATAGTGTACGGGTATGAAGGTGTGTGCTAAGGGAGCCACGAGAGGCGTGCAAAAGCTTCGGACAAGCCGATGACGATGACGGCGACTCGACGACTCGACTTCAATGAAATCAATTTTACGATAATAATTTTTTGAAAGCACCAGGTCGGCCTGTGAAGCCCTGCCGATTCATATAAGCTCGTATAAACATTGAATCAGTCCCAGGCCCAGGCCCAGTCCCAGTCCCGGCCCCAGTCCCAGGCATCAGCTCATGTACCGTTGGAAATTTCTTGCTTTTTCTTTTCTCAGCTCTCGAGTGTGCGATGGTGTGTGTGTGTGGTGTATAAATTTGTTTTGTATATTTTTTTGTTGCCTTTTTTCGTTGTTATTGTCTTGCAGAAATGTAGGTCAAGTTATACGGTCGCCGTGTGTGTGTGTGTGAGTATCTGTGTGAGTGATCATGTGTGGGGCTTGTGGGACGAAGTTGCGTACCAGGAGCGAAAGGGAAATGGGGGAGGTGGTGGTATTGGTCGTGATAGTGGTAGTGGTAGTGGAGGGGCTGTCATCCCGTCGCAGTCTGAATGACTGACTAAAAGTCGAAGGCACTGGCAGTATTTTCTAGTAGCTTCATCCCGGGCCAACTTTCACTTAGAAAGTTCTGCTTGCGGTTATGCGGAATCGTTTTTTGGCTTTTGGTTTTATTTGGATACCCTATACCTTGAGTTGGAAGGTTTTTCTAGATGGTTGAGATGTGGTCCTTTCAGAAGGGGAATTTATCTTATATCATGCAGTCAATAATCGACAGTTCCTGGAAGATTTCTATATAGATATTTAAGACCTCAATAAGCCCAAAAAAACAAACTTTTTCTTAAAGCTAAATTAATAATTTCTGTTAAAAAAATAACTTTCAATTTTTGATAACTTGATATGATGTAGAATTCAATAAATGGACGATGTCAAGGGTATTTAAGGCTTCGCCTAACTCATTTTCTTTTGAGCCCTCTACCTTTTTTTCGGGGCGGTATATGTTGGCCGAGAGTCTGTGGCTGAAAGCGATATGAATGAATATCTGGCAACAACAAGTTAACTGGGTCAGCGCGTGTGCTGGGGCCTGGGAAGATCTGATTGCACTCGGAACTGAACGGATGATCGCTTAATTGCATTTTCAATGCAATCACTGGCTGTCTGGGACGAGGAGGTGGACCTGGACGGCGGCTGGGGTCGGTGTGGGGGTGGGGCGTGGGAAAGCTTTCCGTTAGGCGACGTCACCGGACCTTGGGCGATCAGCTGTCGCGCTGCCGCGAGTGGATTTCCCTGAACTTCATACTGAAAAGCTAATATGCGAGTATCTATTAATAGCGCACGCTTTTCGCTCCGCACATCCGCATCGATCGCCCGATCGCCCGATCGCCCGATCTCTGCCTCTCTGTTTTTCTCGTGCTCTTAGACTTTTCCTCTCTTACCACCTGGTGGGAAAAGTCGGCGTGAGGCCAAAAGCTCAGCTCTCTTAGCCCAGCCGCTCTCAGAATGCAATTGCAATCGGCGTTCTGAGCGGCTGTTGTTGTGCTATTATTGACCTAATCACTTGTGGAGCACAAACGAACATTGAACTTTTACTTCCGCATTAGCATTGCATGCAATACAGCGCAGCGCTCTTTGGCGTTATTTTTGAAGTTGTGTTTTGTGTTTTTTGTAGCCTCCTACCCCATCCGGGGCTTTTCAATTTTTATTGATCATTTTCCAGCAGCTTGGCCGGCGGCGACCGCCCAGTGACATTAATTAATGCCCACAGATTCATCAAATATGCGCTGGCCGTTTGGAAAATCATATTTTACGCTCCCCCCGGCAGCAATTTGTCTGCGGCAGAGCCCCCAGAGATCAGATGCCTGCATCTATATCTGTCGCTAAGTGTGTGTGCCGGAGTATCTGTGTATCTGGAAAATCTTGTAATTTAATGCGACAATTTTGTGCGCCTGTGGCTTGGGCGCTGGTCCGGCTACAAGACGCGTAGATCGGACGGATGTCCAGTGGAAAAGGAAAAATGCACTCAAAATTTTCAGTTTTAAATATGGTTTTCGTTTAATATTATATTTTGATGGGTATGAGTTGGCTTTTGTATGGGTGTCTGGATGTTTGTCGAAGGTGTAGACATATAAATAGCTTAATATGCTTAAAATCTAAACAAATTTTCGTGTTCCGAATGATTTTCTCAGCTCGGCCTTTTCTCAGGCGAAATGTACAACAAAATAGTCAAAGAGAAAACGTAGCAAAAATGAACATTACACAAAATGTTGGCAATAAATAAAAATTATAATTTAAACAAATGAAGATTTGCTCGGGAAATATGACACTAAATGTAATACTCTTTGCATAATTTCTTTCATCTTCGAGAAACAATTACAAGTATATATAATATATATAACATATATGGTGTGATAATATAGGATATATAGGATATGTGTGTGCTTCTCTGGTTTGTGAACAGTAATGAACAAATATTTAATTTAAATCATATGATAATAATAAATAATTAATATAATAGGTCTGGTAAGCTACACAAACTACATAAATACAAAATTTAGCAGCGATCGGTGAGGGGAATCCCCCAGCTTTCTTCTTCGCCGGCAGCTGGAAGTCTCCTCGCGGCCGCGAACGCGCAACCAGCGCGCTCCCCCAATCATGCCCAAAATTTTTGTGAATAAGGCAAAGGCGGAGTGGGGTAGTTGTCACTGAATTGGCTCAGTACTGCCCGGTTGGATCCAGGCAATCCTGGCGCCGCTTCTGGCGTGTGTCCTGCGAGTCGCGGGGTCGCCTGTACGTTCCTGTGGGATCCAGCATTTTGCAGTGGAGGTGTGTGATTTGAGGGGTTTGGTTGATTCGAAAATGTAGTTTCTGGTCTGTGATATTTAGCCCTTTTGTATTGGCCAAATTAGTTTCTCACAGAGGTTGGCTTAGTAGGTGCCAGTGGGGTCCAGAGCCAGAGACATTTTGCTGATGAGGATGACTTGAAATTTGCTTCCTATAGAGTATACTTGTGACTTTGGCTCCTTCCTCAATATTGACCAGTGGGATCCAAATAAGCGGCCATTGTGAAAGTCCTTGGATGAGATACTTGTCTTTTGAGTTTTCTAAAAGGTTTGCGTCGCTTAGGTGTCACTCCTTCAGTACTGGCCAGTGGGATCCAAGTAGGCTGCCATTTCGAATGCCGTGTATTTACCAAAAATACGTGAATGACAAAACCAAGTCTTGTTTTTTGTTGCCTCGGCCGTCGAATCTCCTTTGTTTAATTTGGAATCGACTTTATATTGAACTTTATACTGGTTCTTGGCGGTGTTGTTGTAAGTTCTTTTATTATCACCACCAGTTGCTGTTGTTGTTGTTGGGTTTTTTGGCTGATTATACGGCCACGTTTGTGTGTGTTTGGGTATTTTTGTTGTTGTTGTCTATATATAAGAGTCACTGACACTTAAAATCCATTAAATACTTTTTGTTAAACAGTTTGTTGATTGTTTGAATTTTTAATAACTTATGAAACCGAAGCGGGCGCGTTCAGGGGTTTCCACGTGAAAAATCAGCGGACTTTTCGACTGTTTTATAATTTGTTTGCTTGTGAATTATAGAGCTGCCGAGATCGGTGCTGTTTTTAGTTGACGATCTGATGATCTGAACTCGTCGAACGTTGTCGATCTTATGATTTGGGTTGGTAGAGTTGGTAGTATTAAATACTACGGCCAGGTAGCCCCCGGGGGCCGAAGCCGCTTCGGCTTTTCACACAGACACAACCCGAGCACTCTCTGTTGATAGTATTGGTGTCCGTGTATCTCTCAGTTCCAGAGATTTTCAGTTGCTCTTCGAGAGCCGCTGCCGATGTCGAGTTATAAGCTTAAATGCTCGACGCCGACGCCGGCAGCGGCAGCGAGTGCAAAAGAGCAAGATAGACGGCAGGTGCTCGGCAACTCTTAGCCTGCGACCTCTCTTACCGGGTCTGGGGAGAGCGGGAGAGATTGTACTTTCATTCATATCACCAGGTAGAGCGACGTGTGCTCTCTGTTTCTCCCCCTGGTCGCCCCACTCGCACTGGCTCTTTCTCTTTCTTGAAGGTACAAACTCACACCCACCTGGATTTCATTCACGAAACAGCTGTTTTGCTCGAACTGCGACACGATCGAGTGCCCTCGTTATGCTCCTATCGTTGTGTGCGTGTATCAGAGAGTGTGTTTGTGTTACCGGTATCTGTGTGCCTTCGGTGCGAGTGTGTGGGTGCAGGGACTCCAGGTAGTCCTTATTGCTCATTGGTGCTCTGTTTTACGATCCCCGCTTGAGATCCTGAGGCAGAAGACTCCACCTTTTTTTTTTGGCCCGCAGCTAATTGAGGCTTATCTCATGGCCATGACTTGGCTAAATCTGGTTAGTCCGGGCCAAAAAGAGCACTGCAAAAATCTTATATTTAATAAATTATCAAGAAACATATTAATTCGAAATCTTTATTGGGGATCTCAATTTCCATTCTTAGTAAAAACAAGAAAATATTTTTTTAATAAAATTTGTTGCATTGTAAAACTTTTATATAAAATATAAGAATATTCATAATGAATCAAAACTTTTAATAAGAGGCATTGCTTATGATATGACTATGAGTTTTATTTTTATATTAGAGAAGAGTTTCGTATTGTTATCTCTAAATTATTTCAATCTGTAATGTGTAGGTTTTAAAAGGACTCATTGTAATCTCTAAATTATTACAATCTCTGAAGTGTATGATTTAAAATCGACTCCTACAGTATTTTTATTAACAATTTATTTATTCCAATTACTGAAAAAAAGAGCTTCCTAAAATATAGAAAACATTTTGTAAATTGAAAACACAAAATAGCTATTCTAAACACAAAGACATCTCTTCAATCCCTTCAAGCCTTCATATTTTCCAAGTGTAGTCGTTTAAATAGAGATGTTAACTCAGTGTCTTACCCGTCGCCATTGGACAAACAAAGGCGCTGGAAATCCTTGCGAAAATGCTAATATCCTTATGTGGCATAAGTCCCAAATTAATGGTCTTTGAGCCGGCGGCGCGACGGCCACTGCCCACTTTACGTGACATTTGCGGTAGCCTAAGCCGGTCCATCTCAGCTCGGCTCAAAAGGCTTAAGCCGCAACTGCCGACTCATAAAAAGGATAAACGCTCGGCATGAGTCAGCAGGCCGACCCATCGACGGGTGCTTCCGCGAAATGCGACACCGGAGGCAGGTCCACTCACAAAAGCAGATCCAGAGATCGGTAGCTGCAAATAAAGAATGAAATGCACAATGCAGCATCGAAGTGTTGCAGAAATTATCAAAATTCTCGTATTTTTTACCCAAAATTGGCGTGCCACTGCGTCCAAGTCAGCTGTTGAGGCCAACAGAAGGCGAGCTGAGGAGCAGATTACAAGATGTGTCATCTGTCGCACAATAGGAAATATAAATCCTTTCGTTTTATTACAGCGACGTAAAAAACTGAAATGTGAAAGGCTGCCGGGAGTGGCAGGAGGACTTCCGGCACGTTACCAAAAAAATACGATAATTCGATCGAGCTGCGGCGGCTGCTTGGCACGAGCGGGGGTCGCAACCCTTTGGCACGGGTCTGGGGTAGGGACACACCTTGGACTGATGCTAGTAAGATGATCGCCACATCCTTCGGCGCAATCCTTTAAATTGTATATGAATCCCTTAACCCTAGGTTACATAGAGATCTAGAAAGTAATATTATTTATTTTAACTTTAAACTAAGCATAAAAAAATATAGTTTATAGGACTAGAAATTAAATTTCAATAAATTTTTTTTGTTTTAAAAGTAAAGCCGCTATAACTCACAGTGGTCCTTGTGTAAATTTCCCGGTAGTGCCGTTAATCTGTTTGGATTACCTGGATGGAGATCCCCATTTAAAATTTACCTTTCTAAGTGGTGCCCGGATGCGCTGCATTTTGGCGCTTCCGCTTTTCAGTTTTCACTTTCCTCGTAGTTTTGCTTTTTTATTAACGAATTCGTTATGCATCGTTTGGGTTTTCGTTTTCCTTTCCGTTTTGCACCTTTTGTTTTCCGAAATGCGCCACGTGCCACATCCAACATTTGTTGGCACAACTGTCAGTCAGTCGGTGAGTTAGTTTTCCCCCTCGCGCCTCCTTGAGTTTCCCATTGATCAGTCACTTTCCCTGCCGCATTTGCTTTGTAATTTGATCGATTCATTTTGGGAGCCAGGACGGCTGCTGTTGTGGTTTTTTATGCAATGTTTGCCAAGATCCCAGCCAACAAACTTAAATGGAAAAAAAGAATCTTAAACCTCCAAACGGTCTTGGATATTTTTTAAAAATTTGGGTCAATGTTCCGACGTTTGGCCATTTGCTTGTTTATTTCGTTTTGTGCACATTTAACAGTATTTTTCCGCTGACTTTTCTTGCTCTTGGACTTGGCCATGCAATACTGCAGTTTTTCTTGCACATTTATATTTTTTTATTTATTTTTTTGGGTTGTTTGTTTTTCATAAATCGCATTTGCAATGCCAGAAACTTGTTATTGTTGCCTGTCGCTGCCGCGTTGACAGTTTGAGCTTTCGTGTGCCATTGGGCTTGGACTTGCTCTTGGCCAGCAATGGCTAATGCCAATTGGTAACTGGCTTGCTCCAGGCCAGTCCACTTAACTGTCTCCAATCACTTCACATACTTAATAAGCTCCGTGCCAGGCCAGGCCAAGTGGCCAAAGTTAACAGTAAACTGCAAACTTGGTCCAGTTGACCCACTTTGGTGATTAGATTTCGTGGTAAGATCTTGTCAGCTGCATGCATGTTCTAATTTTTAATACAATTTTTACTCGAATTGATGTCAATATGATTCGAGTTGATGACTTCGATGAGGCATTTTATTCACCTGCTTTTTTTTACCAGGAATCGTTGCCATCCACGTGCTTTAGGGAAACAATTCGCGCACCAGTATAAATTAAATTGTGAACTTTTACTCCAGATTTGGCCAACGAATTAAATCAACTAAACGTGACTGTGATGGAACTTTTCCTCGATTTCCAAACACCCACCCGGCCCAGCGAATTGCCCGAGTCCGTTTCGCTTGTAATGACTGGCGAATATGTTAATGCGTCCTGGGTATTGGGGTATTGAATATGCTAAACGGAGCGATCGATCCGATCGATCTGTTCATAACAGACGCACTGACGCAGAGACTCCGAAATGCAAATCCCTTTGCCATTTCGCTAGAGTTTCGGCTGGCAACGGCAATTGCCGAAACTCAATGAAAGAACGGTAGTGGAAGGATATTAGGTAAGTGCGCTGGCGGGTCAGTCTCCGTTAATGGCACCAATATGAGCTCGACGCCCGACGAGCGGTGCATAAGAATCTGCATATGGATGGACCGGGCCACTATTCGCATATGGACGGACCGTCGATCATTACACACAGCGGTCAAACGGTCATTGGCCTGTTTGCGCATCAGCCGCGTATCTTGCAGATACTCCTCCGGTATCTGTATCTCTTGATGTTGCTGCTGCTCGAATGCTGCTCGCTGGCACGTAAGCAGTCTTGGCATCTTTCACCATGTGTTGGCGCAGCTTACGCAAAATTATTTATGAAAACAGAGCCGGCAACGAGAAAAACAACGAGCCTGGCTACTAACTTTGGTTATCGAAACTGGAAATACTCTGGCAGAGGTTCAGAGATGATTTTCAGTTAATAAAGCTGGCCTATATATTCAGTTATCTAACTTGATTGTCCGAACTAATGGTGCGGTTGGAAAATTCCATTTATCTGTGGCCAAATCTGGAGAATTTCAAGCCTATTTAGAAGCTAATATACCCTTCAGAAGAGTATCAGAACAACAACTGCCTTTGATTCTAAGCTATCAATCAAAGACGATGCTAGAGCTATGGAAATTGGCTGACGGCGTTCTGTGGAAATTCCGCACCGATTCCCATTTGCATATGTGACAATCGCGGCGGTGGACAGATTGTGATTGTAATTACCGGGCACTTGCAGCGGACGGATGTGTGAGTGGGGAGTGTATCTGGAAAGTGCGTATGCGTATCTTATGCATGCCAACTATGAACCTTGTCCGCGCTCTTATTACAGCTTTGTTATTGATTTCATAATTTATCAGTTGGCGCGTCAACAGCGCCTGTCAATGGCCATTAGATCAATGCACCGAATCGCATGCATAACAAAGGGGCCGCATTCTGAATGGATTACGAAAGTACCAGTAGGGTGGCCTTCTGTGGGGGTGATCTGCAATCTGTTTCTGCGAAAAGTATCTGGAGAAAATGTAAAGCTGAAACAGCAACAAAAAATGACAAATCAATCTGTTGGCAATCAAAAACCGACTTCCCCATGGCATCGTCGCGATTTTCACCCAATAAGGAAGCCAAGCAGCCAGCAATACATGCAACAGCAACAACCAGAAACTGCAGTCAAGCACAACATGAAACGAAAAACAGAGGCCCCACGCACTGGAAAAATTGTATTTAAATCATTAAATATAATATAACATCTCGGGCTTCTACTAATTATTTATTCCTAAGTTATTTTCAAAGAAAACATATTATTTTCCACATAACTATGACTAATTTTTAAAGGCTTATAGTCAATGGAAATGGAAAAGTTTTTTCCAAATTATCTAAACAATTCACTCAGTGTAGCTGCCGTAGGCCCTATAAATCAGCACTGCCTTAGGAGGCCGCAGTCTTTGGTCTCTCCAGCCAGCCAACCAGCTAGTCAGCCAGTTCTTTTGGCCCGAACCAAAGACCAGACCAGTTGCTCCGGCTGGGACCAGTTGGCCTGGCCTAGGAGGCTGCCGGCCTGGCCAGCGAAGGGGCCGGGGAGTTTCTTGGGAGTAAAAATAACCTCAGTTAAGTTCACTGGGGCGAGGTTGAATGAACTCGTAGAGAAATGTGATTTGCCTCCACGCGAAAGCCGGTCGCTGCGATTCTCCACTGCCTCGACTGCAACTTGTTTGTGGCTGGCAGTCCGGATATATCAATAAGTGGCCTTTTGCCTAAGGCTTGAGCCGCGATTACAGTTTCAATTTCTCTCAATTAAACCTTGTATTTTGTATTTCGTATTTCGCGAGCAATTCGCGACAGCGGCTGCAGACGACAGATACAATTAACTTATCGTGAAAAAGTTTCCGGAAACTGACTGACTGCCCACACAATCGGGTACTGGGTACTGAAATACAGAGAGTACTGGGGAAACGGGAACTTGAGGAGGGTGATTTCGGAGGGTAATGGAAATGGGGAGTACGGGGGCTAAAATTCGCGAGTACCCAGTACCGAGTACCGGGAAAGCAAATGCAATAATACACTCGTATCACAGACATTCGCGGCTCGCGTTTAATATGTTTGTTGACATCCAATTAGAGCGATTTCCTTCCTCATTAACAATCGCTGCAAGTGCGGATGAGCTCTGGAAATGGTTTCGACTATTTGATGATGATTAGAGGTCATCTTTTCTATTTAATACTAATACCAATCTTTTAACAATGAACTTCTAAATAAACTAAAATGAATAGTTTTCTGGTTAAAAGTAAAACATTTATTGTTCAAAAAGAACTGGATTTCCATCATACCCTAGTTATAAAACTTTGGAGATGGAGAGTGCTGTGAGCCGGAACGCAGACGTTGATGTTTTGAAATTTAACTCAAGCGTCAAAAAATTATAGCAAACATGAACGAGATACACACATGTACTATATGGTATACAAATACAGTGACTATATCACATAGATACAAGTACAGAAGCGGCAGCACGACAAACAATTAGAGCTGCTGTGGACATTGTTAGCGATGCATTTTCATAGACCTGGACACAGACACATCATTCCACCGTCGAGGGCCACCTCGCCACCAGCAGATACTTAGATACTCTCGCGCAGATGCACAGATACACGCACACACAGCCGCAATTAGAGCTGGCAACTCTGCACGCTTAAAGTACAATAAACCCAGATAGCAACACTCAACAACAATGATAGTGCTTGTGTCGTGGGGTTTTTGAACTTGCTCCTCACCACGAGACCACCTTCCCTGGTTCCGCCGTCCCGCCCTGTTCCGATTTCCCGTCGATTGCTCCGGAGTTCCTCTGGATTTTCTGCTACCTTTGCTACCGCTACTACTAGTTGGTACATATCTGCCTTGGTTTTATGACGCTGGCGCCGGTTTATGGCAAACATTTAGCGGAACGTTTAGCAGCCAAATGGCTTTATTATTGATGCTGCCGCTGCCGGCAAGCGAGCGAAAGTGAAAGCCTGCGCATTAGGCTCAAACGATTTGGGCCAGTGACGCGAATTCCGCGAGGGTTCTTGGGCGAGAGGAGGAATCATTGGATTATGGCGGATAAGATGAAATTAAATGAAGTTACAGAACATTTTGAATGCTGCTGCTCCTGACTTATTGGATATTGAATAATGGCTACTCTTGGTCTATTCCCCATATACTCCCCATTTGGAGAGGACAGTGGCTTTTAATTATCTTTATTTAGTTCCTTCTAAGTTTTCCGCTTTGTAAAATCAGTATATAGATTTTGGCTTGAAACCTATGACAACAAGGAGCTCGTGCTTCTGAAAATATTTTCCGAACAACTTGATTCGCAATAATGAACTGCCCCTCAATTTGGGGCCACGTCAGGAGCTCAGCAGAACAATCAGTATCTATGCTTGAGGTCCTGCCGCACACACACCACATCCAGAAGTGGGATACATAAGAGGACATTTGAGCACAGGAGCCACTGTGTTGGGTAATCCAGAGGCCCGTCGCATGTACAAAGCACATAATGCTATTTACAAATCCAGCCAGCAAGTGAGAGATAGAGAGCTGTCTCCATTACATGGCATGAATAACAAATCTAAACATATGTACTACACATAAATATGTGTACCCCTGCCGGCCGAAAAAGAGGGAAAAAAAGTCGGAAAAAAATCCAAAGTGGGCGGGTGGCCAAAGGGGGTGGCAGGCGCACACACACACACACACACTCGCACACACAGTACAAACAGACACGGGGAGGAACAATATGGAACAGCAGGGGCAGACGTGTCGACATGGGGTTGCTACCCCTCCTTGGACTGTTGATGGCGATGATGATGATAGCTGCTACCCTCGGAACATGCCTGGGAGCTGGCCCCGTTCCTCATCCCCTCCAACACCAGTCTACTTCACCCCTGACCACCACTCAATGGCTCCGGCACTTGCGCTCACATCCTGCGAACCTATTCGCATTTCATATACTTACATCATTGCACTGGTGTTGGTGGTGTCCCCTCTCTGTGTTGCATGTTGGGTGGTGGGGCAATACCGCTGCCCCGGTGACACGGTGGTGTCCGGGGGGCCGACACAAAGAATTGCATTTAAATACATTAAATTGTGTAAATAATATGCTACACATGTTGCCAGTTGCCAGTTGCCAGTTGCCATTTGCCGGCTTCCAGTTGCCAGTTCATTAAATACATGCCACAGATATACATGCCTAGACACATGTATCTGGCAGATACAAACACACACTCATAACCGTATGCCATGGCTTTATATGTGTTTACTTGACCAGAAATTTATTTATGGCATTTTATCAATTTTATTTTCACTCTACATCTATTTTGGTTTTTGTTGTTTTCATTCGTTTGTTGTTCCGGTCGTTTTTTTATACATATTTTGTCGAAGTTTTTGGGGGTTGCCCGCCAGGTCATCCGCTAACTGTGACATCCTGCACGCCTGTTTGCGTATCCTTTAAATGCAACTTGTGCGGCATTCGTCCGCCGGGCGTGACGGCCTTGGTAACCACTTGAAGCTCCCCTTGATCCTCTTAAACCAATTTAATGTTGAGAGTGGTGACTTGAGCAGGCTCAGCGTGACGACATCAAAGCGTCTCCTAAGTGAGTCCATAATCTTCAAAGCTCCAGAAATTCATTTGTAACAGGGTGGCAGCGAGCAGATGCAGGATAATGGAATGCTGACTTCCTTGCATAAGGACTGTAGGTGTCTCCCCCGTGTGAATGTTCGCATTTGCTTTGGTCGGAGTTTTTTATTTGATTTTGTTTTTTTTTTTATTTACGGATTACGGTTAGGTGCTCCCTGTGGTCAGGTCACGGAAGGTGCACTGCAATAAAATAAGATAGAGTTCTTTCAATAACTGATTTATTTTATTTTAACTAAAATTAATAATAAAAGAATGGCATAATTTCTAACTTATTTGGCATTAAACATGTTCAAATTTTAGTTTTTTAATAAATGTATGATATTTCTATACACCTTTAGTTCGTATGTATTGCTCCAACACTCTTGTTGAAGAGGGTAGTTTAAGTGGTCTGAGCCTTGAGAGAGCAAGGTGGTGGTGGCGCTTGGGTTGGTATGACATGCGGGTGGTGCTGTGTCATGCGCATAACTGGGGCGTTTCAAACATCTAACTGTGCTAATGCATACCAACGCTTCCTGGGCATTCATCGGCGCCTGATAGCTTCTAATATTGAAATTCCCGCTTAGAATTTTCTAACGGCGACACAACCCTAGGCAATGCCAGTTGTCTAACTGCTTTTCCGCCACCCCAAGGTATTAGAATTTTTCACCTTTTTCAAATGGGGCTGTTTTTGTTGTTGTGTTGCCGTGTTGTGTGACACCTGAGTGAGGCGACAAAACTCGTGGTTCCGGACTCTACACTGAAATTTCTGGTTGCCTGTTGGGGCCAGGTAAATTATGCAATCTTTGGCAACGACAACGGCGGCAGGTGCGCGAAAGGTGCCAAAGTTGCGGCTCCTGCGGCAGGAGTTGGCGCTCATAATAATGGATTTTTTCGTATATTTTAACAAGGCGAACAGCAATGGGGTGGAATCGGGCAAATCCATTATGTCGTTAAATAAAAACCCATACACATGTGATGCCAGTTACTTTTTTCTTGGATGGTGAGGGGGAGGGCCGATTACTGTTATAACTAAAACTACGAAACTATAGTGTTTCAAAACTAACAGTATTACCATACCTGACTATCAGGCCATCAGAATTTTTCAGAAGGACGAGCAACTATCTCAGTGGACTTTCACTACGCAAAAATAGTTCTCTATCCCCCCAATCAGAACTCTCACTCTCTCGGCCGGGCATGTGCGGAATGCGAAAGGGAAAGTGTCCTGCGCTCTTGGCACTCGAAAACTACACATGTGAGGCGTCTAAGTCGAGCTAAGAAGCTGCCCAAACCCTGACGGACACAAATCTAAGCAACCCCCACTCGACGAGTTTTCTTCTGTTTTTTAACCCCTTTCGTAGCATACAATCGAGCGTTGAAACTACCCAGACAGCGGAAAATGTTAAGGGTCAAAAATCGACAGTCACGCAGTAAGTGAAAGTAACCCTCGCGAATGCCGAGAGTCGGGCGCTGAGGATTGTCCGATAGGTGGAAAAATTCCACAATTCCGAGCGTGGCACCCGGCAAATGTCGAAAGAATTTTTGGAGCCGGTGGAGGAATACCGTCATTAGGCCATCAGATGCCAGCAAAAGCGACAGAAGCGCATTCCAATCTGATGACGTTGGCCCCAAAAATTTCAGACACCCCGAAAATATTCCAAATATTTTGTAAACACATATTTTACGTTAGTCACGTTCGCAGCCCATGGCCAAGACCCCATGGCAACATTGGCTAAGGCAGCAGTTAAGAACGCTGGGGTGACAGGCTGGCAGCACTGTCAGATGGCAAGGATTCCCACTGAAAACATCCATGAAGCGGAAGTAAGCTTAGGAATTCACTTCCGGTTGGGGCTCGCTGATCGCCTGGTAAGTGAAAATGCATCAGTTCCGCATGTGTGGCATTCCGGGCCGGGACTCTGGAATTCCCGATATCCGCTTGAATATCGTAATTGTACCGGTCGACGGGCGTGGCTGGGGCAGCTATTGATCCGTTGCATGTGTCACACTCGGCTTCCAGGATGTGGCAGCAACTGTCCCGAACCTACGGGAATTAGTCCTGTTCCGGAATGCCGGAAAAAATTGCGCATACGCCGCGTGAGCCAAGTTTTAAATGTGAAGCAAAGCAGCCATGATGTCAGTAAAATTTTCAAAATGGCGCTGCTTCTTAAAGTGCCAACTTGTGGCTTTGGGCGAACAGGTGCCCAGCTGGGCGGAGAAGGCAATACTTCTGCAAAAACCCCATCACGCGTGTCATACATATAGAAATAAATGTTGTACGGGCTTTCCAACAAACTTGAGGAATTTAAACGCTGTAAAGTAGGCAACACATACACACCCAACGACCTCACACCGAACTCGTGTGGTGAGCTTAAAAACGAGTCCTTTCTTTGTCCTGAGCCCATCTCACACTCGCATGCCAGACATGTGTGTGGGGGTATGGCAACTTTGAGTGGCTTTAAAAAAATATTTTCGAGCTGAAGCGAGCAGGCTAGCAGGCCAAAAGACATGTGTTTATAGATAAAAAGTGTCGCATAAAAAGCGGCATTTTTCTCTTCGAGGCAAATCCACTAAAAGAAAATCGATGAGCCGAAAAATGTAAATAAAAAATATCATCGGGGGTGTCGTTGACTTTTATGGGCATTTAGCACGTCATTAAAACGTCAAGTCATCAATCTTCTGGCCCATTCGAACAGGCTCACAGCCTGGCCAAGAACTCCGACCCGGGGCCGAAGGCAATTTTTGGCTCAACTACGCGGGCAGTGGTGCGAGGCCATTAGAAAATTTCCATTTTCGTCACACGTTGTCAGGCCAACAGGAGGACTCAGAACCCCAACTTAGGGTTCATGTTTGGCTTTCAAAGGTGCCGCATTCCAATCTCCATCTACGCATTCCTTGGCGCCTGTTCAACAGATATTTCACATAGAAATGTTAGAAAAAGAAAATGCCGCCGAGAGCAAAATTAGAATGTGGCATTAGAAAGGCTCTCTCGCGGGCCATAAATCTGGCATTTTAATGCGAAAACAGTCAACTTGTCGGCGTCCATTTGAACCAGGCCAACAGAAATTGCCAGATGAGATTCTAATTCCTGGCAGGACATGCGCAGATCTACTATGAGGGTGGCTTGGAGCTCCATTGAAATGAGTGCCAGTAATAGGGGAAAGTCCTTAGTGTCCCGCTCACTCTTCAATAGCCATCTCTTTTGCAAATTTCTCTGTTTTCCTTGGTACTCACTCCCACTAACGTCCCCGACTTACTGGCCAACTTTGGTTCCCTATTACCCTTACGATAATGATAAGAAATTTTTATGTCCTGCCACGTGAGAGAGCGTCTGCATATATTATCAATGCACAAGTGTTTCGTGACAAACTTGGCGCCTAAAATTACTTTGCGTGGGCGTCGCATTCCGATGGAGAAAAAGAAATGTTGTAGATTCTGTTAGCCGGCCAACAGAATTGGCCAGCAGGTGTGCAAATTCCAAGGCGTAATTTCAAAATCAAGGACTCTACAACTGCGCAGCTGCAGAGAGAGGGACTTGGCTCCAAGTAGGATAACAGCTGTGTACAAAAGCATAGTGGTACTACAGGCTTCATAAATCTTCCTGTAGTTGACGGAAAATAAAAACAGTACATTTTAGGAGGTAAAAATCTGATAGTCCTCTGTTAGACTCAAATAAATGAAGTTAATTTTTTGATTTTGATGCAATTATTTAGCTTCTAAAATCACCACCTTGCCCCAATGTTTACGGAAACCACCCTCTGGGAGCCGAAGATTTTGTGAGGGTGTTGGTGAGTACCTTTGTAATACAAAGAACTAGTGCTACATTGTGTAAGCCCACGCTATGGGGTTGAAATGGTGTCGAAATCACAGCCCGCACCCGGTGGGGGCAAACCTCTGTAAATGAGCGTACATTGTTGCCCAGCTGACGATAGCTGTTAGCCTATTACCTTTTACAGGAATTTGTACTACAAATCTACCAAAAATTTACATGTCAGCCCTTACGGCAAGTTAGTCACTATGTTTGGCGCACAACCCTTACAGACCCGCTTGTAATATGTGCGTCTGGGGGTGCCTTTGGGGAATTTGTTTGACTAGCGGCGCTTGTAAGACGCTTTCGACGGTCCCAACAAGCTGGGTCCCTGATACAAGTTTGCATATTTCTAAATTCTAAGCGCATCTGCTCGAGGGACTCGGAACTCGGCGCTGTCTCCTTTCTGTTCTCGACACAAAAACAAAAATGAAAACGAAAGTAAAAGGCGCTGCAGACACACCCTCAATGGTACTTGTTTAGCATACAGACAAAAAACAAAAAAAAAATAGAACATTATGGTGTGTTGTGTGTTTTTCTTAAAAAAACACTTAAAAAAATTGTATTCTTAAAATTATACTTTCAATATTTTGGACCTTTTAAAATATATAAATAGGTTTCTTACAAGAACCAGCAGCCAGTTTATAACATCCTATAGTTTTGTTCGGCTCATATTGGACTGGTGACAAAATGTTCTACCCCATTTTTAAAATCTTTATCATAAATTTCCTATTATATATTTTTTCTTTCTGCAAGTCAAAACAAAGGCACGACCAAATCATTTCCTTGTTAGGCAGCCACATAAAAAAACCTGAGCCTGCGTCATAGACAATATGCACCCCAACCGCAGGACCCGACGTATCTTTTCACTTTTTTGAGGTTCTTTTGTTCGCATCTCGAGTTTTTTTTCGCGGCTGCCACACTTCCTGGCTGCCTGCAATTCGAGGGTGCCTCTCTCCATCTTTCACTTTCAATACAAAAAAAATTAACAATGAAATTATAGAAAAAACGAGCCTCTCGTTTTTTTCTTGGGTTTTTTTATATGCAAAGGACACCAAAGGCGCCATGTGGTGCGTGCCAGTTGCCATGGAGCATTTGGTTTTTTATGCCAAACGGATATGCGATATTCTAGGGCGTAGGCCAAGCAATCTCTCCTTTCCTTTCCGATTCCATTCCCTTTCAGCGCGAGTCAATGGCTTTTGTGGTCGCCGAGCACGCGTCCTTCACCTGGCAGCTGTCGTTGGACACCTCCGGAACGAGATTCAATTCCGGCCCAGATCCTTTGCATATATGGTCTGATAGTTTGCAGCTGCCTGGATGAATCTATCATCACGCCCCCTCTGCCTGTTCCGTGGACTCAATCAAATGTCCACTTGAAAGTGTCCCTACCTGGGAGCTGCTCACCTTTTCTAATTCTTAATTGTTGTCAGCACATTCGTCACACTTTTGCTTTATCCCAGGATGAACCGTATCAGTCAACTGGACAATGATCTGTCCTCTGCCGTCCAAGGTCCAATGTGTCAATGGCTGCGTTAATAATGCGATTTGCATTTCTCTTTTCACTTTTCCCTGGCCTTGTGCCCTTTGGCATTCAGCCTGCTGTTTGATTGAGTTGTGCCCATTATGCAGCTTAATCCGCACCTTTCGTCCTGACCTGGCCAGCTTGCCGTCCATTATCCCGTCGACCAGGTCAGTATTCAGTCAGCTCCGCCGGCTTAGTTTAATTTTGCGAACATCTTTTGATTGACAGCCACATGCCACTGGACATCAAGCTGGTAAAGGAAAGCCTGGTAGTAAATACCATATAATTGTTTTTAAATACGTAGAGATTTTGGGTACTAGATCTGAGAAACTTAGTCGTTTTTAAATACTTTCAATACTTTATTAAAGTAATTTACCAAGTAATATTTCCCCTAATATAAAAAGGGGGTTTCAAGCCCAAATCATTAAGAAATCTTTTTACTTTTAAAGATTTGTTTGCTCAGCCGCAATGTCTTCTTAATTAATTAAACAAAACTAAAGTAAAAATAAGCAAAAAGTAAATGCCGAAACCCGGGATTGAACCGGGGACCTTTAGATCTTCAGTCTAACGCTCTCCCAACTGAGCTATTTCGGCATATGAGTGGTTCGAAACCATGTTCCGATTACACACGCTTGCTACGTTCCGTCCCTTTCCACAACTCTGGCGATTCTCTGGCTCTTTGGGGCTTATCTAATCGCAAGCAGATTAAAAATAGCACCTCTAGCCTGCAGGGCAGCCAAGAGCCCCACTAGAAAACAAATGAACCTGCTGGCTGGGGAGCAAAAGTTCCAGCGCCAGCGCTAAAGTCATCAATGTCAAATGCATTACAAGTGCAACAAACTGGCTTAAGGATTCTGTTGGGCTATTTCTATGGAAGTGCACTGCAAACAATGTTAAGTCAAAGAGTGGCTTAAATGGAAACTATTGAGAGACGTTTGAAGCAATATTTAAGCTATTTCGCATCGGATATGAAAAAGGCATTCCATTTACAAAACATAGTTTTAATAGCAATATACAATTTTGGCTCGATTTTTTTTCGAAAATGGGGTCAGGTTTTAGGTGGTAAGGTTTTGATGGAAAATGATAGCTCTCGAAGATCCAAGATCGGGAAGGTATAACATTCACCGATCGGACAAATTTCAAGAAAGTTACGGCCTTTTTCCTGAAATAAATCGATGGGCAGGACATGTTGGCCAAGTTAAGATCCTTGGGTGGCCAAAATGAAATCTTTTAAGACACTGTTTAGTCAATATTTAGGCCAATTCAAATCGGATTTGAAAAAGGCATACCATTTACAAATCAGGGAACTAACTAGCGTCGATCTGCATCAAAATATAGTCCAGATCGCGAAATAAAATTTTGGCTCGATTTTTCGCCAAAATCATGATTTTACTCCTTGGAAAAATTTCGAAAATGGGATCAGATTTTAGGTGGTCATGTTTTGATGGAAAATGATAGTTCTCGAAGATCCAAGATCGGGAAGGTATAACATTCGCCGATTGGACAAATTTTAAGAAAGTTATGGCATTTTTCCTGAAATAATTCGATGGGCAGGACATGTTGGCCAAGTTATGATCCTTGGGTGGCTAAAATGAAAACTTTTAAGACTGTTTTGTGTCAATACTTAAGCCCATTCGGATAAGATTTGAAAAAGGTTTACCCTTTACAAATCAGGGAACTGAGTACCGTCGATCTGACCAAGTCAAGAAATAGGATGGCGAAAATAGTAACTTTTGAATATTAAAATATTTCAGAAATTGGAAATGATGAGTTTTCTCTGGGTGTTGCAGCTCCTCTGTCCGCAGCCAAATCATGTTTGTTCCACCACGATGGCACATGGCATCTAATGAACTATTGTGGTGGGGGAGGAGGAGCTGTGCACCAGTCGCTGGAGGGGGCAAGGACAGGGACGGAGGCAGGGGCGTGGGGCTGGGCTGGTGTCGCACACACAGTTTTGCTCGCTGGGCAACAAATCAGCCACCGACAAAAACCAGAAATGGAGCTACAACTGAGGCTGAAGCTGAAGCTGAAGCCTCCAAGCCTCGGTCGCAGCTTCGTGTTGTCGTTGTAAAAATGTTTGCTTGCACGCTTTCCAATGGTTGCCGATGTCTTGTTGTAGTTGTTGCTGTTACTGTTGCTGTTGGTGGAGCTGCTGTAGCTGGTCGTGCTTTGCGGTCGTTGCCCCGCTGTGACGTCACCGGTTCAATGGCAAAATGTGACCCAGATTGTCTGAGCTGCACAACTAAGCTATAGCCACATGTGTGTTTGCTTGTATTGCTGCGTCAATGTTTGTGTGCCGTCTGTGTTAGCCATATATGTTCACTTCTATGCCTCTTTAGAACGAAGAGCGGGCCCAAAGAGAAGGTCCCCATGCTCCATCTTTCTCTCGCTCTTAGACCTAAGCCAGGTTGTAAGCCAGCTTATGCTTGCCCTTGGTTGTAACCTCTTGGACATAATATCGTATTCATTTTATTTTGGCCACAACGTCAGCAGCTTTCTACGCCCCAAGCCGAGTTCCCTTTTCCGATTTCGCTCCCAATCCGAGTCCCGATCCCGCTGTCCCTGGCTCTTGCCTCGGAATGGGGACACACGATTCTCAGCCGCAGTGGCTTCTCCTTCTGGCGACTTTTTAGTGAGTCGGCTCGATTGCCTTTGTTGCCGTGTCTCCGTAATTATCGCTCGCCTGGCCAACTCCCAAACCTCAAATTCAAGCCGAAAGCCACACTGAGAATAACCTTGGCTTAAAATAAATAATTAAGAACATTTTCAGATAAAATGGAATTTTTTCTTGTACATAATTTATTCAAACAAAATATTTAGATCCCCACAGACATCGAAGTAGAACACAGTTAACTTTAAAAATGTAATTCTATCAGAATTTTTTGTATCAGTGCAGGCCAAATCGTCCAGAGTCAAGAGTCCCAGGCCGAGGCAGTGTTGCGTGTAATTTGTTATTTTATTTTATTGTTATTATTACCGCATGCGACGTGCACTTTATTTTCATTACCAGTTGGGATTCTTTTCATGCATATGTAACTTCGTGTATGGGAGAGCGCATCTAATGCCATGCATCGGAATTGGAAAATGCTTTCATAGTTGCAGCAGCTGTTGCTGTTGCTTCTATTCGCGTTGCACGTGTGAAGTTGCTGTTGGGGCCAACTGGGCGGAGTCCCGGGTTTTGTGGAGCTAGCCCAGCACCTACTACCAGTCTAATTGGAAATGCATAAATGGTAATTGATGGCTATAAATAAAATGATGATATACCCAATTTGTTGTGACTGAGCGCCCTGCGTTGATGATATGCATTCTGAACTATGATAGTTAATCGATTTACATTAATGATGTAAGAATGGGAATGGGTGAGTCCCCTGAAAGGGGCTTCAATAAACCCCTCATGGTTAATATTTTCAATATGAGATTTTCCGAGCGGAAAATTATTGTACGGAAACTATCCCGTATAATTATTGAATTTAATTAAGGTTAAGATATGGGTTGTTACTTATTAGATGACTTTATTTACATACAAATATTTTACTATGACTATACACGGACTTCCCTTGATATTCATAAATATATTCACTTTGATAAATGCCTGTAAAGCTCTCTTCCAAGAACTTACCCTACTTCCTGGGGATTTTAATCTGAATGTTAGTGAATCACGGTGACATTTATACATATAATTTTTATTCGAACCTCGACCCATCAACCGATCAGATTTTTTTCTCCTCTAATGGGCGACAAATCAGCAACAATCAGTACACATTTGTGCAATTCATTAAAACGCTTTTGATTTGATATTGGCTGTAAGCAATTAATTGTGCTTTTAACGATTCTCGCGCCCTGTCGCGCCCACTCTTCACTCTCTTCCACACACACCGATGGACTTACAGTAAGAGCTTGTAAGCCGCTCAGCCAGCTTGAACATAACTCTCTATATAAATTTGTAATATTCATGGCACAAGGCGAGCCGTGATAAAAACGGCTGGAAAGAGAGGGGGCGGTAGGGAAGAGAGCCATGCCGGTTGGGGGCCAGTTTCCAGGCCTCGCACGAAATTAACAATATTTATATAAACAAGTTATAAACAATGTTTGCCTAAACAGTGACAAACACACTAACACAAACATCGTCAAACCAGTTGCCGCTCACTGCTGATCTCCCCATTGCTCCCCATCTCTTTCGGATCGTGTCCAGCCATCTCTTTCGCTGGCACAGCTGCATTACATGAACGACGGATGCATGAGTAGCATACACTTCCGCATTTCTGAGGTTGCATTGTGGACATGGCATGCTCTTCGCTTAGCGCTGTCCCTTTCCATCAGGCATTCTTCTCCTCTTTCTACAAAGCTCAGTTCTCTTCCGAAGAAACGCTTGCTCTTCGGCCCCACTCGAAGTCAGCTGATTTTGTTTTGCTTGAACTTTTGCCGGTTTTGGAGCCGCGATCCCATGTATCTCACTCTCTCGTACTGCAGCGCCCCTCTCTGTCTGTCGCTAGCTTGGCTTGTTTGTTTTGGAGCGGTAAGCTCGGCTTCTCCATACATTAGCATGTCAGTCGACGACGCTGATGGCGACCCTGCCCAATGTCAATCATTCCTTGGCCCTGTCGAGGGAAGCAGGCCAAAACTTCGGAACGTGTTTCCAACCCAGCATCACCGCAAGAAGGCCAAAATCCATTACAACAAACTTACGGGTGTGATGTACAAACGAAGAATGTATGTATGTTGGGTTTGTAATCCTCTGTAGCTTGGTAACATCCACACTGAGAACTAATCCTAAGGAAAGGCTTGGAAAAATATGTAATTAAATGTAAGGATTTTAATATTAGTAATGAAAATCAAATTTTCAAAGAGGCTTTAATATTTTTTTTCTTTGTAATCCTTTGATACTCACTCCTAAATCAAATCTAAAGAAGATAAATTCTCAACAGTTTGGGATTTTCTTTTTTAGTCATGTAATTCTCTTGTAAAATTTTATGTAATTGCCAAGCTTATCGATCTTGTTACCCGAACTTTAATATATCGCGGTGTAATGATATTTCGTAAACTCACTTACACTCTTACCATAAACGCACTCATACTTACAATACCGGCCGTGAACGTGAATCCGCATAAGTATGGGTGTGGGCCTAGCGAGCTTGGCTTATGTTAACTTGGTTACAGCACGAATGGAATAGCTGCTGGCCTGGTCATTCTTTTTGTGTTTTTTTTTTTTGGTTCTTTGGATTTTTGGGGGCCCAAGTTACACACTTTGTATGCTGCATATGTGTGGCGCACACACTCAGACTTACGGATATTTGGTTTTTTGGGAGGTGAATGGCCGCAACTGTCGTTGCCACTTTGGTAACACCGTGGCGCATCAAACGTAGCAGTGGCGGGCCAAAAACCAAAAGCCAAAGCCACAACCTCGTCGTCATCATCATCATTTCATCATGAAGACCATGGCGGATCCCAGTACTTTTGGCGCACAAAAGGAGGTTGGAATGGGTGGGGAGCTGTAGGATAAGTACACGGGAGAAATATTCCGTTGTTTTAAAACAAATATTACAGATTAAACTAATAGTTAATATGGCTAACTATTATAAAATATTATTCGTATATAAATAAATATTTAAATAAAAGGTTAAACTCCAGTAATAATTTTTTCTCAATGCAAAAGAGTTGGAGGGCAGGTCAGGCGGCGTAACGTTTAATTTGCTTTGCATTCTGTTTGGCCAAACTCCAACAGCGTCGATCGTTTTGGCCCGAATGTTTGGAAGCCTGGCTTAGTGACTGACGGACCAAAGTGAGGGACGTCACTGCCGTTTCTGCTTCTGATTTCTGCTTTTGGCCCGAACGTAACTCACGCATTTTTATGACCACACAAAAGTCTTGGCCTGAAGTTTAAGGGTTTTCGCCAGCTCTTCGTTTTGTTTAATTTTGTTTGTGAGATTTCTTCCCACACTCCGATTCCCAGTGATCCTCAAACGAAGAGCCCGTATCATAATGTGTTGCCAACAAAAAAGTGAAGAAGATATTCTATCCGTATCTAAGAAGCTTTTGCTTTTATACTGGAACTAAACTGGAGCGATTTGTTGGTGGGGGCGTGGTGGGTGCGTGATGAATGTGATTTCGGAGGCAATTAAGTCAAATTAGTAAAAGCTAACAAATCATTTCTCTTAAGAATAAACCATAAGAAATATACATTTTATAACTACAACAATGTTTTCGAATGTTTAATTTTATTGAATTAATTATATGGGTGTTGCACTTTGTATGCTCTCAATGTTGGCCATATTTTGCTCTATTTTGCCATCTAGGTGGTCAGCGTGTAAAACTAATTTGGTTTTAATTCCTCCTTTCAACACATGTTCGTGTGTAATTTTTAGCCCGCCTCGAGGTATTTGACCCTTTGGCTCACAGCTGATTTATGGGAATTTGTACCTATTCGTATACCAATCCTTCTCTATGGTCTGCTGCTGCTTTTGAATCTGATTCTGATTTTGCCTCTGATTCTGATTCCGATTCTGCCTCAGCTTCTGCTTCTATTTCTATTTCAGCCGGAGTTGAATGTACGTTTTGCGTGAAAGTTTGTGTGCTTTGTTTGTTGCTTTGTACTGGGAATAGGTAGCACAAAAAAATTAACAAAACTAAAAAAAAAACGAAGCAGTAGAGGCGGAGCGCAGCCATAGGAAGAAAGCTAATTCATGACATGCTGACCATATTAATTTATCTTCTTTCTGCAAAAGCTCGTGCATGATTTGGCCATTACCACCAATGGAGTTTCCCCTTTCTTCCCGACCCAGTCCTCTGTCATTTACAGTCTAGCTTCTATAACCCAAACCACATTTTAGCACTAGATTCATTTTTATTTCTAATATTCTTAATTGGTTAAGATTGATCAGGAGTTTCTGTCATGAGTTCGTTTATTGCACAGGCTGAAAATTAATGTGACTTCTAATTACCATTATTACCATTATAGTGAAAGTTGGAGAAAATTAGATTTGGGAAAGTTGAATTTAAAGGAGTTAGACTGTATCTACGAAGGTATCGCCGTCATATATGTGATGGCCCTTGTCTCTTTGGTTTTTCTGTCCATTTCTGTGGTACAATGAACTCCGGTGCGTGAAATGTTTGAAGCTCTTCGTTCTTTTTGGTAACGAGATCATTGACACTTTAACGCGGAATGCATTAAGTTTGTTACCATGGCGAACGATCGCGGTCCGTGATTTCTTTCTTTTATTGGCATGATCGTGCACTCCTAATGATAAAGAAGTTCGTAGAAAGATAGATAGCGCTGCTCGGTTGAAGAAAGTTGATGGATGGTTGGCCATAAAAGTGCTAAGATGATGGATATGTTGCCATTCATATGAACTTTGAAGAGGTCATTTTCTGTTGGGGAAAATCAATTGGCGGCTTAGAAAGTCGGCTTAAATGCAAACACACAAAAAATGGGTCTATAACGTTCCGAGATTTCCATATTTAGTTTTAATTGGCTCTTAACTTTTGTGATATCTTAATAGATATCCAATATAATCAATAAAACAAAATTCCAACCCTAATTCTTATTAATGGAAATTTAATTTCGCTTGTGCTTAACATTTAAATGCTACACAAAGGGGAATTTAAATAATTATCCCATTCCGATGGCGTTTCACGAAATCAGCATGAATATTCGGTGATAATGCAAATGATTACAAATGCCCGGGCACAGTGGTAAACAAAGTCGGAGTTCAGTGACACATTATCAGAGGAGCAGAATGAGGAGGACCGGACAATCCGACAGATAAGACGTATCTGGACAAAAGGGAATTGTTTGGCATTGAAATCGGTGCAGAAAATTCTTTACTCTTGAACACGCCATAATTACTCCATTATAATGGAGCGGCAACAACTAAACCAATCCAAACTGAACTGAACTGAACTGAACTGAACTGATTGAGAGGCCGCAGAAGGCTGCAGGCTGCAGATAATGATTATGGTTTCAATTACCCGGCAACAAAGCGAGGGGCAAATGGGAGTTGGGGTGTCTAACGAACGCCCCGCAACAAAAGAGTAAACAAACATATATGTTATTATATATTGTGTGTATTTTTTTTCAATTTTTTTCCTGCTTCTTTTTGGACTTTTTAGTGGTGTAAAATATGCGGAAATGCATTTCTATGGACTTACTTACACACAAGTCAAACACCACAAGTCATGCCAGCCGGCGAAACTTGCATGTGAACAGATCGCTCTGTCTCCTTCGGTCGCTCCGTTTCCGTCTCTTTCTATATCTGATGTTCCGTCTTTTTCGCTCGGTTTGTGTTGGCCCGAAGATGACGATATTAATGTGGCTGCGGATGGTAATGATGATCATGATAATCATGTGAAAACCAAACCAAAGCCAAAGCCTCCGCCTCATCCGAAGAGCCTCCCATGGACCTGTTTGGGGCATAATAAGAACACCAAGCAATGCAGCTGCCTGCAGCAGCAGAAGCAGCAACAGCAGCAGCAGCAACTGCAGCAACAGCAACATCAACGCGATGCAGCTTGGCAATGCAACCAAAATGGCAACAACAACTACCAGGATTAGGAATGTATATAGCCAGGAATATGCGTTAAGATACATCAACATAAATATATTAAAATCTTTTTTATAAATATTTATTGCAATATAATTAATGTGTTTGAATCTGAAAGGTAATCAGAAAGGTTTCGAATAAACTTTTAGATAAGGAAACATTATTTTTGTAAACTATTTTTTAATCCCATGCATTTTAAATTGTATTATGCATAGGAGCTTCGAAGTTATATATCCTTTGCAATATTTAAATCTCATGTCGCTGCAATATTGATGTCTTGGCCATCCGCAAGCAGGATGCAACCCACGAGAGGAGGCGGCCTGCCCGGGGGGAGGACAGAGAAGGCTTGCAGACCGCTCTGATCAACCTATAGCCCAAGTAAATTACGACAACGACGACTGCAAGTCAACCAGTCAAGTCAGTCAAGACAAGAGTCATCTCTCAGCGGTGTGTGTTTGTGTGAGAAAAGTTAAGAAAGAAAGCAAGTTGCTGGCCAAGAAGAAGAAGCGGCAGAAGACGGCACAGTGAGGAAGAGGAGGCTGCCTGGGCTTTTTCTTTTGTTGTATTTACAAGCGGCCAAAGGTTCGTTGACCGTACAAATAGTGACCCACTAACATCCGCGAGTACGTTCACCCTAGTGACGTATTGCCTCCAAGATCGAAGAAGCAGCAGCAGCAGCCACAGCAGCACCAGCAGCCGTAGCCGCAATAGCCGAAGCTCCAACGAGGCCGAAGCGAACCGGGCTGAGACCTTTTGGGCCAGGTTTACTCTTCCGAGTATCCGCCGAGTCTCGAGTTGGCTCGAAACGAACCTCGGAAATCAGTTGTGGGCTTAAGAGTAGCTCCGTCGAAGCTTAAGAGCTGGCTCAGTGTCCGAACCTCTCCGGGGCACTCTTGGCCTGTTTTGGTTTTTCTCTCGGCCAAAATGCGGAAATGTTGCAAGTTACACACTCACTCTTGTATGGGTGTTTATTTTCATTTGGTGTAGTGTTTTTTTGTGGTGTGTTAATCCCATCGCAGCGGACATCTTCATCAGGCTAGATTAAAAGCAAATTGGATGGCGAGCTCTGTTCTCTGCACCTCTCTCTTTCTTTCGGCCAAAGTGATTTTGGCCCTGACCATAAAAATATTTGTTGCAGCAATCAATTATGATCTCGCCCCATCTGCGATTGTATGTGTGGCCTAGGGCACACTTGGAAAAATAATAATTTCTTTTCATTTTTTATCAGGCAATTAAATTGGTTAAGTGTATAATTAATACTTTGTTCATTATATTTTAAGTACCTACTACTTGTCAAGTGTCAATCGTGATAAGATTTGATTAATTTTTAATATGAAAATTCTTAAAAGACATCTTCAACTCAGAATTATTCCTGTTTTGACTCACAACCTATCTCACCTCTTAGAAGAAGGTTGCTAAACTATTGCAAGGTTCGTATTCAGGTACAAAAATATAAATCCTTTAAATAACATAATAAGAATGTTGCAGGCATCATCATCCGGTATCTCGCGGTGTGGCACCTCGCTTATCTACTCGACCACACCTTTCCTACGGCCGGGTCTTGTGACCTTTAGCAGCCTTGACAATTGCCGACGCCTTTGCCTTTGCCTCAAGTTCATGCCTGCTGGCAAACCTGAATTTGCCACATGCGGTGAAAGTAAAAATTCATAATTTTCACCCGCCCCCTCCCTTGTGCCAAAGGTGTTGTTGTTAACATTTTACCCAAAGAGGCCATAAAAATGGCAAACCAACTGCGCTCAATGCAGCGGCGGCAACATTGCAACTGCAACACCACACTGCCAGCAGCAACACCATAGCTGCAGCGTTGGTGGCAAGACCAACACCATCACCACCACCACCACCAAATGCAATGGCATGCAGTTTTCCAAGCCCCTTTTTACCACTTCATTAGCCAACGAGCGGGTCGAATTCGGTTGTCGGTTTTTGACTTTGGCTTCGACTATATTTTTTTGGGCCTTTCTTTTACTTTCATTCGCCCGGCGAGGAGTTTTCCGAATAATTTTGCCACCAAGGTGTGGGCCTCGGCAAAACATTTTCCATTCCTCACAGTTTCCAAGGCTGAGGCCGCGTTGATCATGAACATGACACAATATTATGGATTATGAGGCGCCTCAGTACACAGAAAACATTTTAAGATTATTAAGGGTATAATTTTAAAATCAACCTTGTTCCAAATCACAGTCTTTGCATAAGAAGTGAACTAAAGCAATATTTAAAAGGCGAAGTTGATTTTATCTTAAGTGTTTTATCAGTAAGAGTTTTCTATATCCAAATATGGATTAATCTAAAACATATGGAAATTTCCAGGATATATACTAATTATTTTTAGAACGTATATAATTCTAATAATATTATTATTATTTAAATAAGATAATTATGTAAAATTGAATATACCAATTATCCTTGAATATCAAAACTATCCTTTTCTTCTAGTGTATTCATTGGTGGTACGGGTTGTCAATCGATTGTGTGTTTTTGTGTGTAAAAGAAAGATATTTTGTGGCAAAAACATTTCTATTTCTATTTTGTCTCCTTTTGCAGGAGTTCATAATTTAACGTTTATTTATGAGTTGTCAAATAGTGTGGTACGTGATGTGTCGGTATTGTTTTGTAGGATACTTCAAGTTCAAGGCGCCGGCGCCGTTTAGATCAATTTGATATTTATGGGTTTATGCAGAAATTTGTCTGTTCCCAGGCAGGATCAGGATGTTCAGGCCCACACACGTTCACGGATACCAGATTTTTGATCATGAATGAATAACTGCAGGCGGGGGAGGACATTCAATATGGATCCTGACAGCCTTGAACTTCAGTTCAGCAGCTGCCGAGGCTGTGGCTGCTGCTGCTGCAGGGCATCTTCCATCTGATTGGGCACATGGGAAAGTGGCTAAGCTTTTGGGGCCAGGATCAAATGACTATTGGCAGCTGGCTGCCTCAGCTTCCGATTCACACGATCCCTGCTTACTGAAGCGAGGCCAAGTGAGGCTACCAAATTGGCTAACAATTTTCAAGTGGCTGATGCTGCCGCTGCAATCATTGGATTAATTTTAATATGTCCATGGACTGGGCTGTTTTCGACCCAGCTAGAAGCGGCAGCATCTATGATTATGGGCTCACGGCATCGATGCTGAGCCAGAGTTGGAGTCGGAGTTGGACTGGCCATACAAACACATGTACATAAATGTAGCAACATAGCTGCCACTGGAATTGCGACCTCTTTGGCGCTACCAACACGGCTGTTGTTGCTGCTGTTGCTGTTGCTGCTGCTTTAGCTGTAGCTGGTTACGAAACCCCAAGAAAAACTTCCGCATTCATTTAAGATCATTTCTGTCGTTTGCTGCTCCAAGTTGTTGCTGTTGCTGTTGCTGTTGTTGCTGCTGCTGCTGTGGCTGCTGATGCCGGTGCAAGAGTTGCAAGTTGCAACAAGCATCAACACAGCCCCCCTCATTTGGTGTTGCTTGTCTGTTGTTTGCTATTATTAATGCCGCCGCCACCACCACCGACGTCTCCAGGTATCCAGGTGCCTTTAGCTGCTGTTTTCTTCATTTGCTGTTTTCGCGAATTTATGGATCGGGGAGCAACTCCAGCGCTCACACACATGTGACTCCGACGGATCGAATGGATCTATGGACGCGGAGCCAGTTCGTCTGCATCCAAAACTTAAGCGCCCAATTGACAAGGTGTTTTGGTGATTGTCCATACCGGATTGTTGTTCCTTGTTGGTTTGGTTTCGTTGGGTTGTGCTGTTGATGTCATACTCGTGTGGCCAGCGGACCAAGGTACTGGATAAGGCCGGGAAACGAAGGATGCGGAAATAATTTAATTTATCTGAAGAAGGTGTTGAAAATGCATTAAAAGTGCACCTCCTACAGTAATTGGGTTGAATTGGTTCTATTAAAACAAAAATTAACCACAACTTTACAAATCGATTCCGTTAAACGAGTCGATTAATCAACTCGAATATGATCCAGATTGGTAAGCTTCCGGGAAGACTTTAACCAGTCCTGCCATAATCAGGTCAAGTCTTCCAGCTCCATGACTGGAGTTCTACCCATTTCTTTCGCCTCTGTTTGGTCTGTGCCGCCTTGGCAATAAATTCACACTAACGGAGCGATCTGGGAGAGAAGTCAACGAAAAAGACTTTTACGTTCATCAATAATAAGTACCGTTAGCAAGCCTCCCGACTTGGCCAGATGACCAAATGTGCAGTCGTGTGACTGTCAAATGTGGAGGCATGCGTCAATAAATTACCTAGAAGCGCACCCAAGAGAAGGCCAGAAGAAGGAGCCGGGCTTCTTCGGGAGAAGGCCAAGAACGAGAAGCAACTGCATCGGAAAGCAGCAGCAGCAACAGCAAGAGGAAAAGAAGAAGGCCAACAAGAGGCAACGGTATATTATGCAATCACAGCATGAATGAGACACTCTTGACCGAGTTTCCATAGCCAGGCAATAACGGTACCACGACACATGCGACAGCTGACAAGTGGCCCCAACCGGAGAACCAGAGAAATGGAGAACTGGAGAACCGAGTAGAGACAGTCGGGCCAAGTTCCAGGCCCAAGCTCAAGCTCACAAAGAAAAGCGCCCAGGGGGAAGAAGGCAGAAGGTGGAAGAGACGTGGAGGGCACGGCCAAGAAGCGACTAACGGGTTCTATGCTGTTGTGGGCCAATCCGGCAAGAAGGAAGCGAAGGCGGGAAGCGGGGCTGGCCAACTCGGGAGATCGAAATGCAGGGCGCTCGCCAATTATGCAAACAATGCTCTAGGAAAATAAACAACAGAAAAGAGATAAAAACTATGAAACATCTATTACATATTTTTTATAGAATTATATAATAGGTTTTAGTTAATTCCATTGTAAAATAAATCTTTCAGTTGCATTTATTTATTTTTAAGCAAGGTGATGACAGGAGTGGACAGAATAATAATATTGTTGGTTAAGCTTGTATAATTTTGTCTAAGTACAGACGGTATTGCTTTTTTTGTAAATTAGTTACTCAGATGGGTCTTCACGAGGGAAATCAAAGGAGCAGCCGTGGGCATGGCGGGATGCTCACCAGCACTGCCAGCAATATCGATATGGGTATACTTGATGGGTGTCTTGGAGTCCAGGCCATGTTTGTCCAATCCCGAAGCCACGATCATAAATGCAGCTGGCACTTGGTGGCCGCGAGGCGTCTTCACCGATGGGGCGTTATTGGCCTGCACCAGATCCTCGCCAATCACACGACCGGCATTGAAGGCAAAATCACTGGGACGCAGAATGGAGACCTCGAAAGGTTCGCCAAAGGCCTGGCCAGCAGCCTGCAACTTCCTGGCGTGATCCTCGCGTTGAGCCACGCTATTGTCGATGGCAATCGACTGACCCTCGCCGGCGGAAATGAAGGCATGACCCGTCAAAGTGGCAATGGTGAAAATGTGGGGATCGGGAAGATTCTGTTCAAGGACCATTTCCTTCATACGGCAAAGAGCATCCGTCATGCACATCCTGCCTTCGGCGTCCGTGTTACCGACCCGGACATGTAGTCCAGAGCGAGCGGTGATAATCTCGTCGGCCACATAGCACTCCTCACCCACGTTATTGCGAACCATGCAGAGTGCGCCCACCACATGAATATCGGCTGGCTGGAGCTCGTTCACCACCTGCATAAAACCGGCGACAGCGGCAGCTCCACACTTGTCCCGGGACATACCGGCCATCACACCACCGGCCTTGATATCAGCACCACCGGTGTCGTAGGTCACACCCTTGCCGACCAGCAACAGGGTCTTCTTCGCCGGTTTTGTGGTCGGCTTGTACTCCAAAAAGATGATGCGGCCACGATGGCGCTCCACGACATCTGATGCACGATTAACAGCAGCGAAGAGAGGATACTCCTTCTGCAGGACTTTCGAATCACTGACCACGTTCACAGTCAGTTTATCAAACAGGGGTTTGAGGTACTTCTCCACCTGGATGGGGGTCATGCGCTCGGGATCTCCTACCCCGATATCGCGAGCCACGAAGCGACCTGCCTCCAGGATCAGGGCTTCTTTGAGGATCTCGTCAGCCTTGGGGTCGTCAATTTGAAGACTGAGGGTGGTCACGCGGGGCTGCTTGGAAGCTCCAGCCTCACGCAATTGAATAGGCTTGAAGTATTTAAGAAGGAAAACATTGATTATATAAAAACCATGGTTTTAGATTCTACAAATCTACTTACCACATAAAGTTGCTCCAAGGCACCGAGGACAGTGCAAAGCTCTACCTGAGGAAAGCGTTTCACCTTAGGGACAAACAACAAGGGAGTTTGGAATCCAGCCTTTAGTGCCTTTTGCATTGACTTTTTGGCTGCCTCCTGGTAACTCCTAACATCATCGTAGTCAGTCAGTTCCGGAACCGGAGCATACACGACGGGCTGGTCGATATTGGCAGCCTTGAAGCAAGAGATGCTGCTGTCAAAGGACTTGTCGAAGCAGCGATGTTCCTCGAAGGTATCCTTCAATTCACTGGGCACCGCATCGCGGTCAATGATGCAGAGGCAATCGCTGTTGGTCCGGCTCACTAGCTTGTTAAGCCGGAGGGTGCAGGGCAGCATTCTAGAGGGTAGCAGGAAGTACGTTTTTTATTAAAATACTTTACAAGTAATTCAGGGTGTCAAGGTTTTGACATTGACATTGAATGTCATTTTATTGCATTCTTTCACGCCATACAATTTTATTATTTGATTGGATATAAAAATCGGTGGGTTTTGCACAAATTGAAATTGGTTTTTTGATTTCATTTAGTTATTTCTTCGACTGTTTATTAACCCCCATTTCTTTTGCTCAAAAGCAAATACACCCATGGCGGTTTCCCCATTATTTCCATTCCTGGCGCTGAGATTATCTTAACTTTGAAATGCAATAAAAAGACTGAGATAAGCCTTCAATGACCATTATAAAATAAGTGGTTTACTCAAAAAACATGGTAAAAAAAAAGGAGAAAAAGTACTACATTCTAAAGTATTAGATTCTTGATAAAATCTTGTTAAACTTATTCTGGGGTGTTGTCTTGCCAATGATTTCAGTAATTCCAATCAATTTTGCAATTTATTGTTATGATAAAAGTAATCTCACTTTTTGAAAGAATTTCAATTGTATCAAGTACAATGTGGAGCAATTAATTAGCAATCGGTAATCGGGGCGACATAACTTAACCCTGTTTATTTAAAACACTCCCACTATTTTGTTAGTATTTAATACTTACTTTTCAATACCCATATTGAGGACTTAAAGGCAGCAACACGACTCGATCGATCGGCAAGTGGGGCGTCACTGAACTTGAACAAAGCTTGATGGATTGCAGCTGGAAACTGGGGGCTTGGGAGCGAGATCTGGAACTAAAAAGTGGCGATAAGGTGCCTTCAAACACTTGGAACGGTATTGATAACGCTTTGGGACGCTTTGCAGTGGTCTGCCTGGGTGGCCAAGCTTTTATACATTTGAGAAGCGAGAACTTTGGTTAAATTGGAAGCGAGCGAAAACAAATTGCACGAGCGATGAATAATCGCCTGTATGATCACACTACCCTGAATTGTAGCCCCAATTTATAAAAACAACAATAAAGGCAAAGTCTACTCACGTTGCCGCACCTCACCTCGCTTGGATCAAATATTTCCTCTTGCCAGTCACGTCCACGCTGGATGCAGTTTCTGTGCCAAAACGCGAAAACAATAGCAACCCGATATACCACATTCACTGCCAGACCAGCCGGCGTTTAAAGCTTTCAAATGCCGGGCCAGCTGTTTTGTCGTTAGCCCATGTTGCCAACTGCCATGAATAAGGCAAAAAAGCTTCCAAAATCATTATGAAAATGATTTCTTCAAGTTTTTGGTGCCTTGTGGGGCTCTATAGAGTTCCCCTTAGTTTTAAAATGACTAAATTATCATTATCCTACCCCCTTTCCGATTAAAAAAAACTCGAAAACCTAACAGATAGACACAGAATTTATTCACCATTGATGAAGCTTTGAATGTCATTGATTAGTTGCGGTAGTTGCTTGGCCTCCAGGACCAACAGTTTCCTGTAGGGTGTCATGACAGCATCGCCCTCCAGCCAATCCCCAGACATGCCGGAATCTGTTTCCGAAGCCACTGAATACTCAAAGGATATCTTGGCTCGGTCCGAAAGTAGCTCGTCCTCGGCGTTGGTGTAGTTATCCTCAGCCGGTTTGCCCTTCTTCGCTTCTTTCCGATAGAACTTAACCAGAAGGAACAGACTGCCAAAGTCAAACTTCATTTTCTTAGCCTTGGCGGCATCTATTTCCTGCTGCAGGTTCTGCAGAAGAGGCACCGAGATCTGTGCTGGGATATTAATGAAACGTTCGTTGATGAGGAATCCCACATGCCGCTGCTCATTGTCCAGAAGTTCTTTTAACTGCTGCTGAACACTTTCCGAGGCATGTGTCTTGGCTCGATCCAGTAAGTAGGTGCGCAGCTGGGCAATACTGGGCTGGTCCTTCTTGGCCGTCAAATTCAGAACGGAGGTGATTCCGAAAACTGTGCCATCCTCTACCATGTTGTCATCATCCGTTTCGCTAACGGGCTCGTCATCATCGCACTGGCATATTACGCTTCCTACGTAGTTTTGTGCTACATACAGATTTTATTAATTAAGATTATTTTAACAATAAGTGGGAGCATTCTTACCAATAATCAAATCAGCCATTTGGTTGCAATTGATGTGGGCTCGCAGGAACAGGCGCTGCAGCAATTGGGAGATACCCTGGGCATCTGGATCCACCGGGGCACGGCCTTCGAAATCTATTTCAACTTCCTGACATTTAAGCGCTTAAATATTTTATTGTTTATGAATTTCAGGGACTCCACTCACCTCGTTTCCTCTGTAAGCTTCTGGATGCGGTTCGTCATCGTCGTCATCATCACTTGAGCTGGATTCGTTACCGTTAGGGTCCACTTCCATATCATTCAGTTTCTTTTGCTTGCTTGCAGACATTTTATAGTTATAATTTTTATTTAATTTAAAATTGCTGAAGTTCCAAACAAAATGCGGCTTGCACAGCTGTTTATTAATCACACGTGTTGCTTCGCGTTGCCAACTGCTTCAAATAGTTAACAGCTCTGTTAAGCTATGTAAAAAAGACGGGACGGCACTGTTCTGTTATATTAAATTCAAAGATACTTTTTATTATTAAATGTCAAACTGATTCAATATTGGCCATGAGTTCAGAAGAAACAATGTACTTTTTAGAAAAAAGTTAGTCTAATAGAATTGACAACCAAAATAGATTTATCTAAATGATGCACCAGAGTCACGTATCCACTTCTTCCTTAATTTTTAAACGCTCTTCGTACTGCTCCTGAGTCAACAAACTCGCCTTGATAGCATCACAGTTCTCGATTTTTGGGAGAAGAATGGCAAAGTAACCAGCTCCTTCGGGAAGTTGCTCCAGAAGCTTCGGCTGTACCACCAAAGCAGTGTTTACCTCAACCAGCTTTCCGCGAATACAGCTGGGAACCTTGTAGGTTTCTCCGTTTTCGGTGGTGAGCAGGGCTAGAGTGGATTCCGCTTGGAGTATCATTCCACCCCTTTTGGCCTTGCCTTTTACCACATTTTGGCTTCTGTCTACGTTACCAACGTCGAAATTAACCGACGATATGCCTTGGGTAAAAGCAGGATGGCCAGGAGCCAGGCAAATAAGACATATGCGATTCGAGTGGTATAGTACTTGGTAGGGGACCTTGCCCTTGAAGTAGTAGTATCTGGTGAAGAAGCGATCCACGACGCTGGGATAGTTTACATCGAAGCTATCTGTTATGGAGCTGACAGGCTGGCCACAAATTGTTTGCTCCTCGGGCTCGAAGTAGAACTTCTCCAAGGGGTCCTCCACTGAAGCGGTCATCTTGGGTGCTACTGGTGCTCCTGCGAAAGTTTGTCCTTATACTGCTGCTGGCGTTCACGGGCTTTAGCTCTATTGGCTGCCGATCGGGCTATGCGTTCTCCCTTTAGGCACTTGACCACCTTGTCGTCGATGCTGTTACAAACGCCAACAAACTTGGCAAAAGCGTGCTGCAACATTGTTTATTAAATTGAGTCTTGATGGATTTTTAAATGACTCACATTCTGATGGCAGGCCTGAAGCTCTTCGATCAGTTTATTGCAAGCGGGTGTGTGCAGATGGGCCGAGAGATCCGTATGCATTTTCAGCTTATCCAAGTTTAATTCCGGCCCCGATTTGTGCTTGTTGTTAGGTAATGCGATAACGATAACGATAGCCTAACGCCGGCAGCAGTCAGCTGTTTATGTTTAATACTGACAAAATACTAAACGTTCATGTGAACGTTATTTTTAGGGTTTTTGAAAAAACGATCTGTTTTTTCGAAAAATAAATCTAGAAAACATATTTCTTTAGTTTTTCAAGTCATTTATGCAAATGTTAAAATTGTTCAATTTGTTATTTTTTAGGTTCTCCTTGACAAAGAGGATCTTTTGGTTTTCCAATATTTCTATAAGAAAGTAAAGTAAATCCATCTTGTTCCATCCATCGTGTTGGCCCTTTTAACTAAAGCCATTTTACCCAAAATATTTTAATGTCTTTTTCATTTAAGCTTGAAATGACATCTAGGATATTTAATTTATAGCTGAAACTCCCTTATCAATATCCCCTCGTTAATTAAAAAAAACATTATTGGTTGGGGTTTTCTTTGTTTTTATTTAGTTGTGTATTTCACCCGCTCTCACAGTTCATTTTTACGTAGGTTTTCAATGTGTAAAATTGATTATGATTTATTTATGTGTATACGCGTTGCTCACGCTCGTCAACAAGTTCTTTTTATCATTCATGTGTCTATGTTATTAATGATCAAATAAGTTACATTTTTATTATCGTCTTCACTGTTTGCTTTTATCAAAAAAAGTCTTATCAACTACGGCATCGTCAGGGTCAAAAACCAAAAAACAAAAACCAAAACTTCAATATTTCATTTGCTCAAATCTCACTTCTCATATATTTATGTATATCTCAGATCTCAAACTCAAAATTCGGCGCTGTTGTCGACTACTACTAGTTGAGGAAAGAATAGAAAAAAACCGATACTGGGAAATTATAAGAGGATGTTGGCCAATGAGGGGTCGGATTATGTGGGTTAGAATTCGTCGATTGATCGTCTATAAGTTATTTGCTCTCAGTTATGGGTTAATTGTTGATTTACTCCTATCTAAAGGACTCACTGTTCCCTCTCTACTCGATTAACGAAGATAATACAGGTGTATTCTGTGTGTGATTGTGTGTTTGCTCTCGATATTTGTTTAGTTTCCCTCTCAAAAAGCTCTCAGTTCGGTTAAGTATTTAAAAAGAAATCAAAATTAAGTAAGATCTCCTGCAACGCGGTTGAAATAAAATCGCCCGCTCACTCTCTCTCTAGCTCCTTTTTATTCTTTGTTCAAACAAACATTTTCTGTGTTTTGTCTTCCGCTGTTGTTCTCTACAGATGTATTTTGGGGTTACTTTAACAAGGATTCGCTTTCTCCTTGGCCCTGTAAGTGCTACCCCTCTCTCTAACCTTCTTTCTCCATTTCTCTAGTCTTCCTCGATATTAATTCCCTATAGACGGTTACCGGTGCCGATGTCACATTCTCTCTATCTCTCACTAAAACAAACTAAATGGCAGGTTTACTCCTTTTTAGGAGCCAGGACCTCAACTCGTCTTTTTCGGATCAGCCTGGTTGGAGCTCCGCTGCTCGTTCTGTGCCTGATCCTGCTGGGCTTCGATGCTAGCCAGGGCCGACTCGGACATCTTCTTGTACTTTCCGGCCAACTCGGGCAGCTCGTAGGCAATGGCCACGTCCAGTTTGGTGATCGGACAGCCGCGGAAGTAAGTGCAGGTTTCTGTCAGTTTCTTGAACTCGTACAGGGGGTTCAGGCGGAAGAAGTCGCGATAGACCTCCGGATCCGGCAGATCGTAGCGCGAAATATTCGTCAAAGTGGAGAGGCCCTCATAGATGTGATAGTTCTGAGGATGATCGATAATGTCGTCGGCGATGCGCTTCTTGTTTCCGAACAACGTCTTATGGTTGTAGAACGTGTTCAGGTAACAGTCTACCATCTTGGCGTGATTGCGAACACGCACCTGTTTAAATATGATAAATAAAAAATTATAATAGATAAAAAAAATATATATAAAGCGAGCAATCAGTCAAGATGAAATATAACGTATACGCCTCGTTACTCACCGCAAATCGTCGGGCGCTGGCAATCTTGTGCTCAATCCTCTTATCAATCGCCGTGCGCAGATCACGCAGGAAGGCACGCTCCTGGGCAAGCAGCAGCCGGGCCGGTGCACCATCCTGGTAGGGATTGGTCCACAGCGAGGTGGTGTACATTAGCGGCGGCTGGGCGGAGGACATCAGGGGCGAGATGTTCCAGATGAGAGCGCCCTGGACGCGCAACAGCTCCTCAGGCTTGACGGTATCAGCCTTGTTGAGGATGATGCGCGTCTGGTACTCGCGTCCCTTCAGCTGGTCGAGAATAGCCTCCGTCTCGGGACCCACATCCAACTTGGCCGGGTCGTACACCAGAAAGATGATGTCCGCCCGATCGATGAACCACTGGCAGGCGTCGTTGAAGGGGAAGACGCGGGATACCTGCTTGCGCACTTCTAGAATGCCGGGTATCTCAACGATGTTGACCTGAAAAAATCGCATTTGTATTTTCATTTACATTCACATTCGAATTCTCATCAGTATTCGCTCTCGCCTAGTGCTTAAATTTAGTAATGCTGCCTTTGCTATTTTCCCCATTTTACTATTTTCATTTGTCGGCCGCCCTGCCATCCCGCATCAATTTATTAATAACGAAATTAATGCAGACTGTGCGCTAAAAGCTATAAATTCTGTTTGGCAGGTGGCCAGAGGCTTGCAGTTTCCCAATCGTCGGGCTGTTGTTGCCCAGGGATACAAAGTTAATGTCCCGGTGCCCCAATAACCCGCACCTGTCTCTACACCGACCCGGTTATTATTTCAAAGATTTGCTTACCTTTTCGAGCAAGATTTGCTTACCTTTTCGAGCAGCTTGCTCTTAATTTTAAGTCCTCGCAGACGCTCCTCCAATCCTTGGCCGAACTTCTGCAGTCCAGAGAAGGTGTAGTCCGCCGCCAGCTGGGTACCATCAAGAACCTCCGTCTCGTTGCCCCACATCAAGATATTGAAGTAGGCCGGAGAGGGTTCAGCACCTGTTGCATATTGAATGAGGAAATAATTTTTACAATTTTAGCTGTAATTTAGGAATTTAGAATTCGTATGAAAACAAAGTTTACTTACCCGTCCTGAGCGAATTCGGTGTGTATTCATTATCGGTCAAATAGTTAAGGATGGACGACTTGCCACCGGACCAGGGACCCATGAACAAGATCAGAGGCTTGGAGAAGATCTCCGGATCGCTAAAGTGACGATTGCTCAGTTCGCGGTATTTGTAGACAGTCTCCAGGGGTTTAATGGCATTCTCGTAGATGCGCTTGATATCACGCAGGATGATTTCAGCCACATTATCGGTGGCTTTTTCCCGGGCATTGAACTCCTCGTCCAACTGGAGAAGCTCCGAGATGTGCTGACGACTACGGCGGTTTTGTGGGATTTCTCCTTCCTAAGAGATGGATTCTCAAAACTAATGCGAATACTTAAATGATTTGATAATAGCTCACCCAGAGAAGTTCATCTTCCGGTTTGGTATCGTCATCATCGTCATCATCATCGGCGGTTTCCTTGGCAGCATCGGCCTGGGGCTCATCCTGAGCTTCTTCAGATTCCACAGCATCTTCCTGGACAGTCTCTGGTTCCTGGGGAGCAGCTTCCTGCTCAGTGGAAACCTCTTTAGCCTCCTCCACTGGAGCTGCCTGTTCCTCTTCCTTCTCTTCTACAGACTCTTCTTTTTCTTCCTTGACAGGCTCTGGTTCGGGTTCTTTTTCTGCCTCGACCTCGACTTCAGCCTCTGGTTCCGGTTCCTGTTCCTTTTCAGCTTCTTCTTCGGCGGATTCCTCCTTGACGATCTCCTCTTCTACGGGGAACTCTTCGGCGGGACTTGGAGGAGCCTCGATGTCCAAAACGGGAGCAGCATCCACTTCACGCTTGCTGCGCTTCTTCACTGCCTCCTTCTGATCCTCATCATCATCATCGTCGTCATCATCGGCGTTTTCGCCACTGTCCTTGTGATCATGCTCGTTGGGAACACCATCGCCATCGACATCCCCATCGTGTTCATTCAAGATGCCATCACCGTCCAGATCTTCGTCCTTTTCATTTGGCACACCATCGCCATCAAGGTCCTCATCCTCTGTAGAAGTTAAAAATCTTTTAAATAATTGTTTCTTAGAAATTCAACAACATAAACCCACGAGAATTGTTGGTTCCATCGCCGTCCAAGTCGTCGTCCTTTTCGTTCCTAACACCATCTCCATCCAGATCTTCGTCCTCTGAAGTGTACAAAAATATAAATTTAGTTTGTATCTTTACTAAAGTGGCACAAACCTACCATGATTTACTTTGCCATCACCATCGAGATCCTCATCTTCATCATTTTTCACACCATCACCATCAAGATCTTCATCCTCTGTTGGAAAAAATAATATTACACTTTTTTTTATATTACAACATATTTTGAATAATTGAGTTACCATGATTGACAGTGCCATCGCCGTCGAGATCATCATCTTCGGTATTGGGCACACCATCGCCATCCAGATCATCATCCTCTAAAAATGTATAGAGTGAAAATTAAAAGATTTGAAAATATTTAAATATGAAATGGCAGCTGAAAAGCAAATATTATTAGAGTGCTGCATTAGTGAAATAGCTGAAAATTTGACAGAGCTTTAAAATTTAGCAAATTATGTTTCTAAATTGTATAAGCTATAAAAATAAACATATAATTATTAAGAGGCTTTAAAAAGGAACGTTATTAGCTTTTAAATAATAAAAACCAATTATGGAAGCATTCGTACCATGATTGGGGGTGCCATCGCCATCTAGATCATCGTCCTCTGAAGGAAAAAAATTTAATTAATATATATTAATATATTTGACTTAAAAAGACTTACCGTGATTCGCCTTTCCGTCGCCATCGATGTCTTCGTCCTTGGAGTTTGGCACACCATCGCCATCGATGTCCTCGTCCTTGGAGTTGGGCACACCATCGCCATCGATGTCGTCGTCATCTTCATTGGGTATGCCATCGCCATCGATGTCATCATCATCCTCATTCGGTATGCCATCGCCATCGATGTCGTCGTCCTTTTCGTTCGGTATGCCATCTCCGTCAATATCATCGTCCTCGTCATCGGGAATGCCATCGCCGTCTAGGTCGTTGGCACTTTTCGCGTCCTCTGTGGAATCCAATTCGACAGTTTCAATTTCTATCGTATCTTTTTCATCAATCGAGAATAGCCCACCATCATCATCATCGTCGTCGTCGTCGTCCCCCCGTGGCTGATCGGATTGTAGCTCTCCAGATCCATCCCTGACACCATCTAGAATTATAGCATTATGTCAGTTGTACCCCAAAATGATTCATAAATTTGTTAATTTAATAGATATAAAATTTCTTATCTCTGTCATGACACCATGATTTCGCTCTGATCTTTTCCGATAAAGTATATATATTTAATTTATGTTTAGTAATGTGGGCTTGGGATAAAGTAGAAATCTCTTATAAATCTAGAGGCGCTTTCTTTATTAAATGATTCAAAATGTAGACAAGATACTGTGTCTTTTTTTTAATATATATAAAGAAAGAAACATAAATAAGAGTGGTTTTTAGGTTTAAATTTGTCTTGTGAGATGAAATACATACATTTAAGAATGTAAAACTTTAATTAAATTAATAGTTTTTATCCTCTTACCTGTTTTCAATTCATTTATGGCCTTTTCAATATAGGGTCGACATTCTGATTCGCTTGGTCCGACATCGGCATTAACAAACCCAACTGCAAGAAAAACCATGAAATGTCACCGGTCACATCATTTGACAGATCAATTTGTAATACGAGTATAAGCGAAAGTATAAGATAGCCCCAAGAAAGACCCAGGAAAAGGCCCTAGGAAAGGCCCTAATGCTATTTTCATCTCTTCAGGCAAGAACAATTGCCGCACTTTCTCAGTTTGATGTCAGCGGCAACGCCGAGGTCATTCTATCTGTTCAAACTTGACATTATTTATGGTACTCGGCGCTGTACAAGCACACACTCTACGGAATAAATAAGTATATGCGGCGGATTTATGAATTTTATTTTTAAAAGATGAAAACTCAAACACATTTCGCCAGCTTGTGGATGAGTAAATTTCTGTACCATTTTTTTTGGCTGCTAGCCCACTTTGGCTTTACTTCTTTATTTTTGTTTCTCTTGGCCACCTTACTGTTTGCAACCAAAAAAAAATCCGGATGCGGGGGCGTACCTTTTGCAATGGAATATTCTACATCTTCAGCATTCGCTATTTAGTAATGGAAGGTCGTCATTTTGAGTGACGGTTTGGGTGGTGAGGTCGTCCAGCTAATTACTTTTACTCTGTTCTCTGTCATAAGGGGAGTATCTGAATGAGATCAGCATATCAACGATGACGGCTTAGACCATACATCATTAACCAATAATGCAATTAGGATCCAATTAAGTCGGAATTAAAATGGTTGGCCTACATAGTTTTTAATGTGCAGTTTGCCTGTCAGCGGGTAATTCGTTTGATTTATGTCTGGGCGATTTTGTGGGGGATGAAACTATTCAAGAAATTTCACATTTTAAAGCTATCCGCATTGATTGAATTATTTATACAAATTTTGCCGACCGCTCGCCTGCTGCCTGCATATTGTGTTTATGTTTCTGCAATCGAGCCCATCCCCAGCCTTGTATAATATAGTTCACAGCATTTGCGCCATTTCTCATTTTCCCCATTTTTTTAAGCTATTTTGCAAACTTGAGCAAACCAAACAAAATACACAGAGACATTTCGCACACAACCTATGGCATAGCAAAGCAGATAGGTTGAAAGAGCTCGTTGAGCGCAAATAAAATAATTTAAAAATTCTAATTTTAAAAATATTACAAACGATGACAACGACGAGCGGCCAAGCGGAGCAAAAATCTCAGCTCTCCCAGAAAAGAAGGAAAAGAACAATTTTTGAAAAAAAATCGGCAAAGGCAGAAGATGTATCTGTATCAGTGATGTGCCACTAGTGGTTGTCGTCCACTGACGTTTGCAGACACCAACACAGAACCCCCAAAAATATATAGAACGCACAAACTCAGGCAAATATTTTTAAACGTATATTAATATATATTTTTTCAGGCATTTTCCTTCTGTTTTTCTTGGCTTTTTGTTATAAAATTGCATAATGTGCCAGCCTGCCCAGGCTGCGTAAAGATCTGTCAAGAATGCTGAAGTGTCAACTTGCCCTTTGCTTTATATAATACCGGGGGACAGAATGGGAAAATTATGGGAAATACGCAAGGATTCTGAGGATCAAGTTAGGAAGTACTCACCATGATTGGAGACGGCGAATAACGTTAGTCCCAGAAGGAACCAAATTGTTAGCCGCCCCATAATAATCAAAACAACAAATTATCCTCGAGTTTCCAGCGTGGTCAACACGTTAGCCACGTCATAAATTCTCCTTGCAAGTTTTCCGTAATTATGAATAATTAAGGAAAATTAGAATTAACACTTTTGCTCGTATTCTGCATATATATCCGCTATATATGCGCTCGTTTAAATGCACTAAATGAAAGGGTAAAGAATTAAACAATTATTTGGGCCAATGGATAATATTTCTTTATTTTCTCTTGCTATGTGACTGTGTGTAGGATATATAGTATGTATGTTGGATATCTGGTGTTTATATATAGGTATAGCTATTCAATTAGGCTCGCACAAATTTTGTCACAGTTTTAGTTGGGTTCCAATTTTGCACTTGTTCGTTATTTTTTCACTTTTTATATCGATTATAAATTATTTAAAATATATTTTTTATTTATTTATGATTTAAAGTTTGAGTTTTCGCGCTGCCGTCAGCAAAATTTAACCAACAATCGTCGGCTGGGTAATCCTTAGTGTCCCTTTCGACGATTGTTAGCTAAATAATTTGCTTATTTCTGGCCGTCGTGGTCGTCTGTGCACGTCGTGTGCGTGTCGTTTTTTGAACAGGGCAGCTCGAATTTTTCCCAAACTGAATAGATCAGAAGACACATCTATTTTCTATCTAGATAGTCTGAAAGAAGGAAATTTCGGTGTTGCGTACACGAGTATACGAGACGATCTCTCCCGGTCCAAAACCAATTCGTAACTCAACATGCATATACCATGAATTTACCTTGTGACCGCGAAAATTATTCGATTTTGATATTTTCGTAGCACGAATTTTTGTCAAAAGCACACACAGTTGAGTGAGTGAGTGCTGATGCTGGTGCTCTGCTCATTTTCGATTTTCTATTTTCTCCGCTCTCTTCTTAAACTTTCTAAAAATCTGAGAAAGGACCCGGCGGAAAATCGAGGCATGTACCAAGGATTCTGGGCATACATGTTCTTTAAAATAAATTTTATAAAATGTATAAATTAGTTCGGTTTTGGAAAAGATTTTCGGATTGATTGAACTTAGCTGGTATTAGATCACTTTCTCTCTCAACACTTTCGTTTTGGAGGAATGTTTAATTTTAGATTTTACGATGCTCATTCCTAATATTACTCAGAGTATCTTTTGAGCCAAAAGAAAAAAATAAAATTTAAAAAAACCAATAAATAAGAATATTTCGAAATATTGTAGGAAGCTTGAGTAGCATCCTGCGCTCTTTGGGATTTGTTTTGTGTCACAAACACTTAATATCCATTTCCCTCGGTCTCTCTTTGACTCTTTTTTTTTTGCTGGGAGGTATTCATCTCGGAACATGAGTGGAGATTATTAAAATCAAATGTTAAGGATTGAAATAATTTCAAATTCGTTGTAGCATTTATCATTGCTCATTTTGAATGGTTGATTACACGAACAGCCGTTCGCTGATCGTGTTCCAAGGTTTTCCCTCATTCAACCCATTTCACCTCACCCGGCCGCACCTCGCCGCGGACAAGTGCAAAAATGTCCCAAGTCATTGCGTTTATTAGCGTAATTAAGATTGGCAAATTCCCATCCAAATCGCGGCCGGGCAAGGAACACTCGTATACGTAATCCTCTATATATCGTTGGGTTATGCAAGACTCTGAAAACTAGATTGCTCACACTTCTATTGAATGGCTCATTAAGTTTTTGTTTTATTGGATTCTGAAATTTTATTTGTTTTTATTGTTTCCGTCTCGTCTAGTAATCTCCTCAATGTTTTTTATTACCCTTAGTTGCTATTAAATTAAAATTATTTTAAATACCTTAATCCTAACTGCAGTGTTCGGTCTAATCTTAGATTTTATGTCGTTTTTCGTAATTTAAAAATAATGATAAATATATGTATTTATTTGTAATTAGTGGGCTTCGTTGCCCTCTGACTTCTTCTTTGAACGTGTGCAATAATAACGATCGCTGTTCTCAATCCAATCGCAAACGTTTAGGACTGTATGGAAGGCTGTGCCCTCTTTGCATTCAAACTCGACTGGCTTCCCATGAACACAACGGAAGTACTGAAAAGTATTAGAAATTAAGTTGAATGTTTGATGTATTCTTATAATTCTTATTTTACCTTCCTACAATTAGGATGTGGCACAAAATCTCTGTTGGTGCAATCAATTTCGCTGGGGTCGAACTGTGTGCTCACTGATTGCTCTGGATCGACAATTTCTCCAGGATCTTCAGTGGTTTTCTCAGGAGCTGGTGTAGTAGTGGTAGTTGTTGTGGTGGTGGTCTTCTTCGGTTTTTTGGGTTTCTAAAAGTAAAGGATTTAGTTAATAGCAATCAAAATATATTATTTTAAAGCTTTTAACCTTTGTAGTTGGTTTGGGGGTGCTGCTACCCAAAGATGGCACAGGTGCTAAAGTGGTGCTAACTGAACTAGATGTTGGCTGGGGTTTTGGCTTAGGTCTGCGAGTGGTAGTGGTTGTTGGTTTAGCTTGCGCGACTGGACCCTCATCTGGATTTGGCGGTGTTGCAGGTGGTTTAGCCCACTCCGGCTATAAAATTAAAGTATTAATTAACACCATAATGATTTTCAGATTTAAAGAAAGTCATTTACTCTTGGCGTAGTCTCCCTGGTTGGCTCTGGAACCCGATAACTCTTCATGTTGTCGTATAGAATCTGCATGAGCCCATTCTTCCTTCCACATAATCCGTGAAAATCATCCATGTCAATGGCCCACGTCATGGCTCCAGCATACCCACGATTTTTGATGAAATCCATCTTGATCTGGACGGAGGCCTCATTTTCGTAACCCACCCACTGAGTGTCCTTGTAAGTGAAGGGAACCATTCCCGCATCGTCCCACTCCAGAGTCCATCCCTTGGACTTGTCCATAACCTCAGTGCAGATCTCGTAGTAAGCCAGGAACCCGCTTGCATTTGTGTACGGACCCGGGGCACCACCGCCAGCCTCCTTGTTGATGTAGGTGCCCATGTTGTAGTTTTTGTTGGAGTTGCTCAGAGTAAAAGTGCGTCCGTAGAAGGGAATGCCCACTACCAGCTTATTGGCCGGACAGCCCATCTCCTCCCACAGTGCCAGGCCGTCGTTCTTGGATATAAGATGTTTTTAACCAGAAACATTTTATTTTAAATCCCCTCACTTACCACATTCAGGCGTTCGTAGGCGTACTGGTCGTGTTTTCTTTTGTACAGCGGGCTGTGAACGTCGGCGAATCCGGCCCAGTTTCCACGAAGATCATAGGTCATAGCATGAATAGCGTCGAGCAACCTAAATACATCAGAATTTAATAATTATACCACAACGTAAATATTAGTAGGACTTACTCGCACAACTCTGGAACGTGGTAGCCCTCTTGAAGTCGGAATTTGGCTACAGGGACCGCCATGGTTATCTCCCAACCCTTTCCTTCGCGGTCGAAGGCTCGTCGCAATTCCTGAACAAAGTACAGGAACTTATCCTTGTCTCCAAAAGTACCACCGCGATCCGTGGCTCCCGGATACTCCCAGTCCAGATCAAAGCCATCGAAACTATACTGCCGCATGAACTGTACCACACTGCGTATGAAACTCTGGCGTCTTTCTCGTACAGCTACCATTTGCGAGTACTTGGAACCACCTTCGGCCCAACCGCCAACTGCCACTTCGAGCTTTACATTTGGATGAGTCTTTTTTAGCTGTGTGAACTTGCTGAATCCTCCTTGATCCACATCCAACTCCGGATCGATCACCAAAACATCCCAGCTTTTGTCGTTTACTCCAATAAAGGAGTATATAATATGGGTGCAAAGGTCGGTGGGCACATCCTCGAGTCCATATCGACCAACTCCGGGACGATACACAGCCCAGTTGCTGAAATAGCAGACGATCCGAGCAGGTTGGTCACCAGCCGAGACTCCACCTGGCCAGGAAGAGAGTACGCCCAGCACAAGAAGCGCCAGATAATGCACTGAAATAAAAAAAAATTTTTTTAAATAATAATATATGATTATATACTTTTTAAATTCCTTTTCCTGTTCCTGGTTTTATAGTCGTTATCTAGCATTTTTCAATTAAAAAGAATTTTTAGGAGCTATTAAAGTTCAAATATAAAGTGTTTTGACGTTTCAATTTAAACTTCTTATTTCGTAAAGTATTTTAAAATTGAAATTTAGTGTAATCATTAAGCGAAGAATTTTTTTTGGGTATTTAAAATCTAAAACCTTTTTTAGTGCTCCTACAATTCTTTTTAGCCTTTTCTCAGTACACGAATCGATTCCCGGCCATGATTACTTGTTTTTCAAGATCCACGCGACTTGCATATATAATAATTAAATGAAGTCCAAGCCCACATTGGTTTTACGGATTGTATTTATGGAACAGCTAAGGTTATGTGTCCATAATGCTGCAGGCCTCAAGTTCGTTCACCGATCTGCACTTTATATGCACGGCCAGGCTTACCCATTTCTTAATGCTCCTCCACAAAAACACCGGCTGGATCGGGGATGAGTCGAATATATATTTATATATCGGAGGGTTTCTCGAGCGATCTGCGTACGACGCGCGTTTGGCGTCAAATGACAGTCAAACTCTCGAACAGTTCGGCTTTTATAGTGGGCGGTTTGCAGTCCGGTTCTTGGATTGCGCCTTTGTTCCTGCGTAGAGTGCGTGAGAGTTGCGATTCTTCAAAGAATTGGTCGGGGGGAGAGGAAGGGAACAAGCTGATTTGTCTCTTCTGGCTGACTCTGTGCCCGTTTCCAGATCTCGCTTGTTTTGCCACTTTCTTTCCGATTGTTTTGCATTCAGATTTTATTTTACGGCCCGATCTGAAGGCACCCCCCTGTTGTTTATGCTCTAGAATTACCATATTTCTGACTGGGCCTAAACAAAGATCCCTGTAAATGGCCCAGATAGTGTTACCCTTTCGCATCCAGGCTTCGCCGCACGACAATAATAATGGTAATGGATAAATAGCTTGTGGTTAAGGCAGCCCCTTTAATGTCACAAAATACGAAAAAGAATAGTTGTTTTAGGTGTAAGTTGTCAGCCGATGCGTATGTCAATGGCCAAGGTGGCATCTTCGGTGCTGGAACTGGAACTGGTGGGTACAGTAGTGGTTGCTGCAGTGGTGGAGGTTGAGGTGCTTGCAGCCGTGGTTGTAGAAGTATCTGGGATTGAAGATGGAGCAGGAAGTGGAGCTACACTAGTTGTGCTGGGAGGTTTCGGTCCCGACTTCTTTTCATCTGAAAAATTAATTTTTAATTCATTATTATATATGTGAAATTAATTTTATTAATAGTTTCAATAGATTAATAATATTTTATAATTTATGTTCTCATCTCAAAAATAAAAATATCCTAACGTATTTCTTTAAAAAGTCCTAAATGTCTTTCTTTTCGTATTCATAGAAGTTAATAGCTTTGAAAATAATAAAATTAATGACCAGATGTTTCTGTAAAAGAAAACCGCAATAAAAACGTTTAAGAAATAAATAAACATGTATTCCAGAGTAAAAATTGAAAAATTTGTTTACTTTCCATAGCTAGTGAGTGAGCGTACTGGGGGTTTTCATTTTTAGATTTATGCTCTCATTTATTTTGTCATATATTCTATAAAAGCTAATACTACTGATAATAAATAAAAAGCAGTGTGAACACAATAATCTGGATTGAAATTTAGTTGCTTTTTGTAGTAGATTAGAAAATAAACAAACAAAAAAGTGTGTCACTTTTAAAATTTCAGATTGCTTAATAAAAAGTTGCCCCTTTCAATTGTTTGAATAAAGAAAATGCTCTTACCTTTAAAGGGCTCCAATTCCGCTTTGAAAGGGCGCTGATGCTCTTCATATTCCGGCGGTTCAAAGGTGTTTGGGAACGGCTCGAATCCGTGCGGAAATGACTCGAACCGGTGGTGTGGTGGCCTATGGTATGGCGGATGCTCGAATCCAAAGCCGCCTTGACGCGGAAAATGGTGATCCCAGTGCCGCTTGTGGTGGCTATGGCCATGGTAATTGCCGTCTCCATCGTGACGGCGGTGCCGATTGTGCTGGGCATGGACCTGGCTCAAAGCCGGCGCTGACTCCTCGGCCTGTAAATCGTAGCTGGTAAAGACACTGAAAAATAACACAAAGGTAACAAAAAACCAGGTAAAATACGGTAGTAGCACCGCTACAGGGATACTGACGCATTTTCGATCGCTGGGAACGGAGCTGCCTGTAGGAGGCGAGTATGAGAGCTTATCACCGCGAGCAGGGCCAGCTGTGTAAAATATGCGATTGAAATGGGGTTGGGTTGCCACTATATTACGGCCCGCCAAAAGACAAACGCCGGACTTACACAGGTGGGAACGGCGGCTAACATACTGGTAGTTGCAATCCCTTGACGTTTTCCAGTTTACGATTATATTTTTCTGAAACGATTTGCTTAAACCTCACGCTGTAGCCGCACAGCTTCGACTAAAATACACACGGAGCAAAGGCAACTCACTTTATTCCGCACAATTAATACTTGGACAATGTCGCATGTCGGGGTTTTTTTTTACCATATCTGCTGCTCCCTTACTCACTCTGATTTCGAGTTGTTTTTGCGCGCATCATCAGCTCTCAACGCTATAAACCTGATTGGTTAAAGATAATTCAGGTTTTTTAAATATATTTACATACCTACCTATATGCGGCTATATATGTAAGGTCTTTGAGCATATTGTAATTGTCAGGCTCGGAATGGGACAATACTGATACAGAATAGCCGCAAAAGACACGGTAATTGTCATTGTTAATGTGACAAAATGTTGTTAATTTAGCGGTCAATGAATTCAAATACTCACGGCTGTTTTAAAAGTGTATAAAACCCATAAAGATTATAAACTTTGCCTTAATCTTTCAGGAAATACATTTCCATTTGCGATTAAACATTACTAGCGTGTGAAAAGGTATTTGCAAATTAAATTCAAACCTTTCATTTAATCCAAATACTTGTAAATAATCTATTTTTGATTGATTTATTTGCTGAAAATAATATTCTCGAATGTATTAAGAATATTCAAAACACTCACTTTCGTTGTGGGCGATCCACTGCGCCACAAGAGTCACGATTATGCTAATTGGATATCGAACCGTGATAAGAAAACTTTTAGAAAGTTATCGAATGCTCCACATTTCACCCGATATGTCTCTCCACCACCCACACACATATATTTTTTTCGTTGATTTCTGGAATTATTTGTTATGCCTCGAGTGTCGAGTGCCCGGGAATTTAATTCAGCCATCATATTCAAAGCTGAGCTGTCAGCGCCTGGATTCATTGAGATTCAAGACGACGACGTCGTAGTCCGCGCCCCTTAACATTGATCTTGAATTTTGCCGGCAATTGGAACCAAGATTCAGATTCGTCATTCGACCAGTAAGTAGTACGCAGTTCCTGTTCCGTAAAACCTTCGCCATTTTATTGTTACAAAGGAAACGATGGGTAATTTGAATTGTTTACTATAATCTGTATTGATGACATTTTTCGTCCGCAGTTTATCGTCTTCAACTCTTATCATATTAGAATGTAAAGCTCTTATGTAAATGTATTTGCGTGAGTGTATTCGTAATTAGTTTCAATTTTTATATATAATTTGACTTTTCCCCATTGCTTTCAGTGTGTGCACCAACTTGTAGAACGAAAGTTCATTCATTCTATGTATATGGATTGTTTAAAGCTTCTTCCGAAACACCCAAAAGTAGGCACTAAAATTTTGTTTTTAGAATTTATTTTTTGAATGGTTAGTTAGATAGCTTAAAATCCTTAATTAAGTTATTAAGTGGACTTTGGTGAAAATAGTTGGGCTACCTCTTTATAGTACATAGTTAAAGCACTCGTTGTTTGTTTTAAATCATTTTAGTTTGCATAAGCAAACATTTCATAACGAGGATGTACCTCTCGTCTCTCGCCTATTTTGAGAAAAAATCAGCTTAGACGGGACACCGATCCTAATAACGGTGTATATAATAACGGTGTATATAAAAACGGTGCATTTTCTTTGTCAGCCGTGATGTCTATCAGGCAAACACATCTAGGAGATATAGATTCTTAATCGACATCGCATCTATGTCAAATATAGATCTTAAAAAGATACAGAAATTCATGTAAGCCTCAGGGTGGGAAAACAGCTAGCCAAGCTAATAGCACAGGGAAGGAAATATCCTAAACACAATACCACAATGGATTAAACATGGTCTAAGTCAGGAGGGTTTCAGTCAAACTAGTCTTCCGTCTTGTATAAGTTTTATATATATATAAGTAGTCTTCTATAAATATTAAATTTTGATTATCGGTTGATTGAATTTAATGTTTAAAAATTAAACATTTTTCTAATCTGTATTTTATTCGACATAAATATATGATATGCCTAAAATTGTGCTATAGTATTTTAAATGTTTTTCCTGTTTTGCTTAAGGGCACGGTCCAGTCCTTGGTTCATTGACATAAGCTGAAATATGAATAAAATTAACACTCCTGTGGAATTTTAAACATTAATTGTACTTACCCTCGGCATTTTGGCAGGCATACAGATTTAAGAAACAACGTGTTCCGAAAGTTCTATAATGTTCTCCAGTAGTCGTATTACTATTGGTATATGGAAACCATCCACAAACTGGTGGCCAGTTCCGATAACACATCCTTGGACAGAAAGCCATACAATGCTCTCTCGTTGTGCGAATCATGGCTGAAGTTGCAAGGTATTATTTAATATATATTTGTTTTTGAACGGTATGCTTACGTGGCAGGCATTGGTTGACTCTCATACAGTTTTCATTTCCAAATATACAACCGTTTTGAAACACCCGACAAACATTGTCGACAACTGTCCATACTAAATTCTTATAGTATGGATTGCATCGTGACTGTAATATACAGGAATTAGGACAGGACGTTGTTTGTGCGTCAAGATGGAGCATTCCACTGAAGATTATACCTATAAAAATCAGTTGAGAGTACATATTAATAAAAAATGTAGCTTTAAACTGAATCTTCTGTCTGTGTTTCATTGAATTTATAATAACTATAACTTTTGAATACGCCACGTCCCGTAACTAAAATCATGTATTTACAGCTGTTTTATTGTTTCAATTTGAATGAATATTTGTTGTATACAAGTGTATATATAAAATAATCAAAAAATTTTAAAGCGGTTGTAACGAACATCTTTATGTGGTTTTAAGGGCAAGGTCCGATGCTTGGTTCATTGACATAGGCTGTGAAAGATAAATAAAAATATTATTTATGAATTTCATTTCTAGACTTAAAGTACTTACCGTCAGAATTCTGGCAGGCGTAAAGATCCAGCAGACAGCGACTTCTGAATGTTATTTCACGTCCGCCAGTGGTCCCATTGCTATTTGTATAAGGAAACCATCCACAAACTTGGGGGGCACCTCGAGAACACATCCTTGGGCAGAAAGACATACAGTGCTCTCGTGTTGTGCGTATCAAGGCTAAATAAAAACAAACTATTTAAAAACTAATTTATTAAAATCATAATAGATTAGCTTACGTGGAAGGCATTGGTTAGCTCTCATGCAATTTTCGTTTCCAAATATGCAACCATTCTGGTAGACTCGACAAGCACCGTCGACTACGGTCCAAACAAGATCCTTGTAATAAGGTGAGCATCGGGCACGTAACATGCATGAATTGGAGCAATCCCTTATTTGTGCCCCACTCAGGTGGAGCATTCCAAAGGTAAAGACAATAAGAATTGTGGGCGTCATTTTAATCAAGATGCGAGTTTAAGACTGATTCGCTCCCGTTTAATGTGTATTTTTATAAAGAAAAACTCATCATAAGAAGGTAAACTCGGGGTTTAACAGTTAAATCTATGTGTGAACAGTTGGGTGTATTATTTATTATCTCACCTGTTAAGTACAAACAAAATTAAAAAAAAAATAAAATGTTTATGAATAAATAAAAGATTTTTTTGTAAATAAAATAAGTATTACTTAACTTTGGGCACTTGTTGTTTGGGAACAAAATAAGAAGTATTCCGCACATTCTGCTCCTTACAAAGATACGTAGGTTTTCGTTTATTTTGTCTATGGCTATAGGTGAACTGTTTGAAATTGGTAATAACTGAACAATGGCAATAAAAATAACAGTTCGAAGGTAAAAAATATTGAAAAAATCTTTCATACTAGTATTTTTTACTGTAATAATAATATAATATATAAATTTATATAATATAACAAAATATTTGTTTCTTAAAACAATAATTTCTTTACTCTTGAAAATGTAAACTAAAACTAAATTTTTGCGACTTATTTATAGTTTCTTCTTATATAACACGGTATCAAATCAAATAATTTAGCTTAAAATCAATTGGTTACTTTCGGTACTGACGGATGGAAACAATCCAAACTCATCTTCAATGATTGTATTAAACGGTTCAAGTTTTTTCAAGTTATTGCCTTCGTTTCTTTCTTGTTTTGGCTTTCAATTCGAAAGTAATCTACGCACGCACATTTTTTTTCTGTTTGATTGACTGTGTCTTTCAAAGCTGTATCAATTCGAGGAAAAAAAAAAATAATATTAAAAAATAAAGTAAATATTTGAACTCTATAAGTAATAAATCGCTGGCTCTGTCAGCTTGGCGACACCGAGTGCGTTAACGATAGTGGTAGTGTGCGTATCTCGTTGGCCAACTTTAACGCCCACCCGTCGGTCTGGTTAATTTTGGCCAAGCCAAAACGGCCAAAAGACATGACAGTCGACAGGTCGAGCCGAGTGAATGGGAGCTCTGAGTGTTGTTAACTGAAAACGCCTGAAATTATTTTCGTTACACTTTCGCACTGGAAAACTAGTTAAACCAATCTTGAATACACATAAATATAATTGTAAAAAAATTGTTTTTATACTTTGTACTATCTTTAGCTTAGTAAAATGCGAGCAATTTTCTTTTTATTTTTATCACGGCTGAAGTCTATTTTAACTGGATATCCAGTTTTTATGTTTAAAAGACGGTAGACTTTTCTTTTGTCGCTAGTTTTACATGGACCCTTAGAGTTTTCATATGCTTTATATATTCGAACATTTTTTCTATCCTTGAGACCATTCAAAAAAGACACTTTTATAAGGCTTCCAGTTTGTCGATCTTTGACCAAAAAAACTGTATTATGCTTTCTCTGACATGGATTTTTGGATAAAACTTTGTATTTTCCTTTTGGATACACTGCAACACAATTTCGACATCGATTCCACTTGGATGATCTGGGTTCCATTAGATTTTGTTTTCCCGATTTCTCATTAGATGAACTATGATCCGCAGCCGTTGTTAATGACAGTTCTTTAATAAGAGACTGCCCAAATGTTTGATACATCACTATTATGAGCATCCACACCCACGCAGCAGGCATGACCGACTTTCAATTGCAACTCCAGTTGATCTCTTTTGGAAGTTCAAGTGGTGGCCGAAACGAATCGATTTCGGGCAGAAAATGATCGTTGTAAATTGAAATTCAAACATATAATAGTTAACCTGGGCAGCACGTTTTCCGTTCGGAAACTATAACCATTTTAGACGTCATGGAATGAATGGTGATGAAGGTTAAAACGTTTAACCAGTTTAGCAATATGACGGTGGGTGTGGAATTTTTTTTATTCTCTAGAGGCAATTGATCGATGATCCCCAATAAAGGCAGTTGAACTGCATTTTTGCTGGAAGCTGAATACAATTTTTGTAGTACAATAAAATTGTAATCGACTTTTATCAGCTGTTTTGATAAAATTACTTAAAAACCTGTATGTGAAAGCTTCTCGTCTTCTATAAAAGCCCTTGTTGGCAGAAATAAGTCAGAACTAATCAAAAAATGAAGTCATTTATACTAGTAGTAAATTTGTTCCTTATAACTTCGCCGATTAGGGCTCAGACAAGACCACCATGTCGTGATGCTTGTATTACCCTCTATAATCCTGTCTGTGGAGAGACGTTAATAAAAGGAAAAGTATTGCGATGTGAGTTTGGCAATTCCTGCTTTATGGCTGCCAGCTCTTGTGTTCACCGCATCAGTAAGTATGCAATGACAATTAAAAATAAATATTCAAAACTTTTTTATTTAGATTGGCATCAAACGGATTTGGATAGCTGTAGACCAGCACAAAATACTGAAAAATGCAATAAGTACAAAATGTAGAATAAAAGTATCTTGCAGATACAATATACGAAATAAATACTTTTTGGCTTACAGTTATGACGTAAATTTGTTAATACAATATTTACGCTCTTTGGAAAACTTTTCTATTGTTTTTTATTTTAAAGCGGTTGTTATTATTGACATACTTTTGGGTTTTATTCATTTAAAGCATATGAACGCATAATACGCAAATATGGTGTTTTCTATTTATAAATAGATTTAGCTACAAGGTCGAAAAAACATTTTTTTCTAATATTTCTTCAAATCCCAGCCTATGTCTGTGATCTAAACATGTACATAATTTTAATTCGTATGATAATCTAGAGATTATCTTTTATAGATCTATTATCTAACAATAGTTATTGCTTTATTTTTAGATAGTATTATTATCCGTTTTGGCCAAAGGCTGTTACTATTTACTTACCCTCTTATGCTGTGGAGAATTTCAAACATTCACACAGCTGTTTTTTTCAGTGGTGACCTTGGTGCTAATCTTAAGTCTTTTTCGGACTCTATAAAAACAAATTTTCTAAAATTGCGAGAGTTAGTATTCACTTAACTGTCTCCTAATTAGACATGCGCCACAAGGTTCTCATATTGTGTGCCATAATTTGCCTTTTAGTAATCCTGGCGGATGGCAAGCAAAGGCAGCGGACTAAATCTAGATCCTTGGCCGTCAAGCAAGGACAAAGGAATGGAGCTAATAGAAACTTGCAAAGTAATGCTCGTGGACGAAACCGATTGGCGGCCAGAACGCAGAACCGTAGGAACCGCCGCCTGAAAGCGGCTAAGAAAAACAGGAGGCGACGCAATTTGGCAAAGAAGTCTAAGCAGAAATTGAGAAAATCCACACCAACTGCCAGTACAGGCGCAAAGTATTTGGAGTTGCCACTGAACTTCCGGCAGGGCTTTGTGCGCACCACGAACACTTTCAGATCGGAGAGGGCTTTCCTGTCAGCTCGTTATGGTACTAATTTCGCCAAGACCTATGGAACAGCTCGGCTCTCTAACATTGGTAACATGGAATACGATGTGAAAATGAGCATTGGTACTCCCAAGCAGAAGTTCACCATGCTTCCGGATACTGGAAGCTCTAATATCTGGGTACCAGGTCCCAAATGCAAAAGCAAGGCATGCAGAAGCCATAAGAAATTCCATCCCGCGAAGTCTAGTACCTACAAAAAGAAAACTAAGGCCTTTGAAATAACTTACGGATCTGGAAGTGTCAAGGGAAGATTGGCTGAAGACACCGTATCTATTGGTGGACTGACAGTGGATAATCAAACTTTCGCTATGACCAGCAGTGAACCTGGAGAAGCCTTCGAGGAATCGAAATTCGATGGCATCCTGGGTCTGGGCTACCAAGCTATATCCGTGGACAACGTGAAGACCCTTATGCAGAACATGTGTTCACAGAATGTGATTACCAGTTGTATATTTGCCATTTGTCTTAGGGGAGGCGGTACCTCAGCCAAAGGTGGCTCTCTATTTATTGGCAACAAGAATACCACGGCCTACACTGGGTCGAACAGCTACGTATACACCCCTGTGACCAAAAAGGGGTACTGGCAAATGAAATTGGATGGCTTCTATGTTGGTTCAACCAAAGTCAGTGGCACTGCTCAGGCTATAGTTGATTCCGGAACCTCATTAATAGCAGCTCCTCTTCATGCCTACAAGGAGTTCGTCAAAGAAACGGGATGTACCCCAACGTCCAGTGGAGAATGTTGGGTTAAATGTTCAAAAACTATTCCAGACATTGTATTTGTAATTGCTGACAAAAAAATAGTAATCAAGGGCGACAAGGCGAAGATGAAAGTCAAAACGCAAAAGGGCCACACAGTATGCCTTTTGGTAGTGACCTATGAAGAGACTAATTTCTGGATCCTTGGAGACCCCTTTTTGAGGAATAATTGCGCGGTATTCGATTTGTCGAAAAATCGCATTGGATTCGCTGCTATTACGTAAGATTAGTACATTTTCATACAAGTTTTTAGAATAATTCAGATCTCAGATAAAGGATCATTTCTCTGAAGTGACATGATTTTAACGTTGCTTTAAAAATTCAAATAGCTTTTATTGTAATAAATTGAACAGTTGAACCATCTTAATCCAATTTATTTGTTTATTTTCTATATTTTAGATAAATTATTTTTATTTTCCTAATAATCGCCGGAGTTTAGGTTTCACACATAACGTTTTCAATAAACTCGAATACGAAACACTGTTTGAACTCAGACGTCTGTTCGCCTTATTAGCCAAAATGCTCTGGGTAATTAAACCCCACAGTTGTGCATTTACATGAGCTATATTTTAGCATCGGAGAGAGCTCTTACCTAGCTCAGTTTACGGAATAGGTCTGTCGAAGATGCTTCGAAATCTGATTTTGCTGCTAGCCGGCATAGCCTTTATATTGGCGTATAAACCGGAACTTAGAGTGCGGCTCTATGCCAGGGAATCCTGGATTTCCAGTGTGTTTCTGTCCGAAAACTCCACCAGAGGATTAGAGAGTATCCACTTGCGGTTGAAGAATCGTCACAACGTGGAATATTTCGGCAACATATCCATTGGAACTCCAAAACAGAATTTTACAGTGATCTTTGACACGGGTTCCTCGAACACATGGTTTCCTTCCTCACATTGCCCAAAAAGTAATTTAGCTTGTCAAATGCACAGGAGATATGATTCCTCCAGATCAAGTTCATATATTCCGGATGGTCGAAACTTTACATTGTGGTACGGAGCTGGGAATGTACATGGCTATCTGTCTCAGGATACGGTTCATTTTGCCGGAGCTAAGCTGCAAGGTTTGATTTTCGGAGAGACCTTGATTCAGCAGAACTTTGAATTCCATTCAGTGACATTTGACGGATTGGTTGGATTAAGTTTAGGTGTTTTAGCATGGAAAAATTCAACGCCGTTTTTAAAATTACTCTGTTCTCAGAATTTAGTAGAGAAATGCATTTTCTCGGTTTACCTTCAACAAGCTTCAGCAAACGAATCCAAAGGTGGTGAAATTATTTTCGGTGGCTTCGATGAATCGCGATTTAAAGGCAACTTGCACTTTGTTCCGATTACAAATTCGAATTATTGGAAACTCAAAATATCCGAAGTGTTTGTGAATAGTAAGAAAATTAGTGGCGAAACGGATGCACTTTTGGATACGGGAACAACGCAAATTTTAATGCCCCAGAAAACTTATGATAATTTACTTAAACTCTTACCGTTCGAAATGGAAGGTGGTAATTATATATTAAGTTGCCAAAGTAAAATAATGCCAGAAGTAAAACTTGTGATTGGCGGAAAGTCTTTTTATTTAACACCCGATGATTACTTGGTGGAGGCGAACTATGGGAAAAGAAACGGTTGCATCACTAACTTCGCCCCAATTAAACAAAATTTCTGGGTTCTAGGCGATATTTTTTTATGGCGCTATTATACGGTATTCGATGCAACGGCCAAAAGAATTGGACTGGCCGAAGCGGTGATAGACACTAATTAAATGTATACGTTGAAGCAACAAACTCTTTGGCCAATGGAAGTTTATAGTTTCTTAGTATTTTTATGCACTTCATATGTTATGATTACTTTATTGATGTTTATTATGTTATGATGATTTTATTTTAATATATGTAATACTTGGTTTATATTTTAAAAGCATTTTTAGCTCTAAAATTTCCTTTAAAAATTGCGCCATCTCTTATAAGTATTTCTACTCTCGTTTAAAATTGTGCCAATAAAGAAACATGTGTTTTTGAAGGTTCTTTAAGCTAATGATTCCATTTTTGTTTGAATATATAACAGGTTTGTTAAGTTAAAAGTTGTTGCATTTATTTGAATAGGTTTTGGATATAGTTTAAGACTAAATTTTCAAATTTTTGTACTTAGAATTTTCGTAGAGTTTTGCACACTGTCCATTCAGTTCAATTGGCTACGAGTAATGGCTCATTTCGTTGTTTATTCAATTAAATGTGCTCGCCCTATTTATCTTCTATTTACCCAAACATTGAAGTGCGTTCAGCTTCAACATTAGCAAATTTTATTCGAATGCCAGACGAATTTGGCTATTAAATTGCTCCATTTACAGGTGCTATAAAACAATCGCGGCCAGAATCTAAGCCAATTAGTTGAAACGGAATTTACCAACAGTTCGGATCGGTACGGTTTGATTTACTCTACAATGCGATGTCTTCTTTGGCTATTATCCTTGTGGATGTTGGGACTTTTTTGACCAAAAAGCCATGGCCAGCTGATACGCATTCCTATGCAATTCCAGGCTTCATTTATGGCCAGCCGTCGGCAACAGAGTGCGGGTAGAAGATCCCTCTTGGCCAAGTACAACGTGATAGGTGAGCCGGATATTGCGTCGAGAAATAGTGGAGCTACGGAAACGTTGGATAACCGTCTGAATCTGGAGTACGCCGGTCCAGTCAGTATTGGGACTCCTGGTCAGCCCTTCAATATGCTATTTGATACTGGGTCGGCTAATATTTGGGTTCCCAGTGCCGAATGTTCGGCCAAGAATTTGGCCTGTCAACGACATCATCGCTATAATTCCAGTGCCTCGGCGAGCTTCGTTCCGGATGGCAGAAGATTTGCCATTGCCTACGGCACCGGGAGCTTATCTGGAAGACTGGCCACGGATACAGTGTCGATTGGCCAGTTGTCGGTGCAAAATCAAACTTTTGGAATGGCCGTCCATGAGTCGAGAGATACTTTCACAGACACCAACTTTGCGGGCATAGTTGGACTGGGTTTTCGGTCGATTGCTGAGGAAAAGATAACGCCTCTTTTTGAGAATATGTGTGATCAGCATTTGGTGGATCAGTGTCTTTTCTCATTTTATCTCAAGCGGAACGGCAGCGAAAGAAAGGGAGGCGAGCTTCTCTTTGGCGGTGTGGATAGTACTAAATTCTCTGGAACACTGACCTACGTGCCCCTTACTCATGCAGGATACTGGCAATTTCAAATGGATGGCGTGGAAATCGGAGGCACTGTAATCAGTCGACATCGCCAAGCCATTGCTGATACGGGGACTTCCCTGTTGGCAGCTCCTCCCAGGGAGTATCTCATAATCAATAGTCTGCTTGGCGGCTTACCTACTACGAATAATGAATATCTTTTAAACTGTTCCGGACTTGATAAGCTACCCGAGATTGTTTTTATTATTGGTGGTCAAAGGTTTGGATTACAACCCAAGGATTACGTTATGCAGGCCACGGACGATGATGGTACTTCCGTGTGTTTATCCGCTTTTACTCTAATGGACGCAGAGTTTTGGATTCTGGGCGATGTTTTTATAGGAAGGTATTACACCGCTTTTGATGTCGGCCACCGCCAAATAGGTTTTGCACCAGCTGCCTAGGCAATACGTTTCATTTAGTTTTGTAATAGGTTAACATCTGTTCTATTTGTAAACCCCAACTTGGCCTTAAAATGAGAGCATAGCTTCAGTGAGCTTTAGTTATTTGGCGGAGAGGAAATTGTTAAAAACCTGTTTGTGAAGAGAACAGCTGACCAGCTCACGTTCAGGTTCGACGAGCCCATTAAACCAATACTTACGTATATGTTCGCTATTCTCAAACTAACCGGATATAATAATTTTAAAAGAATATAGTTAATAAAATAAATAAATTTTAAACTACAATAATAAAACATGTAATTATTAAATTAATTTTTATTATTTTTCGCAATTTTATACACAATATATATATTGGTCGTTCTCTTCCATAACGTGTATTTGCGTGGAAATTAGATGAAAAAGATGAAAAGTTTATCTTCCATAATTTAATAGCGTCATTGTATTGTTTAAATTTAAAACGTATACAATATATTTACTAGAAACTGGTTATTACTGTTTATCGCTGATTTAATAAGGAAAATTATATTTTCTATTAGCTAAAAAATAAAATATAAAAATAAAATACAAATTTATTTTATTAATTTTGTTTAAGTTTGATAAGGCGTATATAAATTTATATATTTATAAGTTATATAAATTTATATCGAATTAAAAGTGTATACAATTAGTCGGTGTACATATTTGCAAGTCTTTTCGATTTAATATGTTAAAACAATAATACGGAAAAATCCCCGTCAGCTGGCGAACGTGATGTGTTTGCATATATTGGCTTTGATAAACATCTTTATTTTCGAAGACGCGCCTCCCCATCAGCAATATATATAAGAGCTCCCCTGGGCCAACCTGTTTAGTTTCTCCGATACTGTGATACTTGATATTAAATATGAAATCGGTTCTAGCAATTTGTTGTCTCGTGACTTTAGCTTTTAGCCACGTTAGTGGTAATTGCTCAGGAAATTGTCCCGATACTGAGGATGTTGTGTGGGCCCTTGGTGGCGGTTGTAATGTCTTTCGCAACAAATGTTATTTCGACAAGGAAAACTGTCACCGAAAACTAGGTAAGAAAAATCGAGACGTATGAGAAAAGAGTTAGAAGAGCATAAATATCTCGTATTTAGCCCTGACCATCACCACGAAGGAAGAGTGCCAGAAGCATTGTGCTGATATTTGTCCAGCAATTTATCAACCTACAAGTGGAATTTACAATGGGCAAATTAGGAACTTTGGCAATGAATGTTTGAAAAGTGTTCACACTTGCAAAACTGGCGAAAGTAAGACTATCTAATAATCAGTTGATACCATTGATAATATTAATATTTTTTTCAGCATTTTTGTAATCAGAGACGCATACATTCTCCATATTAATATGGGCACTTAAATGGAAAACTGAAATATATTTATTTCCTCTTAATTCTCATTGAAAAATAAACAAGGTTTCGACAAATAATATGTGTGAGTGTGATTTGTTTTATTTTTGTAGATGCTCTGCCGTAGAGCATTTCGTGTATTTTAGGAAGGCAACTCTCTAGTGGGCAAACTGAATATAATTAATTTATAAAAAAAAATCCCCCAAAGATTTAACACGTCACTGATGTAAATTAATATGATTTTACGAATTCTCCAACCTTGTATATATAAAGATAAAAATCATTGAACTGATCATTCCATTTGTGAGCTTCCGATAGATAGGAACTACCGTTAGTATGCATATGTTACTAAATGTGTTGCTGGTCAGCTTGGTCTTAGGCCAAGTTAGCGCAAGATGTCCAGAACGTTGCCCAGATACAGAGGAAGTTGTGTGGGCCCGCAGTCCTTTCTGCAATGCATACCGAAACAAGTGTTATTTCGACAAGGCCAAGTGTCAGAATCCAGGTTGGAAATAATAGTTAAGTTATTTATCTAATTTTTCTAATATGTGCATCATTTTCTGTAGAATTGACAATAACATCGAAATTTGAATGCCAAAAATATTGCGCAACCAGTTGTGGAGCTGTTTATCAACCGACAGGAGGAATTTATAATGGGGTTTTAAAAAAATTTAGCAACGAATGCGAAAAGCTCGCCCATTCCTGTATAACAGGAGAAAGTAAGTAAACTAATCATAGAATCGCATTTATTTTACACTATATTTTTGTTATTTTTCAGCTTTTGTGGATATCTAAAACAAATATATAACTTAAATAATGCATGTAAAATTGACGTGCGTTTGAGATTCAATAAATAAATACAGTTAATATGAAAATTTTTCTTACTAATATTTTTTGCTTTGACTTTTCATACCATAGAAATCCAGAGTACAAAAATTATTGTTGTATAAACCATAGATTAATTGTATCATTTTTAAGACCCAAATAATAGCGACCAGTATTTACTTAAGAAATTGGAAAACAAAGATTATACTTATTTCATATTTTTGAAAGCTCTTTTATAAAGTTAAGTGCTTAAATTTTATACTTACATTAAAAGGGTGTAATAATTAACTGGATTAGAGTGGATGTTTGTGCGTAGTTTGAACCAGTTTTTGGGTATTTGTTATAGTTTTTTATTGCAGAAACACTTGAATAAATTGTTTATTGTTTTACTTGTTGGTGCTAAAGGTAAACATTTGTTCAGTAATAGGACAAAAAAATAATAAACATTCTTTAGGATATTCTTTCGTTTTATTAAAGCTGAAGTCCAGTTATATAAAGATCCATGTCAAATATTATTTTCTTTCTTATCAAGCTCCTAAAATAATTTATGTATTTTGAAAATAAAATCAACTTAAAAGAATGTTATTTAAAAAGTGCAGGAGTTCGCTAAACTCGAATAAAATTTTGAAGAGTTCAAAGCACAAATGCGAGGTAGTGAGAATAACTGGATTAGAGCTAATCTCAGGTTGAATGTTTCAAGCTTGGATATACCATATGGCTTATTATTAATGACTCGAGTTAGAATATTTATATTTTTTAATTAGATGCTTAGCAGTAAAGCCATTTGTGTGCTTATCTTTTAATTTATTTCTAATTGAAGTTGGTTTTTTATTCAGATTTGGAACCTTAGAAATTTGCTATAAAACCGTAAAATTTACCAAGCAATCACATCAGTTGTATTTTAAGCGTTTGTTATTACTGCAAACTAAAGTATGGCACGTCTGCTCATTGTGATTAGTGTTCTCGTGGTCACAGTAAAAGGATCTTTTTTGAATGATGGGCAACAGTCGGACATTTTTGATGCAGAAGAAAGTGTTCATCAAGAGGGATATCTTCCGGTCGAGGATGCTTTGGAGCATCAATCCCATCATCACGGAGATATAGCTTCTCATCACGACGGATCGCATCATCATTTCGAACAGAATAACCATGATCATGGATCCCATCATCACCAGGCCGAGCCACACCATCTGCCACACCATCATCTGGAGTCACCACATTTCCAACATCATCATTTAGAGACACCTCATTTGCAACATCATCATCTGGACGGTGCTCATCTGCCCCATCATCATCTGGAAGTACCCCACCATTCTATACATCACGTTTCCCCCTTGCATCACTATCAGCATCACCACCAACATCATCCCCGCAACTGTCATGCAATCCATTGCCCCAGGACTCACAGTCCAACCTATGCCACCGATGGACACTCGTGCTTCAGGCTGGAAAACTTTTGTGAACTAGCAGTGATCAATTGCCTTCGTCGCAATGAGCTTCATGCTGGTAAGTATAGACCTGATTTCGTTGCACACGTTTGCTAAAATTGTTTTATTGCAGTGCTGCACCATATAAGTCAACACGAGTGCCACCACCTAGCCGGGGGCTACAAAACATTGTAAAAAACATTTTGATAAATCGTAATACCCATAAATTAAAAAAAATAATCATACTAAATAAATAATAACGAAAAATTCGAAATGGCGAAAAATTCAGTCTCAAATTTTTGATATTTAATATATTTTTTGAAGGAGACAAACATGGCAATCACAAATCAATTAAGGTATTCCGCTTCAGAATCGGAAAAGTATTGGCCAATATATGGCCTTTGCTGGGAGCTATATTGTCCTTCACAAACGTTTTCCACATTTTGGGTTGAAAGGTTCCCCCACAAAAGACGATAAAAAATCTAAAAAATATTTTGTTCCTGGATTTTGACGCAGATTTATGGAGAATCGATCTACTATTCGTTTAAGGTGTTCCGCTTAAGAATCGGATAAGTATTGGCAAAGCTATGGCCTTTTCTGGGAGCTATATTGTCCTTTGCAAGCATTTTCTATATTTTGAAGGGTATCCTCCACAAAAGTTGAGAAAAAATCGACAAATATTTTTTTTCTAGATTTTGACGCAGATTGGTGGAGAATCGATCTACAAATCGATTAAGGTACTCCGCTTAAGATTCGGATAAGTATTTGCAAAGATATGGCCTTCGCCTTGTGCTGTATTGTCCTTCAGAAGCATTTTCCGCATTTTGAAGGGTATCCCCCACAAAAATTCAGAAAAAATCTAAAAAATGTTTGATCCTGGATTTTGATGCAGATTGATGGAGAATCAATCGACAAATCGTTTAAGGTGTTCCGCTTAAGAATCGGATAAGTATTGGCAAAGATATGGCCTTTGCTGGGAGCTATTTTGTCCTCTACAAGGTTTTTTCATTTTTTGAAAGGTATCCCCCACAAAAATTGATAAAAAATCTAAAAAATTTTTGTTCCTGGATTTTGATGCAGATGGATGGATAATCAATCGGCAAATTGTTTAAGGTATTCCACTTAGGAATCGGATAAATATTGGCAGAAATAAGATCTTGCAGGGAGCTTTATTGTCCTTCACAAGAATTTTCCATATTTTGAAGGGTATCCCCCACAAAAGTTAATAAGAACCCAACAATTTTTTTCCTGGATTTTGATGCAGATTGATGGAGAATCCATCGATAAATGTTTTCTGTTCAGGAATCGGATGATTTTTGACAAAGGTATGGCCCTGGTTGGGGCTTTTTTTTGTTTGAATTATTTTCATTATTTTGGAAGGGGATACATCATAAAATTTAAAAAAAAAATAAAAAAAAATCGTAAATTTTATTACATATTGATAGAGAATCAATCCACAAATCGATTGACTTATTAAAAAGCTATTTAAAAGATACCAAGCATTGGCTGGGGCCCATATTGTTCGGCATATCATCTTCTTAGAAAATTATTTAAATTATTTTCATAAAAAATTTAGTGCCTTTGCACTTCGTCAAAAAACTTGTGCACGTGGCTTGAGGTCAAAAAACATAACATAAACTTAAAACGGTCAGAAGTTCAGAGGCAATGGGCTTGCCGCAAACCTCTAATGAATTACGCAAATTATAATTTAAATGATTTAATAAGTTGAAACGGGATTTCCGTTCAGCTTTATTTTTAATGCTTTTAAAAATATTCATATTTAACAATAATTGAAAGTATAAAAGCATTCCTTTTGGGGCACATACACCATTAGTTGTATTTTCATCAATCTGAACACAACAACATGGCTTTTCACTACGTTTTTGTATTAAGTGCTCTGCTAGTGGTAGCCCAAGGATCTTATTTGGATTTGGTGGATCAGGAATCTCCTGAAGGAATTCATTCTGGTGGAATTGGAGCTGGAGCTCCAGGTGTCGGTATACCGCAAGGACGACCGGTAATTGGCCAACCACAGCGCTCTGTTTCTGGTTATGGTGGTTCAGGAAGATTAGCTGGCTCCCCCGTTGGTGGACCCCGTTCTCATGGGGCTGGTTCTCGTCTACCAATTGGTGGAACCGTCCTCAATCGTCCTGGGATCGGATCCAATAATCGTTCTCCTGTTGGAAATGCCGGCCGATCAATTGGAGGAGGATATGGACATCGGCATGGATCTCATTAAGAAATCTGGATTTATGAATTGATGACAAAATGAATTCGACACATTTGACATTCTAAACAAATTAGTCTTAATATTCATTATATTTCCAAATAGTAACAATTGAATATAATAACAACAGTTATACAAAATATTTAAAATGGTTTTATTTTAATGATTTTGAAATCTAAAATATATTTAACCATTGAAATATAAAAGGCATACATGTTTAAATTATTGGGCCTGAAAAAGTAAAATTGGGAACTTTTATTGAATTAATTTTTATTAAATTGATTGGGTTTGAAAAAAATGCAGCACCCAATATTTGAATTGATTTTTAAGTTTTCTGATATATGGAAATCTTTACTAATGAGCAATGTAGATGCCGTTTCAATATTAATATACATAAAACCAAGAATAGAATAGTTCGCATACCCTTGCTAAAGGGTAAAGTTAAATTTTTTATGATAAATGTCAGATCGGATATGTATTTCAAATATCGTATATATTTGGACAATCCCTTAGATAGTTTCAGTATTAGATTAAATTACTTTTATATTAATATTGACAAGGGTATAAAAATAGTTTTTAGCTTTTATTTGGAACGTTATGATATTGACAATAGTTTAGTTAACCGATCCCGGTCGTTGTGAAAAAGGTGTGATAATATGAAAGGTTTGTGAAAAATTTTAAGGCAATAACAATAAAATTGATTATTATAAATTGGTTTTCTTACATCGTTTTTGGTGTATAATTTTATTTCTTTATTTTGTGAAATGTATACCCAAATTTTAAATCATTTGCAATACAGAATTACAATTAAAAAAAAAATAAAATCAAAAAACAATAATTCAAACATATATATTAGCATATTTCTTCGAGTTGAAAAAGGGTTAAGGTTCAAAGGTTAAAGACATAATTATTTTCCACACGCGACACGGAGGTTTTTAATTATATTCATTTATCAAGCAAAAACATAAGGTATAAAAGAAATATCTTCTTGGATGACAGGGTCAGTTGTCGTTTCAGCAACCTTCAAATAAACTAATCAAAATGGCATTCCGTTACATGTTTCTACTCAGTGTTCTGGTGGTCCTGGTACAAGGATCGCATCTGGATATAATTGAGCATGAATCTCTGGAAGGAGGTGTATTGGCTGCAGCTTCTTTGGCCGGAGTTTCCCAAGGACGTTCAGCTGTTGCTCAACCTCAGCGCTCAGAGTCTTCACATGGTTCGGCTGGTCGGTTGGCTGTGTCCCCTATCAGTGGCTCTCGGACTAATGGAGCTACTGGTGGATCCCTTAATCGACTTGCAGCCGGATCCCTTAATCGTTCTGTAAGCAGCTCCCTAAATCGGCCCACTGGCACATCCTACAATCGTCCAAGTGGTGGAAACTTAGTTCGTCCAATTGGAGCAGGACACGGCAACGTTCATGGAAATCGCAATCGTTTCCAGAAACCTCATTAATCCTATAATGAACCTATTTTTTTGTAATCCGATGCACTACATAAACTATACCCATACTTTCCTCTAAATAAAGCTATTTTCAAGCATATTCAAATACTCTTATTTCTATATATACTATTGTATTAAATGGATCATAAAATGGTAATGTAATGCCAACTTATAAAGTAACAAAACATAAACTTCGTACGTTTGACACAACTTCTGTAAAGCTTTACTAAACAAGCTGAACCTGCACTGGATACGTTTTGAACAAAGAAACAGTTTTAGATAGCCATGACTTTTTGAAAATCTGAGATTAAAAACTCCAATTTAATTGAAGAAAATATTGTTTAACCACCTATAATAAATTCAATAAAATTATTTCGAGTTTTTCCTTAAATTAAAAACTAAAACATGGTATGATCTACTGATTTCAATAAGAAAATAAAAATCTTCCATAGAAAAATGTTTTTGGGAAAAATCATAGAAGACCAAAAATAAATGTAGAAAATCTGAGATTTCAACTTTGGATGAGTATTCCAAAGATATGGTAGCTGCTAGATACCATTTTTTAATTTTAGTTGGTACACATACATTTCAAAAATGATATGTACCAGAAACAATGATGGTCATCGCTATCACACGGCCTTCATAATTAAATATATGGTAAAATTTGATAAATTTATTTTCTAAGGTCTACCGCGGAAACTGTGGGTGATAGAACCTATGTATGTTTGTTCTGGACTTTGGTTCAGGGAGCAGGTGAAATTATGCGTGGAGATTTTTTGCTGTTGGCCTGTGTTATTAGATATATAGCGGATCGTATATAGTCGGCCGATCCTTATGAAATTTGGCATATCGACTTATTTTGCCCAAAGAGGAATCCATTGAAACTCCCTAACTTGATAAGGGGTATAATTATATGTGCTTTGTAACATCAAATATTTTACATATGTGGATAAAAGTTCAAAGAGCAATAACTTTAAACTACATATAAGTAACTAAAGTCGAAATACACGTTTTGTGTATTAAAATTATTATACCCTTGCAGAGGGTATTATAATTTTGATCAAAAGTGTGCAACGCAGCGAAGGAGACATCTCCGACCCTATAAAGTATTATATATATATTCTTGATCAGGATCACCTCCTGAGTCGATATAAGCATGTCCGTCTTTCCGTTTGACCGTCTGTCCGTCTGTCTGTTTCTACGCAAACTAGTCTCTCAGTTCTAAAGTTATCGAGTTAAAACTTTGCGCACATCCTTCTTTCCTTTGCAGGCAGTATATAAGTCGGAACGGTCGGGATCGGCAGTCTATATCCTATAGCTACCATATGGTAACTGATTGATCGGAAATGCCATAACTTGGTTGTTTTTCAAGTTAGAAGCATGGGAGATCTGCCGACTATATACGATCTGCTATATATCTAATAGTATAAGATGCGTGGAGCCACCTAGCGAACTGCGACTCAACTGCAAGGGTATATAAACTTCGGCTCCGCCCGCAGTTAGCTTTCCTTTCTTGTTTTATAAAGTACTTCAATGTATTGAAATGGACCGAGGTTGCAAGCTATAGGCTATAAAATAAAAAATTGCTTTGCTAAATCATCATTCTTTCTGTAGCATTCGTCCAAAAATATCAAAGGAATATGATTGCACGTTTTGTTCTCCTGTTTAGTGGTCTGGTTCTCCTGGTTCGAGGATCTTATGTGCCTCAAGCTGGAGTTTCTCATGGTGCTCCTGTTAGCGCCCTTCCACAAGGACGCTTAATAGTTCAACCGCACGGATCGGTGGCTAACAGTCATGGAGGATTATCTTCTCCCGTGGGACCGCGAGCTGTTAGATCAGGATTGGCTGCTCCTCGGCGACAAGCAACTGTATCTTATAATCGATCTCCGGCAATCCCTGTCGCTCTGGCTAGCCCGCATTCTTTGACCGGAGGACTCTCTGCACCGCGGCGACAGGCTCCTATTGTTTACAGTCGCCCAACGGCAATTTTATCCGCCTTACCAGCTAATCCTCGTCCGTTGGCTGCCACTCGCCGTCAGTCCACTGTATCATATAACCAACCTGCATCGATTGGAGTCGCAGCATCTGTCCATGGTCATCCTGTTACTGGAGGCGTGGCTCCCATTCGCCAGACTCTTGGAGTTTCAGCATCTGGTAACGCTAATCCCCATCAGTACCGCCACAAAATCAAGACACCACATTAAAATTGAAATATATTTCTGCTTTCATAAGACCTAGGAACGCTGATCGATAACTTGAATACGAAAACTTATTAACAACAGATTGCCATCTAAAAACAATATCATCAAAATGCTGAATTGAAAAAAAAAATAAAATCCAATAATATAAAATTTAAAAATACCATTTCATTAACTAAACAAAATATTTTTATTCATGTTAGAGTTCAGTAAACTTTCTGTGGGTAAGCCTGCCTGGAGAAAAATTTTACTTCATGGAAATTCCCTAATTTTAAGTATTTCAATAAAAAAGCACTTATTTTTTTTAAGTAAAAATAATTCAGCTACTGGGTTGTGTGAAAGGTATAAAACGGAAACAATGGAAAGATGTCACTTATAACCTATTCCCTCATTAAAATAACATGAAATACTTCTGTACTGTTGTGTTGACCCTCTTGAGTGTCCTGTTCGTCCTGGTTCAAGGGTCACATTTTTCTCCGAAGGAACAAGAAACTTATGCTGGAACTCTTCATGCCGAGGGGTCATCGTCAGGAGGCCCCATAAAATTCCCTACAGTCCGACCAGGACGCTCAGCAGTATTACGACATGGGCAAAAAGGTGGTTACAATGGACAATCTGGGGGATCTGGCTCCAACCGACAATCTCCCCCCGGAGCAAATTCCGGACGTCCATACGGATCGATTTACCACAATCGTAACCGCAATAAAAAAGATCACTAAAGATTTATAAATACTTAGAAATTGGCAAAATAAACATGCAATAAATAAATTTATAATTAAATTGTATTTAGATATTGTCAATAATAAAATACAAAAACAATAATAACAATAATATCAGTTCGATATTAAGTAACTTATTTATTATTTCTTAGGAAATATTTCTTAGGAAAACCAATTTCTTACAAAAACATTTATTGAACTTAATTTAATTTAATTTATGGTGATAAAAAAAAGATTTTTTAATTTATCATAAACTTATTTTAATTTAGGCTTTTCAATTAATTTTTTAAAATTAAATATTATCGCGATGATGCGAAAATAATTTTCTAAGCTCTTCAAGCTTTAATATAAATTTGGCAGATTTTAATCCGATTGGGTTTTACCCGAAACCAGAATGTTTTATATTAACCTGCTTTAACGATTTAAGTTTCAGCTGTTTCCTCTGTTCACTTTTAATCCTCTAATATTGAATAATGTGTTAAACATGAATTAATCTTGCTTGGATTATTGTGAATTATGTAATTAGCATAAAATAAAGAATATAGAGCTCTTTTATAACACTTTTATTATTTGCTGATTAAATAATTTTTTTGAATCGTTTTTTATTTCCTTGGTGATGGTTCCTTGTTAATTTTAATACGGCTTGCGGATGCAACCAAATGGACGCCCAACGTTTCCGCCAACCGGACGAACATTGGGTCCACCAACGGGAACAGGTATTAGGCCGCCACCAGGAGCTGTGATTGGAGCGCTTATAGGACGAACAATGGGTCCACCAAGAGGAGTAGTAATTGGTCCTCCAACCGGACGAACAATAGGTGTGCTAACGGGAATGGAATTAATGGGTCCTCCAACAGGAACTGTAATTGGTGCGCCAACAGGACCAGTGATTGCTCCACCAATGGGACGATTGATGGGACCTCCAATAGGTATGCGAGGAGAACCACCATATGATCGAGGTCCCCCAATTCCGTAGCCATTAACTCGTCCTGGTCCTACAACTGGGGCGATCGGTAAGACAGGACTGGTAGCTGGCAGCTGTGGCTGGGAAACCACTGGACCGACTACCGGTGCTCCAGGCAAAACACCGCCGGTGGGAAGGGGTCCTCCGACAGAGGGCCGTTGTCCTGAAGGTGCATAAGATCCTTGAGCCAGGACCACTAGAGCACTTAATACAAAAATGAAACTTAAGGCCATGTTACAAATTGTGGAATATGCGCAAGGGATGAGTAGAATGCAACTGATGATTTTGTTGGAAAAAGACAATCCTTTTATACTAAAATGTCAAGTTACTCGCAATTTCATCGCAAAGAATATTTAAAAATTTATCTAACAATAATCTCTGTAATAGCAGTCAAGTAATTACTTAGCCAGTGAGCCTGTTTTCTAAATTTTGTTGATTGTTTTGAATGTATTAGAGTTTAATAAACTCAATCTAACTTAAAAATTTCAACTCATTTTAATTAAGCTGTTTACATTCACAAAATAATAGAATAATTAATTAAGAACCATAAAAAATCGTACACATCAAATGAATATTTTTGGGGGTCTTTTAATTTTAGTCTACAGCATAATAATAAAGGTGTTTGTTAAAATTTTTGTGGTTTTATTTCGATAGATTAGGCATTCGGCCAATTCCTCAAGAAATATATGCATAATACATGAATGGCTGGCTAACACTGAAGCCCCTTTTCATACATTTATGGCTTAACTAACATTACTTGCTGTCATAGGCTTAATTGGCATATAGAAGACTTGATTAAGGCGATCATTAGGTGTGCCAAAAAAAGGCAACCATCATTAAGGTTGCCAGGAAGTTGGACATTATCGAAAATACTTTTTTAAAAAATACGAATTGTGCCGTAGGCTCTAACACGATAATATGTAACCTCGACATATATGGATCAGGGTCAATTTATTATCCAAAACAATGAAATCAAATTAGGCTTATGATTGTCGAAGAAATCGCCAAACCAATTGCTTTGATAGCTGAGCAATAATACTTGAATTAATTCAAAAATGAAATGTCATGGTGGCAACATTTATGAGTTACGTCAAAGTGCGTACAACATTTGCCAAATTTTATAAATTGGAAAGTTCAGTTGTCATTCCGTGTGAACCAACTCGGGTATATAACCATATGGTCCTTTTTACTTTCTAAAAATTATGATTGTTATTTCTACATTTTTAACTATAGTTTGAATTCGATAAAACTTAAAGAATTTTTTGGGACATTAAAACACTTAATTTGCCATTTACACGAACAATAATAGTATGCAAATTCGTGACTCATGCTCTGAAGTTGTCGCCAGCTGTGCGATTTGGGTGTTAACACTTTTTATTTATTTATTTTGGTTTGTTAAGCCGACATGCAAGCGTTGCGGGTTTCCAGTTACTCGTTTTAATTTTAATTGCATTTTTCGTATACAATTAGCCAACAAATCAATGAAAAAACCGTTAGAGAAACAGAACAAAACTGAGGCAAATGGGTGAAAAAATTGGATATCAACAATTGCTCAATCGCTTCGATCAAATAACAAATAACTTTGTGCCGAATATTGACATTTCGTAAGCATTTGAAAAGTGAACGCAGCAAAAAAACATACAGCGACAATCCGAAATGCAGTGCGTTGGTAAAAATCTTGAACATGTTAAGAATGCTGGCAAGGTTGTCTGCCATGGCAGCTGCTGTTGTGGGTCTCAAAATCAGACTCGATCCTCCGTCTGCGTCTCAATCCGATCCAGTCCGATCTGATCCGATCCGAGAGTCTAACTTAATTAAATTGGATTTTATGTGCTGGATTGGATTGGCCATTTGAGGTCTGTTGCCGAGGTGAGGCTAATCAAATGGCCAAATTGTAGGCGCGTTTACCATTCAATTTTTGGCCAGAGTAATGAGTTTTTGTCGGCTACACGACTCTATGGCTCTATTATGATGTTCACGGCAAGCCGTCGAATGTCCGAGCGATAAATATCAATTAAGACTCCGTCAAATGGCTCAATGGCAGCAAGAAAAATGGTAAACTAATATCGCAGACATGCTAATGTTTTGCTCTACATTGAGGCTATGCGTAAACAAAAATGTCACACGCCATTAAAAATGAATAGCATGTTTAAAAAAGCGCAAAAACGCAACAACAAAAAGCCAAGTAAATTAAATAGAGAAAATGGAGCCAGTCTGCATTGAGCAGTCAAACCGGGTCGATAGTACAATCTTTCGGTATTAAATACAACAACATCGCCAAGCTTAAAAAAATGCCTTTAATAAAAGAACAAATCGTGGCTCGAACAACTTTTCAAAAAATGCGTGGTACATTGTTAATACTGCTGTTGTTGTTCTTTTTATCGGGAGGCAATGGAGGTAGTCGTAGAGCTGCTGCTGCGGTCCAAAATTGTTGCACAACATTCGTGCGTTCATGCAAAGCAATTGTCAAATGCAGAAAAGCCCAAAGCCAAAGGCCACAAATCGATATGGATTTGACTATTACTCGGGAGACTGAACAAGGCAGAAACCAAAGCCACCACAAAAAATATTTATTCGTCGGTAGTTAGCCAAAAATTAATTTAGCATCTTTGCATTTTGACGGTTTCTGGTTGCACTTCGGTAACGTCTATTATTGTTATGATCTTTTCCAGCATTTTACTGCTTGCACCCTGCAAATTTTGAAAATTTTGAAGGCTTACCTGATTTGTATTTGCGGTTTGACAAATTAAATTAATTGGATGGTGCTGATACGGGGCCTCTAAGTGATTGGTCTGCCGGAGGCTTGGCAAATTGAAAAATATGTGCTGGAAAAAGACCACAGATTGAGATTTCACTTTAAAATGGGCATGAGAGATGGCTGATAGCGATGTAGGAGTTGTTTTAGTTGGGTTACTAACTATTTATTGAGTTTGTGATGGTAAAATTAAAATGTAGTCTTTTAGTGGTAATTACTCACTGCGTGGGAGCATGTATTGATAATAAATAAAGTATGGTAAAAAATAGGATCTTGGGGTTATGATTGGGCAACATTTTTTATTAGAAAAATGTGTGTCACCCAACCCTCTATCTTACAAAACAACGAAGTTTTGGCATTTCCGATCAATCAGTTATATGGCAGCTATAGGATATAGTCGACGTTCCGACGTATGTACTACCTGCAAGGAAAAGAAGGCTGTGTGCAAAGTTTCAACTCGATAGCTCTAAAACTGAGAGACTAGTTTGCGTAGAAACCGACAGACAGACGGACAGACGGACAGACAGACAGACGGACAGACGGACATGCTTATATCGACTCAGGAGGTGATCCTGATCAAGAATATATATACTTTATAGGGTCGGAGATGTCTCCCTCACTGCGTTGCACACTTTTGACCAAAATTATAATACCCTCTGACAGGGTATAAAAAGCTTTAAAAATTATTTATTTTTTAATGAATACTCATTTTTGTGTTTGATTGAAGACTAACCAATAATATATTATGGAAATAAAAAGGCAATTTATTATTAAATAAGGAACAAAAGACTTAAGAGTCTTAAGTCTTAAGTTTTAAGTTAAGACACAAACTTTACAAAATTTATAAGCAAATTCAAAAGACGTAAGACACAAACTTGAGGTGTTTTTTATATTATAAAACACTTTATATATGTAGCTATATACATAGGTATGTTTTATTATTTGTTAGAATAATAAAAATTTAAAAATTTTATGTAAATTGGCTTTGCAAATAATAATGCATGTTAAATAAAACGACTAGAGACACAATCTTTTAAAGAGAGTGTTCAGCTGATTAGTTTGAAATACCGAAAGACTTAAGACACGAACTGCACACTACAGAAACCCACCACGTTTAGCTTTATTCACCTTACCAAGTAGACTCAAGTCACCGATTCCACTCAAAGTTTTACTCAAAAACGACTTGGCCGCGTTGAGTTAAGTCAACCTCGTTGTCGTCGGCTTGGGGCGCCTGCTTTTTTAACCGTTTGTTTTTTTCAGCCTTAACTGCTGCTGCCGCCGGCACTTGGTAGCTGATAACCGAGGTCTGCCCGCCGCTATCGCAGAGCCGTCGACGGCGGCAGAGCTGTTCGCTGCGATGGGGCCGGCTTCGATTGTTTGGCTCTTTTTTTTGGCTTTTCTGTGGCAGCATCGGCTCGTTGTGCTCAGTTAATTGTTGGACACACTCCGTGGCGGTTGTGCAGGCGGACAAATCGGCTAGAAGACGAAGAAGTGCTGACGGCTAACGGTACTCCGACACCCAGTGCATACAAAACGCTTTTGTGTGTGTGAAAGTGCTGCTACGAGCAGGAAAGCAAGTGTATTGGGGAAATAAGTAATCGTGAAGCCACCCAGTGACAAAGGGTGAAACCTGATAGGAAGAGTTTTTTCCCGCAGCCGCAACAAGTGCTCGAGATAATTGCAACATTCTGGCCGAAAATCAAAAGACTCAGGCAACGAACTCGACGAACTTTGCGCGCCAGCCAAACAAGGCTCAAGATTAATTAAGGCCAACATCGATTTTAGCGTGGGCCATCGTCTTCCATAATTGGATTAATTTGCAGCTCTGGGCCTTTGCGTGCGAAAAGTATTCGCCAACCAAAAATACAAACACAAGACAAAAAACGCATTTAACGAAGTCATTAACAACGGCGGCCAACGGCCAAGTGGCAACGTGCAACGTCAACAAAATGATCTTAAGGTATGTACATAAGTTGGATATTTTTTAATGAGCCGGACCCACAGTATCGGTACAAATTTTTCTAGTTAATTTCCTGTGTGTGGCAAGTTGTCTCCGTTTAAAGTCTAAGAAATGTCTAGACTCTAAAGTCGAGGCTCTATCTTGGCAACTGGTTGTGATCATCTTATCCTCATTATACCCTTGCAGAGGGTATTATAATTTTGGTCAAAAGTGTGCAACGCAGTGAAGGAGACATCTCCGACCCTATAAAGTATATATATTCTTGATCAGGATCACCTCCTGAGTCGATATGAGCATGTCCGTCTGTCCGTCTGTCCGTCTGTCCGTCTGTCTGTCTGTCTGTCTGTTTCTACGCAAACTAGTCTCTCAGTTTTAAAGCTATCGAGTTGAAATTTTGCACACATCCTTCTTTCTGTTGCAGGCAGTACATAAATCGGAACGGCCGGGATCGGTCGACTATATCCTATAGCTGCCATATAACTGATTGATCGGAAATGCCATAACTTCGTTGTTTTTTAAGATAGAGGGTCGGGACTTTCCACACATGTTATATTTGATCAACATATCTTATGTACAAAATTTCATAAGGATCGGCCGACTATATCCTATAGCTGTCATAGAACGATCGGAATTGGCATAACTTTGGTGTTTTTTAAGTTAGAAAGATGGGACTTGGTACAGATTCTATTTTGGACAAAATAATCTGATTTGCCAAATTTCATAAGGATCGGCCGACTATATACGATCTTCTATATATCTAATAATATAAGATGCGTGGCGCCACCTAGCGGACTGCGACTGAACTGCAAGGGTATATCAACTTCGACTCCGCCCGAAGTTAGCTTTCCTTTCTTGTTTTTATGTAATTTTTACGTGACGGCCGCCAGGTTATGACAACTTTCTGTAAACATTTCTCCAAGACGCTCGTTCTGTTTTTTATTTCGGCGTGTGTGCGTTTCTTGGTTGGAAAGTTCTGAGTCGTTGGCACAGAAAGTTTCGTTTTGGTATGTGGCATTCTGGTGATTTTCGTCGATGATTAATCGGCATTGCGCCATATATGTGTTTTGATTATTTCATTTATATTCAGGCCAACCTATTTGCTCGCTTGCTTGTCTAACAACTACTTCCACTGCTAATGGCTTCCTGCCACTTTCTATCCGTCTATCTGACCATCCACGCGCCATTTCCAGCTAGTAGTGATGAACAAATCATCGCCAAAAGCAGCGGATTTAATGAGCGTATAGGTCACGCTCTTGGCCGTTTCAGCTTCCGCCGAAAGGCAAGTCGATCCAACAAAATCACACCTTCAATGCGGGCTTAAAATAGAGCTCAGCGGGAGTTTTTGGTTTCAATTTAAAAAGCAATTAAGTTAAAGGTAAAAGATAATACTTTAAGCGCCGGTCTAGTTTGCCTCACACATCGAAAAACACTAATTAATTTAAGCTTAGTCTTAACGGACAATAATCTGATACATTGTGTATGTATGTGTTAAAACCTTAATATCAGATCCGTTCCATGATTTCTCACCAGAATAAAATTATGCTTAATAACATTATTAAAGTGCTGCAAATATATGGTGTGCATTTTCTTAATAATAGTGACAAGGCAATCGGGTTAACGCTTTATCCGCTTAGGAGCAAGGCTAAACCGTCCGCCCTCGTTTTAATCAGGCTTTGTAAAATTGAGGCGTGTCCCGGTTATTTGTCATGCCCCTCGGGAATTGGTCATAACTTCTCGACAAGTTCTATCGCCTAACGGTAGTTGGCCTGCCGGCAGCGCCTCACACCTCAAAAGCCTGGCCAACATGAGGGTTACTGCATAAAACCTGGCTAGATGGCTGGGTGGAACTTAGCGAGTGCCTGCTAATTGTCCGTCGTTTGTTGGGTCGCCTCGTTCGCTGATTTGTTTTTCCAAATATCTTGCGACTGCAGTCGGCCATAAAACAACATTATGTCCAAGAAGAGAATCGCTCTGCCTCTTTTTTCTTCTTCTTATATTGGGGTTTTTTTTTTTATTATTTTTTAGTCAAACGGGGTCATTAACATTTGATGTGAAGTTCAAATTGGGTTGCACAATTGCTAGCCATTGTGTGGATGGTTTGGTCGTTGGATGTTGAACTTCACGTTCAACCAGTTGCCAGCTGAAATCGATCATTGGCTAGCAGGCTTGCAGGCAGCATTTTACTTTCACCTTAAATGTAGAAGACCAGAAACGGAGCAACTTGTCGATTTCCTGTCCAACAGCCTGCAACGATTGTTGGCTGCATCTGCCTCGTGACTTGCCACAAATCCGGTCCCGTGCTCTCGACTGCAAAAAGTTATAAAATACAGACATAATTGCGGGGGCCGACCAGGGGCGTTGTGAAATGGAAGGGGGCGGTGTGAGCATCGCCACTCTCCTGGCTTAAATTTGCGTCAAGGCTGCTGCCAGCACTTTTTGCACCATTCCAACACTTGCAGCTGGAGCTCCATTTGCATAAATCAGACAATCGTGGCAGGGCGTTAGTGCCAAATTGGAAAGCAGCATGTGAAGTGCATTCAAAGATTCCAATCGAAATCGAACTTGGAATCGAAAACGAGATCGAGATCGTTACTGGGCGATAAAAAGTCGCATTGTGTTGCGTATTAATGAGTGTCATTCGAAATTCGAAATAACCGAAACCCTATTGAAAAATGCAAACCTTAAAGTATCAATACGTACAAGGTAAAAATGAGCAAAAATGACTGAATATAGTTATATTTAGCATTCCGTTTGGTGTGGATTTTAAGTACAGTTTCAAAGCCAAAGTTACAAAACCAAAATTTACAAATTTGTTAAAGTACCCACAATAAATATAAAGGAAGCCCCAGTTATGGAATTTTCACTGTATTTATATTGATCAGACTCCGGATCTTTTGTTGCGGCCAAAGCCAAATAGCAGCCTTAGGCAAAATCTTTGGCTCTGGCTACGTTATGTAAGCCGCCTTACAAGGTTTATAAGACAAGAGGCAGCCAAAAGGCATGACTTGTGGTAGCATATTGCCGTTGTTTCCCCTTTTTTGGACAAAATGCCTGGCTGATGTGTTTGCCACAATTACTCGCACAACACATGCAATCCCTTGCCTCCAAGATGAACAGTAGAGGAAACATTGAAACAAATCATTTAGAGGCCTTGTATTGATGGATATATAGTTCATTTCTGGTACGTGGAGTATATTTTGCAACTGCTCGGTTTCTTGAAGTGAACTCTGGTCAACATTCACTTTTGACTCAAAGATCTTCTCTTCTTTGGTTGCTGATGCTGTTGCTGATGATGCGCCATTAATGCGCTACATTAACGTAAATTACTCAAAATCATTTCACTTTCAAAACCCAAATTCACGTCATGCCTGCCCACAACAACCATTTGAATTGGTTTTCTATTTTCGGCGCCTATACTTATTTTAATTAGATTTTTTTTTTGCGCACTGTCTGATGTTGCCTTGATTTTGCGAACAGCTCTGATTGATGTTATAACAAAAGAAAGTTGAACAAGCAGGGATCATGGTTGAAGAGGACGGTGATGGTTTGATTGAGTGGACGAGTGGTTGAGCGTGCCGGTCTTTATGAATGGGCGCTGGGGGTGGGCTTTTTTCTTATATATTTCTTTTTTTTTATTATTAAACGACCACGTACATCATCTGTTGGATGTTTGGGCCACTGAAAGTGCTTGAATATTATCTTTTATTTGGGTGAAAACTTTTTGTTTATTTTTTATTTATTTATATGCTGAATCATGGGTCGAGAAAGTGTAACAAATAAGTATGACAACATATAAAAAACTTTTTGTTCACAAGGACTATATGTTAGCCACTGAATTTTTTCAGTTTTTTGTTCAGCCTTGTGTTTAAAACTAATTTTAGCAGCTTAAATTTTGAGTAAAAGTTTAAATTAATACAATTATTAAATATTGGTATACGTATGGATCTCAAAAGTTTCTTAATTTTGCGTATTATAATTTTGGACTAACACGCCCATGAGTGTGGGAACCGAAAGAGAAAGAGGTGGGATCAAGGCAATATTTTCCGCTTATCAGAGAATCCGCTACAAAGATTGCTAATTGAAATTCAGATGCTGTCGACGCAATTCGCAGCAGATGAAGTCGTCGCTCGGGGCCGATATAGATACAGATACGGCTCGAATGGGATCGTGAGAGCCCTGGTAACCCAAATACTATCGTGCTGGCTTTGATTTGTATGTGCACTCGTCAGAAATTATGTGGAAACTGACAGCAAAACTATGAGGCGGCACAGCAAATTGAACAGTAACAGATGCAACCACCGGTTACATATATTTTATGTTGTTTTTTTTCTCGGAAAAACTATTTAAATAAAGCACAAGTATGCTGCTGCATGTCGGCATGCTGGGCAACGCAACACGCAAAACTTAAAACTGAAAACTGTAAATTGTAAACCCAAAAACTCAAACATACTGAAAATACTAATACCCAAAGTAAACCAAGCCCGAATAATCACTTGGCTCATTTGTAGGCAGGCCAAGTGGAGTGCTCAGGTGAGCATTTATTTGTATGTGTGCTTGCAACATTCGCACTCAAATTGATGATGATGATCATGATGATCAAGACGATGTGCCAATTGCCTGGCATATTCAGACATAGCTGAGTTATTGAATGCATATACAAAATTTGGTAATTGTTGCAGCTATTTTGGGGAATCTGGGAGACTGGTGAAAGGCAGAAAAGGCCTGCGGCTCACGTGGCCCACTCGAAGTTCCAACTCCCTGTCATTGTCTGAGGATGCTCAGACGCGGCGGAGAAGTGTACTTCAGACATGGCTAAGAAAGTCAAGGCGGTTGGCTTGTTCGCCGATATCCAAAACTAAGATCAGTGCACAGGAAAAAAATATTTCATCAAAAAGACTTTTACAAAACAAAGTAAACAAATTAAATTCTATTGATTTGGATTTTCCATTGAGTTGAAATTTAGTCAGTGATTTAATAAAAATTTTTTTTCAATGTGTGGAATTAACGTCAAATGCAAAAGTTGTTTTTATTTGATTTATGCACAATCAATGGCAGGCTGCAGCCAGTTTTGCATTGAGCGTTTTCGGTCAATAATCTGGCATTGAATTTGTCGCTCACTTCGTCCGACTGACTTGGCTTAGCCATTGCAATTTGTATGCAATTAGCTGCGAACTGGCCAGGTATAAATCTGCAAGGGGCGGCCGCCCAATTAATAAGCTGTTAAAATCGTCAGATTGCCAGCGTTGGTTATCAGTCAGTAGGAGCGGAGATCAAAGCCACATTCAGTTGGCTTATTTATTCACTGGCCAGCTGCAGTTTGGTTACATTCTATTTGAGACCATGCAGTCCATAAACCGCACGTAAGCCGTGTCCGATCCTATCGCAGTTGCGTGCATTTCGGGTGATATATCAAAAACCCTTCACAAACCGAAAATTTAACAGAGAGAAAAAGCTATAAATAAAAATCTGATCACATCCTATTAGGAAAAAGAATCACAGTATTTCAAACAATTTTCTTGAAAGTGTATCTGTCTCAGATTGAATGGATTTCCTAGCAACGATAGGATCGCGAACATTTTGTGGGTCAGAAACCGAATTAAGGCAGCTTTTGGCCTGCTTATCGGACACATTGCTCTGTGCCATCGAATCTGCATTGCCAATTTATGGCACAATAAAAAATCGAAGGCGACACTAATGCCACATGAATGTGCGTCATGTTGCAATTGCTCTGCCGTTTATCAAGTATGCGCCATGTGTTCACGATCTATTCGATTTGTTTTCAGTTTTTTGCACCACTGACTGCAAAATGCCAAGCGGATGTGAAGACATGAGAGCTCAGCTACCTGTCTGGTGAGAATCAATTAAGCAATTGGCCAGAGCAGAGTGTTGAGCAAAGCTAAGTGCAACAATTAAAACTGTATACATCTGGCATTAGCAATCAGACCCAGAAACGAAATCCTCTCAGCATGGGTTAAGCGAATAGCAGCATAAATTGGTATTCGAAAATCTACTCACTTTACTGCCACTTTGTCTTGTGGCGATCGAGAGGCTCTAACTAACTATTGGTTTATTTTTAGTAAAATGATTAATGATCGCTAATGGGAGCTTTGCATATTCAGGTTTGTGGGGTTTTAAAATCACTTTTATAATTACTATGCTTACATATCGCTTTACAACCAGGTTAACTAGAGTCTAATCAAAAGGTTTTCTTGATTATGCAAAGATTGCCGTTACCATGAGATTAAGTTTTATAAAAGCATACACACTTTCCTACTTTTTTCATAAGCCATTGTAAATTCCACTCAAGTATCAGACAATCACAATGTCATCCACACTTTTTGAGTGAAATTGTGTGAAGTTATTGTAAAAACCTTCCCATGGGCTCCAGCGCAATAAGAAATATTAAATGTATTCTCATCTATTTTATCATAATAAATAGCTATCAATGAAATCGCTGCGAAGATAAATCATGAATTTCTCCGTGCATTACAAAAGTCATTTCCACACATTAACATGACATCAAAAACTAACTAGAAACTAGCAGGAAGGCGGGGGAATTTACATACAAGCATCCAACTCAACAATGCGACCGATGAGGCAAGCTGACAAAAAAGCTGCCACTAGCAGCATCTTGGCAAACAAAGAAATAGCCAAAGACAAAAAGTCCTCTGCTCTTGGCACGCCCCTTTTTGGGCCTGGGCGCAGGTATTACGGCGCAAAGATGACATAAGTAGCATCAGAGCAGGCCCCGTGATACAATCAGCAGCTCTTTGCATTGTCTAACAATGCATCGGGGCAATTAAGGTACCGGTGCCGAAGGAAAAAATATATTATTAGCAAATGTCAGCTTTTGGATGCGCTTTAAAATATTCACAAAATATGGTTGAGGTCCCATATGGTGACTGTAATTGGAATACTGCGCCCGTTCTTTGTTTTGGGAATGCACAGAAAAAATGTTCAAAAAGCACCTTTAAGGCATTAGAAATGTGTGCCATCAAAAAAATTTATATTTTTTATGCAAAAAAAACAACCTTCTTTGACCAAGTGCCTTAGATAAGCCAAATCGGCGGCGATTTATGTAAAAGTCGTTTGGCCAGCCATCGACGATCCAAAATTAATTGACTCTTGCGGGCAGGTGTAAAGATTGCATATGCATGCGAGCTGTGGCAGTGCGCATAAATTGGCAAGTTGGCTTTGCAGCAGCTTTGGCTTTGCTGTGGCAGTGGCAGGTTGGCCAGAAGGACGTTGCGTGCAGCCTTTCACAAAAGCTGTCGCCCCAAAGGCGAGCAACAATTAATTGACTTACGCAGTGGCCCGCTGGCCTGCAACTCTGATCTGCATCTCAGACTTTTCCGTTCCTCCGTCCGGTTGTGGCAATTAAGTCTGCACTGAATTCGAGATCAATTCACCTCCGATCTCAACGATTATCCCCCCTTGTCACCCGATTATAGCCACGCGTATGGGCGTGTCATGTCAGCCAAGAAACATATAGAGTCTGTGTGGGCGACTGCGTTTTGTTTGCATTCTAATTGCCTTGTCATGATGGCTAATGAACTGAGCACTCCATAGCGATCATAAACCACTAAAAAATGTCGACCGCTCGGTCCATGATCCATGGACTTTTTCAGTTCGTAAATATGTTGGTTTCAGTGAGTTACATATAATATTTTAGGGGCAACCTTGAGCCAAATTCATTTTTGTGCGAAAAATATAAAAGCGAAATGAAAGCAACAAGCTGGTAACGAGTTTTAATGAGCATTTAACACGGATTAAGCCTGAGAAGCGTAAAGAGTTGCAAGTCGTGCGAGTTGTAAACCGAAAATTATGGCCAACATTGGGCAAATCTTCTGTTAATTTTCAGGGCTTGTGATAAATCAAAGCTGGATAAAAAATATGCCTAGAAATACGTAATTTTTGGATTGCTTGCTTTGTATATTTACGTAAATATTGAATAAGAAAAATTACGGAATTCGCCTTTGAAGAGCATCGCAGTCTCGGGTGGTATCCTTGCATTGGCCGCTGTGAGCGACAACCCAATCTATAAAATGTTTTTATTTATAATTTAGTTTTATAAATAAGGACTCTGATAGCGCCTACCTTGGCCCCTACATCTCTGATTTTGGATGGCACACTTATTCGAAAATGTACAAACACTAGTTCCATCCCTTTGTTTCCAATAGCCGCAAATAGGATCAAATTCCCTGGTGCAAGGCCGTTCGCATCGAACCGATGTTCCTTCAGCCAAAGCCAGACAGCTAAAAGCTATAAAGAAAATTATAGCCGCAGACCTCATGTCGTTTTCAAAAATATTATGCAATTTCGAATGCGAATTGTGCCTTCAAAATGGCTATTTATATGACAGAACCATAATACTTTTTTGTTTAAAAAATCAGACACGTGTGCAAATAGTATAAGTAGTCCACTCACCGAGAATAAAGCAGGTGCATTTCAGAGTTCAGCGAACCTTTGTAATGGGATACACATAAAAGGTATCTCAATTTACTCGGCCAGTGGAAAAGAAAGCCGCAACTGTCAAATGAAAAGTGAAAGGACTTAAGTGCGTTATTGTTTCTCTTAACACTTATATAAGCAAAACTGATGCCTAGGGAGTTGGATGCCCTTCGTCAAAACGAGATCCCAATAGATGGCAAAAGAAAAGCAATACACTTTCACAATTTATTACCGAATGTATCAGCGGTTATTTGAACTTCACTTATTATCAACAACCAGTAAGTATATTAAAAATGGTTTGCAAATTTATTAATGTTTTCGTAGAAAACAAAAATCGGATAAAAATCAAGTAATAAGTAAATCTACATAATAAATGACTGCTACGCTCTGAAAAATTGAATTTGAATTGAGATCAAATATCCCCTAATCTATTTTGGAAGCCATTACATATATTCCTTGCCAGGTGGTTAAACGAGTTCAATAAGTTCAAATACTGCATAAAAATCAATTAATGATTAAATTAATTAATTTCAATGTTTCAAAGAAGCAATCCCAATAAGCCAAACCTAAGGGTGTTTTAGGCAAGCCTTGTTTTTGGTTATATAAGCAGCATGGAATGCCTTGGTCTTCAAACCCAGACACTTTCACTATTGGCTGCTGTCGAAGGCTGCAATAACAATGCCAATCAATACCTTATACTACTTAATACTTTATCAAAAGCCGTTAACAATTGCCCGAAAATGTGGGGTTTTTGTTTTTGGCTTTCGTTTTGAACGTGGCGACAAAAGCCAAAAAGCGATTAACACGCGCTACAAGTCATAAATCTGAGCACATTAAAGCCACAAAATAAAAGCAAGGTTGCCAAATGTCAGATGTCAGACTCCCCCCAAAAACTTCAATTGCCGACAGATAAAGAAACGCCCAAAACAATGGCCAGTCGAAAAACAATGCACTTTGGTCCACAGGGGGGACTGTAGCCGTAGACTGCCGAATGACAGCCAGCTGCCAGTTACAGTACATACTCGATTGTATGAATTATTAAATTTTTAATTTAAATGTCCCATTTATAACACGTTTGTCTAAAAGTGAAGTGTGCTGAAAAAGCTATGCTCACTGTACATACCAACTGGCTGACTGATTAATGCTTTGGGCCGCAGGCGTGTTTCTATTTGTCAAAGGGGCGTTTCGCCTTCTCGACATGTGTGCATACATCTCGTAACGTATTAATTTTCTTACTTCTTTTTTAAATATTTATTATTTTCAGAATACTTCTACTATCTCTGGTGGCTGTCGCGCAGGCGCAATATCATCAGTTTGGCGAACAACTTCAGACAGCTCATGGCTCCGATTGTGCCCTTCTTTTAGCCGGACCTGGTCGTTCTTCCGTCTATGACTACAATGTTAACTTATTCCGTGGCACTTTGTAAGTACAAATAGAAACTGTGGGTACGTCAAGTATGGAAAAAAATGACTCGGTGGCATTCTGGGTTATGTTTGTGGTTTAAATACTTAAACATAGACGGGAATACGTTGCAGAGAAAGAAAATAGTTGTGGAAGCAAATCTACATTTTATTTAAAATTAAAAACTGAGGTAAAAGTAATATGCTGAAAATTAAATAACTGACAAATACTCATTCTAACATTAAGAAGTTGAAAACTATGCTTCAGTGAAACTCTTGTGCCAATCTAGAATTACCGCCAACCACTTCTCAAGTTGCTTTTATTTCTCGGTGTGCATACGTCCAACTGACACCCATAAATCTTGGTCGCTGCTGGTTGAGCAGCTTGTTTGAGCAGTGGCAACACTACACCTCTACACCTACGACAACAGAGCACACGAGCTTTGAGCTAATCATTAGCCGCCGAAACAGCGGCAGCAATCATTCGGCAACCGCCTGCTGACGTTGATGTTTTCATGCGGCAATGCCCAGGGATATAGAGGTACATTCGTGCATACATAGCTCAGTATATATATTTTTTTTGCGGCGGCCCGCTGAGCGATGAGGTTGCACCAGAGTCGCTACTATATGCTAATATTTTAGCAATCTTTGACAGCCAATGTCTTCATTGGCGCCTAAAAAGGCTACCGAAGCAGTTTGATTTAGGGATTTTTTAAAAAGTTTAAATAAATCAAAAAGGGTCTGTCGCCTTTCTGTATCTGAATTTTTTATGTTTGTGCATAAATGCAATGGTTCCATTGCAATTTCCGAAGGGCCAACAGCAGGGTTCTTTGCTTCTTAAAATCCACACTAGAAAAATGGACTTACATAGGGTACTATGACAAGATTGATTGAACTTTTTATTTCTCTATAGTGTGCGCTAACGAAACAAACAAAAGCTGCCTTAATTGAAGAAAGTATACATGATGGCTCCATTGCTTATGTTTTTGGTGCCACAACTCGGCAAGTAAATCAAACTGCACTTTTTTGGTCAGAAGCCTTCAGCTTGACCTGAAAGTGCCAAGCTAAAATCAGGTAAATTATCTCCAGACCTTTCATACTGCTATAATGAATATAGTATAGAAATGGACTTTCCTACTTATATAGTACTTTGGTATATCTTGTTAGGACAGATTTGTTTTCCCTTTGTGAAAAACATATGCCAATGAAAATGGGTTCTTAGTCAAAATGATGACTTCTAATGCTTTACGGGCTGTCACAGAGCCTCGTTAACGGCAATCAGCAAATAGTTTTTGGCCTCGAATGGCGACGACAGCATCAGTTTTAGCCTCAGCTTTGGCTTCGGCTGCAGCGTGATGTGATGCAGACAGACGCATCATGAAGTCACATGACAGACCGGCGCGATTTATTAGTAAACGAAAAAAAATCAAACCGCACGACAAAAAACCGCAAACGAAAATAGCAAGGCAACAGCAGCCCAAACAAATGGCGTTGCAACACTTGCAGATGCCAAAAAGAAAAAAAAGGAAAAACACTAAAATAAAATAAAAACACCTGAGCTGCCGTGGGGCTTCAGTCCCATTGATGGCAAACTTTTGTCTCGAGATGATTTCGAAAAGTGACTTTGAAACGCTGCCAACACACAATGCCTCCTGAACTGAACTTCAATGTGTACCGAACAGAAATATCATATTACACAAGAAAGAATTCTCAAAAATATTGAAACATAATAGGGTATATTTTAATAATTTCTTAGTGAGCTAAAAATTTTCTAATAGTTCCAAGGAAGAGGAAAATTATCCTTTCTTGTTTATAAAAAACGCAGGCAAGTAGGAATTAAAATTATTGCAACCTAAAGAATTAATTTTCTAGTTTTTTTACTGTGTACCACTTATGCCAGCAGATATCTATGTTTTAAATGTCACACGATCTAGATAGAGATTGCAAATTGTTCAATTGCTCGATTGTCTCTGCATTTTTGGAGTGCGGGGGTCACTGAGAAGTGGAGCTAATTTTTGGGGTCGCCGGGCATCAAAACGTGAGTCTGCCAAAGTCGTTACCGCTGACTTTGGCCTGGCTATTGAACCTGGTTGTTGACTGAGTGGCTGCGTTGCGGTCAGTTGGGGAAAAATGCAGAAAAATTGGCCGCAACAACCTACTTAAAAGTTAAATACTGGTTTTTGCGTTGGCCACTTTCGTCGGCGCTGTCTGCTGCGAGTCTGCAATTGAAATTGCAACTGCATCTGTATCTGTATCTTCATCTGAATCTCCCTCTTCAGAGTCTGCGTAAGCGAAGTAGCCCAAAAAAGCTAACAAAAAGGAAGAAAAAAGAAAAAAAAACCTAAGAGGCCGAGAGACTCACGCTCGAATAGATAAATGATATTTGAATATTTTTCCAGCGAGTTTACAACACGCTTTTGCAATTATTCACAATATTACGCATACGCCGCATGTGCTGCCCCGCTGCAACTCAATACCGAGCAGGAAGTGTTGGCGGTTGTCGTTCAAGCTGCGCACCTGCGATCCCATATTGAATTCACATCGCCATCGCCAGTTGAGATTCAAAACATTAGTTTTTACTTTGCCGCAGCATCAGCAGCAGCACTAAAATCAGGATAACAAGTACAAGTCCGTGTCTGGGGCGGGACGAGTTCGATGGGATCCAGACGGGAGTCTAGGGGAGTGGGCTGAAAAATGCAGTGCGTGCCGCATGCAAGCCACTTTCTAGTTGGCCCAAAACTCGGGCTATGCGCACATTGAACTTACCGGGTGCCGTAAATTTTGAACCAGTGTGAGTGCTTTTTTGCCGAAAATTTAACCAGAAGACCAGTTGAGTGCCTGGCTTTGCCATTTTCGATTTCAATTTGACAAATTTGCCCAAAAAATATGTACAAACATTTTCCATTAAAAGTCCCGATGGGGTAATACTCTTATAAAATGTATAGTTTAGTATAAATAAATATTTCTTGATTAAAGAAAAATTCCATAGAAACAGGATAAAAAAACTAAATAGGTAAAAAGGAAAAAAAACATTACTTCAAGGATTTTAGTCGCCTGAAATATCAGAAAATATATGTGCTAGCATAAAGATAAATATTTTCCTACCCAGGGTTTAACCGCATCCAAATGCATCGAGTGAAGGTGGTGTAAGTTTGTGAAAATTGTTGCATGTATTGGAAACAATTTTCCATTGCATATACTGGGCCATGGCTTAAATGAATATTTTCTGCACGGCTGCTCCCGCTGTTTTTGTAATTACTTAATACTTACGCATTGTTAACACGCATCGTTGTCGCCTGACACGCGTTTTACATGTTGCACCATTCGAGGAAGTTGCTGGCCCCCATTTTTGGAGAGATTTTTTCGAGCGGCTGCTCGATATAAGAAATTTGCGTGTTTTGGCATTTAATTAACAAACCGGCTGGGAAAACAGAGCGACAATATATTATGGATAACCGGCAAATGCAATGTTAGAGTTAAGTCTGTTACTTCAACAGTAACAGTTAACCATATTTGTTAGTTTTTTAAGTTTTGTATTTTGCACGGCGATGGAGATGTTGTGGCAACCGTTTCCTGTCACGAGGAAAAACCGCCTGCAGCCGGTTAAATCTAGTCGTACTCGGCCCCAATGGTCAGACTTATAGCTCCCGGCTGCACAAAGGTCTGGTGGTACCATTTGTTCGTGTCCAAGACAACTGCAGAGACACCGATTAGGGGCTGGTATGCCAAATTATATCCCCTACTTACTTATGTCCCCCTGCTGGACCACCACATCGAATCTCTTGCACTGGAGATAGCACTCGGGAGGGGGCACCAGCAGCCAACGCTTGCTGCCAGCCAGTTGGGCCTGCCACGAAGGTAATCTTACATTGTCAATCTGAAAGGAATATTAAATATAATACATTTAATGTTAAAAACTATTCAAGCTCTTTAAAGTTTAAACTCACATGCATTTGTGCCCCTAGACCAGAGGTTCCAATAAAAAACCAATCGACTGCATTATTCTCCGACTTTTCGGGTAGGAAGTACGGCCTTCCATAGTGACGTCGAAATTCCTCTGCTGTTTCCGCATGACAGTTGCTCCATCCAAAGTACCAAGGCCTTTCATCCGGTTTCAGATACACCCTATCCTCCGGCATATCCAACGCTTCGTAAATGTCCTGGAAGCCAGTTTTGTAGGGCAAGAATTGACAGTCCCTTATTTGTTTCTTTTGCTTAGCCTTGGCATACACATCATGAAAATATTTGTAGTTGAAGAGCTAAGGGAAATTACTTTACTTATTATTTGAATATCTTGATAGCAGTTTCCAATGGTAATACCCGAACTGCAGTCCAATTTTGAGTTGCATCGCTGACAATGACTGGGGCAGCATTGTAGGCGTACTTTGTCTCAAATTCTTGGGGACTAAGGTTCTGAAGACGTGGCACATTTTTAACATTTGCACAAAAGTCACATTTCTCAGGGGGTCGGAGTGCATATCGGAGAGTGCGCGGCAGGGAAAGGACACAGTTCTGAAAGATTACGATTTCTTTATAAAACTGAATCAACTCATTTATTTCGCATACTTGTCCCTGCATTTCCTCATAATAATACTTCACAGCTAACAATAGAAAAATGGCCAAAAATATTGCTTTCAGAAGCTTCATTAACTTTCTAAATATCTGATCATTTTCGCAAGAATTTTTAACCAGATCTTGCAAAGCCTTATCGAGAATATCTCGTGTATATCCGTTTAATATTTGTTCCAGTCTGTGTTTAGCCTGGTCCAATTTAGTTGGCCTCATGCTGACGATGTTACTCCCACAAATTCACTTTACTTACTGAGAGAACTTGACATTATCCTTCCTTCGTAACCGAGTAACGCGCTGGCCCGGCAATAATTTGATTATCTGCCAGTGCGCAGGCTTGCAGGAAAGCGTGGGTGGACTGGGAGTGTGGTTAGCATGTGATAAGCGAAAAATTGCTTGTATTGTCAATTTAAATCACTTTCATTTTATTTTATTTGCAGAGGTCCATACAACAATGGTCCGGGGACGTGCATCACCTACGATGCTATCAACGCCGCCTATTTGGATGCACGCAAGCGTATTCGTAAGTTAATCATAATTTTTCTGTTACTGTGAAGCATATGGGACTTAGATTTTCTTGACATTTAGTTAATCATATAGCAAGATTCTTATATTATTGCATTGGAAAGAATATGCTTGCTTTTTGCTATTCCTCTTTAATATATGAATCATTTTGTAAAAGTATAACATTTTACTTTTGAACGGGGATACTTAACTATTAAGTATTAAGTATTGAACTATTAAAAATACTGTCTATTTTTGTTTGGTTTTGTAGATGTGGCCCAGCCAAAGTCGGACTGGAAGCCAGAGGAACTGGCCACCGTGGGCGAGCTGCTGCTCGACATTTCCATTCAATTGGCCCGAACGTAAGTAATCAGCGCTAAACGCATTTGAAAGTTGCCCTGGCACGCCCACGATCTCCCTCGGCGCTAATAACGATTGCCAAATCACGCATGACAAGGCAGTTAAGTCGTGCCCCGCTGAAAAGACCGCCTGCAGTCATCAAATATGCATGAGACTTGTCTTGCCTCCAAGGTTCTACGCTTGCCACATTTTTGCACAGAAAAAAAGAAACAAATTTGAACAGGATACTTTAATATTCATAAAAAATAGGGTTAGTTGTGTACCTTCTTGGATAATTTTTTTCAATGTGCGCCAGTTCTTTTTTGAAAGTTCGGCAGCACATGCAAATGCTAATTGTCTGCGGCTTTGACTGATGGCCAGTCGACGGCTTTTGAAGAAGTGCATTCGAGTGCTCGTCGAATTTGAAGCCTTCTTCCCAACTGGCGCAACCGCATTTTTGCCACACAAAAATATTTGCAGCTATTTGCGGAGCTCGCAGCCTGAGATGTAAACAAACGGGGATTATGCAACCTACCGCTTTGGCAAACAGTCAGTGAGCCAGTAAGCCAGTGATAGTGCGCGTGACTGTCTTCCCCCCTGTTGGCCACCCCGGCACACCAATCCCCTCCAGTGCCCCCTTATCGAAAAGAAGCTGCGGAAGATGCCGCACAGCATTTCCAGTTTCGTTTTTCCTTTTTTTCCATCTGTTTGGTTGGCCAACGATTGGCCATTGCATCGGATTGGACTGTTGCACTGGGAAAAAGGTTCCGATTCTTTAGGTTCTACTGAAATACAAAATGGCATTATTTCTATATTTTCTTTTTAATAAAATATAAACGGAAAATTATAAACGGGTCTGACTAAATGCAGTCTGAATAAATTTGCAACAGCGAGCTCTTTTTGTATAAACAACATATTTTTTTGCTGTTTTCGGGGAGTGGAATCTGGGTAAGCGGGTTGTCGAGTCAGTTGGCCACAGTTTGAGAGCTTCAAGGAGCCGGAGCTCAAAGCTCAGCACCTCCCCATGTGCGACTTTCACTCAGCCCCGTCTAAGACGATCTTTGGTCAGGAGGGGGCAGCAACAGCAACATCTTCGTCTTAATCTTAGCCTGTTGCAGCTGCAACATCTGAATTGCCGTTGTATAATCTCTTGATTATGGCTAATAATATGTTGTAAACGGCAAGGCAGTGGCTTTATGGCATTCTATAAAACAGGGAGACAACTTTAAACGGTGGCTTATTGCATGCAAATCAGTGATGAGCCATTGCCAGATATCGTTTTTCATCATCTCCCTTTAGCACTCGACGAAGAAAGTATCTCTTCTTTGTTTCTGCAAGTAAATTGCAGAGCCAATTGACTGTGAAATTTTACAGTTTCGTACTTTCCAGCTTCACACAATAGGCCAGCCGGACGCAGTTTCCCTTTTGGCTTTTCTCGCTTTCTCATGCACTCGAGGAAGAGTTGATGGCGGTCCCTTTGGCGATTTATGTGCCAGCACACACAATTTCCTGCCCAACTAAATACCAGTTTGTCAGCATTAAAATCTCAGATTTTCTGCCAAAAGAAGAAAAAAATTGGCTGCCAATTGAAAGTTAAAAATTTGCCACTGTCAACGTCAGACTTCAACATCAATATATCTGTCAGCCAGTCCAAAAGCGCGTTAATTGCAGTCCGTTTACTAACTAGGCTAATACGATAATTTTGCAATTTTTCAATAAAACTCTTAGACGTATCTACAGAGAAAAAAAATGTTTTAAATCAGTTGCAGGTTCGACAAAAATATCTCTTAGAGCCTAAAACAAAATATCAGCATATGGACTAATCTTATTAAATTGGGTTTTGACGTTTTTTTAATTACCTAGAAAATCCAATGCAGTTTTTAAGCAGTTTTTTATTTAGGTGTGTTACTTTTTACGTCAAAGAGTATCTGACAACCAGCGACAGGAAAGAGCCAAGTTGAGCGATATCCGCAGTTGCATTTAAGTAGTTCGATAATTGCTCATGACTGGCAACTCAATTCCGTTTACTGTTTTTCTAATTTTCAGCTATGGCTTATCCTACGAGGAAATTGAGAAGGGATTGCCGACAATTGACACCTCAAAGACCTTGATCCGGGAGGTGTGCCCACCCTTTTTCGCCGGAGTGGAGTGTCGTCCAGGCAAATATCGACGGTTTGATGGCCTGTGCAATAATATTGAACACCCGACATGGGGAGCGGCTAATGCTCCATTCCAGCGCCTGATCGGTCCACTTTATGCTGATGGAATTAATGCCCCTCGCATATCGGTGACTGGCCGGGATCTGCCCTTCTCCAGAGTTGTCTCACGCACCATGCATCCTGATGATGGTTACCATGATCACGCCGGCACCGTGATGGTTATCGCTTGGGGTCAGTTCATGGATCACGACTTTACGCTGACGGGAACACCACTGGGTGAGTTAGTTTAAAATATTCAGGTGTATTGCCCCTGGGAAAACATGTTATGTGTTCAAATTCAAGAAACTAAATTTACTTTTGGGATATACATATATAAAAGGTTACTTTAAAAACTAACTATACAAGAGCAATTCTTATTTTTAAAACCATTAAAAACATATTTATTCCTACGTCAAAAACCTCTCTAATGCGAGTACAATTTGCAATTTAGATCCCATTAACCGCAACGACCCCGAGGAGTGCTGCAAGCGACCATTGCATCTGAAGCATCCGTACTGCAACGAGATCCGCGTGCCCGATGATGATTACTTCTACCGCCTGTTTAATGTCAAGTGCATCGATTTCGTGCGCGGTTTCCCCTCTCCCCGCCCCGGATGCCGATTGGGTGAGTTTTGTCACACCTTAAAAAATGCATTTAAATTAGTTGTTGCCACTCAATATTATTTAAAAACGATTGCTTAAAGGCAATTGATTTTCAATGATAATTCTTTTTGAATAATATTGTGATTTATGTTACTATGATCACTACTATTTTCATATTGAATGAAAATTTATATTTTATATATATTTAATACATTTTATAAACTATATTAAACATTTTCTTAATTTTTAGGTTCCCGTCAACAGTTCAACACCCTGACAGGTGTCATCGATGCCAACACAGTTTATGGAGTGAAGGAGGCCTTTGCCCGCAAGCTGCGGACTGGCTATGGCGGTCTAATGCGAATGAATCCTGTCTTCCAGGAGTACGGCTTGAAGGATCTGTTGCCTCTGAAACTGGACATTCCCGACGAGGGATGCACTAGACCCAATAAGAGCATGTACTGCTTCGAAGGCGGCGAGATCCGAGTGAATGAGCAACTGGTACTCACCTGCATGCACACCTTGATGGCTCGGGAGCACAATCGACTGGCCACCGGATTGGCCCAAATCAACAAGCACTGGGATGACGAGACCTTGTTCCAGGAGGCCCGTAGGATTAACATAGCTATCGTGCAGCATGTTACCTATAATGAATTCCTGCCCATTCTTCTCGGAAAAGAGGTCATGGAGAAGTTCGGGTTAGTGTTGCAGAAGGACGGCTACTGGGATGGATATGACTCTTCCGTTAATCCTGGCATAATCGACTCATTTGCCGGAGCTGCTTTCCGTTTTGGTCACTCCTTGCTTCCTACTGCAGTCGAACGCTGGTCCAAGGCTCACAAGTTCATTGCCTCAAAGCGTTTGTCGGATCTTATCCGCAGACCCTACGATTTATACAGAGCTGGAGTCCTGGACGAGTACTTTATGGGACTAATGAACCAGGTGGCCCAGGCTATGGACGACTCTATTACCCAGGAGGTTACCAATCATCTGTTTAAAAAGGAGGGCGCTCGTTTCGGGATGGACCTGGTGTCATTCAATATGCAACGCGGTCGGGAGTTTGGTATTCCCGGCTATATGGAATTCCGCAAATTCTGCGGTCTACCGACTTCCAATACTTGGGATGAGATGTACGGTTCTATGCCGAATGAAACAGTTCTGCGTTACGGAAGTATATTTGAGTGAGTTGAACGATAGTTTATCAATCTAAATATATGAATTCAATCTATAATGCCTTTTATTTTCAGGCATCCTGCTGATATTGATCTTTGGTCCGGCGGTGTCTCAGAGAAATCCCTGCCAGGCTCAATGTTGGGACCGACCTTTGCCTGCGTCATTGCCACTCAGATGAGCTACTTGCGTCGCGGAGATCGTTTTTGGTATGAACTGCCAAACCAGCCATCTTCATTTACTCCCGAGCAGTTGCAAGAAATTCGAAAAGCCAAGTTATCCCGATTGATTTGCGACAACACCGATTTGATTGATACCGTACAGATTTATCCCATGGTATTGCCCGATCATGAAATGTAAGTTTATTCAATTTTTCGCTATATGTTTAAAACTTTAATTTAATTATTTTATTAGCAACCCTCGGGTGCCTTGCAAGAGTGGCATTATTCCATCAATTGATCTGACTAAATGGGCGGACTACGGCGGTCATGGAGTGGATCCTTCCCTCTATGTATGTAAAACATATATATACTGAACATCAAGATAATAATTTTAAATCCTTTATATTTTTACAGAACTACATTAACGAAATACCCGACACACTGCTGAACTTTAGGAAATAAATGCCATTTGTGTCCTCTACGTTCCATTTACAATCTCGATTCATTTTTGGATTCCTCCCACTGTATTTTATTCTTCAGAAATCTTCACCTTCTCTTCCTCACTGCTTAGTCTTCTAACTAGTCTTTGCACACCATCCGACAGATCCATTAAGCATTTCTACAGCCAGTCAGTAGTTTTGACACTGCCATTATTTTTTCAAAACTCTTTCCAGCATTTCCATGCATAAGCCCATACATTCTTTGTATATATTATTATTAAATAGCAGAAATAGATCGATTAAGTTAAAGCACATCGACGCAATCAGAAAACAAAAGTGAAAAACAAATCATAAATAATTTTTAAATATATTTCGATTTAAGTTTTGTATATGCAAGTATTTTTTAAATAAAATTTAAAAAAAAAAAATATCCTAAATTCTTTGGAAAAAGGGTAGCTCTTCTTAAAACTTGCGCGAAAGATGCCTTCAAGTGTTGTGAAGGACATATTTGTTGCCATTTCGAAATAATTCTTGTAAAAGTCAAAACACTACAATTGAATATATATGTATTTTCTTTAAATTATTATTTATTTATCATTACAAGGTAATAGGAACTCTTTGGTTACGAGCTGGAAATCCAGTTGATTAGCAAAAGTCAGTTTCAGTTGTAGTTTCATCATCGTTGTGGTCGACATCAGCGGCCAAGATCAGATCGCTTTGTGTTGAGCATCGCATTGACCCAAATAAATCCACACCTGAGTCACAGGCCATAAAAGCAGACTTAAAAGCAGAAAAAAGCACACACATCGCACACCATTCAAGAGTCGCTTCTTTTCGGAATTCACTCAAGCGCATTCAGAAACGGAGCTATGGAGGCTATGTCCTCGCAGTCAGGGATGGCTTTGCCTTTGAACTTCAGACAGGACAATGCACACGTCTGTCCTTGGAAGTAGTCGCCCAACATGGTCTTGCACTGGACGCAGTTATTCAGGCACACCTATTGAATATAATTTACTCGAATTAGTATCAAATCCAGATAAAAAAGAGGGATAAAATACCTGAATAAAATCGATGCCTCCCATGGAATCTATTAGGAGAAATAAAAGAAATTTTGATTAAGTAAGGGTATTCATCGGTAAACACTCTCAAAAACCTACCAAACCTCTTGTGAGTATAATGGCCAATGGCAGGTACTGCACTTCCAAAGTGCAACAGACAAAGTGCAATGGCCACGAAAGTGCACAAAATCAAGGGCTTCGAGTACATGGTGATTTCAATTCAAAGATTTGTTAGGGGAGCTGGCTGGTTGCGACCGTTGTCTGCCTAGAGCGGATTGGAAATAATTATTATCGCTCGTTTGTCTTCTTATTTTATATACATATGCTCTCGGCCCAAACGCAGATGCGAAAGCTTGGCAGCGTAAAGAAGCCTGAAACAGCAACAAAAAAACGGCTCAAATAAAATTAAAAAAAAACTACTATTGAAGCCGGTCGCAGATGCGAGGCGAGTCGTCAGACAAGCCAGCCCCAGTGGCGCTAAAATACGTCAGATATTCCAGCCAATCGAAGTCAATACAAACTCAATCAAATATCCATTATTGTTGCTAAGCGTATGCAAATTTCTCAGCGATACGCAAAAAAATTATGCCTTTGCTGAACTTTGCATAATTATCAGGTGAACAGATTTTATGACATTTTTAATCGGAGTTGAATGGATAATCAGTAGCTAGTTAATAAACGGAATTTATGGAATGTTAAGACATTAAAGCAGATTCTTTAAATTAAAGAAATTGTTAACAAGCCGCCTTATAAATAGAGTAGATGCTACAGATGGGGGAAAAATTTCCCCGATTTTCAAGAGCAAAGCAAAAAATTCACCGGAGGTTGAAAAGAAAGTATTAAAAGCAAAAAGCTCTTTTCGAAAAACCGATCGGAAAGCTACAGCAGCAGGAAGTGTCAAGGAAATGGACGCAGCCGAACTGAAATCGTAATGAATGCAAATCGTATGCGACTGGCGAGCCCATTAATTAATGGCGCTGTAACTGCAGTAAAAATATGGTTAAAATGTAAATAAAATATAAAACGTAGAACCGACCTGAGGCGGACTAAAATCAGACAACCTGGTAAACATACATACATTTATAAGAATTCTTTTGTCCTCCCTCAACCGGACACGGTGTGAAGATTGCCGGTAACTGGTTTTCATTTAAACACATTCGAACCGAATATTTAAAAATAATAATGCAGGCTAAAACTAATCAGCTGTATCGTGGGAATATTTTTAGTTATGTTAATTTTATGCGACACAAATTGTACGTTTCCTAACTAATTGGCAACACGCGCCAGCGTATGAGTAATGAACCCATGCGGCGTATACGTCACAGCCGTCGGGTTTTTTTGTTTTTGCTTTTTGTGGGCGTGACACTTAAGCCAGGCTTAAGATTTCGGCTCAGCTGATATGACTATGACGTATAAACGGTACTCGAGTCGACACTTACCGGTAGTTGATTGTTTGGCCAAAAGGCGTGGGTGCAGCTGACTGAAAACACAACGAGTTTGTTTGCTGAAAACTGGTTCTAGAACAACACTGCTGTCGGATTGAAGAGTTCTTGTTGTATTTATACACGAACTTTTTGCTATCTATGCGAGCAAATTAATCAATTTATATCGCACCGCAAATCCACCTAATTGAATATGTGCAAAATGGCAAAATGTCACTTCCGCTGGCGGTAGTCAGGCACTTTCTTGAGTGGTTTTCACAGCGGTGTTCTGAGTACCGAGTACTGGATGTTACTTAGCCAGTTTAATTGCGTTTCTTTTGGTGCAGCAACCTGATTGGTTTGGGCTTTCATATCGTATTCCAAGCAGGAAGCGAATCCGCTGAAAGAGTTTGTTTTTCTTACCAAGTGACTTTAAGTTTCCTTTTACCTGGAAAGTTTTTATTCTAATCGCAGTTCTAAAATAATCAGTTTGAGCTTAATACTTAGATTTAGATTTAATAAATAATAAAAACAATATTTAAATCAAGGTAAAAATAAAGTTTAAACTATGTTTTATTTCAACAGCTTCACTTTGTTGCGAAGCAAATTTTTTACAACTTATTATGATTTTTTCAGTTTAATATTATATTCATAACAAATATACTATTAAACAACTACGAAAAAACATGGAGATTATATGTTACAAGAAATTGAATATTATGAAAAGGAAATAAGCCTTTTAAAAATAACCGACCACTTGATTTGACTGCTTTATTGAAGAACTGCTTGCTATAATTTTTCGTTAGTCTGGCAACCCTATTTTACTTTCAATGGTAAAAAGTGTGTAAAATTTAGTTTAAATTTTAAATATTCTATTTTCCTGTGCTATTGTTTTAAAAATAAACAAATTTTAATATATATTAGGTTAAAAATTTTACATATATTGTTTTACGGTGTACATTAAAATAAACGATATTCTAGAGATACAGAAAAATGAAAATTTAAAAAAGGGGACTAACTAAATAATAAGTTATTAGTACTAATAACCATAAACAGTTTCAATTTTTAACAATGTTTAATGAAAAAGTAATGCGGAAACTAACCCTTGAAAAACAATTAATTGCAATTAAAAAATTATATCTTCAAATGCTTGCCTGAAGTCTCACGAAGACTCGTGTCTAGATTTAAACAAATTTACAAAAACTATTAATAGATTTTTATGCAGCATAATTGAGATATTTTGCCACCCTGGCAACCTCTTATTTGGTCATTTAATGACTCACTTAGAGGCAATCAATTTCTCTTCAATATAAATCTCATTATTAAAGTCCTGGGCGGATTAAGTTCTTATTTTTCGCCACTCTGGACGTGCCTTGAAAATGCTGAAAAGCCACAGCAGCAAACATTTCAACAGATGACCTGGAGATGAGTGTGTGTATGTTTGTGTGTGCGGCACACCACCATCAACGCCGCCGAACAGCGAAAACTTTTATTAGTTGCAGCTGGCCCCATTCTCATCCCAATTTTCCGTAAACTACACTTCTTCAGAAGGCCAGAGCGAGTAAATCAGTAAACGATTTTCTTTATAGTGCAGAATTTTCGAAGCTATTTTTCCGTTTTTTTTCGATTGGTGGAGGCAAGCAACTTTTATTTTAAACCAAGCCCAAAGCCGAGGTTTCGGGCGCTTTATTTATGAACTTTGCCAACAGAGTCGATGCGCCTCACATATCCCTTTCATGCGTTGCAATTGCTTCCTTTGTGCCTGGGCAGATATTTCAGGCACGTAAGCATTAAATTTTTTAGCCATACAATATGCTCATTGTGCCACTGATTTTAGCCCCAAGATATACGAGTTTAGATGTTGCCGCTAGCCGGGCATGACAAAAGAGCAATGAAGCCTATTTTGTAGCACAAAACTTTGCCAGGTCGAACAAAAACTTTATTTAAATACACATTCTTGCTGGCTCTTCATCAATGAAAAGCACCCAAGCTCCTAATATAGTTTCACTTAACAATAATAAACTTTAAAGTATTTTTAGCCATGTCCCCGAAAATAAACACAAGCCCAGAGTATAATTAGTGTAGTAAGCCTTTTCGCATGCTTCACTTCACACGGCTGAGCCAAAGAACTAAACCCCCCTACCTCTCGACGGTTCTGTCAACGTGTCGTATGCGTAATGGAACTTGGGTTTCTGGAGTTTGCTCCGACCATCTACCTGCCCCTCCGAGTCGCCACCGGCATGTGAAAAACGTGTTAATCCACGAACTAATTTGATGTTAATGTGGGGGGCTGATGGGTCGACAGGTCGGTGGGGGTTAGTGGGCTACCCGGCGCTGACTTAATTGTTTTTCAGCTCACTTTACACTCTACCGTCGTTTTTGTGGGGCTTTAAGAGCCATCCAAAGTGGCCGGGCCATTAGAGTGTAAGCAAATTATACTTGTACTGGAAAAAAAATTCAAAACTAATTGATCAACGTAAGATATTGCTATCCTTTTATGTATTCAGAAGCTCCATTTATAAAATTAATAGTTTTGGGTAGTATATGTATATACATATTTATATATTAAAAATACTTAAAATAATTGAATAAAATCCTAAATATCGAAAGTTTTCCGCCGTGTGTTTCGCCAAGACAACAACCTGGCCAGAATTAAGCAAGCTGAGAATTAGTCGCGTCTTAAGGTCCTCGATTTCTGCATATTCAGCAGGTTCGAATTGCGACCGGATTACGGGACAACTTCTACTTATTCTGCTGCCATTTCTGGCCAGGCGACCTCCCGTCGCGCTCGATGTGCTCAAAATGAAATCAGTGAAATGGTGGAAATTAAAAAATAACGAGATAATTAAAAGCTACCCCCGCAGTTATTTGCGTGTGTGTCTCTTGGCTCACGTAGCTCTGCTTAAGTGGCGGCATTGAGGCTGAAAACCCAATGAGCGGGCGGCTGTTGGGCGACTGGGTGGTTCGGTTTGATGGTTTCAGTCTCGGTTTCTGTGGGGCGATCCCATGACCGTCCCACACATACGGCCAGATACTGAATGAGCCGTTTTAATCCTGCCATTTACTTTGTGCCACAATGCTCGTTCATGTTTAATGTCGTTTCATTTCGTATTTGACTCGAAGCTGTTTTTTTGTTTTTTTTTTCCTGATATTTCGGTGTCCTGTTGTTGCTTTCGGTCTCGTTTTCATTTTGGATTGTTTTGTTTGTTTGCATTGAGCTCTCATGCTGTGCTATGAGATTCCAGGTTTTGCTTTATTTGATAATTGCTTTTTGAGGTTTCTAGGAAGAGTATTGCGGCAGAACTCCTGCAAAGCAAAATGTATCATTTTCTAAGTGGTCTATAATTGGTAGCGATTTGTTTTTTCCATTCAATTGAAAGGACTAGGTAAAAAAACAACAATAAATCAAAGTAATAAGATTACTTGCATAAATTACAATAATGAGTTTAGAGATTATAATTTTAAGTCATTATAAGCAGTAACAAAGATAACGAGTTAACAAATAGACTAACTGATATTAAACGTATTTAATATATATACTATTATTTACCATAGATGTAAAAAGGATAAACGTCTGACTGTTTATATAAAAATCATACTTGAAACCTTTTATAATAAAATAAAAAAAGTGTTAACTAATTCTCTCGCGGAAAAAATGTTCGTCCATTTGAAAACTATTGTAATAACTCTTTTAAGTGCCATTGGAATTTAAATTTTTTTCCACGGAAAGAGTTTGAGGACAGTGTGGTATTTCAACGCAAAATATTCATTACTCTAAATGTGCATAATTTATATTGATGTGAATTTAAACGCTTCAATTACTTTATTTTTTGTTTTGAGTTTGGCCTCCTGCTAATAACATTACGTGACCGCAGTGCCACCCACCTAACAATGAATTCAATTTTTAAATAAATTTAACTCATTCATTGTGATGGAAACAACTGCTGGGCACAGCTTGTTAATGAATTTTGAAATGTAAATCAGCATATATTTCCATTCAACTCCAATAACCTGTGGACGTCCAGAGAAACCCTTGAAAGCCATTAAATCAACGTATTGTGCCATTATTAAATTGAATCAATTTTATGGATTCTTGTTTTTTTTTTTAAATTTTTATACATTTTTTTTAAATTTTCATGGTAAATTTTTTACTTACTGATGTGAGGTTGGAAATTAAATTAAGTATGATACCGCCGCTGATGAAGTGAACTGACGTGACGCTTGATTACCTCGCTTGCGGCATAATTAGTCAGTTTAACCGCCAAAAAATGTCCCTGGCTCGAAATTAGTCCAAACGTTTGTTAATTAGCAAACGCAAACTAGGAAATGGGCATGTGTGCTTTTGTGTGACATAAATCGAACTGAATGGCAGCGCGAAGAGGCGGGGAGAAGGCAGAGGATCCAATCCTGACATGCACATGTCCAAAATGCACAACTCGACAAAGTCAGTCCTGTCCCCTCATTTCGCATCCCTTGCCTACGTAGGTGTGGAAATGTGTCGAAGTCTGCCATGTTGCAATACGACAAAATTGGGTCGCATTTCAAAAAATTTTTGGACTCTTGTGCAGTCCAGATGCCACGCAAACAAGTGTTGTCAGCATTTTTCAAATGCAGTTAAATAAAATATTTGGCACGCAAATATGGTTCTGAACAACGAAAATTACTCTCTTGAACTTTATGACAATTTATTTACAATTTTTTCCAACATCGTCTAGGAAAACAGAATACGGAATACCGTCCTTTTCTTCGGTTAATAGTGCTTTTCAAAAGAAACAGCTAAAAACAAAAACGGCTAGAAAGCCAAAAACACAGAACCTCGTACATTGAGGTGGAAAGTGGAAAACTTGCATATTTCCCGGCAAATCTCTGGGAGTCGGTTTGTGCGATTGTCTCTGTGTGACTTTGCGTTGACATTTCAACTTTGCCCCGACCAGGCTAATGCAATGAAAACTTGCAGTTTGTGTAAGTTCTAGACACTTTTTCGTCGTTCTGCGCCTCTTTCTCGATGCTGTCTTAAAGTCGAGACAGACCAGATGAAGCTGAAATTCGAATTAGGCAAAACCCAGTACAGAAATCGAGCTGCGAAATGAAGTCCAACTGCAGGACTTAGTCCGAACCAGTCGGCAATAAATGTCATGCCGTTGGCCTTTTGCAATCAACATTTATGCTGCCTTCAAAGAGGCAGTCACCGCAATAATAAAGCCCTATTTTGCTACAGGCGCAGCTAGTGAAGTGTCAAAGGAGGACAGTGGAACTGGTTTAATCTGTATTTTTATTTCGATAGAAGGAACTCGTTGCCTACTTAAAAGGGCTGTTAAGTCTTTAAATTTATGTATGAGGCAGCACTTTGAACGTACTCCTCAATGAAAAATAGGAAGCTTTAATATGTTAGCTTTAATATACTTTGTATACATAGAAGCAATCCCAGTGCATTAAAGAAGTCCGATAAACTCAACTTAAAGGGCTGCCAAGCCAGAGTTTATTGAATCTGCTGGAAAACCAAGTTTCTAAAGACCAAAATAGCCGGGCATCGGGTCGCGTCTTCTTGCCGCGTGCGCATTGTAAAAGTTTTTCCCTTGATTTTTTTCGGGGTGTTTCACCATTTTTATTTGAGTTTTCACTTACCTGGCGCTTAAGTGTTTCTTCTACCAGGCCATTTGCCATTTGTTTCGGCGCAACATTCCCCGTCGATGTGAAAAGTTTGTGCCGAAGCCAAGGGAAAGCAGCTTGTGCGGGCTACTTTTATGATTATTGCTTTCCTGCCAGCTCAACCTTGGCGAGGAAGTGTATATATTGTATCTCGTATCTGTGCTCGACGGGCCTACGAATACGCCTATGCCAATGGCATACTTAAGCCTTAATGTTAATTTTAAGCAGTTTGGCCATAAGCTTTTGATTTAAAGCAGCCACAAGGCCGGTTAAGCTCCTTTCTGCCTCCCGGATTCTTGGCGTGCTGCCATGCCACACAGTACACACCAGACATGGACGTGGACATGGAGATGGGGTGGCGTTGCATCTGCCACTGCCTCCCCATAGCATGTGCAGCTGTTGCCGATGCCGGTGGAGAAGTGCACTTCACTTTGTCTAATTGTAAAATAAATAAATGAGATAAAAACGCAAAGTGGCAGGGGCGTGTAAAAAATGTAAAAGGAAATGAAAAATTGCGCTCGACTTGGTTCGCCCCAAGAGCCACGCACAGTTGCGGTTACACCGAGGTAAACAATACAAGCTTTGGTTGTGTGATTACAATATTATATTTCCTACGGCTGGGTTACAATACTAAGAGCTATGAATTGGGCGGGATGCATTAAGCATTTCCTTAACTAATCAGTGTACTAAAGATTTTGAGGTGACGCAGTGGCCAATTTTAGAAAATTGTTACAAAAGTACATAGGTTTTGTTGTAGCCAAACACGTTGATTTGTAGACCTAAATCTATTGAATTTTTTTTCTTGGGTTTCCTAAAAACTGATCTAAATTATGCCTTTTAAATCGTTCTAGCATCCTCGTAAAAAGTTATAAATTTCCAACAATGGAAATTTACTCCATATAATATTACAGTTACTCTTACTCCCTCAACTCCCACTCCCAGGTGTCATGTTTCTTCTAGTTCTTGTACTTCCAGTTCTACTTCTCGCTTCCTCTACATCTTGGTCTTCCTACTCCTATTACTTTTCGGTCTTCTACTTTTAGGTCTTCTATGTCTTCTACTTCTTTTAGATCTTCTATGTATTCTACTTCTTTTGGGTCTTCTACTTCTTTTAGGTCTTTTATGTCTTCTACCTGTTTTTTTTTAGCTTTAGTTTTAATTCTTCATAATCTTCTAATTCTTCTTCAAAATAGGGGAGATGGGGCGATCATATGACCCCATGTCCTCATCGGTCTGGGTTGCCGCATTCGACTGAAAGTTATCAACAATAATGCACATTCGTCTGAGACGCAAATTCATGAGATCCTCGTCACGGGGCACCACCATATCCAATTCATCGATTTCGCTGTCCTCACTCTTCTTCCAAAATCCCATGTTGTACACATTGCTTATCTTGGAATTGGAGTCGTTGATGATTCTAATACTACGGGGACGGGCCTCCATCTCTACGTCGTTCTCACCAACGTCTTGGGTAAAGCACTGCTGATCCCTAGTCTTCGTCTCGGCGACCGGCTTCTTTGAATAACTCATTTTATTAGTTTTTAGAAAACGTAAATCAAAATTGCTTTAGATCAAAATATATATTCGTATAAAATATTTTGGGAAAAATATGCTTTAGAAATAACGAACTAAGCGTGTTTCCTGCTCGACGATTCGTTAATAACTGAATATTTGCTTCAGTCTCTGAACAATGTTGATATTTTTGGAGAGAACTTTATTTTCATAGCCTACTTGATTAAAGAAAAATGAATTGAAAAAATGTTTTTCTTTCGTTTCTTCTTAGAATTATACATTTTATTCTTTGTGTAACTTCCTTGCAACTGCTAAGACTCATGAGCCCGGCAAGTGGAGCTCCATGGAGAGGGCTGTCGAAAATAATAAATCAAAGTGACACATTGAAAATGCAAGGACCCTGCACCAAGACCATACTCTTGTGTCCTGCGTTCTCTATCCTTTTTCTCGCAGTTTTCCCCACCTGGCTGGGAAGACAAAGCGAGCGAAGCTTTCAATTTCAACGCTCCAGAACGCCAAGACTGACGTTTGACAGACACAGGACTCAAGACGACTGCCTGTCTGGCTGGTTGGAAGACTAGAGGACTCTCTGGTTGGCTGGTGGGAGACCCAACAAGAAGTGCAGCTAACACAAAGGGATGGGATGCAGATACTTTCCCGGAGTCCTGACAACAACCCTTCCGTCATTGTCAGCCGACGGATGAAGGGACAGCAAGGCGGAGTTCTTTAAGTACTTTGCGGATAGAATAGCTTGCTGTCGCAATTTAGATAAATTTTAATTTTAATAAAGTGTTTGCTCTGCACTCCTCGCCCACTCGAGCAGCTCCTCTCACGGCATTATGAATTAATTATCGCAGCAGTCGTTCGCGGGCTTTGGTTGCGGCACTTTGGATTTTGGACGTCGTGGTAGTCTCGGTGGTTCCGGTGGCACGGCGTCGTAGAGCTCACCCACTTGCCGGATGGTTCCACAGTCCATCCCCATCTCGAGGGCCTCCACGATGATCTTGTGACAGACTTCCCCGGGGTACCCCGTCTTTATGGTCACGAAAGTGGCAAGCTGCCGCAAGGAAGTGGCCCTGGAGGATTCCCTCAATCCCGCAATCACAAGGTCATAGGGTGAGTTAATTGTGCGATCGTAGTAAACAAGGGCCATTTCTGTTTATGATTTGAATTTAACACATTTGTTTTTAAATCGGATGAAGTATAATACCATAAATACTTACACTAACGGTTGAAGATACTTATTTTCCGTACTTACTTAATCTATTTTAAGTATATTTTTTTTTTAAATAAGGAATTTCTTCTTCTATTGGAGAGTTATGTTCTCATAAAATCCCCAGGGTCACCTTCGCAGCGTGCCGATGGGAATCTTTTGGGAAATGGAATCACAAGTCACACGAAGCGTTAAGTTGCTAAACAGGATTCTCATTTTTTCGCCTAGCAGCAACAGCTTTTAACCCCTTGGTGACTGTATCCTGCGTCATTTTTTTGCACATATTGGTTTTATACCCCTCCTCTCCACACGTTGTCTGTCAAATTAATGCCGCAGTTTATGCGCCCCGTGGCGCCTTCGGATTTTTTGGCTCACATTTTTGACTCACGATGAAAATGAAATTAAAGCCGGTGGCTGTAGTTGAGCTTAACTGGCTACAAGCTGGCGATTTACTGACTCAATAATACATCGGTGGCGAATGCCAAAAAGTTCAAAAGGCGGCCAAAACTTTTGCATTTCTTTCTTCCCCTCGGCGACGAACAATTTGAATGAAACGCGCAAATTGAATAAAAGGCCATTGCCACAGTTCAAGCTGAAAAACTGCTGGCTGTGATAAAATCATCAGCTTCCATTCTTATTCCCTGATTTTCCTTTTTTCACTCTAGAAGTTTTTTATGGTCCAGTCTGTGGACGGAGAGGATACTGGAAATAAATTTTTATTGCACGAACGAATTCAATAAAATGAGGCGAGCAAGAAGAATAGAATAAGACATGATCTCGGAGAACCTTTTGAAACTTTTAATTAAATAATATTTCACTTATAGAGGTACCATTAAATGTATAATTAATATTGAAAAATCATATTCAATGTGTTTATTACATTAGCTTAAATCCAAAATGGTCAGAAAACCTCTATTGTTACTTCCCAGCAATTATCCAATCAGCCACGTATGATTTCCATTTGCATAACCCGGCTCAGCCAGAAATATATGTACATATCGATATGCTGCGGCATACATGAATTAAATGCAATTTATGCAAATTCCTGCCTTCATTTGCACTAAGCTTAAAATAGGAAACTGCAGCGGCAGAGGCAGGAGCAGGAGCAGATCACTAAAAAGGGGCGTGGTCACAGTTGGCATTACATTAAATCAAATTTGAATGCATCGAGCAAGCTGTGTATTTCGCAAACAAAAAGATAGATACGTGTGTGGGGGCAGTGTGTGGGTTGGTGTGTGAATTGAATTTAATTTTATGCATTTGCTGTATCAACGCATAAATTATGATAAAAGGCATAAAATATGTATGCCGGCGGAGAGTGAGTCAAAGCGGAAGTCCAAGTAAATTAAGTTGATGGCCAGGAAGAGTGCGGAAAACGGAAATGGGAGAAATCGAATGGAATGGCAGTTTAGATACCATACCCTACCCTACATACTTTCATATTCACTGAATTTATGCACGAACAATGTCAAAGATCAGCTCGACACAGATGCTCACTGAATTAGCCAGGGCAAATATTTATGGGCATCTGAAAGGCAAAAAGGTACGTCGCGTTCAGCCCGACCCGGCCCGTTTACGTAAATGTTTGCCAGCCACCTGTTCGCAGTTGTCATTCCCTGGATGCGAATGCAGCAAAAAAAGTGGTAGATTGTAGCAAAAAGCAGCTAATCCGACTGAGCGCCAATTTGGGACACATGTAGACAGTTTCTGCAGTTGCTGGTTCCACTTTGCACTTACCGCTCCCCGTTCACCTTTGAAACTCATTTGGCGCAAAGCTGACAAGTCCCGGGCAGATAGTTATCCGGGCGGATAGTCGTCCGTTCAATTAGCAGACGGTCACAGGGCATTCCTCTAAGCGTCTGTCTTTTATTAATATGTCCTCGTCGAGTTGTCCTAAACCGAAATAGAGCAAGTAAAGGGTTTTGAATCGCTATAACCGACTATGAGATACCTGCTACAAAACAATGGTAAAATCAAACACGGCATAACAATATTAAGTTTAAGTTAATATTATTTGATTCTAAAGGATTGTAATAAGTATTTCTAGTTACATCCTATTAACAGGGAATACAAAATTAAGTCCACCATAACAAATCATGGAAGTAAAAGCTTTGTGACAAGCGAGATGCAAACTAATTGAAAACACTTCAAAGGACATCAATATCAAAAGCATAGACATTGACAAGAAAAGAGATACCAATGGAGAGTCAACCCGTCTTTCAACCATCTGACAAACGTCAAACGAACAAAGCGAAAAATTGTCTACTGTCCGCAGAATGTTGAAAAAAAAAGGCAAGAACAAATTTCGCCTAGGAACAAGCAGCAGAAAAATGCACAGACACAATCAAATCAGAGCTATGCCAAAATTAAAAATATTTCCACACAGCAGGTCATTCATTCGTGCAGCTTTCGGACTCGTCCTTGTAATCTAAAATATATATATTTAAACCCGTCAGTTTGAGGAAGAAATTCGGCAGTCGTTCTCGAATGAGTTGGACGATATGGAGGAGGACTTGTAGTTTCAATTTCAGGTGCTGGCCCTATGCAACAATAAGTGGATAAAATCCTTTTCATTTTCCCACAGTGTGTCCGGCTTGCTACAAAATCAATTTACAACGGAAGCTTACTTACATAACCCCCGGAGACACATAATCCTGTTTATTCGAGTGTGTGTAGATGATTTTGCTGGTGGTCCAATCGCCACTGCTGCATATTGGAACTGTCTTTTCGGACTGGGTCTGTGTTTTCCTTGGGCATTTCGTAAAATATCACAGGTAACTGTCGCTGCCCCTGTCTCTGGACAATTTTAGCTCATCCTTTCATTCAACTTTGCCGTTTCTGTGGTCGGAACTTTTGCATATCGGTCACATTGTCCTTCAGGGCAGCACGTGTCCGCCCCTACATTCCCCATCGTTATACAGGGCTCCTTGTAAATATAAAGCCTTCTACATACTGTCATTGTACTGTGTGTGTGCGTAAAGGCTTCGATTGCACTTTATAATACGGTTATGCCTGCCAGCATTTATTTGCCTTAGTTAGATTCTGTTTGTTGTGAAAATTTCATAAATATTTAGTTTCTGTCAGCTGCAGCTTCACTTATTGTTTATTCTCTTGCTACCTAAGTGAATAACAAAAAGTCGTATTTGACCATTTAAAATAGTGTATATGCGATGAAAGCAAAAGATTTAACTGGGCATTACGGCACATAATTACGATGCCCTGGTGGCCAACATTGCGTATACGCAATGTGAAGCAATTCAATTGAGAATTGATATAATGAGAACAGAATAGGCTTATGATTTAAGATTTTGAAGAAAGAAGGCTTACTGGAAGCCTAAAACTCATATAATTAATTCAGTAACTCAAATTGCAGTTACTCAAAGCCAAGCTGTTAAAAGCTTTAGATAAATTAAATAAATATTAAATATGCCACTAGCTTAAATGGAAAATCAATGCCTTGCACAAAAACATCAAATTTTAATGAATCAAAATCGGTCAAAACGTTAATCTCGTGCAAGTGGGGTTGAGAAAAAGCATTTTCAAATACAAACAGCAGAAGAAGTAACTTTGGTTTGAGTTTTAGTGTAAGCCGAAGCTCACAAGTTGCCGGGAAGTTCTGAATATTCAGAATGATTACAGTCTGAACTGGAGTAGATTAAAGACACCCAAAAGGCACTCAAAGTCAACTCTGGGGCTGGAAGATTGAGTGAGTGAATAAAGTCGGATGGCCACTTCACAACTTTTTAAAGTTTTTAAGCAACAATGAGATCCTTGTGCTGCTGCATCTCCTCTTCAACAAAGTCTGTACTTTTGCTGCACCTTTTATCCTGACGGAGCAGTCAAAGTTGCCTGGTAACATTGCGCCAATTCAATTGATTTGACTTTCGAGTGCAATGCGTTTTTAAGCGCTGCGCAAACAAAACTAATGCACTGTGTGCCCTGAAAGGATGCCAAGCTGACCCCTTTACTCAAAAATTATTCGGAAAGCTCGCCCTTTAATTAAAGTGATTGATTTACAGAGGTTTGGCCATTTTTTCGATTAGAAATTTATATATTTTGGTTGATTTTTTCAGCCTGTCGATGAGATAAATTTAAAGATCTGCTTCGCTTTTTGTTGAGCAATACGGTCCAAGAGGAAGTCAATAATTTATTAGCCTCTGTTTTTCGTAACGCATTTTTTATTGGCATTTTCAGTTTGCGTAACAAGTTTTGGCTAATTTATTACACCCCATGGCTCGTAAATTGTTAGGGAGGCGAGGACCACTCTCGCATCCGCTCTTCGGGAATCCTTGTTTCATGTCCGTCTACCATTTTCCGAGCAATGAGCGTGTTAATGCCAAAATTTATGCTCAACAAACAACTCACGAATTTCATTTATTTTCGAAAGTCGACAGGAGTCTTTTCAACTGCTCGGGTGGCTGCATATTCCCGACTAATTAGCTTCAATTGTCGCTGTCATAAAGCGCATCCTCCCGGGACACTTAAGTGCCCAATTTGCAAATAAGTCAGTTGGCCTGGCAGGTGCTCAGCACTCCTTGGTCTAACCTCTGCATCATTTTCTTAGCTCATTGGCAAATTAATTAGCTGTCAATTTGCTGAAAAGTTTACTACACTTTCGCCGGTTGGGCAGCAGTGGTTGGGCGGTCGGTTACCCAAGTTTAATTGCGTTTTTGTGCTTGAAGTGTTGGGACCGCCGGGTCTCATTATGACCAACTTTGAGGAGTTTTATTTGAACTGACAATAAGTGGGCGCAAGAAAAGGTGTGCGTTTATTTTCAGGCTCGGGATCGGGATCCCTTAGATGCCACATGAATCAAACCGTTAAACTAACAAGACCCGAAAACACACGCCACCAAGCAACCCAAGACATTTGCTAACGAGAACCCGAGAAAAGCGATGCCACCGTCGGCATTCGAGTTTATTGAAGCGTTATGAAATCTTGAAAGGCGGAAAATGTTATTTGTCTTCCCAGCAGCCAAAACAACAAAAGCAACGTTGACAACAACCAAGAACATAAACGACACGCTGTTTGAGGCAAGGTGTTGGGTTTTACAAATCGGTGCGATGTGGGAATAAGCATCTGTCTTCGACCAGGTAACATTGCCACACCACTGGGCATTGTGATATATCCAAGGGACTGGAGCAGCAATAAAATGCCAGGGCGAAAATAAATGGAATCACAAATATTCCGGAGCATGCTTAGGATGAATGTGGAAATATCTTATTTGACAGCTTAGGTTAACAGAATATAAAATATTTTTACGTAATAAGTAAGCCAATTGCCTAATTTATTTTGACTTCATGTTGATTCTAAGATTATTCTCTCAAATTATCATTTAATATATTATAAATATATATATCACTTTTAAAGGTGAAACCAAGATATTCGACATTGTAGTAGATTCCGAGAAAAGAATCGATAAAAGTAGAAGCTTGGAAAAGCATCTGAAAAATGAGAAAGCAAGCTAAAAAAATGCTACTCAATATTTAAAGAATATGTTCAAAGGAAAGGATAAGCAATATTTTTTTACATAGGTTATATACATGCATATAAGTTCGTTTAAAATAAAATATATTCTGTCTGTTTTTTTTTCAATTAAACTTGGACCTGGCGACACGTACCATCTTCACCTAGAAACTGAACCTGTTTAAGTGATGTTGCCGACATAAATATGCACATACTAATGGCTCCTTTTGTTTGGCCCATAAACGTATTTACGACACGTGCTAACTTTGATTGTCTTTTGCTGCAGAAACACACCCAGATGAGTGCGAGTATAGGTACGTTTATATAGATTCTGTCAATGCTGACTGGCAACTATCTCACGTTTTCTTCCCGGCGATAAATCAGACGTCCTTGCAGTCCGACTACCATGGTCTTCTCTGCCTTTTCTAGGCAACTTAAGTAACGCAATCAGCGTGAGTGCTTTTTCCAATTTTCTTCGGGACGCCGTAGTTGCCATTACCTTACTTCGTTCTCTTTTTCGATTTCTCTCGTTTTGTTTGAGCAACAGAATTGCATTTAAATAGAATACAAATCCGATTCATTGGCCAGCTAAAAGCAATTGAGCTATTTAATTTGTCTGCAAATTGTACGAATTAGTTTTCGCCGAAATGGAGTTGCAACAATGCTATTGAATGTTCATAATTGAAGTGATTTCAATCTTTATAAGGACTAAGGCGCTTTTATAATATTCCCAGGGCGAATATCTAATTATATTTAAGCATTTTGACTTTAAATAAAAAACTTGAAGACATTTCTATTGCACTTAAGGTTCAGTAACAGTGATGCACAATTGCCGTTGAATAAATAATGACAACGAATTTTCGCAGACTTGCAGCGCCACTGCCACTTCCTCTTTTTGGCGACTGCATCCGCTGCAAAAACGCAAGTGTGCATTTCCGTTTCTTGCTTATTGCTAAAAGCATATCACTCCTCGATTGACAATAAGAAATGAAATTTGCTGACAGCACTTGCACACAAACCCTGAAAAGCGGAGCTCGAAGAAGGGAGCGGCACAAAGGTCCTCCGTTTGCAGTGCCATCAAAAATGTATGAATTTGTTGATTTGACGGAAGCAAATATTTGGCAAGCGGATGTGTGTGTGTTGTACTCTATAATAAAGTGTCGTCCTCGCACAGCCCCAAGGAATATGTGGAAAATGTATTTCATAGAAGAGGCAAACATTTTGGATGCATAAACCAATCGCCTACCACCCATGACCCATGCATCCAACCTCCCATGCAATTAGTTTGCGCTGCCAGCAAAATGCTTCGACATCAATATCCAAATATCTAAGTACAAGCAGACGAAATCATCATCGTTGCCGCTGGCAGTAGCCATAAGATATATATCTATAGATATTCACATGCATAGTTGGATGATTTTGCCATTTTCGTAACAAATTGCAATTTTGGGGCGAAGCGCGTGCCCAATCTTTAATGTGGCATATTCCAATCGAACATTAAACCCATATGTTCAGCAGCTGACAAAACGAAAATTTCGAGGGATCGAAACGAGCATCAGACTATCACAGACGTTGGTTGCTGTGAAAGATTGGGCCGTTTCAGTTTTATGCGATGGTGACGCCGATGCATTCGCCTAATGAGGCTAATGTAGAGTCATGTTTGTGCGGCGGAAAGTGCATCCTTATTGAAGGAGACGTAAAGGAAGCGAGGGTATACTGAAATGTGTAAAAAAAATAAATTTTAAAATGAATGGGAAATTATTATAGGATCGGAAAGGCCTAAACAAATAATGCCTTCACTTTTACATTTAATACGTTTTTAAGTTCTATCATAATATTTGCACAGGATTTAAGTATCGGTATCTTATAGTCTCTATTCTACGCTAGGGTAATGCTTGCAACTCTTGAATTTGTATGTGTCTGCGGCACGCATGCAGACACTCTAAAAATGGCTGCTGCATGCTGCTCAACTAAGCATATCGACGTCAATAAATCATCCAATAATGCGCTGATGCTGATGCAGTGCTGGGCGCAAATGGCGCTGGAAGCTCCCCCCTTCGCCGTCTGCGGTCTGTGAACTGAGATGCTGGAATGGAGGATGCTGGGATGCTATGTTGCTGGGACCATGTCTTTAGCCATTTCCGTAGTTACGTACGAGATTCTCCGGGCCCGCACTGAGTGCTTTTTAACTTGATGCCATGATGCTACAGAGAGCTGCTAAGGCTGATGCGACTGGTTTGCTTTGCAGCACTCATGTTTGCAGATTGTCAGCATAAAATGCGAGAGGGCAGAGCATTCCACAGATTGAATTTTATTCGGATGCGGTTATTGCAGCCATTACGAGTGCCCTGTACTCCGTACCCTACAAATTTCTCGGCGGGGTCAAGTGGATGCATCAATTTACTGGATAGAGCTTATGTGCTGCCACTGCAAAGTGCCTGCCATTTGTTTGGATGAATTTCGCTTGGCGTCAATGTTGTTTAGTCCCCACCCACCAGAGCCACCAAACCAACAAACCACCATCCCAGCCACCATGCAGCAAAGTTCATTAAGTTTCATTTGTTTTTTCTCTGATGGGCGGGTTGAGCAAACTCCCAGCTACTTAACAACTAGCGAGTATCTTGTGGAGGCCGAAGCAGTGCCGGGGCTGTGGCAGCTAATCATTTTATCGTTAACGCCCCGTTGCATCGACTTGGCCCCCTTGATGTAGTCGTGTGAAAAATAGTTTCGCTTTGCCAACCCGACTGACAATCTTCGCAGATTTGATGTCATTGCGTTGGCCGTTGCCGGCACCATTAATGTGATTTTAATGCGCTGATTTGATTGAGGCCAATTGACAGTTTGCTCGCGCACTCTGACATCCTGTTTCCTGGCAAGCAATTCTCCTGGAAAAACTTGCAGAAAGGCAATAAAATATACTCGCAGCCTTAACTCAATCAGCCTTAACCCAATATATAAATTGGAAAGCTGGATTTTGATTTTTGGGATGAAATTTTTATATTTACAATTATAATCTATAAATTTATCCCTAATTTATAGTTATTGAATAACGGTTGCTTAATAATGAAATATTGTTTGAATTTAAACGTATATTTCCCTATAGATGGATACATTTTACTTTTTCTACACCTAATCATGGCATTATGCGTATATTTTCCACTTGCATGCGCATCCCCAACACCTAGAGAGCCCTGCATCCAATTACCTCAAACCACCTTGCCAGGTGAGCTGGACGTTTAATTAGTCTAATTAAAGCCTGACAACGGACGTTGCATTAATAAGCTGCAGAATGCAGGTGAGTTGTACCACATTGACCTGCAAATCTCCAGCAAATCTCAGCTTAGTGCACACAGGACATTTATGCAAATCAAGGCAATGTCTCGGGCAGCTTCAGCTTGAATGGCACGGTGTGGCTTTGGGCTGGGCTGGGCTCCTTTGATTTGCTCTCAGAAATTGTCAATTTGAAATTCTAGATAAAATTGAGAAATGTTGGGTGAATCATTTTTAAGCTTTGTGATGCAATTAACGCAATAATTGTACCCCAAAAGAATTTGCATTTGCACTCCAGATTTTTTGCAAGCACCAGCTTTGTAAATTGAGTGCCTAAGTAATTGCCATACATATTTTATGCATATTATTAGCATGCATGGGCAATGAGTGCGCTTCAAAGTCAAGGATAACACGGCCAGAAGGCGGAGTTCGCCTCTGCAGCTGCAATGTCTTTGTATATTGTGTACAAAGACTTTTTAAAATATTGCGACTCGTTTTCAATTTCTTAGAATTTGCATTTCTGCCTTTGAGGACACTTTTTCTCCTTCTGCTTGCTTCGGTACTTTCCTTCGGTTGTCGCTGTATATTGACATGGGACTGTGTCCGTCCGGCTGTCCAGCCGTCCAACTCTCCGGTCCACTCGTCCGGCGGAGAGTAAGTAGCCCCAGTCCTGGGTCGGCTGTGAATTTCCGTTTCCGGTGGCAGACGACATGCTTTGCAGCAGCACTCAAGCTTAAAAAGTGCCTTTCAACTTATTTTCCTGGTTCCATTGCGCCATCTTCCTATTATAGACTCTTTGCCATCCACGGTATCTCTCTGCAAACGAGTGTCCCCTTTGTTTCGTATTTTTTTCTGATTAGATTTTTATTCTCATGAATTTTCATTTCCGTTGTTGAATTTTTTATACGAACATAGTTGAATTGCCAACGACTAGTGATGAAAAAAAGCAAAAAACATTGAGAAAACAACACAACAAAAAACGAATAAAAATGGTCCAATGTATTAGTATCTGTATCGGGAATATTTGTATCTTCTGCTGCGTACTATTATCCGCTCGCTTTATTCCCAGGCGTGTGCCTTAATGTACATTTCAAATTACCCGGCAGTAGCTGACCTGATTACAAAGCCTCTCCATTGGCAGGAACCTTTCCCTTCCTCGCCCACAAAGCCTCCAATCACTTAGCCGTAACCATCTATTAATTAAGCTCTTTAATTAAACAGCCGGGTTTTTCTCCTGCACAAGTTTCCTATAATTATTTTGTGGCAAATATTGTAATAATATTGATTACAGGGATGTGATAGTCGGAGGTGTAAAGGGCTTGGGATGGCTTGACATTCAGGCGCAGCATGTTTATTGAACCGAAATTAATAAGGGACTTTAAAGGGCAAGGTAAAAGCATAGTTTGCTATTCACAAATTTAAGCTAAAAGGAAAAGAAGTGAGTATGCGCACCAAAAAACCCGCCAACCACTTATTAATAGATATAAAAGAAGCTGTGTTGTAGGCAATGATTTTTTTAATTAATAAAGAGCTTTAGTTTGCTTACAGAATACTCTTCCCCAGAAAATCTTTTCATTTTAATGTCATTTTCATTTATTGTCATCCCTTTGGCTTTAATATGCTTAAGGGCACAACATTTTTTCATAATAATTGGGTGATGGGCTTTTGAAATAATGAAAAAAATAATCGAATAAAAAAAAGAGTTTAAATATTATAAAAGAAAAAATGTCTTGGTGAGTAGCCATCACCATTCGGAAACAGAGTTGGGGTACGGTCATAAATGTTTTCAATTTAAATGTTCTCCTATACACTCAATTGGCTTTATTTCCAGCTGAATCGATTTCAATGTGCCCCAGGCAATTGCAACGACTCTCAGATGCGACATCATCAATGGCAATCGCATGCAAGACGAATCCACATGGAACTGGAAACCGATCAGAACTGAATGAACAAAAACAATGGCCAAAGCACGACGGCAAAAAAACACAATCTGAAAGAAATTACCAATTCTAAGTTTAGGGGGTTATTGAGGTTTCCCATCGTTTGCATTTTCAACCACGCTGGCACGTGTGAAACAGTTTAATTCCATTGAACGCTTAACTGACGACTACTAAGCGACAGGGAGAAAGGCTTTTGTGTTAAATAGTTGAACGGTGCCAGGAATTATAATGAATCCAACGCCGCACATGTTGCACACAGATAAACCTGTGATAATTCAAATAATCATGGAGCTGGTCTTGCCACACTGCAGCATCCGGCAGTAGCAGTCGCATTCGCATTCGTATCCGCATCCGCCAGCCAACCAGTCAGACTGGCAATGCAAAAGCACTTTATTTAAGTGAGTCCCACATGAATTGCACTTGGCTGGGCGTCCCTCTATCCGCTGAATACATTCGGATATATGTATGTATGTACATATATCTACTCATGACAGTCTGTTTGCCTGGCCGTCTGTCTCCCTGACTGTTTGTATTTGTAACACTTCTTTGCATTTTTTATGCACTGTCTTTATAAAGCATGAACACACAAACCTTCCACCCTTTGATGAAGGATGAAGCTTCCCCACATCCACATCCAGGGACAGAGCTGGCATCAAGTGCCTTTGGCAGCAGCTGTTTGGCATTACTGTGGCGGCGGTTGTGGCGGTGACTGTGGCTTTGGCTTCTGATTCCCATCCCGATTCCCATGCTGTTAAAGCTCCACTCCGGCGATCCACGCTTGCTCATTATGTTCAGTTTGCTTTGCATTGCCGACTCTTTACTCCTTGCCCTGCCACAAATCCTTTTACGTCTAAGGTCTGAGAAAATAAGCAGCAATAATATTTCCTGAAGAGTCCCATTAAATCCCATGAATACGGCTTAAACTATTATGTACCCAACATTTTTTCTTTAATTTGGAAAAGCAAGGATACATCAAATATATTTAAGTTTATGTTTATTTTATTAAGCAAGCCGTCGGACTTGTCACGTCGCCATGTATTTTCAATATCTTTCGGACATAAATCAACAGCAAGTCAACGGCAAAGTCAAAAACCAGGAAATACTCTACCATTTGGTATTAAAACAGTTGCAGCAATTTATGACAAGGCCTGCAATGGGTGTGCAACCAAAGTCCTTTACCTTTAGTAATTTGAGAATTTTAATTAAAGGCATGGCCAGCAGGAAGGACCAAGCTGCATTTCAATCTACGGGATTGGCGAGGCGGACGGAACTCTGAGGGGTCACAGCACAGCTGGGCGCCATGTGCAAATGCATCAAAGGACATTTGCATTTGCCCGGCATTTGTAGATAATGTCCTGCGTCCAGAAGGCCACCCAAACCGAACTATCTGTGACCCATACACTCGCCGAAATCAGTCCCTACCAAATGGTATCACTCGTTTTGTTATTTTTTACAAGGACCTTCAATTAAAAATAAATTTTGAGGCTTATAGAATGAAAAGAATCAAAAAATAACTAAAAGTTACCGAAAACTTCAATCAAGTTTTTTATTTCAGTGTAAAACCCGGTGAAAGACTGGTCAGGCCGTAGGGGTCGTTATTAAATGCAAGTGCATCAGGAGTGTGGCTGCCTAGTGTCCTGCTTTGTATGCCCAATACACTCTGAGAAAGGCAAGAACGGAAAATTAAATAACTCAATGCAAAATAAAATATTATTATCATAACTGATAGTCCGTTGAAAAGAATTCATTTCTGATGCATCAAGATGATATCCACAAATAAGTCATATGGTACAATGGATTCTACTTACTTTTAAGTGTAGCTTTTGTATGTCCTGTGTGAGTGTGTGTATTTGTGCGCTTCCTGTGTGCATTACAACTACATGAAAACAAGCGGGCTGCTTGTACTACTAACCTCTTGCAATTTTGGGTTTTGAATTTGCTTAAATTGCATTATTGTCGTTGTTGTTGGTGGTGCTGATGGTGGTGGCGCCCCAGGACCTGATTGCCTGCCATTGTGTTTGCCGCCCAAATTTATCCCTTCGCAATTTTGTGCTTATTTGTTGTAGACATGCCTGCCTTGCAGCTTTAACTAATTGAAATCGATTTTGGCCAAGTCGTAAGCTAGCCAAGCGAAAGGGCAGACAGAGGATTCAAAGTTTCCTCAACTAGAATCGAGAATCATGTCAGCGTTAAGCCTAAATACGACAACCCAGAGTGCCTGCCATGCGTGCGGTTGCAAAATCGATTTTTGGGCTTTTGCATTTGCTTGCAAAATGAAGCATTCGACGGGCCTAATAAAACTTGCATGTGCCTTAAGTGCACTTCAACTTTCAGCTGGTTGAACAAACTGTCTTCTTCCTCTTCACAGCTGCGGTCTGTATTTTCATGCTTAATTAGATGGCAATCGTAGCCACAAAGCGTAAGGGTCCCCGTTCTAGTTTCTGTTCCTGATTCAGTTTCGGTTTCAGTCCCAGCTCAGACCATAATTAATAGCAACAAAGCAAATCGGTAGAGCGTCAGAGCGGCAGAATAGCAGACTTGCACAATAAGAGCGGCAGGCAGGCAAACATGCAGCCAATTACCGTTTTGAGTACAACGAGGACGATGCCGGCTCTTGAAAATCCGTAGAGCCCCCGAACTTTGCCCTACCCCATGCTCCAAAATGTGCGGACTCCATAAACAGTTCGATACGTGAACTGCAAACTTTGCAAATGACTTCATGTTAATTAGTAAAACTTTTGCGCTTGACTGAGATTCAACATGTCCTGGCAATCAGTTGGCCGATTGTATATTGTTGCCCAATAAATATCTGTGGTTTGGGTCTGAACAGGCTTAAATTCTATTCAAGCATAAGTACATTGTTTTCAAAAGTTTCAGGGAAGCTGATTAGGAATCCAAGAAAAACAAAGTGAACTGAAAACATAACGAGGATAAATATTAATAATTGATGCTGGTCTGAGAAACATACATTTATTCGAATACATTTTTGATAAATCTAAATTGAAATTTAAGTTTCAAAGCTCAGAATGATTTTATTCGAATTTCCACTAAAAGCATAGTTTAAATTGTCGAGTGGCCCACGTTGCGTATACTCAACGGAAGGTGCATCACTCAAAAGTATCCATGTCTTACCTGCATATTTGCCTTCTAACTCTTTGATAATCCCATTACACTGTATTCCAAACTATGTGCCACAATGCCACGCATACAAATACAGGTCGGATGTTACCTTACTGACATGACTTGGAAAAAGTTGGCAACATTTGTGAAAATTGACAAAGTTTCAAGTCGGCAACAAACAGCTGGTAAACAGAGCTGCACCATGCCATGCATGTTTAATGTCTTTTCTAGTCTGTTTGTTTGTACACTGAAAAAGGGATATCATACTTTATATCCGGAATAAATTATGAGCTTAGGTGAAAGATACCATTGTTAATAAATAATGCAATTGCAATTAAAAAAACACCTTTACGGGTTTTTAATTTTTTATTATAATTTTTTTCTGTGTCTGAGTTTAGGCCTGCAATATGCGTGAGCAGGCATCTGTCAAAGGCATCTTGTGGTTGGGTTTACCTTGCGAAATTGCAGCCACATCGGGGCGACCATGGACAACTCCAACTTCCACTGATTGCCCAACCGGCGTGCCGCCCATCTACTTCCATATATGTATGTATATACAATCAATAGCTCCTTCTCCCGAACGGTGGCAGCTCAGTTTGTCTGGATGATGACCACTGGCTTGTGGTTAGACTGCACTGCATTTGATTGATTTGGTTTGCTCTCATTTGCTTGCATAAATATTTGCATAGCTCTGGACCGGATAAAATGGAAATTGACAGCGAAGTATAATGGACGGATAAAGCAGGTTGGGCGACCAAATAAGTGGAGCAATCCAGCCAAAAAGCAGGCTTTGGCTGGAATTGGGTAAATTTGGTTTTAATGAAATTACCACGATTTGATTTGTTTATTTTTACACTCTTTTATTTAATTAATTTACCGATATTTGGTTTTCGGTGTCTGCAGCATTTCATTCGTACACTCGCACATATTTGAGTTTAGGTGTATTTCATATATATATTTAATATATTTTACCTATGGTAGCCATACAATTTAATTGTTGATTATCTACTTTTAATTAAATTCCATAATTATTTTGGTTATTCAATAAATGCAGTAACAGATTTTTGTAAAATTTCTTTTTCACAAGTGAATGAAAATATGTCCTTAAAAACCAAATGACATCGATGAAATAAACATCATTTATGGGTGCTCCAAAAGTGTCAATCGAGTTATGTAGTTCATTAACCTGACATGTTTTTTACATCAAAGAGTACTCCAGAACAATTTAATTTATCACAACAAATGGAATTACATATGTATATGCAAATATGTATGCTTAAATGTGTATATATTATTTTGGTAGTATTACTAGCTAGCAGATACAGTTCAAGTCATCTCAGTACTCTTATCCGTTTCAATATCAATAGAAATTGCTTGCAACAGCAGTTATAATTAGTCTGTAAGATTTCTATAATTAGATATAGTCTTCAATTTGCTCGAGTGTGCGAGAACTTCGGTGCCTGATTTCAAACAAATTTTGAAAATTCAAACGTCTTTACGCAATGTTTATTTTATATGACACTTTTTTAAAAATAGACAAAGAGTTTTCCAACGAGTGATTCATTCGAGAAGTCTATAAAAATAATGAAATAAACAAATGCTAAACAGGTCCACAAGTTCTTGGTTAGAACCTTTGAATAATATTGCACCTCAACTTTTTAGGGTTTTAAAAGTATACATTTTTATAGACTCCAAGTATTATTTAGAGTGAGATGGTAAAAAATACGGTATAAACAGCTATTCAATTATTTACAAATTAGTTTATTTTGCCATTAGCAGTCGTGTTTTGTGCTAAATGCTTTTAAATGCCACAGTTTTTATGTCATCGTGTGTGTAGTTTGAGTGGGCCAAGTACAGTGAGAATTATTATACGTGTATCGTGTATTCTTGGCGTTCCTGTTCCTTCTTCTCGTGATACCTAGGGTTACCAGTTGCGGTTAGTATTTGCATTGGATCAAGTGCAATATCATGTTCAAGTTCGGGGTAGGTAGACGCTACAGGCATGCAACACAAGCTACAGTCAAGCACATTGGGCGGCAAGTTTGATTCAGATTCAGATACCTTACCTTGCCAACAGTGAGGTCAACTCTTCGCGATCCATCTTGGCCAGCTGAGCGTCCCCGGTGCTCTCCATTACCCGCTGCACCTCCAGGTCAAGTGCCCGCTGCTCCCGCTCGCAATCGCTCTGGTCGCCTAGTTCCCGTCCGTCGTGAAATCCTGCCGGTGGTCGGAATCCGCCGGAGAGCTCCGCCCCCGCCATAGCGGCTATGGAGGCGGCCAACGAGGCTGCGGTCTCGGCATCGACCTCACTGTCTACGCTAAAGATTTGGAATGGAGCCGTTTTGATTAATCAAGAAAATTAACAAGTAGTTTTTATGACACCTTAACTAGTACAACACCAAATGGAATCTCTATTTTTAATAAAAAATTTTCCATTTTGTATTTTTCTTTAAAAAATCCCAGTTGAATGCCATACCTCCTTTAACTATTTCTCTTTGATTGATTGATTTACTTTTTGTGGACAAATTTAATTTGGATTGTTTAGGGTTTAGGTACCTGAACTACCTGTTGCTACTACCAGGGCACTTTCTTCGCTCCAACGTTTGGTTGCTGGACTGCTGAGGCCCGCTTCCATGTTTTCGACTGCGTTGGCCTCCGCTCCGCTTCTCACCCGGGGCCCCGCCACCGCCTCCGCCGCCGCCTCCGCTCATGCCCATTCCCATTCCCATGCCCATTCCCAGGATGTGGCGTGGGGTGTTGTGTCGCCTCTCCGGACCCGGGGAGCCTTGATCGTTGTTGGACTCAGTACTTGAATCCGGCCGGAACATATCTAAAATATATTTAATAAACGAATAAAATAACAATGCCCATTACTTGTCATTTAATAAAAATATGATGTTATTATTGAAGATACTAATATTACGTATACGCACCTACAACCGCACGACCATCGCTGCTGCGCGATGACTTGCAGGGCACTCGATAGGTTGGCATGTTGGAGAACTCGGTACTAGGACTGATGCTCGTGTCCGACTCAGACTCAGCCACCACACCGCTGCATGTAGCGCTGTTCTTAACGCTCCTTCCCCCACTGGATTTCTTTGAATGGCCAGCTTGAGAGCCGGCAACAATGGTCATGGACTTGCTCAGCGTGGACTCATCTGAAGAATAAAATATAAATAATATCCCAACAGGTTCATAAAGCTATAAATAAAATTATTTTTGAAATAGAATTAAGAAATTATATACCTTCTGTGTTGTAGTAGCGCTGCTTGTGCCAACTGGATTTACTTTTCACATGCCCAAATCCGGAGCTAGGCAACAAGGGATAGGCGGTGGCATTCAGGTTGTCACCCTCCGGATGGCCAAATGTCTTGAACTGCATGGTGTAGTCAAGGGGCGTTTGAGCCGCCACAGCACGTGTAGGCGTTTTAGCAGGAGCTCCTGTCCGTCCGCCATTCACACTGAATGTGGCATACGGCGAAATTTCGTACATTTCTGTTCCAATGATACCAGAAATAAAAGAAACTTTTGGATAAGACTTTGTAATTCATTTCTCAGGAAAAAATAAACAGTGATTTAACAATTTGAAGGAAAATAATTAAAAAAGAAACTTTTTATTTTTTATCCATAATCTAGATGTTTAATTTTTGCAAAAAAACACTAGAAACTATACACACTTTTTAAATTGACTGCATTTCCTGAGGGTGTAAGCTGTGTTTTAATTGCTTCATGTGTGTGTTGGAGTTTGTCTTAATGGGCTTACCGGACTCATTGCTCTTGTCCACCGTCTTTACTGGTGAGGCGCTGTATACTTGCTGATTGCGTCGGTTCTCGTGGTCCTCCTTGTAGTCCCCGGGCAACGCCCTGGACTCGTAGCCCTCAGCAATCGGTCCGCACAAGGTGCGTCGATGCTTGATGGTCAGAGCTCTAGGAAACGAAGATTAAATAAAATTCAATTGTCGCTTAAATTGTAGGAAGAAGCTACAATATTCCCCTTTCTAACTATTCTTATAATCACTCTGTAATGTAATGTAATGTCACTAAATGTAAAATTTTCCGAAACACTTTAATAATAGGATAATGATAAGATAAATATTTGGTTTAAAATTTTGTAATGGGTATATTTTTTTTTTTTTTAAGCCTCATACGCATCAGACGGTCGTTAACTCCATCAACCCTAGCAGAATAGTTCATAAATCCTTAATTAACATTCGCAAGCCATTATGACCTCCGAAGGCCCTGGTCAGGTCACCAATTCCCTATTCAATTCCCCTTTTTGCTGGCCAATTCAGGGCATCCGTAACGGCCCTCCCAACCATTTCGCATGAAAGCAGAAGGCACTTACATCGTGATGATGGAAACGGTGATGATGACAACAACAATTAGCGTCGAGAACCAATCACCGCTGGTTGGATTTGTTGCGTTTATCAGATTGTTCATCAAATCGTTTTCCGAGGGGAAAACCGGAGGTGGCGGAATGGTGATGCCATCGATGCTCGTGGTGCTGAAATGATAATGCTCCGTCGTCTTTCCCGCATCATTGGTAGCTGAGATGCGCAGCTGATACCACTTGGCTGGCAGAAAGTCGCAGAAAATTAAATTTTCACGATTTTCCTCGGCGTTCGAAATATCCGATGTGACGACTGTCCACCGTATGTCGCCTAAAGGGCGATGGCCCATGGAAAAAACAAACAAAAAAACATTTTTACAAATAAAATTGTGCATTTACGGCCCGGAAAAACAGAAGAAAGGGAAATTGTACATCATACGCTACGTTGGACATGGCTCATACTACGATTTAACTTGATAAATATTTATTAATACAAATGGCTGTAGATTGGTCAGTTAATTGAAAACAAAAATAATTATATTAACTGTATTTAATTTAAAGGAAATTATGCGACAGCCACTGGACAACCGGAGACAGCATAAGCAAAAAGTGACGTGTAGATACTCTTAATTATATAATCACAAATATTAATTGGAATGTTTCGGATAGATTGGATACGTTTATAAAATTGAAATTCCTTCAGGGCTTAACCCTAAAAAAGTTTGGAATATAGGAATTTTACATTTCCGTCAAATTTAAATTTTATGTAAATTGGAACACCCAGATGCAAATTTCTAGCATTGCATTCATTGCTAATTTTCACTCACCCAGAGGTCGGTGCTCGATGGAGAAATGATGGATGCCACAGCCGCCGTTGTGCCACGATGACAACTTCAAATTCACGCACGTCGCATTTGTGGCAATTAGTTCGTTGCCATTCGGTGCCTGGGAAGCTGGAAATGAAAATCCAAAATGTGAAAGGATAAAGGAAAACATCTGGACAGAGACCTACAATATGAGTCACAAAAATAGTACCGAAAATATACCGAATATATAGACCTTTGGCATTTCTTATAAAAAATCCTTACTTCATAAGGACTGGTGGACTTTTGTGAAAAGGTAAGGGCTTTTTGTGAAAAGGTAACAAGTATTTTTTAAGAAATTGAACTACTTATTTAGCCTCAAGTATGACTTGAACTTCTGCCCCTTCACCGATTGGCTTTTATGGTCAGTGAAGAAATTTGAATTCAGGACAGGACCGCTGTGGATTGAATGGTTTGATTTTAAGCCTACCTTTGCCTTTCGTCCAGACATTAATTTCCTCGCTGGCCACCCCAGAGCCCACCATATTGTGAGCGGACATTTTTATAATGTACTGATTTCCGCACTTCAATCCCGATATCGTGTAGGCATTATTCTCCGGCAGTAGCTCGGTGTTGGACCAACTCTCGCCGGCCGTGTGGTACGAGATGCTGTATCCCTGGAGCGGAGCTCCACCGTCGTCGGGCGCATCCCAGCTCACCCGTATGCTGTCGGCGGAAGCATACTGCACGATGATTTGCGGTGCGGCCGGTGGCTTCATCGCAATCACCTGGTATTGGATCTCGTCACTTCCAAAGAGGTTGTTCGCCGTGCAGGTGTAATTTCCGGAAAGACTACCTTCCACGCCTACAAGAAAATCGTAAGGAAATGGGATATTCGTTAGCATGTATTAATGAGGAGAAGGTGTAAATGTACGAATAAGCAATTCATTTTAATTATCAGTCTACCCCTAAGAAAATTTCGCAAAAAGAACTGTAAATTTTGTTTTTTACTCACGGTGTATCTTTAGGTTTCCCTCGTTAGTGACCTCGTAGAAGGGACTAAAAGTGACAGGACGATCCCGGGTCAGCCAGCGAGCTCGAGGAGTGGGATTCCCCACTGCCAGGCACTCCAACACCAGAGCTGTACCCACAGCTTTCCGAACGACCTGACCAAAGGACGCGATGCGTGCGGGGGCTGTAACATGTCCAATTTCGTAGGTAAAAGGCGGAAAGTGGACAACAGAAAGTCACAGGACATATAGTTAGGTGAACGAAATTAAAATGTTGCGGTTGGTGTGGTGGCTTTTCGCCAGCGTGCAAAATAAATGACGATTTTTAATTAAAGCGACAATTTACCAGCTTATTTGGATATATGCACTCATAAAAATAGTGTTGGCAAAACAAAATACATAATAATATCGAAGAAAATAAATATTTTTTTCGATCTTAAATGTAAATAAATAACATATTTTATTCTAGATGCGATTGGGGTTTTCTTATATTTCTTTTAAGTTTCATACAACAAATGTTATATTTTCGAGTGCATAAATTCAAATCTATTGTTCTGTTTATTGAGTATATTTATCTGATTCTGCCTACCTCTTGTATTGGTTGCCTGGGCAATCACCGAAGTAGGCTCGCCCTCCCCGACGGATGTGGAGGCCGATACCCAGAACTCGTACATTTGATTCTCGGCCAGGCTACGTGCCTCGAATATCACCGGGTAGCCGTTCTCATCGACACGCACCATGTGAGCTGCACCCGCGCAAAAGAGTCAAATGAACGATAGCATTCATGTCAGGACCTCCTGTTGCTGGACCAAGGCTTTTCTGGTCCTTGTATAATACTCACTTTTAGCCTGGCCCTTGCGACCTGCTTCCCGTGCGTAAACCGTGTAGTGCGAAATGATTCCATTTCGATTCTTTGGCGTAAGCCACGAAATCAAAATCGAATCCGCTGTAAGAGCAGCCGCCTTGATGGCTGATGGAGCATCCGGCACGTCGTCATCCGTTTGGCAGTATAGGGGCAGGCTAGCCAGTCCATCCCCGGTGGCTGTGTAGGCCAAAACTCGTATTGAATAGTTGCTGGCCTTGTGCAGAGTGTGCAGATATGTCTCCAGGTTTGAAGTGCGTTTGATTTCCAGCTTAGCCGGAAAGTCAACTGAGGGAAAAGGTTTGTATAAAATATATAGAATTATATAAGATAATATGATGAAAATCAATAGAGAACGGACCCAATGCTTTTTATTCAAGTTATATGACAGACTCTGTGGCTCAGCTATAAAGCAAAAATGTATAATTGAAAAACCTCCTTTAAAAATTGTGAAAAAACTATTGAAAGACAATATGAGCTCCTGGGATGACTATATCTTGGCCAATTTATATCCGATTCTTGAGTGGAATTGCTTTAACGATTTGTAGACCGACCCTCCATCAATCTGCATTAAAATCCAAGAAAAAAATATTTTTTCGATTTTGTTCACTTTTTTATAGGGGCTCCCCTTTAGGATTGTGCAAAACCCATGCAAGGACAAAATGGGCCCCTGCGATGACTATATCTTCCCCAATTTCTATCCGATTCTTGAGCGGAATATCTTAATCAATTTGTGGACCGATTCTCCATCAATCTGCATTAAAATCCAAGACCAAATATTCTATCGAATTTTTTCACTTTTTTATAGGGGCTTCTTTGTATAGGGGCAAGAACAAAATATTTTTAGATTTTTTGTGAAATGTTAAAAAGGGTAAAAAATGTATTTAAGGAAAAACTGGCCCCCAACGATGGACCGATAAAGCTGTCATTTTACTTTAGGGGCAACTAAACTTCGGCTCCTTCCGATGTTATTAATCCTTTCCAGTTAAAATTTGTATTTATTACATGCCTTAAATATATTCAAGCAATCATGGCTATAATATTTCAAATACGAAACTTTGCTTTTCCATTACCAAGCAATAACCTCACTTGTCAATACTTATGAACTCGCAGCAGCGATGTCTATTCAGTTTGCGGCTCTATTGATTCGATGAGATTTGATAAATCAGCGCCAAAATCAACAACTTGCAGTCTCATCAATGGGCCACAGTGCCAACCCATTGAACCCTACGCCAAAACCAATAAAGTCGGGCAACCCGCCCCCCATCTTCACTTGCACTTTATCCCGGGACATCCTGCTGTCTGGATGTCTGCCTGGATATCGTATCATATCCATAGCTGTTTGCACAGCGCTCTCTGGCACTGGCAATATCAACAAAATCAGCGTCATAAAGTGCCAACTGCAAACTGCCGCAGCCGGAATAAGGCGGAGTTTATGTAGTATGTACGGGGTATGCAGTATATACTCACTTTGATGCACAATTGGGCGATATAAAATTTTATAGCCCTGTATGATGCCGCCGTGAAACTGGAGCGGTGGCTCCTGCCATGAAATCTTCAAACTCTGCGATGACAAGGCAGTGCAGTTCACGTTTTGAGGCGCTGCCTCCGGAACTGCAAGAGTTTGAGAAACAAAAACACGGATGCATAGATACAGATAGAGTCGCAAAGCCAAAGTGAGTTCATTATCAACGCACCTCCCTCTGCAGTTGTACCGAAAATCGCAGCACTCCACGGCCCGGACCCGAAGCTGTTCATCGCCCGGATGGTGACCGCATAGCGGGTGTACTTCCTCAGCCCCCGCAATGTCGCCTTGGTCGTTGCCCAGCCACTGACAATTGTGGACTTCAGGGAGTTGTTCACCACACTGATGTAGTTTATGTTCTGCTTCTCCTCACTGCAGTTCACGGTGTATCCAATAAGCTCCCCATTCCAAGACTCCCGTGGCGGAATCTGAAAAAATAATATAATTGCAAAAGTTAAATAACTGAGTAAGTGAAAAGATATATAACTTTTTACGAATTTCAGACTAAAATTTCTTCCAATAATAGGAAGATGGACCATTTTCGCTCACCTGCCACGTAATAATTAGCTCACTTTCACCGCCTGTTTGCACTTGCACATTGGAAGGAGCTTCAGTGGGGGCCTCCTCCTGGGTCTTCAGGACGATGGCCTCTGTGTAGGCGCTTCTCTCGATCTCGTTAATGGCTTGCATACGAATCAGGAAGGTAGTCGCAGGTGTCAGACCCGCCACAATAGCACTTTCCCGCAGGTCGCTGTCATAACTGGCGAAAGAAAAGAGAAAATAGCACAGAAAGAAATTATGCAAAATATTAAAGATAAATTAAATTATGTAGTATATAAGTTTGAAAAAAAATTATACCTTCGACTAATACTCGTTGATGGAAGACTGACATTGATCACATTCTGCCCGTTCCAATCTCCTCCAGCTCCACCCACATGGGACTGAAGATACTTGAGCGCCTGATATTGGACCAAATAACTAAGCACCGGTGAATTTCCGTCAAAAGGCCGCCGCCAGCTCAGCTTTACTGTCCGTGAACCCACTTCGAATATGTCCAAATTTGAAGGAGTATCTGGTCGTTCTTGCACTGCCAGAAAAATAATTTGCTCCGCCCTTCCGTAGGGATTTTCAGCTATGCAGCGATAAACGCCCGAATCATGGCGATCCGAGTGTCCGATTGTTAATTGAGAATCGACGCCCTTATCGGTTTTCATTTCCGCAATGCTAAACCTAAAGTTATTCAAGTCAATTCGGCCATTGTTGTGGGTCCAACCAATAGTGATGGGTTCATCACCCTTGGCATGGCAATCTAAGGTCACAGGATCATTCCGGCGAGAGCTTATATTCCGGGCGGGCTGTTCAAAACGGGCGGGCTCTGTACAATTAAGAAAAGTGTATTATACCTGACTTTATCGGCTTCCCATTTTCATTACCATTGACATTAATGCGTATTGTCTTTTTAAGGCCAGCTCCAATTTCATTGGTTGCTTGACACATGTAGTATCCCTCATCGTTGTCCGTGGCTAAGTTCAGAACCAGCGAATGATTTCTCATATTCAGCGGCTTAAAGTCCTTTGATGTCTTGCCTTTAAAGCGAATTTAAAGAATACATTTTCGTATACAATAATATATATAAATGGTACTAACTATCAAAAAACGTAGTACCAAATAGTTCATTTAGTTTTTTTTTTTTTACTTTTTTTCCATTCCGATTTTGGCCAAAATAACAAAAGGTTAATTGATAAGTTTGAAGTAGGAGGAAACCCTTTCATGGATTAGGTGGTTCCTACGCCTAAACCCACCTAAACATTAATGAACTGTATGTACAAATCCCAGGCCGATTGGTATTGGCAAACTTACCCTGCCCTTTGAACCAGGTAATAGCTGGAATCGGATATCCTTCCGCCTCGCAATTTATCGATATTGTGTTGCCCAGCATAGTGGCCGTGTCCATTGGTTCGTAGCTCCACCGAGGCGCCACTGAAACGTGACCGTGCCATAGGGCAATGGCGTAACGACGGGTAAGAAAACAAAAATGCCAAAAAAAAACAGAAACACAGAAAGAAAATTAACAACTCTCCGTCCGGCATGGATGTGTATCTTTGTTTTGTGTGCCCGAAAAAGGGCAAGCTTGGCAGCCACCGGCGCACAAATCCTGTGTGATTTATTTTGAAACAACGTCGCAACGCTTCAATAGACACACACAGCATCGCATCGCATTCAACTTCATCCCATCCGGTATCTGGATTCCAGAACACGGTATCCACCTGCCACGCCCACTCACCTCGCACCTGAAGCTCCGCCGTAAAGTTCACCTTAGCGGCAGCATTGCTGGCATAGCAGGTATACTTGCCACTGTGCTTCGCACTGATATCCTTGAAGACCAGCAGTGAGTAGAACTCTTCCTTCTTCTCGGTAATCTTGTAAATTGAAAAACACAAGTAAAAATTTATTAGTTTAAAAGAACCATGACTGCGAATACCCTGCAATGTTCAATATATAGAATATTTTGTAACGGACTATTAGTTATAATCTTTTTACTCTTATTGTATTTTAATTAGTCTTAAGGCTTTTTTAAATAACACACTTACTCTTCACAGCTACCCGTAAAACAAAACACTTAAAAGGTATCTTAAATGTAGCAAAAGGACACAACGATACTAGAAACTTTTTCAATGCACTTTGAAGTAATGGCCTTACCTGCAAACTGCTGGGAATGGAGCTGTCGTCCTTCTTCCATCCAAAGTATATGGGCATGTCGCCGGAGGAGACCGCACAGGTGATTTGGGCCCGTCCACCCTCCTGCAGATTCTTGGGGAACTTGAAGGGCTCGATGACGGGCGGACCTTGATGAGCGATTAGCCGACAATGCGGGCAAACGTTAATATCTCCCGAAAGGAGAAAATGGTTGACAGTCCCCACTACTTACTGTTCACATTCAATTGCATGTCCCGCCTCGCCTCCTCGCCAGCTCGACTACGTACGATGCACGTGTAGATACCTTGATCCCGTCCGGGCTCCACATTCTTGATGACCAACTGCCCGCCCTCGGCCACAGAGGCCAACTCGTAGTGACTGTCTGCAAGGAGAGGAAAATGTTTGGAAATGGAGTAGACTAAGCCAAGAGATTCCTCTGTCCAACGCCCTGTCTGCAATTTGTCTTACTCGTTGTCAATTCCTGGTGCGCCTTCTCCCATCTAATCTGCTCAATGGGATAACCGGCAAACGGACAATGAACAATTATATCCTCTCCGGCGACTGCTTTGATCGGTCCAATGGCTCGAACATAAGGAGGTCCTTGAAAATATAAGGAAAAAAATATAAATATTTTTTTTTGCAAACAATGTTAGTTAGTTAAAGACTTAAACTAGTCCCTAATATCATAACCAAGTACATATACATAAATTTTGTGGGAAAACTATTCAACTATTCTGAGATAGAAAAGCCTGGGAATGAGACCCCTTAACTCCACATCACTCAGGAATAAAAAAATATCAAATTATTTTTATAAGAAAACTAATAGTTCTAAGCTTCCTTACAATCATTGAACTTTTCAATTACTTCGACGAAACGAACATTCCATTTTCATAAAGTATCTACTGTATTTTTTTGGAGCATTGCGAAATTTATTAAATTAGTTACAAAATGCAATTAGGCTGAAACACAGCATGTATGCTGAATAATTCCAATTATATTCATTTCGCACACATGCGTCGTTAATACATAAAATGCAGATGCAGTTGCAGTTGAAGCCGCAAGACTGTGTGCGTGTGTGTGCATTTTTAGTGCTGCTAATGCAGCTCGTTGCATGGATAAATGCGTTGCATAAATTGCAATATTCATAATTAAACAGGCAAGCCCATGCCTGTGGCTTCGTCAGCTCTGCATCCGCCGCATCTGACATTTGAGGGGAAATGTGGGAGTGGCTGGGGGCATTGGTTTGCGGCAAGAGCTGTTCATAATCGAAATCATTTTGACATTATTATGGCAGCTAAAGTCTCTCCGAGGGTGTGGCAAACCAGCAAAGCCAAAAGGACTATGAAATAACCTCTCTAGTAGACTCATAAAACCCCAATTGACCCCCTCTGTTGATTTCATTCGCTCAATCATATTTTCCATACATCTTCAACGAGTGGGCTAGCAACTGGCCATGCCTAATTTGATTTTCAATTTAGCTGCGGGGCTGTATTGAAAACATCATCATTTATCATCAATATGCAGGCCCACTTAAATATCAAGTATACGCACACAAGGACTCAAAGCGGATTGGAGCTGCCTTCTTCCTTGCGACGTCATCAATCATTTCCCGTACACAGGGCGTATGATTTATATCTGTCACATATCCATTCGTTTATGCATTATTAACACATTAAGATTACGCTTTCCCAACTGCTTACAATACTGAAAAGCTCAGCAGTCAAGAGATACTTAAACGACGAACGGAAATCTGGGAGGATTTTGCGAATAACAAACTTTTTTTTTTTTTACAGTTTATGAACGTCGATGTAACAGTGATTATCCTGCCAGGACTCCTGGCATTTGGTGCGAGCATTTCAACACTCCAAATTTTAATTGTCACTTAAGAAATAACTTTTAAAAATATTTACAAGGAAAGTTTTTAGCATTTACAGTTTTTAAGCCTAGATGTAAATATATAAAACTTCTGATCCTAGTAGATTTTAAAAATTTAAATAATTTTTTCTGTATGTATATGGATTTTTTTTATGTGTTGTCTTTGACTGCATGTTGTGTGACAAGCCAAATCATCTTTCCGACAAAACCATCAAAGTTTTTTGCCTCAAGAGATTTTCTTTGACGCGCCACCAAGAATTTTTCAGTGAATAGCTAAGTTATTTTCCACCATATATCTCGACACTCCTTTCACCAGACTGTGTTTGTCTCGTTGCCTTGGTAGTATTTTCAATCAGCTGGTGCTTCGATTGTCGATTCCGCTGATACAAAAGCTGCAGAAGCCGCTTTGAGAACGATATTCATGGCCCAGAGTCAAAGTCTTTTGTGATTTGCATTGTTTGGCCCGAAATACAAAGGCGGCTTTCGAATTTTCGATAACAAAACGGACAGAATGAAATGGAACGGTACTGAGAAACCCATTTATTTGACACAATTAAGGGGCCGGAGTGTGGGTAATTGATTTTCCGAGCCAATTTATCAACTTACCGTAAACATTCAGCCGGGCCGAGTGCTGAACACTGCCCATCGAGTTGCTGGCCACGCACTTGTATAGGCCTCCGTCGTCGGGTCGCACGTGCGAGATATTTAAATGGCTTATCACATCGCCGGACATATCGACAAATTGTCCGATGGCAAACCGATGATGCAGCGAGACATCCATGATGGGCTGCGAGTCCAGCAGCCAGGCGAACTGCAATCCAAGAGGAGATTGTTCAGACACCACAAAAATCAATAAGGGCCATGGAGCGAATATTGCCTTTTGGCTGAGGCCAATAATTTCAGAGCTTAGTGTGTGCACTTGGGAAAATATACTTTATAAGGTTATTTTATATAGTACTCGTGCTGTTTACTCTTTTTCTCTTCAGGCAATTAAAAATAATATTTTGAATAATAAAATTTAAATAAAATATTTATTGTATGTATAGACTACTAATATATATTACTTTTAAATTTTTAATCAGTTTTCTTTTTCTGCTATATCATAGGGCATAATAAGGCCAATAAAAAATTTGAAAATTGTCTGTACTCACTTGCGGTGGAGGTGAGCCGCTGGCGGAGCACTTAAGCGATATTAATGGTCCCGGACGCACGTTCTGCTCAATGAAGGTGTAAATCAATTCCGGCACAGTGTCTGCGTGGGCGAAGGGGCCAAATAAACGATAAGAAGAATGGGGTAGCTTGATAAACGCCAAAACTCTGTCTCATAAACTATGCATGTCGCTGTCAACTCACCGCCCAGCTTCAGCTCAGCCATCGCCTGGGCACTGGCGCGTTGATTTTCCACCAGACACTGATAGACACCGCGGTCGCGTCGCCCGACGTTTTGCACCAGGAGCGAGCTCTTCGACAGGAACCGTATGCTGCCAAGGACACGGGGGTCGCAACAAAGGCAAAAATAAAAAAGGACGAAAAGTGTTAAAAATGCCGAGCTTGGCAAGCAAACTTCAACTGCTGAAAACTGACAACGTTGCAGAAAATGGGAGCGGGCACAGCAATTTGCTATAAACGCACACCAAGGCAGAGACATATGTGCACTGAGAAGATTTTGGGTTTAAGTCAAAATAGTTTTCAAAACTTACAAACCTTTTTTAATGGGGTTTTTGAATATTTTTCTTGTAGCTTTTAACCCATATAAATTTATGATATTTTTTATTTTCAGTAATTGCTGACTTGCAATGAATTTCCAAAGTTTTTAGTTTTTTTTGGTGTAAGGTTTATTTGGGTGCTTGCGTGCTGCTCGTAGCCTTTTGTTCGTTCAAGCGAAATTTGTTATTTATTTTATTAGCATAAGCATAAAAATTTCTGCTTGATTTGTAATGCTGATTCGCTTGGTCTCCCATTCGCATTTCCATTCACATTTCTATCCCCCAGGCACTTGCCTTGCCCAACAGCTGGTCAACGCACAAACACAAACAGAAATATCCGTATATACATATATGTATTTACTTATGCAGATAGGTATATATGTTAGTATGTATATACATGCTGGAGCGATATTTGTTTTTGCTGGCCGGATCCGGATTGTTTGCCAGCTGCTGCTGTACAAATTTTGCGTGAGAATTTAGTTTGCCTTCGGTTTTGCTTTGGCCCCGGCCAACGTATTATGCTGATTTCGTGTAATTTGCATTAAATTATCAAGATGTGTCCAGGCCGTTGAGGCGAAAATATGTATGCACAAAGCAAAAAGGATTCCCACAGGCCTAGGTAAGCGAAGCCAGTTTGGGACTTGCATAAATTATACTGTACCGTTGCAGGATATGTGTTTAATTTTTGGCACTACAAGTGCCACAAGCTCTAATCAGCCCCTGCAATGGAGTAATCTCATTGCTCTGGTAGCTGAAAAGTATGCTATAAACTAATTACTGTCGCTCACTCGAAAATTCAAAAAGCAATCGCCACAAAACCTTCCCAAAATATTTATGCAACTGAATTATCAATGCCAGCAATCAAAGTCATTTAAGCTTTGACCTTCCATCGCTTCTTTCAATCGACATATCCTTTTTTATCCCAGACGGGTAAAGCTTTTAAAAAATCATCCGAAACGAACTGAACTGAATGCAGATGCTAAAATCCGAAAATGGGAGAAAAATACATTTTGCGGCGAAGCGGTTCATAAAAATCGTTGCCAGCCACGTTCATCAATAGTAATAATAATAACAGTAACAATAAAACATTTTTGCCAAGCGAGAACGGAGTTGTGTAATCTATGTATTCTGTTCCTTTTTTGTTATTTTTCTTTTTTTTAATATTTTTTTTGTCGGTCGGAAGGCTTTGCAGGAAAATTCGCAACTGGCGAAACTGATAAAAATCGAAATCGGTTGAACAATGTTGCATGTCTGCCCGTTAGGCTGTTGTTCCTATTTCGCACAATCCATGGCAGTGAGTCCCTTTCGCCATTTCCATTTTTCCGCCGCGGTCCCAGTCCCAGTCCCACTAGCAATCCCAATTTTTGGGTTATGCCCGGGCTATACTTACTTATCCCTCCCGGTGGTGAGTGCATTATTCGCCTGCAGCGGTTTGCCATTGTGCAGCCAGTCGATGGCATCGATCGCTGAACCCGTTGTCGTACAATTGAAATTTGCCGTTCCGCCCGAATTGACAATTTGAACTTGCGGCAATATATGCACAGACACATAGGAATTGACACTGAGGCGGATTTCGATGCGCTGCTCCCCGAATTGATTTGAGGCCTGGCAAATCTGCAACGAGAGTGCGGGCATTTAGAGCCAGCTGATTGTCTTTTTGCGGATGGAAATCCCTACAAAAAAGGCTTAGTAAAGTAGAGCTTAAAAACACGAACGCTGTTTCATAATGTTTTGTGAATTTTCAATAATAAAATCGTAACCAAAAAAGACTTAGTCTCTGTGTGGTTTGGAAAAGCTCTACTGTACTGCACTTTAGGTATTCAGATTGCCAACCGTTGGCTGTTTGACGGTTACTTACCCACTTGCCCGCATCGCGTTCGTCAGCATTTTTGATGAGCAGCAATGTACGCGAAAGTATCACTCTCTGTGACGAGGGTATCGGGTAGAGGGCAGCCGAGTCGGAAACCCGATACCAGCTATAAATCAAAGAGCATACATATATACCAACATGCACACTTATAGATACGTAAAGTGATATGCCAAAGTTTTCCCAGTTTAAGGCACAAAACTCTTTATTGATTTAAAATTTTCGGGGTTCTCACCAGCAATAGAAACTAGAAACAACAACTGAATTGTTTGCCCAGAATCACACACAAAATCAATAAAATCAACTTTGGTTTGTTATTCCTGCTACGTTTGTACCAAATTATCTCCTTTCTTCTCAGCATTTATAGTAATAAGTGGGGCTGCCGCTGTCTAGGAAATATTTCAAATACTTTGCCGTCTTGCATCAGCGTTTATGTTTTGCTCCGAGAACTTACATCTTTGCATGTTTGGCTTGTGTTTTTGTTTTCAACTGTCTGCGACTTTCCCGCAAAACTTCCACCAAATATATATACAAGCGAAAACATAAATGCATGTGGGTGAATGGGGTCGTTTCAAGAGTTTACGATTAAATTTTAATAAGCCCTTCTAAGTGAAACAGACTGTTAAATTATACCACCCCTGAGCTCGGAGTAGCTCCAAAGAGGGGACATGTTTACGATTTTATTTTGCTAATTAGCCGTGAACGCCTGTCTTCCTGCTACTGGATACTTGATATGTTATTGGCTCGACTTTTTCTAACTTTTGATGGTGATTGCCTTATATTGTTTGGACAGCAGCAAAGTATTGGCTTTTGGAATTCGATCCATTCTGAGTGGGTAAACAAGATGATTAAGTTACTCGATTACTGCCAGTATGTGTGGGTTGACTTTTCAGTTACGGTCATACTAAATTTTTTTTCTTCTCGGTCCCCCATTTCTGACTATTAGCACATGGCCATGGAGTCCATGGAGTCACCTAATTAGCACTAAAACAGCAGTCCCTAATATGCAATAAAGCCAGCATCCCCAGGCAAACATTCAAATGCACTTAAGGGCTGTCTATAATCTCCAACCTAGAACCGACTGCGTGATGTTATTTTACTGCCAGCTGCGTAGATACTTTGATACAGATACGAAATAGCTACGCCTTCAACGACCCAACCAAAAAAAAAACAAAGGAGGCTGTTCCGAGTAGGATTGGGTTAACTCACGTAAATATGGGAAATGGATTGCCCTGAATATTGCACGGTAGATGAACATCATTTCCACGCTCCACGTGTATCTCCATCACAGGTTTCTGGGTAGTACGAGGTGCCAAATTCTTGCTCAATTCTGGGAAAATATATTTTTTGGGATGGAAAATGTAATGGAAATAATATCTTAATTGTAATATAAATAGGATAAAGTATACTGTAATTTAATTGAATTTTACTCACCTTTAACCTGCAGCGTCACAGCATCACTACGTTGTCGCTCTCCGTTTAGAGTGTTGGTCACCAGGCAGCTAAACTTCGTAAGAGCATCCTCAGAACGCACGGAGCGCACGTACAAGTCCCCGGAGGCGGACAGGACCACATAGCGACCCGCTGTTCGGAAATCATAAACACACGGGTCACACAAATGACAACGGCAAAGGAAAATCAAACCACCACATTGCACATGCTGCGTATACGTAACATTTTCCAATAAACGTCATCCGCCCCGTTGTCCCGCCCACACCCACACCTCCGCACACATTCCCCCAGAATATTGTACAAAAAGTGCAACTTCATTGCTAGCACGCAACAAAAATGAATCGTGTGCGCATAAATTTCAGCAGCAGATAGACTCCCTCGCTCCGCCTCTTTCGATTTGTTGTTGTTGTTAAAATGTGGCAACACTCACCAACATCCGACAGATCCGGGAGCAGTATCTCCTCGCCGCGATGCCAACTGGCCACGCGCACATAGGGCCGTACGTATTCCGGTATGGCGCACTTAATCAACGCCGAATTTCCCAAATAGACTTCGGTGTTTTCCACGTGCACATGGAACTGACGACGCACCACTGACAGAGCCAAGGAAAAAAAAAAACGGATCAGGAACAGAAACAGAATCAGATTCCAAAGTACATAGTCGCAAAAATCAGAGAAATACAGTCGACGTAATAGACTTGCAATCAATTAAATTAAATTATTATTTTAAGGATATTAAAGAATGTTCTATAGAAGTCGTTAATTCTATTTTCAAAGGGGGATTTAGTTTGCTTTTCCAGAAACTATTAAAACCTTTAACCTAAAACGCCTCAAACTAAATATATCATAAACAAACTTTATAATAAAATATATATATTTTAATATCTTCTTTAATAAGAAGTACCTTTAGAGGTAGAACTATGACCGCCACTGTATGCCACTGGGGAGCAGTGAGAAGCCCACTGGCGGAGGGAAGAAAAGTCAACAAACGCTGCTGTCTGCCCGCTGGCGCAAACGGCGCATACAGATGAGCGCATAAAACGCTTTCGGGGAGCACAATCCGTGGCTGGCATCCGATGGCTTCTGCGACAACTCGGAACGGGCCCAATAAACGGAGCGGGGCACAATGCAGAATGGCTGCCGTTTAAATGAATGAAATTGCTTGAAATTACATGCAAAACGGAAGTTGAAGAGCAGCCAAAATACTCGAAGGAAAAAGAGCACCACAGCAGTTATACTATATGTTCGTTTGTATGTCCATGGGTTGGGGAAAAAAGAGTGACACAAATGATACACATGGAAAATGCAAAGTGTAAATATTGAATGAGATTTTAAGCGACTATCATGCTACGTTGGTTTTTTCGGTGGGGAAAAAAGAAAGGCGGCTGGATTTACTTTGGCCAGGCTGTGTAAATACTCTCGACGTGCCCCGTTTTCGAGGTCAAGCATTAAGGGCCAAGCCGGGTAAACAGTAAGTGCATAAAATAATTAAGTTAATTTCGGAGCCGAGGAATCTGCAGCAGTTGACAAACTTTGTTGCATCGATCACGACTCAAGGGCTGCCAGAAAACGTCAGGAAATTCACAGGATATTAATGTTGTATAAAGTGGAATAGAAGGTAAAGGAAAAACTGGCGCCCAGGCAACATTCTGGGGAGTGCCAGAACATAGAATCGTAAAAAATTCCAGCATACCTTACGTGAGCAGCTTAAAATTGTTGTCAACATAATGCACCTTCTTTTCTATCGAAAAGGGATGTGAAAATTTGTATATGTATTTTCTTGGAAAATTTTATTTTAATATTCAATAATAATTTTTAAAAATAATCATAGTTTTTAATATAAATACTTTAGCTGGGTCTTTCAAAAATAAGAAATTACATTTAATAATGTATAAGCAAAACGTATAAAATTTATATTTTTTTTTGCAATCACGTTGACCGTATAGCCTGTTTTATTATTTTTATACCTGACCAAGCTACTTTAAAGCCACTATATTATTGTCAACACTAGTCTCCAGAACGACGAGTAATGTTAATGGAGGCAGTGGAGTCCGCACTCCACGCCCGATTGGCTGCCAGCTACTTTGGAAAACTAGGATAGTGTACGTTGTACATTTTGCTTACCTGCCTGCACCTGAACGTTGCGACTCAAAATGGTGCCCGCCTCATTGCTGGCCCGACATCTGTAGGTGGCCTCGTGCACATCCGTGCGATAATATTGCGCCAAAAACGGTGGGAAGTGCAGTGTGCCGTTGCCAGATATTTTCCTGCAAGTACAAAAGCACCATAGGGCGAACAGCAAAATGCAATATTTTAGTGGGAAAATTCTTTCGGGTTTTCTTCTTATATATATTTATTTATTTATTTGCATTTGGGGATGGCGATAGTGGCAAAGGCAAAGGCTATGGAGATGGAGATGGTGACGGAGGAGCGCGAATGTAGAGCACAAATTTGCTCAACAAAAGCGCCTGCAAAGTGGCTGCCATTTGCTGGCGAGTATTTTTATAGCAGTAAGTACATGGAGCGCAAAGTGTGAATTTACATAAAAATGCAATAAGCTAAATGCTGAATATATGCCCCATGTTTGTTGAACCCAAGTGATGTGCAATGGTCTAAACGGATGTCAGTTGCATTTGCTACTTTGGGTAAATTCTGAAAGAAAATTAAAGAAGAGGTATAAACTGAAGAAATGATTCATTAAAGCAATGAACTTAAATGGTTTTAGCCTTAGTAAAGTTCTACGTTTTTACCACTCCTGTCAGTTCAATTATTTCGAAATCAAGCAACATGGTACGGCTGGCATAACTAAGACAGTCTGCCTTCATCCAGTTTCCTGGCTTAACCAGCTTGTTTTGCAAACGAAATGTCAGTGAACACAAGTTTTTAAATCAAACTTTAAACTTCCCGCAGGGCTTTAACGCATTTGATTAGCTCTCTGGCTTGGCTGCGGCCAAAACCCATCAGCCTTCCATCACATAAGTCATTCTACTGCACTCCACTCTGCTCAACTCCAGATGCAGTTGCAATCTCTGTGCCCGCTAATCATCTCAACTGCAGTCGGGACTAACAAGCTACGACGACAACGATGAGATGTTGCCTGGGGTGGGGCGTTGGCCTCGGATGTGGCCCACTGAGTCCTGATGCCCACAAAAACCAGCTAGCCAACATCACCCGAAAAAGGGAAAACTTCATCAAGCGCTGTTTTCAAAAATGTTTAAGTGCCAGCAATTTGTTTACGTCCATTGCGTTAGTTCAGGGAACAGGGCAAAAAGTGGAGAAACACAGTGACACGACAAAGATGTACTCATTCTTTCATTATACAAACAAAGAAGCTTAAGAAAATAATTGAGCTACAAAATGTATAATAAGCCTGAAAAAACTATGTACTAACTTTTTTACAATTTCAAGTTTTATTTGTTTCAGAAAATAAGATAGAATATAATACCCCTTCCTAAAAACTAAGTACCAGGTATGAAAGAACGACTGACTGTCTGACTAACTCCATGTTCTATGTCCGTTGTCCGCTGTCCCCTATCCGTATTCCTGCAGTAGATAAGTACACGTCCTATATACATACATACTCGTCACTTGAACTCAACTATGCTCTTTAGTAGCTTAAAATAAAATTTGTTTCATTTCTATGCAATGCCGTCGCATCCGACTTTTTCGTAAATTTTTTTGGGTCTGCCAGACCGACAGTCGACAGTCGTCGACATATACGAGTACATATATACACTCACACAACCAGTCCAATGAAATCCCCGGCTTTTATACGGATATGCGAGTGTACGAGATCACGTATTTGAAATGACATTTCATTTTGCGAAACATAAAAATTCTTTTAGTAAATTTGTTGCCATATGTGAACTGTGCCGTAAGTTTATACATATTTATGCCAGTATTTATTTTGACTCCGTCCCGTAGAAGTGCGCCATTTTTACGATTTATCTGCTATATTTGTGTTGCTGTTGATTCCAAACATTTGTTTATTATTTTTTGTCGTTGTATAGTAATCCGTTTAAGAGCCGCTAGAACGGTTGGGCAGCAATTTGCAAACAGAGCTCTAAACCAAATAAACAGTTCCGCCCTTAGGACATATGCAAAGTGCGTTAATTGTGTTGAGCCCGGCTAATGGAAGCCAACAAAATAACCGCAAATTAAAGCCCAGCTTGCGTGAGCAACTAATGTACATACTCGCCTTGATTAAGGCTAAAACGTGTGTGTCTATTTGTATGAAACATGTCATCCGGCAAAGGCTGCACAAACACTGCAGTACTTTTAATATCTTAAATGCTCCCGGCCACACACACCACACGCTCCAAAAACAAAATAGATAGAAAAACGACAGGGGGCCACATGCAACACGCTTGCCATCATCATTACTTTTGTGTAATTTCTTTGGCCTTTTCAGGCAACAAACCAAAAGCGCGTCTTTTGTCTGCCTCCTCGGCAGTTTTGTTGTTGCCAGCCAAGCAATTCTATTCAAATGTGGTTGCCAGTGGGGAGAAGCCGGGGGAGAAGCCGGGGGAAAATGGCGGTGGGAAAATGTCGGTGGGCTGGAAATGGTGGGCGTTCGTCTGTTAACATTGATTTTCACAGCATTTCGCGACGCCATCTTCGCGCAATGTCAATTAAAATGAGGCAAATCAAGGAATTACTTTAATGCAAGCCGCAAACCGAAGCCACAGAAATGTGACTACCAAAACCGCCGACAGGAAGCCACACTAGACACACTTATGGTCTGAAGCTCTAAACAATAAAATTTACACAACGAAAAAATTGTCTTCAAATGAGGGTTGTTTGCTAATAAAGCAAATATTATCATATTGTTATACAGCCAATACTTTATTGAATATTTAAATTTATAGCCAGTCTCCTCAAAAATATATTTATTTGCACATCCCTTTTATGTAAACTCACATTTTATTCGACAGTGCACTTTAGACATCCACTTATTATTACTTAGATACATTGTTGCGGCACCGCAGGAACTTACCTGAGTCCTGGCACCTGGGTGGCCAGCGATCCGTCGCGCAGCACCCAGGACACAAGGGGCGGCGGGCTGCCGTGGGCGGTGCAGGTCACCTGGGCGCCCGTGTCGTTGCCGAAGAGCAGCCGCGGAGCGGGTTCCAGGATGAATGTGGGCACCCGTAAGCCGCTTGTGGCCAGGACCGGGGTTACAAGTGCCGCCAGCAGGAACGCAACTAAAAAGGGGAGAACGGAAAGGAAAAGGGTATCATATGGCAGGTTAATTATCAACGTTGTCGCTACATAGTTTGTTTAAAACTTTAATGCCGCCACAACTGCCGGCAGGCTGGCTTGTGTGTGTGGCTTATGCACCTCGAGTGCAACTCATAAATGCGGTTAATTTGGATTCGTTTTCGTTTTGGTGCCGGCAGCGAGGGGAGGATTCAGATTTAGGCAGCCAGCACCACTTCATTGCTGAACCGACCCACTTGGGAGCGGCTTAGCAACTGCAGTCTGAAACCAACTTAACTTTTTTGATATATTCAGGCAGCCTGTGCTGTTTGTTTGCGTAAATGCTACAGGCTGCAGCCAACCAGCTGGAGCAATCATAATAATATCGTTACCTAACCGTCGGATTTTTCAACATAAATAATCTCTTTTATATTGTTTATTCATGAGCAGGAATGTGTCTACCTTTACGTTAAGCTTACATCAAGTTGATAATTTAAAAAGGATATTTAAAAATAAACCGCCCCAAAGTATAATTTACGCATGAAATATTTATGTTTAAGTTTTGAAACTTACCTTTCGGCAGAACAATACAAGGAAGCTCTAATAAACTCATTTCGTTGCATGAAAATGCAATTTGTAGGCTGTGGAAAACTGAGTTTAGCTTTTGTCTATTTTTCCAGAAGCTCCTTGTGTCCTTCTTGTTTATTTTTCCAATTTTAATATATGTATGCAGTGCTACTCTGTGGCTTTGCTTGTATTTAGCTTTTCAATAAGCCCCTTGTTGGAGTTATTTTTGTTTCTATTTGAAAATGTTCAGTCGTTTCTGATGTTGTTTAGCCACCTGGAATATACAGAAAATGAAAGCCTGAAGTTTAATTTACATATGCATTATGAAAATGTTTTCCTTTCTATTGTTTGTCTGGTCAAAATGTAAAGCCATACAGTTTGAAGAAAAACTAAGTTACTTGGCATTTGAAAGTTGAAATAAAATCCTAACGAACTGGCAAAGGGAATAATTAAAGTCAGACTATATTGTTTATTCTTAGATGCATTGTGTGCCTTTTAAAAATTCTTTCGTTTTATGTGCTTTAGAAATCAATAGAATTATTATAAAATTCGGAATAGGATGGTTTTTGGGTACCTTTATTGACCCCTAGCTTATACATGTCAAGTTCAAATCATTTTCAAAGCAGAAAACTCCAACGATGTGTAAACAATCTCAACGACAATTACAACTATACGAGATACAGAATTCAGCATTCACAAAGTGCTATATAAATATGCCAAGCTCGAAAACATAGGACGACAGAGGCGAGAAATCAACATCAGTCGCCCGGATTGGGCGGCTTTTATTCTAGTACTGCCCCCATACGAAAACCAACACACATCCCATCCCAAACATACAGCAATCCAGCGTTTGCATTGCTGTAGAGCCCTTGGTAAATACATTTAACGAGTATTTATGAGCGAGCATACGAAATGAATGACTTTTGCCATCATTAAATTTTATTTGGAACGGCCCAGGCCAAGTTTTACCCTCGCACGAGAGCCCGATTACAATGAAGAAGACATAAACATGTTTTGAGGTCGAGGAGCAGGAGTTCAACAGCCGAGAGAAAATTTCGAGACCAGAGAATCCTTTCCCGGTCTTCTCGATTTACTCGCTTCCTTCAGACATCCAGGCACTTAGCTTTGCGACTAAATAAACATCATCATGACACCCATTACAAGAATCGACAGGCGTTAGATTGTGCACTGAAAAAAATCCATGGTTTTGCTGCTAACTGATGTTTTAGCATTCAATGAAAACAAGTCATGGTTTAAGTAACTTAAACATGTTTGTATCTTTTTTTCTGCCTCAATCTAGGACCTTTTTATCCTTGATTGGCTGCTTCTTTTCTCTCGGTTCAAGGGGCGAAGGACGAGCATTAGGATGAAAGTAGGCAGTGAGGGTCACACTCAAGAGTTCTTTTAATGTTTGCAACTTGACACCTTTTTAGCCTGCACATATGGATGGGCGGAGGCGTCTCTGTTTGCATTTAATTGAGAATTTAAAATGATTTGTTTATTTTAGCAGCGTCTTTTGTTGAGCGATTCGCCACGAGCAATTCGGTTCTTTGCTCAACACTTGGACGCCATCCTTATATCCTTACACTCACATGCAGTATACCAACCTGGTCGTGTGTTTGTTTGTTTTTTTCCTCAATGAATGTGTGGGGAGGTGTTTTCTCTTTCATTTTTAATGAGTTTTTATTTTGCACGCTTTTGTGTGTCGCTCTTTGGCCCGTCTAACTGTCTGACTTCGGGGTCCATTCGCCGGCGGAGATGGCCCAGCCCGGGCAGACAGGATAGCAGCCACATCCTGCGCCCTCCACTCGACTCTTGCAAAGCGATTACTTTGGCTTGTGTGTCTGGTGTCATAACTGCTAACTGTCAGCAAATTTGACACTAAATATGTGGACGGCGCTTTAGTTGTGTCATTCTGGATTATGAAAGCTTTCTGTAAATGCGTTCATGTTTGTGTGGGTGTTGAGCTCTTGTTTATTTATTTTATTGTGATGTGTGGCCATGATTATAATAACTTTTTATTTGTTCTGCTAATCCAGTTGTGGGAATGTGACGCTTGCTGGTGATTTCTGAATAATCCTAATCAAAACTTATCTAACCTTTAAATGCTTAATTTAATAAGACTTTAAAATGCGTCATCTTTCACTAAACGTGTTACCCATATTATGTTCATCTTCACCAGAGTGGAAACAATTCGTAGTACGGCAATCAATCTTATACAATGAAAATCCTGCAGAGGCTACTTGGAGTTGCTGAAGCTAGCCACAGCAATGGATATTCCTTTCGAGTCCTTGCCTCAGCATGCACCTTGAGCAATCGAGTGGATGGGTTTTTTATTTCTCACCTTTTTGCACACTCCACTTTTTGTTGGCGTGAAAGGCTTTAAGTGCGGAACGCCACAACAAACAGCAAAAGCAATAGCTACCGCAACAATTCAAAGGCGGGAACATGGTCATACCTTCATGTGTTGCAGAGGCAGTCGACCGAAAATCACCCCCTGATCTCAAATACACTGAGATATTATCCAGCTAGATTCAGATACTGTGGTACGCATAATGTGCAACGGAAAAATGCTTTATAATAACAAGTTTATGCGATTTACTTTGAATAATTTGAATGCTAATTTATTGATCCATGCATTTATTATTATGCCATATTTTACACTATTGTATAATGCATTTCTCCAAGTGGAAATCTGCATTCACTGCCTGACTGAGGTTAAACGCTGCTGCATCCGCCAAGTTGCCACGCCTTCATCCGATGGATAAAGTAGAACGGAGCTGGGGTACTACACATGAATATGTAGTGGTTTGTGGGTCTTGCAGGCGTAAAGCAATATAATTTTTCTGGCTTTGAGACGGAGCTGTTGAATCGTTTTAATGCTCGTCACCTGCAATGTTTGTTTTCTTTTTTTTTCCTACATGGAAAAGGTGTTGCAAGTATACACACTGCATGCATGTACACTTGCATGTAGATGCACTTTGGGGCGGATATGTTTGCGTTTAGCGCTGGTTGACAGCCTGGCAATTTATACGCCCGACTTCCTGTTGGAATGAAGCCACGGGCCGGGATTTAAAGCCACCTCCTTAAAGTTGGCCCCCCAGCCTCGACTTTAGCAATTTCCTGTTGGCAGCACCCACTTCACTGACGGTCCCCTTCGCTTGTTCCTAATGCGAAATGCTTCGAACAATGGATCCATTTGCACTCGCCCAGACTGAAGTGCAACTCCATGGCTATAGCCAACAATGGCTTAGGCCGCAAGTCAAAGAGCATCCGTCGCGAGCCACGTCTAGTAAATGGCCACTGCTACGGTTAGGGCTACGACAACAGGCAAAAAAGGCGGACTTGGAAACAATGTGGATATCTCTCAACCTGGGCTATAGTTTCGGGTGAACTGAGCTGAAATGGGGCTAAGACCACACTCATTATATTTGAAAATATTTGATTTAAAGTTTAAAGTGTAGCAGTTACTAAACTCTTAATTTTAAAAATGTCACAAGGCGGGTTTTTATGGAAAAAAATAGAATTGGAGTAAAATACGAACAAGTTTAGATTCTAAAAAATTCAGCTCTCAGCCAATACGAACTTTTTTTTTTTTATGTATCATAAATATTGCATTTTATCCCAGACGTTTATATCAAGTCCTATAAAAAATATGGCAACCATTTTTTTACGATTCTTGTCCACCGTACCGAATGGGGTATTGAGAATGGGCCACCGGAAATGCAAAGGCGACGAGCCACCTAATAACATTTTGCCATGCCCGACCCGGCCAGAACCATTCATATTGTCCCCCTTTTCGCGTGTCCTAACAAATGTTTGGCCACCTTTTATATTACATCAATTCGGGCACAACAGCGTTGTCTGGAAGGGCAGCAAGAAAAATGAGGCACGGCAACAAAATGTTATGGGCGCGCATATTTTTTCTGCCATGGAAACTTTCTATTGTTCCTTGTCGTTGCAACCGTTCCGTTGGGATCCGGAGGGGCGGCTCTACAGATATCTGGGTGGCAGAACGAAGGACTGAGCTCCAGGACCCAAAGCCGGCGGTTCAGCGATGCTGCATTGTCACATTGACAAACCCCCGAGCTGGCTGCCGCTCTTTATCTTTGTTCTTGGCCCTCTGGCGTTTTGGAGGGCCTTTGTTTAGTTCCAACTGATGTTGCTGTTGCTTTTGCGTGGGCCTTTGGTTTTGTTTTTGCTGTAGCTGTCGTGCAGCGAGGTCCTTGTTGTTATTATGAATAAAGTTGACTTGAGTGTATTGCGAGGACGTCGGCCATGGCGGTGACATCGCTCGCTTGTCTAACAAATAAATTTAATTGGTACAAGAGCTCCGAGCAAAATGCGCTCAACTCTTTAAAGCGTTCCGCTCGATTGCGAATGATGGTGTCAAATAAGGAAGTAATTTAGCCCGGATGTGGTACGTTGCTAGGATATAACAATTTAATGACTCCGTTAAAGACTGCAATTATGGCAGCGACAATTACTGTCACCTTGGGAGTTTGGTAGACCAGGTAGAAAGCAGAAAATTAAAAATTTAAGGAAAGTACTAAAGATTATAATGAGTTAAATGAGGAATGAGAAATTTAAGAATGTTGTAATGCGATGTGCAAATTGCATTCCAAAGTACACATTTCTCAGTTAGAAGACTTCATATTGAAATTTTACTTCTACTAAAAAATTACAAATTAAAAGGGAAAATCATTTCAACTTTGGCTTCTGAAATCACCTTCCCGAAACTTCTAACAATGAAAAAATATTGAAAAGCTTCGAAGAATATTCAGAAGTTGAATAAAATGCCAGAATTCTTCATTCCTGCCAAAGATAGACAAAAGGTTAGATTCGAAAAAAAAGCAGTTTGAATTTAAAAGGAATCCAATTAAATGTAAATTTTTATCCTTGACCGAATTCCTTTTCCATTGTTAGCTAGCTATCTTTTGTAACACGAGGAGATTGGCCCAACAGTCTCGCCCAATGCATACAAATATTTTCGGAGATTAAAATTTAATGGACACCCTCCATCCAGCTCTTTTCCCGAATCCCAAATTCCCAATGGCCAGCCAATTCCAGTTCGACTCACAGTGGCAATAGCAGCCTTATGCAACATTTTCAGCTTATCTCCAGGCAATGCATAATTCAACAGCTTGCGGATCCTGGAGCAAAAACCTAAACAACCGAATCGGAAAGTGAGAGAAAGAACAGAAGCCAAAATAAACCGACAATACCATCGGAGTTGTGCAATTTTTATTGGCGAACCGAGGCAACTCAATTTGTTTAGACTAAGCAGCAAACAAACACTGAGCGACGGAATGAAAACTGCGAATCATTCAGTGAAATTACCTCGTTATCTTGGCCACAGACCCCTGGCTTCAAAAATCCTGAGGGGTCGTCCTGGTGTGCTTGGTCCTTGGTCCTTATGGTGGATGCAGAAGCCTCCACTTGCATGGAGTTGTCTGGATAGAATTGTGATTTTATTATATTTGGCTGCTTGCCAGGGAATGCCTCACACACACACACAGACACACACTAACTAACACATATGCTGGCAGCTTACACATGCTAGTTGCAAAAAATCATAGCATATTTTGCGGCTGCATTCAACAATTGCCAAAAGGTGGTCCAAAAAAATGGCGGAATGGAAAAAGGAGCAAAGAATCGCGACCATAAATTATACGCAGTGCATAGACGGTATATTTTTATGGACTGTGACTAGGAAGCGAATTTCTTTCTGTCTCCATCCTTTTTTTCGAATTCCTCCCACTCTTCTTAATTTTTTTTTCGTCCCGAATTCTGGCTATTGTTGCCGCAATTTTATCACACTTTGATAATCGCACGGCACATGCTTCATGGCACGTCAGCGCCGACAGTTCGGTGGCCATTCGATTCAATTTGCCGCTCCATAAATTCCTGCAAAAAGTCACTGCCACACATTTGCATTTTTCCCACGACTGCCCGGGAAATTGAAAAATTTCGGAGGTGTTTCGTCCGGAGTTTCTATTGTTTCTTCTTTAACTTCCTTTTTTCTTTCTTTCTTCCTCTGTCTCTCTATTTTGTCGGGTTCACTTGGCAACCTTTTTCACACTTTTCCATTAGCCGGCACTCGGCCTGCTTAGCGCTTAAATTATTTCACCTTTTATTCAATTTACTTTATCCACTTGCCAGGGGTAAGCTATTGGTTTATTTCTGTTGGGATCTGCTTGTGTATGTGTGGGTGTTGTGCATGCACCAGCAGCTTCCGTTTCCGCTTCCGCTGATGTTAGGATCCCTGTGTACAAAAAGCGTTTTTGGGGGCCAGCGAAAATCCACTTTTGTTACATTTTTTATGAACACATTCGTGCGGACAAATAACCCGTGAAGTCAGTAAAATCCACGATAAAACCACTCACACACACCAACCCATATACAACGGGAGTAAACAAAATGTCGGCTAACAAAATTGCACTGCATAGTTTTAGGCAGCGGCACATACACAACAAAAATCACACAGACCTTCAGTCACAAATCCATTGATGTTCACACGGAGAAAAAGGTGACGGAAGGTTGGTGTTTTTATCAAAAATGTAGGCAAATATTCACATGTATTAATGATTGGTTTAATGTTCCTACAAGTTTCTAAAAATTCAATAAATTTTCTAAGAAATTTCAAAAAGTTGTTCTCCTTATTTTTAAAGGATTTATTTTTATTTTCTGATTTACATCCTTATTTAATTTTATACGGTTCTGTTTAGGTACTATTTTTTTTTATCAAAAACTATAGAGTAGCCAATGAATTTATAAAAAGTTTTAATAATTTTAAATAAATATTGTTATTTTCTCCCAGTATAGTTATCCCTTTATGCCCAACACGCACACTGATATAGGTACACCCACACTATGCCATGGGGCACACTATCTCCGATGACCCTGTAGTCACTCCCTGAGGCAGCATCCATTAATGCTTTTTCCATTAAATCCCCAAATAGTGCCTAACACACACGCTCACACATACACACGCGCGCATCCCGTATAGTGGGTGTGTGTGTTTGTAAGGATGCTTAACTAATACTAAGGCACTACCACTGGCAACAGTTTCCGATATCCCGAATTCGATTTCGTCCGCTTGACACGTCCAAACAGTTCGAAACGCCGGCAAAGACTGAATCCTGAAATCGTCCGTCGCTGCTAACGTCGCTGCTGAGCCGCAGCGCAGTACCTCTGGCCCCTCGTCTAGTCGCTTGGGCTTATCTCTGTCGGCGTAATCGTTTCATACACCGCCCCCCATGCCCTTCGAGCCCCGTTGAGGCCGTTACTGCAACTGTTGCCACACGTGGCCCACAATCGAACGACGCCAGCAGCACCGCCGACTTCGCAGTCAACGCAGCGTCAGCGCCAGCCCCAAAGGATACTCTTTTGTGGATCCGGTTCTCTTTGCTATCTGTCTGGCAAACCGTTAGAGAGAAAATATAAAAAGAGAAAAACCAAAGAGACTGCAAGGGGGAGAAGAGGACGGGGCTCACTTGTTGTTCGCCTGCGGTTGTTGACATCCTCGTGAATGACTGAAATGAATGCATATATTGAGGGCTATGAAATATTAAAGGTATTAAAAAATATAAATTTGAATGGAAAATCAGTAAACGGCCAGAGAAATAATTTTTAGCTCTACGATTGAAGAAAACTATGGAAATAAACAGATTACATTTAATTGCTTTATAATTCAAAAAATTACATGTGTAATTCTTTAAGATTTTCAAGTCTACGTGTGTATTTTTTTACAATTGTTTATAAAAACATTATTGTTTTTAAATAATTATTACTTCATCGCCAAAAGAACTTGTAAACATCACTCACAAAAGTCCTATAATATCCTATAATAAACATATCCTTTAAATTCCTATAATAAACAAAAATACGAATGAAATACATCCGGAAAAGCTTCGTTTAGCTAGTTTTATTTTTATATTTTCTATTCAATTTTAAATCCGGTTCAGCATTTCGCATTGCTGCTACATGCCGATTACTTGAGGCACTTCATCACCTCTGCGGCGACATCTGACATCATAAATCACACGGACTGTCCAATGCACGAATGCCGCTTTGGCGCCAAAAGTTATGCTACATAAAGCACGATACAGAGGACAACAAGCCACCGCACCACCCAAACACCAAAAGCCACCACCAAACCGCTGTTTTTTTTATTTTATAAAAGCCGAATGCTTACTACGCGACTTTTAGCGTAAACTGTCATTCAGTTTTACGCTCACACATTCTGCTTTTGTTTATTTATTTGTTTACCCTTCATTTTCGCTCCCAACAGTTTCAAAAAATTGGCAAGCACGTGTTGCTTCAGCAGGAAGCTCTCTGCTGTCAACAAAGGACCAGCGCAGGCGCGCTCTTTGGACGCCGACAGTGGCAGCGGCAGAGGCAGAGAATCCTTCAATAGCTGGCAGCGTTGAAAAGTTTTCAAAAAATACTTGACCTAGGGCAAACAGAAAACGAGCGAGCCAGCGCATTGGATGCCACTTATTTAGACACAAATGCGTGCGAGTGAGTGCTCTCAGACATACATATCTACCAAGGGCTGTCAAAACGCATTACGATTTTCATATTTCATGCCAAATGGGGAATTCCCGTCTGATTACGCTGAGGCAAAGGTGAAAGCTATTATGATGGACCTGATAGGTCCCGGAAAAATGATGATTCAACTTAATATTCCATTTTTCTAGAGGGTCACACAGAGAAAAAATAATATATCACTACCTATTTTAACATTTTTCTAGCTTTTAATCATTCTTTTTTAATTAAAAGACTACTTTGAAACTAAATTATGTTCGGAAAAATATAAATACTAATACTTCTGTACAATTAAATCTCGAATTGCCCGATAAATCACCGCCGTGTGCAACTCAATTCCCAGAAAAACATATTTGCCTTGTCATTAATATTTCTGTCAAGTACTCGCTTAGGTATATTTATCGCATGCTCTCTATAGGTTTCTGTTTATATGCTTGAGATTCATTCGGGGAAAATGCTTTGTAATTAAATTTAAAAGCATTTCATGCTGCAGAGCTTAAGTGAATTATTAGCTGACACCCATAAACAAGAGCCAGGACACGAGCTTCCTTATCCTTATGTGAATGTATGTAGGGCTGCTTGGCTTATACAAATGACTCTGGCCATTTATGAGTCGCTCCTAAATAAATTTCGAAATTGTTACAATTTGGCGGCGCTGCACATTGGCAACGGCCCCAAAGATCCCAGCCCAAAATAAAGCTATTGAAGATGTTTTTGCCGCAGTCCTGTTGCTTTTTGTTCTCCGTATACATATTACGTATACGTATTATACTATAATGTGGCATGGTATTTTGTTTTTTGCGCCTTAACAGCTCGGAAATGTTTGGTGCGAACTTGGCCCTAGAAAATGGCATAATTTACGAAGTCCGCTTATCTCGGCATTTAATTTTAGATTTACGGCTTTAATGGCCATCGCATGGAGCTCTAGTTGCATTTGAATGAGTAGAGCTCGAGTTAGAATGAGGATATTTTATGGCCAGAAAACGATTTATTTATCACCCTGTTGCAGGCGCGTAACAGTTTCTTAAGATTGGCTAACAACGAAACTTCACTAGACTAGCAATTAATATGCCAAAGTCGTTTCTAAAGCAACCTTTAAACACTTATAACGAATTAAACGAGTGTGGCGTCATTAAATTTATAAATTGTGTTTACTTTGGTGTGGTATTTCTCACCAAAAGTTGCAAGTATCATAATAATTAACTTTAAATGCCACGCATAGTTCGCACAACCATCGGATTAAAACTTTTCCAAACTAATTTCAAGTTCATCAGGCTTTCACGCCTGAGTTTTCCCATTGACTCTCAACCATGAAGCCAGGCCAGAACAATCGCCACCCCCTATGAGCTGTCATAATTTGGCTAAAGTGTCATTAAAATATAATTATACCACAACAATAAAGAAACCCCAAAAATAAGCAAATTATTTAAGTTGCCATTGGTGGCACAATGCTAATGCAAACCACACCCCTCGGGTGTTATCCTTACTCACCCTTCCGTCTTCGGCCCCCCATCATTCAGCAATGGATACCCTGAACTTTCCCCGGTCGCCGCATCTGTAACAAGAATAACAACAGGATCCAGTACTCCGGGGGTTGTGTAAGTAAAAAGTGTTTGCCAGTACACGAAAACTTTTCGGAGAGGTTAGTCGGCGGGATGTGGGTGGCTGAAAGTCAGCACTGCTTGTTGAGTGGTGCAGACCGCAAACTGGGGGCGATGGTGCCGATGATGATGGCAGAGCCGTTTCCCGGTGCCCGTGCCAACAAAAAGCCATAACAAAACCGCATCATTATCATGAAGGCAAGAAAATAGAGCAACGATGCCAGCATCCAACAGCTAACAGCCAACGGAGTATCCTGCCGCCAGGATACACCAACAGCAACAGCAACGGCAGCAGCCAGATGAAGAACGAATCGGAAGCGTGGTGCTGTGGCGACCCAGGGCAGCAATTTTGTGGCCTGTGCTTGCTCAGCTTGTTATAACAGCGGCAAAATTTAATAAGCGTTTTATTATATTACAAGAGCGGGGCAGCCCTAGGAAACTTAAGACACTCTAAACATTTTTGATATCGAACTTTAGAAATCAAGTTTCCTTTATAAAATTTGTAGCGCCAGAATATTTTCTATTAAAGCTTTCAAAAATTTATTAACTATAATAATTAAGTAAAAAATAAATACGAATTTTATGAAATTTTTTCAAGTGCCACCTTTTTAGTTAATCAGTCGGCAAAGTTCATTGAGGCAGCCAAAGGGGCAACACTTGTTGCTGCCGCCAATGTTTGTAAGCCAAATGTGTTAATTGTTAAAGTTTCCAATGGGCTAAAAGATAACCGATTTCAAACTAATATACTCAATTTAGCTAGCCATAATTTTCCTGCGTAGGTCAACCAAAGTTTTTGTCCCGAGTTAGGAACCCATAACTTTAATACCCAGCTCCTGCTGGTTATATTAATAGTTTTCTGCAGACTTTTTGGGCTCGCTGAGCTGGCAAATTGTGCGTTGCTTCGCCAAAAACTATTCGGCCAAGTTACCTAGGCCAATGAATTTCAGGCACCCACACTTCATTTGCCACGCTTCATTGACTTTTATTGGGGCCCTGGAAATATTGTGGCTGGTCATTTCATTTACCTGGACGCATTGATAAGTGGCAAATTGTTTAAACCATAAATCATTTAAGCCCGCATTTAATATAAGTATTCGGGCGTGGGATTAATTATTCTGTGGAGGGCATTAACTGGCATAGAGCGCTGCGAAAATGTTTGTTAATGAAACTGCAATAATTTATGCGCACACTCGGATTTTAATGCATTTTTGTGGCTTTTAAATTGCTCGTCTGCATCGTGAACACTACGCGGTTACGTATACGACACGTTGGCCCCGCGATACGAGAACGTCTGGTGGATGGATGCAGGATGGATGGATGTAAGGATGCATGAATGGATGGAATGGATGGAGGTGGGTGAACAGAGAGCTGCATCGACTGCCAGGCAATTATTAACATCGACTTGTTGGCGCCACGCAATTTCCGTTGAAGCGTGGCAATGCAATTATGAAAATTATGCGACAGTCGACTCCCCATACCCATGGATACTTTCAATCGTTCTCTTCTATGCCTACGTATTCACTGCTTCGGAGGACTTATTATTTCATAATGAAGCTTATACTCTCAAATCTACCTAAGAGGCGAATGCTATGTTTTAATTACGGTAATTGAGAAAATAATAAAAGATGTGTCTTTAAAGGCACACTCACTTTTAAAGGTGTTATAAAATGCACTATGTACTTCATATAAGAATTATTAATCTGTCAGGGTTTTAGAAAGTTAGATCATCCATTTCCCTGTTACTGGGAAATCCGTCAGCCCCTCTGATAATGTCAATCTCCTTTAGCTTACCCAGGAAAAAAAGGATAGAAAATTTTGCCGCACACAGAAGCGAGTTTTATAAAAGCGAGCCAAGCTTCGGGGCGGGCTGTCAGCGTCTGCTGACATGGCTTTTGTGTAGTTGACTCAAGTTAACCCCCCTCTAGGCGAGTGTGGGTGCGTTGTCTGGTGGGCGAGGCCCATGGCATAGGGCGGGGCTGTGTTGCGCCAGCATTACTTGTCAAGTGAGCTTCAATTTCAATGACATTTAAGTGTGCCGTAGACTTCTTCCTCAGCAGGGCCGTCGCTTCCCTGTGAATTTCGCCTCAGCCACTGCTACTGTCATTGCGGCTGTGTTGCATTTGACACATAAGTGGCCTTTAATGATATCAAACTTCATATTCCTGCTTTCACTGCTTCCACATCCTTAGTTTGCATGCCTAACTTTTTCATTGAGTTGTCATTGCGAGCCTTTCATTTGTCGAGTTGTGCGCCAGATAAGGATACTCATGGATACGTAGATAGAGGGAGATGAAAATCCTCATCCAGAGACCTGCACAGATTGTTTCGCCGATGAGTGCCCCTCATGGTTTGAGGGGCGCATTTATGGCAAATTTCTTCCATCCCGCGAATGTGATAAAGAATAAAGTTGGAAGGTCATTAACGCCGGAATATTAAAAATTGTTTTTCAATATTAATATTAATGTTTAAACGTTTTAGCCTCATAAATATTTAAAAATTATTCTCTACACAGCAAAATTTGTTCTAAACTTATTAACTTCATTTTGATTATGTAGATTGCTTAATCCAAATGGTTCTTCATATCCAGGTTCTTTACCAGATGGTTCAATCATTAGCTGTCTTGACCAGATGTTTCTATAGACTCCTCGAGTTCTGTTTGTTGCAATTACGATGATAAAACTTTATAGCTCATCCTCCAGCCTGGCCTTGTGATTGAAATCTTAAGAACATAAGACTAACTACCGACTTTGGTAAACTCTATAATAAATGGTTTTTAATTTCAAATTTAAAAAAAAAACCGCACATATAATAAGAACTCTAAGAACTAATATTAACAAACTTATTTGAAATTATTTTAACGGAAAACACCAAATCTTAGTTTCGGTTCCCATATAACCAATTTATTCGTCTATCCAATATTAAATAAAAGGCCAGACGAAAGCCTCTACAAACCGCGTAGACCTGCGGCTCTGGAGACCAGACAATGGACACTGGACAGAGGGCACCAGCTGCCGTTGGAGCTCGGGGGCGGCTCTTCTGAATGCGGAAAGTGCTTAGCCGTGACAAAACCTTTTTTCCACTTAGACATCGGATGCGGCTGGACTCGACCCGACCGGACCGGAAAATAGTGAGGATAAGAGGAGGGCCAGGGGAAGAAGAGCGGATCCGCCAAAGCGTGGCAGTTCGCGCCCCCAATCGCATTATGAAAAAGAAAAAAGCCGGCTAGCAGCTACTTTCCATGGCAGTTTTATGTGCTCGTCTCAACTTTTCCTCCTTTTTGGTGAGTGCGAGCACTTGCCTATTCAATAATGAGCGAAAAAAAATACGAGCTTTGAATTTCGAAATGATACACGAAAGAAGGGAGCCGTGGCCAGATGGGTGGACAGAAGGACAGACAGGCAGACAGCTGGACAATACAGGGATGTGGGGGCGCACGGAAAACTAAGTTGGATAGGCAAAGGAAGTGGGAAAAGCAAAGTTTGAAAAGTGGACGTCGAAGTGGAAAAGGCAAATTAAATTATTTCTCATGAAAATGCAAGACGCGGCGCGGAGGCCCGCCGGACCATCGGACCGGCTGACTGCCGGGCAAATTGAAAGAAGCGCTAAGGGACGGAAATAAAACTAAAATGCGTTGCGCGTTGGAAAATTACAATTAAATTGACTTTGCCGGCGAAGCGATAAAAGTAAATTAGCATAATTCAAAGTCGTCCGCCAATCGAATCGAAAGCGAAGTAAAACGGAGCAGGGCCACAGTGCTGCATACTTTCAGGTAAGCATCACCTTGCTACTTATCCCGTATCTCTTGGATGGCTTTTGTTATTAATGCCACTTGACAGCTTTCGCCCTGTCCACTTCAGGTTTCTGAAGTGGCCAGGTCACCTGCAGCTCCTCATGCTACTCCCCCACAACATTGCAACCACGCTCCTTACACTCTTTGCAGCTTAAGAAAGTATTACACTGGTGAAAGGGGCAAATGTGTTTTAAAGTAAAAGTTTTCAAAAAAAATGTAATTCACAAGTTTCAATTTAAAAATAAAATATTAAAAGGTCATTCTTAAGCAAGTGTTTGGCCAAAAATATTTATAAAACTAAAATATAGTTAAACGCAACCTGATATATTGACGTTGTAGCTATATGAATATAAAGATTATACAAATGATTTAATTTTGTAGAACCAAAGTGTAATACTACCTTACAATTTGTGAGCTTAATAAAGTGCAGCAGCAGACAGTCTACGATGGTTTCGGGGCAGCAACAAAGCGTAAAATGTGAATAGACTGAAGAACTGTACAACTGTCGCCGGAGGACGAAAGAGGGCGCTAAAAGTGGGCGGCAGCAGGATCGGGGGCGTGCTGGGCATGCAAAAAACAAAAGGCAGCAAGCGTGTCCTGACTGGGTAATTGAAAGCAACTTTGCGACGTTGCCCGCATGGAATTGGCTACAGTTTTTTTGTTGTTTCGTTTTCTGGTTTTTTTTTTTTGTGAGAATCTCCTGCTGCTACTGCTTTTTTCCCCTCTTTGTTGTGAGTTCTCTGGGTGCATGCGGAAATTGAAATGTCAAGTGTGCGCTACCATGTGTGCTGAGGCACTGCCACTTTCCCCGCATTTTCAGCTTCTACCAGCTCTTTCCACCTTCCCAGCCCGTATCCCTAAAAACTGGGCTTAATGGTATCGGGGCTGACTTAAGCGCAGCACATCAGCCGGAGCTGCCATTGATGGGCTTAATTGTTGGAAAAGAACGGACAGCCTCGGCAGAAGTAACTGAACCTGATTCCTTTAAAGGCTGAGCGCATCAGAGCTGTAGTAATACGAATACCTTAGAAAAAAATCAATTTATCATACTCAAGGAAAATCAGATAATGTCAATTGAAATTCATTTGCTTTAAGCCCAAACTATGTTTAAAAATTTAACATTTTGTTAAATAATTTTCGTAATAATTAAACTCAGATCTTTTAATCAATCTTGTCGGAGCCGAAAATGGGAACGGATCTGAAAAGAGTACCTTGTGTCCATAATGTGCTTGTGGCTATCTGACTGCTGTCTGCCGGCCGCCATTTGCTGTTTGCTTAATGGAAAATACGTGCTTGGGCATAATTGGATTTTTTGCTATTTTTGTTGCCATTCGAATGCTGATGATCGCAAAAAAAACACATAGTATATGGGAGCACTTTCATTTGGTGTGGCATGATTTAAATGTTTTGCATGGGACCTCGCTAATGGGCTCCCATAACAGTTATAAACATTTCACGCTCAAATGCGAAGCGAATGAACCGCAACCATGAGATGCTAACCGGTATTTATTGAAAGTTATCCGATATCACGTACCTGCTGATAATTAAATTGTATCATCCTGATAGCAAATTAATTCAATTTTATTGCATCAGCTTGCCATGACAGCAAAGAAAGCACTTAAATCTATGTGAGAAAACGACACCAAAAATACTACAAATGAAAAAACGTGCAAACAGTCAAGGAGGCCAAAATGAATGTCGTGCCGAGCGACATGATAAACGAGAGCTGCGAGGAAAGTTTTTTCCTCGGCTAACAAAAAGGAAATTGCCAGGAATAAGATTAAACTTTAGGAAATGTTTGCTACCTACTCACTGTGCTCGCAGCAAAAACTCTCTGATACAAACATTGTTTCGGTTTAAATCCTGCAGGCGAATTCCAGAAATTGATGAGACAACTCTCGTGACTTCGCTACCGTATGATATGCTCGCTTTTATTTGGATTGTCATGAAAAATAAACCACTCACCCTGCTCACTTATTTTTGCCGCACTTATTTTGACTCGGCGTGGCGCTTATTGCAATTTACTGACTTCGCACGTGACAAACGAGCCGCACGTTTTCCTCATGGTACGCGACGAGCTGCGGATCACACATACGCACCGTTGGCTGGTTGCTTATTAATAGCGTGCACGGGCTAAATGAGAAGGAATACTTTCTACCAGTGCAAGAGCCGGTATTAATTTAAAGCTCGGAGGTCAGATTGCAAATTGATTTTATCCTACGCATTAATTAACATCATGTTCGTGCAGCCAAAAGCAAAATCGGAGTCAGTAACCGCAGCTCTCTGATATAGATAAATCACAATGGAAAATTACTCAGTATGTTAAGCTTATTTGATATTCTGACACATAATTGAACACAGGACTAAGCATATTCACTGTGTACTACGTCTTTGAACTCAAAATACAATTTTTGATAATATTCAGAAAATTAATATTAATGCCACCATACCTATTTACCATTCTTATAATTTATAAATAAGTTGAATATAATTTTAAAAGAATATAATTTTGTACTGTGTATTATGGAAGAAAGGACATCAGTTCTAGTGATGCATACATGCATCAGCATCTTTTGCTAAGCTGTCATATAATTGAATACACATGGCTGGTTTGTTTGTTGACCAGCTCTCATTTCTATTTGCCTTGGCAAATATTGTTGCTGGGCGTCTTGTTTCAAAATCATTAATTTGTGTTAGGGATTGCAGTTTCAGACTACTAACTACGTGCCCGGGCCAACATCGAACAGCTCACAAAAACATTAAAGGCGTTAAATGCCGCACTAATAGTCACGTTGCTTCTGTCTTGGCCCAAACCAATGACAACGAAGCGCCAAAATAAAAATGTTGCCGTATCTGGTTTTAGCCCGGGGAGGAGCAAGAAATTGGCCTCACTACTCCGGCCGGAACGTGTGAATCGCCAGACGCGAAAAGTCACGAAGCGGCAAGGCGAAACGGCAGAACTGAAGAAATAGAGCAACGGAGGCAGCGACGTGTCTCTAAAATATATTACCAGCCGTAGCAAGGAGAAACTGCCGGAGCAGAACTGGCTGCCAGCTAGATGGGATTAGAAAATAAACGATAACCAGGCGAGATTGACGGAGATATTGAAAACAGACTTTAAGCTAGAAACTAAGCCTAACTTTAATTGATTAAACTCGACTTTGGCTTAAAATAAGCACAATCTTTGTTCCCATCTTGTTTGGCACTAAATTCTGGCTTTGAAACAAATTTCAAAAATAAGAATAAATATTTAATAATAAATTTTTATAAAATAATATATTTAGGTTTTAAAAAAGAAAATTACCAATTATTGAAATGAAACTTAAGAGCCGCTCCAGCAGTCAAGCACCAGCAATGTCGCGCAGACAAATCCCTAGGAAGCGCAGTTCTTCAAGGCAAGGCACTCGGGCCCTTTTGAGAGACCTGAACCGATTGGCCAAACATAAAAAGCAGGCATTCCAACGAATGCGACAGGTGTACAAACTTCGCCAGCAAAAGCTTAAACAGCTGAACCAATTAATTCTGCGCAAACAGCAAGAGCAGAAAAAAACGGCCAAAAAGAAACACGAGCGGCATAAGAGAAAGCTTCACAACCTTTATGAGAAAATGAAAAAGGAAATGAGACACGATTTGGCCCAAAATCAAAAAACTTTAAATGAACAGAAGAAAAAACGTAATTTGCTCCTAAAGAAGTTTGAAAATCTTAAAAGAAAAACTAAAACCGTACCGCAATCCCGGAAAATATTTAAAGGCGTCATTAAACGGTGCGAGCTAGCCCTATCAGGTCTCCTGCCGATGGAACAGATCCTTAAAAAAAGTCCAAGAGTTACAAAAAAATATCTATATCCTCTTCAAAATAGTTTTTCTCCAAAGTTTCTCGAGTGTGTTCAACAAATGATCCCGAAGCACGCTTTAAGCAGGCAAGACTCACGATTAATTATACCTGGACCATATAAAATTACATCCAAGAATATGGTTTATTCAAATGCACCATTTATACAAGGGCCTTACACTGCAACTTATAATTCGATGCCATTACCCTGTCATGCTGTCTCTCCAAAAGTTTGGGGTCCATACAGTGTCCCAACTCAATCCGCCCCAAACCGACAGAGTATCTCAAGAATAAATAAAATTCCATCGATACGAAAAAAGACAAGCAAGATCCTTCCACCTGATAAGCCAGAAATAAATAATACCATTGAAAAAGTTGTCGAAAATTCGACAAAGAATAAAATTTCCTTTGTCCTTCGTGAATCAGATGATCGAATGTCTTCTAAATCTATCCCAACCATTACCGACGAAGCTTCCAGAAGGACTCGATCGCTGGACAATGCCCAGATGGCTTCGACTGTATTAAAGGAGTTGGAGCAGAGTAAGGATATGCGCTTAACAATATCGAAGCTTAGAAAGGCCTTGAGGAATGACTTTCGCATGATGAGTCAACTCGAAGCGTCTCTAAAGACGGTATTGAAGAGGCAGGGAAAAAACCTGAGGGGGTTCCAAAAGTCAAGAGAAATCAAGGGTAAGTCTAAGACAAAAACTCTGGTTCAACCTAGACGAAAAATTGAAAAGACTCCACCTGGCTATAGTCCGCCATCTCAAAGTCGCACGCCTAGTCAGGGTCGAAGTCGGAGTCCAAGTCGGGGTCCAAGACAGCACAGGAGAATTCCAATTCGTAAAAGTCTCCGCAGTCCAATCGAAAGTGATGAGGTGGAATTAAATCCGAAACAAGGTAAAAGAAGATTGAAAGAACCAACTCCAAGACGCAGAACCAAGATCGTGAGTCGTAGCAAGGGAACCGTCCATGCAATTATTCCAGAAATTACTAGCCATTCTAGTAAAACTTATTTCAAGTCAACTCGATCTCAAAAAAGTAAATCTAGTCAAATAAATATTCAAAAGCGCTTCAAAGATAACACCCAAGATTCCGAAACTAAAAAACCTTTCAAATCTCAGACTCCTAGGAGAAGAAGGCAGAGAAATTTGAATTCCGGTAGCAGTTATGCGAGTTTTGATTCTAGCGAAGAAGAGGAAAACCAAAAAAAAACACCACAGTTGTTAAAAGCTCGACGTAAAAAAAGCACCACTATAAGGGCCAATACTGGTAAAATATCCAGGGGTAGAGAAAATAAATCAGAAAGCAGTAATAAGAGTTTGCCCACCGAAATCAGAAAAAAACCTATCAAAGAAACACATTCCGCAAAAAAAATTAGACATAAAAATAGAAGCGCCGCAAGGACCAGTATTGAAACACTAACCAGTCTTATCATGCGTGATAGCATGAGAAGTGCCACAAAGAACAGACCAAGGGAAAACGGCTCAATAGTTTCTCGCAAAGATGAAAAAAGAAAATCAGAAGAATCAACAGCCCCACTTGAAGAGGAGATCGAACGGTCTTCCTCCATAGCAGCATCCAATATGGTGAAGCTGTTTGATGTGAAACAAAAAATTGGAACAAAATTCACTCGCAGCATGCTTTCCTTTCTCAGTGATGTTCCATTGTCCCTTAACGGGGAGGAGGAGGATGAGGATTTAGTGGACCACCCTAATATCCTAAAGCCTAAAGATTCTGAAGCGTCTAACAGTGACAGTCTTTTTTTTGATATCGTTGAGGAGGGCGCTACCCCTATACCTTCTGACGAACTACAGCTTCCCCCCGATGTAGACCCAAATATGCTGATTGATATCGATTCCTTAATAATAGCAAAACAAGCTGGGGTAGTACCCAGAGTCTTTGCTCATAAGACCAACCGAATAATGAAGGATCTGCAGTCTGGAGCCCTCGACAAACACTTGGAGAGGCTAGCAGGTGCAAGATCCGAGGACTTTAAAAAAGTCTACCAACTACTGATACAGGATAAAATGCCAAACGAGGCAAATGATTTAACCCTATTGAACAAGTACCTGAACGAATATTTAGAAATGTTGGATAAACTACACAACAAAAGATTGCAAGACTGCACGACGACTTATGAGAAAGTTTTGGCGGATGCAGACTTCGAGGGAACACGGCGCCAAATGAGTGACCGCATGAAATTTATCCAGCATTCGTTGCCCTATTGGAATGATTCTATGTACATGAGAAGTTCTGAAACCAATGAGCTGGAAGTACCTGACTCAGTGTATGACGTCGAGGCCTTGCGGACGCACTGGCTGCAATTTTTCAAGTCACAGGCTAAGAGTTCATTTCAATTAGAGCTCGAGCGGAGGCGTAAACTGCTTAGAAGGGAGCGAATGGAAAAACGGCGAATTCAGCGTGAACTAAGAAGAGCTAGATCGCGTTCTCGAAGCCAATCCCAAAAACGGCTAAAGCTATGTCTTCATTATTGCTGTCCCCGATTGACCAGCCGTCAACGAAAGGTTGAGGAGCTGATTCGCGCTGGACCAGAGCAGAAAGTTCCATCCAAGTGCTCCATTTGTGGGCTCAGTTATTGCGGTTCGTATAGTGATATAAACCTTTCGGACAATATACTGCCCCTACCTAATATTTTTCCTGATCCGTGCAATACTCGGCGGTGTACCTGATTTAAAATATTTCTTGTAAAATAAAAATGTAAAATATTTCTTGTAAAATAAAAAAAGTTCCAGTACTTGGACAACAATTTTTGATATTTTTATTTGAATTGTGCTTAACTTTTCTCCTGAAACTTTTCGCTAATATGATATTCACGTTGAATGGTTTGCAACTTATTTCCAAAACTGGGAACTATTTAATATCCGTTATTTAAAGTCTGTTGTATCATTTTTCGGACCTGTGCAAAATTGGTTAAGCGCAGATTAATCTGAAAATCCTTGTTACACTCTTTTCGTTCGGACATACCGGCACATCCTTGCTTGAATTCGTGCACTGTGGTACGGCTTTAATGCAATAATGCTGTGCTACCACATAGTTGCTGCTTCACAGTCCCCAGAATCTCTGGATATGCAGGAAAAAATCGTGACCCAACATAAAAAAAAACAGCAACAAAGGTGGGGTGGAAGGGTGCCGGCCACGACTTCAATCATTGGACCAGAAGACGGGGCGGAGAGCCGGAAAAAAAGATTGGTAGGAGGTGGCAAGGACGTTTTGCACTAAATTGAAATACTTTTTACGACTTCCGGTGTTTTGCTGAGCTGCAAACATTTCTTTGTATTGCTCTCCACGGTGTGTGTTCCTATGCCTGCACATATATGTATGAGAATAAAGCATTTTGCGAGTTTGCTACATGACAAATAACTGCTTATGTAGTTCGTCTCCACCTCTCAGACGCACACACACAGTTCTCATACACACATACAAAGATTCGACCCGCCGCTCGCAACAATGTGTCTTCGTTTCCGTCATGGCTGCCATTTCCGGCTAGCGAATTTCAGTAGAGCTTCCCCACCGAACGTTTATTAAAAAAAATCCCCGAACATATAGAAAAATTCTACTCCATCACTTTAACCAGAAAAGGATAATAAATGGGAATTATGGATATATAAAATTAAATTATTTTAATGTTTCATAAAAAATTTAATAAAAACAATGTTTTATATTCCTTTAAAAGCTCTTTTCGAAGTACTATGAGCTAATTCTATAAATACATATGACTGATATTGTTTTCCTATGAGGTAATTGAATATTTGTTACAAAACAATCACTGAAATAAAATACATTATTGACCAATTTTCCCCCAGTGCAAAAATAACACCATATATATATGAAACTATCCGTCTTTAGCCGCTCTTCTGTGTGTATTTCAGTGAGCTCCTGACTGTTTGGCAGTGTGTGTGAGCGGGTAAATTGATTGAAATGACCAGCGGCGGATGTGCCGGGGCTCAGAACTCAAAGCTCAGTGCTGGGAGTGCTGGCGCCCAACGGAAGGGCATCAACTGCTACTTGTTCATTTTGCTTTCGCCTTGGAGCTTCTAGGTTGTATCTTGTATCTTGTAGCTCTTTGGCTCATTCCGAGCTTGGCTTTTATTTTCATTTGTCAGACAGTTTATTGCCTGCTTGGCTATGTTGATTTTCTGTCCGCTTTGTCGGCATTTCTTTTAGGCCCAAAAACATATACATATATTTTCCTGAATTTTCCCCCTTTTCCGTTTCCCGTAGCTGTAACTGTATTTTGTTTTGTACTTTTTCTATTTTTTTTGTTGTTCTTGGCCTAAACTTAGCTGTCCAATTTTCATGATTGCCATTGATGTGGGTGGGGGGCTGATAATGTTGTTGCTATTCTTTTTCTTTGTTGTTTTCCTGTTTCCGGCGTCCGGATAAATACCATCATTACCATCGACTGGACACCAACTGGGACTTGGATTAGACCAAAAGTCAGCAGAGTTTCGATTGCTTAATTGGTTTGGAATTTATGAGCTTTGATTGTTTGCCGTTTGACTTTGCTGCAGAAGATTTGTCCGCAAATTAATTACGCTGGCCGCTGTTTGTTTGTTTTCGTGTTTCAGTTTCGGCTCGCTGTCAATTTATGTTAACTGCCGCCCCCCTGCCCACCGAAAAAAAAGCAGAGCTCAATTAGGAATTTCGTTCGCGGTGCCACGCCCACCACATTGTCCCTGCTAGGACTGTGTTTTATGGATCAACAAGAAAATAAACAGAAATAATGCCAAAACTTTATCGTGGCAGTGGCTACTGCCCCGCTGCAGACTCAAACGGAAAACTCAATTGAAAAGTTTGCTGTTCATTTCCGGAGGCGGGTGCGGACGTTAGGGGGCGGGCCGCCGGAAACGGGAGGTGTCGGCCGACAGGGAAATGCATTTGAATCTAATATGGCGTTCACTTTTCCGTTTCCCGAGTTCTGCTCTTTGGGACAGTTTCCATTACTCCGAACGCCTGCCCCTTTCGTGCCCTTTTTTGCGCATCCGACCATCCTTTCGGCACTAGTAACCGCCCAACATCCTTGTTTGTATCTAGTTGTGCATAAATTAACTTTGTCGCTTTTTATTCGCTTTTAATTCACTTTTTGCGAGGACATCGTCGACGTCATTTAGCTCGTTTTTGCCGCTTTTGTTAATTCAAAAAGTTTTAATAATTTTACTTTTCAACAACTCGTGCTCGAGCTGCAAAAAAGTGAGCAACAAGTGCTCCAGCTGCTATGAAGATTTCCTGCCTCCTGCGGCTCCTTTTTGCATATTCCAGTGGGGCCTTTGCCCACTCGACTCCAGTCTCTGAGTATCTCTTTGATGGCTTCTGGAGGCAGGGATGGCCCATTAAAGTTGCCCAGGCGCGGAATAGAAACTTTCCGTCTGCCAGAAAGTCAAGGGTCTGATAACATACACATTCAGGAAGGAGATTTGAAGTTGGACACTGCAGAAAATTCATTAAACAAATGCAAATTGTAACATTAAGCACTCATTTGCAATGGTTGTTGCCATTGAAACCTTAAGGTGTTATCTTGAAGTTCCATGACACCCGCATATCCAACTTGATCCATCAGTAAATGAAAACACTTGACAAATGCGTTAGCTCTGACGGCCTGATCCATAAATGCCAGCCACTGACCACCCGAAGGACACTGCCTCCACTCCACCCACGCTGCCACTCAAGTTAATTCAATGCGAAGTCTCACACATGCCCATAAAAACAACAAGCAAGCACTCTCTGCCCAAGGAGCGGAACAGGAGCGGGTACGGAAACAGGACCGTTGGTGGTCCTACGAACTAGAACTCAGACTAACAAGTGCCTCTGGATGTGGAGCATCTGCTGGACGGAAGTGGCTGGCACTTGTATAAGTGTCGCGTGTTGCATTTGTTGTTGCGGCTCATGTAGTCGCAGTCGTTTTTGTTTCTCCTGTCACTTTTTATTGTCCTCATAATTTGTTGGAGTTACGACAGCAACTGCGCGCCACTGACAGACTTAGGACTCTAGGATGAGGGCTCAACAAAGAGAATAAAATACTGTCGACATAATTTCTAGAATATCGAATTAAATTTTAAATAGTTTAAGCTTTATCCTGGTGGAGTTAAATGAATTAAAATAAATTTAAAGTGCTTTGAAAATAAATTCAAGCCTTTTTGGTCGGTGCATGTCCTTTTTTGTTGGCACTTTCGGTTCACAAAACTGCCAGCCAACATTGTGACCTAATTGCCACTCGGCTGAGCCAACAAACAGACATTGATTGGTTGATCCACTCGCTAAGCCAGCAAAAGCCCAATTGTGCCCTTGCGCAACTCAATCAGCAATTAGTCAGCTCGAAAATCCCGAGTTCATAATTCAAAATTGGCGCACGCAAATACACAAATGCATCCGCACTAATTGAAATTTATGACGTTGCGGTTGAGTGGAGTGGTGAGCAGATGGGCTGACTTTTTCCCACCGCCAACTACGCACCCGATCACATTAGAGTCCTCCAGAGAATTCCGCAATTTACAATTGCAGCACAGCGGGCCCAACAATGCACCCGACGATGATGATGATGATTAAGTGGCCAGTGTGGTAAACAAAGCACATCGTGGGGCCATAGATTAGCGTCCAAGAGCACGACTTCCGCCAGTAAACGAGCAGCCAGAATTGTCTGGACATCATACTTCATGCCAACCCAATCATGGGCATTGTATGTTTACTAACACATACTACTACTAAGGGCTGTGACCTGGCTTAAATTCCATTATCATTTATCGATTTATGTACATTTTTGATTCATAATATGTGTTGAATTGTTTACACAGTGATGAGTAAAAATTGTACATTAAATTTACACACAAGTGCGTTATAATTTTTAATAATTTAAACTAAAATAAAGTAAACAACTTGGGTTAAAAATAATTAAAAGATTCTCTGGACTTTGCTTAGTTCTGGGCATCACTGGTGAAAGCCACTTTCCCATTTCTCCTCCATTACCCCTTACATGGTACAGTTCTGCCATAATCCGTTTCACGCAGCTGATGGCCATTTCTTTATGCATTGATAAAGACACTCACACTCGCATTCGCTTATAAAGGACGCACATATACCCAACGTTGCGAATTTGTAGCATACTTCTCAGGCGCTTCTATTTTCGCGTGGCCTTTGCATATTAAGTTTATGTTTTATCGTTTATTGCGCACACTGACACACTCATAAACAAATATTGCCCACATAATTTAACAAACATTTTCATTTATACGCGCTTGTGAATGTGTTCGAGGCCTTTCTGTGCACGGTTGTGTAACATTTATGACCCCAAGGCTGGTCAAGAAACTCCACTCACAAAAATGTTTACAAATTTTATTGAAATTTATATCTTATAGTATATGAATCCTGGAAAATTTATTATTTTGCAAGGAGTTCATAATATATATTACACAAATTCGGGAATAATTCGTAGGCTATCCCCTTTTTTCTCTCTGCATCACCCACAATATGGAGCCACTTCCAGATGGCCAGTGAACTTGGGTCCCATGTGCCCACCAATGAGGCGTACTTAATGATTATTGCATTTGTTATTTTTATTTATTTATATTTATTTATCTCCCGCCTTGGCCGTGGGCACTCGCTTTTGTTTTGGCCATTATTTTTATGGCTTAGCAGGCCGACTTTCGTCTCTCCATTTGTATTTTGTTTTCGAGGAGCTTATTCGCGCATATTTTCCCCAGGCCAAACGGCTTAGCCCCGGAGCATCGACATTTATTACCGTCTACTAATGTCGTGTACCCATTTGTTTGGCGTTTAAGCCTGGCCCTAAGCAGACCTCACCATATATGGGGTTTGTTTTCGGTGCTGAACAATGAACTCCGCCAGGATGACCTCTTTTCCGTTTGGCGAGTAGCCGCTTATAAATGCCAAGAACAAATGAGCAAAAATTGCACATCCGCACGGACATCAAAAGGATAAGCCCGAAGTGCTGGAGACAGTTCGGTCTTGGAGTCCAGTCGCCAACTTGCTGGGCACTCCAAGTGTAGTTTCAGCAAAAAGCACCAGCCCCTGAAAGTATTTGGACTCATATTTCGGATTGCCCGCCCATGCCCATTTGGACTTGCTGTAAAAATACTTGATGACAGCACCAGGGATGTTTCGGTTATGGGTCCTCTGCTCTTCTCCCTGCCATGTGGAATATCATTTAAGAGAGTCTGCTGCTGGCTTCATACTTTTGTGCAACCAAAATTGGCTTAAACTGTTGCAAGTTCATAAAACAAACAAGCGAATTCGAAAAGTTACCACTGCCACCCGCAGCTGGAAAAGTTTGGCCTGAGGCCTGAACTTGAAATTTAAGTTAGTTAAATTAGCAACTTTGGCGGCGTCTGGCCAAAAATAGAATTTTTCTCACTAAAATCGAGTTTTTCAAGGAGTTTTCCGACTAAGTGGATCAGTAGCTAGTACGGTTCGCTGCTAGGACATAACTTGCCATTACAATGGGAGCCATAACTCGATAAAGGCGACTGACTTGCGAAATCGCACTCCATAGTCCTCGCACCAGTAATAAGCATCATGTGTGTGTAATTTTGGCTTAAGATGGCCAACAAAGTAGTCGCAAAAAGGGACTTGTGGGCGTGTGGTAAGCGGTTTAAATGTGAAACATTGTTGGCGCAGCGTTATTGGATTTGCCCATACTCCGAGAATGAGAAAACATTTCAGCGACGGCTTTGGTTCATATTTAAGCCGATTATCCCGCCAAAGCCCACTACAATTTAGAACTTACTCTATTTTTGGGGATAGGGGGCTGAAAATAAAGATCCATTTTATAAGAATTACACTGTCATGTAAGATGGCTAATTTGTACACGAGCTCATACGTTGCCGTTTTTATTCATTTACAAACATATTCCTGGCTTCATTCTCATTGCATAAAACTAGTCTTTAATGATAATGAATATATAACAAAACAATTTATAGATTTCACAAATTGAGTTTAAAAAGTGTGTTGTTGGTTATGCTTGATTTTACGTCTATGTTTCCAGTTGTTATTGCCAATGGTTTCAGACTAAACAACGGTCGGGGGAATTGGGCGGGGGCGAACTCTATTTTTGAATTAAAGCAGGTTGCTAAATACTTCACAAGCGGAACTGAATCCTCAAAGACTACTTTTAGAGTAAACTAGATTAAATATGCACACGCATATGTATGTGTAGCTACATTTCTTTATAAATATAGAGGCTGTGTCGTAGTTAATTCTATTCCTGATTCAGGTTCTTGATCACGTAATTAACAATGAGGGCAAATATCGCAAAACAGATTATGATCACCAGGTTCGAGTACACAGACTGCCAGTTCAGATACGAGTTTCGAGCGCTATTCTGCAACGCAGCCGCTCCCCCACCGTTGGCCGTGTCCGCCTGCCCGGCACCAGCACCATCGACGGCATCTGCCGCATTTTGTGGATTACCCCCGCCTGCCACTAAATTGGCGTCTACACCTAAAGGCACTCCATTGGCCTGCCCGTTGGCCTTCTTTGCCCCAGTTGAACTGGAGGCACTACCGCCCGCCGCTCCCGCGGACCCTTGCGTAGCCGGCAGTCTCAGCTTTATTTCCTCAACCATTTCTGGAAAGAGTTCACAGAAGTTGGAGTTTCGCAGGTTAAATGCTAACGATTTTTGAGCATACATTTGCTTTTCGTATGTCGACGACTCAATGGACCCCAGTGTGGGGGTGCTTTCAAGCTGTGAGGAAGAAAAACATGTTGAAACTGTAACGCGAATTATGTCCAATTTCATACCATAAAGCTTAAAAGTCCTGTAAGAATGGTTCCCACACACCAAGTAGGGTTCCACGTGTCCGGATGAAAGTCTGTAAGAGAATATACGGAACTTAGAAATTCCATAACGCCTTAAACTGCCCAAAATCATACCTGATATGCTTAAACACAGCCTCGTGTTGGTCTTGAATCGTCCGTTCGGTGTCAGCATGTAAATGGAGGGCGGCTTGAAGGGGAATTCGCGTGGAAAGAGTAGGGTGCCGTGATAGTAGCCTCCATAGTAGGGTGAGTCCTCCGGACCCTTGACGCAATAGTGCCACTCGAGAATGTTGTTGGGCAAGGGCTCCGCCGTAATGTAGGGCAGAGGATCCCGCTTGAGGCGCATATAGTCCTGCTTCATTCTCGACACGGCCGTGGGCTGCTTGCGACCCCCGGACGCCGACGACGAGGACATATTTTTGGCTAGAAAATTTTTGGAACAGTTCTATACCGCCAGAAATGAAACTGAAACGAGAAATTTCAAAAGTGTCACTTTTAGACGTATGGCATACTTGTGAGTTTTAATAATATTTTAAATACCCTTGCAGAAGATAATAGAATGTTTTGATTTAGGTCGTGTAACACAACTCCGATACGGGAAGTGGTTACATACATAGATGATTCTATGTATGCTTCGTGCGAATATTATATTACAAGCATCTGCAAGGGCATCAAAGCTTCGACTTTGACCAATTTGCTTTCGGGGTTTCAGTGCAATAGATAAGCGATAGCAACGTGGCCCTGTGCGTAATTTGCAAATCAATTAAGTTCCATGATCGCTATCTATCTAGAACGCCTTACCCTCCGCCACCGTCGCCTTTTCTTCCAGAATTTCGGAACTACGGAGAGTTTTTCGGTTTGTTTACCAATCCGCTTGGCATGCAATTCCCCGTTTGTTTGTTTTGTGTATACTATACGGCAGCAACCTCGACAATGAGATTCCTGATTGCGATGGTTGTTGTTATTTTTCCCTGTTAGACTGCGCTTTTGTTGTTAATTTTGTTAATTGCACGAATTGCAGCTGGCAATATTTAGGGCTGGAACAATAATGTGTATCGACTTATCGATATTTTCAAATAATACATTTCCTAAGGTTGGCAGCTCGATTTCATTGAACAACAACTTTAACCGGTTGGTGTTTTCCAAATTTCTCTATAAATCTTTAATTATGTATTTAAATAAATATTCAACTACATAAATCATAGAAGCAAACTTACTTTTTCAAAGTAAAAAAAAAAAACAATTTATTAAATACCAAATTTTTTCAGTACTTGAACAGGATTTCAGAAATTCTACGCAGTATTCTATAGTTTACATAAATAGTTAAATTTAAATATTTTGGGAATCAATTGATAGAATAATTTTCGTTGTAAGGTAGATGAGGTTAACAATCATAATTGTTTTGAAAAATAAGAGCTTCCCGCATTCGGAATACAAAAATTTAAGGTGTCCGGCATCTCTATCCATCCATGTCTGGCAACCAGACTTCTTAAACTATCTGGCAACCAGTAATAGAAATTGTAAATAAAAGAATAAATTGTAAATAATTGTAAACAAACATTTAGACTCCGGTGCTCCAGCATCACCATGTTTGAACAAAACCAGAAAACCATCTTCGTGCTTGACCACACTCGCTACTTCAGCATCGCCAGCGAGGATTACATCTCGATGGATTTCCTGAAAGGGAAGCCCTCTGTGGATACCGGAACAGGCGCCGGCGTTGGTGGAGCTAGCGGCTTGGGAACGCAGTTCAGCAAGAGTCTGTGGACCTGCGCCTGCGAATCATCCATCGAGTACTGCCGCGTGGTCTGGGATCTTTTTCCCGGCAAGAAGCACGTCCGCTTTATCGTCTCGGATACGGCGGCCCACATCGTGAACACCTGGAGCACCAGCACGCAAAACATGTCCCACGTAATGAACGCTATGGTGATGGTTGGCGTTCCTTCGCGCAGCATGCCCCAATCCTCTGACTACTCCGTCATCCATGGACTCAGAGCGGCAATTGAGGCGCTGGCGGAGCCCACGGACGAGCAGTTGGCGACGATTGCCAGTGGAGAACCAGTGCACATTCCGAACGAAGGCCGTGTCATCTGCATCACCTCGGCGCGGGACAATACGAGCATGAAGAGCCTGGAAGACATTTTCAACACAGTTCTGATACAGCAGAACGCTCTGGCTGGTCCGCCGGCCAAGAAGGGTCTAGCCATTGACCATTGTCACCTTGTCATCCTTAACATTGTTCCACTAGGAGTAGAGTCGTTGGTGACAAATCGTGGCCTTTTAAATATCTCTCCGCTGCTGGACGTTGAAATCCACACAGTCAGTGCGCCAGACATATCCCACAAGCTGACGCACCTCATCCTCGACCACTACAACCTGGCCAGCACCACGGTGACCAATATTCCCATGAAGGAGGAACAGAACGCCAACTCCAGCGCCAACTACGACGTAGAGATCCTACACAGCCGGAGCGCCCACTCAATCGCCTGCGGCCCTGACTTCAGCCTTCCCACGAGCATAAAGCCAGGCGCCACCTACGAAACAGTCACCCTTAAATGGTGTACACCTCGTGGCTGTGGCTCTGCCGATTTGCAGCCCTGTTTAGGGCAGTTTCTTGTAACACCTGTTGACGTGACTTCACGTCCCAGCTCTTGCTTGATTAACTTTTTGCTCAATGGCCGATCCGTGCTTCTGGAGATGCCGCGTAAGGCCGGTTCGAAGGCCACCAGCCACATGCTGTCGGCTCGTGGTGGGGAGATCTTCATACACTCGCTGTGCATCACACGGTCCTGCATGGATGAAGCGCCGGCGATAGGAGACGGGCCAGGCGGGCGCGTCACCGACTACCGAACCACAGAACTCGGTCAGCTGATGAAAATGTCGCGAATGGTGCCTCTGAAGGCTAAGGATCCCACTGCCCCTGGACTGCCGCGGCGGATGCCGCGTTACTTCCCCCTTACCAACGGCTCATCTATCTTGTTCCACCTTCAGCGGCATATCAGTTGGATGCCGCATTTCCTGCACCTGCTGGTCAAAGAGGATATGGACAAGCAGGAGGAAGTGCGGTGCCAACAGCACATCCACGAACTCTATAAGAGTGCCTCGCGAGGCGACATGCTGCCCTTCACTCACACCAATGGAGCTAGGTGGGATCATAATAATAAAAATCACGCCAGTCGAAAATTAACTTGTGCAATTTATTTGTTAGGTTGAAACTATCCAAAGCGAAGGATCAATACCGCTTGCTCTACCGAGAGCTAGAGCAACTAATCCACCTCAACGCCACCACCGTTCATCATAAGAATCTTCTCGAGAGCCTGCAGAGCTTGCGAGCCGCTTACGGAGAAGCCAAGTCGGAGCCCAACTCCAGTTTGCTGCGTTCTTACACGGAATCTCCACATTCCCCTGAGCGCCTGGAGCCCATTCCGAGTGGCGGCTCCTCGGGCAGCAATTCGAACAGCTTACTAAAGGCCAGCAAACGCCGCATGTCCAGCTGCGGCCAAAGGTGGGTGTCGATTTCCTATCATTTGTTTTAAATCTAAGGTGTTTCCTTCACCAGATCCCTGCTAGATATTATATCCTCGGCGGAACGAAGTCAGGCGAACAAGCGTTTGGACTTCTCAGGTCGGCTTTGTACTCCCCTGGGACAGGTGGCCAAGTTATATCCTGATTTCGGGAACAAAGAAAAGGACTCTCTGTTGGCGGGCACTACCGCTGCACCAAATGTCAAGGAGGAGTCTATCCGCAGTTAGCTCTTGCTTTCCAGAAAGCCATGAATGAAACTCTGATAGAAAACCTGCTCCAACACTTTCCTTGAACACGAATTAGTATAAATCGACAATTGCATTTGTCTATATTAACGTAATATTTTAAACAAAGTTTCCAAAAAGTATGTATCGGTTCTAAGCATGATGTGTATTTGATTCCTTATTGTTAAAATTTATAAAGCCAGTTAGTTTTTTTTCAATGTTTTTATAGGCTTTTTATTAAAATATATTTGTGTTCTGATTTCCATTATGAATAAATTTATGTCCGCGGATCTAACAAACTGTGAGTAATTTAAAAGCTTCTGTTTAGAATCTCAGCTTCTATTTACAGCACAATTATATTTATAAACATTATTTTCGATTACCCCCTTTTCTCTTATCACATCTGAGCTGATAACCAATGTTATCTTTGCAAGTACGGAATGTTTTCGAAACTTGGTAAACAGAAACACGCGTAAGAGCCTCAAACGACTAAGGCAGAATTGGACGTTTGGATGGATCAACGGACGATTGCAGGGATTACAGGGCATCTGGTCTGAATTCGGGCTTGATAATTGCTTTTAAATGTGTGAATGATTTGTAGTTCATAGAACTTGAATTTAATTACGGATTAAAGCACTCATAACAGAGGTCGAAATTATAGTACAAGTACTATCGCCCTTTAATTTTAATCAGAAAGTGCAAATTTTAATTAATAAATTATTGTAATTTATACGGATTGTTTGATTATACAATCTTACAATTCCCAAAATCCACGATCTGTTTATTAACAAACGTGTTTGCCTCCCTCCTGGAATGTAAAGTTCGAATAAGGTGTCTTTTTTATTTCGAATAAAGTTCAAATGATGTAGTGTGAAAACTATGATTATTATTTTTATGAACCCAGCTGTGGCAACACCCCTTGATAAGCGCCGATTGCAGGGAGCTGCGGGGCCTGCTCCGAAGTCGATTCCTTATCTGCCGAGGCGGTTTGTTTTTGGTCGCTTGAGAATCCGACCGGCAGTCGCGGTTCCACCAACGCAAAGTGCAGTACCCATTTCGTGCTCAGTGATTAAAAATAATAATATGGCAGGAATCGGAAAGATCGGCTTCCTAGGAGGCGGCAACATGGCCAAGGCTCTGGCCAAAGGTTTCCTAGCAGCAGGTAGGGTGCAAGCAGTCATACCCCTCCACTGGTTACTGGATCTATCTTTACCCCTAAGGCCTGGCGAAGCCCAACACCCTGATAGCCAGTGTCCATCCGGCGGATAAGCTGTCCCTGCAATCATTCAAGGCCCTGGGAGTGGAAACAGTGATCCAGAATGCTCCTGTGGTGGAGAAATCCGATGTGGTTTTCATTTCCGTTAAGCCACAAGTGGTGCCCACAGTGCTCTCCGAGATTCAGCCCCTGAGCTCCGGCAAGCTCTTCCTCTCCGTTGCGATGGGCATCACCCTGCCCACCATCGAGTCCAGTCTGTCGTCCCAAGCTCGAGTGATCCGCGTGATGCCCAATCTTCCAGCCGTGGTCTGCTCCGGTTGTTCTGTCTTCGTCAGGGGCTCCAAGGCCACCGACTCCGATGCGGAGATCACCCAGAAACTGCTGCAATCCGTTGGAACGTGCGAGGCAGTGGACGAATCCCAGTTGGACGTGGTAACGGCGTTAAGTGGAAGTGGACCTGCCTATGTTTTCGTAATGATCGAAGCTTTGGCGGACGGCGCAGTACACATGGGCATGCCTAGGGACCTGGCATACCGCTTGGCCTCCCAGACAGTGTTGGGTGCCGGTCACATGGTCAGAGATAGCGGCATGCATCCAGGACAGCTGAAAGACGGGGTCACAAGTCCGGCGGGTTCAACGGCAGCGGCACTTCGCCATTTGGAGCTGTCAGGTAAGTCTGGGCAATGACGCACTGCCTTATCGCCGGAGCCTCAATCTTCGTCTTCAATTGCAGGTTTTCGGTCAGCGGTGGCGGGTGCGGTGGAGCAGGCGACCTTGCGCTGCCGGCAAATCTCGGGCAAGCAGTCATAGACATAGGATTCCCTAAGTATCGGGTGGGTCAATTATACTTTAATAATTAGAGTTTAGACATTTGTTATTTTAAATGTATAAACATTAATCTTCTCCTTCTTTTACGAAGTAATACATAATTTCTGTCAATAAATATGTATGTATATGTTTTATTTCAATTGACCCACCCTGGTGGTTATAAATAATCTAGGTTAGAATAAATCGCTCTAATTACGCAAAAATTAGAAGGTCGATTGTGTGATTTTAAAATAAAAGCAGCACACCACTGCTCTTTACTCTGGAAACTTATTGTCTAGCCTAGCTAACAACAATTAATCAACCTAGTTGGCGCACAACTAGAACTTCTTTTTCTTCTTGGAACGGGCCAGTTCATTGAGCTCACCCTGCTGCATCGACGCCTCCTGGTAGATGCGCTTGACCTTCTCCTGCCGCTCCTTGTCACTGGAAAAAGTAAATAATAATTAAAAAGTATTCCTAAAGGAAGATATTAGAATGCTTACCTTCGCAGGGTCTGTTTAAGCTTGAGCTCTTGGACAAAGGCGGTGTCGCGACGGATCTCGCGGATGGCGCCCTTCTTTTCACGCTTGATCTTATGGAGTAACTTGGCGCGCTCCTCCTTCGCCTTGGACATCTTGGGTCGGCGCTTGTCATCGTACACCGTCTCGAATCGCGGCTCCAGCAACCGGAGCGCCTTGGGCTTCCTTTCAGCTGGCGCTAAAGGCTTCATCTTCTGCCCGCCCAACCTCTGCACCAGTTCTGTAGCTGCTTTGTGGTTGAGGTGCACATGCTCGGGATACAAATCAAGTGGCAGGCGGGAGAGTAGGCCCAAGAAAGGTGTCGCTAAGTAGCACACACCCACATGTTCTTCGACTAACTGAAGCGAATCCACTGTCAGCTGGAGGGCTGTGTTCAGGGCCCGCACTTTGAAGTCAGGCGTTATGGTTTGGGTGACCAAGTCTGTGGCCTGGAGTGCCTGGGCTTCCAAGTTCTTGGTTTCCTTGCCCGAAGACAGGGCCAAAAGTTTACTCAACGGACCATCCTTTTCAAAAGGTGGGGTAATCGCTATCTGCTCCACATCTCGTTTGGGTATGGACATGTGCACGACGCCCTGCAGGAAGTTGTAGACGGCGGGCAGTATTCGCTTGGATTGGGACACAAATTCTAGAACCACTGTCGTCAAGAACAGACCCATTGAAATTTCCTGGCGGGTTCGCACTCGCGCTCTGGAGAGGATGTGCTGCATGAAAATAAAGCAAGGCGTAACCACCGGATGACGGAAGTCCGATGTGGAGTACAGATTGGCCACCAGTTTGAAATATATTAGCGTGTCCAGCGTTGGATAAGTCTTGTGGTTCTTCCGAAACTCTCCGTATTTTTCTTTAATCACCTCCAATAAAGTATTCGACATTCTTTCCGGATTCAGTTGTGTTAAGTCATACAAGTGGGGCATAAGTTTTGAGAAGAGTTGAAAGTTCCCCCGGATATCCTGTTCACTGGCGTCTTCGAACAAATCTTTAATATATTGCAGCAGGAAGGAGTAAAGCTTGACTACGTTTTCTCGGTTCACTCCTTCCAGCTTGGGGTGATTGCACTTTATGATCCTTTCCACGATGGTGGCCTGTTGCGGGGCGGCGTGCTTAGACAGAAGGTCAGTGAAGTCCTCGTATGTCTTGGGCATTTTGATGGTAAAGGGGATGCTCGTATCTACATCAGTTGACGACTGATCCACTGATTTTGTGGCTTTCTTCTTGCTTGGCTGGGGCGTTTCCTCGGCTTCCGACTCACTGTCCGACTCCTTCAAATCGCTCAGGTTGTCCACCTCGGAGTCACTGTCCTCATCGGAGTCTTCATCCCCCTCCTCATCGCCTTCATCTTCCGCGTTTTCTTCGTCCTCGTTATCCGCCCCCTCCTTTCCATTGTGTTTCCCATTAAGATGAGTTCCCAGATTTCCGTCCAAGTCGTACGCCAGGGTGTCATCCGCCTCTTCATCTCCTCCGGCTAGGAAATAACCATCGTCGAGGTCATCCGCCGAACGATGTTTGGGCTTGGCTGCTTCCGCTTCCTCGTCCTCCTCGCCATCCGCCCGCATGCGCCGCAGTCGCTCCTTCTCGAGCTTCTCCAGTCGCTCCGCCTCCTGCTTGGCAAGCTCCTCTGGGTTGATAAGCTTATCGGTCACACTTCCTCTTGGCTCGAAGATCATCTCTTTGAGCAGCTTGTCATACGCATCTGGTGGAGGTTTGGCCTCCTGTTCGTCCTTGGTGGCTTTGGCCACTAGTGGCAACAGAAGCTTGTAGTTGGCATCCAGCTTCTCTGTCAGATCGTACACCTCGTCCTTTTCCTTCGCTATTTCGTTTTTGCGGCGCTTCTGCTCTGAGATCATTTCCTCTATGGCAGTTTGACGATCTTGGGGAGCGTCTCCATCGCCGCCGAAGTGGGCAGCCGATGTGAACTCAGCTAAAATAATAGGACGATTATTCATTGAACACCTTTTATAGTCTAGCCCCCCCTACCGTCTAGTCTTTCATCGTCGAGCTCCTCATCGTCCGAACGCTCGTCCCTATACTGTTCGATCTCTTCCAGCGTTTGGCCTCTGTGTGTTAGCAGCTCATCGTCGTTCAGATTGAACTTCTCCGACTTCTGCGACTGGCGCACCTGGGACATCTTTTCAGCCAGATATCGGGCGTTCATGACAGACTCGGTGAGCTGATCGGCGCTTAGGTGCTTCCCGATTCGGTTGTCCTTAAAGCGGTTGGTCTTGTGCTTCACGGCAAACTGCTGGCCCAAGGTCTGGGCTCGTTTTTGGAGAGCCTTGGCTCTCGATACTCCCGGCATTCCTCTGTCATGCTTGCAGATCCTGCCCAGAATCTGGAACTTCTCCTTGTTCACGTGCACATCGAAGGGATTCTGGTTGCCGGCGCGCTTGTTCGACGGATCATTGGAAGAGTCGAATGGATTGGAGGACTTGACCGTCTTTTTCGCGTACACCGCATCGGAGCGAGCCTTTTTGTTTTTGGCCCCCATTGTTTTATTCTCGAAATTAAAGCCAAAAACCAGGCAATATCAAAGAACAAAACAAAAATACACGTGCAAGAGAAAAAGGTACTAACGCCTTTTAAAATACCGCAAATAGTACTGACAGCAATGATAAGGTGAAAAACTGTGACTGAGTACCATTACAGGATACTTTGCATAAACATATTGTGTAACTATTCAACCAACTTTAAACCGTAAATTAGTTTTTTTTTAATAAAACAACGCCTTTTTATAAACATTTCAATTACATCCAATCCAAATTCTTAATCTCTTTAACATGTGATGTGAACCAGTCACAGTTTTTGGAACACCCCTCACAGCCGACCTTTTCCAACACTGAACCACGTCGCCATTGTCGTCACAGAAATTTTCACACGCAACGCCGCATACTGAAAAAAGTAGATTTTGATGTTTAACTCTTGTTTTCGGGCGTAGTAAACAGATTCCTGCTTTGAAAACGAATAATATTGCTTGATAACAAAGTCGCAATGAGTGAAACGCCGCCAGACTCACTTTTGGCGGCGGCGTCCCGAGAAGTCTCAGAAGTCTTGGCAGCGGTCGCAGCCAACGGCAGCGGAAGAAGCGGCGCTGATAAAGAGCGCTCACGTTCCAAAGACCGCGGCAGAGACCGGGACAAGGACAAGGATAAGGATAAAGAGCGTGATAGGAAAAGAAGGTTAGTTTGAAGAAGGTTTAATAAATTAAAGTCCCAAAAATAAAAGTTACTCCAACTTCAGTAGAGCCTCTCAGCGCTCTGGTACACTTATCAGTTATATAATAAGTCCTTATTTTCCAGGGACAGGGACAGCCGGGATCGAGACAGTCGCCGCCGGGACGACCGCGACAGAGATCGCGACCGAGACCGGGACCGTGAACGTGATCGTGAGCGCGACAGGGATCGAGACTCCCGCTCGAATCGCAGTCGTTCTCGCAACCACGATGACTACGATCGGAGAAGAAAGCGGTCTCGCAGTAGGGACCGGGATCGCAAGCGGGATCGTGACTCACGGTCGAGAAGAAGCAGTTCGCGTGGTGGACGAGGCGATGATTATGACCGGAATCGGAGAAGACGTTCGCGGAGTCACAGCTACGACCGGCGCCGGAACGATCGCGGCCAACGGGATGATCGATCGTCGCAACGCAACAGTAGAGAGCGCACCCACGTGAATCCCTTCGACACCTCGAACAGAAACTCGCTGATGTCGGACCAGGATCAGCCGAGAATATTGTCGCTGTTCGACCGACAGCCGCAAGGGCTTGAAACTATTAGGGAAGAGTCGCGCGACTCTAGGTTCGATCTGACGCAGACTATTCAGGAGCTGATGGGCAGTGCAGGCGGTAACAAGGGATTCGCCTCCTTCTTCAACAACCAAAACAGCAATGACTCGACTAGCAACGGTCCCTCGGAAAATTCCAGTGAGTAAGGCCATTGAATTGGAGTTCCAGTATACTAACTCTATATTTTTTTAGTGGATAGCGCAGCGGAGCGAAAACGAAAGCGCAAATCACGGTGGGGCGGCAGTGAAAACGACAAGACATTCATACCCGGGATGCCCACCATTCTGCCCTCCACGCTGGACCCCGCCCAGCAGGAGGCCTACTTAGGTAAATTTCAATCCCAGATCCCAACCCAAGACTAAGTTATCTATTAAGCACTAAAAGTAGTATTAAGCCTAATGTGAAACCATTAAGGATGATAGCATTGTGAGAGATACAGAGCCGTACAAGAGAATCAGACGCCGGGGAATCGGACGAGCAGCAGGCCCCTGAACGAGAGAGCGTAATTCAACCTAAAGTATTGCATTCATCGCATTGAGCAAACTATAATAATCTCTCGTTCTCTTTTTGAAGGGATTCCGGCGTGGCACACAAACCCACAAACCATGATACGATTCGATACGACTGAGTCCATTCCAAAAACGGCTAGAATACTTGTGTACATTAACTTTGATTGTCTAATTAGCTAACATATATTTGCAGAAACAATACGCTGTTGATCTTAAAACAAAAAAAACATACAAAAACCAAAAAAAAACCCAAATCCATAACTTAATAATTAACGCAATATTGCTCGCAGAATTTTCAGTTAGTTTAGGAACGGACACACAAAGCGATAAAAGTCTCTATAGCCACTCTATATCATTTGAACTCATATAATAATTGTTACCTGTTTTCCCTCTAGACACTCAGCCTATAACGTTTACTAATGTCGAGGTTGCGCTCGATTTTCTTCTTTCTTTTCTAACGCCTTTTAATTACAGTTCAATTCCAAATCGAAGAGATCAGCCGTAAGCTGCGCACTGGCGACCTTGGCATCACCCAGAATCCGGAAGAAAGGTTTGAATACAGTTCCCCCACCCCCCCACTGAGTCTCGCAATCAAAGATCTCGCATGCCACTGAACCATCAGTATCAGCCAGCAGGAAGGACGCTTTCCGGCCGCAAGGATCATTGCCGGGACGGTGGTCATCATGAGTTGTACAGGTTTCATTGTGGCATGCCATTCATTTGCGGGATTCCTCTCAGACATACATATATGTATTCTCAATAGCCATTAAGATCTATCGAGGGAAGTTTTCGAATATAAAAGGGCTGTGCTTCTCTACAATACGCTGACAGTAAATATTGGTTAGGAAATAATTGGATAGTCTCTATTTATTCAATCATCCCATATGTTTATTAATTTTTATTTACACATTTATTTAATTAATCAATATTTACTGCCTTGTATAGAGTTCGAACATATTGTGACATCAATAATCCAAAAATAATAACAAACTTAATTCATTTCGAAATGGTTGAAGTCGAATAGAAAAAGGTAGCTTGGACCGAAAGAAAATTTAAATGGTTTTTTTGGTTCATTTGTTAATCAAAATATTAATTTTAACTAATGATACTCTTCAAGGGATTTTAGAGGCAGTGCTGAAATCAATGATTGATTCCTTGATTGATTCCCACCCATAAATGGGGCAACAAATAAGTAAGCGCCTAAGGACAACCGGAATAGATTCTACATTGCCATTAATGTCAACTTTCTTTTCTTCCACCAAGCTTAGCGTCCCAGTAGCTTGGGTTTCTCGAAAAGAAATCCATGAGACACATTCGCAGCAGGGTGCGACAGAAAGGCCAAGAAACCCAATAGAAACAGCTGCCGAATCGAACGAATTAATCAAAATTCTTCTTTTCTTAATTTCCCAGCGAATAATTATTTCCTGCCATTGTTAATGAAACACTTGATTAATGAATTTGATTTGCAACTTACAGCATATTCGATAACGTTATTAGTTAGTACTTACGTTAAGATCACTAAGTCTACCGTCCAAGATTCCTCCCGCCCACAACTACACGATCACTCTCATCAATGGCTCCTCTTTTGTCTGCTCTTCTCGCCATCAGGTCGCCCTCGCCGGAGCCCATTTATAGTTCTGATGGCAAGAGGTTGAACACCCGAGAATTCCGATACCGGAAACGTCTGGAGGAGCAGCGCCACCAGTTGATCGTCAAAATGCAGACCGTGAATCCAGAGTTCAAGCCACCGGCTGATTACAAGTAAGTTGGGTTATGATGAGTTGATGAATTATGAGTTCACCCTACTTTCTTATCTGCTTTTAGGCCACCTGTTACTCGCGTCAGCGATAAGGTGCTGATACCGCAGGAACAGCATCCGGATATTAACTTTGTGGGCCTGTTGATCGGACCGCGAGGCAACACGCTCAAGGCTATGGAGAAGGATACGGGAGCCAAGATTATAATTCGCGGAAAGGGATCGGTGAAGGAGGGCAAAGTGGGGCGCAAGGATGGCCAACCGTTGCCGGGCGAGGACGAGCCGCTTCATGCGTTTATAACTGCTCCCAATCCGGAGGCGGTACGCAAGGCGGTGGAAAAGATCAAGGATGTCATAAGGCAAGGTATCGAAGTGCCCGAGGGTCACAACGACCTGCGTCGGATGCAGCTGCGTGAGCTGGCCCAGCTAAATGGAACGCTGCGCGAGAACGACATCCAGCGCTGCACGTGCGGCTCCACAGATCACAAATCCTGGCAGTGTCCCGACAAGCCTATAATCACCAACACCATCGTGTGCACCTCGTGCGGTGGAACGGGTCACTTGACCAAGGATTGTCGAAATAAGCGTCCTGGTTCAGGCACGCCGGGTATGGCTTGCGAGGATTCACAGGCCAAGATCGACGAGGAGTACATGAGCCTGATGGCCGAGCTCGGAGAAGGTCCACCACCGGCAGCGGCGGCCAAGCCAGAACCTACTGCCAATAGTGGGCCGCAGCTGCATCGGGCCAGCTACAGCATTTTCGATAAGAAGCCCACGCAGATGCAGGCCATCCAGTCGCCACCGAGCTCCTCGTCGCGAGATCACCAGCGCGACCTGGGCGGATGGGGAGCGGCGGCGCATGAGCACGGCCTTGGCATAGAGCACGGTATGGGTATGGATCACGGAATGGGTGCACTGGGTCTTGAGCATATTTCGGCGTATGTAACGGCACCTCCACCAGTAGCCCAAGCTCCGCCGCCGATGCCGCCACCACTAATGCCGTGGATGAGCGCCCCACAGCCGCCGCCACCGGCGACGGAGCCATTAAATCCACCCATACCGGGCACTCTGCCTCCGCCCCCGCTCATCCCGCCGCCGCCGGGCACCAGTACCACGCCCATGCCGCCGTGGGGCGGTGGCGGCTTTAGTGGCTGGGGCGGTGGCTATGCGCCGCCTCCACCTCCGCCCTGCGGCCCGCCCCCACCAGCCTTGAGCCTGTCGCAGCCGCCTCCACCGCCGCCCCCCTCCAACTAGAATTAGGTACAATTGACCGAAACAGATTTTTTGCTTCACTGCATTAGACTGCGACCCTTGCTATCATTTATAACTTAACCTACTACACTTACGCTTTTGATGAACCGGTAATAGTGGAAACCGTACAAAACTGATTTGTATTCAAAAATGCTTGAAATAGAGGACACAAATAAATAATTCTTTACTTTATCCAAAAAAGGGAGTCATTTATTTAAAAATAAAAAATCGAACTCTTCGCTGGGAGCTATATTGTCCTTCACAAGAATTTTCCGCATTTCGAAGGGTATCCCCCACAAAAGTTGATAAAAAATCTAAAAAATATTTTGTTCCTGGGTTTTGATGCAGATTGGTGAATTGATCTACAAATAGATTAAGGTATTCCGCTTAAGAATCTGACAATGATTGGCAAAGATATGGCCTTCGCAGGGAGCTATATTGTCCTTCACAAGCATTTTCCGCATTTTGAAGGGTATCCCCCACAAAAATTGATAAAAAATCTAAAAAATATTTTGTTCCTGGGTTTTGATGCAGATTGGTGGAGAATCGATCTACAAATCGATTAAGGTATTCCTCTTGAGAATCGGACAAGGATTGGCCAAGATATGGCCTTCGCTGGGAGCTTTATTGTCCTTCACAAGCATTTTCCGCATTTTGAAGGGTATCCCCCACAAAAGTTGATAAAAAATCTAAAAAATATTTTGTTCCTGGGTTTTGATGTAGATTAGTAGAGAATTGATCTACAAATCGATTAAGGTATTCCGCTTAAGAATCGTACAAGGATTGGCAAAGATATGGCCTTCGATGGGAGCTATATTGTCCTTCACCAGCATTTTCCGCATTTTGAAGGGTATCCCCCACAAAAGTTGATAAAAAATGTAAAAAATATTTTGATCCTGGGTTTTGATGCAGATTGGTGGAGAATCGATCTACAAATCGATTAAGGTATTCCTCTTGAGAATCGTGCAAGGATTGGCAAAGATATGGCCTTCGCAGGGAGCTATATTGTCCTTCACCAGCATTTTCCGCATTTTAAAGGGTATCGCCCACAAAAGTTGATAAAAAATCTAAAAAATATTTTGTTCCTGGGTTTTGATGTAGATTAGTAGAGAATTGATCTACAAATCGATTAAGGTATTCCGCTTAAGAATCGTACAAGGATTGGCAAAGATATGGCCTTCGATGGGAGCTATATTGTCCTTCACCAGCATTTTCCGCATTTTGAAGGGTATCCCCCACAAAAGTTGATAAAAAATGTAAAAAATATTTTGATCCTGGGTTTTGATGCAGATTGGTGGAGAATCGATCTACAAATCGATTAAGGTATTCCTCTTGAGAATCGGACAAGGATTGGCCAAGATATGGCCTTCGCTGGGAGCTTTATTGTCCTTCACAAGCATTTTCCGCATTTTGAAGGGTATCCCCCACAAAAGTTGATAAAAAATGTAAAAAATATTTTGATCCTGGGTTTTGATGCAGATTGGTGGAGAATCGATCTACAAATCGATTAAGGTATTCCTCTTGAGAATCGGACAAGGATTGGCCAAGATATGGCCTTCGCAGGGAGCTATATTGTCCTTCAGAAGCATTTTCCGCATTTTGAAGGGTATCCCCCCAAAAGTTGATAAAAAATCTAAAAAATATTTTGTTCCTGGGTTTTGATGCAGATTGGTGGAGAATCGATCGGCAAAACGTTTAAGGTTTTCAGCTTAGGAATCGGATGATTTTTGGCAGAGATATGGCTTTAGCTGGATACCATGTCCCGTTTTAATGAAATTTCTACATTTTGATATGGACTTGCCCGCAAAGGGTATAGTTAAGAATTGCAATTTATATCTTTAATCTTTTTATTATTGGAGTCTTTTCAATGTGGTGAATGTTTCAGGTTGTAAAAGAAAATAATCATTTTTCGAGTTTAGCGGCCCAGTCTAGCCGTGTTTAGTAAAGTATTTCTTGGATTCCTCCACATCGGGCTTGATTGTGGCAGGGTTCGTCTTAGGGTTCCAGTTAGCCGGGCACACCTCGCCGTGTTGCTCCACAAACTGGAAGGCCTTAATCAGACGCAGCACCTCATCTACCGAGCGGCCAACTGGCAGATCGTTAATGGAGTACTGGCGCAGAATGCCATTGGGATCAATGATGAAGGTACCTCGCAGCGAGATGCCCTCTTTGTCCAGCAAAACATCATAATCAGCAGAGATTTTCTTGGTCAAATCTGACAAAAGCGGGTAGTTAAGCTGACCAACTCCTCCACTTTTGCGGTCCACATTGCACCACGTCAAGTGGCTGAAATGCGAATCCACAGATACACCCAGAACTTCGGCATTGATATCGTGGAACTCCTTGATCCGCTCGCTAAATGCAACGATTTCAGTAGGACAAACGAATGTGCTAAGGATGGTGAATGAAGTTAGTCATCATGTCTGATTCTATAGTACTGTTTACTTACAAGTCCAGTGGATAGAAAAACAGCACCAAGTACTTGCCCCTGTAGTCTTCTAGCTTAACCTCCTGGAAGCTGTTTCCCACCACAGCCAGACCCTTGAAATCGGGAGCCGGATGCTGCACACGAACTGCAGCAAGGGGAGCAGCTGGAAATGGGACAAAAAAAATATTTAACCGATTGTATTCATGTGTTTTTTGCCATACAAACTCACTCTGATGAAGCAGACGAACGGCAAACTGTTTCTGCTGGCTGAGGAGGCTCTTGCCAAACTGCGGCACCTGCAGGGCATAATAAATAAGAATTTTACCATATTATCTGGTGTATTGGAACACGGGTTCAACAAATTATGTAATCGCGGTGGCATGTTTTACAAAGAAAACCGAATATCGGCTTACTTACGTTGCGAATCAAAGCGCGTCCTACGAAAGACATATTTTATTCCGAAATCTGACTGATAAAATGATTTTAAACGCAGACTAAAGTCCGGATTTGTTAAAAAGCCGGCTGGGTTTTTACAAAGTTACAAAAAGTGAGAACAGCTGATTGGTGTGACCAGTTCCATAAACGTGGATCTCGCTTCGCCATGAAGCTTTTCACATGTTTTGGCGCGCATTTTAAAATTCTAAATGAAACGTCAAATATTTTTAGGTTGAAATGTAAAGTTTGTTTGGTTGTTTGTTACATAAGCATATGGTTTATTTCTTATTAATACAACCTAAAAATAAATCCTTGCTAATTTACTCTGGGGATAAAGTTTAGATTTTAAATATTAAATTTTCAGTTTGATTACAAAACTAAGCTTAATTAAGTTTTGCTTAAATTTTGATCCATTTCTACAAACGATTTCCATTTTTAAGAACACCTACTCACATCCCTTGGAAATCATAGCTCCTCCTGTTTATCCTGTCCAGTGTGTCCATTGTCAATGGTGGAATAAGAACGAGAAATAAATAATGGAAAGTGTAGCAAAATATTTACCACGCACTGCACACGCCGCACAATGGTAATGAGCTGCTTACCGGTCCATCTATTTGCACTACATGTGTTTTGTTCGCCGCTCGTTAATCCAGTAAATGCCGAAAAGCGGCTCAGCTGCCCAGGATCCAGGATTCAGGATTCCCGCTCCTCCACAAAGGGAAAGCGCAACACAGGCCCAAAGCGCAAGAATAGGGGAAGGCGGAGGGTTTGGTTTTGTCTTTTGGTGGCTACAATGCCCGATCTAGATACTTTTGAATCCTGCTTCATGGATGCCGCCCTGCTCGGATTGAAACGAAAACAATAAACAAAACGCCGAGATACACTCACGCACTCGAGCACACAAAAGTGTGCAAATATTTTTGCATATTTGGGCTGGTGTTGTCAAAACATCTAACGGATGGCGTAGCACGCACACATCTACATACTCTGTGTCCTTTTCCACTCTGGTTTTGGCCATTTTTATTACAATTACCCTCTCCCAGCCGAGTATCCTTGCAGTTCGTCCTACTTCACGCTGAAGGCCCACCAATGGCGTTTGGCTCCCTCACTTTTCCGCAATTAGTCAATTCCCATGTCTGCAATTACGCCAGCCCCTTCCACTCTTTTGGCCAACACCCGTAGCGGGACGGTACTTTGTTCTCCTCCTCCAACTGGCCGGCTTTTTACAGTTTCCGCCGCTTTTCATCTGTAATTTGGCGCAAATTACGCGCTCCAAGTGGATGCTGCCGGCGCTGATCCCCCCTGTGTTTACTCTTCAGTATTTGGATACACTTGGCCAAATATTTCATACCTCTTTATAAGGACCTTTAAATGCAAAAAACTGCATCTACAATCTATGAAATGGTTCAATGGAATTATTATTTAACCTATCAAATAAATTAAAAATAAATAAATATGCATTCATAAATGTTTCGTAAATATATAAATTGTAAACATAGTTAGTTGTCTGCTCAAAAATTATTCATAGTGTAACTTGGTCGTTAACTTGTTTATGAGTTGGGGGCCTGATGGTCGTGGGGAGTGCGTTAAAAGGCAACGCTAAGTAATTACGGTTGAGTTTGTTGAGGGGCTTCCAAAAACAGTGTGTATCCCAAAGACTTCCAGGAATTCCTCGCCCAGCATCCTGGACTAATTCCCAGACAGTTGGACTACATTTTGCCAATTAAAAGTACACGTCGCTTTGTCTGAAAGAGCCCAGACTATTTCCAGATGCGGTATATCGCTTTCAATCCGCAGGCCCGCCCGCAGGATTTGCGCAGATTTGCATAATTTAAGCAAACATTTGAACACTTGAGGCTTCGTTCGTGTGCCGTACTTGAAAGATCTTCAGGATGCGGAGATCTGGAGGATTCTCGGGGATTCTCTGAAGGCGTTGCCGAGATTCACACGCACCTTCTTCCTTTATTTTCTTTTTTATTGTCCTCTAGAGTATCTCCCTCGCGCGTCCATTGTCAAACAGATGCCGTCATATTAGCACAAATCTGCTTAGGTTTTTGTTACCAACTCGAGTGCTCCTGGCCCAGATTCGGAGGATCTTGATTTGTGACAATTGTCACAGTGCTTGTGCTTAGGTTCAAGATGAGACTGCGACCTGAGTGGTGCCTGCGTGTGGAGTGCTACTGTTCGGGGCAACGCGTAATCCTGATGCAAATCTGGCTAATGTGATTCGTATCAGTAGTACATCTATAGATACTGCTTCCTTTTCTCGGCATTCACCTTCATCTTTATCGTCCTGAAATTTCCCGCTACGATGTTCTTTTTTAACACTTTTGTGTTTGGAAATCTGAGATGTTCTCCAGTTAATTAGGAAAGTGTAAATGGGCATTGCATTACGGCGTGAGAAGTACTGCCCGGAGACACTTCACACCTGCCTTTCATTCCCAGTTCGACTGGGATTGGCGATTATTACCAGTATTAAGTTTCCTAAATATTTTCACAATTTGTTAATTGCAAAAATTTAACTTACATATTTAATTCATCTAGCTCATGACAGGGACGAAATGCATTAAAATGACTTTAAATTACTGCCATTGAATGGATTTATGCAATGTTGTTACTGTTATTGCTGCAATTGGAATGCATTTATGAAAGCCCATTGCTGGACCATTAATAATAATTGCAATGATTTAAATTTTAATGGCAATTGTTGGCAAACAAACGCACATTGCGGCAGCAAAAAGTGGACCAGACTTGAATGCCAATAATGGTCGGTGGACCCCGCTTAATGTGTATTTATTGCAATGGAGAATTATGCGCCATTTATGCGGTTATAGTATTAACAGCTAAAGAGCATTTGCCATTTAAGGATGTGTTGACAACGGAGGCAAAGTGTTTGTGCATTGGGACAATCGCCAAAACTAATATCCTTCGGTCGAAAAACTTGAATTTTAATTTAATTTACATATAAAAATGGTTTGAGTGTCTCGGCTCTTGTCAAAATAATCACCCTTCAAACAGACTGGCTGTTGATTTTCAAAGCAATCGCAACAATTCAATCACTTTGATGTTTTCAGCCCACAAAACGAGTGCCTGTCTGCCACGCCCCTAGCCCCTGTAGCACACAAGCGACCATATGTTAACGCCCAGTTTCAGACATTTAAGCGCCATAGTCGTCGCTTTTTAACCATCAATGCGATTGCATTTACCCATCTGCGACTGTTTCTCCTGCTCCTTGCCAACACCCTTGGTCCTCGAGCCTCGTCCTTCGGTCCCCGGCACTCCATCCATCCATCCTGCGGACAGGAGTTGCCGGCAACAACATGTAATTTCTTTAATGGTTTTTCCCTCCAACACCTCGCCCCATTATTGTGCCACGTTTCAAACGAGTGGTCCGAAAATAAACAAAAATCAAATTTGAAATGAATTAAGGTGCAAAAAAAGTAATAGAAAACAAAAGAAAAATGCGTACAGGTGATGAGTTTCAAAAAGTTTTCTCAAGAAATGACTGGTTAAAAACAGTTAAATTTAAATCAAATAAACTTTCTCAAATGAACTGAATAAATCTGTAATTACCTGAGACCTGATTGTATAATCAAGAGGAAATGCAAAATTGTTACAAATACTTTATTAAATTATGTTCCCATCGATGTTGTATCGTTAGCGGAAATACTTCCAGACTCCCTTGGAAACGAAAAATTGGTTATAATTGAAGAATATCAAACACTATAATGTTTACAATTTAATTACTCTCCCAGCTACTTCAGCCGTACCTTCAGATCCCCTTGGTTCCGTGTTTGTGTGCCTAAACGCATTAAAACACTTCATTATGCCTAATCCTGTGTGATGTAACAAAAGCCAGACACGCACGCACTCTCAAGCTTCGCCCAAAAAGCCTTTCTTTGCCCGCTCCTTTGCCAACTCCCCGGCCAAACATATGCCACCCGACTACACTTGAGCAACTTTATTAACGGGCCGTCAGGACCTCAGAATGGGTATGGAAATGGGTGGGTATGCATACGGTTCTGTGCGTGTGGAAAGGGGTGAGCTGTGAACCCATTGAAACTAGCATCCGGATCAGGGCTCGTTTTAATGGCAGAGAAGTAACATTCGAGTTTTTGCATTTCAGGCAGCGAGCAGCAAGAGTCACGGCCTGTCAGAAACCATAAAGTGTGTAAATACCTTGTTCAACTATTTGGTTACTTTTATTACACAGGGAGAAATAATAATGTTAATCTTGAAGCGATTAATTATATTAATCGCAGTAGTCACTACTATGCCAATTCTATGCCATTAATTTTACAAATACTTTCATTATTTTCTCTGACTGGGTGTCATTATGTTCTGAGTTCTAAGTTAAGTAATCATTTTCAATGTTTGCTCACAATATTTTTAACACTAGAATATTATATTTTTCTCACTGTATAATCGGATCGCAGCCGTACTTACCCCGTATCCCTGACATCTAGAGTACTCGCACGTGACGTGGGCCATTCAACCACTTTGATTTCCGCGTTGTTTGCCGTTAATTTTACGCCTGATTACAAATCACAAGGAATGAGAGCTGATTGATAAAAATCTCACGGGTCGCGGCCATTAGGGGAAATAACAATATGCCTGCCACATCAAATACATCTACATAGCCATAAGGATACTCCCGAACAAATGAACAGTGGCAGCTATTTTAGTTGTTTAGCCAACAGGCTGCACGCCCTGAACTGTGCACTTGGCCGGGGAGCTAGTCTGTATCTGATCTATGAGATCCATCTGCAGCCAACTAAAGTTGAGCCCATAATTGCTGGAATCTTGGCGAGATCGGTATGAGTTGGGCTCAGACTGGCGCCGTGCGTCTCAGCCGGAGAAGTCGAGTCCCGTTTCTGACCATTTTAATAGCAATTATAATTCGGAGCTGCAGGGGTTCCTGGCAATCTTCTTTATTTTCGTGTGGCAACGGTGCCTGGGATGCAAATGCGGTGGAAGGGGCAGAAATATTCAGTGAGGGAAGGGTGCAGGCCAGCGATCGCGCATATCTTAAGCCGATCTAATGCCGTTATCCCAGGTATCACTGCTACCGGTCGCCGCTACCTTCGTCGGTTGAAGTGCTCGTTGTATTGGCAACAAATTGGATTACAATTAAATTGCATTAACATGCAGTGCTCCTGCTTTGTTTGGCCTGGCCTCGGTTTGAACTTTGATATATTTTCTATTTTTATATATTTGATGCCTCTCGGCATCCAGCTGTGTTCGGTCCGAGATTTGGCAGATAATTGGAATGCGGCGGCTATCAGGATTCAATTATACATCTATGTACGTATATGGGAAACAAAATCATTAGGACTTTTCTAAAGGATAAACAATAATTGCTCAATGCAGGCGGTGTAAATATTTTGTATCCATGTTCTCGTTCAGTTTATTGTTTGTTGAAATGTTGCGGCTTGAACTTAAAATGGTAAATTAATTTTGAATGATATTACATTTCAACTATTCTACTAAAACAATCACATTTACTTTTTCCATTGGATTATTTTTAAAAATACCTTTCTTTAAAGGATTATGGACTAGTGTGGAATATTTAATGGGATATATTTTAATATTGATTTATGTTTTTAAAGAATTTAACAACATGATTTTCACTCGTCATTTTGTAATTTAGACGTTATTTTTTGTATGCCCCTATCTGGCTATAATCATGACTATAATGTATCTCCAGCTTGGCTCTGCAAATGCCAATAACCCGACACAAATCCAGCCATAATGCATCATCATTAGAGAGTGGAGTTCTCATTGGGCATCCCGCTCCTTTGGATCCTGTTCCTCCCCTTACTCTGTGATTGCGTTGGCTTTTAACATTCGCCCGAAAATAATTGAATTGTTCTTCGTTATTTATTTTATTATTTTGCTTGTCTCTTATTATTGTTCAGTTCACTTTGGCGCTCACACAGAGTCACAGGCATCACCATCACCACTATCCACATCAGCATCATCCCAATCCGGGGCTGGCTCTATGAGCCATTGTTTCTGTGTTGCCAGGGGGTGTGGGCGGATACGAATGGAGCTCTGAATCTGGCTATGAGTACGAGTAGCACTTTTGCGCCATCAAAACGACGCATCATAAAATACGCGAATTGCATTTGCCATTTACGATGTGGTTTCCGTTTTATCTTTGTTTCACTTATTTTTTCCCTGCCACTGTCTTGCTTTTTTGAGCTTTGTTGTTGCGATTCTTGGTTAAGGCTTTGGGTGGATGGTGCTAGTGGGTGGTTAAAGATACGAATTACACTGAAAACTTAAAGGAATACCATTCAGAAAGTTGCAACGTCTTTGGATGTATCCATCACGAAGAAACACAAAAATAATCAAGTGGTAGGGTAGCAACTAAGTAGTTTGTTTTATGGCGAAAAAAAGTTAGGGTTTATTATACAATAGCAGATCCATATTATAAGATTCGATGCAAAATTTATCTCCGTGCAGCAGGACTACGTGGTGATTCCTTTGGGGATTTTGCGCACAAAGCAGTGCGAAATTGAATGTGGGATTTGGCAAAGAGATAGACGGGCGCTCCCCTGTGGGTGTATGAAAGTGTGTTCTGCGGGGTAGTTGGGAAGAGCGGGGGTGGTAATTTTATTGCAGTGCTTTTTATGATGTGGCGACAAATTGATATTTCCCTTTGACCGGCGACGCGGGGGCGGAGCAAGTAACTGCCCGCCTTTGAGGGCCAATTGAGCTGTTCAGCGGCGACCGCAAAGTGAAAAGGAGGAAGGACTTCGGCCAGGATACGTATCACTAACACTCTGGGCGGTCGGCCTCCCGTTGTGCTCCCTGCTCGTCTTATAAAATAATTAAGTCTTAGCCTCTATTTGTCCCTTTTGTCTGTCGGCGGTTTTTTTTGTTGTACGCGTATCTGTTGTGCGTGCGCATCCTAGCGAAATTAAGGACTTTAGCGCGATTTTCGCTAGGTTTACCTCTACCTTTGTTTGTAAGCCGAAAGGGCGCGAGGGAGATGGCATATGGAAGGATCTGCCGTTAAATTTGAAACTTTTGCTTTCATTTTTAGCCATTCAGATCATTTTGATTTATTTTTGGCATTGTGTTGAAATCAACTGTAAGTTAATCCCATTAATCCGCGATCGTCTTTCAAGTGGAGCCTCTGTGAAGAGCCGGCGGCTCATTCAGTTGCCAAACTAGGCGGCACACAAAAGCCAAGGATGCCCTCGCCCAAACAATAAATCAGCAGTGAAGGGTAGGGTTTGCCTTTCAAACATCAAATGTCTAAATTTAATAGGGGAAGTTTCCAAGATGGCTGCATTATGCAAATTTGGCTCACATGGCGTATGGGTAATATTATCGACAGGGGTTGGATCATTTAACATTTTTAATATTGCAAGTAGTGTTTCTTAAGTTAATTCTTTAAGAAGTGTTTTCATTACTTTGCCTTTAAAACCCTCCAGGTTTTCGAAGCTCAATTTCCAATTTGCACCTCTGATTCGTGGTTTACCACTAGCCTTCGGGCAGTGCAAATTAAACCAATAATTTAAATGCCTGTTCTCCTGGACATATCGAATTCGCTTTGAAACTCAGTTTGATTGTACTAAATCATCTCCTTGGTCATTGATTTTCATGAGGAAAGCCAGTGAAAAGGATTCAATTCGCAAAACAATCGTAGCTGGTTTCCTATGCCCTTCTCTCTCTACCATTCTACAACTCTCCTTATTTCATTGGATGCTATTTCGTATCTGACGGATTTTGGGTGCCCCCGCTCTTCCTGCAGCACCCTTTTGGCTGCTGCAAATTGGTAACCTTATACTGTTGGCGGTGTCTGGGTTTTCGTCCGTTTTGGTCGGTTGATCCGTCTCTTGATTGTGGGTAATACAAAATAATTGTTAAAAATTAAAACGTAAATGCTTTCAGCCATTGTGAGCCTGGCTGGTTGAATTAATTAATCATGCGAGTAAAGAAATTTGTATTCTTTGTGGTCCTCTTTTTTTATTCTTTAGCTGTAGTGTGCTGGTAAAAATACTAGAAACAGAGAAATCTACAAGATTTTTACATATATTTTCTATGTATGTGTAGTGCCTTTCTGAAAATATCCTCTTAAAAGTCTTATCATCATTATGTTCTCGTAACAAAAAATTAATTGAAATTCCAAACTCTTTTACGACAATCGCGTTAAATTTATTAGCTTTGGAATGGCACTCAATCAGCAAGGCCGGATGGGATGTAGTATCTATAGGATGAAAAGTGGAGGCGGCGGTAAGTAACGCACAAGAAAATCGGAACGTAAACGGAAACGGAAACAGAAACTGTTGAACTGTGGAAATCATAAAATATTACCGTTCGCAATACAATTTATTTAAATCAAAGTCTAAAGCGTTATTTACGAGCACTGTGGGGTTGGCTGAACGGGGGTTGGGTTCATTTTCAGAGTGGTTTTGAGTGGGTTGGCGCGTGGGCGGATGGGGTGCTTGGAGCGGTGGGCTTGCGTGCACCACCAACTTCCTAACTTCCATACTTCCGTTGCTCGCCATTGTTTGCATTTTGAAAGAAGAACAAAAGCCAAGCCCCGAAAGCGAACCAAAGCGCGTCACACGAATTTAGCTGACTAATAGCCGCAAATAGACGAAAGGATGATAATGATGTGATGGGTGGTCAGCATTGCTATGGCACATGTACATCGCGGATGGGATCGGTTGGGATCAGGGGAGTGGACTGAAACTTCGTTTGCTTTTAGCCATTCCATTTCCATTCAGTCCACTCCACGGTTATTGTTTTGCTATCCTTTCGGCCTATTATACCAAACTGCTATAAAACAAACAAAGGACCTGTCATTTCCCTAATGTGTTGGAGTTCTGACCGCCTCTATGTGTTTGTGTGCCAGAAATTGAAAATGCGGAAAATCGGAAATTCGGAAATTGAAATGGAGCTCCACCGCACAGCTCGGAAATTTGACTAAAATAATGTTTGTTTTTGTGTGAGAAACTTCGATTGCCAAATTAATTGCAGTTAAGTCGAGCAAGCTCAGCTCAGCTTCACATCCCTCTCCTTCTCTATGACTCTGTCTCTCTCACGCTCGTCATGCAAAGTTTTCAGTGTTCATGTGTACGGATCTCTCTGTGTATGTGTGTACTTGCAACCTAAAGTGGAGTCAATGAAAATTGCAACTCCCACTTTGCTCGTACGTCAATTAGACCGCTGCTTCCCTCGCTTCCGTTTTTCGCCCTCCTCTTCTCCTGCTCACAAACACACATGCACAGAAAATCGTCTGCACTGCCAACGGCTTTCTCTACTTTCTCTTCCCCTATTTCACCCCCCCACTCTCCCGGACGCTTTTATTGCAGTGCAATTTGTTGTAGAAATCGTTTTGTCCGACAGTTGAACAGTTTGTTATTTCTTTTAAATGTTCCCAAGCAAAAGAGCTTTTTGGAATTTTTGCGGCTTGCCTTGGCCAGTGGTCAGGCATTCAGATTAATGGCTTCTCCCGAACCTTTGCCTTTTCCAGTACCACTTACCAAGAAAAGGATTCTATTTTCAGGATAGTTTTATAAAGAAATGATTATTTTAGCTGTAGGTTTAGTTTCTGTTTTTTTCAGAATATTTTATATAAAAAAACTATATAGAAACTAAGTTACTCATATATCATAAATTATATATTTCACAAATGAGATCAAAATAAAAGTAGGACAGGTGCTAAGTGTCACTATTTTTGAACTCAGCAACGTTGCCGCTTTTCTCCCAATCTCCCACTCCATTGTCCCCGTGAAATCCACCTCCATCCCTCTTATCTGATCCGTACAGTTTTAAGCCCCCATATCCCTCTAAAGTCTTACACGAAAACGAATCAAAAACAAGCAATGCACAGAGGGAAATTACGGAAAAATGTGTTACGAACGAAGGTGATGGCTCCGTTCACTCACTCACACACACACATGCAGTGGCAGGGCTGGAAAATGGGGGAATGTGGGTGGTGGGTGGTGGGTGGCGGTTGCCCTCAGCACTTGGAGACGCACTTTGGCAAAAGCAATCTTCTAAACAGGATAAATGTAATTGCGCATGAATTTCTACGCATATTTTGGCGTCGCAGTCTGAGCTGCAAATGTTTGTTCCCAATCTTTTTTTGCCTTTTCAGTTTTTGCCGTCGCTGAAATGCGTTCTCTGGCATTTGAAGAGAAGCCACCCCATTGGCCCCGTGTTGGACACGCCCCCGAAGAAATGTAGAGAGAGCTAGCTCGTGCTTTCTCTTTCGTGGAGCTCTCTCCAGGCGGGTAATTGACTCGCATAATGTTTGTTTTGTTTCGGCCAAATCGTTTGCAACACTCTTTGAATGCCTCGTGGTTGTCTCGTAAAAAGCGAAAGCATTTAAAAATTTAATTTACCCTCTCTCTGGCAGCGCTCTCTTAGTCTGCAAAACTGTTAGCCAAGTTTGCAGAGCTACGTTGCAAAAATGGCCGCCTCCATGGGTCCTTAGGGGAGGTTTTCTCTTCGCGAAGTGGAACGTCCTGAAGTGGAACACTTTATAGGAAATAGATCTTTGAAATTTTGCATGATGGAAGAAAAATGAGTAAAAACTTGTTTACTTAAAAGGTTTTATTATTTATTTTATATTATTATATTATTTTATAAATATTTCCTTGTTGTTCATTTTCTAAATTAAAATTGCTAATAATTATTATTTGTAGAATTAAATTATGGGGATAAAGGTGGTATATAATTTTACACTGATTTTGACAGATTTTGACAGAATAATTTTTACAATAAGTTAACCCAAAAATTTACATTTTTTAAGCTAAAATAAATTAATGGAGCTAAATATTAATAAATAAATTTAACTGTTGTTCCAAGATATTGCTTAACCTTTCAGGTTTTTCCGTATTAATCTTACCTCTATTTTCTTAAACCATTTTCAATCAAACTCAGGTGCTCCCACATTTGACCACAAAGTTGCAATCAATTTGTACATTTTCGCCAACACTTCTGGTCGAAAAGTTTGCATCTGCTCGGCTGGGTGGCTGGAAAATTTCAATGGCCCACAGAGCAACACTTGACCCCCGTTAGGTGGCAATTGATTGATTTTATATTGGCATTTCAATAGACACAAGCCGAGCGAGTCGGTTCGCCCCGATTCGAGTGCGCCCCCACTTTAGTCGTGTTCCAAATGCCAAGTGTTTCCTGCCATTCTTTGGGGGAATCTGCCCCAGCCCCATACCCCAGTATACCCCATGAACTCTCGCATCTGAAAAGTGTCTGTCGATGCGGTTGCTGTGCAATTGTCGAAATAAACGAAAAAAAATTACCAACTGCAAATGGAACGGAATAGAGCGAGCCCCGCTGAAGAAGGAGAGCAACAAACAGGGCGAAAGGGATGGAAAGCTGCCGCAGAGAGCGAAAGAGAGTGGGACACACCCTCCCAGGAGGGGTAGAAAAACAGGTAAGCTTGAGGGTATGTGTGCGTGTGGAAAACCATTTAGCGCAAAGACCAAAAGAATTTGCAGAGCTGCCAGCCAACCACCTCAGTCTCAGTTTCAGTTTCACGCTCTCCGGACACGAGACCGGGGGTTAAAAATCCAGAGACTGAAACAATAAAAATACTAAACGATCGCTTTCCCGCACTCAAACACCAACACAAACCCAGACACACACCCCGACACACAGACAAATACGCATTCACAGGACTCACAGGACTCGGGCGAGGACTTGTGCGTCTGTTAACAGCCGCATTTGAATTTAAATGCGAAACGTTGATCAAACGGTTCAGACGTGTTTTTCCAACCGGTATCGCTCTGCGTTTTCCCCAGCGACTTTTCGTGTCAGGATTTGAACTAACAGTTAAGTGCGAATCTCAAGGATACAAGTGAAAATCAAGAACAAGCCAAGTTTAACTGCCAATAAACAAGAAAATAAATAAGTGCCATGTCTTCCTCTGAGGCCGAAGTTGATATCAGTGTGGTCTCCAGTCCGGAGCCGAGTCCTTTGGGCGCCGCCGCCCGCGAGAGCCCGCTGATGGCCCGCTCGCCGGCCCGCTCCGCCGACGGCAGTTCGCCGCCTGCCACGCCTACGCCGACACACCGCTCCACTACGCCAAATACAGCCGCCGGGACACCCACAACATCCGGCGGGGGTCATCACTTCCATCACAGTCCGAATAGTGGGGCTGTGCCGCCGGCGGTGCTGCACCACCACCTGCAGCATCACCTGAGCACCCTGGGCGGTCACCCAGTGGCTTTGCATCACGCTCTGCATAGCTTTGGCCACTTGCATCCTGGTCATCCGGCTGCCACGCATCCCGCTCTGTTGCAGCAGCAGCAACATTTGCAACAGCAACATGTGCAGCACCACCAGCAGCAGCATGGCGAGCGGTTGAGTCCACCGCCCAAGAGTCCCGAGCGGAACGGCATCGATGAGTTGCAGCAGAACAACAACAACAGCAAGGCCCTGAATCACAACAACACCTGTGCTGCGGCAGCGGCAGCAGCCACAGCGGCGGCGGTAGCCGCGGCCAACCTGAGCGCCAACAGCAACGACAGCAACGGTAGCAGCGGCGCCGGGAGCGGCGGCGGCGGCGGTAGCAAGGCTACCACAGGATCCAACGGCTTCACCAGCTTCTCCATCTCCAGCATTCTGAGCCGCAGCGAACCGGCCAAGAAAAACGGTGCCGCCGGCCTGATAGCACCCATCCCGCAGTTACCGCACCCAGGTCCTGGCGGGCCGCAGGATGCAGCTATGCTGTCCAGGTAAGAGTCTTTGGATTCTATTAGTAACATCGGGGAAAAACATTGTCCAACACTTTGGGATATAGATTTAGTTTGAAATTTTACTCTAGTGTGGACGACCCGGCTTAGGCGTTCCTTAGGGAAGCTGAAACCAAAAAGTCAAGCCTTCCCTCAATGATCACAAACAGAGGCTGCAGTGCACTTGTTCGTTTTCGTTTGGGCCAATTTTGTATAATCGTTCTGCTGGAAAACAACCAAACAAAGGGAGGTGACACAAATCCCTTCGCCAGAAACATTCATCAAATAGGACAAAATGAAGAAAAAGGACAATAGCCGAACGATGGTCGATAAGACACAAAATTTAAGGCAAAAATTCAAATGGGTAAAGTACCAAGCCATTGTGCTTCGATAACTCTAATGATCCCAGACGGACAGATATGGAGTTCAATCTTTGGTTGCAGGGCCCATTAGCTGACCCCGAAGTTATGCAGAATTATGTTCAACTGACCGGGGTTATAATTTTTGTGCCGGCAATTTGGCCTGCCTATCGAATTACATAACATTTGGCAGTTGAAATTCAATGCAGCAATGACCGGCAAAATTTTGTGAATGAAGTATCTGACGGATTGACTGACTGACAATGCTCCAGTATCGTATGCAAAACGTAGCAGCTCACTGAATGAGCCCTCAGAGCTCCTGGCCCAACAGCTGTTTCTTTGAAAATAAAAATGTTGGATTATTAATTGCACTCAGGAAAATTAAATCTTTTAAATATAATCTTATAAATTTTTCATTGGAAATACTTTTTATTTTTCTCAGTGCTGTATATTTTGTTGCATTGAATTTTTTATTCCTTGGTATGTTAACCCCACTTAGCCGGCTTTCAAAATGTTGCATACCAAATGAGAGATCGAATTTCCAGGCAGCTCCATTAACGTATGTGTTGAATTAAAAAAAGAAGATCGAGAGAATTTATATGAATGCTTGGCACATTTTTTTTTGTAAAAGGGGACTCCCCCATGGGCTTTGTCCTTCCTTTTTTTTTTAATAATGATCATTTTCATTTCATTTACGCGTGCCCGAGCCGCTGATCGAGCCGATAAGGGAAGTTAGTCAGTCGGGGAGTCAGTCAGTCAGGTTTTATCGAGGGTCCCTAGCCACTCGTCCTGTCCTGTCCCGTGCTCGAGCTCGGTTACCCCAATTAAAGGACTCGCCCTCGATTTGGACACTGGAAGTGTCGACTCCTGCTGCTTGGCGCTTGCCCAGCTGACGTGTGGCTGCCTTTGTGACTGGCTTATCACTCGATCATCGCGGAATGATTAATGCCACGGGGTAAGAGTATCGCATTTGCTAGAGTAAATATTGCTGAGTGATCGTTTAATATTTTGGGTAGACTTTCACCTCAAAACGAAGCGTATTTTGACAGTGCGCTTGCGTTTTTAATTAGTCGTTGGCTACTGAAACGCTTTCGTCTCTGCAATTGCTTTTACTTTAATTACGATTCGGCTTTCAGTGGAGGGGGAATGTGGCTGAGCGGGAAAAAACCATTCAAGAGGTGTAATTCGATATGCTTGTGAGTGGACTGGAAACAATGGGCGACCAGCGGAAAGGGTGCCCCTTTTGCGGAGTCCTGCCATTGTTCTTTTCCGTAAGGATGACGCAAAAAGCAGACGATGACATTATAATTACACACACACGTATATTCCCATCGAGCAGTAATTACAATCCAATTGCAATCACAATTGCACAAGGACCAAACATAACCAATCCCATTTATCTGTCCATTTGTATCTGATTCTGATTCTGGCCCAAAGGGGATTAGCGTTTAGTGGTGAAATGCTTTTGATTCGTTATCGAGATCGAGGTGCGGTGGGAATTTCTATGGCTGCTCGCTAATCAAAACATATTTCGCATCCGATCTAGATCCGAGGTTTGACTTTCCTCCGTTCTGTGGTCACGTGTCATTTGGAGGGGCTTTCCATGGCGTTGGCGGAAAAAATCTTATCCGTCCGAAAAAAAAATATTATTAAAAACTAATATTGTACTCTTCACAAATGTCACCATTTATGATTATTCTTTGTTAGACGGCTGAGACTGTGGGATACATACGTATGAAGGTCCTAAGCCGCTCCCCAGGCGCAGGCATATTGGCAATAATCCCGTTTAATGACAAAAGCAGAGTTCGTTGGGCATTGAAGTGTTCAATATTTTGCCTACTCTGCGGCCGCGGCTAATACCTCATCCAAATGTCAACAATGTATTGTACATTACAATACGGATAGAGAGGGTAAAGAGCTAGGGGGAAGGTCCCGCACAAAATGCGACAATTAGCGTGTGTAAATCTTTTATGCATGACCGATTCCTAAGCGGTTTTTAGGGGCTCCCATTTAAATTTATTTATTTAAATCAATCTCGCTAATGCCGAGCGACAATTGTCGAGCGAGATGTGCGGGTAATTCTATTTGAATTGGATAATTCCAGCCATTGCTACAATTTGCTAAACTTAACCCCACTAATTCAGACACATTTCTTTGAACTCGTCTTGAATCTCGATTCAATGAAACCGAGACACATCAAAGAAATGTCTTGACAAAGCCAAGAAGCTGTGGAAACGGTAGAAGCAGGCTAAAACCGATGTTGAACGCCATGTTAAACAACTCAATTGCATAGCTCACTTTTATCCGGGGAACAAAAAGGGATCCGATCCCAAGACAAGAAATTATGACGGAGGGTGGGCTAGAAAAAGGAGCCCAGAGCAAGAACCGCAAACAATTCATTAAAAGCTAAATAACGGCGACGGCATCCCCCATTTTGCCCTAACTTCTGACAGTTCTACGAGGGTTCAAATGGGGCGCTCCCACTTCTAAAAACATGGCCGTCCACTTCCGCCGCAGAATGACACCAATGGAAATGAAATGAATACCGCCTAGCCGACCGCGATAGCCGCTGGCAAATTTATTCTGTATTTATTACATTACCCAAGTCAAGTTCTTGATTCGCGTAATTAGTGGAGCAAATAGCTACAAGCTTTTGTTTTGATTTTTCATGTTGATGAGCCGGCTGGAATTAGCTCTATAATTGAGGTAATTTCTTTTGTTTTTTTTTCCGTCTGACCCAAAAAACGACTGTACTGTCAAAAAACAAAACGTTAAAAGTATTTTTTTTATTTTATAATGACAAATCCTTATTATCCTTGGAGTATCTCTTAGGAGGATTTTTTCTCTCTGTCTGTCTGAAACTTGATAGAAGCGTGTTTTATTTTTTTGCGGCTGTTTTGGTTCTGTACTCTGGCTTCTGACCGCCTTCAGGCACAGCCAGCCGAAAGCCAAAGCGGCTTTCTCTCAATTGGCGCTGTAAACATGAAGCCCATTAGAAGTGATTTGAGCTGGCAACTTGGGGAAGCCCCTGAAGAGGCTTCCTCCGCTCTCCGGCTCATAACTCGCTGGGGCAGTGCGGGTTGAAAGTAAACTTAATTGAAAATCATTACTTTACGGAGGGGAAGAGTGGCAGAGCGCCTTCCACCCAACTGGCTATTGATTTCCACACCTGATGCACCCTTGGCCGCAGCCGCTGCGAAAGAGGTCAACTAAATGTTAATGTCACACACACACACACACTCCCACGAACTCGCCCTCACCCACAGCCCCCACTTTCATTGTCTGCCATTGTGCAGCAGTTGTTGTAGGTTTTGTTGCACTTGTACCCTCGAAAAGAAATCACAGTCTGTGCTCGGGTCACTTGCCCAAACGGTCAAAGTTTGCTCGGAAAAGGGGGCTTAGTCCAACAGCCCGTTAACGGCAGAATGCGAAAGCAGAATCGAGGGTAGATTCGTATATAGTACATTTTAGAACGGTGAGAATGCATTTCGCAGGGCTTATGTTGAACACCAAAGTTCAGTGGGTGCGTGGGAAGCTTAAAAAGCAGCATGTAAGCCAAAATCACGAAATAAACCAATGAATCAATCACAATCTAGAGACAACGGCAACTTTGCCCAATTACCTTCGGCTGGTTTGACATGTTAACTTTGATTTAGCTGGAAAGCAGAAAGCAACCATCCCCTTGGCGTAGAATCTAGAGCACATTATAACGAAAAGTGTTCTGTCTTGCCAGCATAAATAAATAAAATGTATTTATAAAGATGCTTTTAAGCCAGCAAGTTAACAAGGTTACACAAAGGGGAGGGTTGAGGAGCCCAAATTCTCAACAGCTGTTGTCGGTCATGGGGTTGTTAAGGGTCGCCATCAGAGCCAGTCTTCTTGATTTCCTACCTCCAACTTTTGCCTCTTCCACTTTTCCCGCTTCATCTCGATGGGGAACTTTGGTGCTTCAACTTTCTTGGAACAACTTTTGGCCGACGGCGCATCGGTAAATGCCTAATGGCGTCTTAAGTTCTAAATAGCCCGCCGGCAGCCAGGCAGCTTTCTTCAGTTTCAAGCCCTCATTTTGGGCAATCGTTACAATGCATAATTAATGACGATATTAACCAATATTTTCTCCCTTATTATCTACTTTCAGGCTCGGCTTCATTTCGCAGTGGGGCGCATTGGCGGGTCGCTACGCAGCCCTGTGTCCGCCCGGATGGCCCTGGGCCCCCCAGCGGTTGCCCTTTCACAGTCCCACCCACGGTAAGTTGATTTAAAAAAAAAGAAAAGAAAAATAGCCAACGGAGTTACGTACTTTTCCGTCACTCAAATTAACCCATCAGAATCCAATCGAACTGGACAGAACTGAACTGAAATTAACTGTACGGAGCACATGCCAAAGGGCCTTAGCATTCGTTTTATCCGTATTTGACTTACAGCAGGAATGTGATGTGTCAGACATTCTTGAAGGTGTACTGAGCGAAAAGGCGACACAATACTGTCATTTTAGGCATTTTTCAAGGAGATTTCATTGGCTTTCAAACCCTTAATTTAGTAGTTTGGGTTTAAATTGCATATGTAGGAAGCTAACAATATTCTTAATAGAGAACCTACATTTTCTCATTTTCTGTCAGTGATTCTCTATGAATTTGCAGCCGTTTCAAAGTTTAAGTGTTTAGTGAACGTCGGCAGCTAATTCCTCAAAGAATTTCGCCCCCAGAAGCAGACTTAACAAATGTCTTAGGTAACTAGAGCTCACACATTCTCACAAATAAATAAACAGGCGTGGAAGCCAAGTGAGACGACTGCATTAATCGCCAGTGCAATTAATTGCAATTTGTAATCGAGTATCGAGTTTCGCGCAATGGGCTGGCCATGTTTCAGAGCGGAGTGGAGTGCAACTGCAAATGCAATTACAATTACAGCACTAGCAGTGCAGTTTAAGCCCGTTTAATTGGCCCCTTTGGCATTAATAGTCATTGCAATTGAATTTGCTCATGTTAATGGAACCTAAGTTTTTCACCTTTACGGGCATGGAAACTCCAGCTGGATGAATCTCTTAGTCCAGAACCAGAGCATTTAGTCGCTTCTTGCCTTCCACAAGGTTTCACTTCAGGCAGTGCTTTATTAAGAGCTTAACATTTTTTTAGCTGGTCAAAATCCATTCAAGGCAAATTACGGCAATTTAAACTTTTCAAATGAGATCAAAACTAAAAGCTTCGATAAAAAGAAAATCGGCCAACTGACTGACAGCCATTTTAAATGGTAATTTAACGCGCAGACAGGCACAGACACATACGCTCAAAGGGATATATGTTTGTATATATCTTGCTATACTATATAGACGCTCTCGGCGTCTGCGCTCTGCAAATCGGTGGCAGCAATCACAAATGACACAAATGGTAGACAAAAAGATGGGGCGACAAGTGTGAGGTTAAGTGTTGCAGCTTAAATCTCTGCAGGAGACCAGAGACACACAGACACAACGACTCGCCGACAAGGGTACATCTTGGAGCAGCAACCCTTAGCTAGCCACCCCCAAGACAGACCGACAGCTCCCACCCACTAGCCACCCAACGACTAATACCATTTAAGCTCTCTCTCTAATGCTTTCTCTCTCGTTTGCCTTTCTCTCCGATTTGCAGACAGCTCCTCCACGAATACCACGGAGAATCCACCATCACCCACTTCCATGAGTCCCAACAACAGCAATAATAACAACAACAGCAGCACTGCCAGCGTGAATGGAAGCAGCGGCAACAACAGCTCGAGTCAGGCCAGCAAGTCGCCATCGCACCACCCGCACCACCCTCTCTACCATCCGCTAGTCCAGCAGCAGCAGCAGCAGAGCCAGCAGCATCCACAGCAACAGCATCCACAGCAGCAGCAGCAGCAACAACAGCAGCATCCACACCAACCCACCACGCCCACCAGCACCAGCAGCCTCCCGTCCCATCCTCACTTGGCGGGCTCACATGGCGGATACTTGCTGCCCGGCAGCTCGAACGAGTCGGACGAGGAAGGCGAGGAGATCATCGAGGAGGATGACGGCACTGACGGTCCCTCGGACAGCTCCTCGCCCCACGGCGACGGCAGTGGCTCCAAGCGAAAGAAGAAAACCCGCACAGTCTTCTCGCGGGCTCAAGTCTTCCAGCTGGAGTCGACCTTCGACCTTAAGCGCTATCTCAGCTCCTCGGAGCGGGCGGGACTGGCTGCCTCGTTGCGTTTGACCGAAACGCAGGTGAAGATTTGGTTCCAGAACCGGCGAAATAAGTGGAAACGCCAGCTGGCGGCCGAATTGGAGGCAGCCAACATGGCCAATATGGCGCATGCAGCTCAGCGATTGGTGAGGGTGCCCGTTCTCTATCACGACGGAACCACAGCCGGATTTGTGCCACCGCCACCGCCGCACCACCATCCGATGCAGTACTATGCAGCAGCGGCAGCACGCAACACCAGCCCCCCGCGACCTCCGCTGTCTTCGCTGGTATAGGGCGTGGGGTGCCTGGCAGCGCCCATGTCGCTGCTGAAGCCGCCCACCCCCCTACCTCCGGCACCGCCCCCGACACTACCGCTCACGCAGTCCCGGGAATTGGAATTGGCGGAGATGGACTCCGATTCAGAGCAGGAGCGTATGGGTCTGGACGACGAGGATGCCGCCATCGATGTGGAGGCGGATGAAGAGCAGGAACCCGGTTCTCCTCTAAACCGCTCATCCTCGCCACCATTCAGCAAGAGCAACCTCTGCCTGGAACGCAACGAGAGCTCTGGACGCGAGCTCATGGATATCACTACTCCTTCGGCCACTGCTGTCCTGGATAAATCCATAAACCAAAAGGTCTACTGAGCTAAAAATAAATATAAAAATCCAAAAGCTGAGTGTGCCTCGAAAGCCTAACATTTCAAAAAAGAAAACATTCATAAAATCGTAACACAAGCTTGGATAAATATTATATAAAAGTTTGGAACTTATTTCGCTCAGTGCTGGACCGCGTCAATGGGTTTCAAGTTTTTTTAAAGTTTGTTCCTAAGTCCCCTGTAAATACTGGCTTGATATCCCTGTAAAATGTAAATGTCTCTTGCTCAATAAGTATAGGATTTAAATTATGTATATACATAAACCATACATAACGTGGATGGTGTGGGCTTGATTTTTCTTAAGGTTTTTGGGTTTGGCTTTTGATTCTTTAAATTGCTGGTCAAGTGTAAGTTAGGTTCGATATACTAAGCCGAGATCCCTTCGGGCCAATAAAGACCTATCAGGAAAATTAATGTTAGTCTAGAGCTATTCGTAAGAAGTGGCGTGAGTCAAGCAATTACCAAATAATTAGTTAAATTATTTATATTTTAAATTGAATGTTAACATAATCCAAGCTTATGCTGAAAAAAAAAACAAATTTCTTAAAACAAACTGACACATCACAGAATTGAAATGCTTATAAATATACAAATAAAAAATTATACATATAAAGATATTAATAAATTATATTAACATACACAAAAAACCAAAACCGATAATGGTGTTTTCATTTATTTATTAAAGTTTTTCCGAACTGTAAAGATTCACATGGATGTTATCCTGCCTTCAGGCTGATAGGTACTTAATCCTTTACGACGAATATCTACAATGAACAACGAGTCGCGCCCCAGGAAATCTGATTGCATCCTATTCGTTTCATATCAATTTTGATAGAAATTTTTTCCACAGATTTATCCTCTCTATTTTGCGTTTCCGTGGAAGCGGCGGCAAACGCTTATTTTCGTTTAATTGCCAACGCAAATAAACGTGTCTGAATGCTGAAAATGTATGTATGCGAATATATGGACATGTATATCCTACGTAAAGGATAACAATGCTCCGGCAACAATTGCTGCAATGCATGTTGGGCTTTTTGTTTTTATTTTCATCGTGGTTGTCGGGGCAGGCGTTTTAAGTTGCCATTTATTGTGCAGTTTGTTGCAATTTAGTTGCGACGAGCCCCCATTTCCTGGCCCCCTTGGGTCCTTTGGGCCTTTTCGCGATTCACAATTCACGATTCGCCTCTCGCATCGCGTGTTAAATTGCAAAAATAAATTGCGAATTGTGCGCCGCAAATAAATGGCAATAAAAATGCATAAAATGCTTTTTTCGCTATGCCTAACAAGCGGCAGGACGACTGTGGCAAGTTTGAATTACCAAACGCAGGCACCATGGAATAACTGTGATTCAGAACAGCAATATATATCCGTAGTCATATATATATGCATAATTATAGGCGATTGTGTGGAGTGTTGCATTTCACACGACTGCGCATAAATGGCGGGTGTTGAAATCGATTTGTTTTTATTGTACGAATAAATGTACATGCATATATGTATTAATGCCTTTTTGATGCGCTTATTTTGCGTCAAATCGTTTGTTTATTGGCTTGAATTTTATCCCGTAGGTAAACCGCTGGCCAAAGGCCAGACTTAGCATTTTAAAGATTGACTCGGCCGTAGATTTTTGTAATCAATGGCTGGCCACCTGAGATCGGATTAAACTAAGCCAATCTTCTCTCGAGAATAAGCCGGCCCAAAACCATCCAAATCCCAGCCATTTTCGTCCCCAAAATGAATTTCTTCACAATGGGACACAGACTCTCGGCCGAAAGCATAAAAAAGGGGTTCAGCCCAGCTGTTTCTGTTTTCAGGACTATTTGTGTGCAACCCAACTGAACAAATTAGGCAACCTTTTATTCGGCTCGCCTCCATCTCCTGCTCACAAAAAATATTTGTATGGATGCAGTCAAGTGCTTGAGCATTTTATTTAAGCGCATGAATGGATTTGATGTCTTTTCTTCGTTGAAGGAAATGTGGCCAAAAAAAGAGAGGAACGAAAAAGATTTCAATTCATTTCATAAAATGCCTCAAAATTGTAGCAAAATTATAAAAATTGCCTGCACCCAGACTGTGTCCTCAGCAGATTTTAGCAGACAACGAGCACTTTGGTTGGCTGCTTTTGGCTGATTTTCATGAATGCAGCTTTGCTCTCGTTTTTTGCTGGTCCTTTTGGGCCACATTTGCTCATATGTAAAGTGAATTGTTTGGGCGGATTTTGGTGGGTCTTTATGGGGGGGCGACTTGATTATGAAATCGCTTTTTGGTGAGGAAGTGAATCGTTGCCTCGAAAGGTACAATGATTTATTCATAACCCATGATATTTTAAGTTTTTTTTTAAATTAAAAGAAAATATTTTCAGGTTTGTCGAAATATTATCTTTTAAATTATATTAGCCAAGTTGGGGAATCATTTTCAAAGTAATTTTCAGTAAGATTATTGACCATTCGACTTTGGAAAAAATGCTTTTCTCTGAATTCTTTTCATCGGTGCTGGATTTTTTGGTCTTTTTGTTAATTTCATTTTCCGTTCTCATATGTGAAGTGCTTTTTTGCAAAAAGCAGCCTCCCAATTTCGAGAACCTGAGGTGAGGTTTTCAGCGGCGGGGTGTGGATCCAGAACCAGACGCTGTTTTGCCTGCAGTAATTCCTTAATTAGCTTGCAAACACAATGTACTTATATATTTAGTATATGTGTATATATACATAGTCGCTATACTTATGTATGCGGGTGTTTTGGTAACATTTTTTGGCTCCCAATAATGGCGAGTGGGTGGTTGGGGGTGGCAGCAGTTTGGAAAGCCAAGCGGCAGGGTACTTATTTTAATTGCAGCCTTTTTGGGCATGAAGTGGTGCAGCTTAGCGAAAAGTTGCCTTCGCTATTTCTTTACCGAGGAACTTTGGAAAGTAGGGCAGAATTTTGACAGCTCTAAGGACTCGCAAAAATAGAATTGCCCTAGAGTGTAAGTGTCCTTCCGTTAGAATTTCGAGGACATGTTTTCCACCCCACTAGCTATTATATTTATCTATTTTGGTTGACAGTTCAATTAAGTACAATGGCCACAACAGTTAAATTACGCTTAAAAAAGGACTCATACACCCGGGTATTGCCGTTTTTTGTGATTCGCTCTTTTTTATTTTCCTTCTAGTGTCATTTCGGACATTATTCCTGTCGCTCTTTGTACTTTATTATCCATTTGGCACATTTATTTTTATTTCCCATTCTGCCACTGTTGTTGTGGTTGCTGGCAGTCTCTTGGAATTATCCTTGCTCACGTCGTTACGGCCGCTGGTCAGCCCGAAAATGTGGGCAATTTTTGCTCAACGCGATGTTTCTTTTTTATGGACTTTATTTTTTAGCAGTTGCGATTCGGGTTTCTGGCGTGTGTGTGTTTATGACGAGTCCATTTTAGTGGCGGCAGGGACAAGGTCTGTGCAGGGGGTGACTCCCTGCAATTACTGTCACTATAATAGGCTCATCAGCGTTTCCTTTTATTATTCGACTGGTGTTTTTATTTAGGATGCATGTACGTAGGTGCTTTAATCAACTGAAATTTGTGTGGCATCGTAAGTTTTATGGCTCTAATGGCTGATACGAAAAAAAATTACAGCCCCATTTTTATATACATAGCGATATCCCACTTCGGTTTGATTTATTTTCATTTAATTTGATGTATTGGACAATTTGAATTTGAATGTATTAAATGGATTTTGATGTAATATTGTTAAGCCAACTTTAAAGGGAACAAGCATCGGCTTTTCCGGAACGTTGCTATACGGGAGTACTTAAAAAAGTGCAATTGAAATCAATTAGTTTTTTAATAAAATTAGCAGTATTAAAATAGCTTAACAGGGTTGTTTTATGAGTAAAAAATGGGAGTCCTGAAACTTTTTCTGCCATACAAATAATATAATTACTATATGCGTAGCAATCGTATTTTAATTTTAAATTTACATTAATGGAGCCACCATTTTGCCAAAATTTTCCCATCACCTTGAGACGCACTTTAATAATTTTAATGCAGTTGCAAGACGAGACTAAGCCGTTTAACTGGTAATTACGAGACACTGGCACTTACAGCGGGAATGGCATTAGTTTCCAATTGCAATGCCCATTCGCGTTCACAATGCCATAATCAAATTCCTACTCATTACGCGCCATATTGTTGTAAATTAATGCAATAACACAAACAATGTCTCCCATGGCAAGGACCTCGAATTTCATCCGGCTAAATCGAGTTGAAAAGTGCAAGCCCAGACCAGTCGCTGGCTAATTATGTGCACTTTGCCGATCAAATTTCAGCGCCTATCCTCACAGGCCACCGGAAGCGTCCTGTTTTGCGAGGCGTCAACTGTCACACAACTCGAAAACACTCCCAGCGCTCCGTCGCGGTATGACCCGCTTTTCACTAAATTCAAATCCAATTGAATAACAATAAAATCCGTAGTGCGCGACTGGGTTATTCGATTCCCGGCCATTGTCTCTGGCCCGTCGAATGGAGTGTACCTACAAATTATGTAGGCCGTGACAATCAAGCATTGAAGGCCTGGCATTGCGTAACAGGAAGTCAACAATGACAATGCGAGGCGGTGCAGCAGCGCCAGAAACAGGATGTGTGCAGGATACCAGGATACGGTGTGTAAATGCTTGTAAAATGTTGTTCAAATCGCACCTCCAGCTCCCGCTGCTTTTTCTTCAGAGAATCATTTTTCCCTTGCTGTTGTTATTGTTGGCTGGCTGTTATTTAATGTCATTTAGCCTGCGGCCACATCCCCACTGAGCGATGCTTTTTGCACCACACTGAAAGAATAAATATATTTACATTTATATTTATTTTACTTAAAAGGAGTTACATGAATTATTAGTAGATTTAACTCTTGTTGAATAAGTTTCTAGTATCTTAGACAACTATTCATTCTTGATTAATAGTACGTATGCTTGTATTTCAGTGTTCAGAGCTGAAATTCGAACCTTTTTAAATATTAATAACTTAACATAAATAAAATGTTCTTCAAATAATTAAAATTATCAATACAGCCGTTGCCTTGAAGTCCGCAGAAGGGACTTCATTACATTCCAAGTTACACCCCTGAAACGGAGTAGTGCAAGGGCTGACCGGTGAATACATGAACAAAATTATTTTAATTGTTAAAAAATTGTTGAAACTTTGCTTTGGCACGTTTGCTCCTGATTGTTGTTGTTACGGATTGTTGATGGCTGCAATCAGGACGGCTCGCTCTCATTTGGTTAAAGGCAAGTGGGTATCATGGTGGCATGGTAATGGCTATCCCACAGCGATCTCGCACACTGGTAAATCAGTAAAGGAATAACATATTTATACAAAACTGCCGCAAGCACACGCTCGGTTGCCGCCCTTTTTATGCAATAACACAGTATTGAATTCAAACGAAATTACAAATGAATAAATGACATCAAAAGCTTTTGGAAAACAGGAGGGATGGATGAAAATGGTGTGAAAATTACAGGTTACCGGGACGTGTTAAACAATTTTGAGTGAATTGACTTCTGGAAGGGTTGAGGGGCGGTACCGTAATTGAGTTTCATGTAGAGTGCGATTACACAATGACGGCCCCATACCAAACAGTTTTTTATTTTTTTGCATTTGTTTAACTGTTTAACATACTAGAACAAATATAAAAAAAATATTTAAAGAGAATTAATGAACTAAATACATAAACTGTTACAGTTTTAAGTTCTTTGATTTGATAAGCCAGTATTATCTCTTTATACCAACTTAGAAATGGAAAATTTATTTTCAAATGATAAACACAAGCCGAGCGCGTCCAAGTATGAAATTGAACAAGGCCTAAGTCGAAGATTTTCTTATCTTCTTATTTGTTTTCCATTTTTGCGATGTTGACAGTCAAATTATGAAAAGTTTTCGTCCGAGTCCCTGGAGGCCCTGACAATTCAATGTAATTTATTATCAAAAATGCCAAACACTTGAACTGTGTGTCATGAATAATTTAGGAAGGCACAGCTATTTATCTAAGCGTTAGAATCTTTGCGGTTTTAAATTACCAATTTTCCACTGTATAAATTGGCATTTAACCAATGGGTCCTGTGCCCAGAGCCCTATCTGAACAAGAGCCGGACCAGGAATGTGAATCTGATTCGGAACCCAAAACCAAACCGAATCCCCAAACGCCGTCCTAAATGCGAGTATCCGAGCCCGAAACAAGCAACCCACTTATCATATTAAACTATGGACAGAAGCCAGTAACCATTTAGCAAATCTTCACGTCAAAGCCAACAAGCAACCCCGCAACCTGCAAATGGGTCGATGGAATCCCTGGGTGGAGTGGCCCGGATTTTGGGCTTGGGCTTGGCTTCAGATTTGGGTGGCAGGCTTCTTCGGGGTGGCAGCGTGCAACCCAATTAGGAAGTACGGAAAAAGCAGCAGGAACAGCAGCAGCACCCGAGTCAGTCAAAACAAAATCAAGATAAAAGCGAAATTCAATCTGTCAAAAATAGATTACAGACCAATTATGTGCTCTTTAAGAGTTCCCCATACAGTATCTAGTGCTACCAGTCCATATGACAGCAGGGAGTGCTTTTCCTCCACCTCCGGTGGAAAGTAAACCAGCCATCCATCTATGTATGGCCATCAGGCAGAATTTTTGTGAGGCAACTTGTTTAGGGTCTGCGGCGTGTAATTGTGCCTGCTGCTTGGCAGGGATGCGATGTGAGTCTCTGATTTACAAACTTCAGGGGCAGGAGCAGCAGCAGGACCAAGGGGAAATCCCTGTTTATGTTTGGGTTTGGCTGATTGGGTTGAGTTCATTTAATCGACACCAGACAACGAGTGAGTAATTTGCCATTTAATGGCATCCTCAAAAGTTTGTCATTTCAAGACAAATGCAAGATGACAGGCTATTAAGGGATATGGTCTCCAAGGCAGGTCACTAAAAGACAGGTTACTAAGGTTGTTTGAAGATATTACTAAAATGGGTACTCTTTTGCGGATAAACCTAATTAAAAGTGTGAAAAACTTACAAAAGTAATTAGTTATTTTAGTAGTACTACTTAGGATTTCATCTCCAAAAAAATATATTAAAATTTTAGCTGACTCTAGACATTTTTCTTCAACTGTAGATATAGTTCTAGCTTTAAATTTTCATTACAATAAGCTATTTTCTGTACACAATTCTGTAATTCCTCGCTTATTACCTGACCAGCTCATCGTCGCTATCGAGGTTGGAATGAGAAATCACGGCAGAAAGTTAAACAAACATCGCATACTAATCCCGGGGATATACACACTCAACTTGAAGTCCCAAACCAATGTTTTTATATGATATCAGCAGGACTATAAAAGCACACTCACACTCGAACACGAGCCCATCCCCTGGCATACTTTGTTTCAGCTCCGGGACCAATCTTTGCCACTCCGGGAAAGGGAAAACTAAGTACAGAGGGTACCGGTTTGGTTCGGTTCTGTTCGGTTCGGTTCAAATCTATTCAATGCCTGGCATTCTTTGTGTGTGTAAAGTACCATTTAAGGGTGATAATCGTTCGCCATTTGAGGGTGCAAAATGGAAAAATCATTGAAAGCGAACATCAAGCGGGAAAGGATAGAGAGACAGGGGCAGTCGAGATTAAAAGTGCATTTAATAATAGAGTAACGGCCAAGAATGGGGCAGGTGCCCATGGGGAGAGCTCGACTTACTACACAGAAAAATTTTCCGTTAGTATTATAAGTTTGAATCTAAAATGAAATCTAAATAAAGCTTTAATTCTAAATAGGAGGAAACTGGAGGGACTAGCTCCCATCAATGATTTTTTCAATTAACGAATGTTACAGAAATGTACTATCCTATCTCTACCTAAAGAATTACTTCTTAGCATAGTATAGAGTAGAATAATGAATTCCTTTATTTTCTGTCTGTGTAAGCTACGAGTGGATTATAATGAACATCCAGTTGAGCTAAATGTCTCAATAGAAACTGGTGGCCACCCCTTGGTAAAAAACCTAATGATTCAGAATTATTTGATTGCGTGGGCGGGCTGTTGACGGTTGGTTGGTGGTTGGAGTTCGGACGGGAGTTGTAATTGGAATTGGAGTAGCGGAATGGGTGCGACGGATGAGCTACCCCAATCGGTAGTTAGCGACATATGTTGCCACATCCGCAGGCTGACTTATGTCGCTATAACGTGTAAAATTGTTATAATTCCTGTGGCTGCCAATGCCTCGAGGTCCCTCCCCTTTCTGATGCACTTTAAAGTGCACTCCTGGGTTATCCTCTTCTTAGTCGTTCCGACTGGGTGGTTTTTGGGTTGCTTTCAATTAATTTGTTGAAAACGTCCAATAAATCCCAGACACTTCCTGCTTTGCTCTCCACTCTTAATTGGAAAGTAATTAATTTGTATTCCTCATTGAGTGTCTTTGAATGATTAATAGTCATATGTACGATGGCCAGGAAACTGGTATATGGCAATTCATAAAGCTGAAACTTGCTAATTAGACGCACACAAGCAAGAGTCATTGAAAATGAAAGATAAGGATTTCAAACATAGGTCTCCTCTAATTAATTGCGGGTCTCTAATACTAATACTGAATGAAAACAGTTAAGGCAACTTATTCAAAGTATTTAAGTTCAGAACACCAACTGTTTGGCTACATATCCATCTAAAGGATTTGATTTTTTTTGACTGACTCCCCCGCCGCCACTGGCACTTTGATTTGGCGTACTTTTTGATTGATGACATACAGAGCCACGCCCACGTACCGCCCCAAATATAATCATAAATGAAAGCTATCAAAAGTGTGCGTCTTTTTTCGTCGGAGCGGGTTCGGGGACGGGAAGAGAATGAGCAGAGAAATCAAAAGATATTTGCGAGCCTTTTGGCGCACGGCTTAAACAAAGGGACAATGGCACGAGAGCAAAAGAGAACAGCTGGGCCAGGACATATTTTTCGTCAGTCGGCATTCGGGAGCCGTTCAATTGTTCGCGCTTCAATGGCATTCGGTAAATGCAAATTTTTGTGAAAAGGCGAATCCCTTAAACAAAGGCTCTGAACAAAAATACACATACAAACGAGCACGCACCGAGCATTTTAGCCTAATGAAACTACGAGTTCCTTCAATGGGGCAAGGCCAACACCGCAGGACGAGAAAGGATATACACAGTGAAAAATCTAACAGAGTCCCCTTTATAGATTTAAATTACAGAAAAGTGTCTTTATGAAGGTTTGGTGAAGCTTAAATGTTATGTAGCATACCTTTTTGGGCCACTTTTACGTTTATAACTATTATCTATAACATCCTTTTATTTATTCATGTGTTTTTATTGTACTTACTGTAAATCTTTAAAATGACATGCTGCAGACTTGGAGTCGAAGTTCCAGGAGCACTTGCTGCCTGGCGCTGAGGCGTGCAGGCTTCTTAAGGCGTCGCCTGCTGCCACTTTTCGCTGTCATTAAGTAAATAGAATGAGACGCCTAGATAGGGCCAATGTAGGCGTTCTAGCCTAAGTGATTAAAACGCCGCACAAGTGCGATTTGTCAAAGGACCTGTACCAGCAGAATGCTTCCCCTATGTATGACAGCCTCCTTTCCTTCATACCGATCTTCCTGAATTGTTCGCCTTTTTTCACGCTAAAGCAACTGAAAAACCACTTTGGCCAAATTGACAACAGGCGGTGATGTGGGGCCAGGGGGTCGGAAGTCCTTCCTGCTAACAACATTTTGCCTAACAAATAACAGCCTTGACAGTCCCCGAGCCACCCAGCTTCCTCTATCTTGGCCCTCTCCCCTCCTAGGTCCCTTGCATGCGTTTAAGACCGCGAGTGCGAATTCTTCACTTCAATGCGCCATGTTCTGGCCTTTTGTTTGCACTGGAATCCATTAAAAAATGCACAACGTTGTCGGGCAGGTAGCCCGAAGGCTCCCTCTATAAACAATGCATTTGCCGCATAATACCGTACAACATCCCAGCAAAAAGCATCTACAGAAAAAATACAAATCTGGCAAAAAAAGGCTGGAAAAACAGAAAAGAACAGCCCCCATAGCCTTTGGCTCGACTTTTGTTGTCATTTTCTTGCCCTGCGCTTTGGTAATTCATTTTTCCATCGAGTCGATGGGGCTGCGGCCTAGGCAATTGTTTTATGTCTGTTATGTTTACTCTATAAAATATGGGTACATCCAATAGAGGAATAATTAGCTGAACAGGTCATTTAGGAGTTTGTTGAAATTATACAGTAGTATGTTTCAAACATACTTTTGAATAATTACTTACAGATTAAATAAAATATTTTGTCCTTTCGTATACATCCTATATTCCTCCTATATCTATCCATTAAACATATTTGAAATAGTTTGGTTGCCTGCCAGAATTACGCATATGTACACCGTATATTAGTTTTAATTACCAAGCAGCTAGTTTGTGGTTTTATTCTTTCACGGGTTATATTCCACGGATCTTTTTTTGTGTGCTTCTACCAGGTTTCCTTTGACTGTCATCTGGCTGGCAGGCACATTCCTCAATTAATCAGTGGAAGGCTCCCAGAAAAGATGCGAGGTGGCAAAAAAAACATGCTAACACAGATTTTCACTTTGGCATATTGTGAGGCGACACGCCTCGTCCAGTTGCTTAGTGCTTGGCTTTTTTCCACCGGCATTACCCGTGTCTGATTTGTGATTTTTTTTGGCCTTGCTTAGATTTTGGTGGCGCACTGCAATGCGTCATGGTTGGGCTTCATGTTCGTGGCTTTTTCCGGAGGTTCGAGCAAGCAGCTTACTTTCATCAATGGTATTTTGCCATTTTTCAGCATTTTCGCTGACAGCTTCACCCACAAAAAAACTGAGAACGAACGAGACAGAAAGGTACAAAAAACGGCCAACAAATGCCGTAATACGTTCCTGGGGCTATGGCAAAAGAATTGGCCAAAACCGGTCCTCGGAAAATGGATTTGATTTATGTTGCTTGCTTGTTCCCAGCGCCAGATCAGGGGGCGAAGGTGGTGTTTTCGGGTTTGGGTTTGGACTCCAACGCCAGGTGAATGCTTTTTTGATAGACTCGAAATGGATACATGTTACAAGATGATAAAGCAGCTCCCCTCCAACAGGGCCCCGTTGCCGAGATCCAGCCAACCGAGTGCGCCCACAAATTATTTAGGAAATCTGCCACTCATTCAGAGCATTCCATATTCATTTGGTTGCCGTTCGTTGACATGCCTAGCCACATAAAAAAGCCTTTTTTCATAGTATTTTTTATCTCGTTTCTTCCCTGACTCCCTCTAGTTGGCCGTTCCCAAATTTGAAATATTTTTTGTATGCTTGACGAACCAATAATAATTTGCATCGCACGGCTTTTAGCCATTTCTATGCCAACAGTGAGAGCTCACTGAGTTCTACACTCAGAAAACATAACCAAAGTTGATAAAATTGGGATACTGAAGTGTGGTTTATTATTTTGTTCAATTGATGTAATTTTTACTGGAAATTTATAAAGTGGGTTCAAATAGAATGTACAGTTTTATATATTAATTAATTTTTCTGTGTAATCTCAATGTTCAAGCAAACGAGCTTTTTGACATGCAATTTTAATGAAACTTTTCAAATGTCATGGTTTTTTTGACTAAATTTTCGCTGAGGTTTTCGATTACAAATATGGTTTTCACGTTTTAGATTCGGATTAATTAACGTATAAACTAGAAACGTACACATCGTCCAAATGAGAGGATTTGCTACCCCTCAGGGACATGCATTCTAAAATTTCAAGTTGATTATGTCGAGTGTGCTAATCCAATCGAATAGTGTCTGATACAGACAATCCTCTTGGCCGCAAGACGGTTGCCTTAACCATCAAGTGGCCATTAAGGGCTTAAAACCAAACAAGGACAGCCATTAGGACCCTAGTCTATAATCAACGGCTTTTTGACGCGGCTGACGCGTGGCGATGATGTTGCTCCTGTTGCTATTATCGATGTTGTTTGCTGTCACCGGGCTATACGGACACGCCCACTTATTATATAGAAACAATTTGTACGGCTGCCGAGAGTTGCGGGGCAGAGTGGAAAAATTCAAGTGGAAAATACTGGCCAGCCCCGTTGTCCTGTTTTACACACACGCGCCCACGAGCGTGCGATAATTATGTTGCCATGCATTTGCGGCACGTGCTGAGTGGTTCGGCTAGGTTGAGAAAAACGAGGGGTATATGTCTAACATTTATATAGGTACAAGTATCCATATCCGTATCGCCTTCCGCTTGCATAATTGCCGCAAATATTTACCCTGATTTGGCTGCAACAAGAGGGTAAATATGCTTTTAGCCAACTCAAGTGCCCCTCGAATCCGTGAGAGAATCGTTGAGGAATCGAGGGTTCAGGAGTTCGTGGCCTCTTTCAGGTGAATAATCGAGACCTTTTTGGGCCACTCTTGTTGCTGTTAATTGCACTAATGTGCGTAATTTATAAGCAAGTGAGTGGCGTGCGAAAAGTTTGTTCCCTAGCCCTCTGTTTCGGATCCGGCTGTGGGATATTTACGCATCGAGGCGAAAACATTTGGCCAGGCAATAATGCCGAAAGTGCCAAGCAGAGACTCGTAAATAGCTCCGCCCACAAGACCCAACCCACCGCCTGGATAAACCACCATTCCGCCCCCAAAGTCCTGGGATAGAGACCATTCCACGCCACCCTGCCCTCTTGCTCCCAATACAAATCCCAGCCTAATAGCTGGCGATGCCACATTGGCCCCCTGGGAACACACAATTTCAATAAATATTTCACTGCATTAGCCTGGTTCCAAGGGCTTGGCCAAATCCTTGGAGCGCGTTGCGTCAAATTGCCTTTTTGGTTTGGCAATAACGTGCATTAAATGTTTTGGCCATTATCATTTCTGGCTAACATCGCCATTAGCCAATCCAGCTGGGTGTATGCCATGCCCAATATGCTGAATCAGTGGGTGTGGAAAATAATTGGAAAAGTTTTAGTCAGATCGATTATAGAGATATAGAAATATTTAATTTTATAGAAAATATTTTGTAATATTTTAATGATGGTAGAAGCAAGCGTAATAATTTTGTTTTTAAAGTTTTCAATATCAAAAAGTTGATCCTAAAGCTTACTACCTAGTTTTCTTACAACTATTTCTACTTGGGGTAAAGGGGTTTAAGGGACAATGACGGCTGGCGATAGACGGTGCAATTGTTGAATCCTTCCCTTGGCTGACGAGCAAAAAAGACGCAATGCGAATAGTTACCCTTGGCCAACAAAGAATCACCTTGATTGCCTTGACTAACACCACAATCTGGTCTGAACTGCAGCCGAGAAAAGTCAAAAGAACAAAACCAAAAAATGGAAAAAAAAACAAACACCGACTGATGCAGAGCTTTCTTTCATTTACTGACAATAAATTTTCATTTTCTTGGGAAATCGTTTTGTTGTTGCTGCTATTGCTTCGGTTCCGGCACCGGTTGCTGCAGTTGCTCCTTTCTGGCGTCGATTGCCTCTGCCAGACACATATGCCCGCATTTTTGCACCACAACAATTTGGTTGGCACAGCTCATTGTCTTCGGGCTTTGAGCCGGGGCTATAGCCAGAGCTATATAGCCTGGAATAGCTCCAGCAGCAATTGCAATTGCTCACAAGTTATCCCAAGTGGAAATTTTTCAGTTTGTCTGCCGTTGTTTGCTGGTGTCTGGCCTGGCAAATCGCAATAAAACAAAAGTGATTGTCAAGTGAATGCGTTTGTACTCCCCCACCACACACACACTCACATGTACTGGGAATCGCTCTGAATGTGGTTGATATTCCATATCGCAGATCCTGGATCCATGCCGTAATATGCAATTCATCATGTGCGCTCTCCTGCGTAATTCGGAGTGATTAAAAATGTAATTCATATGCAATTGATTGATGGTTGCGGTGGAATACAATCGTTCAACTTGAAAAAGATTTGTGGTGGGGGATAATTGAAATGTGCAGATATTTCTGTATATTCTCTTTCGATATTTCCACAGCGCTTTCGTCTCTTAAATGCTTTATAAACAAAACCCCGTTTAAGGATTTCCTTCCGCCGCAGAAGTCACACGCAATATACGGTCAAAAAACAAATAAACGGAACTTGGCCAACACGCACACACGCAGAGGAGCAGTTAATTAAGGGTGTGAACTGGTTGAGTTATGCGTGGACGGCTGAAGCCCCAATTTTTACCCCGAACCTGTCAGGACTCAGCCTAGATGACGGCCAAATGGGTAGTAAATAATTCATTAGCGGCTTTTAACAATAAATTTTTGTTGCCCGTACTAAATGACCTTTCCGGCTGGTTTTATGCAGAGTAAAAAATTGTCTGGCTATTTATGGTATAATTAAAGAATAATATTTTCTCAGCAATATGCCCTGCAGACTAAATTAATACAATTTTTACCAGCTTAAAAAAAAACTTTTCCATATATAAGGAGAGTACTTATTTATACAGCATTTAGTATTTAAATAATATATACAGGGAACAAGCGACAATGATCCGAAATCATTTATACATTTTTTTTGAGTGCTTTTAGTTTTTAACTTTTTTTGGTGGATACTTCTTTTAATGAAGCGGCAACTAATTAGCTGCATCGGCTTTGACCTCTGAACTTCTTCGACTTCATTAAAGCAGGAATTCATCGCTTTGTACTTTCTCGCATTGCCGCGATAAGAAATGCGGATGAGAGATTGCCGAACCACCTGCATATGTACATATATATGTACATAAGAATTACAAAGGGGCTTGTGGGTTTTTGGAACATTTCGCAGCGGCTGGCAAATTAAAATGCAATAACTCTTCATCAGGGGGACTTCCCCTTCGGCATATGTGAGCAGCGAGGGCAGGAAATGTGCTATAATTGAAAAATGTGGTAACAAGACGCTCCACCACCATCGGGCCAAAAGCCAAGAGCCATCGCACCACCGTGTCGGGCCTAATGAATGCCTCACTTTTTTCGTGTCTGGAGTTTGTTTTTGCATAACACGCGAGGAGTGTGTCAGGTTATTTTTCTGGTAGGAGGAGGGTGATAAATGCTCATCAGGCTTTAAGGCTGCGCTGGCAATTAACTTTTACAATGTTGTTGAAACGTAATCAAGTTGTCAGCGGCAAAAAGCTGACTTGGCTCGCAAATTATACTCCTAATTACGCAGAAGTTTTCATCTCAGCGCGGAAATTCCCTAGGCCACGAGCTGTCAGCATTCGCTGGATTTCGAGGGGACATGCTCCTTGGGAGGCTGCGGGAAAAGCCACTCTCATTGGCTAATCCTAAGGGATCCATTCGACTAATGCCCTGGTAGAGTTTCCCACTCCCCTGGCACTCGATTCAAATGTCTCTCAGTTGTCATAACAAACTTGGGGACTTCCATCAAGCCCCTCTCCAAAGAAACACATCCCAGCCACTTTTCCTCTTTTTTGTTTTTAAATCAGAGATTGAAAGCATTAGCCAACCCCCCCTGGAAATCTTTTGTTACAGATGGCCCGGAATCGACGGAATAAGCGGCATAAATTTTAAAATTTCATTTTTATTGCATTGCAATTTTCGTTTTCCATCCTCCTTCGCATTTAAGCCACATTTAAGATACTTGGATAGCATTATTGACTTTTGAGTTGATAAAGTGCCATAAATGTCACCCCATTAAAAGCTGGGAGCCGAGCGACAAAGGCGAAGGCAAAGGTAAGTCAAAGGTAAAAATGCGCGGCGCTCCGGGGGTTGATGTTGTCGGTTGCCAGGATAACTGCGGAAGAAAGGAGTGCTGGGGAGAGCTGGAAAAAGAGATATAATGCGGTTGCTTGCCAAGGATAATGCGCCACAACTCAATTGGGAATTTCGAAAGTAAAGTTGAATTTCATGTTCGGCTGCGGCAATTGTCACAGATGGTTTAATTGAAGTAATTACATATGAAATCCGTCAGGATTTGCCCCTCGCCGTCCCTCTGATGGCACTTTTCGTTTATTATTTTATTATATTATTATATACTAAGCAGCAGAAGTAGCATCATCATCATAATCCTGCCATTTGGGGTTTGGTGGAAAAGGGTTAATTGAGTTGTTGCCTTTTGTTTTATCTGCTTTTTCCGCTGCCTGGCTGCCTGGCTTCCCGACTTCCCTAATGAGCTAATGACAACAGCGTGTAATTATTTACCAACAATACAACTGGAAAGGTGGACACGTATTTGAACCACAACATTTTAAGGGCTTTTTGGTGGTTTTTTTTGGCAATATTTTATGTGCCCTTTCTTGGGGTTCGAAAGCCTGTTTAACTGGTTAAAAGTGCTCGACCCATCTGACCTAACCGTAATGTCAAGGATAACTAAATATAGAAAATTAAACTTTCCTACGGAAAGGTAAATAAATTCAATATTATTTTAATTTTCATATTGGATTCATGATTATCAATAAAGTTATCTTCGGAACGCATCTGGGTAAACAAAGTACATCGAGGCCTATATAAAGCACAAGTCCATTTAAATTTCATTCAGTGGCAATATTGCTTCTATCTGATCCACCAAGATGTTCATTCTTAACTTTATTCCTGTGGCAGTCGCCGTCTTAGTCGTGGCTCAGGCTACAATTATTATCAAGCCGAATCCTTGTCCACCTAACCCCAACCCCCCCTGTAATGATTGGGACAAAAATTACACCTGGACTCTGGAAAATTGTGTCTGCAGGGTCTTTCAGAATCCATGCCTCAGGAAATTGAGAAATACCAATAGGCTTCAACAAGGCAAAACACGTAAGTTTTTATCCTATCCTATATTGATTAGTCCAAATCATAGGTATCTGTAGTCTCTATATAGGAGACTATCTGTTGAAAAATTATAATTTTTTTTGTATTTTTCAGCTTTGCTTATTGTCGACCAAGACGTATGCGCAAAATTTATTAAGAAATGTTGTGATGTTTGTGGCCCACAAGTGAAGGCCAAGTTTCCCGTTCCATCTCCATGTGGCTGCAACGGCAAGACAGGAACCTACAGATACAAGACTTTCGCCAATCTCTGCGAGTTAAATAGATATTCAGCTTTAAACTCTGATCGTATGTCAATCTCTTCTGCATTTGGTTTTCCATCTAATTTTTTTTATTTTAAAATTATAGCCTATATCAGCTGGACCGAGAAATAAAATGGGACCGAATAACTACAACTTTGATGACCTGGAAAGCTTTTGTTTAATGTGGAGATATTGGTTTAATATGTTTTTTTACAAATTACAAATTGTTTAATTTTTTACATTTTTTATAAATTGTTGCCTAAAATATGTCTTTGTTTTTGTTGAAATTTCACTCGACAAGTTTTTATTTTAATAGCCAATTTTTGGGGGAATTCGTCAAAAACTGAGCTGGATTTCAGTCAAGGTTAGGCAAACAAATAAACATTCGCTTGCAGTTTGCGGTGCACGTTCTGAAAACATTCTACCTTTTGAGGGATTAAATAAACAAAGGAGTTATCCATCCCTGCTTATACAAATAAATGTGTTTTATATAAAAAGCTAAACTGGTGGCCGTGAAAAAGCAGTTAAGGTTAAACCAGCGAATTTAAAGACTTGATATCACACTATTGGTGCTGATAATATAATGTTCAACTTGCGATTGATACTTTTCGTTTTTGCTGTTTGGGGACTTTGCGATTCATGTTCCGCAACAGAATCCCAGGCTGAGCCTGAATCCGAGCCAGAGTCGGGGTCCGAGCCAGAGGTCATAATGAATCCGGACCCAAATCCTGATCCTGAACCAACTTGCAATGTCTGGTATAGAAACTATCAGTGGGTTCTCCAGGATTGCTATTGTCGACCTATTCAAAATGAGTGTCTTATGGATATGGAAAATAGTAGGCGAGCTGAAGACGGTTTAAAACGTAAGCAAATATATACAATATGGGAACTGAATTAAATACAAAACAAGCATCTTAGCTCTTGTACCTGTTACGGAGGATCTTTGCATACATTTTATTCCCGAAAAGTGTCCAGTAGGAATTCCAGTGGTGGCGTTATTTCCTGTACCAGCTGCATGTGGATGCAATCGTAAAAGAGGATCTATTGAATCGAAACAATTCTACAGTTTCAACCATCTTCTTAAATTCTCGGCTGAAAATCGAAAACGTAAGACAAATTTCAAACTAGTTTCATTTTTTCTGTAACTATATGTATTTTACCTTTTTAGCATTTTTAAGTTGGTCTTACACTTGGCCAATCAATATGGATTTGCATTGAAACTTGTTATTTAGTGATTGGTCTGTTTAAATATTGTAAATAAAAACGTTTCTAAATTCATAAACCAAAATAGGTCTTTAAATTAAAACATAAAAATTAATTTTTGGAATATTGCATGTATTTACTAAATGTATAATTTAATATAAAAATTTACTTAATTGCTTTAATAAAACTTTTCCATTGATTTAAAGTACATGTGCAGCTAAAAAATTATTAACCTCGAAAATCCTATAAATATATTATGCCCATATGGTTTATATACAAATTGTTTGCCAATAAATTCATCTTTAAACAAAAATAAACGCAGCCAAATATAAAATCATCTGATTAAATAAAAGTTTGCCTTCTGTTTGACTATAAAAACTGGGAGTTTATGGGAAAAAGCAGCAGTTTCGAGTGCAATCAAGTCGTTTACAATGTTCAATGCCAAATTGTTTGTCCTGCTGACCGTAGCCCTCTGTCTCGTCCAGAGTTGCACCATCGACGAACCGGAGCCGGAGCCAGAGGCCCCATGCAAATGCGGCAAGCCTGATGGATCGTCCTGTGGAGCCGTGAAGTCCAGCGGCTGTGGTTGCAAGCCCTGTCGCTGTGGTTGCCCCTGTCGCTCCTGCTCAAATGTGGATTGACTCAACTAGTGTTCTGAAATCCTAGCCAGGATTTACAACGGTTAAAATGGTTGTCTTACCCAAGGACTCATTGCTTCAAAATTATTTTTGTTTTTTCCCATTTTGTTTTGCACTGTCGATTGTTAATAAAAATTTTAAACTTAATTTGTAGTTTTTTAGTCATTATTATTTGTAGTTATTAGTTTTTATATTGCTATCGTATGTAAATCAGTAATGTATCTTGCCAATATTATAGCCTACACCGGCTAGTTCTTGGTCTGATAAACATTTTCAGGATATGGAATGACCCAAGCAGATTCATCAGTCAAGGATTCATTGTTTTTGAAATTGTTTCTTTTTACTTTTCATTAAAGTGTTGCTTTGAGGCTTTCATCTTTTTTTCGCACCGTCTGGCGTAGTACTTTGTGCGCTCAATTGTGAAGGAAGCGCTACGATGAGCAGACAATCATTTTCATTGCATTGATCACTTTTTTATTCATATCTGTTCACTCGTTGGCAAAGTAATTTCTTTGTTCTTTCCGCCATGCTTCCTTGATTTCCCCAGTTTCGAAATGGGAAACAAAAGAAAAAGTAATCATATCGCCCAGTCCTTGCTCATCTTTCCCCAGAATCTTTGCACTTTGCACTTTTCTACGTGAATTGATTTTTTGTTCTCGTTTTATGCGCAGGATTCCATTTCATTTGCCCACGTTGGATATGAATCACCTGGCCAAAAGAGCCTGGCCGCGGTCTCAGGACATTGCCGCCTAATAACCCTAAAAGCCTTATCGAGTCAATTAATATGAAAACAAGCAATTAAAATGATGAATATGCAATAAACGTGGATTGTCTATAGCAACACACTGCCACCCATCCAAAGGACAATTTCTTACCGACCCGTACCACATTTTATATGCTAATGAGCGGCACACATTTACCTTAAAAAACGGAAAAAGTCAAAAAATTCGAAATAAAATGAATGGAAAAGGACGAACATACATTTGCCTAATGAAAATAGCGCCATTAAAATGGGAAAAACAACTTTAGATACCGAAATTCGAAACACGGCGGGTTTTGGCAATTAAAAGGATACGAATGGAACAAGCTCCTATCAACTCCTGCTGCGTCCCGCTGACGCTCTCCAATGTTGAATATGTATGGCATTCTACCCAAAATTCGACGGCAATGATCGTCTAGCAAATTAGAGATTAGCACGCATGTGTCGTCCTTTTTTAGTCCTGGCCTGTGTATGTGACTTTTGGTTCATTGACCGTTGCTGGGCAATAAAAGTAAATGGCTTTGAAAACTTGGCGGCCGGTTTTATAACTTAACGAATTAGAGCAATTTGAAGAGACTATTAAAACGTTCGGAAAAACCGCAGAAGTATGTCTACAATTTTCAGTGGCGCGTGCCTTTTGAAAACTCAGGTAACCTGGCTCTGGGGTGTGTTTAATAAGCCACAACGAGAATTAGAACTCGGGGAGGATCCATATCAGTGGAAAATTAAATGCATTTTTAGTTTCGAGCGCTTTGAAATTAAGGACACACCCGTGTGCCAGGTCATAATTTTGAGTTCAGAGCTCTGGTGCATCTCGCAGTGCAGACATATTAATTAAATGGCCTACGCGGCTGTCAGTTGTCAGTTTTCAGATATACTTGAGATGGCTTTAACCGCTGCAACGGGTCAACTTCTGTCGGGTCAACAACAACTTAATTATATTGCATTATAATTATGCATGTGCGAGTGGCCGTGTGTTTGTTTTGGTGTGTGTTTTGCATTTTCCCGTCATATTTATTATTTGTTTCTCGAATTGTCTGCCCTCACCGCCTCTTCGGTCCCGCCCCTTTATAATTTGATAATTGCAATAGCATGTGCGTGTGCGGTCAGAGGCTCGTTAGCCCGGCTGATGGGTTAATTGCTCTTTAATTTGTTGCAAATTTGTGATAGCGTTCGGGGGCAGCCGGGAAAGCTATTGCACCCGATACTGTCGACATAATGTTAAAATTATATTTACAAATGTATTACGCATAGTAAATGAACATTATAATTAAACCATAAGGCGCGCATCACACCTGATTTAAATCAGTGTTTCCAAAACGTATGAAATAGTTTGCAGTCAAAGAGAAGCTCTCAAAACAGAATTTTGAGAGCCAAATAAAATGGTTAAGTGACAAGTGGCTAAATGAGATTGATTGATGAGACACCCGAATAGAAGCGAAAACTTTGACAGATTGCTGTCTGAAAAGGATACAAAAGTCAGCCAGAAAGATGGCATCCCGATAAGGATAGCTATCAGGAGAGTGGCACGGGGCGGACAAATATTGTGACAGGAAAGGGGTTCCGCCAAATGAGATACAAATGTAAATGTTAGAAATTGGTGTGCGTGCAGCTTATTGACATTAATGTAACAATTGTCAAAGGATTTATTAATAGCTCAGAGGGGATGGGCCGGATGGAACGGAGGGTGCGGCATTTGACTCGGCTTGGTGGGTTGGTGGTGGCTGTTAGTGCTATCAATCATTTTATTGATATTAATGAGTTAAAATTTGCATTATTCCAATGGTGATCACGTGTTTTTGGCTTAGCTACTTGCCAATCGCTTGAATAATTAAGTTTGCAGAGCACGATTTTCCATTAGCAAGTTTCATTAACAATTGCGGCAGGGGTGATAATTTAATTGAAAGTTATAACATATATTGTCAAAAATATATCCATTTCCATAACTCAAACTCAAAATGGCACACACCAACCAAACATTCCATCCATGGATATTGAAAAAAGATGGAGAAAAACTCAAATGTAACAAGAGGATCAACAATAAAGCCACAAGAATACAAATTACCAGGCCACACAATACGAGACAACGTGGCCAAACACACACACAGACCCAGGTACTGAATAAATTTGTATATAAACAAGTGTATACCCACTTACCCGACCATATAAATGCACAGTTTGTGATGCATATAAAAAACGGAAAGAAAATTTGAATTTTTAAATTAGTTTTGTTAACTTTGGCCGTTGTTGTGGCATTGTGGCTGTGACTCTCGCTCTGGTTCTGGCTCTGACTCTGGCACAGCCTGGAAATGTTTAACGACTCGTAAGGAAATCGCAAAGTAAAATGTCTTCAGGAATTCCACATTTTCCGTATACGTAATAAAAAGCCAAAAGGAAACTGGCAACAAATGCGGCAGACAGTGGCAAGGAAAGCAACAAAATGGCGTTGAGTGGGCGGACGGGTGGTTGCTTTCTTATTGGATGGGTGGTTACTTGCCTGCCTCTTGAAAATGGCGAATTAAATTTGAAATTGCGGTCGGTTGTTGTTGTTAGGAAAAGGGAGGAATGTTTTGGGACCGAAGAGACGGGGCAACAAGAAAATGTCAAAGCAAGTTGAGGTAAAAGTTGCGTCTGGCTTTGCTTTTGTTGTGTAAAATATGGAAAAATGTCTCCTAGCCAGATAATGTGCGGCAAGGTATGCGACTGCTGCTTATGCATACCAAATGTGTGCTGCGACCCTCCCCCTCCTGGTTTTCCTGCTTGGACCCTTCGCATCACCCCCTCCTATGTGTAAGGCTACGAAGGAGCGCATATGAAGCGGTAGCAAGTTTATTTGTTTTGTCAGTCGTTGCACGCAGCTTGGAGACCAGTTGATGGCTTGGAAAATAAGCTTACTGCTTTGTTGGCACTGTTTTCCCCAGAAGCATTCCCCCATTTCAGTTGCCAGTCCCTTCAACTCATTTGAAATGCAGAGTCTTACTTTGGTAAAAAATTATAATTTTGAGAAAAGTATCAGTATTCGACTTATTTTCATGAAATTTTTAATCGAAATCGTCAATACACAAAATAAAATAAAATCTATTCAAAGTTTTGAACTTTTACAAAAAGTACGTTTCAAATCGAAGAATTGTTTTAAAAGAAACTTGAAACCGCTGCCTTTTTCTGCAATACCCATTTCAAATAAATGCCAAGAAATAAAAATTAAATGGTGGCCAATCAGAACAAAGGAAATAGCCCACTATTACATTCTTAAGCTCACACGATAGCCACAAAGCAAAAGCAGACATCAAAAAGAGATAACATGACAAATCGCAAAAAAGAAGGACTTTGTGCAATTTATTTTGCCAAGTAAAATTACTTGTCGCCTGAAGGACAACCACTGACATGGTATGGGATTGTCCTATCCTCCACTTCACTTATGGGAAAAGGAAAAAGAACATACATACATCCCCGTGGGTGGATACTCCAATTGGACAAACAACAACAAAGGCGATGGCACACTCAAAGTGAACGCCATGTCACGAAAAATATTAAAATTAGCATTTGTATGCTGAGTGCAGCTCATATTTTGCCTTTGGTGCGAAATGTTGCAATCGAAAATTGGCTGACTACCCTCGTCTTTCGTGAAATAAAAAACCAAAAGCAAGCAAAAAGATGAAAGGCCGACGGATACTTGTGGTCGGGGGCCAAAACTTTTGATGCTGTTTGCTACTTTTTACATTTCCCTGCTACTGTCAACATCGTCCAGGCCGCAGTGTGATCCTTTTCATTTAAAGTTTCTTGTTTTATTTTTTTCGACGCTACTTTTGATTTCAGAACAGGTCGAGGACAGGGACATTTTTCCATTTCGCTTATTTCGTCAGTCAATTTCTCTAGATTCCAGTTGATAAAAACTTTGATTGGCTTTACGGGTTTCAAAAGAAAATTATAATCTTATACATAAACAAAAATGATTTGAAATACTTTTCTATTTTTTAATAAATTTTCTAATATTTTATTATATATTAATATTTTTTGTGCATTTATTATTGTATACTATCTTGTATAAAACAAGTGATTTACTACTAAAAAATGCGAAATATTTTCCTAGGTATATACCTATTTATCATTTGATTTGTGCTTCCGACTGACAGCATCTCAAGTATTCCACTGAAAAGTTTTCATCTCGAGCTTGGCCCCTGCTTTGCATAAAAATGCGCAAGGTTAAAACTAATTAAATGTGCCAAATAAGCGACTTTCAGATGTTTCCAGATTATGCAGATATGTATATATATATATATTTCATTCCATTTTGTAGTGGCACAGATTCAGATTGAGATTGGGGCGACGGCTTGACAAATGAATGTGGGTGTCAAAGAGCTTTGATAACTCGCCAGCAATGGCTGCTCAAAACAAATGGCGCCATCAATTCGAGGTGTGGCCTGTCCGGAATCCGAGGATGGCGTGGCCTGTCCGGAAAAGCAGGGAAATCGGCGTATGGGAGTGAGGGAAATGTACAAGCTAATTTTCATGCTCGGCACGCGCACAAATAACCGGCAAGGAGGTGGTTGATCCACTTGGTTACCGGCTGACTGCCTGGCCGTACGACTGTCGGACTTTCTGACTGAGTGCCGTATTAGAGTAATTAAATGGCAAACGCAAACTTAATTGGAACGACTGTCCATCGAGAGCGAGGGAGCTGGCAATAAAATAAAAAAAAGTCGCCATAAAACTTAACTTGAATGGCAACCATTTTCCGGGCATTACCCAACTTGGCAGCATTAAGTCAGCCAGTGCGTGCCTATTTATTTAACAAATTAGCATAATTGTTCACAAAATAAAATTCAACTTAAGTACAAATGATGGTTGCTGCTGTTAATTAACATGTGGGTGCAGGACTCAAAGGACACTAGTCGCTGGTCGGGCCAAACGTAGACGAGGGCATCCCGGAGCGCAAATTAGTTGTATACGCCAATGCTAATTGCGAAATGGCATGTCCACTGACAATGAAAAGCTTTTCGTTGCCAGTTGGAAAATATATGAAAATTGTTTTGACTTTAGATAAGCGACAAGCTATGGTCTCGACTAGACTCAGACTGCCCAGCAGGAGAATGGGTTGGGCCCTTAGTCGGGAATGCCGTGATAGAAGCCGGCGAAACGACAATCAAATTTATGAGCTGCAGTTGAAGATGAAACTTAAGCGCCACTTGCCGGGCTTAATTACGGGGATGCAGCTTTGAAGCTATAAAAGGACCGGCTACCAGCTGTTCGAGTGGCCAAGCAGATCGCATCTCTATACCCCGTTGAACCCGTATTCTCATTGTATCTAAGTTTCTGGATATCAGAGGACGAGTGTCTATGTTTCAAAGTGACTGGCTGCGGCTTTGTGTGTGTCCATCGGAGATAAGCTTTGTCGCCAGTTTGTTGGAAACACGCAATGACAACTTTGTCAAGCAGCTACCTCTGGAGTTGTATTCCTCCTGCTGACTTCGCTTTGTGCAATTTTAAAAGGCAGGGGCGGATATATACACACATCCAAAAGCTATGTATATATATATATGTTTATCCATCTAAAGAGGCAATTTTAAGCACACACAATGACAAGTGCCACCATCGTCATTATATTGCCAGTGTCATTGTCCAGGGATTGCCTTGGTCCTTCGGATTCGGCTTTCTATTTTCGATAGTCTTTGTTTAACGTGTTTCCTCGGAACACAATTGTCCTTGTTTGATGTTTGCTGTGGCTATTGTGGAAAGTTCGAATGTTGCTTATCGCGTAAACAATTTAACAAATGGCCAGAATTATTGGTTAATATTGAAAGCACGATAAAAGAAGTAAACTGGATGGGTCGGCATTATTATTTCAAATGAAAAAAATTAAGAATAGGATCAGGGATCGACTTGAAGGGATTTAACGAAAATATTTGAATCTTTATTTTAAATCAAGAGGCCTCTAAGAATTATATTTAATAGAGAGTGGTTCCCACATAATGAGTTTCTATTATTAAGGTGGTTAACTATTTTTTAAATTGAATATTTTTTTTTTTAAATAGGAACTGGAAAATGTTTAATTGTTTGCTTTCTAAGATATACAATTTACATGGTAAACTTGTAATTCGAAGTCTTACAAGCCAAGCCAAAACTAAATTTAACCTTTTTCCTATGTTCAAACCCTATCCTGGTTTCAAACCAAAATTTAATCTTGGCTATGCTTGGACAAATCTGCAGCTTTTGGAGCCAAGAAACTCGATTCATGAAAAAATATTTTTTAGATTTTTTTTCAACTTTTGTGGGGGATACGGATCAAAATGCGGAAAATGCTTCTGAAGGACAATAAAGAACAAAGCGAAGGCTATATCTTGCAAATACTTATTCGATTCTTAAGCGGAATACCTTAGTCGATTTGTAGATTGATTCTGCATCAATCTGCATCAAAATCCAGGAACAAAATATTTTTCAGATTTTTTCTCAACTTTTATGGGGGATACCCTTCAAAATGCGGAAAATGCTTGTGAAGGACAATATAGCTCCCAGCGTAGGCCATATCTTTGCAAATACTTATCCGATTCTTAAGCGGAATACCTTAATCGATTTGTAGATCGATTCTGCATCAATCTGCATCAAAATCCAGGAACAAAATATTTTTCAGATTTTTTCTCAACTTTTATGGGGGCATTTTCAACCCTTCAAAATGCGGAAAATGCTTGTTAAGGACAATATAGCTCCCAGCGTAGGCCATATCTTTGCAAATACTTATCTGATGCTTAAGCGGAATGCCGTAATCGATTTGTAGATCGATTTTGCATCAATTGGCTTCAAAATCAACAAACAAACTATATATTAAATTTAGGTACATTTTTTTATATTTAGCTTCAAACCTTTCCATATCCTAGATTCAAACCCCAATTGAAACTTGGCTAGGCTTTCGGAAAACGGCAGCTTTTGCGTATACGTAATGGGGGTGGTTGAAGGCACACAAAAAGACATATAGAAACATCCCTCTTGCATACGGGTTCGCTTGCACACGCACACTAATTCCATTAGCCCACACACATGTGAATCTGGTGCGTCCGGGCATTATGCTGAGATTATGTTCGCCTGATCCAAAATTTACCATGAAAGAATGTGTACGAGTATGTGACGGACAATACACGTGTGACAAGACTTCACATTAAGCTAGCGTGCGTGAGTGTGTGCGAGATGCTGCCACGCACACAAAGACTCAGGACGAGCTCTCCTGTGAGTCCTGTTAGCGTTTGTGTGCGTATGATTCGCGACCTTGAGCAGGATACGCGAATTCAGTGACGCCGCATTTGAGCAACCCCCGAAACTCTGAGCCACCCCAAGTCAGTGTAAAGACGTAGTAATACCGGCCCTTCCCGCGATTCTGTTCTCCTGTCCCGCTAAGGTTGCTCCTAGTTACGACGTAACTGTTAACCGGTTTTGCTCATCAGCCGTACTACTCTTGCATATTACCGTTATGTAATAGTACCGTGCCACGATGTGGTAACGTCAAAATCGAAATCAAAGACCCAGCCCAGTCGGTGGGCGGGCGACTATACTCCGCCCCGTGAATCACACACGCCCTAGTGTCTGACATGCGCAGTGCAAAGCAAAGTGGTGACGCAACGTTCATCGATTTCTGATCTCCTGGTAATCCTTGGGCGTTACCTTAAGAAGGGTTAAAGCGCTGATGGACACGTGTCCGTCTATTTGAACGTGCCGCTGTTGTTGCTGCTGCTGCGACCGAGGTTTTTTCCCGGGTTCTTGGCAAAAAACACAAAGAACCAGTCCGGCGGAGCGACGCTCGCTCTTGGGTGCCACCCAGTGCCCGCACTCGCTAATTGAAACAGTCGGCATGACGCAGAGGTTGCGTGTGCCCACCTCTTTGGGCGGGCTATATCGCACGACGTTCGCCGCGACCCACAGGGGCGGTGTCCTTGCCCCCAAGACCCAACCATCGCTATTGTCATTGCAGGCGAGATGGCTAGAAAAAATCTATCAAAATGTCAGGAGGAAATTCCATTTGAATCTTTTTTCTTATGCCTATTAGTTTATTAAAATGATTTTTTTTGTTTATTCAAACTTAAATTTTAATTACAAATATTTGATTATATCCAAGTAAAATTGAAATTATTTAGGATTTTTAAATGATTTTTGAAGCTCAAGACAGTTAAACTTTTGTAGCCTGCAGATTGAAATCACTAGATTCGCAACCCTCTTATTTATGGAAACTCCTGCCACAAAAACCCACCCCTAATGCCAAGCGTGACAATGTCAGCGAACACACCCCTTCGCGCAGACTGGCACACACACAAAATTTATTATTCTACAGAACACTTTCGTTTTCAATAGATTCTCCAAACGAGCCGCATTCCATCCCCTGTTGGTGCAAGTTCGATTGCTGCGCGCCTGTTGAAAATCTTGAACTGGAATTTCCTTTCGTTTGACTGTAAATTTCAGTGCTTCAGAATTCTTATTGGCAAGTGCCTGCATTTAAAACCCACTGTTGCTACTGCCAGAAAGAATGCAAAATAACAAATGACTCAATTAGAATTACAAACTATTGTAATATTAAATGTAGTCCTTTTCTGTATAAAGTTTTAAATTTATGAGTTTTGGATTAAGTTAATTTTGGTCGTTTTTTTAGAATCGAAGCATAATATATATTTAATTGATACTTATCATTATTAACATTATTAAATTCGTGTGCCTAAATTCCATAAAAGTTTAACAGCAGGATAATCATCCTCTGTTAATAACTCTTCTTCAAATATAGATGGCGCCAAAAAATATTAAATTTATAAAAGCATTTATTCAAAAGTCCTCGTGAAATATTTGCTAACAAGAAAAAAAAAAACAACATACATATTAAAAAAATAAATTGTTTGGTTCGTTAGTTAATAATTTATATTTTATGTTAGTCAAGTATAACCAAATAACAATTTGTTTTATAAACAAATAACCCAAATAAAGGTGGCAGCAAAAATGTAGATAACAATATACTCATGTACATATTAAAGGACTACGAAAATAAAGGATAACTTTGCGTTAGTTAATATAAAAATAATAAAAAATATATATTTTTTATTTACCAATATAGCTTATAGCTTATTTCAATATTTAAGATTTTATGTAAGAGTTTACTCTTACTTGTCGATCGATGTAGCCTTAATATGATAAGACCACACTGCCAGAGGTCGCTTTTTTAAAAGGATATGTAAAAAGAAACTAAGGATGCACTGATTATAATATATTTAATATTTTAAAACGTTTAAAATTTTTAAGAGAACAGTAAAAGCAATAATTGTGCCCAATTAATTTAAAATCATTTTCTTAAAGAAGTCAAATTGTTAAAAAGATATTTTTGGCCTTAACCGCTTCAATTAAGAGAAATAGGTGGAAGTGAAAGGTGAAAGTGATAAAAATTCAAATAAATATTACAATCCAAATAATTCAAATGATTAAGCATCTAATTAGCCTGTCTGTTTATAACTTGACTACACCACTGAAAAGTATCCCAAACATTTCACAGAAATCCAAGAACTATTGCCATCCGACAGGAGGACTGACAAATAATCTAATTAGACGCCAGAGCGATGAGTTTCCACTGTCAAAAGATGAATGCGAGTCATTTCGGAGTTCCAAAGACTTGGATAGAAACGAGATACGATAGGGTGGCGAGATGGGGCGACATCGTGTCAAGATGTCAAAGGGAAAGGTAATAAATGGCTGGCAGGCAGCTGGCGGCAAAGTGCTCCAGAGATTTCTAGGAGGCCTATATCGAAGGAGCCGCGTGCACTTTCAATTTCCGCAGCGGCATTTTTCAATATGACTGGGAATTCCTCGGAGAGCGGCTGACGACATGCGCACTCGCGGCTTGTCTCGAGATGTAATTAGTTGGATACTTCATTAACCACAGCCGACAATCAACAAATGAGTAATTAACTTGCGCCAGGGACTCTGTTCGTCGACGGCCTCGTGTGCAGTTAATATTTCATAATTGAGCAATTTATTTTCGCCTCTTTGACAGGATCAAAGATGCAGCCGATGCCAAAGCGCCACATGCAAATTTTATGCTCAGTTAGCTGTCGGTGGGTTTGGAATATATGGCTTTGTGTGTGGCTCACAGGTCTGGGAACTGCCTTTGATCTTTTTTCAGGCAAACAGCATATTCTCGAAGTAGTAGTATGTGATTACCAACCTGTCACAAAAAAATCGATGAAAAAAGAACAAAAAAACGAAACACACTTTCATTCATAAATAAACATATAAAGCTGAACACATTCCTGGGTAAACAAGGGTTATAATCACGATGGCAATATACGGACCCGGAGTTAAAGTGGGCAACTGGTTTGAAACAGCACTGTCTGAGGAGGTGGGTATTTAAAAATATATTGGCAAGACTCAAATTTGGCGTTTTGCTTTTGCAGTTCCGCACAGCAGACACCAAGAAGCTCCGGGAAAGTGGTGATTTGCTCTTGGACAGGGCTCGTGCGATTTATGAACGCTTTAACCACGAGCAGGTTTTGGGGCCGCCACAAGAGGTATTGGCCTTTGGTGTGGTGGTCCAGTTAAAGCCAGTTCGTATAAATATCTGCCGAGAGGAGACCAAGGACTTGAACCTTGCCTTGTCGGTGGTGATCACCCAGGAGGGAATAATCCGCCGGTTCAAAACAATTAATGAACTTTGCGATCTCACTGTGGCTCCCAGTCCCCATCCGTCGATTCGCAGTAGCTTCCGTATTGTAAGTCCGGACGACGAGAATCGTTCCGGACAATATCTAACCTACGGTGAGAAGTTCCGGCTGCAGGCCATGGACCCGGGGGACGAACCCATGTATATATGGAGTGGACCCAAACGGGTGAATCTTACGCTCCCCCTCGAAAAGGCTTTCTACACCAAAAACAGAGGCGAGTTAACCCTGCCACTTGGCTTGGTTTCTCAGAAGGTAGGATATAATCCTGACACCCATATATATTTAATGTGCTCCTCTCGCTCCTCTTTAGAACCTTGGTCCTTCGGCTATACCTAATTTCTGCACTCATTTCTATTGTGCACACCAAGATCCACATAAGCGATTCGAAAATGAGGGAAAAACTATAAAAGTATGTGACCTGTTACACCTTTTTTCAAAGTTTAATCGTAAATCTGTTAATTCACCCAGGAAAATGATCCTCTAATAATAGTTCATGCCGTAACAAACCAGAATTTGGCCGTGGAAAATACGCTGGCAAACACCTTGTTTGGGCCGGAATTTCAGGTTTCGGTGCAGACATACAAGAACGTCTTCAAGAAGGAGACATGGAAGAATCAATGGAAGTTCAGCTACTGATACTCATCCATCTCGATTCCGTGACGTATTTGTGTATATGTACATATATTTCATATATTTTAAATTGAATATAGCTGGTACCTATACCTGCTGTGGCATCTAAATGATCTACTCAAATGTGTATTTGAGTGGCTGTCGCTAGTTCGTCGGGCTGTTTGGCTATGTCAAAATATCAGATGAGGAGCGTTGGGGAGTCGTCGTAAATTCGGTTTCATAGTCGAGCAATGCCAGGCATCCCGGGTGGAAATTTATGCCTCCGCAGTGGCTCCCCTTGGTAGAATTTCGGTCGGTCAACGAGGCGTGTGAGTGATTTGTTGGGGGGACTGCTTTGGGGGAAAGGAAATGTCAGAAGTTGCACCATTTTATGCTTGTGATAAATTAATTAAAATTAGACAATAACTACAACGGGAAGCAGGCTAATGAGCTGGAGACGATCGACAAGGGCAACCAGATCTGCGGGAACATGTCAGCGCAACAAATTTCAATTAGTTCACGCTTCACTTATGCGACAGTCATAAAAAGAAAGTGCCGCCCCCAGACGCTGCAGGAATTGGATGCCAGCACATGGCGGCCACACACTATAATTAATACGAACAACTAAATTTGACTGTAAAACGCTGATTGTGAGTTTAATTGGGCGCAGGGTCGCCACCCAGAGAAACTTTAGGGGCAGACCGTTGGGAATATTGCAAAGTAAAGAGCTGCAAATGAAGTCAAAGGTCCCCGGGCCTCCGATCTCAACAAGTTATTTTTGGCCCGTCGCTCCGATTACATGTTTTCTGTCATAGATTAGCCGCGGCCCGCCTTCGGGAAAGATTTCACACTCCCCCAACTTCTGTTCGGTTCGTTTTTCTTATTTTTTTTCGAGCATCTGTTGCAGCCGGGGGTCTCTGGTTTCTCCGAGTGTGACAAAGTGCTTCGGAGGGAGGAACATTTTCAGATTCTGGGCGTCTGCTCCCGACTAAACTGCACATTACTTATGCAAGATGATTTACTGAGACGCGTGACAGATTTACAAGTTGCATTTACTGCATTAATTTATCATAAATATTGTGCGCCAGCGTGGCATGCGAGTCCCCTAAGCTTAGGCAATCAATGGTATCATTTTCACACCTTCCGTTGGCTTGTCACAATGAGGAAACAATTACCGAAAAGCACATGCCGGCATTTCCTGTCTAATTGCACTTGATGTGTATTTATAAAACTTTATTCATTTGCAACACATTTTCGCCGTTTTTTGTCCGTCTGGTATGGGTTCGTAATTATTATGAGGCGTTGACACAAATACGGCATGCAGGCGACTCGTGTGCAACTGAATGTCGCCCGTTCTGGTTGCGGCAAAAATAATTTACACATCTAATTAAGATACCGTTGAATATAATGCTTTTATGACTCTTTAATGCATCCTCTAAATATTACATGTATTTCAATTTAAATTACAAAAATTAGATGAATAAGTATTTGGATCTGTTCCGCACGTATTCGAGCCAATATCTTATTCAAATCCGATTGCCTGTCACCGAAAGCCAACTGAGCACACTCAAAACACAATAAAAAAGTAAACATACTTCAAATATATTGCGTTATAAAACAAAGCATCATTTTGCTTTTTTGAACGACAGCGACAAGAAAACAAACACGGGCCCGTGTATTTTCGGGCACGGCATGTTGTATTTTTATGTGCCATGAAATTAATTTACGATTACGACAATTTAAATTTTTAAAATCACACTAAAAATATGCTAACAACTCGGTAGCCGAAAGTGTTAAAAAGCCAGAGGAAGCGGCCGCATTTGTGGCCTGGGATTTATATTCCAAAAGGGGGAAGCGATGCCTCCCCCTCCATTGTTGTGCTGTTCAATATTGAAGTGTTGACTTGAGTTTATGTTTCATATTTTGTCTGAAGTCATTTAATTTCTATAAACAGACAGGGCCAGTCAAGTTCGGATTCCAGGGGTTGCTGCTGCAGATGATGATGTGGCACTGACGTTTATGAGGCATCTTCGGAGGCGGAACTCGTTCACGGCTTATTTGGTGACTCTTTCTGATGTCGTTGCTGCTGCCAAACAACATGTTTTAAGTGGCTGTTACTTTATGAGCTTAATAAGAGGAAGTGGTTGCTGCTTCCCGGTTTTATTAGTCCAAAAAACGGAACCATAAATCCCCAAAAGACAGAGCTAGTGAAGGGTTTTCAGGTGTGGCAAGTGGCAGGAGCTCTTATTTGAAGTTATATCTTTATTTTGCTTGCCATTCATCAAAACTATCAGCACAATCAAAAGCCTAATCAGGCATTCAGGTTCCACTTGCCCAATTTCTTCCATTTGGGAGATTCGGCCAGTGTCTGATTTGAAAATTATTTATTTATCGCAATCAGCAATGGAGCACGAATGGCCATTGTGTTACATTTCTCTTAATACAGCCCGTCAAATAAACAAATCATGGTGTTAAGGCAAATGATGGATTGACATCAGGCAGGTTCGTGTGTGTTTGCTTGTGCACTCAACCAATAGTCAGTAGCCAGCAAGCCAAACATGGCCATTGCCGGAAATCCGAGGTCTTGGTTATGCGGCAACAATGGGCAATGGGAGCTGTGACAGTGGGCAAGCATCCTTTTTTTATGGAGACAAACACAAATTTTATTAATAGGGCAATGTATACATTTTGCTCAAGATAATTAAAAGTATGAGAGCTTAAATAAATATTATTAAAAACTATTCAAGCATATTATTTGCTTAGAACTTCCCGCGACTCCATGGTGCGTCTTCTCGAATTTTGCAGTAGCAGCATTGGCAACATTTTGTGGCATGAGCTGGTTGTTTGTTCTTCTTTTGTTGCCGCAGTGGCTTTAAAATGTGCCCCCCCTTTCGGTTTTTTTTTTTGTTGCAGCGCACTTTTTTATTTTCAACACTTTTTGTGCGACCTGACTTGGCACAGAAAGAAACAAAGCGGGTACGAGCGAGAGGAAAAACACGAAAACATTCATAAAATATGTATTATGCAATCTAAGCTCGTGTGAGCGTTGCTAAATATTTTATTCACATGTATTGTCCCACACTCACACATACACAGTCGCAGGAGGTATCCAAACATCTGTATCAGGATTGTTGTATTGTGTAGTTTATGATTTTGTTTTGCCGCTGAATATATTCACAATCATTAATATCACGGACACAAAGGCAAATATCAAAATTAACAAATTCCTTTGTGTCAAAAATATTCCACGCCTCGCCGAAGACAAATGGCCAATGGAATAAGAGGCTGGCCAAAAAAAAAGGATAGCTGAAAAAATCCGAAATAATAAAAACATTAAATACTGTTTTAAATCACATGTGCCGTTTAACACATTGAGCCGGGAATTTGCTTTCCATTTTTAATGCCCTTTCTGTCCGACTGCGCATAAATTTCAACTTAAATTGCGCGCGCAGGCCAAAAACCGAAAAAACCAGAGGCTGCCGATGGTGGACCCCTTTCCCCATATGCTTTAAAAGGGGGGTCGCCGCCCACTTAACGCCACTGCCACCCTGGGTGGCTCCCTTTTTTTTCTTGTTTTTCAAGTAATAAGACGTTGCCAATTAGCGTCTGTGTGTGTGGATTTAGTGGCCGTTACGCCCAGTTTATTTTGATTTGCCTAAGCAGCCAAATTCAGATTTTAATTTCTGTATTTCGAAACTATTAAATTATGGGCAAAATGCCGTTGCTCTTTGATCTGGGTGCCAAAAGTCTTTGTGGGATAAAGATCCACAAGAGCTCTTTCGGGGTCTTTGCATATATTTTTATTACTGGCCTACCGACCACTCGCTTGTTCTTTGTTCTGTTTATTTTCCTGACGCGGCGAGTTTACGGCCTTTTAATGAGAATTATGTGACTTTAATTTATGTCTCAATTTTGCGCATATTAAAATCTTTATTTTTGGGGGTGGTCAGATTGCCAAGGTGGAAGAATTTGATGTCTATACCTGGATATTAGTCTTTTATACTAACTGGATCATTAGTCCTAAAGTTAATTAATACATTTTTGAAATTAACTCCCAACAGATTCCTTGTGAAATATCCTTATCTGACTAAAAATTGGAGCCATATCTACTTCAATTACTTTTGTAATTGTTCGAGTAAATGACAAAAGTCGGAGCAAAAGGCAATTGTTGCTCCTAATGACTGCAGCTTTGAAACTATTTAAATGGCCTCGGCAAGTGTCTCATGCGGGCATATTGTCCTGGCTTTAGAATAAATATCCTGTCATCTAGCAGGGCAACAAGAGATGCTCGAAAACACGACCCTCCTCCAAATGCACTGGCCTCCCTCTGCTCCATTATGTATCTCCTACCACTGTCCCTGCCCCAGCCCATCCCCCTTCAGTGTCATAGACATACAGGAGAATCCAAAGCGAGTACAGCAGACTTAATATCTAAAGCAATTTACAGTTATGAAAATAAGAGACATATCCGCAAAACGACAAGCACAGTGCGCCACCGCAACAACAAAGGCAGCACAAGGACCAGCACCAGCACCAGCACCAGTACCATCACCATAACCAGCAACAAAAACAACAATAAGGATCAAGGGAAAAAGGACGAAGCGAGAAACTTCTGCTAACGAAGTAAGTACCCTGGAGGACACTTAAGCGTGCGACCCGACCCAGCCCAACTGGCGACGAGCGTCATAATGTCGCCAACATTTTTCGAAATTACACACAAATGACAAAATAAAAGGTGCAAAAAGTCTGCAAAAGGACCAAAACGAGAAGCCACTTTTGAAGGGGAAGTCACCGGCGGATGCTCCTTCTCGCTCGTCGAGTGACTTCCGTTTGGCGGCCATGTTGAAAACATTTGAGTGCTGCTCTCGAGAGCTGAGTGATTTCTGCAACAGTGCGTCACTCATTGGTCTGCAGAATGGGGGCGTGGCTTGCTGTTGGCCTTTCTGTGAGTGTGAGAGATGCTATTTCCCCCAATGCGAGTGCGCAGTGAGCGAATAATATGGAAGAGCGATAAACTAAGAAAGTGGGTGGCTGGGCTGGCTTTCATGGGGGTTGGAGTGGGTGAGGTGGGCAGTGTGGGGCTGGAATAGCTACGCTTAGTTGCGGCTGCTAAAATGAGGGTTAAATCGCGTGCATAATTTAGCAGTTCATTTCATTCATTTGAGTGCAAGTGCTCCGAGATGTTCGCCGCCTAAATGCCACTTCCACTTCCGATTCCGATTCCGCTTCCGCTCTTTGTCTCTCTCGGTCTACATCGCTCTCTCTCTCTCTATCTGGGAGAGTGCGCGGCAAATATCTACTGCCGTTTACCGCTACAATGACAAGCATTTATGGCAATTAACACTTTAGCTGTTTATATGCTGATGCCGCTGCTCTCGGACACCTAATCGTGTCGGCCATTAGAGGAACCAAACACAAAACGCTGCTGTGCCCCCAGAAAAGAAACCATCCAATTCCAAATCACGTTCACGCTCCTCTCTCGCTTAACAAATTTTTGAATTTATTTTGTTTTTTGGGCTCCCGCTTAGACCATTTTCATTTCCGCTTTTGCGTTTAGAGCAAATTCAATATCGTGCATAATTAATTTGCAATTAGCACGTTTCTGTTTTTGTTTTCATTTCGCCAACTTCGCGCCACTCCCCTCGGCATGGAAATTTTCTAATTACGTGCACAAGCTGAATGCAAACTAGTTTCCAGCCCCATCCGCTTTTCACTGCCCGCCGGCATTTCAGCAGCAGTCCCGCACTCCGGCATTCCGGCATTCCGGCATTTGGAGCTTCTGCCCACGTGGCACGTCCATTGGCAATACGGATTCCCAAGCCGATGATGATGATGGCCTGCGAAATGGGTTGGCATATGAAATGAGCTGCAAATTGATGGAGGAATTAGCGCAGCATATTTAATTTGTACTCGCAGAAACAACAAAAACCTCACCAGAACCAGAACCAGAGCCAAACAGCACGATTGGGCCATGTTTGTTAAGTGGGCAGGTGAAGGATGTGGTGCTAGCACTAATGGGCTTTTAGGGGCCCATTTTTAATGCAGACTAGTCACACATTCAATTAGGTATTGACTAACAAAAATATGGTAAATCCAATCCAAGATTTTAAAGCTAAAACTCATTAAACATGAACTACTTATCGGTAAAAACTGCAATTAAGTCAACTCATATTGCTGCGCATTCCAATAAATAAGCGACCGAAATCCAAATCCAAATAAATTAATAACTGAAATAATTAGTTGATGGCCAAATTAGATTGGATTAGATTATATAACAGCTGGCACTACGGCCGCCCCCGCAGCTCCTCGATTGGACAGCCTGCCCTGGCCGGCTGACTAATTTATGTATTAACTTTGAACGCTCATTAGTTTAATTAGTCAAACAAATTAACGTGGGGCTTACGGCAAGTAGAGTGCAAACAACAAAATGGCCGAATAAACAGTACGAGCGGGGTAATGGAATGTGGGATGAACGTACAGAGTTTGCGGAATGGAGGCCATCCCCCTCGCACTTCATTAAATATACAAATACGAGGGATAAAGGGTATGGTGTTTAGGGTAGAGTCGAATTAACGGGAATGTTATATGTAGATAGATCGGAAATTATTTAATTATGGCATAATTATGCAGATGACCGAGCAGTTGCGATTTTAATTGCGTTTGTAGCGAGGTCAGCGGCTTCTATCTGATTATCGATTTCCCTTCCCTCCTGCCTATTTCAGCTTATTTATTTATTTTTTATTTGCCTTTTAATTAGTTGTAAATCTTGCGAAGCCTGCTGAAAGCCAAGAGGGACCGGGGAGGCAGGAAGGCGGGTAGGAGCAAAGGAAACTGCCGCCATTGCATGCACTATTTATTTTAACAAGAGCTGCTCATTTAATACTTATTTTCACTAATTAAATGGAAGAGTAAGTACATCAGCCAGAAAGAGAAGGGGAGTGGTGGGACCGATAGAGAGGGAGCGAGCGGCGCACATGCGACAGCAGCAATTTTCCGCTTTTCCGCAGCGCAAAAAGTTTGATGTCTGTGTAAACAGCGGCTTTTGTGTGAAAGCGGGTATGCTTGTGTGTGTGTGGGTCTGGCGAACTGCCAATTTGCGTGGCCCACTCAAATACTTACACACACAGCCATTCACAGACACACACTCACACAGAACAGCGAAAAGCCGTGGCTATGTACATACTAACGTATTCCGTATACGTCGGCTGTTTGAGCGCACTTAAATAATGAATAATGACGAGACAAGCAATTAAAATAATTTGCGGTTTTACCGTGCGTATGCGCATCATTTAATTTTGCATGTAAAAGAGTTAAGCACTTATTACACAGCGAGAAATTAAGTATACGCCATGAAGGACACTGGCTTTGACAGGAATGAAAGGGAATAAGCCTTTTTCTAGGTGCACCCACACACAGACACACGCAGGGTGAGGCCCGGTTAAGCCCTACCATCAATGGACCAATTAAAATGAGTGCTGGTGGCGAGCATCTTAAAGCTAATTAAAACGAAAAACGGCATAACAAGCTGCTCATTAAGAATCCCGATCCCCTGGTTAATTATAGAAAGGAAGCACTCGAATCGGGCTGAGAGTTAGAGGGAGAAAGAAAGAACTAGCCGGAAAGATATAGACAAGGACGAAGATGAAGGAGAAAAGGAAGCACCAATATCCTGGATCCTAGCTAACACACCCACTTCGCCGGGCTACTGCCGTCGAAGTTCATTAAGCAGCATCCGGCGTCCACTTAACGATGTCACTTATACGCCCCATTGTCCGCAGCCCAAAGCCCCTGGGCAGCCCAAAGAGTAGCCTATCAGCCACCCAAACACCCGGTCACCCGGTCACCCAGCCACCCCCCCTCAAAGGCCACTGCTGCGATGCGTATAAACCGCAAATTGGATGCGATATTAAATCGTCTGTGCCAAAGCGCATATAAAATTTTGTTCAATTTAAAAGAATTTTCTGTCGGGGCAGGCGCAGAAAGGAGAGAGAGACAGGGGAAAGTACAGAGAGAGGGAGAGAGCAGACAGCAGAGAGCGAGAAAGGGGCTGTGGGTGAAGAGTGCGGCAATAAACTTTTGAGTTTTACATAGAAAGTGTCAAGGATGAAAGCCACAATGGATGCTTTTCACCTTTTTGCGCTAGCCACAGGAATAAATAAACCAACTAATTAGCAACATAATTAGGAAAGCAGAAATATTAAAAAAATCAATTAAGCTGAAGAAAATCTGGCAGAATGCTGCCGCAAAGCATTCATGCATAAGTGACTAAGAACAAACCAGGCATGCCAGCCCAGTAGTAAAAATATCGCACAGAAATAAAAATAAAATAAAATTTCAACGGGGGGCAAGGGGAGAAAGCAGCCGAGCGTCGAAACAAACAAATTTTGCGCTAAATAATTTGACAATTACTCACATCCTTGTGGCAGGTAGGCTGCCTTGTCGCCATGCCACACCGTCGGGTGGCTATTACAGTTGAGTGAAGAACTATGTAAAACAGGACTCCTCCGAGGCCGCAGGACTCCACTCGCTCCTTTCCTCTGCTTTTTCTCTCTCTTACTCCCTTATTCTTTCCGTCTCTGTCAATCTCTTTGTGTATCCTTTCCCCTGTCCAGCTGATGTGGCTTAGACTTGCAACAGACCATTACATTTGCTAACGAGTGGAAGGCAAATTAAATCATTAGATGCTAGTAGAGATTAGTGCTCCGGCGGGGAGGAGCCAAACCACTCAACAGCAGCGAAAGAGCCACTCAACGACTGTGGGCGTGGAGAGAGAGAATCACTCAAAGCAACATCCACCACCACCACCATCACTACCACCACTGCTCCCAGAAATAGCATCAAAATCAGAGGCACTAGTCGCAGAAGCAGCAGCAGATTTGTCTGCCTCCCATTTAGCAGTTGACTTGCCACAGGCACACACATCTGTTGGATTATCGGCTACGGAGTGAATCGAAAGCGGACCAACCCTCATTACGCTTCTGGCTCTTGAGCGTGTGAGTCGTCGCGCGCGCGGATTACGCTCAGGATCGCATCAAATCAGCCACAGCAGCAGCAGGATATTGGCAGATACGCGTCGCCAACAGTGGACAGTCGATTGGCTGCCATCAAGGTGACAGGACATACACAGCGCAGTGCCCAGTGCAGTGAACTCCCAGTGACCCCTTCGAGTGAACCCCAGTGAATCGAGTTACCAAACATGGTCATGCTACAATCGCCGGCGCAAAAAGCCAGCGAAAGTGCCGCCGCCCAGCCCACCGCCGTCGGTGGCCTGATGAGTCCCAACTCTAATCCCGATTCGCCCAAGTCGAACACCTCGCCGGAAGTGGAAACGACGGCGCCGGTTGGAAATGCCGGTGGCGGTGGTTCCACTCCGCCGGCGGCCAAAATACCAAAGTTCATTATCAGCACAAATAGCTCAGCAGTAGCTGGAAAGCAGGAGCAGGAGCTACGCTTCTCCCTGGAGCGGCTGAAGCAGATGAGCAGTGAACAGCTTAGCCGGTTGAGTCCATCGCAAGAGGATCTCCTCGAAAAAGACAAGCCGAATCACAACAACAACAGCAGTTTAACCAACCACAACAACACCAATTCACGTCGCTCACAATCACCGCCTTCATCGGGAGGATCCGTCAACTTTAGTTCCCCGGCTCAGCAGCGAAAGCTTTTGGAATTGAATGCCGTACGGCACCTGGCCCGACCAGAGCCACTGCAACATCCACATGCGGCACTTTTGCAGCAACATCCGCACCTGCTGCAGAATCCGCAGTTTTTGGCGGCAGCAGCCGCTCAGCAGCACTTGCACCACCACCAGCATCAGCAGCACCATCACCCGCACCAGCATTCGCATCCACATCAGCATCCTCATCCACATTCGCATTCGCTTCCACACCCTCATCCTCATCCAGGTGTTGGCGTGTTCCATTTAAGGGCTCCCAGTAGTAGCACCACCTCGCCGCCATCACCCGCCACTTCGCCCCTATCGCCGCCCACCTCTCCGGCCACGCATTCCGAGCAGCAGATGAGCTCCCCCGTTGCACCATCGCCCTCAAATCCGCCACATTCATCGCAGGCTGCCTCACCGCCGGACATGGATCTGGAGCGAATCAAGCTGGTGGCTGCAGTGGCAGCCCGCACCACCCAGGCCCAAGCCCAAGCTCCCAGTACTTCCGCCGCATCAGCCGCCTCAGCATCCACATCCACTTCCGTTTCGAACTCCAGCAACTCCATCTCCAACTCCGGATCGCCGAGTGGCCGGGATCTGAGCGACTACGGATTCCGAATACAGCTTGGCGGTCTTGCGGCAGCGGCTGCTGCTGCGGCTGCCACTTCGAGGCAGATTGCAGCAGCTAATTATGCGCGGAGTGACACCAGCGAGGAGTTAAATGTTGATGGAAATGATGAGGACAGCAATGATGGATCTCACAGCACACCGTCGGTGAGTAAAAGGCTTTTGTTGGGAATTATTGAGGAATATTGTCAATTAGTTTCACAAAAGAGTTCTAAAGTGTATGTTTTTGCGACTTTGGAAGTCTTATCCATTTGATTTTTTGTTTAAATCATTTCTTTATAATATTCACAATCTTACTCCACCTGATTATGCTAATCGCATCAATCAGTTTGTATAGTTGATTTTTTATGAACTAGAATAAAAGTGTACAAATACTATTAACATCTTGAATCCATCCTTTTATTGAAAATTCATCCACAGGTCTGCCCAGTTGATCTAACTCGATCGGTGAACACGGCTGCAACAACGAATGCCAACTCTGCCTCAACAAGTGCTTCCAGCGATCGAGATGCAGCAACAAAACGACTGGCGTTCTCCGTGGAAAACATCCTGGATCCGAACAAGTTCACGGGCAACAAACTGCCTTCGTCAGCAGGCCCAGGACCCTTTGGCCATCCGAGGCAATGGAGCTACGAGCGGGATGAGGAGATGCATGAGCGTCTGGACGACGATCAAAGCGAGGATATGTCTGGTGAGTAATCATTTTCGTTGAGCTTTTGAAATTGACTTCACACTAGATGAATCACAATCAGTATGATTGTTGGGTGTCTGATTTGATTGAAATCGAAGGGGATTCATGACACGGCAACTAACCACATTCCCCTGGGCGTCTCAACTGAACAGAAGTACACCCACACAAATGGGGGAGGAAAAACGGGGAGAGCACCTGCAAACAGTCTCCAGGACCCATCCCATCCTGCTCACTTGTTTCCTTTTTTCTAAGGGATATCAAGTGGGTGGCGGCCCATGTTATATTTATACGGCTGCTTGTATCGTTTTTAGGTATGTTTTGATTTTGGATTTGCTTTTTCTGTTTCTGTTTCTGTTTCTGCCACCCACAACAAACCACCTCGAACCGGATTCTGCCATTTTGAAGTCACTGGGATTTCTGTGTTGCCAGCTTTCAGGCGCAAGTCACGTTCCCATGAGTTTAGGTGTGGTAGTGCGCTTTGTTGATTTGGGGGAGTGTGTGTGTATTTATGTTAGCCATGAAAGCATTTATATTTTTGGTATATTCAAGGCAAACAAATGCGCAAATGCCAAAGAAACCAAAAAAGGATCTCTGGATTGTGAGCCAGGCACTGCCGATGCACATTTTTTTTCATTTTCGTTTTTGCGATACGTAAACTTGTTTAGACCAAAAAGCTGCACTCATATCCCATAAGGATTTTCAATAGAATTGCTTTTAATTGATTGATTGATGTTTTAATTGGGGAAAAGCCATTTCCAATCGGCAAAGCTACATTTTCAAGCTCTACTTTTTTTTACTCTCTTCCAACTGTTTGTCTTGCTGCGGATCAGGTTTTTGTTTTCCAACGATTTTTTCCATACCTCTGGTACCTTTTTCTTTTTCATCGGTTGGGTAAAATTTTGCTGAAAATTAATTGATTTTTATGCTTGGCTCGTTGCAAAGAAATTGCTCAAATAAAAATTTGCAAATTTGATTGAAGTTGTTGTGGGCGGCATAATGGGGGTGGTAGAGCTTCGCTAAGCCGCTGCCAAAGCGCCAAAACAGGAAAATGGAAATAAACGCTCTTCTGGAGTCTGGGGTTGATGGAGCTTAAGTTCAAGTTAGATTTGAAAAATTGACGGTTTGTTTGAACACTGCTCATGATCTGATTATAAAAGAGTGGGGCTTAATTGCTAAATATGCGACGGGTAATGAAAATTTACCTATAATTTTTTACAATAATTTCAATTGCTTATAAAGTAGAAACTCTAAAGTTAGTTATAAAAAAGTTTTAAATTATTTTTATTTTATTTTTAAAAAATCATTAAGTGAAATAAGAATTTTTTGCGTAAAGTAGACCTTTTTACAAATCAAGCTCTGTTTTCTCAATCGTACTTCAAAAAACCCTTTTAGATTGGATTTGTGTCAATATGTACTTGGCAGCAAAGCTATTTAGCCAATTAATTTAGCCACTTTAAACTGCCAGTTACTCTCCTCTTCTGGCTCGATTCGTTAAGCGCTTGTGTAGAAAATTATAAACACGGAAAATGGCATTTTCATGCAACAACAACAAGCCCAGAAAAAATGTCAAGAACAACAACAGCAGAGTCATTATCAACGACACATTATCGGCCATTGCTGGTAGTCGGGTTTGGTGTTTGCGCATTTGTGTTTGTGTTAATAAAACACAATTAACTTCATCAATGGCGGGCGAGAGCCCTGGACATAACTGCTAATAAAAGCGGCTCAATGGCCGCGCCAACGACCCACCGCTCGATTGAGGGTCGCTGGAAGGGGGATGGTGGGGCACTCGAGTGGTTGCAAACATTCGAATGGTGAAGGCTGCACAGACAGTCGGGGGAAACTTCGCCACGATAATGATGTTGGAAATAATTATGTTGCTGGCGTTGCTGGTACAGGAAGTTTATTGTCGGGGCAAGTTTACAGCAACCCCTGGGCTGGATACACAGACAGATAGACAACCACGCAGCCAGACAAAGACTGCTGTGTGCCTGTGTGTGCGGTCATCACGCATACGCACTGTTTGCGGGCCGGCATTCAACGATTGTTGGTTGGTGTTGCTGTAGTCATTAATTAGCAAGGTACTTAATTACCGCACATTCATTAGGCGCTTCAATGGCGCCGTCACGCACACACTCACAGCAAGACAGAGCGCACCCACCACCCCCCTGTGATTTTATGAGCCATTGTGCGAGGAGGTGTTAATGCCACTGCTGGTGACGCTTCGGTTTAGATTAGCGTAATTATGCAGCCCTTTGTCATTGCGACTAATTAGATTTTATGGCACCTCATGCCGCTACCATCCGCCGCTATATTGGCTTTCGGACGCTTGACAAGTGCAGTCGGTTAATAATTTATAAATATTACGCATACGTCATGTCGGCCTGCAATTCTCCAAGGCACCATTCGTTGCGTTTTAGGCGCAGCAATTTGCATTTCATTTAAATTGCAAAACAAACTCATCGCACAAGACCAACAACACAAAACTAGGCACACTCACAGCCGCATATTGTCGGCATAATCCAGATAGCCAGGCCCCAGAAGTCATATGAAAAAACATGCGATAACTATGTTGCGGATGTGTGAGTGCGCCTGAGTGAGGGGGAGGTCGTCCGTGGGGTGGGGGTGGCCAACATTTAAATGTGGGCGGTACGGCGGAAATGGAGCTGCCAGAACCAACCCCTGAAAGCCGAAATGTAAAATGGCTGCGAGAAACTTTTATTTTTTTTCAGCACTCACTTTGGCGCGCTCTCTTTCTCTCCCAAGCGCGCTCATGGCGTTTCACTCAAGGATGTGTGTGGGGGTGTGAGAGCTCGGGGGAGTCCTGCCAGTGTGCTTGTTTGCGTGTCTGCTCCACTTTGCCCCTCTTTGCACTTTGTCTGTAAAGTTAAGTTAAGCGACAATTTCAAAAAAGCCGGAGCTCGGCTCGTTTTTACGAGTGTATCCGTCCATCAGCAACTCATTTATTATTTTATGAAAATGGCAAAATGAGACGACAAATGCTCCCCGGGGTCGCATTGGCCAGGCGGATGCGATTACAATGATTGCCGGCGCACAAAGAACTTCAAATTTATAAGCCATTTCGTGCCAGAATCGCTTTTTAAGGGTGTATGTGGGGGGTTACATTATGCGCCAGTTTGTGGTAATTAACACTCGGATTTCATAATTAAGTTTAAATTGTATGCTGTAATTTCAGCTTCCTCTCCAAAATGGCTTACTGCATGCAAGTCCTTGTCTTTCCCTGTCTTTCCCTTTCATCCTTTTCATCCACTTTGCCGCCGTCATATCATCAAAATTGCTTATGAAGTGCTTTTTCCATAATTATAATTAAGAGCAGCCATTTTGTTAATGGCAGACCCCTACCAGATATGAATTTGGCTTTTGGTGTTGAGGCTTTTGGCCTTAATAATCTTGGCTGAGACGCTGTATCATTGTTCGAAGTCAAAATAAATCGCAATAACTAACTTTAGTCCACCCCTGCAGATTAGGCTGATCAAATATTCTTAATCCTTTCAGTTTAATTAAACGTTGCTCACACAGGCGAGGCAAATATTGTTTGTCGGGCTTCTGCTGTCCAGCTCCCTGCTCTCGGACATCGCACATCCGCCACGTTGCACTTTGCAGTTGAATAGCCGGCGTAATTAGGACCTACACCCTCGGCTAGACTGTGGTTGCAACGCTTATTAACCAGCCCCCCGTCCGATAGCCAGTCTCCCTTCCAAAACCCTTTTCGCCTTTGTTTGACAGCGCATTAAGTCCTGGCCGAAAAGCCCGTTTGATTTAAGCTCCCTTTGGGGCTGGTAATTCAATTGACTCAAACCAATAGTGGTCAGGGCCAGTCGTCGACTCGAATCGGTCAGATATCGACGGGTCTGGTGGCTGGTGGATGGTGGGCATCTAATGTGCCATTAATGCATATCAAAGTGGCTGCAAACACTCCACAGCCCATTACCAGCGATAATGGGACTGCCCATTCCGCGGTCGTCGCGAAATTCGTTAAATATTAAATGAAGCGTTCACGTTAATTTTCGGTTTAATTGGCGGCCAGTCTGTGGTGCACTTTCTGGCGCATCTACCATGCAGAAGCCTCCAAAGGCCACCCTTCCTACACTTCTCCCCTTCTAATTTCATGCAAACACGGCCAATCATGTTGGCCAATTACGAGGACCAGCAAAGGCATCTTTGTCGGAGGGTTGACACTTTCCGACCCTTTTTCGGCTGGCTGAATCGATTTGACTGAATTGAAAGGGGTTTGCCGCCAAGTCTCTTTTCACCCGCAGCGAAATTTGTTAACAAGCCAAGTTTTAAAGTTTTTATAATGGCTTATTATGCGCCAGTTGGCAGACACTTTGTTATGGCATCCCGCTATCGATTACGGCCACGTTTCCTTGCGTAATATGACGCAATCAACGTGCCAAAAATAATTACGGTAATTGGCGACAGTCATAACTGGTAACCGATACACCAGACTCGGATTTGGCCAAATCACATTCAGAACGGTCAGATATGGCCAAATGGTGAACTTTGATTGTCGAATTGAAGCCAGCAACGCTGCTAGACAGTCCCCACCCACTCGGTGCGGCCGCCAACTGCTCACATGTGCGCCAACATGTGCCCAAAAATTCCAATTAATCCAACAATGATGCGGTAGCCGAGGTGATTGATTTCCGTTTGTCCACAGGCCATTGACGTTCCTACTGCCGGTTGTCTGTGATGGATGACCCTCTCGCCCCTGTTGACTTATGCAAAACCAAAAATGACCATCCCTCTCTTCAATTTTTTTCCGCTTGCAGCCCAGGATCTTAACGACATGGATCAGGATGACATGGACGATGGCAGTGATATTGACGATCCCAGCAGTGAAACCGATTCCAAAAAGGGTGGCAGTCGTAATGGAGATGGGAAATCCCAGAGTGGCGGAGGCGGAGGTGGTGGTTCGAAGCCCCGAAGAGCCCGTACAGCCTTCACCTACGAGCAGTTAGTTTCTCTGGAAAATAAGTTCAAGACGACGCGATATCTTAGCGTCTGCGAGCGGCTGAATCTAGCCCTCAGCTTGAGTCTGACGGAAACACAGGTTAATTAATAAAAACTATAAATTATTCTAAAGGCTTCTGTGCGATATTCATCAACTTAAACCCAAACCTTTATATCATTATTAATTTTATTTGTTATTCTTTCTTTAGGTTAAGATATGGTTCCAAAACCGGCGCACTAAATGGAAGAAACAGAACCCAGGCATGGATGTGAACAGCCCCACCATTCCCCCGCCCACGGGTGGATCCTTTGGCCCAGGAGCTTATGCCAGTAGCCTTTTGTATCCCCATGCTGTGCCCTATCCTCCCTACGGACCCTACTTCCATCCCCTGGGCGCCCATCATCTGAGTCATTCGCACTCATAAAATTGCAAGATGCAACAGCGATTGTTGCAGCTTTTCGAAAAACGAGGGAAACCGGACGCCGGAGCCACTGAAGCGGTGTCCGGAAGTGGTGGAAGCGGATCAATGGTTGCCAAAGATAAACTGTAAATTTTTAACTGCTTTAAGTGTTTAGTATTCAGAGTTGTATGTTGTTTTCTACGATTACATTACTTGCTGTACATAGTTATTGTATAAAAAAATATCTTATATGCTAGTGCTTAGAACCTCGAACGCCATATCTAGAATTTAATTATACAACTACTTTTAGGGTTTAAGTGGCAAGCAAAATCAAAAAGAGCAAACCAAAAATTGCATAAATGTCAAGTGAAAAATAAAAATTTTGAAAACTACCCAACTACATTTGTATGTATGTATACGAAGCTCTTTATATTTTTTGGGGATGAGAGGGAAAAACAATTTATTCCAGGCAGTGCCAAAGGACTCCGAGTGGCAGGCGTGTGAAATGACAGGACAACAATGCTAAGTCAAGTGTAAAATTTTAAATTTGCTTCTCATTTGCCATCAGAGGCTCAAGCACTCACACACGCTCCGCAAAATGCTCACCCGGCCATTCAATTATGTGTGGCAAACGGATGCGAATACGAAATTTCTTAATCCGATTTGGGTGATACAATGCCGACTCCGGACCAAATGAAGGACTCCTGGCCGTATCCTTCGGGTGAGGTTGTCAAAACAGTGACAAGCAAATGAATAAATTCACGCGCACACACCTCTCGCCCATTGATATTATAATCGCCCCTGTGTATGGTTGGGCCAAGATGCGTATAATTGAAACAGAAATCCATGCATGGCCGGTCATTTGGGCCCGATTCGGGTGCGGATTGACTGCCGCTGACAGCGTTGCATAAAAATAAACAGGATCCGTACTCCGGTCCGGAAGAAATCCTTTTTATATCTATTATGGCAGGACGCACTCCGTTTTTGTGTGGGCGGCCATGGATATATTTTACATTTTTTCCAACATATTTCCTTTTCTCTCTTTTTTGAGCCACCACTGCATCTGCTGGCTGGCAATTTGCTTAAATAATTTATTTAAAAATTTTCCTCTTACATTTGTTTAAAGCTTTGCTTAAGTACTTTGCAATTAGTCGCACAAATCCTATTTGCACCGCACACCCACACAGGCACACTAATAAATACACATGCATACATATATGTATATGATAAATGTGCCGGTGTTCGTTAATTTCTGTAAATGTAAGTCGTTAAATTATTCAGCTGCAGACATGTGAGCAAATGTCGAGCGCCATTCAAACAGCCGAGACAGCGGAAAGTGTGAGAGCGGGCTGGGGAAACAGCGGCTGGGAGCTTGTTTAATTTGCATAAAATTAAATGCTAATTTTAGTTGCACACATCTAGCCATGGAAACTTTCAAAATCGAGACCGTCAGCTACACAAAATCCAAGGGAAACTGGGAATACTTTCAAAGATGATAAGTTTGACGGATGCATGGATTTTTAAGTATATCTATTATTTTAAAATAATAGAACTCTTCAAATAGCAAAGATTATATTTTCAAGCCCTAGTGACTAAGAAAATTCCAAGATATATTAACCAACATTCTGTAGATTACATTTCCTTGAGAGCCTAAACAACTTTAAAAACACCCGTTTAAGGGCCAATGCGATTTGAAACTTATATATTTAGGGGTGTAAATTAGTCCTGGAAAAGCCCCCCATCAGTGGAAACTTCCTGCCCCTGCCAGAAGACAAATCAGTGAAACGATAAATTAACGCGGCGACGGCCACCGTTAAGCTACCCTTAACGAGACCCAACGACTTGACGCAAATCCAAGACAATTGCTTTCCAATCCGGTTTGTCACTTGGAAAGTGAACTTGGGTAACTTTCAGTGTCACTCTCCGAAGATTTTCCGCAGAATCAAAACGCGACACTCCCACAATTAAGTTGTTTTCTGCAGCCCATCCCACCCACTTTCCTCGTTAATCTGAGCCGGGTTTCTGTGAATTTGAATTCGATTTTGTTCTGTTGTACTGTTTTGTGGATCAATTTGTGTTGCGTAGGGTTTTTTGTTTACGCTCTACACGAGGACCTTCTTATGCGCCTGAATTGATCCAGATTACGCATACATCACATCATCGTCGCAGTCCAAATTGCTGCAAGTGTCCTGGAGTGTGCCCATGTTGGTGCGAGCAACACTTAATCTGCACCATTGACTTCTCTCCAGAAACCCTCCCCTGCTGGTTGGGTGCAAGAAAATTTTATGCGAATATTTAGTTTGTCTTCTTTATCAGCGAGGCTTTATCGAAACTTATTGTGTCTGTTTAATTGAATTTGGATTGCTGCGACAATTTCGCGTCTGAGTGCGCTCCAAAAACTCTGCCGCACCAGAGATAAATACGATTCGCCCGGGCACTCCCCTCCTCGGAGGAGCTGTCCTCCTTTTAGTTGGATGCTTAATTGGGAGTGGTTGATAAAGTTGCGACTTAGTTTAGTTCATTTAGTCTGCGATTCGCAGGCGCCGCCATTGGTGGCAATTAAAATTTAATAAGTTTTAGCACGCCCACTTGCCCGCTCCGATATTGAGGTACTATAACTCATATATGTACATATGCGGGCTCATATAAATTATGGTCTGAAGTTGACATAAACAAGCTCCCAAGAGTCCTTTTGCCGAAGTTATATGACAGATTTGCGCAGAGCGTTTTGATGAAGAGTCACGGGGGGGTGGGAGTGGGTGAGGCCAAAGGACGAACACGACGAGGACGAAGGACGAAGGGCCGGAAACGCTAAAGTGTCACCAGGGAGCGGGCAGATGGGCGGTGGGAGGTGGGAGGTGTGCGGTAGGCAGTAGGCGGTTGGCAGGCACATGTGTCTTGAGTCAGAAAATCCGGGGTGGGTCGTTCCGTTCGCCTTTGTTGTTTTCCGGGCGAATCACAATTTGATGATTGTCAATGTGACTTTAATGCCATTTTTCAACTCCGTCCCCGGGGCACGTGCAAAAGGGCTGCTGTGGCAGCCCGACTCTGGGGCACTGGCACTGGCACTGAACACTGATCGTAATGCTGACATCTGTGGATTAAATTGCAATTTGTGCTCATGTAATATTGAAGCCTTGCGCTCTAACTGTAAGTGTAACGCGTTTCCTCGCATTGTTTGCGCGAACTTAACTGGTTCGGGCCCTGTTTTCGGATACACTGGGCTATACTATTAATATTTGAAATTGCGCATGGGCAATAAAATTATAAAAAGCCTTTGTGTTGAAAATTATATTTGATGTTCTTATGGTCGATTAAAGGGGCCATGGAGATAGCATCATGGGCAGTAAAATTGGTGTCACATTTGGCAGAAAACACTAAGTAAATTAAACCCTATAATGGCTATATTAACGGGGTGAATCTATGGTTTCTATTGTTCCTTGATACTTCCTCATATTAACAATTTGTATCCTACATACTTTTGAAGAATAATATCTATACATATCATATGATTATTCTGAATCCATCTGATACAGATTCCCACATTTCCTCTGACCTTTCGAGAGGGCTATTGGTTACTATTTAGGAATCGCACGCGTCATCAATTCATCATCATCACGATCTGACTCACCTGTCAAGCGGCATTGTGATGTTCCAGTTTGAAAGGCATCGCAAATCCAACGAAATTGGACGTGTGCCCGTGCCGGCTCGTCTGGTCGAATAATTCGCAGTTAATTTCCCGTAGCAAGCGTAGCGAAATGAGGCACAAAGCCTTGTTACTTGCGACTCGCAACTCGCGACGTAACTGGGTGCGTTTCGCCGTTTTATTTGGTGAGAAAACATTTACGCACTAATTTCTGGGCATTGACTGGGTCTCGTCCTCCCCATCCTCCACCAATTATCCCAGCGACCGAAACCAGTTGCATGCCAATTGGTTTGCAATTTGGTGCGCTTAGCCGAAGGGTGGGAGGTGGTGGGAGGGGTGCAACTTTGGGGAACGGATAGGAAAGGGGAGGGGCAGACCAGCGGGGGTTGGCCGCAAATAGCGCACGCGTAGCTGTCCGGCGCGTGGCTCAATTACGCGGTTAAATGCATTCAAATTGAGTTGTTTATACTGCGGGCGTGTGGCCAGTCAACTGGGGATCACTACTTCTACTGTCAGAGATGGCAAGTTGAAGTTCTCAAGCCCAAGTTTGGCTTTTTTAAGGCCGTAGGTCCTTTTTAAGACTGGAATAAGTGCGGATTTGAATTCATTTTCAATGGGTTTCACCTTAAGGGATCTCATAAAATAGGTTTTTAGAAGCTATTTACCATTACCAATCCAGAAAATGTTCATAAGAAATATTAGTATGAGCATAGCTTTTATTTTGATTTTTTAAAAGAAAACTTCCCAGAAAGTAATATCGGTTTTATAAGCCCTATACGTAATTTTAGCTATTTTTCTATTAAAAGTCATAGTTGACAACACTATTGCCTACTTTTGTGGGCGCTGCTGCCAAATCAGTTACAGTTACGGCTAAAGTTGTTTCCATTGTTCGAGCCCGCAAAACGCCACGCGACCGGAGCATTGTTCACGGCTTTGGGCAAGTGTTTGGACACCCTTTAACCCATCTTTGTCAGCGGCAAACATAAAACTATCAGCATTCCAAGTGGCCAGAAGTTGAGTCCCAGCTGGTTGATTATTTATGTCACTGCTACCCTTTGCTTGGGCTTTCTTGCGAAATCCGCTTAAGTGTGACATTACTGGCAAAAGCAAACAAATCCGGGGCATAATTAAAGGAACAAGCTAAGAACTTTTGAGCCAAGAGAACGACGACCATGTTTTTTGTAACTCGAGAAACTAAGCAGCCATTTTCTTAAGACTTCAAAAAAAATGTTACTTTATTTCCAAATTTGTTAAAAAAAATGTTATACATATTCAAGGGTTTAAGAGTTTCCTTTTAAAATCTATTTAGCTTTGAAATTTTCATATTTTCTTTCTCTGCAGAAAAGCCGAAACAAAACTCCTGGGCTGCGAAACTCCTGGCAGACAACAAACTAAAGCAATTATAATACGCGAATTGCGGCGGAACTAAGCAGCCACAAAGGAGCAGCCAGTATCTTTGATGTTGCGTTTACAAGGATTAATTTATTTGCATTTGGGCCCGGACAAATGTTCCTGTCGCAATGACTTCACTGGTCCAGGGTTCAAGTTCCATTAGGGTGAGCAATCTTCCATCAATTTATTTAATTTATTCGTTATAGCTGACGGACCAAAGCCATGGAACTCATTTACGGACCAGCTTACAGATACATTTCTATCCGGCACTAGCACCTTTCTGAGTAAGTCAGCTTCATTTGTTGCGCTAGATTTTTCTCAATCACACACGGGACAGGACGAATCCTCTAGGGATCCCTTAACCGAAAAGGGAAACTAGTCCAGACACATCTGTGGTGACTCCGGCCCCAAAATGCTCTCAAATGAACTAGGCGAACAAAGAGACATTTGCAAATTGCTTTGGTTTTGCTGCCTTGCCGGCCATAATGAGCAGATTTGTTTTAATAAGACGGGACTGCGAACTAAGCGCCGGGCCTGGCCTCACTTGGCAGTTTTAAAATGAGCAGTCCGACCAGCAACTAATTGCGAGCTGAATTCCAAATCCGGAATCCTGCATCCAGCCCGACGGGCGGTGAGCTTAACAAATCGCTAGTCCGCAAAATGAATGCGACTCCTTGCAGGGGATGTGGCTAATGTGCTCATTAAAGTTTTCCGCTGGCAGGAAGTGAGCAAAAACGACAGCAAAAAGGATCTGCACCTGATGGCGGCAGGATGAAATACTCGCATCTGGTCGTTATGACAATATAGCGTATCAATGGCCAAATAATTATTGCAGCCACTGATGGTAAGCAGTGTTGCAAAAATGGTTTGAATCTGGCTATATATTTTTGGTTTGAAAATGCTTAAAAGCTTTAATATAATTTCTACCAACGTATTAAAACTCTTTATTAATTTTTAAATGTATATTAAAATTTTAATGCGTGCATGTTACATATTTAAACAAGTTTTTCTCAGTATAGCTCAGTGTACACTTTTGATCCTGATCCAGTGTTTGCCGTAATATTTGTTGGTTGCCAGGAGCGTTCCTAATTAGCAATGTTTCGGCTTCTGGTCGTTATATCTATTGGGTTTCTATTGGGTCGACATATCCGCTATCTATCTATTGTTCGTTGATTCGATTTTGGGCAGAGGCGTAAAATGGAATTGCATTGCAATTTGCCCAAAAGGACGAGGGAAAACTAACCCTTTGAATTGGTGAATGAAAATAGGTAAGGGAAACGACGCCGAGTCGAAGTTCTTTCAGTCGAGCGCACGCAATTCAATTTTAAACTAACAACTTAATCCTTTATTCAATTTGAAACCCATTAAAAGGACATTGCTTATCCTTTTAAGTGAATGCAAACAGCTTTTAATGTAAATAAGAAAACGAGATCGATGCCAGAGAGTTTGCCAATCTCTTCAGCAGCAGCATCGAGTGATTCTGGGAATCCCCCTGGGAGAAGTGGAAAATTAAAATGCAATCGGTTACCGGTTCGATTTTGGCCGAACGGCCAATTGACATTTGCAACCGCACTTAAGAGCATGGCTATTCCGTTGCCTTTGAGAGTCCCCATTCTCACCCCCATTCTTATCGACATCCACATCCGGATCCGGATACTTGTCCGGAATCTGGAATCGCACTCGAGAACAAATCGAACTCTGGGCTAGGCGACTGCCGACTGAATTCCATTTGAATATTTCATGCTGTTGTGGTGGCAAAAATTTTAAATCGACTCAAGTCAAGTGTGCGGATGCCGAAATCAATCTCGTTTTGTGTGGCAACTAAATTAACATAGTCAGGCAGAGGGATCTATAAGTGTAAGCCACTTGCCGCAGAGTCAGTTGCATTTGCTACTTAGTGTCGCCTTTTCCCATCCATTCCACAGTCCTCAGACCACTCCGCCTCTTACAATCACTCACTTATCCTTGTTTCCTCGAACTCGTTTCCGTTTCTGATGCTCTGCACTTGCTCCTTAATACCTACAAGTTTACTTTTTTAAATGTATTTTATATTTGATTCCGGTAACGCACCATCAACGCCACCATAGAGCCACCCCTCATCCTTCACACCCAACTGCCACTGATGAGAGGCGTCCCAAAAACCGGGGCCACTAAGTAGAGTTTGGGAAATTCACCATGTGCACTCACGTAGTATAATTTACCCTCCTCGGTACAATAAAAAGTGGAAACTTAGCTGCAAGTATTTCGTTTTCTGCCGTTTCTCTTTGTTTTTTATTTTAAGCAGTGTTCCTTTTTTGATTGCCTTTTGTTTTTCCAGTTTCTCATTGTTGTTGGCCATAATGGGCGCTACTTGGGCGGAAAAACTTTGGGTGGCAACACCAGAACCCAAAGGAATTTTAAACTGCCTAGACACATAGTGGGTTTTTCAGTTTTTTAGGTAATCACGAGTATGCTAAAAATTGAGATTGACTTTTTAAAAGAGAGCAAAGCGTTGTAACCATCGAGAAATAATTTAAAAATTTTAATGATAGCCAAAAGACATAATTACAGTGAAGCTTTGGGAGACTAGGATGCCTTGGAAGTAATGCTAATGACTTGTGTTATATTTTATTTGTTAGAGTATTAGTACATTAGTAGATTTCCAAAGTTATGCTGATTCATGCTGGTTCCACTCATTATCATTCCGGTACTAATACTAATAAAATATCTTTTATAATATTAAAGGGAATAATTATATTTAACTATTATGTTACGTACGTCTTTAGATGCCTTCGCGAACAGCCTCTATCTTGGTCGAAGGCGCCTTGCAAAAGGGGCATGACGGATAGACTACTGTAACACATGGAGAGGGGTGCTCCTTTTTACCTTTCGAGGGGAGCCGCTTCTTTTCTCCGTTTTTGATCGAACTTTCATGAAAGCTCATCTGACACATTCCGCACTTGAAGTCGGTCCATATATTCTCGCACTTGCAGAGCTTGGCTCTTTTGAAGCCACCTGGTATCTCATCTGGAAGGTCGCTGGGCTTCTTGACAACTGTGGCCAGACGCCGCGGCTCCTGAGGTCTTGGCACCTTTCGGCCCGTCAGATTGTTGTTGATGTCCCGTTCCCAAATCTCTCCTTCGCGCAGGACAATAGGTCGCCTCTGCAAACTTGGTCTGGACCCCATATTAGACGATGTTCCTTAGCCGTTGCCTATTTTGAAATGGGATATATTCGTAATCACGTGTGAAATATTTTTGACAGCCTCAAGTTCGATAACTTGTTATATCGGCAGGGTTGTAAAGAAAGTATAAGTCTGTTAAGCAATACAGGGTTTGATACTTTATCATCGGGCAGTGTAAACATATTTAGAAATATATCTGGAGTACTTCATTTGATTGGGTCTCCCCATTGTTGCTTATTATGCCTGCAAACTGTCCCTGGCCAGGCTGAACAAATATTTGGACACGCGACCTTTGAACAACCACTTGAGCTGAGTTCCGAATGGAAAGTTGACAGATTTGGACAGGAGTCAGTAAACAGAGGGGCATAAATGTCAGCAAGTCAATGCTGAACAAACAAATGAATGTAAATAAAGCGAAATTACAAAATATTAAATGAAAATTAGTTGTACTTTCAGATCTCTCGCATCACCCATCCCCCTGGAATTCTCAGGGCGAAAAGTGGCTGAAACGCAAGGCATCCTCGTCAGGCTAAATCCCACTTATCCCTGTCGCAGCTGGAAACGGGACACAGTTGGCAGGGCACTAATAAGCAGCCAGTCAATCGGGCAAACTCCAAGAGATGCGGCTATTTTCCGGGCCACCTTCTTATCTATAAATGGCCATAAGCCACGGCCCGAAATGGTTGTCCTTTTCGGTCCTTTTTTTCTGAAAAGTATTTCTGTTACAGTTTTTTCTGGGAGTTTTTTGGTTAGCTCGCCACTTGGTCTATCATTAAGACCCGAATTTCAACACATTTGTACACATAATCCCTTAAGGCTCTTTAAACTTTACACACTTTTCAGATGTCCACCTTCCCCGGCAAAAGGACAGCCAAAACAGGACAAATTTTGCCGGACAAAAAAAAAGGAATCAAAGTAAATCCTTTTTTCCCGCAGACTGTTGAAATAAAAAATTCTTGTCGAAAAGGTTGAAACATCAAGACTAAAAGGCGTCGGCATTATGATGGGTCTTGAGTTTTAATTGAGTGTGTGGCCAAAAAAGGGGTGGTAAGTGGGAAAAAGGATGCCCCAAACTGTGCTAAAACAATTTGCAACGTGTGTGCGTGTGTTTTGTGCCCAATTAGAGTTGCAGCAGCGGTCACTTGAAGGACAGCTGGCTGGCGAAAGCAAAAGTTTCCTCCTACAGCCTGAAACTTTTCCATTTACTCTAAAGTATGAGTAATTGAATCCCACTTCTTGGCCATCATTCTGCCCTCTTCCACAAAAAATGCTAATTATCAGCTTAGGCGCATTTTTCAATTAGGTCTGTCAAAGTTTCGCACAGGAAAGAAATTAATTTAATTAATTCGGAAAACAATTACTGGCAAATGATGTAAGAGGAGGGGCTATTAGCTCGGAGCTCTAAGGATTTTTCCTATTAACTTTACAATATTATGTTTTTTAAGAAGATTGCTTTGGAATATTTTAGACTTTGGAATATTTCAAACTTTTTCAATAGATTTGAATACGAGAACAGCACAGGAAACTGAAATAGAGTAAATATTATTTACGTTTGTAATTGTATCCCCTGAAATGGGTAATCATGACTAATCCAAAGGTGCAGTGTAAAACGAAACGTACTAAATTCGATGATAAAAGAGCCGCCGACTGTGCGACATAATTGCGTTGTCATTTGCCACGGCATATCCTGCCACATCCTGGAACATCCCATTACATACCGGCGCCCCGTAATAGGAGCCGTAATTCACGCCGCAGCATGCCTAATTATAAAATTAGTTATGGCCTGGCGGGCAAACGATGCTGGAAAGTCAATTAAACAAATAACTGCCAAGATTTCCTCCCCCTGGCATCTAGCAACATCCCTCCGCCAGCAATTGATTTATCAGTCGACAATTTGGCGTGCAAACAAAGCGAAAGCCCGTAAAATGATCCATCCACCCAGTCATTCGGCGGCGAAGGAGACTAAGACGGAGGCCTCCGGGCAAAGGGCTCTTATATTGTTGACAGCTCGTCAGCTAATTACACGCCACAATAACTTTAATAACTTTGGAGTCGAGTTGAGGGAGCCACGAGTCCCTCCTGGCATCGTCTTGTATATATTTTGTCATTATCAACACTTCGGCGGGCTAAACATTTTAATTAACTCGATTCGGGCTCTCAGTCATTTGCTCCGCAGTTTATGACTACTTAACTGCTGCTCATTTCGCACTTGCCACACCAGGCCAGCCCAGACCAGGCCTCTTGCTCCTCGAATCGATTTCCGCTTTCATCGCAAAGTGCCAAACAATGTTTCATAATTTTAACGCTTTGCCTGGCGGCATCGTTTCCTGTCTTCCGCTTCCTGCTCCACGCCACTTTCTACTTGCCCCTTGCCACTGTTTTCTCGTTCTGCCACTGCAATCTCTATATCGTTTTTTCTTGCAATTTATGACGCATAAATAAACTGAATTTCAAACTAGTAGCGTCATCTATGCGACTAACGCGGACCAAACAGCCAAAAAAAAGTACTCAAACTCATTAATTTAAACGAGATTTGACGTCCGCTTTGATAAAGCCGCAATTTATATTCGCCAACGTGGCCAATAGAGGTGGCCCGAAAGGAAAGTGCGAGTTGGGGTTATGGGGAGATGGGTGGGCCGGAACCCGGGGGTCGTAGTCTGCAATTGCTCGGCTTAGTTTACGAGAACAATGGCCGGTTTAGTGACATGGCGGGCTGGAAAAAATATGATTCTATATGCAGAGCTCAATTACTGCACCGACAGAAATAAAAACGTTCAACTGTTAATTTATAAGAAAAATGTATAAAAAGTAATTTAATTTAGGAATGGTTGTTTTTCTAAAATCGCACCACAATTTGTATAGATTACGTTTTTATTCGCGCAGTAATCGGACCAAATTGTAATGAGGTAAATAAATAATATTGTTTAGCTTAAGAATTCATAAATTTATATTAAAAACTATAATCTACAATTTGCCAGTGTATTTCTAGTAAAAGGCTAAAAAAGAGTTCTCCACTTATAGCCATAACAAAGGCCAAGTTACCATGTGTGGACTAGCCGGCCAGTGCCATTTTGGCACCGCACTCCATTTGCAAAAGCAATTAATATTTTTTACCTTTTTGTTTTTGGTCTTCCGTCCGGGCCAGTGCCCAATGGCACATAAATTTCAACCGAGTTGTCCTGGCCCTGTTAGCATCTCGGAATCGAGTCAAGAAGCTGGGACCAAAAGCCGAGGTGGCGGGCAAGCCGACTAAAAGGAGGTAAGCCAACAATTTGCATGCATTTAAATGATGGGCGGCAGTGCGGCGGCGGTGAAGACGGATCCAACTGACGGCGAAACTAAACTGGTTGAAGTGTGGCTAGAAGTAAATAAATATTTACGCACATGTGGCCAAAAAATGTGAAATAGACACAACGGCAACAGCATTGGCAAAAGCAGCCGTAGAAGCGAAAGCAAAATCAGAATAGCTCCCACATCAACAACAACGAAAAATGCCAATTTCCAAAGCAAACAAACCAAAGCCAAAAGCAATCAGAACGAGCCGAGTCGAGCGGCTAAAAGTGAAAATCAATTTGTCAAATCGAACAATTGAAACGGGCACGAAAGGATTACACATGCGACCAGGAGGACGAATCGATCCTTTTTTCTTTTTTTTGGGATTGTGCCGCTTTTCGAGAGCCGCCTGTCCATATAAATCAAAATATTTCACATCGCAGCGTAAACAAATTTATTTCAAGGGCCGAGGACCTCGTCAAAGGGTTTGCACTCCTTTGTTGGCATTTTGCTTTACAATTCGTTGCATTCGCCATTAGTTGCGCCAATTAGAATAGTGCGAGCCGAGTTGAGAAATTTGAATTCTGCCACATCATTTAATTTTAAATAATTTAACAAATGCCGCACACCCTTTACCCTGTCGGGGTGTGGAAATTTTTAAATTATTGCACTGAATTGCCAGCGGCTCGACACGTCATTTATTGCAATCGCAACCCCAGAATACTCATCTAAGCCCATCCCATCCAGCTACTCCCCTCCAATTCGATCCCATGCGATCCGATCCGTGTAACACGCGAATTTAAATAATCTTTTGTTGTTGCCTTGCAGCCAAATGATAAATTATTAAATTAGCTGTGGCAGCCGTTTTGCATGTACCTCTCTTTGTATCGTATACTATGGGTGGTGCGATTCACTGGGTGGTGCTTCACTGCGTTGGGATACGAAGGACACAACCGGGAATGAGGACGAGGGCCAGGACTCTGAGGCTGTGATTTGTGAGTGCCTGCACTTAGGCAGAAAACTGCCTTTTGCCTTCGGGTAGTTAAATTGAATTGTCTGGGGACAAGTTTCTAATAGAGTAGAAGGCAGTTGAGAATTGTTCGGCTTGGTGTTGCCGCCCGAGAACATTTTATTTTAAATTGCCGGGCTGGTTTTTGCTAATTTGCCTTTTACATTCAACGACCCAAAATGCACTGAAATAATTCAGTTAAAGAATTGAAGATAGAATTGAAAGAATATTATTGGCGGGAGTCCTCACATTTTCTAAAGAAAACAGAGGTGTCATATTATATATAAGTCGGTATATAAAGAAATATATATTAAATTACCCTAAACTATACTCCTAAAATGCACTAAATGTATACTTAAGGTTTTCTTTCTATTCCTATTTCCTATTTTTAATCCCAGTGTATGCTTCTTTTGGGTCTCTGCACACTTGTTCCCATTTACCATCCGCCAGGACAATTTACAATGTGTTTTGTTCATTATAGAACTATTTCCGTTGACCTCTACGGCTCTACGGCCCACCCCAAAACAGCTCTAGGCGCAAATCAACGCACTCGAATGTGGGCAGCCGCCCGTCGCCTCAGGATCCTGTTTTTGTTTCTGTTTTTCCTGAGCCTCATCCAGATCCTGCTCCCGTTTTTGGCCACATGAAGTTTTTTCAAACAAGGGTTGCTGGATGGATGAGAGCACCCGATTGGGATGCTGCGGCTTCTCCCAGTTGTTGAACCTTTTTTTGTGCCCCCGGGGGGTGGCTAATGAATAGTTCCTGTTGCCCGGAATCGGAGTCCGGCAGTTTTCAAACACATTTGTTGTGAATTACGTTGTTTGTACGAGTGTCGACTTGATGCACATTAATTGATGTCAATATGCAGAGATTTTTTACCCTGCCAGCCGTCGGCAGGGGTTGGGGTAAACAATTTTGTGGATTGCATTTTGGTTGTGTACAAATATTTACACTTTTTATGGGACTCGTACGCACACAAGTTTATGTTCGTGTATATCCTGATAAGGGCATCTGGCGCACTTTTTGTGGCAGAGCCACTTGAGCCGAATATGCAAAGTATTTGCGCATATTAAAAACTAATTTCCAAAGTCAACATGCCGATAAAAACAACAAAGTTCCAGCAAGAGGGTGGCTCCATCCGAGATGGCAGGTACTCAAGACGCACCCCTTTTTGATGGCTGCCAGGGGCGACGAGAAATCTGTGAATGGGTGGGTGGGTGTACCCACAAATTAAGCAAAAGGCACTCGATTGCCGGTACTTCCCCCATCCTTGATCCGAGAAAAAGCAACATGAACAACCAGCAATAATTTAGAAAATATGCTTAGGCGCATTTTAAGGGTTGCTTGCGCCCTTAGCCCTTAAACTCCGAGATCCGGACTGCGGACCAACCAAAATGCGGGCGTCCCTTAGAGGATGCTTTGATTCCGGAGATTTTAAGGGGGTGTGGTTGCGACTGCTCAAACAAAAGCCAAAAGTTATGCCGAAAATGATATTTTTCATTATTAAACACAATAATGTGGTTATTATTTTTATGATTGCGGTTGCCCGCTCCTCTGGCTACTGGGTTCTGGCTCCTGGCTGGCAATTCCTTGGGGAAGGACTGGCGCGCTGCATTCATTCGGTTAGTTTGTTTATGTTGGGCTTGTGGTCTTTGGGGATTTGGGCACGCTTAATTTTAAGTGCCGGGCGAAATGGCGATGAAGGAAAAGCGCAGCATGTAATGAAATATTATGGCTTGACCAGGACGAAAGTGGAAACGAAACGGTTTGCTCTCTTCTGTTTGCCCGGCGGATGGGCGAAACAAAGAAAAACATTTGCGCCAAATGGTTTTTGAGGTAATTAAAGCGGGGAGGCGACAACAGAGATCCGAACGATTCCGTATTCCGTTCTATTTTAAAACATAGACCCCGGCCTTATATCCCCACCACGCCGAGGAAATCTCAGCACGCTCCCAAAGACGAAGAATTATGATCCATGGCAGCAGCCGGATTCGGTTTCGGTTTCTCACGCATTAGCCAACGCCTCTAATAAGGCAATTAATCAATATAATTACCAGCGATTAATCATAAGTCAGCCAGCACCATTCTGATGACAGTTTTGGGCGTTTAGCCGAAACTTTAAAAAACTAAATTGGGACTCGGAGGCAAATAAATCAATGCCTCGCCGCCAGGATATGCTCACTGAACTGTTCGGTAGCGGCGGAAAAAAAATCCATCAATCCCCTTGAACTGTCAAAGCCACAAAGAAGCATCCAACAAATTCCCGTAATCCTTCGCCGACTGCTTCCAATTCGAGAGTTTTTTCGGCTGCTTAAAAATTAAAGAATCTTTTGAAGGCTGCTCGCAGACGACACCCTTTCAATGGCTGTCAACTATGTAGAGCGTGTATGCTTAGCATCTCATTGACCCGTAGAAGCCACAAAAGGATGAAAGCAACTCCGGCTAATCAGTTTAAAACGCTGTCACGGCCGGAGCCGCCCTGTCTGCCTCTATCTTCACTTTCTATCCCTCTTGCAGTGTGTGAGTTGCGGCACATTTTAATTTGTAATACGAGTCGAAATTGGGTGTAACTTAGACACGCTGCCATGCATTTGGGTGTGGATTACAGACAACTATGGATGGCTGACGTGACGCGTTGAAAATCCCACCTGAAGTCGAAATCCGGAGTTGGAGTTCCGCCGAAGAGTCACTGCCTAGGGGTACTACTTGGGATGCAGAACGGATCAAACATCAGACACATGTGTGAAAGTGTGACTAAGTTCAGGGCCTGAGAAAGGATCCTTAAGTCTCAATCATACAATCCGTTTAAAAAGGAAAAGTGGAAACTCAAAATCAAAGAATATAGCAATCCCATGTACCCATAATACACAAAAATATTCCATTAATTTGCCTCCCATCCCGACATCCTTCAGATAGTTGCTGGCTCCATCAATTTTCTTGACCTTTCCTTGCTCCTTCCTTGGGAATTCAATTGAGAAGGAAATCAAATCGAATATCCGCAAATTGCTTTCCAGGGCAAGGAGTTAGTAATCTCTCGATTATGCCATCGCCAAATCCGGAAACTTTAATGACAAACCCAATTTACCAGTGACAGGACAATAAATCACTGGCAAAATGACGCTGTCAAAGACCGAGTGACACGGAGAAAAACAAAGCATAAAAACACAACAAAATAAGAGAAAAAACGCTGAAGGACCCGCAAACAGAGCGATAAAAACAATGCCACAAAACAATTTCCAAGAAGCAAAGGACTCGGAAGTGGAACGGTGGAGGCGAATCCGATGCCAAGCATCCGCATGCTGACCAACATGACTGAGGCGTGAGCTGCCCCTGTCCCACCTCACAGGACCCCCAAGGACAACGCCCATACACGACCACAAGCGCCGGCACATTGATAAAGGTGTGGAAACGTGCGATTTTGTAATTGATACTAAAAAGCCCTTAATTGGCACCTTAACGCTGCTGATGCTCTGACAAATTTCCCCCAAGGACCGAGGACCAGTGACAAGGGCCGTTCCTGGCGTTGACATGCGTGGGTTGGCCAAGGATATATGGGGGTGGGATTAAGCTAGGGATTGGGTTTGGCTTTGGCTCCGGGCTTGAAGGCTAGGGGGTTGGATGGTTGGTAATCGGATGCCTTTTAGGTAATAGAGATGCCGCAATCAAAGGCGTCGAAAATCGGTGCCACATTATGCCGCATAATCATCGTCCTTCGGCCTCATCCACGTCATGTGACCATGTGGAATATCAAATCCCGGCGAAGAACAGTGCCAGAACAAATGGCACTAATCCATAATTGTCTGGCCGCTGGTCAAGTGGGACTTGAGCCAATAAATCTCATCAAACTAATTCGATACGTGGTGGCCGGTACTTGTGTGTGAGTGTGTGCTTTGCCCCTGCAAGGACTTGAGCGGAAGTCCAAGGATACTGCAGCATCCATGGCAGGCAATAGCAGGAAGAGCCACATCCACCCTTGTGGTTTTTGCTACTTGTTAGCCAGCCTGTTGTCATTTGTTAACATTTCATTACATTTATTTCACCGGACACAATTGCAAAGTGGATGAATGGATTTGCCGTTTGATGTCGCTTCGAGGACTCGATGTCCTCGATCTCATCCTCAGGAATCTATTCGTGTGTGTGCGCTCGCACTTATTTGCTCTCAAACCAATTTGTTTTATAATTGAATTTGAAATTGAAGATGACATTCGGTTTCCGATTGTTTGGCGTGTGGTTCATCGGCCGCAGGCCACTCGGCAGGCCACGCCTCCCGTGTCCTGTGCCCCGATGACCCGACCTCAGCTGTCTATGTGTTTGGGTTTTAGGCAAATACATATGCAGGGCTTCCTCTTCTTGCTTAACCAAAAATTCAATTATGTATAAAATTTCACAACCATTTTTGGGATGACTTTCGGAAAAACTCAATTTTCTATTTAATTTGCTTTCAAGTGGCATGGCGGTTGCCGCTCTGGTCACAGGTCGAACTCCCCATTGAGAGCTAGTTCACAAACATATGCGTGCACTTTGACCTCGAGGTGATATTCGCATCGGCAAATATTGTTTGGCACACCGAGTGGTTTTTGGATATTATTCATGCATCATTTGATTTTGCGGCTATTTCGATTGATTTATTCGCATTACCATTTCAAAGGATATGGACATTCAGTGTATTTATTTCGGTGTGAAAATGGCCTGCATTTATTTTAATCGGTTTAACGGCTCTCTGTGGGTCAAGGTGCAACAATGCCATTTAATATGGCCAATATTCAATCATTTGTTTGGAATACATTAAGGTAGGGGCAGCAAAACGAAATACTGAAATTTATTTTTATTGATTTTAAGAATTATATTTAAGGAAAGAGTGTTTTTATCTTTTCTTAGCAATAAATTTGTTTATGGTTATCCCAGTAACTTCCAAATGAATTCCCCAAATACGGGCTGCTATCTCCAGGATCGGGCTCAATCTGAAATTAAAGGCCCATCAAGTGCAATGTGGTCCAAGCCATCGGTCTCAGCCTGTGGCACTGGTGTCACTATGCGGACCAGACACCAAATTAGCATACATACCATAAAGCAAATTTGATTTCTATCAGGACCACCCACAATTCCGCATTCTGTAACCCCCATTGGGCTAAAGAATAGAGGCACTCAGCTGAACGTCAAGCACTTAACCCGCTTTTAGCAATAAAATTAACTTTCCAATGGGGTTTGGGTTGCCGGGAGGACCCGACAGCACGTACAAGTCGAACGTATAGGAAATTAATGGTTTAAGGCAAAAGTGTTTAACAAAATTGGCTGGTGTTGGGCCGAGGGGGCTGTCCTGGAAAAGCAGAGGAAGAAACACTGACATGCACACACGATAAACCATGTAGCCTACTCGGTTGGCAGTAAATTCCCAGCGACTATCTCCGCATTTCACTTTATTGGCGCATAAAAACCGAGTCAAACCGAAATGAATACGGAGAAAAGGAAATCAGCAAAGGGAGGACAGCCAAGGAAGCCAAAGGCAACCCAGATCAGTCTCCGTCCGTATGGATGGCTGTACGTCCGACCAACCGACCATGGAAGCCGGACGGAGTCTTTGCTCTCGGTTCAATTTGAAAGGGAAGCTGTGCTTAAGAAGGCGTGTAATTGAAACATTCAAAAGACAATTTCCAAGTCTTAGCACAGACACACTTAATGGACGCAAAAGACATGGACAAAGTTAAGAAGTGAAATGCGAAAGAAAAATGCCAGCAAGTTCGGGAGGCAGTGCATCCTTGGCTGGGATGGAGGGTTCTGGGGGTGAGTGGCAATCAGGCGTGACCGGGGGTCAAATGGATTGGCATGAAATATTCTTACGTATTCTTACGTCCACTTTTTCTCATCCAGCTGACACCCACTCAGGTCGGCTGAGCCCTTCCTTCCTTTCTTCGCTTCCGCTTTCCGTTTCCCGCTTCCGCTTCCCATTTCCCGAAGGTAGACAATGCGTACGTTAATTAAACAAACAGCCAATAAGATTGATGGCACTTTGATTGAAAAACAATTGATGCAACTGTGCGTACACATTAGCATGATATTGGACGCCTGGTCATCAGAGATGCCGGAGCGTGTGGCTCTTATCAGCTGGCAGGCCAAAAGTTCAGCCCCAGGATGCGAGGTTGGAAGGATGCGTGGAGTTGGTCCAAAGTTCGCATAAATAAAGTCCAATATCAATAGAGACACTTGTGTATGTGTAAGCTGATTGACAGCATTACAGGGTCCGCTTCCGTGATGTTTTAATGGATTTTTGATTTCCACTTGGCCCATCGCTTTCAGGGGTTGTTGCTGGGGTGCACACTTTTTTGCTTCCTTGTTTATCGCTTATGTAAACAGGCCACAGGACGCCACTTGATATCCATGGGATGTTGCAGTTCAATGATAAAAGTCAAGAATGATTTCCACGATACATGTCTTCAAAGGACACAAATTTGCAGTCCTCTTTATACACAACATAAGCATTTAAACACACAAATATATTTAATATAATCGGTGGCGCATACATAGTTCTAATTGAAGTACGTTTAAATATCATATTCCGCTATTTACAAACACACTATGGAGAGTTTACTATAAAAGCCACAATCAAAGGTATAGCTTTTGACACCGCCGAATATTCGTTGACTTTTCTAAAATCCGCCCAACTTTCATGTATAATTCGTAAGCCAAATGTGCCTAATTTCTAGCCAAAAAATGGATTTGTTTGGTTTTCAGTGTGGCGTGTAAAAAATTGGCCAATGCCAAGTCTTTTGTTTGTCATGTCTTTTTGTGGTTCGTATATGGATTTCCTAGTTCACCAACCTGGATGTACGTATAACTGTTTGCATTCATAAGCAAAGTGCCGAAACTTTTTCTACCAAACGCCAAGCGACCTAATAATTCGCAAAGCAATATTGTGACATATATAATATTATGCTGACAGAACTTTAACTTACTAAAACGATAAATACTTTAGACACAAAAAAATATTAACTCACTACAGCATGGTGCTATAACAATCACAAGTACGCCCCTTTTCATCTACAAATATAAGAATCTCTAAAACCTTTCGGATTCATATCATAGTGTTTCCTAATGTGACATCAATGGAAGTGCTTCGTAAAACAAGTTGAATCTATTGCAATCCATTATTATAATAAATATATCACTTTCGTTAATTTATATTAAGTTTATGGGCTTCTTAAAGGGCTATTAATTTGCTTTTGCACTTTTCGGACTCCCACAGTTCTAGCAGATGATCCCGGGAGCTGGGTCCACGTTCTGGAGGAGTGTTCTCACCGGAAGCACTAGTGGGAGATAGGACTCCGGTCTGGAACAAATAAGAATAAGTCTACTGAAATTGTTCTTGATTTAACCAACCTTGGTGGCTATCTTGCGGGGATCCAAATTCATGCCAATGTTCTTGGCCAACTTCGAAAGGGGACTCGTGAGCTGCTTTAGCTTGTTGCCCTCCGGCTGAGTGGGCAGGCCCAACGGCAAGCTAAGATCCCTGGTAGACGCACTGGAAACGCGGCAGGCAAATCGTTACAATTCAAACACCACAGTCTTAGCTTCTAATTATGGTTTATTTTGAGCGTTTTTTGGGCCGAAGGCCAGAGTGTATATGGTTGTGTATAGAGCAGGCACAAATATTTCGATTTTTGTTCAATAATACATGCTAGTCTTAGGTAATCATTATAATAAATACATAGAACACATTGAACGCATAAAAGAAATATAATAATACTTTGAGCTTGAAAGGTATAAAATATAATCCAAGTTATTACGTACATAAATTTACAAATTCTAATAGAAAAAGATTGGCTAATAAACAACAAAAGACGAGAACGAGAATCGAAAACACATCTGCAACCAAAGATCAATTGTAGAATACCGACCTGGACAGAGGCTTCACCCGTTCTTCGTCCTCGTCCGCCTCGAAGGCTTCCTGGGCCTGCACACATATCTGAGGATTGGGCGTTATTGGCCGGATTGCCGGAGCATTTTCCAGTAGGCCTGTGGGCAGGTTTACGTGATCCGTCACCGACGTAATGGAAATACTTAACAGGTCCTCGGGAGTTTTGCACATGCTGTCCTTCTGCTCCAACTGCCGCATTTCGTCGGAGGAGGTCGGCGACTTCTCCTTCTGGCTTCCCATCACAATGCCCACCGAGGGAAGAAACGCGTTTTCATTGTAGTTGGACCTATCCAGGGCTATTTCCACATCGGAGTCCACCTCGGGCTCGTACAAGCTGTTATCGTGCTCCTCAGTGTCTGTGCTACTACCGCTGTTCGAGTTGCGGGGCTTGTGACCGACAGTGAAAACAGTATTTCCTGCCTCCTGCCCCGATTCAATGTCATTCCCTCCAGGCTGACGCATTACCTGTGGGTTAATAGTAGCTGCCAAGTTGCTGGACTGGGCTTGTTGCTCCGAAGCAGAGCTCGAGGGCTTCTTGAAAGTCTGGCCCAGTTTAGAGAACTGCCCGGCTACGTTTGACAGAGCCTTAGAGCTGAGCTGCACCAACTGAGATTCGGAACGGTTTCGCGGCATGCCTCTGGGTACATCAAGGTTGGGCACCTTGCTTTTCCTTCGCTGAAGCACTCCGCCAGTGACAATCCGTACATCCGTATTTCCAGCATTATCAAGAGCAATGCGGAGCATATCCACAATGGATGTCATAGACTCGGTGAGCTCCTCCTGCGTCTTGATTACATAGGCAACGTTATTGAAGAAGCGCAAGTTGGCGGAGCGGAACATGTGAAAATAACCCTCCTGCTCGTCGACTATATAGTTTATTCGCAGACAAAGATGGGCCGGTGCTGATCCCTGGAATATCTTCGGCTGCTGGTGCATGCCCAGCTCTATAAGACGCACAAGAGATAGGTACACCTTCTCAAAACGAACGATCTTATCCAGATGCGAGTCGTACTCGGCCACAATGTAGCAGTCATCGGTGAGCAGCAGTATAGAATCCACCTCGGTTTCGTTGGCATTTCCCGAGCTGTAAAATATTTCTTAAATATTGTTCAATTCAAGCTTTAAGCTTTAAACTAACCTTGGATCAGCGTCGATGAGGCCCCAAGTTCCGACTGGATACTGAGCCGATCCCAGTAGTAGACGACGGCAGTCCTCCACAAGCATCTTGGCGTGTTCAGCGTTTTCGGATGCATCGTTCTCATCCGGCGCCGCTTGACCACCCAGAGCAGTGAGCAATTCCGAGGAGACCTGATTGCCCAACATCAGATCGATGGTGGCCTGCCGATACGAGTCCTTAAAGCGAGCCAAATAATAACTGAAAGATGCAAATATTCATTTAAAATCTAGTGGAAGACTCTAGTGGAAGAAAAATAATAAGCGGATGCTTGGATGATTCATAAAAGGATAAGGCATATATTATATGGGTAGAGTACCTTTTGAGAAATAAGAATCAAAGAATATATAACAATTGGAGCAACTAAAATCTTTAACTGCATGGGCTTGGTTTCTTGGCCGTCAACTCCATCTTTGGATCGCCTTTGAACTGCGCACCTGGTCATGACGACGGATTCGAGCAACTGCAGCTCGGGCCCCAGTACCCCAGGATTATAATAGCCCCCCAGTGGTGGCTTGTATTCGGGGGTGAGAATCTGGATAATGGTGGCCAGCACATCGTCTTCCTGCAGCTCATCGGGCCGCTGCAGCTGGCCCTGCATCAGATCGATGACGCATTGTCGGAACGAGTCGGCAAAGTTTTGAATGAAAAAGCTACGAAGAAGTTGGGCACGTAATTAGCTACGGGTTTGTGCATCGGAAAAAGATAGTATTATTTTATATGGATTTTGTTAGAATAATAATTCTCAAGTTTAAACATTTGGAATACAAAGGTATTTTTGTTATTTTTATGGATAAAAAGCATGCAGGATTAGTAAAAAGATTTTACTAAAAACCAACAAGTGCGATCCAGAGAAATAGAGTGGGAAGACGATAATTAGAAACTAATGACATTTCATGGCTTTTAGACTTGGCATGGTTTGATTGATTAGCAGCCCCAATGACCAGATACTGGGCGAAGACATTATGATCTAGCTATCAACAAATATTGTTGATCTAGGGATTAATTTGGAAATGGGTTCAACAAAATATATGCAAACGTCTGGAGTGATTTACGAACCGATTGGCGGAGTTCATGCCGTCCTTCATCATGCCGCTTATATTTCGCTCGCCAGTTCGGGTGTAATCTCCCTGAGGGTTAAGACAGTTAATGGGGTTTTAAAGGAATTTACTTGTTTGCCAAATACCTTTAAAGCATTTGTTCCCGCATACTGCCGGCTGATAACATCACCATTGTTGGCCCAGAGCAGGCGAAAGGCCGACTTCAGTTTATCAGGAATTGGGGCTTGAGGGATCGAGAGGCCTAATTTGACGAGCTGAGACACCAGGACTGCCTTGGCTATGGCTGTTTGAACTACATTGGTGCGGTCCAGGCAATCCATGCAGTTTACCCGAAACACTGACATCTGATTGCAGAGCATTCCATGCTGATCGCGCCAGTGAAAGCCCATGGCACCAGTTTCAGGGCCCACTGCATCGATCAGGGCAGACACGTTCTCGAAGCGCATACCGCGGCTGAAATTATAGAATGTGATTTGGATTTAGTAAGTAAGCCATTGAAATGGGGTCAAGTAATTACCAGTAATCATGAAAATCGAAAGTTACGTATATTATCTTCTCATTGTTGTACTTAATCACATGCTCTGCATAGGCATCTCCAATTAGCTTCTCCTTTCCGCTCTGCTCCACTAGATTGACGATGCATACGCGACTGTAGATGTCCAACTCCTTGGTGAAGTGTTGCTCGAAGGCCTGCTGCGTTTCGGCCGGTCCGCGATCGAGACGCGGTGGAGGGCGATACTTGTAGCCAGGCTGGCTCCAGTAGATGGGCACAGAGCCCCGTACTTGAGTGAAAGATAATTGATGATGCCTGAACGAAAGTATTTGCTCTGTCTCCACATAGTTCGCGCAGTTCCCCTTCTCATCTACGCCGCGCCTTTTGTAGCTGTTGAATAATTATGATTAGTTTTATTGAACGAGAAAGGCTGGCCACTTTATAATACCGAGTTCCAGCACGATGACGCGATCTCCGCGAAACTAAGGCCAGCGTGAAACACTCATTGCCAATCACACACGGCTCGACTTGCACAAATCCCTGAATGACAGGAAGTATCCAAGTTTTGTCCTGCATATACAAGAGTCATTTGTAAGAAATCAGAGCAATAGACTTCTACGGCACTTACATTCATCTTGAGTAAATCTTCAATCATGTGCATGTTCCAAAAGAATCTTTCATCTGGCTCCGGCTGACTCTCTCCCGGTTTCGTATTGTGGCGCTGCAAGTTGTTGGTTATATCGCAATCAAAGCTAAAGTAAAAACTGTCCGTTTCATCGAAAATCTTGTGAAGCTCCTCCGTGATCCGCCTCTCTATGTTTCGAGGTTCCCGAATTCCCACCGAAGACTTAACCTGCTTTGTTGCCAAAGTCGCCGCTTGCTGGGTGGTGTCTTTAATAGTTTTCCCCGCATTTTTCATGACATCCCATGTCTTGTTCATGCCCTTGAACAGCTTGGTGCTATTCGAGGAGGTGGTCCCTCCACTGGAGGACGCGCTCACATTGTTGTTGTTCGAGGCAGAGTGGGTGGGCGTGGACTGGTTGCTCCTGAGGCGAAAAATTGGGAAATTAAATATTTATAGCTTTGAATAATAAATGGCCGACTTACTTTGAGTGCTTGGTGCAATTGGGCAAGTTAGAGTCGGGTTCCTCGGCACTCAGTATGCATATCGACTTTATTTGATACACCAAATCGGTGGAGTACAGTACCCCCACTGGGATGGCCTCCTTGACCACAACCAAATGAGGTTCGTAGACATTGGGAAGCGAGATGACACCCACAATTCCATGTGTTATGCCTATGCACTCGATATCGTCGACGGAGCTGAGGTCCCAACCTGAAATGGTAATAATCATGGTAAAGTTACAGTAATCATCACCAGGCAAACAAGTACAATTTCCAATGAATTGGACCTTATTTGCTTTTGATTAACGTACGCCCCCCGAACCAGACATATAACTTGCATGGCAAATACTGGCACAATGGCCAAGAACTTGGGCAAACTCAAATAGGTGGAATAAATACCTGAAAAGCTGGGCGGTACAATATTGACCGCCGCCTAATGACGCCCAAGTCTGTAATTTCTCGTTACATATTTGCATCTGGGGCGTTGCGTGTAGCCATATTGGCCCCTTTGGGGTTACGGCTGCTCATTACTGAGCACCCCCTAAACGGCCCCGCCACCAGGCCACTCGCAGCTAAAAACAGGCATGGAGAGTGCCCTTTACATGCCACCTACACACAATGTACGTGCAACCTTGAGCATCCTTGTGAGGTGGATGAGAGCTGGGTGACACAGCTCCCAAGTTACTTTTAAATTGTTAAATTTTATGCTTTAATCTTATCTTAGAACGAACTTATCTGGTTTGCCAGACTGATAGTGCGAACAAAACGTTCTGACCGACTGCTGTTTATCTGTAAGTCCCTAGACCGGAAGATTGGTGGAAGCCATAAATTATGTGAAGTCCACTTTTCATCGTGCGGACAAACAATTTTGGGCAAACAATGAAACTTGTCGGGCGGAGCTACTCCGTTGACCTTGGAACAGATTTATTGGCTGCGTCGGAGAAAGGTTTTTGGAGAAAGGGATCCGGCCACCCCACGGATGATGAGTCACGGACAGTGGTTACTCCTGGGAACCGGCAGGGAAGGTGGAGGGGCTGCAACAGTTATGGAAGTCCGAGGAGTCAATTAAATACGACAGGTTGCGTGTCAGCGACAATGATCCAAGTGTAATAGCTGCGCAATAAACAAGCAATTAGAGGTACGAATCCTGATGGCAGGACATGAATCCGACATTTATTTTATAGAGATTATTAATAGACTCGGTAGGTTGTCAATTGGATAATGCTGGCGGGGTTTCTGGTGTCATTATTTTTAGAATTTTTTGAATCAAACCAGATTCCGCAGAAAGTCCGTATAAGCTTAGTGCGCATTTGGCGGATGATTAAGCATTAGAGACACACAATGACCTTGATACCAAGGAACTGCATTTTTAATGACTGCCACTTCCGGGCTTGTTCCTGGACATTAATCATTTATACGGAAAATCAAACAAACTGAACATCGAGTAAATAAAGATTGAGTAAACTAAGCGTAAACTCAAACTAAAACAACTGAAATTAAGCAAACTACAAGCATATGTATTGGGGTGCTCCGCAATGAAACACCCACCCACATTTGCGACTTTCAAATAACAGGTTAACTTCCTGAGTCACACCACACGATTCACATGAATTAAATCATTTAAAATTTTGCTTTCTACTGATTTATTATAGTTTATATAAACGCAAACTGAATCATTTGCTTTGTTTGCATCTCGTAATATGAGGAAATTACCTGCTTTTATTGCAAACTCCGAGGTCTTGCGATTCCACCAGAGACTCTTGTCCCTTTTCACGAATATGTAGTAGGAATCGGTCTGGAACACCTCCATGGTTACTGATATCCGCGGACTACTATATTTGCGACATTATCCGACTAATTTTTGGTGCAATTGTTTACGAAGCTGAAGACAAGGGTTGCTGATAATATATGAAGATATCGATATCTTTTTTGGTAAATCGGATTTCATATAGGGCTGAATATATCTATATATCGATATTCCATGTATAAAAATGTTATGTCGAAATTAAGACACCGTTATTACATTGTTTGTGCCGCCATCTTACGGGAGAATGTGGTGGCGCCATCTATACGGATTTAACGTACAATGATACAACGGCCAACTTCCATTTCCGATGGCGCCACAATAAATTATTATTTTTTATTTTGCAGATTTTATATAGATTATTAAATGTTCTAAATTCATTTACCCGTCTCCATGAGCTCAGGTGGTCAAGGGTCCCGGTGGTTAATTTATATAAATAATTTCGACTTTAAATATTAAAGTATTAATTGAAATTTAAATATTGATACCTTGAAAAAACCTATAAAAATTTCAGCTCTAAAATTTTTAGAATTGAAAAGTTTTTATATTCAAAATTCCATATCTCAGAATTTATATCCTTTACTGATCCATTTAAATGATTGTGGGCTTTAGTCAGTTTTACCAATATTATCATTTGTTTACCAATTCGTGTCATTATCATCAATCAATTTTGTTGCAGGAAAAGTCTGTGGCCGCAGGCGCTTATGGCAGACATTAAACGGGTTGTAGCCACAATTTTGGCATGGATGAAAAATCGATGGTCCTTGAGACGATTCCTTCCAAGCGTAACAGCATATTTCTTAGGCTCCTTTCTTAGGAAATGAATACTTGTTTTAACCGAATCAAGACCATTTTGTTAATATGCAGATAGAAGGTTTTTCGATGCGGATGTAAATCTAATAAATGGTCCAATCAAATTAGACAGAGGGATGGGAAGATCTTTCAATTTATGACAAATGTTGTGCGCCTTGATGTGAAAACGATGTAGGCACGTTTTAATACGACGTTTGCTCTTTTGAAGAAAACCTGTAAGAGGAAAAAGTTCATTTATTCCTGCGGGGATGAGAGGACACGCGGCCGAGCACTCGTTTTCGATGTTAGATGCTGACGAGCGGCGTTCAGCATCTCTCAGTTAATTATTGTAAGTGGCACGGGCAATAGTTGCTAGTTGCTGAATGTCCTCCAGCACCTGCCTCCCTTGGAATACGGCTGTCTAGCACGGGACGGGACAGTCGGAGGACTGCCTGAACTGCCAAATCAAACGCCCTGCCATAAAGCTAAGCCAGCTCATCATTCACGCAATCCATTCATAAAAAAGATATATGGCAGAGTCACGCAGAAATGCGAGAAGCACTGTAGTTCAAATTGAATTGCAAACAAGCTAATCGATCCTAGGGGAGGGAGTGGATTGTCAGTGGCCGTGGCAAGGACAGGGGCGTGTACCAGGATGTACGCACGTTCCGACTTGGTCCTGCTGCTGCCTGGTGCTTGGGGAATATGAATTTATATCTTTTAATCTGCGACAGCAGCAATGACTCTCTCCCAGCTCTGGCCCTGGCCCTGGTCTCTGGCAAAAATAAAAGTGAAATTAAGGACGCAGGACATATTTCAACAAAGCGGCATTCAGATACCGCACTCTGTTCATTGTCCATGTCAAGTGGGCCTTCGGGGGTGTGAAGTGGCAAAGTTCACGAAACTGGGGTTGAAGCGCACTGACTGACGTCCTTGTAATTGCATTAAAATGCAATTCGAATTGCCCGTCGACAGTCGAACGGTCGAATTTGACTTTTCCCAGGCCACTTTGGCCAGCCAGTTGCCAGTCGGAAGTTGTGAGCTGGCAATTTTCGAATCGCTGAATTCCATTGAGTGTAGGTGTCACCATGTAGACATCCCTACCCGAAGGTCCCTACCTCTAGGGATCTGCGTAAACTGTATTGATAGCTGCCTTCAACGCACTTCCCATTGCCTTGTGGCTCGGATCCGATTGAGGTGACTGCCCGAGGACATGTTGAAAGAACGATGTGGCTAGGGGACAATCATGCAGGGAAAGAGACTCATATATAATATGACATTTTTTGGTTTTATTTAAAGAAAAACAATTTTCATTTAATAATATAATATTTATTATAAGTTTCCAAGTAACAGTATCCATGATCAGGGTGAATAGCGACTCCTACACAAAATTTCCCAGGCCTTGGCTAATTCAAACATATCGTTTTTATTTGAGTAGCATCTGTTATCTTCGATCACTCCTGGGATGTAGTTTTATCTCCTGAGAAAGTCTCGGCACTTGCTACTACACAAAGCAGAAAAACAGGAGCCACTACAACTAAGTACATGCCATCCGCCCAACCCCCTTTCCACAGTGAAACACTCAACACCGACAAAAGCGGATAACAATTATATTAAACAGCAGGCAAAACAACATTGACTCTGGATTTGTAACAGGATACGCGTGTAACCACGAAATGGCGAGGCTGGCTAGCAGGATGGGAGAAACGAACAGCAGCAATCGCAACAACGACAAAACACCCTTTCAATTAAATATTTGAAAACAACATTCGGCAATTATACAATTGACACCAGCCGAAGGGTGGTTGCACCACCCCAGGAATCTCTCCGGGTCCGCCTGTTCCGAATACAACTTCATCAATTTGAAATGTTGCCAAACGCGTGACTTGAAGGCACACGCGTCAATTTTCCGGCGGGATCGGTGCGGGGATCCCTGAGGCCGCAGGGATTTGAATAGCCCAAAAAGGCAGGCAGTCAGCCAGTCAGGCTCATAAACAACATCAACAACAAGGACAAGTTGTGCGCGTTTAACATTAGTCAACATGAACCTGCCACCTTGCCTCCCTTGCTTGACTTTCCACCTTCCAAAGTGTCGTACGGTGCCTTTTTGTACATTTGCTGGTTTTTTCAGCTTTTTTATTGCCGCCCCATTCGTTTGTCGTTTACTTTTACGGCCAACATTTATTTGGCCAGAGAAATCAGTGAATGCTTCGGCCACCCCCGACTGGGGTTAGATATTTTAATATGCATCTGGGAGAAATTTGGCCGGTGCAGTTCATCCGACACCATCCAAATGAGGTTCTTTTCGTTTCAATTTGCCAGCGGACTTCCCTCACAAATGCGTGAAAATTTGAGAGGCCAAACAGGCAGCCTGTTGATGTGATTGGGGCAATCCCTGCGAAGGCGGATGGAGACTGGTTTGTGGGTTGGTGGGTGTTGGGTGGCAGGAATTTTGGGGTATGGATAATTTAGGAGTTTTTTGGTGGAGGTTTATTTTGGGTAAAAGTTGTAAATAGGATTATGGGAGGTGGGTGTGGGAATTTGTGTTGGGAAATTTTATTTGGGGATTGGAAGGGGGGGGGGGGAGTTGTTTTTTTATTTGGAAAAGAGTGGGAAGGGTTTTGGGTATAGGGGTAAGGTGAAAATGTTTTTTGTTTTAGGAATTAGGGTTGGTTGGAGGTATTTTGTTTGGGAGGATAGGGGGGAGGATAGGATTGGGGTTGTAAGTTTTGGATGATTGGAGGTTTAGGTAGAGTGTTTATTGGGAAGGTTGAGGGGGTTTAAGTAGGGTGGGGAGGGGTATGTTAAGAGGAAAGGTTAATGGGTTGGGAAGGTAATTGGGTTTATATGATTGGTTGGTTTGGGGGAAATGGGGGGGGGGGGTGGGAAAAGGGGGAGATTGTTTAGTATTGAGGTGGATTGGGAATAGAATGTTAGAGTTTGGTTGATTATGTTTTTTTTAATGTAGGGGATTTGTGGTGGTGGAAATGTGGTGTAGGTGGGGGGAGTGGGGCGATATTTGGGTTTGGGGGGAGTAATGTAGAGTGATAGGATGAGAAGTATGGTGAAATGAATTGGAAGGGGGGGGGGGGGGGGGGGGGGTGGGGGGGGTGAGTTTTGTGTGTTCGGCAATAAATACCAAAATAATTCTATCAGAGCCATACGACCGTACGTGCAAGGTTCAACCATCCTGTTGACATTTGTGGGTTGGGTTGGGCTGGTGTAAAATAAAAAAAGGAACTCACCCACCCCAAATCCCATTCCTGCTTCAGGGCTGACCATCGAGCACAGATCTGGCACTTTACACTGTTTTTATTTGCTGGTGATGTGATTTTGCACTCAATTGAAAATAAATTCTATTAAACTTTCATGACAAACTCAGATACATGGCTTGGCACTCCGTTAGCCTTGACCACCTATTGAACACTCATCAGTTTTCGAAATTCGAATGATGTGTAAACGTTTAAAATGTCCTTTTAAAATTGTGAACATATTGAAAATGTATTTTTGTTATTTCCAGAAGTATTTTTGATTATTTTTATGGAAAAATCTACTTAGAAAAGTTTGTGCAGGGGTTCAGCTTTTTTCTTTGCCGGTGTCAGAAATAATTCGTCCTTTGATAAGGGTTAGAAAATTAACTCAGTTGACAAGTAACAGAACTTGGCTTTAGCATATTGTTTTCAAGATTTTGATTTGAAGTAAGTGCTGATTACGGTACTGTGTCTTTGATCTGTGTTTTAGAATTTAAGAATTCAATTAAGTTTACTCTAACGCTCTAACATGATAATATCTAAATCGTTTTGTGAGCTTTGAAAATATAACAAAAACTATGGCAAACGAATTGTCTACTTTAACGGACAGGCTAATGACAAGTTTAATCATTAGTTTTCAGCACAAATGAGGCTAGCTGCCATTAGGGTGCTGTTAGGTGAGGGTCGTTCCCCGGAACACCGATACCACTCTATATGTACATGGTGGTGTACTCCACCGAGGGGGTTCATCGTGATTAGCGCACTCCATTTACTCCATTTTTAAACTCATTTAGCGGTGGGTCAGTGTGTAGTATTTTAATAGGCGTCTATATACCAAGGTATATATGAACACACGTGAATAGAGGGAGAAAATTTTAACGGGGAGAGTGGGAGACGACTAATGACAGTTGGCAGCGAACAATGGCCGCCCTGTTTCTTTTTTATAACCGCACTCATATTGCGGGGAAACAAGCTCGTACGTTAGTTAAAATTGTTTTCTTTATGACGTTTTTATGACTGCCGTGTGCAGGCTGGGGCAAGCTGACAGTTCGCCATAATTAGAGAACCCCCGAGGCCCATACATGTATTTTACCTTTACGGCGAGATAGCGACTCATATTTAATTTAAATGTCCCCACGATGGCCGCTAATTATTCGCTGTCACTGTGCGCACAGTGCATCCGGCGAGTGAATACCCAGAATGACTGAATAACTGACTGACAGACGGACAGCGAACTGTCCAACTTGTTGTCAACTCTTTTGTGGCCTTAACTCGAAAATTGCTGCCACAATTGAAATGATGAAAAACTAATTTGAAAAATTGTGTTTAGCTTTGTGGTTCAGTTCTAGTATTTAGCTCCCGTTTCAGCTTCATGTAGCCTCCTTTTCTGTCGCTCCATTGGCGGAGAGCTTAATCCTTTTCAATCTTTCCATAATCCAAATTGACACGTATGTACATGTGCAGACGTACTTCTCCCGAAGTCCTGTCTCGCATCTGTAGCTCTATCTGGGCTGTATCTGTATCTGGCGGCTGACCGGCTTGTTGACCAACCGCATTCTGTTCGGGCTGTTCGTTTGTATTTTTCATACTCGCATCCACTTTTTTGACTGACACTCGCCCGGTCACCCCCCGGTCACTTCCAATTTGTCTTTCTTTTTCAGGGGATTTCGCCTCCGAAAACTTTTGATGCACTGACTTGGCTTGCCTTGGCCATTGCCCGGCCATCCAATTGTCCAGTTGTCCGGAATCGACCCATATCCGTGAGCGTTTCCAAACCCAATTCCAATCCTCACCCGAGTCCCAAGCCGAAGTCATTTCATGTTGTATTACACTAAATGGACACAAATAGATTGGAGGCTGTTCGGCCTCCAACCATACGCCTGTCCGCAACTTTGCTCAATAATCAATCAAACCTGGAGTATTGGATTTTGGAACTGGAACCTGGAACCCGAGGCATCCGACGACGCAGTGGCCAATTAGAGCCAACCCCACATGCAATGCCACACAATCGATGGGGCCAAGGATTCAAACGAATCGAGCTGAAAGATCTGAAGGGGGGGATTATCCTCATTACATACAAATTTGATTCGTTCGTTGGCCGCTGGCCACAAAGAAATAAACCTCAGATTGTCCAATTAAACGCAATTTATGCGGATTTCCAAGTAGCCCAGTTTTAAATTGAGAGCACGCACTCAGAAAAATTCAATTACTTTAATATATTGCAGGATTTGAAGAAGATAATTAAAAATAAATACATGATAAAATTAATTGAACCTATGTTTTTTGATTAATTTTTAAGGAAACAACATATTAATTTATTAAAATTGCACTATTTACAGAACATGTCAGGCACTACATGTTTTCATGTAGTTTGTTTCTTTAAAAAATTCGAAGTGCTTTTTAATATCACACATTTTTTCCAAGTGTAACTATAGCTGCGGCAAAGGGCCAAATTAAAAAGGTGTCTCTGCTGAAGTTCAAATAAACAGCGTTTGATCGGCCCGGCGTCTGCAACTTTGTTTTTGGGCGCCGTCTTTCAACTCTGTTTTGCCGAAAATCGTTTACTTCCGCACAGGCGGCCACCGACTACCGACCACCGGCCAACTTGTAGGAGTTAAGTTAAGGTCCTCTTCAATTCGGGACCGGGACCGATCTCAGCGCTAATGTGACAGCGGGCAACACTTTAGAGGCGGCCCAAGTTTGGCCCTAACTATAAGGCTACCTGTCCAGCGGCGCCTGTTTGTTTTGCCTTCAGCACAAAAACACGTAATATATTTATAATGAATGGCCTCGGGCTATTCGCCAGCTAATTGTTGTTAGTTTTTCGTGGACCGAGCATATGGCGGATATTTTTTGGTAGCCGAATCATTAGCACGTCGAAAGGTATCCGCTTAAATTGCAAGTTCCTATCTAAATTGGTCTACACGATAGAAACGCCTCTGGCCTGTCAATACCTATCTATAAATCATCTTCCTCGGATAGTTTTCACTATTTAAGGGTTGCAACAACACCTTTTATGTTTGAACCCAAGCGGAAACGCTATGAAATTTCTTCTACTTCAGATTTGTTTTGTTATGGGTAAGCTTGAGCATTAAACGGAGTTTTTTTAGAAATAAAAAATTTTTCCGAAGGATAACCTTCAAAAGTAGGGAACAAGCACGAAAGGACCTTATGGCCCACAGGGAAGGCAATATTCATCCGATTCTTAAGCGGAATACCTTAAACGATTTGTACATCGATTCGCCATCAATCTGCATCAAAATCTAGAAACAAAATATTTTTTCGATTTTCTCCCAAATTTTCTGGGGGATACCCTTCAAAAGTGGGGAACTTGCAGGAGAGGACCTTAAGGCCCACAGAGAAGGCCATATCTCTGCCGATATATATCCGATTCTTAAGCGGAATACCTTAAACGATTTGTACATCAATTCTCCATCAATCTGCATCAAAATCTAGAAACAAAATATTTTTTAGATTTTCTCCCAAATTTTCTGGGGGATACCCTTCAAAAGTGGGGAACATGCAAGAAAGCACCTTATGGCCCACGGTGAAGGCCATATCTCTGCCGATATATATGCGATTCTTAAGCGGAATACCTTAAACGATTTGTACATCGATTCTCCATCAATCTGCATCAAAATCTAGAAACAAAATATTTTTTCGATTTTCTCCCAAATTTTCTGGAGGATACCCTTCAAAAGTGGGGAACTTGCAGGAGAGGACCTTATGGCCCACAGAGAAGGCCATATCTCTGCCGATATATATCTGATTCTTAAGCGGAATACCTTAAACGATTTGTACATCAATTCTCCATCAATCTGCATCAAAATCTAGAAACAAAATATTTTTTAGATTTTCTCCCAAATTTTCTGGGGGATACCCTTCAAAAGTGGGGAACATGCAAGAAAGCACCTTATGGCCCACGGTGAAGGCCATATCTCTGCCGATATATATCCGATTCTTAAGCGGAATACCTTAAACGATTTTTACATCGACTCTCCATCAATCTGCATCAAAATCTAGAAACAAAATATTTTTTTGATTTTCTCCCAAATTTTCTGGAGGATACCCTTCAAAAGTGGGGAACATGCAAGGAAGCACCTTATGGCCCACGGAGAAGGCCATATCTCTGCCGATATATATCGATTCTTAAGCGGAATACCTTAAACGATTTGTACATCGACTCTCCATCAATCTGCATCAAAATCTAGAAACAAAATATTTTTTCGATTTTCTCCCAAATTTTCTGGAGGATACCCTTCAAAAGTGGGGAACTTGCAGGAGAGGACCTTATGGCCCACAGAGAAGGCCATATCTCTGCCGATATATATCTGATTCTTAAGCGGAATACCTTAAACGATTTGTACATCGACTCTCCATCAATCTGCATCAAAATCTAGAAACAAAATATTTTTTCGATTTTCTCCCAAATTTTCTGGAGGATACCCTTCAAAAGTGGGGAACATGCAAGGAAGCACCTTATGGCCCACGGAGAAGGCCATATCTCTGCCGATACATATCCGATTCTTAAGCGGAATACCTTAAACGATTTGTACATCGACTCTCCATCAATCTGCATCAAAATCTAGAAACAAAATATTTTTTAGATTTTCTCCCAAATTTTCTGGGGGATACCCTTCAAAAGTGGGGAACATGCAAGAAAGCACCTTATGGCCCACGGTGAAGGCCATATCTCTGCCGATATATATGCGATTCTTAAGCGGAATACCTTAAACGATTTGTACATCGATTCTCCATCAATCTGCATCAAAATCTAGAAACAAAATATTTTTTCGATTTTCTCCCAAATTTTCTGGAGGATACCCTTCAAAAGTGGGGAACTTGCAGGAGAGGACCTTATGGCCCACAGAGAAGGCCATATCTCTGCCGATATATATCCGATTCTTAAGCGGAATACCTTAAACGATTTGTACATCGATTCTCCATCAATCTGCATAAAAATCTAGAAACAAAATATTTTTTCGATTTTCTCCCAAATTTTCTGAAGGATACCCTTCGAAAGTGGGGAACTTGCAAGGGAGGACCTTATGGCCCACGGAGAAGGCCATATCTTTGCCGATATATATCCGATTCTTAAGCGGATACCTTAAACGATTTGTGCATTGATTGTCCATCAAACTGCCTCAAAATCTTAAAACAAAATATTTTGAAATTTTTTTCTTAAATTTTCCCTTTAAAAATGGGGAACCTTGAGGAAAGGACCATATGGCCCACAGAGATGTACTATATTGATCCGATATTTAAGTGGAATACCTTAATTAAAAAAAAACAATCGTTCTTTATATTCTTTGATTTTGTAATGTGTTTATTTTCATTGCTTTTCTTGTTTAAGCTTCAATGATCATACATATGTTTAGGGTTCATAATTTATAATACTAAGTAATGCCAGTTGACTTAAGCCTAGAGACAAATATTACAATTACAATACATTACAATCGATACATAATTTTGTATATTAAATATATTATTCTAGGCGCGGCTTCGCAGCTCACTGCGACCTTTTGAGATGCGTTTTGCCGTCGATTGAACTTTTTGAACAATAACTTAGAGTCTAAATGCAGCACTACGAAAACACACAAAACAGAAATTCGAAAGTCTACACAAACTTAAAGCGCTAGTCCAGGACCTCAAACTCCTGGTTCTGGGTTAAGTAAGCGTCTCTACCGAGTAAAGCTACGTATTTACAGGTGGGAGTCGGGAGCCTTCTTTCCTCTGCTCTTTCTCCTATGTACAGTGCGAACAGTCGTCTGTTCGAGTGTTCACTGTTTATGCTCCTCGAACTACAGATGTATGTACAAAGCGAAGTGTATCACAAATAAACCAGCTGCCGCCCACATGTCGGTCCGTCCGGCGATTAGCATCCCGCTGCATGGGACGCTTCCGCCCAGGGCTGCAGTCCATGGAGCGCCGCCAGAGGCGCCCCATTCACACCCCCCTGGGTGCTGAGGGGCGCTGACGGAGGGGCAAAGCCCTTGCTAATAGCTTCCGCCTGAAGGGAGAGCATCAGCCTGTTGGCAGCCTGCCGTTCCGCTTCTCGCTCTTCGGCTGTCTGACGTCTGAAAAGAAAAGGAAGGTCAGAAAAATTACAATATTTCTATTTTTCTAAGTATAATATATTGGCTGTATTGTTTCATACAGCTATGATTCCCATTGAGCTTAATTATTTCATCGTTAAATGTGAACCGAATTCGAAGCTACATAAAGTTCTGGGCTATTAAATCCATCAGCCGGCAATCGATGTGAATGATGACATTTAGTCTTATCTGTTTAAGAGTATCGCTTAATGTACATATTCATTATGGAAAATCAATTTGCGAGAAACTCATTTCGGGCTCTGACGTTTGTTGGGTGGGGAGTGGCTCAGAAGCTCATCAAGTCATTATGTGGGCGGCCGATTAAGACCATTTAAAACTAATCAAATCAAATATGCTGACTGCCACACAGGTCCAATCAGCATTTATCTCTGTGCAATGGTCTTGTTTTTATGGAAAATTAATTTCGTGCCGAGTGGAGCTGCGTAAAATTGCATTTTAAATGTTTTGTGCTTAAAAGGGATTTGTGCCCACCCCCCGAAACTCGGTCGATTGTGCCCTGCCAACTGATAAATTATTTACTAGCACATTGCATTGCAGATGCAGTTGTCCTTCAGTTTCGATTCGACTTCCCTCCCCCGCGTTTGCGCAGCATTTTGCTCTAATTGTGGCCATGGAGCTGGATCTGCCACTACCACCACCACTGGTTGAAAATTGCCACCACCATCGCATTTAGGAAGCTCCAACCACCCCCGCACAGCTAAGGGATGTTTGTGCGCCATCTTGAATATTTCATGAGCTAATGAAGTTCTTATGTTGCCATCTGAATAGCAGGTAGGAAAGAGTTTCTCGTATCATAACCACAACTACCACGCACATATCAAAATTATTGTTTAATATGCTTTCATTAAGGTTTTCATCAGCAATGTCATCGTTCAAACTACGGTCTCATAAGCAGCAAGCGAGCCCATTAAAAATGCATTAGTCTGGGTATTTAGTGCAAACTTTGGGCCCACAAATTGGAATAACTAACATGGGTACCCAGTTGCCCCACTAAAGGATATTTCACATGAGCCCACTCCCGAATTATTTCCGAAACCAACTCCTTTCGGCGACGTAACAATTCAATTGTCTGTTTTTTGGCAGAAAGTGAGTTATTAGACGCCTTGCTTTTACTTTTTCACCTTTTTGCCCTCAAGCTGGGATAGCTGGCTCTATCGGGCAGCATTTTTAACAGCTACCGCATGAAAAATTCAACGAAAATTGATTAAAAACTCCAAAACGGCGAAGCAAACAAACGAAAGTGGCTCTGTGCCGGCGAGTGCGAGTGTGTGCGAGTTTAATTTGCTCTTTGGGTCTGAGACACGATTGTAATTTATCTCCAGTCACGGAGCTGGGAAATGCTACAAACGCTTTACAAATGTTAAATGTTGGTCTCTTGGCGCCATCGCGTTGATGTGGAAAGTTTTTGTTGCCATCCGAGATAAGTAATGGCCGGGCATTAGCCTAAAATGTTTATTAAAGCTCGGCACATAAATTTTCCAGTACTCCCCCGCCGCCATCGCCGTTCATTTTCCCACTTACCAGAAACAGGGCTTAAAACTGTCTCTGGCAACTGGCAGTTCGGGTAATTAAAATCATTTCACACACTACACGCAAACGATGTCGGCAAGTCGAGAGCCTGGTTTCCTGGTCGAAAAAAGGTCCTGCGGTAATTATCTTTCAAGACATAACAATTTAGTCAGGCCATTAATTGACTGCCCAAGGCGGCCAAGGAGCTTTCCAAAGCCCCCAAGGATCCCGAGGGACTGGCCGACCGCAAACTTGAAGATTTCCCCCGCAGGACACGTGCCGAAGCGTCGGCCTAAAGAAGACTCCAAGTTAATTTACAAATGGCTCTAGCCATTGTAATTAATTTTATTTGATTTTTCGGCAACGGGCGGCAAAAACTTTGCTTTCAGTCAAATTGATTTTGGCTCTGTGGCTAAAGTTTTGCCTAGCATGTGTGTAAATTTTTAATTAGCCAGCTATCAGCAAGGAAAGTTTTGCATATGTCAGGCAATTAATATAAAGTGAGTTACTCACTAGGTTTTCCCAAGGTTTTTCCCAAGAAAAGATGTTAGATGTGAGATGGCTCGGATTTTTGGGATGATAAATGAGCGTGTAATTAAAAAGGGTTTTAGCGGAAACTTGATTTATGGCATAGAAACTAATTGAATTATGTACCCCAGAAAAGGGCGAAAAAGAGCTTCACCAACAGCCAGACAAAACTCAGACTTGGCCATTTGTTCTAGCCCAGGAAAAAAACGGACTTCCACAGGGATTCAACGCCAGAAAGTATGCTTCAAATATCCACAATTGTTCTTTCCTCTGTTTTATATCTTTATTTGTGTCTGTATCTGTATCTGCTTTGTGTCTGGATCTGGGGTTCGTCTGTTTTTCTTTCTATTTTTTTTTGCTAAACACATTGTTAGACACTGACAGGCAACAAGAGTTCATTCATTTGGCCGCGCAATTTGTTATTAATTATTGATGGAAAGTTGTTGGTGTTTCAATTCAGTAGAATCGTTCGAAAGACACTCAATAACAATACTCGTAATGAGGCAGTTGCCATGTCGCCAAACACGTTGCTATTTATTAGGAATTGGCAAAGCAACGACTTTATGCAATCGCTTCGTACATAAGTTGCTTAATGGGCATCGCACATACGCCATGTTGGACAGGGCTAATTATTCAAATTACTTGCAAATGCAGCGCAGTGTGCATTAAGGCAATTATGTGAACACATTACACATACCCTGGATATTTACGAGTTATGCTAACTCGTAATCATGGCGCTGCTATAATGTGCCATTGCCATTTCACTTAACCGCAAACGAGCCGTGGCCGAGGCAGTTGCCGTTAACAAAATTGCGTTTTACATCATTAATTTTTACGAGCTGGAATAGGCCCAAAATGGCTGATAAGCCGACTGCCGAGAGGACTGCCCCGTTTGCCTCGACAACTGGGCCTGCTAAGCGGCAATTAACGCGTCTTGGCCGCCTCAGCGCCCTGTTCCCTTTCTCCTGAGAAAAGTTTGAAACTCCCGTCCATTTAGCCGCCATTTGCCATCATTATTATTATGATCGTGGGTAATCGCTTATGAATTCATCCCGCCCTGCCATCTAAATTCGTCGGCACAAATTATTCCATATCCGAATACTTTTAGTTGGCAGTAATAAAATAGAAAACAATTTGCCGCACGCAAGCACCCCCTTAACGCATCAATGCCCCACCAAATTAGTCAGTTCCACCAAGTTCCAATGAGTACACGTATTTACTAACATATCCATATATTTACTTATCCAAACAACTTTCGTTGGGGGCCTTATAAATCAAATTTGTAATTGCCGTCTGACAGCTAGTTCTAGATGCGTGTTAAGTTGAAGCCTCTACACGGCAGCCTACACTGAATATGCAAATCCTAATAACACGATATGTAAATTAACTCTTCAGTGAAAGAAATAAATGAAATATATGGAATTTTATACAATTAGTATTATTCTCTCTTCTCTTCTCATTGAATAATATTTAATGATTTTCCAAAGACTTTTTTTAACTAAAACTTTTCTTGAACATTTATTTTGTTTCAAAAGAACCCCTTTTAAGCTATTTTTATTTATAGAAAAAAACGGTGCCTATTAGCTTAACAAGAGCAAACTTAGTGGTTACAAAGTGTAACTACCCCTCAGGTAAGCCCCATAAATACGCTCCCCTGTCTTTGGGGCTGCGAGTGCTGCTCATTTAATGTTCTCATGAATTTTTTATAAGCCATTTACTCCCTGTTTAAGCCAGAAACTTCAGTCTAGTTGGGGTATATCATAAAAACCATTTTCTTTGTTGGCTCTTACAATCCAGATTAAAAATTGTAAATTGAATTCTTTCAATATTTTTATTTAAATATAAAAAATATTTAAAATCTATGTACGATTTTTCTAACCAAGACATCTATCCAATTTTAATATGAATACCATTTTCTAGAGCACTTAGAAGTCGGTTATTCCTTTTTTAGCGCTTTTCCTTATTTTTCTTTTTAACAAAAAGCCTTTTGTGCATATTGTAGTTTAAAACAGCACGGAAAAGACAAAAAAAGGCAGAAATGCGGGGAGCATAGAAGAGGGTAAGTGTCAAGCTGTCAGCACTTCCAAAGTTAAAAAAATGGGAACGAGGGATGAGCATGGGTATTGATTTTTTGCCTCAAGCTCAGCTGGGGGCTTGAAACCTCTGGTCGGAGGGGAACGAAAACTCACCTCCACTTGGTGCGTCGATTCTGGAACCACGTCTTCACCTGGGCATCGGTCATTTTGAGACCCCGAGCCAGAGCCGCTCGCTCGGCGGAGGCTAGATACTTTTGCTTGTGGAATCGCTTTTCCAGCTCGGCCACCTGGATTCGGGTGAAGGAGGTGCGCGGCTTTTTTCGCTTTGGCGGCGTGCGATTCTGGTAGGGATGTCCGATCCTTCGGGCAATGGGAAAGGCAGCTGTAATGAGGGATAAATATAAGTACTATTAATCTGCTGGCTCTCCTCTTCATAAAAAAACACTTATGCCTATTATTTCTTTACTGTAGTTTTATGTATGTTATGTATAGAAAAACATCGCTACCAAGCGCATCCCCTCAATGCGGTGTGTGTCCTGGCGGGCAATTAGCAAACAATAAATTCCTAGATAACTGGCCATTTCCGAAACCGCTTCCGGAGTTGAGTGGCGGCACCTGTGCCACAGCATTTAGAGTACTTAGCGCTCCACGTTACTTGATGGCTGGTACCTGCTACCCAATACCGAATACCCAGTACCTGTTACCTGGCCCTCCCGCTGGGAAATCAATTTAGAGGCCGCTGACTCGTTGGCCAGCGCCTTGCCTAATTGCCGGGCCTTGAGGTTTCGGGTCTAGCGGTCTGTCCATAGGAACCGCTTATCAGAGCGCCTTGTAGACAAAGCACGCGACATCAATTTGGTCTGGGCTGAGTCATAAAGTCGCGCTCTTAGGACGCGTAAGTGACCCAGTGTCCGGATCCGGATCCGAGTCCGAATCGGATTCCCAGTCTGGATCTCGACCAAAAACGGTGGCTGAGCCTGCACTGGCGCTGAACCTTTTAAAATTCCTGCCAGTCGCCTGTGTGTGTGCTTTGTTGTTTATTGGGTGCGATAAGGCGGGCAACAAAATATTGAGGCAATCTCGCCAACAGCAACACCAACGACGAAGCCAACACCAACGACAATTAGGAAACCGGCTTAAAGACTGAACACGCTGCAGGGGTCAAGCGAAAAATTAAGCGAAGTCTCGTGAATTTCTCTGAGAAATTGGCTAGCTGTCATGCCTTTAGAGAAATTCGCTAAAACAAAAAGAGCTTGCTTAAAATGTGTCATGCGTATTCAAAATTATAAACCCAATTTAGCGAATGAACAAGTCAAATAAAATGTTGATTAAATGGATGAGCAGACCCCAGCTTCAATGTAAAATGCTTGCATTTTTAATTAGATTTAAAAAGATGAATGCAACATTCATATTATCCATTTGAATGATTTTATAGATTTATTTTACACATTTCCAAAACTAATAAAAGCGCGGCAATAAAAGCACGGCTATAATAATTTACTAGAGCATAAATGTCGAATAATTTACAGGTCCAAATTGCTTTGGCCCCAATGCTACTCAATGGTACCCCCGTAAAACTTTCTAAAATATGAAAACCTCTTTATCGACTTTAACTAGGCCCAACTCCCTTCGGAAATTGGCTTTAGAAAATGGCGCGGGGCTGTCAGGAGCCATCAAATGGCAGCGAATGTATGGCGGGTGTTAAGCTGACAAATCATGCTTCTTATTGCCAACATTCACGGGAACCCTTTTTCGCTGTTTTTTTTTCCGGTCGCAGGCATAAATTTCCAATGGCTTTTGGGGTCATGTGGGTTGCCGATCATTTGAATATTTCAGGCAATATCAATTTCAATAAAAAGCCATTTATCGCACCACATAAGCAGCATCCTTATGATTTTCCCGCACACAGGCGTGGGTATCCTTTAAGGATATCCCGGCTTAGAGGGAGGAATAAGGCGCATAAGCATAATTTTATAGCTTTACCGGCATACGCCTGTTCAGCCACGTTTATTTATGATGTTTTGGCTCAAGCTCACATAAGTATCTCGCAGATACACATTCCCCGGCGGTGTGCGTGTGTGGTTGTGGCCAAGACGCCTCGCCAGAAATACGTAAAATAAGCAAAAAGCTTTTAGCATGCATTATTGATGGCGGCCTGTGGCTCGGCCTGGTTTTCCACCCTTTTATCCCCGTCTTGGCTTTTTAAGGAGCTGCTACACTTTGACCTTTGCTACTGATTTGCCACAAAACTATGTAGTTAGTAAGCTTTTTAGATACAATTTAGCAGAGTGCAAATAAGATTTTAGGTGAAACGAATTTTCGAATCAACTGAAAGCCATATTGCTTCACTTTCCTATCTCTAATTCCTTGGACATTACTCCAAATTCGTGTGGGCAATTGTCGTGACAAAAGCCCAACTCCCATTTGGATTATTATGGCTGTTATGAAACTGCATTAGGGGCCAGCCTGGCCGAAAAGTAATTGGCGCCTGCTGCGATGTTGTTTCCAAAAAATAACGAAAATTAACATGCAATGGTTATTAATCATATGGCGCTAAGAGCTCTGGCAGGGGAAATAGAAGGGAATTAAAGGGCAGGGGCTCGGAACTGAAGCCTGGTGGACGCTCGTTTGTCTTGTTAATGAAAAAAGCCAAGGCGCCAGCTTATCAGCCACAAGGCAAGCGACACAATAAACACAACAAGAGACAGACGACGAAGACTTCGACGAAGATGTTGACAAAACGAAACGGACCGAAACCGGCGGCCGGGATCACCCGGCGGCCTCATAAGTGTGCCTCTCTCAGGTGGACTAGACGGATCAGAGTGGATCCCCCCGCCTTCGGGACTACGGATGCATCCCCTGGCATTCGGCTGGCTAATTAAAAGCTGACCATGTCAGTTGGACTCAAATGTGAATGTGAAGTGCGGTATGCAGCGATAAATAAATAAATAAGCCGGCGAAGACAGAAAACTCACTCACTGGCTGAGCCCTGCGACCGCCCAATGCGTAATTAATTCCTTTTCGGGCTCAGCGCGAAATTAAAAAGTCATGTAAACCAGCTCATTAAAATAACTAAAAAAAAGCAAGAGAGGCTCAATGCCATGCCGATGCTATGGGCGGATGTTGGCCATAAAAGCTCAGATCAGATTGTTCCTAAGCCGCTTTTCCACTTGGCCGAAAATTCCCCGAATATTATGATCTATAGGCCGAGGGACCCTGATCTGAAGGATCGATAGCTTCGGTGCCTGGCTACCGAGGCGTAATAAAATCAACGCCGTCTCATTATTTCAAAAGGCTCGCGCTGTGCCCCTCCGCTTGTAGCTACAAGTGAAGCTTATAATGTAAACAAATTAACAAAAGGGAGTCCGAAGATCCCTGGCCGCATACAGATGCATATGCAGATGCAGATACTCGGGCAGATGGGGATATCCGAAGGCAGATACAGATACAGATGCGTATGCGTATGCAAATAAGCAGTTCATTCCTGTGTCGCTTCTGGGCGGTGGCTCAGCGTTAAGTTTTTAACTTAAGCTGCGATTGCGCATTTGAAGGCAAACATGTTTTTATACTTTAGCATCCCATGAGGATACACTGTAGCAAATCAGAGTCACATACAACAAAAGGTTTAAATGGAAAGGATCATTTAAAACTAGAATTTTAAGCTGGTACCTTAAGCTTATACCTTAAAGTTCTACTACAAGTATTAGCTCACAATAGCCAACAGAAAATTCAATACTTATTGAATTTCCTAACTCAATCATAAGGGTTCCAGTCTAAAAATAATCTCTGTGTATAGGTCTGTGGGATGTTGGCCTCCAATGACATGCCGATAGGCTTGTTGCCTTAAAAGACTTCTGTGATCGCGCTTATTTGGGGAACAGTAGCAATTGCCACCGCGGGTCATTAGGGGAGCAAGCAAACCCCTCGGACATGGGCCACCGCGACATGGGGCCTTCTCCCTACAGACTCCACTCCTTCGACTTGACTCACCTGCCAGCCGATCCTTGACCGCCTGATGGGCCAGCGCCGCGTGATGCAGCGGCGGCAGCGCCCAGGTGAGCGGCGTTCGCTGGGGCGGCACACGCAGCACATGGCCAGCGGCCGCTGCCGCCGCCGAGGGGTACAGATGCGGATAGGAGTAGAGGGCCGCGGCGCTTCCGTACGTCGAGTTGGCAATGCTGGTGGCCAGCTTATAGGCGGCCAGGTCCTGATCCTCGGCCTGCAGCAGCTCCTTCTCCTCGCCTTTTTCCCCATTGTTGTTGTTGTTACTACTGGAGCCTGGACTGGCGCTGTGCGGATTGTTGTTGTTGTGGTGGTGATTCGTCTCGAAGGGTTTGGATAGCAGGCGTGATATGCTGAAGGGGAGATTCTCGCTGGACGAGGAACGCGTCTGCTCCGACTGCAGCGATTCACTAAGGAAAACGAAAAGAAATGAAATCGAATATAAGCAGAGAAACAGAATGCATATGGGCGCGGGCTCATTAAAAAGTGTCGCCCGATAAGCGGAAAAGCCTGAGAACATTGGTAATAATTAAGACTGGACCAGTTCCAAAGCCTCTGAAAAGAAACCCACGCAAGCGGATAAGCCCCACCAGACATACATAGGCACAGATCGTGCGGACTACACTGCGTATACGCAATGCGGCTAAAAATTAAGTAATTATGCAAATGCTGACGGCCGTTAGTGACATTTAATACGCGCCTATAAATCATCGGCCGCCATCAAGTGACGCACTAAAAACAAGTCACGCACAGCATTTAATTTAAAAGTCCAAAAATAAAAGCCATTTGGAAAAAGCCAGTAATCGTATCGGAACAATGATTTCAAATTGCCAGAAACACACTTTCCAAAAATGAATAGTTATAAGCTCTGTATATTCTTTGTTCTTTAGTTGCTACGAGTTTTAGCCATTTGGTGCTCTATATTCCCTGGAACGCCTGTTTTATGGCATTTTTATGACATGCTCTATTAAAATGTTAATCCGACAAACGATCCCGCCTTTGTCTCTGGCCAAGATCGAACCCGTTGTGGTCCATTTGGGTATGGCCTTATCAGAGCGCGTTTTTGGCGCCTTAGTAATGTGCGTTTTATCGTCTCGATCCATTCGAACTCTTTCTATCTGTGGACTATGTAAATTCAGGGAGTTTCTTTGTAAGTTTATGGGACATTTTTGACTTGATTCTTTTGGTGGCATTGTGGTCAATTCATTAGCGTTTAAGAGGTTTGTTCACACCGTTCTTCATGCCGATCAACAGCATGAATGGAATGGAAGCAGTTAGCACGGCCTTTGCTCGACATTCTGTCAGCTTGTTAGCCCCCTTTGTTGCTGTGAAAAAAGATGTTTTGTACGCTCGTACAAAAGAGACTTTGTCCCCGCATTTTAATTGCGTTAAGCCTAAATCGAAGAATAGGGATTTGAACGCTTTGTTAAAGAAAATTCAAAAAACTATTAAAAAGTGAGAAATATGAACTCATAATAACAACATTTTATAGGTTTTCAATGCTTTCATAGTATTTTGAGTAATAAAATTTTAAAGCTTTACCATCAAATGAATTAGAAATGCATCAGAAAATAAACCTTTTATAAAGGTTTGAAAGTTAGCTTTAAAAACTTTCGATTGAAATGGTAGTTGTGGGAAATTTGAGTTAAAGAAAATGTTATAAGCCCTGCCGCTATTCAACCAATAATTCTATATCCTTCGGTCCCCAAAATGAATTTCTACCTCAATGGCGTTTCGGACTCATCGTAGCAGCTGCCACCGTCCATATCCACATCGGATCCGCTGCCGCACGACATCCGGGAATCGGAGTCAACGTCCACGTGGATCTCCTGCTCCTCCACATCGTCGCCGTGCTCGGTCTCGTGGTCGTGATCATCTTCCTCGTGGCTGGACATGCTGCTAACCAGTGGCGCCAATTTGGGAGCCCTTCACTTCACTTTCTTGGAACTGTCAACCTGTGTGTGGCACAATTGTAAAAATCACTCTCGATAATTGTTAGCTATTTAGTGGCTATTTCGTCACACTGGGAGGCACACACAGAATGTTTTAGTTTAATCGATTGCGGATTTTATTTGCGCGATTTAACGCGACTCGTCTCGTTTTGAGATCCGGACTGCGAACTGCGGTTACGGCCACGGATATGGATTACGGATCACAAATTGCGAACTGGGAGCGGGCGCGTGCTGGCGGGCGAAAACGTTTTTCATAAATGCAATCAAAATGTGCCGACGGACACTGGATCGCCTCTTGGCTGCTCTGCTGCTGCTGTGCTTCTGCCTTGGCTGCTGCTGCTTCTGCGGCTGATTTTGCTCCGGAGCTGCTCGTTGGTGGTTCCAGGAGGATGGTGGTTGGAGTGAGAGTCACCCCGCCGGAAACAAGTCAAACTGGTTGCCTGCCGCGACGACTGCGGCGCTGACAGCGACTGCGGCGTCGACTTCCTTCCTATTTCGGTTAACGAGCCAGTTTGCCACCTTGTTTGAACCTAACCTACCATAATTCCGCCACCCGCCCCTGGCCCAGCACCTGTTCCTTCCTCTTCTGGTTGGTCCGCCCATCTCGCCATCCCGCTCTGTTATCGCGCATGCGCCGCGTTGCCTCTCGCTCGTAGAAACTGGTTTTGCTCTGCCCGCCGATGGGCAGCACTGGCCGGTAATTGGGCCCGGGGGCGTGGCCAAGCCCGGTTGCCATTGGTTCCCCCTACAGCTGGGGGGCAGTTTGGAGCTCGAAGCGGGCTTTTTGGAGCCGGGAGAGCTGGCATTTGCGACGACATTTTAAATGGAAAACGTTTTGCTTTTGGGGTTTTTTATTAGACGAGAGCATGAAGAGAATGTATTTTTATTTTGATTGTTTCTATTTTCGGGTTAGCCAAGCGTTTCCAGCCCCCCCTCCCCCTACTCATCCTCCTTCACCTATTGGGGCTGCCCCCCTCCATGGAAACATATCGCACTCGCTCTCCATTTCACATCTCGCTTGCTCATTTTTAATGGAATTCGAGGTGCGAGCGAGGTGGAAAAATCGACTCTATTTTCCGACTCTTTTCCATGAAAGTGCAAATGTGGCAGATTAATAGCACAATTGGAAATAGCGTTCTGTCAGCTTGAGTTCACAAAGCAGCGGATTTGCCAACGGGAGCAATGGGTAGGGGTGGGGATCTTGGCCTCCGCACCGTATTCCTAATGTCCCTGGCTACTGCTGAGATCTTTATTAGCGCAAAGTGTTCTAGTCGCTATCGCCCGGCGTTTGGCATTTGGCAGGCTGCGATTGCGATAAGAGAGAGTCTGGAGCTGAAAACCACACGAATCCAATCCATTTGCCATACCTATCCTCTAGCCAAACTATGCAAATGGAAATTGCATCTTCTGCTCGGCGGATGCTGCAGCTTTGGTATTTTCGCTCAAGTTCACCCCACGGGTTAATTGGCACTTTTCTACGGCGACTCGGGCACGAGCCACGTTCTTTCTGGCCAAGATCTCAGGTGTTGCCTGAGCCGGCTTCGGTGTCCAAATGCGAATGGCAAGCGTGTGGCATGTGTGGGGCCACAAGTGGAATGTGTGGTAACCCCATCACCACATCCGCCTCAGTGGGCGGTGGTTACCATTAGTTAAAGGACTCATCGATAGTTAGTAATGGTTATAATTAGTTGTTTCAAAATTTTATATATCTTCTTGACGTCTTGCCTGTACCTTTATGAACTTTAAGATCAGTTTAAGGTGTTAAATTATGATATTCTTCTTGAAGACCAAATGATTTGCCTGAATAGCATTTCATTTTACCACTCACTTAACATTTTAACCAACTCCTAGAAATAACTATTATAAATATTCATTTTTGCACTTATCGTGCCATGTTTCTGTGTCAGACACGAACAAATCATGGCCAAAAATGAAGAAAGGCAACAGGCAATTACTGCATACTCAATTGCCCACGCACACAGCTCCATGTACGGCCTCACAGATACGCGGATACACAGATACCCCAATACACGCACATCCTACAGAAAAGGACATTGGAAAATTCACGACGCGAACTCTCATTTCTCCTTGCATCGCATCGTGGTCATGGTGGCTGTTGCTGTTGCTGGTAGGCTTTGTAGTCGGCTAATTGGATTTCATTTGAACAACAAAAACAACAACAGCAGCAATGGCAAAACAATTGCCATAATAAAAACAACAAAAAGAACAAGAGAAACATTGCCTCCGACCATGGCAATTGTAATGCAATTTTAATGCAAAACGAGAGGCGGCCAACATTTTTATTGCATTTTTACTTTTATTTCACTTAATAGCAGGCAGCAACAATAACTGCAGCAACAACAAGAAATTGGTGCTTGGTATGAATACGGAATGATTCCAAGACCACCACAACGATTGGCCAGGGGCGGGGGATGAATCTCGAGATGGGGGATCCAGATGGGGGATGGAGATGGGAAGTCGGATGGCAAGGTGGCATGGTGGCTGGGTGGATGAAAATTAGTATGCAGCAGCGCACTGCAGTTGGATGGCAGGCACACCAGCATCCGAAGGAGCAAAAGCAACCAGAACAGAATTTAACTTAAGTGTAGTCCACATAGATACACTAAAAGAAATAACTGTAGCCATACTTTAAGTCATACAAAGAGGATTTGCGAATAACTAACTATAATTTATAATATACAAAACACCTTTAATCAAAGCCAAAAATGTGTAATTTTATTTTTTGAAATTGATTTCAGTGTATGCACTATAACTGGTGCAAGCCTCGGTAGCAGTTCCACCTCCGGTGTGAGTCTCTGTCCCTCCAATGTTGCCAGGACTTGCCACTTGACTTTATTGGCAACTTCATGGAATATTCAGCAGCAAAGTTTTGCGCAAGTGCCTCCGAATAATATCGCCTTCAGGGCAGCTCCTGCTCGAATTCCTGGCAGCTTCGCCAGCTTCATTTCGTATGCATTTTTATTTGGCTCATATACAAATGGCGGAGCACGACGCGAGTTGATTTCGTTGGCGGGGGATGCAATCCAGATTGCTATGACAGTGGCACTGTGGAGCGGTGGGCGGCCCAGCCCTGTCCAAGTGTCACTTAAAATGCCAATACTGATTATGGCTACCTCTTTCTGTCAGCGCCCTTCTTATCTAGCTGTCTCGGTCGCAGGATGTCGCAGCAAGGATTTTATGTGCGGTCAGGGCTTGGCTATTATTGGTGACAGCTTTACCTTTATGCGAATCTCTTTCAAATGCACACGTGATGGGGAATTCTCGCCTGAATGTAAAGGGATAGATACAAATAGTCAAACGCTAAGATAATTATTTTATCTTAAAAGTTGTGGATGCTAGAACATCATACTCGAATGATTTGTATATAATTCTCTTAATAAGCCACATCCTTCTCGTATCAGTACACTTCATTGAAGTGATTTCCCCAAGCACTTAGAAATACGGCTAAAGCTCAGTTCCTAGACCGAAGACGTCGTGATTGTTTTTCGAAATACGTTCAGTCTGTCCTCACTTGGATTCGATTAGGGACTGAGCCAAAATGGTTCGATTTGGCTCAAATGCGTGTGTGCTTTTGTGTTAGCGAATTGGCCACACAATTTGCCAAGCAATAAATTAACGCATCAATTATTGATCCGTCCGTTGTGTCTAAGAGGTTTTGGCCACTTCCGAGGCGGATGGTGAAAAGAGAACAGCGTCCCACGTCGAATGTAATTTGGCTCGAATGAAATCTTGAAGTTGGTAACTCTGATTTTCACTTTAGAATAGTTACATTTAAATAAATATTATTAAACTTATGTTTAAGTCAAATACAAAATTTGTCTTCTGACAAATATCTGAAATATGAAAAATTATGGTAGCCATAAATTGTATGCCATTTGGAATTCCTCAACCCCCAATTCAGAGTAAGCTATCCAAATTTAATTAAATCTAAATGCATTTCCATTTTAGGAATTATCTTAAGAGAATCGAATCTGTTTCTCCATATATTGAAGGGGGTTTCTAATTAATTTCGCCCCCATTGCCAAACCACTTAATGGCCAAGAAGGAGCTACTGATTTTTATGGTTCCGCACACACAATCGGGTTGGTACTTACACACGCTAATCTAACCATACAGAAATACTTGAGTTCATGTATGTTGCATGTATATGGGCATTTTTAATAAGTATCTGATTTTTTTCACGCAATTTTTTTCCAACATCTTCCACACAGGACTCTTACATCTGGGGAGGAAAACAATGCTTTCCCCTTTTCCTCCTCCTTTTGGCCAAATCGGGGGGCTGCTTCAGTCGTTTTATAAATTAAATATGCCCTCGCGCCATTCAAGTAGGGAGTTTGAGCTGCAAACGCAAATTTGGCACAATTTTCAGGCCGGGTTAAATGGATTTTCTGTGGGAGAACCGTGGGTGGGCAGGGAAGACTCTCAGCCTTTTGGGGGGACTCTGATTGCGATTGTCTGAATGGGCGACACACCGTTAAGCAGTTCATTTGTAGGCAATTTTCGTGCGACTACAAACAATTTCCGCACTGTGTGTGCGATTAGCTTCCGAATTTATGGATCATTCCCGCCAGCTTTGCAATGGGGGAGTCATGATTTTTATTGTTCCAAGTGGTTTTTGGCGGAGGGGGAATTGTTTGGTTTTAAATTAGAGGGAGTATAATACGGGGGTCATAAATTCCCTGCATACAAGCCCGATTTTATACCGAAAATCAATTAGTTAACTGTGCATATGGGGAATAAATATTAAATTATCAAATGAATATATGAAGGAATAAAAAGTTTATTGCTTTTATCGAAAATCGAGGGAGAACCCCTTTTATTTGTATCTAAAGAATGTCGAAATATTTTAGCGCATTGAACTAATTTATATAACAACTCTTTTAACTTTTAACGAAAAAATTCAACTTTTTACCACCTTTTTGCCACATAAAAATAATTAAATAAGACACGCTCGTAAAAGCCGAACAAAGCCAAAGCTTTCGTTTAAGCCTTTTTCTTTGGCTTAGGCCACAATAAAATGATTAAACAAATGCCTCCAATGACCAAAACCGATCTCGAGAAGACATTAGATATTTTTAAAGCAAATTATAACATTTAAGTGCCATTAAAATGCGGATCGTAAAAGTGCCTGGCATGGAATTCCTGGCTTTGGTTTCGAATCGAAGTTTCTACAACCCGTTCGGAATTCGATTTGCATATACAAATTGGCTAAATGCATTTTAATCGCCTCGATCGGGTTACAAATATTAAACCAACACCTTGCCTTTGGCTCACTCCTATAACAAGCCCATATAGTAGTACTTATCTCAACTACCCAAGTTAATTGCTTAATTTGTTGAGACAGACCCCGATCGGGGTGATCGGCATAAGGCCCTTAGCGCATTAGACAATGCCTCGAAAACCTTTTCTACCTGATGCAGCCCATATATAGTGGATGACTCATATTTGATTTTTTTGGGATGCAATTTGCTTATCGACACTCCGAAAACGACTCGAGAAATGCGTGTCTCCTGGCGGTGGCTTCAATAATTTTATTGCTATAGCCCAAGTTGACGGCGACGTCGCCGCAATCAATTAGCATTGTGACCTGTTTCTCAACCGATCCCCCTTCCCCCTCGCCTTCCCCTTACCCACCTGTACCTTTCCACCTTCCGACTCCCTGCCCTCCTTTACAAATCTCCTCGCTGCTGGCTGCTCACTCTCGCATTCTTATCACTTTGACGCGCTCGTTAATGAACGAGTTGGGGCTGGTACACAAAAATCACACTAAAAAATAATTCCTTGCAAATAAAAATATATTTTAAAATTAATTAAACTTTTACGACAATTGATTCTTTAACGAACAGTTCTTTAAAGCATCATGTTCAAACCAAACCAAATCAAATTTTCTTTCAGTTCGTTATAGTCACATTTACTACTGATATAAATTTCTATAAAATCTTTCTTTCTTGTGCTTTTATTATGATTATTGTTATGGCGCCGTTTCTTAAAAGCTTTTTGCTTAAAACGCATTTTAAATGTTAATTAAAATGTGTTTATTTCTTAAAGCAAATCATTAACAAGTTTCTGGCCGAGGTGTTTAATATTTAATTTGGGAATCCATGCCCAATATTCGCATGGGAGCAGGCTAAAAAATTGCTGAATGTGAGATTATAAATGAGTGTGCACCGGTGACTGAAATTGGAATCAGAAATCATTTTTCAAATGGGTATGCAAATTAGCATTTTCCATTTATTTTTTCCCTGTACACATTATTCTCCTTTTTCCGTTCGGGTATAACAAATGAAAATTTTCATCTTAGCTGTCCTGTCTTTTCCCAAAACAATTAAAAATAGCAAAAAGGCTGCCGGGATAACTGTGACTGGGATCCAGTGGAGCTTCGTTCATCATGTGAAATGCACTTTAGTGAAGAGGAAAAAGCTGGGCCGGAAGAAAGCAGGAAAGCGGAGAAATTAGGAGGGCCTGTGAATCAGAGTTCACTAATTTAAAATGGCCTCATGCCGGTGTCAGCCTGGATGCCTGGCCTGGTGTCCAGGTGTCGGTACTTTCTCGGCTGGGAAATGCATCCAGCGATTTTGAGCTCGGCCGACTGGAGGCACAAAATTGCCTTAGCCAACTGACAAATGAAACTTGTTTGCTCCTCCGTCCGCCCCGCTAGAGGTGAGGTGAGGTGTGGCCGCGTCCCAAAGCACCGGCAAGTGGGAGTTACACGGACTACAGCTAATGGTGATAGAACAACCTCACAGTTGTAAAAACCTACCTCTTGAATATTTGAAAATGGCGGCCCTGTCATTAGCGGAAGAATGATGAACACCACACCACGGATGTCAAAAAAGTGTGGGAATGGGCTGAGCAGTGGCATGCAATTGATAAATTGGAGGCCAAGCGAATGCTATTACTATATCATACATAAAAATACTAATTCAAAACTAAAAAATCTTAATGTTGTATGTATCATGCATTCAAAGGCGATCCGTCAGAACTTCTTCGGCCTCCCATCTGGATTTTACCTCCGCCAAGTCAATCTCATTGGCCAGCTTCCATTACACCCACGCTTTGTCCGACTCCGCTGTCACCATCCAATTGCTAACTTAATGGATCGCAGGCGCAGTTAATAACTCTACCTCCGAAGGCAATAAAAGTGTGCCAACTTGGTAACTCGGACTGCCAAAACCAAATCGGATTCTCAAAGCGAACCGGGAGGCAATTAAAAACTCAACCGCAAAACCGTTGTTAATGACAGCCGGAGAACAGGAATTGGATGCGGGACAGGATCAGGATTCTGTCCTGTCCTGTCCAAAGTTGACCACGTGTGACAAATTGACGCTTTTTAATTTTCCCTGCACCCACACCTCTTAAAACGCAAAGCGCCACACGGATTCAACATCCCCCAGTCCCGACACTCCGGAATCCCAAGTTTTCTGCTGATTGATGACATCGTTGCGGTTGTTTTTGTTGCGGTGCTCCGTGTGCTGCTGATGCCTTTAAAAAGGTGTTTTCATTTTGCATGCAAAAACATCGCCCTGATTAATTGCCACGCAAGATCGCGAGGGTGAAGGGGCTCCAAGCTGGACAGAGGCTTTGCAATAAAAAAAAAGTATTTCTATGTGTTTAAAAAACAAGTTATCGGCGTTCTACATAAAAATTCAAATGATATTTTAATCTTAAATATATACAAAATATTTATTTTTAAATAAAGATGGGAATTAACTGTGCATGCCAATTTTTCTCAGTACACTTTATTTAACAAATGATGTGCATGTCTGGGGAGCCGATAAGTAGCCTGCGAAATGCAGTCGGAGCTCATAATAGAGTTGAAGTGGCGCGGCGACCGCGACTCCGACTTCGAGGCAACCAAATCAAAATGTTAATGACACTCTCAATACAGTTATCAAGGAATGGGGCGGCAAGGATCGCGGCGGAGATCTGGCCACTTGACCGAGCCTTTTAACATTTTTGCCATAGCCGAGTGCCCATCGCGGTTCCATCCTCCCTGTTAAGTTGTCATTTCCATTATGACCATGTCGCTTTAGCATTTAACAAATAGTTGAGACATTTACAAGCGGCGATAAGCGACGGGACTGGCACTCCAAATGCTCGACGATTTGTGTTAATGTATTTATGCCCGAGACGAGCTTGGCCAGCGGCTAATTGATGTCGCCTTTGGGAGGCAAAGTTTAATATTCATATGGCCGGTGGTACCTCGGCCTCTCACATTAATCAAAGACAGCGGCCATAAAGCCTCATAAATATATGTTACATCGCATCGTGGCCCACACAAAGTCCAGTTCCAGGCCATAATTGTCTGGCGCTTTTGACAAGCTAACGCGATATGACAAGACAAGTCAACGGCCCATCAAAAAACTTATCAGAGAAGCCACAAAGAACTCCAGACCGGATGTGGCCGAAGTGGATGTGGATGCGCTCGGTGGGCCATAGCCCTGTCCGAGGCCATTATTATGCCCTTTGTCCATAAGCGATCGTGTTGACAAGCGACCAAGCTTCGTGAATGAAAGCCAAGAAAAATTATAAAGCGATAAAGCCGGGCAACACGCCGTCCGTGAGTCAAACAAAAGAAAACTATCAAGAACATAAATATGCATATCGAAAATGGCCTAGACAATATCAATTTGTCAAGAGATATGATAGAGAGCAATGGAGGGAAACAGGCCTCGTTGGTGGGCGTTTCTATTGTCTTACCAAATGGCCAGCGGAGCAATTTTAAATCGATTTGTCATTGAAGCCAAATCAAGCATATGGCTGGATAGAGGCTGAAGTAGAAAAAAATTAGGATAATAGAAATAGTACAAAATGTAAAAGTACTCTACTCTATTCTTGTATTTATATACTATATCATCTAAGATTTTGCAAGTCTCTTAATCTTATAAGCACGTATTCTTGAATCTGGGATATATGTATCTATTTTTTTCTCTGCACCTTTTGCAACTCTTCATTATAAATCATTTTCATCGATCATTTCCTTGAACCGAGTTAGACCTTTTGAGGCAATGGCCAAGGCAATCAGCGAAAACACTTCCGATGAGATCTCGTATTTGATTGCAGGCCATTTATTGCAGTTCTTTATAGGTATGAAGAGTGAGAGCCCAATATATTGCATCAGCACGTCCGGCGTACACATTTGCGTCATTTTCGCAAAACGTTTTGTTTGAAATTGAAATTGGTTTTGTTTCGCAAGACAATTTAACCGCAAATCGGCTAAAACGATAGGCCCGCCCCCTTTAGGGGCCGACCGTTTATGAAAGCCCATCTCAAACTGGAACTCTGAGAACGGATTGGAGTTCGACTGCGATTTAGCATACCCTACAAAAAAAAAACGAACTACAAAATTGGACACGGCGCATCAGGCAAGCACGTTTCGTATTAAGAAAATCGTCGAGGCCGTAACGACTGGGCAAGATCTGGGTTGGGTAGGAGGTTGATATACAGGTATACTAAAACCCGGGACCCAGCCTTAACCTGCAATTGGTATGGACTCTGGCCATGGCGTCGGCTATGCTATGAAAGACCGACATTCGCAGCGAATCAATTTCAAATAGCCATCCCGTCCATCGTTTTGATCATCAACCAGGCAATTGCTGATTGCCGCAAAATAATTTTTGCATTTCGACTGGCAACAAAAACTCTTTGAGCTGATGTTGATGAAAACGATTTTAAATTATTTTATTGTAATTGCAAAATTGTATTGCCCGACTGGTTCGCTTTCAGCTTGGCTTCATATCCAGCTTTAGCCATGGCAGACTGAGTTTGCTTATGCCTCCCCGCGCCGCATGGCTGTATCAATTTTTTGCGCTTTTTCTGTTTTATTGCTACTCCATTAAAATTGAATTGACTTTTTGTTGCTGTTTTCGTTGCTTTGCTATTGCTATTGCTATTTCTGTGGTGCCTGTTATTGTTGAAAATATAATAATGGTTATTACGCTGAAACGATTGTGCGATTGTTGTTAAATTAAAAATTATTGATTATGGCGCAGATACAGCAGTGAAAAAATATTGGTGGAAAGATACCTTAGAAAGATTTCCTTACATTTCAATAATGGTATAATGATATGAACTGTTGGGGTTTAAAATGAGAGTTTAATTTCCTATTAGTAGGAAAGAAGTAAAAAAAGTTTTTTTAAGAAAGTCGCTTAAAAAATCGTACTTATTTTTTTTACAAACTAATTTTAAAAATAAAACTCCTATAGTAATCATCCGTTTTAACAACGTCTGTTGCTAAAATCTTCATTTCCGGTTCCCATCTGATGGTATATAGATTTTTTAACAGATGTCGCTTTTATTGATCTAAAATGCGGTAGGTGGCGCTACATCGCATGAACTGCGCCATCTACCGGAAACGTATAGTAGCTTCTGTCGAAACTTTCTTGCCAAAATAAACAGAAACAGAAACTAAAATCGCGAATAAAACTGATTTTTAGGCCGAATCGAACGTAAGAAATGCGAAAAAAACCAATTTTAACCAAAAAGGGCATTTGTGAAGGCGCAAAAAAAAAACAGTAAAAGTGCAGTTCAAAGATGTGGCAGCACACGAAAATTTTCCAAGTCTGGCAGCTTCTGGAAATTCAAATTTAAATTTGAGCCAACTTATCTGATTGAGCTGAATTGAAAGATAAATTTAAATTATAAATGTTTATATTAAATTATAATAAATTATAAATGATTTTATTTTCAACAATTTAAGGTACCGGATATGCTATGCTTATTGTAACAATATTTTTATCATTATTATTTATGCAAACTCACTAATTTAATTTTTTTGTTATTTTGATTTTAAAAGTTCCTAAAACAAAGATGCACTACAATTATAAATGTTCATTTACAGAAACAATATAAAATTTAACACAATAAATGGATCTTGAGGATTATTATGATGTTCTTTGCTAAATTTGTAGCTTAAGGTTATTATAAACATGATCACAATTTGTATGGCGGATGAGTTTTAACTTCGGCAGTCAATGGCACAAGAGGTTATCCTATTACTTTACGAAAATCACGTCGTCTTCGTCACTGGAAGTGCTGATCGTTTGGACTCGACGACGCTTGTTAGGAGGAGGATCTGGTGGCTGTATTCCCAATCTCCGTTGCCTTCGCCTTTCCTTTAAAATTCTTTCTGCTTTTTCTAATGGACATTCGGAAACGTCAAGTCCCCTTTCTGTTGTAGAGGTGTCATCGTCAACGATGAACGAACCGGGCAGGTACTGGGATATGTCATCTTCCACTGGCTGGGAGAATATTTGGGAATCATTGAGATAAGCCCTAGGAGCTGGCATCTTAAAGGCACCGGGTCGTTGGATTGGACTCCTAAAAATATACTTTTGAGAAAGTTTTCTTTAAAATAAATAATCATTAATTATCACCGTGCTGCCTGCAGGTAAATGGCATGCATATTAGTATCGTTATGATCATCTTCATCGCTTGAAACTATCACAGAATCCTTCAGGTAAGTTCCAATCGTAGTCTCGGCTTCCTCATCATGATCCGACCCACTTTTTTCGGCCTCATCAGCTATAAATGAATTATAATATCTCCGTTTCTTTCGAGCCTGTATCGGGGGAGATGGTGTATCCAGCTAGAAAAAAAGTCTGATAATTTTAGGCTCACAATTATTTAACATTTCAAGGTTACTACCATTTGGGTATCAGGAATTAGCTGGACATCATCGAAGTCACAATCAGCCTGCGTGCTTGGAACTTGAGATGAGGGCTTTTCATCCGCCTCCTCATCCGAGCTTATGATTATCTTTCTCTTTGATGGCCGTCGTATCACAGGGGAATCCTCTTCCTGCTCTTTCTGCTGTCTTCCTGTCGTGGGTGTAGTTGTAGAAGTCATCCGATGCAGAGATGCAGCTGCTTTGGCAAGTCGTCCATGACCCCGCATCCGCTTCAGATATAGATCGAATATACTCGGCGATTTCTCTTGACCCTGCGGATTTGTGGGTTTCCGATTTTCGGGAGATTGTGGGCACTTCTTTGAGCTTGATGGACTACATGGATGTTTTGATGAAGCTTTGGCTGCTAATTTGGCGGCCAGAGTTTTGCCTTGAGGCTTCCAAGGTGACAAGGAGTCGCAGTCAAAAATATTGGGTGAGCCACAGGGAGCCGACTGAGGTTTGTTTTCTTTAGATTCCAGTGTTGGTGAAATCAATTCCCTTTTCTGTGGACTATAAAGGTCCAGTGGCTTCGGCATTGATTCCACTTTCTTTTCTTTCTTATTATTTTCTTTTTGGTGACTCATTAGCTCAACTTCCTCGGCCATGGGCTCTAGAAAATCATCAAAATCGTCCAGCTGGAAATCCAAATCCTTGTTATATATTTTTGGTTCCTGTTTTACATCCTCTGGCTGCTCCTTAATACCTTTCTTGTCTTGTTGACTCATCAATGCCACTTCCTCCGCCATGGGCTCCCAAAAATCATCCAAATCGTCAAGAAATAAATCTTCTTCTTTGACTTTCTCTTTTTTTTCCAAACATTTCGATTCATTGGCATTACTTTTATGTTTCTGGCTTGTTGATGCGACTTCCTCGTCCATAGGCTCAAGAAAAATATCCATGGTATCATCATCTTTGACTTTCCCTGGCTTTTCCAAATATTTTGATTCAGTTTTCGGATCGTTGGAATCACCCTTCTGTTGCTGGCTTATTAACGCAACTTCCTCGTCCATCGGCTCAAGAAAAATATCCATCTCCTCCAGGAGTGAGGCTAATTCTTCCTTGCACTTTTCGAGCTTCTTCTGGCTAGAAAGATTTTCTTCTTCTGGGATCGGTATTAAATCCAAGTCTTCAGGAGTGGACTCTACATGTTCCTGATCAGGACAGAGTTCTGTTTTTACTGGGCTGCCTCCTTGACTGATTGGGTATATCGTACTTTCCGTAATGGGTGGCGGGTCTGGAGATGGTCTACCGGATGACTCAGCATTCAACACCGAAAGGCTCATTAATCCATTCAAGCGGGATAAGGTGTCTCCCAAATCTGTGGCATCCTCCTTCGGTGGAGGCTCAAACATCAGTTTGCTCAGGGGTTTTACTCTTATAGGGGTAGAACTGTGATGAATCGGTTCGAAAGGCTCCAGCTCAGTCTTCTGGCTCAAGTACAAGGAATCACATTGCTCCTCCATGGGATCCTCAACTTCCTCCTCGTCCCAGCTGGTTTCTATGCCTCCTAGTTGCTCATTCACCGTAGCTTCTAGATTCCGCATCTCCAGCTTTTCCAGAAGCTGCTGTTTCAGTTCGAAGTTGTCTGTGTTTAAGCCTTGTTCATCTAGGCCCTTAAATATTGTATCACATGTGGCCATGAAGCGCTTGTCTCTCTTGGCTTCCAACGGATCCTCAAAGTCTCTTAGAGTAATTTCAGCACCTGATTCGTCCGCTTGCATTAGTTCCTCCACCTTCTCAGGTCCGTTGCAAATATCTAAAATCAATTTATAGTTGTTCCTGGTGCGCTGTTGTCGGCTATTCAAGCGATTATCAGCTATGTCGAGCTGGCTCTGAAGCAGCACCTTCGTATGGATGTCCTTTACAAAGTCCGGATTACTTTGCAACAAATATAGTTTCAATGTTCGAGGCAAGTATTCATCATTCAAATGGCTAATTAGATCTTGGGATTCTGGAATAATCGGCTTGTTCGACTGCAGGAGGCGGTTGAGCTTTCGAAGACGCTGCACTTCTTCTTGACTACTGCTGGTAGTGGTGCTGGATGTGGCCTGAGTTTCCACGAGGAAGTTCTTGAGGGTAATACTCCGGCGAGACACTTGCTCTTTGACCATTGCTTGGGAAGCTTCGCTCATTGTATAGGCTGGCATTCCCTGCAGGATACCTTGCTGGCTTTCCGAAGGAGCAGTCTCCTTAAAATATTTTCGCAGATTACCGGTCTTTACAGGCAGTTCCTTTCGCTTCTTAGGCTCCTTTTTCTTGGCCGTGGGTTTCGGTTTCTCCTCAACAGCCGTCTCCATGTGTTTCTCCTCGCACTTTGGGTTAAATTGTAGTGGAACCATTCGCGGATTATGTTGGTAAAGAGACACTTGCACGGCAGATGAGTTGAGGATCTTTCTGTTAATCTGATCCTTGTGTGCAAGGACATCTTTGAGAATCTGTTGCTCCCGACCCTCGGTTACCAGCATTACAACTTCTCCATTCTTTTTCCTACCCGTCCGTCCAATCCTTTGGACAAATCGCGTGGGATTGGAACTGCAGATGTCAAAGCACACAATCATCTCCACCTCACCCACGTCGATTCCCTCTTCCCCGATCGAGGTAGCAACTAGTACGTTACTGGTGCCGGATCGGAAGTCGGCCATGATCTGGAGCTGCTGCTTTTGGGTGAGGGCGTAGCTGGCTCCCACGGTGGCACCCTGTCCAACAAAGCAGCGGGGACGCAGTAGAGGTCTGTGCTGCAGCAGTAGACGTTGAATCAGCATCACGGACTCACGGTACTCACAGAAAACAATAGCTCGCGAATCAGAATGTGACTGCAACAAATAAAAAACAAAGTGAACAAAATGTTTTTGACGATAAAGGAATCATCTCTTACTTCAAAATGCTGGAGTAGAACCTGCCTCAACTTTTCATACTTGGCGTGCCCAAAATCAAGATCTGCCGGCAAAGGCGGCACCTCGCCATTTGTCATGGCATTAGTGGTGTAGTTCAGTGGATTGGCTCCCAGTTCCTGCCGCACCTGCTCCACCAAGTCCCTCAGTTGACGATCCCTGGCTAGGACAAATTTCTCCCTACCATCCTCATCCGCATCAAAATTGTTAACAAAAACCCGCAGTCCGTGGCGTTCCATTAGCTCCAGAGAATGGTACAAACTGATGCACATGGAAAAATTTCCCATGATTATGTTGTGCTCCGGGTGTCGGTTTTGGGTCGATCGATCAATGAACAATTTCTGCTCGTACAACAAGCTATTCTTGCTTATGCTTCCCTTGTTCCCCTTGATAATATCCGCCTCAATAAGTTGCCTCAGATATGGCTCTATGATCTGAAGCAATTGTTCCCGGGGTTCCTTTATTCGATCCTTAATAGAAACGACTATTGTGCGTATCGTGCGACGGTGAATGTATGGCTGAACGTCGATTGACGTATCCCAGCGTACTTGCAGATTAGAGATGAAGAGGTTCTGGCAAACGGTGGCCACATCGTCCATGGTTCTGCCCGGAGTTGCGGACAGGGCCAGCATCCGAAAATTGCGATTGTGGGCCATCATGCTGTCTGCCACTTGTGTGTAGGCATATCGACCTTTCGCCCGATGTGCCTCATCCACAACAACCAGTTTAACAGAGGAAAATGGAAACGTCGCACCGCCTTCCGCTTCCAGCATGTCCGAGTGAACCACTTGGGGTGTGACGAAGAAGACTCGCTTTGATTCCCACAGCTGCGCCCGTTTGGGGCGAGCAAGTTGACCTGGAAAGCATTGAATTTGAATTAATGTGTCTGGCTCTATTATCAAAGGGTTCAATCGTCTAATCCTTACCAGTCAGCTGCACAGTGTCAGCTGCGGCAAATGGCATTATCTTTTGGGATGCGTTGATCTGCTGGGCAACCAGTGGCCGGGTAGGAGCCATAAAGACAATTTTTCCCTGAGGATACCATCGGTAGAAGTTGTACATGACCACAGCCGCAATAAAGGTCTTGCCCAAGCCCGTGGGCAGCACCACCAGGGTATTCTTGTATAGGGCTGATTGGACGATGGCCTGCTGGTAGGATCTCAGGGGCATGTTGGTCGGATAGATCCAGTTGTGGCCAGCAGACAGATCAAAGCCCTCGCAAGCGTCATCTGCAACTCCAGGAGGGGACATTCTGGTCCCACTCCCGCTTTCCTGCAAACAGAGAGTTTCTCAACAAAATTTCTCGTGTAAAATTTCTTAAAAACTTACCTCAGTTTCCTGCTGCTCGTGGATCGCCAATGCCGCTGCCAGCTCATCGTCATTATCGAGCCACTCCGAATCCATCATAAGCCAATCAATAACGCGATAATAAAATCAACGATCAGCATTATCAGATTAATGTTGTTTGTTTATATTTTGTTTTTGCGGAATTAGTGTTGCCAATGCATTCTTGGAAGGATACCACGCCATCTATGGGGCAGAGCGAAAACTAACGCTCGATCACAAATTGAGTTAGTTCCGATAACATTCGGAATTATATTCTAGAAATTTTTTAAATTTGGCGGGATTTTTAAATTTTAGATTTGAAGATTATAAGTTTAAAATATACACATTGTTTTTCTTGGTTTATGGAAGACAAACTTTGAAGAGTAAAAACTTTTTCTATTCTTTTTTAGTAGTTTCATATTATGTTATTATGTTTCATGCCTAACTTAATGGGAATCCAGATTATTTTATTTATTATGGGAGTCTACCTCACGAGTTTTCCGGAAACAAATTCAAAGAAGCATGACGAGGGCCAAGCCCCATTAATTGTCGCCAGTTCGTAATTGGGCGACAGATTTTCCAAGCAATTTTGAGATATTTGTGCAGTAGATGTTCTGATTGTCTTAAATTAGGCGATTCCAACGAATGTTCATACGTTTTCATAAGCTTGCACTTTTATGGGTAAATCTGGGATAGGACATAGGGATAAATCCTCATTAATAATTATTTTTAAATTTAAACTGTGGAAAATTGGCAAGCCCAGTTTACTCACAAATTCTGATTGGGGGAAATGAAACACAAATTCTGCTGATGAGGGGAAATGATAATTAGAGCTCTCACACACATTGGGTTGAGTTTAATGGAAAAACGTACATAAATAGTAGCAATCTCATTTAAAAATCTCCACAGCCAGGCCTAATGAGTAACGACCGTGAATGGTGAAAGGGGGAGCCTCTCCCCGGAGCCCCATCCCAGGCCGAAGCAAAAACACAAGCGAACGCACTGAAATGTAATTATATCGCATTATTTGTCATTTCGAGCAAATGAATTGAAACAAATTTAGTGTGACAAATGAATTGTTCACTTACAATCGAGTCCGTGTGCCTTTTGTGGGGCTAATGGGTGGCGAGGTCGTCTGGGGGCGGGGGCGTGGAGGGACTGGCTGTGTAATGTTGGCAGCGGGGACAGAGATATGTATGTATACACACGGGTGCATGAGACACACTCAATTTGTCGGCTCTCTAGTCAATTTCATTTCATTTGCATGAAGTTCTCCGTCTGTGCGGGTTCCTCCCCCTCTCTGCCACCCACCAAGCCCCCCTTTCTCTCACTCGCCCTGCGATTGGTATCTGTCAGATATCTGTAGGCCATAGGCATTAGGCCTTTTGCCTAATTCAGCTTTATGAGCCATGTCTAATTACCAAATGAATTGTGCAATTATTTATTTTTGTTTATTAATTGGCTACCGTACTAATGAGCCTAATGGCCAGATACCTTCGTATGTGCATGGATGGGATGAATTCGTGTTTGTGTCCTATGTGCAGATGAGATGAGTCAGAGATTATCTCCGCCTGACATGGCCAACATAAATGTCATGACTTATGAGGCACTGATGCTGATCGGCCAAGTTTGCGGTTGCCGCCAGACCAATAGCCTTTTTCGACTTATCTCCGACGACGTCGAGTCGCCAAGTCGCCAAGTCGCCAAGTTACGAGTATTTGCGGTCGGCATCATAACGAGCACTTTCCATACAAAGTTGCCAACGCTGGCAGCCAGCGGAAGCAGCCGCCATGGAAACACGGCAACATGGAAGCTTGGAAACAGGGCCACAAGGGCGCAGACCCATTTATGCAAAGTGCTTTCTGCCGGAGATGGGTGCGTGAAGGGTCGTTAATGGTGGCTCACTTAAAAAAATAATTATAATTATTCACTCAGCGACATGGAATTGGTTACAAGTTATTTTCTTAGGTTATAGGGAGTCTATCCCTCATAATTAACTTTAATTAGATTTTAGCATTATCTCTTGTATATATAAGAAGTAGAAACTTTATACTCAACTTCCATAGGAATTTTCGTTCTGTGTATGGTAAAGCTTAAGAAGCATTCTCATTCTGTGGCATTTGAAGGATGCATCTTGGTTCGCAAACGAGCAATGCATCTGTGGCTTGTGCAACTCATTAGCACTTATTAAAACTAAGTGCTGGGGTACCTTGGGCGGAAATGGGCCTGGATTTGCGGTCCAAGTAACGATTACTTGGCGACAGCTGCGCCAGTCAGTAATCAACATTTCAGCAATTGTCTGCGGCAGTTGTAGTGTTGCCTATATATATTATACATTGGTTGCAATTGGAGCAGCAGTGGCATTTTGTCGGTTGCCAGGTCTCAGAACTCAGTGGCGCGTGTCCCCAGCAGAAAAGCAAGCAAACAAACAAACAAACAAACAAACCAACAAACAGACAAACGAATGCAGTTAAAAATGGCTGCCAATTATCTGGGCTGCCATGTTTGTTTCCCCTGCAGTTGCCGGGCAATCAAGCATTTGGTTTATTAGCCACCACCCGGTGGGTTACACCGAACAAAATAAGGGCCAAATAATATTCATTTAACATTTACAAAGAATATATCAAGATACTTATTTTCTTATGAAACTTTTGTGTGTGTAAAGGAAATAAAGTTTTCAGTTCAATTTCAGCCACAGATTCGTATTGTCCATTAGCTGAAATTGCCAAAAATTGCAGGCAAGCTTGGTGTTAGCTCGTGTTTTAAGGCAGTTAGTGGCTTTCGAATAAAGGTAGCACCTGCCGAGCAAAGATATTCCAAACTCATCAGGACACGCCCATGCCGAGCCACGAACACTTCACACTTTCACAGGCCCAAACAAAAAGGATGCGCCCTAAGCCGCTGTGAATCAACAAAATTAAATAACAAATTGGTCAACACAATTTCATTATAAAGGCAATAGCCAGATCCCCAAAAAGGTTGGCCCATCAACCCTTCATCAGATTACCGGGCTGCAGCTGCAGGCGCCGCTGCCAAGTCGATGCTCAAATCGATTATCCTGTGGCCAATCCTTTTGCATACGTGCCGCACCTGTTGTCATGGGCAGCTCCTAAGTGCTGGATGCCATGCAAACAAACGGGTTGCTGGAGCCGATGGAATGGCCATAGCTTGATGGCTATCGACTCTAATGGCGTCCAGGGCATCAAATTGTCCGACAGCTTTAATGGGCTGCAAGGCGGAAAGAGACAGTCTGAGAGGCTCGCGGCGTATTAGTGTTAGCCTGGAAATTGGACACGGCCAACAGGATATGCTAGTAGAGCACGCAGCACCGACCCTGTGGCGGGTAGGTGTGAACTTCCAAAGACTGTGGCCGTTGCATAATTATATGCAATTTATACCGAATGCCCTGGGCCCTGCTCTCTTTTTCGGCCAGGTCCTTCCTAGAAGGCCAGGCTACCGAGTTACCTGCTGGGTTGGAAAGGGATCAACCTTCTCGGCTTGCGATCGGAGCGATCAATGAATGAAAGCCGCCGTCTATTTGTTCATCAAATGTATGTGGGTGTGACGAGGTTGGCAGGTGCCCAAAAAAAAGGAGACCAAGAAAACGGAAAAACCGCACGAGTTAAAAATAGGGCACTAGAAATTAAATAGATTATCAGTAATCTTGAAAAATTATCCTAAATTTTTTTAAACATGAATCTAATATTATATAACGAATAACTTAAAACTACGCATTAAAAATACATGTTATTAAATACATTATTTAGGCAAATGAATGATATATCGTCTATGGTAATGTAAAGTAAATCGTGTAGAAAATCATAAGCGTGCTTAAGCCCCACTAACTTGTCTATAACTTGCTTAATTAGCAGTCAATATCACGCACTTCATATCGTCCAATTAATTTAGCATATTACTACGGCTAACTATGAGTTACAAGTTGCTGTTGGTGTTGTTCTAGTTGCCCGTTGTTGCCGATTACTGTTGTTGGCAATTACCTCGCTCGCAACATCGTTGCTCCAGAGTTGACGGCTTCGTTTGTTGCTGCAGCGCCTAAGTCTGTTGGGGCCGACATGCAAATCAGAAATCACCATATTGCATGTTGTCAAGCTCCCCTTGGCCCTCCCCGAAAAACCTTGGTCCCTAATGATAGAGTTGACGGGCGGTGCAGTAAACGTCAAAACGTCAAGCGTCTATTAGCCTGATTTTTGCATGCGTCGGAGCTCCCGACTCCGGCTCCTTCGTCTCCGACCCTGCCTTCTGGCCTGCAATATTGGCGGCGGCTATATCGTTTTATAATCCTAGACCCATATGCAAATAAAGTTGTGCACTTGCAAAAATTTATGAAAATATGAAGTTGTTTCTGAAACCAGTTGTTTGGATTGTAAATATTTAACCAACTTTCGATACAAATTTTATAAAAAACCGGATTTGGGAAGTAGAATATTTAATTTTAATTTTATTTAAATGAGTCCACATTTTCCAGGGCAGTTTCCTTGCATGCCATGTGCCATTTTATATCAGCTAACAAAAACCCTGATCAGTTGCCCCCGTTTGCTCTTCTTGCCCAAATGCCCAGCATCGACTTTGTTTGTTCGTTAACATTCTAGGCTTAAATGGCATAGTTGAGTGTTGCATGCAACCTGCTTACAATGTTATCGTAGTTACAATATTTAGTAAATTTAGGCGTTTTTTCTGTTTTGTCAGCGTGTCTCTCCGAAATTCGTGTCATGAGCCCGGGCAATTTAGCGTTTAATGAGAAGGCGTTCGCTGGTCACTTAACTACAGTCGCCGCTTGCAGACCCTCGCTTTGCCCCCTCGACGCCGTCCGACCGGCGCTGCGGCACGTAATTGTGACTTGGCTCTTTTTTGTTAAATTTTCGTATAGCTGCTTATTAATGCCGGGGCTCTAAGCAGCTCGTAAAGCCACTTGCGTGACACTTCAATGCTCCGCTTTGCCCACCGTCGATGCATGTAATTGCGGGTTTGAAGCCCGGCCCAAGGAGCTATACTTCGTTGTTGCTCCATCGATGCATTCGAGACAAACAAGCCGAATCGATCACTGGCTGGGGCCATCAAAAGCCATTAGGCTTATGACCTGGTTGTGTCACAAGTACTTAGCGGAGGGAAGAAGCAACTTTGCGACACTAGTTTTCCTTATATTCAACCATTTGCTAGTTATTGTAATAAAAACTTTGCTTGGCACCGGTCAATTTTTGAATCCTTTCAATTTAAAGTAATAAAATATTAAAGTAATAATAATAAAATAAAATAAATATAAATCAAAATTCACATTTTACCAATGATTTTATTAAAATTCATACATAAATTGTCCATGACACGAAAGATATTCATATGTACCTAAAACGAATATATCAAATGATTCATCTATATTATTTACATTCCCATGATAGAGTCATTAAAACAAGAATAATGAGATCCAATAACTTGTTCAGGGACCCAAAACAAACGATCGAAAAATAAAACAATTCAAACAGATTGCAATCGTAATGACGTTCTCTTAATTTTGGTCTATTTGAGGCAGTACATCGCATTGCAAAATACAAAATTGTTGGCTAATGTCGTTCTGAAAATCACATAAATAATAACCGCAATTAATTTTCATGCAAAATACCAAAATGCCGAATGCAAGAGCCATGTGAAATGCAATTAATTCAAGAGCGCTAGGCCAACGACAGCAACAACAGGGGCGTGCAACAGAGCAACACAGCAACAACATTGACAACACCCACAGCAACAATGACGGCGGAAAGGAGCAACAAAGTGGTAACAATAATAAAAGATAAATATAATGACAGCGTTGACGGTGCCGCCGCCATATTTGAAATTGTGCCAGCAAATGTACATATATAGCTGGTGGTATCGGTGGTGCTGATGTTGCATTTGTATTCGAATTAATTATATGGTATACCCGGCAAGTCACAAAAGTATCTCATTTTCCAAATTACACACGCTAAACAAAAAGCCCCAGCTATGTACATATATTCCCAGTTCCATTTCCATTTCCATCCCCCGGCTTCGATGCCAATTCCATTTTCATTTCCAATTCAGACCCAACTGCCATTTAACTTAAATATTTTGTCTGTTTGCTGCATTTAAATTGGCGCATTAGTTGGCTAAATGTATTTTCTTGGCTTGCACTTTATGCAGCCGCAACTTGAAGGAGACGAACCACCATGACGAATGGCAGTCACTGCAAGAAATTTGGCAATCGACTGCCATTTTTAAGATTTCATAAGTATCTTGAAAAAAACTGTCCAAACTTGTTTTAATTGGTTAGTCTATAATACTCATGTTGTGACCGTCTTATCTAGATTGGCCCATAATGAACTGAATAAATAATCATAATTTTACTTTCCCTATTTCTGCCATTTGTCTTGGCCATATTTTATTTTCTGTCTAAACAAGTTTAAGTTAATTAAAGAATTGTTAGCAAGATCACCATTATAAGATTAGAAAACGGTTCGCGATTTAAGATTTATTGATTTATTGATTCGCGATTTAAGATTTTTATTCCAAGTCTTATTAAATATGAAAAATATTTTTCTCCCTGTGAACTCCTCTCCCACTGAAGCTTTTCTTGGTCTGGACTTGAGCTGTGGGTATGCAGATGTGTTTGCCACGCCCTCTTGGGGCCATTTCATTGCCTGGTCGCCTGGTTATTTGTAATTCATAAGCTCGACGGCGTCTTTTTGATGTTTTCGTCCGTTTTGGCGCATTCATTTGTCATTTGGCGGCAAAGTTTTCCTCCAATTACACGTTGCAACGATATAATAATGGCATAATGTCGCGTACCCGTACCATGTCGGTTGACGTTTGGTCTTATGCAAATGGCTTACTTGGTTCCGCCAAACACGCACACATTCATAGCTCAAAATCCTGGCCAGACCCAGCTCAGTTCTTGGTTCGGTTCCAGCCATAAATCTGTAGAGGGAACTGCAATCGCGATCCAGCAACTTGGCCAGAAGGCGCTGCAAGTGGACCTCAAACTGGAAATTGGCCGCTTTGATTGGTCAGGCAGCTGTGCAGGCGGCCATTGCCTTGGCTTAAAAGCGCGGCCCGAAAGGCTTTGCTGGAATTTTGTTTATTGCCCTCTTGCATTGTCCGCCATATTGGAGGTTCCCTGCGATAAAATCTGCATAGGAAAATATGGCAGTAAATATACGACCTATAATAAGTGTGAAAATGCACAAGAAAAAATATGTCAGTGGTTCTTATCCGCTTATCTTATTATTTGTAGTCTAATTGGGAGTGGCTTTACAGCAAACCGTCATTAAACCCAAATTACAAACCATTGAGTAAAACATAAGCTAAACAATTAAAGATTTTGCTTTATTTCTCAAAGTGTATCATTAGCTTAAGTACTGCTGCCTGGAGCAACGTCTCGGCTTGATTGTCTTAATTGCATTTTTCTGGGTTCTGTAGCCATGTTAACGTAAAGCGAATCTAAATCAAAGTGCTAATTTGATCATGTGTATGCCTACGTTCGAGTATATGGTTTAAGCTCTCATGTCATAATTATCGAATGGGTTTGTCATGTGGTGCTGGATTCGATTCCAGGCCCCCAAAAGTCGTAATGCTCGTGACCGGGAAACGGTAATGGCGAGGGGAACTGAAAGTTGAGTCAGCTGCCCGATTTAAGGTGAAACGACCATTTTGTTGGGAAAGACAAACACAAATACGAAAATAAATCAATTAGATCGACTTTGTTTGGACTTGGCTATTGATTTTGGTGTTAGCCTAATGGCTGGCTATATGGCTAGCCAGCTTACCGCCTGGCTAATTAGACTGCGTAAATTAATTTGTTTAAAGTTTCACCAATTAGCACATTTTGTTTATGGTAATTTTCGGTATCGCAGCAACCAATATATTTGCATTAGTATTAATAGTCGACCGAAGGCATGGCGATGCCAAGCCGTATATGACTTTAATTCGCACATTTCAAAAATATCACGTCGTCGCGGCCACAAAAAGCCGCTAATCAAAATTAGTTAAAACCCACTTGAACCCATTTTATCGTTGCGCAAATCACGCCCCAATCAGGCCCAAGCTGGCATTTTGGATTTCGATCTTCGGCTTTCGGATTTCAGATCGGCCAGACCGGGGCCTGAGACAGCATTCCTCAATTAGAGGGCCCCCCCAAAAAGTCAGAGTCACTTGTTTTTATGCTCTCATATGAGTTTCATTAGCGGCCCCGCCATAATCAAGCTAAACAATTAAGCCGAAACAATAGTCATACTTTAGCCATGGCAACAGACGAAAAAGCCAGAGGCCCAGACAGTCAACAGATGCCAATTAGCATTAATATTCATCAAACAATATTTGAGGTAACTAGAAATCATAACCCAATGACTGAATGACAATTTACTGTTGGCGCCAACTGTACCCGCAAAAGCTACCAAGTGGCAGTTTGGCTTTGTTATTTATTTGAATTTTATTGTGTTCAAAATAATTGATGTCTGCTTAATAAAACTCAACGTCTCGTATAATTCCTAAGAATTCGGCACTGATGCGTGCAATGAGCAGACTTTTTCCGCAGACGGGGGCGTGACTTCCACAGGCTTTATGCTTGGCTGGGGGCCTGGGAATACGGACCGGACCCGGACCAGGGCCCGAAATCGGAATCGCTATGGCCCTGGATAGGATCCCATCTTTCCCCATCCCCGAACCACTCCGATCCGATCTGTTTGGCACTTAAAATTCATGAATAAATGTTCCACGCTCTCCGGCTGCTTTGGGGGCAATTCATGACATCCGGCACAAATATGGAAATGGATATATCCATATTGGAGATACACCCATACAAATATATCCGCAGTGTCTCAAGTCTGCTAATTGGACTGTCAGTTTGGAGATGACTTTTGTTTGCCGCATTTAACTGGCATAAATTTCACTTTGGTTAGCGATGTCCAAAAATACTGAGGAAAAGACCGAATGAGTCGGCAATAGATGGGGAGATACCACAATACACTGCCAGAAACTGGGAGCCAACTAGAAGTTTCCAGTAAAATTACCTGCTAATTAGTTCGTCTCTAGAACACAGTCGAAAGGTGTAAAAGTTTACGGTGACCAGTTCGGTTTCTAAGAAATTAATAATAATTAATGATGAAATAAAATATCACCTGGGGTTGTCAACAAATAACTAAGAGCAACATGTTTTTCAAACTTCTAAAATTCCGTGGGGACAAGGTTTATTATGACCCATATCCGAAAACAATTAATTCAAACCAAAGCTTTCGAAAAATTCCATTGAACATTCAACATTAATGTTTTGTTATATGTAGCTCGAACTTCCTCTCATCTGTTTGATCTTCTGATCAGTCTCCCACATTGCTCTAATTCTTTGTAATTTCCTAGATATATTTAAATCCGATTGAAGCATTTTCTAGCTTTTCATAGTATTTCGTGCTCATATCCGAAAAAAACATTTGCCGCACGCCTCAGTGCCGCGACACAGTTGTTAATTAAGTGCCATTAACTGAAGGATATAAACGCAATTAGCGCCGAGTGGATCTCAAGCAAATCGCCAGGGCCCCGCCAATGGCACACCCCCTTCGCGAATCCATTTGGTTGTGTATCTTCAAGATACACATGTACAAATACACCCCCTATAAACACGAGCGGCGCTGTTGCTGATGTGGCATGGCCGCTGTTTTCGAGTGCAGTCTGCTTAATTAGTCTACAAAGCCCCATGATATTCCACAATCCTGCCCCAGACCCCTAATTCCCCGCCAGAATCTCCTGCAGCTTCCACTGGGGTCCCAACTCATTTAAGTCGCATTTAATAAAATCAAAATCCATTATGCGTAATTTTGATTAAAACATTGCCTTGCCGGGCTACCAGAGAGTGCTCATTAAATTGTCACGCATGTTGTGTGTTCATCCCGGCGCAAGATGACTCCTAGGAGCGGGGGCGGTATCCGCGGGGGCGTGGCCAGGGCGGGAGCACTTTGAAGTGTCGCCTTCGCCCGAATGGGCCGCCAAACGTTGACACTTTCCTGACATGCCGGTTGACAGTTTGCATGGCGGCATGACACTCCTCACACGTTGCCTGATTTTTCATAATATTCCGACGCACATAAAAAAATATATCCCTACACAGAAAGAAACAGAATGGTAATCTTAAAGTTGTATACACAGAAATGATCCATGAATACAATATTTTTCCTTTGTGTATCCACCACCTTACCCTGCCCTATCCCCACATCCTGGCTTCTCGTTCTGATTGGTTTGTATTGTTGGCACCGTCACCTCAATCTATTTCCAACATCTGCCAGGGTGGCAATGAAGGGAAGGAAAGGGGCATTCTGAAAAGCGATTTAATTTAATTTTTATTGTTGACATAAACGTAATTGTCAGACCATTTATCCGCATTAAGTGTTGTGATGCGTAAGGATAACAACAGCGCACAACAGCAACAATGACTATGACAATAATAAGAGTGGCAACAACGAAACCATCATGGCCGAAAGGAGACAGGAGCGGCCATGGTGTCAATACAGTGGTCAAATTTGTGTTTAAATTATTTATTTACTTTTTTATAAAAAGTATATTTATTTTTAAGTATAATACAAAATATTTATTCCAGTTATGGCAGCTAAAGAACCTCTTGTCTTTAGCTCTTCCATTTACTCCAAAATTTTTACTGTAATGGCACCAGTATTAAAGTGTTTTAAAATCTTAATATTCCATTAAAATCTCCTGTTTCATACCACTGTTTTTTTGGTAAATTTCAGATCCTGCCACATCAACCACTGAACACGTTAGCAGTGTGAACGTAAATATTTACAATTTCGCACACCGTAAAATGAGTTTAACTTTATCTGTCTTTGTGGTTGTTTACCAGATGCGGCATCCGAAAATATTTTCGTTTGCTTTCGCTGGTTATTTATATGCAAGTCAGGTCCTGGCCAAATGTAATGGCGTCAGGAGTGTTACGCTCGATCCCCATCATCCCATCAATCGCCTGGCTGGACACTAATGGAAAAATTCAACAACCCACGGGTCAAAGCCAACCAGAAGCTAAGCCACCCTTCTGCGAAAGGACCTTTTGTACTGGTGGATGATTTAACATTCGACCGGAAAATGGCTTAAAGAGGCTTAAAGCGGAAGTGGGTAACATATGCTCCGAAATATTTGACGAACGCCATATTGAAAGGTTGCTTTGCGAATCGGTTCCAATCGAATCATTAAATTGGTACAACTTGCTTGCCGTTTACTTATTTGTTTTAATTTGCAATTTGCGGCCTGCCACATGCTGAGTTTTGAATTTCCGCTGGGCGCGGCACGTGGCTTTGTTTTCGGTCCGGGGGAATGGGTCTGACTCATGTTACACACGAGCAAACACATACACATGTGGAGCTATTTGAGCCCCTGAACGATGCCTTGGCTCACTTCGAGTAATTACCGGTATGCAAAGTTTCCTTGGCCTCTAATGATGATGTAATCGCAAAAGCAACTCATTATGTAAAGATCATTTACCAGCCTGCCCTGCCTTACCAGTGAGTTGCCTATATTAAAATCTAATTAAACGCAAATCGCTTTCGTTTGTCTAAGCATTTTGTACAATAGGCTCGCAGTTAGCCCTCAATAAAGTCCCGAATAATGGTTTTAATGAAGTGCCCTATGCTGGGAGAGTTTTTGTTCAAGGGTTTGCCGAGCTGGGGGAGTATGAAGTCTGTCTGGTTCTTACATTTTATTCTTGCCAAAAATATTAACTAGGCCTTTAATAGCCCTAGGTTTTTGTAGAATTTTATTTAATGACTCTGCTTTAAAATTTACTTTCTTTTATTTTTAAAGTTACAGATAAAACCCTTAAGTTAGTTTATTAAATATTTACATTTTAGTCAACTCGTAATGTATCGTAAGATATCCAAACCTGAGATACCCAATCTCGTACCCTTTAAATACCAAATAAAATAGGCAAGTAACCATTTTAATGAAACAAAATGGAAGCCAAATGAGGTCCGAATCGAGTTGCTGTGTGGTCTCGCTCTGTATTTGTGGGGCGTTGCCACAAGTCCGGCCCAACGTGGCGTATAATTAATATATTGTACACGCGCTACAAACGAGTGTTTTTCTCTATAAATCCATATTTCATTTCTTTCGGGTACTGGCGTTAATTGCACAAATTCGTTTTTGAGCAGCCCATTGCTGGACTTTCTCAGGTCATCACCCCCTCCCACTGACCGACCGACCGACCACCCGACCAATTTGGTACATTTTTTTAGTGGTGATGGAGAGAACGCGCGTCAAAAGCGGAAATTTGTTTATAATCGCTGGTGGCGTGTGGTAGGGCACATAATACAGAATGGCTATATTTAACCAAAGCCATATCAATTTCCTAAATGATTCCATGGCGAGCCCTAAGCGCACCAATCAAGCCAAAGCCCAAAGCAACCAAATTGATACATTTCCCCCAAGCGATATTTCAATTTCGGGGCTGGGTTCGTTTTCTTCATCAATTTTTTGGTTTCTGTTTTGTTTTCGGGCTGGAACTTACTTCTGGGTGTTCCTTTCATTGGCCATATGACATGCCACTTTCTTTAGTTCATTGTGAGAGCCATGGTTTTTAATTTGTGCGTTGTGTAATTTTCCTTGCCTTTCTTTAATAAATTTTTTTTATTGTTTGTTTGAGTGCCAGTGTTTGATGGCCATTGAGCACGCTCCGCTAGCATTGTAAAATGTATCTATTAGGCATTGTATCTATTAGTGCGCCCTTTCTATCTTCCTTTCTTTTCATCTTTCTTTTTTTTCGATGTTCGGCTGCGTTTGTGGGCTGTGGGACACCAAGGAAACCCTTTGTTGATGGGCCATTGTTTTGATAAAGGATTTCGATGGTCTAATTGCCGGTGGCCCGGGTAAATTGCCGCTCGAAAACCGCAACGAAAATGCACGGACAACATATGAACGTCATTAGAAAATTGTTTTGCCAAATGGTTTTTAAATTGTTTATACTCCTAATGCAGCCGCTTTCTATTCGGCCACGACTCTTTTTACCAACGGCCAACTGTTGTTGGCTAACCGCTCGGCTCGGAATGAGTTAATCTTCCGACTTGTGGTTCCGCGTCCACAATTTCGGTCCAGTCGATCCAACAACTGTTATGGACTGGAAACTCGATGCTAGTCGCATCATCATTGTCGTGGCTTCTTTGATTGGCGTCAATTAGTGCGAAGCCCGAAAGATTCGGCAATTATATGTGTTTAGATCGACTGGTACCAGTTGAAGGATGTGCTAATCCGAAACGACTCGGCCAAAACTCGGCCGGTGCACACCGTCCGTCACAGATGCTAATCAATTGCTGCTTATTCGGTTAAAACAACTGCCTCCGACCCATAAAAAAGTGTACGTATGATTTATGGCAAATCGAATGCTCACCTCCAAGCATGTTCCTTACTCATCAATCGACCATAAAGACGGACTTTTCAGAAGTAATTCAATTAACTGTAAAAGCCGTCATTAAGGCCCTATAAAGTGCCCCCAAGTCAACGTATGCCCACTGTAAGAAGCTCATAAAACCGCACAACAAAGTCTCAGTCACACCTCAAGGCGGTGAGATAAATCACTTGGGAAGAATTAACCTTTTCAACTTGGGATGTGTCCGTTATGGGGTCGTGACTACTATTAACCTAAGCTTCACATTCCATAGAAACTATCTCACTTATTATATTGGAAACTTAGAACTATTAGAGTGTGTATACCAAGGGTTGTGCTTATTATTTTAATTTTGAACAAGATTTTAAAAACATTTTCAATGTCTGACTCATGCTACATTCACCTTTGTATTCCTAAAATGCTTTCGGGCGGCCAATTTTAATTACCAAAATTATGACAAAGTTGTTTATGACATTTTAACGCGGATTTTTGGGGAACGCACTCTTCGAAAAAATTTGACTGGAAATTTATTGATTTTTAAGAGTCTCGGACAGAGTTAAGGCAATTTATGCGCATGTAGATCCGCTTAGTCGTTGTGCCCATCAATAAACAGCATTTTTGGAAGCCATAAACCAAGAGCGGAAAACAAAAAGCGCTAAACTGTTGCGGCTGCTGTGGGTTTCGATTGGTTTCTCCGGTGGTCGTCGACATCGTCATTGCCGATGGCTTGTGGCCGTTGGCTACCGTAATTCGTAATTTTCATAAGCGTTTGCCTGCTAAAGATGTTTCCGACTATTCCCGGGTTTTTCCCCTTTCGCAGCTCCAACTACAGCTCCAGCATGGGAATGGGCCACACGAAAATCATGACCGAGTTGCGGCTACATAAAATCGATTTAATCCTTGCCAGACGCGCACGCTCGCCCAGATTAATTGCCCACAAGCAGATGAAGGATGGTATGGTATGGTATGGGATCGGTTCAGATCGGTTGGTATGTGGTGGAGAATCGAGAATGGAGAACCGAGATGGAGGAGAAATGGGGACCTACAGCAGCGCATCGAAACATGCAGCAGACATACATTTGTATTTGAGGCAAACCCAAGCATGTGCGGCTGGAGAATCCAATAAAGCCGAAATTATCAATTTATTTCACGCCTCGAAATCACAACAACCATCAAGGATTAGAGGTGGGGGCTAAAGGGCTAGGGGCCGATTCGCTCGACGGGATCGAGCGATTGAAGGCAACGGCTTAATTACGATCGGGGGTGTTTCCGACGCACTGTGTGGCAGGGATCGGTAGGAAGTTGATGATAGTAATGAGAATTTCACATGGAAAAGGATTCGAAAAACAGCCTACTCTTTGTGGCCACAATGCTAATACGAAAATATGGCCCTTCAGAACAATATGAAAGCCAAGGATCACCTTGTGATATGTCGCTATACATATCTATAGCCAAAACAAAAAAAAATGTTTCTAGTTCTTGATGCGGATTGATGGAGAATCGATCTACAAATCGTTTAAGGTATCCCGCTCAAGAATCGGAAAGTTTTTGGCGAAGATATACCTTCCGATGTGGGCCATGTTGGTCCTCTAGTCCAGAAAATGTAAAAAAAAAATTAAAAAAAATATTGTTTCTAGTTTTTGATGCAGATTGATGGTGAATCGATCTACGAATCGTTTAAGGTATTCCGCTCAAGAATCGGAAAGTTTTTGGCGAAGATATATCTTCCGATGTGGGCCGTGTAGGTCTTCCAGTGCTAGTTCCACATTTTGATGGGGATGCTATATAAAATTCAAACTTCAACAAAAATCAGTATAAAGAAAGGAAGTAAATCCGTTCTTAATTCAATCCTTGATTTTTTTTTTCTAAAATCCGTTTAGTTATCAATGACTCCCGAAGGCATTTTTGGCACAGTTTCCATTTAAAATTTACGGCAACATAGAGGCCTGGTAGGTGTTAAGAAGGTGTTATCCTTTAGCGCCTTCGCTTTATCACTGACAAAACGCAACAAAGGTCCAGGATCGCCTTTTTCATTTGCCGCAACACATACATAATTGCAACCTTTAGTCGGAGCCCATCAAATACAAAAGGGAATTTACAATACCCGCAAGGATACAAGAATAAAGCAACGAAGGGCCCGGGGAAGGGCCATTGTTGGCCATGCGAAAGTGAGGTTGACTGCCTCTCTTTGGCCTCTTTGTAGCCCCATAATGAATGAATTCCATTAAAGATTTATGCCAGTTTGATGATGCCGCACAAGGATCGGCGAACAACGCCCCGGCTTCGGTGTGCGGTTGTCTTGATTGAAGGTTGATTTGTTGCATTTAGTGGCTCGAACTGGCTTTTGGTACCTGGTCGGTTGTTTTGATGAGATTAGCACACGTGTTGAACACGCACGCCATTGTGGGACACTGGGATAAAAACCTGGCTCAGATGGGATAAAACCTTGCCATCGATCGATCGATCTTGGGTGCGGTTTTAGGCACAGAGTTTTGGGGGGCGTTGCGGCGGCAGCTTGAAAGGCCGTTAAATTTATTTTGACAAATGACATTTCAATTGCAATTGTGCGCCCAGCATGTGGCCAGAGATCCATTGCCGTCGTATCGTAATTCAAAATTGAAACGGCGCAATTCATTTGGCCAAATCAAACAAATCGTAAAAGGCAAGCAGTGGGCTAACCAAGGAAAAATTCGCAAAACCAACACCAAAACGTGATTGGAGCCACCTCAAGCTGACGCCACCAGGTCGGCACTCCTCCATCCGATCCCTTCCTTAAAGCCACCAATCTCCAGCCACCTTGTGCTCTGTCAGCCCAGGAGTGCTGCCACTCATTGTCTTAACTGAATTTAAAAAAAAGCTAAGAATTAGAGTAGCGGATACAGAGGATACGTGTATAGGAGTGCCTTGTAAAATTCTTTTTATAATTTGATGGGATAAAAAAGTGTGGAAAAATATAGTTTTTAATGTTTTTTTGAGGGTACATATTTATGAAAATAAATATTAAGTGAATTTTTTAAAGCTGTAACTTTGATATTAGGACTTGTCAAAAACATTATATTTTAAAAATGAAAAACAATTAAATGAAAATTAAAAATGTATATATTATAAAGAAATATTATCCCAAAGAAAAAACCATTTTCGCAGCACTGATGTCGACCAAGCTGTGTGGCCACAAAGTGATTTGATCTTTGCACCAAAGTGGTAATCCGCATCTAATAATGTGAAGCGCTGCATTCGGTGCACGATCTTCCGCTGGCTGAGGCCCGAAACTTGCAGCTCCGCTGGCTGGAAAGGATGGAAAGAGCCGCAGCAAGAGCCAACCGACACCAGAAAGAGATACCAAAACTGAGTGGCTCCAAGGCAGAGACCTCCCAGTCTGCTGGATCCGATCCGATCCGACGCCGTGTGCAGCCCGAAAGTTGATTGGAGTCAACGATGGAGTTATTTGTACGATTGCTTCGGCACTGGCCGTCTCTGGACCTGGACTCTGGGCCATCTGCTGCCGATGTTGTTGGCCAGGTTGATTGTGTGGCGCGAATAACAACAACAAATTATATGCGTTGCGCATAATTGAGAAATATTGAGACATTATAGTCGAAAGAAAAGCGGATCGGAGGGTAAACGAAAGGGTAGGGGTAAGAGGTGTGGCCGCAATTACAGACAAATCTGGGGCTCTGAATCTAATGGCAATTAGAGCTAAGAATTAGGTTTGCTGATTCATCAAATACTGAACGTTAGACAAGAGAATCGAACGAGAAAAATATATTTTAAAAATTCTCAATTGTGTTTCCGTCAACTCTTAATAAAAATTAAAAAATAAAGTAGTTATATGGAATATTTTTCAAAGTGTATTTCGGAGAGAGAAAGACAGATTGCCAAGAAAGTTGAAGAACGGTGATTTTATTTCATAGATAAATCGCTTAAATTATGGCGCAGCAAGATCGCCATTGACTGAATGCCCCAAAGCGACCTACAGCAGCGATCGAATCGATCCGAAACGATATATATATTGGTGCCAACATCGATCAGCGATCGATTGAATGGGACTGAGGTGGCAGAGACCTGGCGAAGACCATGCTCCACATTGTTGCTTATAATTGAAACTGAGAAAGCCTGTCATGCATATTTTGTATGACAATGGCTGGCCATTTAGTCGAATTAAAAGCCCCATGCCACACCCACTCTTAAACTCATCCGCCAGTCCATCGGCCGCCCATGAAGCCAAACAAAAAAAAGGGGGGCTCTGGAGCGAGATTGACAAATTGAAATGAATGTGTCCATTCACTTGGAAATGTTCATTAAGCGACACTCCCCCTTCGGAGCAGAAGTCGCAGTAACGTCGGTATCATAAAACGGAGCAGGATACGGGAACATTATGACGCCTCACCTCAAATGACATGCACATGATTGCCTAACTGGTCTCTCGCACTTGACGAGAAAAACATCCCATCCAGAAAACAGCCAACAGCCAACCCTCGGGCTCATCCTCGGCAAATTGAAAATTCCTCGTAGTCATCAAAGCCATGACGATGTGACATCGTGGGCAAAGTTAATGCCCATTCCCCTCCGGATTCGTGTTCTCTCATAAAAAGCGTGACGTATTTCCGCTTCCCATTTGCACCTGCATTCATTATCCTGTGGTGGTGGGCTACGCATGTAGCTAAACTTTACCACTTGTAAGTTTTCATGTCCTCCAGCCCGAAAAAATGGGGTGGTGAGGCGGCTGAGGGCTTAAACCTGGAATCCAAAATCCAGATTCCGGATTTCGAGTACAAGTGCGCGTGTCCAATGCGATTTGGTGCAGTCAAGTGACTTTATTTTTATTAGCACAACTTAATGAACTTGAAATTTTCAACATTTATTACCATGCTCGGAAATCTTTCCCCTACTGATTTGGTGAAATTAGAAAGTCAAGTGATTTATGAACGTGCCGTGGCTGATGATGAAGTATCGCAATAGATTGCTTAGAGACACAAGGGCTTATATTAGGCATTCAAACATACTAAAAACATGTAAAATTTATACTCAGTGCCTTAAGGTTTCATCTCGTAAATAAATTAACTATTGTAATATGTTCCATTCTCCACCCACACACTCGAGGGACCCATTAATTACAGCCAACGACGCATATTATGGCTATGCAATCAGCGAACAAAATAGCGAGAAAGTTTAATTGCAGCCTTTTGGCTTGGAAAATGAGAGTATGGCCATAATTGCATGGCCAAGAAGAGGGCATTGGTGAGCAAGGGGTGTAGGGTGGTAGAGGGAAGTGCATGACGCATGCGCGTAATTGCAGTGCACACGAAAATTGCATAAAAGGTAGACCTCCAATGCAGAGAACCATGTTGCATTCTTGTCCTCAAGGAGTTCTATTCGCATGTCCAGCACTGTTTGCGAAAAGCCAATTGTATTCTCATTATAGAAAGTGCACAAGGAGAAAAAATGTTAATATATAATGCGATAAACTAACACTTATATTCAATTATTTTTGAGTAACTTTAAGATTTACTGAAACTATTTTAAAGCAAAATTCCTCACAAAATTGTAGCCAAATCTCTTTTTTAGCCACTTTTTTCTCTGTGCAGCTGAAGATCTTTGCTCGGTTCCGATCCGGGACCCCATTAACGTCAGGCTCGCGTTAAAAATCGATAGATGGATTGGGCACTGGCAACTACCGGCCAGACACTGGTCGTCGTCACTGTGGTCTCTTCTGGTCGAGGTCTGTGTGCGACTTCTCTGGAGATCGGCTCGCGGACTTGCCTTGGCCGCGGCAAAGATCAAAGCCCGCGAAAAACCACCATCATCTTCTTAAAGGTGGTAATTATGCCTCACTTTGGACGTATATGGTCGCCTTCGAAGAGCTGCGATGCGATCCGCTGCGATCCGAGAGATGCGTTCAGAACAGAGCTTTTTGCTGACTCTGAGCCAAAAGGGACTTTGCATTTTTTTTTCTTAGCCTCTCGTTGATAAAGAACTTGGCCTTGTTGGTGATCTCGTTGTGCCGGTGAAAGCTTCGCAGCAAATTTATACGCACTTCTCGAGCCAAACATGGCCGCCGGCTGCAAAGTCGCACATAACCCCAAATTTGGATTTAAGTAGCCCGATATCGGGGCTGGGGTATGGGCACTGGGCTCTGGGGACTGTAGTTGGAGTTGGAGCCCTTCATCATAACTCAGCTGTCAGCTGCATGTCACTTTTGCGGCTACCGATCGATGGCAAAGTCGATGTCGATCGGCATCGGCAGCACTCAAAGTGGCCCAATTGTAGAAGCAATTAGTTTGAAATATTATTATCGACACGTACTCCCGGCCAGATCGGCTGGAACTTGTGGTCGCTCTACAATTAGCCTTAATTGAGGAATTTCATTCGTGTTAAACTCTTTGACCGCATCTCTTTCTCTTCGGCAGACAGATTTCACCCGAAGTCCCCGAAAACCAGAACATAAGTTCCCCAAAACCCAATCCAAAACAAAAAAGTTTTTAAATAAAAACCCCAACTGTACGCTCAATTGAAAAGCTGCTGACAAAAGCTGTCATTGATGATGTTGGCAGCAGCCGAGCCGCTGTTTAAAAATCAAATTGCACCATTAACTGGTGGCAATTAGTCGACGACGTGAAAATACTCAGATATAGACACTGATCTGTCAAACGGTAGTGGAATGTTACTTTTTCAATTATGAATAGAGAATGATTGTTTTGTCCTATGCCGAATGACGAATGTGTGGTTGCACTGCGAGAAATTAAGTACTTTACTCTGTATAATGTACCATTTTGTATCCTTAAACTATTAAGCCATAATATATCTATGTACAAGTATTAAATAACATTATTAAAGCTGGTTGTAGCTGACATCACTAGTCCCTATTTTCTATTAAATCAATAATTCTTCTGTCAAAATTTATAAACTTTTTTTCAGTTAGAACTTTTTTTCACTGTAACTTTAGATTAGAGATTAGGCCAAATGCCGAAAGGCATTTTTTTTCAACGCTGCTCCAGCCAAGTTGTAAACCTTAATGGATTACACTGCTGATGTACTCGTTCGTCGGCGGTGTTAATTAATTTGTGACTGTCCGAGCGTCTGGCTAATTAATTAGACAATGGGCCTCGAATGGGGCCTCTCCGCACCACAAGCTCTGATGGATTTGCTCGATCAGCTAAAAGCTGAAAGCCAAATGCGCCATTATCGTTAATAATATGACATTATAAGTTAGGTAAATTTATGTCTGCGACTCCATGTAATTTTTTACCCTGGCCAAATTATACCTTAGCTGGCTTTCCACTCTCTGGTATTGATATTGAAATGGGGAAACAGCAACGAAATGTCACAATGACATTCGTCTGCCATGTGAACTCACTTCATTAATTTATTTATGAGTCCGTCGGTAGGGGTAGCCGGATGGAGGAGGTGGAATTGGCACAAGACAAAAACGAAACAAGAGAAAATTACACTGAAATTATAGCCACAATTATTTTAAAATTGAATTACGTCCAATTACAAATGAAATGAAATGCAGATGGCATCAAGATAGCGTTCTCATTCGGCATAATGGCCGCCAGAATTTTGGCATCGGGTCTCTGGGTTTCCAGGCCCTCCAGGTCGGGGAGTGGATGTAAAAGGTTTATGTGTGGGCGGCAGTCGGAGACTCCTTGCCATAAGGAAACCCGAAAAGGAAAAAAAACCAATTACGTGGTTGGGAAGCGGGCCTGGGCGGTGGCCGTGTCAGGACGTAAGTTATTATCCTGCAATTAATTTGGCTAAATGTTCAGCTCATGGCTGTGTATCTCGTGCTTCGTTTGCGCCGACTCACTCATGCCGGCTCTGATTGGCTGCCTCAATCGATGACGTCACTGTTGCAAGTGGCAAGTAAGACACGCCCGCCACAGTCGGCCAGAAAGAGAGATAGTTGGAGAGTGTGTTGCTGCTGTGGTTGGTAAAAGGTTGCACCTTGGTTGTACCTTGCAACATGTTTGATGTTGCAACTGCTACTCAGTTCTTGAGTTAGTAACTTGAGAGATTTAGTTACTTGAATTATGAATATGTTTATTAAGCACATACTATTTACCTGTAAAATTTTGCATTACCATTTTCATTTAAAGTAAAATTAATTAAACTGATTAATAAAGTATAGAAAGTGGGTAAAATTCGAGTTCTTTAGAACATATTTAAATATTTTAATCTTAATATAAAATATTTCCCCTATGTAGAACTTATCTAAATAACCCTTTTGCTCAAATTAAGACTTTGATTATTTCCACTGAATTAGTTAAGGGCGTTCTAACAAAAACCTTTCCCAGTCTCCCAAGGGCTAATTCATTTGGACAATGGCCTAATTGGAAATCATAGCCTCGCGGTCATTTAGTTATCTGAAATAGTAGCTGGCCAAAGTAGCGCCCACTTGATCCGATCCGATCCGATCCGAAAGCAAGTGGAATGCCACACGCAGTTTCGGGATCCATCAGCTAAATTAATTTTCGGATTGGTCGCCCATCACGCTTATCGAAAATGGCCGAAAGTGGAAACCTTTTAGGCATCTTGGGTGGCAAATTAAAATTCAATTTTTCAAAACATCAAATCCAATTCTTCAATCCCTCCATTCTGGTGCACAAACTCAATGCGAGTCCACTTAATTCGATTTAGTTTGATTTACTTTTTCTTCTCAGCTCTTTTTGTGCGTCTTCGGTTTGTTGATGCTATCCCATTAATGACGCTTTACAAATGCAACAATCCAGGATCGAGGATTCGTGTGTGAAGCTCCTTTGTCTCGAGATGCGTAACAAATGTCCTGTACAAAAGGAATTGGCACAGGTTTGCCAGCAGGTCTGGATTTTTGGACTTGGAAAACTCATTACCGAGCGTGTGATAATCCACAGCTCGGCACAAAGGACTCGCATTAGGCACACATAGTTAGCGCAAGGACCTGAGTCCTTCTTTGGGTGGCTAATGAACAGAGCCCTGAGCGTTGAGCACTTTAGTTTTGGTCAATGCCTTTCACACCTACGATCCGCTGAGCGTGGAGAATCGTAAACGAGAGAGCAAGGTTCGTCCTGTCGATCGTCCTTTTTGGGTGTTTCGCTGCATATCTTTGATCAATGCCGATGCACACAGGTGCCGCTTAGCCCGCTTAGAGCCAGGCCACAATTAAGCGTTAATACGCCGAGAAAAGATTTATAATTGTGTTAAAATCCCGCACTTAAATTTCATGAGAACGGGATCGATATCGATCGGTAATCTCAATCCCAATCCCGATCCCAAGCCCATTTCCATTTCCATTCCAAAGTCGAGGGCGTTGCTGTATTTGCTGTTGAAATTTTAAGCTAATTTACACATTTTCCTACAACAATCGACGAGCGGAGCGAAAAATGTGGCGTCACTGTGTTAATTGCTGTCCATGCCCAGTCATTGCACCCTGATCCGATCTATCTGCATCTGCCTCCCAGATCACGCCCCAAAAATTAATCTCCATTAGGCCAGGACCCCCAAAAAAGGGAAAATTCAAATCCCTTAGCACAGATACGACTATAAAATCATTCAACTGCTTTCAACGCGGAAGCAATAAAATCTCAAATTACTTTTCGTTAACATCCTGTGCAGGATTCTCTCTCCAGAAATGTTGCATGTTAATGATAGCAATTAATTTTCCGACACCCCCACAAAAGAAAGAGGCCTAGTGGTAGGGATGGGGGTGTCACCATCCATGACCCCAAAGTCAAAGATAAACAAATCGGAAAACATATTTTTATTGTCGCATCGCAAAAATACCGCTGGGTGCCATTAATTACTCAAATTGCCAGTCGTAGTCTAGCCCCCAAAAAAAGTGTGGCAAATTCTTATCCCTTTTCAATTTTGGCCAAAACTTTCCCGCTCAATCTCTCTGTCTCGCCCACACTAAAGTGTCGCCTTGATTTATTGCCTGGGTAGTAATAAATTTCTTCACTCCAGGTGATAACACATAAATCAATCCATTAGTTTTTGCCCACTCGCATGTATCATCGACTTCGATTTGTTGACTTTGGGCTTTTGTTTCGAGGGGTTACTTTGGGGGTGGCTTCGCCTTCGACTGCGCCTTGGCAGTTTCTAGTCCAGGCTCTGGCGATTTGTTGCGCAGCTTTTGGACTTTGCTGGGGAGTGACAATAAATTATTGGCATGATTAGTCTAACTTTACCGAAATGCGGAAACGACAGGTTCCCACAGCGATCGCCCTAATCGCGGCGAAAACAAAACGAAACTTTCCCAAGATTTGCAGATCGCCAAGACGAATTTCCCATGGCAGAAATTGAAAGAAATCCGAAAGGTTGGCCAACATCAATGTGACAAAATGATGGGGCATAACCAAACGATAACCAAACGACCAAATGGTGTAAGTAAATTACATAATATTACCTTAAACTTATATCTAATCTAGAAATAAAATAGACTATTTGTAACAGTATTATTCATAAAAGAATATATGCATTTCTTTGTGTGTAGAGAAAACGCCTGAAGATATGCAACAATTTAGGGGCCACTCAACTTTTTACGAGTGTGTGAGTGCGTGAGCAACACAGGTGGCAATGTGGCCATTATGGCTAATGGGCAAAAGGCCTGGCGGGCAAATGAGTTAAGCCAACAAGAACAACACCAACACTCGGCTCAGAGCAAAGCGTTAAAGTAAGCCATAAAAAAGACAAAGCCGTCATTTTTCTAATGAACCAGCAGAGAGCTGACGCAGATGCTGATGCTATATGCTATATTCTGTACGCTATATGGTAGATGGAGCTGAAGTTGGAGTTGGGGAGCTGAAGTTAAACGACTTTGGCCAATCACGCAGCCGCGCCGAACTTCAAAGCCGGGCCTAAGATATGAGCCGCTTAACGCATCCAATGGATACCGTGCGAGCGAGAGGGCACGCACTCGGCCGGCTCGCTTCGTCTTGGCCAGGTTTGATAAATGGCCAGACAGGCGTACAAAGTGGAGAATAACGAGCGAAAACAGGCCTCGGCGCTGTAACGAGCTTCGGAGACTCCGAGCGTCTTATGGGGCCATGTGTCTGTGTGCGCGTGAGTGTCTGGGCTTCCAGGAGATTGTGTGTGTTAATCACATTGCTTGGCCATTGGCCAGGCGGCGGAAGATCAAAGCCAGCACCTTTAGCTGTTAGAAGCGTCTAGCTTGGTGGTCGCTCTGGGCTTTCGAATCCCAGTCTTTGGCATCCCAGTCCTCGGCTAGAATAATTGGCAGGTAGCAGCGCGGCGGCATCCGACCAAATGACACGCCGATGCCCGATGCCGATTCCGATGCCAATACCACCAACAAACAAATAAACATACGAGGCCAGCAAAAAGCACTCTTCCTGCGGGCAGAGCTGTGATATTTGTGATATTTTCACATTCCCATGACATTCTGCCAGCGGAAGTGGCAAAATGAGTGGCGTTTCAAGACGCCGCCACGATTTGGGTGGATTGCTTACGAGTATTTCGCAGACAAAATGCGACAAAAGTGACATGCAAAATTCTGTCAAATTAAAGTCAGTCATTCGGGGCATTGGCTCCGAATCTTTGGCCTGTCCCGACCCCCAAAGTGTCATTAGCATAACTGTCAAAGGCCCCAAAAGGCAAAGAGGGGCCACATCAAAGGCGTCTGCTTCACAAAAAGACACGCATCGCTGCCAACCAGACAAATATCAGCTAAATAAATTCGCGTTAAACATTGAAACTGGCAGCGATCAGTCGACACTTAAGTGGAGACCATACCATGGGAAATATTTGGGGAATATTATGAGGTATGTAAAAAGTAGGAGAGGAAAAATAAGGGCTTAAAACTAATAAGCATAAACATAATTCAAAGAATTTCAAAACCCCTTATATTTACTGAACTAAGCGTTGATGAAAAAGAATATACTTCTTTAGAAAAGGATATAAAAAACACACTCATTCCCGTACTGCACTTCCTGACATTAAAAGTCGCCGCCAAGTAACGAAAATAGGGAACATCCTGAAGGCTGCAGGACAAGCAAGTGCCACCAAGGAAGCGTGGAAAATTCAGAGGCAATTACAAAGGTACAGCTACAGTGTTGTTGCACAATCAAAACACACTTGCAACGCCCTCTCACCCCTGAGAGGCCTAAAACAACAAATAAAGCAATCAAAGTGGAAGGCGAGCGAAGACGATCCGGCGAACGACACATGTTCTTTTCCCACATGCAGCGGAAACCTTTCTCCATCAGCATTACGTCAGAGGGACGAGAAAGAACAACAAATTGTGTGATATTTATAAACGTCAAAATAGGCAAAAGTCAAGATCCCTTGAGATATTTTATGACCACCACCAAACAACAAAAAGATACTTCCCACCGCCTTGGATCGAATCTCCTTGACCAGGTCCAGGGATTGGCATTTAAAAACTAAAAAAGGAAAAACTACCAAGGCTGGGCACTTGTTAAAAGCGTGTGAATAGAATCGTCAAACACGAAAAGGCTGCAGGAGATGGAGGAGCCAAGAGAATCAAAGGGATTCACCAATGGACTCGACTCTGGACTCCCATTTGGAATCGTAAAAACGCCGACGATTTCACACTCACCTCTTTGGGGCGTAATAAAAATTAAACGGTAGCTAGTTAGGAGGCATTCTTGGATCCGTATTGTATTGTTGGCATTGATTTCGGGGCGGCATCGGGCTCTTTCCGTTTTATGTACACTATTTTCATTAACAAACGGAGTTTTCGTAGAAATACGAAGGCTACTGGGACTACTGGGACGGCTGCGAGGACGGTGCTTTTGAAGCCCATTACCAGGCCTTCCCAGAATGCGGGAACGAGTCGTTCTCGCTAGCCCTGGACCATATCCCGAGTGGCAGGGCTTCTGCTAATTAAAGCACAAAAAATGTTAATTTGTGAATTTGTTCCGTGGCAGGCGTTGATGAGAATCAATCGCAATGCCACACACACGCCGAAAACTTGCCACATCATCCGATCGAATGCCTACTCACATGGATCGGTCGCACCACAGATTACCGATAAGAACTGGCCTCTTGATTGATGGCTTTCAAGCTTGGATAAAAAAACTGTGCCATACATCATGATCATGTCGGATCTGGGACCAGCAAATAAATTACAGGCTAATCATCAAAAATTAATCGCAAAAGCCAAAACTTGGCCGTAAATTAAAATGTTTACGCGGCTAAATTATTGCGTTGATGGCACTGAATATTCATGGCATTCAACCTCATACATACATACATGTATCTTTGGGTATATCTTTCGGCATTTTAAATTAAATTAAAATAAATTAAGGCATCTTGCCTCTCACTAATCAAATTAATTAATTATTTAGCTTTGAAAGACGCAGATGCCGCCGCCACAGTGAAACTGAATCTTGGCCATAATAAATTCAAAATAAGCATAGAAATCAGTGGCATCCGACCATTGGCTGACCGCATGGAACTAATCACAGTTTATTAGCTCAGCCAAATAGGCAAAGACTTTGCATATTTGACAACAAATAAATTTGCAGCGAAATAACATAAATAAGTCATCAACTATATATATTGGATGCGAAAATAAGTCACTTCATTTAGCTACAGTGAGCTTAAAAGTTAAGGAACAATCGGAAAGATATTTATAGAAACTTTATTCTCTGAAAGATTCTCTGATTCGTTATAGAGAAAATACGTTATATAAAATACTAATATTGATCAAAAATATATTTTATATTAGTTTTTCTTTAGTTTGTATTGCCCGTACTGTCGTCCTACGCCAAACATTTAATTTCGCTCATATTTAATTGCATGAAATAAGCGAATGGCACTAAATAAAAACGAAGATGAGATTTATGCTGCAATTTGCGTAAAATTATGTTAATTGCAGCACAGAGCTGGACGGTTGCCGAGGGGTGGCGCTGATGGCCGTCGTGGTGGTTGTGTTGGCGGTGGTGCCAATGGTGGTGCTCATGGCGGTGCAGCAACGATGCCAACACGACTTGTGATTCAGGTTTTTTATGCACTAGAGCGCGAAAATATCATTGATTTAAATTAATGGACATGTCAGGCAATTAATAAATGCAAAAAGCATAGAGGCCCAGACCGAATGCAGTGATGAGTACGAGGGAGGGTAATTCTGGGTGTGCTTCCGCTGAGAGATGTAATAAGAATATTTGGTGTTCATACTTAATTAAAGAAATATCATATAGAAGCATACAGTTCCTTATCATTTCTGGTTGTATTCGCAGGTACTTAAAGTACTTTCCTTTAAAAAAACGTATAATATATTAAAAATGTGAACCCAATTTTTATACCCTTGCAGAGGGTATTATAATTTTGGTCAAAAGTGTGCAACGCAGTGAAGGAGACATCTCCGACCCTATAAAGTATATATATTCTTGATCAGGATCACCTCCTGAGTCGATATAAGCATGTCCGTCTGTCCGTCTGTCCGTCTGTCCGTCTGTCTGTCTGTCTGTCTGTCTGTCTGTCCGTCTGTCTGTCTGTCCGTCTGTCTGTCTGTTTCTACGCAAACTAGTCTCTCAGTTTTAAAGCTATCGAGTTGAAACTTTGCACACACCCTTCTTTCCTTTGCAGGTAGTACATAAGTCGGAACGGCCGGGATCGGTCGACTATATCCTATAGCTGCCATATAACTGATTGATCGGAAATGGCATAACTTCGTTGTTTTTCAAGTTAGAAGGTTGGGACTTTCTATGGATTCTTATTTGGTCCAACTTATACGATCTGCCAAATTTCATAAAGATCGGTCGACTATATCCTATAGCTGCCATATAACTGATTGATCGGAAATGGCATAACTTCGTTGTTTTTCAAGTTAGAAGGATGGGATTTTCAATGTATGCTTCTTTGGTCAAAATAATTCGATATGCCAAATTTCATAAGGATCGGCCGACTATATACGATCCGCTGTATATCTAATAATATAGATGCGTGGCGCCACCTATCGGACTGCGACTGAACTGCAAGGGTATATAAACTTCGGCTCTGCCCGAAGTTAGCTTTCCTTTCTTGTTGATACAATTTTTAATAGATGTTGGCTCATGATTTATAAAAAAGTTCTTCGATATTCTGGCCCAAGCCATTTAAAAATGCGATCTATTATTTATTAATTTCATCAGAATCCATCGCCTGATCCTCTCATTGGACACGGTGCCAATCAATGCCATGTAGAACCCTCCAATTGGCAACTGCAATGTGGCAAAAAGTAATGAAAAATATTTTAGGGTGCATGTGGCACTTGGAAAACTCACCCCTCCATCCCGTACTCATGAATTTAATAGAGTCATAAATATGAACTGCAAATTTCCATCGCCCAGCTGCATTTGGTGTCGATTTCACGCTGGCAATCAGTTTGGCTTTGACTCTCTGGCCCATTGTCTACTGCATATTTATTGTATCCTGCCCACAGGGCACTCGAAATACTCCTGCTCCGAGGCTCTAATGAGTTTTCAATTAAGTGTGACATCGCATTGTCAGCGCAGGGAATCAGGATGAGTTCCAAGTTACCCCAATTTTCGATATCACGTATACGCCGCATTCGTCACGGCCCTGTTTTTTTTTCAGTTGGCACCCCTTTTTGCCCTTTTCCACTCGAGTGCTGGGATTTAATTTGTTTGCATTAAAATGACATAAATCCAAGCCTCAGCCCCAAACAACTGTCCACTCATTTCGCATGCGCCAAGAAGTGCGGGAACTCCGCCAAGAGGCAACATCAAAAAGCGCCCTTTTCCGGGGCGGATAGTATCTGGTGGATGCAACGTTACTCAGCAGCCCATTGCCCAAGTGCGAGTTTCAGGGCCAGTGTCGCGGCACTCGCCATTTTCACACTCATGCAGCTAATGAGCAATAGAATTAAATGAAAATGCCACAAGAGGAAAAGCCAACAAGAAAAGGCAGCGACAGCAACAGAGACGGCGGCAAGAAATCGATTTGCTCAATTTGTTATTGTTGCAGCCGTCTTCTGTAGGTTATACCACTCTTCCCCTTTACATGGCCAAGGTGCACTTGGCCAAATAAGAACAGAGAATAAAAATAATGGGTTTATATTTATATCATCTTTGACACTTTTTTAAGTATTGTCTAAAAGTAAAGAAACATATCTGTTTCCAAAAAAATAATGTTGTAAAGCTTAACTTTTTAAGAAATAAGCAACATTTTTTTTCTTGGTGCACAACCTTTTTGCCAGCCAGCTAAGAACGATGCGCGCAAATCTGGAGTCGCCGCAGCTTTAGCGGCTAACTTAAAACGCGCCGGCATCCTTTGATCAGTTCATATTATAAAATACTATGGTCACGCCTTAAAGGCATTAAACGAGATGGCGCTCGGCTCCTCACTCACACAGATACAGATGCACAGATACAGATACACCGATTGAGAAGCTGCACGGTGTGGAGCAATAGATTCCAGCTTGCAAGTTCTCTGTTGCATCCACCAAGAGGAAGAACCAGAACGTTGCGGTTCATCGTGATGAGGCCAAAACCAAAACCTGAAGCCAGTTCGAATCGGGAGAGAACAGGAATTGTTGCTTCCACATATGGGCTTGCAAAAAAGAAAAAAAACACACACAAAAATAAAAGAAAAGAACCGAGACAAGAAAATAAAGACGAGGGGAAGAAAAAACTGTTTCCTCGCTTCCTGCCAACGTCTCCCGTCTCCCAATTGTGGTGGCTCAAAGCCGATCTCCGGGGCAGCATCGCAAATGCAACGTCATCTCGAGAGGCGCACGGCAATCAGGCAATGTGGTCCGAGCCCTTGCCCCTCCCCTCCGATGGCCAGGTCTTAATGCTCTCGGGGCGTTCTGGACCACCAAACGAGCGAATGCAACTCCGAGGTGTTTGAAATGTGCTTTTTAACTGCAATGTAGTTGATTTGATATTCATTAGGGTGGGTCGAATTCCAACAAGTTGTTCAAATCGAATTCTAATAGTGCGGAAAACTTGCTACGGAATACTACAAGCATTTTGCAAAAAAAAATTTTGAAATCGGTCAATATCTTCTGTTCGCGCATCGCACTCAAAGTTTCGAAAATACCGAATTTTCAAAACTTCTTAAAAGTACGATTTAGTCGCAATTTTCCAAAGTTTTACTTATTATTATATTTATTTTGAATCATTTAAAAGGTTTTTTCGTAATTAGGTAAATCAATAGTGGTTTTAAGAATTTAAAATAAATAAGTTTTTAGTACAAATTTCATGCATTACGATTGTTTTTCACGCTCAGCTTTCCCCAGGATCAACGACGAGGGCGTAGTGAAAAATCTGATCCCATTTTTTTTTATTGCTATTTTTTCATAGTACTTAGTGGCATTACATTATACATATCGAGTGAAGAGCCCTCCGAAAACTTAGTTCACATAGTTACATTTATAATGAAAGTGTATTTACCTACTTGGTTTCAAATAAAAATGAGTGATTTAATAACAGATGGTGCGAGACATGTCTTCACTATTATTAAAAATTCTCGATACTTGCCAAAACGTCTTTTAAAAGTAGTTGATCCTGTAATTCAACACAATGCTTATTTCGCGCATCCTGAAAATTTGCTTTTGTCTATGCTCACAGATGAAAATCTTAATGTACGTAAGATCGGGTTGCAAAGAATTTTAAAAGCCAGAGAGAAGACTCCTACTGCGGAGACTTCGGTGCGCTCGTTCCTTTTGCCAAAACTAAACTTTAATGCCCCTAAGTACTATGAAATGATCGACTGGTCTTCTACAGTAGTATCACCTCCTCCAGTACTTAGGAATGTGTCAAATGCAGTTTTGGTATCTTCCATTGATAACCAACTATCAATCGGTCAAAGCAACTTGCTAAGCTTTCCATGCCACACTCAAGCAGTAGAGCGAACTGTTAAGCTTGTTACTGAAGCGTCGAAGAAGGTATGTGGTTATCACAATAGGGATGGTTACATACGCTCAACTTTATATTCTCGTTGCAGTTTGCCTAAATTTGAGAACAAGTCCCAGTATACAACAGACAAATAAAACAAAATCGGAAAACAAAAAGAAAATTAAAAAAAAAACAACAAAACAAATTTTTAAAAATCTAAAAAAAATCAAAAAAAAATATATAAATCATTAAAAAAATAAAAAAAAATCATTAAAAACAAATAAAAAAATAGCAATAAAAAAATGGGATCAGATTTTTCACTACGCCCTCGTCGTTGATCCTGGGGAAAGCTGAGCGTGAAAAACAATCGTAATGCATGAAATTTGTACTAAAAACTTATTTATTTTAAATTCTTAAAACCACTATTGATTTACCTAATTACGAAAAAACCTTTTAAATGATTCAAAATAAATATAATAATAAGTAAAACTTTGGAAAATTGCGACTAAATCGTACTTTTAAGAAGTTTTGAAAATTCGGTATTTTCGAAACTTTGAGTGCGATGCGCGAACAGAAGATATTGACCGATTTCAAAATTTTTTTTTGCAAAATGCTTGTAGTATTTTGTAGCAAGTTTTCCGCACTATAAGAATTCGATTTCAACAACTTGTTGGAATTCGACCCACCCTAATATTCATACTTGCGCCGGCCTCGCCGCGTCTCATCTTTCAGTGTAATTGTGTTGGTTTGTCGGCCTTTTTAGTAATGAAAGCAGTTAATAAAAGTAATGGAGATTTAGTAATACCCTTTTCAGGGGTTATTATTAAGATTCTATAAGGTTTTTTTTATTTTTATAAAGTAATTAAAGTAAAAAGTTATTCATTTTCGAATCATTCTTTGAATAATACATACTACACATGAGGTATAGCATTTTATCAACTCATAACTCTTTTAAAAAGCTGTAATACCGTCTTTCAAAGTACAAGTATAACAACATCGTCAATGGTCAGTCGCGGCTATATAATTACTTCTTTTTTGCATAAAAATGCTGATTGCATTTGCTCCCAAAGAAGACCGACAGCCAGCGAAAAAATAAAACATTACTTCCTCTTGTCAGTCAGTCGAGGTGAGTCAGTGCGTGTCCGCGTGGAATGGTCTCGATATGTGAGAGCTACTGTAATTTCCACTCGCATTAATTATGTTAAACACAAGTCTCAATATTTAAACAAGCGGCCCCCCGAAAAAAGTGCAGTCCAAATGAACCACTGAACCGTTTGTTTGAGCACGGCCAACGCAAAAGTCAAAGACAAAGGGGCCGCCACCGCTGCCGCAGCTACTGCTTTTTTCCTCTTATTTTTTGTTGTATTTCTTATTTTGCTTTTGGATTTTGTGGACCAGTCAGCAGCATCTACCTCATCGACAGCCTCATCAAAGCCGCCGCAGCTGGGGCAGCGCTGTAATTATCACACGTCGGTCAAAATCAACGCCACCAACGGCCACGCGCACTCTCGTCCAACTCTATTAACTCAATTAAGAGGCCAACGCACAAATATTTGTATGCGGCATTCAGTCGAAAAAGTATCCAAACAGTGTTCTCCATCGGATGTAAATAAGAGAATGCCGCAGGCTTTTACAAGAACGCGTTGGAGCATGAGGGGCCCCACATATATTGATACAGAAGAACTCAATGCGTATACGCCATGTGGGACGTGTTGAACTTCAGGGAAAATAATGAATTGCAAGAGCACTACGGTGAAGTTTATTTAAGAAATTTGCACATTTTAAGAAAAAACTAAGAGGACACATAATTCTTAGGATAAAATATTTTTACCAAAAAAGAAAAACAATAATAAAAAATATAAAAAACATCTTTAATAGGTCACTTTATGTTATTGAAATTAATTTTATCATTTTAGGAATACTTCCAATATCTTTTTAAGCCTAGATTTTTATCAGTGTAAGCTTCTTGGCCCGGATCGAACTGCTCTGCTGCGGTTCGCTAGCCACTCTCACAGTAAGAAATCCAAAAAAAAGTAACAGATTGAGATAAAAGCACAGGCCCCGAAAATAGAAACGAAGATGAAATAGTTAAACATTTCAATTTGAGCATCGCTTTAATTAGCATGCGCTTGTTCATTGTTTTCCGTTTTTGTGCTTTCCATCGAGCGTTTGATTTGTTGACTCGCATTTGCTTTCTGGCTTTTAGCCGGGATGGCTTGATTAGCGTGCCCAACGGAGGCTGCCAGCTTGGCCCGAAAGTGAGCTCTCTTGGCCTGGTCTTTGACTTCGCCTCCAGTCCAGGTCCAATTCCAATTCCGACTCCGAGTCCAAAAAAAGCCAACCTCCGGATGAGGGCATTCGCTTTGTGGGTGGCCCCTAAACGGCTTAGTTCGCTCTGCTACTTTTTCCTCTGGGCCATCTTTTGTTCGGCCGGGGCTTTCTTGGCCATGCCGATGATTACTGTGAAATTGGCAATGTTTAATGGTCGCTGCAGCTCAAGTGTCTTTTGTGTCTAACTACTTTTCTCTTTGATGAGTTTTCTTTTCTGTCATTTGTCTTTCGGACACAAAGCTCTAAAGTCGGAGGACTTTCTCTTTGATTCTATGGCAGAAGTTGGGAGTTTCTGTGGAATAAACAATGCACTAATATTATCTTGGTTAATCATGATTTAAGCTAAATTATCATGGAAAATATTTTTTAGTTAGAAATAGTTTGAGTTTGGTTAGAAATAGTTATCTAAGAAAAGCCAAAAAATAAAGATACAAGTCTTGGTGAACCAACCAAGTCTTGATCCAAAAAACACACCTCACACAAATGGACGAAATAAAGGCGTGTATATGCATAATTAACGTGTAGCTATCGGTAGTAATACAATTTTCGTCATGCTTCCAAGAGCTAAACAATTCCGATTTTAGATCGCGGGAACCTCGATTTTTTATCTGCCCGACAACATCAGGTGGCAGTGAGAGGCATGTGTCAATGCTGCGTGGGTCGGTGACTGTGGCAGTTGCTTGAAAATATAAACCGAAAGTGACTCCATTGCATATGCAAATTGCTCGGGGCCCACGGCAAAAACTACTAAAAATCGAAAATAAATATGCTTATGGAAGCTGTGACTACGAGTTGTGGCTGCTGTTGAAAGGTTGCTAATTGACAATTACAGACAAGTCGTTGTTTTAATAGTCGGGGGCTCTAGGTTATAAACTGCATTAAGAAAAGGTTAATTGCCAAATGGTTTATAGGTTTTTAAAACAGAAACTAACATAAAAAATATCAAAAAATCCACATTATTATTAATACTACTTATTTCTTAAAAATCGTGAATAGAAAAATATAAATTCTTTTGTTAATTTTCAATGATTTGATAGCCAAGCTTCAATTACAGGTAGTTTGAATTACAGCTTAGAGGTATGGGCGTTAGCTGTTTAATCTTTAGTGTATAATACTTAAGCTAAAATTAAGTTCACTTTGCATAGATTACTTGCAAGATACCTAGCCATGAAAGCCACAATCTAAATTTTAGAAAATTTATAATTTCCGGGCGTTCAATTGTGTCAGCTGCTCCGGCTGTTTTGTTCAACCTCTATCCGGCAGCTGCCTCGGACCGATAAATCATTGAAATCGTCGTCCGATATTTAAATTTGAATATTAATGAACCCTTTCTGTGCACTTTCCCCACAGGAGCATATCAGCGTGTGAATGAAGCCACACACAGCTATAATAGAGTCGGGGCTACAGGTGTAAATTGACTTTCCCTGCAAAGGATTTCTAGAGTCTCAAGGACCTAGTATAATTAACGCCGCGGCTTTTCCCACGCAGCTAGAATATTTGTGTGTATCTAATAGATACACTAATAGCCGCCAAGAACAAAGAAGGAAACATACTGAAGAAATTAGAATTATAAAAAATACAGAAGCGCTAAACGCGGGAAATCAAAAGTGCCGCTCGCGGCGAAACTCAATCACAAACCGAATGCTCAAATATTTGTGTGATTAGTCCTTATCAATAGGGGCTCTGCAGGAGCATCAGGTAGCCCAGGGCCGGCATTCCGACCGACCATCCGGGATCCGAAAAGGTCCCAGATATACTCGAAACCCTGTGGACCCACTGCGGCTAAAGTCGGGCGCTGAGCCTGCGGTGGTCGCGCCATGGATTCCTTTCTCGTTTAGCGTCCTGCTGCGACGGCAATTGGTTTCGATTTTCAATTTTTGTTAATAGACCTTTGGCCTTTGTCTTCAGACGACCTGACGCCTTTGTGCTGCCGTCTTTTCTGCCGTTTTAGCTGCTTCTGCCCTTTGTTCTCCGCTGGTTGTTGCAACAATTCACATTTGTTTCAATTAAAGGGATTTGGAGTGTTTGTTGGGCTTGTAAGTGTCAGCATTTGCCTTCAAGTTGGCTAAAACGTGTGGACAATTGCAAATTGGTTGCCTTTAAGTTGATGTCCGACGTAGAGCGGCAGGGATCAGAGAGTTTTGGGGCATGCCAAGAAGGCAGGATATGTTGTTGATTTTAAACTTCTATCCTACCTTAAAATTTAGTTCCATTTCCACAGCTTACTATAAAATAACTTAGTATCCACCCATTCAACAAGCCGACGGTTCTACAACAATCACTCCCCTTTTGATAAAAATATAGATTTTTACCCAAGACTCTTACCATTTCGTAGCGACAGTTAACAACCAGTTGGTAGTAGGAATTCAGCAATTGGCTTTTAACAAAGTATGGTTACTACTTAAGTATAATACTTTCATTTCCACCATCCAGAACTGGCTTCATTTTCATTCTCAGACTCAAATTAATTTCAAAATGTCTTCAAATTTATGCGCATTTTTATTTCCCTTACCCACGATACGGTTCCCCTACCGCTTCGTTTCTAGCATTGTTGTTTGTTGTTCTCCAAATTAATTATTCGTTTTTCTTACACCAAATTAATTGCAAACGCTTGACAATTAAACGCGGGCTGCCTTTAGGGGGTCATCGTCATTAATGCTAACTGAAAGGGGGGTTCCTAGGGGTGGCCAGGGTAGGGTCTGGAGGGGCTGGTGGGGACACGGTCCTCTGCCGCTGTCGCTGCCGACGTCGTTTCAAGTTGTGAAAACTTTGCAGCGACTAAATACTAAATACAGTCTCGTTACAATCTGAGGAGCGTCGCACTTCGCGTCTCTTTTCCGCTCGGTCCGCCATCTCGCTTGTACACCCGGTCGGATGATGAACGCCATAATTACCGTTACGTATACGCCACCATTGCTATTTTTTGTTGCTGTAGCCGATTGGTGCTGAGTGCTGCCGCGAAAGAGACGGCCTAAACAGGCTGCCATCCTCCTCTGGCTTGGGTGATTAGGCCAAAAACTGGTTCTTCCTCTCCAGGAGAGAGCAAGCGGAAACGGCGACAACGAAGCAGCTTGTTGTGCAGTTATGATTTGATTGCCGAGGCCGAGGGTTTAACTTTAACCACCGACAAACGAGACACGAACGAGCCAGCGCCGAGAGAGTGAGAGAGTTCGAGACGTCCAAGAGCGAGACAGGCGGCAGGAAAGAGAGGGCCGAGCGCAGAGCAACGAGCCGAGAGCAGCGCAGCTCCGCGGCAGCAGCAAAAGAACTGAAGAAATATCGACGTGTCTAGTTAGCAAACCAATCTTCAATCTAGTTTCGAGCGTCGAGTTGAGAGGTCCTACACTATTGGATCAGCGCCGCCGTCGTCGTTTAACAAACAGATAAATTAGTGCTAACCCGAGAGATACCCGAGAAGTATCTCAGAATACTTGCAATTCAGTGAGATAGAACAGTTTGTGTTCCAAGCGGAAACAAAGTGTTGAACGCAACCCCAAACGAACCAAGTGAATCACTAGCCCAGAGACCCTCCTTAAATGCTCTGCCCTCCAACCATGCGTCCGGCCAGCCCCGCCGAATCCGAGATCTCCGTGGGTGGAGCCCCCAGCCCGCTGCCCACCCAGCACTCACTTCCGACTCCACACCCGCATCCGCTGCACCATCCGCGTGCCAGCACCATCGATCTCCTCCAGCAGCAGCAGCTTCTGATGCAACAGCACGCCGCAGCAGCAGCCGCCGCCTTTGGACTCGGACGCACTGCCGTCGGCGGCCTGCCGGAGGATTACTTCCAGCCGTTAAAGCGGTTGCGCATGTCCTCCTCGTCATCGGAGCCACGGGATCACACTCCGAGTCCTCCGGCCCCGGCTGCTGTTCCGGAAAACCCCACAGCCGGACAAACAAACACCAAATCCGCCATCGAAGGCGTCAAGAGCTTCTCCATCGCGGATATCTTGGGACACTCGGAGAAACAGCGTGAGGAGTCCGTGTCTCCTCCGCCGGCCTCGAATCTGTTGGCTCCACCCGCCTCCCGACCGGTGCCTTCCGCCGGAGGACTGCTGCAACCGCGAACTGAGCCCCTGGATGTCCACCCGGCTGCGGCAGCCGCCATGCTCTTGCCCGGCGGACAAATCGTCCGGCCCTGGGACCACCTTCTGGGTCCGGCCATGCCCGTGCGCCCCTTCATTCCATCCGCCCTGTTGCACTACGAGCAGCGACTGGCCCTGGATTACCACCGCCAGCTGCAGGAGCACTTCAACGCCCAGGCCCAGCTGCTGCGCCACATGGGCATGGATATCATTCCGTCAGAGAGCGGCTCGGATCGCTCCAGCTCCGCAGCCAGCGACTGCTGTTCTCCAGAGATTGCCCGGGACTCGGCAGCTGCTGCTGCTGCAGCTTCTGCCGCCGCCGCCGCCCGGCACAGCCCCCAGTCTTCGGTGCAGGCCGGTGGCAGTGGCTCCGTCACGGCAGCCAGTCCGTCCCAGGGCGGAGCAGCCGGAGCAGGATCCGCCGTCGGTGCCAACAATGCAGCCGCCGTGGCCAAGGCTAAGGCCAATGGCACACCGTTGGATGCCCTGTTCCAGATGACCACCAAGGACTTTGACGAGTCACAAGGTAAGCATCTGCTTTTCTTATTTAAAAAAAAAATAGAAAGATACATTTTAGATACACACTAGAATGAGATACAATTGTAGACTTCCATTAACTAAAGGTCTCGAGAAATGTCTCAATATTCAAAACGATTTTAGCCGATTTCTTAATTAGAATAAAAGCTTATAATTCAGCTTATTATGGTGCTTGTCATTTATCAATCAAGCAATTCGAATTTTGGTTAATTGAAATGAATGGCACTGTCCCCTTCTCCCCTCCGGTATTCGCTTTTTGTTATGTAAATTCCCCAACCGATTCGATTTCTGGCTTTTAATTAATTGGCAGCATGCGCCAAGTCTCGATCGGACAGAAATGAATGGGCAGTGTTGGGGGGACAGGAATACAATTCAATACTTTGCTCCTCAATCTTTGGATGCATGATCAGGATGTAGGTCGGGGTACGTCGAGTTCAGGCCGAGTCTCCCAGTCCGAGGGCGTTTTAGCCTGGTCTAGTGGGCAGCCACTGCCTCTCTAGTGATTTCATCGCAATTAATGGCTAATAGTCCCAACTGTCCACATCAGTTTGTGTGTGCTGTCAGTAATTGTGTGAGCAATTAGCTAGCGGTGCATTACCTAATCGGGTTTTGTATTTGCGGCTGCTCATCGAACAATTAACATGCCGTTTCCATTTGTTGCTAGTCGCTCCTCAAAACTAATGGCCGACAAACTCTAGTGGCTATATGGCTCCAGCCCCGGCTCCACTCCGGTAAACATGTTTTAAAATACACTGATCGAGCGATTAGCGGCGACACTCGGCTGTTGTATAATACTGTATCTTCGAGTATTAAGTTGACAAAATACACATATTATTGTTTATCGTGGATTGTATAACCCCCAGTCGAAATATTTATGGCTTTTTGGGATGTTTCTACTTCGAAGCCGTCGTTTGTCTATCAACGGCTCGTGGCTCTCGAACGATAGGCAGCTGCGAGGATACGGCAGAATATTAATTTATGAGGAGTAGACCTTATATCACTGGCACTATACCACAGATACTCCCATAGTTTTTTTTGAAACTCATTTGGCTTTCCATATGTGGCTTTCTATTTCCCCCCGCCCGCTTTTAATGACCCGGCAAAAAATGCCAGACACAGTGTCGCCCCGAGTGGACTAATTGCAATTCTCAGTACTCTCGCCAAATTAAAACATAAAACCCCTGTTTCCAACTGTTGCTTCGCTGGTATTCCTCGAAATGCGATCAGGTTTCCCTCTTGCCCTTAAACATATTGAACACTTTTCTCTGACAAATGCCACCAAAACAAAACTCCCTCTAACTAACATGGAAATTTATGCCCTGTAAGTGGACACCTGAGAGCCAGCAAGGATACCCAAGTGGCCAACTTAGTTCTCGTTCGCTGGGAGATAAGTCGTGGAAATTACTTAATGAGTCCCCGATAAAAACAAATACGAAATAGTGGTGTAGTGGAGAAAGGAGAAAGGGAGGCGTGCAGTCAAGTGCCTAATGGGTTTTGGGTTACAAAACGTGCTCGAGATAACAAATGACCAAATTATGCGTTTGCATTTCGAATAGACACAGAAAACTGGTATACCCACATGGCTTCGTTTGCATTAGCTTGCTCGGAGGGCATTTAATTAGTTTTTAATGTTGATCTAGTTTGTTTGACAAGCAATCGGAAGGGGTGTGAAGCCATAGACCTGCGAACTGCAAACCGGTTGGCCAATATTCAATAAATAAATATTTATGCTGATGATCGCGACCAGATCGCTGATCGCTTTGATTGGCACCGCCAATCTGCGGGGTTATATCTCAACTATTTTATATCTCAGCTGCATACCAGGAAACTACGTTATGCAAGCTCAATCAGAGCCTCAAGTACGGGTCAGCGGCTCATTAATCAAGCTACGTGTACCACTTAAAACTGATTTGTAGGTGTCAATAATTATTATAAATCACACGACAAACAAGACAAATGAGCAACTTGCCTTGCACAATGCCTGAGAAGTCTGCGAGCGTCATTAGAGCCGCAACCGCCCACAACTGGCGCAATCAATCAGCTCGAAATTATACACTCCAAGCGAGGTGCTCGCGGAATCGCGACTGCAATTACAACTGCAATTGCATTCATAAAATGTATCAATCATGGCACTTAAACTAACACGTCCCTCTCACGCCGCGCGCAATTAAAACTAATTGCAAAATCGCTTGTTAGTAACAGGTTTTGCATCCCAGAAAGAGTCTTAAGTTCTTCCATATTTGACCTTATCTATTCTACGGCTTGTACTATCCCAGCAATAAATCTAACCAACTGCTTTCCCTTGTTCCATTTTAGACAAATCCCATCTGGACATCTTCTCGAACCGACCACAGCCCAAGAAGAAGCGCAAGTCCCGCACCGCCTTCACCAACCACCAGATCTTTGAGCTGGAGAAGCGTTTCCTCTACCAGAAGTACCTGTCCCCTGCCGATCGCGACGAGATCGCCGCCTCCCTGGGCCTGTCCAACGCCCAGGTGATCACCTGGTTCCAGAACCGCCGGGCCAAGCAGAAGCGCGACATCGAGGAGTTGAAGAAGGACTTCGACAGCGTCAAGGTCTTCTCCGCGCACAAGTCCTTCCTGGAGAACGTGAACGATCTGAGTATCCTGAAGAAGAAGCCCATGCACGAGGCGGATATGGTGGGCCTGGCGGCTGCAGCAGCTGCCGCTGGAATGGTGGCAGTGCCAGTGCCAGGATCCGCTCCCCTCGCCGGTGCCCCTCCCAAATGAGGGCGTGGCCAGGTGCGCACCGAACCGCCAAGACAACCTGATGATTGGTACAGAAAGTGAGCAACGAGGAGACGAGTATTTTGTTTAATTTTGTGTCGAGTGCCGGGGAGTTGGGTAAAAGTTTCCCCTCTGAAGCATTTGACGGCTAGAGGAAGTGGCAGGACGTCCTAACCAGCTTCCACTGCCAATACAACTATGTGGGCGAAAGGCTTAACCCAGAAGCCAGCCCCAATCGGAATAAAACCAGCCACCCAGACAGGACCAAGGCCTTTTGCGGCCAGAACATGCTAGAACAGCCATAACCGGAAACGGAAACGGCAATGCAACCAGCCAGAACTAGGCTCGGGCATAAAGCCAGAGACCCATCGATAAAAACCAATTTGAATCGGCTCTTTTCAGAGCCACCAAGAGATTATTAAAAGAGATTTTTTAAGTTTCAATATGATTATTATTTAAATTTAAAGAATTTAGTAACTCAAAGTTACAGTTTACCTTTTGGAGGCTTTTGTTATTCAAGTTCGTCGACCAATTAGCGCTTAAAAGCGAAATCTTTTTCACTCCAATTAATAATTTGAGGCAAACAAAGGGAGATACAAAAGACCGCAAATTGTTGTCAATAAATTTAAGCATATTTAAGCAAACAATGCCGGGCGAGAGCTTCCATTTGGCTTGTGTCGGTGAGTTCAATTTGAATTTGTGTGTATCTGGATCCGGACTGGAATTTGAATATTTTGTTTCGGCTTCGATCGATCTTAATGATGTTGCTACGTATTTTGTTCAATTTGATGATGATGCTGAGTGGCGGAGGAGCCTTAAAGTAAAAGAAATCTTTTTTAATTTTTATTAATGATTATTTACAACCGTTATTCATAAATTCAAACTAATTAATTATTAATTTAATCACTTGCCACGAACGAAAACGAGTTGGCCAAAAAGTCCAATCCGAACAACAAAAGCCAGAATGAATCTCAAGTGTCTAAAGCCGAGCTGTGGTGTGAGCTGATCGCTTTGTTTTTGGATTTTTATTTGCAGATTTGTGCACGGCGCCAATTTGCATACGAAATTTACTCGAAATTATTTCGATATTTATTAATTTTCGAAGCGATCATTTTCATAAATTTGGAACTGGAAGCCGGTCGATCTCCGGCTACTGGCTACCGTTTGCAGCAAAGTTCAAAGGTGGCCCATCGTCGCCAGCGGCGCACACATTTTTCACTCCCGAACCGCCGAGATGAGAAGCCGAGATACTGGCAAGATGACCTGCGAGCTCTCCGCGGCTGAAGTGCGCCATCAATCTCGGTATGGACCCCAACGAACTTGGCCAGCAGCCGGCAGCCAAGCTAGCCGATCAGCCGCTCTACCGATCGTTTGTTAATCATTTGAATAATCAAGCTATCAATTCCGCTGCTAATGATGCCCGATACCAGTACCGATGCGGCCCAACTGGTCCGAAAACACACTCCCATGCTGGCTAACAGTTCGTAAACTAGACGGGAAAAGCCTCCTGCATATGCATGAGATGCAGATCACCGATCCAGATCCGAAACTCACTTAAAACCAATTTATTTTCATTTTCAAATGTGTGACAATGCAACGCATGCGCCGTGATAAAGAAACTTTTAGAGTCCACCGCCCAAACAGTCGGAAAAAAATTCAGGTCTTGGGCAGAGATTTCTGGGCTCTCGGGTGTTATTAATGCGCTTGGAAAGTGCCCGGCGAAAGTATCGTCGAAGAGCGTTTAATTGAAATTGAGTTGTAGTACAAATTACTAAGCCCGGGCCATTACCGGTGGCATTCGGGTTTAGTAGCTGAGAAAATTTGCCGCGCAAATCGAGGTAAACTGTGCCCGGCTCTAATTATGGGAAAATCTCCCAGCGCTTCCGTCAAAAAACAAACAGAAATGCGTAAATGTCGAAACCCATTAATCGAATCAACTAAAAATGACTAATGAACCTACCGCACGATGAGTGGAAGTGCCTCATGAGCCTTACAGCCCGCTTTAATGAGGCCAGATGCGAGTAAGATGGCTGATTTGCTTGATTGCGGTGGTCGGGTATGTTCGGGAAATGGCCCTGTTAATGGAATTAATAGTTTGTTTCTTGAAAAATGGTAGTCGGAAATAAAAAATAGATTCTTTAATTTATTTAAATTTACATGGAAATCAGACAGACATGAGGATATAATAGTTTACATGGCCTGATAGAGCAACTGAATGGAGTATTATTTATTTCTTTAAACTTTATTAAGCTGATAAGTAAGCACAAACTCAAGAACCCTTAACATCTCCCCCATTTAGCTGTCATTCCCCTAACTAAATGCGTTTTCTGCCCTGCTCAGCCATATTGTCAGCAATTACTCAACGTTTCCCCTGTCAGGTGATCAAGTGCTTGCAAACACATAAATACATATAGGAATACAGAAAGCGGCGCTCGACCTACATCAAGTGCCAGTCTGGGATGTAGATGCATCTCCCGAATGGCAAGTCGGAGTCGGAGTTGGACTTCCAGTTTAACTGGCGCCGCGTTGCCAAAAGATGAAAAGTTACCCTCGCGGCGGCTGAAAAAGCGACTTGGATCCGCATGGCCGAGTGCTGATTATGATAAATGTAAACAATTCAGCCCGGCACACAAATGCAATCAAAGGACTGCAATTACAACTTAGTTGCCGGAGCTGGGCCCAAACCAGTTCGGAGTTCGGCTCGGAGAGGCCATGGAAGAGAATTGTGTGCCCCCCAAGAGGTTCGGCTAACATCCGCATCTCTCTTCCTGCCGTCTGCAGTGGTGTTGGTAAAAGTATCTATGTGCCGGCGAGCGAGCATGTGTGTGTGCGATAGAGATATAAAAGCTAAATTGGTAACTCATACTTAATTTGTTGGCGGCACCTTTGAACACGCTTCCAATTAGCTTACAGCCGACACCTCGGGCCGGCGACTTGGCCACGTTTTGGGCCACAGGATAATGCCGCATGGAAATGATGCAGCAAAATAAAAATGAAAAGCAAGGGGAGCACACAAAGTGGGTACCAACTGATAGCAATTTGTTTCTCTTTCCTGCGCTTCAGATTTCTGCTCCATTCATCCCGCCAACTTGATCGTGATGCGGCATATTTCGATCAAAAAATCCAAAATCCAAAGAAGAAATCCCACAGTACCCCACACATATTTTTTAATTCATGAATGAAATCTTATGATTCGTTGCGATCGCCCTTAAAAGCGTTAATGAAGTTGTAAATTATGAAAAGTAATATTTAAATTTACCTTTTACAAGCTGAAAAGGCTATAAAAAAGTATTTTATTCATTTATTTTACAAAAGAAGGGAACACAATTGGCACTAATTTAGATACAAATCTTATCGAAAATAAAGTAAGGGAGATATATACATATGTTGATATACATAATTGGAAGTAGATATTTCCGGTATTTGTTTAACAATTTTTTATAAAATATAAAAAGGTAGAATAGGACTACTTAAACAAAAATTTCTTAAATAACTTTCCAAATAAAAGAAAAACGAGACCCCCATAAAACCTCTTTAAATGCAATTTAGGGCTGATATGCTAATCCTCCAATCTGGTAGCGACTAATTTATATCACGATAAGATCATATGCCAGAGGCCGACATATCCAATCACATTCCAGACGCGATGGTATGAGATTCCCTCGGACCCCCATCCCAGAACCCAGGGCAATCAGCCACTTAGCCCCATCTTGCTGGGAACACACACGTAGGCGCCTCCAGCAGCAGGTTCGTTGTCCGTCAACGGACCTCGAATTCGCCGGACACGTTCGCGGACAAAGATTCGAATCTTTTGTTGTTGGTGCTTCTTGGTCCACTTAATTCGTTTGATGGCAGCGAGTTGACGCCAGCCGCCTCAGCAATACCGCTATGCCTCCGATAAGCATCCAATGGCAAGAAATTTGGAAAATCAAAAGATTCACAGCTCCTACCAGCCGAAGCGAAGTGTTAATGGATGTCACTTTAGTTGGTCTCCCCCACGCCCTTGCTCCAATCTACCTTCGGCTGACATTAAGCTTCATCAGACATTCAACTCGATGCTGAATTAGCATACAAATTACACACGAGCACTAGCACTCAAAAATACTCCATCTTTGTTTTCATCTTCGGGTTTTAGGTCTTTTAGCTTTTTTAGTTTTCGGTTTTTGGTTTTCGACTTTCGCATATTTGTGACCACAACAAAAAGCCGACAAATTTTGCCCCAAACGCTTCCAAGTGGCAAACGGCTACCGATTTTATTATTGATAATGTTTTGATTTATCACAAAGATATACAAATTGCCACTGCCCCAGCCCCGGCTGAGGTCCATGCTGTATTCTGTATCTTGCCGCAGGGCGCGGCACTTTTTGTGTATCTTATGGATAAACGCTGGGGTATTTCATACGAGACCATAATTTGTATGCGGTAGCCCCAAAGTTGTTGGTGTCATTTCGTTCCATTTCGTGTTGTTTTTTTTTTTTTATATACCTTTTCAGTTTCGTTGTCCGACTCTGGCTGACTACTTAAGTTAAGTTGAGCGATCTCCGGTGATGTCTCAATAGACGGATCCGATACGGATTGACAAATGTTGCGGTGTGATGCAGTGGTTCAGGTCGCGTTCAGTAAATTGTTTTCGACATTTTCGAGTCGTATTTGTGGTCGAAATCTGCATAATGAGTTGGCAAAACGCTGACAGCTGTCCCAAGCTGTCGAAGATTATTCGATGATAAGGCGAGAGGATCGTTTTGCCTGCAGTCATAAGCGCATTCGTCACGGATTTTTCGCATCGGGTGCAGCTGAAAAAAAAGGTAGGTTGAGTTCGGCGTTAAGTTGAACTGAGTGGAGGATTGCTTCGAGCAGCAGTTCGTTTCGGATCGGATCGGATCGCTCTGGGAGCGTTGATTGTTGATTGTTGACAACTGGCTGGCACAACTTCATCATCGTCAGGCGCAGGAACTGGGAACATCAGCAAAACAAAAGGCGACATTAATGCATTGCCAGCAGCCACTTTCGTACCACAAAACCCGCCGAAGGGGCGTGACAAATTTGACACAACAGCAATGACTTTATTACCAACTGACTTCAGCTCCCAGTTTCCAGTTCCCTGTTCCCTGTGCCCTGTGCCCTGTTGACTGGTCTGTTATTTCCTGATCCCCGATTCCTGATCACCCCCCGAGTGACAATATATATATATACAATATACCACAAATAAGTGAAGAGACCTCTCCGGGGATTTGGGCTTGCCAGATGCGACAATAAACACTTTAGCTATTTATGAGGTTTTAATGAACACGGGCCTCGCCATCTTGCGGCGACTAATGAAAGGATATAGAGCCGATACATTTGGCTTATGAATTTGCAGAATTAGAGGCGTGTCGAAAGGCCACGAATGTGAAGTGTCGGTGCGAGTGATTTTCCTAGGGGCGTCGGCTAATTAAGATTGACAGGGCGTGTCGCGTCTATTGAGGCGCCCAATTAAGAGTCGTTTTGTAATTGATTTTGAATACGAATGCAACGGCGATAGTGAGTGTTCCCAAGGCAGGCCAATTTCCCTAAATTGAATGCACAAGCGAAAGGCGCAAAACAAACTTGAGGCCTTCGAGTTCGTCAAGTCAGTCAAGTGCAGGCATTAATCAAAACAACGCGGCCATCTTGCAGCTGGAAGGGAACGGGAAGGGCTCGAAAGCTGTTATGCAAATGCAAATAAAGGAAACCCCATTAAAAGGGAAAGGAGCAGGAAGCTAGGGAAGCAACAACGAAACAGAAATGCCCTAGGAAACTTTGAAAATGGGGGGAAAGATATTAAATGACTAAAAAAAGCATTACTTTTACCAAATTATAGTCTTTTTTTTATTAAACTATTTAGTTATGCCAAATTTTATTTAAACATACATGTAATTAAGTAATTTAAATAAAAAGTAATTTACAGTGAGGGCTTAAACTTAAACACTCAACCTAAAACGTTTATTTTCACAAAAAAAAAAAAAACAAACACAATAGAGGAAAAGGTCATTTAAATAGGCAACACACGCTAATTACGTTCATTATTTCAAAATAAACAATTATACCCCGACTTTAAAGGGCGTTTTGGGGGGAGAAGACCCTATTATCGATTACGGCCCAGCAGTTACATCATTTCACTTAGCCAAGCTCCACACTCACTGGCTGACATTCCCACCGGCAAAGGGCGCATTGCAGTTAAATAGACATTTGCATGCAAAATGCAAGAAAAAGCGAGAAATAAAAAGAAAACCAGGACAAACAGCGGAGCGAAATTGAATAAAAAACTGACACTGACAAACAAACGAAGCGAAGAGCATACAGGGCGTATACGTGATACAGCAAGCGAAGCAAAGTTGCAATCAATTTGGAAATGCATTTGAGGTAACTTAGGGAATGGGAAATGGTGGAAATGGCAAGACAAACGGATATGTGCCAAGATAGTGCAGAGGAAAAAAATATTTCAACTTTCTTAGTGATGACTGTAAACTTTTAAAGCTTCAAAAGTTGTCAAAACTTTAAAATTGTCAAAAAAATGTATTTATATTAAAATATGATAGGGTGACAGCAAAGAAATAGAAAAAATGGCTATATTCTCGCTGTGTGGCAAGAGGTCTTGGAACTCGAGCGCCAAATACGCTTGCTTTTTCAGCGGAAAATAGATGAGGAGCCAACGGTACAACGAGACATCATTATTGATGACAATTGAGTGGGCCAACAGAGAGCTTCGAAAGAGCCGTAGAGAGAGCCAGCAATTACGATAATTAACGCAGTCAGCCGCCTGGAAACCAGTTGGCCAGAAGGAGAAGTCAGCCACCGTCAGCGGCACGGAGAAAGAGGGAAAGAACGCGAGAGAGAGCACGGCGAGCGCATGTCAAATTGTTCGAATTGATGACGTTTGCACGTTGACACCGATAAGACAGGGTTGAGGGGGCTGAAACGCTCTTGGCCTGCTGCGATTGGTCCGCTTCTGTTCTCTTTCTTGCAGTCCCGCCCACGAGGTGCGCCACTGCGCGGCCGTGACGTCATCAAAACAAGTTTAAGGCCCCCAAACCGGTCGAGAGAGGTGGCCCAAAAAAGTGCGAGAGAAATCGAGGGAGAGAGGCCACCGAGAGAATCCGCCGCGAAATCCATCTACGAGCCATTTTCGTTGTTGGTGTTTGTGTTGCACGTTGTGCCGTGTTTTTCGTGTTGCTGCCGCGCGTTTTTGCCGACGCGTTTTTAATCGCCTCGCCACCGAGCCCCAAAATGTTTTAATCAGCTGGAGAAGATTTGGAGTTATCCGTTAAAGATGCCGCAACGTACACCCAGCCCTGCTAACTCGGAGATCTCGGTGGGATCACCCAGTCCACCGCCGATGAAGGCCCACAATATGAAGCGTTTGAGGCTGCTGAGGAGCCCCAATCCCCTCGAGAATAGCCGGCAAAAGTCATCGCCGGTACGTGTTAAAAGCTTCTCAATTGCCGATATTCTGGGTCGAGGAAATGACAAGGATTCGCGAGAGAGAAAGGTGGATCCTCCGCCTAGTGCAATTGCACCAGCACCGACGCTACCCGCACCAGCTCCTCTGATGCTCATCCACGAGCGATTGCAACCGCCTGGAATGATAGGCTGTGCTCCTCCACCCGCTGCCGGAGTGCATCCATTCCTGTCGCCAGCCTTGCTCCATAGCTACGAGCAACGGCTGGCCTGGGACTACCAGCGCCAGCTGCAGGAGCACTTCCAGGCGCAGGCCCACCTGCTGCGCCACATGAGCCTCAATCCCGCCATCATTACCTCCGAGGACGGCAGCTCCGAGCGGTCGGAGCACCGTTCCAGCAGCAGCAATGGCAGCACCGACTGCTGCAGTCCGGATCAGGGGGACAAGCAAGTGTCCCACGAATCCCCCGAAAAGGGGTCCAAGAAAATAGAGAACGGGAAGGCGACCGGAGGAGCTGCCGCTGGGGGTGATACTCCTTTGGATGCCCTCTTCCAGTTGTCCACCAAAAACTTTGATGAGGAGCAGGGTGAGTAATGTGACTAATGGTTATAGTGAACATTCGCTATTGGTGTTGCTTCGGGAAGATAATATTATATATGATGTTGATCTCTATATCTATGGTACTATATATTTTTTCAGTTATATCTTTTAGTTACAGAAAGATCAAAAGATATTCAATATTTATACACAACTCTCGTTAAATTAATTTAAATTTATTTTAATTCATGGGATATCACGAAATTAATCTCCTTACTGATGACTGCCTTTTCCTATACCCACAACCGCAACCAAATTACATTTTAATATAAACTGATTTCCCAACAAGACCCATCATAACCATTAGCCCGCCGAGCGATTGATCAATTGTTGTCATTACGTCTTGATGAGATTCTGCTTAAGGCGTAAAAACAGTAGTAAGGTCAGTCGGCCCGGCCCGGTCGAGGTGGCTAAATCAATTTCTGGCCCGGCTAGCCAGTCGGCTCCACCACTTCGCTCGGCATCGCTTTGATGGCAATTGCCTTTCCCAGACCCAGAGCCAAACCCCGACGCAAACCCAAACCAGATACCGATGCTGATCTGAGTCTGGAGCCGCAGACTGATGGCTCTGGCGCATGCGTATCGTTCGGCCATAATTTGCTTAGCGGCGTTGATTTCTCGTTAAGTCGCAGACGCGAACCGATTTATACCACACATAAAGAAATTTATGGATTTATAGAATTTATTTTGAGCTTGAGTTATGAGAGGGTAGTTCCATAGATATTGATGTTGTTAATACCTCCAGTAGTTTTAAGGAGAATGAAGATTAGTTACCCGGCTAAAGCTACAGACTCTTTCTTATATTGATTTTGATCATTTTCGGATGCTGCATATTTTTTGCAAAGTGCAACCAATCCATCAACAGACCCATGGGGCGCGCTTTGTTCATCTGCTACTGAAATTGAATTTACGCGGCGCACGTACAACAGGCAATTGGTTCGTGCTCCACTCTCGGATTGCCACAGAGCCATCTAATCAGCATCAGCTGATTTGATCGGTTGCTCGGTTGATCAACTGCTACTGGGATTGAGTGCCGCCCCGGGATGATTATGATTATCACACAGATGCAGTCGAGCCGCAGTTAAGCGCCTCACTTTGCTAAAATTGTATTTTCCCAGGACAGCATCCGGTTCACAATCGCCCTTCTTAATGCCATTGCAATTTTCCATGTTGATCAAAAGCCGTAACCGGCCAATTTGAGGGAAAGATGTGAGGAACTTCCGCCTGGTAATTAGGAGCAGCGACAACTTCGGCTCCAGCTCCAGCTCCAGACTTGAAGTGCCCTGCTCGTTGGTCATGACGATTGCCAGCAGATAAACCAATGTGCAGTCCCGCATACAAAATAATTACAATGAAAATGGCTGAAAAGTTGCAGCTATTCGAACAATGGACCTGTCGTTAGGTCTTGTCAATTAGTAATGCAGTAGGCATACGTATTCTAATCAACCGAAGTATGAATACACTTTCATAATTTCTCATTTAAAGTATTTAATAAATACTTAGGATACTTAGGATAAGGATATGTGTAATATTTGAGTGACTTCCAATGATTCTAGAAGTAACCAATTTCTGAACAAAGTAACATGAACTCTCTCAAGATCGTTTAGAAAGTTTATCGTATAGCAGAGCGACTCCCTTCGAAAAGGGTACTGCTGTAATTTTGTAATGAACCAGAAGGGAGCCAACATGCGCATAAAGAAAGCACATAAAGGGGTGATCAGCACGGGTTGGCTGTTGATGAAACGCCAAGACAATTGGCACAGACAGTCGTATAGTCGCATTATTGAACGCACAGCAGTACGGCGAACGCACAAACGGCACAAAGCTGCGGCGGACGGATGCATCCCTAATTACAATTTAATTACTACAACTTTTCCCACTTGACAAAAGGCGGCGGCAATGGCAGCCGAGTAGTACCCAGTACCGGAGACCCACCCGAGCATGAACCACAAAACGCACACACTCACTCGCAGAAAAACTCATACTCTCAGCCCCACCACACACAGATACTAAATGAAAATACAGATGCAGATACTGAAACGGCGGCAACAATGATGATGGCACTTCGGGTTGACAGTTGATTTGACAGATAGCAGTGTAAACATTTTACAAGATGCGGGTTAGAGGGTCGCGGGGCGGAGCTAAATGTAAAATGTAGCCAGCCGGGTGTGAGGTGGTTCTGCCCAGAGACAAAAAGTCAAAACTAATTAGTTCAACTAGACGTATACTTAATTTTGAATGGGAGCGAAGTTGAAAAATGTAAATACATAAGTGCTAGATTGAGCATAAATTATAATTTTAATTGGAAATTCGCTTGGAGAGGGTGGCGAGTCGTGTGCTTAACTATTACGATCCACAACCGGTTCACGAACATATATAATAGCCTATATCTGGAATTAGTAGTTGGGTAAATAGCTTTTTGAGGTTCTGCATTTCGAATAACGTGACATTTAAATGGCGTGCCTTGGCCATCAGGGCAATAAGTCACGCCCTCTGTGCCAGATTGATTTCAATCTTTCACATTACAGTCCTTTTAGCCGGTAATTTTTGTTCAAATATTGGCTAGGAGATCGGGTATTAAAAATCTAATTTACTGATAAGGCAAATGGCTATGAAGCTATAAACAATTTAGCACAAATATTTGAATAAAAGCAAATCTACTGCGATAATTTTTAAATGCATATCACAACTCAACACAGGGCCACATGGTATTCATTTTACTATTGATTGATATTTCCGAGAATAGGAAAGTGCATTAAAATATACGATGTGCAAAACTCTTCAGAAATCAACGTTACGCAAATTCCTAAAATGCAATTGCAATTTCATTCATTTTAAAAGCTTCCCAAGAATCGCATTCAATAGACTAAATAAAACCCGTGGCAAGATTCAACAAGCTGCGAACTCAGACAACACATAAATCATGCAAACAAAAAGAAATCACCGCCGAAGTGTAATATAAAAATTCACTTCAAATGATTAATAGCTGCACAACGTTTCAACAAAATTCGTTAATGACATTAAAACAGCTCGCAAAAACTATAGAAAAAAATTGAAATGTAGGTATATGAAATGCTATAAGGCGAGACTCGTTTGCCTCAATAAAATCAAGAAAATGTCTGCGGGCCAAAACTGTTCTAACGTCTGCGGCATCTATGCATAAAATATGCATGAAATATTGCAAAATTGCCTCCGAGCAGCCGAAACAAGTTGACAAGCCGGCGCTGGCATAAATTCTCTAATTAACGGTTGCGCCTCAAATATTTTATTAAAAATTATAATTTGCCAGTAGTAAAAGTGGCAGAGAAATATGAGTTTGCGTGCCGACTATCCATAAAGCATTAGCATTAATACGGGGCCCAGGCTCGGTAGAGAAAAAAAAAAAAAAAAAACAAATACAAAACAAAAACTAGCGAGACTTGCGTGGTTGGCTTTCAAAAATGGTTAACTGCCTGATTTGCTTTCACTAACCGCAGCCCTCAGGGCTGGACAATCCTATATTATGCCACTTCACTATACCACTCGGGTGGTCCATCATCATCGAGGGGCGCCCCTCGAGCAAATTGCATACTTCTCCGGTCCGGTTAGAGCAAAAGTCAGAACAAGAACAAGTGACGCCTGGCCTGGAGATGCTCAGATACACACCGAGATGCTAAGATACACAGATACTTAGATACAGATGCAGACCAGCCAGATACTCGGATACACAGAGGTGTGCGAAAGCAACGCACTGAAGGTGTTACCTGCACGCTTTTGATGAGCACTAATTGAGCTCAAGTTGCATTTTTCTTTTCTGCCCAAAGGAGGGAAGTCCGGGCTGAGACCGAGCAGACCCCTGGACTGGTACAGGGACCGGGAAAGGGAAGGGGATCGAGAATCGGCGTCAAGATCAAAGCCAGCGGTCCGATCATAAAGACAAGCGAAAATCAAGCATCGACAGTTGCACAAGAGACAGCAAATGAGAGAATTAGCCGGGGAGACTGACAGGCAGCCAAGAGATCGAGGTGAGCCAGAGAGTCTGCTAAAGAGGGCTACATTTTGGTAATAACTCTATCAGGGCCATATGGGAGGCCCAAGTCCAACTGTTGCCAAACGCTAAAAGGGTTTCCTACACAGTAAGACATCAAACGGAAGGATACTGATGCGTACTTTATTTCTGAAAATCAACATAAAAAGAAAAGGGGTCTTTATTAGTTTGTCTGTTTATTAGAAGTCCAATACAAACGCTGTAATATTTGCAGCATTTAAATGATATAAACTATGTCTTACCCATTTCTTGCTGTGTAACAAATGAACCCCTGAAAAAAGGGGCTGGAATGCGGCATTCAAGTCAGGACCTTGTCAAAGTTCTTTAAAAACGCATTCGCATTCGCCTTCTCATTCCCATCCGCATTCATATACCCATTCGCATTCCCATTCGCGTTTTTGCCAAACATTAATCACGGGCCCGAAGTGAGGAGCCGGGACCGCCCGAGCTGTGAATTTTCGGCATGTGTCGAACATCAAAAGCCCGCGCCACGCATAAAAAGCCATTTAAAAACGCATTTTCTGCCTGGCCCATGGCCCATGGCCCCACAAAGCACTCCCCACTGACCCGCAGGGGCTAAAAACCCCAACCGAGTCCTCCGATCTTGGCCAGGAAATGCAATTCGCGAGATTGATGCGTTCACAGACAGCCCAGCCAACTACTGCGGCCAGAGTGCAACGCTAAAAGGGGGACAGGGGGAAAACGCATTTCCTCGCGGCTTTTCCAGCTGCAAAATTTATATGGGTCAGTTGGCGCCAAAGCTGGCAAAACCAGTTTCCTATCCTAGGCGTTGCCTTTTCCCAAGGATTGTATCTAGATCTTTGAACTCACTGAAAGAAATTAACTAAAATAGGATGACACCATTAATTAATCGTAATAAAAATACTATGTTTAGTTTTCAATGCTATAATTTTGTTAGTTTATTTGTGTTGAAAACATTTTTCATCAATTAAAAGCCTCTAATTTTCTTCAGTGACTTGCTAAACCGAGGGACGCGGGCGTATCTATGATAATCGTGAAAATTCACGGCGACAAATCATATTTATATGCTCACTTCTGAAGTCCGAGTCTTTGATGATAAATGCTTAAAAGCCGGCATAAATTAAAGCATTCAAATCATTAGCAGCGGTGCCGAACAAACGAGCACTGATCGTTGGACGTTTGAGGTAGGAGGTGGAGGGGCTGACCGAGAGCGGATGGGGAAATTATTCACAGCTACGGCTCCGGCGACATTAATGCGAATGAGCCTCAGATGCACTTCCTCCCCTCAGATGTTTCCTCGAAGCCAGTTCTAGACGTGGCAAGGTGTCTTCTTTTCCTGGCATTAGCTGCGCCGACAGGTGCCGACTCCTTTCCCGTATCCATGTCCCGGCACTCCATCTAGATGTCTGCACTTCATTTTTGATGAGCCTCGAGTATCGTTTGATGCATTGCAATGAAAAGTAAATTCGTTCAGGTTCATAATTAGACTTTTTCAGCTGTAGTGAGTTTCTCGAAACTCTCCCAAATGTATAGCATATCGAATTTATAACGTCTGGCGATGAAAATATTGAGCAATATGATAAGATACAAAAAACCATGAATATTCAATGAATTACTAAAAGATAGGGATCCTAAAATAAAATAAAACAATTTGTGAAATATAGAAAAATCCAACTACCCTCCCTCTGAATAATATCAAAATGAAGTAGATTCATACCCGATGATTGACTTGGAATAATTAATTTAGTAAGTCATTTTCACGCCTTCCGTCTCCGAAACAATTCCCCCGCATTTTCCGTACATCAAAGAACATATTCAGCCCTTCACCAGAATACACATATTCGGAAGAGCATAACAAATTTCGAGCCGAAAACCTAATTCAGTGATTTGGAAAAACAAGCAAAAGTTGTTGATGGTGTGGCTATTGTTTTGATGTGGATGTTAATGTTGCTGTTTACATGCAACACGACTCAGAAGCAACCACCAACAATCACCGCAATAAAGCAAGCGGAGAACGACAAACTTCACGCTAAAATCGAAGGAAGCTGTGAAAAATGTTTTCTTCCCCCGAATCGTTTCCTCCATGAGCGGCATCCCAAGCCCAATGGGTGCGAGTGGCTGCAATGTCAACAAAACATTTAACACCTTCATCAAATAGCAACCCCATGTATTTGTGTAATCGTTTATTAAAGTGTGAAGGAAATTAATTTGACTATCTGAGATGTTTCTACGGCAAATGACTTGCAATCGTTGACAAGATTAATTAATCCCCAAAGAACATCTTGCCCGCCCGTCTGTGGGTGGAAATGAAATGAAAACGAAAATGTTTTCCGTAATTGATTTTCTTTTCCATGGCATTTCTTTTCGTTTTCATTTGTTTTCCTTTTTGCCAAGTAGAATTGTTATGACAAGTCTCGTTATGCCAACGAAAGGCGTAAATATGCTTTTTTTTCGAAATATTTCAGGGTAAAGTAAGTACTGGCTTATGCAGATGAGGCGTACGTATATAAGCATGGATGTCGGGGGCTGTTTCATGTCCGCCGACATTGCAACTTTAACTCCAGCTCGTGTATGCACTTTTGACAAGTAATTTAATAAAGCCAGCGACATGACGCGTTGTTGTTGCCAAAGGTGTTGCTGTTGCAGTTGCTTAAACATGCATAAGCCAAGTTTAGCCGAGAGTAAAGGTACCACCTCGAGTGCCAGTCAGTTAGTCACTCAGTCAATGGTTCGAGCCAACCTTTAGTTTATTTTTTGCCCAGCTCTTGCACTTGGTTTCAGTGTTGGTGGTGGTGTTGCTCGTGCTGTTGCTTTTTGATTGCAGCTTGTAATCACAATTAAAGTGTTAAACATAAATGCCAGGGGCCAGTGGGCAACTAACGAATAAAAGAGACAGTCAACGAAAAAATACGAGAAAACACAACGAGGAGGTGCACACAAGGGTTGCTCAAGTGGCCAAAAGTCTGGGGATCGGCCGACGGTTTTCTGGGCTTGGGCTTGGGAGTTTATCATTTCACGGACATGTCTGCGGGCTGACAGCTTTGGAATTTCGGCAGTTTTTCGATTAATTAATTGACTGCCTGCCAACCAGCCAGCCAACCATCCAACCATCCAGACACTGAACTATCCAGCCAGCCATTCAAGTTCAAATACATTTAAATGCTAAGTTTAATTTGTCATAACAGTAGAGCGAGTGAGCAGAACTAATCGAACAGGGGTTGCACTCTATGTTTAAAAATTCAGGTGTTTCTACACTTAACAAAATATTTTCTAGACCTTGAACCTTGGAACGCAAAATCATATGTAGACATTGACAAGTTCCTCTTAAAAACCAACTCAATGGAAAATCAATTTCATGAAATTAGATTCATGACAATAGTGGAACTCAACCTAAAAACAAAGTCAAAGTTACAGCACAAAAATCTATCGAGTCGGTGGAATAATTTACAATGCAAAACTGGGTGTAATGAAGCGCTTAACTGAGATCGCGTCAGGGTAACACCTTTACAAATTACAAGTCAGCATTTAAATGGCCGTAAAGTTTTATGACACGGCGTCTACCAAATAACCAACTGGCAATCGAACAAAATAGCCTCATTAAGATGCCAAGCGAAGATCTGGGTTGTCACATTGGCAGTTCAAGCAGCTACAGTTTAAGTTCCAGATCCAGTTTAGGTTCCAGTTGGAGACGACGACCCACTCCCAGGCAGCGTCCATCAAAGTCGGGCCAGTTAATTGATTTTAATGTTCCAATATCCTGACTGGATCGTCTTTGCTGACAAAAAACATGTGTACCCGATATGGATCGCCACTTTTCATTAATCGGTTTGGTGTTAATTTATGGCGTATCTTTATGGCCCATGGCCCGGACTGATTCTCGGTCATCAATTGCTTCCGTCTTGGCGGCCATGTTCGGGTTTACTGAAGGAGTAGAAGGAGGAGGAGGAGTAGAAAAATCCACCGAACAGACGTCGCTTCAGAATGCACTTGAATATCTTTCCAGCTCCCAGTTCTCGCTAATTACGGCAATTAAAAACCACTAAATATAAGAAAGAAACGAAATTTCCTATGTCGCCGTCAAGTGCTCGCCAGCCAGTTGAGTTCAAGTGGCTCGGATTCCCGTAATGAAAATGGCATCTTAATAAAGCATAATTACACCGCGCCAAATGGATGCCTAAAGTGTTTTGTCAAGTAGGATACCAGCCGGCGCAGCGGCGGAATCCTTTGGTCTCCAGGATATTAGTCAGATATCGCCAGCTGATTAGCTGATTAGTATTGTGCTCTGGCTATCCATTAGCAGTCCGCCAATTGCATTACATTATTGAACATGAGCCCGGGCCGCGGCAACAACTGCAAGTCATAAACAATTTCAATTGCCGTTGCACATTCGCAACACTCAATTAACGCTTTTCAACAAAGGCCCGGCCAGCAAAACGGCAACACAGCACAACACCGGCCACAATAACAATAATAATAATGCATTCATCACTTTATGACAGCCCCACATACAAACTTGGCCTAGACAATAGTGTCAACCATAAAGAGATTGCAAAGCCCGAGCCGCGTATCTATTAAATTATGCTTAACTATGCGCTTTTGTTGTACCACTCGGCAGCTCGAATGTGCTTATACGCTGTTGTTGGAGTTTTATGTGTAGTTGCTGCCGGTTGCTGGGAGTCTCTTACAAAGGCCGGGCCACTTAAGGTTGCGGAGGCAGCATCTGTGCACAAAGGGTCTCGCATTAGCCCTTCTCCTGTGTCTTGAGTGGATCCTTTTTTTCCAGGAGTCGCCCTTGAAATGACTAACCTCCTTAGTTGACTTCATGTACGATATCAGTAATAAGATATTGATTGGTAACCCAATTTGCAGTTGTTTTCGATTTCAAGTTGTGCGATTTAAGATCTTAAGTTCTCCATAAATTTTCCTTTAACAAAAAAGTGTGGGACGTTTGCAGTATTTTTAAATGAATAAGTATGAATATTCCACACTCTTACATATTGGAATTAAATTTAAATGTTTCGAATAAGTCTCAGATATCTAGATGAAATCCTAGATGCTAAATATATGAATTAAAATTTCATTAAATGAGAGCTACCGGACGACACTATTCTTTCAGTTAGACTCAATTAAAACTGGAACCATTAGCCAAGAGATTAGCATCAAAAATTCCCCTAAACCACTCTTGATTTGATGGCATTTTTATTCTCATGCAATTGACTATGACTGCCGTTCTGCCGTTGGGAATATATACCCACATTTATAAACGAAATTGTCATCGTACACAATTTCTAGCTTTTTTTATTATTATTGTTGTGTATTTATTATTTTTTCCACACAAATGCCATACGGTGCGTATACGTAATGGGCGCTTAAGCGGCTGGCACTACGCCTGCGGCTGCCGCTGAGCCAATGCATAAACTGTTGAATTTATGCCCATTTGGTGGACCGGAGAGGAGCCACCGTGGTGCAGAAAGGCAAGGAGGCTGCCAACGGGGCGTAGATTTAATTAAATAAATTCCAAGAGCAAAGCATTCGGCGACGGCGCTTTTGCATATCGGTGCGTAAATTCGTATTATAACTGTGTCAGTGTGTGTGTGTGGTTGTGCCGCTGAAGGTGTGTGCGTCATTTGTAATTAAATAAATCTGTGCATTGTTTGCAACTCCGTTGCAACTTGCAGCTGCATGTTTTACGTTCAGTAGAAACAAATGAAATACACTTTAATTTGCGAGTTATTTGTTGCTTAGTTAGTTTTAAACGGGTTTTTTCGATGATAATGTAATGTTAAGTTATTTTACCAACAGTTAGATAAATTGGCTAATATATTTATGCATAAAATTTATAAATATTATATTAGATATCTCAAAAGAGAAAATGTATTTAGGAAATATAAATTAATTTGCCTTTATTTAGTCTTAAAATGAATATAATATAATTTCAAACCCAATCTCCATTTTCAAAAATATATATTTGGGAAATTTATTAAGCATTTATTATTAAACTATTTGCTGAATTATAGTGTAAAAGGTAATAATTCCAGTTTTGGGTTGTGCGAACAAATTTATGGCTAATTTATTTAGCTTGTCATACGACGAGTCTTGCAATTATGAAGGCAAAATGTGCGACACGCCCACTGCAACCCAAATGCTGAGTTGGCACACCAACACGCACTCACTGACACAGACACAGGGACTCACACTCACGCACACACTCCAAGAATCAGGCATATATCAACGGCTTAACAATTGGCTCAGACTTGTCGTCAGGTGGCCATTGCCGTTAAGCCCTCGCCCTCGCCCACCCCACCTCGTCCTTGTCGTCGTCCTCGTCCACCGTCCCCCATTCCTATTTGCAAGCCCCACTGCCCTCTTCTTGACGCCTTCCACACGCATTCTGATACTTTAATTTATGGTCTCGCTCGCAGTTTATTTGTCATGCCAACATGCTGTCCCAGTAATTATATACATAACCGTAACTAGTTTTCATTCCATTTTTTCCGTTTTTTGTATTTTGGTGCAACATGCAAAACTATTTTATGGCCCTCGTAACACGAACGCACATCAAAAGCGCCATGCAAATGCTCGCTTGTTACGGCTAATGGCCCGGATCGCTCATGAAACAGAACTCGTTCTGAAACGAAACCTATAGAGGATGCCAGAAACTGTTATTGGATGGTAAAAAAAATGAACATGGCTATTTTAACTGAAATTATTGTCAATCAGGCTTGATAATTGTGATATTTATCTCTTCATTGGAATGTCCAAACTGAAACCATTTTAAAATCTAATGTTTTAATAATGCAAAAGAAACATTTAAACAATAATTGCATAAGTGATGATAAAATAATGTGTACTTTGAACTAATGATCTTGTTTTTGTATAAAAACTAAGTGCTATTAATATATAAACTATCATTTTTAAAATATATATTATTTATATTTGTAACTTTAACAACTGGATCTTAATTTAACAAAAAGAAAGTCGTGCCTAAGCCTTATCGATTTTATGTCCAATGTTAGTCAGTATACTAGCCATATTTTTTTCTCACCTTCTCGAAAATAAACCACAACCGGCAGCCGGCAACCGGCAACCGGCAACCGGCACTGAACTTTCATTTTATGGCGCCCACTAAAAACAAAACCTACGAGCACACCGCTGGTCGCAAACTACTGCTCCTGCTTAAAGCCGCTTATCTGGCCGGCTATATCGATAAACATAAATAAAACGATATTGTCGTTGTCGCCCCAAACCGGCGACTGGGACTACAGCCTGCCAACTGCAAACTGCCAACTGCGAACTGGCAACTGCAATGACGACCCGCGGCCAACGCCTTTTTGCACAAAAATGGGCAGTCAACATGCAGGCGCACATAAAAATTCACAATAATGATAACGATAACGATGCGCAGCAGTTTGTTGTTTTACAAGAAAATTATGTATTATTAGCACACACTCACACACCCGAACATACATATGTATATAGGGGGGATATTGAAGAGCCTTTTGGGATGAGAGACGCACTTGTTTGTCGTCCTGCTGTGCCTGGGCAGCGTTATAAAGATGCCTGCTTTATCACTTTGGCCTCACGGGATCGAAGATCAAGGAGTGAGTGAGCATCGCATTTGCTGAGCCGGCAAATTAACTTGTTCCTGAGTTGTGAGATCTGCTCGTGCCGCAATCGGCTGTATTAGCGGAAATTTATCATAAATTCCAATACCTTACTACTAATGGGCGTTGATTAGCTAATTTGCTGCGCTCGTTTCATTTTCCACTCATGCCCAGCAAGTCATTTCAAATACTTAATGCTCGTTGCCTGCTTTTCGTCGTTCGATCAAAACCGTCTCCATGGTAGATTTGCCACGTCTAAGTCAGGGGGTCTCTCCACTGAAAAAAAAATGTATTTAAAAAAAAGGAAAATTGATTTTATTAAATTTTAGTTTAATAACAGTTCCGGATATATTCTCAAAAGCTTGCTGGCTTTGCTTGACAATCTGTGGAGTTTAATAAAGTTTTGAAACTTTATTACTAAGCTTTGAAACACTATAAGTTTAATATATTATTTGGCACTTTTGACCTAAATATAATTTATCAATTTATATTAAATTTATAGCTTCCTATGCTTTTTAGAGTGCACTTCCAAAGACCGCCTCCTTTTTGAACATATCTGCCGTCGGCTTGCTTTCTTTGATCTCCGCTTAGACACCTAACCGAATCTCGGCTCGAAATAATGAATGAAATCGATTCGAAGCCAAATGGCCAAGCTAAAAACAAATTAAATAGCGTTTTGGCTTTGTGCGTTAACAGAGCCTGGTTAGGCAGTGGACGGATTAGCATAGCGTGCGGTTACTGTATCATTTTTGGCACGCATGGGCACCGTCCTGGCCCGTTGGCCTCCCCTTTGTCTAACTGGATCAGCTGTCCCTTTCGCATACTCTCGCCCCATCTTTTTCTTCCATTTTAGTGAGCCCAACAATGAGAAGATTAATTTATGTTATTAAGTCGGCACCGCTGTCTTTGATCTTCGCTCCTCCGAGGTGTAAGGTAGGCAAGTCAATGCGGTGGCAATGCCGGCACCTGAAGATACCACAAGATACCCCCACCCAGAGTCCGGAACCCAGAAAAGGGAGCTCAGAACGGAGCACCCAGAACCCGAACCCGAACCAGAACCACAACCACGGACAATCGATGAGCATTTGGATCGAGTGAGTCCGAGATAGAGATCGAGATCCACACGATCGATCGCACGACCCTGACCGCGAAGTAAAAGTCGGCTACCTGCAGAGAGTTAGATTGCCCCTGGTCCTGGACTTCCAAAGTTGAGGAAGTCATGCTCCCATATTCTCACTCCGACCTCAAACTCTGTTTTTCTCTGCCTGGGAAGCATTACATTAATTTGTAATTTATGACACCTTGTCATAATATCAACGCTATTGTTGGTAAAGTCCTTAGTCCGGGAGGGCACTTGGAGAAATTTTAGATGGTTGTTCTCCAAAAATTGTTCCTCTTAATTTATGGAATTAAAACCCACTTCGAGCCAAACCATTTAGATCACAGTTTTTTCTTATTTTCTAAACCGGTAGCAGGAATCACGCAACTTTTTGTATCAATCGGTCTGGAAGCGTGTTCGTGATTCTATAAGTTATTCATATTTAATTATATTTTAAATTGATTTCGAACCAATGGCTTTTTGTTAGTGTGAGCTCATTAATAAAATTTTCGATGTTTTTCTTGTTTGCCGCCGCTTTGGTTTCGCTGAGTTGTCAAAACTATCGTACAATGTCTCTGGGGCAAGTTTGGCGGCTTGCTGGCCGCCGATCCAATCACCCGGTGATCATGGTTATGGTGATCATCATCAGCGTGAACTGGGCATCCATCTATCCATCCATTCATCTGGTGGCTGCTTGGGGCATTGTTGGCTTTACATGCCGTTGTCAACGCTCTTTGTTGTGCCACCAATAAAGTGGCGGCACCTTTGATCCGTCGGCCAGTTCAAAGCCCCCACGAACTTCTAACTCAATTAGTGTGTAGTTTTTTAAACGGTTTTGATTACAGCGCATATTTCTTGCCGTCCCATCTACTAACACGGAATACATGCTACTTATAAAGACATTAAGCCAGCCAACTCATCCCAAGTTCAGTCCCGGTCCAGCCCCTTTCGTTTGGCCCACATTGGTGTTGGAACTGGAGCTGAAGGGGCTTGGGTTGGGTTTGGCATTGGGATTGGGGTTGGGGAAGGTCACTCAATCAGTGCCCAGGATCCCAGAACCCAGAGCACACATCTCAGATCCCAGATGCATAAGTGGAGAGACGCCAAGAGCCGCCTCTTGTTCTTTGATCGCATTTTAATGATGATGACCATTGTTAGCTGATGTTAGCGATTGCAAACTCTGATTTTCACTTAACAACAGCCGCCAAACGCCGGAGAGCTAAAGGGCATGCAAACATAAAGATGATGCACTGGACTCTCCAGCCTCCCAAGAGGGAGGACTAATCGGTGCAGGGGCGGGATGGGCCTTGCCTGGTCTGGTCTGAGCAGTATCATCGGGTGCTCAGCGATCCAAATTGCAATGCTACGTAATTTTTATTGTCTCGCACAAACCAAATACAGTGGAATTAGGTCTATTGAAAATCACTCATTAGTGGATAAATGCTTTATTGCCAAATACAAAAATATTTAATAGTATTTTGTATTCACAGATTTAAGTTTCATAAAGTAAAATTATTTTATAAACCTATTGTGAGCCATTTTAAACTTCTTCAATAAAGTTAAGAATTAATTAAATTAATTTTCATTTAATGGTAAACGGGTGTATAAATTTTTCATTATTATCAAAAAAAAACATATTTTAACTTTTGGTTTTTACTCATTCAAAATGAATAGGCCCCCAAAAACCTCCTAAAACACCCCATTTACTGTTCCTAGTTTATAACAATGGCTTTATGGTCTTGACCCACTGTCGACCCACTGCGCCTCGGGAGGCGTCCGAACATGGCTCTTGCAGACATCGCCGTCGTCTACTGTCTGGAGCCACCATTCCATCCCACTGCCCCGATCCCATCCCACTACCAGGTCTGCGGCTTCGTGTTGGAGCAACTCTTGCACTGACTGACTTCATTGCTCTTTACGTTACGTTAAGTTTAAGTATACGTTTGCCCACTGCCCGAGCGCCATCTCGTTTAATCTGCCTTTTAGAGGGCGTGGACATAGTATTTTATATGTGTTGATCAAAGAAGGCCGACGCTTTGTCCCGAAGCCGACGCGTTTCCCTGGCCCCTCCGAGCCTCTCGCCATCCTCCTGCCGGAAACTTTTGCGTAGCGCATGCGCAACGGTCCGATCGTGAATCATGTAGCCGTGGCCACGGTTGGGGGAATATGGGATGGATGGATTCCAGGGGGTAAAAAGGCGGAGGATCGGTGTGTGGCCACGGTTGGGCCTCTGCTCTGGGACTCTTTCTGGCCTGGACTTTACGTATTCATTATTGAATTAAGGATGGCCACGTTTTCGGCGCTCTGTTTCGCTGCGTCGGAGTTGCAATTGATTTGCCAGCCATTAAAATCAATCAAAATATAAAGTCGAGGGTCGTCCGAAGAGTTCACTAGCAATTACATGTGAAAGCCGCGAGCTCAGCGCTAATGAATCGAAGGTAATAGTACACAGCAAGAAATTATATGGCTTTTATTAAGACTCTAACGTTGAGACTTAAGAGAAAGCATTCGATACCGATATTATATGAGAAAAGTTCCAACTGCAGGATACCATTCAACTTCTTACTCCTCACATTTTTGTCGCGGTGCATGTGCAATTTTTTAGGCCATCTAAAGTGAGTGAGTGAACATCGTGCGCAAACGGTTTGTTGATTTACCTGTTTATGTTTTTATTCAAGTCCCAAGACCCCGCCCCCGGCTCCGTTCAAAAGAAAGTAGCCGACTCACCAACTCACCGATCGTTCAATATATGTATGAAGAAATTAGCCCTCAATAACATCTGATTACTGCCCCCAGGTACCGTTGACATGTTTTTCGGCTCCGCAAATTGCCAGGGCACTCGGAAATTATTGGCCATGCTAATGTTTACAAGATGTAATACTGCAATCAAAATAGCTGCGGGCCAACATGAACATGAAAACTTTACGCCGGGTCGGTGACGCTTTGCCTTAATGTACAACAACATATTCAATTAAAACGAAGAGAGACACTCCGCAGAGAAAGTCCTTTATGGCCAAAGGGTAGTCAAAAATATTAAGCTATATGGTTTTATGGAGCAATAACAAAAGTTTTGGAAAGGTATCTACCATAAAACCGCAGGATAATAATGAAAAGCTTAATGAGACTCTTTATGTTCTTTCAAAACACCAGAATTGACATAACTATGACTTAAACTTAATTATTCAAAAATAAAAAGAATTATAAACCATATCTTTGATTTATTTAAGGCTCTACAGCTGTCAGGCCCTAACCGAGTCATCAGCCACTCCTAAATAACTTCCATTTTGGACTTTAAACCAACTCAAAATATGGTGTTTGGTTACCTGGATCTTAAAAGCCAGTTCTCCAAACTCAGGGGCGGTACAAATGACAACAAAATACAATAAAATATTGGGCACATTACGAGCGTGTAAACAAGCAACCAACAATGACAGTCGTCGAGTTGGGGCTAAAAAGTTGAGACCCCACCGGTCGAAAAGCCTCCTTCTCCGACATCGGCATCCATGTCGAAATGAAAATACCAAAATTTATAACTTTCTCGTTATGGAGAAGAGCTGCGCCTCGGCAGTCAGTAATGGTAATGGGAATCACTGTGGCCAGTTTACTTTGTCGGCGGCTAAATTTGTCTCATCTTCTCATATTAATTTGTGTTATTGTATTTCGGCTCTTCGTAGGTCGAAAAACAACAGCGGCAACAGCAATAATAATAATAAAAGAGACCCACCAAACAAAGGTAGCCAAAAGGTATCGGGTTTTATAACCTGCTCGAACTCATCAATTTCATTGCTAACAACACGCAGACACGCCAAAGTGAGAAAAATATGCAGGGCCCTCCATCGACTTTGATCCGGTCTGAATCATCCGATGGGATCTTTGGGATCTCTGGGATCCCGGAGATGCTATTCTCTGGTTTGTTAAGAAACAGAGAAAGAGAGGGAAACTTGCCAACGTCATAAGTAAATTTCTTGTGTTTTTTCGGGGATTTCAAAAAGCCATTTAGAATAAATTAACTTGGACCTACCGCTAAAAAGATCTCTGATCCGATCGGGTCACAAAAGGAGACTCTCCTCATCTCATCTCCATCTCCGCATCCATTTGTGTTTTCGTTTTCGTTTCGGGACCTGGATTTGGATTTTCATTTTTTTCGGGTTCCCTCTCGGGGTTTCGGAGTGAAGCAATGCGGGAGTGATCCCTCAAAACAGGATTAAAATTAGTTTTTGATTACGCTTTCGAGCTTCTGGACAACGCAATTTGTGGTCGGTCCGTTGGAGCCTCTTCTCTGTCTCTTTTCCACATAATTAGCGCTTTTAGCCAAACTCCTTAAGCCGGCGACTCTTTTGCATTCGAAGGTCGCCTTTCTGGCTTTGTCCTTTGCCGATTTGTCATGACTCTGTGGCGGCGGCAAACCTAAAAAGCTATTGGCAGGTATTTAGGCTTGGGAGCCCTGAGAATGTGAAATTCCTTGTGGTCATAAATCCCCCAAAAAGTCCAAACTTCTAATTGAGTCTTCCGCTGGCAGCCCCAATCACATTCCACATGTCATGCTCCTGGCCTGGTCAGAACCCAGCTACCTACCTACCTTTGAATGTAGTGCTCATCTTTCAAAGGCACCGATGCGATTCGAGGCATGTGAAGAGCGTGTGAACAGCAGGCACCTTGTGGTAGCCAAGTATTCCCGGTGCATTAGCCTTATCCGAGCGATACGCATCTTGGTAGCACAATTTTGGATCGAGTATCTCGAGAATGCGATCTCGACTGGCTCTTATTATGATGTTCCCTTTTGGAGAAGATTACCATTGCGGCCGGCCAATACTGATTGATTTGTAGATGGCTTTGATTGAATCGTTGCTCGGCTCGGAGTTAATCAGCATAATTGCTTTAGCACTTTGGGCTCTACTCCGGTTTTTATAATCATCTTATTCTCTAATGGAAATCTATGGATATCTGAGGCAACTGAAGCGGGCTGTGATCCGGCATTAAAGAGCGAGCATTTAATTAATTGCTGTTAATTTATGTGCCTCCCAGTAGCAGAGTCCAGCTAATTTGCCTAATTACCAGCCACACCATTAGCCATGCGCACCAAGTCAATGTCTTAGATCGGCGGTTGATAAGGTACGCCATATACTCGTATCGTGTTTTTCTAATACACTTGGAAAAACGACAGAAGTACTGGCCAAAAATGAAAGTTTATCATGGCTTAAAGTTGTGCTTCTGTGAATTCATTTATAGAATTAGAACTCCTCAAGTTATTTTGTTGAGTGCAGCATTCCTTGTGTGGGTAACTGCCCAGCCTTCTTATGCAAGGACAATGCGTCATTTTGTTTGTGTCTCAATTAGCAACGGTGGCAGGCCAGCAGGCCGGCATAAGTTATGCTTACTTTTCCCGGGCAACCAGGAGCTGCTCCTTTAGCGACTGTTGCCTGGTGGTTTGGTGCCAGCAACTTCAACTCTCTGCCGGCTGTCACAATGATTAGTTATGCTGATGACATTGTTTGTTGTAGACTACGCGGGTGTGGAGGTGTGGGTGTCCAGGTCGTAACTCTTACAACCAATATATACACACATATGTCGCACAGATTGCACTTCAACTGTGGCTATGCAGTTGTTAGTGCAGCTACTGACATGTAGCTCTGCATGTGGGTTAAGCTATTAACCAGGCTCCGACTTGGTCCAGCCTTCAAGTGCAGTTTCCTTAATTAATAAAGCTCGGAAAATGGCCAAAAACACACCCACCCCCCAACGGAGCTCAGGCTCGACCAGTTTTTGGTCAGGTTTGCCATGTCTTTTAATTAGAGGCGTGTTTGCTTTAGATGGCCAATCTGCTTTCAGGAAGCCAAATCGAAAACGGTGTGGATAACGGTGGATTCTAGAAATAAGATCATATTGTGATTAACCTTTAACCATTAAAAATCATATGTATTCCAGTACGACCTTCAAACAAATATAATTAAGAGCTTGCATTTTAGAAGTTGTAGTTGACTTAGTGCCAATTTTTTTCCAATTAAACTTTTGAAAAAGTCTTCATGTTTGCTTTAATGGAATTTTGTTGTTCTTTGGATGAAAACAACCCTCTAGGAAGAAAAACACGGGGCGTGTACAAAACAGAAGATTATCTAACCTCACAATAAACACATCAGTGTAGTGTCATAATGGAACCAGGGATTCGGCCGCAAGCCCATTAAAAGAGGGAAGGGACCAACCCTGTCCTGGTATAGTTTAGGGGCGAAATTCGGCTGTCTTAATTGTTAATTGTCCGACATGTTTAGCAACAACAATGTTGCCTCAGAGGGGCAGCTGCCATTTGCAGCGTCGGACTTCCTGAGGGGCCTCCCTTCCCTATATCGTCCCCATTGCTTAATTTATTCAACCCCATAAACAAACGAAGCAACAGCCATTTCCGTTAATGCTTTACCTGAGCACTTATTCACCGCGATCACCAAAGGAATCTTTGGCTTGAAAATAAATATTAAAAAAATAAAGGCGCGAAAATTGAATTGCCCGCGATAAATAAACAATTCCTAATGGGGTTAGACTGACTCCCAATGGGTTCAACTGGGTTGAAAGCCATTTCCTCCGCCACAACAGAAGAAAAACATCAATCAGGCGCTGTATTACCTTTAAACATGCTAAAAACAAATACCGGCAATCAAAATCCAAATCAAATCCCAATCGAATCGCTTAAGAAAACAACCGCTACACACACAGGGAGAATCATTCAAGCGGCGTGGCCAATAAAACGGAGAAGCTGGGTTGAAATCACGCCCTACCGGCCGCTTTATGACCACAGATTTGTTATTGTCGATTGTCTATTATGAATTCCATTGAATTGTGTTTTGAAATTGTTTTAACCACGAGCACATTTTACTGATTGAATCGAAAGTGCCAATGGATGATGCGTAGAGATCGGTCATAAAGTCGGTCATTAAAGGCGGCTGCGTTGAGGATGCTTTCCGAAATAAAAAAAAGAAAACATAGGTCAAATTCCCCGCTGCATAAGAGCCAAAAGCCCCATAAACTTTCCGTTTTACGATCATCTGTGTGAAGCATATTAAAAATTTGACTGATCGTTCCATAATTTACGATGCCATCACACCTTTTCGTATTGATTTCGATTTTTTATTTGGAATACCAAGATATTGTACTCATACTGATATTGATTTAAATCTTACAGATCCTGCAACTTTAAACATCTTTGCCACTCGGTCAAATCCAAAGAAGAAACGCAAGTCCCGCACCGCATTCACCAATCAGCAGATTTTCGAGCTGGAGAAGCGCTTCCTATACCAAAAATATCTATCGCCAGCGGACCGAGATGAGATTGCCAGTGGCTTGGGCCTGTCCAATGCACAGGTGAGTATGACAAATCAATAAGCTCCGGAAAAATAGAATTCCTGGCCAAAATACCTATAACCAAAACTAATATTTTATATAATTTTCCTAGGTCATCACCTGGTTCCAAAACAGACGTGCCAAACTCAAGCGCGACATGGAGGAGCTGAAGAAGGATGTGCAGAGTGTGAAACAATTGTCAGCGAACAAAAGCTTTTTAGAGAACGTTAATGACTTGAGTATTTTAAAGACCCGACCAGTCAGCAGATCCCACGCGCCCGCACCACCGCCACCCACAACCACAGCCCCAGGATAGGGACAGGGATAATAATAAGGACAAAGACAAGGAGGACCTGCGTATGCTGAAGCTTATGACATTAATGCGCTACTCGGATGGCAAGCTGATACATCCGCAACCACCACAAGCACCACCACCATTGATGCTGCCCCACATGCAATACAGTGATTAGCCTAATTTGTAAATTCCCGAATATGAACGCTTTCTTCGCATCTAATTTGCCAAAAGAAATGTAATAAATATGTATTATTATTGATAAATATTTTCCTCTCACGATTTTCCTAATTGGAGTATCAAATTTATAATAAAAACCTCGCAAAAACGAAAGAGGGTCGCAAAAACACAAATTTAATTTAATTGTGTATGATATATTATATTTCAAATGTAATTTTTCCGGCGTTGTTGTAAGTTATTTGTGTGAAACTGATTTTTCCTGAAGTCAAAATTTGTATGCTAAAAAAACGATAAAATAAAATCTGACTTTGAATTTTAGCAAGAAAATAAGTTTATTTATATGTTACCCTTTCACCAAATATGTGCTAGAAAATAATAACAAAAATGTGTGCTACATAAACTTTTTGAAACTTAAATCATATAGATCGCTCTTAAGAAAGGTCTCCTGTAATTTCTAGACATGCCGGATTTGGTCGCTTCACTTCGTTGGAGTCATATGCAGAATATTTTATAATGCTATAAAAGCATGCCCAGGAGCTATTGGTGCCATTCCCATGGCTATTTTCACTTTATAGGGCTCAAACTCATATGTAGTCTGAAAGATAAATATTATCGCAGCATAAAAGAGTATGTTTCAGTTCGTTTACCCCAGGAGTGAAACACCTATCCTTTGTATAATCTTTGTTCAATACATGGGCAATTGTATAGGAATAATGCGGTTGGTTTTTATCATGCAGGACCTTGCAAAAATCTTTTACAATCGAATTGTAAGGCGTTGGTTTCCATTTGCCTCGTTCAAATTTCCATAAGGACAAGTCCAACTGAAATACGAATATATGAAAAATGTTCTTATGACAAAAAGTTTGATCACTAACCTCAATTCGATCAGAAGATTGAATATCCCACACAAACGTTGCATTTCCTGATACGGTAATCAGACCATCACCGCCCCTTTTAAAGGTAAGCTTCGACCTGTCAAGGAACTTATCTTCGGTAACAAAGCCTGGAGGAATGATTTCACAGTCGGAAAACATTTTTTCATGCTCAATGACAACCTTGCGGTCTTTTTGTAATGAAAGGTTCACCAAATTCAGTAATATAACTAGTTTCCACAGAATAATAATTGGCCGAGCCATGTTAGAGGAGTTTCGGAATGAATTTGGTTCATGCCACCACGTCAGATCTTTTATACAGATTTTTTAGAATCTTTTAATTATTTTTAGTATGTATTAGATCTCATGATTAAAATGCAACAAGCACCGAGATTTTTATCAGAAGTTATGCGCCACATGCGCTAGGGTCTTGTTTTTTCGGATGAAGGCTATTCTAGTCAGATCGTCCCCACTCGGTGAAAATGTTTTTATAATGCCCCATGCAGACGCACCTGATCTGGTAGGGCCACGGCAATGCACACATCGAAAAAGGACAGCTCTGCCATTAAGATGTCTCCGATTAGAACCTGAAGCTTGGGTTGCAGTGTGATATCCTGGAAACGTTTGTGCAGTTCGGCTGCGCGCTGGGTGTCAATTTTGCAGGCAATATCCGACTTTCCATTCTCCAACATACGAAAAGTCATGTTACGTCAGTAGGACGCAGGGCTCCCTTCTTCAACACGTTCGTAATCCCCAAAAGAATTTTTTAAAATGTGCTGTCCGAAATCCTTGTGGAAAAAGATACTATATTTATTACAGAGTTACGGATCTCAGTCAGAAGATAGTGCTTTATTTGACGAAGGAGAATTAAAACTTTCAAACACAACATTTATTCATCCTGTAATAAATCCTTTAATTTCATAGCAAATTTTTTCTGGTTTTTTAATAGCGCTTCGAATAATAATGTTAACTTATTTCCGCAAATAATTTGTTTGTTACCGCAACTCGATCCGTGGGCTGTGTGTCCCAAACAGTAGTAACGTTTCCTTCAATATATATTCCTCTTTCTACCATTTTAAAAACGACGTTACTCATGTCCATAAAGCGATCTATATAGTAATGACCAGGATAATCAGTGCAACGACTGAAAACATCCTCGTCTTCCAGTGGAATATCGGTTAAATCGACATTTCCGTATGATATTTGTTTACATGATATGCTTAAATAGTAACAAAAATAGTTTTGTGTTGAAAAGATCTTTTAGAAAGATCAATATGTTCAGAAACATCAAACATCCTAAAAAATAAATTGGTTTCATCTGATCCTAATCCAGTTTCCCGATACTATATTATACCTGGATCATAAATTCTCCACTCCCAATCTAAGGACACGGATAAGGATAAAAACAAGGACAATGACAATCTGTGTATGCAGGAGCTGTCAATGTTACCAATTCCCCACCAAAAGTATCTGTCGATGGAAGAAAGAGTCTCTTCCCGGCAAGACACTGTCGAAATGAATGGAGTCCTAAAATGATTTTAGGAAATTAATTTAAATCATTCACAGGATCCTCGAAGTAGCAGGAAGTCACAGACTTTAAAAGTCTGGTCAGTTTATTCTTTTTAATTCTGCTTTAACATAGAAGTAAAGACGAAAACCATTCGCACATATAGCAAAGACAACAACCGCTCGTATACTGCTTGCAATAACTGCTTGAACATAGAATATTGCAGCAACATTTATTTATTTATTTACAATCTGTATGCTTAAAATTAAAAACTAAAGCTACAGGGGGGTGTCGCAGCCCCCCTTATATTTATTATTTATTATTTATTTATTTATTTGTCATTGCTTGAATAGAATTGCAAAAAAAACATTTTTTAATCTAAGTGTAGTTTTCCACATAAATATCCAGAAAACTATTTGATTTTCAAACTATTTGGTTTTAATAATAAACGATCAAATCTAAAACAATGAACTCCCTTATTTTACCCTAAAATATGCCAGGAATCGTTTAAATTTCTTAATAATTAAAAATTTTAAATTGCCATCTTTACATTTCTGCATTTTACAATGTAAAAATAATAATACTATTTCCCTTTTTTCAAAGGCTTTGGGGTCAAAAAACTATTTTATATATCTCATATAACCATTATAGTTCATGAGAGATCACTTGACTTGAGTAGCTGCACCCTTTTCCCAGGCGCAGATAGCGCTTCATTATGGCACAATTATGTCAAATTATTCGGCGGGCACTTCAGATAAAGCAGGTCCCTGGGTCTCTCGATTCCGACACTTGCAAGTGGCCGCCTTCACTGGAACTCAATTCAATTATGAGTTAATTTTATTCTCACAGGGATTAAGTCTAGCACCCATCAGCATCCTGCTACACTCGAGAACAATGCTTTGATTAATTCCACACGACCAGTTCTGAAGGGCTGCGGATGATTAGCACACGGCGATGGAACTGCCATCCATAAATCCATACATCCATCCATCCATCCAGTCCAACCCCACCGGCACGGGTAGTACATCATAACCAGGGACTGCATAAAACGCCAAGACCGAAGGTGGGACCACCCACAGGGCCGTCTGTGCTTTTATTGCTCACAAAGTAGCATAAACAAATTGCGCTTCTAACGGCGGCGGAGGCGGCAGTGGAGCATTCACATCCACAAAGCCAACGCCACCACACACCTGATGGCCCTGATGGATGGATGGGTGGATGATGAGCACGGCTCATCCTCTGAGGGCTGAGGAGCTGCCCTAGAACATTAAATGCATTTCCCCTGCATCTGTCTGTACAGTGGAAATAAATAAGACTTACTTTTGATATATTTATTAAAGTAATTATTAAAAAAATAATTCCTAAGCTAAGTATATTTTTTTAAGTTTATAGAAATTATTCAAATTGTTTTTAATGTATAAGTTTTTCTCAGTGTGCTATTGTTTGTTGTTGCTCAGTGCTTTGCTTATTTGGAGTACGGTTTCGAGTTATTTGCGTCGGTTGTGTGGTCTTTTTTGGACCGCTTGTGATTCCCCGGCGTGGCGCTGCCTTTTCTAGATGTGTTTCCAAACAGTGGTCAACTAATATGTTGCAATTGTCTCGGGGTGGCAATCAAAACAAGTCACTTGACACAGGACCACCATCGAACAGCTGTCTAGACAAGATCCCAATTAGCCACCTTGACCACACATAGCCTGGACTGTGGCCACTGACCGTTGGCCACTTGAAATCAGCCGATGGAGGAGCCCAGGAAGGAGCCAGCGTTCACACATATTTCATCCGCCTGCCGACATCCTCGAGTGTGTCCTGTCTAGTCGGGAGCGGCGACAAGGCGTGATTTGTAAACAAAGCAACTTGCATTATTACATGATCATGGATGGCGACCGACGGTTTCCAATTGCATCTAAGCGACGGCGAGGGCCGCTGAAAACCCCGTTTTTAATTTTAAAATAATATAAAATCACTAAACTAGTACTAGAATCAAAACATTTCACGGATACAAATATAGATGAAGATACAGATACACATGAAGATTGAGATACTGATGCAATGAAGCAAAATGCGCACTTTTAAGCTCTTAAGTACAGACGATTCACTTTGGCCAAATGTGCGCTTTTCAGTTCAATTTCTTTTTCGATTTCCATATTGAAAATAGATAGAGGATTTTCCAGATCAATTATTATTGGGCCTGCAGAAGACAAGTACGCGTATTATTAATGTAATAGCGGCTAATTGCGCATTCGATGCCAAACGCAAATTAGAACGCCGGCGAAACACTTCAGGCAGCGGCTTAAAAGCTTTGATTTTGATGGAACACTTGGCCCTCGGCGTGGAATTTATGGCTGCATTTGGAGGCTGTTGAGATCATTGCAATGATAGCCATTGCCCAGCAATGGGGCATTCGCCAAAGTGGATCTCCCGGTCCCATATCCTAGACTAAAAAAATCGCCATTCCCGAAACCACTTGAGCCCATAGCCATCCTACAAATCGATTCTAATCGACACTAGCTGGATGGGTGATCAAGGTTTATGGCCAAATTTACCGCAGAAAAGTCGTTGCATTTATTTGGCCTGGCCGAGATAATAAACAAAGTATCAGCTGCTGGCATGCAGAAACAAATAGAGGCAATCTAAATACGAGTACGAATGCGGCCCGAAGAACAATAAAACACATTGGCAAAATATGACAAAGTAAACAATAATAAGTCCGCAACGCCAACGGCGAATGGCTGCCAAATTGAATGATCGATGCGGCGGTATCTGAATCTGTATCTGAATCTTAATCGGAATCAGTATCCGTCCAAAAGTCCGGCCCGGGCGTCATCACCAACAACAAATCAAGATTCCTCTGCGAATATAAAATTTAATTGCCTACAAATTGGCGCGTTGAGTTTTATTGCAATTTAACAATTTAAATGAATGTACGATTGTATATATAGCCATATACATACGTGTATTGAAGAATCCCTGCTGGATGATGAAAGTTTACATGGGAAGTTTAGTTTGGGCCAACACTACAATTTACCGCACTATGCGTGTGGGTGGCTGCCGGAAAGCAAATATTTAATTTAGTCAAATGCCGATGATTTATTTACGATTACGATTTCCCATCGTTTGGCTTGATCGCTTTGGGAAGTGCAACATAAACTTGAAGAGGAAAATTTCCAAATGCGGAAAAGATATTCTCATAAAGAGTTCTGAGAAGGTTTTATTAAAAAATGTATTCAACTTTAAAGTTGATGAGGGAAAAAGTTTCCCCATTTTTCTCTTATAATCTAGGAAAGTTATTCCAACAGCCTCTTATCTCATATTATCTCCTATAAATAGAGCGAAAGGTCACACAAAAACTCTCAAAGATTGCAAACATGACATGACATTTATAACAATGTCACTCTAGCTGATAAATTCACGGTTGCCCCTATATATATCTTTTGGCGAAAATTGATAATATTACTCTTAGACTTCCTTAAGCGAACAACCTGCATACAAGCGATACCATAATTGTACCGAATCATAGTTATCTTATCGATGCTGTTCTGAGCGGAGCAAATTGGGTAATCTCCGGGCACTTGGTCTCTTTTAGATATTTAAGAACTCGCATATTTTTTTGAAAATTTAGTCTGCCGACAGCTCCTGGTTGATAAACATAAAGAAGTGTCTCAAAAAAATTTAAATGGTTAGTTCCAGTCGTAGTTTCCCATCTCGTGCACTAACAAGAACCTATTTTTTTTCATTTATTTTCAAGAATCAAATACCCTTAATAAGGTTACTACTTCTCTGCCTTTTGGGTTTTGGCAATGGAGCGCGAATTCTGGCACCTTTTTTCCTGCCAGTGCGAAGCCATTTTATGATGACGAATGCCATAATACGAGAGCTGGTAAAACGTGGCCACGAGGTCACCTTCATAACACCACTATCGCTGGCCAAGGAAAATTTGGGGCCCAACTACAAGGAGATCTTGCTGCCCCACTATGATACATGGTCTGATAGTGAGTAAATATCTATAATTAATCTACAAGTTAAAATTATATTTTTATGTAATTTATTTAATTATCCTTACAGTTAACAAGTTGATAAAAACTAACTCGGCGGTTGACATGGTCAGTTTATCGACGCTAACCCACATGAAGTTGGCCCAGCATATCGGTGTTAAGTCCACAGATTTTGCCCTAGCACACCCAGAAGTTCAGGAGCTAATCCATGCCAAGGATAAAAAGGGAAGGTACGACCTGCTTTTTGTGGAGCAGTTCCACAACGAAGGTGCTCTAATGCTGGGTCATCTCTACGAAATTCCAACCATCAGCATAGCTACTTTCGCCTATGCCAACTATTTCAGCCAAGTTTTCGGCTTCATAACTCCGTTATCTTATGTTCCCAATGTGTTTCTACCCTACACTGATAAAATGAGTTTGTGGCATCGGTTTGAAAATGTCTTACTTAGCGCCTCTGAAGATTTTATCCGACACACCTCCTACTACCCGGCACAAGATGCAGTTATTAGAAAGCATTTCACCAAAGTATTACCAAAAGTGCCAACTGTCAAGGAATTGGAGCGGAACATTTCAGCCATTCTCTTGAATAGCTACATGCCAATGACAACGTCAAGACCTTTGACCTTTAACATGATATCTGTAGGTGGCCTGCACATTCTTCCTCCAAAGCCACTGACAGGTGAAATTAAAACCTTTCTAGATGAGGCGGATCATGGCGCTATCTACTTTAGCTTGGGTAAGGACTTTTTATAAAAGTTTTTATAATTTTATTCTGATTTTATAAATAAATGTTTCTCTTTAGGTTCTCAAGTGCGCAGTGCTGACATGTCGCCCGAAACACGCCAAATATTTCTCAAGGTCTTTGCAGAGTTGAAACAAAGAGTTTTATGGAAATTCGAGGACGACAAGATTTCCAATCTTCCTGCTAACGTGAAAGTGGCAAAATGGCTTCCACAGGCAGATATCCTGGCACATCCCAATGTAAAGGTTTTCATAGCCCACGGCGGAATCTTTGGAATGCAAGAGGCAGTGCATCATGCGGTTCCAGTGCTGGGTATGCCATTCTATTTCGATCAAGAATCAAACATAAATGCTGGCCAAGCTGCTGGCTATGCAATCGGTTTGCATTATTCATCCATTACCGAAGAGCAGTTGAGATCGGCACTGGGAGAGCTACTCAGTAACCCCAGCTATAAAACTAATATGGATCGTGCTTCAGAAATCTTCCGGGATCGTCAAGTAGGTGCTATGGATACAGCGATTTACTGGATTGAGTACGTCATCAAACATAGAGGTGCCCCACATCTAGTAGCTGCCGGAGTTCACCTTCCCTGGTACAAATTCTATCTTCTCGACGTATTTTCAATCCTAGTGGCTATATCTGTGCTGCCAATTTCAATATTGTATGTTATTTATAGAAAACTTCAAGCAACAGGTGTAAAATCTAAATCAGACTGAAAGATACAGTAATAAATGTAAAAGATTACGTACAATTCTCTTTCCCATATGCTCAATTCCATTAAGTATTTTATAATCTGCACTTGATCTGCACTTTGTAGATTTTTATATATTTTTGCAATAATAACTCGAACACTTAAGCTTTGGCACTTGAGCTTCTACTTAAGAATTTAATGAATCCAAATTGGTATACCAATACAATATTCTACTTAAGGCGCCTGAGTGCCAGACCAAGTGTTCTTTACGAATCAGGCAAAAATTCTTAAGACTTTTGGCATTTTCTATGAAAAAAGTCGTTTCCCCTCCAAAAAAGCTTGATCATCTTGGATTTAATGGGATTTCAACATCATCATAATGTCTGGGATTTTGATTGCCTCATTTGTTGATATTCCCTTCTTGGGAGCTACCGCAGGGGCTTACCAAATCATCAAGTTCACTTTACGAAATTGGATCAAAACTACCACCAAAAAAACACATAATTTCAGTTAAAAGTTTAAACTTTATTAAAGAATATTTTGTTGTAAACAAAACTATTTATGTTATAACCGATTAAGCTAAGATTTTTTCTTCAATTATTTCCCAGTGTACATTCAGCTCATAAGTATGAGCCAAGTACACATTACTCATATGCAATTTCTGTCCATTATCGAAAGTCGCATAAACAAAATGACCCGAAAGACAGTTGCTTCCTGTAATGGCAGCGCCAGCGCCATTTGGATGCCAATTCCGCCGACAAGAATGTGAATGTGGACACAGGAATGGGATGTTTACGCGACTACGGACGGGCCCTGGATCTCCGGCAAAGTGCACTTGAGGCGAGAGTGTGGAGACACGATGCTACGTAGTCTCCATGGAGCTCATTATGCATTCACGAACTGACATTGAAGTGGGTGCGACGCCCCTTGGGGCAATGGAAGCTGTGCTGCTAGGGTTACATTGCCCATTGGCTTTATTATTGGTATTTGTAACACATGATTACGCTTTATTGTAAACAAAAGCCTCGATAAACAGGCAAACACACGCACGACGCACTAATGATATGTTAATGCAGATGGCGCACACGGCGTATGAGTGTTGTGCCAAAGCGGAAAGGGGTGAACCGAAGCTGTTTGTCTGTCAACGGCTTAGGCAAATAAACGCCAACTCCTCCACGGGCCAAGGAATTGGCTTTATGTGATGAAGAAGGCAGGTTAATGAGGAGGGACTTCAAGTGAAATTGTTAATTGACCAGCAATTTGGTGAGGCCATAAGGACAAAGACTTTCTTGGCCCACACCTTTCAATGCAGCCCAATCAGAGCTAGAAGTCAAAAAGAAAATACGAGAGACAAGCTTTATAGATACGACTATGTGATATCTGGTAAGTGTCCTTCAATAGAATAGCTTACCTTCTGCCCTTTCAACCTAGAAGTAACTTTGAATTAAATAGAGCAGTTTATATAAAGAAAAATCGCAGAGAAAATTCAAGAGGATTGACTAAATATCCTGATTCCATGCAACTTTCCAGGTTTTTCTCGTACCTCGTATAAAAAGCTGACCACCATCCAAGGAAGATGTAGCTGTCGACACGCCGCAGCGTTTAAGTGTAATTTTCTTCTTATTCTATTGAAGCATGTCCTTTGCCGGCAGGATAACTCACTGCAACGCACTGAGCAAGTTCTTCGGGTCTGGTCCTCGTTAAAAATTCACTTCAGCCGTCGCTTTCACTTCGGATAAACATAATGGCCGTTCATTTGCGCCAGTCTGGGTCCAGGGGTATACCTCTCGACCCACTCAACCACCGCCCAGCTGGAAATTGCAAGAAAATGTTCTTTTCGAATCGAAGTCGAGCGCTGAGGACAATTGCGTACGTGTACGGGACAGGGCAGAGTTCAAAACGATGGGGAAAACGGCATCAAATAAAAAGAGGAAAAAGTTAAGGGAAAAGCTGAGGCAAGGCTAAGCCAAAAGAAAAGTGAATGTCTCATCTTGTGCGCCATGTAATTTGCTCTCTTGCCATGTGCTTCATCAGAAAGGAAATTGAAAATTGCTGCTAATAGCCGGCGACAGTAGAGTGGGCGGTGCCGATAGGCGTGTGGGTAAGAAAACGAATGAAATTCTCTCTTTTTCGTATAATGATTATGAAAAAAATAAAGGAAAGAACAAAAATAAGACACGCCGAGGAAAGATGAAGAGCTGGTAATAAGAAAAAGTGGGAGGAATTCATTTGAAACCCAAATTGCTCAGCTTAGTGACGAAAGCTAACGAGGCATCATACTGCCCTTCGTCAACAATTTGATGTTGATTTATTCAGTGCAGCAATTTAAGGATAATTCTAATGACCATAAATACAGGGGAGAAAATCTTATTAGGTTTTAAATTCCGTGAGAACCAGGATTCACTGTAGGATCGACATTTCCTTTGGATTGTGAGTCAGTCGCCGGCATCCAGTTAAGAAACTGTTTACACTAAGCAATGGGCACTTAAACAGACTTTAAGCGCTTTTATGTTTTTCGAAATAAATATGTGAAAACAAAAGATTAACGACCGACTAAGTTGCAGGTGCTCAACAAAAAGATTCCGTGCTGGACCAAAAAACTTTTCCACCCGGGAAACTGATTCTTTGAAGTGTTTACCCTATACGACACCATTCAGTTTGTTTTCGTTTAAGTTTTTCTTGCTTCGATTCATCCAAACACTATTCGGTGCCAAATGCTGAATGAAGGAAAACTAAACAGAACCGAACGGTTCACATACCAAGTGATGGGGTTTATCACTGGATCTTCAAGTGTTTTCCGCCATTGGGGCCTATTAGTAGCGCTCAGGCAGCTGATAAGACCCCGAATTCGTTGGGAAATTCTATGTAGCAGATCTCACCCACTCACTTTTTTTTGGTCGCTGGCCCCGGGGCCAATCTAACGCCTGCCTCGATCGGCGGGCCAACCAAATGCCCATTGCGACTTTAATTGTCGGGCATTACGAGTCGGCAGGTCCATTAAAAATGTTAATTAAGTTGCCCCAATGGAACTTCGGACACATGTGTGAGTCGGCCCATCAATGTATATATTTCTTCCCTCTCAGTCTGCCACACCACAACGTTTTCATCTAAACAGCTCGCGAAACAACAAACCATCCATCTAGTGCTAGTTGGACTCAACAACTCAGCATTTGCCGATTTGAATGGCTGTCTATAAAACGCGATAAAGTAAATGCAAAAAAAAAAAAATTAGCGATATGGAGGGGTATGGGGTAAAATAACCGAAACCGTTTTATGCATGCGGTGAAAATTTGAAATTTTTTTAGCCGAAATTTGAACAATAAACAAAATCACAAAAGCCAAAACATTTATCATTCAATTTGATGCCGATGCTATTGTCGGGCTGCCGGGCTGTTCTGGAAATCATTTAAATGATTTTTTATTTGAAGCCAAATAAGCAATGGAGAGAGGATTCCGTCCGATTTAGATACGGATATTCGGATATTCCGAATTAGCATTGCGCAAAGATTTTTCCAACAGCTGCCGGACGGCAGATTGAGTTGAAAATTGAATTCGAACATGAAATTGAGGTGGGTGGCCATTTTGTTGGACGACAGACCCGGGGCAGGCCGCATCAACAACTTGCGCAAATAGCACCATCATCAACAATTGGTACGAGTATTATTTCATCCGCTCCGGCTGTGGGCTATGGTCTATGGTCTATGGGCTGTGGCTGTGGGATGGATTCCCATGAATTTTCGGGGACCGCACACAGTCAGCGCTCGGTTTTTGGTTGGCTAATGAAAAGCTGAAAAACAATTAACTATAAATTAAACGCACAATTTTCAAAACAAAATAAACATAAATAGGCCAGGGCATCATTTGTACTTTGTTTTTCGTGTTTTGTTTACAGAGAGCAATCGGTGGCGGGGCTGTGAGTGGGTTAATCGTGGGGGAGAGGCGACCTTTCATTTACCTAGGCAGGCCAAATCCAACCCTAACCAAAGCCAAATCTATCCCTACCGCCAGACCGGCATCCAAGCAATTAGGCAATGTTGAATCCCTTTCAGAGTCCCCCTCTTAGGATCCAGTCCATCTCATAAAACAAAGAGCACAACTTTAACAACAAAATCAAAATGTAAATACGCGGAAAAGTAGGCAGCTCCCTTTGAAATACTCTTTATTAACAACTCCAACAGTTTCTTTTAATAAATAAAATAAATACACAAAAAATATACAGAAATATACAATACAGAAACATTTTAGATATAAAATTTGGAAATTATTAATAAGTTATTTGCATATTTCTTCTAATTTAGGATTTTTAACTCAAAAAAATTGAAGACTTTGTTAGGAAATATTATAAAGTATGTTCCTTGAACATATTTAATAAGTATTTACTTAAAAAGTTCCCATAATGTTCTGCCTTGATATGATATATATTGACAAGTTTCATGTTATATCTGATGTACCCCTTAAAAATAGAACAAATCGCTTTAGAGTTTAGTTGATGAATTTGTTGTGGAGTTATTCCTACCAAGAACTGTTAGGACCAGGGACTGTTGCATAAACAAAGGCCCCTATGGAACAACACGTGCAACAACAACAACACTAGCTAGTATAGAATTAGCTGCAAATCGAAGTGTCAGTCGCAGTGGAAAGTCGCCGCTTCATCAACCTCCTTTTATGGCACACATGTGTGCAGCAGACGACGTCGAACTCGATTGCGGGACAAAGGGTATGGGGAGACTCAGGGATCGGGGACCAGGGACCCGAAACCGAGGAATGAAGGAGCGGGAGATTGCACCAGGGGGGAGGGAATAATGTGCAGGAGCACGGAAAGACAACGCCAAAATCGCTATAGAAAAGTGCATCGAAATGGGCCAAAAACAAGAATGCAGTGCATTTTTAATAATAAGTGAACATTTCGGGCATTTTGTTTACACTTTAAGCTGTCCGTGCAACCGTTTTAGAATTTTCTTTTGAATTTCGCATTTAATGCCATTAAATGCACTCTCTGGTTAAGAATGCACCAGACCGCCCCCCAGAAATATGTTTAAACAAATAGCAAAAGGCGAAAAGCGCTAAAATTGTTTATCCAGCGGCGAGGACGTCCGGTGACAGGCGACTACTAATTGCAGTTCAAAGATTGCGTATACGCCACTTGGACCCGTTTCACCCCGACGCCTATATATGACTAATTTCCATATTAATTACAAGTCAAATATCGGGATAACTGCCACGGCGGCCTGATTTAAAAGGATTGCCGTCAAGTAGCTGACAGTTCGTACGTGAAGCATGTGTGTCATAAAAAAAGGTTGCATAAACAAATCCGAAGGCGGCGCAGTATAAACAAATTAGTAGCCAAGCCGCCGGCAGCAGGACGAGCGATTCCTCTCCCAGACCACATGCAGCGTGTGTCTTCAACCCTTCAGCACAACGATATGAAATCCGAAGCATGCCATAAAAATATGGCTCAATGGAAGAGTATTTCTAAGGGAGGATCTGAAGAACTGACTCATATTGTCACTCATTTGGAACTCTCACTCAGAACTGTCTTCGCATGCTCAAGATTTTCTGATCATAACTTTAAAAGCGCATTCAAAAGATTATATTATTTAAAAGTATTGAATAAATCAGAAAGAGAGTATAATTTTTTTTACAAAAAAAGTAAGAGAATATCCATAAGTTTTTTATTTATTATTGAAAGTATTTGCATCCTATTAATCCTAATCGATCCTAAATATATAAGTTATTTGGGAGGAAATAATTGAATAAAAGGGATTCTTAAAAATAAAAACGTATTACTTTTAATATTCCCAGGCATTTGATCTATTAAATTGATACCACATGACCCTAATTCGAATCAACAGGCGGCAGGGAGGAGGTCTTTCGGACAGACTCTTCACAAGTGACAGCGATCAGGCGGAAGAGGGCCTCAAGATGCATTCCTCTGAAGTGGCAATGCGTGTGGCCGGAGTCTTGCGAATATGCACCAAATATATCAGACATATATCCGAAGACCGACGATGATGACCGACTATGAGGGGCGCACTCAATGTCGACATAGAAGTGCTTCAATGTGTCAGAAAGGTCGGGACGGACGTCTGCGACCCACAAACCACTGACTTACATACGATTGCGAGTTGAACAAGGGCTTTTGCACACGATCGACGCTGTGGGAAAAAGGATCGAGAACATAGACATGTCCTTAGCAGCACAGTTGGTGGCTGACGACAACAAGGATACTTGTCAAGTGCCTGGCGGCGACAAATTCAACGGCCCGCTAGGCGATGTTTATAAACAAACACACAAATAGAATTACAAACCGACGGCCAGGATCAGAATCAATACAAGGACATGCGACCACTGGAAAATTCAATCGACCGATCATTGCTGAACGGCCACTCCAAAATGAGCGGGAGCGCCTGGCAACAATTTTGCTCAGATTACTAATACACGCAGAAAAATTTCCTTCATATGCTAGAGAGCTATAAATTCTAGACAAAAAATAAATTTTAAATCATTTAAGGCTTTTCTTAAACTATACATATATTTTGAAATAACAATACATTTTTAAAATAATATTGCATAGATATTGTTTTTATTAATATATACTTTTTTCCTGTGTGTTAAGAACACGTTCCTTTCTAAAGTAGGACATTGAACGTGCCGTCTGGGTATTGCCAACTGAAATAACAATACGCGAATGGGTTACCCCTCACCATTTATTGCTCTTGGACGCATTCTTCGACTAAAAGCCAAGAAATTTGACAAACTGGGACACTAAAATCGATTGACACATGAAATTACTTGAGTAAATAAATGTTTTAGCCCGCAAGTATGTATCTTTTTGAGTTCTTGTCATAATTTATTTTTGAAGTTCATCTTGGAGAACAGGAAATAGGACTACAAAGACCCCAATATACAGAAGCGGCTGGCAAAAAATAAATAAAATAGAAATCGAATAAACATATATGATCTTGAAAGATTTCTATATCTTAAGTAAAAAGGAGAATCTTTTAAAAAAATATTCATTTAATTTTCTCAACTTTTTTCCGAACGACATCAGCTTTTTTTTTGTCATTACCAACCAAATAAAATATTGAAATATTATTTTTAATTAAGGTTTTATTTATTTTCTTATTACTTAAAACTACTAAAGCTATAGGGACATATAGGGACTAAAGCTATAAACACAACTTCTACGGCTATCACAAAAACGTAACCACATTCCGATAAAAACTCCGGAAAAATATAATTCTTTAGTCGATTTCCACATTCTCGTCCACATCCTCGGCCGCTGAATGATTGCTCTCCGGACCACTTTCCACGTTCATGACCTGGGCACTGGGACTGGGGCAAGGAGTGCGCTGAGGACGCACTGCACCTGGCACTGGGACCGGAGAGGAGGAGGCAGAAGATCCCGTCACAAAGCTAGAGGATTGATTGGGCGGCGGTATGGGTTGCGGCACCTTGGGCTGCGGGTAGAAGTACGGGAACGGCATCTGCATCTGGGGCAACGGCAATCCTCCGTAAGCCAGCTGCAACTGATGGCGATAGATGTTGATCAGTGCCGGATCTAACCCGTGGCCAGCGCCTGGCGCCGCCATATGGGCGTAGGCGGTGCTGCCATCTTCCCGGACCAGCACCTGAACGGGAACCCTCTTGCTGGCACCCAACAAAGCCGCCTCGTGCTGCTGGATTTGTTTGCGTTTGGTCTTGTAGCGCCGGTTCTGGAACCAGATCTTAACCTGGGTCTCCGTAAGCCTCAAGCTCTTGGCCATCTCGCTACGTTCCGGCCCGGACAAGTACCGCTGTTGGGCAAATCGACGTTCCAGCTCGAAAACCTGGGCGTGGCTAAAAGCAGCTCTTGATCTTTTCTTGCGGCTCATGCCGCTTTCATGGGAGAGCGGCGATTCGGATGGAGAACTGCTAAGAGGTGGCGGAGAGTCACAATCTGCAAAAAATGATACAAATTACATTAATATAAGACATTTAAAAGAAACTAATGTTTGGCTAGACCCCCTCTATTTAAGCAAAAAGCTTTATGCAAAATTATAAGAAATATGCGATCAATTACTCTTACCCCTAAGAAGCATAACAAAAGATTCGATTGGCTGCCTTTCATTAAAACCACTAAAAGGAGTAACTTTTTTGAATAACCCACCTGAATCGTTGCTGGTGCACCGTCTCATGTCGAGGGGAGCGGCTAGCGTGGATCCAAAATAGGCCAATTTTCGCTGCATGTAGTCCGCGGCACTGGAGTTCGATGCGGAGGCCGTTGCCTGGTGATGGTTATTGTTATCCATTGCCGCCGCATAATACTGCAGGTAGTTGGTGGCCTGCCGCTGGCTGGGATTAGGGGGCATCTCCTTGGCTTGGGCCAGTTTGTAGAGGCTGAGATCGCGACAGCAGAGTGGAGGAGACTTGGAGGCGGATCGGTCCCGATCGGAGGACTTCATAGAGGCTCCATTTTTCTCCGGTTCTGGGTCGGAGTCAACACTGGACACTCGCCGCGTGTCTGGACTGCTGCGCGTCAGGATATCGTTGATGGAGAAGGGAGTTGTCAGGGATTTACTCAGGCCCGCCATCGAGGCACCCACACCCGCACTTTCCATATTCAGCATTTTTGGATAAACTTTTTTTTGAATATTTTCCGCCACTTGTTCACTCCGGATTTCTTTTTCGGTTGATTCTATTTTTTCGGATACGTTTTCACGTCTCGAAGACTGCGCCACGAATGTGCTTGAGTGGTGCGCTCCGGGCTGTCTTTAAATAGCTGCGGCGATCTCCGGCGAGAATCACTCGGAACCACGGAGTGGAAATTTGCGCCGTACTCAAGTGGCTCGCCTGCATCTGGTGGTGGATTTGTGGATGCGGATACCTCCCATTGGTGGATGACAAATGGACGGGCAAGAGAGCAGTTGAGTTGCTCTCAAGTACGTAAACAGAATTCCTCGTAAAATGGCTAAGGTTGCGCCTCATTTCTTCCGGAGTGCATGCATCCTGTTTATTGTTTATACTACGGCTAACTAGACTCCTGCATTTCAATTTTTATATTTTTTAGATTTTGGGTACAGTTCCCCAAGAGCCAAAACTTTTGTTTAGGCTATAGATTTGTTTAGAGTTTAAATCATTTGAAAATATCCGAGAAAAAGGTATCCGTAAACTCGCACTTGTCTATAAGTAGGTTAGTTGGGTAATCGAATTGTTTGGGATTTTGAAATGAAAAACAAAAAATCTTTTAGTGGGTTTTTAGAATGAAAAGGCACATTTCTTATATTTATATTTGTTATTTAACATTTAAGGAATGCTATTTTTTTCATTTACCAACGAAATTCTCAATATATGCCCATGTGCCTTGGGCAGCGTTTTCTAATTTTTATTTCAACAAACAATGTTAAATTGATTTTCATTTCGTTGAAATGATTGACCAAATAAACTTAACCTTAGAGAGAAGCTTGAAATACATATTTTATGCCCAGAGGACATAAGAAACTATTTTTTGATTTAATCTCAAATATTTTTATATTGGTAGAAGACTGGTAATAGACATATAGACATTTTATTCTATTTTTTATCCTATTAAGTCTTTAATTAAGCAAATTCTTTCCCAAAAGAGTGACCCCAAATTCGTAGGAGTATGCCTGAAACGTCTTCAAGAAATTACCTGCCATTGGCTGTTCCCCGACAATAAGAGCTCCATTCGACGCTGATTGGATGCCAGATGTTGTGGCAACATGGCCGCACACTCAGATGGAATGAGACTCAATGGTTTTCACTCGAGCTCTGAGTGAGATGCTGGGAACAATGGCAAGTCTACCCGGAATATTCGCCGTTGGGGGTGTTTTGTGTCGGTGGACTAGCGCTCGATTCCCTGCCCACTGCTACACTTCACACCTTCGGGCTATAATCTTTTTATTGCCAATTCAGTGGCTCTTAATGCCGCGGGCGCAAAAGTCAAGCCAGCACAGTCGTCCTTTCAAAGGACGGCATCGACCAGGAACGATTTGTATGGAGAGCTTGACTGTTTTGCGGTTAGATTTGAGTAACCAATTCAAGAGGACAATGCGAGTGGACCAAGTGCGGTGAGAAAGGATCGGGCCAGGAGTTGTTACTCGTTATTTCTTTTCGATTGAATGCTTTTCAATAATACTCGAATAATTAGGATATAATTACGCTTGTGGCAGCCACACGCGTCCAAGAGTCCTAGTTAGCAGTTGTGTCGCTAATTTTGTTAGCGTTTCCTTTTTGAGGCAATATGTGTTCGCATTTAAAGTCGCGTTGACGGCTGATGCGATTATCCTTGAATGGGGCAGGTATTCGATTACATAAAATGGGGGAGGAGTGGATAGTATGAATGTCCTGAGCCAAGTCCTTTTTGTTATGTCCTGCCCTCCCTCTATGATGAATTGGCATTTTCAATTAAATCCGACAGTTTCTTGTTTGATTTCGAAATGTCTTTCACCCTACACCCTCTCCCCCAACGCTATATCCTTAGAGCTGTTGTTTTTGTGGTATTAAATTTTATTTAATGGTTTATCAAAAGCCACTTCAACTGTTTACTTTTCCCTGTTTTTGATTATCATTCATCGCAATGAAACACGATACGGATTCATTGTAGTACTTTGGCGTTCTATATGGACAAGTGTTCCGATTTGAAGCTCCTTGCACTTCCTTTGATTTTCACTGTTTTTATTATAAATATTATTATTTCAACAGTCAAAATGTGATTTTTTGGAGGACAGAATTACTTAATTTAAAACCAATTCCACTATTTGATTTAATTCAAGAGAATAAACTATTTACTTCTAAAATATTATACATTTTTTTTTAATAAATTACAGATGTTCTATGTTTCATTTATTTGATTCCAAAAAAATAGATTAACAATACTGTAATAACACACTATTTTTTATTCCATATCATGCAGCTTCAATTTATACCTTTTCCTTCTGCTTCATAATGGTTTAATATAGTTAAATAGTTATAACAAAAAATTAATTATTCATAATAGAAGAATTAAAACAACAACATATAATATTAAAAATATTAATAATGTTAAAATAAAATTTTTAAAAATGTTTAATTAATTTTTAAATATTATTCGATAGTCGCATCTCCAACGAAAACAACTAGCGCCCCTAGGTGGGCAGATTCTTAAACGCTCAGCCAACCATAGGTGGCGCCACGTAGTTCATGAACAACAAAATTGAGTAAGCCCGGCAAATACACATCTATTCCAATAGGTCTTCTTTCTTTTATCCACTCCACAGACGACCCTCGAATTATTGAAAGCATATCACTTATATTTCTATCTATATGCAGTCTAATTAATTCTAATTAACTATATATACAACTAGACTAGCCAATTTCACAACCTCTCCCAATTCGACAGCTACAAGGAATGACATGTAGAAGGCGCTACCACGAACTGGTTGGCTGGCCCAGCTATATCTTTGCCAATAATCATTCGATTCTTGAGCGGAATACCTTAAACGATTTCGAGATAGATTCTCCATCAACCTGCATCAAAATCTAGGAACAAATTATTTTTTCCATTTTTGATCGAATTTTCTGAAGGCTCCCCTTGAAAAGGATTCAAAAGTGCATGGAGGCACAATATGGCCCCCAGCGATGGCCATATCTTTGCCAATAATCATCCGATTCTTGAGCGGAATACCTTAAACGATTTCTAGATAGATTCTCCATCAACCTGCATCAAAATCTAGGAGCAAATTATTTTTTCGATTTTTGATCGAATTTCCTGAAGGCTCCCCTTGGAAAGCATTCAAAAAAGCATTGAGGCACAATATAGCCCCCAGCGATGGCCATATCTTTGCCAATAATCATCCGATTCTTGAGCGGAATACCTTAAACGATTTCTGGATAGATTCTCCATCAACCTGCATCAAAATCTAGGAACAAATTATTTTTTCGATTTTTGATCGAATTTTCTGAAGGCTCCCCTTGGAAAGGATTCAAAAGTGCATGGAGGCACAATATGGCCCCAGCGATGGCCATATCTTTGCCAATAATTATCTGATTCTTGAGCGTAATACCTTAATCGAATTCTAGATAGATTCTCCATCAACCTGCATCAACATCTAAGAACAAATTATTTTTTTGATTTTTGATCGAATTTTCTGAAGGCTCCCCTTGGAAAGGATTCAAAAGTGCATGGAGGCACAATATGGCCCACAGCGATGGCCATATCTTTGCCAATAATCATCAGATTCTTGAGCGGAATACCTTAAACGATTTCTAGATAAATTCTCCATCAACCTGCATCACCATCTAAGAACAAATTATTTTTTTGATTTTTGATCGAATTTTCTGAAGGCTCCCCTTGGAAAGGATTCAAAAGTGCATGGAGGCACAATATGGCCCACAGCGATGGCCATATCTTTGCCAATAATCATCAGATTCTTGAGCGGAATACCTTAAACGATTTCTAGATAAATTCTCCATCAACCTGCATCAAAATCTAGGAACAAATTATTTTTTCGATTTTTGATCGAATTTTCTGAAGGCTCCCCTTGGAAAGGATTCAAAAGTGCATGGAGGCACAATATAGCCCCCAGCGATGGCCATATCTTTGCCAATAATCATCCGATTCCTGATCGGAATACCTTAAACTATTTTTTATGCCTTATTATCCTAAATTAAGCTGCAATGAAAAAAAATGGAATGCGGGAAGTCTTTTTATCCCCAGCAAGATATAGTCCTTCAAACATCGTATCGATTGTTTCAGGTGCCCCAAGTAAATGAGTATGGAGAAATACCGCCGGAAACAGCTCGAAATTCAGTGACTGGAAGCGTCTGTCAGTGAAGCAATCTGATCTCGATTTCAACGCCATGGGATTATTCGCTTATTGGGATTTGTATCTTTGAGTGCCAGCTTCCACACGCCATAAATCAAATGCTCCAAAATGCCACCGCTCGGATTCCGTATGCAATTACTCAATTAATTTGAATATAATTGTCACAATTTTCCACTTGAAAGTTACCCAAAGCCATAAACCCATGGAAATAAAACAGAGACCCTCAGACGCGGGGTAAATGTAAAACGAGATCGCAACTTTATGCGCACATCAAACAAAAATGTATAACTGTATGTACGTATACCCGGACTCGATTGATTTTCCGATAAAATGTCAAAGGCTTTAATGGAAGAACTGCCAGAATCACTCTCGCATCCACTTGACATCACAGAATTTCTATGTGGATCTGGAACAGTGACAGCGAGAGTGAAAGTTAAAAAGGCAAAGAAAACGAAAGATTTCAAACCGATTGAATCGACTCTAAGATACTGTGTGCTGAGTACTAAGGAATATGTGCTCTTTTCCTTGTGATATCTGTTTGAACGACTTTAGAATACCCCTTAATGTCATTTGTTTCCAATCTAAATTCGAAATTGGCGGCAATATTCAAAGACTGCGGAAATGGAAAAAGGTTCCTGCCACCAAAAACCGCCAATGGATCTGTTACTATTGTAGTTTTTCATACTGTTTATTTATTGTTGTTAATAAATCTTAATTTGCTTACCTTAGTCGCCTTTGGCGGCTTGGCTAATTGAGGAAATGCAAGTGAGAGCAGTGAAAAGTCGTGGGCAAGGAGAAAGCAGTGGGGATGAGGAGCTGGAGCTGGAGTTGGGGCACAGCTGCGACAGCGGCTTGTGCAGCCTTTGATCCTCTAACGGAACATGAATTAAACGGCGCTACAGGGCGAGCTCTATTCTCCCATCCTGGCTTATCGCCGAGCGCCCCGATCCTTTGTGTGATATATGGGAATGACAAATTCTCCACTTGAGAGTTGCATCAGTCTAGACGAGACTATATGTAGATGCCCGACTTTGGGACATATAGGATATGTATTTTGGACGTCGGACGTAGGAGCACACGTCGCCGCAACATTGCCGCCGACACTGAAAGACGAAACCGTAATTGTTTATGGGTTGCATATTTCGATTCCGACCTCGCCTTTGCCCCGGGGGCGAGTCTGGTCAGTGTGGTCCATTAGGTAATGTTTAGTGGCACTTGACATGCATTATCTCAAGGCCGGTTGGAGGAGTTTTGTTTGTCCTCCAGGGACAACTCCCTTGCAGATTTTGAACACGGCTTCTCTATTTCATTTACGATGCTTTTGTAAATGTTTCAAAACTATGTTAAAAATGCACCTGACATCTAAAGCATCTATGCATAAAGTTATCCTTTTCCAAATCGTTTGGATAATTTTTGAAGATGTTACGAGTTACCCAAAATCTCAAATATAAATATGGCTAGTATTCTTTGATTCCTGACATGTGTATATCCATTTCAGCTAATGCCCGATCTCCGTGACTGACACTTAACCCGAGGGAATCGTTACTCCAGAAGCTTTGCCCCTCACAAATGTGGAAACTCAACCCAAACGTGTGATCAGCTGCACTTGTTGGTCTGTGGCAGCCACCTCCCACTCACCCCGGACATATGCCCCCTGAACCCTGATCCGTGGCATGTGTTTGTGAAGTAATTGATATGCCACAATACCACTAAACCACTGAATCAAAGAAGCACTACCACCACCACCACCAGTAACAGCCCCCCAATGAAATATTAGCCTTCTGCCCTGATCCCGATGGCTGTCATAAAATGCTGAGGAGGAGTTCTATCTCAACGAGAGTATCTGTATCTGCGGATGCAGGAAAACATTTTACAGTTGCATTGCTGCCACTTAAACGTTTCATAAATGCAACCTTTGTAGTGTCTGCCGCCAACGCACTTCTTCTCATTCCCCATCGCCCGAAATCCCTGGCACCCCTTTGCTCATGCGAAAAGCTGAAAGGGAAAACATTTCCAGGTCTGGAAACGGAAATTGTTGTGTTTTCATTCGGTTTTCGAATTCGTTTTTCATAAAACTGATCGCTCGTCCCGATAAAATTGATTTATGCGGCGATCGGCGGCAATTATACGCAGATGCGGTGCCTAATGGATCGGTGGCCGATCGAAAGCTGTTCATAAAGATATAAATACGAGTGCGGGAATGCAAGGAGTCATGAAAATTACAAAGTCTCAGATGTGTGACAGACAGACTAAGAATTGAAGAATTTCATTAAATGACTGCCAAATAAAAGCCAGACTTTTAGGAAGTTAATATATATTTTGTTTAAAGGACTTCCCTCGAGCTAATATAAACATTCTTAAATACGAGTACTTGAAATACTTTGATAACAACACAACCTTGTCTCCCTGATAATAAATACATTCTTTAGAGCTCTTAGTTTCTCTTATTCTTTATTTATTGTCCAATATTTACATAAAACAATTACTATAACTATGAGGCATTTTTCTTACGCTACAACATTTGATTGGCTTGAAATTAAAATAAATTAAATCTGAAATCGTTCTACAAATAGGAATTCGTTACTGCAGGTGGTGCAGGGGATTTTGGTGATGCTGTTGCTGTGGGGACTGCTGGATGGTCGGCGTCCAAATCATGTGGTTGGGGATCGGTGGCAAGGAATTTGGCGACTGCAGCGGTTCGGTCTTCAGCTTCAGAGTCTTGGCCACTCCCTCGCAGTCTATGTCGCCCCTTTTGGATTTATAGCGACGATTCTGGAACCAGATCTTAACCTGAGTGGCCGAGAGATTCAGTTTCTGGGCGATTATTTCACGCTCCGCTCCTGTCAGGTACTTTTTCAGCCGGAAACGGCACTCGAGCTCCAGTACTTGAGCTTGGGAGAAAAGGACTCGGGGCTTCCGCTTCATTCGCGGCTTTGAGGATCCATTGCTTCCGTGGCTGCTGCTTCCACTGTTGCTATTTTTTCGCAATTCGGCTCGAGAGGAGGTCACCTGACTATTGTCCTCTGAAAAAATAGTAGAGATAGACACCATTTGTTTAGAATATTAATCCAATAATAATAATCTGAGCAATAAAATCTTTTACTTACTTCTCTTGACGCCTTCATCCGTCCCGTGAATACTGCGCAACGAGGCAGAGTTGTTGACCGTCTCCATCAGGCGTTGGGACAAGGGATTCCCATTGCCACACAGCTTCTGCGCCGGCGCCTGAAGGCTGTCCACCTCCGCGGAGCTGTTGAGGTCCAGGGTCGGCGATGGAGTCACATACGGCGTGGGGATGTACTCGCTCTTGATGGCGACTGCCGCCGGCGTAGCTGCTCCACCGTAAACATCCCCAGCTCCGGCATAGTTGTAGTTGTAGGTGGCGGGATTTTGGTAGGCCGTTGTCGGGGCTCCGGCGTAAAACTGCGGGGCGGACATATTGTAGGCCGAGGAGTGCTGGAAACTCTGGTGCGGATGCTGGAACATGTGAGCAGGCATCCCGTAGTCCTGGTATCCCCCATACAGCTGATGATGCGGAGGTGGCAAGAGCGGCGAAGTCGCGGCGCCATCGTCCAGATTGTGGGTGTGCAATTGCTGCTCCGGCTGCTGGACATGCTGATGCTGCTGGTGATGCGGATACTGGTGTGGATGTTGGTACTCGCCGGCGCCATAGAGCGCCGCACTACGGGAAAGCAGGAGAAAACAGCGAAAGGTTAAACAGGATACCGTACATGGCTGCCATATGTTGCATCACGCCGGGAGCGGAGCATCGATTTTTGCCCACTTCCTGCTGACGCGACGGGATCCTATTTTTGGTGACATCATTTCATGGCTCATCAGGAAATTAAGGACGCCCCAGTGCGGCGGACTCGACTCACATGCGAATCACACATGTTGACCAGCCTAAAGCCGATCGCCGGCCGGCCATCGACCACCACTGTCTCTGACTTCGGACTGCCTACCTCCGAACGGACATTGTTTTTCTTATTGTTAACCCACTGTGCCTTGGCATCGCATCTTTGTCTTTGGCCTCTTGTACAAATAACGATGATTTGTCAAAGCCTCGAGTTCTGTGAGTTCCCTATGTGTAGATCCTATTTGCAATTCATGCTTTCTATGTGTTTTCATAGGATTTCTTCTGCTGCTTCAGCGTCTCGACGGAAGGTTATCAAAATATTATCTTTCTTTGGAAAATTGGTAGAAATTAATTTTCCTATGGAGCCTTATTTAATAAAAATAAATAAAATAGGATTGGGAATGAGAAGTTACTGTCTTGGAAGTGAACTTGCTGACAGGTAGATGTGGGAAAGATGTTTTTATCTCGAAGCAAAGGTTTGAATAACAGATGGTTTTTTATGGAATGAGGTATATGAAATTATTTAAATTTATATACTTTTTTCTATCGTAATTTAAATATTAAACTTTTTTTTTATCTATTTCTAAACACCTTTAAATAAAAGATGAAATCATGTACGAGTAACCATAGGTTCTAAATTGAGTTTCTAATGTAGCTCATGTTTTAAAATAAAGCTTCGTTTATTATTGACATTTTGTTATGAATTTAATACAGAATCCTTTAAAATAAGTTGTAATCAATTAGTAAGTTAATCAAATATGTAATCAAACTAGCTCCGCAGAGAGTATCCAAATCTTAACCCCTTTTAAATGAATCCAAGCTGATAGTTTTCAAAATAATAGAATTTTAAAAAATCCTACCCATCCAGATGCCCGTAAGCTCCCTCGTAAGGCTCTGTTTGATTGACCATGTTGAGAATATCCTTGACCGAAAAGGGAGTGGTGTTTAGGGCATCCGCATTCGTTAAACTTCCCGGACTGGGGGACTGATTGTAGTCGTAGTAGCCCCCCGATTGTGGCACCTGCGCTTGCTGCTGATGGTGCTGCAACATTCTCGCGATCCGATCACTTGGCCACTTGACAGACACTTAAAATTTAAATAAATACAACAATTTGCCAAATCGCACTTGAACTTGCGACACTTGAAAGCCACTGCAAGTATCTGAACCGTTGAGTTGTAGGGTAGTCGAGTAGGTGCTCGATGGTATTAGCCCGAACCCCTTGAAAGCGTAAAGGAACTGAGCCTGGACACCCGTAAACCCGTAAAACGTAATTGTTGTCGTACACGATCCCGATGCGCACTCGACCGTGTCTGCAATTTGTCAGCTCGATTTTGGTACTGAACGAACGCTGCTTTCAGGCCTTCTTGATACTGTATACATGTGTGTATATGTGGGTGCTCTACGCATACGAGTACCGTTAGGGGGAAAATGGCCGCCCAGAAACCAATCACAGCATCGCATCGGCATGCGCTACGCTTTCTCTTTCTTTTACTTTTTTCTGGCGCCAAGTAATGTGTTTTATTTGTACATCTATGTTATTAATAATTAATTTTATTTATTTTCTGTGGTATTTATACTTTATTTAAGGGGGCAGGATGGTTTGAGACTTCAAAAAAAAAATTTTTTCAGAAATTTTTTATTAATAGAACATTATCTTAGGAATATCCTGTGAAAGTTTCATGTCGATCGGACTAAAACTTGCTGAGATACCGATTTTCTAGTTTTTTTCTCTCCATATACTTTCCATTGCTTTTAAAACTTTAGACGCGTTTTGCTCAAAACAACTTTTACAAGTCGGTGCGTAACGTAACTCAAAAAGTAATGCTCGGATCTTAATAAAATTTTGTACACATCTTTAATACAATAAATACTTGCGGATGAAGGAACGTTTTTTTTTTGTTTAAATTTTTTTTACTTTTTTTAGGGCAAAAATGGGCGGATTTTTATGTAAAAATGGCACTTTTGACTTTGAAACCGCGCCAAAAATCCAAAATTGCATATTTTTCAAAATGGTTTCGTTCATCCGCACAAAAAACAAATATTTTAGGTAAATCAATTCAATTTTTTGATTTTAGATAACACTGTAAGGCCAGACTTTACGCACCGCAAGAGACAAATTTTTTGAAGCAACTCCGGCCGACTGCCGTCACGGAATAAATAATAATTATTTCTTAATAAAAAATATTCTTAAATACTCTACAAATATAGCCATTTATCGTGTAAAAAAATTGGATCATTTCATTCACTCAGAAATGAGAAAAAAAATCGCAAAAATGTGCTTTTTTTCAGCCCCTGAAACCATCCTGCCCCCTTAAGTTAAAATTCAATAATTTTCATTCACATAGCATCCAAATGTCTTTAGAATATACTACACATCCTACCCTTCTATAAAATGGAACAAAGTCCTCCACTTATAATGTCACAAATTCCTGTCCTCTCCCTATTATTAGTTGTTTGTTCTCAGCCACTTTATGCAGATTTTGTTTCGCTACTTGAGCTTAAGTAGATGTATTTATTATTGGAAAGTCCTTCAGTTTTATATTCCGCATATGTATGTGTGTATCTTTGAGGTATGATTTGTATATAAACTGAATGTCAAGTGGCGCTCAAGTGCAGATTTTCGCACACTTGGTTTTATGAGTTTACTAAACCAACAAACAAGATTATTATATCAATAATGTTGAATTTTAAGTAGCTGACTTTATTATATACTTAATTTTTTAAGAATATTTTAGGGATTTAATCGGCACTTTGTGCGTCATAAATATTATTTAAAGAATGTAGATTTCAAATATTTTTAGTTTGATGTAGTTTTTTTTAAGATTAAGAGTAAAAACATTGATCGATGAGCTTGAAATATGCGAATTCTAACCAAATACCTCTTTTTGCCAACACATTCTACCTATCAAGATATTAACCAAAATAATACGAAGTTCTACAGTGAATCGAGTCCATGCTAAACTGATCTGAAATTACCATCTTGGACACGAACCCGTTTAGCACATGATCTAAAAATTCACGACTGCAACTTCGCACTTATTGTATCTGCATTGATTATTTTTTCGGAAACACTTACGCCTTTATTGGATTGAATTCATTAAAATATATATTTAGCAAGATTAAAATTGTTTTTTTATATTACAAACATTATATATCATAACTTTACTTGTCCATTTGCTTTTTGGATAATAAATCAATTCTGATATGTTTTTTAGAGAACAGCTGAATGCTGTAGAATTTAAAAAACTTTACTTATTTATTAGCTGTATTAATAAATTATAATAATAGATATATAATAATGTGGCTGAAAACTCTAAAGTTTAGAAACAAGAAGCAGCAAGTTATAGAAAATTCAAACAAATGCTTTGGAGATTACCTCCCCCGCAATTATTGATTCAAAATAATAAAATTTATGTATATAACTGCAGGTTAATGTGGGAAAATTAATAAGTTTATATTCGTCACCGGTCCGTTGTCTAACGTATTCATGTAGCCGTCGTTTAAATTTCCGAAAAAAGTAAGACCGTAGGAGAAAATACCATCAGTAGGACCATAGACCAAAATACCAAAACGACGAGAGATACAGAAACGCGATAACGATAACAGTAGCATCATTTTCAGTATTTTTTGGTATTTTGGCCGCGATAACCACTCGGAGAAGGTTGTGTTGATGTGTGAGTCTTCTTCTTCCGCCCATAGCGTTCGGTCGTGTTTTCGCGTCGCTCCGTGTTACTTTCTTCTTGTTTACGCCTGGATATTTGGAGTGTATGTTGTTATTTGAAAGATTAACCTCCCAGGCTACACCTGCCGTGCCAAGAACTGTATGAGCTATCGCCGAGGAAAGCCAAAGGACGCGGTCAGCAAAAAAAAAGTGTCTCAGAGCCTTGGCGGAGAAATGCTAATGGACGGCGTCGCGTCCAACAAAACAAGTACACACAACGGAATAAACAAGTCGAGGAACGAAGAAGACGGCAGAATCGAGTGAAACCCTATTTTAAAACAGAAATCTATATATAATTTGGATATTTCGGTGTTTGATTCCGACTGTCTGCGAGTGCGAGTGCGTGCGCGTGTGAGAGTGTGTGGGTTGCATACCACGGCGAATAAGTGCAATTGCAGTGGAGCAGTGGAGAGCAGTCACATACACACATAATTGGATTATGGCCACACGGCAATAAGAACGCCAGCAGCAGCAGCCAAGCACCATCAGCAGCACCAGCAACGAGAGCCAAACAGGTAAAGTGCCTGCCTTTCGATCGAGAATCGAGTAAAATGCAGAATTTGCGGATTAGTTATGTTGTACAACAATTTTCGGTGCGTGCTGTGTGTGCTGTGTGGGTGTCTGCCGAGTATACACACACATGCACAAGTCTGGGCGTCTGTGAGCGGAAGCAGCGCAGCCCAGAGATGGGGGCCTGACCTTAGTCGCAGACAGTGCTCCCCCCAAAGCGTGCAACCACTGCCCGAAACAGAAACCGAACTAGAAACCAAAAAATCGTAGTTGTTGGAATTTCAATTTTGAAACACAATCGAGTGGCAAGGGTAGACAACAGATGTTTTGCTGGCAAGGCCGTTGAAAGGGTTATGAGTTTTAGCAGCAACTTGTAATCCAGTAGAGGGCATCAAGTAAACAGAAAAGGCAGTAGGAGTAGCAGCAGCAGTTGCAGTGGCAGTGGCAGTGGCAGTAGCAGGCATTCGCTGGAAGACTCCATCCATCTTCTCAGTCTGCGTGCAGTTGGAATTCGTCGGAGTTGGAGGACTGGGGGGATCCATAAATATTTTCATAAGCAGCGGAAATGTGGAAACAACAAACACATTCGCACCTCATGAAGACGCTTCCGATGTTTGTCTTTTTCCCATCTCGAGCTCTCTCTCTGGAGCTCCCTCTTTTCCGCTTTTTCCCACTCCCCGGAAAGATAGTTTTCCACCTAAAATGCAAATGCTGCGACAGATGTTCCGCTCGTTACTACTGGATCGGATCGAGGGCTATAGCTCCCTTTCCTCCTCCTATATCCCATATACCATATCCCATTCATGGCTTCATCTTCCAACTAAAAATGCAGCTGCCTGATTGGGATTTTGCCGGTTTGGTGGTTGCTTTTTAAATTTTGTTGTGGTGGCTGCTGCTACTAGGGAGATGTGTGGTGTGGTGTGGTGCGTTGTGGTGTTTATGAAATAACAACATACTCCCTCGTACTTCCGCCGGCTGCTAATTTGTTTTCATTGTGTGCGTGCGCCCGCATCGAGGGGAGAAGAATAAATAAATAAAATAAAATATAGTATTAGCCCATCAGCCCGCCATGCGCCATTTGTTCTCATTTCCCGCCACTCTCTCCTCTTGTTTGCTTTCTGCACCTTTCTCCTGCACCGCTGCATTCATCAAGTGTTTTGTTTTGTTCCCTCTTCTTATAGGACTTGCACTTGAGGCTGAAAATAAACCAAAATTGTTGTTGTCTCGACGTTCTAGTTGAGTTTTCTTCAAAAGTTCATTTGCGCCATAGGCAATAGTTGGAATTTAGTTCACTTTAAACTGTAACTAATTAAATTAAATTCAAATTAAAACAATAGATATATTTTTTGAATATTTTTTATACATTATTTTTAAAGTCTAACAAGCCAAGATTATCTTACAATTGATTATCTGTCTTATTTTGTTACAGTGTAGTATCACGTGACCCAGCCCCCAAAACCCTGCCAACAAGTCAATGCCTAAATGGCGCTGTAATTCTAATGCTTTTAGAAAGAAATATTTCAAGCATTTTTGAGAGCCGGCCAAAAACAAGACAGTTCTTTAACGTCCAAAAGAAAGTGAAATCTCTGCGAGCCTAATTAGCCTATCTCTCCGTAGTAGCATTCCATTCCAATGGCCAATGGCCACCACCCATTTGTTTGAATTTATTTCAAGTCTTGGTTATATTTCTCGCCGCTTTCCATTTCGTTGCGTTGCCGGGCATGAATCACTTGTTTTAGGGCTCCTACGAAATAGATTCAAAAATGTAAGAGTTCGATAAACCCTCACACCTTCGATAGGCTTGGAATTTATTCAAAAAACACACACAAAAAATCTACATAGATTCTTTTTTTTTCCCCTCTCCGAATAGCGGATGCAATGAATGAGTTAGTGGTTTCTGGTGGTGGTGTGGGGGCGTGGGTGCGTGTGAGGGAATATGTATCTTGCAGATAGCCAGCGATATGCCGGGCCTATAGGCGTGCAAGTGGAAGTAGAAGTGGAAGAATTTATGAGCGCGACAACGGCATGAATTTCATTCGGTTTTTGTTGTTTCTGTTCGCCCAAGAGTGTGCCATGTCCCATTTTCCACTTTTTTCGTCTCTGTTCTTTGATTATTTTGCTCCAAGACCTCCTCCTCCTCATCTCGGCCAGCGCGCTTTGTTTATAGAAATTTGTGGCGCTCTGTGCCTTGACTTCTTTTCGCCGTCTTCATCTTTGTTTTTCTTTCCACCACAAAGAGTGGTGGTGGTGCTGGTGGTGCTAGTGGTGGTGGGCATGAAGTGGCACTTTTTTGTGCTGCTGACCAACTTTCCTTTTCATTAACGCTTTTTTCGGTCGGCCCTCCGACACTCCGACACTTCCTGAACGCATCGATTCTCGTACTCGTACCATTATGCTACGTACGTGTCTGCCGGGAAAATCATTTCCAATTTCATAACAAAGATTTATGTGCCTTTAATGGCTTCGCCACTGTTGCACACGCCACTGTGGCACGCGCCTACGTACATAGCTGCCCCAGCAGCCCCCCAAGCGATGAAGAAGATGGCGACGACCCTTGGCCCCATAAAGTGCAACTTGATCTCAGGCAGTGGTTTCTCGGTTTCGAGACTCTCGCTAAGCCTTGTGGCGGTTAACGGTTCAGCGATAGATTTGCAGAACGCTATCCCCAATCTATTAACAGAAATTAAATAGAGATTTCTATATAAAATAATCTCAACAGAATCTGTTTATATCTTTGACCTTCATGGAGTGTCCAAGACACCTCTTCCGATTGCAGCACTGCGTTGATGAAACCCTCGACCCGGGCAGCAGAGCCATCTATTTTCCATATGTTTGGCAACATCCACTGGCTGGAATTCCTCTTCAACACACAAATGTTGTGATGCCTCGCTTTTCCACACGAGATAATCGGCCTTTGGAATAAAAAGCGGCTATTTGAGACTTCTTTTCAAGACGATAGATTTCCGAAATCAAAAATTGTGGCTCGGGGGGCCTTGACTCAGTTTGCGGAGCATGCTAAGCTGAATTTTGTGGGCCACGGTACAGGTTTCCCTCCTAGACAGCACTCTCTTGCTATCTCTTGCCAAAAGATATATATTTTTAAGCTTAATGCTTAGTATTTTAACAAAAATATTTAACTTTGGCAGTCAGGCAGTTAGGTTTTATGGGAACTTTCACAACTGGCTGCGAAGATTACACGCATTCGTGGGCTATGAACCAAACGAGATAATTTGGCAGCAAGTGCCTGCCTTGTAATTGGACGATCGACTCTTCGTTTGTCATGGCGCCTAATGAAGTGTAGCACTTTTTCCAGCCACCACCTAGGGCTGGCCAAGAGCTTTCGTTTCATTGTCGCCGATAGGCGGCGGTTAGCCGCAATTGACCCTAATTATGGCCTGCTCTGCCTGCTGCCAGCCATTTCGCAAAGGAAGCAACTCAAATTCGCACAAAAATGTGCTCAGTAAGTTGTCTATTCAGTTTTTGGCCGGAAAAGTGAGAGCTTCACCTCCATCATTATCATTATGTCGTAGTTTGGTGTAATTATTTTGTTATAGTTTTAATGGTGAGCTGGCCCTGGCCCTCTGCTTCTGTTATCTGCCACGATCCCCCTTTGGCCACTCGCATGATCCTTTACGAGCCAAATTTTTCGTGTATCTTATCGGGGAATATATATGAACGTCGTGATAAGGAATGGCAAATCGAAAAATACCAACCTGTTGCCAGCAAAATAATTTGTTATATCATTTCCAGACTTATCTCTGGAGTGGAAATTGTTCGCGATGTGGAGTATCGGAGGCAGTGGACCCTTAGGGCCTACAACCCACTGGCGTTTTGCTTTTCAAGCTCGAGGCCAAGGTTGCAGTTTATCGTACTTATTTGCTGATGAACTGAACTCCCCCTCGGGGCTGGCCCGAAAAACAAACGACGACAGCACTGTCGGCGAAATGATAACCAAATTGCTGCTAAATTACATTGTTTGTTTCGAGTCGAAAAAAAAAGGAAAACTGAAAGCAGAAAACGCTTGTAGCTCCGTGTGTTTTATCGCACTCGCAGAGTCGCTATCAGCCGGCAACACACCAAGTACACATTGCATGGCTATCAGCCACACACACAATAAAAGCCATAAGAGCCATCAGAACTTGGCCAATCGAGGCAGGTTCGCGACTACTCTGACCCTGAATATTAATTCGTTCTTGTTAGGTTTTGGCAGCGAAGTGCTAATCGCCCAAGTCTACGAAAACTGGATTCATGAATACTATTCAGTGGGGGCACCTTGTACCACCCCGATTTCCGAGTACTCTGATCTGATTAGATATTTAAATGTTTCTTGAAACTTTCTTATCTATTTTTTTGCCAAAAACTAGCCGAGTTTAATCTTTCTCATTTTTTATACACTTATTGACGTTCGAATTGTAAAAAAGGTTATTTATTGTGGCTATTTGGAGAGTGCCTAGCCAAGAAAACAGCTTCGGAGACTTATTTGCCTTTCATTAGAGCTATCTGATATTATATAATATTAATTAGAACATCTCCCCCTTCCCTCTCTTTCAGAGCTCCAACTGCAGCTACCCGGGCTTCCAGAACAGCTTCCCAGAACTGCAAAGTGCCAACCACAACCACAACCATTCCAAGCCAACCCACAGTAGCCCAAGCAACAAAGTACACAAGGCCTCTGTCGAAAATCATTCGTTCAGTGTTCAGTTATTGAAGTTGAAGTGCTTTTTTTATTTGTTTCCAAAATTGTCAAACTCGGACCGATGGGTCCGATAACTGTTTCGTGCTGCGTTCAATAAACTAAACCCCCGCCCCCCAAAAATAGCATCCGTGTCAACAATAGTAGCTGTTCCCGTCGTCATCCACCCAGTATTTGTGTTGTCATGGAAGGTACCATGGTCTAGGCGCGGCTCCAGCAGATCCATACACACAGATCCTGACTGATCCCCGGGAATCATCCACCACAATTCACAAGCAGGCAAGGCAAGGCCGCCACTCTCCTCCTCGTCCTCGTCCTCGTCGTTGGGCACCGGCACCCTCCCCTCCGGCTTAGAAAACACAACACCCACATCCGGATACGACAGCAACATACGTCGCAGCTGATAAACATGAACCTAAATCAGCACAGTGGACCTGGACCGCCGTCGGGCGATCAGGTGGACTCCTCGACCACCACCACCTCCGCCTCCGCCTCCTCCTCCTCGGCCGCCTACTCCTCCCCCTTCGTCTGGCCCAGCACAGCGGGTATGTGCAGCAGCAGCAGCAGCAGTAGCAGCCCCGCCACCGCATCAACAGCTCCACCACTGGGCGGATTAGCTTACAAGGGAGCAGGAGCAGTAGCTGGACCCACAGCCAACGGAGATGCCATCACGGAACTTCACAATGGTGGGCCAGGTGGGATCACGAACGGCCTCCCGCCGGCGCCTGTTGCGCGGACCATATCGTCGGACCGCCTCGTCACCGGCATCTCGTGTCGGGCGCTGCGGACGGCCGTCTCGGCCTTGTATTCCGTCGATGATTTCGTCAAGGAGAAGATTGGCTCGGGATTCTTCTCGGAGGTGTACAAGGTGAGTGGCTTTGTTACTTTTCCATCACATTTGTTCTTTAAGTTGGCATGAATTCCTTAAATAATAGTACACTCTGATTATTTTTTTTCACCACGTCATGCCGAGCTATTGAAACCCATCGAGTGGGGCAGCTCGTCAAAAGATTCCCACAACAGAGCCCCATCGTTTGATGGCACTTTCATTTTCGCAACACCAGCAGTAGCAGAGGCAGCCGCAATAGTAACAATGCCAAACCAATACGATTATTTACACAATTTTAATTAAACTTTAAAATTTTTGTAATTACTCAATAGCTGTTGCTCATCATTCATTATCGCCGCCATAGCCGCTGAGTAAAATTGCCAAACAATGGCCCAGACCCAGACTCAGACCCAGGGCAGACCCCAGACCACACCAGAGATCCCAGACCTAACTCACATTCAAACCCATTGCCACTGCAGCTTAGCTGGGAGCTATAAAAGCCCAATAGCTAGAGCGGGAGCTGGAGCTGGAGCTGGAGCTGCAACTCTTGAAAAGCGCATTCGAACTGCAGTGAAACCGTGTGTAAAAATTAATAGCGTTTAGTCTGAGACTCGGCCCAGCTTTAAGCCGCTTTGTGTGTTGGGGGTTTTTGGGCTTTTCGTTTACAGCTCGGAACGGTTGTTGGCCCCACAAATTAATAAGTTGGTGGTGCAACAGAGGTGGTGCATACGATGGGGATGGCCCAGAGCACAGACTTTGACATTAACGCTTTCCAATTACGTCGGAATTAGTGACGGTTAGATGATTACGCAATCGACGGTGGCATTGGGGGTTCAAGTACTCTCCTGTCTATCTAGATACAAAGATACATAGATAGATAGATGGATGGATAGATGGTACTTTGAAATGGAAATTAAAAATAAAAATGAATCGCTAATAAACTGAAACCTTTTCTCAATGAATTGTCAACCCTTTCACGGGTCGCATTGAACTTTCTCATAATCATTCAGATATGCCTGAATGAATGAAGAAAACGGTTTCACTTTCATTTTTAAGTGATATTTACACATTTCTATGCCCACATGTTTTGTTTATTGTGTGCTTGCCGGCATTATTCGGTTATTTGTTGCCATTATTTTCTTCAGCTTTCCCATCGGCCCTTGCTTGCAATTATTTTCTCAGTTTCAGTTTTTGAATTTCTGTTTCTGTTTTTGTTTAATGAAAGCGCACAAGTCGTTTCGCTTAAATGGAAATCTCTGCCATTCATTGGAGCAGCAAGGATTCTTCTTCCAGTCCATTTCATGTATGTATTGTGCTAGGCAGTGTATCTGTACAGGCGCAAATGGCATGCGAGTGGCGCGTATCTCATGGATACTTACGGCCCCGGTGAATGACCGGCCGACCTGAGCGTCTACCGGGGACTACCTGCTGATTTGCATAACTGCTCGCTGCTCGCTACTCCCTATTCACTATTTCCTTGCCCCTCGAAGAAGAATAAATTGGTGCCGTGCATCCCCAAGATAAACTCCAGGCCCGGACAGAAACAGACTGTTTATTTGCGTGTGAAGTGCGTTCTCGATACCATTCCGATCGGCTCCATTCGATTGCATTTCCGCATTGTAATGCGCCAGCTGCCAGACAATTGATGGCCACAGAGAGAGGTCGGCCGGCCCCCCTATCACTCGGTTAGAGTTAATTGAATTGCCAATAAATTCAAATCAATATCTGCCTAATGACACCACCAATTTGTGGGTTCAGCGGCGTCAAGTGCACGCATGGATCTCCATCTCCATCTCTTGGCTGCTGCCACGCGTTTGCCCCCAATTTCTCCCTCCCAGCCTCCCAGAAGTGGTATTTCGAAATGAAGAATCTCTTTGAGATTTATTTTTGGCTTCCTCCTCGCTTGGCTTCAATTGCGTGTCAAGGCAGGCGGCCGACAAAGATATCAAAAAAAAATAAAATAAAGAGCTGCCAGGGGGCGAGATCAGCAGCATTCCAGCTTTGATTAAAACTCTTTCACAATTTCCCATCCATTTCCATTACCATTCCCATCTATTGCGTGCAACGGATGCCAACTGTTGGCTCTAACCCCTCGTCCAAATGGGGTTAATCAGGCGGCTAGAGTTTGATTGAAAAATGAAATTAGTCTTGCCAACTGCGCTATCAGAGCCTCTTCAGTCGGATGCTATCTACTTATTGCTGCTAAAGTGCTAAAAAATATATCTAAATAACAACATAATTCACTTAAATCGTCGCGTCGAGCCAACACACCATTTGTTCAGACATAAATCAGGAAAAACTTGGTTTTGGGGCCTAGGTTTTGTTTCTCCTTTTTTTCTTGGCCATTTTTTAATGTTGTTAGTAGTGGGCCAAAGTGGGCCAAAAGCAACGGTGAATGCATAACGCCGCACTCAAGCAGAATGGAAGTAGAGTAGAGTAGAGTGCTTAGCATTTATTTGATAACTACAGTAGGCACACAGCACACTGCCACCTGTACGAGTACGAGTACGAGCTGTCAGTCGCAGACAAAGGAGATCGCCATGCAAGCTGCAAGCTGCAATTTGCTGCACACGGCATTCAATTTATTATGTAAAATGATATGTATTTTGAGACTCGATCTCGAAAGTGCCGAGGTGCCGGCCTGGCCTGGCCCACAAACTATTGTTTGGTGGGTGGGTGGTGCTGGCGACCCAAGGCCCAAGGCTGACGACTACCTTCGAGTGAAAGTTCTAAACTGCAATTTGGAATCGGAGAAGTGCGAAATTGGGCCACGCGATGGCAATTAGATTAGGGCCCAAGTCAGCTCCACTACAAGGCCAGGCGATCGAAGCTATGTAGTCTCTAAAGTGTATGCATGTCCAGAGTGTTCCACTAAACGAGACGTCGGCAAAGTGAATGTTCGGCCCGGGCGGCATCCTGTTGAGAGTTGCCGCTGACCAGCTTCAGTTTTGTGACCAAAAAGCAACATCCAGACATCAGAGACAATCCGAAGCTCGTTGCCATTTGATGAAAGTAAACATTTAAGTAGAACTAAATAAGTTGATGGTAGATGGATGGCTTGCAGTTTCTATTGCCGGTTGCCATAGAAATTTCTTTCTTTCTTTCTGTTTTCCATTTTTTGTTTAGCCAAGTTGAGGAGAGCCTCCATTCCACAGTTGAGTTTTCTGCAGTGCTTTGTAGCTTTTTGCATTGCAGCCGTGTTGATGTTCACGCGAAATTGATTGCCATAAATTATGCAAAGTTGCATTCTCGTTGCTAGCCTGGCATGGCCTGGCCGCCTGTCGGGGAATTGGTGCGCGGCGGCATTTAGAAACTGCAACAGCAACATCTGCATTGGTCCGGGAGTGGTTGGTTTGTTTCTTCCGCTGGCTGGTCGGTTGGTCGGTTGGTCGGCTGGTCGGCTGGTCGGCTGGCCGGACACTCCATCTTCGATTTTGGCCACTGCTGTTCGCCAAACAATTTCTCAAATGATTTTGATCTTTTGTTGGTGTTGCTGCCAGTCTGTTGGTTGTTTGTTGCTTTTTGTTGGCCATACGGTTACAGTTACTTTTGATGTGCATGCAAATGTTTACACAAAAGCAACATCCAACATCCAACATTCAGCATCCCAGCATTGCCCAATGAACTCTGATGCGCCCCAATTAATCTCACTGTGATTTTAATGCACATCTCCCCTCTGGGCTCAGCTTTAATATTAATAATTGGACATCCAGAGAGAGAGAGAAACGGGCCGAAAATAAAGTTCAGGCCAAGTCTAAGCCTCTAAGCCTATGAAGTGGATTGAAATCCCATTTGCATAACAAGGGGCATTGTCTTTGGGCCAAAAAAAGTAAAAGTGCTCGACGCACTAATCAGCCAGACCGAATAGAAACCCACATTTCAATAACAAAAGGCCTTAAAACCAAACAAATTTTTTTGCGAAAAAATTGCAACAAAACAATTATAAAATAAAAATAAAAAAAGAGTTATGTAATGGCCAAAAGTGCCGCTAAAATATTTACCGTGAACATTTAACAATGAGCCACAAAAATAGTTGATTTCCGTTGAAGCATCTCCGCGAATCGCTTAACGGCTAATTAAGTTATAATACTTAACGATCTGCTCACTTTGGATCGCCCACGCAGAAGGCTTGCGGTTGCGAGTTATTTGGCCTTTTTTTGGTCATGGCGCCGAGAACGAGTTTGGCCGATTTGGCCAATTTGAATGCGAAACATAATAAAGGCATGTTAAGACGCTAATTGATTGGAGTCGGCCAGCTCGTAAATATTATTTTGAAATATGCAAATACTTTCGTTGTGATGCAGTGTGGGCTGTGGGGCTTTTCATTCATGAATAGATTCATTGAAATGGCTAGTTGGTGGCTTTTAGAATCAGAGCTCTACACAGAGAGCGGGTTATAGATTAAATTGTCAGATTTGTCTGAAATTTGTCAGAAAGTCAGCCAGAAACATAAGCCAACTTGGTTCATAATTAATCCAATTGGAGGTCCATTAGTCAGGAAAATGTCCATAAATTTGACAGCAACTGGGTGGCTTGTTAGTCTTCCAATCGCAGCTCAACTCCCTGCTTCAGGTGGGGAATGCCGTGCAAATTAGTCGCCTCTTGTACAATTTATAAATAATTCCACTGCCGGATGCGTCATCCACATTATAGTTTCATGCATTAGGAGGAGATTTGTTGCTGGCCACTTTCCTTTCCCTCCTTCCCTGGCTGCCCGGTGGGTCTTGTGAGGCATTTTCACGCCCGGCCATAAACAATTTGAAATTATAAATGCAAATATATACGTATCCATAAAGTGCATGATAAATAGTGAACTTTGAGCAAATGCCAGCTGGGCAGCCGGTCCCCCGGGCGCCGCACAAACTTTGCTCTGCGAAAAGCTGAAAAAAGATGGCAACTCATAAATTCTAATAAGACGCGCCGCCACCACAGGTATATATAGCCTATACGAGGCTGATTCCACTGTGCCATATGTCATCTGAGAGTGAAATACTGTTTAGACCCTAATGCGTCTAACGAGAGGCTGCCCAAAGCCCATAAAGTGTCACTAGTGAGGGAAGGAGCTAGTTAGCTCAACTAACTTGTGAAGTAGTATAAAAACTACTCAAATCTCTAGATTAGAGTCTAGAGAGTCTAGAGACAACCGTCGTTAGAGGCCCCAACTCTCGGTTCAAGGAACTGAAGCCCACAACTCCACTTAGATCCAGTTAGATACTGCGACAGGGCCAGGGATGCCGCCAATCAGCAAGTCAAAATGCCTGGAATGCATCGGCATATCAGTGGTGTTGTTGCCCATGTACCTCACCTGATGTTTGTGAGTGTGTGTGCCAGTGTATGTGGGTTAAGCCGAAGATGCCTTCGCAGCCCACAGAGTCTGGATCTCAATCTAGCTCCTACTCCGGCATCCTCCTTCTCCGAGACCGAGGCGCAGCAACGTGCAATTACGCGCACAACTTGCGTGCTGAAATATTTTTGGATTCATTCACCTCTAGCTGGCTAGGAGTGGAGTGGTGGAGAGTGGAGCTAAAGATACTGGGAAGAAGATATTTTTATATCCAGCGAGGGGGTGGGGATGCATAAGAGCATGGGTGGGTTTTGCTGCGAATGGGGAATGGGGATGGAGACTGCCCATGCCCAGGGCCCTTGGGACGTCCTTGCACTTTGTGTGCCTCTTAACTGTGGCATAGATGGCATTCCACTGGGCCATCATCCGGCGATGATGATGTTTTCGAATCGGCTGCCGATGATGATGCTCGCCCACGTCTTCCCGCGGCCTGCAAGTGGCTATTTATATTATTGATCGGAACGCCGGGCCCCCGCCAATCGTCGCGTGCCCCAAACATTTGTTTTGAAGAAGCTTTTGAAAGTGTGCCAAAAATCTGAGGCTGGTTCTTCGGCGAGTCAAAAAAAAAAATATATGTAATAAATACTCAGGTCCTCAGAAGCTGTCTCGTAATATGTCAGCGGTTTCTGTATCATTTCACGCTGCTTGCCGTTGCCTTAATTCGAGGGGACGCGCTTTGTTTGGCACCCGCGATCTGCGATAGAGGCATGCCGTGCATATATTTCCTATTTTGCAAGATCTTTTGGCGGCGATGACTCAGTCGGTGTACATTCTGGGCATTTCCTTTGGGGCCCGCATATCTGTTTTGGCCATAAAATAGACCTCAGACCTTAGCGAAGGGTTTTAGCTCGTTGTGTTGACCTTGCTGTTGTTTCTTCTGTTTTTATTCGGGGTTTTTTGCCTTTCTCATATATAGTATGTACATATGTTTAACAAACTGTGGGTCTTGTCGCATTTGCGCAATAATTACAGGCGGTCGGAATTGAAATGTTTGCGCAGGTCCAACACAACTCCCACATAACTCACGTGGCGTGCGACCAGACGGGACGGCCAACTTATACAGACACGAGAAAAATAAATAAACAAAACACGGCTCGAAAACAAATGCGGGTCCAAACAAAACGCTGATGGCTCTGAAATTCAAAGAAAAACAAAAACATCGAAAGCGAAGACAAGAAGAGCAGCTCCAGCTCTAGCTCCAGCTCCAGCTCTGGATCGATGATCTGACTTCTCGGGAATGAAATCGAAGTATTAAGAGCCGCGAACTGGACGAAGTTGAGTTCTCATGATTTATGCGCGCCCATGGATCAGCTCTTATTTCTTCGATGCCTCCGCCGCCAGCTGCAATTCATTAGCCAAATGGCCATATAAATCTGCCCATGACTAGCCAGAGCCAAAGTCAGAGCCTCAGACCCTCGAGCACTGCAGTTTGGTCGTTTGGCCGTTTGGCCGTTCGGTTGTCGTCTTTTGGCCAAAACTACTTAAATTAACTTTTGCAATTCGCGTGTCAATGATGACAGGCAACGCAAAGAGCACTCTGCTGTTGGGACTCCGGAGGGTAGGAAGGAGGTTCTTCTGAGGAGCATAGATAGACCAGCTCCTTGCAGAGCTCGCAGTGCTGCGCCCTATCCAACTGTCCAATCGAGCGTGTCCAGTCCTCGAGGTTCTGGGCAATATTAGCACGACATGATAAATATTTCAATGCCAAGAGCGAAGCTATTAAACCAAGAGCCGGACTAGGGCTCGGGCCGAAGCTAAGGTTCGCTTCAAACCGATCTGAACTGTACTGAGCTGAGCTGAATGCCGTGCCCTCAGCCAGTCCAGGTCTGCAAATGAGTTGCTACACTGATAAAAGAGTAGACATTACACACTTTCATTAACACGGCAATGGAAGAAGCTGTTTCTTTCGGTGTGGTGACCAGTGCGACTCTATTTATTGTCTTTCCTGTCCCGCCTCCTTTTCCTGGCCAGGCCAAGCCCCTCGAAACATTTTTCGCAACTGACCAGCTCCGAGTTCTGTGGAGTTTGGTGTGCGTTTTACTTTTTTAGCTTTTCTGCTTTTGGTTTTTGCGACCAGACCAGACCAGCTAACCCTCGCAGACTGTTTAATTAAAATTTCCTTTTTATGTGCGCTCTCTATTCGACTTTGCATAGACTTTGTCTGGCTAGACTGGCCTGGCCAGGGCGGGCCGAGGCGAGGCGAGGCGAGGCTTAATTAAAAAGTGAAACTGTAATTTAAAACGCCAGGACTTTGCTGTAATATGAACTTTAAAGGGTCGTAGATTTAAAGTTTCTGCTTCGAGGGTTAAGCTTAGCCAAGCTGCCCCCGAGTGCAGTCTGAAATGGTGCATTAATTAAAGCAACTTTCGCTGGCAAATTAATTAACTTTCCCATCGCCCTACAGACCCATTGCACCGAGCAGAGTCTTCTGGCCCCCAAAAGGGAGAGCCAAAGTGAAACTGCAGAGAGCTCCCTTTTTTGGGGGCTTTTCTTCCAAAGATTTTCTATCGCGGGGATCGGTGGGGGAAAAGCCAGGCCAACCAACAACCGCAACAGCTGCAACATGGTCATGGTCAGGCAGGCCACTGGCAGCGAGTCCCAATTTTGATTTTATTTATTTGCAATGAGATAAAAATAAAATCGTTCGTTAAGCCAAATGTTTGGCCATCGTGGAGCTGAAATAGAAGTTGCAGTAAGTATGAGTTTGAGTGTGAGTGTGAGAGACAATGAGCAATTCAAATATAATCATCATAAATCACGATTTAGTTTCGCTTTTGTATTGTTTTTGTACGTGGGTGCCAGACGTCGACGACCCCTTTGCCTTTTTCTTATTGTCTTCAAAAGTTGGTCAGCTGGGAGTAGGCGATCATCCACCCGATCGATGATATAGGGGCTTTTCCACCACACCACACCAGCCTCAGCCCCAGCCCCAGCTCCAGCCCAGCGTTCAAGTTCAATACGAAGTGCTGTTCGCTGGCAGCTACCATGTTGCAGCCACAATGTTGCAAGCTGACAGTCATCCAGCGTAGAATTGTAATTAACTTTTGCTCAGCTTTTCCGCCTTGGGATGATGCATTTTCCATGCTCTTCTTGGATCTGTCAGCCTCTTTATTAAGGTCTTGAGAATATTCAAGCAAGTGCCATTCAGATACAAAGCCCCTATTCGCTTTTTAAATATAGATTGTGGCATACTTTATTGTTATCGCGTGCTATCGTAAACAACGGCCTGAAATCAACTTATCTTTATCTTGGAGCGTAAACAGCCGAAACAAACAAACAATTAAGCCAAAAGGAAAACTTTGCACAAGGCGGGTTAATATCGGAATAATTTCAATTAACGGCGGCCTGTGTTGCGACACACACTACCATTAATTTGGCGAATTGCAATCTGGCCACGTGAGCGTCACCTAATTGCAATTAGAGTTGGGAGTGGTGGGTGGCCTGTTTCGCAAACGCAATTAACGACATTTTGGGTCTTAAACAGCTGGCCCGTCTTGAACAAACACCGCAGAGTCATGAATTGGTCCACAAAGGGAGGGAATCGGCGCACAAAAGCTGCCCTAGACCGCTTCCCAGGATAAATCAGCCCTCGTCGACACTCACAATGGCACTCACTACCCCTTCCCGAGGCACTACAAGCGATCTTGGCTGACCGTGTCACTGAACTCGTGCAACGCCATTGTGCTGTGGGTCGAAAAGAAAGCACTCTCCCCCAGCGACTTCCAATGAAAAATCCAACTACAATGCCAGAACCGATCGAGGGGAACACTACTGCGTATTTATTTGAAAAATGCCCGACAGTTTCTGAACAAGAAGTGCCCGAAAATCGAGACGAAAGTGGAGATATTATCGCCAAGTCCCAAGTCAAAGGCAAAGTCAAAGCCACGAGTCGATCGTAATTAATTATGGCTTGGGTCTCTGCCAACGATATCCATCAACTAAATGTAAATAAAATCGTCGTCGTCTACAGTTTTCTAAACACCACCTGAACTAAATATACCCTTCGATGCGGTCAAGCGTAGCTCAGAGACAAATTTTCAAATATTTTTATTGAACTGGCCGGGCTGATGTTTTTATTTCATGGTCAGTTTGATTTTGGCTCGCGGCTAGAAAACAAACAAACCAAATGGATTGGAATGGAATGGATGGTCGGCAGTCGGCAGTCGCCAAAGGAGATTTTGGCGTCTTAAATTGGCGTGACAATTGTCCATTTGGTTAAACGTCGTGGCGTTTCTATTTGCGGTGCAAGTTTGTTGAAGCGAATTGATTGAAACTCTGGCCCGGCTTCAAAATCCACAAAATGTATCTATCTATCGGGGCGATATAGAGGAGGAGGAGCATCTCTGAGAGCCACTCTAATAGAACTAGACACTCGGCCAGCTGTCATAACTCACTTGTCCGAGTGTCATTGGGGCCAGACCATTTCAAAATTGAAAATTACTTTCCTCCTATTCCACAACCCTTTTCCTTTCACCCATTCGAGCATTTTGGTGACTCAAGTGCGTACTTTCCGAGTGTGTTCTATTATTTCGGCGCTCTTTCTTCAATCGATTGTGGATATATAGTCTGATATTCGAGTATATGAATTGCGTCATGCCCACCAGCAGCGATTCATCAGCCATCAGCAGGCTGTGGCTCAAAATGAATGAAACTATGACTTCGAGTATGCTAAATAAACTACTCAACAATGCGTAAATGACAGCTATAATGTGCACACCCCCATAGCATCTTCAATAGAGCGCAGAGATACAATCTAGCTTCGAGGAATTTGGCACTGAAACAAAAAGTATTTAATATTATTGATTCTATGGAATAGATTGCCATTTCTATTTAAATACTCTTTTCCAAGTGTAGTCTCCCCCATTCCGCCTTGAAAAATTCAAAACATAAAGCAAATAAATACAATTCTTACGGAAACAATACTTTATAGCTCTGCTCTGAACATTCTCACGCATCCGTTGTGGCTGCCGCTGCATCGCACATATCATCGACGTCTTCTAATATATGTACGCCTTTGTCCAATTCCCCAATTGAGGGCTATCGCAGGCTCTCCAGCGGCCGATACGACGAGCTCTAATTAAATTTAAATTTCCGCCAAACGGCCCGATAGTAGTTAGCAGCAATAGGGGTCAGGGCGGCGAATGCATTTAACAGGCTGCCTGCCACCCAGGCACTGCCCTGGGCGATGGATGGTCGCTGTTGCAGTTGCAGTTGCAGCTAGTGTCTTTGTTGTGTCTTTGTCTTGGGTGATGCCTCTGGTTGATATCACTGGTGAACCTCTGACCCCCCTCCTGCATGCTGCATCCAGCTAGTTGCATCTAGTCACAGGCAGGCTCTTTTAATTAGCAGCAGAAGAGGAGAACTCTGGACGCGGGCACTTCTATGGGTGCTTCTTGTGGCAAAGAAACCCTAAATAGAGGCAGTGAATGGCATGGCATAGAACCGAATCCCCCAGCCACGCTTAGCCATGCTTCTCTCTTCTTTTAAGATAAGCTCAGTTGCGCACATTTGGGCAGGCAAGGAAAATGGAAATGGAAATGGCACAACCGAGTCGCATTGTATGCAGCTGCAACTTCAACTTCTTGTCCAGCGGAAGCTACAGCAGAAGCTATCGTTGCAACAGATAAACAATGACAAGTTGCACTCGACGCTTTGGCGGAGATGCAACACAGGGAGACATGGGAGACAGAGTCAGAATCGCAATGGGAGTGCATCTGGGAGCGACTTCCTCCGATGGCTAGTGCCAGGCATAATCAAATCCCAGCCAAAATCCTGGCCTCGCCCTGGGGAGTCAGTCAGCCAGCGGGCACAGGATCACATCAAATGCCATCACCGCATTCTGTAGTTCTATTCTGGACAGTGCTCCCTGCTCTGGCCAGACACGAAACCCGAACCCGAGCCATCCAGTACAAGATTAATGAAGGGTGCGGGTAGCAACAAGTTTTGGTGGTGGCTCTCGGCCAGCCAGAATGCAGCGAGAGAAAAGTTTCAATAAAATACACAATTATTTGTTTATTTTATTTTACTTTTATTACAAACTTTATTAAGCTATTAAGAGTGTTTTTATCTCATATTTAAGTATCTATCCTTTGTCGAATATTTATTCTCCATCATTTTAAACTCTTACAATTATTTATCCGTGTAGACTGGCCCCATGACTGTCTGGGTGGTTCTCCGGGCTCTGCCGCTTGTCTGCCATCAGTGTCAACTGCAGTGGCAAATATGGTGACAAACGACACTAAAGATTGCACGGCCTGTGGTCTAATGGGCGGATACACGGCAACAAACCCCACAATTTATCGATTAAACCCCGCAAGGCTAAGAGTCTTCACTGTGTGGTTCCTCCTCCTTTTTTTTGCTGAGGGGAAATGATTAGAAAATATCCGACATTAAAGGGAGTGCAGGTTAATCTTGACTCCAGCTAAGCAGCTAAGCTCATAACTTCCGCATTTCGAGAACTAGGCAGGCATTGCTCTGGGGATCTGGCCAATCAAAATCCCATTTCCAGTTGATAGTTGAAACGTGACCGGCTGCTCACTAGCCGGAGGAGGATGGGGCATGGGGCATGGGGCTGTTCACCGCCCAAAAACGCCGCCCGAACACGATAACTGAAACCGCCAAATAGGCAAACAGTCAACTGGCTGCAGTCGATGCCAAGCTGGCCAAAAAGCCAAAACCAAAAAGCCAGTTGGTAATATCTGCTTTTAACAGATACTCGAATCGAATTGAATGGAGTCGCCTGTTGGAATTGACTGTCGAGCGTTTGTGTGACTGCTCAACTGGTTGATCCATCCGATGCTCGATGCAGGATGGTGGATGCTGGGGTTCATTGCTCCTCCGCGCTATCTCTTAAGTGGCAATGGCTTTTTAGCGAATTTAGTCGAACGCCGAAACAGACAATCAAGGATGCTGGCAATAGTTCAGCTTCCACATCTCACAGATCGCAGATAGCTTGGCAGATCAGTGCTTTCGCGAGTCCCGATTGGCTGAGCACTTGAGCGGCTGAGCGCTCCCAATACGTGTAAAGTGCCTGCATTTGCATTCATTCATAAAAATTCTGACACAAGGCCTTGAGCATATTGCTCCACGACGACGCTGCTGCCATGCCTCCATCCGTTGTAATGTTGATTCATCATCACTGCGCCGCTGCACAGTGGGCCTAGAGACCTATAGGTTGGTTTAACAAAAACATATATGTTGGAATAATATTTCTTAAGCCAACAGTTAGTCACAGAGTCCTCTTATCACAAGGCTATCTTGAAGATTTTACTCCATCGTAGAGTTCATCCAAAGTAATGGCCAGAAACCACAGTGGCCCTGGGGCAACGCTTGTCAACGCCGTTGTCAGTTTCGTTGCTGTTGTTGGGGCTGTCGTTGCGATATGCATTTTGTAGTTTGCATTGATTCATTTCGGAGCTTCGGGCAGACGTCGGCGATCCAAACACATTAGTAATATACATATATCCACATTATTATTATTTCTTACCTTTTTTTGTGTGGTTTTCCTTGGGAGCTGCACCCAAAAACGGAGCGGAGCGGAGCTCACTTTAATTTGTCACGGCGCCAAGCAGCCACGAAATGTTACTTTTCGGCTGCATTTCTAAGCCCTGGCTGTGAGGAAACGAACGCATCTGACAGGTTGACGGCTGCTCCCACAAAATGCCCCAAAAAAGAGCCACAAAATTAAATAAATTAAAAAAGCGACACATCGTCATCACGTCCATACTACACATATATGTATGTTTGTGAGTTGGGCAACTTTATTATTATTATTTTTTTTGTTTTGAACGCATTGGAAAACACGGCAAAAAAAAACCGAATCGAAAATAATGAGCAATGTTTTTGGTGACAGGGTGCGGCGTCTAAAAAGTATTTTAACGAGCCCGAGTCGCCGCTAAGGGGCCTGGGAAACACAAAACCCACCCACCGACCGATCTCTGTTTGTTCTAATTGATTGCGAGTTTGCTCTCAGTTAGTTAGCATTTGTTTATGTTGGCAGCTCATGTATGGAGGATATCCAAACGAAATTACTCACTGGGTGCTGTGTGCTGTGTGATGTTTGCTTTTTGCTGCTATGTTACTCCTGCTACTGCTGCTCGTCACCAACTTTCAATTAACGAAATGACAAGCAAATGCATTCCAACTTGTTCCATAAATCCACGCGACTGCAACTCCACTCCAGAGTTCAACGGCCTGCCGTCCAGAGGGTGAGCCATTGTTGACACACGACTGGCTGCCTCGCTGATTTAGCCTTGAAATAGTTGACATGTCGCAGGCGCAGGCACTGCCACTGCCACTGGCACCATGTCGAGGCATTTTCTCCCCCACAACCAGTCAGAGTCCGCCATTCATATCCCGCCGCAGCAATGAAGCAATAAAAGCCAAACACCGAGTTGTAAAAACTAAAGTGACAAGATGCTATGCAGATGTTGGTGGTGCTGCTGCTGTTTTGTATCTCTCGGATTCATTGTCATTGTCAGGGGAGCTCCTGACTCGGCGATTGGCAAAGTTTTCTGATTTATTTTGCGGCATGTTTTTACAGCAATTTGCCAAAAGAGCTCAAATATTTTTCGCTGCTAACAATGGCCTGACCGGCCTGGTCGGAGTGTGGAAAAATGAAACAAAGCAATTATAATGCAGACTTTCTATTTCGAGATGAAAACACGCGACACTGAGCCCGAGATATGTAGCAGAAGCGGCACACCGCACCTGCGTAGGTTTTTCCAATACAATGTAATTTATTGCCCTCGTATTTATGAAATAAATCGCTTCAAATTTTCTCACATTTGATGAAAATGAAGCGCAGCTTTTCGGCCAATTTCAAGTGTGTGCCGTGGGCCGTATCTTTGTTTGTTTGTTAGCCTTATCCGCAAGATACGATTATTCATTTTTGTGTGCTTATAACTGCATTTCACTTTTGTGTTTTGTGTTTTTTGCTTTTTGTATTGCACTCGATGCGTAATTAAATTGTTTATTGTTTATTGTGCTTCTTTATGTTTCTTTCTTTTGCACTTTCTTTATATGGAGCGGCGGCAGTGGCCACTTTTTTGTTTGTTTATGAAGTGCACAGTAATTTATGCGCACAATTTAATAATCAAGAGTGCAGATTTGTGGGGCTACGTTAGGTTCAATGCCATTCGGCAGTGACTTCATACTCGCAACTAACAAGTATCTTGTTTTTTGTCTGTTTACAGGTAAGCAGTCGGTTCCTTATTGCCAAATCCTTGGAGTTAATTGCCCGAGAGCTAGCCAGGTAACTGAGTCAGTCACACACGACTCGGCTCGGCTGTGCGTGAGAAATTTCCTATAAATATTTGCGACAATTAAAAAGCTATTTCAGCCAGAGTGCTGGCCACGTCGCGCTGCTATGCTGCCCATGGCTCGCCACTCACCTCCCAAACAAGCCGCTGATTGATGGACTCGAGCTTGAAACGCCACCAATCGATCCAGCCCAACTGGTTTGTGCACTGAGACCAGAATACTTCTAGCACTTACATTCTACAAATAGCTTTAGTTGTTAAGCAATAAGGAATGTAAATACTTATTTTTAGACATAATAGAAAAGAATCTCTTTCGTTTAGATTTAGTTTGTAAGAAGTCCCTTAGATTTTTCTCTGTGTAACAAAATCCGTCTGCGATTAGAACGAGTTGGGTGCCCGGAATGGCGATGGCGTTGTCGTTGGGCGACACGTGTAGCCGCCGTCCAGACCGGCCCACTTGACATGAGTTGCACAAACTGTGGATGGTAGGGGCAGGGGCTCGTCGATCATACCGACTGGCTACTGTAACGGGCAACATGTGGCACTTCATCAAGGGCACCAGCAACAGGCAACTGGCAGCAGACGTAGACGTCGCCACAATCTCAATGGCATCGAGTGCTCCTTTTGCTCCGGCTGGCATTCTTTGGCGTCTCGCTGGAGAACAAACGTCGCCGACTTTTCTCTGCAGCGACATGCCACATTTAAAATGTAAACGCCAATTGATTATTAACGCGCCAAACCAATTACATTTCGAGCCCGATCCGACTTAACGAGCCGACAAAGTTCCAGCCGCCTTCAAGAGCTCAAGACGGGTATGGAAATTGCGTAGATCTCCAATGCAGCTCTTTGTGCCAAAAAATATCTCGTTTTGGGGCCATCTAGCTCTCACTTCTTAATACTCTTCAAAAGAGTATTGTGATCATGGTACTGAGTTGGTTTCTCTCTAATCTAAAAGTTGGAAGCCGAATCTTGCTTCCCATAATAAAGATCTACAAGTCAAGATATAAAATTGATCGAAAAGGGTATTCTTACTTTCGATTTGCAGCTGGCTTGCCATTTCTTCTAACCAAATCGGGAGGCGAAAACCCTTCCAACTGGCATCCCGTGCTAATCGCCACTAGCATGCCAGTGACCCTTTATGGGCAACATGCCACTGGTACCGGAGCGCCTTGATTGGATCGGGTTTGGTTGAAAGGAAGCCACGGCGTAGTGCCACGGCAAACGCCAGAGAGAAACGGAAGTGCTTGTTGTTGTCATTTAATGAAAATGGAGAAGTGTAAACAGGGGAAGCCGGAGATCGGAAAGCGTGTGTCTGGACTTTATGTTGATTTTAATCGCAGAGACGTGTCACAACTGGCCAAATGCATCGACTCATCCAGCTCAGTATTTGAGTTGTCAGGCCTCAGGCCCCTGTCAGAGAAGGGGAGGAAAACGCGTGGTTTTCTAATTTAATTGACATTGTGCTCGAGCCCACATCGACTGATGTCTGCGATTTAAGGCGTGCGATAAAAGCAATTAAATTGTATGACTTACTCGCTGCGCATATTCGATTGAAGAGCGGTAGAGTTTCAAGAAGGGATGGGCGGTGGCGGTGGCGGGCGCCAAGCCAAGCCTCAGTAAAAGTGAATTTCCCGCCCAGACCGTAATGGTTCCGTTCTGTTGTAATGCCACCAATCAATTGCCAATTCGATCAATTCGGCTCTAAGGTCAAATAATTGCTGCCCGGCAGCACCAGCACCAGCACCCCTAATCCCGACGAACTTGCAAAAAGCCAAGGGGGAGAAAGAGCCGGGAATTGTGCTTTTCTTTCCACTTCCACCTATCGATTGACAGTCGCCACATCCAATTAACAGCCTGCTGCTGCTGCTGTCTTGTGCGGTTTTTTCTATTTCGTTTCTGGTATTTAGCACAGTGTGTTTGACGCGGCTTGTTGTCGATAGATATTGTTGCCGCTGTTCATGTACAACGAGACGTCTTTAATTGATTTTGTGTTACATTTATCCACATAATTGCAGTGCCACTATACTAAAGATTCAATTATTTCTCACAAAGCAGTTGGAGGCTAGTAGATAGATAGGCCTCTTCTCAGAATATTGAGCAATATGGTTATCACAGTACAAATATGTAACTGCAAGCCCTCCAGCTTGTTGACTTCAGGGGCTATGGCACTGCACTAGCTACCTTTTGATTTATAGATAGTCAGTACTGTCCATGACTCAGGCTATAAACTTTCTAAGGTTATCCCGTTAAGTTTTAATGAAAAAAGCTTTTGCGGAACTACCTTGAGGTGTTATTTTGTTCCCCACCGAATATTACAAAAAACCGAATAGCTAAAAACCGTAATTTCCTATGCAGCAGTCGTTCCGTCAGTACGAGCATGTATCTATGTATCTACAATCTAAGATCACTGACAAAAATATACCCCTCTATCTGTGGCACTCAACGGGCCAGAAACGTCGTCGTCGTCAGTTCGTCAGTTAATGACGTTGCTGGTTTTGTTTGTTTGCTTAACCCATTTATTATGTCTTTTGCCATGCCATTGATGCAAAAGTAAACAAGTTAAGCGGCTTTTAATTTTATTATTATTGTGCGGTACAGCAAGGTATCGTAAAGCTAAGTACACAAATAGAGGTGAGGCAAGAGGCAGAGATAGCGGGAACTATCAAATATATCAGTCTAATATATTGTTCAGCGAGCCATTAACTCATTCACTCGGAGTGCCTTTAAAGTAGATTTCAGCACATTCCTTTGCCGCGAATGATTGATGCCCGGGGAACTCAAATAATTATGACCTTCGATTCTGAGGAGGGCGACTATATACGAAGGTAATAGGTCTTAGTCGCGGCAGGGGGTCGTCGTCCGTCGTCCGCCGCCCGCCGCTTAGAAGGAAATATGCAGTTGGGCAAGCCCATAAACAAATCAGGTTCAATCAAAGAATGTCTTGTCGTCGTGCCTCGCCTCCGCCGCAGAACAACCCGGGGCACGTATTCTCCATCTCCATCTCCAGTTTATTAATTTCCGTGCGAGAGGGAACCTCACGAACCCTAAAGCATATGCAGGGCACATTCCCCCAGAGCACATAATGACCAGAACTCCAGCTGCCTGCCAAGTCATCCCACATGGGTTCGATTGTTCCTATTGTGACATTGTTATATTTCAATATGTAGAACGTGTTCGATTGGGAATCTCTGTTTTTTTTACGGCCGATCGTCGTGTAATCGTAAAGTTCGTTGTCGTTCGATGTCATTAAAAAAGCTTGTCATAGCTTAGTGTCCTCCCAGTCCCTAGCAGTCTCTCCTGCTGCTAGATCGTGAGAATAGCATTAAGGGGTAATGAAAATCGGATGACATAATACCGGCCATTAAACTATACTTAGTGATACGCGGCTCGTAGCTAGGCCGACGTGAATGAACTGCTGAAGGTGATCTCGGGGCTGATAGTGGGGCCTCCTTGTCAGATTTAATTGATTATGCAATGTTTGTTATTATTACTTTTTGCTTATTTACTTTTCGCTTGCTTTTAACTAAAAGCAACTGCTTTTGCTGATAAATACCTGAGATGAGAGGCACTTTCCGAGCCGATTTCCGCATGCTCGTGATGCATAGCGGTTAGAAACGAAATGCGTTAATTGTCTCCGCCCCCGCCTCGGCTTTTCAATTTGATATCGAATTTCCATGTTGGCCGCTAACAACTAACAGCTTACAGCCAATAATTGCTGTTTTTCAAAAAAAAAATTGCACCCACCTCATCCTCCCACAAATAGTTGTGCAATATGCGTGAGCTGCTGTTGGTGTTGCAGTTGCAGTTGCAGCTGTTGCTGTTGCAGTGCTTCCTGCCTCCAACCACACAAGCAACATCCATCCACTGGCAACAGCACAACAGCGTTTTAGTTGTTAAATTATTTGCTTAACACGAAATAAAATTTTGTTAAACATGTGCCACAAAGGAAAAGGTGAAACAACAAGCAGGAGTTGCAAACAACGCAAAGAAAAAAACGCCAACCGCCAAAAACAAAAGAAAACAAAAGCAAAAAGCATTTGCATAACCTGGCGCTGCTGCCTTCCGTTAACAATTAAAAGCCCAGACCAAAAGATACACACGGCCGGCCAAATGCTGTTCAAAAGCCATAATAATCATCCAAGTCCGAGCCACACGTAACAAGTTCAATATATAAGGTTGCATAAACCCATAACTGTATCGCGCCACAGTTTCTGTATCTCAATAATTGCAGCTTGCAACATCATTGCTCTGAAGCTTGAAATATTCTTTGATTCGCTCGCCACCAAAGCGGACACTTCCTGGTGTTTTTTCGTTGTTGTTATATTGCTGGTGCAACACCCATCGCCTACATCGGCTTGGCATCGGTGATTGCTGTGTGAATGTGTACAAGGTGCAACAACAAATTCCGCTTGCCACATGCATAAGCCAAGTTCGAAATCGCTTTAAACGGCACTTGAGCCTCATGGTTTGTGCTTGCCGCCGTTGTTTACGACTTTGTTTTGTGGCCAACAGTAATATAGAGATATATATTCATTATTTGGGGGTGGGCTGGAGAGGTTTATCTGCAAATGCTTTTCCGCCATTGCCAACTCCATAAATTTTTATGGCGCTGGATGCACACGCCGTCTAATTAATTTCGAACGAATTCGAATTCCACCGATCCACCTGAGGCATCATCTTTATGGCCAATTCACAAGTTCGCCCTTGGGCGGTTGAACTTTCCATGACCAGATAAGAGTTGTCGCCCCGATTAGATTGCCCATTAAATTATAATCCACACACATATACACGCTCTTGACGAACTCTGCTGATATCGCCCTGATGTGGCATTATTTATATATAGTCCCGATAATGGCAAAGCAATTTCTAGCGCGGCATCATGATGTCTAAAAATATTTGCCGGTACGTCAGCTCGGTTGCAGATTGTCAGGGTTAATTTTGTTTTAACCGAGAGCTTAATTTAGTGTCTTCGCATGCCTACCGCCTGATAATAGCACAGCCATTAAACCCGTTTAGTGTTCCATGCAAATATCGAAACAAAGTCACCTGTCGCTCCAGTGCCTCGTTATAACTGACCAGAGCAATAAAGGCCACAAAGAGCGGCTTTTAAACGCCCAAAACTAAGCTCTCTGAAGCAACAAAGTCTGGGCTAGAGAAAGAAGAAAGCAAACTGGGTTAAATTCCATTCAAAGCCGGCTCATTCAGCTGGTTCTGGTGGACGGGACTGGGAATGACCAAGAAGTTGGTAGCACGGTAGAGTGGCAGCAACACCTCTCGCTTCGCCTAATATTTGTCTTACATGGTTTTAGCCGACATTTGTCGTGCGTATTTCTTGGGTTTCGCATAGCGGCGTGAAAAACGCGCGATAGTGTGCCAGAACACGTTTTGGCCAGACTTACCTGTTCCCGCCATCCCCCTCTCTCTCTCTCTAGCTCACCTGTGACATTGTACCGCTAACTCGTGTTGCTTCAACATGTTGCCTGCACTTGGAGAAAAACTTGATCTAAAATCAAGAAATTTGGCCGTATTAATGGGTCATGCAGTCAGGTTATAGCCACAAATCAGTTGGAATGCAAAAGTATATTTGAGATGAAGAACCCTCGGTTCTAAAGGATTTATTTCCAAGTGCACGGGAAAGATGATTGACCAGGCCTAGAGTAGAGTGCTTTAAGTGAATGAGTAAAAAAGCCTGAAACTGTAAACCGCATTAAGTATTTGTTAACCAGCAAAACGAAACGCAGCATCAGCAGTCGCGGCGTGGAAATAGCTGGAATATTTTCTCCGATCGGCGGCAGTAGCCAGCAGCCGGTGCAATCGAGCTTACCTGGCATCTCGCGCAGATCGAATGTCACACGTGTGCCCCATGCCGCGTCCGCTTGGCCAAAACGCGTTTTCGGCCAACAACTACCATACACATGTAACATCCGAGGCAGGCCCAAAACCAAGCTGGTTTTTTTTTTTTGCCGGCCGAAATGTCAGTGCGAGCCTGACTGGTTTCGGTTTTTTGGCCTTTTGGTCAAAAAGGATGTTTTTTTGGCGAGTGGTGCGGCAACTTTCGTTGCTTTGGTTGTGTTTTGTTTCCGCAACCGCCACCATTTTATTGTGGACGTTGTTATTTTCATTTTTTTGCCCCAACTGAAAGTGAAAATACGAGTATTTACGGCAAAAGGCAAGAAATTTGTTTGCATGCCGAGATGATGCCCGTTGACATAACCATCGATGCGATGCGATGCGATCTCCGATGCAATGGGATGCGGATGACTCTCAGCTGGACATAAAACTGGTTAAGTAATAATAATTTGAGGAGCTTCATTTGAATGCACAGAACGGATGACTTCACTCTCTCCGATATTCGGTTATTGACAGGCTGACTTCTTTTACGTTTCAGGCTTTACTCTTTAAAGTTTGGCTTTGTTTGCGGTTGAAATGAAATTTTAAAAGCTTTTCCATGCTCTTCAATAAGCAAACAGAACAAAGAAGTTAACAATTGTTTATTTTGGAATATAATTTCTTGTTTTGCTGTTTACCCTCAAAGATTGTTTATCAATCGTTAATGGCCAAAATAAAAACGAAAATCGTCGAGAGGTGCCAATGAATTTTTGAGAAAATTTTGGATTAGATTTCCCCAAGCAGCTAAGCGGCTTAGGGAGCTTTTAGAATCTATGTTGTATTTTATACACTTTCCCACACACGACGACCCAGATGAATGGAGAGGCTTCTTTCACTCGAACACCATCGTAATTGATTATTTTGGAAGCCCATCGACGTGGTATGATGTATGGGCATACATAGTTGTGCCGGTAATTCTTTTCTCACGTCATTGCTGGCCTAAACGCTTTTCAATAAAAGACCGCGCTCTTTGATGCTGACCGCCAAGCGAAAGATCAATCCACACATTGTGTGTGAGTTGTGAGTTCTCTTTTTCTGTGTTTTTTTTTTAGCACAGTTGCAGGCCCAGTGAGTGCCGGACTTAGGAACTTGGAAGACGTGCCACTTTTTGGTCCACTGCACTGGGCCGGACCGGGCCGGCATTCGCTTTGTCCGCCGCACGAACAGTTCGAACATTTTTGGATAAATACACGTACTCAGCATGCATTTTGTAGGAACTGGCTCTTTTCATCTGCAGCGCTCATTAAGCGCTTCTAAAGCATTCTAAAATGCATTTAATGGTTTAATTGTTGGAGCAGGCAGTCATGGGAGTGGCTCATTTGATGGGGCTGGCTCACTGGCAGGCCGAGTAAATGCAAATCCATTCTTCCAACTCACAGAAACCTTCAATCATTTACTCAAAATAGTCACGCACCACAATAATTTGGCAACTAAGGTGTGTAAGGCGATATTTTGTAAATCAAATCACTTATCCTACCTGCCAAGTCCATCGCAAATTGGGTGCCTACTAAGTCGATTAGATGAACAACATTGATAGAATAAGGAACCTTACCCAAAATAGATGACTCGAAGTCAATCTAGCAGGGTGTGTCAGCATTATGCGGCATTTTGATTGCGGAAAACACACACAAAGTATTAATATATTGAAAGCTCTTGGAGTGTATGGGCCGATAAGCAAATGAGGGGCTGACATGAGGAGCCGAATTGGCCGAAAATAAAATGACACAAAGCGGAAATCGAATTCTGAGCCGAGTTAAGAATCTTGGCCACATTCGCCAGCACTTTTTTAGCGTCTTAGTCCCCCGGAGGTATCCCCCCATTTTTGATTGCCACATGTAGCCAGACAATGGGGTAAACAACTCAAGTCCGGGGACCGCCGTGAATTGGACTTTGGCCCCTGGGCGTGAGCAAATAGCAAATAGCAAACAACAAGCAAATGGCCATAGCGCCAGCGACAGAAACTTCATAAATTTGTTAACACCGACGCAGAGACAGTAAGAAAATAGAGGCCAGCACGGAGCCAAAATGAGCTAAAAGCGCAACAGGACAATAAAGAATGACAATGACTTGGTTACGACTGTGAGGCTGGTATTGCGGCGTCGTGTGTGTCACCCACGCACACGTGGCTCCAGGCCCCGTTTCCATTCCCATTCCCATTCCAATTCCCATATCCATATCCATTCAGCATATCAACTTACTCACCTACGGGCGAGCCATACTTGAGGAGTGGCAGGGGGGCTTTGGCCAGAAGGAAACTTAATTTTCTGTCATTAGTGTAGGACCGAGGCTGGCCAACTCAAGGAATAGAAGTGCCAGCTGGCTTTCTTTGTTTGTTGTTCTTTATTACACACACACTTTTTGTGTGTGGCTCAAAAATAGAATACAATTTCAGAAGAGTTGAGCCCCGTAACGTCTCCGGGCTATTTGTTTAAGTGAATTGTGAATAATGTTGTCTGGCGCCAAGTGGCGATCCCGGCTCAGACTACCCGCTAAAAACTGAGAAAAACAGGGAGCCATTTATTTAAATAAAAACTTAAGATAAGTAAAAACAAGTAATAATTTCTTAAATTCCTGCTTATAAACTGAATAAAAACTCTGAAATGAACCGAAAAACATCTCGAAGGTCGTTTAAAAGTTATGTCTCGCTTTAAAAAAATATGAGAAACTCTTTGAACAGTGTATGGGAATGTTCAAAAATAGCCCCTACGTGCCGGCCAGAAATAGCACCTCTCGGGAGAAGGCCAAATGACATTTAACCCCTTCGGATAGAGGGAGCACCTCCACAGCCCCATCTGCCTATTGAAGGCAAATTCAATTTACGATTTTAATTGTGGTTGTGATTGCAGACGGCTGAAATTGCATTGGACCAAGTGCAGACAGACGGGTTTATTGATTTTTCATTTGCTCTGCACAAATCCATGAAAACCACTCCTGGCTTGTTGTCTCACTGGTCTCCCGATGCAATTATCCGCCCGGCTCGCTCGATATTTACTCGATATTTGTTTTGCACTCGCAGACAGCTTTCCTCGCGAACTTGACCCTGGGACAGAGCTAAACTGAAATACCTGATTTTGTTAGCCATGTCCTCCCAATTAACACGTACACAGACCGCTTGCTCTTGAGTTGTCAACACGGGCAGAACGATTTATGGATCTGCCGCTCACTTACTACTATACTACTCGCAATACTGTGTAGAAATCATGTTTCTGATTAGCCGTTTTGGATCTGTTTTCTAGGTCACACATCGTACAACCGGGCAGGTGATGGTCCTGAAGATGAATCAGCTGCGGGCCAATCGACCGAACATGCTGCGGGAAGTCCAGCTGCTGAACAAACTGTCGCATGCCAATATATTGAGGTAAGTCGAGAGAACTCCCTTTAGTACTCTTATCGCCCAGGAATGTCGCTATAAATACAGCATGGAAAATGTAGTTCTAATCACAAGTAAACAAAGGATTTGAGATTAATGGGTCAATGCCATGCTCGGATCTGTGATTCATCTCCTCGCTTAATGCCAGTCTTGACTCTGACTCTGAGAGGTTTATGAATGATGGCTCTGTTGTCTCGGACGATGCATGTTCCCTTCTCCTGGCTTGTGATGATCATGTGGCCCGATTGTGTTTACGCATTTAGTTCACACCTCCCCGATAATTGGGCATTTATTCGAGTCGATTACGTAAACAATTTAATGGGTTCATTTCGCCTTTATTTCGGATTCTACGCAAATAATGATGATGTTCTTGCTGTCAGTTTAATTCAGTGTCGCTGGCATATATTAAACCCAAGTACTGTCATGGGGGTTGTCAGAGAATATCAGACAATACTGACCTATGATAAAACAGCCAGTAGTGGAGTATGATTCATCCACATGATGCTGGCAGCTGACTAAACTGACATCATTATGGAAATCTTTTTTTATGGAGCGTTTGTTTTTATGGAAATCTGAAAGTAATGCTAAACAAATATTTACTGCGTATCGAAATGTGATTGCTTTGTTATTGTTTTGGCGGTTTGTTTATTTGTTTCGACTGGCCGGCCAGTTGCTTTGCCATTTTGTGGCATTTTAAAAGAGTTCGAGTTCAGAGCGGTTCAAGTCCAAATTGCGGCTTGTGTACCCAAAACATTTCCGATGTTCCGAACTTGACGAAAGGTCAAGTTCATGGGCTGCTGTTGTTGCACTGGCTGGCCTGTAATTACCTTGGCAGTGACCAGGTGTGTGCTGGTCTTTTCCGGGAGGGGGGGCTGTGAAAACCCTCTCACGGTTAGGGGTCACAAAAAGTGCTGATGTAATTGACTGAATGAGTGGCCGCGCGAAAAGCCAGGTCTCAACACAATCTGGCTAAGGCTCTCCTCGGGGGCAATTGCGATAGTCATGACATTGTTGTCTGGCTTGACTAGATTTAATTGCCAAGCTGCGTAGCTTACTCACTTCACTGGCTGGCACTAGGCACTAGGCACTAGTATTTTTGTTGTTTTCGGCTTGATATGTACATTATTTTTTCCGTTTGCCATCATCACGTGACTGCACGCAACAATGATGCCAGCTAGCGACTTCAATTGTATGCAATTCTGAGGGACTTTTTGCCATTTTCTATTTTAGCCATTTTTTCCGTAAACTGCCAGACAGTCGGTCGGAGGGACAGACCAATCCATTTTGCACCGCCCATCTTTTCCTGTGTGTGCTTTCCTCCTCGCTTCCTCGCCAATATCCATGAATATGCAATTTCTGGCTTAGACTTCATCCCCGCCCTTTCATTAACAATGTTAACACCCCGGCTAGATGTGGGATATATGAAGTGTTGTCTTTCATTAGACACCATTCTCTCTTCCCACAACATTATTGGATTTCTGGATGCACTCAATCTTTAACCTCGTAATCCGCATGATTCCGCTATGGCGAGGTGAGTGGAGGAGCTCACCTGATTTTTATGACATCTGTCATCCTCGCCGGTTGCCCCCAAACAGCTGAGTTTCAAACGTGCGGCGAATCACAGCCGGAGTATTAAATGCAACGGATTCTGGCGATTAAATGCCCTGGCCAACTTATTTCGCTGTGTGCCTAGCTCGTTGAGAGATGGATTTGGGTCAGCGGAACAGCCAGCCAGCCAGCCATCCAACCAGCCAGGCAACGAAAACAGAAACAACACACACAATTCTATGAAGGCGATTGCAGCTGCCAACTTTTCTTTATTCCGTGGGCATTAAATGAAAATTCTGAAAACTCTGGAATGCAGCTATGGCGCCATAGGCCGACTGGATAGTGAAATTAAAATGCAGCCACACGCATATAGATCTTTGTTTTATTGGTCCCCTGCAGCACAGATATTTACACTTGGTAGCTGGGAAGAACAAAGCTTTATGATTGAGAATATATATTGTGAAAGTCTGGGGAATCAGTGACAAATTATAGACTCCTAAAATCCATATTTTTAATAGCCACCTCCAATTAGAGTCTAAGCCCATGTTTAATCTGAAATTTGATGGGGATTGGGAACGTTAAATAGTTAAGTCTTATGACGGCTGAATGATTCCACTTAAATAGGCCCTGCCTAGATCCCAGATCCTCGATCCGCGATCCGCGATTGTGATTTTATCAGTGACGTGGATCGGAAAACACTCCGCTCCCAACTAAACTGTCTGGCTAAATGGCTAGATGCCCGGCTGACTGACTAACTGACTGACTGGCAGTTAGTTAGGCACTGCTCTTGTTGGCGGGCATGTTTAATGATGCTTAACGATCGCGGCTGTCGGCTAACTGTCAAATTTTAACAGCTACACCGCTGGGCGTCCATGCGGGCCACTGCGCCACCTCCCATGGATCGCTCGATTACCAGAGAGCCGGGCCTCCTCCCTGGCTTGGCTAATGAAGCCTATTGATTGGCTGTACCGTTGCATCTCCCCAGTATTACCAATCCTAATGCTAATTCTAATGCAGGCGAGCATCAATAGAACTAATCTTTGGCGGGTGGGCTGATTGCTTCGGTGTTGAGTAATTGAAACCGCCTTTCTAGCCGGCAGCATGCCTTGCTGCCCACTCACGCTCCAATGGGTGACTTATTGGCCACAAGCCTGAAACTGAAACTCTCTCACAACCGACATGTATTTTTTATGGGCTTATCACGCGCCCGCCGTAATGCGGAATGTCGCACAATGAGAACGCGCCAGCAGCTAGTCGGCCGAGTCAGGCAATTGCATTGCAACTGCAACAGCAACTGCCCCTGTCCCGCCCACCGGACTTATGGCCCACCCACCCACATATAGCCGCTCCCATACAGCCGCCAACTTGATATATAGTCATTCGTAAATAGCACTGCAAAAATTTCTACAAAAGTATATTAATTTTGGGAAAGCTTAAATAATTATGGCATTATTAGTTTTTATAAATGACGGAGAATTCTTTTGGAGAAACTTTCCAGCTTTCTAGAAACTTAACTACTTCAAAGATTAAAAAAATCTTCTGAAAAAAATATCTTGTGTTTTAGCAAAAACAAATACCTAAGTGTAACCCAAATATAGATTTTTTCGAGTGCAGTGCATGCATTGTTTGACTCACAAATCTCATTGCTGAAGTTGGCTTGCATAGAGTGCCTTTCGCGAAATGTAAACACACTGCTGCGATGACGACGTTGGCGCCGGTGGTACTCTGCTCTCGTTTTTTGTAGTTGCTTTTTTATTAACTCCACATGTTACATTTGTGCGGAGGAAACACAAACATGTTGCCTTTGGCTTAAAGCCATTTAAACGCTCATTTAACGCCGCTAAGCCCAGGCAGCAGACATGTCACAGTTCTCGGGCCCCGAGTCATTACGATTGTAAACAATGGTAGAAATTCCGCAAGTGCTGATGCCTGATGGCGGATGGTTGTTGCTGCTGCTGTTTTTTACTTTGCCGGCAGTTGATCTTTGCGCCTGACTGAGATGCTAAGCAGGTGATAAGTTGTGGGCAAATGTTGACAAATTGTTGGCATGCGAATGTGCGCGAGGGTTAATGACTCCACCAACACACACCACAGAAGAGGTGTTAGAGTTCCAACCGCCGAACTGCAACTCACTTCGCCCTGGTGACCCCGATTCAGGGCTGAGTGTGTAGTTTGTGCAATCGCCTATTGATAAACGCGCTCTGAAGAGATTGCACTAAGGTCAGATTGCACTTAATTGATTGTGTCGATGGCCAGTCGCTCGACCCACTCATGTTGGCTGATGAGTCCCACTAACGTGAAGGTCGTTCGTGGTGAGGGGAATAATAGGCACTCGGAGAACAGTTTTTATTACCACTGAATTACAAAACATAATCCACGAAATATTTATACAGATTTTTTCCGAGTGTGCTCGTGCAGAGGCTGTATGTTCGTCACAAGCCTATCTCCTCCGGCGGCGATGGCGGTGGCGTCGGCGGCTTCTGCCTTTTTCGAGGGGGCTTCCACTGCACATTGTTGTCTCGGCCATTATTCGTATTTGTCTTGGCTTGATTTGTGTGTTGGCGGCTCGTTTCTGTCCCCTTTTTATGAAATGCTTGCCAATAAACTGAAATTGTTGGCCTTGAAACGAATGGGCGCCCAGTGGCGCATTGTCTGTCAGGCTAATGAAAAGATTGTCGAGAAGCGGCAGAAATTGTTGACAATTTAATGAGCATTTCATTGGGCAAGATGTTGCAAATTGGCCATTCGTTTAGCACAAGCGGACCAAGATTCGCGCATGTATAATTATTCATTTAATTGAGGATTTAGCGTCTAGACTGTAGAGTCCCTAATTTCAAATAGCTACTAGCTTGTACGGACTTTGGCGAGTTGCAAGTAGCCTGTTTCAACTAACCAGCACCACCTGAGGCAACCACAACCGAACGAAATGCTGAAAGAGAGCGTGTCATGATTGCGGCCACATAAACATTTCTTTTTATTGCTTAATGGATACACGACTGCCAGACTGGTTGGCTACTGCCTTGCATTGCACTTTTATCAGTGCAGCATTTCATGTTTACCTACCTACCGATCCGCTCCTCAATTGTGGATTGTCGTCAATCGATAGATACATATATACTTGTACAACATAGCAGCGTGCGACAAGTATCTGTGTCTGTAATTGAAGCTGGCACAGCCAAGAAAGCTAAATTGGGTTAATTTCTGATTGATGATCAACATGGCCCGGTAAACACTCCGAAAGCAATTTCATTAAGCAGCTTGTTTCGACTCGACACCCCAGATCAGGTTGTACAATCTGGATCGAACCGTCAAAACTGGTAGAATTGACGTCAAAAGATGTCTTTTTCACTGCATTTGCATCACGGATTTTGGCTTCCGAATAGAGCTATTTATAGAGCATAGGTGGGCGATATTTCTAGACTAGACATGAATTTTTGCATTCATAAAGCCAACCGGCAACACCTCATCTTTGTATTCATGGGAGGCTTTCGCTATGGCACTCTGTTTATTATTTCTGTTTGCCTTCGAATGCCAAAAATCGGACTGAACTCACTGACCCAAAATTGGGGCTGGGCGGGTGGAGATGATGGTTGGTACTACATTATGTATTTTTTGTTTTTTTTATTTATTTTGGTAATGCTTTATGTCTGCCAGCGTCTCATCAACAAAGCAACAGCAACAGCAACAAAAACAAAGTAAATAAAAAACTAAAGAAACGCATGGGGACGCAATTGCAAGTCATTGAACTCACAGTGTTACATTGTGTTGCTCCGTAAGTGCTAACACATGTAAAAATCCGAACCGATCCGAGAAAAATAAAGAAGAGCAGAAGGATTGATGTACCCAAAAAATGAGTAATATGTACATATCTCACAAGCGAACACAATGCACACAGTGTTCAGAGACAGATGCAGATACAGATACAGATTGGAATTTAATGAGCTGCACTCGGCATTCCATTCGAATCCATCCGTTTTTTAGTTGCAGTTGCAGTTGCGTGCCCGCTGCAATGTAACAAGTTTCTTGACAGCAATTACTCGCCACAGCCATAATTCAGCCATGCCTGATTTCTTTGCTCGGATTTTGTTTATCTCTCGACTGTAAATCGCATGCTATTTTGTCAGCATAAATCGCATATGTAATTGTCAACTTCCGCATGAAAAAAATAAAGCCATAAAATGGTAAATAAACGTGTCAGGCCGTTGTCCCATAAAACATCTTTCACCCAAATGGTGAGGCAGCTCTTGGCCCGGCTGCCAACATTCACTTCCAATTTGCGTTTGCTTCTGCGACTGCGTTAGCGTTTGCGTTTGGCCATTGTCTTTTGTTGTTTTAAATTATGTCATCAACTTTCAATCAATTTCAATACACTTCAATCAATTTTGCACAACAAAAAGGCAAACATTAGATATTCAGATTTATGCAACACCCATGCAGCCGGTAGCGGGCATCGAGCATCGGGCGCTTTCTTTTTGGGCCCAGAAAAATCGGTCAGCAGTTAAAACAAGAAGAGGAAGTAACGAGCAATAGTTGCTGATGCTGGAGCTGCTGCTGTTGCTGCTGCTGCTGCTGCAGCTGCAATCTGCATAATTTTCGCATCACGTTTTGCATATTTTTCTAATTGAAAACCAAATTCAATCATTTCATTTCGAAATGCTCTGTTGTTACTCCGTCAGTCCGCCAGTCGCCAAATGCCGAATGGTAATTGCAGTTGGCAGCATTTAGGAGCATTTATAACGCCCACTGACACGCCCCTCGTTTGGAAGCCCAAGCTTAAAGCCTGGGATTGGGATTGGGCTTGGGCTTGGGCCATTTGTTGTTTGGCTAAAAGCAAGTTTTGTTTGTTTTGTGTCAACCTTTTAACCTCCGATCGTGCTGCTGCTCTTGCAGTTGCAGTCTCTGTTGCTGTTGCAGTTGCTGCTGCTGCTGCTGTTTTTGTTGCTGTTGTTGATGTTGTGGTAATAATTTTCAATTAAGCGCAAAATGCTTTTATGCTCCAGTTCGATTTGTCAACATAAAAATGCCGCCGAGATTGCAACATCATACGAGTGAAAGAATTCCGATCGGGATTTTGCATTTAACAGGCACTGGCCTGGCCTAGCCTGGCCAGAGGCAGTGCGACTCGAGGTGGATTCCGGATCGGAGGAGCGTCTGAGCCGAGTCTGGGAAACCAATTGGCGCGGTCTCAAAACAGAGAGAAACGTGCAAACGTGTCAATTTATGGTTTTCATTGCGGAGACTTGCAAAGAGAAAAGCCGGCTAGCCGTTTCCCGGGAAAACTCGGTAATGCTTGTTACAAATACTGTAGCACCCAGCAAAGCGCAGCACATTTCAATTTTACACAATCGCATCTCTCGTTAAACAGGGGGCTAAAAACTGACTAAAAACCGAACTGCCGGGAAACAAAAAGAAACAAATTGAAAATCTAAATGCTGTCAGAACAATGCATCGGCAGTTACAGAGGCGCAGAAAAGGTTTATAGCCGCTTGAGTAGTTCTCGCTTCCTGCTTGGCTTCTGCATCGTCTTCTTTGGCTGTGAGTTCCACAGCTCTTTTAAGAGGGCGAAGGCTTACACTTAGAAAAATAGTTTGCCTTTGGCTTAGTTCAACCAGAGGTGTAGCCTAAAATGGCAAAATTAAAAGCCAATAACAGAGAAGACAATGTCTTTGCAACAGTGCAACTCTCAACAGTGTATTCATTTCCTGCTGCATGCTCAGCACAGAATGCCCTTCGGATAGACTCGACACCTTTCGCTGGGATCCTCAGCGACTTCTCCTTTTGTGCCTGACTACTGATTTGCATTTCCAGCCAATTTGACGTCGAGGGGGTTGACGAACCTACCACTCTCGTGCTGCTCCACGTCTGGCACGCCCACCGCATTAAGCTTTGTTTTCGCTTCTGATAATTAATGAATCTTTTTGCGTTCCTAAAAATAACAACATTTTGCACCCCGCCTGATGAATGCGAAATAAATTAATCGCCCAATTAACAAAATGCTCTTCGTGCAATCGAACCTTGTCGACATACTTTTTTTTTTGTTTCGGTAGCCACTTTCATTTTTTACTCGCAGATTTGTTTACTTCTTCTGTCCTTTGTTTTGGTGATGCGATAAAAAATGGAGACCTTAACCCTTAAATTAAATCATTTCTGTCAACAGATCGCTTCTCCAAAAGGCATGTTGAGTGGAGCGCGGCTTAAAGCGTACATTAGAGGTGTTTACGGGCGGGTAAAGCCGATTAATGTAAGCCGCTAATGGGCAGGGAAAATAAAGATAGACGGTGGGCTGGGGCACTCACTCGAGGCGGTAATCGTGCCTCACGCAGGGAAATAAATTGAATTAGAACCGTAAATCCCAGCGATGGCCATGCAAATGGAAGTGCGGCCTCCTGCACCCACGGTCACGAACTTCGGAAAGGTAGGAAAGAGGTGTGCCTCGATGTGCCTCATGCTGCAGCGGCAAAGAGGATGTGTGGCAGACAAAACCCTCGGGCCAGAGCCTGCCTGCCTTCAACACCTGGAAACAAGAAAGGGAGTGAGTCCCCGTCCCCGGTTTTTGTTATAACTTCATTTTAGATCCGACCCAAACTGAGCTAAGCCCCGAGCCCTCGGGCTGTCTGAAGGGCTGACATGTGTCTGCCACACACTGGCGTGGCATCTATCAAGCATCTCAAAAGGGTCATGCCCTCCTGTCCAAGACATCTTCATTTTTTATGCAACGTAATAGCGCTTTGTGGACACAGAAGTACAGTACATGCCTGCCTGGAATACCTGGTGTTTTGGACTTCAATTATTATTTGTTATTATATGAAAGGAAATGAAATCAGTCCTACGAGGCCTCTGCGGAAAATTCCGCAATTGAACATTGTCATAAGAGACCTATTATAGATTTGGTAAGCACTCTGGCTTATCAGTTTCGAAGCTACTTAGGCTTAGGCTTTGATTGGTGTCATAAGGCTCTCGCTCAGATTACATAACGTCCACTGCGTTACCCTTTGCCGACTCCAGGTACAAAGTTTCTGACTGCCATGCAGACATGCCAGTGACCTTAAAGCTGCCCTCATAAGTGGCCAGATTCTATCTGGCTGCTGTGATTCTTGACAGCCAATATCACGTAAGTCAATGAAGCACGCAGTGCAACAGGTGTTGCTTGTGCCGGCAACCCTTTCAAACTCGTATGCTAATGCCATCCCCCTAGTCCCCTGGGAAATGGGGTGTTGTTGTAACATTTGATTGCCGTGACGTCACATGTCAGTCACACCCCCGAGACCTGGCCAGCCAGATAGGTGGATATGAGAGTGGGGTTGTCAAGGATGGGGTGACAGGTTGCGTGCTAGAAGTAATTATCGTTGGCCTGTTTAACGTTTGCAAAATTTATTAGGGATTTGATGCGTTGCGGTTAAACTAATGAAATTAAATTTTACTGTGAGTGAAAATTAATGGCCCAATTGGATACATAAACTCCATCAAACCACTTGCCACTTGGCTTCTTGGCCTGGCCAGTTTTTGTATAATATTGTATGGGGCTGGCGAGAGAACTGCATGGTAGCATGACGGCCGATAAAGCTTATCTGGCACACGGCGGAGTGTTGCCAACAATTTGGCAAACGTTTTGGGCCACGGCTATAGCCAATGGCCCAGGCCAGGCCAACGGTTGGGAGCATGTGCCGCAGATAAACCCGCCGCTCCGATTAGACCAATCGCCACAAGTTGAATTTGAAACGAACCCTTATCGCAACTCTATATTTATTGAACACCTGCACGGGACCTCGGTCACATGCGCCGATCGGTGGGAAATTTATATATATATTTCCGTAAGGAAATAATTAGTAAATAGAATTCTTATGCAGTCAGTGAGAAGTCAGTAGCACCCGCCCACATCCGTAGGGTATTCGCACAATGATGCAATCTGGCCGGGTTGCAAAGTTCATTGTCACCTCGGAGCATCGTTGTCGGGCCTGTCTGGCTGCAGTTAACCTTTTTTACCTGACTGAACACCAACCTGGAGGGGGTGATGGAGTTAGCCGGAGGCAGACGCATGCGTTGCCACTTTCTTAATAAGCTTACAGTTCCGGTTTCCCAGATGACCTCAACATGTCCTGTCGCCTGGAACGACTCTGGAGTGGCTGGAGTTGAGCTCCTTAGGCTTAGCAGTTGGCGGGAGTCATTGACATTGTGTCTGCGGCCAGGAAGCGGAGATGAGTGCTCTTGAGTGACGTGTCCTTTGTTCTTTAATTCCTTGGGAATTCCTTCGCTCTTGTCCTGGCCAGCCAAGAGAAACTTTCTCCATTAATTGCGTGTCTCTTACGTATTGGTAGCTTCGAGTTACCAATTTTGCATTAAATCAAAACCGAAGCAATTCCATCCGAGTCGGTGGGGGGTGGCCTGGTCGATTGCATGTCGCCTGGCGATAAGAAACTTAAATCGAGGTTCGGGGCCTTGGTGGAACGGAATTGCAGTTGGAGGCGGCTCCTGTCAGGGTTCGGTGATTGAAAGTGAAACTTATTCCGGCCACGCCGAATAGTTGTAATGCAGTTGAAAAGTTTCCCCAGACTAACGATTATGTTCTCCTTTGTTTTGTTACCTTTTGCAGCTTTATGGGCGTCTGCGTGCAGGAGGGACAACTGCATGCCCTGACCGAGTACATCAACGGTGGCTCCCTGGAGCAGCTGCTGGCCAACAAGGAGGTGGTGCTCAGCGCCACGCAAAAGATAAGACTGGCGCTGGGTATAGCGCGTGGCATGGCCTACGTTCACGACGCAGGCATCTTCCACAGGGATTTGACGAGCAAGGTGAGTACATCCGGACATCCCAAATAGAACCTTTTAATAATCGGATATTGTGTTTTCCTCTTAGAACGTACTTATTCGCAACTTGGCCAATGATCAGTACGAAGCCGTCGTGGGTGACTTTGGTCTAGCCGCAAAGATACCAGTTAAATCGTAAGTGCCTCTTAATGTAGAACAAAGAATTTCTAATTAAAATCTGTGACTGACTTGCTTGCAGCAGAAAATCACGCTTGGAGACCGTCGGTTCCCCCTACTGGGTCAGTCCGGAGTGTCTGAAGGGTCAGTGGTACGACCAGACCAGCGACGTCTTCTCCTTTGGCATCATCCAGTGCGAGATTATCGCCCGCATCGAAGCCGATCCGGACATGATGCCGCGCACGCCATCGTTTGGCCTGGACTATCTGGCCTTCGTCGAGCTCTGTCCTATGGATACGCCACCCGTGTTTCTGCGCCTCGCCTTCTACTGCTGCCTGGTTAGTAATTTATCTTGGCCAACTTAAAACAAAACTTAATCTAACGTCCAACATCTTGGCCAACTTAAAACAAAACTTAATCTAACGTGTTAACGTTTTCACACAGTACGATCCGAAGAGCCGACCCACCTTCCACGATGCCGGAAAGAAGCTGACGCTTCTGCTGGAAAAATACGAACACGAATCATCGGCGGGAGCGAGTCCTCTGAGCTCCCTAGAGCTGATAAACTGCTCGCCAGGAGGCAGTGACTCGGAGCATATAGCAGCAACAGCCAGGCCACTAACCTCAGCACCCACCGTAGCCACCATTTGCACGGCTCCGGCGGGTGTACTGACACCACGGCATCTGAGGGAAGTGGACGAAGAAGGCTTTCGTTTCCCGAGCAAAAAGTCAGCATCGGCCGCACTACCAGGCACTCCCAATGGATCCGCTGGTAGCACTGGCTTCGACGATCACATACTTAAGTCGCGAGTGCGGCGGGCTACCCAAAAACTAGAAGCCGAGATTCTATTGCACCGACGCTCGCTGAGCGAGAACATCATCCACTTTCCGATGCACACGTCGCCCAGCGATAAGGCGCGATGTCATCAAATGTCGCGTCAGCGCTCTTCCACCCACTCACCAACGCCTCCGAGACAACTTTCATCGGTCCAATTGCCCGTCACAGCTATTCCCGATCCCCCGCCACTTCCGCAACCGGTGCCCGCTGTTCTCACACTTCGGAAAGTGGGCGAAACTATGTGCCTCAAGGATCCACAGTACAAACGGCCGTCTGGCAACGATCACAATGGCTCCAAGCCGAATCCCTTCGAGGCGTTGGCCCAGCTGCGCGGCGTCAAAAAGATTCTAGATGCCAATCCGAAGACATATGCAGCAGGCGTGGGTGATCTGTTTAGCTCGTGCTTTGAGATGCTGGCTCCATTCTTCAAAGAATTGGCCGCCATGCAGGGAAAGGCGGTGCCGCAAGGTGCGGGAGCTGGGTCAGCTGAGGGCAGTGAAGTGGCAACCCAAGCAGCAACAACGGCAGCCACGCCCAGTGAACCAAAGAGTCTGCCTGTTTCGCCACACATGACTCGCAAGTACAGCGCCATTGAGCTGCGACTACCACAAAGGATTAGTAATGCTGCTCCGGCTGCTGCTCCAGAACCCACTCCAGCTGCAGAAGAATTGCCGGCGGACGAGGATGATTGTGATGAGTGCAATTCAGAGGGCGAGGATCCCGATGGAGGCGGGAACTGTGCGGACGCGGAGTCCAGCAGTGATGATAGTGTCGATCGCCCACCCTCCGTTCCTCGCAAATTTCGGGCAAACTCTCTATACACCCACCCGCTCTTCCGGGGCTCCAGCGGCACCAGCTTAAAGAGCAACGGCACCAGCGAATTCGAAAATCCAGCTTTGCTGAAGGCCAGTGCCTCAACGCTGACCTTGACAGCCTCCACAGTGGGCGCTTCGAACTCCAACGAGGACTTGACTGATTGCAAAAAATCCAAAGAACAAACGGTTGCCAGTACCGCGGCCATTACCGCCCTACCTTCACCTACACCTCTCTCCTCCGGCTGCTCGACCAGATTGGCCGAGGCGCCCGCCTCTGTGTCATGCACCGACCTAGAGCTCGACGAAATAAAGAATACCTGCGATCTGAGCGAGCTGAAGAACTCCTGTGAACAGCTACCCTCGAAAACGAATCTAACGCGACGCGACTCCATTGAAAGTGGCTTCTTCTCGTGCTTCAACGAGGAATCGGATGCTGCAATGACCAACAACAGCTTCGGCCGGCAGTTCAACGGAATCGGATCATTGGGAATGGGATGTAGCGGCGGAGGAGTGAACAGCAGCAACTGTTGTTACGAACAGTTGAAGACTCAGCTACTGCTCGATGCAGGAAGTGGCGCCAACAGTGAACTCAAGTACGTATGCCACATGTGTGACGTCCTCAACTATGCACAAAACCACACAACCCACAGTTAAGATTTGTCAGCATTGTATTTGTGGTATACATTGTATACATTGAATAGTAAAAACCATTTCTAAGCACATGCATTGGTGAAACACTCTTCTATGGTGCCTTTCATTTCCTATTGCCTTGAACAAATGTAGTAATGTTAGGATAATTCTTTTAATATTCAGGCTAAACTCCACATTAAACTGCGGCATACATATCGAGCCCTAACACGAAATAACGTAAGTGGAAGTGGTCGAACAAAATGATTTTATATTTGAGCATGTTTATACGACAAAGCATAGAATGTTAAAACGAGGGTTTTGTGATTCAACTAGTCACTTGTGCCTTACTTATTTTTGCATATTTCTTATTTCAGCGATAAACTGGCGAGTCTGTGCCGATGCTGTTACTACGCTACCTCAACATCCAATGCAGCAGTAACTGCGGCAGCTGCTGCTGCTCAGCAGCAACACCAAAACCAGCTTCTTAACGACACCTCTTCAACGTCTTCGTCTGTGCTGCTAATAGACAACGATCCCTGCGTTCTCGGGGGCAACACCTCATCCTCCACGGCTTTGGACTCGATGGATGACCTGGACGCCGAGATTGTGCCAACCCGACCGGTCCACCAACGCCGCTATACCTGTCACCATGCGCTGCTTGGGGGAAACGGAAGCGATTCTCAAATGGCAGCCACCGCAGGACTCATCAACCGCTTGGCTTTGGACTCTGAGATCCATACACTGCTCCAGCGCAGTCCATTTGCGACGAACCAGCTGCTGTACTGCAAGAACCGAACGTCCTCCATCTACACAGACAGCTCCGATGACATCAGCAGTCTGGCAGGATCGGACTCATTGCTCTGGGACGATCGCTCCTTCACGGCGCTGCCGAGCACGCGATCCGCCCAAATAGCCAAGATAGTAGAGTATTTTGAGCGCAAGCGACAGGACTCCTCGCCACCGTCGATCCATCATCGGACCGGAAATGGGACTGTGGCTGCCGCCGTCGCTGCATCGGCCCTGGGATCCAACTACCTCTCGTACGAGTCGCGTCGCTATTCGGACTTTAAGCGACACCTTAACGCAGATGCCCTATGCTTCGACTTGGATAAGAAGCCGGCCCAGCAGCGAATGATGGTGTGCGAGGGGGCCGTTAAATCGAAGCTACCCATATTCGACAAGAAAAAGCAACAGCAGGGCGGCTAATGGACGGGATTTGGCAATGGAAACACAGTCCGAATACCTATACATTAGCTTATTCGTTCAGTCACCTTGCGACTTTGTTAGATTCATTGAGATTTTTACCCTCATTCCCAATTCCTTCACATCTGGCAGTAACGCTTTCTAAGAATACAACAGAAAAAAAAAGGAAAATAATTTTTCCACTAAAGTTGGTTAGTTCCCATGCCTGAAAAGTGTACTTTAGTTCATAGTTTTATTTCCTTATCATGTCATGTGTAAAGAGAGCAATTTCAAATAAGCCAAAATGTTCTACTAAAAAATTATCATGCCCTTAACTAACCGTAAGAGAAACCATTTCGTTTGTATTAGTTGGAAAGTGGAAAGTGTGTCTAATTATTATTAACTTGCAATTGCATATACATAATCACATATAACATAATCATATGTCGTACTGGTTCCTAGTCTTTCAAATTTACATCGCTATATATTATGCTAAATTAGTGAGTATGCTAGAAACCAATCTTGGAAAGTATTTATTCTTATTAATTAAATCTGTCAATGGTATACTCCTACGAAATGGCAAAGCTGTTTTCTATACATACAATATTATTAATATTATCATTAAATTAATCGCTATATTTATTTGGTTTTGTTTAAAACTCTGTATAAAATGATTATGTTTAAACTACAATAAAAATTTACACATATACATTAAATGGCATATTGCAATACATACATTTTAACAGTAGAAAATATTTATGATGTAAGATCAAAGATAAATATCTATAAAGACCTATCGACTTGAGGTTGTAAGACTTGAATCGGTTTTATCATCGAAAACTGTACATATTTATGCTCCCGGATAAGTTTAAAACCGAAATATTATATCTTTGGCGCTCCCCAAACGCCTGAATGATGATACTTTATTTTTAAATGCCTATGTTAGTGATACGAGGTTATCGGCATTACAAATAAATACATACATATGTATACATTAAAAAAATAGCCTGATTAGTGTTTTATCAGGCATAATTTCTGATTTTTCTTTTATTATCGTGAACACATATTCCAACGAAACTATCCGACTTATATGGAATTTGTCTGCAATTAGACTTCAATTAAAATACATATTGCAAATGCAAGGCGAAGACTGAGCCGCCGTTTCTGATTGGCTAGTAGCTTCCATTATTATACAAATGATAGAAAAATATACCCGACAATTGGTTATATAATCAAAAAATCATTAGGAATTAGGGGCTCCAACTGAAGCATCTTACTTTACCAACATAGGCACTGTCAAACAGAATCATTAAATAAGAAATAGACTTTCGCGGCAGCTGTAAATAAAGCCCGATCTGTGTACATACGATATGACACTAAAGCGAAGATTGTTAAGAAATATAAGTCGTCCATTTGATTATAACACTTCAACCTCATGCATCGTCTTATTAAATGGGTACTAAGTAAAGCCAAACATTAAAAAATCATGAATTTAAAATTCGTTTCCGGTTGCCAATGAAACATTTTAATGCACTTTCCGACAAAGGTCGATCATAAATAAGTATTATAAATATATATATATATATTATCAACATTGAAATCGCAGTCCATCCCCGACACGTAAGATCAGTTTCGGTTAAATCATAAATTGCCACACGATTCAAGAACGAAAACCTATTAGGCAAAATCCAAAATTGTACTCGTATAATAAAGATACTGATATAGAAAACGTAAATACTTTGTTTTAAATTATTATATTCAAAAACGAAATAAGTTTTTTGGAGAACAAAAATACAATCAAAATAAAAGCCAAAAAGTATGCAATTGAAATATATGTAAGTTCGAACACCATTACTTTTCTGGTACATGTAAAATATCTTTTGTGTCTCTTGAACTACAAAATATTACATTATTAACTACTTAATACAAGCAGGATTCAATTTTGTTGAGCAAGAGGGCCTTTAAAATTGAATATATTTTTATTAAACTGTTTGTGTAATTAGAAAATGTGACCCAAAAAAAATCGGCAAAAGGTGTGAATAGAGGGGAGCTGGGAAATATGGCCCCAGCGATGGCAATAACTTGGCCAATTTCCATCTGAATCTGGAGCCGAAGATTTTTTTTCAAATATTTCTGGGGGAACCAGTGAGGTGAAATATGGCCCCAGCTATAGCTTGGCCATTTTTCAACCAAATCATGAGTGGAATACCTTAAATTATTTGTAGGTCAAAACAAAATATTTTTGAGATTTTTTTTTTAAATTTTTCTGGGGCATCAAACGTGAAAAGTGCATCAAAATATTCTGCATCAAAATTGAATAATTAAAACTTTTTATTATTTTAGATTAATGTTATCAAGAAACTCGCATAAAGATCCGCAAATTATATCGACACTTGCGATACACATCGTGTTATATACGCTGCTACGTAACTGCAAGCGGATATCAGCTTAGGTTCCGCCCAAACTTAGTTTTCCTCTCTTGTGGGAAATGTTGTTGGTTGTTATACCCTTGCAGAGGGTATTATAATTTTGGTCAAAAGTGTGCAACGCAGTGAAGGAGACATCTCCGACCCTATAAAGTATATATATTCTTGATCAGGATCACCTCCTGAGTCGATATGAGCATGTCCGTCTGTCCGTCTGTCTGTCTGTCTGTCTGTCTGTCTGTTTCTACGCAAACTAGTCTCTCAGTTTTAAAGCTACCGAGTTGAAACTTTGCACACATCCTTCTTTCCTTTGCAGGCAGTACATAAGTCGGAACGGCCGGGATCGGTCGACTATATCTTATAGCTGCCATATAACTGATTGATCGGAAATGCCATAACTTTGGTGTTTTTTAAGTTAGAGGGTTGGGACTTTCCACACATGTTATGTTTGACCAAAATATCTTATGTACGAAATTTCATAAGGATCGGCCGACTATATCCTATAGCTGTCATAGAACGATCGAAATTGGCATAACTTTTGTGTTTTTTAAGTTAGAAAGATGGGATTTGGTACAGATTCTATTTTGGGAAAAAAAATCTGATCTGCCAATTTTCATAAGGATCGGCCGACTATATACGATCCGCTATATATCTAATAATATAAGATGCGTGGCGCCACCTAGCGGACTGCGACTGAACTGCAAGGGTATATCAACTTCGGCTCCGCCCGAAGTTAGCTTTCCTTTCTTGTTTTTTAACCTATAAAATCTGGGATTATTTATATTGTTCAACTGGTTGTGTAGTTGCAAAACACAAAATCTAATTACTATTATTATTTTAGATATTTTCTGTAGCCAAACCTTATACAAAGCCTCCAAAAGCTTTGTTAGTGAAATTTTACGATGGCGATCTTCAAAGCTATAGTTTTAAAAATCTTATTTATTCTGACATTTTTCGATAATTCTGAGCAAACAATTTACGACTTGACAATAGAAGACGACAACATTTTCTCAGACTGCTACGAAAAGCGCCCTGAATACCTTGGCATTGATAAATTGTTCGATTTCTCAAAACTATCCTATACCATGACTGAAGAAGGAATATTGGTGGATGGTAATATGACTTTTTGGTGGAACATAGACCCGAAAGATCGGTTAGAGGTAAGTAGGAAAAAAAATGTATCTTAATTATATAATTTAACAACTTTTTCAGATTTTATGTTCAATTTCCTATTTTGATCGTGGAAATTGGCAACCAACTATTCTTAATATAAAATACAAAGATTTTTGCGCTACCATGTTCGACCCTAAACAATTTATGTACAATACTTGGGCAAAATATGTTTTAAACGCCGAGTACATAAAGAAAGTGTGCCCCTTACCTGGAGTAAGTATTTAACAAATTATTAAACTGAACGTATCTTCTAAACAATATTTTAAACCAGATAACGTTTGTAATGGAGCCTTTTACACTCAAAATGCAATTTGGTCTTGACGTATCATTTAAACCAGGACGTTACAAGATTATAATTATCGTATCGGCAATAGATGTCGACGGTAATGTTCGTGACAACAAAATTTGTACAGAGGTGAGGGGTACCTTTATAAAATAGTTTTCATATGAGATTCTCATTTTCGAAGAAAAGAATGATGATGAATCGTAAATGTTAGCAATCAAGAACTAAATGTGATTGTATAAAAATAAATATTTTAATAAACTATATAAATAAATATGTATACATTAAAAAATAACCTGAACAAAACTGTATTTTTTTTAGATTATTAAAAAATGTGAGTTGTCCATTTGAATCTAACAGTACAACCTCATTGTATCGTATTTTTAAATGGGTACTAAGTAAAGCCAAACATTAAAAAATCATGAATTTATAATTCGTTCCTGCCAATCAAACATTTTCCGTCACGTAAGATCAGTTTTGGTTTTATCACAAATTGACACAAGATCCAAGAACGAAAGCATGTTTTGTCAAACCTTAAATGTTCTCGTATCATAAAAATAATGATATAGAAAAATTAAACACTTCGTTTTAAATTATTATTTCAAAATAAGTATTTACGGATTTAGTTAAACCAAAAATGTATAAAAAAACCCGAAAGGTATTCCCTTAATATTTTTAAGCCAATGTCAAACCTTTTATGTAGAAAGCTACAAAAGGAGTAGGAATTATAAAATATTACTTTTTCATCATTTACAAAAACTTACTAAACGCAAAATCCACTTAAATTTAAAAAAAACTCATCATTTTATTTAAAAAACTTGTTCCGTGATATAAAATATGCGTCGCAAGTAGCATCGACTTTTTTGCAATGGTTTTGGTTGTTTTTTTTAATAAGCTGTATTATCATGATGTGATAAATATTGCTGTTTATTGCTTAATGGCTTGTTTAGTTTAAAAACACCAAGTCTAATTACTATTATTATGGTAGACATTTTGTGTAGCCATCCCATATAAAATCTCTTTCTCGACCAAAGCGCCCTTCAAATCAAATTTTACGATGGTGATTGCCAAATCTTCAGTTTTAAAAATCTTATTCATTCTTCAATTTGTGAATAATTCTGTGCAAACAATTTATGATTTGACATTAGAAGAGGAACGGATTTTCTCAGATTGTCCAGAAAAGCTCCAAGAGTACGATGTCATCGATAACATGTTCGATTTCTCAAAAATGTCCTTTACCATGACTGAAGAAGGAGTTATTCTGGAAGGTAATTTAACTTTTCAATGGGATATAGACCCGAAAGATCGAATAGAGGTAAAGGGGAAAATAATTAATAATTAATTATGTGATTTCGCTATTGAATTTTAATTTTTAGGCTTCATGCTCAGTTTCTTATTTTGATAGAGGAAATTGGCAACCAACAGTTCTTAATATCAAATACAAGGATTTTTGCGTCGCGATGTTCGACCCCAAACAATTTTGGTACAAATTATGGACAAAAAATATTGTTAACGCCGAGTATGTAACGAAAGTGTGCCCCTTATCTGGAGTAAGTATTAAAGATACTGTTAATATGAACGTACCATCTAAACAATTTTTTTTAACCAGACTGTGCTAATATTGGAGCCATACACTCTGAAAATGCAATTTGGTATTGACGTACCATTAAAACCGGGGCGTTATAAGATTATAATGATCCTATCTGCAATAGATATTAACGGTAAAGCTCGTCGTAAAAGTATATGTACAGAGATCAAATTATCCTTTATCACATAATTTTCGATTTCCTTATTCGAAGACATAAATGATTTATTAAAAAATGATTTATTGATTAAAAAAACAAAATGGTTTTTATTTTATTAAAACTATGTTTATTTTCCATTTATTCTATAATGGTACACTGTTCTGCTATGAGTTTTATTTTAGATTGGTGTCAAACAGAATACAAAAGCTTTTATCGCGTTTTCGACGATTCGGGAGTCCAATGAGAAAGTCCTCAGGTACGCTTTTCAAATCAGACTCGCAAAAGTCGCTGGGATTGCGGTTTGTTGGTGGTCATCATCTATATATCTGGGTAGTGAGCTTATTGCCTACATATAAGCTGTCGAACAGAACTAGATTACCACATCGTTAACCTCTAAGTCGGGCATTCTTCTCATCAGAATTGTGCCCTGGATGTCTCATAAACTCCGAATAAATAATACGAACTAAGTATGGACTAAAATAAATTGTGGGATTTTATCTCAGCTTCCTGGGTCCGGCCTGAGCCTTTGGCAGCTCCGCAGACTTGCGGGCTCCATCTTCCTAATCCTCGTGTTCGTCCCCGAAGAGAAGAGCCTTCGGAGCCTTGTGTTGGCTTCGGAGTCACGGCTGGTGTATTGGTGGTGCTTGTGGATGCAGAGTCCTCGGATTTTATTACCACAGGCTTCTGAGTCGTAGAGGTTTTCGTGCTTGTGGAGGATGAAGAGGACGTTGACGTTGAACTGCTGCTTAAAAGCACTGATGGTGTGGTGGTGCCCACAAGTGGCAGAGCTAGTGGTTGTTCTTGGGCAACATTCTTGGCGCCGGCAATCTCTTCCTGCTCGATTTGCTCCACATGCTTGTAACCTGGTGGAAAGATGGGCTTGAAACCACTCTGCAGTTGGGGATGAAAACTGTCCATATCCGAGCTCTTCTCCGCTGTCAAAGCACTAGCCGTGAGCGACTCTTCAGCCACTTTCTTCTCCTCTGCTTCATCCAGATCGGCCTTAAACGATTTGTAGATCGATTGTCCATCGTTCTGCATCAAAATCTAAGAACAAAATATTTTTGAGATTTTTTTCAAATTTTTCTGGGGGATCCACTTCATAAACGTGAAAAGTGCATGGATGCACAATATGGCCCCAGCGATGGCTAAATCTTGGCCAATTTCTATTCGAATCTTGAGCGGAGTACCTTAAACAATTTGTAGATTGATTCTCCATCGTTCTGCATTAAAATCTAAAACCAATAGATTTTTTTCAAATTTTTCTGGGGGGTCCCCTTCTTAACGGCCCCACCGATGAGTACAGCGATTTGCAGATCGATTCTCCATTATTCTGCATCAAAATTGAATAAATAAAACTTTTTATTATTAAAGATCCGCCAAATATATCCGATATTTGCGAAACCCATTGTGTTATATACGCTGCTACGTAACTGCAAGGGGATATCAACTTAGGTTCCGCCCAAACATAGTTTTCCTGTCTTGTTGGAAATGTTTTTTGTTGTTTTTTAACCTATAAAATCTGTGATTATTTATATTGATCAATTGGTTGTACAACCTAGTTGCAAAATATCAAATCTGATTACTATTATTATTGTACATATTTTCTGTAGCCAAACCATATAAAATGCCTCCAAGCGCTTTATAAATGAAATTTTACGATGGCGATCTTCAAAGCTATAGTTTTAAAAATCTTATTTATTCTGACATTTTTCGATAATTCTGAGCAAACAATTTACGACTTGACAATAGAAGACGAAGACGTTTTCTCAGACTGCTACGAAAAGCGCCCTGAATACCTTGGCATTGATAAATTGTTCGATTTCTCAAAACTGTCCTATACCATGACTGAAGAAGGAATATCGGTGGATGGTAATGTGACTTTTTGGTGGGACATAGACCCGAAAGATCGGTTAGAGGTAAGTAGGAAAAAAAATGTATCTTAATTATGTAATTTAACAACTTTTTTCAGGCTTCATGTTCAGTTTCCTATTTTGATCGTGGAAATTGGCAACCAACTATTCTTAATATAAAATACAAAGATTTTTGCGCCACCGTGTTCGACCCTAAACAATATGCATACAATGCTTGGACAAAATATGTTATAAACGCCGAGTACATAAAGAAAGTATGCCCCTTACCTGGAGTAAGTATTTAACACACTATTAAACTGAACGTATCTTCTAAACAATATTTTAAACCAGATGACGTTTGTAATGGAGCCTTATACACTCAAAATGCAATTTGGTCTTGACGTATCATTTAAACCAGGACGTTACAAGATTATAATTATCGTATCGGCAATAGATGTCGACGGTAATGTTCGTGACAAAAAAATTTGTACAGAGCTGAGGGGTACCATTATTAAATAGTTTTCGTATGATATTCTCTTTTTCAAAGAAAATAGTTATGACGAATCGTAAATGTGATTGTATAAAAATAAATATTTTAATAATAATTGGTTTTATCAAAAATTGACATAGGATCCAAGAACGAAAGCATGTTTTGCAAAACCTTAAAAGTTGTCGTAAAATAAAAATAACGGTATACAAAAATTAAATAGTTCGTTTTAAATTATTATTTCAAAATAAGTAAATAAGGTTTTAGGTAAACCTGAATATTTTTTAGCCAATGTCAAAGCTTTTATGTAAGTCAAAAAATTAAAAATTTTTTTTTTCATGTGAAATCTTTAGTTTCTTGAGTTGTAAAATATTACTTTTTCATCAATAACAAAAACTTAATAAACGCAAAATCCACTTTAATTTAAAGGCTACTTATGGTTTTATTTAAAAAAGTTGTTGCACACTATAAAATATGCATCGCATCGACTTTTTATACCCTTGCAGAGGGTATTATAATTTTGGTCAAAAGTGTGCAATGCAGTGAAGGAGACATCTCCGACCCTATAAAGTATATATATTCTTGATCAGGATTACCTCCTGAGTCGATATGAGCATGTCCATTTTGGGCAATTTAATTTGTTCTGCCAAATTTCATAAGGATCGGCCGACTATATCCGATAGCCGCCATATAACTGAACGATCGGAAATGGCATAACCATACAGCAAGGGTATATGAACTTCGGCTCCGCCCAAAGTTAGCTTTCCTTTCTTGTTTGCAATGGTTTTGGTTTTTTTTTAATAAGCTATATTATCATGATCTGATAAATATTGCTCTATATATCTTAATGGCTTGTTTAGTTTTAAAACACCAAGTCTAATCACTATTATTATGGTAGACATTTTGTGTAGCCATCCCATATAAAATCTCTTTCTCGACCAAAGCGCCCTTCAAATCAAATTTTACGATGGTGATTGCCAAATCTTCAGTTTTAAAAATCTTATTCATTCTTCAATTTGTGAATAATTCTGTACAAACAATTTATGATTTGATATTAGAAGAGGAACGGGGGATTTTCTCGAGGATTTTCTCAGATTGTCCAGAAAAGCTCCAAGAGTACGTGTTATTGATAATTTGTTTGATTTCTCAAAAATGTCCTATACCATGACTAAAGAAGGAGTATTTCTGGAAGATAATTTATATTTTCAATGGGATATAGACCCGAAAGATCGAATAGAGGTAAAGGGGAAAATATATTATTAATTATGTGATTTAGCTATTGAATTTTAATTTTTAGGCTTCATGCTCAGTTTCTTATTTTGATAGAGGAAATTGGCAACCAACTGTTCTTAATATCAAATACAAGGATTTTTGCGTCGCGATGTTCGACCCAAAACAATTTTGGTATAAATTATGGACAAAAAATATTGTAAACGCCGAGTATGTAACGAAAATGTGCCCCTTATCTGGAGTAAGTATTAAAGATACTATTAATATGAACGTACCATCTAAACAATTTTTTTTAACCAGACTGTGCTAATATTGGAGCCATACACTCTGAAAATGCAATTTGGTATTGACGTTCCATTAAAACCGGGACGTTATAAGATTATAATTTTCCTATCGGCAGTAGATATTAACGGTGAAGCTCGTAGTAAAAATATATGTACCGAGATTAAATTATCCTTTGTCAATTAATTTTCGATTTCCTTAATCGAAGAAATAAATGATTAATCAAAAAAATGATTGACTGATTAAAAAAACAAAAAGGTTTTTATTTTATTAAAACTATGTTTATTTTCCATTTATTCTATAATGGTACACTGTTCTGCTATGAGTTTTATTTTAGATTGGTGTCAAACAGAATACAAAAGCTTTTATCGCGTTTTCGACGATTCGGGAGTCCAATGAGAAAGTCCTCAGGTACGCTTTTCAAATCAGACTCGCAAAAGTCGCTGGGATTGCGGTTTGTTGGTGGTCATCATCTATATATCTGGGTAGTGAGCTTATTGCCTACATATAAGCTGTCGAACAGAACTAGATTACCACATCGTTAACCTCTAAGTCGGGCATTTTTGTCATCAGTATTGTGCCCTGGATGTCTCATAAACTCCGAATAAATAATACGAACTAAGTATGGACTAAAATAAATTGTGGGATTTTATCTCAGCTTCAGACTCCGCGGACCCATACGGGGGACATTCCTGGGTCCGGCCTGAGCCTTTGGCAGCTCTGCAGACTTGCGGGCTCCATCTTCCTCATCCTCGTTTTCGTCTCCGAAGAGAAGAGCCGCTAGACTTGTTTCGAAGGTGGACTTCTTGCGTTGTGTTGGCTTCGGAGTCACGGCTGGTGTATTGGTGGTGCTGGTGGAGGCAGAGTCCTCGGATTTTGTTACCCCAGGCTTCTGAGTCGTAGAGGTTGTCGTGCTTGTGGAGGACGTTGACGTTGAACTGCTGCTTAAAAGCACTGGCTTTGTGGTGGTGCCCACAAGTGGCAGAGCTAGTGGTTGTTCTTGGGCAACATTCTTGGCGCCGGCAATCTCTTCCTGCTCGATTTGCTCCACATGCTTGTAACCTGGTGGATAGATGGGCTTGAAACCACCCTGTAGTTGGGGCTGAAAACTGTCCATATCCGAACTCTTCTCCGCCGTCAAAGCACTAGCCGTGACCGACTCTTCAGCCACTTTCTTCTCCTCTGCTTCATCCAAATCGGCCCTATTTATTTTATTTTTCTCGAAGATTCCCTGATCTGTGGTAGAGGGCACTATGTTCCAGTTGCTGGGCGCTGCCGGATTCACTGCAGCAGCTCCACTAGAATCCCCACCCAAGCTCACACTCGGATAGAACGGAGCCATGAAGTCCTTCTCAAAGTTTTGACCCCGCAAGTCAAAGTCGCTGCTCAGTCCTTCCTCCGTCTGGGTATCCTGACGGATCTCATTAATAACTGACGTGGCGAGGTTAATGTTAGAGAATTTCTGACCTTGATCGCGGCGGAAAACACTGGGTTCTGTGGGGGTGTAAGCTATGGCAATGGGCGTTTCTGTGCCAGTTCCCAGAGCTCCAGTGATGATTCTTGGTGCAACAAGCACTCCCGGCACAGCTCCCTGGTTATCGGGATTAAGTTCTGTAAACGATGGATCGGGCTTCTCGATGGGATATGGGAACTTTTCCTTGGGGGGCAGTTGTTGGGCCTTGTTATGCTGCTGCAGAGATTGTGGCTTCTTGTTCTTCAGGATCGGCTCTTGCGGCTGATCACGTATCACGGAAAAAGGAGTGTTTTGGTATTCAGCTGGGGCAGAAGGTGCTTCTCCCTGCATCTGACCTTTTTCTGCTCCCTTCATGGGGAAAACAACATACAGTCCACTGGGGTCCAATTTCGGTTGGCTTAGCTTGGAGGCTTCTGCTTCTTGGGGATCGTTTTCAGCCGTAACTTGGATCTCTCCAGCTCCGGATTCATCACCAGGCAGGCTAACGGCCTTTTTCTGCGACTGCAGCATCTGCAGGGTTACCACTGGCTCCAGTTTGGTGTCTTCAACGCCCGTACGATCTTTGGCTGGGGTCACAGGCTGTGGCGGATCGTTAATCACCAGATCCTCTTCCTCGAAATCTGCCGCAGATTCGGGATCGATTGTTTTGTAAGGTTCCGCTGTAGCCGATGGAGCATGTCGCTCGGCAAGGTAGCCATCGACAGATCTCAATGGTCCAGGACCATGGGGTCGCCTTGGGTACATGTGATCGGGATGGTAAGGCATGTTTTGGCCTCCGTAAGGGGGCAGTCTGTAAACTCTTCTGTTAACTTCACCTCCTGGACCAGGTCCTACCGGGTACTCCGAAATGCGATTCATGGGGTAGCGTTTGTGCAGCATCTGTTGCTGTGGCAATGGCTGGCGACGATGTGCGAACTGCGGAGGAACAGATGGATTGTACGGACGCTGTTGCTGCTGGGGCAGACGAATATTTCCCGGTTCCTGCTTCAATGCAGGTGGATGACCGCTAGAGATCTTTGCATTTGGTCGAAACTGTGGCAGTATGTTTGGCAGGTTACTCGGACGCGGTCCTGTCTGCGGCTTACGGTTGAACTCATTATGGAATGGAGGAGGCGGGCCGGGCGGTCGCTTTCCAGGCGTTGGAGGAGCATGTGGTCCTGGCAAGGTGGTGGGGTATCGTGGGGGTGGCTCCATATTTTGCGACGGTAGCTCGCTATGACCCGGCTGCTGAGCAGGGAATTTCTAGGGATTAAGAATGATCTATAATAAAATAAATTTCTAGCGATTTCATTTAAAAAAAAACTCACCAATACTGGTTTTTGCTGGTTGAGATTTACTACCTCGTGCTGCTGGATCTGCACATTGGCACCACCTGGTGGCACTTCGTCCTGAATTTTGGGGAAAACCACGGGATTCGAGTTCTGAATCTGCTGCAAGCTGAGAGGTTGAGCGTGTCCATTAATGTGTGGTCCTGCTGGTGGGCCTGGCATTACCGCCGAGGAGGAAAGCTCCACTGACTCCTCACCCTGGGCCGGGAATCGTATATTGGTGGACACGAGGAGTTCCTTGGTTTCATCGCCACGAGAGTCTGCTGGAGGAGTTGGAGGCGTTTGTAGAGGCGTGGAAGATTGAGGGTAAGTCGGAAGGGTCTGTTCCTTCACAGGCTTAACTTGTGGTTTCTTGGATGGTCGCTTGTTAGAACCAATTAGCGGCAATTGCTGATACGGACTGGGAGCTTCTGGTGGTGGTTCCTGGTAGGAAGGCGTCGCTGCAGTGGGCACATTTCCGTTTTGATGGAAATTGGAGTTCTGCTGCACATTTGGCATCTGCTGGTAGCTTGTAGGTGGTGCTGATTCCTTTGCCGGTCGCTTGATGTTGCCAATGTCCTCGTTAATCACTTGACCATACTGCACTCCGGGCGTATCCTTGGCAAAAAGTGGCTCCTTTTCAACACTCGGGTGTCCCACGCTCACCTGCTGCACTTGGCTGCCCAGGACAAACGATGCCGACTGCTGACCGGGTGAGATGACCACGTTATTTATTTGACCTGGCACCGGTCGGTACTGCATCATATTTGGTTGTTGCACCTGGTAGGACACGTATTCGTTGCTGTAGTTCTCCTGGCTGCCGGAGATCACCTTCTGATCGCTGGGAATTGGCCGCTGTTGCGGGGATCCTTGACCTCCTGGATGTTGCATGGCGAAGGGCGATGGTTTAGATGGAGCGATGGGTTCAATAAGGTTTCCCTGTGCGTCAAAACCTTGATTCTGCTGATAATTGTGGGCCACATTGGACTCTTCTTCTGCCAGACTGTTGAAAATATCGCTAAGAGTCATGGGTTGCTTGGACGGGGCTGGAATCTGAGGCTGATTAGGTGCCTGCGGTTGCAGTTGCTGATGCTGCAGTTGCTGTTGGTGTTGCTGTTGCAAATACTGTTGCTGATGTTGTAGTTGCTGTTGCTCCATCAAATGCTGCTGCTGTTGTTGCTTTTCGAGTTGTTGCTGATAGGGGTGTTTCTGCTTTTGCTGTTGCTGCTTTTCCAATTCCAACTGATATTGCTGCTGCTGATATTGCTCCTGATATTGCTGCTGTTGCTGAGTGTGCTGCTGCTTCTCCATCTGTTGATGCTGCTGCTCTTCGGCCTGCGTGTTCTTCTGCCCCAGTGTATGATACACATCCGCTGGATCCAAATTGGGAATACCAGTTCCGGGAATTGGACTGAAGGCAGGTGGAGGTGTCGGACCTTCGGTGAAAACCACAGGTGGACTAGTGCTCGAGGTGGTAAACATCTTAGTGGTGGTAGCTGGCTCTGTGGGGAAGATCGGCGCCTGGGGCGTGGCATGATGGGTGGTCAAGGACACGTCATTGCTGCTGGGAGTTGGTCTTGGAGACGATTTTACTGGACGGTGATCTTCCTGAACAAATGGAGGCCTACTGGGCACTGTCGGTGAGTACTTCTTGGTGGGCACAAACTTCTTACGGGTGGTGCTTGTACGCGGTGGTTGGGGCGTTGTAGAAACGTTTATCGGAATTGGTCTGCGCGAAGTAGTAGTATATTTGGCAGCCGGACTGGTGGCCACCGTTGTTGTTGTGGTAGTAGGGCTTGGTCTCCTTGGTGGCAAAGTTCCTCTAGTGGTAGTTGCAGCGGCAGTAGTTGTAGTTGTCGTGGTAGAAGTGGTGCTAGTAGTGCTGCTACTTGGATAATAAGCACCAGCGGTAGGTGTCACAGCAGTAAGTTTTGTAGTTGGGACCGTAAAATAGTTTGAGCTGTGATAGCTGGGCGGAGGCGGGGTGACTGGAGCCACAACCGAGGTAGGCTTCTTGTTTGTGATATAGTTCTTATTACTGCCCTGATACTTAAGATTGGCATACGAGCTGGAAACCAGTGGGTAGACAAACTTTGACGAGGAGTATTTAACAGGCAGGTTCAGAAAATCGTGTATATTTGGCGAACTGGCCCCACTCAGCACGACCTTCTCGTCTGGGTCCACTACTTCATTGACCTCAGGCTGAATTCCCGCTGGTTTTTTGGCGCTAAAGTCCAGCTGTCCTGATATGGGATCCTGTCGAGCATAGTACGGCTTTCCCTCGTTGAAAATCTGATTGGGCAGCACATAACTGGTGGAGATTACGTCTTCCTCGCCGGACACATCGGCGTTTCTGGCCTCCAGAGGCAGCAGGGCGGAGGGAGTCTCTGTGGTCGATTCTCCACTCACCTTGGCTGTCACACTCAGCAGGGCCACCATCAGCACCAAACCGATGCTGTAGCTGCCTCTCATTTTGATCCTCTGCAACGAGAAAAGAGAAAGAGACTCTTTAATTTGAATCATCGATTGACTAGACCTTCCGCCCAAACAGAAACCACTCTTGTTTTCAAAATCTCCACAAGGCCGCTGTCACTTCAAAAGCTTTGACAACGAACCGCTTCCACATTTATGGTGCGAAAATTGCAGCCAGTTGCTGACCGAGATTGCTGATGTTTTCTGCCTCGTATTCGAATCCCGACAGCAACAGAAAAATCAACAGCAGCAGCAGCCACTGCAATTTGTCAGCGAACCGAGCACCGTAGGTTGGTTTAATTGAGACATGACCGTGTCTGCTTCTGGGCGAGAAGTGTTTTGGCCAAAACAAAGAGCCAGTACTATTCGAATGTCGAGTGTGAATTGCGCCTGCGAATTACTGAACGAGATCGCTTTGATTTTCATAAAAAGCAGCTGCTGCAGCATCAGTTTAAGTTGCGGCCAGCAAGCAAATAAAAGGAAAAAGTGAAATTTTACCAAATGTGAGCAGCCAGTTTTTGCACCGAGTGGAAAACCCGTCTGGGAGTTGCTGCTCGTTGTGGTTGCCCATTGTGGTGGTTATGTCAAACAAGCCAAATGCCAACCGACAACCTAGCCTAACCAACAATCTTGGTGGCTATTGTCTAATGCTTTTCAATATTCTGCCGCCACAAAGAAATCCAAGTTCGAGTGGGCCCACTGTGCTTTCGATTTGAAGTGATTCGATTTGATTCGGTTTGGCCCGGTCTTCTGCCGTGACAGAAATTCACTTTCAAAAACCCAATTCAACTTTCATTCAATCAAAATACATCGATAGTGTCACCCAGCCAAAATACCCAACGCTAATTATGACTGACTCACCAGCATCGGTAGAAAAAGCAACATCAATGTCAAAAACTCTGCTCCAAAGTCAAGGAGCGAGCTAATCGCAGCGGCCCGTCAATCAAGCGGCCAGTAGAAATTTATTCAAAGAGCTGGGGCTGGAGGTATCTGAATCGTTTTGGCCAACATGGTTCGTATACGAGCCTCAAGAATCTCAAATGAAAGTGCAATTGCGGCAATTGCCGTGGCTGGTTATTATTATGGTCTAGATTTCCTCTCGATTGCATGCTGCATGTGGCACGAGCAACCGAAACAATTGCGACTTTTATTTGCGGCTCGTTTTGTTACCAACTTTCATTCGAATTGTCAATGAATCGGCCACAGTGCCTTTAAATATTCTTGAAAGCCAGACAAAATGTTATGCAAATGCCTGGCTCAATTTGGCAAGCAATTCATAAGGCCAACTAGAACCTGTATCAGCAGACTGGCTAACTGGGTAATTGGGTCACAATTTAGGAACTTGTTTACTTTTTCCATCATTTTTTAATGTCCACGTCTTACACAGACAAATACACAACTCGCCTGACAACACGTTCGCTTTTATCAGTATGCTAATAAAAAATATCAACCTGCCAGAAGAGAAGCCGAAGAAGAATCTTTGACAGTGGTAGCTGTTAAAGAATCTACTCCGCAGCGTCCTGATTGCAGATGCCCGCATGGCAAATAAAAACCTGTCATTCGTTTCGTCGATCGTTTAATAGCACGCGCTGGCCTCTATGTGTGCGGCAAACGAAAGACTTTAGACACAAACTTCTTGTCTTGTCTTGTTGACAAGCCGTTGAAAACGTGAACGTGCTTTTCATTGCACATCGCAGCCATTCCATGCAGATCTGATTAGCCATGGTTGATTGCCACTTTCCATTATGAATGTCGCCAAAGGAATTTCTGGGCGGCCACCGCCACCACCATAGCCATCATAGCCCCCGGCGAAGGCAGCATTTTCATTTTCATAATTTACGCATCTGGGTCACTGTGCTAATTGTTTGTAATTATTATTCAATATATGTATGAGGCGCGGCTTTCTTGTCGTGTAGAAAGTGCTAATTTAATTAAATTTAAATACAAAAACGAGTTATAGTCTGTTGGCTTGGTGTCCAACATCCAAGATATTCAGAGGTTCATTGAACCGCTTCGACAACTTCGTCTGACCCAGTTCCTTTCAAAGGAAGTCTCTGGAGGATTATTGTTTTATCACTTCCTTGTCACCTTTTACTTTCACATTACACAATTGGCCGTGGTCTCCGATTAACTCATTTCGCCCGCAGTTCCCACAATTATAATGGCAAAGCTCATAAACACCATAACTTTCCTCAATCCCGCCCGCTGCGAGGTGTCACTCTTAAAAGAAAAGAAGACACCCCGAAAAAGTCGCACGTCTATTACGAACCTCAGCAATTAGGTGTAATTTTTAATGGCACAGAAATAGTAGCAATCAAAAGCGTGGTAAACATAATTACAACTACAAAACGAAACACATAATAACGAAAATACTTAATTCCCCCCTGCAGCCATTGTTGACAAAGAGCGGTAGTATAGCCAGCAGCAGGGTCATTAGACAAAGTTCGGAGTCGAGACCACTAGACTGGGCTCTAAACTGTCTCTAGCAAGCTGATTTACCAGGGCGAAGATCGGCGAGGGGTCCAGCGCTTTCCTACGTTCCTTATATTTCTTTCAATGGCGCGGCCAGCAGCCGCAGCAGCTGCAACTTTCACTTTTGGCAGCCAAAAATTTCTCGCTCAGCTTCTGAGTGGTGCTGCGCGATGTGGTGCGGCGCCAGAGAGAATTATTTATGGCTTAACGAATTTATGTCTCAACTTTAACCGCAAGCGAAAGAAACGCACAAGCGGCAAAGTAGCCAAACCAGAACGGTAGGACGCAAAATAAAAATAATTAAATTCAGTGAAATTTTTGGTTGTATGTGAGGCAACTTGTAGTAATCCACAAATACCTTCTTGCAGTCGCTGTCGAAGACTTGCCCGCCGACCGGCGGTCTGGCTCACGTTTTTTGTTTATTTCTTCTGTGAATCAGCCAGGCCGGACCAAGCCAAGATACCAGACCCCAACCAGGGTACAAAAACTGAAAACCAACAACGGCAGCCGCGAGAGAAGCGGGCAGAAACAGAAACCCGTGTACGTAGCTGACCCCGTTAACGATCATTGGACAAACAGTCAATGGCGAGTACGATGGAATGTGGACGAAGGCTGGTCTTCGTTGAGGAAACCCTATGTTTTTGGCATCCCACTCTCGCCAAGATATTTAAATGCAACAAATAAATTTTCATATTTCTTTAGGATTAGCGTTTTCTTTCATGAGGGGTATTATCTATTTAATTTACATTTTTTAAATTTTGTTTTAAAAATCATTCATAAATTTACTTCCATTTGGATGACCCTAGGCGTTTTATTCCATGGTCAGCTTGGAATTAGTCATTCGAATTAATTTGCATTTCTTTCTGGCGAAAAACGAAAATGCGAGACAAAATTTCACTTTTTAAGGTGCGTAATCGCTCTTGGCCACACACTCACTCACAAATCCGTGGTGTTGATCTCCGAGGCATGGTATTTGCTAAAAGTGCCAAGTGCACACACCTTGGCTATAGCCCCGTGAGTCATTTGAGTGGTGCAATCTCGAGTGATTTCGAGCGAATTCCCAAAACACCCATGGCTAAGGAAATCCGTGAGCCATGGCTCAAATCGGATTTCCGCTCTCTCGCCGTCCAAGAAAGAAAGTGACGCCCACATGCTAAATGGTGATTAGCATATAGAAATGCATAACCCCATTGGCCAAATCAGGCGGAATTCTTTTGCCCAGAAAATAAACAAAATAAAAACGAATAACGACGAATAACTAAAAACTGAAAATCAATAAACCAAAATAGCCAACGACCGCGTCTATGAATTGGCAACGAAAGTCAAGGCAACGTGCCTGAAATCTTAATTATAATACGCATTCGCAGGTTCTTCAAAGAGAAATGGTGAAATTTGAGCTTGCCTCCGCGCCAGAGTGTGAAGTTCATGCCGAGAGCACTTCAAATGCCACACACACAATCTCGAAAGCTTGAATTTGTTGCTATTATATTGGATTTAATGAAGTCGACGCCAGACGAAATTTACAACAACTTATGGCACCGCACGAGGAAATTATGCGCAGCACACATGAGCAAACGATATAAATTTTACAATGGAAATGCTATTATTAAATTACTGTCCGAACAATCAAATGGAAACTGCTGCGCTGCTCAAGTGCTGATTTAAAGAAAAAGCGTACATAAAAGCACACCAGCGTTGAGTGACAGCCATGGCGATGGAGCTAAACGCGGCTAAACTGCAGGTGCATAGAAATTTAAAAATTTCATTTTAAAATATTATAATTTGCAGTTGGGGATAAATGAATAATTTAAAAATGTTTCCAATATGATTCTCCGAGTGTAGCAGCACGAGTAGTAGGCACAAATAAAAAGGAAAGTGCTGAGGATAGCTGGCTTAAGAGACAAATTCAGTGAGCTGAGATAGCACAGATAACCGAGTGATGATTGACTATGTTCGGGGCTGCATGTAGCCCATTTGCAGAGCAGAATCACCTCACGTCTCCGGCCTGGGAAGCCAATAAATCTTTCAAGGCTGTCAGTACGTTTTTGGTGGTAGAGTGTGACTTCCTCGGCAAGGAAGAAAACGCCATATTCGGTCAGATCTTGAACGTGGGGAACGCTCATAGGTAATTCGGTTTAGGCCTGCTGCCTCTTCCAGCTCTTTTATGGTCACTTGGCTTTTTGGCTCAGTCGGCTGGTTAATGGAATAGCAATCGCAATATAAATTGCTATTGCAACTGCGCCCGCGCGTGCCATCAAGTAAATGGGTTGGCTCCAAGTTCTGTTTCTCTTTCTGATTCCGATTCCGCTTATAGCCAAGAATATAGTACGATTCTGGTCTGCCGGTCGGTTTGCCAATTTAGGCCGCTGCCGATGACTATAAATCAGGCGGATGACTCCTTTTGGGAACGCTGCTCCGACCTTTTGTGAAAGTAATAAATTAACTAACGGTTGCCCGCCAATTGATCTCGTTATCTCTTCGTCTGTGTATTGAATAATCCGCCGCGGGAGCCCAGTGCATAATAACTAAGATCGCGGCCAACACGCAACCAATTGCGGATCTCATGCAAAGTGTGAATTCATTACCAGAATTTCATTTACAGTACTTTACATAACGCCAATGATGGTCAATGAACCTAGCAAACTTTTGGGTAGCGAAATGCGGAATTTCGGAGACATTTTAGCGTCAATTACCATATGGGTCAAGCGAATTTGATGGCTTGAAAGTAGATCAGCCAGATGCGGGCAAAAACAAAAAGCATTTCTTGTGACCATCAGTTGCTTATTACACATAATTGTTCTACAGAAAGCTGAGCAAGTTTTCAAGTTTTTGCGTCAAGTGCCATTTTTCAGATGTGCAAGGGTCGGCGACAGCAAAAAAAAAGTAAGTCGCAGCGAGTGAGGAAGCCTCGAACAAAAGACTTAGGGCACAAACTCGAGTGGGTTGTTGGGCTTGCCCTGATTTCCAGCCAGTGACCAGCAGCTGCAGTAGTCGGGCCCTTTTTCTTCGTTTTTGTCGGGTTCAGCATGCTAATTAGCTGCAACCGTAATGGCCGACATGCATTCCTAACCGCTTAACCCACAAACCTTTTCCGTGAAACGGTTGATATCCTTGTTCAAATATTTCACCAATAAACTGCTTTTTTTCAATTAATTTGTTTAAATAATAAAGTTCACAGAGCCACAAGAACACACACGGAGAGAAAGGTACTGAGAATACCCACAAATTACCGTTTTTGCGATTTCCGTTGCCGATGCCGTACGAAATTCGATTCAATTTTCCAAACACGTCTCGCACTTTTCTTTTCTCTCAGGTTCAATAATGGTTTTCAGCCTACAGCATTTGCATTTCTCTCGCGGAAGAATTCTCCAAAGAAGCTCACGACGTCGCGTCCGTCGCCTTCAACGGCCTGGCACTGAATGAAGTTGCTCGGCGACAAAAGAAATTTTTATTAAAAAGAAAGCATAGCCAGCTACACCAGCAGCAGCAGCCGCCGAAGAAACGGGTATCAGCGGTTGGAAACGGTTAACAGAGCCGCCGGTAACTGCCAAAAGGTGGTGGAAATTCAAAAAGCTACCAAGCCAAGCTACTGCAGTGGAACTTTTTAATTGTCGAATGCAATCCGGACATTTATGAGCCGCTTCCGAATTATCTATGCTGTGAGCATTATAAAACAGATAACGGCTTGAAACGGTATGCCTAAATCTAATTTTAACCAAAATACACTGAAATATCTGCTAATCCAAAACAATCAAATAGGCAGAACTCTTGGTCGCCATAGAAAATGATTGAGGTCTCGAATGAAAGCTGACCAAGCCAAGAAATTAAGTCGAAAGAAAACGCTTTTTATTTTAAAAATCGCTCAATTAAGCCCTAATATCTTATAAAAAATCAAACTTAATGCCAAAAAAGCAGGTGCCTAATGACTTTAAGCACATACTTAACTTGCTAATGTTACGTGCAGTTGAGGAGAGAAGACGCTGCCGAACCGGCCAAAAGAAATATTTTGGTGGCTCAGAAGAAACGCCACCAAACTTCCAAGCAGCCAGCAGTGAAAGCGGAAGCACTTATTATTCTCTCTATTTTGCACCACAGAAAAAAGCCATGGACAAAACGATGGAACGACAACAGCAATCAAAGCAATACTTGTAATTACTTCATTCACCAAACGCAACCGGAATCGGATCAGGGCCACAAAGTTTTTAAGCGGTGGCGAATAAAAATTGGGCATTAAATAAGCGGTGGAAAGCTGGTGTCTTTTGCTTATAGACTAAACAACTCCTGGCCAATGTTTACTCGTCCGATTTTGCTGATTATTATGTAACGAAATTATAATATCAGCTCTAAATGGTTAAGGTAAATTGATTCGAATTTGAAAGGGGTTTCGGTTCATAAACAATGAATGCAATCTGTCATTAAAAACTGCTGACGGATCTCGAATTGTTTTACAATTTGTTATCCACATGGCTTAAAATAGACATCCCTAAGTTCCAAATATACTACTGTAATTCTGCCATTTATCATTCCTACGAAGTTATCTAATATTGAATTGCATTTATTACATTACTCATCAACGTATTCAAAACAGAACACACTATAGGCCTTAATAAATAAATAAATTTATTCTTCGCTCAACTTTAGGTAGAAACTAAATCCAGCTTATAATCCAAATTTGAATACGATCCGTTTGATTTGTTTGTTTGCTGCTGGGCAGCAACCAGTCACTAGAGTTCGGTCTCTCATCAAATTAGCCGGTGTATGTAGGATCTTATCGTGCCTGGTTAAAAGGGTTGTCGGGGGATTTGTTCCACTCCTTCATAAGGAGTTGCTTCCATTGTGACATGCGGAGCGAAGGGTTCTCGGCCTTAATGCGGGGTAGATTGTTAGCTTCGAAAGTCTTGTAGGCGGCACGCATTCTCTTCTCCGGATGCTTATCCTCTTCGTCATTTACACTGTTTGAATGAAAATAATACGTATATATGATTGAAAAATGGTACAGAAGAGGAACACTCACCTGAGCACCACCAAAGCCTGGTCAATGTTTGTGGCCACATCGGTATCGGCCAGGGAGCGGTTGAGGTTCTCCTCAACGACTGGGTTTTGGACCACTACTCGAGTCGCCGCCGGCTTGTTAGCTTCGTTGATGGCGTCGATTACACGTTGCTTCTTTTCCATTTCCTCGAGGATCGCCTGGCGGTTTATCTTAGCCAGTGGCTGCTTGCGCTGGGTGTTGATGGAACTCATTTCCTGGTCAAGCAAAGCTTTGGACTCAGCCTTCCGTCTGACAGCTTCCACCCGCTTGCGTTCCTCGTCGTCTTTTCGCTGTTGCTTCTTGGCTAAGTTCTTGTCATCGTCTTTCCACAGTCGGTCCTCCGCCTCCCGGGCCTTCTTTTCCTGTGTCGCTTTCTTTGTAGCCTCCTTTCGCTCTCGCGCCTCCGCGGCCTTTGAGTTGATTCCCATTTTCTTCGGCATGATGTCTTAAAATTGAATGATTTTTCAATAACAAACTTAATTTGGTTCTGCAAGGAGCAATGAAAAGTAATGTGATATGCGCATATGTTAGAATAAAGGACATTTCCGTACCTCTTTTTAAAATGGAAGCAAATATTATTTTTCGAGGGTCACTGCAGATATATTCTTAAATTCGTCAAAAATCAAGGAACAGGCCAAACCCTGGCATGTTGTCTAAAACCTTTTTATTTTTATTATTGTACATCTGATTCTTGAACGGAACTAATTCCGGAACTAAACAAATTCCAGTTCCATCTTCGATAACTAGTTATCGATTATTTTATACAAATACTAAATGCATTTAATACTAGCTGATACAACGTCATCCCTGGCAACCTATTTATTGTTTACAAATTAACAAATATTTAAAAGTACATAAATATCGTTAAATGGATATTCTTAAGGCAGAAATTGCTCGCAAGCGAAAGCTTCTCGAGCAGAAGCAGCTGGTGGACGACAAAAAAAAGTTTTTTAGGCGCGGCGATCTCAACGCTAAGGACACAGAAGAAGTGATGCAAAAAGTGGGCTACAAGAAGCAGGAATCCGTGGAGGCGAAGGGCCAAACAAGCGAGGGCGCCTACAGCTTTGTATCCGATGGTCAAAACATACTGCCCCGCACGGAAGTTATTCGCCGACTCAGGGAACGGGGCGAACCCATTCTTATATTCGGAGAAACAGAGCCAGAAGCCTTCGAGAGGCTGCGCCAGTGCGAAATCTCGCAGCCAGAAGCAAACAGAGGGTTCAGAAACGACTTCCAGGAGGCCATGGAACAGGTCGATGCAGCCTATCTGCAGGAGATGTTCGCCAATACGCCAACCGCAAAAGAGGATAAAAAGTTGGATTTTTCAGAGTTGGATGAGACCGTTTCGTGGGAAAGCATCCAGACAATGGCTCAAAAAATGGGACGCAACAAGGACTACGACATGGATGTGATCATTACACTTCTGACATTTTTGCTAAAGCTATGGAACGACCAAATAGCCAACTACAGCAAACACGAAAAAATGTCCACCAAAGTGAAAATGACGCGCGTCATTTACACGCAGACGAAGGAGTATGTAAAGCCACTCTTCCGCAAGCTGAAGCACCACACCCTGCCCGAGGACATCCTGGATAGCCTGCGGGATATCTGCAAACACTTACTCAACCGTAACTACATCTCGGCAAGTGATGCTTATCTGGAGATGGCGATAGGCAACGCTCCGTGGCCCATTGGTGTCACCATGGTGGGTATTCACGCTCGTACGGGCCGTGAAAAGATCTTCTCCAAAAACGTGGCCCATGTCATGAACGACGAGACGCAGCGCAAATATATCCAAGGCCTCAAGCGACTGATGACCAAATGTCAAGAGTACTTTCCAACGGATCCCTCCAAGTGCGTGGAATATGTCAGCAAGAAAGAACGCGAATAGACTCGATTTGTAAATTATTCGTAATTTAATATCAACACCGTATTTGTAATACCAGAGAGCAAAGGTTGGGTATCAGACACAAAACATAGACCTATTTCTTTCCTAGCTCAGCCGACCGCTGCGAGGATTTTTCCACTGCGTTTATCAGCGTGGCCCTGAAATTAAAAAATGTTTATGTTACTTATAGATTTTAAACATAAATCTTTTGTAAATAAATCCGTTAATTTAGAAAAAACATACCTTAGATTTCCCTTTTCCAGCTCGTGTACTCCCACTATGGTGGCTCCGCCAGGAGAGCAAACTTCGTCCCGTAGCACCGCCGGATGCTTCCCAGTGAGCAGGACAGTTTTGGCTGCTCCCAGCAATGTTTGGGCGGCGAACTGGATGGCCATTTGACGCGGTACGCCCTGCTTGACTCCTCCATCTGCCAGAGCTTCAATTATAGTATAAACAAAGGCAGGACCACAACCTGCCACTCCAGTGCAGGCGTCAATCATCGACTCTGGCACCTGCTGGGCCAGTCCAAGAGCGTTAAGCATGAGGTGTACCTTCTCCAGGTCATGGTGTGTCACCCGCGAGTTTCCTGTATAAACTGTGCAGCCTTCGCCCACTTGCATGGATGTGTTCGGCATGGTGCGGATTATTTTCAAACCAGAGTTATCCATGAAGTCAAACTTCTCTTCCAGAGTTTGAAGACTCGTACCGGCTAAGACGGACACAATAAGCTTATTGGCGTCCTTGGCCGAGGGAACATGCTTGCATTTGAGCTGAGTGGTACATGGACCGAGCATATGCGGCTTCACACAAATAAAGACAATGTCTGTGTGTTCCAAAACTTCGCAATTATCGTCGGTAGTGGTGGCTCCTAGCTCCCGCCAGCGCTGAAGATTCTCGATGTGAGGTCCAGATGCAAGCACTTGGCTTGGCTTAACAATCCCACAACGTACGAGTCCAGATCCGATGGCAAAAGCCATGTTTCCGCCTCCGATAAAGCCGATGCGTTCGTCCAGCTTGGCCATATTTTAAATATTAAAGTTTTTTTGGGAAGGGGACCTTTCTTAATCGGTTCTTAACTGTACTTTAAGCAATCTATTGATTGTTAGATAACTTGGAATCCACGAGTACCAATTGTATAGTCAATAATTGCGTGAAGCTGGATTTTTATCGCTCTTCTAATCAATAACAGCTGTCAACTGCATGGGCGTTACAGAAAACACTTCGGATCTTTAAGGGGGGTGAAATATGCTTAAAAATAAAATTCCTTTTCATTATCAATACATTTTTATCGAATTAAGAAAACCTTTTTAAAAGTATTCCATATTCCATAGTAAAGTTCCATATAAAAAAGAATAGAATTTAATAGAATCACTGTGGCGTTTTAACAATAAACTTTTAGAAGCATTCAAAGCCCCTCGGGTAAATAAAATATTTAACAAAATGGTTCACCCAATTTTTTATATTTAAAATTTTAAATAAATTAAGCTTTAGGTCCCACGCACCGTCCCTGAATTTATATGTGGCCGTATGTTTTGTTTCGAACTCGAAAAAATACCAAATATGCTTAGACCTTCTTGTAACTTGAATTTATTTGTTATGAATTCTTCCACTGGCTGATGTCTCCCAAAGATTGGGCAATTATATTTGTTTCCATCGTCTTTTTACTGCAAAAGGATGCGGCGTCACCTGCAGTGGAACATTAAACAGGTGGGTTTGTTCATCATTCTGGAAATCCCCTCATAAAATTAATGTATATTGAAGTTAACGGCCAGCTATGCTGAGGGACAGCTTTCGCCGCGCCGGTTGACAGAACTGGCTCTGGAGGATGCTAAGAATCTAAAAACCCTGAATGCTTTTGTGCGTCTGACACCAGAGAAGGCGCTCCAGGCGGCTGAGGACTCTCTGAAGCGGTATCAAAACAAGAAACCCAAAGGCACCCTAGACGGAGTAACGATTGCTATTAAGGATAACTTTTGCACCGAGGGCATCCCAACTACCTGCGCTTCTAAGTAAACAACAAAATCATAACATAAAAGATCATAAAATCTAGTCCTTTCGTTTCTAGAATGCTGCAGGATTTTGTGCCTCCGTATGATGCAACAGTGTGTTCTCGTCTGAAAAAAGCCGGAGCAGTGCTCCTGGGAAAAACCAACATGGATCAGTTTGCCATGGGCGCCGGCACTGTGGATTCCTTGTACGGTCCCACAAAAAATATCTGGAGCGAGGAGCTGGACGGAGACCGTTGGCGCATCGCGGGCGGCAGCTCAGGGGGATCTGCCTCAGCTGTGGCCGCTGGCATCTGTTATGCGTGAGTATATCCGAAAGGTTGTTTACGTTTTCCGTCCTAACCTCAAATGCGGCCAGGAGGAAAATTCGTATATTTGCTTAAAAATGCGCACTAACGTATGCTTAGAAGAATTGTTCCACTCGGAGGCTTGCAGTTTTATTAACAGAACGTTTTCACGGCACCGATACAGGCCACCAGCCGCACTCATTACATAACAGACTAAGGATAGAGCATTAAATGTTTAGATGATGATTTCCTGGTCTCCAAGATCGTCATCGGAGGGCAGCGTAATGCTAGCAGGGTCCACGTAGTCGGGGCTAACCAAATCAAGGCCGGCCTGCTCACGGCGGCGCAACTCCAGGAATCCCTCGCGCTGAGCCCAGTCGCGGAACTGCGTGTCGGGCAGGTAGGCCCAGTAGAAAGTGCCCCACACCAAACACAGTGTTACAGTGACAAAGAAGGTAGACTTGGTGGCCTTGCGATCCTCAGCCTGTTCCTTGTAGTCGAATCCGTAGCTCTGCCAGTTCTTGGGACTGGGGTTTGCAAAGTCCTCCGTCGTAACCGAAGTGGGAGCAGCAACCGTCTCGTCCTTCTTCTGGGACGTGTTAATCGCTCGAACAGCGACCGCCGGCCTGGCCACTAGGGATCGCTGCATAGCCACAGCGCGGCTGGTCAGACGGAAGAGCGCAGACATCGCTTAGGCTCAGATAAGTTCCTAATTTTCGTAAATAATCAAGTTTTTCTCTGATTACTTGACTTCTGACAGCTGCGCAGTGAGACCGTTTGGCGAGAATAGTCAGCTGGTCGCAAGTGCTGCCCATCGTAATAATTTTATAGTTGGTATTTTTTTATATTTTTTTTAAAAAACCTTAATACACCTTAATATTTTTATGCGATAATAATATAAAGCATATACAAAAAAAGTTTAAAAAATAAATACATTTTTTAGGAAAACAAATGTGTGTACATTTCGTATGTGTCCTACATTTTCCTTAAAATAAAAATATCAAAATTTTTTTTAATATTTTACAAGTTTTTATTAAATTAAAATCTTTTCTTTGTTTCATAGGGCGATCGGATCGGACACTGGTGGCTCCACCCGTAATCCAGCTTCTTACTGTGGCGTGGTAGGCTTGAAGCCCACCTATGGTCTCCTCTCCCGCCATGGTCTTATACCGTTAGTAAACTCTATGGATGTGCCCGGTATTTTCGCCCGATCTATTAGTGACTGTGTCGATGTCCTCAATACTGTGGCTGGTCCAGATACATTCGATTCGACGACTATAAGAAAACCCTATAAAAATCTTACGCTTCCAGAGATTGATCAAATTAACCTATCCACAGTGCGAATAGGGATTCCAAAAGAATATCACTGCGAAGGCCTCTCCCCCGAAGTCCTGGAAACATGGTCCAAGGTTGCGGATCTATTGGAGTGCGCCGGAGCCTCGGTGCGGCAGGTTTCTTTGCCCAACACAGCAGCCAGTATATTCGTTTATTCTATTCTGAATCAGTGCGAGGTGGCTAGCAACATGGCTCGTTACGATGGGATCGAGTACGGTCACCGGGCTTCCGACGAGCGCAGCACTGAGCAGCTCTATGCCCAATCCCGAGCTGAAGGGTTCAACGAAGTGGTCAAGACGCGCATCCTGACAGGCAATTTCTTTTTGCTGCGAAAGAACTATGACCACTATTTCGAGAAGGCCTTGCGGGTGCGGCGCCTGATTGCCGAGGACTTTTTAAAGGTTTTTGTGGCTTCTCAAGAGGACGACCGAGTGGATATCCTACTCACACCGACAACTCTTACAGACGCCCCTTTATACAAGGACTTTGCTGGCCTCACCAATAGGGACCAGTGCGCGGTTCAAGATTTTTGTACCCAACCTGCCAACATGGCTGGTATTCCTGCGGTCTCCATACCCATTCGCTTATCCCAGTCGGGTCTTCCTCTAAGTCTGCAGCTGATGAGCAATAGCCTGAACGAGCAGTTGCTTCTCACTGTAGCTCGTTGGATTGAGGCCCAGGTCGAATTTGACAGCCTGCAGCACAGACTTAACCTTCAGTCCACTTTATAAATGAAATTGCCTTCTAAAAAACAGTTTTTATATAGTAAACAATAAATAATTAAAAATAAAAAAAAGTAAATTATTAAATAAACTTTGCTGCACGAATATAGCCATCACTGCTAGCAATGTATACCATATTATTTTCCCCACAGCAAGCACTATTCACGCAGCTCCCAACATCCACTTCTCCAAGAGATCTTGGTTGTGCCGCATCAAGATCAGTCCAACCCTTGAGTTTTTTGTCGTAGCCACCAGAGTACAAGAATTTATCGTCTCCGCAAATGGCATTCACGATCCATTCATGGCAGTTCTGCAAGTGTGAGACATTAGTATTCATTCAAATTTCAATCCAAAGGACTCTACTTACCGGTAGACGCCAAATATGGGCGAATTGTTGATGTGGGAGATTGTTAACCAGTTGAAGGCCCATTCCAGATCTATCGGGGAAGGCGAGGAAGCTGCGCTTACCCTCCACGAGCGGACCGAGCAGCAGAAGCGGTGACTTTCCCGGGAGAACTGCCTTGTTGCTATACTTTCCCGATTTTCCCTCAACTACTAGGGAAACGACAACGTCTAGATCACGAACCGTATAGATGAGCTTCTGCTCGCCGGCCAACGACTTGACCTCCTCCACCAGGTTGTATTTGAAAAGCATACGGTCATTGCTCCAAGTGGTCACAACTCCCTTATCATCTCCGGTATAGAGGACGGATCCGTCGCAATACATGGCCTGGATCGCATCATCGCAGCGGAAGAGCTCTTGAACGGCTGAGTCCTCGTACGGCGGAAGCATGAAGTGCACCTGACCATCGCAACTGCTCGAGTAGATCTTTCCATGCTGGTTTACGGCCATACAGTATATGTACGTTTCATGGGCGTTCACTGTTGATATAAGTTCTAGTTCGGGAGACCAGATCTGCCAGAATTGCATGCAAAATATATCAAGTGTAAAGATGCTGCTTATTGATACCCACTCGGATTTTACCGTCAGCACCACCGGAGAACAGCTGGCCACCGAAATACGCTACGCAAGTGGCATCCCCCTCGTGCCCCTCAGTGGACGTGTGTTCGATTCGGGCGTTGTTAGCCATTTGGCGGATGGGAGTGAACTGAGGGCATCCCATCCTCACCATCGCAGTATATATGGCACGGAAGAACTCTCTGCACTGATATAAATAGACACAGTGGGCGCGAAAAGAAATCGTTCAATCTTTCTTCTTACACCAACTATCATCCTTAATAATTTTTGTCTGAATGCATTCTTTTTAAAATATTCTCAAGTTTTAGTTTATATTCCTTCCCTGGAAATCGCTTCATGATTCGGTCGTATTTATAAAGTGAACTCTTTTTCGTACATGACTTTTATTGGTTTTCAGTCTTCCACTAACGTATAAGTTTTTATATTGGATAGCGCTGTGAAAGTATTCAGTTATCGTCCCATACTTCTATATTTATTATTTTGGAAATACTATTCAAGCTTGATGGAAAGGAAAGTTTTGATCAATCTCTTACAAATATCGGTATTATATATTAAGAGATGCTGCTAATTTAGTCAATGAATAAATGATGGATTGGTTACTTTAATTATATTATACATACATAAGTCGTGTACACTTTAGATTCAAATAAGTTGTATAAATTGTTACAGTGCAACTACAAGGAATGGCTGAAGCAGACTCCTTGGTGTTTATAAATGTTGTATATATCGGCAAAATCGATCATTAATTTGTTTATGAACTGTTCAATGTGAGCGTCAATAGATTTATATAAATATTGTAATAAATAATTACGTAAAAATGTTATCATATTTTAATCATTAATCCTATTTCCCACATGTTCTTTTATATGTTCTTCATGATTCGGGGATCTATCTTGTACACGCAATTGTTAAAAAATCTAAAAATTATAATTTAACGTCTATAAGCAATTCAACGGATTGTGGGAGTCCATTCAATATCATTTAAAAAAGATTTCTACCGCAGCTCATTTAATTTATGAATAATCATTGCTTCGCATTTTATCCTTGTCGGTGTCCTGAAAAAAATGTGTTTGTGTTTAAATGTTTTCCGATATTAACAAAATAGTTCGAAATCACTTACTCTTGGCAAATCCTTCGATGTGGACAAACCCGCTCTAAAGCGTACTTCGACCTTCATTTGTTCAGTGCTGAAATCCCGATCGCGATTTTTCAATCGACTCTTGTTTGTGTTATTTTGATATTCGTTTTTCCTGTTATTGGAACCGTAGTGAGCCCCAAAGTCATTTTCTCTGTCTCTATCGAACTCCCCGGATTCTCTGTCCTTAAACTGATAATCGCTACCTTGCTTCTGGCCGTCAAAGCCGCGACGATACTCGCCGTAATTGCTCCTGTGAACTGGATTCCGGAAACCTGCTCCGCCAGCATTAAAGTGCTTTTGTGACATGCTACCACCACCTCGCCCACCTCCTTCCCGGTCTCTTTCCTTGTCATCCGTATGACGATTGAAACTGCGAATCGGGGGGGCTTGAGATTGGTTGTTACCCTCGGATACGTGCATTGGCGGACGCTTTGAGGAGACCTCCTCTTCCTGCTTTCTTTCGTAGTGGAAGAAGTCATCGAATATGGACGTTGAGTGGTTGTATGAGTGCAAGATCTGCAGCACCTCGATGCCCTTATCGTTAGGGACCTCCTGGGTGTCTCGCGAGTTCGTCACCGACTTATTGTCATTGTTCTCCAGTCGAATGTGCCGCAGTTTTCCATTGGGCACATCCTTCACGTATATCCACTTAACCTTAAACTTGCCTCTCCACTTGTCCTGTGACCAAACGCTGGACGTCGAATTGTAGTCCACGGCGGTCATCATTTGTGCCATGCCGCAAAAGTGGCCGGAGCCGTTCACCGAGAAGAACAGCATAATATTTCCGCCCTCTTTGTGCCGCTCCTTGAACGCATCGTCCAATCTCTTATTGCCGTGATCGGTTGAGCACCAAATCTCATACTTTATACTGCGGTGTATGTCATCTTCGGAATAAGATTTAATGACAAAAAATCTGCAACAAATTGAAATTAATCTTTAACTGATGCAAATTAGAGAGAATTTTGTGTCTTACCTTGATGCCGATGCTTGTTTTAAGTCCATGGCTTTTGGATTATAATTATTTTTGTCTTTTAATTCATCCAACAGGAGCTGGGGATCGACGGCTACCTCTTCGGGTGCAGCAGTGGCCTCCACCGGTCGTGTATGGTTCTCTTCTCGATGCTCGAACTTGGAAGAATTTTCCGATTCTCCACTGCGGAAGCTGGAGTAATTGCCAGATCGCTCAGAGTTTCGAGCTGGATGTGCGGGGGCCTCTGGCCTCCTGGAGTTTGGTGGCACGAAAGGACCAGCATTGTTCGTTGGACGTGGGCTTGCATAATGTGTCGGATACTGTTGCGGTCCCAGATTGCGGCGAACCGGACCCGTGGGTGAAACCTTGGCTCTACTAAAGTTATTGTTGTTGCCCAACCCCTTATTTTCATACTTTTGGAAGTTCTCCGAGTCCTTGTGCACTTTCTCTGATCGTGCCCCCAATGGAGGAGCTGTGTTTCCCGATATGGAGAAGTCAGAGCTTGGGTCTGAATATCCCAAGTCGATCGGAGAGGGGGGAGAAGGTACGGGAGGTGGCTTATTGTTCGGCAAGTCCCAAACATTAACATCTAGATTGTGCTTTCCTGGCACCATAGGCGGTGGCGGCATTCCAGGACCCTTTTTCTTATTGTTCGAAGTTGTGGACGCTGCCTGTGGACGCAATTAGATAGTATAAGATATGCAGGAATATATGGTGTCTGTTGCTTACCCTGGATGTTAGTTTAGCTGGCTGGGAGGCAATCGAAGCCCAGGTTGTCTTCTTGGGCGCAGCGACAACTTCGTGATTTTGTGCTTCATCGCAGTTTCTGTTGTCCAGTTTTAAAGACGGATGGTCGTTCTCATTACGAATTGTCTGTAAAGAAAGGATAAAGCAATGAAAATGTATTTATATTAAGTACAATTAAACTTAAAAACAAACATATGTACCTGTGTAACTGGTTTCCTGGAATTCCAAGGGTTCACTTGGTGCTCATCGCGACGTGTGTTATTGGGAATAATATGGCCATGTCTTTTATATGAGTCTGAAAAGAGAGAAATTATGTTTATATTTTTAAAATAAAAGGAGCTTCAAGTGCGTATTGGAAATTTTGAAAGCTCGAACTAGCAAAGCAACATGGGATTCGCAAATCGATTTTTGTTTCGGTAAAAGGTAAACTAAATTTCTACAAAAAATTCTCAAAATTAACCTTTGTGATGGAGGAGGAGACTTTATCGCTCACCGATAAGGAAACTATCCCCGCTAAAATCGGAGTGATAGGGGAAGCCAGCCTGGACTCTCCGCTGTTGCTAAAGGACCGCATGGAATATGCTGTCTGCACACCTTTCGGGAAACCATCAGATGTGCTTATCGACGGCGAGATCGATGGCGTTAGAGTATGCCTCCTGTCCAGGAATGGTCGGCAGCACGATATCATGCCCACTAACATCAACTACAGGGCAAACGTGTGGGCCATGCGGAAGATGGGCTGCACCCACATCCTGGCCACGAACACCTTCAGTTCTCTGCGCGACGACATCCACCCAGGCAGTTTGATTATTCCCCACGAGGTGATAGATCACACCACAAGACGGGCCCAGAGTTTCTATGATGGAGCGGTTGGGAGTCCGCTGGGCGTTTGTCACATCCCTATGAATCCGGCATTCTGCGATCGCACTCGGCAACACCTTCTGAGCGCCGCCAGCGACCTGGACTTCCACGCCCAGTTCAAGGGCACGGTTCTGACAATGGAGGGACCTCGCTACTCCACGGTGGCCGAGAACAACATGTTCCGAAAGTGGGGAGCCGATCTACTGAGTATGACCCTCTGCCCCGAGGTCACTCTGGCCAAGGAGGCCGGCATTTTGTACGCCTCCTTGGGGCTGGTCACTAACATGGAGTGCTGGTGCGCCCAGCAGCAGATCGCGACCACCCACGAGATAATCTACACCTTTAGAAAGTATGCCCCAACTCTTCAAAATGTCTTGTTGTCTGCGATTAAGTATATTGGTGACGAGGACTGGGCGGAGGACATTCTTAAGGCCAAGGTAAATCTAATTTGAGGCATTATTGGTAGAGAATTGTTAATCTTATTCCTTATTGTCCTTACAGGTCCTGGTGTGCAGTAACTTTGCCAATAGCAAATGATATTTTCCTGTGTAAAAGTTTGTTTTAAATTCCCAGTAAAGTTATATTTTATGAAATATTTGTTTATTTTATGATTTTAGGATATTTTAACTTTTCTTACTAATATATTCTATAGTTATACACGCGGCTAAAAGTCACTGCTGACCTGCCGGCCGTTAAACAGAAGCTTTAAGCATAAAAACAAACAGCTTGGCCGCTCAAAGCCAATTCAAAAGCCAGGTATCGCCGACACTGCAGTATCATAGTTGGCTAGTTTTAGCCAACAAATTCCCGACTACAGATTCCAATCGGTGGAAAATCAGAGAATTCCTCTAGGCGCCTAACAAGATGCCTGCACCGAAAACCAGTTACTGAGAACGCTACATACTAAGTACTCGCTAAAGGCTAAAACAGTTATACATACCATGGTTGGCGTTTATCTTTCGGCCCTTGTTCATATTATTCCACGGATTGTTGCAATTCTCTTTAAAGTTAAACGGCGGATTTTGGAATTGCATTGAATTTTCATTGACTTTATGGAGCGCATGGGTGGATGCGGAGGTGGAAGTGGGGGTGGGGGCGAAAGGAATCGGTAAACAATAGTAAGATACATGGCGGTCACATAAAAAGATATATCTTGCATACCAGAGACATCATCGTGGCTGGGGGAAGATAGATTTTCGTACGAGGCCTCATCAACTTGTTGGCTCCATGGTATATTTCGCTCCTCGACCGATTTAGCTGTGGAAAAAAGGGGAGATAAAGGGCATTAAAACCGAAACGAGAAACGTTCAAAAGCGATCAAAAGCTGCTTCCTGTCTGTGGGGACCCTTTGTCTGTGGTGGTGGTGGGTTATATACCTGTGTTTCCTGGTATTTTCATCTGAAACGAAAGCACAGCAGGTTCAATTATTATCAGGGGAATGACATATTGTGTACATCGATGGCGATGTATGTTAATCGTGTATATAAACATTTGAAAACTTCCTGCGGAGACCCGACTAAATCGCATCGAACATATGTACGTATGTGTGTATGCAAAATACAATTACCTGATCCACGCCTGACATTTGCTGCACTTTTCTGCCTGAAAATGGGGGGAAATACGTTAATTTACGATGCGGAAAAGGTCTCACGGGTTTCCTTCAATTACCCTTTTAAAAATAAATTATATAAAAACACAAGGCAGGTGGAATTTGTTGCTTAAAAGTTTTGGTAAACTCCGATATATTTTTTACTTAAAGAACCACATACACTGACACCACACGCACAATAACCAATACACTGACAAAATTCTTAACGCTTCCGAAGCCGTCTTTTTTTCAACGGCGTTGAATGCAGTATTTTAATGCTAGATTAATACCAGGGCTGGTAGTATACAGTGTTGGAAAACGTCTCGAGGCGAGCAAGAAGAAGACAAGTAGCCACCTCATCTTTGTCAGACGTAAAATTTGTTGATTTAAACTCAGGAAATGGCGAGGACGTTGCTTATCCTGTGCACACTGATGGCCTGGGCCTGGACCGGCGAGGCTGTCATGTTCAAGCTGACACCGAACACACAGAAGTGTCTTAAGGAGGACATCCAGGCCAACCAACTTGTGATTGGCGAATATGAGGTTTCCGACGTACCCGGCCAAGTCATCGATTATATTGTAAGAATTTCTCCGTGAATATAGTTTGAGCTTGAATTATATTTAATCAAATTCATGTTTTAGGCTCGTGACACCAAGGGGCATATCCTCTCCCAGCAGGAGCACATCACCAAGGGCAAGTTTAGCTTCATGTCCGAGGTCTACGACGCTTACGAGATATGCTTCATTTCTAAAGTTCCTCCACGTAAGTCAAAACGTGCCAACTGCCATTAACCAAACATTAAAAACATTGCTTGATCACAACAGACCAACGCGGCATTCCTCAAGAGGTTTCGCTGTCGACCAAGAAGGGCGTCGAAACCAAAAGCTACGAAGGTGTAAGTATAAATTCTAAATTAAAAAAAGGATATAAGTATCCTCCTACCTCTTTATTGTAATCACATTAAACAATTTATTTTCCTATGAATAGATTGGCGAGGCCTCCAAATTGAAGCCCCTGGAAGTTGATCTTAAGCGTTTGGAAGATCTTTCAGACTCGATTGTCAGGGATTTCGTACTCATGCGGAAAAGGGAAGAGGAAATGCGCGACACTAATGGTGAGTTGAAAGGGAGAATGCTGGAAAATGTCCTTATTAAATTGAAAATTAAACTATTTGCAGAGAAAACAAACAGCCGCGTTCTGTTCTTCAGTATTTTCAGTATGTGCTGCTTGCTTGGCTTGGCAACGTGGCAGGTCCTTTACCTCCGCCGCTACTTCAAGGCTAAAAAACTCATTGAATAGTTTCACTTAGATTTATAGAGGTTTTGTGTGTGGAACTGTATTTGAATGACTGGGTTTAAAATTTCATCTCTTAGTATATTTTTCCGAAATAAATGCAACTACCACGTATGTATATTTTATTACTGCAATCCACATATCTTAGCGGTGTGACAAATAAATAGTTGGTATTGGACGCGTTTAACATAACAGGTACATAACACAAAACCGCGCGGTACAAGTTATTGGCTCAGCAGCATGCATTGCATATAATTGATAAATCCGAAGCTCTAGAGTCTAGACGGTTGTTTCCTTCAGAAGCATGGCGCTATCGTCCTTGCAGTCTTCGTCCTTAAGGGCCGAAGCTCCTTCTTCATCCAGGTCCTGCTTTATCGGACTTGTGGAGGCTGGCTTCATCACGATGTAGCGCGACTTGGCCAGAGTAGTGCAGTTCGAACCGCTCGAATCGTCCACGACAGACTGCTCCATCCAAAGACTGTCGTCGTTCAGTGCCTGACTCACCAGCTGCGCCAAGCCCTCCGGTATTTCTGAGAAAGATTTGGGATCCGCTGGGCCTACAAACACAAAAAACATGAAATTACAATATTTGAGGCAGTCACAGTCCTGCAAACCAGTTCAAAAGGCAGGCCGTTTACAAAGATTTCTTTTGATCAGTTAACAGCTTGTAAATTATTTGAAAATCGAAACTGAAAATAATAAAAAAAGATAAGATACAAATGAAAAGAAAAGATGTGTGAGGTAAAAAAAAGTAGTTTATTTTCTTAAGATAGACGGAACACATAATAAACAATATAAATACATAATTAAAACACAGATTCAAAGAAATATTTTAATACAGGCTTAAAATGAATGGCTGATATTGCGAGAAGGAACCAAATATTTAGGATGGAAAGTGGAAAATCGATATTAATTTCGACATTCATAAAATTGCACGATTGCCCGACATATTTACATTTGATTCCGGTAGATTAAAATAAATATATTTACACAGAGGGAAAGGAAACCAAATAGTTTTTTAAACTCTGGCGCTTAGAACTTTTGACACAGCTCTGGAACTTAAAAATATGGTTTTGCTTTCTAAAATAAAAGCATTTTAAAAACTAGACATGTTGATGAGATTTATATAGAGATAAAAAATCAATTGGCTTAAAGTAATTGTATAAATAGCAATGTGAATGTGTGCTAAATTGAAATGATTCAGAAAATGCCTTTCAGAAAGTTTTTTGGTATTATGTGCATGCAGATCGAAAGAAATATTTTAATTCTTCCGTTTATGCGAAGGTATAAGATGTATGGCGCTTTAAAAAGCAGTATTCTATTCGCCGATTTTAAAATATTTTCCTTAAGAACAAAATACAAATCAAAATAACAAGCAACAACTGGAATTAGTGGATAGTACAACACATAGGAATAACACTAGAGCTGCGTCTTTGGCGCGGTGGTGCAGCATCAACTTTGTCAACATCACCCGTTCCCGCATCCGCACTCGTTTCCATATCGCCTTCGCCTTTAATGGACAAGCGCTTAAGGTTCTCTAGCCTGGACTTGAGTTGGCCAGGGGTTACTGTGCCGCGTGATGGCTTCTCCGGGGTATGATTGCTTGGCTCTGGAAGAGGCGACACGTCTGTTCCGCCCGCATTACTCTCTAGAACTTTGTCCGGCAAAAATCTACGGTCAAGGGGACTGCGAGAACTGCTCGAGGACGAGCTAGTAACTTCCGGATAGGGGGAGTGAGACTCGGTGCTCTCAGGAGTGTACGGGTCCTCGAACAGTCGCTCAGAGTCAGTACTTAGGTGCTGTGTGTCGATTCGGTTGATTATAATCTCTTGGGTCAACATCAGACGCTTCGACACCAGTTTGTATCGGTGGGCGACTGGCTGTTTCTTGATTATGTTCCGACACATGGGGCAAATGGTTTCGTCAGCTCGGCTACTATCATCGAATTGAAGGTTATTGGTGGATAGATGGGCGCACAAGCACATACAGATATTATCTGAGTCAATAATATTAATACTAATGTTCGGAAAGTTCGGGGAAGTCGTCTTGTCCGGCTCCTCATTTTGACTAATTTTGAGGGAATTGTACATGTTTCGAGCTTCCGTCGTACTATTAACTTTTGAACTGGTGGCTATTTCTTTAAAGAGCTTATTCGAGTACGGACAGAATTTCAGCTTGACTGCGGCGGGCAGAGGTGATGTTGAGATATCGTTGGAGTTTGCGTAAGTTTGCGTGTTGTTGCAATCACAAGATCTATAAGTACCTTTGTTTGGTTTAAGACGGACAGTTAAGTAAACAGGCTACATGACAAAAAAGAAGAGATAATATTCATTAGACTGATGGGAAAAATTTGTAGGAAATCCAATTGCAGTAAAAATAGGGTGCACTATTACCTTTTTTCGAAATTCAATTGAAATGATTATCTAACTAACTTCGAAGTACCGAAGCCTTTAAATATCCTTGCTGTTTCCCCTATATACAAAAAGTATTTCAAAGATATGTACAACATGCTAATCTTAAGTTTAGACAGTGCTGTATATTTTCTTTTTAGAACAAAAGTGCAACAAAATAGTATTCAAGAATGTCCTTTTTAGCTGGAAATTGTTTGGGAGGATAAGCATACTACTAGTAGCCGAAATAAAACACAGGTTGTTAGGAAGTGAAGCAGAATTAGAAACAGCCTATTTAAGTCAACACATTCGGAAACAAGATAAAGCTTCTAATAGCAAAGAGCAAGAATATTTTTTAAAGTAGTGCACATTTTTCTGCAAGGCAATCAAGATTTGTAAGTAGTTTTCGATTGAGCCTTGGGTTATGGAACATCGGTTCAAGATTTTTAACGTTTTAAATCAGATATCGTACCTTGTGGTCGCCCATGCATACCGCTTCCCCAATCATGCCGTACGTCGATTCATCATTGCTGACGATCTCCTGCACTAGGGGACTCATTAAAATCCGATCACACCACGCCGGGCAACGAGTAGACATATAATCCGTAGGCATTTCGGGATCTTCTTCAAAAGGATATGATGGCACGAACTGAATGGGGTATTCGACTAACACGTCCTTGAGTGGTTCCAGTTCTCTATCAAATTTTTTAAGCTAAACAACATTTTAAAGTTAACTTTATGTATTATTCGAGTCTAGGAAGCTCTTACCCAGTCTTCCTTAAACTTGAGTTGATGATCGGCATGACTAAATTCTTTTTTTCCCACAGTAAGTACGTTATCTCCTGTTGAGTTCCGATAGTTTATTTTATCGTTCTCATTCTTAATATTCTGCACCCGATGGGCGCTCAAGTTTTGAGTGAGTTCCTTTAAAGAGATAAAAATTACGATCTGACTGTAATAAATTAAATTTTAAACTTACTTTTACAACGCCCTCGGTGTCGCATCTAAAATTAAAATCGCCAAACAAGAAAAAGGGAACAGTGCCATTCTGTTTGTCCAAATGGAATCTAAAACGTGTTAAAATTAGGATATTAGTACATTATAGATTCTTGGATTGGGGTCTTACCTTTCAATGGTATGAACTAAAGCTCTTCTTCGGGTTTTGCAGTAGACCGAGGGGAAGTTTTCGCATGCAGCCAGATTGGATGCATCGTGGAATAAGTGAATATTGACTAGATCGAAAACAGTTCCATTTATTTCCCATCGTGTTCGCATGAAGCCTTTTCGCGACCACTTGCACTATAGGTAGAAAACAAAAGTAACACTCCAATTGGACAAATATTTTATCTCATACACACCTCGGGGAAAAAATGTTGCGGAAATTTCGATTTTTCCTTGGTGGCAATAGTTTCAATGTTTCCAGAGTAGATATGTTTACCTTTGATCACTTGAAGGTCCTCCTCCCAACTGTGAGTGAGGAAGTTCCACAGTTTCAATGACGCAACGTCTTGGTGGACAAAGTAAAGGTTTCCAAGAGCCTAATCATTAAAGTTTGAAAATTTTATAAGGATGGACAGACCATTTGTATTATTTATTGAAACAATTTTGGGATATACATGATCAATTTTGATTGTATAGCAATCAATAACAAGTCGATTTGTATGCACATGAGTATCTGAAGTTCCGGTTGACCTAGAAACACAATTTTGGCTCACCGTGAAATGCTCGGCCGACTTGAAGTCCTCATCCATGAATATCTGCACGCAAGTGTAGTCAGACATGACGGGTGCATCGCAGAGGGCTTTGATGAACTCCTGCACATATTCCATAGACTTCTCGTACGTCTTGCCGCCCACCTCCTGTAGGTGAAGTGCCAGGAACTTTGCCTGAACGTGCGAAACTTTGTCGAGAAACTCGTGGAGCCATAGCTGGAGCAGCCTCTCTGGCTAAAATATGAGAAAAATTCAATTAACATATCATTTCTCTTGTTTCGGAGCCCATAGATACATATTTATCTATGTTAGCGGGCCCCACATAAATATGCGTATTTGTACGCATCGAGTGAAGATTAGGGTGGTCCCTTTGTTTGTGGTTTTATATCTTTATTTTGAAAGCCGCACAATTTTATCTTTGTATTTTTAAGTGAAGGCAAAACCACGTATTATTACCAGGGAACTACTTTACCAAACTTTAACTAATTTATTTCTGATAAGAACTCTTTTTTCCGCACGAATTAGGACCGCCCCAACGTACGAATACATATATGTGCTGCTTGGCCCATACGTAAACATGTATGTTAATACATTTAAAGTGAAGCTGGTCCTTTGAAGAACTTACATCCTCGAAAAGACTTCCCACGTTCGCCGTGACGAGCAACATCTCGGTGCACAGGCTGTCCTCCTGTGATGTTTCCATTTGCTTTTTCCTGCTGTGCAACAATTTTATCCACTTTTTCAGCTGCCCCTAATATTGAAAAAATGTAAATACTTGATATCGAGATGGACTATCGTATGAAATCCCGATACTGAGCTTCTCAAAATTTGGCCAAATGTATCGAAGGCGCCAAAATTTAAATAAGAAAAGTGGTGCCCATAAGAAAGACATAGAAACCTTTATTTTACTAAAAATTTTTACCCTTTTCAGTTACTTTTCCTGTTACTAGCTGAGGGTTTCATTTAAAGGACAAGTTGGGTGTACAGAAAACTCTGAAACCAACTATGTGTATATATTCAATTCAAGCGGGGTTTTTAGTTCTAACAAAGATATTTTAATTAAAATATAAATACAAATTATGAATTTAGCGATTTTAAGCATTTTTTGGTAACTTTTTAAATGCCCTGTGAAATTTAAATCGAACCGGACCTGGCCGCGATATAAATACGAGTTGGAAGACACGACTATCAGCTGGCTATCGGAGTCACAAATGATAAGCCATCAATTTGAAGAATTATCGAAAAACAACCTATCGACGACTGTTCACCTCTAATGCTCAAAACTTTAACAGCTCCGCGGGTATAATTAACAAAATATACGCTATCTGATAATATTTTGTTTAATTAATTCGGTGAAAGCCTGTTGTTGCAGTCGAACCAAAATCGGTCGCAGTTGGTGCTGCTTGGAGCACCTAAGTCGAGGGCGCTTCTTCTCCACTTGGTTAATCACGAAAAACAATACAATATAATAAAAATAAATGAAAAATTCTGTGTAAACAGCAGTGATAAAGCGTGAAATGTGTCATTTGCCGTCCGGAGAGGCTGCTGAAAAACGTTTTTAGTCAAGGTATGCCGCTGGAGAATCTGCCTGTGTGGGAGTCTGTCTCCCTCGTCCAATTGGAATCTTCTCGTTTTGGTTGGCAATAAAACTGAATGTTTACTTTTTTGCTCCCCACGCCTTATACAGCGGAAATTCGTCTATAATTGATAATTTTTGTGTTCGTTGAGTGGCTGAGCAATTCCTGTTTGCTGGCGATTCCTTTTACAGGAAAAATCAATAAATGTCCCCCTAGAATACACTGCGGGTGGGTGGTGAAGTGCCTGTTTGTGTGTGTGTGTCCTATGTGTACATACACAATGTGTGTGTGTATGTGATTGTGCTCCTTTATCAGCAGTGCGTTGTTGTTGTTTTTGTTGCAGCAAGTGATTGTGGCACGCCTAATTGATAACTATTTTGGCCACTTACATTTCTATTTCCAATTCCATTTCCATTTCGAGTGAGCATAATTAATCACTTGTCGGCAGCGTATCGCGGTTGCATGGTCAGTTTGGTCATTAAAAATGAAATACTAACAGCCATAGTCTGCTGAAAATCCGGGCACCGGGCACCGGGCACGCTCGATTGTCTTACAACTCGAACAACAAAACAATGCATATGCGCTCGTATTTAGTTTCCCTTTTACTTTTCTACAATTTACATAATCATCATCTCGGCAAAGCGGCAAAGCGGCAAAGACATAAACAACGACCAGCAACCGACCAACAGCACCGCCAAGCCAAGTGCTCATTAAACTACCCGAACCGTCCGAACCATGCCCACTGTGTACACATAGATTTATTAGTTGGTCTCTGTATCTACTTTTATTATTTATAATTTTTCGCACATTTCCCTGTGTGCCTGTTTAATGGCTTTCGGTTCCATAGCCAGAGTCATCCTCCCTCCTCCCTCCAATTCTTCTTTGATAGTTCTACCGCTCGGATATTCGGTATGCAAAATGTGTGCCAAGCCAAATCTGGTACTGTGGGGTCTTTGGACCCCATTCGGGAACAAAATCAATGAAAAAGCTTAAAGTTAAACCTTAGAATTTATCTTAAAACTCTCTCGAACCAAAGAGAAACTATCACAGGCATGGTTCTCCCACACTCTAGACCTCGAATGCTTCAATTTAATTCAACTATTTAATTTCAATTGTTTCCATTGTGCGGTACGCTTCCCCTGTTGGATGGCTTTTGGCGGTGGCCGGTTAATGACTCGCGGCGACGCCTCTGGGGGGGGGCTTTGAAGCTCTCGGCTAGACAAGTGACGCATATTTTCGCATTCCCGGGGGGCAGTTGCCAACACATGTCCGCACATATAGCCACTATATTCATGCTGATTCGTCTAACCCTTAGCTCGTTGATTCATTGTACTGCTGTCTTCTGAATTCCTTCGGCTGTGAGACAAATACCCAGTTCCCACTAAATGATAATCAGCGGCTGGCTTATCAAGGCACAGATAGCAGGGGCAAACAGCCGGTGTACCGTGGCAAGACCTCGGAAAATAATCAACCGGGGAAGATGAATGATTGGCCACTGTTGGCCCAGTCCAACATTCCATTCGAGTGGATGGATGGATGGATGCATTTCCGTTGTTACACAAGCGATTTGCATTTGCAGCCGCTCAAATTGCGGTTACCAATCTTTCGCTCGCTGTGTATTTCTTTTTATGTTGTTTGCAATTAAAATTTGATTAATTTGCCAATTGGAGCTTGAACAAGTTGACTTGTGCGCACCGAGAACTGGTACACGACCCACCCGGGTCAGTCCAACTTCTCCCCACTACCCCAATCTCAGTCTCAACTGAAAATAAGTGCAGCGCCAAATTGCATTTGCACATAATTTAACGGTAGCCCGAATGGGAGATATGTGCAGCAGCAGCAGCAGCAGCAGCAGCAACAATACTTCAAACTATACACACAATATCAACAATCAGCTGAAAACGCATCTGTATCTTTTTCATGCACTGGAAATTCCGTAAAGACGACGCCGTGTGCCGCTAACTTTCTAAAAGATGCAGCTCCAGCTAATCATGATAATGATTAAGCTCGTTTGCCATTGTTTCTGGTGTATATGGATGGGATGGATTGGAATGGGATGGCTGAAAGTTGGCTTGATGATTAAGTTGTTGGGCGATAGAGCGGCAATCGGGAGAGAACCTGCCGCAATAAACGAATTCTTGGGAGCATCGGCGTAGAAAGTTGGAATTTGTTATCAAATTAGAAGATTTTATTGGCCTAATCTGACGAAACGACTGAAAAATGTAAAAACTAAAGAGAAAAACTTGTTTGAACATCCATATATTCTCTTTTTTGTTCTATTTAAGTTATATTTTTCACAACTCCCATGATTCTATCAGAGATACCTTATCGAAAAAGGTATCTGAAGCTGACACCACTGCCATCGATCATAAGAGGGTCACATGGTAATGAAGAGTTAAGTCTCGTACCAACATAATTAAACCAGCAACTGTCATCGTAGGCCGTTAAAAAGAGGCATTAGAACATATTTCTTTTGGTTTCAAAAACTTGTTCATTTATTAAAGATTGTTAAGAAATATTTGACTTGAGCTTTGGCTCTAGGTGTGGCACATCTTCTCGCTTTTGTTTCCTGTGGCCATATATGTACTTGCCTCATCTTTTCCGGTTTTGGTTTCAGCTCTGCCCACACCAGATAGGCTGGCAGTTAAGGTACCAGTCTCTATTTCAGTTTTACCCACTGGATTATTGCAGGCAGACAGTCTATAATTAGCCCACTCCTAGGTCCACTCGCCTGGTCCACTGAATTTGCAGCCATTTCTAGATGTCGCCTCTCATTGTCGCCCCTCCTCTTTTTGCAGGCCATGGAGCATTGACTTGTGCGGTTCTGAAAATCCCGGAGCTATGTTGGAGCCAACTCTGACGCCCGAACTGGAGGAGGGCATCGCCGGTCTGAGTGTTGAGGATGTCGACGTGGACTCTGTGCCAGAGCGCAAGCCGCATTTTCTCGACTACGATGCAGTGCCGCCCCCGGACTTCGAGGATGGGTTCGGTACCAGTTCTGGAGAGCAACTCAAGATGGACAAGAAGTTCGAACGCGACGGTGAGATCAGCGACTACGAACTGGCAGCCAGTGGGTATACAAAGAAGGAGTTTACCCAAGATGACAACACGCTGCACTTCACTCAGAGCAGCACTGCAGCGGCATCTGGAGCCGTGGTAAAGAAGCCGGCGGTGAAGCACTTCCTCGACGAGAACCCGATTCCCCCGGACTACATGTTGGCGCAGGAATTGCGCGAAATGCGAGAGCACCGAAGCCTGGACAGAAACTTTGAACGGCAGTCAGCGCAGCAGCAGCAGCTGGAGGAGCTGCCCCCGCGAAACGGTGGTGGATCCCCGGCCAGTGCGGGTCGGCCCTCTCGTAGCAAGGAACCATCCTACACACTCTCGCGATTTTTGGACGGCGACCATCCGCCTGTTGTGCCCCGGTTACCAAAGGGCGCCGCCTGGACCACGAGCTTTGATGAACGGTACACCGCTTCGGCAGTGGACGCGACTCTGGGCTCCAAAGTCGAGTGCGTCTACTCGCTGCTCTCCATGCTGGGCTCCAACGATCCCCTTGAAATGGCAAAAAAGTTCTTGGAACTATCCGGAAACGCTCAAAGCTGTGCCACTCTACGCCGCTCCGGTTGCATGCCGCTACTGGTCCAGATGATGCATGCTCCGGATAACGAGCCGGAAGTGAGAAAGTATGCCAGCCAGGCGTTGCACAATGTAGTGCACAGCCATCCGGACGAAAAGGCAGGCAGACGGGAGGCCAAGGTGCTGCGACTGCTTGACCAAATACAGGATTACTGCTCCTTCCTGAAGACGCTGCTCCAAAGCGGCGGAGAGGCAATAGCCGATGACTCGGATCGTCACCCTCTGGCGGCGATATCTTCGCTGATGAAGGTCAGTTTCGACGAGGAGCACCGGCATGCCATGTGCGAGCTTGGTGCTCTGCACGCAATCCCAAATCTGGTTCACCTGGATCACGCAGTGCACGGCCCCAAGCCAGAGGAACAATGCTGCAACTCACTTCGACGGTATGCCCTAATGGCCCTAACCAATCTTACCTTCGGAGACGAAAACAACAAGGCACTGCTGTGCGGCCAGAAGCAGTTCATGGAGGCCCTGGTGGCTCAGCTGGACTCTGCTCCTGACGATCTCCTCCAGGTGACGGCTAGTGTGCTGCGCAACCTGTCCTGGCGGGCAGACAGCAATATGAAGGCGGTGTTGAACGAGATTGGAACTGTGACAGCACTGGCGCTGGCTGCCATGCGGAATAAGAGTGAGAACACTCTGAAGGCCATTCTTTCGGCCCTCTGGAACCTTTCGGCGCACTGCAGCACCAATAAGGCGGAATTCTGTGCCGTGGATGGGGCTCTGGCCTTTCTGGTTGGGATGCTCAGCTACGAGGGTCCGAGCAAAACCTTGAAAATCATCGAAAACGCTGGCGGCATCTTGCGCAATGTATCGAGTCACATTGCGGTGTGCGAACCATATCGACAAATCCTGCGCCAGCACAACTGCCTGGCCATTCTTCTGCAACAACTTAAGTCGGAGAGTCTGACGGTGGTGAGCAATTCCTGTGGCACCCTGTGGAACCTCTCAGCTCGTTCCCCCGAGGATCAGAAATTCCTTTGGGACAATGGAGCCGTGCCAATGTTGCGTTCCTTAATTCACTCCAAGCACGCCATGATCTCGGAGGGCAGTTCCTCGGCACTGAAGAACCTGCTAAACTTCCGCCCGGCTGTGCAGAACCAGCATCAGCTTGATCCCATTGCTCGATCAATGGGACTTAAGGTGTTGCCCACTTTGGAGGCGCGAAAGGCAAAGGCACTTCAACAGGAACTGGGCGAGCGGCAAACGTCAGAGACCTGCGACATCCTAGACAACCAACCGGGGGGAAAGATATCCAAGGAGCGCGCATCTAGTTCCTCCAGAAGACATCCGGCAGTTCCCCGACTAACTCGGTCAACGATGCTAACCAAAAGCGAGAGCAGAGACTCGGTTTACTCCGCCAAGTCGGACTCTGCCTACGAGCATCTGATGCGGTCTGCGTCAGCTTCCGATGCCCACAGGAAGAAACCGCCAAAGATCACCGATTTTGAACTGGAAATGGAGCCAGATGGAGAGGCCACCGAGGAGCAGCCTATCGATTACTCGGCCAAGTACAGTGAGAGTGCTACCAAGAGCGCAACATATCAGGAGACGGACCTCGATCAACCCACTGACTTCAGCCTGCGCTACGCGGAGAACCAAATAGAGTCTGACATAGACATATCAGCTACGGCAGCTGACCAGAAGAGCACAACGACGCCTTCAATTCCAACTGGAGAGGTTAAAGCTGAGGGCCAGGAGATTCTTCTCATCTTGGAAGACAGTGTCAAGTGCTATCAGACGGAGGATACTCCGTATGTCATCTCCAATGCGGCGTCTGTAACGGATCTCCGGTTGTCAGCTAAAGCTGAGGCAGAGGCAGAGACGAAACCGGAGGTAGTGGCCAAGGAGGCTACTACTAAGAAGCAGACCAAGTTGCCGCAGTGCGGATCTGGATCTTACACACCTGAAAAGCCAATCAATTACTGCGAAGAGGGTACTCCTGGTTACTTCAGTCGCTACGATTCTCTAAGTAGTTTGGATGAGTTGGGAAAGGCCAATCAAGCATCAGCAGCCACGGAGGCAGCAGAACCGGAATTGAAACCCAAAGAACTTGAGGAGTCTCAGCCCACTGAACAGGTAATGGCCAAAGCTCCCACTCAGGCGAATTCAGCTTTGGAGACGCCTCTGATGTTCTCGCGACGGAGCTCCATGGATTCCCTAGTTCACGATCCGGACGTAGATGTGGCCAATTGCGACGACAAGAGCTCGGTGGTTAGCGATTTCAGTCGCCTAGCCAGTGGAGTTATTTCCCCATCGGAGATTCCAGATTCCCCGACACAAAGCATGCCGCAATCGCCCCGAAGGAACAGTGTAGCTGGTTCGGGGTCTGGGGTAAATGTGGACGCAGCCTCCGCTTCCGTCCCAGCTAACCACCGGCCCCTGCGCAGTGTCTTTGAAGATGACTTGAGTAGTTTCAACGTCGAGCATACCCCTGCACAATTTTCCACGGCCACCAGTTTGAGCAACTTGAGCATAGTGGACGATGAGAAAGCCCCGGCCAGTGTGGCCGAGGAAGAAAACGAAGATGAACTCCTTTTGGCCAACTGCATCAACATGGGAATGCAACGCAAGCCAGCTGAGACTGTGAAGCCCGTAGAAGGGGGAGTGGCCGAGGAGACCGTCAGAAGCTATTGTACGGAGGACACGCCGGCTCTGCTCTCCAAGGTGGCCAGCAACACCAATCTGTCGGCCATATCGATGAGCTCCAACGAACCGAAGGATGTCTCGGCAGGACATGCCCAGATCTATGCTCATCAGCTTTCCGACGACGTGTCGTCCAACACTTCAGACTGCGGTGGAGCAACTGGTCAAATTCTGGAACAGTGCATCCGTGACGGTATGAAGAAATCAAATACGGAGCCCGTACAAGATCCCATTGCCATGCTCCGGCGGGGAGGAACCAATTTGTCCACATACTTACCCTCGACCGATGAGACGAACAAATTCCTGGTGGAGGATAGCCCCTGCAACTTCTCTGTGGTGTCTGGGCTGTCCAACTTGACGGTGGGCTCTAGCCTGGTAGGACCAGCTGTCCAGCTAAAGGAAGCAATTAAGTGAGTGGTTAAGAACTAGGAAATGAGGTGTCTTAAAATTTGTTATTTAATTTTTTATTTTTGAACAGAGATCCGAAAGCCAATCCTCAGCAGCCGGCAAAACAAGAGAAAGTTCGACGACCAGCGCATTGGCAAGATGATTCACTGAGTTCCCTATCCATTGACTCGGAGGATGACACCAATTTGCTGAGTCAGGTAACAAGTTCATCTCACCTGATTGTCGATTTCCATTGACTCTATGGTCTTGATTATTTTTTAGGCTATTGCCGCTGGCTGCAATAGGCCCAAATCGAATCTTGGCTTCAGCTCAAATGGCAAGCGCTCCAGTTCACTGAGCTCCTCGCAGCCAATAGCTATCAATGCGGCCTCGGCCAGCTCTCTGAATTCCGGGATGACGGTGCGCAAACACCAACAGCAGGAGTCCTACAGTTCGGTGGATTCCAGCGACTCCAACGACAACCAGTCTAAGTCGCTCTTCGAGCTTTGCATTCTGAAGGGGATGTACAAGTCCAAGGAGCCGGGCATCAGGTCCCAGCAGCAAACTATTGTGGGAGCATCTTCCACTCAGTCGAATCCCAATCTCAAGCAGTTCGATTCGCTGCCAGTACAGTTACCATCCGGCGGACACATAAAGCGGCAGCGCCACCATCGGGAACATCGAGAGCATCATCATCACAGGGATCACAGGGAGCGGGAGCGCAAAGATGAGAAGCTTCTGCAGGAGTGCATCAGCACGGGCATATCGAAGAAGATCAGTGCCGTGCCAAAAAACGTCCAGGCTACGTCTGCAGCTGCATTGGAACCGTGTCACCCAATGGCAGCTACTACATCAGCAAGTGCCCCCAGCACAGCAGCTCCAGACGTAGAGCACCAGTACCCGCACCCGCACCCGCACCAGAGCAGCCTCCCGAATCCTATCGCCGCCATCGCCACAGACACCGTCACGGTAAAAAGTCCTCCAGCTCCAGGTCAAGGGAAAGGGAACGAGAGCGGGAACGGGAACGGGAGCGATCGCGAGACCGGTATTGGGTCTAGGGAGCTGGACTCAGAGGATCGCTCCAGTGACGAGTCAAACCAATCATTTATCATGGACACAATGGTAAGGTTGGACCAGGTTGCAATCAACGATACTTTCAAGGCCTCTGGAGCCAGTGAGAAGCAAAAGGACCCCGATTTAATGCTCAAGTCCGTGGAGAGGTTAACCCTGGAGTTTGTCACGTCGGCGGAGCAGCTTCGTAGCAGCAGCAACAACAGTCACAGTAATAGCCAAAAGATATCCAGCAGCAACAACACCTGGAACGAGAACACGTGCCCCAACGACGTGAGCTTTCCCAGCGTAAGCCAAAATGCTCCGGATTTAGCATCATTAAGCTTGGACGAGGACTTAAATAAAGCAAAATCCTTCCGCGAATTCCCGGATATCACGCCCACGAATGAATATCAGCCGGATTCTATAGATGGAGAAACACATACCATGGTTAATGCACACGGAGACAGTCACTCCAGTTCGTCGGGTGGTCTGAACTTCCAGTTGGGCGGACAGGTGCAAAATGCCGGCGTTAGATTGGAGCCCCAGAGACTCTTGTTCAATGGAACTAGTGCCTCTATGATGAGCAACTCCACGATTATTGCTTTTGAGGCCCGAGCTTTGGCCGAGAATCTTCTCCAGCCCTCTGATGATGACAACACAGAGCTGACTTTCAGCATCAATAGTTTGGATCTCGATAACGTACGACCCCCGTCTGGAATGGAGTCCCTAAATAGCTGCTACCAGGAGCACTCTCAACCAAGTTCTTTACGCCAGCAACTGCCTAGCAAGAGTCCCCGTTTCGCCAGGAAGGGTTTTCCTGCCAACTTGGTAGCCAGGCGGGCCCTGGGCCACCTTGCGGGCAGTGCAGAAAGCGTGAACTCCAGCTGCAATCTGCTGGACAATATTAAACCGCCATCCCTTATGGATGAGCTTCTGGATTCCATGATCAGCGTTGATAGCATCCAATCGGAGGTGGTCGATGGCGAACAAGACTGCAGCATGGCCACGACCATTTCGGTTTCAAACTACGAGACTGCTCCCTGTGATGACCAGACGCTTACAATCCTTCAGAGCTGCTACGACGAGGACGAGGATGCAACCATGAACGACTACAGCTCGGCTGAGTCCACGCCCAAGCAAGGATCCACACCGTCTCCCAATCGGCGGTCCTTGACTCCGAAACAAAAGCGTCGCCTTGCCAAGGATCGCTACAAAACCTACACAATAGCCACCACAACCGAGCTGGAGGCCCTGGAAGTGAACGAAACATTGCAGATTGAGATTGTTGAGGCGCCCGCACCGGTGGATACGCCGTCGCCTCGAGCAAATGGACGGAGGAGGGGCAGTGCCGAAAGGTACAAGACTCAGTTGATTGAGTGTCCAAAGGCCTTGCTCCAGACTCAACCAGATGACTGTCCCAGCGAACAGCTCTCTTCGATACGAGCTATGATGCAACAGTTTACTTTTATCACGGACATTAACATTTCTCAGGCTGATTCTGCTGAGCCAGCCGGGGAAGTTGAAATAGAGGATTCGCCAGAGTGCGATCAGAACTCGGAGACGGAGTCCTGCGACGGCCAAGAGCCGGCTCAGCTTCCTCCTCCCCCGCCAATAGTAGAAATGAAATCCCCGATTGCCAAACCAATAGAATTGGAGCCCTCTACGGCCGTAAAGGTGGTACGAGGTCGTAAGAAACCTGCCTACGTATCACCGTACAGTATGCAGAGTCAGCGGAGTGCCAATGCCAATGCAGCTGCCACGCCCAAAAAGAAACAACTATCGCCCACAATTGCCAAGCGCAGTGTGGTGCCCACTGTTGCTGGAGTAAAGTTGCCCCCCAAAAAGAAACCAACGCCGCCACCAGAAGCGGCTCCGGCTCCGGCGCGTTTGGAGCGTCAGGGTACTTTCGTGAAGGATGAACCTACAAACACGAACGTCCAGGTGCCCGTAGTCGAGACCAAAACCAGTCCCAGCCATCGGGTTTCTAAGCTACCTACAAAGAAGGCCGGCACCGGAGCTGATTCGCCATCAAAGGGGGGTTCTCCGAAGAGAATTGCTTCAGCTCCAGCTCGCCGCGTAACCCCCCAGAGAGCCAATACAAGTCTGCGACTGGCGGGCACAAAATCCTCAGCTGCTACACGGGCTGTGACCACAAGAGTGTCGACCACCACGCCTCCTTCCCGCAGCAATTCGAACCTGAACGGCAGCAGTGCTGCTGCAGCGGCGGCGGCCAAGATCAACCAGGCCCAGAGTCGGATCGCCAGCATTTGGAAACGCGTGGACGAGGCTAAGAAGCAAACGAAGCAATCGCCGTCTAACCTTAGAACGCAACAAACGAAATCTTCCAACACGCTCAACGGAAATGGAACGAAACCGACACTTTTGCGCAGCTCCACATTTGATAATTCCCCAGCGGTGGCGGCACCGGCGGCCGGTATCGTCCGGTCCAAGCTGCCAGTGGTGGGGTGCCGAAAGTGAATGGGTTTTTGGGAATGGAAGCACTGATACCGGATTTGTATTTGAGATGCATTTTTCTGAAACGGAACACGCACAGATCCACATCCACAAGCTGAGAGAAAGTCAGAGTGAAAATCAAAGAGTTTTTAGGATAGAAGGCAATATACATATATTTAATCACTATACTACTCCTTCTACTTTATATATACATACGTGTAGTCCCTAGAGTTAGCGCCAAATCCTAGTAATTTGAACTAATCCAATTCACAGTCAGTGAAGGGGCGAACGCCCCAGATCGTGTGTAGCCAAATGTATTGCATATATATAGTACACTAGATCAGGCCTTTCAACGTGTGTACAACTCTCTCATATATACAAAGTGTATACAGGCATATATATAATTGCTATATATCCGATTTGACACATAGTCAGGACTCCGTATCCGTATAGAAGGTTTACCAAATGCAATGTGTATTTTTTTTTATTTAAGTATGGAAGAGTAGCTACTTAACATATTTACGATTGAAGTAATTGAACATATATTTTCTGTATCATTAATAATTTTTAAAACTAGTACGCCTATGGCTTCCTTAATGCGAAAACCAAATATGTGTGTATGTGAAGCGAAGAAAATCACATTTTTTAGTCACTGCTTTTTAAGTATTCTTTTACATAATTATTTGTATACCTAAGAAAAACGGTTTAAGAGAGCAGCTTTGTATTAAGTCTTTAATTTGCGTCTTCATTTTTTACGATTAGAGGCGATTTACAATTTTTAATATCAATAAACTGAATTATGCTTTTCGGCAGATCATTTAAAACATTGCTGTTTGAAATATTTCCTGAAACACAGAGTGTCAGGCAGTTATTATTATAGTTTACTTTTATTTTATATTGACAGTGAGATATATTGAAACTGCCATGACATGTTTTTAAGATTCTGGCCTTCGGATCGCGATGGCGAATACACCGGATCCTCTCAAGCCGGCAGTCTCGTCCGATGAGATCTATCAGGAACGCTGGTACTCCACTTTCATCCAGATTGCTATACCCTTTTTCCTGGCTGGTACCGGCACCATTTGTGCAGGTCTGTTGCTCGGAAATGTACAGGATTGGACGGTGTACCGTGAGATGAATGAGCTCTTCGTGCTCGTATCTGTTTTAGGAGGATTAAAAGGCAATCTGGACATGTGTGTAGCGGCAAGGATGTGTACCCACTCGAATATGGGACAACTATCGGATCGAAGTTCTGTGATTCAGATCCTAGTTGGTAACATGGCACTGGTCCAGTTACAGGCCATCGTTTGCGCCATATTTCTGAGCAGTATTGCTACTTTGATTCATTTTGTGGTGCAGCCGGATCATGAGAGGTTGAAACACTTTCCCATCGTGACTTCATCTGCCTTGCTTACGGCCAGCATTTCCTGCTTCATCTTGGACTCCATTCTGATGAGTGTCATACTCTTCTCCCAGAAATATCACTTCAATCCGGACTACATGGCGACACCCTTTGTGGCTTCCCTTGGCGATGTGGTTACCATCAGCATGCTGTCCTTCACTGCAGCGGTGCTTTACGAGCTAAGCGAATCACATTCATGGGTCTGTATCTGTCTGATGGCCTTTTATATTTTCGTTTTGTTGCCCTTGTGGCTGACTGTGGTGCTGCGGAACAGTTACGTCCGCCCCATCCTCATGACTAGCTGGATACCGGTGATCGGAGCTCTATGCATTAGCCAAGTAGCCGGGTTTGTGCTCAGTTTCACCGTAGATGACTTTCGTGGAATCGCGGTGTTCTCACCAATTATCAACGGAATTGGCGGCAACATGGTATCAGTTCAGTCCAGCAACATGGGCAGCATCCTTCATCAGCGCTCCGAGTTAGGTCAAGTGCCCGAGGACACGCGCATTTTGGAATGGCCACATCGAGTGTACTACCTGGGCACCATTTACTCCCGCGTGTCACGTATTCTCATCGCCATATCCGTGCCGGGCAACGTTATACTCGTCTACGTGGCCGACTATCTATACATGTCGTACATATCCGTGCGCTGGCCCTTTCTGGTCGGTTTTGTTATCACCAGCTTGTTTCTGCTCCTTATTCTGCTCTGGATAGCCCATGCCCTAGTGCATCTTTTGTGGTGGCGCAAGATAGATCCTGACACGGCAGCGATTCCCTATCTCACCGCTCTGGGGGATGCTCTGGGCACGGGCCTTCTGGCGATTATGTTCCACCTGCTGCGCCTGGCCAATGAAGAGTATCAGACCAAGCAACTGCCCTGGCTGCGACTCAATTATGACAGCCTGCGCGGGAAGGCGAATTAAATTAAATGGCCAGTTAGTTCAGGAAACTGAACTCACTGCACCCACAGATACCTCCGGCGGGCAGATTTCTCTTGCATTCTCTAATATTATAAATAAAAGCATAATTAAACCAGAATAAAATATATTTTAACATTAACATCGAATTTAAATACATAAAACAGTAATAAAAACAAATAAATTTGAAGTTCCAAGATTGCATCAAACTTTACGCATGCGCTTTCCCTTTGGTGGAGCAACTTGTGGAGTGGACGTGGCCTGGGCATCAACTATATTCGCCGTTGATTCATCAGCCTCGTGTGGAGCTTTGGCGGATACCAGCTTCTTGACCGCCTTCACACTTGGCTTTGAACTCTTTGTCTGCGCAAGGGATCCAATGGATTTTCGGGGCTTTTTCTTTGATTTCCCAGCGCTGGATACTTCCACCTTGGACCTGGCAGTCTTGCTTCTCGGGGCAGGTGGAGCTGATTTTGGAGTTTCCAAGACAGCCTGTATTGCCTCCAGGGCGGCCCCCTTCGCTTTCGGCGGAGCTGTGTTGGCTCCCTCTTGAGCCATTGCTTTCTTGGAGGGCTATTGGGAAAAAATACAAAAAAAATATTAATTTTTAGGATCCACATTAGTAATTATAACCCAAAAGAGAAAATCTACTTGTTTTGTTTTTCGCTCGGTTTTTTTGGCTGGATGTTGCTTTTCCTTGGCTTTAGTGACCTTTGCCCTCTCTTTTTCGGCCTCTTTGGCCTTTTTCTTCTTTTCTTTCTCCATTTCCTTCTTTTTAGCCTTCATTTCCTTATCCTTCGCCGCCTCTTTCTCCTTTTGCTTCTTAGCTTTCATTTTCTCCACTGCCTTGGAGGTTTTCTTGGCCTGCTCGGAAATTTTGAAGGACATTTTCACCTGCTCGAACTGCCCATTTGCCACGCCCTTTTTGAGAGCACTAGTCAGAAGACGGCTGAAGCGCTTCTCTTCGTCCCACTGATAGCCCTCCGATTTGAGATATTTAATGATAGCTTTTACGGAGGATCCAGATCGACTGGCCAGCTTTTCGATGGCCATTGTGGCCAACGAGAGAACGGAGCCTTTCGTTTTCTGTTTGGATTTTTCCTTGCCATTTGGCAATTTCGAACCCTCATCGGGTGGCGGAGTAGGATATGGATGATTGGCTGCTTCAGAATCGGAAGGATGTTCACCAGAGTCAGATTCTTCAGCATTGGACTCCTCTAATTCCTCGTCCTCTTCTTCTTCGCCACCAGAATTGGATTCCTGGGAGGTCGCTGGAGAGGAAGAGTCCTCAAATTCGATGAAACCATCTTCAAAAGTTACGTTTTTTTTGTTTGGCATTGCAAAAATGGACAATTTCTTTATTTAATTTAAAAACGAAAATACAAAACGTTGCAACTATTAAAAAACATTTAAAGAAAACACTACTGCACCGGCGGATGATCGAACATTAAATGAACCTAGACTAATAAAATGTATTGATTTTGAGTTACAAAATGCAAGAATACCGATGTAACGGTGAATATTTTGATCTAAGAAAAAGCTTTCGAACTGTAACTTTCCAAGTACAGTGGAAGATTGTTGTCGGAGAGCTTCAAATATCTAAATATATAGCCAATAGCAAAAGAATTTATATATATGGATGGATAAATCAAATGTACTAGGATTTCTCCATTCAATTTAAAATTTAATAACAGTTCATTGTGTATGGAAATGTAAAATGTAAAATTTATGTAAAAATAGTCACGAGTGGGTAAATTTAGGTGTCACGAGTATCAGGGTCACGATAAGGTAATCGATATATCGATATAAATAAATATTTTCGACATCCCTCGTGGAGTGCCAAATAAACAAACTCGACTCTCGATCCGTGCAATTGTAGAATCCGGAGAAAACCCTCAACATGCAGCTTATGACGAGGTCGCGCGTACAGTAGAAATTGGCACCCGACGACCCCCACGAGCGATCCGAGGAGAACCCAGGAGACCAGGAGACAGCCCGAACCCGCGACTGGCAGTGTGTGTGGTGTGTAAAAAGTGAAAAAAAAGGCGAAACTGCGCGAAAATAGACGCAAAAAAATCAATGGCAGAGCTGCATGGGCCAGACGGCAGCGAGAGACCTTGGGACCAAGCCATTTTCCAGCGTCTATTTACATTTCTATTTCCACCCCACCTGGCGACGCACGACAGGTGTTGTCGAATGCATCTTCACAGGGCGAACGAGCTAGCGTTGAATAACGCACATACACACTCCCCTTGCACGAGTGTGTGTGGGTGTGTGTACCACAGATACATGCGCAAAGCTAATCAGAGGTTTTGCCAAAGATAAGGGCCAGCGCCAAAGAGCTGCCCCGCTTTTACCCATTCAGTTTCGGAACGCAGCTGGCTGGCTCACTGTTTCTGCTTTGGACCTGTGACTCAACCTCTCCGCGATTGTAACACAGCCCCACAGTGCGACAAAAAAAAAAAAAAAAAAGAGCCATCAGACCCACAGCTCTCGTCATAGCCATCGCAAGTCTCGCTCTCTCAACGTCTCGCGGCCTCTTGGCCATATATTTGTTCGATTTCGATTTGAATACGAAAATACAGCAATCAAATAAGCTAAGAAATCCAGTTGCTGACATTTTTCGCAATAACTGTGTGTGCCTTTATTGTTATTTAGCATCATTTTTATATACCCATATTTTTTTGGGTCCCCAGTGCGTGTATTGTATTATTAAATTAATACATTTAGCTTTTGTTTTGTGTTTTGAGTCGTGCCCTTTCCATTCATCATCCGCCGTTATTTGCGTTTTGTTTTCACCCAACAATAAGTCAGTGTTGTGTCCCATTATGCAGGAACACCAGCCCAGTGCCAGCTCCAGGTCCAGATTCACAGACTCCAGCTAAATGAGCGCCATGAGGTCGCAGGACGGTCCACAGGCAGCATCGGGGCCGCGGCCAAAGATCAACGCTGCCAGCTCGCTGCTCACCCAGGACGAGAACGACGCCGTCTTCAAGCTCTTGGGCAAAAAGTGTCAGGTAAGTGACTGCACGGCCAGTGCCAGTGCGGGGGTGATTAATAATTGAGCGATGACAGAGCCCAAACACTTGCCCCGCCTCTGGAATAAGCTTGATGAAGCACTTCCTGCGGCTCAAGTGTCGCCCATGGGTTATGTGCGAAAATGAGGCTTCGAAGAACCCATGTGTGTAACCCTATATCGGCCAGCAGCTGTTGCGGATGGCTTATTTACTCCAAAGCTCAAAGCTACTATTATTCTTCAAATAGGCTGTTTTATTTCTAATATTTATTTAACTGGGAGATCTTTGTATAATATATAATATCTGCTATTCTTTGTAAAATAAATCAAGAAAAAGGTTTATTACATTTTGGGTAATAAAATAGCTTTCAAATATCTCTGGCCTGACTCAATAGCTTACGATTGAAATATGACTCATATTATTAAAATTATATCATACATTGTATGATAAATATGTTTTTTTTTGTTCCAATAAAATAGATTGTTCTATTCTTTAGTCAGAAACAAATCATAGTCGGTTTTGCCAGTTGAGGGCATTACTAATATTTACATAGCTTTTTTATCAGCCAGCGGCCTAAGAAGTCAATGATAGACCGCAGGTTGAGCTGTTTTTTATTTCGCGAGCTATTTGTCGGCCGAAAAGTGAAAGAGAAACCAAACCCCTCGAATGGCGATAAGTTTTTTAGGTATTTTCGTCCCAATACGGTTCGGTGGTGTCCTTATCTTATCGGTACCTCCGCTCCGTGTGGATCGCCGGCCATTGCCAAGTGCGATAAGAATGGGCCGGAGTACTTGGGCAGAGGGTGGAATGGGAGCTATTTAACGGTTACCGTTATGCGGATAATTACAGTGCGCACAACATGAAAAACAACCAAACATGAAAAAAATGTCCAATTTCGATTCACAATTCACGCTTTGTTAGTTTTGCAACTTTCCATTTGACAAGACCATTTCCAAATGCATTTGAACTCCGCTCCGGCAAAGAAATGCAACCGCGCTGCGCTGGTTAAGGTAGTTACCCCTTCTCCATTCCCATTCGTATTTTTTTGTCGCCTTTATAGTGGATCGTGGATGACACTAGTGTCACACTAGGAGTTTGATAACACAGAGCTGGAGCTGGAGCTGGAGCAGCTTAGTAGGCCCGGAGGAGTTGTTATTGTGGTTTGGCAGTCAGTCGCAGTTGTCGCAACAGTTGCTCGCATTTATTTGTATACACTTAGTTGACGCATTTTGCCGCACATCCACAGCCACTTCCAAAGCCAGACTTTCTAATTAATGTTCATGTTTGTCTTTTGTGAATCCGAAGCCTTCACCATTTTTTTATTTATGAAATTTGCTGTTGGACTTTATAACGAAATGTTTATACGAGCTGATACAAATATTTATAAATATCTAAAAATAGCAAATTATATTGCAAAAAATAGAAGCAATCTATAGGCAGACAGCCGTGGTAAATAATGCGTGTGACATAATGAACCGGTGACCACAGGGCGTATGAGCATTACGGTTATAGCTTACGGTTTAGGCCAGTGCTTGAGGCAGCCCTCCTGCCCCTCCTCAATTGCCCTCTCTTTTTTTTTGCCATCCCAACGATGGTGGCACGGTGGCAATGACCACTTTTTGTAGCTAACGCTGCTTTTCCATCGATTTTAATGCTTTTGAAAAGAAATACAAGCGTGTTCATAGAAGGCAAGACATCATTTTACAATGCTACTTATGTCCAAACGCACACAGAGGCTACAGCCTGACAAAAAATTAGACACACACACATGATGCCAAAGCCAAAGCCAAAGCCGCTGCTAAGCGTCAATAAAAATTCAAATGTTCACAGTTTCGCACTTGCCAGCCACAAGATACATGAGTGGTCTGCGAGTGTGTGGGTTGGAAAGCATCCACATCCACATAATCGGCTCGACAATGTCTCTTTCACTTTTATTTGCGACAAAGGTCAGCTGGAATACACATTTCTGCATGGCCATCGGCCCATCCGATCTACCCATCTAATGCCCATTAATTGATAATGTTGGCTTGTAATTCCGCTGCACTGGCTCAATTACTGGCACGTAACATTTTTGGAGCATCGCCACCACGGCGGCAAGCTCAATCAATTAGGGAAGAGGGTCAGGCTGTGGCCTCGGCCAAATGGCAAAGGTTATGGCCACAAATCACATTCTGGGACGTGAAAAACAAAAGTAGATTCTGTGGCCTTGCCCACAGGGAGAAATTCTCACGACAGTTTCAATAAATAAAGGACAGTTTGCCTTGACTCTTCTGGCGCCAGTGGGCTGCCGCATAGATGATTATTGTTTTGGCAACTATTCCGATGCATCTCCGAGGAGGCCTCTTTGGATGTCGCCAGTCCTTCCTGTCTGGGTCATAAAAAAGAGTGCTAGCCATCAACACTGGGAGCCACACTATGCGTTTCCGTTGCAACCAGCTCCGAGACAGAGTCTGAAGACTAGTAGCCCTCGATTAAACCCATGGCCCATGGCCTGGCGTAGTCCGACTGGAACTACGTGCTTCACATGACAAGCAGCGGGATTAGCGAGCCGACTCCCAGTTGCAGTTGCTGCAATAGCTGGTGGCCTGGCTAATCTGTATTCAAATGAGCTCCGTTCGCATGGGGCCATCGACTCGATGGCCAGAAATCAGCGAAACCGAAAGTCAGATGAGTTTTTAAGCTCGAACGCGACAGTTCATTGGGTTCGGAGTCGGAGTCAGAGTCGGATTGATCGTTGCATTCAAAATGAGGCGTAGACTGAAGGTGTTGAAGGCTTTTGTTAGCTCGGATTAGATAATCGATCGGGGCCTTTCTATCGATGAGCATAATTTTAACGCAATGCCTTTTGCTTGCTCCACTTTCAGACACTGAACACGGCCGTGGTGCAGATCTACAAGACGGAGGGCAGTGCCCACGCCCACTGGAAGAAGCGCCACACCGGTGTTGTCTGCTTCGTTAAGGACAGCGCCATCCGATCGTATTTTATGCGCGCCTATTGCCTGATTAAGAACGAGCTAATCTGGGAGCACGAGATTTACGATGACATGGAGGTGGTCAAGTCGAGACCCTTCCTGCTCACCTTCGAGGGCAGCGTAAGTATCCTTCTATACTGGCCATTGCAGACGGAGTTTTAATTCGCAACTTCTTTCCAGGACGGCCACGTTGGTCTTAACTTTGTCTCTGAGGAGGAGTGTGACTCCTTTTTCCGCATTGTGGACGCCACCATTGAAACGCGAAATCGCAAGCGCCAGGAAAAGCGCAACCGTCAGAAGAGCCAACAAGCACCCAATGTGCCGCAACAACCGGTGGCACGGGAACCCTTCCGACCGCCGCCAATGCAGACAGGACTCTCCTCCACTGACGGTGGTCCAGTTAAGTTACGTAACAACATGATCAACTCGGTAACGCTGACGCCGGCGCCGACGAAAAACAGCTTCCTGTCGAGCAAGATTGGACTGAGCAGCCACTCCAAGGACAAGAAGCGCAAAGTGACCAAAGCAGACATCAGCCAGCCGACGGACTTTAAACATGTCAGCCACGTCGGTTGGGACGCGGACAAGGGCTTCGATCTGTCTGGCAACGAAAACGATGAGGTTCTCAATGAGTTCTTCCTCAAGGCAGGTGTTTCCGAGCTGCAGTTGAAGGATCGGGACACCCGTGCCTTTATCTATGACTTCATACAGAGCAACAATGTATTGGCGTCGGTGAAGCAGGACAGTGTAGAGTCACCCACAGAAACAACGCGGCACATGCCGCCCCCGGTGCCAAGTCGCCAGCATCATGTAACTATTTTATATTATCTAAATATTACTATACTATTGCAACTAATTGATTCGTTTCATTGCAGCAGTCGCAGAATGGCAACCAAAGAACTGCGCCACCGCCACCGCCGGCGAGGCAGCCACCGCCTCCTGTGCCTACCACAGTCCCGGGAGCCTCGCGCGCTCCTCCACCACCCAGTAGACCTCCACCTATCAGCATCAACACCGCACCACCACCGCCGCCAGTCTGTGCGCCCGCTGTAGCAGTAAGCTCATTGAAAACTCTCTTGTACGTCGTATTAAAATGAGTCCTTCATTTCAGCCACCACCTCCACCACCGCCACCACCAGCAGCAGCGCCGCCACCACCACCCCCGCCCATGCCAGTTGGAGAGATACCCGTCATCACGACCACACACGCTCCCATCCAAGCGGCCAGACCACCTCCAGTGGCAGCTGCTCCAGATCCACGCAACGCTCTAATGGATGCCATTCGAAAGGGAACAACCTTAAAGGTGAGTGAACTTTCTCATATGAACTTCTTTACTTAATTCTTTCGTTAATCCAAACAGAAAGTGGACACTGCTGCACTTAGCACCGGTAGCGGCGACTCTCGCAGCGATCTGATGTCGGAAATTCGCCAGGGCTTCGAACTCAGACCGGCGGCCGAACGCGAGCTTGGCAGTCAGCGGAACAGCGAAAGTACCGGCGGCACAGACGCCTTGGCCGATGCACTGCGTCGGGCACTGGCAGCGCGCGGAAATGCAATGCATTCGGACGACGATGAGTCTACGGGGTCCTCGGACAACGACGGCGAGTGGGACTAAGCGAGTAGGCGGGGGGAAGGACAGTCGGACACGATGCGGGAGCAGTAACAATTCCAAATATAAGCAATAATTTAGTTTGTGCTTTGGCATTTCGGTTTATCGTTCGATAAATCCCTGTAAATACTGTTAGTGAATTTTCATACCTCTTTAATTTAATTGTACGAGTTTAACGATTCTAAAAAGTACTAACGGATAAACAAATACTTATTAATTTTATCAGAACTCGCCCGCTTTCGTTTGTTTCGACTCCAATTTGCATATCCATAAGCTGCTCAATTAAATATGAACGCGACTATATGTGTTACTTGAACAACATGTGAATGAGAAAATTTCAGACCCTGTTCAGACTACAGTGCCAAAAACTTGACAACACCAAAATCCAAAACGAGTTTGTGAGTGTATCAAAAGAGAACCCTCTCGGGGGGGAACTGAGAAAAACATTAAACTGAGCGATAAAATATTATAAAATAGCTAAATACATATATATATTTTATAAAAGTATAACAAATGAGAATATCCAGACAAGATCACTGCGCCTACATTTAATATTGGCTGCAGCTGAAAGTTGTTCAATTATAAAAGTTTAATCCACTCAATTTGAAAGAAATTAATAATCATTCATTCAATTTAAACAATATTTGCTCAGTAATTAATTAATTCATTAATTTTTGATACAATAATTAACAAATAAAATCAAACATAGGCGATGTATTCAAATAATCCAGACCACTGCTTCCACACGATGGGCCACGATGGGCCCACTTGAGCTGTCAAATACATCTATCTGGTTACGCCCAATCAATTAATGACCTAGTAACTCATAAGTATTTTCTTTTTAGTTAGATTGCATTTAATGCAAAATTGTAGTCATTTTTCTTCTGTGTGTATGTATTTAATTGAACTTTACTTATATGTATGTAGGTATGATTCTTGATGACTTGTCGGAATTAATAAACCCAATAAGCATGTCAGCGGGAGAATTATTTATGTGGATCAGAATTTGGATATAAATGTACGCATGTCTAACGAGTTTTGTGCGATTTATGTATTTAAATACATAATACTTACATATTCTATTGTATAAGCCATTAATTTATGTAATAAAGTTGTGTATATCTAACTTAAAACTAAATCTATTCCTTCAAAGATTATTCGCACTTCACGGGATCGAGCTGCATTTCTTTTTAAATACGAAAGCATATATATATATTTACAAGTTGATGGGTGATTTATAGGTAACATATTATATTTTATATTGGGTGTAGCCTATTGGCTAGTCCAAGTCTATTGATTAACATTTTCCTGAGCCCCTAACGCATCGTCTTGCAGTTCGCGCTCAATATTGGCGTTGTTATTGTTCTCAGCAATCTCGTTGATGTTAGAGTCGTCGGGTTCTTGGCAGCGTTGCTGTCGCTGATCCTCCCCATTAGGGCCCTGGAGCTCCAGCTGTTGCTGCTGCTCATTGATGCGGTTCTCAGCCTCCTCGTCGGATCCAGAAACGTTTGCCGGCGGAATGGGTTCCTCCAATTGAGGCTGAGGCTGCTCCTGTTGCTCCGAAAGTTCGTGGTTGAGTACATTTTGTTGCTCCTCATCACTGGCATAGTTATTTTCTACACATGACGTGCTAACAGGGAGGGCTTGAGCTTCACTGTCTTTGGGGGAACTATGGGACATTGCTGGTAAAGATTCCGCATTAAATGCTTCGGTTCTTGGGTTCCTATCGGGTTTCTCAGAACGTTCTGGGGGTTCGTTGGGTGGGGTGGAGACAGCTTGGCTTTCACATACAGCCGGTAATCCTGAATCTCCCTGGTTGTGCAGAGTAGAACTAGTGCTTGGAGGGGGATCTTCCTCAGCAACGGGGGGACTAATACGGTCTTCAACAGCACAACTAGCAGCACCAACAGAGGAATTCTCCAAACTCTCATGACTCTCTACAGTTTCTGGAAAGGTTGCCTCAATAACATCTTGCTCCTGTGTTTCATCAGGAGATGCAGGATTAACTCTTTCAGCAGATGCCAAGGATTGACTTTCATTGGAAAGATTAGAACTACCTACAGCCCCCGTAGGTTTATTGAAACTTTCTTCTGCTTGGCTGCAGATATTGGTTATGACCAAGTTAACTGGGGTAGCATCTGATTTAATGCCTGCAGAAGCCTCTGAATCGTAAAGGTTGGGTGCTGAGGGCGCGGCTTTTTCAATTTCGTCTTGCGGTTCCAATGGCGGCATCTCTATTTCGCGATAGATGCGCTTCTCCTCCTCCTCCATGGCTTCCTCGGCTTCGTCAGCCGACGAATCTTCATTCCCATCGTCATCTTCGCTGTCGGTTCCCTTATTCAATCCATTGAAATGCGAATCAGTTTGCTCATCCGATATATCCAAGTCCCTTTCTTGCTTGACAGGAACGTTGCCCAAGTCCATACTGTTACTATACGCATTTTCTGCCTCCAGTTTTTCGTTATGGTTTATCTCTTCCAAGGCGGTATGTTCGTCGTCTGGTTCACCGTCTGCATATCCGTGATAAAGAGGCTCTGCCTTAATGCGAACATCCGGTACCATGTTAAAGGTGACTGCATCGCCACCTTCCACCGCCACGATCTGCGGCAAAGGTGAGTTATTCTCTGGAATAGATGGCTTGCGCACGGCCCCAGCAGTGCTCTTCCGCGCGGTGGACCTAGGTCTTGGCGGAGACTGTTTCGTAGCCACCTCATTCTCATTCGCTTCCACAGCTCTTTCCAAGGGCATGGCCTCTTCCGCCATATCCACACCACTTACTACGTGCGATATCTGCATAAGACGATCCAATTCCTGAATATTTGGTTTAACATCCTCATTCTCCGAAAGCATCTCCTCATGCGCCACCGATTCTTGCAGCTGTTCACTCTCACTTGCGAAACTGTTCCCGATTTGGGTGATGGGTATGGTGGTCATAACTGTGGCCTCTGGGACCAAGCCAGCAGACGCACTATCTCTGTCGATTGGTTCCTGCTTAATATTGACCATGGGCACATTCAAGGCAGTGTCAGAGGGGGCCTCCTTCTCCCTTTCTTTGTGTTTACGTTTCTTCTTCTTTTTGTGTTCTCTGCCAGACGCCAAGCCGGCCTCATCGAGATCATCGATAATTGAGGAGTTAAGCTTGCCATGATTCTTAGTTATTTTTAATTTTAGTTTAAGCGGCTCCGACTTAACCTCCAATTGTTTCTCGTAGGCCTCGTCTACGAGTTCTTGCTTTACGGAAATAGAAGAAACATTGGCATAGTTTTCAGTGCCAATCGCGTTTGAAGATGTCGTTGGTTCTTCATCACTGTCATAGTTACCGGCCATGAAATGATCTTCAAGCTCAGGTGGATCTCGAGCTTCTTCCTCCTCTGGATCAGTTTCGACATCCGGCTGTTCAGTTGGTCCTGTGTCATTGATGTGCACTTCTGGCTCGTGCTTGATGCTAACCAAAGTACTCATTGTGTTCTTTAGTAGCTGATCCACACGCTTCAAGTACTTCTTAGAGGATACTCGTTCGCTACTCTTGTTCTTTGACGGGCCGGGTCTGTTGGCCTCCGTCGATGCCGCCAATAGGGGAGACGACAGGCGTTCCAGGACCACTATTGGCTGCATTTCATCGTCTATCACGAAATCTGCCGGCATAGCGGTAGCCGGTGGAAGGCCACTTAGATCGAATTCTTCAACTTCGTTCTTGATCTGTATCTGGGACTCATTATTCACCACCTCAGGCAGAATGTGAGTTGAGTGGTGGAGATAGATCTTCGCACACCAGGGGGCATGCCGCATGTAAGCAGATTCTGTGTTCAAAGCACGACTGCAACCCCCACACTTACGTTTTCGAATGGCACATCGGTGGGTATTGTAAAGATAGTTTGTGACGAATGTCGTTTTGCACAGCGGGCACTCGCGATCCAGGACAAGTAACTGGACTGGCGTCGGTGGCGTATGCTCGCGCACGTGGCGGGTAAAGGCGTAGGCGTTAGCAAGGCTGGCATCGCACAGTGGACATTTGTAGGGCGTCTTCGAGAGCTTATGCCACAGCTGATGAGCCCGGATGTCTCGCGGTCTGTGATGTGTCTGATTGCAAGCGTTGCATATGTAGCGCGGAATTGAAGGCACGTGTACCTGGCTCTTATGCCTTTCCGCGAGCTCCTTACTCATAAATTTCTCTCCACATACGGTGCATGCGGTTTTCCTTCTCTTGGGAGCATTCCTTGTATTTGGGCGATCTAGGGGCTCCTCTTTTCTGTGGTACAAATAAACAAAATATAATGTATAATTGTTAATTTGTTCCTTTGCTTACATTTCTTGCTCTGATTTCGGTACAAGGTAACCAGAGTCCTCCTGCTGCAGTCTCAGCTTCTGAGCCTTAAGCAAGTTGTTTCTAAGCCATTCCTTGGGCACTTTCCTTTTTCTTCCGCGCCTGGGACCTGTGTAGGGCATTGGAGGCTCCTCCTTAACTACAGGATGAAAATTCTCAAGCTAGAAAAGCAAAACAAATGTTATTTTTAAATGTTACATTTTAGGGGAAAAAAGGTGGAATTTATGCGAGATAATTTCACAGAAATATTTAGTGTTTTTGTGATTCTGTGAGAATCCCATCCCTCACCCACCTTCTCCGGCTCTAGTTGCTGGAGACCCAGCAGGTTGCGCGTTTGCTTATTGGTGGCATAGCACATCTCCCTGAACTCGTAGAAATCATTGATTTTATCCACGCACAGGCTGCACATTGTCTGCGGCATTTTGTCAGCGGACGAAACCTACAAAGGGCGGTGTTTAATAACGATCTACTCCATAGTTAATAGGTTAAACATACCTTAAACCCAACCAGTTCGTAGACCTTCTGGCACAGACTGGGCTCGTCCAGGTCAATAATATCTGTCGCATTTTCAATCTGAACTTTTTCAGGATTATCGATGCCGCACAGCCGACATATCTTGTAGAGGTTTGCCTTCAGCGCCGCGTCAATCTTGAAGGCGAACCGTTCCATGCTGGCCAGATGTAAGGATCTCTCTGCTCGTATTTACCAAAATTAGCTACATAGCTGCGGTTTTATCTTGGAAAACTTGCTTTTTGTTTATTCCTCTAAAAATAATGTGACCGTAATCGTAGCGATGCTGTATCCCTGGCTATTTTGTGTATTTTGAAATGACCCTGGCTGGAAAGATGTTTTAATAGCCGTTTAAAAGCTAAATTTTTCGTAATAAAATCGATGTAAAATTTGAAAATAATTATTATTCATGTTATTTTTGCATTTAATATTAACAATCGGTTTTCATAACAGTGATATACTTAATTTTTTTATTCCACTTTTAAAATACATGTAAAAAGTAATTAATCTAATATTTAAATCTATTACTTAAAAGTAGACAAAAAATAGATTCTAAATGCTTAAAAATTATGGGATAATTAGTTATATTATCAATATAAGTTATGGAAATTTGAATGCAAGCGTTAATTCTTTTGTTCTTTTGCATTCAATTCAATTCCATTGTGATTCAATTAAGCCTGAATCATTCAAAATCAATCGATTTGGAGTTTTTAATGAGGGTGCTGTGCCCATTATTAATATACAAAAAATAAAAGAGAAACAAATTCTGGCAGAAAGAACCTTTAAGTTTCATGGCCCTAATTAACATTGCTCATTAGTCATGCAAAATTCCACCAGTAAAGACAATCTTTTCATAATTATTTTTAGTTCTGGTAAAAAAGAAAAATCGGCAACACCATTTTGTAGCCCTAGTTCAAAAGATAAACAAGAGTTTTTTTCGTGGTGTCAGAACCAGCACAAAAGCGAAATTTGCTGATTTTGAGATTGTGGGTGAGGCTCTCAGCGTTTAGAAAAGGACAACTGGGTCGTTGGGCGCCCACGACTTATGGATTTTAGCTTGGAGCAGTACCTAAGCCGCCGCGAAAGGGGGTTCCCCCACAAAGGCGACGAAAACTATGTAATGCGGCGGATCTACAGTTCGGTGGGCATGTTCAATAGCTACCATGCCAACTGCAGTCCTTTGGAGGCCGGCTGGACGGGAGCTATTTTCAACTTGGAGTTCAATGCGCATGGAAACGTAGTGGTGGCAGCGACCGAGCGCAAGTGCGTCCTCGTCTTTGACGCTGTCACCCAGCAAGAGATCTTCAAGGTCCCTGACGCACACATGGACAGCGTTAACTGCATTAAGTAAGTTCCACCCCACACACATATTGAAAAACTCAATCGCAGCCAAATCCATGTGCTGTTTTAGATTTTTCGACGAGCGCCTGTTCGCCACCGGATCGGATGACTACACAGTGGCCCTATGGGATCTGCGAAACATGAAGCAGAAGATGCGTGTCCTACACGGCCACTCCAACTGGGTTAAGAACATCGAGTACTCCTCTAAGGATAAGCTGCTCGTCAGCTCTGGCTTCGACGGTAGCATCTTCACCTGGGACATCAATTCGCAAACGGAGCAGGGCCTTATCTCGCACCGGGTATTCCACGCCAGTGGCCTGATGCGTTGTCGGATTTCCCCAGCAGGGGACAAGCTAGTCCTCTGCACCAGTGGCGGTTACATTATGATAATACACCATCTGGACCTCACCACTTTACACAACGATCTCTGTGGCTTTCGAGTAAGTAAATGTCCCTTTTCCAAAAACTGTTTATTGATAAGACAATATTTATTTTTAGCCCGGAATTTACCGCCTGATGCAGCTTGGCGAACAATACATCCCACAGGCAGCCAAGTACGACCACGTATTCTCCAAGAAGCAGAAGAAGAACCGCGTTGAACTAGTTACTGATTTCCCTGAGCACAATGACGCCGAGATGATAATGGCATTGCAGATCCATCCCCATTGCCGTTGCATGCTGACCCGCAACGTCAGCTGTGACGAGCAGAGCGAGTGGACCTGTATCCACGACATCAACGAGGAGCCGGTGCCCAGTGACGACGAGCAGCGAGCAGAAGAGCCAAATCCCAAGAGAAAGTGCGGGACCACACCAAATAATCCTCGGAGCAGCAGTGCAAGTAGAAGTATCACACCAAATTATCTATCCTCCACCCAGGACCATGAAGTAGTTGGTCCGGCTGCAAGGCAGCCAAGAAGGTCCCTCCAAATCGACAGCTTGCAAATGGACAGCTTGCAAGTTTTCCATTTAGACAACGCCGGATCGGGCCGCTTTGAAAGGGGCGGACCCATAGCCCCCGCCCAAAGACCAGACACATTCATTCCCGACATCTGGGCGGCGGAGGTGACCGTGCAGGAGCGGGCTATACGACAGAACCGTGCACGGAACTCCAGCAATCATGTGGGCGGCTATAATTTCGTGTACGCTATTAGCAGCGGAGTACTGCCGCTGAGACCTTCGGGGAATGGTCGCCAGCATCCGAATCAACCCGCTGGCGAAGTGCCTGCCCCAAACAGCAACGGCAGTAGCTCGAGCAGCAGCAGCAGCAGCAGTAGTAGTAGCAGCACAAGCAGTGGCGATACCCCCATTCGGTTAGAGATCGGTCAGCGTGTGCGACTGCGGCCTTTGATCGGTGGTGCGATGGGGTCGGCGTCCAAGGAGAACGGTCACTCCATACCTATGAATGCTAAGAAACTGCTGTACTATGCTGCCGAGACCAATACCAAATCGGGTTTCATCAAGGAGCCTGGATTTTCGTCGGACGGGAGGATTATCTGCTCCCCCTACGGCAATGGAGTAAGACTATTGGGCTATAGTGCCGATTGCTGCGACTATCCGAGGTATCAGATGTTCGACGAAGTAAAGCGCCAGCCAAGGCAGCTGGTGGAACTGGCTAAGATTACAGAACACCAAGATGTTGTCCTATGTGCCAAATTCAGTCCCAAGGAGCCACTGCTTGTGACCGGCTGCAAGCGAGGTGAGGTGACGTGGTATCGACCATATCTCTAGGCTTTGCTGAAGTCTAGAGTCGCAATTGTACATTTTACTTTCAGTTTAGGCGTAATTTGACTTCCCTTAATTAGCTCTTGGCGAAATATATGCACGCAAGATTATGGTGAACCGATTAAGTTGACGTCTTTTATTTTTTCGCGACGGAACTATTGTGTCTGCTACATATCCATATGTAAAATTAGGTATCAGTATAAAATTACAATTAAAAACCTATAACTTAACAGAGCAGCAAGGCAAAACTAAGCGGCTAGGGGCATCTTAGAGGTACAAAGATGAGCTGGTTGCGGTTGATTCTTTCTAACCCTAGTAGTAGTTGCCGTATCCGCTCCATTGGCCATAGTTGTAGCTTCCGCTACCGGTGGCTCCACCCGACCCATAGCCCCACTGATTGTAATACGAGTCGTACGACGTCTGCTGTTGAGCCTGGGCTGCGGGATAGGCTGCGCTCGCAGCGCTTCCCGTCTGACTATAATAGGCGGATGCTCCGGCAGCTCCATAGTTGTATGCCGCAGTCGCCGTGGCCGAGCCACCGTTGTTATAAGCAGCTGATGAGCCTGCTGTGCCTGATGAGCCCGCAGCGGGAGCTCCATCTTTAGCCGAGGCATTTTTGCGACTTGGACTGCCATCGCTACAAATATGAAAATTATTAATAACAAAAAATTTACCCATTAAAGAATTACTAACCTTTTCTTTTGACTTTCTTTGGCTTTGCTGAGCGCCTGCTGAAGGGCACGCTGGGCGTCTTGCAGACCCTTAGCTGTGCTGCCGAAATCCTCCAGGAATTCGACCTTACGCTGAGCGAACAGCACTTTCTGGTCGGGCTCGATATCGGTGCGGGCCATGAACTTGTCCATTATTTGGACGACTTCCTGCTCGTTCACATCTGGCCGCTGAAGGCAGAGGTCGATCATCTGGAGGGCCACTCGAGTGTTGGCCGGATCGCGGTCTAGCGCTTGCTGCAATTCGGCCAAGCCCGCTTCGAGATCGTGGCAAATCTTGTTCAGGAATCGGGCGAACTTGATTGCCAAAGTTCCAGCGATGCCCTTGTTCTTTGTACTTTCAATATAATTCTTATACAACTCGCGGCACTTGTTATTGTTACCGCGCCGTCGCTCCACGTTTATGCGGCGATAGGCGATCTGCAGGAGATTGGGGCAGCGCTGTTCGACGTTCTGCAGAATCTCGGCGGCAGCATCAAAGTTCATCTGGCACTCTTCGAAGGCGGCCCACATTAGGTGGAGACTGGGCTTGTCCGGATGATGAATGCGGCAGGCGCGGCGATAGACGTCGCGGATAAGTTGAGTCACTCCCGGCACGTCATCTGATGACTCCAAATAGCGGAGCATCTTGAGCCAAAACTCATCGTACAGAGCGCAAGCTATCAGGCATCGCTCGAACAGGACCAAGACTCGCTCGCGATCCCCCTTCTCGATCTCAAAGTCTAGGTAGTCCTTCCAGTTCTTCAGCTGAGCCCGCTCAAGGGGTTTAACGTGGAAGTAGGGTCGCTTTATGCCCTCCTCGAATGACCAGCGGGCCGTCACGGCACTCACAGTCACTTTGTGAATCTTGCGCCGCGCCGATATGGCCCGATCCTTAATGCTCGCTATCTCCTCGTCGTTCAGGGTACTTAGATCACTAAAGTCGATCTGCGCTGATGTCTTTGTGGCGGCAGGGGACTCGCTTTCAGTCAGATCGGTGGTATTGTCTGATTCATCGACATTAGCTTCACTAGTATCTTTTGGCGACTTACCCCCGCTAGACTCCCGCTTCTCTTTTTCTTTCTCCTTATCCTTTTCCCGTTCCCTGTCACGGTCGCCCTTAGAATCCTTGTCTTTGGAGCTACTGCTGCTGCTGTCGCGTCGGCTCTTGGACGAGGACTTGGTCGCCTTGCTCTGCTGACGCTCGTAGTAGTCCTTTCGCAGGCGCATAAGCTCATCATTGCCCAGAGTACTGGTGATCGCATGCTGATTGATGACATCTTGAAAACTGAAAAAGGCGAATCATCAGCTTGGAACTATACAAGAAGCATTTCATTCACATTTCAATTGTGTTATTTATATAAAAAGAAACAAACAATATAAAGAATTTGGTTTATTGTTTCCAAGATGCCTTAAAATGGTTTCAAAGCGATTTTTACATAAAATTTTAAAAAAGTATTCTTTCGCCGAGTATTTCTTGGCCATCTCCTACGAAAAATGACGGTAGCATAGTGTAATTTTATTTGAGATCATATTTGAAATTGAATAATACACTTACTTGTCGAAGTGTCCATTGTATCCCTGGGTGGGAATGGCCAGCAACCGGTCGTAGATCTGCACCACCCGGTGGTAGCGTTTCGACTCATTTTCCCAACGAATGTAGGCATCCCAGAGCTTGTCCGACCGGAACTCCAGGCCACAAGCCTTCACCGCACGCTCGTACTGGGCGCGGATAAGCTGCTCATCCTCGGCGTGCTGGGACTTGACGTGCATCAGGTAATGGATCCATAGATCAACTGACAGAGGAATTGCTTCCAGCCCGCGCTCAAATACCTAGGATTTGGTCATTTTCGTATGTTTTTTCGTACAATTTTGTTTTATTCGATTTTTTTTTGTTGATCGATCGCAAAGGAGAAATATAGAAATGTTCATGATTTAAAATAGTTGTTCAACGGCTACATACTCGAGGGCTTATAACTATCGTTTTGATGTGGATGGTGATTGGACTTACTGGCTAACTTAAAAACTTGACATAAACACGCAATACAATACATAACACATATGTTGCAGTTGTCGATTTTAAAAGCACACACTTCAGTGTTTGATTCACAGAGAGACTTAAAAATTTCATTTAAACGCCATTTGTACTTACGACTGTACGAGATGTGAGCTCACTATTTAGTTCGTGTTGAAGAAGGATGGAGGTAACGTAACTGAAGAGGTAACTGGTGATACAAACGTTCGAAGATCAAAGGTAGACGGATCGAACAGCGACTGGACGGAAAGTCGTTTTCGGATTTAAGGGTTTGGCCATCAACTGAGCTTTATTACAACACAAGTTGTGCGACACAGGGAGTAATAGATAATCTACTCAAAACGTCAACTTTCGAGTCGTGAAAAAAAAAAAATGAAACAGTTCCAGAAAAAAAAAGATGTGCCTTTTAAAGTGCAAAAAACATAACCATTGATAGGATTTGGTAAATTATACCGAAGGGATTAGAATTATGCTATTCATAAAGGGTAATTGAAACGAAAATGTTTAAAAGGATAATCGGTGCACTTGGCACGACTGTGAGGGGAGATCTCACATTGAAAGACTGAGAAAACTCTTGCCGATTGATAACTATTTCATAACTTCTTTTTAGTAACAACACCGAACGGATTTTAATTTGTAGATTCTCAACCATTTTAATGTGGATCCCGAGCCCGTAGATGATTAACAAATGAGACAGCCCCAGCATCTGATTAATCCGATACCATAGCCCCTTCAATTTATTCGAGATATGTGTAGGAATACCCTATTTAAGTACACGAATCTGACTGACTTAACGGCTGCTTGTCTTCTTAATTTGATTTTCTTTTTATTGTAGATGTTGCATTTATTTAATGTAGTTTTTATTAGGTCATAATAAATTGCATTTAACAACAAATATATGAATATCAGTAGTAATCGTAATTGTAAGCGTAATACAAAGAATTGCGAAAGGTATTTAATTGCACGACGAAATTTAAGAGCGGTACTCACCTTGTAGCAGTTGGCCTTGATGCCCTTGCGCTTCTCGTAGTCGGCGTACTTCCGCCAGTACCCGTAGCAGTAGGGATAGTGGGAGAGGAATGTATCGTAGGCTTCTCGCGCCGCTTCCGCATCGGACTGGAAGACCACGTCACACATTATTTGATGGAAGGGAGAATGGTTTCCCACTTACCTCACTGTCCACGTACTGCAGCAGGTAGGTCCAGCCCGTAAAGTCGGTGGAGTCTTCTTTTACAGCCCTCCAGTACTTGTCTAGGTCAGGCAACTTCTTGCGCTCTTTCTCCTTGTCCTTATCTGTATCTTTTGCTTTCTCCTTATCGCGCTCCTTTTCATTCTTTTTTTCCTTCGCTTCACTATCTGTTGGATATCAAGACTATTGTTAACACCTCTTAATATCTGAAAAACCATCACACTTACCATCAACCTTTGCCCTCTTTTCCAAAGGCTGAGCATCGTTGCTTTCGGACGTGGGGCTACTTGGATTGTATTGTTCAAGGGATTTATCTTTCGAGTTCGCCTCACTGACAACTTTCTTATCATCCGACTCGTTTTCGGCTTCTTTGTCTGCCTTTCGCTTCAAAGGCGCCTTGGGGTCACTCGAATTGTTGTTGTTATTGTGGGTAGGGAGCTCGTCCTCGGAGATGACCTCTGCGTCTGCGGGCAACTCAGCTCTTTGCGGAGCCGGTAGTTCCTCGTCCGACACCTCTTCTGCATCGTTTATTTCCGGCTTGCTGGGCGGAGGTAGTTCGTCTTCCGAAATTATTTCGGTGTTGACAATAGTGGCATTGCTGGTGTCCGCTTCGTCGCCCAAGCTCTCAGCTATGGCATGGTGCGAACTCGAATCCTCGGACGAATTCAGTTTGTCGGCATTGGGATGCCCTGTTTCGTCTTTGTAGTCAAAGCCCTGGGATTTTTTGGTGTCGTTCTCATCGTTACCCCCCACAGACGGCAAACTATTAGCATTGTCCCCGGCCAGGGAGGCCAGAAGGGTGTCCTCGCCCCGCGTCTCCTTGATGTCATCACTGGTCTCTGAATGCTGCTCTGCCACTGCTCCAAATGGAAACGAGGAACTCTTTTCGTCCACGCCGCCCGATTCAACGGGTATCATTTCAACTTCGTCGTCCATCTGCGGCTCATCGAAGGTGGGTTCGGCGGATGAATGTTCGGCCGGCACTGGCACAGGGTCCATCTCTTCATCCGGCATCATCTCTTTAGCCGGCTCCTCTTCGTGGTCGCTTAACTGGAACGCAAACCGAATATGTGTGAATATGAGCTGCCATCGCAAACAATCTCACTTGGTTGGGTCTGTGAACTCAGTTGGCCCTTGCAGGTAATCATTTGCCCCCCAATGGGGGAGTCATGTGCGTATGGAACAACGCCACATACGCACATTGCAATAGTCTACATCACTGGATATTTACAGATCAACCACAAGATGCTTAGATATGCTGGTACTGACCTGGGCGTTCCTCTTCGATGTGCGGCGGGTACTTCTTGCCGGAGCTGACACAGCCGGCGAAGCGGCCTTCCGACCTGAACGAGTGCGACGACCTGCAATAAAGTCGACCCCACGAAAATGGTTAATCCCGGATTATTAGGTTGAACTGACAAAGCCTGATGTTATGGAATATCGCGGTCTCGTTGAAAAGTACGCTGCCTCGTGATCTTCACGTTTTTTGGAGTTGCTTTTTGTGTTGTTCTCTTCGCACATCAATATGAATCACAAAGCGGCTTTAGCACGACTGACTGAACTGTCGCTGACTACTGCGTTTCACCTGGGTGAACGCAATTATTTGATACAATCTAAAATAAATAAATTACCTGGACTTTCCATCGCAACGTTTTCCTCTGACGCCATATTTATTACACCAGTAATCGTTATCGGGACAGGATTCGATAGGCAAAAAGAAATGCAACACTGACAATGGAACTGCCAACTTTTTAGTATAATTAGTGGTAATTATTATTTATTGAAATTGATCATAGAATTTTATAAAAGTTATAATGTTATAAAATTGATATGACTTTTTGTTTTTTCGTTATTTTTAATTTATTTAAGTGTAAATATTACACAGTAATCACTGTAAACGGAAGACCGCGTAAGTGACGACCCGCATGCTAAGCGGGTGTGCGTAAATTATTGAATCCCAATGTTCAATAATGCCAGGGCTTAAATTAAAATTATAGAAATTTATTGAGGCAATTTTTATAAAGTAAATAATCTTTAATAATGGAAGGTACAAACTCCTAAATCTTTATATTAACCAAGATGCGGCAATTGGCGGAAAATAGCCTCAACTCTTTTAGCGGGACTGCCACTGACGCGCGTCTTGCAACACTACTCTCAAAATGGCGACTCGTAGAATCGTAAGCGTGACAAAAACAACAAAGCCGAGGCGCATTTCACAATAATTAAATGTTTTTCGGGTCGTTGCTGCGTGTGTTTTCCAGAAAAAGAGACCGCAATGTGTGAGCCGAGAGCCCAGTGACCGGGAAAAGGAACCCAGTGAACGAGAATCATCAGCGGCGCGGCCAAATAGGACAAAATACGGCGGGCGAAAACGCCGACCGCATAGTCATAACCTGTACGTGTACGTGAGCGAGGCGGGAATGGAGTGCAAAGGCAAGGGCAAGAGAATGAAGGAGGAGGCGCCAAGCAAGAAGTTGCCGCCTAAAATTTACGGCGATGGAGGAACCCCCACAAAAGCGGCCCACGACGAGATCCTCTCCTCGTTGCTGCGGATCAACAACTTCGACTCCATATCGAGCATCAAGGATGAGTCGCTGGACATTGATCTGTCCGCCTGTGTGACAATTAGCTCCGCCAGTCTGGTCAACGGGAACAGCCTGTCGTCCACGGACTTTTGGCGCGTGCTGGACGAAAGTGCCCAGAACAACACTGAGCTGAATCTATCGGCGGACGTTTGCCGAGACGACCTGACGGGTTCCAGCTCCGGCTCTGGCTCCGGCCTTGGGCCCAGCACCCTTCTGCCCGCCAGTACCAGTGAACACCACTCTAGCTCTGAGTTTAATGTGACGTTTCTGCGTCCCGAACCACCGAATGCGTTCACCAATTCGCCGTTCAAGAAAACCTCCAGCGGAGGAGCCTCATCCATCAAGCTTTCGCCCGAGCAACTGCAGCTCCAGCAGCAGCAACATCTACTAGCTCAGCCAAGCTTGCAGCGCAAACCCAAGTTGCCAGCGACGACGGCGGTGCGCTTAAAAGTCTTCAAAGAAGAGCCTCCCGAAGAAAAACAGCTTCAGATGGGTCAAAGTTCCGCGCATGTGGTCACCAAGGTGGAGGTGGGCGAGTCCGAGTTCCTGCCCCCGTCGTTTACCATCTTTCAACAGCCCAAGCCGTCATTAAGAACCTCTGCAGAGTCGGATGCGGCTAGTATGCCGCCTCCTGTGACTGAGGTTCACGAAAAATCTGTTGAGGTAGACCCGGCGCCGTTGCACAAGTGCTTGGACTGCAACGGGCTGGTGCTGGAGACGCCCGAAGAGCTGGCTAAGCATGAATCGGCCGCCCATCGGCTGCGTCTCATCTACCGCTGCGGTGAGTGCCAGCGGGAGTTCGAGGTCTTAGCCGGGCTAAAGAAGCACCTTAAGACTCACCGCACCGAGGGTCGCAAGGATACGTGGAAGAAGTGTCCCGACTGTGGCAAGTGGTGCGTATCCAAGACTTTCCGTTAAATGATTTCACTTAAAAATATATTTTTTTTCTAGCCTCAAACTGGGGAGTATGTGGATGCATCGGAAGATCCATAGCGACAACAAGAAGTACCAGTGTGACATCTGCGGCCAGAAGTTCGTCCAGAAGATCAATCTTACGCACCACGCCCGGATCCACTCCTCCGAGAAGCCGTACGAATGCCCGGAGTGTCAAAAACGATTCCAGGAGCGGTCCCATTTGCAGCGCCACCAAAAGTACCATGCCCAGACGCGTTCCTACCGCTGTGAAAAGTGCGGCAAAATGTACAAAACAGAGCGATGCCTCAAGGTGCACAACTTGGTGCATCTGGAGCAGCGCCCCTTCGCCTGCACTGTGTGTGATAAGAGCTTCATCAGCAACTCCAAGCTGAAACAGCATTCGAATATCCACACAGGCATGCGACCCTTCAAGTGCAACTACTGTCCGCGAGACTTTACTAATTTCCCCAACTGGCTTAAGCACACAAGACGCCGTCATAAGGTCGACCATAAGACGGGCGAACACCTTGAGAACATTCCCTCCTACTGCTCCAAGAAGTCCACCACTAGCAAGGCGCAGAAAGCGGCCGCGGCAGCGGCAGCAGCGGCTGCAGCAGCTACAAATCCTGATAATCCTATGCCCACGCATGATCTGAAAATGAAGTCCAATTCAACACCTACATCAACGCCAGCACCTGCTAAACAGGCCCGTAAAAAGAAACAGCCCCAACAGGCTACTCTTGCTGCTTTGGGAATCACTCTGCCAGCGGGAACAGCACTGCAGCAGGTGCATCCTGCGCCGTCAGCCCCACAGCAACAGGAACTGTCCACTGTGATGGTGGCACTTCCCCCACCGCCTCCCAAACAGGCTAAAGCTAAGCGGGAGCGAAAGCAACTGGCCCCGAAGCAACTGCAGCAAAAGCCACAAGTGCAAACTCCAAATCAACAGCAACAAACCGGATTGGCTCCCTTGGGTGGCATTTCCCAGATCAAGAAAGAGCCGGTGCAGAATACGGGCCCATTCCTAGACCTGCACGGCCTCAGTTTGACTTCTGCCGAGGATCTGATTATGGAGCAGGCACTTGAAATGGAGGAGTGTGGCCTTTATGATGCACCCGTGGCTAATACCGATATGGGGACGTCGGACAATGCCATCTCCGACTCTGCCGCCGCCCTGCACTTCCAGATAAAAAACGAATTGCCAGACGAACTCTTGCCGGATGAAGATTTCAGTATGTTTGACTTTTCAAATAGCATGAACGTTTAATAAATTTGATTATTTTTTTAGTGCCTTGCAAACCCAGCGATCGTCTTGCTTGTCCATCACTTGAGTCCTCGCCGTTTTCTTCGCCAGCCTCTATGGAACTGACCGCAGTATCCGCCTCCGCTCCCAGTAGTGCTCCAAGCGGTTCGCAAGCGATGCCGCCACGCTCTGGGAACTACTATCTGCCCGCCTTCACGCTGAACGCCCAAGGAAAACTGAGCAGCATGGTTAATACAGTGCAATCTGTAGCCACGGGAGTGCCTACAAGCCCTGCGATGCCCGTAGTCAATGTGCCGCTGTTGGTACGCTCCAATCAGATGCTACCTTCAGTGGACACACTGCTCTTTACCACACAAACGGGCGCCAATCGATTCTTTGCGGGAAAATCAGCAGCAGCAGCAGCTACGCCGCATCTGACATGATCGCCAGATCAATATGAAAGCCTCAACGATCTCTTGTGTCTTAGTTAAGTTAGCAGTACCGACCATGCTGACCGCTGGCAATCGTTTAATATATCGGATGGATGAGTGTAAAGTCCGTAGGTTTTTAAGAGTACGACGCTAAATTTGTTTAAGTGATAGGCCTAAGCTCATTTTTGCATAGCCCTAAGTGTAATTGCTTGTATATATAAACGTTTACTTATATAAAATATGATTATTGTATGATTTGTACGCTTCACACCAATAATAAAATTTCGTATATATTTTAGTAATTTTGGTAGTACGACAATTCATTTCTTGTACTTTAACGCCTTCAAATTCAGTTTCAACCAGGAAATATACGCGAAGGTAGTCCTAACTCTAATATTATTTTTGTCTAAATCATTGTAACCCTGAGGTTATCTTAAAAAATTAAAGGAAAGCTACTGCCGCAGTAGGATAGAATGAAAAGACAAGTAAATAATAGTTTTGAAGAGTGAATGTTTAAAAAAAAGGAAAAGCAACCGAGGATAGAAAATCTGAATACTGCCGTGCTAAAGGATATAGGCATTGCTCCAACATATTTAATTCAAGAATATGAAATAGAAACTGTCGAGCCACAAGAAGATATTGCCTTGCCCTGAGGGCTGTTCCACATACTTGAGCCTTTTTGTGGCCATAGGATTCCCCATTCCTTTCAGCGACACTCTACTCCCTGCATGAAAGTCAAATGCAAGGGGGCAGCGCTTAAACGTTTTGCCTTTGAGGCTTCTGCCCGGACAGGGGTTGTTTCCCCCATCCAATCCAAATCGCTAATGTGTATGAGGGGTGAGCAGGGCCTGGTTGCTGACTTCAGAGGGGTGGTACTTTATATATTTTTCCTGTAATTATAGAGCCTTTTTTGGTTTACATTTAAGGGAAACTATTGAAAACTAAGGTATTGTTCCATTGCTCAAACGGTAATCCTTTTACATAAATAAAAGAAGAATCTCTCCTTTGCAGCTGGTTTTAAATTTATGACACCCTTGTGATATTTATCCCACACATTGGAAGCAACTTTATAAAGTTCCAAAATATCTACTCATATCCTACGATTTATTTCCCCCATTGACGTTAAGAGGCATATTGGCAGAATTTGAAATAGGAGAGACTTATAAATTGATTTGGATGATGGGTAATAGGATCGAAACACACTTTCTGATTTCTTATTATGACCAATTTTCTGGTAGCTTACAAATGGCAAACAGTTATGATGGCACATAAAATGGTTTGCTCAAACGGGGAAACTAAAGCACAAAAAGATAAACAAGGACATGCCGGTAGCTAGTCCGATTTTAAGTTGCCCCCACATACGAATCCTGGAACAACATACACAACGTTTGCTGACAATGTCGCGACAACAGAAACGACAGCATAATAATAATAAAAGGGAATAAAACACACGGCACATACCCACACATCCGAGCACCCACATCCGAGATGGGGACTCTGGAACAGTCAGCAGTGGCAGCAACAAAAACAAATAGAGCAACAGCGATAAATATCGAAGGGCATAAATAAACCCCCATTTGGCTGCATGGGAGAGTGAAGAAACAGGGACAGATTAGGATGTCTTAGGGTTATTTTTAAACTTTACCTTGGAAAGGATACCCGAATACAGGAAAAGGAATTGATATAATTTAACACGGAGGGAAAGCTTAAGATATGTGTATATTTTACTCGGTGACACAACTAATCCGCTCCTGTGCGCAGTGAAAGAGTTACTGTAGAGCCTTTCGTTGGTGGTAAAAGTGAAGATGCCTGGCGACGGTTTGTCGACGCTTGGCGCGTTTTGTAAATATTTATATCTGCGCCAAAGTCTGCACAATATGTTTAAGTTATGTAGGTGGGCTGTTAAATATTTGCCGCTTACCTTTCGAAAAGAAAACACTGCCTGCTTTTGGGGGGACTACCGTTTATTACCTGCCTGCCGATATTTTAATTAAGTTTTTAATGCCGTCTGCTTATATAAGTCAGTCTTGACGCAGGCGAATGGGGGCGTGGCAGAGCTTCGATAGCCGGCATTTTGCTATCCATCCACTCAGGGACGTGACTTGATTACCATATAGAATTGTTTGTCTCTTCGGTTTAAATGTCACAGTGCATATGCATAGAGAGAAAAATTAACTTCATGGATTATACAAATGGGGGACTCATGCTAGCGAAATAAAATAAAAAAAGTTACCTTCTGACAATTTTATTATAATATCATTATAGTATGTGAAGGTTTTTTGGTCAACGTGGCGGATACGTAATATTGTAGTATAATATTAAAACAATCTTTTTTAATTCAAAATTTAGTTGTTTATTGACATAAATTCGTCATATTTGTAAAGATGGGAGAATCCATTTTCCCAAAAAAAATTAAATAAAATAACTTTTAGTGGAAGTGAAACTTATACAAAAAACCCTTTTTTGGTATTGCTGGTTTTTGTGTTTTTACGTGAGGGGGCGTGAGTCTATCAGCAGCAACCACAGCAACAGTAATGGCCCCACTATGGACCTTGGAGTGATTTTGAGCAGCGCAGAAAATCCGGACAATAACACTGAATGTTGCCAAAAATAGCCACAAAAGCGGTTCAATATTGTAAAATTCGTTGAGAGGGCCAGTCTGCAGCAGACATATTAACAATTGCAAATTTAATTTCTTATTGTTTGTTAATTGATTTTATATGTACTCTATTTCTGGGCCTTTCTGAGCTCATGGCCAAATATAAATCCACCACTTCCATTCAGCCTGCTGATGTGAACAAATTTTTGTTTTTCGCCCCTTCATCATCATTTTTCATATTCCTTAGAAAAGGGGACGAAGATTCTTTTCTTGTTTTGTTAGTATAAATCAATTTATCAATTTCAAAGTTGGCGCGCTACTTGGCTTGTTGCTGTTGTTGCCGCACTGGCGAGTTTGTAAACGCTTGTCAAAGTGTTTTGCTTTTTGCCACGCTTGGAAAAATGAAAATGCAAATTCAAGTGCAGCTTGCCGCGAAACGCATTAAATCCAATTCTGGGATGCGGAATAGTGGGAGCGGAAATGAAAGGAGACAGACGGCATTCGACTGGGAATGCGACTGGAGGAGCGAAAACCAACTTCATTTGTCATTTTGTCACATTAACGCAATGGAAATGCAATATGCTAATGTCAGATTTTATGAATGAGCATGATAATATTTGGCATTGCAGGTTGACTTAATATTAAAGAACTAAAGTGCGGGTAAGGATCCTTTCGATTTTAAATTACAAATATGAAACATAACAGAAAAATATTTTAATTTTACTGTATACATAAAGCAGCGGACCGTATGGAATAGATCCAACTTTTTCCACCTGATAATTAGTGCCCTCTCCGTGCACTTTCCAGATTTCGAAGGAAAGCACTTTCAATCCCCAGAGAATTTGAGAAAATTTTTGGGGGATCCCCCGGATTTTGAAGGGGATCCCTCAGAGAATTTGAGAAAAAATCGAAAAAATATTTTGTTTTTAGATTTTGATGCAGATTTATGGAGAATCTATCTAGAAATCGTTTAAGGTATTCCGCTCTTGAATCCGATAATTATTGACAAAGATATGGCGTTCGCAGGGGGTCATATAGCCCTCTTCATGGACTTCCCGGATTTTGAAGGGGATCCCTCAGAGAATTTGAGAAAAAATCGAAAAAATATTTTGTTTTTAGATTTTGATACAGATTGATGAAGAATCTATCTACAAATCGTTTAAGGTATTCCGCTCTTGAATCCGATAATTATTGACAAAGATATGACGTTCCCAGGGGGTCATATAGCCCTCTCCATGGACTTCCCGGATTTTGAAGGGAATCCCTCAGAGAATTTGAGAAAAAATCGAAAAAATATTTTGTTTTTAGATTTTGATGCAGATTTATGGAGAATCTATCTAGAAATCGTTTAAGGTATTCCGCTCTTGAGTCTGATATTTATTGACAAAGATATGGCGTTCGCAGTGGGTCATATAGCCCTCTCCATGGACTTCCCGGATTTTGAAGGGAATCCCTCAGAGAATTTGAGAAAAAATCGAAAAAATATTTTGTTTTTAGATTTTGATGCAGATTGATGGAGAATCTATCTACAAATCGTTTAAGGTATTCCGCTCTTGAATCTGATAATTATTGACAAAGATATGGCGTTCCCAGTGGGTCATATAGCCCTCTCCATAGACTTCCCAGATTTCGAAGGGGATCCCTCAGAGAATTTGAGAAAAAATCGAAAAAATATTTTGTTTTTAGATTTTGATGCAGATTGATGAAGAATCTATCTACAAATCGTTTAAGGTATTCCTCTCTTGGGTCGCCGTGGGTCATATAGCCCTCTCCAAAGATTTTCCAGATTTCGAAGGGGATCCCTCAGAGAATTTGAGAAAAAATCGAAAAAATATTTTGTTTTTAGATTTTGATGCAGATTGATGAAGAATCTATCTACAAATCGTTTAAGGTATTCCTCTCTTGGGTCGCCGTGGGTCATATAGCCCTCTCCAAAGATTTTCCAGATTTCGAAGGGGATCCCTCAGAGAATTTGAGAAAAAATCGAAAAAATATTTTGTTTTTAGATTTTGATGCAGATTGATGAAGAATCTATCTACAAATCGTTTAAGGTATTCCTCTCTTGAATCTGATAATTATTGACAAAGATATGGCGTTCGCCGTGGGTCATATAGCCCTCTCCAAAGACTTCCCAGATTTCGAAGGGGATCCCTCAGAGAATTTGAGAAAAAATCGAAAAAATATTTTGTTTTTAGATTTTGATGCAGATTGATGAAGAATCTATCTACAAATCGTTTAAGGTATTCCTCTCTTGAATCTGATAATTATTGACAAAGATATGGCGTTCGCAGTGGGTCATATAGCCCTCTCCATAGACTTCCCAGATTTCGAAGGGGATCCCTCAGAGAATTTGAGAAAAAATCGAAAAAATATTTTGTTTTTAGATTTTGATGCAGATTGATGAAAAATCTATCTACAAATCGTTTAAGGTATTCCTCTCTTGAATCCGATAATTATTGACAAAGATATGGCGTTCGCAGTGGGTCATATAGCCCTCTCCAAGGACTTTCCAGATTTCCAGGCAAAGAAATACCATTTGTAGTGGGTCATGTTGTACTTAATAACACCTGATGTTTGCTCTTGTCGGAATGTTTCCATTAAAACAGCTTTCATACCCACATAATTAGCTGTTCGTTATGCCACGCATTGAAGTTTTGAATTCCTAGGGGAAGCAGAAAAGCAGTTGCCACGCTGCCTTAACATCTTAAAAAGCCAAAAACTTTAAGTGAACTTAACTCTGCGTGTGTATGTGGGCCACGGAACTGAGGTCTAGTTTTCATTAGCCCCAACGAATTTTATGGGGGATGTGGGCCACAAATATAGAGATTCTCGTGCTCTGTCCTGGCAACCAAAAAGTTTTGAGAGACGACATTTCTATTCATTAGCACACACACACTCGCGATAAGTCATTGATTTGGTGATTTTGTTACCAAAAGGCCTCGCTTTATTAGCCTAATGAAAAGTTGAGTAAAGTTTCTGATTTATTTTTTAGGTTCAACCCGAACGTCCTTTCCTTTCTTAAATCCAAGGCCATCTGCTTAGGAAATTTGACGAAAATGTATTTGGTGCTGGGTGTTGAAGGATATGTATAGTATACTTTCTGGTATCTGACATGTGTCCTTTCGTTGCAAAAGGACAAAATAATAATACATACAAGGTTATATTATAACCCTTAAGTATGCTACAAGAAATGTAGTACTCTCTCTATTTTTACTTTCGCTTTTTTGGTAAAATTCCTTATGATTCTTAACTGGTTTAAGACGAAAATGTATGAGGTGGTTAAACGATTCCAATTTTAGCTATCGCTTCTCGGCCTTATGGCTAAGATCAAAGTGTAGTATCTGTTCTTATCAGCTTAACATCTGATAGTTCCTCCATTGGAGGACAACAAATGTTAAACTGATTTTTGGAATCTGACGGAGTGCTAGGAGCTTGCTCCACCTCTGTCGCGGGTTGGCCCGGTATTGCAGTACCGCCGGGATTTCGGCCCAACATGATTAATAAATTTAAACCAATTAAAAGAAAACCTCATGTATTAAAAAGATGAGCTTGAATAAATCATTCTCGGTAAAAGAATGCCTGAATACAAGTAGAATAAAGCGGCATGGACCCCTTATGTTCTTAAATATTACTGGTATATATTAAGTTCCATCCATACATAGAGTAAACTACTATCACCTGGAATATCGAGGGTGTGGTCTATAAATTTTTCTTAATTTTTAGATTTAAAATTTTATCATAATGAGGGAGAGGTTACTACGACGATATAATATTATTTCAGCAAAGGAAATCGTCATATGTTACATAGTGCCTTTCTGGTATTTTCTTAGGCTGCTCTCTAAACCAACAAACTCAAACTCAAACTAAACTCTCTTCCTAAAACAAAATCTTAAAAACTACTAAAAATCAAATTTAGTTTTCTTGGTTTCTTATCTAAGAATGCCATTTTCAAATACATTTTCAAAGATTTTAAACCAAAATATTTGACTAAAATTCCCAACTAGTTCAGACATTGTCCGCAAGGAAACCTCCTACCTGGACTGGAGAAAGCATACTTACCTGGCGTAGAGGTTAACCGTGATCACGAAGGCGGTTCCTCCGGAGTGAGACTTGGCCATTGCACCTCGGCTGAGTTGACCTCTGCGATTATTCCTAATGTGAATAACTCGTGCGTGTAATTTTTGGTAGCCGGGAATGGCGTTCGCGCCGTCCCGACATTATATAATTCATTTTAATAGCAATATCGTTGTTAGAAAACTAAATTTTGCTACTGTTGTAGTGGCAGCTGCTACAGGACTCCTTGTAACATTACGTATGTTACAAGTCCTTGTAACATCTAACATTTGTACTGTTACATTTGTTTTAACATTTCTGGGATTGCTTACAGCTGGGGCAAAGTTCGAAAAGGAGGGGGATTCAGGGGCGCCGCTATGTTAGCCGAGTGTACAGTACTGTTGTAGCACTGTAGAACGAATGTACAGTACTGTTGTAAACAGGACATGTAACATAGAGGAATTTTCAAAATTATTCTGGTTTTTATCTTTTGTTAAATATCTACATTTATCCTTTGCATTATCATAATAAATTAAAAAAGAAAATTTTATGATGTATGTATTTATTTTTGTTTATATGTTAAAAAGATTACTGAAATTAAACATTATTGAATAAGGAAAAAAACATTAGAGAGTAAATTGATTTAGCTTTACATTTAGTTAAATTGTTATGTTAAAAAAAGGATTTTAAACGCAATTTCAAAAACACATAATTTTTAAAATTTTGTGTAATAAATACTTTATTTTTTATAAAGCTTTGTTGTTGAGTCGATAGTAGCATTTGCTTTTCAAATTTCTGCACTTACACTTATTGGAACAGGTAAGCGTAAGCGGATTTTGTTTTGTTGCCATTAGATTGCCCCAATTAGCGGTTGAGGTTTTTGGGTCTGGAATGCCAAAAAGTGCCAACTGATGTCTGGCGATATCTTAATACGTGATCCAATCAAAGTTCCAATTACCAAAAATTAAGAGTATTATGAGCTATTTACTTTAAAATTAAAAAATAGTTATAGTAAAGTAATAACAATGTCATGTTTTTCGCTTAGTTAGGATGAGCCTGCAGTTTTAAAATAGCTTCTAGTCGAAAGTTCTCCCCTAGTATATATTCTAAAACTCAGTTTCCCTCTAGTTACAACGTCTGGGAAAGTACAGAACATTGTTTCTAATTAAAGTGGGAACTACTGATTGCAAATATTGGCAAAAGCCGCATCCAATGCGTCAGACTCTCTGTTTTTTGTTTCCTATTTCGAGCCTGTTGCCACAAAAGTTTTTGCCATGCGGTTTCGGATTACAGTTCTTAACCCTTTCGCGGAGGAAGCGGCCGGACTGGGGAATGTTCGTTTTCGAAATTCTGTGGAAAACTTTTCCTGGGCTCCGCTCTCTCGAATTAATTAAAATTTTAAATCGCGTCTGTAACTGTTAAACTGTTATTTTAAATCCCACCTTAAACGATTTCCAGATAGATTCTCCACAAATCTGCATCAAAATCTAGGGACAATTTTTGTTTTTAGATTTTTTCTCAAATTTCGTAGGGGATCCCCAATCTTCAAATGTTGAAAAATGCAAGGGGAGCCATGTTCGGCCCACTGCGATGGCTATATCTTTGGCAAAAGTCGAAGGCTATATCTATGGCACCTGGAGACGTCGAAGCAGGTCGAACAGGATCATCAGCTATTCCATATTTTAAGAAAAATCTGAAAAGAAATTAACTTTTAATAAATATTGAATAAATTAAAACACCCTTTTCCGCACCACCATGGAGGTAGAGTGTTAGGCGCGTTTTTTTTAAAGTGGTTTCCCCTGGAGGCCTAGTCCACTTTATAGGGTGTGTGTTGCACTCAGATGTGTGCCAGAAAATAAGGGAAGGACTTTGAGTGAGTTTCGGGCCTGCAGCTGCTATTTAGATGTTCTCCAGCCCTGCCAGCACAAATAGACTCGCTTCCAGCTGCTGTTGCGGCTCAAGTAGTCACTCAAATGCGGCAGGTCGGACTCAAGGAAGGATAACAGCTCGATGCAGTGTGGAGGAATCTGCCGATGAAAAAGTGAGTAAGTAAGAGCCTCTAGTTTGGTGTGTGGGATGGCTTACCTGCAATGGAGCCTGCTGTGGCGGTGGCACACCATAAGATGGCGGCGCAGCATATACGTGTTGCACACCATAATATGGCAGCGTAGCATACACGTATGGCGGTATATAGTGCGCCGCAGCATATACGTGTTGCACACCGGGTGGTGGTGGCGGCTGCGCAGGATACCCCAGTGGCACACCGGGTGGTGGGGGCGGCTGCGCAGGATACCCCAGTGGCACACCGGGTGGTGGTGGCGGCTGCGCAGGATACCCCAGTGGCACACCGGGTGGTGGGGGCGGCTGCGCAGGATACCCCAGTGGCACACCGGGTGGTGGTGGCGGCTGCGCAGGATACCCCAGTGGCACACCGGGTGGTGGGGGCGGCTGCGCAGGATACCCCAGTGGCACACCGGGTGGTGGGGGCGGCTGCGCAGGATACCCCAGTGGCACACCGGGTGGTGGGGGCGGCTGCGCAGGATACCCCAGTGGCACACCGGGTGGTGGGGGCGGCTGCGCAGGATACCCCAGTGGCACACCGGGTGGTGGGGGCGGCTGCGCAGGATACCCCAGTGGCACACCGGGTGGTGGGGGCGGCTGCGCAGGATACCCCAGTGGCACACCGGGTGGTGGGGGCGGCTGCACAGGATACCCCAGTGGCACACCGGGTGGTGGGGGCGGCTGCGCACCGTAAAACGACTTTATGGAAAAAAGAATTTGGAATATTAATAGAAATAGAAAAAACTAATATAATATACTAATATTATTATAACTAACTTTACTTACAAAATATACATTCATTGCTTTTTTTCCCAGAAAAAGAATATAATATAATAATAAATTGTATTCTATAATTATTTTACTTCCTTAACGTCAAAATAATTGAGTGAGAGTTGAGAGTTAACAATCGAAATTCCACCTCGAATTGTTATCGATGGAATATTTTGACACCTAATAAAAATATTGGTGCGTCAAATTTGCATACATATATTGCAATTGATACAATTTATAAAGTTTTTCACTTTGAAATGGAATTCATTAATCAACTTAAAAGTTTTGAAGGTGGACTTCCACCAGTGCTGAAACAGTGGGTTGCGAAAAAAAAGGATGATTTGGAAACAGGCTATTGCCTGATTTCCAGTAATTTCCACACAATGGATGGGGATGATCCATTTTTCTTAATTTTCGACGAGTTTCACGTCGAAAATTTCAAGGTAAGTTCAATAGCTTTTATATATTAAAAGTTGAAAAGTTCAATAATAAAAGTTTTTCAAGTTAGAGGGGTGAGGGGGCTTATTATTTTGGCCAAAATATCTTATGTACAAAATTACATAACCGTGACAATTTAAAAATTTTTATACATATTTCAGAATGCTCCCCACGAGTACAAGAAGTGGAAAATATTTTCCATTGCTTGTGCAAATTTGAGGGGAGATTTGCAAATCGTTTATTTAAAAACGGTAAGTTATTATTTATATTATTTATTTGTATTTATATTATAAAATTTTATTATAAATTATAATATATTAAAAATATTTTTTCATTATTTAGACGACTACTGGAGTCCAAGTATTGGGCTCCGATTTCATAAAAGAATGTGTGCAATTTGTGCATTCTTTTATTAAAAAAATGCCGAAACTGCACCATAAGATGGCTGGTGCAGTGGCTGATAAATGCTCCGCCAATTTAAAGGCGATAGAATACCTGCAAATGCAGGGGATTCCTGTGTTATATGATTTCCAGAATACACTGCAGAGAGGCAGGTACATAGACCAAATTTTCCGTCGCCTATACGTTGACCCCACGATTTCCGGGGACAATGTGCAGGAAATTTTGAAGAACACTAGAAGTATTGTGGGAAAGTATGTTCCCCTGGAATTGCAAGGAAGATACGAAGAAGAAGTAAGTATTTTTGAAATTAATTTAAATTAATAAATATTGATAAAAATTATTTAATTTCAGCTTCTCAGTATCGAATGCTTCCTGGGAAGAATTTTCAAATCCTTCCCAGAACAAAAACTCAGGATGAGCCACATAAACTCTAATGTCTTTGAAAGTGTTGGGGCAGAGCTCGCTCGGTCCATCCATATGGATGCGAAAGAAGCATTCGAGAAGTTCAAGGAACTTCGAGACCCAAAAAAAGCAGTTGCGTTTATGGCAACATTAGCTGCTGTGAGGTCTCAAATTCAGAATACAAAACTAAGAAAAGTGTAAGTATTATTGAACGAATTTTTTATAAGTTATTAATGGAAATTTTTTACTTTCAGGCAATTTACATTCACTAATTCTGAATCCGACGAAGAGCTTCCTGGGCCGTCGAAGAGGCCCAAGCTCCAAAAATGAGAGGAATGAATCAGCATCATGTAAATATAAAGTGGACTAGGCCTCCAGGGGAAACCACTTAAAAAAAAACGCGCCTAACACTCTACCTCCATGGTGGTGCGGAAAAGGGTGTTTTAATTTATTCAATATTTATTAAAAGTTAAGTTCTTTTCAGATTTTTCTTAAAATATGGAATAGCTGATGATCCTGTTCGACCTGCTTCGACGTCTCCAGGTGCTGACGAACAACCTGGCGCAAGTGCAAGGAGTGGATGCAGTACCTCAAGCACACGGCCAACTCCTACGCCCGCGACTTCACTATGGCCAACCCGCACATGCGTGTCAATACCCAGGCAACTTCATACTCAAGGACTTGATGAAACTCAACTCGCCCTTCGTGGGCATAATTGATCGCACCACCACTCCGCGGATGCCTCTTCAAGCGCCCACGGATTTCGTGATACCAGGAAGAAGCTCCTATGGCCAAAGGAGATCCAGAGAAGGCCATAAAACGCGCCAACGTTTTCAGGGGCACTTGGTAACCTGCCATTGGAGTTCCTCAATAAGAAGATGCTCACGCCGCCCGGAACCAGCAAAGATGGCCTTTCAAGGACGACACTACCTCTAATATTTCCCGCTCAAAGGATCGCCCTTTTGCCAGGACACCTACTCCAAGTTTTTAAAACTAATTTTATCCGAATGTTATGAGTACAGCTCAATTTATTAGAAAATATAAAAGAATTCAAAGATATGAGTAGAGAGACATGATATGTAAGAATTTATATGATATCTATAATATGAGATTTAAGAACCAAAATAATGTTTATCCTTATAAGAAAAGTTAAATTCCTAATAATACATAAATATAATAAATTGTCATACTTATATTATAAAAAATATATATGTATGTTTTAAAAAGGAAAGGAAAGGAACTTTTGAACGTTTGGTCGTAATTGCTGACACGCGCTGTGCCTGGAGGTCCTGGTTGAGGGTATTGCCATAAAAATAAATAAACGCCGTCAGAAGTGGCGTACATTTCATTTTCAGATACAAATGACAGTCATTAGCTGCGCTGCGAATTACTTTTCTTTCGCATTTCCAGCTCTCACTGGGAACTTTAAAGTAATTGCTGCCATGGCAAATGAAATTTGAAGTATTTTCTATATGAAAGCAAATCAAATCACTCGCCAATGCGCTTAATTTACCGCACAATGCACGAATGGAAAAAGGAACAAAATAGTAGTTCCAGGTCCTGGTCCAGGTCCGAGAGTATAAAAATCAAGAAAATCAAGATAGGAACTTGGGCGAAAACGAAAGCAGACTTGCCAAAAGAAAGAAAATTGCTTTGGCGTAACCGGGGGGAAGTGCATAAAAATGACAGAGATTGTACACTTGTACACTTGTATTTGCAATTGAGCGCACAAAAGTTTTCATAAATTGCATCAATTTGAAGTTGAACGGAGGTGGAGGAGATGGGGTTCGTCTCTGTTAGCAAGCCAAAGGTAAAGGTAATTTTCCTAGTTGATTCCTTGCCTCTTTTTTTTGTACCTATTACTTATGAATAAATGGAGTATATTGTTTACTAAAATTGCTATAAAATTCTCAAAATGCTTTTGAATCTTTGGGTAAAAATGTACTATTAAAATAACAAGCACTAGGATCAGAATGAGTAAAAAAATATTTACACGTAATAAGCACACCAGGTAACTCTTAGTCCTTTTAATATTCTACGTAAGGTTATTTATTTCCTTTTGAAACTGTCTTCTAGACACACTTACACACACACACACGTGAAGGAAATCCTGTTGCGTCCTGAATGCTGCAAAGCGGCATATTATTTTTTATGATTTGATTTCCCTTTTTATAGCGCCCCTCCGGGAGGACACAAACGAACTCTAAAACGCTGTTGATTGTATTGAGTTACGAGAATACCAGCACTGGCGGCGCATTAATAGAATCTGAAGCATGTTTACAACTTGATTGAACTCATCACCATCGGGCCAGGGCCATCGGTCTGGTTTGATTCCCCCCCAGAAGCCATCACTCCCGGACGGGACATGCAATTCCATTTTCCATTCGCATTTACATCCCTGCCTGAAGACGTTCGATGGGATATATCTTCCGGTGACTCCGCCACGTCCCCGGCACGTGTGCCAAGAGTTTAACTTTAATTGATTGCATTAGTATTCAATTACATTCTGTTCCCGACTCTCATCTGGCTTGCCATCGGCAGCGAATCGTTCTTTTATGCGTAGCTCCCCTGTCCATTAATAATCAGATTAATGCCGCATAAATGCTAGTTTGCCTCGAGATGATTGTCTCAGGGTCCTCGGTTCTCGGCCCTCGGCCACCAAGTCATCATTTTTATATATAATTTCCAATTATCATAATACGCTTTGGGAGCGGCGACATGGCAGCTAAGTCCTAATGGAAATCAAAGCTGCAGAATGAATCTGTATAAGAAAAGGACACTTTTGCGGTGCAGGTCACAGGTGCAATTAGCCAATTAGTAGTTAAAATATTTTCTTTTTTCAGCTGAAGCTGCTCATGGTCAATTGGTTTTTCACTTTACTCGATTAAATCTTTTATGCCTGTGCAAAATTAATTTAGACGTCTGGTGGGCCCGAGGGTTGACCTTGGCCCCAGGCCAGCAAATCAATTCACGCCTGGTCCTAGTTGTCCTGGGGCTTTGCTTTAACTTGATTGATTGTCCTGGGGTTAAACGAATTGTGCTGTCGTGTCCCTCAGAGTGTGGACACCCTGTTTGCAATTATCATACCGATTTTATGATACTTTCAGTCACTATGCCCTCGCAAATTATCACTTGGCTAATAAATTAAAGCGTTTTATTTACGATTTGCGTCTGCTTTGCAGCTGCTTAAGTATAAATAACGCTCATTATGCGCAGCTCAAATAAATATGTATAAATGTATGTATGCCGTCCGCCCACGGGCACATTTGGCAGCCAAAAGACAGTGTCAGAGGGACGTGGCACGTATACCCTCATCTCCAACACCCACCTCCTCCTCCATTATCAGAAATATGTGTGTGGTGCGTTCGGCTCAGCGGTAAAGTGGTGCTCTGGCGCCCTAAGAAAAAATGTACTCCTAAATCTATGAAAAGTCAGCGGGCGACGTGGTTGGACTTGGTGGCACGTTGCCTTCTTGAACGTGGTGCTGCCGGGGACATCCAAACCCATTCTCCAAATGTACTCCGAATCTAGCACTTAGACAAAAGTGAAGTCGGCAAAAATATGCAGAACAATTTACATGAATGCCAGGTTATGCGCACACACTTGAACTCTTTTTAATCAAGAAAATTCATCTTTAATATTAAATGTATGAAAGTGTTATTACATTTAACTTCCAAAGGTATCTTTTTAAAGAGAAATTGGTTCGAAAACCAGCATCTCATCAGGTACCTAATTAATAACGCATTAGCCAAACCGTCGCAATTTTTCATTCATCACCGCTGACTTACGATGGTCAAATGTCCTGCCCGTGCAAATTGCATATTCTTTTCCCTTCACTGGCTCATAGGTTTCAGCTATCAATCCTGGCTCGCTTAGGCTGCCGCTACTAATTAGCCGGTTTGCTTGACTTGCACTCAATTAGTGGCCCGCCTTTAGTGCCGACATGCAATTAGCCAGGCGATTTTAAATTGGCTCTAAGTCCCGGAATTGGAATCGGAAGTGTAATGGAAGAGGGGAATGGCCTCGAAATCAGCTTTAGGCCAGGTTTCAATTCATTTGCTCATTTGTCATTGCGGGCCAGGTGTAAATTCTTTAAATTTCTGTTCAAATCTCATAAAAGTTTAACAAGGCTGAAGCGAAAGGTAAGCAGGCTTGGGGAAAATTGCTAGCAATTACATTATTATTTGCATTTGGGGACTTTTCTGCCCCATTCCCCATCCTGCCAGTGGCACTGTCTCATGGAAAACTTTAAGAGTCCTAAGTGGTTATGGTCGGGATGGTGGCAGAGGAAGGTAAAGACGAAAAGCGCTGTTTCCTTATTGCGAAAAATCTTTGACCGACTCCGAGGATATTATGGCCATTGCCGGCATCCCTCTGGAGTGTGTTTTGTGTATTGGTGAGGGATTGTGGGCCCGTGGATCCGCCGGCTTGCCGACCCGCAACCGGAGTGGGTATTCATCATTTTTCGACCGTAGTTTCCGTTTCCGCATTTGCTGATTTTTCTTGTCGGTATGTAGGTGTGAATGTGTGCGCGTCACGGGCGAGTCGGGCGAGCGGGCTTAAACTTTTCATAAACCTTAAGTGGAAAACTTTTATTTTATACCCATCAGAGGGACGCCGCCGTCTGTTTGGTTGTCCCCAAACGCTTTTGTTGCCACTGCTGCTGTTTATGCCACCTATTTGATTCAGTCGGCCCGGTCGGAAATTGAACAATATGTAGGCCCGGCGAGTGGTCGCTGAAAAGCCGGGCCAAAGTCACGTAAGGCAAAAGTTTTTCAAAATCATTTTAACGCCTTTTGAATTTTTTTCTAAAAAGTTTTTCCTTTTTTTTTTTTTGCGTTACCCAATGCGTTTCCGTTTCCGCTTCTCATCGTGAGTGGGTGTGTGCCAGGGCGACAATCGCCTGAAAGTAGGCAATAAAAATTGTCAAACAATAAATATTTGCGGTAGGTCAGCGGGTCGCTAAAGGGGGGAGTTGACGTCGACCCTCTGAAGTGAGTTGGGCCCCATTATCCAGCCATCCCCTCGAGATACAATTTTTTAGTCAAATGGAATATATTTGTTTCATTGTTTTTATAATCGCACGAGAGTCCAAACTTTTTCTACCTCTGTTTTTTTGGTTCGTTGTGTCGGCAATATTATCCCGCCCTGCACTAAAATCATCAACTGAATCTGAATCCTTTATTTTCAGATTTCAGCCCGAACACAAAAAACAAGCTTCTCGTTTTTTCTTTAATATTAATTTCTATGTACATAAATTTAGTTGTTCTCGTTGATGTTGCTGGCAACATTTTCGACAGGCTTCGCTGCATTTTAATGTCAAATGGTGGGCGTGGTTGTGGAAAAGTCATGCCAGACATTCGCTTTGACCACAATAGTTGTTTAAATGCTCTGTAGGTGCCACAAATAAATAAGAAAACTTATAATATAATAGATCATAGATTTCCATTTCAAATGCGTTCCAATTAATTAATATTTAGCATTAAAAAAGAGCATTTAAAAATTCGGTATGTTTACACCTTTCATATCTTTCATTATTCCCGTTGGGTTTTTTAAATTTTTAATTTATTTATGTATGTTGTTTTTTAAATTTATTTTGTTGCCGTCGCTGATAGTAGAAGTGGTGGTGGGCAGACGGCGGTGGATCGTCCTTGCCTGGCGCTGGACATGTGCATATTTCATGACAAAATTGCATATTTTAGCGCATAGCCAAAGCCAAAAGCCAGGGCTGGATGCCTGGCCGCCATTGCAGCCTCATCTCCTGCCGCCCCATCCGCCCGATGGTGTAAATTTCAAGCCAAGTGTAACACCTTTTTGCTGTCACGATGGGGCCGGTTTTGGGGGCCATCGCTTGTGTCTGCTTTTGATTTTTTGCTTGGTATTTGCTGCCATTTGTTTTTTGCTCAAATTTACATACATCATTGTCATTGCAGTTCAGGACATTTTGATGAAAACAGTTAACTTTTTTAAGCCACAAATTGAAAGAAAATAAAAAGTTAAAAAAACATCGCGAGTTTGTGTTCTTTGTGTTCCTCTGATTTTGTTGGCGTTGACGGCGACTTTCAATTTTCCCGGTTACCAACCGAAGGAGGCGTCTTTCCATTTGCGATTTTTGTTTTTTGTTTTGTCTGGTTTCCCCCTTTTTATATTCGATGTTTGTTTAGTGAGATTGATTTGATTTGGGCAGCACACGAGTACCGAACGGCTACAATAAATTTATTTGTCCGCTCCTATACATAGAACATGGCCAGCTTTTAAATGTTTCTTTAAGAAAGCAAGTAAAATTAAAACGAAACCAGAAGGAACATTTTTCAAATTTAATTGGATGTCAGAACAAATAAACATTATTGTATTGAATTCAATGATGTAAAAAATGTTTGGTGGATTTTGTTCAACCATAAGTCTTGATTAGTCGCTTAAGCTGCTTTCTCGCTTTAAAGACATTAGCATACAGGTCCCCATTTATTGATCCCTCCGAGCAGTGTGATCCGTATATATTGATGCCGCACAATGTGTCCTGATGCAGCAGGAGATCCCCCCTGGTCGTCTGGCAGTCGGCCACCTTGTTGGAGTTCCTGGCGCACAACATTGTGGCGGTGATGAAGACGGATTCGTCCAGCGCATAGCTCCGCTTACAAGCCCCATTGGTGATGACTTCGGTGCGTAGGAAACGCAGATGACGCTGTGACATGTACATGGTGACATTGTCCGGTCTTTGGAGCTGGGTGTCACAAAGTGCGACCGGCTGGACATAGGCATCCTGTACGGATACCTTGAGAAGAGCTAGGGCCATGTCTTCGGTCATGCTTGCGTCTGGGCCAAGGATAATGTTCACCACATCGTAGATGCGACTGCGGCTGGCCTGAACTTTGTATTCCTGGGCCAGGGGTTTGTGTTTCTGCCCATCGGTCGGTCCATCGACAAAACAGTGGGCGGAGGTGAGAACCAGCCGGCCGGAGATTAAAGCCCCGCTACAGATGATTGTGTTTCCACGAAGGACCTTCAACAGGAAGTGCCTCGTCGCTTTCGGTTTGGGTGTACTTGTAGTGGCCTGTTCCATGGCTAGAAAATTTTCGATACGAGCGGGAATCACTTCCAAGCTATCGGGCGGCGTAGCGGTAGCACTTGGTGATCTGGCGTTTTTCCCCATGGATATTTTATAAGGAAAGGGCAGAATATATTCAATTACGCGAACTATCTGGTATGGTTTTCCATTGGGCGGCACATCGCCGACATTTATTTGTGGATACCATTCGGATGAAACTAATGCTGATTTCCGCTGGAAAAAGAGCGCGAGAAGTATTAGCGCTAGAAACATTTAATATATAATATTTTATACGAAAAATGTAACTAAGAGTGCTTTAAATCTTTAAAAGTCAGGAACAAATGGTATTAGTCTTGCTTGAAGACCAAAGCTTTGCCGGTTTTAATTTACAAATAATGACAACTCACTTTGTTGATTCGCTTTTCTCTAAAAAATCATTTAGCCAGGGCTGCAGTTTGCTGAGATTTATAAAAAGATCGGCATTTAATGAGTTAGCTCGACAATGCGATCCATAAATATTTAATCCGCAAAGCTGGTGATCAATCAGCAAGGCATCTCCAGGACTAGTGGCGCATTTCTCGGGGTTCTGGGAGTTTTTTACACAAAACATATCGGGAGTTATATAAACAGACTCATCCTCCTCGAAGGACTTCTTACAGGCAGTGTTAGGAATGATTTGAGCTTGCCGGCGACCATAGAAGCTTAGATCCGAACTGGCCATTAGCATGGATACATTTTGGCCCACTTTCAAGGTTTTATTACAGAGTGCAGCTGGTTGAACATCAGATGGTAGTTTCAAAAAAAGGAAACTGAGTTCAGGGAAAATGTTGGGATTTTCCTGACTATTCACCACCAGAGTTTTTCCATTACTTAAAAAGACTTTCAGCTGATCGGTCTCATCTTTTATGAAACAATTACTGGATGTTACAACCAATTTGGGGGCTATGAGAGCTCCACTGCAGCGCACGGAGTTGTCTATTTTCAGTTTAACTACAAAACTAAACTCTTTTAATTGCAGGCTGCGCATTTTAATCCTATCCCGGAGCTGAAACTCTTTCCAGCTGACTTGTTTGTATTCGTTGATAACGCGCACAATCCGCTGATTTCTGGAAAACTGATGGCCCGTAGAGTTTTCTTTCCCGGGATGTATCACAATCACCCGACAATCGTCGCAGAGGGGCTCTGCTGCCACATAAAGCTGACAAAAGCCAAAGCAAAGCGATGAAAGACAAACAAGCAGCGGATGCATCTCCAATCGACTGATGGCGGCGTCCAGCATCTGACTTTTATTTATGGGGAAATTCGAGGCGCCTGTCAAAGCAACAAACGGCGCTTCGATCCACATGGCGTATGCGTAATCAAAATGTTTTGCCTGCTAAATGACAAACATAAACAGTTGGCGGCTGTCAGTCGGAACTCGGGCTTTGTGAATTGTGTATTTAAAATGTCAGGTCTAATGACCAAATACGCGTTCGGTCACCCAAACACTCCAAGTGCAATCCGATAGCCTTTGACACGGGGGTGACTGGACGTCGCTGTTTCAACTGCAGGTTAAGGAATACTTTAAAAAACATACTTAGCTAAAAATAAGCAAATTATCTAAAAGACTTCGATTCTATTATCGTCCAAGTTGTGGGCGTCTTTTGTGCATTTCGAAAATTGTTTTTGTGCATTTCAGTAAATTAAGAAGAATGGCGGCAGCTTCGACTGGACCGCTGCTCATTTGCTGAATTTATGGCTGGCGCTTAAACTGAATTGACAATCAATAGTCTCGGGGCAGGACGACTGGCAGTGGGGGCCATGAGAGGCACCAATGGCCAGGCCATCCCAGATCGGAGCCGAGCTCATAAACAATGCGGCCAATTTACATGCCCAGGGATCGACCGCATGTGTGTGTCAATTCCAGCTTGTGCGTGTTTGTGCTGCTGGGTGAGTGTGCATGTTTGAAAAGGACCTTGTGTTGCTTTTATTGTTGTCGCTGGAAATGAAAAATTGTCCCTTTGTTGCATATAAAAACAATGGGCCCAAGAACTTGAAATCAATTTCAAACGTTTTAGGCAAAGCCAATTGATTTATTTGTTGTGTGCAGCGCTCTCACTTGTACCTCCCTGTTTTTCTCTCATTCTGTTTTTTGTGACTGTGTTGGCTTCATTTTCATGTGGCTTGTCATGTGTTTGTGTGTGTGTGGGGGCGTGGGTGTGTGTGCGTGAGGCCATTGTTTTGTATTACTTTCGCCTTGACTAAAGCCCGAGGAGCTTAGCTTGCCAGGTCTCTGTGATGTGGCTCCACTTTCTAGAATCTAGATGTTTTTGTTTCGAGAACTTAAAGCCTCCTGACCCAAAACAATTAACACTGAGTGCCGAAAGTCAAGGGCTTCGTGCGCTGCGCTGTTTTTCGCTTTACACTTGATAAACTTTTTATTGCTTCCAAACAATTTAAAATCGAGCGGCAGAGAGGACGATCTGAATTACAATAATGCTCCAGCATGGGTTCGGTTTGTTGGTTTGATGGCGTCGGCCAATTGGCAAGACAAACTGGTGCAGCTGCTGCGAATGTGCCTGCTTCTGGTTAAGAAGCTGAGGGAGTGGGCCAAGGGAGAGAATTCGAATTGGTAATTGAATAAAAACAAGCAGTACGAACAGTATCCAAGCCAAACAATTCTCGGACGGCAAAGAATGCACGGAAAAATATGGATTGAAAGTTTAAAGGGAAGTGTTTTTGGCTTTAACTTTAAAAATGTATTCTATTTTAATCTTAATTAATATAAACTATCTTTTTAAATTTAGTAGAATAAAAAATTTACCATGAAACAGCTCATATAAACATAAAAACAATTAACAAAATGTAGTAGAAAAATCTTATGGCTTATACATATTCGTACATATTTATCTCCCTGATTCCTAGCACATTTTTTTCCATGGAGTGCAGTGTGTGATGTGATCCCAGAACTCTTGGGACTTAGTGTCCTGATTGTCCGCCGCCTGACACATATCGCAATGCAATGGAGCATGAAATAAATGAAGAGGCCGTCGCTTGGGATGCGACTGGAAAAGTTCCTGTAGCGGTGGCGGTTTCCTTCGAGCCAAGCTAATGTCCTCCCAGGACACCGCCACCGCCAATCCGAACACTGCCGATGGTCTTTGGACATTTTTACGCCTTTTATACAGTTGACTGCATAAATTCATGGGATATAGTTACGCATTTTAAACAACGCTCGTCGGCTAAGTCCGGAATCGGGAAAAATAGGGCGGATTCGGGGTCAGGGTTTTGTTTTACCAAAATGAAAAGGAGCTTGGTAAACATTGGCTTACTCGTATCTTGAGGAGACAAACAGTACAGATTGTCGAGTGGATGGCAAGAGATGTGGAAGGGATCTGGAAGTAGCTGCAGCTTAAAGCTGATTTAACAAAGTTGGCTTCTCGAATGGGCTCCACTTGTTGCCCGTGTGGCGGACCAAGTTTTCGTTGGGCCCCGAGCATTGCTCATTATTGCGAAATGTTCTGGGCTAAGCTTTAGTTTCAAGTTTGATTTGTTTACACATGAGTTTTGGCGAGACCGAGGGAGATTGTTTTGCTGGCAGCTAACAAGTTGCAAATTAAGCTAAAATGTGTATTTTGGCAAGAGAACAGGGGGCGGGCTGGTGGACAACTTGGCACACAAATACATGCATGTAAACGAGCTTAAAAACCGCACAGCCAAACGCACTAACAAGCACCAGTAATCAGTGTTGCAGCAACAAAAGCAAAAAACTAACACTCCCCACACCCTCAGTGTGTGTTGCACTTACAGCACACACTTGCCCATTCACCCCCAGTCATGGCTGAAGGAAATCGTTGCACATGCATAGAAGTTGAAACAATAGCCGGAAGTCTGGTACGGGCTCTATGCTCATCATCCCCATCATTATCAGCACTAGGAGCAGCAGGACCAGCACCAGCTGCGGGTTGGACGCCACCCCCTAAAGGCCATTGACCCAATTTCAGGAAAAACAATGGACCAGCAGAAAAGAAATCACAAAAGCGAAGCCAAATCTCGGGCCAGAGCCAAAAACCACTTGACAATCCCAACCAGAACTCCTGGTGCACAGACAAAAAAAACTAAATCCTACTTTAATCCTGCAATCCAAAGCTTAATGGTTATTTGAACTTGGTAGACTTCAGAATGTGGTTAGGTTATGTTTAAGACGATGTTCTCGATTTTAGAGCAATAAAATAAGTTTCTTTATGGAAAGATTCGTTCGAACATATAGGTTTGGAAGGATATAATGTTCTTCAGACAGTGCCTTTGAAATCTGATTATGAAAAAAGTCCCCTTGAATTGACTCTGTTTTTCTCCGTCTGTTCATCCTAGTTGTCTGGCTGGGGCAATGTGCCAAATGTTTTGGCTATGAGCTATGTGTTTACCACTGGCCTGAGCCAGCCCGCGGCCTCCGCCGTTTCTCGTCGGACTCGCTCATTTGGGGGGCAACGGCGACAAAACAAGTGAAAGTTTATTACATCTCCAACCAGCCGGCCAGCAGCTGTAGAGCAGGAAAATCAATAAAATGCAATTGCATAGCAAATGACCCACATAACCCCAGCCCTGAACACAGAGTCCCCAGGGCTGATCAGGCCAGTTCATGGCCCAGTCCTGCGGCAAGGTTCTGTGGCAGAAAGTCGAGGGGCAAGTCAGCCTGTGGCTGAGCGTAATTGTGCCAAATTATAAATTATTTCGAATTTGCCAGGGCGCAAGCGATGCTCCAAGGCGGTGGCCACCGCCACCACTGCCGGCGTCGGTCCCTGCAATTAATTTTGTGCAGCGAGCGCCAATTGAATGGCGGAGCGAAGGGCAATCGGCGGTGGTGGTGGTGGCGGCGTCAGTACTTCTTCGAGGGCAAAGGCGAGGCGCATAATTTAAATTTCTAATTAACAGTCAAATAAATTGTGCCAGCTGCCAGCGTCGTGGAAATTGAGCCGTGCCAAGTGATTTTATGGCTAAAATGCTCATTAAATTAACGGCAATTTGCTGCCACAGACAAATGCATCCAGCCAGGTGAGAGAAGGCCAGGGAGCAAGCAACAATCCTGCAGGATTGCACAAGGAATTGCGCTGCATTAGAGGCTCATTTAGTATCGAGTTCCCAGGTTCGTGTAGTTCCACTAATGAATAGCGACTATTAGGGCAAACACCTCTGGCTTTAAAGCCATTCAATGGTCCTTTGATTAGTTTAGCTTCGACAACACTGCGTATACGCAGTATTTGTCAAACAAAATTGTCAAAGAAGTGGGCGCCACTCAACCAGAAGCGTGTGCAGCGAATGAAATTGAATTTCTTATCATCACTTTAGTAGTGCCTCAGTATTTTTTATGTTAAACGGGGCGCACAGGGGGTGTTCAAGCTATATCTTTGGCACCGGCTGTGTGCTCTGCGAAAAACATTCAATTAGTTTGATTTACACTTTTCAAAACGCCCGCCCCTCACTCGCCCGTCGGTGGGCTCCCGGTTGCCAAAGCCTCTGCTCCCTTTGTGCGACTGTTGGCGTTTCCGTTTCCGCTGTTTAACAAGCGACTTTTGGCAACGGCTACAAAAACAACAATATCAACAACAGGATTGACTGAAGGATACGAAGGGACCGAGAACGGGCGGATGCACCATGAGTAGCTGCTAGTGCCAAAACCGTGTACGCCATTGCGTGCCAAAAAAGCCAGAGCCTGATGCCGCTCAAGGCATTCGCTTTGGGTGCGCAGCTTCCCACTCCCATTGCCAACATTCACATTAGTTCTTTCCCTTTGTCCCGCTGGTCCAGCACAGTTGGCCAAATATAAGACTAGATGGATTTTTAAAAAACAACTTTAAGATTCTCTAAAGAATAAAAAGCTCGGATAAATATTAAAGAAAAGCTGAAAACCTTTTCTCAAAGGTCTCGGAAATGGATAGCATTTTTATTCACTTTATTAAATGTTTATCCCACTGTGCTGGGCATCAAACGGAAACAGTTCGCAGCGTGCCTGCCTCAATATTAGTTTGGAGCTGAAGTAAAACGCTTCCGGCAGCCAAATGTCAGCACTGGCAGAGCTTGGTGTTTTTGGCCAGGGCCATTCGATGATTTTTCAATTTGCATTTGACACAGAACGAGAATGTCAAAGACCAAATTGAAATGGCAGAAGAACTGAGACTTATAATCATATGCAGTACTGGAATTGAGCCTTGAAAGTACTAGGAGTTGGCTGCTCAATCTGAATCAGAATAGGAATCAGGCTTTTACTTTGTTCCCATCTTGCTGGCTTGGCTTTCAATTAGGTAATTGAAAGGTGGTGGCCGGCGGAAAGGGTTCATGTTTAAGGTTTGTTGGCCAGGTGAAATGTAAACTATGTGACTGCCTGCTGGGTCATATGTGAGTGGAACGTTTGACAGGCAGGGCCAAAGTTAAGTTCGACAAATTAAATGCAACCCGCAAACAGGGGGCTGGGCAGCTGTGAGGGTGGTATTCACCAGGGTACGGCATGTCAACTTCATTTGTTGAATGACATAAGTTATCAACGAAATTGCAGGAGAGCTGACCCCGAGCAAATTGCGTTGGCGCCCCTTTTAACTTTATCTGGCAGTCGGTAAGCCCCCCACTTTGTTGCAACCAATTCGTTCCATTTCATTTCACTGGCACATACCCTCACACATGCACTGAAAAAAATTCATATTAAATGAAGCCGACCTCGAACGAATTCCGACAAGTATAATGCTTGGCTTTAAAACGTTTTGCCTTTGTGTTGCATATGTAACCAATAATCTGGACGTCATCCCCTGAATATATACGAGTATTTGCGAATGTGCTAGCTCGCCTTCATTTCAATCTTTTGCCACTTAACAAATGCTCACCCCGAAACGCCCCGGGGGCAACTTTCTCCGGATGCCCCGTCGGAGAAAGGGAGAGTGCATAAGTTTAATTTTATTATACGAAAACAATGCAACAAGCAAGGACATTCTGCACAAGAGGCAAATGGCAGCTGGCAGCAATATGGCAATTTGTACAAAGGATTTAGAGTTGCATTTAGAAGCCAATAAAGGCAAGTTAGCAGGCAAATCCTGTGGGTGCTAGTAGCGAAAAATCAGCAGTTGGTGCCTGGCGGTGACTCAAGTGGACGCAGAATCGAATATACGTATGTATAAGGAACATATAAGTAAGCTTGTGGGTACTGTAGTATGCAGATGAGGAACTCGTCCTGGTATGTGCGTTTTATTTTTTAAAGTCAGCAGTGGCAGATGCATATCGCTTATGCCAATAAAACATGATGTACACTTCTGGCTTGAACAGTTATTGAACTTTACATACTTCTGTTTATTTGTTCTCCGCCATTCCGGCTACGAGTTAATTCTGTATTATTACTGTTTAAATTTAAACATCTTCCTTAATTCCGGTGCACGTCATTGCTCTGGCATTGCGGATACTTAATGCTCCTTTAATCAGATCCTCGGACCAGTAGCGATTTCCCTGCGGTGTCGCTGACAATGCCAGAAGCCTGTGCTTCCTTGGTTCGTAATTTGCCATAAAATAAGCATAAATTGGATCAATTTACGAAAAGCTCAGTTACAAATGCACAACGGACTGTGGGACAGCGGACCAGTAGTGGGCGACAGTAAGAAAGCTGCCATATACGGTTACAGTTACAGCTGGAGACTGCCACATCCTCCAAGCCTCCAATCCAGCCATTCACAACCCATCCTGGCCAGAGCTCCATGTCAAACGGGAGACCCAGAAACTTGGGGTAATGGCCATCCAAGGCGGTTGCTCTGCTGACAGCCCTGTGGTTTCTGTCACGCGCATTGAATCCGCATCCGAAGCCTCGGTTGCATTTCATTTGATGTCCTCTCTCCCACTTGTCGCCATCGCTGTCATTGCAGCAGTCGGGGTCCGAGCACTGGATATTCCTTGGAGCCGCAGAGCTGCGGAGCTGAGGAGCTGTCTCCGTCATCTTGCTGCTTAATGTCAACTCTTGGCGTTTTGTCTTAGCAAACCCACATAAAAAAATTGAATTTATGATGGAGACTTTCGGTGTTCTCGCATTCTGCTGGCCACGCAGATTCTTTTGGCCGATAGCTTTTGGCTTGGCTCAGCAACTGGATTCCGTGGCAATGGTGCTTCTTTGGCTTCCGCCTGGATTTTATTTCATCTCGCCAACGGAAATCAACTGACCAAGCACGCGAATTGCAAATTTCAAGTGAATTTCGCACTTTTCAATCTAGAATTTCATTAATTTGAGCGCTCTGGGCAGATTACACTTGAAAATTAATATGGTGATATGTAAATGTCATAAAAAGGTTCCTTAAAAGAGGCTTAATAAGTAGGACATTCTGATTTAAATCTGAATAGTTAAACCTGATACAAGTACTGCCTCTTAAACTTGATTTAATTATATAATTATTTGTTAAGTTTTTTAATGTGTATTCCATTATGTCCCTTACCTCCTGCTGACCAAACACTCAGTCAGAGGGCTCATTATTTTTAGTAACTGCCTCAGTGCATGTTTATAATGCGGCTGCACATTTGGTTTTTAGTAATTCTGGATTTCGTTGATATTAGCCGGGGCCGGGTACTGGTTCCGGTTATGACTGCCAAAGCGTACGTGTGTTTGCACCCCAATACATATTTTTGGGGTTTCGGTTTTGTATATATGGGGTATTGTGGGATAACGGAGCCCATTTTCCGCTGTACGAGAATGTTTGAAGCCGCTCCTCCAGGCTCCTCCGTTCGGTGTAGTGCGGTGGCCAGAGAGACTACTTTAATGATGTTGTTTTCTTCGAATTTCAGTTTATTTATGCAGTCATGTGCGCCGCGGCTTGTTTACCATGCATTGCATTATATAATTTCAGTTTGCAAAATCAACATGTGGCAATGGCTGAGGCTGCCTCGGCCTCTGCCTCGGCTTCTGCCACTGCCACTGCCTCTGTCGCAGTTGTCCATGCTGCCTTTTGGCTTGTGATGCCGCACTGTGGGCAACATTTTGTACGGCGACGGCGTATCGTTATTGAGTTGGCTTTTCAGTGTGTTTGTTGCCGTGTTTGTGTTTGCATATCCGAGCTGCCTGCCACACAAAGCTGAAGCAAAAAGCGACTCGCCCCCGTGTGCGAAATATAAATGAATTTGTTCAGTCGAGTTTTTGGCGCGATGAGTTTTTGGGTGCCATTCAGAACGGTCCAGCTCCATTCCCATATTCCCATTTATCCCCCACCTGACACGGCGAGGCAGTCACCAAAAATTTCATATTCATAATTTAATTAAATTAACATTTTGCTGAATTATGTACTTACATGACTGTGGCACAAAATATGGTTTTAGGCAAGCCTTGTCATGAGTGGCCCACGCCCCATGGGAATTACATGCTTCCGAGCCCCCCAGTCGCTGAATTTTCGTTTGTATTGAAATGCCCTCCAGTCCAAATTGTTAAGGATATCATTATACATGCATTCAGCGCAGTAGTAGCCCAGAGAACCTCCATCAAAATATGGGTAATAAGAGGTAACAAATTTAAGGCAAATAAACACCTATAAGTGTAGTTATTCTTTGAAAACACATAGCGACAAATCTAAATCTCTTTTCCCTCTTAAAGATTACAATCATTTCAGCTAACCTTGCCAAAAGCAACCGACATCGTGTTTAAACTACATACGACATTGCCTGAATTTGTTTATCTTTGGATTTTTTTGCCAGCTTTGTGTCATTGGAGGACTCTTTGGCACTGGGACAAAAACACACATTCAAACTTGTACTCATGTCCACATTCACACTCACCTGACCATTGTCCGGGCCAGGTAGAACCTCACGAGAGCCAATGGGATGGATGGGGACCTCGGCTGCTTTGTCACTTGTAGCAATTTGAAGTTTACAGGGTCGCCGGGGACTTGGGGACCTCGTTGCCCATAAAAGACGGCAAAAACTTAAAGACAATGGCAGGAAAACGTAACAAAAACCTAATCTACTCAACAACTTACTTTGCTTATACTCGTGCTGGCACAAATGGGGGACATGGGGCGGGGATATGAAATCAGTGTTGCCCGTGCCAGGATATGAGGGTGTGAGGCTATTGTCTTGGGCATCGCTGACTGGCTTCGATTCGAGGACGACATACGACAAGTTTTTCAAATAAAACCAATACAGGACGCTGGCGACACACTTAAGTATGAACAAATAACAAACTAAATAAAATGGCAGACACCAGCCCGAGGGGCCTTGAATTGACCGGCCAACAACAATAACCGTTGGCTCTGGGGCGTTGGTAGAAGGTCTTAGCCGGGCTATATGAAAATCTGTTTTGGCTTAGTGTGCGTCGAAAAAAGCATATTTAATTTTTGGTTTTGTTTTTCTGGCTTGCGGATTGTATTTTTGTTGTGGTCTTTGGCTTTTTATTTTTGCATACAGAATCAAAGTTTTTGCCACTTGAAAATGTGAAGAAGATAAAAATAATGGAAAAGTTTTCTTCACTTTTTGCCAGTATAAGTAGCAGGCTGGGAAAGTGGATCGTATTAGGGTGTGGCATTCCATATAGAGGGCAATATGCTACGCCTCTAGCTGGAAGCGTCTTAAGGTGGCAACTACTTAAAGTTCAACTTTGGCATAAGCCTTCTCCGCAGTTGCAGTTGCAGCTGCAGTGCCACTTGGGGGTGTGACACCTTCCTTTTTTTTTGTTTCTTGGGTAACAAGGCCATTTTATTTATTACCCTGCCAGCCAGGCGGTTTCTTTTGGGCTTTCACTACGAAGCTTAAACCCGAATCTGTTTTTATTGCCCCGTTCCCATTAAAGTTCTCATTTGATAATCCTTTCACAGGCTTTGTTAGATATTAATCGCTTGATAGAGGAATATCAAATGAACCAGATTTGCAGGACTAATCGGCTTGGAAATTTATCGAGTGGATACAATTTAATTAAATACTCGCTTGCTAATGATGAGGTATTTCAATAATTCCCCAATAAAAGCAACTGAAATGTGAGCCACTGGGAATCCAATGCAACTAGGAAATCCTCTAGGGGTTCGAAGCATTTCCAACACCTATCGTCTTTCCCAAATGGCAGCCATGGAAATGCAGATGTGCAGGGCACTGGGAAAAATCAGAGAAAGTTTAAATTTATGTTGAGTTTGAATCAAATTGTTGTATTCGTAGAGTCTCAAATTTTCTCCCTGTGCAAGACCTTGCTGCCGGGGCACAATGGCAACTAATCAGTTTTTTGTGCAACTGGCGCAAGTGTTGCCCGAGGTGGTAATGGAATGATTTGGCTTTGGATTTGCCTGCTAGACTACCTGAAACTTTTCAGTTGTTTCCCTTTGGGATACTGGATTTCGCAGACCCGAAAGAGGCGAGGCAGCGAACCGTACAGTACGAGAGCAGCGAGTATACCCTAAGCCCTAAACTCACCACCCACGAGCCACCCATCTACCTATCCACCGACCAACCCATCCACCCACAGCACCACTACTCGTGACTGTGATTTATTTACCGTTGAAATGATCTTGTTTTGCGGTTTGATGCATCGCATTGCCAAAGTAACTTTATTTTGCACTCGAAACCTTTTTGCACTGCACCGCTCACAGATAAAAATTTACGTTTCGGCTTTCATTTTCTTTTTTACATGTTACTTTTCTTTTTTTCCCCGTATTTCGAGACCCTACCCTCCAGTTTTAGCCGTGTTGCTAACTTTTCAACTAACGTCGACTTGGGTGAAAATTGACTTTCCCGCTTCCCAGTTGCCAGTTTCCTCCGCCGGGCTAGGCGTTCTTTTAGTGCATAAAACTTTTGTGTTCCACTATCAATATTTGCGCCTGCGAGGGCGGACTGTTTATCTAGCTGCCAGTTTGAAGTTTGAGAGCGAGCTGCTGCCAAGGAGCTGGTTGGAAAAACGCAACACTTAAGTTTAATTGGTAACCAGGCATGGGGCAGGCAGGCGGACATAGGCGGATTGTGTGCATTTTTAAGTAAGAGTTAATATTTAAGAGCGGCTTTAGATCCACTAATTTGACACTTGAATCCGGAAGTTTACTGGACACCACAGAACCTCACCACATATACAAGAAAATCTCATATCCAGGTTGGCCACAAAACTTCCCAGCCAAACCACAAAAAAAAAATATGTTAGTGGCTAAACGCGTATTTGAAAATAAATAAATATAGCTTAAATTCTTAAAAAGCTTAAACAATTATGATGATCTTAACAGTCATCAGTCTATTATGTAGAGCTTAGTTCTCATAATGGGATAAAGGACAATCAAATGTCGATTATAAATTGAGGAAAACAAAAGAAAGGTTTTTCATATCAATATAGTTGATATTAATGGAATTAAGTATTGTTTGTCAAATCCTTTTTGGTTTGTTAATTTTGCTCTCCAATTTAAGCTTAAATAGCCCATTGTAACAGACAGTCCTTGGCTAATGATTTTTGTTTGTAATTTATTTGAAAATTGAATATAATTTATTTACAAAAAAAAATTAAACCCTGGCAAACCAGGACTAGTGAACTAACAAAGACAAAAACGAGGCCCCTGACATGGCTCGGGCATTTTAATTAAAACAAACAAACAGACAAACTCAACATGGTGCGAGCTACATGGATCGGTACTTTGCTGAACATATACTATATATATATATATATATCGGTTCTGGTTGATTATATTCCCGCTACGTAGCACAACTTGTGACCATAATTGTGGAGCGGGCAGGAAGGGGATATTTGCTTGTTTGTTTGCTGTTGCTGTCATTATAAATTTCATTTTAGCCAGAACGGAAGTCAGTATGGTATATCTGCGTGTGGGTTTTGCTAATTTTAATGAGTTGATGCCGGAAGTTCAAGGGGCTCTCTGCCATATCCCTTGATGTCCTGCCTACAATTGTGGAAACAAAAATGGCCTATTGTAATCAATAATGAGCTTAAACTCTCCAATCAGTCCGGCGTAGAAGCTGCCTTTGTGCTTGGCCGGCGAGTTGATTGAGTTACAGGTTTCTGGCTGCTGGCAGGACGAATGCTTGTGACTAGCCGATGCTATTTGCGTATTAGTCCAAATTCAATAATAATTGCAATTGAAACTAATTGCAATTTGCATCGAGTTTCTCCATACACTAATTCAGATGCCAACTGTTTATTGAGTTAGCTGGTAATTACAATACCCATCGCCCTGGTCCACCGCATTAGACATTGTTTATAAACAATGTTTCGGCCTGGCCCAGTGCCTTCAGAAGTGCTAACGGTGGGCCAATGCAATAGGCTTTCAGTATGATAAATGAAAACCGCAAATTTTACAATCGTTGCCAGCTTAAATTATTTGCGGATTAGTGGGAAGGTCCTTAGTTTGGTGTTTGAAAGTCTGGCCAGGATTATTGCTGGACTATTTGCCAGGCCGATAATATCATAAATTCATTACCCATAAGGCAACTACGTGTTTGTCCCCCTGAAAACCGCACTCGCAAACAAAAACACTCACAAAGTCCGCCCCGTAATGAGCTTTCACATTTCACCAAAGCCCGGTCGGAGGTCAGCAGCTCATCAACAGCCTGCCAGGCCGCCAGCTTACCAGTCCGCCAAATGCCACGCCCCCATTACCGGCAATGACTATTGAAAAACGGTTGACCAAAAATGACGCGCAAATGTTGGCAACATTAAAATAAAGCGTCGTAAACTGGCTCCAACCGCACGCGAAAATTTATGCATATAAATCCGTAGGACGTGGACGACGTTCGCTGATTGACGTGTGCCTGCCAGGCTGGACCTGCAAACTACTGCTAATTTGTCGGTAGCTGTTCCCTCCTGTTCCCCATCCCTGCTGCCTCAGACAAGAACAAAAAAAGGACGAAGCTTTGGATGAAACCGAAGCATCCATACCCTTGTAAACGAGTTATTGAGTGGCCATGTTAGGGAGATTTAGATGTTTCAAATGTGACGTGGGATGACGATCCTTTTCAGAATTTTACACTACCACTCTCTATTTTTAAGATATAAGGAGTATATATGTAAAGTTCATTCATTAATTTTTGGTGTGAAATAAATATAAATATGCCTAAACATTTCGAGCTGGATTGATTTCAAAACTAGTTTGCTAAGACGACGAATAAAAAAGGGATCTTATTTGAAATGATCGAATTGAAAGGATCATAAGATTCTCAAATTCATAATTAATTATTAGACAGATCTATAGTGACTTCTGTGAGGGTATTAAAATAGAAAATAGAAAAAACAAAGTCCCAAACAACCAAAACAAGGCAAACCCGGCCGAGCCAAACCAAAGCAAACAAAAACAACAACAGCAGCCGGAGGACGAGGAACTGAAAGCGAAATGTGCCGAAATTCCATCAAAGCGACGTTTTACGGATAAAACATTTGCATATTTTGATTGGACACGCCCAGTTGTGTGTGCACAGTGGGCGAGCAAACAATGGGCGACGCTTTGGGAGGACCGGTCTGGTCTAGCTTGCAGCTAACAAACTGCGACGTGCGCTAGGCTCGAACAGGAGCTGCAGGAGGACCTGGATCGGGATTGGGATCAGGAGACGAAGGAGGGACAGGAGCAGGAGCCACACAATGGTAACTACTACGGCTGCGATAAGGGACTCGGCAGCTGGACACGCCCACTGGTCGGACGGCCAACTCACTGACTGGTCTATCATGCGGCTGACGTGACGTGACGCGGCAGCGATTTTTACACTTTGCACTTTTTTTCACAACCACCGATACCCTAAACATTTTTAATTGTCAAGGGTATTATAGACACAAATCTATTTAATGTATCACTTTTAAGAAGAATAGAAGGACCGATTTCCAGTAAAGGGCTTATATATTTCCCCGAAGTAATTACCAAATTATCTTTAATACTTTTTTTCAGAAAAGGTTAGTCGAACCTTTGAATTATTTGGAGCATTTAATGCTTCACTTTTTGTTGGCCAGTATATCTCGATTTTTCTTTTGTTTAAAACGCGCTTTTTAGTTCAACTCCGGGTGTTTTTTTTTGGGGTTTGGCACATTTTGGCGGCGTCATCCGTCGCTGTCGTCGTCGTGGGCAATAAATCTTCATTTTCGCTATTAAAATGTTGTAATATTCTCGCTTGTTTTTTAACGCGCTGCCGATTGTCCTTATCGTCGTCGTCATCCTCTGGCTCGCCCAGGATAGATTTGGAGTTTTGGTTTAAGGACCGGAACCATAAATAAAATATAGAAAATAAAAATTGAATTGCCATGGCTAGCCAGCTGGCTTCGTTGTCTTTAGTTCTGTCGGCGATTTTATTTGGGTGAGCCGTTTAGATTTTGTGGTTCTAAACGGATTTATGTTCAGCCGTAATTGATCTTTCAAGCGGAATGGCACTGGCGATAAGCATTGCCAATAGCTACTCGACATCAATGCCAATTTATTTGAACCAGCGAGCCAGAGCTGATGTCATGCCTGACACATTGCGTATACGCCGCGCAGCGCATTAGCGGTGGTCTCACCCAATGCAATCCCCCAATTCCAACGTTCGCGCGCAATCCTTCCGTGGACCTTATCACATTCAAAAATTTTATTTCATACAATTGAAGCTTATGGCAATTTGCAAATTGCATTGCAGCCCACGGAGCTCCCAAGCTTTGTCAGGAGCTGTGTCATTTTGAATAATTTCATATGTGACATGGCAGAGTGCGTGACAACATTTTTCTGCGCTTGCCTCGCATGCAAGTCAATCAATCTAGTCGGCCAAATATTGGAAAGTAATATTACATTGCAGGTGCGACAGCGGCATTCAAAATGCAGCTAAAGGGAACTAACGCTTTTACACTTTCGTAATTAATTAATTAATTGAAATACTATTTGTATACATTTGATGGAAAAAGGCTTCGGCGAGGACTTCCTGTAGGCTGTTAAAGCCAGTTGTAGCTGGATAAAATCGCAAAAACTCGATTCATTCCGGAGGCGAGGTCATAAATCAAACTGTCTAAAATGGCATACATAAATTTTCATACTGAAAAAAGGCATTTGCGATGAAATTAACACGCCGTGCCAGAGAGGTCGCACAAACCCACACACAATACAATTGGCACATACGCATATCCCTGTGTTGGGGGGCAGAGCGGGAGAGTATCGTTCGCTGTGATTAATGCAACGCGGCGTATACGTAACGTTTCGCTGGCTGTCTTTATTAATGGACGCTGATTTGCACATAAAGCAAAGCACAAATAGTACATATGAGCCGAGCGATAAAATGTGGGCCCGGTCTTAAGTCGCTGTCGGGGAAGCTTGGAGGGAGGCTGCGTTGAAGGCGTGGCTTACAAGGTGCTGGGATTAAACGAGAAGATAGAGCTCCTACTCATGGCTGTGGCTTCTTGGCTGGAGGCTAGTCCTCCTCCACCTCCCTGCCTGCTTAAAGAGCTGCCTGGGCATTGTTGTAGAGTCATTAAGGTGTAAATTATACCACTAATTAGCCATTAAGTAGCAAACGGCATCAGGCAGCGTTTAAGCACGTACATGCCAAAACAAAACGAGTCCTGCGTGCTGCCAGGGACTTAGAACTATATAAGAGCAATAAAATTTAATGAGCATATAAAATGTGAGAGTGAAAAGTAAATTCAGTAGCTGCTGTCGAGTCTGCCAACATCCGAAATCGAATAGATGAAGTGCTTAAAGGTGCGTCAGGTTCGTCGGGAGACTGACAAGTGTGTGCCTGACTCTTTTCAATCCTTTGGCGGTAATATAATACACCATATACGTTCGACCACCCAGAAACGAGAGTTGAACAACAAAGCAAGTGCGAGAAAAACAGCAGAAGCGGCAGCAGAAATAGTTTGAAAAAATATTGAATTCTTGAGACATAAACAAAGTGAAGAGGAGCAGTGCCGCACAGCTCCGGCAGGCTATTGAAGCAGAAAATCGAAAATTTATACAAATATGTTGAAAGAGCTGGACGGAGCAGAATACGGGAAAATAGAACAAAATAGAGCGGGCTTTGGAGTTCGGAAAATGCGGCGGCGACGGCAACAAAAGGAGCAGTGCATGTCTATGGCCAATATATGGCTGTGTGTGTTTGCCATGGCTAAATTTGCATTTATTTTCTGAGGGTATGTTCAAATGTGCAACGAACTGTATTTGAGCTGAAGACTGGCAGAAGGGCCGCTGGAAGCAGCGCAATCAAAGACGACTCCACTGCTGAGTCCTTGCAACTAGTTGTGCTCCTTTTGCTCCTGGTTTTGCTTGTGCTGCTCGGCCAGCGGCGGTTCGTGTCCATCGCACTCTCTCCCTTTGCCTTTGCCGTGTCCATGTCCATGTCCATGTCCAAACAGCACAAGACAAATGTACTCTTGCACAGCTGACCCTGCAGCCAAATCTGAGCCACAGATACTGCTCAAGATGGGCAGCTATACTGCCTTTGATTGCTTTTAAAGCGTTCTGCGCTCGAAATTGAATTTGCCATTAGTCGTTGGTAACTTGTAAATTCAAATAAGCTCACCCATAACCCATCCTGACGCAACCCACCCATCCCAGCAACCCAACCCCATCATGCCACGCGGGGAGCCAGTGTTTTCCATTGCGTCATGCTGCATAATGAGCTGCAAAATCTTTGCCCGACTTACATGGCGTGTGAGTGACATTTAATTTGCCGTCGACAGTGTTTTGGGATAAAACTGGAGAGGCGCTGAAAGCTGAAATGAACTTTTAAACTATGTAAATAATTGTGTTTTAGATCCTTTCCCAGGAAAATACTTCAATTACGGAGTGCTAATGAATCCTTTAATAATGTCCCCTTTATTTAGAATCCTTATCAAATCGCGAAGAGGCTTTTGTTACGGATTTTATTTATCAGATAATCGGAGACCTAAAATCTAAACTAAAGTAGCATGGGAAGCGAACCGAAGCCAGGACCCAAAAGCCAGAAGCCAGAAGCTGGCACGCATTTTACAGCTAATAATAAATGACCCGAGGTTGGTTGTCGTCGACCACGTTTTTCAACCGGGCACGTACGCATAAATTTCAACAAGGACGTTAGGCAGGGACCAGAGTGAACACATATCCTTTTTTCCGAGTCAGGTAAGTTGCCGCTCTTGCTGCTGTTGCTGTTTGGATGTCCTGTTCCCTGGCGCCGGCCCATAAACATAATGACCAGCTATTATGGCCACTGGCTCGGCTTACGGGCCTGCTAGCAAACACATGTTTGTCAGTCAAGTTATGTGCCAAGTGTAGCATATTTTAAATAATTGATGAGCGAACCCGACCCGACAGCTGCCTCCGCAAGCAGGCTCCGAAAGCGAAATCCACAGCAATATTTGCATGGAAAAGCCTTTGGCTGCCCATCAATTAGACACACTCGTCCTCGCTGTCGCCGTTGCCGATGGCGTAGCCGTCGTCGAGCCTGTCACTTTTTGCTGTCGACGCCAGAGAGTCAGATGGAAATGCCTTTGGCTCATCCGTTTTCTTTCCAAAGGCTTGGAGGAAGCAAAGGAGACGTCAGCGGCGAAGGAGGTCGTCCCACCTCCTCGCATACATTACAAACACTTCAATTTCCGTCTGCCAGTTCCGGCCAGATCCTGAATCCCTTGGCCATGCCAGACAACTCTAATCAAAGCAAATTAATTATCTATGTCCTTCGTTGTATGGCGTAATTTTTTTTAGCCTCCTTGCGTATTGCTCTCAAGCCTTTCATGTCCGGTACAATGACGTCTGCTGTTGTCAGGACCGTCCAGTCCCGATGGCGGCAAAAGGCAAGAGTTAAATGACAGCCATTGATGCTCGGTTTATAATTCAATGTGCACACAGGCTCAGCAGTAGTCCTGGATACGTTGCAATGTCTTTGTCCTTTTGCCATACTCTTTGGGTCGGCGCAAAAAATGCAAATACAGGTGGTAAACAAAAAACGGTAGTGGCCTGTATGAACGACATAAAGTGAATTAGAGAACAATGGGTACTTTGATTGGCTTCGACTAAACATTTTAATTAATATTGTACCGTTTACACTCCAAAAGGATTAGCAGAGTTACTACGCCGGAAGTACAACCACATAACTTAAAGTTCAGCCATAAACTTAAAATGCTTCAATTTGTCGTGGCATTTTTCGAATTATTTTTTATTGTTTTTCATACGAAACTAATGTAGTTAGTGGGAATGAAACTTAATTTTTCTTTGGGACACTTGGCTGAAACCCTAATCACTTTACATCAGTCTTTGTTCGATATACGAATTTTATGGCTGGGCTAAGTTAAAAGCCAATATAATATTTATAACACCGGGTTCTTTGGGAATTGGGTATTTGATATGTTTATTATTGGGGGGGTTTCTTTTAAAACAATTTATAGGCGTAGCTTTGCATGAAACTAATTTAGTTAGTCGGAACCGAAATCTTTTTCCAATGGATAGTCTATACATTAGTCAGTTCAAAATGAGAGTTTTAGAGACGTTACTGGTGCTGGTGTTTGGCCTCAGCTATACATCCTCTAAATGGATAAAAAAATACGTAGAAAACTACCACCGACCGACTTATTATAACAAGGGACACAGTTCCTTGGATCACGTAGATTACAATCGAACTGCTTTGGAGGAACGAGACCAGCATCCTGTGGAGGAGCAGCATGCCCAAGAGCCCTTTGATGCGCTGAGGCATCAAAGCTTCTATATATCTGTTCTACACCACGGATCTGTCATATGTGCGGGTGCACTGATCTCCCACCGAATGGTGATCACCTCGACTGTTTGTTTTCGATCACCCGTGAGGGACAACACATATGAGTACAAGGCCGTTCACCTGTCGGTTTTGGCGGCCATTGACATGGTTCCATTCAGGGAGACAATGCCACACCAGGTTATCGGATTTTATATGCCCGTCAACAAAAACAACAAGGAAGTCAGTCACATTTGTCTTCTGGGCCTGAACCAAAAGCTTGGTCCCCGATACCGCTACATCTCGCTTTATAGAAGGATACCGCAGCAAAGGGACGAAGTAACCCTGACCTATTTAGGTGCGGCTACGCGTCGGCTGAAGTACTTCAACACATCCGTTCTGAACTTTGATCGGTGCAAAGTCTACTTCGACGCCCTCGACTTCTTCGACGTGCACACATACCATCCGGACTACATATGTGTCCGCAACAGGCGGCACACCAAGAAGACCACGTGCAACACCCGCCCGGGGGATCCGTTAGTAAAAGACAATCAGCTGGCCGGGATAAACATCTTTGGAGAACGCTGCGAGCTGGACGACGTGGTCAACATGGACATATATTTGCCAATCCGACCGGTGGTTCCGTTCATCCAACTGGCCACGGACGCCTTGCGGGCTTTCACCGGCACAGGTCCTTACAATGAGACCGCAAACCCACCCGAAATGTCGCCTTTGGTTAAGTCCTTAAAAGAGGGGAAGCCCATGGTTTGGGCTGCAGACGAAAAACATTCATAAATTTATTGCGTATATTATTGTATACGTTTTCACGAAATTTAGTTTTTCCAACAACTTCATATTTAAATGCAAAGCTATGTGGGTATTATTAAAGAGCAGATGATCTGAGTTTAAAATAAAAAATAATTTTCCATTTGGTTCCAGTTTATTGTATTGCAAATCAATTTGCAATACCAATATTTTATTTTACAAAACCGCTTTAAAGTAAAAGGAAGTAATATGGAATGAGTAATTTTCTATTACTTGCAAACTATGTGGATGCGCCGATTCTTGTTTCTGGGACTCTTCCTGCTGCTTGCCGTTGCAGTGGACAATTCATTATCCTCCAATATGCACTATCATCGATATATGCTCTCCGATTATAAGCCGCAGCACAATCCAAAGACTCAAAAGGACTATAAGCGAATTAAAATGCGATCTCCAGCTAAGGTGGAAGATAAAGGAGCTTCAGAAATCAAAAAGAGTAGCCCACGGTCCAAGGAACCTGTGATTAAGTTAACCAAAGGAGAAGACAAGTTGCAGCTCCACGAACTGATGGTGCGTATTTACCAGGATCAACATTTTCTGTGCGTAGGAACGATCATATCGTCGGTGCTAGTGGCTACGGTGGGCAGTTGCTTTGTTAACACCAAGACCGATCATGTGACATTGAAAAATTTCTATAATGAAGTCTATGAGGGAATGCGGGCAAACATCAACGAGACATACCTGAAGGGTGAAGGTCCTTATTTGGAGGTTATTGGTTTGGAAAAACCCTTCCTTCGTCCGAATTTAACTGAAAACACAGTGAAGCTGTGCGATACGGCGATTAAGAAAAATGCGCTCGTCGAACTGCCCATTTGGTTAAGGCAGCGGCATAGTATCCACTCACAGATAGCGGAGGTGTTGCCGCTGCAGGAGTGCCGGCACCGCATGAGGGATTTAAACGGAACCGTTGTCCAAGACCAAATGATCTGTGTGAGGAATCAGAAGTACACAAGTACATGCCAGCATGCCATGGGAAACCCACTCGTCTACGATGGCATGATCTGCGGCATCAATGTGCTGGGCCACAATTGTCCAAAACACATTGGGCTCGATTTGTACTCAAGCACCTACGATGCCGTCAGCTTTACGATTGCTGGTATGGAGTTGATTAAACATTCTAAAATGGAAGATGCTATATTGTAAAGTTTCTCCTTATACATTTTTTTAATAAGAAATAATAGAAAAATCTCCTTTGGCATAGAAAGTCAAAATAAAGAACTAACTATTGTTCAATTTAGAGAAGTGTGCCGAATTTCTTAACGCCTTAACCTGTTTCATTTGATTATAATTGAAATGCATCGAATTAACTTGTTTAACAGCTTGACAAACTTATCCACTAAAGTCTTTCCAGTAGAAATGTGGAAACTGTTGTTGATAATTGGGGTCTTAACGAGCCTCGTCCTTGCTGAGTTGGAGCATTCAAAGGCCCATACTACACACTCGCCAAATCATACAAAAAAGCATCACATAAGAATGAAGTACAAGTACGGAAACTGGCGCCCGCACTTTGGCTACAGACCCAGTCACTATGGTACAGATCATGGATCTCGGCGTCGTAGATCTGCCATTGAAATAGAGGAAAGATCCCAAAAGATTAACCTGAACAAGTATGTAGTGCGAATATTGCAAAAGGATAGGATCGTGTGCAATGGCATTATTGTGAACCGGCAACAGGTGCTCACGGCCAGCATCTGTGTGCTGGATGTCCGGCTGGATTTGTTGACCCTAAAGCTATACGATGATACCATATACACAGTGAAAAATAGTTCCGCTAGTACCCGATACACTGGGAAAGAAGCTGATGGTCTGCTGACGCTGCTTGAACTGGCAACAGAGTTGGAGAGCCGCTTTCACAGCAATCCGCCCATCTGTGCTGAAGGTCCCAAGCTCTCAGATAAGGTTTGGCTCTATAGCTGGGATAAGAATGGCAGAAGACTTAAGGTTATGGTGGCACGACCGTCTACCCCCTCGTTCTGTATGCGCCAAATAAAAGATCCCCATGGAATGGTGGTCAACAATGCCACCATTTGCTTGAAGAACTCTGACTTCACGGTGGGTTGCATGCCCAACTTTGGGCTGCCCTATAAGTGGAACGGTAAGTTCTGCGGCATAAATATCCTGGGTCACAACTGCCCCAGTCCCAGCAACGTAGATATCTTTGTTAAGTTGAGGGCAGAATATCCGCTTTACTAAAATATAATAATTAAAAACTTTTCAATTGTTAATGGAATGAAAAGATTTCATGTTACATCATCTGGATTTAGAGGAAAATAATAGACCAACAAAAAATATATTGTTGTACGTAGGCTTATGTTTGTACTCATACCAAAAGAATACATGTTTATAAACATCTTGGAACATCGTAAATATTTCTTACAAAAATAAATTTCGTTTTATTTATTCAAAAAGTTTTTCGATTTTCATTACAAAAATAATAATGAAACCAGCATTCTCGCAAAGATCAAATGAAAGCAATTTCGCGTGTTTTCAAATATGACATTAAATTGTTCTGCCTCATTTCCGATGGCCTGGCTGAGGTTCAATCAAATTAATGAAATATTGCTGCCACTGCTGTTGCCAAATCAAAGTTCCCCAACAAGAGCCATTAAACGCGCAGACGCTTAGCAGTGTTCTATCTCCTGCTCCGGCTCCGGTGGGGAGCTATTCTCCAGCTCACTGCCGTGTCATTGACGAAAAACCCAGGCCGGGATGAAAGAAAAAAGACCATGGCACACCGTACCAGCACCGTCCCAGAGTACAAACACTGCCGAGATGAAGTGGCAGTGGCAAAAAAACCTTTTGTATTGCAGCGATAATGTCATCAACTAAAGTACTCCGTCGGGCATAGTGAAAAGTTCTAGTCAATCGCCATAAAGCACATAATGTGCGGGTGGATGGAGGCATGGATGTTGACAGGAGCATACAAACTGTGTAAACATCATTAAAATGGTTTTTTCTCTAAGAACGCCCACCCAAACCCGAACCAGATCCCTTCGCCCCACCCATCTACCTACACCCACGTTCAAAATCGAAATGGAAAATCATTGAAATTATATTTTTGTCCATGTGTTCCGTTTACTTTTTCCTTTTTTCTCCAAAAAGATACTCAGTAGGTCGGGCATCCAGCGAATTAGGCGCGTATCACTTTATGGAAAAAGCACTTTGTTAAATTAAACTAAATAATTCAAGGGCGCGACCGCATTTCATAAAAAAGAATCCTCAACTGGCAGTCTTTTCTTTTGTTTTGCAAATATTTTCAACTAACACACGCACTGCAACTGGTTATGGAAATGCTTGACAAGAAAAATGCCGCCGCCTGCTCCAGGGGGAACTCAAACAATGCCGCCGCCGAAACGCATTTGTATGTGAGCACACGTCCTTGGCAGGACTCGGGAGTGCGGCTGTGTGTGTGTGAGTCGAGTGCCAGTGTATGGGTGTGCGTAAAATTTTACGATAATACGCAACAATTTCGAAATGAGTGCACCCTGCTAAGCGGCCGAGACTGCTGAGCATTTCGAGTGCAAAGAAAGCAATTTCCTCAATATTCTTTATGGCTAGCTAGAGAGCGATGGTGGGGTACGGGGAGGGGGGCAGATACAGCGGAAGTAAGATAGAGGGGGCCAGGGGGCTAGGGGACAATCTTTGCCTGGTTTTTGCGATGCTTTTGTTATTATTTTCAAAGTTCCATAAGAAGCTGGCTAATAAAATTTTAGAAGCCCAGGCCGGGGCTGTTAACATTATCATAACGTACACAGTCGCATATGTATGTGCGTGTCTGTGTGTGGGTGAGGGGCCGTATAATAATCATGGCCGCACACTCACACACTTAAGTATGACAGCCAGCCGCCTGCCACATAGACTCTGACACACATTTACATGCCACTTAGGCATTGTCGCCCGCTCCTTTGACTAGCGTTGCGTATACGCCGCGTTGTGCGTGCGTCTTATAATTCATTTATTGGCATAATTTCGTTTTATTTTTATTTGTTTTACGGCTTTTGCGATTGCCTTTGATACGCTGACGAACGCGGAGAGGACCTTTGCAAATAAAAAGACAAGGAATACAGCAAATTGAAAACATATTGAATATCGAATGTAGTCTGCCCCCACGGCTGCCCTTGAAACGGGTGGCTCGCTTAATTGCTAAGCAGAACACGCCATACGGCATACAATTATGGAGGGTATGGAGTGGGGGATTGGTGCCGAGCCCAGGACCTAGCTCTACATTCATTACAAAGCACTTTAATTCACACAGCCCGAGCGCATAGATCACGCCCGGCTTAATAAATTCCCACGCCAAGCAACCGAAAACAAAAGAATCCTTTGTCGTCGTTGCCACTCAGTAGGGATGTATGTCTTACCTGCAACTGAAATTGGACCTGAGTTCGGATCCAGGATCCGGTTCGGGGGCAGCTGAGGCTGGAGCTGAAGCTGAAGCTGGCGTCTGTCTGCACACTTGTCTGGGCGGAAAAGACGTGACTGGAAAAATGCATTTCCGCTGCACGTAAAAGCCGGGCGCAAAAAATAGAGGACGTTACCACAGCAAACAGGACTGAACCGAAAGCGAAGAGGAAAACGAGAGGCACGTAAGTCAATCAGTAACTGGGCAACAGCAGGATGGAGGAGCAGGGGGCAGCCACAGTGCGGCACTAACAACTAAGTATAACCCTAATGCAATGCGGAAGTCACACTCCAATTTAGCCGGGCGGAGGCACGGCCCCTGATTTTGTTGCTAACTGAATGAGTTACTTCCGCTTTGCCTAACAATTTTTAATAAAATCACATCACAAATCCTGGCAAAGTGAGACAGACAGTGGAGAAGGCAGGAAGGGAGCAAGAGGGCGGATGGGAGCAGAAAGGATCCAACACAAACACGGACACTCACCAATATGGACAATGGTCCGAAAGGACGACGAAGTGCATGTGTGGATAACAGTTGTTACAATTTCCATTCTTTTTTTTTTAGTTTGGTTTTATGTGTGTTGTGTGTGCCTGGAAACCGACGCGACGCTGGGCTTTGAAATATTTATGGCAGCAACAAAAGGCCATAAAAAGGCAATGCCAATATGCGAGTGGCCAGCTCGGTGCAGCCGCCACTGAATCTCGACTCAATGAAAGCGCTGGCCATTTGGTAGCCAATTTAATTCACTCCGCCTCGGATCCCTGCAGCAGCAATTTATTTGCCACTGAACTGATTGACATAGAAAGCGGTCTATATTTGCAAGTCCATCACATTATTATGTTGCAAACTGAATCAACAGCAATTATTTGCATGGAAAGCAAATAAACAAAATTAGTATACAATTGCCGCCACAGGGCGGGGTAAATGCGGCAGAATTGTGCAAATCATTACAGTCAATTAATTGGCCGGACTAAAATATGAATTGCAAAACTTTGCCTCGCCAGTGTAAATAATAATGAAACTATTATGAAAAAACAATGTACACATAGGACCTTTCAAATGGAAATAATTTTAATAAACGAAGTTTTTGAAATGGTGTTTACAAAATAGTTCCTGCAGTATCAATAACATTCACTCACAATTCAATGTGTGGTCGGACAAAGAGTTCCGCATATGTGATGGCCACGACGACTAGAGCCGCCGGCTATGAATGAAATATCGTCGATAACAGGTGAGGGTTCACCTGTCCGAAAACGAAAACCCCTGGCAAGCCCAACCCCGTGAAACTTGACAGCTCATGGGTAATAGATAGTTTCGTTTGCTGCAATTAACACCTCGCAAGCTCCACACAAATATTTGCCAAACTTATCGAGCATTTATCAATGACAAGTGTGACACAAAAGCGACGATACCGGGGGCTGCGTGGATTGGACTGGGTTGGACTGGGTAAGTCACGAATATGGCATTCGATATCATCGCTCACTCTTCATGTGACGACACAATCAAAGTTACTAATTCTCCAACTAACAAACAACAAAAACAGTAATACAAATACAAATATTAGAGTCATTAGGGTGCTGGGAGTATTTCTTCGCGGCGATAAAATTGAAGGTGCCTGGCGTGAAATTTCCATTGAAGCCATTTAGTTTCGGTTTGGTTTCTAAACTTGGAGCGCCATGGGGAATCGCCGCCAGTCGCCATTTCAACCATGTTCGGCCGTACACATTATTGCCATCTAAGTCGCTGGAAGTTTTATATCCTTGGCTTTTTTAGTTGTCAGCTGGTATTGGTACCAATGATTCTGAAAAGTGGCATTTTCGAGCCAAACAAAGTCCGTAATAGTACAATTATATGTTAAAAGCATCGATTATTCCAATTAATACTCTTCTATAGCACGGATATAACGAAAATGTAGACGTGGACCTTTTGAACGCCTGGAATGCGATTGTCTCTCACTCTCCGCAGTATCCAGAAGGGTTTTTCCAATACAGTCTTCACATAAGTGACAGTTTGGGGGCTTTTAGAGGATTGCCAACAACCAGTCATGAAAGGTAAATACTTCATTATATAATGCATTTTAAAACTCCATCAGCCCATTCGCATAGTTGCAATTTTCGTAGCTACACCCTGCCCGAATCCTCCCAGGCAAAAGTGAGTGTTGTGATCAGCTTCCACAATGAAGCCCGCTCTATGCTGCTACGGACTATTGTGTCCCTGATAAGACGCACCCCGGAGGAGTACTTGCACGAGCTAATCATCGTGGACGACAAGAGCCAAGACGGTAGGCCGTTGAACCCACTCACCCATTAGGAGTACACTTAACACTCAATTAACAGCGACTTTGCTGGATGACCTCAAGCGGTGGCTGGGTCGCGTTTTCGCCACACAGAGTCGCCTCGGTCTCATCTTCCTGACCAACCAGGAACGCCGGGGTCTGATTTGGTCGCGCAACAGGGGCGCTATCCTCGCCAGTGGCCATTACATCCTCTTCCTAGACAGTCATTGCGAGGTGAACGATGGGTGGTTGAAGCCCCTGCTGGAGAGGCTGGCGTTGAACCCCCACATGGCGGTCAGCCCTCTCCTGGATCTCATTGACCCGGAGACCCTGAGCTACCGGAGGGGCAATGAGATGCTGAAGGGTGGCTTCGACTGGTCCCTGCACTTCCACTGGCTAAAACGACGGCTGGGAAGAAAAGAGCGCCCGGAGGCGCCCTACAAAAGTCCATCCTTTTCTGGAGGTGTCCTGATGATATCACGCGAATGGTTTCTCAAGCTCAAATTCTTCAATCCTAATCTTAAGGTGAGAAAAGCTAATTAGCAATGTCAACTTCTCTAATTGCTAATGTCAGGCAACAAATGGGGCAACTTAACGAAACTAGCATTTACAAAAAGCCAAGTTTTGGGATTATCACACTTGAAGAAATTACTCATGATATATTTTCTATTTTATTGGATTTTATGTGACATTTTAAAGTTTAAAATAGCTTCAGACATATTTATTTTATACAAATTTTTACTCCTACTCTTTTTTTAGATAAGCCATTTTAGATAAGCTTAAAATATTTGTACTTTGTACTTGTAACCACTTTTATGCCTTTTTTTGGTCCTCTTACAGATCTGGGGCGGCGAGTCCATCGAGCTGGCCATTAAATTGTGGCTTTGCGGCGGACAAATTGAGATCGTGCCCTGCAGTCGAATTGGACATATCTTTCGTCGCTTCCATGCCTTTGAGTTTCCGTCGGAGAGGGACTTTACGGAACTGAACAGTCCGGAGAGGAGCTCCGCCCAATCCACCTACTTGCAGTGAGTTTTGGGGTCGGGGATTAGGTGTGAACAGTGGTCGCCACTGTCCTCTGGTATTTTTCAATTTATTTCAGCGAGCATCAGTTTAATATAAACATTCCTATCACGCCATACCCACATGCTGATTGAATCCTTTCCCTCTCCTCTCGCACTCTCAAGCAACTCAAAAATCATAGCCGAGTCCTGGCTGGACGAGTACAAAAATATGTTCTACGCACTGAAGCCAGCGGCCAAGGGAATTCCATTGAATGACACCACCACTGAAGAGTTGCAGCAGTTCAAGCACGAGAGGGACTGTCATCGCTTCCAATGGTATTTGTGGAATGTCAGCCCCGAACTAAGGTCAGTGCTAAGTTATTCCAGGCGTTCTTAATCAAAAAACTCAGCCACAGTTCAGTTAATAAATAAAAAATAGCCATGCGTTACCTAGGAGAGATATTAAAAAAAAATATTTGCACAGGTTTTTATAAAATAAATATTTGCATTGAAATCTTATTTTTTATTACCATTTGATATAATTTATAGATGCAATTTATTAATTGAATGAAACATAATATTCATTGAAATGTTTTCACCAAATTTGATTTTAATTGGGAATTTAATACAAATATTTCTTAGTTGAAATATATTGTAAAATAAATAATTGGTTAAAATGAAAGGTTATAGGTTTCTTTTCTATAAATATATTGTAAGGTATAACCAATTATTTCAGTGGCAAATTTAAAATTATATGCTTGGTTCATTGTTACACGTTGATTTATCTAGATATTTGTACTTTTATGTATTTTTAATTGAATTTCTTGTAATAATATTCAGGTTTAACCTCGAAAAGCTATCTGCCACGGGAACTTTGCAAAACGAGGATCGTTGCCTGTACGCTAGGAACCAAAAGGATTCAAAGAAAGGTCGCCAGCTGATCCTTAACAGCTGCTACAGCAAGGACATTACGCAGTGGAGCCTATGGAGTACCGGGCAACTGAGCACCCAAAGGGAACTTTGCCTGGGGGTGGGACTTGGACGTCGTCTCAGCTTGGAGCCATGTGCCCGAACCGAGACCCTCAGGCAGGCCCAGCAATGGGTGCGAACGGGCACTCACCTGATGCATACTGCAACGCACCTGTGCCTAGATAATCCGATCAAGGACCAACTGGAGTTGAACCCCTGCCGCTCCCAAGCAGTATCGCAGTCCTTTCAATTTGCATTGGAAATGGAGAGGCAAACATAAACTTGGCTAATGATACCGACACAGATACCGATGCTGATGCTGATTCTGATTCGATGAACATGAGCTCCTGGCCAGCGAGTTGGAGTGATTTGGAGACGGAGATGAAGTTAAATCTGTGGGCGTGCAGGTAAATCAAAATGCTGACATGTTGTGCTAATCTCTGTGAAACATTTCCGCTGCCGGAGCAACAGAGTCCGTCATAGATTACGGCTCCGGCAGAGGGGAAGCAGTAAATTATGGCGCCATAGATATACGAAAAGGTGCGGCACTCTTCTCCACTTTCAACTTCTTGTTGTATGTTGTGGGTTTTCATACTGGGTAGCATGTCACAAAAGAGTATAAACTTAAAAGGTATGTTGGATTTTTCAGAGACTATTAAACTGGAAAGAAGAAAACCAAAATAAGAAAACCACTAATAACCTATGAAGCTCAAGGCTTTTAATAA